>NC_136065.1:1705100792-1707675223 GCF_964261635.1 Lissotriton helveticus | reverse complement strand
CAATGTTACCACTAGCTGAGTGTCATCAGCGTATGATACGATGGAGAGGTCCCACCTTTTGGCGACCTCAGCTAGTGGTTGAACATACAGATTAAAGAGTGTTGGGCTGAGCGCTGAACCCTGAGGTACTCCCTGCCTTATGTTGCACTTTTTAGAGACAAAAGGAGGAGTAGCTACCTGGAAAGATCTGTCTGATAGAAATGCTTTAAACCAAGCCAGAGCTGTGTTCTTCACCCCTGCTGCCTCCAGTCTGTACAGAAGCACCTCATGAGAGACCGTATCACATGTCACAACATAGCGCATCTTTTGCGCCGCTGTGCGTCACAAAAGTGACGCACAGCGGCGCAAAAGAGGCGCACGGCCATCATAAATCTGCCCCTAACATTTTAAATGATTGATTCAGGATGCCGATAAGGTGTGGCCTATCCAGAGGTTTGTTTAAGGTGAGGCCTACTCAGGGTTACAGATGAAATTTAGGCTTGTTGAAGAGTACAGAGGAGATAGTACATGTGCAGGCCTACCAATTAAGTGAGTCATGTCCACTGCACTCTTGAACAAAGGCCAGACCTCCTCTGTGTCCCTGGACAGGCCTAAACCTCATCTGCACAATGTGATTCGTAATGTTAGGAAACACAGGTGATGTAATTGAAAAACGTGCAATTTCTTTTGCTCATTTCACAATCACATCACCTGTGTTTCCTTTGCTTAGGTATCTCATTGTGCAGATGTAGTCTAGCATATGAAAGAGTACGTAGAAGGTGAGCACTGTATACAAGAACTTTGACACTTACAGAAACCTCACCTTCTCCATGCCCCCTACACTGTCCTAAATGTATACAGTTTAAACTGACGGTATCTTGTTGCAGATGAAGTGAGGCCTATCTTGCAACATGGTGCATCTTTTGCACCACTGCTGCGTCACAAAAGTGACGCAACAGCGGCGCAAAAGAGGCGCACGGCCATCATAAATCTGCCCCTATAATTTTAAATAATTGAATCAGGATGACGATAAGGTGTGGCCTATCCAGAGGTTTGTTTGAGGTGAGGCCTACTCAGGGTTGCAGATGAAATTTAGGCTTATTGAAGAGTACAGAGGAGATAATACATGTGCAGGCCTACCAATGAAGTGAGTCATGTCCACTGCACTCTCGAACGAAGGCCAGACCTCCTCTGTCTCCCTGGACAGGCGTAAACCTCATATGCATAATGTGATTTGTAATGTTAGGAAACACAGGTGATGTAATTGAAAAACATGCAAATATTTTTGCTCATTTCACAATCACATCACCTGTGTTTCCTCAGCTTAGGTATCTCATTGTGCAGATGTAGTCTAGCATATCTAAGAGTACGCAGAAGATGAGGACTGTATGCAACAGAGCAATGTACATTACTCACCTCCCTTGACACTTACAGAAGCCTCAGTTTCTCCATGCCTCCTACACAGTTCTAAATGTATATCATTATCATCATAGTGACTATGAAACTCTTGCAGAACATATTGTGAAACCTTAATGACTGCAAGAAACGTGTTTTTAAACCGGCAAACAAGGAAAATTATTCTCACATATTCATGGTGGAGAGTGAAATATTCATTTAAAGAAGCAGACACCAATATGACCTTGTCATAATAAGAAAAGCATTTCTTTTTTTTAAAAAACGATTTTCTGGTCATAATTTGAAAACACAACACAGGTCCTATGTAAAAGCACACCCTGTCAGTACTTAAATTTGCCAAGCACACATGGGGGCGTATTTACAAGGACCTTGCACCACGGGGAAATGACTTAAATTAAAATGGGGAAAATAACATCAAAGTGACTCAAAGGCCTTCTAAATATGCCCCAGGCAGCCTATGAAACTCTAGTAGTACATATCAAGAAACCTAATTGACTTCAAAAAACGTTTTCAAACACATCAAAAAAACAATTATTTTCCCACATTCATGAGGAAGTGACTTAAAATGCCCTAACACATATGAAAGCGTATTTTTAAGGCCCTTGCACCATTTTTGCGTCACTTTTAACATGGCTATGTAACTCAAAGAAACAAAGTCTAAATTTGCCAAGCACACATGGGGGCGTATTTACAAGGACTTTGCACCACGGGGAAATTGCTTAAATTAAGATGGGGAAAATAACATCAAAGTGACTCAAAGGCCTTGTAAATATGCCTCACGCAGCCTATGAAACTCTAGCAGTACATATCAAGAAACCTAATTGATTTCAAAAAACGTTTTTAAACACATAAAAAAAAACAATTATTTTCCCACATTCATGAGGAAGTGACTTAAAATGCCCTAACACACATGAAAAAATATACACAAGAAAACCCGGTATCCCACTTTTCGATATAACGGTAACCACACTAAATTCCTTTGTTGGTTAGGCTATAATCATCAGCCTTTTACTTTTTAATTTTTCAAAATTTCACATAGAAAGACTCATTAGTTCACAGAGCCACATACAATTTTTACAACCTCAACAAAAGTTCAAACAATTACATACATAACGACAAAAATAAATTAAACATCAAACATATACAGTGTATATCAATTATTAGATTGCTTCAAATTTCAATGTACAAGTACCCCTCCACTTATTGATTCACAATAAAAAGTACCTATGATCTGCCTATTCGTAAGGTACTAAAAACAACCCAATTTGTTGTGAAAGTGAATATACATTTTTTGAATCAGTATACAGAATTTTAATTTTTCTGCACTTCCATATGTCAGAGCCTGCCGACGCGTTTCCAGCACCGTATAACCTCTTCACGGGCTTTCATCAGGGCTTCTTACTAATGATAAACTTGATGATCTATGAAGCAAATGAAATTCCAATTAACTACTCTGTACACACTTCTTTGTCTTTCTCAGCTATTACCACGTGTTTAAAAATCCTACCTTTTTGAAGCTTCTTAATCTATTGGACTTTCTGGGCAGATTACCATTTCAGCGGCCACCTGAAAATTAAGAAATCCTACAATGACTTCTCAAATCCATCATACAGGGAATTAATCCGTTAACTATGGACTGCCAGGTATAGCCTACCTTAAACAACAGCTTGTAGCAACCAGCGGAAAACTTCTATGTTATTTCAATGACCAATGGGGGCGCTGTAAAAACACAAACCAAACCGCATATTTGTGGGTCTATTCCCAAAAAGTGCTTCCTTTTTCATAAACACCAATGTTGTTGGTGATGTCCTACCTTAACTTGTTAACTCAAAGTTCCTGGACCCAAATGCCGTCTTCCTGCGGTCGGTCCTGGTTTAAATAAAAGTATTGGGCATAAAGATTAATCTTTATTCCTAATCGTTTGTTGATATCATCCCAATTAAGCACCTAACGTGCCCTCACCTTTGGATAGTGTAAGACGCTCCTCGCGCCTCTCCCCGTACTTTTATTCCGCTGCGCACTTTAATTGCTTTGCTTCCCCGTGATTCTTCAAAGCCGTTCTGTAATATAACGGCACCGTAATCAAAAAGTTGTTCACGCCCGCGAAAGCAAACAAATAAGTAACCAGTTTAAGCTTCCGCCATACCTGGGCATTTCGTGCCTCTCACTCCGCGGTCCTCTCCCAGAGTATGAGGAACCCGGAAGTACTAACTCACTATGTACGTGACTTTGCCGCTAGGCATTTTGGGACATGTAGTCCCTTAGTTTGTGACACTTCACTCGCTTTAGCCCCCATTGCCCTGAAAGTCTCCTATTTCAAAGGAAATCCTAGTAGTTTGATGCAACGCCATGAGGATTGGTGACAGCTTGGGGGTTCGACCACAGAATGAAACCCACATGGGGGGATTCGAGTTGATCAAACAACAGATTGCCGGACTATGCAAAAACGACCCGAATTAACCAACTCTAGACAACTCAGACATTTCATTAAGGCCCGTTACAGTACTATCAAACTTGATGATGAGGTACGCCTCTTTCATCAGTAGTGTCGATTCAATGTCCATGTTCAGCCTGGATGTATTCACAACCATCAGTACAGTCCATTTAAAATCATGTTCAGAATGATTTTCCGTCACAAAATGCTCAACCATCGGAGCTGTGTGGACTTTTTTCTTGATTCGTGAACGATGTTGAGTGATCCTGTGATTCACTTGTTGATTGGTCTTGCCAATGTATATTTTTTGGCACGGGCAAACCACAGCATATATGACATTTTTTGTCTTACAGTTGGAAAATGTCAAATGCTTCCACTTTTTGTTTTCATGAATGAATTCAGTTCCTTCTATTGTGCTTGCACATGCCACGCAAGTTCCGCATTTATGATGTCCCTCTGCCGGTTTCCCCAC
The DNA here is from genome assembly GCF_964261635.1 of Lissotriton helveticus. Taxonomy (NCBI): domain Eukaryota; kingdom Metazoa; phylum Chordata; class Amphibia; order Caudata; family Salamandridae; genus Lissotriton; species Lissotriton helveticus. The sequence continues at coordinate 1,707,670,922 of NC_136065.1, read as the reverse complement.
ATTCATGAGGAAGTGACTTAAAATGCCCTAACACACATGAAAGCGTATTTTTAAGGCCCTTCCACCACTTTTGCGTCACTTTTAACATGGCTATGTAACTCAAAGAAACAAAGTCTAAATTTGCCAAGCACACATGGGGGCGTATTTACAAGGACTTTGCACCACGGGGAATTGTCTTAAATTAAAATGGGGAAAATAACATCAAAGTGACTCAAAGGCCTTGTAAATATGCCTCAAGCAGCCTATGAAACTCTAGCAGTACATATCAAGAAACCTAATTGATTTCAAAAAACGTTTTTAAACACATCAAGTAAATCACTTATTTACCCACATTCATGGGGAAGTGACTTAAAATGTCCTAACACACATGAAAGCGTATTTTTAAGGCCCTTCCACCACTTTTGCGTCACTTTTAACATGGCTATGAAACTCAAAGAAACTAAATCTATTTGTAAAACACTTGACACAAAGCAACATTTTAAATACACAACTTTCTTCATACATTTATCCCTAAAGCATACTATTCTCTATCTACATTAAATGAATCTTTTCTCACCTTAGCAAATACATTTTGAGTTTCAAAACAGTCTCAGACACACACCAATTTTTCTTTAGCAGAGCAAACGGTATGCACTCCAGAGGCTGCAACCAACAATGGCACAGAAATGCTGTAATTCATCACACATATCTCTCATGTCACCCAATCAAAACTCTTCCCTCACTTTTTTCAAATCAACACCCTTTCCCCCTCTGCCCTTTCTGCCTTTTTTCCATAGCAACCACCTCCTGAAAGACCTCTCATGTTTACAAGTTCACACAACAATGTTTCAATTGAACTCTGAACTCTCAGTACACCTGCGTATCCAGTGCAATCTTTCATAACATGATTTTTTCTTGACCATTCAAATTATATCTTTCAAAGAACTCATCCATGCACCCTAACTTTCTGTTTTCAGCAATCAAAATCCACCAATCACTGCTACTGATTCATTAGCACAGAAAATCCACAGTTTTTCTCATTACATACTCCTACTGTTTCAACTGCCATTTCATTACCACACTTCATCTGACTGCAGCAGAACCTCCTCTCACTATGTTTTCTGTCTGGATTGTTGGACATAGTTACATCCATTGGGCTCAAAGGTATGCTGATAACAGAAATTTACACAACCTCAATTTACAAAATGTGGAAATCAACTGGATTGGCCACAGAGGATTAAGATGTCACCAATTGATACCATTGGTGAAAACCTTTTTGCATTTGCCAAAACCTGACCTGTTAATTGTGCACTGTGGAGGAAATGACTTGGGCACTTTGACTGGGGTAGGTCTGGAAATGCTTTTAAAGGACACCTTTGAGCAATTGATGGCAGTATTTCCTCAAACTGCCTTGGTATATTCAAATATATGCCAAAGACAGAAATGGAGGTGGTCAAACGAATTTTGTCCACAAATTGAGAAATCGAGGAAGCATGTAAATAAGTCTGTTTCAGCTTACATGAGAGACCATGGAATGGGCTCCATCTACAATAATAACTTGCGTTACTACATGCAAGATATCTACAGAGAAGATGGAGTTCACTTCTCAGATGAGGGGAACAGAGTTTTCATCCTGAATTTAAGACTATGTATTGGTACCTACTTATAAGTACCTAAATCTACCACAGACCCAAAAGCTCTTCTCAGAGCTACCCTAACTATGATCACTATAAACAAATTTTAAATGTAACTTTTTTTTTACTAATTTTCACAATTTACGCTTTCCGGAGCGCTACCCAGTACGCGCACCGGGCGCTAACCGCACATATGGGCCTCCTCAGCCACCCTCAGAAAACCTAGGGGGTCAGGATACGTCTACCGTGCCCCCTTCTACCCATTCTGAACATTATTTGCCCTCCATCTTGTATCTCAATTCTACCGAAACACAAAATGGAAGACTCCCGTAACGCCCCGGTTCGCGTACCGGGGCGCGCACCGGGAAGCGCTCGCTTAAAAAAGGTGGGAAAGTAATTCACAGAAAAACCACTGGAGACACTTTCACCAAATATAGATTAGCTCATACTACATACCAATCCCTACCATTTTCACAAATTTGATTGGAATTCCATTTAGCCATTTAGCCTGTAGACCTCTCTAAATACCCTGAGGTAAATTACTTCACAAAACACATCTGAAGTGTTGGAATTGACAACCAATTAAAATGTTACTTTCGTTTTCTACTTTTTTTACCTGACATTTGATTGGTTATGTACCTGAATATATATAAAGAAAGAGAGAGAAACACAGCCATTTTGACTACTACTTCCTGAAGTACATTGCAAGAGCATTTTCACTGACAACTTAAACTTGTTTTTAAAAGGTAAGATGTTATTTTGAAAACCGAAGTATATTGTGCACTTTAAGTTAATATGGAAAACTTTTTCTGATAGTTATATACTATCCCTCTGTAATAGTTATAGATTTAGATAGACTTCTCTGTTATAGTTATGGATGGAGTTAGGCTTGTCTTGTATAACTATGAATTTACTTAGGTTTCGTCACATACACTTTTTTATATTTCTACTTCCAGTCTGATACCATACACTGCCCAAAGATAAATTCACTGTTAAAAACTACCTATCTAAAATTAATCCCAACAGTGCCCTATGTCTACTGATATATATATATTTTTTATGCAAATTTCAGGCAAAATGGAAGGAGAACAAAAAGTGTCATTTGAAATTGTCCTTGCAGAGACCAATCAAGAAAACATTGAACCAAATGACATTGAATTCATGGATGAATCACGGGACCATGAACTACTACAATGTGTACAATCTGTAGATTTCCTCCTTCAAAATGAGGACATTTCAGACACTCAAATTTTCAAAGTTATGTTCACTGAAAAGGACGACATTTCGGACAGTCAAATGTTAGACGTACTATTAAATTTTGAAAAACAATCACAAAAATAAATTTATATTGCTACTTAATTTAAAAAAAAACAAAAAAAAACGAACAATCAATAAACATACAATATTTGAAAAGTCTATCATTCTTTTTTCCTCATAGTACGCTCCCCGGACCGCTTCCCACGCAAATATTTTTTTCAAACTTCCATGTATACACTTATTTAAACATTTATTCTTCCATCAACTTTTACATATACATATGTAACACATATTTATTTTTTAAAAAGACACACATTCACTGGATGGTGTCATCAGTGATGTCATGAGTGATGTCACTGACCATGTCATGAGTGATGTAATATGTGACGTCATCAGCAGTGCATTACATGCGCAAGTTATAGTGAGTCCAACTAACTATAACGTGGGAATTTCAATGGTTTTATGCGAGTAAAATTTCCAGCTAACTATAACTGGTGTGAAACCTATGGTTTTTTCAGTGAATTTAATAGGTTTTTTAAAGGCTAATTCCTAACTATAACTGGTGTGAAACCTATGTTTTTTTCAGTGAATTTCATAGGTTTTTTAATAGCTAATTTCTATTTTATAATGAATCCTATATTTTATATTTATGTAATACTATTATTCATTCTTTTTTTTTGCCTTGGTGCGCTCCCGGTGCGCGTACCCGTGAGCGCACCGGTAAGCGCAGTGTTGCGGTGCGCCCCGGTGCGCATACCGGTGAGCGTCCCGTTAGCGATATTGCCGCGAACGAAAACATCATCGTGACGTATTGCGTAGCCGTGTGATGCGTCTTATGACGCACGGCGTAAGCGCATCCGGTAGCGCATCCGGTAGCGCCCTAACGCATATGCGCTACGTAAGCGCCCCTGGGCGCGTACCCGGGCGCGCAGCCGGGCGCGCCCCAGGGCGCGTAGCGTAAGCGCGTCGGGTCATGTGACCTGAAAATAACACTTTTCATTGGTTCAGAACAGTTTTGGTTTCCAAATTATGAAAGCCCGGGTCATGTGACCTGAAAATAACACTTTTCATTGGTTCAGGACAGTTTTGTTTTCCAAATGATGAAAGCCCCTGTGGAAAAGTAAATTTTGCCATGTTCTGTGTCCCTACGCCTCATCCATCATATGTTATGTATGCATGACCAATATGCATATGTTATTCCCCATTTCTGATTAAAGACGCAATTACAGTTGTGTCCACCTCTGGTATGCTATTTTCCAGTCCTCGTGAATACTACGAATATCAGGCCTATGTAAGTAATGTTGCCACGTTTCTCAGTGTGCACGTTATTCAATTATAAAGTCCCCGTTTCTAGGCCTCAAAAGGGCCCGGACCACAGATTCAGCTCCTGTCTCCTGAAAGCCTCGCTGAGGAGCGATACAGCCCCCACCTGTATCCTCGACCCTTCACTTACTTCCTGCCTAGCAGTGCCCGGTGCAGCCCGGCTCTGCCTCTGAGTCTGCCAAAAGTATGTTATAGTTCCTGCTATCAGTTCAGTCCTCCTCTTCTGCATTCCTAAGCTACTGAACTGCATCAATAGTTTCCGTCATTGTCTAGCCTTCTCGGCTCCACGTTAGAGAAATACTGTATTTAATGGTCATTTAATATTCTTCACGCACTATATGTAGAATAATGCATGGTCCAGTCTTAGAGTCAGGTTAGCTTTTCCCCTCATGACTTCTAGTTTATATCAACATGTTCCCTAAACATTAGATACCAGATAGGGTTTAGGTACATGTCGCTCCGACCCTCCAGACTCTAGTCTCTGCTCCTAGCACAGAGTTCGTAGCCCCCAACTTCTCCTAGTAATACGTCATTGCCAGTTTTCGCGCACCATTAGGTTAGAGGTCCCGGCTCCTTAGGTAGCCCCCTCCTATGTTTCCGCCCATTCATGACATATTCTGTTACGTTTGCATCACATGTCTATGTAAACTCCCAGTTACACCCACTTTTACTGTTATCTCTCGCGACTGTTACACGTCACGCCTTCTACTCCACCCACTGTTACGCCTACTGCAATGTAATGCTATGTGTTTGCGCTATGTATATATGCCTGTGTTTTATTATTGAATGTTAGCGCGCTCATCCCAGACCAAGCCCCAGCAGCTGCTGGGCATCTTTTTCCCCTACTGGGTCCCAGTTGTCCTGCTGGGCCCTGTCGTTCTGCTCATCCTATGCAGGTTGTCCTGATCCTGTCCTTATGCTGTAATAAACCTGCAGAAACTCCTACTACCTCGAATCTTGACTCTTATTTATTGAGCTATCTGTTATTTATTCATTCATGCACTCAAAAATAGGGTATTATTTATTTATTTACCACATAATGGCGCCCGAATAGGGACTTGCCCTTTCCCCACGCGTCGGTGAAGCCACGCCGACCCCCTGACCCCCTGCAGTCGTGACGGAACTCTTCTGGCCAAGTGCAGATATTTCTGCTTCAAGTATCCCTCAGGCCCACGGAGGAGACGGAGGAGGCGGTCCAGCATCCGAACGAGACGGTGGAGGAACGCGGCGAGTCCCGACCAGAGCCCAAGCCGAGAGTCTAAGGTCCGAGGTATCCGGAGGTCCACCCGTAACTGAAGTCCGAAGTCCGAAGTTCGTCGTCGTAGTCCAGTCCCGTCCGAGGCCTTCCGTTCCGTGCTGCCCGGTGAGTACCATTGCTGGGGTAGTGTCTAGACAGGGTCAGTCTAAATTGACTCTGGTCCGTGGGTTGGTGGTACCCAAGCCCGCAAACGAAGTGTTCACCTAGGTGGATACGGGTCTTGATGTGTTCCTTTATGGGACCGGTATGTTCCGTACTGTTACAGCAGTGCATCCAGTAACTCTAGTCTGTTCCGTTCTCGAGAATTCTGTTCTGTTTCTGTTTTCAGTATTTTTCAGGTAGTATTCTGTTCGAACTGTTATTTATGATGTTGTTTAATGTATTTTCAATGTCGTGGTATGCCTGAATTGTTTTCCCAATTGTTATTGTTTTTCGTGTATTGTATTGTGTTCCGATTTAAGTTTAGAATGCCGCTCTTTTCAAAGTTACGTCAGTTAAAAACTAGAAAGGGTCTGCTGGAAGCAGCAGTTCCTGTTCCGCCAAGGGACAGTCCAGGTCACTTTATGTATCAGAAACATGGCATAAGCGCCATATTGTATTTAGATTTATGGGTAGAGTATACCAAACGGTTAGAAGAAAAGTATAGATGGCCCGTATCGGGTACATGGGATGCCGAATGTATCATGCGAGTAGAAGAAGCATTATGGAAAAAGAAAGCCAGACAGTCACAGAAAGATGCCATCGAGTTATGGCGTAAGGAAACGCATAGAAGAACGGAAAAGGAAGTCAGAAAGTCAGAGTTAAGTAGAGAATCCCAAGAACGAGCCCAAGAAAGAGAATTAATCGAGATAGGTGAACAAGTCAAAGCCGAACAGTCAGACAGACAGAGGCATGCCCTTATTAAGGGTATGTATCCTCTTCTTGCCGAAGGTGTGCCAAAAGCGACCCCGGAGGCATCCAGTAATTTCCCGCCACCATTAGTTCCGACCAAGCTACGTCACAAACCGACCGCAGCTGATATTTTCATTTCGTCCTATTTGGATGACACAGTCCCAGAATATGCAAATCCAGTTCGCGCTCCACCTGTCCCTGTAAATCAGGCACTTCCCGCTCTTCCAGGCACCGGAGTACCTGTTACGGTACCCCCGGGTCAGCCCGCCATACAAGTTCAGCCCACGTTACAATTACCGACCCTGCAAGCACGAAGAATGTCAGTTGACGATTCTAGTCTAGGGGCCGCAGGAGGAGGTCCTCCTCAAACCCCGCCGCCACACAAGCGTTTATCAGCACTCGAATTACATGCTCAAGCATCACAGCGTACTCCCAAGAGTAATAAGTCTGTCGCAGAAATCAGGCAAGCCCTTAACGAATGTAGTTATGATCCAGTTCCAGGCGAAAATACTATGGTTTTATATTCCTTGCGTGTAAGAAGAGTGACCGAGTATCTAGTCACCTTGCCGAATATGAAAGAAGATCTAGACAGAATATATCGTTTCATCCGTACAGGGGATGATCCAGAAAGTATTGGCGAGATTATGTCCCAAAGGAAAGCCGAGATTCAGCTCATGATATTAAAGTTCCTGATCAATTGTCTAATAAGAGAACAAGATTACCCGACTAAAGATCCCGCCGACATGAGAATCCTAACAAGGTGGAGTGATAATATAGCCGAGGGTAAGCACAAGACCATTAGTGCCATGGAAAGTATGTACAAGAAAATTCGTAAAGAAATAATAAAGTTACACGAACAGCGTAAAGCAGCACAAGTAAGCGAGAAAGAAAGTGCCTCTGATCCTGAAGAGGAAGACGAGAATCCCGTCAGAATAGCGTATGTAGGAAAATCCAGATTTCCAGATCGCCATTTACGTCCAGAACCTAAGTCTATTTTTCATCATCCAGCACGAGAGCCGCGCTCTCTAGAACAAGTATTTCAAGCTACCGATCACATTCTGAAATCACGAGTCGGTTATAGCGAACTAAGTACTATGCACGAACAAGAACTAGCCCGATCAGCAGTCCGATGGATTACTGATTCTACCACTTTTCCAGACGAAATAGTGGCACAAATGTTTCTGAAACTGCCCCCAGCCGAGCAACGACTGGTGGGTATGTATATGATCCAGCACCTCATTACCCTGTATGAGGGTCAACATTCTGATCCAGGTCCGTTACATGATATCCTGAACGAGTTACTCCAGTATAGATGGAGAGGTCTAGGTACCGATTTAATTAGTGTCATTCTAGAACAGCGCCACAAGTATAGAACGTTCCTGAACCCGCATTTTGTTCATGTCTCACCCCCAGAAAGTAAACCGTTTTACATGGACAGACAGAATCCGTTACGAGAAGTCCACCCAGTCCAAGGGGCGGGTGGCGACATGCAACGAGTGTTTGTATACACTCCGATATCAAAGATGGAACTCCTCGAGATGAAGAAATTAATTCCCTGTCATGACAAAGATCCAGCAGGGTTCCATCGAGAATTAAAAGACATGCTCCGTATGGGAGAATACACCTACCCAGATATCATTAAAATGTTAAAGGTTCTGCTACCCGCAGGGGTGTATGAAAAGCTAAAGGAAAAAGAATGGGAGGTGGGAGAGAAAAAGATCGATTGGACAGCTCTAGAAGCTGAAGACAAGGCACGAGTACCAGGTACCGGTCTTGGAGATAAATGTAAAGAATTACCAGAATTATTGATTCAAGTTTTACCCAGATTATTGACAACTAGGAAAGAAGACTGGGATGCAATCTCAGCCTGCAAACAGAAACAAGAAGAAGATATTAGTGATTTTTATTCTAGATTCGAGAAATGTTTCAGTATTAACAGTGGTCTCAAGACAAGTAGTGAGTCATACCCTCATCTTTTCGTTACCAAATTGGTCGAGAATTCAAGTCCACAGATTAAAAACCGAGTTTTGAAAGTCGAAAGCACCTGGCAAGCAAATAGTCCGTCCCAGATGCTCCAGATGCTCCAGTACCACCAGAATAGAATCAGAGAAGAGCAAGAACACGAGAGAAAACGTATGAAAGACACGAAAATGAAAGTGCTAGTTGCACAATCTATTCCCCAAGACAGTCAGAAGAGGGGTCCGAATCAAGCCAGTCATCCTGCAGCTCCCGTTAAAGGGAACTGCAATTATTGTAAACAGCCAGGTCATTTTATAAACGATTGTGCAGTTCTGAAGCACAACATAGCTACTGGTAAGACTAAAGAAAGACCACGTCCGCCTAGACAAGAACAAGTTTCACAGGCTCCTCAGTCACAGAATGCACCACAGACAGTTACAGTACCGCAGCCTATTGCTGCAACACAGCACGTTACATCACAGATGTACCAGTATGCACAGTCTGAGTATCCAGAGTACCAGTCATATTCATGAAACAGCCTAGAGAGGGAGGTAGGCTTGCCTCTCATCGAGATACCTGTAGACCAAGAAGGTCCCTATGTTCATAGTCAAGTATTAGGGAAAGACAGAAAATTTCTGATCGATACAGGGGCAAGTAGGACCACAATTAGTCATGCCGAAGTTCCAGGGGCTCCGCTCTCAGGCTCAAGAAATGTTTCCCTTGGATTTTCAGGAAAACCCATAGTTAATGAAATATCTCAGCCAGTTACTCTAGAAGTAGGTCCATTGTCCCGTACTACTGATCTGTTACTTACTAAGTCATGTCCAGAAAATCTATTGGGTATTAAGACATTGAAAGAATTAGGTGCAATTATTTGTTGTTCCCCAGAGGGAATACGTCTGTTCCTACGTGACTTTAAGGGTCACTATGTATTACGAGATTTTGATTCAAGATTGTCTAATGTTCCGCAGCAGTTATGGGCGCAAGGTCCAACTGATGTAGGTTACATGCAAATCACACCCTATCGTGTGACTCTCAAACCAGGTGTAGTGTTACCCCGAATCAGACAGTACAGATTGCCACCTGAGGCTGTAGCAGCCTTATCCAAAATTATTGACGAGCTCATGGCTCAAGGGGTAGTTGTAGAAACTGACTCCAATGTATGCAATTCTCCGATCATTCCAGTCATGAAACGTACTGATCCGAATGCACCCCCAGTATATCGATTAGTGATTGACTTACGAGAGCTTAACAAATGTGTAATTCCTCAGTACCCAGTTGTTCCAGACATTTCTTCTCTGTTAACTGCCATTGATTCCGAAGCCATGTTTTTCACTGTTATTGACCTCAAGAATGCATTTTTTAGTGTTCCAATTCATCCAGACAGCCAGTTTCTTTTCGGATTTTGTTTAAATGGAAGGAGCTATATGTTTACACGCGCTCCTCAAGGTTTCACAGAAAGCCCTAGTATTTACAGTCAAGCACTCAAGAGACAACTAGACAACATTCACATGCCAACTGACACTGCCCTGCTCCAGTATGTCGATGATCTACTGATCACAGCCCGTTCTGAACGTGCTTGCGAGCGAGCATCACTTACAGTTCTGTATTTTCTAGCCGAGATGGGGCACAAGGTGTCACCTTCGAAGCTTCAATTCTGTGTCCAGCAAGTGGTATACTTAGGACACTTGCTGTCCAAGAGGGGTAGGCAGTTGACACCCGACCGTATCCAGTTAATAGCGAGTCTTCCCCAGCCCAGAACCCAGAAGGAGGTACGTGCTTTTATCGGCCTTACTTCTTATTGTAGACAATGGATTCCCCAGTATGCATTTCTAGCCAAGCCACTGATACAGTTAACGACACAGGAGGCAGCCGTATCGACTGTCCTCCCTTGGACATCTGACCATACACTTAGTTTCAACGAGTTAAAGAAAGCCCTATGTCAAGCTCCAGTTCTAGCTACACCGAACTACAGTAAGCCTTTTACACTTTTCGTTACAGAACGCGAAGGTACAGCATTATCTGTTCTCACACAAGATCAAGCAGGTCAATACAAGCCCTGTGCTTATTTTTCGAGCACATTAGATCCAGTCGCCCAGGCGTTGCCTGCGTGCCTCAAGTCAGTTGCAGCCACAGCACTAGCTATCAGACAAAGTGATTCCATAGTTTTAGGACATTCCCTGACAGTACAAGTTCCACATTCAGTAGAAGTTCTTTTAAACCGAACACAAACTCAGCACTTGACAATTGCACGTTTAACAGGTTATGAACTGACACTGTTCCAGCCACACATAGAAATTAGACGCTGCAACGTTCTGAATCCTGCTACATTGTTACCATCAGTTAATTCAAATCCAGACACACATGATTGTGTGGAAGTAGTTAACATTACGACAAAGCCCAGACAAGACCTGACAGACATTCCGTTACTAGATCCTGACCTGACACTTTATGTGGATGGTTCATGTATGAGAACTAGTACAGGAGAACTAGTCGCCGCGTATGCAGTGACTACTGACACTGAAGTTATTGAAACACACCGTATTGATACTCTGTCCGCTCAAGCAGCAGAGCTAGTTGCTCTGACACAAGCCTGTATACATGCCAAGAACCTGAAGGTTAATGTTTACACAGATTCACGTTACGCATTCGGAGTTGTACACGACTTCGGAGTGCTCTGGCAGGAGAGAGGTTTTATGACTTCTCATGGAACCAAGATTCAGCATGGTCTCCTTATTCAAGCCCTGTTAGATGCCATACATTTACCGACATCTATTGCTATCATGAAGTGCAAAGCACATACGAAAGTCACAGACATTATTTCCCAAGGTAATGATCTAGCAGACCGCACAGCCAAGCTTACAGCACAGACTCCAGACATTCAAGCTAATCCGACACAGACACATACTCCAGATCCGACTACATGTATGACAGTTAAGGACCCTACACAAGATGTCATAGATATCCAGTTACATGCTACTCCCGATGAAATCAAGAAATGGTCTGTACAAGGAGGGGTCCAGACAGATCAAGGATGGTTAACGAAGGGTAGAGCCACATGGTTTCTCCCCGATTCTATGGTTCAAGTCATTATCAATACCGCACATAGTCCAGCACATTTAGGAGAAAAAGCTATGTTAGACAGTATCCAGAACATTTGGTTCAACAAGCATTTACGAGCTGCAGCCAAGCAGAAAGTCCGTACCTGTATGATATGTTGTCAGTTTAATCCAGGTAAAAGTGTCCCGGTGGAACAAGGTGGTTTCCAGCCCCCTGACCACCCTTTTGAGGTCCTCCAGATGGATTATATTCAGATGGAGCGATGTCGAGGTTTCAAGTATGTCCTTGTAGTAGTATGCGCTTTGTCCAGGTGGACAGAAGCATATCCAGTCCCAGATTACACAGCCGCGACCACTGCCAAACAGTTGGTTCGTGAATTTTTCCCTAGATACGGACTCCCTAGAGTCGTATATTCTGATAACGGTCAGCCATTCTCATCCGAACTCATGAGACACGTTTCCCTGTTGTTAGGGTACCAGTGGAAGTTCCATTGTGTACGCCATCCAGAAGCAGCTGGACTAGTAGAAAGACATAATCAGACTCTGAAAATCCGTATAGCAAAAGTCTGTAAAGACAAAGGTGTAGACTGGTTAGTAGCTTTGCCAGTCGCTCTGTTTTACATGCGTATGGTCGCACATTCCAGATCAGGTCTGTCCCCGTATGAGGTCGTTTTCGGCCGCCCCCCTAACATGTGGGGTACTCCTAGACCCCGAAGTATTACCGATGTTTCATGTAATATGCTGACAGATTACCTAGCTTCCTTGATGTCTGCCCTCAACTCATGTCGTTCACAGGTTGCCGCCGCATTTCCAGACAATACCGAGGTGGCACCGCACGAGATCGTTCCAGGGTCGTTGGTGATGATCCGCAACTTTGACAGATCAAGTCCGCTGGAACCACGTTGGAAAGAGCCACGTCAAGTCCTCTTGACCACCCGAACTGCCGTCAAGTTAGAAGGCAGGAAGGGGTGGGTCCACCTTTCTCATGTAAAACTTTTTCAAGGACCAAAGCCAGACTTCAAAGACATTGCCAAGAACATTTCCCAGGATTCGAAGGATTGCCAGAACATTGTTTTAAAGGACTGTCCCGCACCAGACTTTGTTACAACCCCTCCCTTGTTAGAGAAAACTCCGCAACAGGAGTATAAGTTAAAGCTCAGGTCTAATAAGTCAGCCAGTTTGATTGTATAAGTCCTCCCCTAGGTGAAACGGTTAGACTGTTTCTGACATGTATAAAATAGACCCCCATAGTGAGAGAGTCAGTCGCAGTTCACTACAATGCATCGTTTTTCTGAGTTTCATATTATTTCTCAGCCTAATGATTTCCTGCACCAGCTACGCATTTTTTCTGTATTTACCAGTTCCTCATGTAAATATGTCTGCTAATGCTACAGTAGAGCACACGTTTAGTGATCTGCCTCCTCACGAATATGCATACCGCCTTGCCATGCGTAATAACACATTCATCCGTATGTTACATTATTCACACCAGACCAGCAATGCCACTAATTGTTGGGTGTGTGGTCGACTCCCCCCTTTCCAGACATCGAAGGGAGTTCTGCCACTCTTTCCTTATCCATTCTCACACAATGGTTCGTGTGGAGCATGGTCCACGTTAACGTCATCCTCAACAGATATGTCTTTTCTTAACAGTACATGTTTTCCAGACAAGCAAGGTTTTCCCCACAGAACAGGTTTAGATTTAGAAAATGAGGTATATAATTTAGGAAATTATTCGTCGAATTTCATGGTTCTGAATGTTCAGTCTGATACTACTCCAGACTTACCTGCTATTTCAGTACTACCAGTCAAAGGCGAATTATGTATCCGTAGTTATGGTTCTGTACATATAGGTCATAGTGAATGTACTACTGTTGTCAAGTGTGGTGACAGTGGGAAATCTATTTTCAAAGCTTCACGTCATTCTTATTTTGTTTGTGGTCAAGCCGCATATGTTCGTCTGCCCCTCGATTGGGAGGGAACCTGTTACATTGCCTTCCTACTGCCACCTGTTTTTCTAGCCCCACCTGATTATCATAGGAATTCTTTCTTAGTACACACTAGACCTAGAAGGGAGTCCCCAATTGTCGATTATACTGAAACTGCTCTAGAACAGTATACAGATTTCAATAAAGGTTTCTTTTTCTTTATAGGACCTGTCCAGAATAGTAAACTAATCCGTAGGTTAACAAGAACCCTCGAAGCTGTAGTAAATGAGACTGCCTCTGCTCTAGGTAACTTAACCGAAGAGCAATCTGCTATGAGATTTGTCGTTTTACAGAATCGTCTCGTCCTTGACGTCATACTGGCCGATAGGGGCGGGGCCTGTAGAATTCTCGGATCTAGTTGTTGCATTTTCATTCCAAATAACGCGCCGTCTGTTTATTCAGCTATAACCAGACTTCATAAAATTGCCCATCTGTTACATCAAGATCCAGGCACCTGGACATGGTCCGGTTGGTTCTGGAATGTAATTTCCGCATGGGGATGGAAAGTCCTGTCCTTCCTAGGTATTGCAGTAGCGATCATATTTAGCTGCTGCCTCTGTATACAATGTGGCCCTGCGATTTGCAGCATGTGTGCTACCTCTTGTATTCCTAGTCCCAAGCCCCGTTCTAAATCCCGTTCCAAGACAATTCGAGACGAGCAAATGGTACTGTATGAAATGATAGACGGTATCATGAATATTGATGTTTCCTGATGTAAACGTAGTGACAAGGAGGGAATGTGGAAAAGTAAATTTTGCCATGTTCTGTGTCCCTACGCCTCATCCATCATATGTTATGTATGCATGACCAATATGCATATGTTATTCCCCATTTCTGATTAAAGACGCAATTACAGTTGTGTCCACCTCTGGTATGCTATTTTCCAGTCCTCGTGAATACTACGAATATCAGGCCTATGTAAGTAATGTTGCCACGTTTCTCAGTGTGCACGTTATTCAATTATAAAGTCCCCGTTTCTAGGCCTCAAAAGGGCCCGGACCACAGATTCAGCTCCTGTCTCCTGAAAGCCTCGCTGAGGAGCGATACAGCCCCCACCTGTATCCTCGACCCTTCACTTACTTCCTGCCTAGCAGTGCCCGGTGCAGCCCGGCTCTGCCTCTGAGTCTGCCAAAAGTATGTTATAGTTCCTGCTATCAGTTCAGTCCTCCTCTTCTGCATTCCTAAGCTACTGAACTGCATCAATAGTTTCCGTCATTGTCTAGCCTTCTCGGCTCCACGTTAGAGAAATACTGTATTTAATGGTCATTTAATATTCTTCACGCACTATATGTAGAATAATGCATGGTCCAGTCTTAGAGTCAGGTTAGCTTTTCCCCTCATGACTTCTAGTTTATATCAACATGTTCCCTAAACATTAGATACCAGATAGGGTTTAGGTACATGTCGCTCCGACCCTCCAGACTCTAGTCTCTGCTCCTAGCACAGAGTTCGTAGCCCCCAACTTCTCCTAGTAATACGTCATTGCCAGTTTTCGCGCACCATTAGGTTAGAGGTCCCGGCTCCTTAGGTAGCCCCCTCCTATGTTTCCGCCCATTCATGACATATTCTGTTACGTTTGCATCACATGTCTATGTAAACTCCCAGTTACACCCACTTTTACTGTTATCTCTCGCGACTGTTACACGTCACGCCTTCTACTCCACCCACTGTTACGCCTACTGCAATGTAATGCTATGTGTTTGCGCTATGTATATATGCCTGTGTTTTATTATTGAATGTTAGCGCGCTCATCCCAGACCAAGCCCCAGCAGCTGCTGGGCATCTTTTTCCCCTACTGGGTCCCAGTTGTCCTGCTGGGCCCTGTCGTTCTGCTCATCCTATGCAGGTTGTCCTGATCCTGTCCTTATGCTGTAATAAACCTGCAGAAACTCCTACTACCTCGAATCTTGACTCTTATTTATTGAGCTATCTGTTATTTATTCATTCATGCACTCAAAAATAGGGTATTATTTATTTATTTACCACACCCCCACCTTTTTTCCTCATTCTCCCTTTGTTCTTTGAGTGAGGAAGACCTGTTTCCATTGATTGAGAAATTGCTACAGTAGCAGTAGCAGGAGCATCTGCACCACCACCACCACCACCACCAAAAGGACCACCACAACACCACATTGGTGGTGAAGAAGAAGAGGAGGAAGAGGAGGAGGAGGAAGAGAGGAGGACTTTCCTGCCTGAAGACAATCCCCCTTACAAACCGAGAGAGCACATTGTGTGGGAGTTTTTTAAATTCCCAAGAGGCCACAAGAAAGTCAATGAGGCAAAAGTAACTTGTCTGATCTGTGGCTGTGAACTTTCCAGGGGGAACCCTACAAAAAAATATTCTTTTGGAAATCACACCATGATTCGCCATATGCAACGGAAGCATCCTAACAACTATTCTGCGGCAGAGGTGAGTGAACTGGCCAGAAACCTTCCCCAATCTTCTTCAAGAACCTCAACAAGCAAAGAACCCACTCCATCGGGTCCAGAGGCAAGGGAGATGATCCCAAACATACAAACCAAGTTTGGTAGATGCAAAATCGTTTGTATATTTTGTGGAAAAACAATTACCTATGGTGAGCAAAGTATTACACTCATCAACCTTGCTGGTGATAACCACAAGTGCCCAAAGAAGCCTTAATTTTTTCCTGATTTTTTTTTTGCTCCAGTTGAGCCGTTTACAATTCCCTGTTTTTTGTTTCTCCCCATAAAAAATACAAAAAAAATATAAAACTGTTCAGAAAAGCCCCAAAAAGTAAATAATGTTCAAAAAAACAATAAAAAAATATAAAACAACAAAAAGAATAAAAAAACAGTTCTTTTTAGAACTACCTCCAATTTATAAAAAAATGCTAAATTTTTTTAAAACTCTGTCATTCTTTTTTCCCCATGGTACGCTCCCCGGTGCGCGTACCGGGCGCTCCCCCCGCGAAAATCGTAATTTTTTAAAAAAAATTTTTGGCCCCGCGGGGCCCTTTTATGGCCCCCACATCAAACCTAGGGGATCAGGGGGGTTCTACCCTGCCCCCTTTTAGTCATTTCCCCCTTTGTTTTTGCCACCTCTTGTGTCTCTATCCTACCGAGACACAAGATGGCGGCCGCTCCGGACTATTTGGAATGTTGACAGACACCCGAGAGCCAATTAGCTTTCCGCTCGCGAACTCGTGTTACCTCCAATTTATAAAAAAAATGCTAAATTTTTATAAAACTCTGTCATTCTTTTTTTTCCAGGGTACGCTCCCCGGTACACTCCCCGAGCACATATCTTGAGACATAGCAAAGGCACATCGGGCTACCAGTCCCTACAATTTTGCCAAGTTTGGTGGAAATCCATTCAGCCGTTCGGGCTAAAAGTGAGTCCAACCGCCCTATGGAAATTAACATGGGGAAAACACGTTTTGGGACCCCCCTTTTATCTCGGCCCCCACTTCATGAATCCCCCGAAACTTTCAGGGAAGGAGCAGAGCGGAGCGGGCCATCTTCTTTGAGAAATTCGTGAAGATTCGCCCACCGGCGCCAAAGTTATTCCCAATAGAATGTTGCGGATTTCCTATGGAAAACAATCCTAACTATAACTACCTACTGGCGACCGCCAGTAGGTAATATATATATATATATATATATATGCTCACAGGATCACTCTACTTATATATAATAAATATATGAGAGTAGCTGTGCAGCACTGAATAAGTCCATACATATATATATTATAAATATGTTATCAGTCAAGTATATTTTGGTACTTGCGGCACAGTGTGCATAATGCCCATATCTGGACGTACCCTTTCCACTTAAAATGGTACATCAAACTCACAGAAGTTGAGAAGAAAATGGATTACTTACTTTTGCCCGGATCACCCTCATTTTCTGATTGATACTGGTGTTAATGGACTCTTTTTGTGCCTTGGGCTGTGCTTACCACATCCAGGCCAGTAAGCTGATTGAAAGGTATATGGGAATTAGGTTTAATTACAATTGGTGGTGACAGCCTAGCTGTAAGTTCCTTGTAAATAATAGGGCATGTACATTTAGAGGTCCTGTAGACTTAATGCACTTGAGTGTACACTACAGTGTTTCTTGCAGTCATTTTAAAAGCAATCCGGCTTTCAGGCTGGCTTTATACTAAAATGATATGCAAATACAACTTTGGAATTAAAGGTATTACAAAGACTGAAACTACTTATGTTTACATATACATCACCCCTAAGGAATCTACTAGTTGCCGCAGGGGTAGGGTGCCTTGTAACTATAAGCAGTGACATTATAAAAGATGTTTTATATGCCCTGGTAAGGGAAAACTTGCAATATTGTTTCCCCGAATTGTAGCACAATGGCACCATAGACTGAAATGGAAATACTTTATTAAAGTGTAACAATTGACAGAAAGGAGCTAGAATAAGTACTGAAATGATAATTAGAATAAATACAACAATTTGCCATTGGCGGATCTAATATAACTATAGCAGAGAAGAAAGTATAGAACTTTGTGAGACAAAATCCAGGCTCCAGCAGCTTTTTCTTAATTGGCCAGCCTCTGCAAGGCTGAGCCAAGCTGTTTTAATGAGGTGTGAAGTGGCCTGACTAGAGACAAAGGATTTCCTGTGGGAGGAGAACTGTAAGCTGCAGAGTAAAAGGCAGGATGGGGGTGGAGTGGAATACATATGGGAGCGCTGTGGCTCACCGGTTAGAGGCGGCAGACCCAGAAGCAGAGGTTGGCCTGGGACCAGGGTTCAATTCCCGACGCGGCAGGGTATGGGACCAATGTCAGCGGGCTTGATAAATCTCGCCTCGGTGCCTCTCTAACCATGGGTCCCACGCTGCAACTCTGGCCAATAGCTTGCTTAATCTCCACAACGGCCCCCTCGGTGCCGGGGATGCCTAGCTTCACCTTGGGGATGCCCAATAGGGACCATCTCACAGGAAAAGCCAGGACGTGTTCCCCAGCGGTACACAGCGCCAAGAAACCCAGGGTGAACGTGTGCTCTACAAATACATACTAACATAACATAACATAACATAACATAACATAACATAACATAACATAACAGCTGCACAGCATCTCAGCTCCCTGCCTGAAGTTATAAGAAGAAGAAGGACTGCCTTGCTAGAACTCTGGCCTTCACCCCAAAGGGTTGAACTCTGAATGACTGAAGGTGCTGCACATCTGTAACTACAGCCCTAAAGACTTTGCCTGGCTTCAAGAAGTGAAAGAGTGAACTCCCTGAAAGTAACCGGTTAAAAGCGCTTCACCTGCACCATATACACCAAGAAGATCCCAACTGGAAGGTGTCCAGGGGACTTTTAAAGGGCTGGCAGGTGCATTCTGGGAAACATAGTCCCAACAGCCCAAGGATCATCTCAGACTCTATTGGCCCAACAAGACTGCCAAAGTGAAGGAGTACTGTAGCTCCTGTGTCATCTGTCAGGCCAGTGGCAAGACAGGGGGAAACTAAAGAATCCATTGACCCCACTGCCAGTGATTGGCACTCCCTTTGAGAAAGAGGGTGGGGGTGGACATTGTTGATCCATTATAACCACCAAATGCATCAGGGCACATATATATCTTGGTGGTATAAGACCATGCCACAAGATACCCTGAAGCAATCCCCCTCAGAACAGTCACTGCTCCTTCAGTGGCTAGCGCCCTACATGGTGTGTTCACCAGACTGGATTTTCCAAAGGAGGTAGTTTCAGATAGAGGCACACATTTTATGTCTAGCTATCTGAAGGCAATGTGGGAAGAATGTGGTGTTAACTACAGATTCACCACCCCATATTATCCCCAGACAAATGGTCTGGTAGAAAGGATCACCAAGTCCCTGAAGGGCATGATCAATGGGTTGTCTGAGAACTAAGGAGGAGATGGTATACTCTCCTCCCATGCCTACTGTTTGCCTACAGGGACGTCCCAGAAAAGGTGGTTTGCTGTATCCCCTTTGAATTGTTGTTTGGGTAAGTTGACCATTGTGGCTGATGAAAGAGTCTTGGGAAAAGCCTCTCAAGGAAGCTAAAGCCAATGTGCTGGTTCCTGCACCAGGCCTGAAATCTAGCAAAAGAGAGTACATGTAAAAAGCAAACAGGAAACTGGGGGCCAGCCAGGAGCTCATGAAGCATTGGTATGACCAAAAGGCTGCTATGCCTGAGTACACTCCAGGACAATTGGTCTGAGTGTTGGGGCCTGTAGCTCCTTGGGCCCTCCAGGATAAGTGGACTAGGCCACATCCAATCCGTGAGAAAAAGTGTGAGGTTACCTACCTCGTAGACCTTAACACCCCCAGGAACCCCCACAGGGCGCTGCATGTAATTCATTGAACCCCACCAAGGCAGAGCAGACATGACCATGTTGATGGTCACAGATGAGGGAGGAGAGAAAAAGACGGAGCCAGTGCCTGACCTCCTCTGCAACAATGTACAAGATGGGACAGAGGAGGGAGAGGTATTCTCTCACAAATTGACAGACCAGCAGCACAGAGAAAGCAAGCAGTTACTGAGCAGATTGCTGGCCTGTACTCTTTGACCCCAGGTATTACTGATAGGTGAATACACACCATTGACACTGGTGACAGCACACCTGTCAAAAGTAAACTGTAGAGGTTGTCTGACCATGTCAGGGCCAGCATCAAGCATGAGGTAGCTAGGATGCTGGAATCGGGGGGAATTGAGCTCCATGAGCCAGCCCAGTGGTGCTGGTCCCCAAACCTAATCCCAAGGGGTAAATAAGAAGGCAAGGTTCTGTTTGGACTACAGAGGACTGAATGCAGTCACTAAGACTGTTGCTCAGCCTCTGCCTAGAGCTTATGACCTCATTGACAGGTTAGGGGCTGCTATGTACCTGAGTACATTTGAGTTGACCGCAGGCTACAGGGAGATTGCCCTCAGGGAAGGAGCCAAGGAGAGGTCAGCATTCTCCACAGCAGAGGCTCCAGATTCAGTCACCCCGGCTGCTGCGCCATACCTCTAATTTATAATTAAATTACTTCCCACCCTATACCCCTATAAACCCACAACCCACTACGGAACTAAAAAAACACAAAATGTAATTCAATTACATTTAATAACTACTAAAAGTTTAAGAAATATATTTTAAAAAATAAACAATAATTGTACAAAAAAATACATCATATACATTTAAAATATATACTAAAATGCATACCAATAATTAAAAAATGTAAGAACTTCGATAATTAAAACATTTATATTACTCACTTTAAATCCATATTTTGTCTGAATACCATGCTGTGAAACTCTCCCATATCTATTCAGCGTTCCTGCTTGTCAAACAGGGGGCACCCCTGAACAATGGGATACAGGGAGCCTCCTTTCTCGGTGTGCCACAAGCTTCCGCCAGGGACAGAAAGTTTCTGCTATGTGAAGTGCACTTGTCAAGAGTTCAACCTAAAAATTTAAACGTTGACATCTTCAGGTCCCCTGGTTGGATGTTAATCATTTTGGAATCACTTTTCCTGATTTTTAACTGGATGCCTGATTTTATTATTGCTTATTACTGATACTTAATACATTTTCCTTAGTAGAGCCTGTCTGCTCTCAGTCTCAGTTATGAAAAGATCTGCTTGACCTTATAAGTCTGTGGCCATATTACTTGTGGCAGACTCACCTCCACCCTGCTAGTAACACATTTGTTTGCAATGCTGTTCAGTGGTGTAAGCCAGGACTTCTGTTTAACAGCTGCCATTCAGTTTTAAAAGTCAGAATGAAAAATCCCTCTACACAACTGAAAGCAAAAATTCTTTTTTGGTTTTGAGTTGGTAAAAGTTCATGATTGGGCTGTTTTTGGATTCTTGATTGGCATTTTTGCACCTTTGTTTTTGAGACAAGGTGGATCTCTCTACGATGAAGAATCTTAGCATTGAAGTGTGGAGTGGGGGGAAACATGATATTTGTAGGTCTCCCCACCATTACTAGATACTATTTATTGACTCTGAGAGTACACCAAGGCCTGCTAGCCTAACCTCAGTGCCAGTGTTCTAACCCATTACAAAATGTATGTTGAATTGGCTACCCCCAAGTGGCATAAGCTGACTTATAAGTCCCTTTATTTGCCCTAGCTGCACATTGACTCCCACTACGATAGGACATAACAGAGTATTCCATACTCTGGATATGGCCAATAAGCCACAAAAACAGCTTATGGCTGTCCTAATTAATGTGGGGTCCCTCCAGAAACAAGAGCTGCATGTCTTTGAACTACTAAACAATGAGAAACTGGATTTTGTTTTCCTCACAGAAACCTGCCTCCCAGAGATGGCTAATTCCATATTGGCCACAGCTGTCCCTCCCAACTACAGAATCCTGAGGAAGGACTATAAAATAGGCAGGGGTGGTGGGAAAGAATTAGTATATATGAAGGAATATGAATGTGAATCCTCTGCTCTTGATGGACTTGACTGGGCTTCTGTGTGTCCCTTACCCCAAACCAGTCACTGGCGGGGGCCCTTTTCTACTATCCTTCTGGCCAAGCCAGCACCTGCCTTAACTCGATAGGCAGCGACTTAGCCCCATGGGCCATGAGGTATGCCCATTTTATAGCGCTGGGTGATTTTAATGTCCATCTGGGTAACCCCTTGGAGAAAGAGGCTTTATTAGTCTTAGATAATATGACCTCTCTCTCACTTACACAACAGGTTTTTGGTCCCACACACCAAGCAGGCCATACTCTAGGCCAAGTATTTTCTAACATGAACCTGGAGGTGTCGCAACCTTCCTCTCTTGTATGGTCTTATTACTACCTTATTTCTTTCTTGTGGCCTCAAACATGTAGTAGCTCACCTTCTAAGGTAAACACCTTGACCTACCAAGCTTACCACAAAATACAGCAAGATGGCTTGAGGCTTACCATGACAATGAGCACACTGCCTCTGTCTGGCTGTGTGGAAGAGGACACTGCAAGCTTAGACAGCTGGATTTTAGCCCCTACTATAAAGCAAACTCAATCAAGGCTAAAACCATTGGCCCCCTGGTTTAATGATGAGCTAAGAGCATGCAAAAAAGCATTGCATACACCAGGAAAGGGTATGGAGACGTAATTTCAAGCAGAAAATAAAGCAATAGATTAGCTCTTGTTAAAAAAATACCAAGGGAGCAAGTTTCGAGCTAAAAAGACCTTCTTCAAAACAACGATCGAGGAGGTAGACAAGTCTAATGAGATTTTTTAAATTGTCAATTCTTTTCTCTGACGTGAGAACATATTTAGAGAATGTAAACCTGTTGAGTGGTCTAAGGATTTAGGCTCATGCTTTCATGAAAATATCTAAATTATCCGTGCCAGTTTTCTTAAAATTGCGCAAGCTGACCAGGCGCATGGGCAATTCCAGGATGACTACATGTCCCACACAACGCCCCCTGGATATCTTCGCCACACTGCCTCTCGAAATGTCACTATCAGCGATCGAATGCTTGGAGTCAGGCTTCCCTTTAGACCCATGTCTTATTTTCTTGTTAACTATTATTGCCCACACTATCAATCCTATAGTAAATAATATACTTAGTACCTCGCTGGCTACGGGAATGGTCCATACAGGCTGGAAACGCGCGAAAGTGATGCCTTTGTGAAAAAACCTTCGGCTGATCCAAAGCATCTGGCAAACTATAGGCCCATCTCCCTCCTTCCTGTATTCTCCAACATTTTTGATAGTAAGTCGACCGTCAACTGTCCCATTACCTGGAAGATAGCAAAAAACTAAATTCCAGGCAACCAGGTTTTCATCCCCACTTTAGGAAGTTGTGTGGCAAGTTGTGGAGCATGTCAGAAGCACTCTTGACAAGGTAGGCAAGGCCCTTGTGATCCTGTTGGATCTAACTGCAGCTTTTGACACAGTGTCCCACTTAAAACTACTCGAGTGCCTTCAAGCGATAGGGATCAGAAACACTGCCTTGAAATGGTTGACCTCATTTGAGCACTTCAACTCAAAAAGTGTAGCTGCCCCATATGCTTTACAAGCCAGACTGAATGTGGGGGTACCTCAGGGATCCGCCCTAAGCCCCACCCTGTTTAACATTTACCTCATGCCTCTGGTGATACTGGCAGGGTCACTGGGTGGTAAATTATTTTCTTATGCTGTTGATACGCAGCTTCTCTTCTCCTGTGGTAAGGAAGAGGAGCTGGATGGGGAGCTCATCTCTAAATGTCTCACCAAGGTGTTTCAGTGGTTTGCCTAGCACCAACTGAAATGTAACCCGCATAAGTCGGAGATTGTGATCTTCGGAGATGCCTCTCCTAATTTACTGACGCGCTGGCCTAACGATGCACCGCAGCCAAGCCCTCTTCAAAACTCAGTGAAGAATCTAGGTATTAAAACTGATACACGCTTCAATCTGCTTGTGCTTCAGTACTCTTTGTATGCAATTTTATTTTTACCTCTTCTGTCTGAGTCGGCTGGCAACATTTTTATCTAGGCTCTGATCATGATGAGACTGGATTATGGGAATGTCCTTTATATCGGACTCCCTGAGTACCTTCTTAACAGACTCTAGATGGTGCAGAATTCGGCAGCCAGACTTCTACTCAAATTCCCTCCTAGGACTCACATGTCTACCCATCTGAAGGCCCTTAATTGGCTCCCTGTAAAAAAGAGGGTGCAATTTAAGGCCATGGTATAAATGCATAAGGCCTGTCACAACTCTGGAGCTCGTTACCTCAGAGAGAGGATTCACAAATACACCCTAGCTCGGACTCTGAGATCTTCCTCCACTCACCTGGCAAGAGTGCCTCGGATCCACCAATGTGGAGTGGGTGGTAGATCCTTCTCCTATCCTGGGCCGCTCACTTGGCATAAAATCCAGAGAGACCTCAGTCTCGTCAGCGAGCTGATTGCTTTCAAGATGAAACTGAAAATGTGGCTTTTTATACAGCCAGTCTAGATTCCTAGGTCTAGTATTCTTAGCCTGAGTGTCGGGACACTTTTTTGAGTAGATGTGCGCTGTAAAATTGCTATAACATAACATAACATACGGTACCAAGGGCAACCAGGGCGTTTAGGTTAGAGAGTCTCCCCAGGGTTGCAGCACTGATTGTGCAACCTTTTTGTGACAAAGTGCAAAATGCCTCCCAGCCGACCACTGCATCCTGGATTTTTTTTTTTTTTTTTAATTGTGATTTTGAGAGTTTTAAAACTTCTCTTTCAGGTTGCAGTTGAGGGCTGGATGCCATTTTGAGCAGATCACAAACTTTCATAAATGCCCTAAAAGCTAAACTTCCAAATTGTCACTTTTGCTGTGAAAAAGTTAGTAGCCCATTTGCTAGCACAGATTTAAGGGATGACCTATCAGTCCGTCTATCCTCTGAATGGGACAACTAAAATGGGTACTTCAAGGTATGAAATTAATCGTGGGCATTAAACCTAACTTGATGCCCACAGCATATTTAATGTCACTTTTAGGGAAAAGGTAACTTTTAGAAAGTTGCCCCCTCAGTTTAATTAGTGTTTTCTCATATTTGCTGGCCACCAGACAGTCTTCTGCCATCCCGGGGAGTTGTTTGACTGACTCCCTGGCTCAGGAACAATAGTAATTTGCACAAATGGGTTTTCCTGTGAGCGTGTAGCCCACAGGCAGCCACACATCTACGGTGGGCTTCTAAACTCCCAACACCCAAGAAATTGTTCAGACATCTTGAGAGTGAGTTGAATTTAGGAACTCTGGGCTTGCTAGATGCCGTAAATAGCCATTAGTCATCACTGGGTGGGAGGAATCCGGGTAGCCCATTGGTAGTGACAGCATCATCCCTCCTGGGCACTTTCTGGGAATAAACATGGCACCCAAGGCACCCTGACCCTCAAATCATGACAGAAGTGGAGAAATGAGTGTAAAAGGACTACGTTGCAGGCCCCTGAACCTGTCAAGATAGGTCACACCAACTGCTGGCCTGCACATGCTGCACCTTGGGCTAGTAAAGAGAGGACAGTGCCTGTTGCCCCAGGCTCCTGAAAAGTCACTCCTGAGCTCCAGACCAAAGTAGTGACTCCAAGAGTCAGTTTGCTGACCCCTGGTATCAGCACCAGGACTGTCAACGTTGACGTAGCCTATTCTGACGAGTCAATAGCCACATTCTTTTAATCACTGCTGACCTCTGCTGGGCAACCTGTATAGTGGTCCTCAATGGCCAAAAGTTGCACCTGATTCTGCTGGACCCAGGAGCATCATCTGAGTCCAAATTGGTTTCCAAAGGTGGACCCCAGCCTTCGCCAAATGAGTCAGCTGGACCTGCTGTTTACGGAGTTGGATAGCCAAGCCACAACCAAAGTTGCCCACCTTACCCTGAACTGAAAAATAACAGCAAGGACACCACATCGATCCCATAGTATACAGAGCATCTTTCGGCATCCTCAGCACTCTGCATTGAAATCTTTGGCAGTCTTAATGTATTTCCATGTGGACGTGAGACTGTTTTGGTGACCAGATAAATGTGCAAATACTCCTTATAGGGCCCCTTGACATTCTCAATGTTGGATTTAGTCACTACTTTCAGGTGGAGTAGCTGAGCACAACTCTTTCAAAGTTTTCAAAATTTCTGAACTTTGCAGTTACCAATGTTTGTTTGTGCTTCGGAGTAAAAAAGCTGAGATTTACATTTTACTTAAGAAGCTTTATCTCTGGGACCATCCTGTGAACTTTGCTCATCTTTGTATCTAAAAATGTGTTAAATTGTAATGTATAGTTTTATAAATTAGTGATGCATTTATGCGTTGTGTGTCTTTTTATTTTGTTGTTTGTTGCTTATAAATGCTTTACAGTTGTTTATGCCTTACTGCTCAAACCCACTGTGCTACACCAGGTTGAGCTAGAGGTTTTTCAAACAAGACTAACTGCACCCAAGACAGTTTTGTGAGTGTATCACATGGTAAGGTTACACAACCATGTCTTATAATATATCACAATCCTCACACGGAGGAACATCTGCACTCAGGGATAATGTTGACCAGGGAGTCCAACAGAGAGGATTTTATCAAAGCCTTTAAGACCTGGGAAGAGGTTGACCCACTGCAGCTCACATCAGAAGAGTCTGGAAAAGCCGCGGATCAGGAGAAGGCAGAGGAGACCTACCTTTAAAAATGCACCTTGTAAGACTGGAAGTTATGCACTCAGAGCCTGATCTCCTTCGGTCTGTGAGCTGGAGTTTAGTGACAAGCAGTGAGAGAGGATTATCATGCTAAATCGGCTTCTAAAACTCTGGAAGAGAAGATGATACTGGAGGAAAGAAATTCACCTCAGAGGAAAACAAGTTAGAGTGTAGAAAGCCCACGGTATATGGAATGAACAGAGGAGAGATTTCTACAGTGAAGCCACCCCATTAACCTGAATAAAGGTGTGATGCTCATCTTTGTGGTGGTGAAGGACATAGACAAACATTTAGCTTCTTAAGAGGAACATTGATCATGTTCAGGATAGATGAACAGTATTAAGTTGCATTGTACTAGGGCTTGGTGACTACACAGGGGCTGAGCTTACTCCTAACTACATCACATATTTTAAGACCTCTCAAAACATATGATTAATCATATAAAACATTGCATATAAGAGTGTTTGAATAAAATGGTATTCAAAAGCCTTTTGAAGAGATATGATAAAATGTATCAAAGCAATACATATAAGAACTATTTAAGAATGCATGTGTGTTGATAAATAGCAAACCAGGCAAGGACTTTAGTTGCTAATTGTCCACTTTATAATACTTCTTTTTGTGATGTTTTAGAAAAGCTAGATAAGAGTCAAATTATCAGCTAAATGGACAACTTCAGAGAAAATTTGCACAAATAAAGGCGTGGAACAAGGTTGAATCCTGCCCCCTTTGCTCTTTAACCTGTATATTGCAGGTTTGGAAAGTCACCTAGTTTGCCCAGGGATCTGTCCCCCGCTTGATGAAGTTGAAAATACAAACTCTACAATATGCTGACAACATGGTGGTACTCGATACCACCCAAATTGTCCTTCAGAGATTGCTCGTCACTCTGGAACAGTAACGAATGACATTACCATCAGCTTACAAAAAGACAAAACAATGTTTTTTTCCAAACATCTGATAAATAGGCATGCATGGTTCATTGAAGAGTAACAACATTTAACTCCTTCCCTGCTCCTGACGAGCTGAGCTCGTCATGAGGCACGGTGCTCGTGTGCTCATGACGAGCTGAGCTCGTCATGAGCCGTGGAACACTCACACGCGGGGATGATTCCCCTGCTGTGCTGAACATTCCATGAAAACGGATGTGGCCTTGATGAGCTCAGCTCGTCATGAGCACAGAGCAACGGGGCGCTGTGCGCTCCCCCCGCCCCCAGCACAGCAGGGGAATTACCCCCGCTGCGAAGGGGTTAAATACCTTGGTATTACGCCTAATGAAAGAGGAGACAGGAAAGCCCAGCTAGGCTCATTAACATTGATGATGAAACCTCTGACAGGTAGGGTGATTCAACTTAAGTAAAGCCGTTCATGCAAATATACAAATGCACTACTCACGATGGTGGCAAACAAGTTGATGCCTGCACTTACAAATGGCGCAAAGGTGTTTAAGGTCACCTCCATGAGCGGCTAGACAAACAGCAAAGCATTTGCTACCACAGAATGCTTGCACTCCCAAGTTGCACATGCCAACCCCAAATAAGGCTAGAATTTAAACTATCAAGGCAAGTACTGTCAGCCAAATTTGTTTCATAGTGCCAAACCCTCAAAAGAGCCACAGCCCCCACAATGAAACATCTGTTCTGGGAGGAATTTTAAGAACCCGGCTCCATATATAGCCAGCTTTTGGCAACTTCTATTAAGGTCCTAAGTGCGGAGGATATAATAAACAACCCCTTACTACGGAGAACAACTACAAAGCTTCAAGTGAAATCAGCAAAGATAATCTCAATGGGACAGGATCTTTGGGTCCTAAAAGCTACATTTCAGGCAGCTGGGCTACAAATCTTTATACCTGCCTGGCTATTTGTGAAGCATACCCTTATGAGAATGCACTTTACTCTTATTACCCTAAGACGCTATTGGTTTGGGCATAAGGAGGGGGGAGACGATGTATGATGTAGATGGCGTGGTGCATCAGAAGAGTCCATTGTACATACCATTTGCAGTTGTGAAGTCCTATATTGTCTGATGTATTATTGGTGCAGACAATAGTTCACATGTTAAATGTGAGGACCTGCTGGGCAGTTGTCCCGACCTGCTTAACAGCTCGTCATGAGCCGTGGAACCCTCACATGCGAGGATAATTCCCCTGCTGTGCTGAACGTTCCACGGAAACAGGTGTGGTCATGACGAGCTGAGCTTGTCATGAGCACGGGGACACTGCGCGCCCCCCCGCCCCACAGCACAGCGGGGGAATTACCCCCGCTGCGAAGGGTTTAAAAGAAGAATCATGCCAGCTATGGGGGCGCTTTCTAAAATATATGATAGCAGCACTTGGTGATTTTCAAGGACTAGGTCGGTTAAACATTTTTTTTTAACCCAGTAACGAATGACATTGCCATCAGCTTACAAAAAGACAAAAACAATGATTTTTTCCAAACATCTGATAAATAGGGATGCATGGTTCATTGAAGAGTATCAACATTTAACTCCTTCCCTGCTCATGACGAGCTCAGCTCGTCATGAGGCACGGTGCTCGTGTGCTCCGAGCCGTGGAACGCTCACATGCGGGGATAATTCCCCTGCTGTGCTGAACGTTCCACGGAAACGGGTGCGGCCGTGACAAGCTCAGCTCGTCATGAGCACACGAGCACTGTGCCTCATGACGAGCTGAGCTCGTCACGAGCATGGGGGCGCTGTGCGCGGTGGCCCCCACCCCCCAGCACAGCGGGGGAATGAGCCCCAAAGCCAAAGTGCTAAATCTAGCCCAGGCCACTTCCCATTGGCACAGAGTATCTTGGTCCACCAGGGGTTACACTGAATACAGCACTGAAAAACATCCACATAGGCCCTTCCTCTGGGAGGACACTGAGAATGGAGCGCTCTAACTTTAGGTGCCGTATTTGACCAGTACATAGCACTTTAAATGAACACTGGAATGACGAACCTTGAAGTACTTTTTGCACTAAGCACTTTTAATCCTGCTCCTCCCTTAGGTCTTCATAAACAAGTCCATGCATGATGACTCTTATATTGGCAATTCATTACATAGGGTATTCCTTGTTTTCACAAGTCACACTTAACCTGCACGGGGCGCTTTAGCTTAGCATAGAAATACTGTTAGATCCTAGAAGCACCTTTAACCCCAAACCCTGTGAGAAATACGTGCTGCCATATGGCACCCTTGATTAGAGTATTGAGTGAGGTGAACCTTTAGAACCGTGCACCCACAGACGATGCCTAATAATGAAATTATTTCTGTCTTTAGAAATACTGTATTTTATCTCTTGAAATTTGAAATGCTGTTTTTTCTCTCTTTCCCATTCTACTAATTATGCTATGATGTAACCATTTTAATTAATTGAACATCAATAAAAATCAAAATGCTACAATGTTGTTTCTTGTTGAACTAATCGAAAATGAATGTACCCTGACTATTCCTCTTTCATTCCAATTTTAGATGTTTTCAGGCCAATTCAAACAGCATGTAAGAGAAAGTAAAAGAGTACTGCAAGAGTACTGCAAGAGTAAAACTTTACGTTCTCCGAAATGTATTTGTGAATAAAGCTAAATGGGATTAAATTACCGTTTTGACTGGGAATAATCAAGGGCTTATATTCTTTTCTTTTTTTATAATGTAGGTATTTCAGTTTATAATTTGAAGGGAACGTCATTCTTTACTCCAACTGCAATGTCTAATACATATTGACTGCCAATTTTGTCTCATCAGATAAATTAACATGAAAATAGGTGCAAGTCCTAACAAGACCAGAATTATCACAGAGTTCTTCATCACTGGATTCCCAGACCTTCCAGAGATGCACATTTTATTCTTCATGTTGTTTCTTGGCATCTATTTCCTGACTATATCCGCCAATATGGCAATTATTGGATTGGTCTGGGTAGATCACCACCTACACACACCCATGTATTTCTTCCTGAGTAACTACTCGTTCCTGGAGATGATGTATGTTTCAACAACAGTACCTAAGTTGCTAGACATTTACCTGACTGGAAATAATGCCATTTCTTTCTCAGCATGTATTGCCCAGCTGTATACATTTACTGTCCTTGGAGTTACGGAAAGCTTCTTTTTAGTGGTAATGGCGTTAGATCGATACCTGGCAATCTGTAAGCCTCTTCATTATCCCACCCTTATGCACCTCAAATCCTGCATTTACATGATATCTGGATGTTGGCTATCTGCATTTATTATTTCAGCATTCCCACTCCTCTTGATTGCACAGCTTTGGTTTTGCGGCCCCAATGAGATTGACCATTTTCTGTGCGAATCAGCACCCCTTTTACAACTGTCCTGCTCAGATACCACCTTCAGTAAAACAATTCTATCAATCTTTGCCTCAATTTCAATACTAACCTCCTTCATCATTATCATAGTCTCATACTCTTACATAGTATTTACCATCATAAGGATCCCCTCCACCCAGGGCAAACAGAAAGCTTTTTCTACCTGCACCTCCCACCTCACAGTTGTCCTCATTTTCTACTTAACATCCAGTGTGACATACGTAAGGCCTGCAGATAATGATCCGCTTCGCAATAAAGTAGTTGCTGCATTTTATGCCGTTGTTATTCCATGCATCAATCCCTTCATATACAGCCTGAGGAACAAGGACATGAAGGCAGCTCTGAAGGGCGTGCTGAAGAGGACTCCAGGAATGGTGCCACATCTGATCTGATCTTCTATGGCGGGAAGGGGAATTACAGTGTACAATAGGTGACTAAAATATAGGTTTGCACTATATTTTGTTCAATTGTGTTTACTGTGAAATGAACACAATGTCAATTTTGACCTCTTATGCCAATTTTGGATGAAACTAACATGAAAAATAGTACTCAAATGCGATCCTTCTTCATTTTGCAGAGAATTAACAATGGAAAATCAATATGTCATAATGATCCTAAAGATTTTTATTTAACAATTAAGAGAGGACATTATTTTATGTTCGCATATAGTAGAGATAATAGATGAAATAGGATAACAAAATGAAGAAAATTTGCTTATTTAATATACGAATAAGTCAAAAGTTTGTATGCTAGGGAACTAACACACCTTATACTAAGAGAAAAAGTTAATATTGGTAAAACACATGCAGACATTATTCACAGTCCTCTAAAATATTTGATGGAGAGGTGCATGCAGGAACCTGGCAGGATAGAAGTAGATTATAAAGTTAACACTTCTGGGGCTTAACACATCAGCAGGTATGTTTGATGGCTCACTTCAAAACATGTCGAGCTGAATCCACACCTTTTTTAAATTTTTCCAAGTAGTAAGATGTTGCACGTATTCTATTGCTATGTCACAAATATATAATTACGTTTACAGTGCATTTTTCAGTTTGAAGTTATTGTTATCCTTCACTACAGCTTTCAAGAACGCTTTCTGTGTTACCATTAATGTGGTGCTCGGGGAAGCCTCCCCCAGCTTTGCCTGCATGTTAAGGTGCCTGTTGGTCCCGGGTCAGAGGCCTGGTAAGGGCTCACCTCACAGACCTGTGCCTGAGGCCCAGCTGGGGCTCCGAGCCCCCAGGCTGCACAACCCCCTCCCCTCCAAGGACAAGCGGAAACCCTTCTGTTAAGGCACAATGTGACTAGATGGCCATCCTTTAATCCCGGCCATGTGTTCGCACCGAGCCCCTCAGCCATCTTGTTGTATGCAATGCATTCCAATGGTGCTACTAGATGGATGGGCTGCCCTGGAAGTCCAGAGGCGGGCTCATCCGCTTCCCTGATCGCAGCCAGGTCTCCAGGAGTTCAGAAGTATTTGTGTCTTTGGTCTGTCACTCGGTGCACACAGAATACAAGAAAGAGGGGGCATTTTACCGCCGGATTACTAGGGACAGGGTACCTTGGACCCCCTTGAGGTCCAGCAATTCCTACCCGCTGAGCAATTTTCAGCCTGGTGAAGCAAGGGCCTGGGCCCTCCCTGTCTGGGCCCCCAGGGACCCGCATTCACGCCTGCCTCCCAGCCCTTTCTGTTGGACCTTCCCTCTGAACCTGCCTACTCCTGAAGTGGGCAGGGGCGTGAAACTGATATGCTGAGGCAGCCTGCCAGCAGAGGACACGGGCAGCACTGTGTACTTCGATTTATTGGGCATGCTTGGTCTGTTCAGGGATGGACTGCTTGGCCTGCCTCGGCTTCCACTCCATTAGGAACTGCCTGACTCGAGGACCTGCTGCTAGGTGGGGGCCCTTCCTCCACCCAGCAGTGCAAAGGTCGAGCAGCCTTGGCAGGTTGCCCCCCCCAAGTAGTCTGACCAGAGTGGAAGGGGTTTGGTGGCACCATGCCCCAAACAGGCCGCCTGGTGGTTTAGGCCCCCGTTCACCACATCGTAACCCCAGCATTTTTCCGCAGCTGCTTGGAATAACCGTTGTTTGGGGTGTCACTGAATTGAAATGAAAGGGACATTTGTAAAGCGCGTGGCTACCAGGAGGCCTCCCAGCGCTAGGCATGACTAGTGAATGGGTGGGCAAGACAGAATGATTAATTTAAGGTAATAGAAAGGTTTTTAGTTGTTTGCTGAAGGCGCAATGACTAGGCTCTTTTCGGAGGTGGACCAGCAGACCATTCCAAAGTCTGCCTGCATTCAAAGAGAAGAGTCTGCCGCCACTTCTGGATCGTTTGATTCTGGGGCTCTCGATAAAATGGAGGTCATCCAAGCGAAGCTTTCTCCTTGCTTTGTATGTCTGAATTATGGCTGTGATTAAGGGAGGGCCTATCCCCTGTAGGGATTTATGGACAATGCAAAGCGATTTAAAGCTAATTCGCTGTTTCACTGGCAGCCAATGTAGAGAACGGAGGGCGGGTTTTGTGGAAAGAAAATTGGATGTTCCCGTCAACAATCTGGTTGCAAAGTTCGGCATGATCTGTAGTTTATTGATTACTGAGGTAGGGGCCCCAAGATAGAGCGCATTGCCATAATCCAGTCCAGAGAGCAGAATAGACTGGACCATGATTTTTTGGCTTGGGGAGGGAGCAGGGGAGCACTTTGCTTGCCATTCCGATCAGGCCAAAGCAAGTTGCTACTGTCTTGCTGGCTTGCACTTGGAATGTCAGGTTATGGTCTAGCCAGATGCCCAGACTCTTTATTTCAGGCTTAGGGGTTGGAACTGGACCCATGCATGCTGGCCAGATGGTTCTGAGTGACATATTTTCAAAATTGCCCAGGGTCATGACCTCGGTCTTTTCACCATTTAATTTCAGGTGGGAAGACCCCATCCATTTTATGACTTCCATAAGACATGCTTTCAGGGTCGTGGAGTATGGTGTGGATTGGTTTAAGGCTACGACCAGTTGGGTGTCGTCTGCATAGGTGACCATATGGATCCCAAATGGGGCCACTATTGATGCCAATGGGAGCATATACGTGTTGAAAAGCATAGGGCTCAGTGATGAGCTCTGTGGTACGCCACTCTGGAGAGGCCCAGGTTTCGAGCTCATACCGTCTTCAAAAACCTGAAATGAACGTCCTTTCAAGAAGGAGCGCAGTCAACTCAGGGCACTTCCGACTACTCTCAGCTTGCCCATACGATGAATCAAGACCTGGTGATTCACCGTATCGAAGTCTGTGCTCAAGTCCAATAGGATGATGGCTGCCGTGCCTCCTGCATCTAAAATGTTCCTGCTTTCCTCCACAACCGCCAGCAGCGCAGTCTCCGTACCCTGCCTAGGCCGGAAGCCTGTTTGGGATAGATGTAGCAGGTTGGACGTTTCCAGGAAATTGGAGAGGGTGTGATTGACATATTTTTCGGTGATTTTTGAGATCCCAGGTAGAAGAGAGATAATTGCCCAGATCTGCGGGATCGGGGTGTGGCTTCTTAAGAAGGGTCTTAACCATTGCTTCCTTCCAAAGTGGGGGGACTAGTCCTGTGCAGAGTGAGGCATTGATAGTATGGGTGATTGTGGCCCCGATAATAGCTGCAACTTTAGTTAGGATGTTCATGGGCGCTGGGTCTCTTGGTGATCCGCTTTTTACTGTGGGCATGAGTGTCAGGAACGTTTCCATGGAGAGAGGGGGAAAGCGTTCCAGGCGGTGAATGGTGGAGGGGCAGTCAGTTGGAGAGCTCATCAATACAGGGTTGATTTGAGGGAGCATTTTTATAATGTTCTGAATTGTATTATCAAAGAACTCGCCATGGTTTTCGCAGCGAGTTCCATGGGGATCCATAGGGATGGGAGGGACTGGGCTTTTAAGGAGCCTTTTTATGATGGCAAAGGTCTCTCTGAGGGGATTGGCGGCAAACCACATTTTTTCCTTGTAAAAGGTTGCCTGAGCTTTCCTGATTTCCTCTCTGTATTTGTGTATTGCTTTCCTATAGGTGAGTTTGCTATAAGCTGCAAAGTCTTTCCTCCAACTCCTTTCTTAAATTTTACAGCTGTTTCAAGATGCGCAATTCAGCTGATTACCAAGGCGATCTAAGTGAGCCGTTCTTTTTAGTGATCCTGACTTTAGGGAGGACTTGAGTCAATGAGTCATCTATCCAACTGCAGAAATTATTATACATTGTCTCTGGGCAGGGAACCGACTGAGGTCTATTATTTTCCAGTTCATGGATCCAATTTTCCTGGGGGAGCTTGGACCAGGGATAAGTGAGGGTCCAAGAAGGATGGACTGGGGGGGTAGGAGTTTGGGGGTGCCAGGAAAGGGGCACCAAATGGTGGTCGGTCCAGGGGATTGGGATAGGATCATTTCCCTGAAGGGTCTCAGGATTAAAGAACACTGGGTCAAGGCAGTGTCCCTGTGAGTGCGTAGGAAGAAGAACTTTTTGCACCAACTGGATAGACGCAAATTCCTTTGCAAGTTCAACTGCTACTGTAGATCTAGGATCATCAAAATGAAGATTAAGATCGCAGAGAAGCGTAAATTTCACGAAAGTGCTAGCTAAATTGATGGCAGTTTCTACCAGGGAGTTAAAAAAAGAGCCTACTGCAATTTTTTTCACTCAGGCTACACCTCGGCCAATCTTTCCCTTCCGTAGAGAAGGCTGGGCCTGCCGGTGCCGGTGTGACCACATCTGTCCCCCTAGCAAGCCCCCCCAAGCAGGTGGGCTTCCCCAGCTGTCTCCCGAGCGGTGCAAAGGATGGTCGGGGATGGGCATGCAGCTCCCAACAAGCAGGTGTGACTAACAGGGCAGCCTACCCATCTGGTAGCACCATTGGAAAGCGTTGCATACAACCAAATGGCTGAGAGGCTCGGTGCGACCACATGGCCGGACACAGGTATCGGCGATGCAGGACGCGACCCTTGTTTCTTTTGCTGCCTCCCCTGTTTCTTATTTTTCCAACTCTGCTTAGAAAAATTGGGACGGTCATCTTTATTAGACTTCGCCGTCTGAGTTTGCGGTTGCACTGCAACCATAGCAAAAGGCTTAACACCCAAACTATTGCGGCCAATGGTCTTATAAGCCTCCGCAATAATTTTGGGTAACTGCCAGGATATATTGGCATCTGGGACATTGCCCAAAGCATTAGACACGTGAAAGTTCACTGAATCACCCTCGGCGTTAGCAAGGATGAGATCTGGGGTAAAGTGTTTGCGGCAGTGTATGCGAAGTGCTTCAGCCATGAGATCGGAAACTCCGACAAAAACTCCGACAAGTCTCCTTCCCAATTCAACAGCCACCTCTGGACCGTGTTGATCCTGAACACCTTTGATCACGGAGGGCAGGACAGTCATAGGCGGCGTGCTGAAGCACTTTGCATGGACTGCCGCAAACACTTTACCCAGGTCTCACAATCATTTACCTCTGGTACTAAGTCTTTCTGCAAACTAATGGTCAGAATCCTGTGTTTTTCGACAGGAGTCGTATTAGGAAATACTGCCTCCAGTTGGTCAAACTTTCCGGCAAACCAATAAGGCATTTCGTCCTTATCCTGGTGCGCTTGCCCATAACCGAATTAACCACGACGAGCCGAATTTTGATCCCAGCCAGTCCAACTGGTTGCGCCGCAGCTCCAGGTCCCCACACCTGGATGTTGCGGGAAACGTATTGCACTAAAGCTCTATGCACCCCGACAATTAAGTTTTAGAGTTATCGTAACTCAGCTATAGTGAGATAAAGTGGATGCAGTGTGAACCATGCCAAGACTGGCCAAGTGGCCTCAGAAATGAACAAGAGACCAAACCAAACCGGCGTTACGGAGTGGGGAAGGGCGCCATCAATGCAAACACGATGCTGCCAAGCAGAAAGTGGAATCTCCTGTGTCCTATATTGTGCATAGGCCGCAGGCACCACAGTGTGTGTGAACTTATGGAACGCGTAATCAAGAGAGAGAGGTAGGACCAGAAAGCTAGTCCATGTCCCCGGTTAATATATGATTAAATCAAAAAGAGACTAGCTCTAGTTACTTTAGGGGAGGGGGAAGACTCTGGTATGTTTTGTCACGGAGTGTGAACACCCAGCAGGTGTGTTCAAAAAGCCCTCACCCACCAACCTAGTTGGTGGCATGCTTCATCATCGGGCCCACCCAGTGGCACCTAGCGTGCCCCGGGTGTGCTTCAACGCCTGACTACAGCGGAGCTGGTATATTACTGAGTGTGCGGTGAAGATAGTTAAGGAAGTGATGTTAAAACGGCTGAACGGTGGTCCCAGTACCCGAAGGTAAAATTAGACTTTAATACCTGGGCCTCCGTCAGCGGTTAAAAATAAGGCAAGGGGATGTAAGGGGCGAGTTACGACCTCTCACATCCAATGGGTCAACATGTTTCAGCCAGTGCCTTATGACTAGACTGGCTTTCTTCAGGACCTAAAATAAGTGAGTGCAAATTACCTAGTGGGGGTGTAGGGGAGACTATGTGTCTACACGCCCTAAAGTGTATCTACGTGTGAGAGGGGGATTCCCTTCTCAAGACCACCTGTACACATAACATGAAAGGACAAAACAAAACACACAGGGAGAAGGTAGAGTCATTAGGATGTACAGTTTTACGCACATCTGATGCCGTCACTATAGCGGGTGCTGGTGGGCTATAGGCGGCTATGGTGTGATGGTATTGGTGGTACCATCACAGTGGGAATCGCACTGATAACTCGAGAGTGAGGTGATTTAAGAGACGGAGAAAAACAGGGTGCATTAGTGAAATGCGGCGCAAGGAGGGATTCTTACGCAAGTTTTTGCTCAGTCTGACCTCAAGGTTGGGAGGTGGCAAAGGCTTGACCCTAGGGGGACAAACATTTACCATGCTGATTAGGGAGACCTGTTAGGAAAGAAAATAGCGCTTACCAGGAGTCGTGGTGGTGGTTTCTCATACTCACAGTACTTCTGGGTTGAGCCTGCTCTGGACCTGTAGTGCCTCCTTCGCATACCGGTGGGGAATGAGTGTTTTTCCCAGGTCTTAAGTAGTCTTGTTAATTGGTCTAATTAAGTGCACCTGTAATGTGGAGGGCAATGGTGAAAAGACTCACAAGCCTGAGTCATGCTGCCCGGAGTAAGTATGGGCGCCTTAGGTGCGCGCGCGCTCTAGCGCCCTGTCGCGCTGGGAGGCATCGTTATGGGCCACTGGGGAGCCACCCAGGCGCTTGCGTCTATAGTTTAGCGCATGCGCAATAGGTCCGAGTGCATGCTCCTCCGGGGAAAGCCTGGAGGGTAGTGTGAGTTGTTCGCGCATGCGCATTGTGACCGGGCTGGTCTGCGCATGTGCGGCGTATGACGGGTGATCGCCCGCGCATGCGCGGTGTGTTGTACATCGGGCACACTTGATTTTGTCCATTGAGTGGACCTGAGGCATGCAAATTATTGCGTTTCGTCCATTGAGTGGACGTGGGGCATATAAAAAACATTTAAACAATTGCATTATGAATCAATGGGGGACAATCTTTGGCAATTTCAAGAAATAGACTGCTTAGAGGACGTAGTCGTTCCAGTGATACTGCGCCCAAACATATATAGTTTGATGATGGGGGTAGGGTGATCACTGGCGGGTCAGGGAATTCCACGGGATGGCATCATTCAATCCCTGGGTGGATGTGGAAAGGCGGTAGATCCACCGTTGTTCTGCCTGCAGTAGTTTTTGGTCATTGTCCACAGCGCCTGAGGTGATCTGCTCTATCACCGTCCATGATAGGTCATTTGGTGTGTGGCCTTCGGTGATGAAATGGTTGGTCATCTTGCTTATGTTCTTTTTGCATCTAATGGTACTGCGGTGTTCGGTTATGCGGGTTTTTATTTTTCGTGTGGTCATCCCAATGTACCGGAGTCCACATCTACATGTAATTAAGTAGATGACATTGCGGGAGTTGCAGTTAGTGTGGCTACGCTGGGTCCACACCTTGTTTGGTTCCAAATCCAAGGTTTTGGTGTGAGAGGTGAGGTGGCACACGCTGCAGTCATTACACGGATAGTGCCCACTGACATTGGGGAGGCCCCATATGTTGCGGAGGGTGTTGGTGGCAGGTGGGGGTGGTGGTCTGGGACGGGTATTGACAAGGCGGTCTTTTAGATTGGAGTTTCGCTTGTATGCGAATCTTGGAAGGTCCCATTTCCTCTGTCCTGAAGTGATGATTTTCCAGTGTTTTTTTATAATTTTCGACACCTCATTCGATGCTGTGTTATAGGTCGTAACGCAGGTGATGGGTGGGTTGTCTTGGACTTTGGTGACAGTCTCGAGGAGGGCCTCCCGATTTTGGTTTCTTGCTCTTTTCTGTGTTTTATTGATGATTGGTCTTGGATAGCCCCGTTGTGACAGCTTGTTGGTCAATTCCATAGCCTGTTTTTTATAGTCAGAGATGTTCGTGCAGTTCCTGCGTATACGCAAGAACTGTCCATAGGGCAGGTTCTCTCTGAGGGGGCGTGGGTGGAAACTGGTAAAGTCAAGCAATGAGTTCCTTGCTGTCGGTTTATAGTACGTGGTAGTGGTCAGAGTGCCATCTTTGGCTCTGATATCCAAATCTAGAAAGGGGAGATGGCTGTTGCTGGCCGTGCTGGTGAACTTGAGGTAGGGGTCCCTGTTGTTAAGCCATGTCATGAATTTGTCCAGGTCGGAGTGGGAACCTTGCCAGACCACCAGAATATCATCTATATACCTGCGCCAACTCAGGATGTGGTTGATGTAGGGGTTGGTGTCTGTAGTTATATGGCACTTTTCA
This sequence comes from Lissotriton helveticus, assembly GCF_964261635.1. Taxonomy (NCBI): domain Eukaryota; kingdom Metazoa; phylum Chordata; class Amphibia; order Caudata; family Salamandridae; genus Lissotriton; species Lissotriton helveticus. The sequence goes on along the minus strand of NC_136065.1, from coordinate 1,707,631,389 downwards.
AAGTGGTGGACGTATAGTCCCGCCACGCTTGGAGCGAAGACACTGCCCATCGATGTCCCGTTGGTCTGTAAGTAGAGAGTGCCGTCGTACTCAAAGAAGTTTTCTTTGAGTGCCAAGGTTGCGCATGACAGTATAAAGGCTCTTGGCGTATGGTGTTCCCAGTTAGTAGCCATAAGGATGTCATGGAGTACTTGGAGAGTGGCATCTTGTGGGAGGCTGGTGTAGAGGCTCTCCACGTCTAGACCCACCAGCAGTTGCGTGGTAGGGTTGAATTCTTTGTTGTTGAGGACTTGTAAGAGATGCTTGGTGTCCTTGATGTATGTCGGGGTCGACTGTACCAGGGGGTTTAAGAAAAAGTCGCAGTAGCGTGACAGTGGTTCCAATAGGGAGTTGATCCCTGATACTATGGGTCTTCCAGGAGGGGGAGTGACCCCCTTGTGAACTTTAGGCACAGTATAGAAATATGGGGTTCTGGTGTTCTGTGGGCATAGGTAATCTGCTTCCTGTTTGGATATGTGCTCAGCATCCGCTGCCCTTTTGACCAGTGCGTGGATCGTGGTCCTCAGTTCATTAGTGGGGTCTTGTTCCAGTCGGCGATAGTTCCTGTTGTCGCTCAGTAATCTACGGCACTCAGTGTCATAGTCCTGCTTGTTTTGGAGGACAATGCCTCCTCCTTTGTCCGCCGGTTTGATAACGATCAGGGGGTTGTCTTGCAACCGTTGTAGAACCTTCCTATCCTCCCAAGATAGGTTGTTAAAATGGTTGGTAGGTTTTAGTCTCTCAATATCGTTGTACACGGCCTGTTCAAATGTCGTGATTTCGGGGGGAATGGCAGAGGGAGGTGGTACAAACGTGGATTTTGGTCGCAGACCAGTGATATTGGGATTGTCGTGGACTGGTTCTATTTCTGGGATTGGTTTCTCGAAGAACGACTTCAGTTTCAGTTTCCGGAAGAATTGCGCCAGTTCCACATGTAATTTGAACTTGTCGAGTCTTGTTGTCGGAACAAATGATAAGCCCTTCTCAAGTACCGACTGTTCTTTGGGGGTCAGGGGTGTGCTAGACAAGTTGAAAACCAATGAGTCTTGTTGTTCTTGAGGAATCATTGTTTGCTGGTTCCCGCTGTGCCCTCTTTCGCCTTCTGGCGTGTATTCGCGCTGACTGGGTTCTCCTCTCCGCCCCAGTGTACTTGTGGTTGTTGTGGGTTTGCTCTTCTTCTTCCCCGTGTTCTTCTGCCCTGTCCTAAAAAAGGAATGTGTTGTCCCTGGTGGCCTGTAAATAAGGGCATTGGTCCAGGAGGGTACATGGGCGGGAAGCCAAAGTAGGGGTTTTGCATCGGGCCGTAGTTGGGTGGGAAACCGTGGAATTGTCCAGGTTGACCTCCTTGCCAGTTGGTCTGCCAACGCTGTCCACGTCTGCCGCGTCCTCCTCGTCTCGCCGAGCCAGTGCTGGAATCACTGGACACGGAGCTGTCATCTCCGGAGGTGTTTGACATACTGGTGTTTTTGTTCTGAGGGGTGTAGTCATCCTCTGAGTATGGGTAGACTTTGGCGTAACTGAATTTCTTCAAATCCTTGTCGAATTTCTTTATTTTAGCCTGAGTCAGGTATTCTTTATATTCGTTTATGTCTTTATTCTGGTCCTCCAATTTCTTCTTGTAGGCGGTTATTGTGGCTTTAAAGTGACTTTCTGTTGCTTGGATTTCTATCAGAAAGGCTTCTGAAAGGCGTTTTGCAGTCTTGATGATAAGGATCATCCAGTCCCTGGTGCAGTGCCAGGCGATCTGGGCCCAGTCCTTCCTAAAGGTAGCGTCATCTAGGAAGATCCTGGGGGCATTGGTTACTAGGAGTCCTCTTGGTGCAGTGTTAGTTCTGAGGTATTGTGTTAAGATTGTCCCGTGAAGGATAGTGCGTATCCTGTTGCGCTTCTTTTCCGTAAGGCTGTCCCAATCAGTGGTTTGTGCGATGGTGCTGGAGATGTTAAAGTCAGCTTGGAACGATGGGTCGGATAGTATGTCGGCCACATCGCTTTCATGGTATGTCAATCCATGGTTTTCTGCCATGGTCAACCCAGAAGTACTGTGAGTATGAGAAACCACCACCACGACTCCTGGTAAGCGCTATTTTCTTTCCTAACAGGTCTCCCTAATCAGCATGGTAAATGTTTGTCCCCCTAGGGTCAAGCCTTTGCCACCTCCCAACCTTGAGGTCAGACTGAGCAAAAACTTGCGTAAGAATCCCTCCTTGCGCCGCATTTCACTAATGCACCCTGTTTTTCTCCGTCTCTTAAATCACCTCACTCTCGAGTTATCAGTGCGATTCCCACTGTGATGGTACCACCAATACCATCACACCATAGCCGCCTATAGCCCACCAGCACCCGCTATAGTGACGGCATCAGATGTGCGTAAAACTGTACATCCTAATGACTCTACCTTCTCCCTGTGTGTTTTGTTTTGTCCTTTCATGTTATGTGTACAGGTGGTCTTGAGAAGGGAATCCCCCTCTCACACGTAGATACACTTTAGGGCGTGTAGACACATAGTCTCCCCTACACCCCCACTAGGTAATTTGCACTCACTTATTTTAGGTCCTGAAGAAAGCCAGTCTAGTCATAAGGCACTGGCTGAAACATGTTGACCCATTGGATGTGAGAGGTCGTAACTCGCCCCTTACATCCCCTTGCCTTATTTTTAACCGCTGACGGAGGCCCAGGTATTAAAGTCTAATTTTACCTTCGGGTACTGGGACCACCGTTCAGCCGTTTTAACATCACTTCCTTAACTATCTTCACCGCACACTCAGTAATATACCAGCTCCGCTGTAGTCAGGCGTTGAAGCACACCCGGGGCACGCTAGGTGCCACTGGGTGGGCCCGATGATGAAGCATGCCACCAACTAGGTTGGTGGGTGAGGGCTTTTTGAACACACCTGCTGGGTGTTCACACTCCGTGACAAAACATACCAGAGTCTTCCCCCTCCCCTAAAGTAACTAGAGCTAGTCTCTTTTTGATTTAATCATAACTTATGGAACGCACCATTGTCCTCATTTGCAGCAGGAAAAGTAACTCCAGAGTAGAATAGCTCAAATGGGTATGCTCCATCTGCACTAACCACAAAGAGCACCGCCATACCATCAGCGGTCACCCCATACTGAAATAAGTAATTCCGGAGTGGCACACAACTATGCTGAGCAATGTCAACATCACCCATAAGGACACAGTATAGAAAAAAACTGACATGCAGCTCCCAACAAGCAGGTGTGGCTACCTGGTTAATCTTGCCAGTAGCATATGCATGTCTAAAAGATAAAGCCACGCATGTGTAAGTACACAGAGCTGGTAGAGTGAAAATGTGAATGTGTCATTAAATCAGTTATACTTCCTTTGATCACTCCATCTATTACTTGGATAACTGAGGTAATTCCGGAGCTAATACAGGCCAATGAGCGCAGACCTCCCGGGATGCATGCACTTATCAGACCAAAACCAATATGGACTCGCATGCGTGTTTCGGTGATTCTAGATAACCTGGGGCTGATTGCAGGTCCCGTAATGGCGATGATACATTGGATGTATGCCTTATCATCGTTCAACAGTACTTTCCGTGCCTACTATGGTGACCATAGGTTTGATTCCAGAGCGGGAGTCTGAGAAATGGCTACCATATCCAAGGAAGGCAGCAGGCACTCAAATGACCCACAACCTACTCATGGAGGTAGTGACGGAAAATAACAATACAGGACTCTTTCAAGGTCTCGGTCCAGTCATGTTGGTATGCCACCAGCCTATCTAGCCTTCCCTCCCGTCTCGGTGGTTAGCAGGCTTGCAACGATTCTGCTTCGAGCCTGTCGCAAGGTGCCTGTCTGTGTGCTGTGCCTGGCTGTCTGTGGTGTCCCATGACTGCCTGAGTGCACAGCCTATCAAGGAAATAGGCTTCCCAGGCAGGCCCACAGAGAGGGGATTTGGCCTGGGCTTAACCCTCCTTGGCTCCACGGTTCCAAGTTAGCACCCTAAGCACACAGTATGGCGATGACTGTTATTACCCAGGGCAGGTGGGCTACAGGCCAAAGGAGTACTCTCTTGCTCGCATACTGTGTTTGGGATGAAGAGTTGAGAAGAGCAATGAACGAAGGCCCAGACCCCCAGAGTGCGGAGCTGGATTACGAGCCCAGGAGAGCTCAGAGAAGCGCTCAGCAGATGCCTGGGCTTGGTCTCGAAAGGCAGGAACTGTTGATGTCCCCTGCCATCTCGGAAGTACCGTTGGCAGGTTTGACACACGGCTTAGCTTTCATCTAAGAACAAGCGGGACCTTGCAAAGGAGAAGTGGCAGGCCCAGGAAGCTCTCTCCCCCCTTCTACGGTAGGTAGGGAGGGAGGCCGTGGTTGCACCCTGGGCCAGTGCTCTGGTGGGGCCCCTTTTCCATGCGCTGGCCCCTCTGTTCCACAAAGCATGCAGTGGGGGAAATAGCTCCGCAGTCATAGACAGGGGGCCTACCTGGGGCAGGTCCAGTCTGGACTCTGGTCAATTGTGCATAGTTCAGCCTATTTTGCAACTGTCGGCTGCTTGGTTGGTAAAACCTGACCAGTGGCATTGGCCCTTTTACACTCTCTGTGATTTAGTAGAATGATGGACCTGACAGGGAACCCTTGAGAGTTACCCTGGATCTTCTGTAGACTGATCTTGCAGGAGTGTGAATTCCAGAAGTAGGCAGCCCTGATCTTTGCTGCCCTGGGTGCCCTCAAAGTAGTTAGAGGATGCTGTGGAATCAGGAACGTAAAACCAGGGAGAGCATTCTGCCTTGGGGGATTTGAAGGTGCTGCTGAGGAATACCCTATGCCCAGGAGAGATTCCAGGTGCACAAACAGAGGACAAATCCTTAGGCAGAGAGCAGGAAACAAAGTTTTCCCAAATATAGAGAACCAGGAGTACTGAAAAAACCCCAATGGGTTGCTGAAGGTATGCCAAAGGCAAGCCCGTCTCTGCCCATCCATGACTGGACCTTCCCTAGTGTCAAGACCCGTGGTCGTCTCATCATCCACTGATACATCACCGAAGTGCTCCTGGCCCTGGAAACTGGACCCCACAATGACAGCTACATACCATTCTCACCATGAACTACCAAAGGATCCTTCACCTGCCACGTCTCCTGCAACAGGGGTCGCCTTCTATAGTGAAGACAGGGCCCTGCTTGCACACAATGCTATGTTAGCATAAGCTTAATAGATGTTTAAACAACATTTTGTCACTATGCAGCTTTCGCACACGACACTACATGTAACAGTTGTTGTAAGTTAGATTGCTTGATTTGCCTCGCATGAGAGCAGCTTATTTTTATCATCCCTAGACTTACATCGCAACCTTAAGTCTGAATGCGGCGTGCAGAAGCCTTCAAGGTCACCATAACAATGTAGGCTGTTATTCAGGTTGATCAACCCACGCTCTAGACACAACACGAACACAGCTGCAGCCAATTGAAATTCTAGTACCTTTAATATTGCACTGCATGCATGATTTGGGAACTTGGAAGAATATCCTTTCCAGAGACAGAGAGCCTTGCAGATCCTGATATGTGATACATCCTTGCTGATCTTGGAGGTATGGGGTTCCCCATTCAAGCCTAAGAGACCTTCTATTATTATAAAACCTAGTTCCTAGCAGGGGAGGGTGGCACACAAGGTACTATAGGACCTGTTTCCAATATTTTTATAATATGATTTCTCCCTTTGTGTCTTATGGAATTGTAACAATGCTGATTGTATTATTTTTAATCATATGCCTGCTTATGTTAGCAAAAATACTGCATCTTAGAGCACGTTGTTAAAATAAACTTTTAAACTTTTCGGTGTCTCTAATTACTCACTTTTTGGACTGGTATGAGAATTAACACAAGCAGCTAAGAGGTATTTATATATTCCAGATTATGTAGGCGCATCTCCCAGGTTACCACTAGATGATGGATTCAATTGTTACTGAGTGTAGGCAATGAGGCGAGCGGTATTACCCCCAGAACCGCTCCAACAGGACGATCAGCCAGCTGATCTTCACATACGGAAAGTTAAACAACTATGCCCCTGCACATTCAAATGTCCTAATCACGCTGTGCGTTTAGTGCTTAAGTTGTGGATATTAGCATCGATTTGCAAACGCAATTAACTCTTCAAGAATCAATAAATCTTAGTTCAAGATATACAGATGGATATCCAGTTTCGTTGGTGTAGACACTTCTGTTTATTGTTCCATAGTACAAGCCAACACGTGTTTCATCGCAGGGAACAATCTGCGAATCTTCAGGGCTGGATAAAAACAGAAATAAATTTTTGGGAACATGTTCTGTTACCAGACAGACTCCAATCGTGACTTGGTGGTTTACACCCAAGTGAAAGACAGCATGCCCTTTGAGTGACTTTGTGTGTTTTAAGAAACAAATGCCAAGAATTTTTTGTACAAAATTACATGTATATAATATATGTTTCTTTGCACTGGAGAACGTCTATATGTATCTAAAAGACTGGTCTGTTGTGGCTTAACGGTGAGCGCGTGAAAGTGTAAGTTATACCTAAAACAACACGAAAACCCAAGTAACTTGTGAATGGTGATTTTACTATAAATGGTAAGGAGAAGCACAACAATGTGAAATGCAAAATTTATTTAACGATATTAGGATTTATACTCAAATGTTCTTATTGAGTTTGTAAAGCAACTATTTAATAAACATAACGTAATTTCAATCTGGTTGTCTCTCCCTAACTATCTTCCGGTTCTACGTATCAAAGTTGTTGAAGTTCAATGAAAGGAAAAGAAAGACTATTCTTGTGTGCACTAACAGGCCTGTCCATATCCTGCCATCGTTGGCGTTATGAAATAAGTCACATGAGACAAGGAAGAAGTGCTACTTTAATAAAAGTAAGAGTTTCTCCAGTTATTTATACGTTATATGTTTGGAAGACACCGAGAATATGGTGTCAGGCAGGGCTATCTAAAGCCATATGCCTTTTTATCGTCACCTTAGTTGTACAAATACCTCAAAAGTAGTAAGCGAAATATGATTTAAGAGGTTATGTTAACACTCACCTTCAGAGGAAAAGTACGAGCGTAATGGTAGTCACCCGGTCTGGGCGTTATGTGTAAATCGTAGTCGTCAAGTTAATTCAAAATTCGTAAACCCAAAATCTAAGGAACAGTATGAAACGTATATGTATTACATATATAACATTATATTATGTTCAGCTAAAACAAATTGAAATCTCCAAGCGAGACATACCTTGGTATTACTCGGTCTAAATCTCAACCGGGCGGAGAAAATGGTCGTGGCTGGGCGGATATGCCATAACATCCACGTTGTAAAAGCACCTAGAGACAAAAAGGGGGGTTTTTGCCGATGAAGTTTGTGAATGATTTCTATTGGCATGTACACTTATAGAAAGATATCTGTAAGTGTCCTAAATATCCGGCGAGCTATCGTATCCTTCACAATAGTGAAGCGCTTACCTAATTTTTCTACGTCTCCCTCTTGAGTTGCCCGGCGCCGTTTTTCAAAGACGGACACAGAGCCGGAAGTGGAGACGGTATAAGTGCTTTTTTCTTGTTGAGAAACACTAGACTGTTCGTCTGTATGTTTCTTAGCGAAGTTGCGGCAAGAAAGAGAAGAGATACTCTCTGCCGCTGTGAATCCTCGCAGGTTCAGTTATTTATCTAAAACCTTATTTGGCTCTTGTTAAATTTATTGGGTTTGGAATTTCAATTTGTGGGATCAAGTAACCGCATCGTAGGGGTGATTAATTTTATTTTAGTTATTGGGTTTAAACCGACGACTAGTTTCTATCTCTTAGTGTTATATGTATGGATACAGACTTCTATGTGCATCCTATATTGATAAGATAGCGATGCCTCTCTATTGTTATGCGAAAAACACACACGACCACATTGCACAAAATAAAAACATAAATAATATAAAAGAAAGGGGAGGTTTTACTCTATATATAGGATGTAAGTTACGTTATCAGATAACATTCGGCGCAAGTGAAAAAACAAATTATATACAATCAATGATTTTACCTACATATTAGAAATTAGTCAAAAGTCTGTGGGAGATATCTCCTCAAAGTTTCATTAAAGTCTATCATTTCGATGTGTTTAGTTGCCCAGAAAGAATTGAAGCTCCGGGTCATAATTTAATCCGAGCTCAATGCTTCGCAGACGCATAATCCAAGTCGCCTCCTTACGTCTTAGACAGAGTTCACGGTTACCTCCTCTTACGTGGATGGGAACTGTTTCTATGCCAAAGAAGCAGACTCGGAAATCTTCCACATTTTTCTGACAAGTGGCTACATGTAGGGTCACTGGATATTTGGGGTCCTGTTTTTGGATAGCCCTCATATGCTCGTAGATTCTTTCTTTCAAAGCTCTAATTGTGCTCCCAACGTATTGCTTGCCACATATACATTCAATGATGTAGATCACGTATTTCGTGGTGCAATTGATGTTGACCCTGATGTCATATGTTTCTTCAGAAGGGCCCATGAAATGTTTGGTGTTATGCTTAGCCCACTTGCACATAGTGCAGAAACCACATTTGAAGAAGCCATTACTCTTTTGAGTTAGCCAGTTAGAAGCCATGTCACTGCGAGGAACAGTGGGACTGAGTCTATTCCTTAGGTTTCTCCCTTTGCGAAAAGTGATCTGCGGAGTTTCTGGGATCATGTCTTTTAAAATTGTGTCTTCTTTAAGCAGACGCCAGTGTCTGGTCATGCTATTCCTGATCTGATGATGGAGTACATTAAACTCTGTGATTAGTCTCATTGTTTTATCGGGCAATTTTTGGTTGGATTCTCCTTTTAGAGTTTCTACTCTCTTGATTTTTTTCGATTTTTTACTTGCTTTCGTGAGGATTGTTTTAGAATAGCCACGTTTCACAAAACGCCTATTCATGTCTTTCAGCGTGAAGTCAAACTCGTTATCTTCACTGCAGTTCCGTCTAGCGCGGAGAAATTCTCCAAAAGGTATAGATCTGATTTGATGAAATGGGTGATAACTGTCTGCTCGTATCACGGAATTGCAGGATGTTGGTTTTCTATGCAATTTACTTTGTAAGGTATTGTCTTTCACATAGAGTTCTAAATCTAAAAATTCTATGTTAGTCTTACTATATTTCATAGTGAAACTCAATTCCCACTGATTAGAGTTGAGATGGTTGAAGAAACTCTGCAGTAATTCGTCGGAGCCAGTCCATAGTAGGATACAGTCGTCTATATACCGACCCCAAAACAAGATGGAGTCAGTATATAGACTGCCTTTTGTGCCCCAAATATGGTCTGCTTCAAATGCACCCATAAACAGGTTAGCGAAAGATGGTGAAAATTTAGAGCCCATGGCTACTCCTCGTTTCTGTTGATACCATTGTTTGTGAAAAATGAAGAAGTTGTTGTTCAATATGAGATTCATCATGGTAATGAGCATCTGCGTGTGTGCCCAAAGGGATGCCGGCCGGTTCGATAGGACTCGAGTAATTGCTTCAACCCCTAAACTGGGATTGATGCTGGTGTAGAGTGCTACCACATCCATGGTGACCAAGGTGGTGTCTGGTTGCCATTCCAAGTCACTCAAAAGGTTAAGAATGTGTTTGGAGTCTTGGATATAAGACGGTAAATTTCTCACCAGGGGACCCAAAAACACATCCACATACTCTGCTAGTCTCTCTGTCGGACCCCCAATTCCAGAATCTATTGGTCTACCTGGAGGAAAAGGGAGATCCTTATGAACTTTTGGGAGTGTGTACAGCCATGGGTATGTGGGTTTGTGTACCTTCATATATAAATATTCATCCTCATTCAGAAGACCTTCTTCTTTCCATTTTTGTAGATGGTCATTGATGTTAATTGTTAGAGCACCCATAGGGTTTTGTGTAATCAATTTGTAGCATGATTAGTCTGCTAACTGATTGAATATCTCATTGTTGTAGTCGTCTGCGTTCATCACTACAATGTTTCCTCCCTTATCTGCCTCACGAATGATAATGGTGGAATTATTGGTGAGTGTGATTAGGGCCTTGCGTTCTCCTTTAGTTAAATTGTCTTTGAAAGTAAAAGTGTTTTTAAGTTTCTTTACATTAATTTGATTCAAATCATCCAGAACATGTTTATAAAAGTTATCGATATTATTGCCACCAGGTAGTGTAGGTGTCCAAGTGGATTTGGATTTCAGGCCACTAGAAAACCTGAGATCCGTCTCAATGTTCAGTTCTTCCAGTAATTGTTCCATTTCCAAAGGGCTATCCTCTCGTTCAGTGATAGACAACAATAGATGAATTGCTTGTACATCTTTTATTGAGTGTGCATCATTATCCAAAACATCAGAGATATTTCTAGCATATCTTGTAGTAGAAGTTTTCCCTGCAAAATGCTTCTTAAGTTTCAACAATCGTACAAATTTAAAAAGATCTATTTTGATTTGGCAGATGTCCCCAGTGGAATACGGATTGAAACTAAGACCCTTTGCTAGAAGACTGGTCATGTCTGGAGTGAGTGGAAAGGAAGATAAATTGATTACTTGTACCTCTTTGTTCTCTGTCTCTATTTCCTTGTTACTCCTGATCTTAGTTTTTTGCGATAATCCCCATTGCCCACCCCTGCACCCCCTGTGGGTGGGCCGGTTTGTGCGCCTCCTTTGAATTGTACCCTGTTGCCTTTGCGAATACGTTCCATTTCTACTAAAAAAGGAGTACTATTGGCTTCTGAGAGATCTGTTCTCTCCTGTTCTGGATCACTTGTACCTGCAGTGTTGAGAGATGTGTTGCTGGATGAAATAGAACTCGGAGCTGATGCATTGCCCCCAGATTTTTCTGTTTTGTTAGATGGAATCATAGCATCATATTTGTGGGCATAGGTAAAAACTCTACCCTCACGGTAATCCGCATCATCTCTTTTTATTTGTCTTGCTTTTCTATTTCTGATTTCTGTCTGGTGTTTTAGCAATACCTCGTCTAAGATAGTGTAGTTTTTAACAGTGGGTTCTGGTAGGTTAAGATCTTTTATTTCCTGTTCTAAGATCTTGATCTCTCCCTGTAATTTGATGGATTTGCGATCTGCACTTTCTATCAGAATGTCCATAAGGACGAAGGAATTATTGTTAACAGAGTCTTCCCACTTTTTCATGAGATCAACATCTAGATTGTCATGAGTCGGAAAAATCTGCGAACGCAAGCCTCTCGGTATTTGTTTCAAACGCATGTATTGTTTGAGGGTGGTGGCATCCCACCACCGTGAGTTCTCTTGCATCTTGAGTTTTTCTAATTTTTTGAATTTTTCTTTTAGACCCTCTTTTCGAGGGGGACCTGCAATGGCAGCTGCTGTATGTGTGGTATGAGAATTAAAACTAAAGAGTGTTCTTGATTCTCACCATTCCTGAGAGTACCCAAAGTTGTATGTTCTGGGTTGTCCAATCATTGGTAGCTTCGCTCTAGGACGGAGAGCTAATGAGACTTTAGATAGGGGTTCTAAGGTGAGTTTTTGGTCCACCACAATTCACAGAGGTCCTCGTTTCCTGTGCATAGTTCTGTGCATAAGCATACTCCATGCAACACTTCCTGCACTAGTACCAATGCCGTTTCTACACAGAAAACTACGAACAGCCCAGAACTGATCCAATGCAAGCTGCTTAACGCCCGCTTCCTCTGCAAACATGCCACGGTAATGTAGGACACCATCACCACCCTCTCCTCTGATGTAGCTTTCATCACTGAAACATGGCTCAACCTTTTCTCAAACCCTGACATCGGCAATGCCACGCCTTCCCCCAACAGCTCTAAGAAGATACACCAAGACCACACCAACAAACACGGTGGGGGCATTGGCATCATGTTCAAGGAAACCATCCAATGCACCATCACCAATGATGACCCAATGCCTTTCATGGAACACCTTAACATCAGACTACAGACCAACGCTAAGACCAAGATATGAGGCACCCTCACTTACAGAACCCCAATAAGCCTTCTCACATGCCTCATTGCCCCCCTTACCATCAACTCCCTCCACTATGTCCTACTTGGTGATCTCAATTTCCACTAAGACGACCCCAACGACGCCAACTCCACCTCCCTTGTGGAGAACTTTAACAACATCAGCTGTACCCAATTGGTCACCTTACCCAGGCACAAAGTCGGACACACAATCAATGGCACCTTTTCATCCAGCGACAGAATCCAATTCACCCACGTCACAGAACTCAGCTGAAACAACCACACCATTGTCTCCACTTTAACATCTCAATCGCCCAACACACCGATCTGTCTAAGCACAACAGCGCCACCCACTAAAGCTGGGGAAAGGTAACCTAGACCCAATGGATATAGTGCCCTCTGCACCCCACGCCCTTAACCCAGAGCAGACCTTGACCAGGTCAGCCAGAACTTTCCCACCAAGATCGCTAATGCACCAACAGAGTTGCCCAGCAGAAACCAACAAAAGCCAACAGCACCTCCAAACAAGCCAGATAATACACTCCAAAGCTCAGAACTACCAAACGCAAGTGCTATTGAGAATGCATGGAGCATAATTAAGGACTCCTCCGACACGGCCACTCACAAAGCAGCCCTTAGCAACAACCTACTCTGTATCACGGAAGACAAGAGAGTAGCAATCACCATCCACATCAACATCACGGTCAACCACACTAAAGAACTCTTCAAATTCATCAATGAATACTCCAACATGAAAGCCACAGAGATCACCAACCACCCCTCTGAAGAACTCTGCATCACCCTCTCAGACAGCTTCCACAGCAAGATTACCACCATCTACAACTTCGACCCCCAACACACCACTCTAAGCCTCAACAACCTCTCTCAACCAGCGAACATCAGCCACATGATAACCACCTGGTCTCCCATCACCGCTCAGGCCACCTCAGCCATCATGACATCCATCCACTGCAGGGCACACACAACCCCTGCCCCACCATCTTGTCAGCCGCGGAACCAACCTCATCAGCACAGAACTCACCAGCATTCTCAACATCTCCATCTGCACAGCTACCTTCCCTGACAGATGGTACACGCAGAGGTCAAACCCCTCCTAAATAAGCCGTCTGCCGACCCCAGTGACCTCAAAATTTACTGACCGAACTTCCTGATCCCCTACCCAGCCAGAGTACACAAGAAAGCTGTCAACCAGCAGCTCGCCGAATACCTGGAATTAAACCACCTTCTTGATGCCTCACAATCAGGATTGTGTGCCAACCACAGCACTGAGATCATGCTAATTGCTGCCACAGATGATTTTAGGACCCTCCTTGATTGCTACCATCCTCTCAGGATGCACACAGAACATCAATCTGTCTCCCTTCAACTCCACTCTCAAGGACATCATATGTAGTGTTCCCCTAGGGTCATCTCGCAGGCCCACCCTGTTGAACATCTACATGACCCCTCTTGCAGACATCATCAGATCCCACGGACTCAACATAATCTCCTATACTGACAAAACGTAACTTATCCTCTTGCTCACTGATGACCCCCACAACGCTAAAACTAACTTCTGCAATGCAATGACTGACATAGCCAAATGGATGAGAGGCAGCAGCCTCGAACTCAACTCCGACAAAACAGAAGTACTGATCTTTGGGAAGATCCTCCACATGGGACCACAGCTGGTGGCCAGCAGAACTAAGACCAACACCAGCTCCATCAGACCACCAACACAACCTCTGCATCATCCTCGACAGCCAACTGTCCATGACATGACAAGTTAATGCCGTCACCTCCCCCTTCTTCCACACCCTCCGCATGGTCCACAAAATCTTTGGATAGATCCCAACCAACACCTGCAAAACTGTAACACATTCCCTCATTACCAGCCACCTTGACTATGGTAATGCTCATTATGCCAGGATTTCCACCCAGCTCCTCAAAGGACTCCATACCATACAGAGCATTGCAGCCAGACACCTCCTGAACCTCTCCAAATGGACCAGCATCAGCCCTCACCTCAGAAACCTCCACTGGCTATCCATCCAGAAGAGGTGCCAGTTCAAGATCCTCACACATGCATACAGAGCTCTACACAGCCAAGGTCCACCCTACTTTAACCATCGACTGTGCTTCCACCTCCCTGAAAGACACCTGCGCTCCACCTTGCTTGCCCTCACACCCCTTGCCTCCATCGCAGCCGCAGTGGGGGCAGCTCCTTCTCCAACATCTCCACCAACCGCTAAAACATCCTGCCCTCCACCTCCAAACAGCAGCCTCCATAGCAGACTTCAGAAAAAAAACTCAAGACCTGGCTTTTTGACTGAGATACTGCACCCTCATAGCCCAGATAAACATAGGGGTGACAGTGCTCCACTATAAAATGCTGTTTACTGTTGCCAGAGCCAGCTATCAGAAGCAAGACAACACCAGAATGTACAGGTGGAAACAAATGGAGAAGTTGAGTTGCTCTGTAGGGACAGAGCTGGAAACAAACAGCATTGCGGTTTGCTGCAGTCCTGAAAAATGCCCCCTGGGAGTATCAGGGAAATATGGAGAAAAGGTCATTACAGAATGAAGGGAGGAGGCCTTTTATCCCCAGCATCTCCATACCCCAGGGATGGACTGACCAACACAACATATAAAGAAAAAATGAGCGCTGCCACTTTCTAGGAAGTGGAAGCTCCCGGAGAAGGCCAAATATGAAGGCATTGCTAGGTGTCTGTTTACAGCAGGTGGGAGAGGGCACCCAGCAAAGCTCTGGAGGTTTGGTCTCCTCACTTCCCACGCCCATGCCTTGGGGGAGTGGGAGTCACCCAGTGCAACAACCTCCAATGCATGCCAGCACACAACAGATATGCCAGTAGTAGAAGTTGGAAGGACATGTATGAGAAAACTCCTTGCACAGCCCTGGAAAGGCACACATGCAGGTGCACCGTGAAAGGTAAAGAGGTGCCCTGTTTAAAAAAAAATTAAACATTGTGCTCATATATTCACAGCGTGGGGGTAAAGGAGCGCCCCAAATTCCTCTAAGGATCTCAAGAATGTGCTTATTGGTTCTTTGTTGTGTCCGAAGATGGGTTGGAGGTGTTTTAAAAAGTCTTTCAGGGGCTTCAGGAAGAACACCCCCTTGCGAAGAGTTTCCCCACACGTCATTCCAAGTCTCACAGAGAGATTCAAGGATGACCTTGGTAAACGTTGGTTTCAGTTTTAAACATCCCTGGAGCTAGGGATTTTGCTATGAAGCTCTGGAGTAAGTTGCCTCCTGGTGTCTGGTCTTACGGTTGCAGTTGCAGCATGTTAAAATTAGAAGAAAAACTAATCTTTAAATAACAATCACAACATTGACTTTAAACATTATAAATCTAACCAAGGACATGAAAATATTACAATTACAGGTACGAAATTAACAGTCAATCTTTAAAGATTCTATTGAAGGACATTGAATTGTTTTGAAATACTTTATTGACAATTACAGGGTTAACTGTCAGTCATGACATGTCTTACTAAATGTCATTGTAAGACAGTACCATCCAAAATGATTTTAGTAGTGCTGCACTAGTTTTGAATTATAAATGTCTGCTTTTATAATGTGATGACACACTGACAAAACTAGTAGGCCTACCTTTCATGACTACCCCATTATATGTTGTCTACCCTATGTGGGGGTATTCTGGTTATAGAATTCAGGGATCCCTAGGTGTGTGAACTGTTAGGAGGTTGTAACATAGATATTTCCACCCGCCTGCACATATATGTTTGTAAATTCATGAGTATTATTGAGTAGTATGGAATGTGATACGTTATTCCGCAGCCTTTTCCCCTGCAGGGAATCACAACATGGTTGTTACAACAACTGCGTTGTGATTCCGCATACCATTACTCCGCAAGTCGGAACGACTTGTGGAGTGGGGGGCGCTGGATTTTCAAATAGTATCATTTACTATTCCAACTCCAGTCTGTGCGGACACTAGGGAAGGTGTTGGATTTTAAACCCGACACCTACCCCCCCTCCGCAAGTCATTGTTCCGACTGGCAGAGTAATGGTATGCGGAATCACAATGCGCTCGTTGTCAAGACCGCGCTGTGATTCCCTGCGTTAAAAAAGTTTCGGGGTAAACGTTGTTTACCAGTAGTATGTTCATAATAAAAAACACTGTTCCTTTTTAATAAGTAAAAGCCCTGCCTGGACCTTATTATTGGGAGTTGTTCATTGCATGTCTGCAGACTTGTGTACTACAACCGTGAGAGAGTCAAATGGTACAAGGGGGTACTTGGTTCCCAACAGATGGAAGGTTGTGGACTTATTATTTGTGAAGGACTCACGTATTTTTAAAAGTAATAACCCACTTTCTTAAAGTAATGAGTGGTATATTATATTCTGCACATTTGCATGTATGGTTTATGCCATGGCATTTTTTCAAGTTTGTCTGTTTTAACAAAATATACTTAACTGAAACCAGGATGAAAAGATGAAATGTGTGCAGTATGGAAGAGATGTTGGGAAAACAATCTCCATCCAAAAAATAAAATTATAAAAACACATTTTGAACCAGCTTAGTCTCGGAAGAGAAAGGGACTCTTTTTAGGTGTATGTGAACACTAAGCATAGGCGTTGTGCAATCACTCTAAGCACAGGCAAACAATCAGTAAAGAGGACTGGCCTGTTGCCACATGCTTATGCTCTATCGGGCAGATGCAAAATGTGAATGACAGTTTCTGAGGCAAGCTGACTAAAAGTTTATTTACGTATGTATATTATGAATTACGTTTTTGAAAATGCAATAGCACGGTAAGACAGACTGAAATATGAAATGGCATAAACCTTCATGTGCAGATGCACAAAGAGTACAATTCTATCTATTAACCTTGTTGAGGGAGAGGTGGGGCATTATTACCCACTCAGGTGTCACTTCTTGTGAGTCCTGATCCCTCTCCACACTCAATAATGATAATAAAGGGGAGATTACACTTTGTAGAGCAAGTTTAACGCTCAATAGCAGTACTCCACACATGTGTGATAAACTATAACAATAACAGTGATGCAATGAAACTCAATGAATGAAACTCAACATTCACATTTTGACAATATAGGCAGCAGACTTTTCCTGAAGGCTGTATTGATGTCCTTGTTCCTCAGAGTATAGACAATGGGATTAAACATGGAGGTAGCCACTGTGTAGAGCAAGGATAAAACTTTATTTAAAGTGTGGCCTGTTGATGGTACCACATACATTGTAATCAATGTTCCAAAGTATGTGCCTACCACAGCGAGGTGGGAACTGCAAGTGGGAAAGGCCCTATGTCTCCCAGTGGCAGAGGGAATTTGCAAGATGGCAGAGATGATATACACATGGGATACAATGATTACCAGAAATGGAATGGCCAATATGGTAAAGGCCAAAATAAAAGCTTCCATTTCAATCATGGCGGTATCTGAGCAGGCTCCCTTCAGAAGAGGAGTAAATTCACAGAAGAAATGGTCTATCTTGTTGTAAGGACAAACCTGCAGTTTGCTTAGTAAAAAGGCAGTGGCTGATGGAGGCATTAAAGGTATCAGCCACGTGCAGGACACCATCCTAAGACGCAGGCTGAGGTCTATCACTGTTGAATAATGTAAAGGAAAACATATGTTATGTTATGTTACTAATATTTATACAGCGCACAGCTGCCCCAGCAAAGGGGCGTCCTGGCGCATGAACAGGTACTAAAACACAACACACAGGACGAGAAGAAAGACGGCTAACCAGGTACAGAAAACAAGAAGGTTTTGATAGCACGCCTAAAAGCGGTCAGATTATCCAGAGCTCGAATGTGCACCGGGAGTGAGTTCCACAAACCAGCGGCAAGCACTCGGTAGGAGCGGCCACCCATCCTGCTGAGTTTAAAACGGGGGCAGGCCACGAGATGAAGAGCCTCCGATCTCAGGGACCTCAATGGGACATAGGGGATAAGCAAGTTAGCGAGTTCAGGTGGCGAAGAGAGCTTCATGATTTTAAAGGCCAGACAAAGCGACTTAAACTTAATTCTTTGTCTGACCGGCAGCCAGTGAAGGGTGGAAATAGTACTGGAAACAGAACAATGCCTGGGAAGGCCAACAATG
Organism: Lissotriton helveticus; assembly: GCF_964261635.1. NCBI lineage: Eukaryota > Metazoa > Chordata > Amphibia > Caudata > Salamandridae > Lissotriton > Lissotriton helveticus. The sequence goes on along the minus strand of NC_136065.1, from coordinate 1,707,613,323 downwards.
GCCCGCGCCGCAGCATTCTGCACCCTTTGTAGCCTAGATGCCTCAGCCTGGTTTATCCCCAGCAACAGCACGCTGCCGTAGTCTAGCCGAGATAGAACCGAGGCCTGGACTACGAGCTGCCGGGTGGAGGGATCAAAAAACTTAAGTATCGGTCTTAGACCTCGCAAGATGCCGTAGCAGGTGGCTGCAACCTTCTTCGTATGGCCCGTGAAGGTAAGCGCCGGATCCAACCATACCCCTAAGTTCTTTACTTCAGAAGCTGGAACGGGAGTGACACCCAATTCTGGAGGCCACCACTGATCTCCCCAGAGCTCCACATGTTTCCCCAAAACCAAGACTTCGGTCTTTTTGGCGTTCAATTGTAAGCAATTGGTTCTCAACCAATTTGCTACTGCCACAAGTCCAGCTCGAAATGTGGGGGCATCCATTTCAGGATCTCCACTCAGTGTCACCGCCAGCTGTGTATCATCTGCATATGAGGTCATCGTCAAACCCCACTGTTTGACGATCGCAGCTAGTGGTTTTACGTAGAGGTTGAACAAGGTCGGGCTCAACGAAGAGCCCTGTGGAACCCCCAGATCCAAAGGATGGAAGGTGGACTGGCAGGGTTGGTATAGCCACCTTAAAGGACCGATCAGAGAGGAAGGAGCGGAACCTCTGAAGAGCAGTCCCCGCTACTCCAGCTTCCTCTAGGCGCTGAATTAAGACACGGTCCGGAGTCGAGCACCAATCGCATGTGCTCGGTCATGTAGAGCAAAGCGGTCTCGGTGCTGTGTCCCGCCCGGAAACCATTCTGACTCGGGTCCAGTATATGGTTGCGGGAAAGATGATCAGACAGAATGGAATTTACATGAGCCTCAGTGACTTTGGCGGTCCAGGGGAGAAGAGATATGGGGCGGTAGTTCTCAGGCAGGAGCAGGTCTAAATTTGCCTTCTTCAAAACTGGGGTGACTACCGCCTGCTTCCACGAGGAGGGGACCATTCCGGATGAAAGCGACAGGTTGATCAAGGAGAGTATCGGGACACGACACAGGGGGGAAAGGATCCTGATTTGGGCTGGCTTCAGCGGATCCAGAGGGGAGCCTGATTTAATCCTGAGGCTCAGCATGTCAAAAGCCTCCATAGACAGGTCAGGCAAGGAGGTCAGAATCTCACAAGCCAGGGAGATAGGACCAGCTGGCTCTGGATCAAGCTGAGACCAGTCAAATCCTCGGAGGATAGACTGCACTTTCTCTAGAAAGAAAGATGCCAGCCTCTCACAATGAGAGTCGGTGCAGATTTCTGCCGAAGTGGCCCTTTTATTCATAAGGTCTTTAAGGACCTTAAAAATTAATTTTGAGGGGTTAGTACTGGTTTGGAATTCCTGGGCATAGAATGCGGCACGAGTTCTGCAGATTGCCCTATGATAGATCTTAAGTTTGGCAAAATAAGAGGATTTCAGGCTAAGATCATAGGACTTCCTCCATTCCCTCTCTGCTTTCCGGCATATTTTCTTAAGCTCGGCACGAGAGTCGTTGTACCACGGGCTAGGTGCCTTAGAGTGGCATTTCGACCAGCACATAGGTATGAGGGAATCAAGGGCATCCGAAATCCATTTGCAAAACTGTTCGTAATCTCGTTCCACATTCAGAATGGGGCTCAGGGGTTTCTTCTCCATTAACCTGTAGAACTCCTCAAGTTTAAGCTTGTGCCAATGTCTTTTTAGAATCAGCCTATCCACAGATTTGAATGGCGGATCGTCAATGGGACAGAAAACTTCCACCAACAGATGGTCAGTCCAGCCAACCGGGATCGGGTTGGACACCTTCACCCTCTCAAGGGTGGTGAAGAAGGGATCAAGAATGTGTCCCCCAGTATGAGTGGAGAGTGTGACAAGTTGGACAAGTTGCAATGCTTCAAGGTCCGCAAGCAAGGTGTCTATGGCTGTGGACGGCCTGCGATCAAAATGAATGTTGAGGTCGTCAATGATGTTAAAATTCGCACAGCTAGGCGCTAGAGAGCTTACCATATCGGCAAGAGCGGCCTTGAAGATGGTGTCATTGCCTGGAGGGCGGTAAATAAGGATACCGCTAAGCGTGAAATGATGACTAAAGGCCACTTTAAAAAGGGCACTCTCACAGGCTGGCAAACCGAGGGCTTTCCATTCCGAGGGGAAGCACGATTTTACTGCCATGGCAATGCCACCTCCTCTCGTGGCGCGATTCAATGTAAACACCGTATATTCCGATGGAAAGGTAAGATTAAGGATAGCGGTATCCGAGTCCTGGAGCCAGGTTTCGGTAAAGAAGAGTAAATCAGGGGATTCCTTTTCAATGAGGTCATATATAAGCTGGTGATGTTTGACCAATGACCTCACGTTAAGGTTCCAGATCCGAAACACACGGGCCGCGGTGTTATTGCGCGTGGTCGGAACAATCCCTTCCAGAGATCGGATCCTAGCCGGCCTGTCTAGGGACCAACCCATACAGGTACATACATATGGGCCGGATAAGAGGTCCACAGGCTCACATGCACAGCCATCGAACCTATACCCAATGGTCAGCAGTTCAGCCCGAGTATAACTAATTACATGGCAACATATCGATCGTAGGCCATCAGCATTAGCAGGAAACACTCCGTAGTTGCCAGCCAACCAAAAGCATGCAATTGTGCAATACACTTCGAGAAGGGAATCATGCTGGCCCCATACAAAATGCCGCTCATCAGTGTGGGGAAAGTCGTGGAGGTGTACCAAATTTCCAGGAACGATAAATTGCCCAGGAAGAAGTACATGGGAGAGTGAAGTTGAGCAACAGCAGACACCAAGCCCACAATAAAAACATTTCCACATACTGTCATGTACAAAAATAATCACAAGAGGCTTTTTCTCTTTCTATGTGTGCTGCAGAATGCAGCACACAATGAAAAAGGAAAAACAAGGAGAAATAAAGATATTTCTCCCCGTTGCGCCTTCCTTACGCCTCCCCTAGGGAGGAGTAAGCTTTTGGCACTGCCCCAGAATTACGATTTCTCGTAAATCTGGGGCAGTGTCAAAAGGCCATGGATGTTGCTAGGAACGCCCCCTGCAACACCCATTGCACGCCCCTTTAACGCAGAACACTGCGTTAAAGGGCCTGATATTCATCAAGCATTATTAAGCCAAAAAAGAGGCTTAGTGCTGTCTGATAAATATCACGCAGGCTACTGCACCACGGAATGTCAAAAAATGTGAAGTTCTGATGGCGCAAGGGGCCTCATTTGTGAGGCCCCTAAACATAACTCACAATCCTTTCTTCCACGAGTATCTGGGATATTGCGAACTTAGTCGAGGGTAAGTAACACATACAACTAAACATCTGTAAATTGGGACATTCATGCTTAATCATATGCAAATCAGTGAATCGAGACACAAAAAGTTAGCGGACATACCCTCTCCATGTGATAGCAAAGAAACCCAGGTATACCCAAGGTGGGCAACTTGATTCCCTGGAAGCAGAAACTAAGGAGCCTGAACACACTCCCTCCAAATGTCAGCAATCCAATAGACTTTATAGCCATTTGATGGAAGCATACGAGCTTGGCTACTTCAGTTGTTACTTTTGGCTGTCTGAAAGAGCATTTTCATATTGTTTTGATTATTTGTGTCTGTAAGAAATGGGGTTTATGGTTGGCTAGGGTGTACACCTAAGCCAGGGAGAACCCACCACTCTATTCAGGGTAGGGAGTTAAATACCTAAGATAACCCCTGCTCATCCCCTTGGCAGCTTGGCAGAGCAGTCAGGCTAATCCCAGAGGCAATGTGTAATGCGTTTGCACAACACACACACACCAGTGACACACTAGGAACATTACAAAAAGAGAATCCAAACAAGGTTATATAAAAATATCCTTTGTATTGTTTATAAAGCATCTCAGACCACAATCACATATATTATTGTGCCAATAGGCACTTGCCATGACATCACACAGATTCATAAATTACTTGGCCAATCGAGCCATTGTCATAATTGAGTGCAAGCAAGTAAAACTTCGTAAGTAGTACTTGTCACATCACCTTACCATACACCTTACACCTTACACCATCACTGCACATAAATGCAACTCCTTGACATTATAATCGGTAGTCTGATGCTGTCAGATAAAATTATGCCTCATAACCTCGGAGCAAAAGCTGCAACATGGTACCATAAGTAACACCGTAATCACTTATGCAGTGCCAACAATATACATCCCAGCATAAGTAACACAAGGGCAGCAACAGCTCTCGTATTTCAAGGTATCCGGTGCCCCTGTACCCAGAAGCTCCTAGGCCACCTGCTCACCTACAACAGGGAATGTGGTGCTGCTCAGAGCAGCAGTGATCACTCGAATGTTGTGGAATCACAACCCCTCAGGACCGCGATTGTCAATGCAGCAGGTGTGACTCGAAGGCGAAGGTATGCCCGCCCTGGCCGCTCAGGAGTGTACAATTGTGACACTGACGGGCACCCAAGGCCCCTTAGTGTGGTGGCACTAAGGGTCCCTGGGTGGTGCGCAACTTTACCTGGCAGAAAGCCAATGTCGGGGCATAGCCTTCGTTCTTGAAACCACAGGCTCTCCTCCTTGAAGGGCTTTAGCTTAAATTGAAACCTCCATTGGGGCAGAGCCCTCCACTTTGGTTCCCCAAACCACGGCTGCCTGCAACCACACCATGTAGCTGCTTTGTCGCAGAAAGGGGGTGGGGGAGGCACATGCTCCCCTGTGCTTCTGGGTGGCGACCAGCAGAACACAGAGCAAAGTCTTCGCCGGCTCTGTTCTCTTCTGCCCAACCCTCCACCACGGCTGGGCCCATCACCTCAGTGATGTTGGTGTTGCTGGGTAATGCAGAGGACTGCTTGGGATGGGATTCCTCGCTGTCTCTACACTGTTTGGTAGTCCATGGACAAGCAATAGAGCCCCGGCTGCAGCAAAACTAACAACAAAGCTGGGACACAAGAGGGAGAGCGCTTCGATCGCTGTAGCTCTCCCCTCCCATTGCTGAACCTCTGCAGGGGAAATTTAGCCCTACACATGCTTCAAAGTGACAAGGAGCCCCCCATTTCTCCTCTCAGGGCAGGGTGAGCCCAATCCTTGGACTTGGGCTGCACAATTTAAAAGTTCTTACCACGCGCTGTTAGAAAACAGGAACGTCTACCCTACCCAGTCCCTGGACGACAGCTGGGGACACCAATCAGAATTAGAGAGTAGGCCAGCACCTCAGGGTCCTTGTAGAAAAGAGTGACAGTCCTTCTTGTAGCCCCACAGGCTGCTGGTCAGCACAATAGCAAGGGTGTCCTATTCTGGTTACTCCAGGCAGCCTTACCTTTCCTTCTGGCCAGGGGTAGGCTGGAGAGCCAGCAACAACTGGTTCTAAGTCCAACGCAGTTTCTATTTATGTGGTCACAGCCCCTGTACTTATAGTCAGAATGTCTTTGTTCTGGGGCCACTTCAAACACTGTATAGAGGTGCACAACACCCCCATTCACATCCCAGGCCCTGGCCCCAAAGACACTACAGGGGGGTGGAGACAGCATTATAGAAGGTAGGCACAGCCCTATTCAGGTGCAGGTGCAACTCCTACCACCACTCTAAATGCAGACCAGTCCTATTCAGGTGCAAGGGAAACTCCGTCCGCTCTTCTAAATGCAGCCAAGGTCTATTCAGCCTAACTCTGAGTTACCCAGGAAAGGCAGTACACACCTCAACCCCCACCCCCCCTTGTGACTGTCTAGAGTGAATGTACATCCCCTCTCTCCTGTCAGTCGAACCCAGATGGTGAATACACATCCAGGCAGAGAACAAAGACACATAAGCACACAGAAATGCCCACTTCTAAAAGTGGCATTTCTAAAATAGTAATGACAAATCTCCATTTACCTATAAGCAGTATTTATCACTACTATTCCAAATATACCAAACATAGCCACAATACTTCTCTCATATCAGAAACTACCATTGAAGCACATATCAGAGAATCCCCAATGCAAACCTAGGAGAGGGCAGCCTCACAGCAGTGAGAAACTAAATAGGCTGTTTGTCACTACCAGGACATGCCACACAGTTAAGGCATGTGTCCTACCATTTACATACACAGCGCCCTGCCCATATGACTAGCTAAGGCCTCCCTTAAGGGTGGCTCATATGTAGTGAAAGGGGAGTTTCAAACATGAGAACCACTTTACATGCCACGTCACTGCGGCAGTAAACTGTGCGCGCAGGCCCTGAAGCGGCAGAGGTCAGAGACAGGTTTGAAAGGCGACCCGTAACCCTGCCTCCAGACAGGTCGCTCCTCATACCGCGCAGCTCCAACTGTCTGCATCGGGGTGACCAGGGTTCTTAGCCCGCCGTAGGCTCTGCTAATTTTTTGTCAACTGTGATAATTGTGCCTGTGATATTTGTACCTGTGTTAATTGCCTTGTTTCTCTTGTGCCTGGTTTTTGTTTCTGCTGCCCTACGCTTGAAGCGTTCTTCTTTTGTCTCCCCTTTTTGCCTTATAGTTTCACCTCGCCGCTCCAACACATTCCTGGTTCCCGCCGCTGCGTCCCCTGCGGCCCCGCCCCCCTCATCTCCCATTGGTCTCCCCACTCTCACCTCCCAGCTGCACCTCCCTCCCACCTCCCATATATGGCGGCCGCTGCGGGGCCTAAGGTAAGCCAGTCTGCGCCCGTCCGCGCCTGGACCGCGCCCAGCGCCAGAACCCCTGGCCCCAGTGAACACGACAACACCGAATCCACTACAACGCTAGCACCCTCCATGCACTCAACTCTGGATGAGAGCACACCTGCTACCGAGCCACCCCGAAGCGGACCCAAGGACCCTTCACTTGCCGGAACTGCAGCTTCACCAGCACACAGCCCTCCAAGCCGACATCCAAAGATCCCAACTATCTCAGATGCATCGTCCTCAACACCCGCTCCACCCGCAAAAACACCATCGAACTCTGGGACCTTCTTGACTCTACCTCCCCAGACGTCGCCTTCCTGATGGAGACCTCGCTGAACCCCACCTCAGGCCCCGACATCGCCATAGCAATCCCGGATGGCTACAAAATCACCCGCAGGGACCGTACCAATGGTGTAGGAGGAGGAATCGCCAACATCCACAGGAACACCATCAGAGTCTCGACCAACACCGACGACACCCTCAGCACAGCCGAACTCCTGCACTTCCAGATCCACACCGATCCTAACACCACCCTCAGAGGAACCCTTGTCTACAGACTCCCCGGACACCGACCACAGTTTAGCGACTCCATCCCCGTCTTCATCAGCACACATGACCTTGCCTACATGGACTACATCCTCCTCGGGGACCTGAACTTCTACATCGAGAACAACAACTACACCAACACAACCACCCTAATCGACAACCTCACCAAACTCGGCCTCAGACAGCTCGTGACAACACCCACCCACGCCGCTGGCCACACGCTCGACCCCATCTTCACCGCTAGCCCCCACGTCTCCTTCAACCACACCACCAAACCCCACTGGACCGACCACCACTGCAACCACTTCACCTTCAGGAAGCCCACCACGCACCACCACACCCAACAGATGCCTTAACGCTGCTGGAGCAAAGTCACCGAAGACCAGCTAACCACCACCCTCGCCCAGAGCCCACCCGCCAACTCCACCAACCCCGACACCGCCGCCTGCAATTTCAGACAATGGATCGACAACTGCGCCAACACCCTCGCCCTACTCAAGTCACCCTCCAACAGCCACACTAGCAAGAAAGCCACCTGGTTCACCGAAGACCTGCAGGCCTCCAAGCGAACATGCTGAAAACTGGAGAAGAACTGGCTCCGTGAAAGAACACAGGACAGCTACACAGCCCACAAGAACGTCACCCGCAGACACCACCAACTCAGCAGAGCCGCCAAGAGGGCCTCATTCAAACACCACCTAGATAACAAAAAACACAACAGCAAAGAGCTCTTCAACATCGTGAAGAAATTCTCCAACCCCAGCTCTAACACCAACAACATCCCGCCCTCGCAAGATCTGTGCGACTCGCTGGCCACCTTCTTCCACTGCAAGATAACCGACATCCATGTCAGCTTCAACCCCTCATTCGCCCCGACAACCACTGCCCCCACGACCACCACCTGCAACAACCGCCTGCTCTGCTGGACGAGCATCAATGATGAGTACACCAACGAGATCATGAACACCATCCACTCCGGATCTCCGTTAGACCCATGCCCTCACAACATCTTCAACAAAGCCTGCACAGCCATCACACCCCATCTCTGGGAAATAATCAACATCTCCTTCAAGACCGCAACCTTCCTGGAAAGCTGGTAGCAAGCCGAGATCAATGCCGTACTCAAGAAGCCCAAGGCAGACCCCAAGGACCTCAAGAACTTCCGAACCATCTGCCTGCTCCCGTTCCCGGCAAAGGTCATGGAGAAAATCGTTTACAAACAACTGACCCGCTACCTCGAGGAAAACAGTATCCAGTCCGGATTCTGCAGCAACCACAGCACCGAAACCACCCTCATTGTCGCCACCGACGACATCAGGACCCTATTTGACAACGGAGAAACAGCAGCCCTCATCCTCCTGGACCTGTCAGCCGCCTACAACAAGGTCTGCCACCGCACACTACAAACATGACTTCACGACGCCGGGATCCAAGAGAAGGCCCTGGACTGGACCACATCCTTCCTCTCCGGCAGAACTCCAAGCGCACGCCTCCCCCCATTCCGCTCCGAAGTCACCAAGATCATCTGCGGTGTACCCCAGGGCTCTTCCCTCAGCCCGACGCTGTTCAACATCTACATGGCACCCCTCGCCCGTGTCGCCCAACAGCACAACCACAACATCATCTCCTATGCCAACGATACCCAACTGATCAAAGACTCTCATGCTGCCAAAACCAACCTCCACGAAGGAATGAAGGCCGTCGCCGAATGGATGAGGAACAGCCAACTGAAGCTGAACTTTGGACAATACGGAGGTTCTCATCCTCGGCTCCACCCCTTCAGCGTGGGACGAATCCTATTGGCCGACAACCCTAGGAACAGCTCCGACACCCACTGACCATGCACGAAACCTGGGGTCATCCTCGACTCCACCCTCTCCATGACCAAGCAGGTCAACACCGTCTCCTCCTCCTGCTTCAACTCCCTCTGAATGCTCTGTAGGATCTTCAAGTGGATCCCCACCAAAACTAGAATAACAGTCATACAGGCCGTCGCCACCAGCAGGCTGGACTATGGAAAATCCCTCTACGCAGGAACTACAGCCAAGCTCCTGAGACGTCTGCAACGCAACCAGAACGCCTCGGCACAGCTGATCCTCAACATACCCCGCCACAGCCAGATCTCCCCTCACCTAAGAGACCTGCACTGGCTTCCCACCAACAACAGGATAACCTTCAAGCTTCTCATCCACGCACACAAAGCTCTCCACATCACCGGCCCAGCATACCTCAACAGAAGACTCAGCTTCTACACCCCCACCTGCCAGCTCCGCTCCACCGGCCTCGCCTTCGCCACAGTCCCCCGCATCCGTAGAACGCTGCCGGCAGCAGATCCTTCTCCCACCTCCCCTCCAAGACCTGGAACACCCTCCCTACCAACCTACGGCAGACCCAAGAGATACCGACCTTTAAAAGACTCCTCAAGACCTGGCTCTTCGATCAGTAGCAGCGCCCTCCTCTCCCAGCGCCTTGAGACCCTCATGGGTATGTAGCGCGCTTTACAAGTGTACTGATTGATTGATTGATTGATTGATTGATTTGGTGGGTGGCGCAAGCAATGCTACAAGCAACTAGTAGCATTTAACTTACAGGCCCTGGATAGATGGGATACCACTGTAAAGGTTACTTACAGGTAAATTAAAAATACCAAACAGTGGTAGACCAGTCCTACCAAGTTTACAAGAGAGAGAGCACATGCACTTTAGCACTAATCAGCACTGGTAAAGTGCCCAGAGTCAGAAAATCAACAAACACAAGTCATAAAAAATACAGGTGGAAGGCAAAAGGTTCTGGGATGACTCTGCAAAAAGGGCCAACTCCAACAATAACACTACAGAATTTTAACATCATTATGCAAATCAGCTCTGCCTTGTCAGAACAGGAGAACCTGATCCTTGCTGCTTGTTTCTAATGGTTTTATCATCTCAAATATATATCCAATTCACTAGTAGTGACTTAACCGATTTTACAACTTTTCTAGTTTTCATATGATACTAACTGCATAATGTAGTGCCAAACCCCAGTGCTCTTGCTCAGTAGTTGCATACATGTTTAACAATATCAAGACTGAGATGTCAAAGTGGATTTGTTCAGGCAATTCACATTGCAGAGTCCCATCCATCCAATTATCGATGAGGTGAGAGATTGCAAGTTCAAGAACTTCCATCCCCACAACAGCAGCAGATTGAATTGAATGGGAGAAGAATTTCCACAGAAAAAGCCAATGGAACGTGACAGGGTTCCTCTTGTGTAGGCTTTGTGGCCCAAGGTATGGTCCATTGTATTTAAAGGTGGCACATGTAAGAATGTAATGTTACTATAGCCTACAGTGACATGGTCCAGAAAGCTATTCTCAGTGTGGAAGGCTCTGGTTGTCCTATGAGAAAACCAGAGTTCATATTTAAATATAATTTCTGCTATCTAGAGTTTGAGTTGTTTCAAACACTATTTTCATAATTATTACAAATTCAATCTAATGGTGAAATTGAATTTGTAACAAATACTTGATAAATGTGACATGCCGGAACTCTTAAAGGTTAAGTTACATTAGCTCTCCTGCAGCTGCCAAGCCAGTAGGTGGTCTTTATAAGATATGAAAATTGTTTCCAGAGCAAGGACTGTGGCCTGAGTGTGGGGGGGATTTTTCATTGCCTGGAGGGAGACCAGTTAGGATGGACCCAGAAAATTAATTATCTTGTAAAGCAATCTTCCATTTCACAAGACCTAGAAAAGGCAAACTTGTTCTTTGCCAGTCAGACTGGCACAAACCATAGTTGGAGAAAAGATACCCCCAGGACCAGTGTTGAGTGATCTCAGAAGAGAGGACTGCTCATTTAATTGGACATACACTTCTGTGAGGACAGAGGTTCTGCACAAAGGAAAAATGGTTACCCGGTTTTTGATTTTGGGAGTAAGGTACACTGGTTAATTAGGAACTGCTGCAAAAGCGGATAGGATTGTACCATGGATCATTTACCCTATTTGTTAGGGAGGAGACCGGAGTCACTCTCATGTGGCATCACTGGGCTCACACAAATTCCCTCCCACCCAGCGTCCCCCCAGGTATCCCTATAAAAATGGTACCTCACTTGCATGGGTAGGCATAGTGGCTGCTACAGGAAAAGGCCCAATTCGTACTGTGGAGACCAAAGAATTACCTTTAGCAAAACAATCTTATTTTTTGAGGGGGTCACCTGAGCTTTTGGCCCGGGGCTTGGCGAGCATCTTTGGAAACTACCAAACCCAAACAGTTCTGAAAACTAGACACCCGGGGGAGTCCAGGGAGGTATGGCATGCGTGGGTCCCCCAATGTTTTCCTACCCAGAAATCCCTGCAAACCCTAAATTTAGGTTAAAAAATCCACTTTTCCATACATTTTTGGGTGGGATCTCGCTGCCGGCACAAATGTCCTACCACCCAGCGTTCCCCTTGTTCTCCCGAGTAAAATGATACCTCACTTGTGTGGGTGGGCCAAAGGCCTGTGACTAAGGTAGGGGGGCTTAATTTGTCAAACTGAAATACTACTTTTTTAAAAATTCATTTTTAGCCTGTTCTGCTTTGGGGCACCCACACAAGTGAGGTATCCTTTTACTCGGGAGGACAAGGGGAACGCTGGGTGGTAGGACATTTTTGCTGGCACAGAGATCCCACGCGAAAAAGTTTGGAAAAGTGATATTTTTACCTAATTTTAAGGTTTGCAACGAATTCTGGGTAGGAAAACATTGGGGGACCCATGCATGCCATACCTCCCTGGACTCCCCCGGGTGTCTAGTTTTCAGAACTGTTCGGGTTTGGTAGTTTCCAAAGATGGCCACCGAGCCACGGGCCAAAAATTCAGGTGCCCCCCCAAAAAATTCAAGGTAGTTTTGCAATAGGGTATTGTAAATTCACCACCATACGATTTAAACCGTTTCCTGTTGCAGCCACTATGCCTACCCATGCAAGTGAGGTACCATTTTTTTCAGGAGACCTTGGGGAACGCTAGGTGGGGGGAAATTTGTTGATCCACGCAGATTCCAGAACTTTCCACCACAGAAATGTGAGGAAAATGTGTTTTTTTGTCAAATTTTTAGGTTTGCAAGGGATTCTGGGTAACCAAACCTGGGGGTAGGCAGACAAGTCACCCCATCCTGAATTCCCCTGGGTGTGTAGTTTTCAAAAATGTATAGGTTTGCTAGGTTTCCCTAGGTGCTGGCAGAGCTAGGGCGCAAAAACAAAAGGTAGTCTTTTTGTCCAAAAAGGACAAGATTTCACTGGGAAATTGAGGTGCGACCATGTTGCGTTTTGCGCTGTTTCATGTTGCAGCCACTATGCCTAACAACGCAAGTGAGGTACCATTTTTTTCGGGAGACCTGAGGGAACGCTGGGTGGGTGGAAATTTGTTGATCCACGCAGATTCCAGAACTTTTCACCACAGAAATGTGAGGAAAATGTGTTTTTTTTGTCAAATGTTTAGGTTTGCAAGGGATTCTGGGTAACAAAACCTGGGGGTAGACAGACGAGTCACCCCATCCTGAATTCCCCTGGGTGTCTAGTTTTAAAAAATGTATAGGTTTGCTAGGTGTCCCTAGGTGCAGGCAGAGCTAGGGCTCAAAAACAAAAGGTAGTCTTTTGGTCCAAAAAGGCCAAGATTTCACTGGGAAATTGAGGTGCGACCATGTTGCGTTTTGCGCTGTTTCATGTCGCAGCCACTATGCCTACCCACGCAAGTGAGGTACCATTTTTTTTGGGAGACCTGGGGGAACGCTGGGTGGGTGGAAATTTTTTGATCCACGCAGATGCCAGAACTTTCCACCACAGAAATGTAAGGAAAATGTGTTTTTTTTGTCAAATTCTTAGATTTGCAAGGGATTCTCGGTAACAAAACCTGGGGGTAGGCAGACGAGTCACCCCATCCTGAATTTCTCTGGGTGTCTAGTTTTCAAAAATGTATAGGTTTGCTAGGTTTCCCATAGGTGCTGGCAGAGCTAGGGCTCAAAATCAAAAGGTAGTCTCTTTGTACAAAAAGCGCAAGATTTCACGGGGAAATTGAGGTGCGACCACGTTGCGTTTTGCGCTGTTTCATGTCGCAGCCACTATGCCTACCCACGAAAGTGAGGCACCATTTTTTTCGAGAGACCTGGGGGAACGCTGGGTGGGTGGAAATTTGTTTATCCACGCAGATTCCAGAACTTTCCACCACCGAAATGTAAGGAAAATGTGTTTTTTTGTCAAATCGTTAGCTTTGCAAGTGATTCTGGGTAACAAAACCTGGGGGTAGGCAGACGGGTTACCCCATCCTGAATTTCCCTGGGTGTCTAGTTTTTAAAAATGTATAGGTTTGCTAGGTTTCCCTAGGTGCTGGCAGAGCTAGGGCTCAAAAACAAAAGGTAGTCTCTTTGTCCAAAAAGCGCAAGATTTCACTGGGAAATTGAGGTGCGACCACGTTGCGTTTTGCGCTGTTTCATTTCGCAGCCACTATGCCTACCCACGCAAGTGAGGTACCATTTTTTTGGGGAGACCTGGGGGAACGCTGGGTGGGTGGAAATTTGTTGATCCATGCAGATTCCAGAACTTTCCACCACAGAAATGTGAGGAAAATGTGTTGTTTTTTTACAAATTCTTAGCTTTGCAAGGGATTCTGGGTAACAAACCCTGGTGGTAGGCAGTCGAGTCACCCCATCCTGAATTCCCCTGTGTGTCTACTTTTCAAAAATGTATAGGTTTGCTAGGTTTCCCTAGGTGCTGATAGAGCTTGGGCTCAAAACCAAAGGTAGTCTTTTTGTCCAAAAAGCACAAGATTTCACTGGGAAATTGAGGTGCGACCACATTGCGTTTTGTGCTATTTCGTGTCACAGCCACTATGCCTACCCACGCAAGTGAGGTACCATTGTTTTCGGAAGACCTGGGGGAACGCTGGGTAGGTGGAAATTTGTTGATCCACGCAGATTCCAGACCTTTCCACCACAGAAATGTGAGGAAAATTTGTTTTTTTTGGTCAAATTCTTAGCTTTGCAAGGGATTCTGGGTAACAAAACCTGGTGGTAGGCAGTCGAGTCACCCCATCCTGAATTCCCCTGGGTGTCTACTTTTCAAAAATGTATAGGTTTGCTAGGTTTCCCCAGGTGCTGGCAGAGCTAGGGCTCAAAAACAAAATGTAGTCTCTTTGTGCAAAGAGCGCAAGATTTTACTGAGAAATTGAGGTGCGACCACGTTGCGTTTTGCGCTGTTTCGTGTCGCAGCCACTATGCCTACCCACGCAAGTGAGGTACCATTTTTTTCCGGAGACCTGGGGGAACGCTGGGTTGGTGGAAATTTGTTGATCCACGCAGATTCCAGAACTTTCCACCACAGAAATGTGAGGAAAATGTGTTTTTTTGTCAAATTCTTAGCTTTGCAAGGGATTCTGGGTAACAAACCCTGGTGGTAGGCAGTCGAGTCACCCCATCCTGAATTTCCCTGGGTGTCTACTTTTCAAAAATGTATAGGTTTGCTAGGTTTCCCTAGGTGCTGGCAGAGCTAGGGCTCAAAAACAAAAGGTAGTCTCTTTGTCCAAAGAGCGCAAGATTTCACTGGGAAATTGAGGTGCGACCACGTTGTATTTTGCGCCGTTTCCTGTCGCAGGCACAAGGCCGACCCACACAAGTGAGGTACCGTTTTTATTGGGAGACTTGGGGTAATTCAGATTTGTAAATCCACTGTTATTACCAATTGAGCTTTCATGCATTTCTCCCTTTCAATGAAAGACATTGTGTAAAAAAAAAAAATCTTTTTGAAGAATGACCAATAATTCTCATGCTAGTATGAGTATTCCCAATTTTGAAAATGTGCAATTATATACTGTTTCTGAACTCTATAATTTGTACCCAATTCAGAAATACATAGGTGTCTTTCATACAGATTTTTCCATGTATACATTTTCCAAGACAAAGTGCTCTATACCCAGTAAATGAAAAAAAAGAATTGCAAGTTGCTGCTCAGTTTTTGGATCTGGGTTCGTCGGGTTCTTGGTGAAACTACAAGTCCTATATATCCCCACAACCAGGAAGGTCTAACGGATGTAACGGTATATTGCTTTCTAAGAGTTGTCAAAATTAGAAAAAGTTATAGGTGAAAACGTTGAGACAAAAGGCTGTTTTTTTCAACAATTTTTCAATTATTCCAATATTTAACTGTTAGTTTCTATAAATAAACCTTCATGGATTTAGACAAATGACCCTTTTCTGAATTCAGAATTTTGTCTACTTTTCGAAAATGTACAGCTTTCCAGGATCCATTATTGCTTTCAAACTCATTTCTATAATTAACTGGAAGGAGGTGGAAAGCTCTAAAAATAGCAAAAATAGGCTATGTCCCAGAAAAATGCCAAAACTGTGTTAAAAATGTCGGTTCTCTGACAAAAGACTGTCATTCCCTAAAAGCTGAGAAAATGGAGATTTCAGCCCCACAAACCCTTTTTTGATAACATTTTCAGGGAAAAACCCAGAGGCTTTCATTTGCAACCCGTTTTTCCCATTTTTCTGAAAAAAACAAAAATTTCACTATATTTTGGTTAATTTCTGGGGCCCCTCCAAGGGAATCCACAAACCCTGGGCGCCTTTAGAATCCACATGATGTTGGAAGAAAAGGACGCAAATTTGGCGTGGATACCTTATGTGGTCAAAAAGTTACAAGGGCCTAAGCGCGCACTACCCCAAAACGCCCAAAAAACCTTAGCACAGGAGGGGAAAAGGCCTAGCAGCAAAGGGGTTAAGATGCCTGCCTTGATGATCAGTGCTCTGGTCAGTAAATTTACTTCATGCTACTACATATGTAGAGTCTATGGAGCTCTGCTCTGGTTCAAAACTGTTTAGACAGAACCTGGAGATAAAAGAAGTAGAAAAGGGGAAAAAAGCGGTAGAAGGGCTTGCATGTTTTTTTCACCCGACTATCAGCTTGCACCTGCAGCTTGTGTCATCCTCATAATGCTCTTGAATGCTCAGTTGAAAAGGTTTCTCTTAATATTGTGGATTCCATTTCAGTCACGTTTGTACACCTGATAGACAGACACTTTGGTCACTTTGAGTAAACCTGCAACTTATCCTCTGATTGGAAAACAGATCCTATCTTACATCTTGGCAACGAGAACGGCCTTTACAGTGGACATGACTCTCACCAACATACCCTGAATCACTGATTTGAGTCACAGAAGAATCGAGACTTTGAAATGGAGGAAGGGAGGACCCACTCTTGTTGGGCATTGGACTGTCCTAGTGGTTAATGGGCATGTGTGCAATGTCAGCACTTGCTAGACAGTAGGAGTTGATTGCTAACTCATTAAGTATGGTGTGTGCACCTTCTCAATACATATTTGAAAAGTATGTAGATGAGAGTAGGAGCACTGTGGACACTCTTGCTCCAATCACGTTTGATGAAGCTCGTAGACACTTATGCACTGTTGTGTGACTATTGCCTGCGGTCCATGAGACACGTGTTTCAGGCTTGTCAGGGAGGTTGTGACAACATTCAGGGCAATAACGGAGTGCCACATCATCGTGGGTTGAGCGTGTAACACTAATGCAATCCTTAGTGAAAATGTGCAGTAAAATCCCTTGAGCTGTTGTAAATGAAGTAGAATTTCTCAATAATGACCTGAATGCTGCATTTGTAAAATGTAGTAGTGTGCAAAAGAAATGGTGTACAGTTCATCATGCCTGCAGCCAGTATGTCAAAGCAAAAAAAAAATCTAAAGCGGTGTAAGAGCTATTCCTTCTATGGAAACAATGGATAAAGCTACGTGACCCTTTCCTGCTAGCTATTGACAGTGAGAAATTATCATAAGCATGAAAAGAAAGGTTGCACAATATGCAAGAGGTATACCCAAAGCCTTCCTTAGATTACAATGAGAAAGAGGGAAAAAGAACTACAGAATGTGTAGGAAATCATCAAACCACCTTTGGCTCTCAGTTAAAAGTGTGGCTCTGAAAAGGCTTGTGTTTTTTTAAAAGGGTGCACGGAATAAAATGAGAGGGCGGTTAACTGCAAAGGTTTAACATTTTGTAGAAAATATCCAGAATAAACTAATATGCAGGAACCTAACTTCAATCCAAAATTATTAAAAACAACATATACAAAATAATGCAAATACACTAGGTCAGCGGTTCTTAAACTGTGGTACGGACACCTCTGAGGGTCCACGACACCTTCAGAGGGTGTCCGCGACTTCTTAGGAAATGAGATAATATTATCTAATTAATACATTGTCTTTATAAAGGAAGCAAAATGCAAAACTGAACCTTTTAAATCTTCCTATAAATGTGAATTAATTATCGGTTGGATGCTAAAAGGTAAGTTGGTATCCTCGGATTGATTTGTGGGAGCAGTGCAGGCGAATTTAATAGAATATAGTATGGTAGATCACTGACCTAAAGTGAATTTAGAAGAACCTTCCCATTAAAATGTTGAATTTTTTCCATGTTTGTGAATTAAATCAAATATTTAATCATTCATTTCATTTCATTTCATATCTTTATTTCGGTTCATTCCAACCATAAAAGATACAAATAAAATTTGCAGTAAAAATGCATTCATATTAAATCCAATAGTTTCAGAGCAACGTAGTGGGGCAAATTGATCCATGGTAATTTACATGATCCAATTCAAATTCGCCAATAAAACCTATCTACACCATAAATATTCTAAAATACATATAAAAAGCCAGGCTTTTTTTAACAAAAGAAAAAGAAAGAAACATATACAATCATGACTTATTCCAACATACATTTGTTATACTGAGTGCTTGATAGTTTTATTTAACAACTAAATAGCAGAGCAGTATTATTAACAACAGAGAAGAAGGCAATTCCTCAATGAAGCAACCCTTTTTTTTCTAAAGTGCAAGTGCAGGATTTTTAGCGATTTAAGGTCATTAACCCCCTAGTGGCTAAAGTTTCAGTCCCATAAGATGTACATTAAATAGGTATCTGCTTACACTGAAGATGACTATTTGTGACGTGTCTGTCTTTAGTATGCGTTCTGCCTCACTGCAATGCCTAATGTTCAGATTTTTACAGAGTGGCCGTATCCATTTTTTCCTAGCAGTATCATATGCAGGACAAAAGAACAATATATGTGGGTCATTTTCCTGGGCCATTTTTGCACATAAAGTGCACCAATCACAGCTGTTGTCATTATAGCTTTTACTCCATCTTGATTTGTTAGTATTTAGCTGCAAAACCCCGTATCTAAATTTCAAAAACAGGGATTTCGCTAACTGGGGGCGCACCTCATCTAAAAACGGTTCGAACTGCGCAACATTTTTAAAAGTTAGAATCTTAATGTAAGAGACCCCACAGAGAAACCATGTAGCACCCTATCATAAATGTGGGCCCAAAATAATAGTTTTAATTGTTTCTTGCAGGCCGAAGTTAATTGGAGGGGATTCTCCCAGCTAAACCAGGGGATCATCCTTGCAGTGATCAAACTTCATGATCTCTTCCAGGCCCTCTCTGTAATGTAGGAGCTCTGGTGTTGATCAAATCCTCACCCAAAATAAGAGGGGTCTTAATATTGTGTGGGGGTCAGTCCGTTTCATATTAAGGCCCATGACCACCGGAATTAAAGGTGTTCTGGGAGGGATGCTTAATAATTTCCGAATTAAATTATTTTCTCCCAATTCAAAAGTGTTTTTGCAATAAGGCACCCATATTTCCACTCCATATAGGGAGGCTAATTGAACTTTATATTTAAAAACCTCCAATGCGGGGGGAAACGGCTTTTGATGTGCTAGCCCAATGTTTTTTTTTAAATTGGCGATGAGTTTTGTAGCAGGATTATTTTATTCTTTTCCATTTGTGGCTTCCAAGATAATTTGGTATTCAGTGTTATATCTAGATAGTTAAACCTTTGCACGTATTCTAGCTTTTGATCTTTTAATACTAAATTATTGTTAAAAGATTTGTGAGGGTTTATAGACCAGTATTTTGTTTTGCTAAGACTGATTTCAAGGCCTTTCATAGTACAGTATGTGTAAAAAGAATCCACAAACATTGCAGTCCCTTCGGGGTTTGCAAGATTAAGATGGTATCATCAGCAAATAATAGTGCAGATATTGCTTCCCCCCCCAACTTGGGAGAGTCATTTTTGCAAGTTCCCAGGTATTTTAGGATATCGTTTACATAGAGTGAGAAGAGCGCGGGTGCCAGTACGCGCCCCTGGCATACTCCTCTACTCACCAGTATTGCCATAGTTAGTTCTCATCTGGGTCCCCATCTTACTTTGGCAAAATTCCCTTCATGGAGCTTAATTAGTTGTACAAGTAATTCAGGCGGCACCCCTAAACATTTTAACGTATTCCACAATAAGTGCCTGGGTACCAGATCGAACGTTGCCTTTAAATCTATAAAGCCGATATATAAACCGCCTTTCTTTACATTAATATATTTCCAGTATATACATGTGAACCTAAAAACTTGATCTACTGGTTTTAATTCTGAAACCTGCTTGATATTTTGACATAACTTTGGTCTCCTCTATCTACTCAGTTAATCTATTTAAAATATGCCTGCAAAAACGTTTTGTAAAATATAGATTAAACTGCTAGGGCTATAATTTGCAGGGTCATGCCGGTTACCCTTTTTGAAAATAGTCATGATCTCTGCCCCTTTCCACGTTTCAGGTATTGGTGTGCCTGTAAATATTGAATTACATGAAAAAAATGTGTGTATGGTCCCCAAACCTCAGAGTCATGTTTCGATAAATCTCCTGGTACTTTATCGGGCCCGGCGCTTTCCCTTGTTTAATGGCCGCAATTGCCCTCTTTGTTTCATCCAGGCTAAACTGCATATTGGCAGCCTTTGCAGCTAGCTCTAAGTCTTTAGTTAAGACAAACTGATCCCAGTTTGTATCTGAGTACAGCCTAGAAAAGTGTTCAACCTATGTTTTCTCATCTAGGAACAGGTCTTTATTAAACCGACCCATTTTTTTCCCTTTCGCTATTATTCTCCAAAAGCCGGCTTGATCTTTGGACTTGGCTGCATTTATTAAATCAGTCCAATTATCTTCGTCCCATTCTTTTTTTTCTTTTGCAATTGATCTTTTGTAATTATATCTCTTTTCCCTTACTATTAATATGTTGTTACTTTTGATTGCTTGGATTAATTCTGTCTTGGCTGCCCGACAGTCTTTGTTATACCAGGGAGTTCCCATCTCATTGTGCCCATTACTGTCTCCGTTCCTTTCTTTAGGTATGTTACTTATTATCGGAGCTAGGGCATTTATCAAATTATTGTGTAAATCCAACACTGGGACTTTCTCAACTGGTAACTCCAAGAAGGGTGTAATTATCTCAGCAAAGGTACTATAAATGTTGGTCATAGATCGAGTATTACCTAAAATGTGCGGCCACTTAACTGCTTGCCTATTGTTGCTTAATGTAAGCACATCCTCAGTGATACTGTTTTCTCTTTCACCCACTGGGATAGATACGAAAGGTTGTGATGTTATCATCCGTTTTAAGGGTCGGTGATCACTCTCAGATCTGGGGTCAATTTTAAAATCTACAACATATGACCAGAACTCCACAGAAACCAATATATAGTCAATATTGCTCCGCGAGCTGCCTCTAAAGAATGTATGTGCATTTGGCCTATCCGAAGGTAAGCGCCCATTACACGCTCTCAAATCATGACCCATGGTAAACTTCAATATTTGGGCCACTGCCACCGTACACTTTACCTCCCTATTACTTTCTAGAACCGGGATATTGTTTGCCATATCTTGTTCGTCAAAGAGCTTGCTAAAACCTATTACAGGTTCATAATTACAATTAAAGTCACCACCTATGATCATCCTCGATGTAGGCCCTAAGCCATCTAAAAAGGAGTCTAACTGCTCTTTTACTAGTGATTCTTTGTTAGTACGACTTGGCCTATTATAGATGTTAAATATAAGTCTTCGCCATCCCTAGTAACCATTTTTAGACCCATCAGATCACATGATGGTATATACAATGGTACAATATCAATTTCGAGTGTGATTCTTATCCATATTACCAGACCCCCTGATGGTCTTCCCCTTAGTGATGGGCTAGCGTTCACACTGAACGTCTTAAAGCCCACTCTGTGGGGGGTTTCCAGTAACCAAGTATTCTGTAGGAGGATAATATCAGAAGTGAAGAAGAACTACAGAATGTGTAGGAAATTATCAAATCACATTTGGCTCTCAGTTAAAAGTGTGGCTCTGAAAAGGCTTGTGTTTTTTGAAAGGGTGCAAGGAATAAAATGAGTGGGTGGTTAACTACAAAGGTTTAACATTTTTTTGAAAATATCCAGAATAGATTAATATGCAGTAACCTAACTTCAATCCGAAATTATTAAAACAACATATACAAAATAATGCAAGTACACTAGCCCAGCGGTTCTTAAACTGTGGTAAGGACACCTCTGAGGGTCCACAACACCTACAGAGGCTGTCCAAGACTGCTTAGAAAATGAGATATTATTATCTGATTAATACTTTGTATTTATAAAGGAAGCAAAATGAAAAACTGAACCTTTTAAAACTTCCTGTACATGTGAAGGAGTTATCAGTTGGATGCTAAAAGGTAAGTTGGTATCCTCGGATTGATTTGTGGGAGCAGTGCAAGTGAA
The DNA here is from genome assembly GCF_964261635.1 of Lissotriton helveticus. Classification (NCBI taxonomy): domain Eukaryota; kingdom Metazoa; phylum Chordata; class Amphibia; order Caudata; family Salamandridae; genus Lissotriton; species Lissotriton helveticus. The sequence goes on along the minus strand of NC_136065.1, from coordinate 1,707,591,511 downwards.
TTAAACAGAATATAGTATGGTAGATCACTGACCTAAAGTGAATTTAGAAGAACCTTCCCATTAAAATGTTGAATTTTTTCCATGTTTGTGAATTAAATCAAATATTTAATCTGTCATGTATTTGTTAGATAAATACTTGTTTCAGTATTTCTGTGTGTTGTTTTGCAGTTCAAATTATCTAAAATGATGGCCGCTTTCCTCAGATTTCAACATGGGAGTTCCCAGTTCAAAATTAATGATTCAGTGGGGGTCCTCGGATTCTAGTAATGATTAAGTGGGGGTCCAAAAAAATCAACATGTTAAGAACCGCTGCACAGTATAAATACAATCCTATAGAAATTGGGGAAAATGAATACATTGGGGGTTATATTTTACGATTCTAACATTGATTTAACAAGCATTGGGGAAATGCATACATTGGCAGGATCAAATTAGCTCTTCTACCTCCAATATTAAAACATAGAGAAAAACGCATACAGTGAGTGGTGGGGCTCAGGTGTATTATTCTACGTGCAGTCTAGAACACATTAGGGAAAGTTCATGTCTGGAAGTGGGGTGTCCAAATGTACTATTCTAAATCCCATCCAACAAACATGTGAAAATCACATACATTTGAGGTTGCAAATACAACGCATGCAAAGAAAATAAACATTATGAATGAAATTATTTCATCTTTGACTCCTAATGAGGGACGTCTCAGGACCTCCCTGTTGGTTTTGTGCACAATCAATAAAAATGAATTATATTATTTCATAAATGTGAATAGATTTCAATTTCTAAACATATAAGAAATCTAAATATAAATACATCGTAAAAATGTAAAAATCGCAAATATATAATAAATGCACAAATTTGTTTTTAAAAAAAATATTAATTGAAATACAGTATCCATCATTTACCCCAAAATAAAACAATATCATCAAATCTAAATATGTCATGCTAAAAAAAATATTTTTTTATTTAATTTACTTTCTTTTCCAAATAAAACACTATCAACACATTCTCTAATGCACCACATGCATTATCAAACATAAAAATATAAAAAGAGCAAACATTACATTTTAAATTATCATCCAAATAACAATAGTTGCATGCCCTTTATACATAGGAATATCTACCACAATCCTAATAAAGAACAGTGAGTGAGAAAGACTGCATGAAAATTAGTGACTATGATTGTCAGTGAGTCAATATATGTGAATCGGAGAGAATAAGAAATGAGTCAGAATGAGTGGGTTAGAGAAAGAAAGGATGCAAGTGAGTGAGGGTAAGTGATTGCAACTGCAAGTGAGAATGAGTGAGTCATAGTGAAATTGTGAGTAAGAAAGTATGATTGAATGATAAATAAAATATCAGCATTTGTAAAGCACACAACTACCTCTGGAGACGTGTCCGGGCGCTAGGGGCCGTAGGGAAGATTTAGCGAGCTATCGCCCAGAGTCACATGGTGCTGGGCTAACCTGCTGCCAGCACCGGGGATCAAGCCGTGAACCCCATGGTCTGGAGACATGCACCGTGGCCTCTGTGCCACACCTTGCCAGCAAGAGTAAGAGTGAATGTGAATGAGAGTGGATGAGTGTGAATGAGTGTGAATGAATAAGTGAAAATATGTCAGAGTAAGAAAAGGTGATACTGAGTGAGAAAAGTGAAAAGAGTGAGTTCAAGTGAGTGAGAAAGTATGAGTCAGAGTACAATTATTAGTGAGTGCAAATGAGTAAGAGTGAGTACAAGAGAGCAGAGTGAGTTAGAATGAATGTGATTGAGTAAAAGTAAATAAGCATGAGAATGCGGGGTTATGCCTTTGCGTTAGCAATTAGCCTAGCATACTGAAGATAATTGTAGGCGTTTAGAAGCACCCATTGCAAAATTGTGTTCCTGGCATACTAGGGCAATTATTATCATTAAAGACTCATGTGAGAAAATCCTGGGATTAACCTACTAAAAGCAATGCTTAGCGTGTGGGGACATCCATGAAAAAATTATGCGGCTGGCATTCTTGGCATTGGGGTATCATTGGAAAAATCCTGGCACTGGTATACAGGAGGAAATTCTTGACATAAAGGGCCACAAACCTAGGGCAGCATCACTATCATTTTCAAAGAATCCATCAAATGCTGTACCACCTCCCCAAGCACCACCAGCAACATGCATCACTTGACCTTCAAACTCATCATCTCAGCAAACTATTCCCTAAGTGGCACTCTTGTCTACTGCACCATCCAACCTTGCATTCATTTTAGCAGAACCATTGTGGGCTTTGTCCACCCAAACTCCAGTGCCTTACCCTCCTTGGTGACCTTAAATGCTACCTGGAAGACCTCATTGATCCCATTACTATCAATCTTCCTGAGGACTTGTCTTACCTCGGACTCACCCATCGAGTGAAAGGGCCCACACATGCCCCACGTTCACCAGCTTCAACAACATCAAAGTAGACAAGCCCACACCAATCACCTGGTCCATCCTCACCCTCATCAGCCTCAGAATACTCTACCCACACCACCACAGAAACACCAGCACCAAAATTTCAAAACAGGACTGGAACAAGATCACAGAAGCATCCTGGTATTCCAAATTAATACCTGACCAGCCTTGAGACAACAACAACCTCCCTGAATTCATCTCCAAATTCAATTCCAGGATCACCACCTCTGCAGACACGCTGGCTCCTTTCAAAGCCAACACAGCCTCAAAAAAAGACCACAAGCAAGCTGGTACATAGAAGAGCTAAGGCTTAGCAAATGCCACTACAAGAAACTTCAATGCAGATGGAGATAAAGTCAGCATGATACTGACAAGAGCACCTAAAAATCCACCCTGATATGCTGTCATTAGCAAATCAGAGCAGCCAAATGCTCTTTGCTCACCCACCACAATGAAAGCAGTACCATCAGTGCCAAGGAAATTGTCTCCACAGTAAAATACTTAATCTCTCTGGCAGCAAGCTTCACCAATGTAACCTCCTCTCAGGACCTCTGCACCCAGTTGTCGCTACAAGATCTACAAGCATCTAGGAAAACTTCAAGCCCAAACCTGACTCTTCTACTATTGCAGCCCTCTTGACCATCCCAAAGAAATCCCAGAGGCACATCCTGACCACCTAGCACATCATCACTACTCGGGAAAATGCAATGATCATGCCCTCCAGTACTCTGGAGTGCCCTTGGAGCCCTACACTCACCATTTGTTCATCAAATGACTGGAACCCATCAACTCAACCCTAACTATGATCCTGAATGACTCAATTATCACAGCCACCTACCAGACACCTGGGAAAATGCCAATGCCCTCCTCAAGAAACCCTCAGCAGACCCAAATACATTATTGACGACGACTAACCTACCCACCAAAAATCACTGAAAAGATGAAAAGCAACTGTCTAGCCATTCTTCTCAATTACAACCTCCTGCTTGATATTACTAAAGCTGGATTCGGGGCCTACCTATTGTTTTTTTTTGCAAAGCTCTATAAGGTTTGTTTTCACACCCACAGGTGACACAAGTGAACTTAGATCAATACACCAGCACTAACTGTGAAAAAAAAAAGGTTACTGCAACCCATAGAAATGAGATGGTGACAATGCATTTGCATTAGTAATGGGAGCAGTGGTAATTCAAATGATCATTCATTAATAATTTACACACGCGGGTGGTGGAAAACATGGCGGCAGCTTGCTGAGCTGCGGCAGTGCTACGTAATGAGCTCCCGCTAGAGCCTGCCCGGTTTTCACCGATGGAGTTTTTTTTGCTGGTTTTTGGAGGGGGAGCAGGCGTGGGATTGATGGAATGCCTGTACTTGTAACAGGCTTGTACTAAAAATTAGCGTTTTTACTTTCTGTGTCAAAATAGGAGACCTTTTTGTCCGTTTCTCCAGCAAGTTCGCTCTTTTTGTCCATGCCTGGAGGCTCTTGTTGTGCTTGCGTGGCGCCTGCCCAGCGCCTCTCTGTTATTTCCATCGCGGGATCCACAAACCCGCTGATTTTCCCGCTGGGGAGGAAGTGGAAGGCACGTAGTCTCGTGCATACCTCCTGTAGCCCAGCAGTAATTGTGGAGAAGCGCGAATTGATCAGGAGAGAGGCTCAGGTGATCCCGGTGATCCCTGTGAGGGTGGAGGGGTTAGAGGCAAACAGTCCTTCTGAGCGCGGTAAGAGTACCAAGTCTATATGTTTTTCAGCAATACCCGCGTCAACATCTCCTGCACCAGCTGCATCAGCTGTACCTGTGACACCTATTCTATCTCCTTATAAAAATGAAAATAAAACCAAACGTGGGAGAAAAAAGAAAGAGGTGCCTGTGAAGCCTGTGAAGTCCGCCCCCCCTGTGTTGAGCCCTGAGGTATCTTCAATAAAGAAGAAAACTTCCTCATTTTTATCTGCTGAGGAAAAGTCAAAACGGACAGGGTCCCCCAGAGACACAAAGAATCTTAAAGCAGTACTCAGTTTGGGGTCAAAAATTACACCCTCGCTACGCTCTTACTTTAAAGCTGTCCCCCAGGTGCTTGACCTTTCAGAGGATCGTACCATGTCCTCTGTTGCGGATGCAGACACTTCGTTAGCCTCTGTCTCAATGCCGGCCTCCCTTTCACCCATACCAGAAGGCGATGTTGAACCAGTAGTATCATTACCATCTAGCCCTCACTTGGGAGGTGTGTTGGCATTTCTTAATTCTCTCGACCCCAGTGAACTGGTTGCCCCTGATATGGGAGCAGTATTGGATGTTCCTTCTAGTGTTAATCCATTGGCAACTCTATCACCGTTGCCGCATAATTCTTCTAGGCCCGTGGAAACCTCCCGGGTAAGATGGGTGTTGGGGGGTGGCAGAAATTTAAAAACGTCCTCATTGTCCATTCGATTTTTGCGGGGCACGGCATTAAGCAGTTAATATCTGGCGATTTATTGTCACAGTTAGGCTCTCTCCTTCTTTCTTCTTTTAAGCGTCTTTATCGTGTCAGGGTTAGTAAGTATGGGTAGTTTAAAATATATCTCCTGGAATGTTAATGGCCTCCGCACCAAACCAAGAGCTAATAAAATCATGCAGCATTTACGTGATTCGGATGCGCAGGTCATTATACTCCAGGAGACTCATTTAACCCAGACTGAATTGCTTGCTCTTGTTAAGAGGAATAGGTGGATCGATTTTGCGGTATCCACATCACAAACAATGAATATTGGAGGAGTGTCGGTTATCTTTAAGAAACAGTTAAGAGCTAAGTTCGTATCTCACATGGTGGACCCAGGTGGCAGATGGGCCATTGCATCGGTAATTAGAGCTGGTGCAAAATTTACAATCACAGGTTATTATGGACCCAATCAAGATGACCCCACAAAACTTAGAGTCTATTTTCTCACATTTATTATCTTTTCCTGAGCCAATTATCTTGGCGGGGGACTTTAACGTAGTGTTGGACCCTGCGTTAGATAAATTCATTAACAGTCGCCCCCTCGTTCTATCTAAGACTAGGTCCTTCTTGCTCAGTTCAATGAAACAATATGGCTATGTAGATATCTGGAGAGTAAGGTCAGGACAGCAACAGGGTATCTCCTTCCAAAATTATAAATATCACCATCAGTCTAAGATAGACTATATAATATTCAGCCAGAGATTGGTAGATACCGTTAATTGTATTAATTATCTTCCTTTACACCTATCCGACCATTCAGCGGTCTTTATGGAACTTGAGGGGCCTACTAAGATCTCCCCCAGGAACTGCTCTTTACTCTCACATCCAGACGATATGTCATATCTTAAAACTGAAGCCCGTAACTTCATGAGCCTTAACATTGGCTCGGCGATCCCTGGAGTTGTTTGGGAGTCCTTCAAGGCTTTCTTGAGGGGTCTTATTACCGGTAAGGTATCATATCGCAGGAAACAGTATAGGGAGGAAATTGTTTCCATTGAAACAAATATAGCAAAAATACAACACGATATAGACACCAATCGTTCCTCTCCTGATTCCGTTTAAACTCGCTTCATGACCAACTATTGGCTTTGAAAGGTCAATTGGGCTCCGTTTTAAATTAAAGAATTCAGCAAAAATGGGAGGCTAGTAAAATAGTCCACTTTCAATATGGCGAGGGGGCAGGGAAACTATTGGCTTGGAAGACTAAAACAGACAAGGTCCGCAATAATATAGTCTCAATTACTGTTAATAACACCACATTCGTCTCAGATCAGGACATTAGATTGGCTTTTAGAGTTTTTTTTCAAATAATTTATCATGAGGACCAGAAAATCGACCTAGAGTTGATTGATAGCTGGTTGAGTGGGATCTCTCTCCCGGTACTCTCCACCGAGCAGCGCTTATTTTTAGATAGTGCTATCTATGAAGAAGAGGTTAGGATAGCTATCCAAAATGGCAGGAAAGGTAAGGCCGCAGGACCCGATGGGCTCCCAGCCAAAATCTATAGAGCCTTGGAACAAGAAATTGTGTCCTTTCTTACCATCTTGTTTAATCAAATCTTACTAGGTGGCCAGCGTCCCCCAATATCTTGGGACAGCGTCTCAATTACTCTTATTTTGAAACCAGGGAAGCCAGCTAATGTTTGCGGGTCTTATAGGCCAATTTCAATTCTGAATATAGATTATAAAATCTTTGCTACAGTTCTTGCAAAAAGGCTGGCTTTGGTGGCCCCTGCTGTCCTACATCATGACCAGAAGGGATTTGTAAAGGGGCGCCAACTTTATGAGCTAACATAGGATCTAATAGGGGCCATCGATATGGCATCGGCTGAGACCCTCCCTCTTGCCGCTCTCACGATGGACGCAACCAAGGCCTTCGACAGAGTTAACTGGCTGCACCTGTCGAGGGCCTTGGCAAAGTTTACCATAGGTGAGGGCTTCCGTCGAGCTGTCGGTCTTCTATATCAGAGTCCCACTGCTCGCCTTTTTGGTTAATGGTGACTTATCGGACCCCTTTGACATCTCAAGAGGGACGCGGCATGGCTGCCCTCTCTCCCCTCTCCTGTTTGATTTTTATATTGAACCCTTCGCTAAGCGATTGAGCGAGGATGTTAACATCAAACCTTTTATCTATAGGGGATGGGAGAAAAAGGTGGCCCTGTATGCGGATGATGTCCCCATCTTTACATCTGAGGCTCATACGGCACTTCCAGCAGTCCTAAAAACTGCTTTGAAATTTGAGCAAGTGTCTGGGTATGAGATTAACGCTGCGAAAACCGAGATGCTTATCTGGAATGATGATGAGAGGGTTACTTCAATACAGGCTGGGTCCTCTATGCGATATCTCGGGCTTAATATCGTAAAAGACATTAATCAAATTGCTACACTAAATTTCACTGCTGTTTCAAAAGATTGCCGTAAGTTTAAGTTTAAGTTTAAAATTATTTATAGAGCGCACGTCTACCAGCGGTTTCTTGGCGCTAATGCTAACATGGTCCAGGGCTAGAAAGCAAGGGGGGGTGATGGCGTGTTACTCAAGGAACTTCTTGAACAAGAAGGTCTTGAGATGTTTTCGAAATTGGGGGTACAGAGTGATGGAGCGGAGTTCAAGGGGAAGGGAATTCCAGAGGATCGGGGCAAGAGTGGCAAATTTTGAGCCTCCCCACTTCTTTCTCCGGTAGCGTGGGACAGTGAGGAGGGACTGGGAGGACGAGCGGAGTTCCCTGGTGGGAACGTAGGGAGTGATCTCAGAAGAGATAAATGCAGGTGCCACGTCCTGGCGTGCCAAAAAGGTGATAGAGGCGAGCTTAAATTGGACCCTGGCCAGCACAGGGAGCCAATGTAGCGTTTTTAGAAGAGGGGTAGAGTGGTGAAATTTTGGAAGTTTGAAGGCCAGGCGGGCCGCCTGGTTCTGTATCAGTTGTAGGCGGCGCAAGCTATATGCGGGGATGCCGGCATATAGGGCGTTGCCGTAGTCCAGGCGGGATACCACCATGGCCAGAATGATAAGTTTGAGAGCGGAAAAAGTAAAGAAACGGGACACCCTGCGTATAGTGCGCAGTGCAAGAAAAGAAGAAGACACCACAGAGCTAACCTGGGAGTGAAGGGTGAGTTGAGAGTTGAGTTTTATGCCCAGGGTTTTAACAGAGGAAGAGGGTACAGGAGAAGGGCCAAGGGAGGGGGGCCAGAAGAGGGGAGACCAGGGGCTGGATGAACCACCCGTCAACACCAGTTCGGTCTTGTCGGGGTTGAGTTTAAGGTGATTGTGGTTCATCCAGTCCCTGATGTGGAGCATAACAGATTGAAAGTTTAAGATAGAGGAGGGAGAAGAGGATAGATTGAAAACCAGCTGGAGGTCGTCCGCGTAATTAAAAACGGCGACCTCCATCTGTTGAAGAGAAAAGATAAGCGGGGCAACGTACAGATTGAATAAGAGGGGGGAAAGGGAGGAACCTTGGGGGACCCCGCATTGAACTTTCCGGACGTCCGCTGTAAAGTCGCCCAGGCGGACGGCCTGGGTGCGGTCCCTCAGGAAGGAGGAAAGCCAGACCAGAGTGGTACCCCCGATCCCCACCGCCTTGATACGGGACAGCAGAATGGTGTGATCCACAGTATCAAAGGCGGCAGAGAGGTCGAGGAGCCCTAGGGCCTGGCGCTGGTTGGTATCCATACCCTCCCTGAGGTTGTCCAGGACCGAGATGACAACGGACTCCGTAGAGTGTGCGGGGCGGAAGCCGGCCTGGCGGGGGGCAAGAGCCCCATGCATCTCCACGAAGGAGCTCAGGGCGCAGGTGATGTGGCGCTCGAGGACCTTAGCCAAAAATGGCAAGAGGGAGATGGGGCGGAAGTTGGCGGGGACGGTGGGGTCTGCCCCGGGTTTTTTTAGGATAGGCACGATAACCGCAGACTTCAAGGGGTTTGGGACTATGCCTTGGGCAAGGGAACTATTAAGGAGGTGAAGGGGGGGGTCAGGGCAAGTAGAAAATATATGCCGGAGGATGTGAGCAGGGCAAGGGTCAAGCGGAGAGCCAGATTTGACCAAGGAAACTAAAGAGATCAGAGATTCCTTAGTGATGAGGGGGAGGGTGATGAGCTCACCCTTGGGAGGGGGACATTGGGGATCCATGAAGGAGGGAGAAGGGGGAGGGATGTTGGCTTTGATGATCGCAATTTTATGAATAAAGTAGTTATTGAGGGAGTGACAGAGGTCTTCGGACGGAACGGGCTTGAGGGTTGTTCTGTCCGAGAATGCTAGGTTGTGGATGATCGTAAATATCTCTTTGGATTGGTTATCCGCGGCGAGGACTTTGGAGGAGAAGTAAGATGTTTTAGCCTCCAAGATGTCTTTTTTATATTGGGCGAGAACGGTGGTATACTCCAGCTTTAAAATGGGGCAATAATTTCTCCTCCATGCCCGCTCCGCGCGGCGTACTTTAAGTTTGGTGGCCTTAAGCTCTACGTTAAACCACCGGTTGGCATCCTTCTCGCGCTTGGAGGTGATAAGTTTGAGCGGGGCGACGGAGTCGCAGCCAGAGGAGAGCCAATGGTCGATGGCCTTGAACTGGGAGAGAGTGGAAAGACCCTGCAAGGAGGGAAGGGAGGAGGTGAGAAGGGAGGAGAGATTTTCCGGATTGACTCGGCCCCAAGATCGAACCCAGGTGTTTTTGGGGCGGGGGGGCTTAGCTGGGGGGTGGGTAGGAAGGGAAAATGAGATCAGGTAATGATCAGACCATGAGCAGGGCGAGATGGAGAGAGAATCCACAGGGCAATTCAGGGACCAGATCTGGTCGAGCGTGTGACCTTTGATATGAGTGGGGGAGTGAACGAAAGATGTAAAGTTAAGAGATTGGAGAGTGTCAGAAAACTCCTTAGAGGACGAACATTCAGCAGGGTCAGAGGGCCAGAAGTTGAAGTCGCCAAGAAGTAGGATAGCAGAGTTATTGACTGTAGTCGTGGCTAAAACGTCCAAGAAATCAGAGAGAAACTGTATGGGGGATTGAGGGGGACGGTAGGTGAGGAAGCAGGTCAGAGGGGGAGAGGTGGAAGTGGTGCGAATCACCAGATATTCGGAGGTCGCAATACCGGGCAGGGATAGAATTTGAAAGGGGAGATCGGCACGTGCGATGACTGCCACGCCACCCCCAGCTCTGCCGGTAGGGCGGTCGGCCCAAAGGGCATAGTAAGTGGCCGGTAAGATGGATAATAGGGCGGGGAGGGAGTCATTGCAGAACCAGGTCTCCGTTAGGAAAAGGAGGTCTGGGGCGTGAGTATCCAGCAGGACCGAGAGCTCATGCGCGTGCGCGACCGCAGACCGGGTGTTGAGATAACACGCCGTGAGGGCTTTAGGGGTAGCAGGAGGAACAATGCTGCAAGGTATAGAAGAGGGGCTGACGGTAGGATGGGGGATGTGAGGGGAGGCGGTAGGGGCGAGAGCAAGGGTGCAAATGCGAGAGCATGTGGAGGCAATAAGGGGCCAAGGTCCCTGGAGGCTGCGCAGTTGGTCCGGGGTGTAGGTGATAAGCGGGGCAGAGTGACGCACCCCTAGCCCCGGACAGTCGCGGACGGGCGCAGACGGGCTTGCCTTAGGCGCGCCTTCGGCGCGCAAACGGCGCTCCCGCTGCGCTCGTCCGCTGCGCTTCCTGTAAATGCACATTTATATAACAGTAAGGGGCGTGGCCTGTGGGGGGCGTGGCCTGTAGGGGGCGGCGTCAGGGCGCACGCCTCAGCTGATGGCGGCCGCTCGAGAAATGCCCAACACAAACAGAGCCAACACAGGATAAATCGTAAGTGACACCACACAATGAGCAATTTTTAAAACAGAAGTAGATTTTAAAGTAATTTGCCAGAGTTAACGTACCACCAGCCCCGGCTTTTCGCCTCAGGACTGGGAAAGCAATCAAGGAAGCGGTAGCAGATCAGCGCTTATGAAGGCGAAGGGGAAGGGGGCGTGGCCTGTGGGGGCGTGGCCTGTAGGGGGCGGCGTCAGCGCGCACGCCTCAGCTGATGGCGGCCGCTCGAGAAATGCCCAACACAAACAGAGCCAACACAGGATAAATCGTAAGTGACACCACACAATGAGCAATTTTTAAAACAGAAGTAGATTTTAAAGTAATTTGCCAGAGTTAACGTACCACCAGCCCCGGCTTTTCGCCTCAGGACTGGGAAAGCAATCAAGGAAGCGCTAGCAGATCAGCGCTTATGAAGGCGAAGGGGAAGGGGGCGTGGCCTGTGGGGGGCGTGGCCTGTAGGGGGCAGCGTCAGCGCGCACGCCTCAGCTGATGGCGGCCGCTCGAGACTTATGCAAGCATGGGCTCACCTTCCTCTTTCTCTAGTAGGGAGAGTTAACCTGATTAAAATGTCGATTTTACCTAAAGTTTCCTTTTTATTTAATGCCATCCCGTTATATTTTGATCCATCTTTGTTAATAAAATTACAGGCGGAAATTACATCCTTTATTTGGGACAAACATCTCCCAAGAATTGCTTGGAAGAAACTTAGACGACGCAGGGAGAAAGGTGGCCTGGCAGCTCCAGACCTGAAAATGTATGCATGGGCGTTCCAGTTGCCCATACCCGAATGTTGTTAAAAATGCCTGTTGACTATGGGGTTGGAACTCTCTTCTCAGCTCTGCTTAAAGGGGAAGGAGTTAGTCAGTCAGGCTTTTTATTTAAATTTGGAAACCCCAAGTTTTTTTTTTAGTAGATTTTTTCATTAAAAATTTTTTATTGAGTAACACATTGGCAATCTTGACAACGTATACAGAAACAAGTCACATTTGAACCAGAAGAGTCAGTCAATAAAGTAGTTCGCTATACATCATGCAAATTCAATCACAAAAAACTAGGCAGTGCAATAATACAGTAGTGTCAATATATGAGTCTCGTCTACCCAGGCACGGTCCTGAGTAGCGTGTATTTCTACATCTAACTGTTTTATTCGTCTGAACTATCGAGATCGTCTTCTGGCAACAGTTCACAAAAGTCCCCTCTAAAGGTTTTCCAGTGAGCCCATTTTTATTCCATTTACGTGGGCTACCCCTGGTTTCATAGACTGTGCGCTCTGAAAACCCCGAGTTTTTTAAGAAAATCAAACTGAAGGTTTTGCAAGGGATGGACAAAATATGGTCGGAACTAACGAAATCTATAAAATTGGTGTACTTTTGTAGCAGGACTCCTCTTTGGGGCCTTCCTGAAAGCCCCGCTTGGTTGCGAGACAGTCTTGCTGTTCCATTAAAAGAAGCAGGCCTGGAACTTTGGGGGTATCTCTTCCTCGAAGGTGACTTGCTTTCTTGGGACTATCTTAAAAATAAGATCGGCCCTAATTTGCCAGATTTAAATATATGCAAATAGCTAGCTGGACCCATTTGTTTATTTCAGTTCCCTCACGAGAGAATAGGTTTCCACTTGGAGGTTATAGTCAGCTAATATCCAGTCTAGTTGATAATCCACCTGCAAAGAAGGAGATCTCCCTCTGGTACAAACTTATCTTGGATGAAACAGATGGCGACTTTCGGCTACCAGACCTGCTGTGGGGCTCTCTTATTGTTGGTTGTAACTTGCAAGACCTCTGGACCTCTTCATGCGGGCTTTTATGGGACATTGTTAAGCCTGCTTGGCTATGCAGGAACCATCTTTATACTCTGCACAGAGCATAATATTCTCCACTTAGACTTTCAAAATTCTCTGAGGGGAAGTCTGTAGCTTGTGCTAAGTGTGGTCTGTTAGCTGCTTCGGATGCACATATGTTTTTTGATTGTCCCCGTCTGGTTTCATTCTGGGAGGCGATTAGTAACACTCTTTCAACATCATTGGGCTTTCAAGTGGTCCTTGTGCTCCCTCTCGTGATCTTTGGGATTCTGGAAGGGGTCCGGAATCCGGCAAAAAGTTTGTTCTTTTACTCTATCTTACTGGCCAGAAGGGAGATCTGCAAAAAGTGGAAAGATCCTTTACCACCATCTCTTAATGATTGGTATGCTTCAGTCTTGCAAGTCTCCAGACTTGATTTGGCTACGTCCGGCAACCAAAGTAAAAGGACATTTTGGCATCTGTTGACCTGACAGCACTGAGTTACCCGGGTTTTTTTTTTTTTTTTCCGGGTCCAATGATTATGCTACTGTGGTTTATACTACTTGTAGAGCCGTTACCCGGTACTAAGCCCGGTCCCAATCGGCTGTATTTTCCACCAGACATTTTTTCTACTTTTTTTGCAACGGTTTCGTGGTGTTTGTCTTGGGAGGAGTCGCCATTGCTGAGGGATGTTGGCATTCCATCTCACCTAATCCCTGCCAGTTGTATAAACTGAGACAGCATGTCGTATCCCCACCCTCAACCTCACTAGATACTATGGTGGTAAATGAGGTCAAAAAAATAAATAAATAAAAAATAATTTACACACTCAACATCACTATAAACGGAATATGGATTTCAACATTTTTATTTTAAAATAGCTATTTTAAAAGGCTGGGATCTAGTGCACATAATATTGGTAACATGACAGGAAATAATAAAAAGCATCCCGCTGTGCTATCTTTATGTTCTTGTTCTAGTAGATGAATAGATAAAAAGCCAGAGTTTTGGAGGTGGTGTGCATACCTGGACAATAGGGTTAGTTGTCTGTTTGGATTAGATTGTCAGTTATTTCAAGCATAAGGTCAAACGCTAGGAGATTGCATCTATGAGAGAATGCAATACTGGCCCCAGTTAGTGGAGGCAGAATGGAATGCTTCACAGAGCCTCAGGAAGTCTTGCTAGAAGCTTTTTCTGTGGTGAAAGAATCTGGTGCCATGCTTATCTGGATCTGTAATCTGCGTCATAAAATCAGTGGCAAAATGCTGGGGATGGACCACTGAAGCAAATTCGTGGCATAAAGAAGGACAATCATGAAATTGGCAGGGGCAACCATGACCAAAACACTAGTCTCATCAAATTAAAGATAATTTTCTACATAAAGGTCACACATTGTACATGGGCTGCACTAATGGCAAAACTCTGGCAATGGTATATTGTATGTCATTTTAGCTGAAGCAGGGGAATGGGGGGGGACCCATAAAAATATGCTGGTCCAAACACAAAATGAAGTTATTTTTGACATATTGGAGCACAAATAGCACATTTAAAAAAAATGGTGTCAACTCAAGGAAAGCATGCAGTATCATTGCATTGGCATATCATGAAAGGGCTGTGAAATCAACCTGGTCTCAATTAGATATTCATGTGGTTACACAGTTTTGGTTCATTCATTTGACATATGTTAGATTAACCTCCCCACAAATGAGAGGCAGTAATTCAATCGGGATAATGGTGGGAATGCAGGGTGGCAAGACCTTTGCAAGTGGCTGTTTATTGTCACATACATTAGGAACATTTTTCTTTTTAACCCATATGTAGAAATTTAAAGGCAGTTTGGATAGGAAAACCTGCTAATATCCATGCAAGCAACATCACCCTGGATTCCCCTTGGTCTATGAGTACCAGAAATGTTCATGGTTGGTAGCATTGCCATCTGCCGTATGAACCAGAAACTGAATAGAACAGTCATTCATCATGGGAGAAAATTGCATATCTTTAGGTGCCGTTTTGACATATGGGGTGGCATATAGGTGATAAATGTCCATTTTATCTCACCCATGACAGCAGAAATACACCTTCGTACCTGGGAGTGGGGCCTGATGCCAAGTTGTCCCAGCTCCCCACCACATTCCTTTTCCTAATTTGCTTTCCCCTTAAGTTTGGTGGGCTTCCAGGAAGTGAACAGATTGGGGAGTTTACCACCTATAGTCCCATCTCAGGTAAATCAGAAAGCCCACCAGACCATCAAGAAAAAAGGGAGGAACAGAATGAGGCATACGATTTACCTGTCCTGGCAATGTACTGTAGCCCCCACCTGCAGATACTCAACAGTCTTTTTGCCACTCAAATGAGGCTGAATATGGAGTTATCAACAAGAAGTGAGCAACCCACAATTCCCTTGAGGGCTTGGGTGATTCAATGAAAAGGTATGGATGCCGTCAAGGGATTTATTCAATGAATAGTTAATGGATCAAATTAATTTCAAAGGATATATTAATAATCCTTACAGGCAATTAATGCAACGAAAAAAAGTATTGATTTAGACATATAGCTAATATTAAACCAAAACATATAAACAACATATAAACAACAAACACAAAAGGTGTATTATGAAAATAGAGTTTATCAGACAGTTTTTCGCAAAATGGGTAAGTTCATATATACAGATAAGAATTATACACAGAAAAATTAGGTCTGAAGGCACACGTATAAGTTAATTAATAAGTGACTCAAAAGAACCTAAAGCATCTATCCCAAAACAGAATGAATAAAACAAAATAGGGATGAGATGAAAGTCGACGTTTCGGTCTCCTAAACAACACTTTTTGAGACCATCCTCAGGACTGATGTCAATTGTTGACCTGTATATAACCACAAGTAATCTGAAATAAAAATATTTACAATTACATATAAATCAAATATTTACATGTAAATACAACCTTTATGACAAATACAATAAGACAACTCACAGAGAAACAAAACAATATACAACATTTACAAATTTCTATTGAAGAGATGTGCAGTTTAAACATTTGGGGCTACTTATAAAAAGTCTCTACATGATACAACTTGGTTTTCAAATGGAATCAAGAAGCACTATCTCACTGATTTAGGCTGGCTATTAGGAGATCAAAAAAGTGCATTGGATACTCATCTCGTAATCAACTTAACTTTTCCAAAAGTACAGGTACTAGTTCTGTATCGTATTTGGGAATAATTCAGGACATTTAAGATAGCTGTCTCACATTATCGCAATCAACAAAGTCAGTGCAAACAGACCTAGGCATATCCAATATCAAGAGATAATTATTTAGATCAACACATATACTGCCAAATTATAAACTATACATCATTTTCTACAAAATGCTACCCAAGCAATATGTACCATTGATTTGGAGCGGATGCTTTTTGAACAAGGGGCAGAAATGAACCCACCATAAAAGGGGAACTAGTTACCTTAATTGCAATGATAGAAGGCAAACTCAATCGTTGCTAGATCACGATTTCATTTAAGGTGACCGTACTGGAGCTGTTCCTAAATATGAGTGATATAGTTATGTACACACCGATATAGCAGGAGATTAATGTGACAATTCAAGAGAAGTAGTAAGTACCTAATTACAAGCGGCTATCGCAGCTTTTAATTGTGAGATAGACGGACTATGGTTTCAAAATACCACCAAGGTGATCTGTAAAAGGAACCAAGCACATCGCACCATTAATATGTTAACCTTAGTCACATAGAGGAGTCATCAAAAAGGTGCCGAAAGGTTCGATAACCTACCTAATAAATGGTAATAGGATGCATATACTTCAGGATAGAACTGGAGTGATCTTCGAATGCCAAAGGAGTCGGGCGTGGCCAATTCTATACATTTAATGAATAGCGATAAGTTTTTCTATTTACTACCTATAGCGTTGCAGGTAAAAAAGGGAAAACTAAGGAGAAAGTTTACCGGATGAGGCCAGAAGCTAGGCACAGCTCAGGGGGGTCTTCAAGAAGTTATGTGCAGGACGTCTATAACGAGAGAAAGTGAACACACAGGTGTCAACTTTATGTGGCGAAAAAACGAGGTCAAAAATCTCTTAGGACGCCTATAGCGTGGAACTCACCTAGTGTTAACCGGTAGTCTCCGAGTAATTCCCAAGCCGAACGAAGCGGGCAGCAAAATAAATGCGATAAAAACCTTAGAACACCGCCCATATTTAAAGCGCCGTTTGGAGCGCGAAATAGGACTAAGGTGTATGGCCGCCATGTTGAAAGGGTCGGATCGTCAAATTGTGTGTAAGACACAATATCCTTTTAGTAAAACGTAAAAATAGTGAAATAACAGATATAATGAGCAGCGTGTCACGTATTATGATCTATATTGGGGCATCGTGCGTTTGAACATAGTGATGTCATATCACCTCACGGACATCAGCGTAATAGTTAATGGAATATATTATGTAGGCCAATGACAAAACGGGGGCCTAGTTGTGTCTACTATATAATACGCTGTTGGGACAGCGAGGAATCAGAGAGTAGGGTGTGTTCGCAGAGCATCCTCTTCCTTGTATTATTTAGTGTAAAAACATTGATCAAAGACCATTGGTACATCACATATTATATGAAAAACAGTTGAGAAATGTTCCAAAAACCATTATGATATTTGTGGCATAGAAAACGGACAGAATGCATTATATACAACAATCACAACAAAAACAAAACAATCCTGCTAGGTGAGTTCTACGCTATAGGCGTCCTAAGAGATTTTTTACCTTGTTTTTTCGCCACATAAAGTTGACACCTGTGTGTTCACTTTCTCTCGTTATAGACGTCCTGCACATAACTTCTTGAAGACCCCCCTGAGCTGTGCCTAGCTTCTGGCCTCATCCGGTAAACTTTCTTCTTAGTTTTCCCTTTTTTACCTGCAACGCTATAGGTAGTAAATAGAAAAACTTATCGCTATTCATTAAATTTATAGATTTGGCCACGCCCGACTCCTTTGGCATTCGAAGATCACTCTAGTTCTCTCCTGAAGTATATGCATCCTATTATCATTTATTAGGTAGGTTATCGAACCTTTCTGCACCTTTTTGATGACTCCTCTATGTGACTAAGGTTAACATATTAATGGTGCGATGTGCTTGGTTCCTTTTACAGATCACCTTGGTGGTATTTTGAAACCATAGTCCGTCTATCCCACAATTAAAAGCTGCGATAGCCGCTTGTAATTAGGTACTTACTACTTCTCTTGAATCGTCACATTAATCTCCTGCTATATCGGTGTGTACATAACTATATCACTCATATTTAGGAACAGCTCCAGTACGGTCACCTTAAATGAAATCGTGATCTAGCAACGATTGAGTTTGCCTTCTATCATTGCAATTAAGGTAACTAGTTCCCCTTTTATGGTGGGTTCATTTCTGCCCCTTGTTCATAAAGCATCCGCTCCAAATCAATGGTACATATTGCTTGGGTAGAATTTTGTAGAAAATGATGTATAGTTTATAATTTGGCAGTATATGTGTTGATCTAAATAATTATCTCTTGATATTGGATATGCCTAGGTCTGTTTGCACTGACTTTGTTGATTGCGATAATGTGAGACAGCTATCTTAAATGTCCGGTATTATTCCCAAATACGATACAGAACTAGTACCTGTACTTTTGGAAAAGTTAAGTTGATTACGAGATGAGTATCCAATGCACTTTTTTGATCTCCTAATAGCCAGCCTAAATCAGTGAGATAGTGCTTCTTGATTCCATTTGAAAACCAAGTTGTATCATGTAGAGACTTTTTATGAGTAGCCCCGAATGGTTAAACTGCACATCTCTTCAATAGAAATTTGTAAATGTTGTATATTGTTTTGTTTCTCTGTGAGTTGTCTTATTGTATTTGTCATAAAGGTTGTATTTACATGTAAATATTTGATTTATATGTAATTGTAAATATTTTTATTTCAGATTACTTGCGGTTATATACAGGTCAACAATTGACATCAGTCCTGAGGATGGTCTCTAAAAGTGTTGTTTACGAGACCGAAACGTCGACTTTCATCTCATCCCTGTTTTGTTTTATTCATTCTGTTTTGGGATAGATGCTTTAGGTTCTTTTGAGTCACTTATTAATTAACTTATACGTGTACCTTCAGACCTAATTTTTCTGTGTATAATTCTTATCTGTATATATGAACTTACCCATTTTGCGAAAAACTGTCTGATAAACTCTATTTTCATAATACACCTTTTGTGTTTGTTGTTTATATGTGGTTTATATGTTTTGGTTTAATATTAGCTATATGTCTAAATCAATACTTTTTTTCGTTGCATTAATTGCCTGTAAGGATTATTAATATATCCTTTGAAATTAATTTGATCCATTAACTATTCATTGAATATGGAGTTAGCCTCCTCTCTGTTAACCCATAATTCAAATTTATACCCAAAAGAATCCAACATTTTGCCCCTCTTGCCCTGGGCTCTAGGCCCCAGTGAGACAGAAAGAAAATTAGGGATTGAGGAATAAGGGTGAGCTACAATGGCAGGATGGGCCGAGTCCCACCACACATTTTTCTTAATCTCTATCTCTTGCATCATGTGGCCTTTCCTCTGCCTGGGGAGGAGTGGGGGGGATTGAAGGTAAATCCCTCAATCTGCCACAAGGGGCAGGCAGACAGACAGACATTTAAGGTGAGGGAATACCTGATGCCTGAAAGGACCAGCTTCCACCCCATTGTTTTTAGAACGTTATAAACTCCCCTTATGTATAGTGTGATTCCTGCCCCCACTGATGAAAGAAATATTGCAGATAAATCCTCCAATCATCGCACCATATCATAATAATATGGCTTATAGTCAATATATGATCTATTTCTAAAAGTCAATATGGACATTCCTGTTGATTTTTAAATCTCTTTTTCCCGTTTCCCTGTGATTTATCAGTGTATTTGTTGTTGTGGTATATAGGAAGGGAGCTAATAAATTGGGACAGTTTGTGGTATATATAATTGAGGTTCTGTTTTTTTGTGGCTCTAAATTCTCTTCAGACGAACACATATTATTTGACGTCACAATAAGAGAAATTAGAAATGTTTATTCTATATACCATGTCATCTTAACACTGTAATATAGGTAGCCTGTATTGTTTTGCTACTTTAATACAGTAGTTTTTATGGAACTTCAACAATGCCAATTAGACTGATGTAATAACTGTTAAGGTCATGTGACATCCCTTCCTGGAATGATCGAAGGTCAAAGGTCCTATGAAGTCACTTTATGTAATGTAATTAAGGTCAAAGTGTGTGTGATGTTCATTCTGCTACATCTTTCATTTTGGTGAACCGAAGCCCATGGAAACAGAGCACAGTGATATAGGTGTGAGAGTATTTTACAAAACATGAGAGAGAGAGGGAGAGAGAGAGAGAGAGAGAGAGAGAGAGAGAGAGAGAGAGAGAGAGAGAGAGAGAGGGAGAGAGAGAGAGAGAGAGTTAACAGCTGCTGTCACTTGCAAGCTGAATAGTAATTCAACTCACCCGAGAATATCAATCACTCAAAAGGTGATGGGAGAAATCCTTGTTAACAGTCTAACCACTGCCAATCACTCTTGGAAGCTTTCCACTCCAATTTTTTCACCAACTGTGCTACTCTAGACAAAGGCCTGCATTATGCTAATCAGTACCGAGCAGTCCATCACTAAGTGCCAGATCAGGCCCCCTCCTGACAGGAACACAAGAAACCCCATATTGGTTTCAGTCTTGTTGGGCCTTATCTTGCTTAATGTGCCAGTTTAGCCAAGGGTTACTTCACTGATGGATAGGGTTCTGCTCGCTCCTTCTCATGCAATGCAGTGCAGCAACTTTTTGCTGCACTGCCTTACCATAACCCCTTTGTAAGTTTGATGTAGATTGTAACCGAAACCTCTCCAATCCCCAGTATGCGACATCAGAGCATCCTCAGGTGACCTGATTATGAAGTTCTACTAGCGGCTGATGATTGCATTCTAAGGAGTCTCAGTTATCTTCCACATTTAAAGAAGTGTGCTAACAGTGACTCCTCTTCTTCAACAAATCTGTATGCTACTGCACCAGAAAGGACTTCTCCTTCTTTGCAGCCCTGTATAACATGTTCTCATTCTGTTACCTTGGATGAACCTCAGAGGTTTGAGTAACACAAAGGTATTTGTGATTGTATTACAGCAGGCAATAGCTTTTCTTGTACCACTCACAATTTGAACCTGAAAAACATTTAGCAAATTTCCAATTTTGGAAGCTAAAAGAATAGAAACACATACTGATCTGCCCAACTTTACACATCTTTGTCAAATACCTACGCTGGGATCCAAACCTCAGTGTCCAATGACTGAATTTTGGCCACTAGCCAGCATTTCAGCTGACAAATCCTTGTAAAATACCAACATCTGAGTGGTTTTTATGTGCACCAGCCTAAACACAGGCACTTTCAGGGGCTATGTCTTTCTGCAGGGTCTGAGTCTGGTATTTTTCTTGAAATGCAACACCTTTGCTCTCAAGAAGAAGGATGACTGAGTGAATGCTAAGGTGTATGCACA
Organism: Lissotriton helveticus; assembly: GCF_964261635.1. Lineage (NCBI taxonomy): Eukaryota > Metazoa > Chordata > Amphibia > Caudata > Salamandridae > Lissotriton > Lissotriton helveticus. The sequence goes on along the minus strand of NC_136065.1, from coordinate 1,707,570,490 downwards.
AGTAAGAGAAATGATTGAGAGTGTAGATGGCTGAGGCCTGGGTGTTGGATGTGGCTACTGTCCTTTTGCTGGCACATGGCTGTTTTTTCCACTCTGTGCTTCTACTCACGTACATAATCATCTGTTCATCCATCCATGCACTCTCATATCAGACCACTCACCTACCCATTCCACTGAAGAGTGCTTTTAGATTTAGAAAATACCCACTGCTTTGGCTTTGCCAAGGCTTTTTCATAGTCCCTGTAATAAAGTGGTTTATGTGACATTATAACATTGTAGCATACTGTAATATAAGTGTTTAGTTAGGTTGCGAGTCAATCTTGCCTCCTTTGCAATCAATTGTAATAGTAACATGAATGGCACACTTGGAAGTTTTTTAGTTTAAAAAATAAAAAGACAGCCCCATCAGTGATTTTAGTTTTTTACATTTAAAATCTTATTGCAAGCATATGTCATATGCATTTTTATATGGTAGCAAATAATTGTTAATTAATTCTTTTTTGGGGCAATTTGTAACTGAAAAAAAATGAGAAATAAATAAATCATTGCACTTGCTGTCCAATGCTAGACACTATTAGTTAATAGGTTTGATGCATAATGAGCAAATAACTTTTTTTGCTGCAGTGTCTCTGGCCCATCCTCTTCCATCTCTGGTGCATGAGATTCTCAAACAGCTGGCATGTTTGAAGAATCAGTACAAAATTTGTTCTGCTCTGGGACCTGCCATTGCTGAGCAGTAACAGACATTATGATCTCCATTTTCTATGAAGTCTGACTGTATACAGGAGCAGAGGGAAACAGTGCGCAGAGTCTAGTCACTAAACGCATGGCAGAACTACGTATCCACATACTACATGTTGGACCTGGCACTTTCTGCAGGTTGACTCCCAAAGTTTTTGTCTTTTAACCTTCGCTTTTTATTTAATTTGTTTTGTTGGCCTTAGGACTCTGTGCACTGTCTTCTAATTTTTTCCAACTACACTTTGCTCTGTTTCCTAAATCCTTCTTATCACTACATTATCTTATTTATTACTTACTTTACTTTCTCTATATTTCAAGTTTTTGTACTTGAATTCAAATCTATCTGTACTAGTCTGCAGCTTCCTTTTTCTTCTGCTTTGTCAGTAAGCTTTCCTTTTCCATGTGTAGACTGGTGGTACAGTAAGACTCAGAGAACCCATTTTAGGTCAGGTAACCTACTGTCAAGATTGAATGCCGTCAAGGTATTCTACGCATGCTTGTTGAGAAGGCTTTCTTTTTCTTGCTCATGTTCAAACAGTACTGTAAAACGAGAGAGTGGCCATGGCTGTGGTAGATCCCCCAGTGTTGTGCATGTATTGTTGCCTTCGTAATGGTACACCATCTAGTAATGACTGTGCAGCATGGCTGGAACTTAGACGCATGATGAGGAGGACAGCCCCATTGCCTTTTCCACCTAAGACCATATGTCCTTCAATGATCAATCATTGAACCACTTTATTGAACTTCAATTACTCCGATTCATTATAGCTCTGCTTCTGTGCTTCCATAAATGCAAAAGGTGTTTGTTTGGCTTAACTATATGGCTTTTCAATAATTACCAACCAACAAAATGACCAATGTGATGTTTTGCATGTTGATAGAAGACTAAGAAACTGTAAACAAACTGTAGTGATGTTTTGTTTGTGGTTATATTTTGCTTAGAAAAAACAGGGGATACTTATCTGGCATCTCAAATTATAAATGTGTCAAGTTTTTTCTAGCCACACAGACCAAAAGTGCCGGTAGGGCGGTACCAGGGGAGGTGACTTGGCTGCAGCAGTCAGTGAGGAGTGAGTACCAGCAGCAGCAGGGGTCGGCAGTGATGAGTCAAATTGCTTGCTTATTGACAAATAGTAATATACTTATTGCAAGGGCCTTGACTGACTCATTAACAACACACTGCTTTAGCAGACACAGTGGGAGTTGACTAGTTATGTATGCTCTTTTTTACCTGCAACTCTGCACACAGACAAAGGTTCATAAATGAACTTTAAGAATCACAGGTCGATGGGAAAGACCATACAGGATTGAAGGAGAAAGTATGAGTGACATGATGTATGTAATAGATGAGGTAAAGGATATGTGTGTGAAAAGAATGATGCTAGGTGGGTCATGATGATTATATGTAACAATCAGCATGGCTGGGTAAAGGATGGTTTAAAAAACCACGGCAAAGTAGGATGGGGTGAATGGAAAAGGTGAAAGCAAGGATAAATGGCTGGGTAAATACATGTTGGTGAACAGTTTGTTTGGATCTATGTTTGGATGGATGGATTTATCGGATAATGATGACTAGTTTTCTATGTTGAAAGAGTGGATGAGAGAATGTAAAGCTGAAATTGTGCATATCAAAGCCAAGGGTAAAGATTAAGATTTTTTGAAGAATAATGCAATGCTGAATGGATAATGCAATTTGATTAATTTCTGTGGATGGGATAGTCTGTGATGAATGTTCCAAAGTTATATCCCAGTCCTTCATCCTTTCACTGACTGAGCTTTTCCCACTGTCTACTTCCTCAAAAGGATGTAGGTTATACCTGAGGGAGTGGTAAAGGTAATATTAGTCTGAGGTGATAGCAAAATAAACATGCACATAGCAACACAAGGATTCTTGTTTGCCAATCCCCATTGACAGCTTGTATGACCTGCTGTTAAGATAAAAACTAAATACCTTGAACCAAGATCCAACAGGTTTCCTAAACCTTGCAGAGCATGAGATAAAGGTCCAATCACTTCGGACAGTTTGTAGTAGACTGAACTCGTATGAAAAAAATATGTAAATGGAAAAGGTCAGACCAGAGATGCTATAAGAAATTTCAAGTTGTCTGATCATATCGCTCATTAGTGTAGCTAACTAGACAATTTATTAGTAAATTGGCCAAATTCGTGAAGCTCCAAACCATCTAAGCACTTTACTAGGAAATCCTTCAAAAGAAAAAAATATAGCAGTTTTATCAAACTGATGTTTTGCTGTGTTTATTAATTCTGCCTTAATTCCATTCAGACAGTTGGTGCTTTTTCTTACATTTACCTTAGCTTTTATGAGAGTGGGTAATGGTGGCTGTGATTGTAATCACATCAAATATAATTACCATCAATACACTGCTACTGTACAACACATTACATACATTTAAGATTTTGCCACAGAGTGACAGAGCATTGGTTCCAATTTGTCTTTTTTCTTTCTAGCTACTCCTGGTTAACATCATCCATCTCCCCAGGATGTAGTAGTCTGGCTACGGCAGCAGAGCTAGAAGCCATACGGGCCGAGGACCAGTGACTGGAGGCCCAGGAGCAGGAGGAGGAAGAGGCAGTGGCCCAGGGCACCAGCCAGGCCCCAGCACCTCCAGCTTCCCAATCCCAATGTCGGTGTTGCAGTCTGCTGCCAGCTGACCGTCATCCAACCACCAACACTCCTGCAACTTACAGTCTCAAACTGTACCTTACTGCGCCCGCATCCTGGCAAGGGAGGCATAAAAGGAGATAAATGAACTCACACCTAGAGGAGATCCTGCACCGTGTTTAGTTCCTTCTGCCCCTTTTTAACTTTTATTTTGATGGGTGTGACTAGTTTGTTGTTGTGGGTGGGGAGGGTGGGGATGTGGGATTTACAATCGGAGTTTCTGGACTTTCTTTTTCAGGAACAATGGTTGAAAATGGGGATATTTCATGTGTTTGGGAGAGGGGTGGGCTGTTGTTGTTGGGTGGAAAGGTGTGGGTTTTTTGTTTGTTCAATAAAATAAATATTTAAATGTCTTTATTTATGCCTCTAATGTCTAATCATGGTCTTGGGAGGTGTTTTACTATTTAAAGCTACCTTTTAGCACATCGAATTAAAAATATTTGCTGATAGTGTATAACAACAGTTAGGTATGTGCTATGCCTATGTGGTCCTTTTGGCCTACTACTCTCCTAGTCTCTGCAGTCTGCAACTATATTGACCACTAAGGGGGGTGCGGGTTTTTGCCAATGCGTTTCCTACAACAAATTAGTATAACAACAAATTATAGTTCTCTTACCGAAGAAGTAGAAGCGAGTGCAGCAGGGTTTCCCAAGGTGCCGTGGTGGTGGTAGTAGCAGGCTAGCACACTAACAGCAGTGCAGTAATCAGATGTCAGGTTCCACTCCTACCTAGGTGACCCCCAACTGTTAGATTTTAATCAGAAGGAATATTCATCACAGGCAACTATTTGGAAATAAAAAAAATGAGTAAGTGTGGTATTATTAGCTTTACAAACACTTGAGAGTTGAGACCAGACTAGTCTAGCACATAACAAATAATACCTGCTACAGAATAACAACTAAATTAATCAGAGCAATGGTTGGTGAGCTAGTATTTTGAGGAAACAATAGTAATTCTTATTCTTGCATTGTGATTCATTAGGAGGAGGACTTAAAGTGTAGAGGAATTGGCTATTGTTGGTTAAGCGTTTAATGCAACCCACAATGTCTGAATGGTGATACTGATGAATAATGTTCCCCTATAAGTAAAATATCAACCACTTTTAAGTGTGGGTGGGTAACTTGGGCCAGTGTGGACTATTGTTTCAGTAACAGGAGTACAAAACTGAAGATCCTGCACTGAATTGGTGTTGCTTTCACCACATCCACCCCACCAAGTGTGTGATCCATTGATGTTGTAAATTAAGTCACACCTCAATAAATCACATAGGCTAGGGAAAGAGGGTTAGAGGTTTTTAATGAATGGATGGGAAGGGGCGTTTAAAGAAAGATTTGACAAAGACAAACACTTCACTAGGTAGGACAACATTCATCTGGAAATGAGCAGCCAACCATCATAAATCTGTTACGGGAGGAAAGGGAAATGCAGGAACGAGTACAGGTAACTTAAATGCAAACCAAACCAAATTGTGTGTCTCCCGAAGAGAGACCCAAGTTACAGAACAATATATATCTAAATGTCCTGTGTTACCTAGCTTTAAAAGACAGCACATATATCACATATAAAGTAGGAGTCAAGCGAAAAACACACACACACTTCTAATGATTATTAAAATACGAAATGATACTGTTTTGGCAAATTGGGAGTTTGATCTGCATTCCTCTTGGACTGTCCATCAATCTTGGATGCCTGGAGCAGATGCGGCGCAGTAAGGTAAGCTTGAGATGTTATGTTGCTTTTATGGTTTGGCGCAGGGTAAGAGTGCCTGCAGATTGAAAATAATGATACCGAAGAATCAAGGAGAAAGAAAGAAGTTAAACTTCATAAAGAGGGTACAGAGAAGACTCAAAGGTAGTGAAAGAGAATAGAGAAGAATGGTTCTTATTGATTTTTATGACTAGTCTGTGAACAATTAGGTGAGGGCAGTTTTACAACATCCAAAAATCACAAAAAAGTGCCACACGTACTTATCAGTATAGGGCTGATCAAATTCACAACTGTCATGATCATAAATTCATCATCATTCATGAATCATAAGAATATGTAGCCTAACAGCATGTGAATAATGTGTTGATCATTCATGACTAAATGTCCGCCCTCAGCTACCTACAACAACAGCCCCCACACCCAACCTCCACTTGGCTTTAAATTTGAACCAGGCAGCACTGCCTGTTCACACACACATACACCCAGAAACATTGCATTTCCAAGATCAAGCAAAATAATAAACACACTGCTGTCACCACTTACCACCCCTCCACACAGTTTGGTAGGCTACTTTAAAGTCATCATCAAATTGGTTGGTTTCAGTTGAGTTGAAAAGGATAGGTAGTCTTGACGAGCCACAGCCCAGGGTTGTAGGCAAGCACAAATTTGTTTGGTACTCCAATGTCCTTGAGGGAAATGGGGCAGGGGTACTTCTTCATAGCACACTGTTGCAACTCCAATCTCGCAATAAAATGTGTTTAAGGGTAAGACGGTGGGGCTAAATCAGTCAACCAGACACAAACAAATAAAATTAAATAATGTTCTCTTTACTTTTTTGACCTAAAAAAAGATTACCGATAGAGAGGGAAATTTCTATGGTTGTTGTCCCAGGCCTAGTAGTCAGGGAAGGGAACTCAGGTGGTTCACCCAGAAGGAAGTCATCTGACAATACTTTCATGAGTCTCCCTCCTCTTCCTCCTGTCATACATCAGATATTAAGTAATTCTGTGGTGTAAAGTTCTGATTCATGCAGTGCACCAAACACAGGACCCAGACATCGCCACCATTGGCCATGCCCTTAACTATATTACTGCCCTGGTCTGTGGCAACAAATTCAATGTTAAGCCCTCTTGCTCACAGCCATTTTAAGACCTTGTTGGTAAAGTCTTCCAAAATCTTTGCAGCAGTATGGGATTTCTCCATGGCGAACATGGTTTCTGTTTCATGCTTCCGAGTGGCATTAAAAATCTCAGCAATGTTAACACCTGCAGATATCATTTCTCTAGCATCCACAAAAGAGACCCAGTATACAGTGATGCACATGTAATCAGTGAATTGGCAATTGGTCCACATGTCTGTCATCAGGTAGATAGTGGAACAGCACTCTGCTGCAAAGCTTGTCCAAGCTTTGCAGCAAATCCAGCACATCGTGATATAGTGCTGGAACAGCAACTCTAGTAAATTAGGACCGGCTGGGAACCTTCCACAAAAGAAAAAGGGAGGAGGTCCAGCACTAACATTGTAGCCAGATGTACCATTGGGTGGTTGCATTCCTACTGCCCCTCCGGCCTAAGCATGCCAGGAATAGTAGCCAGATTTTTTTTCTTTTCTTTTGCCACTGATGCAAGTGACTTCTTGAGAGCAGACGATGGTAGGCTCAATGGGCGTTTCAGTGGGGTAGTCACTGACCTCTGTTGCCTTGGAGTCTTGTGCTATTGCGATGTTGTGTAATGTGGCCGATACTACTGCACTGCTGGGGAGAGTGCACCTTTGCCTGATGCAAATGGGTTGTTTGGCCCCCATACCATAGTTTGTCCCAAGCTTACGCGGACTAACACTTGCTCTGCAAAGGGAGCATATGGCAATGTTCAACTCTTTCTTGTTAACCTTAAAGAAGCCCCAAACTGGGCAGGTCAACTTTCTGATGCTGGTGTCACTACCAATGTAAGAAGAACTGTCGGTAGGTGGGCATTTTGACATTTGACTCGCTGCAGTACCCAGCAGGTCTCCCCACACTGCCATCAGAGTTTTCGGAGCTTTGCCTACTCCGCGCTCCATTGCAAACACAGAGTTTAGACAAAACTCTGACTCCGTGGCAGAGCAGAGTTAGCCGGCCCCCCCACCCACCCTAATTAGTTATAATTTTTTTTAGAGGCACCTACCTGCTGTGGCTGCCTCCTCCTCATCATGGCCACGCCCCTTCCTCGTCCTCTCCATCCATGCGCACATGCAAGACGTACAAGGTAGGGGTTTCCAATGGACAAGGGTGGCGAGAACGAGGAAGGAGAGCAGCAATGGCAAGGTTGAGGCAGCTACAGCAGGTAAGTGACTTAAAAAAATTTATAATTAATTAGGGAGGGAGAGGGAGCAGAGTTCCACAGATTTTTTTTCCTAATCTGTGGAACTCCGCATAGAGGCACTGCGCCAGCTCTGCCCGGGCCTAGAACGTACTTCTACTGAGGAGGTTGTGGAAGTAGGTCACTGCTGGGACTTTGCAAATATGGTGGCTGGCAGTGGTGGTCTTATTTGTGGTGACGAATACAAAAACAACAGTTGATGGACAGAATGCAGAACAATGTCATACATTAACCCCAGTGCAGGGATCTGGGCCTAAATCCGACGTTTTTTTTGCTCACCATGCCATTCCAGTTTGAACCCAGCCGTATGCAAATCAGCCTTGACCCTGTGCCTCATGGGAACAGTCCAGCCCGAACTGCCAAGCCAGGTCCTCCCTGGACTGGAAACAAGCATCCTAGCACCGGTTTCAGGGTTTCACCCCTCTTCAGCCAGGATAGCTTGATTGATTCCAGTGGCATGGAGAGCACCGGACTCACGTCTAAGCATACCCGTCCTACTCGGGGTGACAAATGCAAAAACAACAGTTGATGGACAGAATGCAGAACAATGTCATACATTTACCCCACTGCTGAGATCTGGGCCTAAATCCATCATTTTTTGCTCACCATGCCATTCCAGTTTGAACCCAGCCATATGCAAATCAGCCTTGACCCTGTGCCTCATGGGAACAGTCCAGCCCTAACTGCCAAGCCAGGTCCTCCTTGTCCCGCCATGTCCCTTGCTCACTATGCCACCTGAGTCAAGCTATCCTGGCTGAAGACAGCTGATAGCCAGACCCCGGTCCTAGGATTCTTGATTCCTGTCCAGGAAAGACATGGCTTGGCAGTTTGGGCTGGACTGTTCCCATGAGGCACAGGGTCAAGACTGATTTGCATATGACCATGTCGGGACTGGGGTGGCTTGGTGAGCAAAATAACGATGGATTAAACCCAGATCTGTGACTAGGGGTGAATGTTTTGCCATTGTGCAACATTCCGTCCATCATCTTGTGTGTTTTGCTGTTTACCCTTTGTGGGAAGGGTATGCCCAGATGTGGGTCCCTTGCTCCCTAAGCCACTGGAGTCAAGCTATCCTGGCTGAAGACGGCTGATAGCCAAAAAACGGTCCTAGGATGCTTGATTCCGGTCCAGGAAAGACATGGCTTGGCAGTTCGGGTTGGACTGTTCCCATGAGGCACATGGTCAAGAATAATTTGCATATGCTGTATCTGAACTGGAGTGGCTAGGTGAGCAAAATAACAATGGATTAAACCCAGATCTGTGACTGGGGGTGAATGTTTTGCCATTGTGCAACATTCAGTCCATCATCTTGTTTGTTTTGCTTATTTGTGGTGCCACATCCTTCCTAGCAAGTTGGGGTGGGGTAACATCGGTCTCCACCGGGGCTGGGCTAACATCCATGATGAATGTCTTGTTGCCATCCTCCTCTTTTACATGTGTTTCCAAAACTCTAAGACTTTCTGGAACCTTCCTTTTCCCTAGCCTTGTCTCGTGGTGTGTCTCACTCTCTGAGTGAGGCAGGATCCAAGTGGTAAATAGATCATCAGAATGGGGGCTTGGAGAAGGAGATGAGGCACTAACCCTCATTTTTGTAGCTGAAGATCTGGAAGACAATAGATCTTCTGAAAGAACGGATCCTCTATTTCCTCAGCATAAAGCTCAGTCTCCTGAAAGAAACTATGTTGAAGAGATGTCTGTGTGATGTGCACATCATGCACAGGCCTTCTGTATGGCAGTACTGTGGGTGATGTTGTCTCTTGTGCACCTGAAAGAAAAGAAGCAAGAAGAACATCAGTGAAACAAGGTAATTGTTGCAGTTCAATTAGTAGTACAAAAAAAACAATATCACTTAGTGTGGTCACTGGTTAATTTTACTATAAATAATTAACAATACAGTGTATCCATACGTAAAATGGGAAACCACACACCAACATAAACTTTCATGGTGACTTACTGTACACTCAGGAAGGAAAAGAAAGAGCGACAGCAACAACATACAGATCTAACTGTTTGCTTTAAGTGCATGACGCCACGTGGGATATACCACTCAAGCAGGTGCAGCTGAAAAATTACAATGGAACAATCATTAGACATTAGACAATGAATGCTTTTGTGCCCCTATAGCACACATGGGATTGATTCATTTATACCAGAAGTAATCAACATAACAATTATTAAACAATTTTTTTTTTTAAATTAATACAATTGAAACAAAAATTGAAAAATGATAAATAAGCGAAGTTATCATCAAAGGTATATCAATGATTTATTAAACTGCTACCACATGCTTAACCATCCATGCAAGCAAATGGCAAAGCAAAGGGCCACACTGACTAGAGGTACAAAATGTCTGCCTGCCCACACGGTCAGCAATAACAACAAAAACAATAAGCAAGAAGGCATTGGGAACAAAGAGAAGACATGCATGCCTATGGCAAAAGCACACTCGCTGGCTACAAATGGTCGCCAGACACATGGTAATTGGTAACACAGCAAAAACCAGCAAGCAAGAAGGCATACCCTCAAACAAAGAACACATGCAGGTCTTTGGCAAAAGCACACTGACTGCCTACAAAAACTTACCACCAGTCACATGGCACCAAGAAGCCAGAGGCCTAGAAAACAGTGAACATATGCAGGCCCATGGACACTGACTATACAAAAAGGGCCCTGCCCACATGGCATGGGCAACAAAGTTAATTGGGGGACTGTGACTAACACACACATGAGGCATAGTTAGACAGATAGAACACAGCATTGATTAATTCAGCAATGCCCAAAATAAAAATTATGGGGGCTAAAAATGTTTACAACAATATACATCCTTCAAAGGCATTACACCACCTATACACTGTTTGCAGAAAGAACCACAACAAAACACTTTTATTATTTTAATCCAATGCCATCCACGGCCAAGATGATGTTTCAATTTAACAGACACATCAGAAACAGTTGTTTTTTCATGCATCCATGGCTAGCACTGGACCTACTGCCTGGAAGCCCCATGGCAGACAAGGCCTCATAGTACATTAAAAAAATGCTGCACATTTATTAAAAAACTTGGAGAAAATGTTCTAACATTGCAAAACAAATTATTTACAAATGGCAAAAGCACACTGTCTGCCTACACAAAATGGCCGCCAGCCACATGGTTAGAACAACTAGCAGCAAGACTTCATGACCACAACACTGAAGATATGCAGGCCTATGACAAAAGCACAACTCACAAGCAAATAACAAGCAGGAGGCCAGGAAACCAAAGAACGCATGCAGTACTATGGTAAAACCACACTAGCTGCCAGTGCCTACACAAAATGGCCACCAACCAAACAGCAAGCGAGGAGGGACGGCCACAAAAAAGAACACATGCAGGCCTATGGCAAAAGTACACTGGCTGGCTACACAGAATGGCCGCCAGCCACATGGTCACAAAAGCAAGCAGGAGGCCTGGAAAACAAAGAACACATGCAGGTCTATGGACACTGACTATACAAAATGGCCCCCAGCCACATGGGGAACAAAGCCAAATGGTGGCCTATGGAAAATAAACGCAAAATACCACATAAATGCATTTAATATTTCAATCCAAATCCATCCATGGCCTAAATGATGTTTCAAATTCAACAGCCACCTCAGAAACAGGTGTTTCATCCACCCATGACTAGTACCAAGCCTACTGGCTGGTAGACCCATTGGCAGACTAGGCCACATGGTGAATTAAATCAATATTGCAATTTTTTTAAACATACAGAAAATGTAGTCAACTGAACAACATTGTTCCTATATAAACGAAGAAACAAACTGAAACTGCAGGCTACCCACCACAGTAAGTTTAAAAACATCAATTAAAAGTACAAATACATCCAGGTGCATGGCTCCAATCAAACAAACACTGTTTTTCAACTTACTTGGGAAATCTCAAATACAAAGTCCTTAAATACAAAAGGTATATGCAGCAGACACAAAGAGAGGTCCTTCCAGCTCCAAATCCGAATGAAATGTGACCAGGAGATGGACAAAGCCCTGCGAGGAGAGTGCTGGACAGGAACAGGAAATTGGAGACTCTGGGGCAATTCATTCCAGTTGGAAAAAAAACATTTGAAAAAAGCACTCCTCGCACATAAAAAACAATGCCAAATGTTTATTCGGGAGGTTTTTGACTCCAAATCATCAGTTTGGGAATATTTGGATTCTTCTTGAGGAGAGAATCTTCCCCATATTGCAGCTGCATTAGATCCTGTACATTTAGGATCGCATACAGGAGAAAACATTCGTAGGCGGTAACTAGCTCCCGAATGAAGTGTTGGTGACTGCAAAATCTTGCAGAAACATGCACCTGGCTAGGAAATCTCATAGCAACCACAAATAGTCAGCATGTGACCCCCGGGTGCTTAAAAGGACATTTCGAGTGCACTAACATAAAAAAAAGCTCCACTCCGTTGCGGAATGCAGAGTTTTCCTGCAACTGCGAGTTCTCTGTGAAACGCAGAGTTGTGAGTTCTACAAACTATGGGAGCGGAATAGAGTTTTATGCCCACTCATGATCTGGTGTAAAGCAGGGGCCTTCCAAAATGGATCTGACTTGTCCCAGTACTCAGACTCTTACTGTTAGATTTGGTAGCCTTTGGGTGGTCTTTCTCAAACTTTTTCCCCATTTGCCTCACCTTTCTGCTGATTTCTTTTTGTTGACTCTGAGCACTTTATCCCTCCCAACCAGTGTTAAAGTGCATGTACTTCTCCCCTAAAACATGGTTTGATTGATGTATCCATAATCTGCATATTTCAATTATCTATAAATCCATAGTAGAGTGGACTACGTATGCCCTGGGCCTGTAAATTAAATGCTATCAGTAGGCCTGCAGCTTTGATTGTGTCACCCACACTAGTAGCACTTCAAACATGCCTCAGGACTGTCACTGCTGAGTATGTGTGCACTGTTTTATTGCCTTGTTGACTTGGCACATGAAACCCCTTACCAAGCCTTGAACTCCCATTTTATTATACATACTTCACCCCTAAGATAGGCACTAGGTAGCTCATAGACCAGGATGCTGCGCAATTAAAAGGTAGGACATGTAGTCTTAAGTTTTACACGTCCTGGTAATGAACAACTCCTATATTCATTTTTCACTAACGTGAGGCCTAATCCTTTCATAGGTTAACATTTGGAATTACTTTGTACACTTATATGCTGTGATTCCTGATTGAGAAGGAGTAGCTCTGGCCCAGAGCCAGCTCACACGGTCCTCCTAGGCAGGGAGCAATCCCCAGTGGCGGTCCTCCTGGTGCCCAGCAGCAGCCCCCCTCAGAAAAAGGATCCAAGGAGAGAACAATTTGCAAGGGTACACGGCCCCTTTTTATACATTAAATCCCTTTGTCTCAGGGTGCAGGGTGGGGGCAAACCAGTCGCAGCTGGTTTTGGAGCATTGTGATGTGCCCAGCCACCCTTCCTATTCACTGGCCAGGCTAGGGTCATCAGTCGCACCACAGGGGGCGGAGCCAGCATTGTGTGGGGAAAGCCCAGCCCTATTCAGGTCCCAGGTGCACCACTCCCTCACATCAGCGTGCTAATCTCACCACTCACCACCGGGGCTGACCCTTCCAGACTTCTGGAGCCAGGCTCACCAGTCAGCTCCAGCCAATCACACGCCAGCACACTCACTGCACACGCATGTCTAGAAGTGGCACTTTCACACTAGACACAAACACGCCGCACGCATCATTGCGCAGCATTCAATCACACGAGTCCGCACATACCAGACTCGAGCCTGCACACCCCACGCATCAGGAACTACCAGGGACACATACATTCCCCATGCATTTCTATGGGAGGGCAGGCCTATCTCACCACACGCTCTCAGAGTGCACACGCACTTTCCACTGGGACACAGTGAAAGTGCGCAGAAACCAAAAATCACCATCCCCAGGTCACATATATAACACATCTGAATCCTAACTCTCCCTTGTGATGAGACACATTGTCTAGCCTACTGCGTACTTTACAAAGAGTATTTCTTTTCTGTTCAAACATATATCAGGAGCTCTAAAAGATCTTCACAGACATTTTAACCATGGGACCAAAAAACGTAGGGGAATTTTGAAAGTAAAAAAATTGAGCCGCCCAAATCTCACTTTCATCCAGGTGAAAATCCTTGTCACCAAATTGTGCGAGGAATAGGAGGGCAACTTCAATATTATCATTGAGCACCAACAGATAATTAGGTAATTCTCACTTGGAAACATATCAATTTTTCTTTTAAGACAAAGATCTGTCATTAAATGTCCATAATAGTCTCTTTTTGGTTATATGAACAGTAGAGGTGTGGATGATATAGATGGAGCAGTTCCGTATTCACAGAGTTCTAACTTTAAACCAGTTGTGTGAAAAAATACTTAGCCATTTCCAATGGAAAGTAAGCAGTTTTTCATTTATGAATGTGGCTGATTGAGAACCTCCCAGTGAATGTCAAATGAGGGTACCTTTGAAGTGAGATTCACCCCACCAATCATGTGCACTTCAGAAATCAAGGAAGTAGCAGCAAAGGTTGTGAATCAGAGTCAACATAGCGATCAAGGAGTCGGATTGGAAACCCCATAGATGTTGTTCCAAGAACTCAAGACAGAAGTTGCCCATCCCCCATACCCACAGCTGGCACAAGAGTCCGGTTTTGTGGAAAATTTTGAAACTCTTTGCAGGTGGTAGCAGTGTCGAGCAAACACGAGATACCATGGACCGGAGGCATCAACTCAAATGAGCGAAGATATAATGGTGAATAGACAAGAAAAACCCCTCAATGTTCATGGGATTTGGGGATTTATGTCATTCTACTTCCTGATAAGAGACAGGATCCCACAATTAAGACACACCCCCATTCGCACCATAAACTGAAGCTAGGACTACAGCATGATTTCTAAATAAAAGAGTGTTTATAAAGAGACAGGAAAAAATAATAATATCTATCTATCTATCTATCTATATATATATTCACTGAAAAAACCATAGGTTATAGACCATATATAGTTAGGAATTAGCATTTACAAAACCTTAAAAATTCAATGAAAAAACCATAGGTTATAGACCATATATAGTTTAAAAAACCTTATTTTACTCACACAAAACCATTGAAATTCCATATATAGTTAGTTGTACTAACTATATATCACGCACCCGCAATCCACTGCTGATGATGTCACATATTACATCATTCATGACATGGTCAGTGACATCACTGATGACATCACTGATGACATCTCAAATGACATCACTGATGACATCATCCAGTGACTGTGTGTTTCTGTAAAGTTTAAATATGTTTTACATATTGAAGAATGAGTAGATGTAGAAGTGTCTGGATGAAGGATTTAGTAGGTGCGTGACTGACTGTATGAGTGAGTGATTAAATGTGTCTCACTGAGTGCATGGGTTAGTGACTAAACTGTCTTAATTTGTGCATCATTATGTCTGTTGTTCTGTAAACTGCTGCATGTGTTGATCAGTAGCTATATGAGTAACTATATGGGTTATTGATTGATTGCCCAAGTATTTGTATGGGAGACTGAGTGTTTGTGTGGCTGGCTGGGAAGTGTATGACTCTGTGCATAGATGTATGGGTTCAAAAGTGCATGTTGGAAACAGCTGTATGGGCGGTTGACTGTGTGCATGACTGTATTGGTGAGTGAATAGATATCTCAGTGCTACATGTCAAATTAAGTACATATGTAAAATACAGTACATGTGAGAGTTGACATATATAAATAACTGTGCATAAGAGCCAGTGAATGTGTGAGTGGCTGTATGGATCATTGTGAACTTGTATCCAGGATTGTATAAGTGAGTAAATATGTTTTAGTATTTGTTTGAATAAGTAAGTAAGGTGTGTTTAACTGTATAGTTAAGGAAATTGAGGTGTGATTGATTGTTTGCATGACTGTCTAGGTGTGTGTGTAACTTCATGGATGAGTGACAATCTGTGAGTCTGTGTTTACACTGAGTGTATCTAAGGTTATATTAGAGTCTGAAGAGGTTCATCGTATTATCACAACAGTGATGTCATCAGTAATGTCATTTGAGATGTCATCAGTGATGTCATCAGTGATGTCATTTGAGATGTCATCAGTGATGTCATCAGTGATGTCATTTGAGATGTCATCAGTGATGTCATCAGTGATGTCACTGACCATGTCATGAATGATGTAATATGTGACATCATCAGCAGTGGATTGCGGGTGCGTGATATATAGTTAGTACAACTAACTATATATGGAATTTCAATGGTTTTGTGTGAGTAAAATAAGGTTTTTTAAACTATATATGGTCTATAACCTATGGTTTTTTCAGTGAATTTTTAAGGTTTTGTAAATGCTAATTCCTAACTATATATGGTCTATAACCTATGGTTTTTTCAGTGAATTTCATTGGTTTTTTAATAGCTAATATCAAAACCTTTACAATGTATTATTCTTTAAAAAGAAAAATATTTTTTACATGTTTTTTATACAAATTTTTTTGTATTTTTTTTGTTTCGCTCCCAGTACGCGTACCGGTTAGCTTCCCGTTAGCTCAATCCGGAGGCGCGACCCGGTACGCGAACTGGTAAACGTTCCTTTAGCGCACCTCTCGCGTTACAAAACAACATCGCGACGCTTCGCGTCAGCATGACGTTTCGCGTTCTCGCGTAATACGTCATATTACGTGCTACGTTCGCGTACCCGGAAGCGAAGTCTATCATTCATTTTTTATTGTGATACGCTCCCCAGTACGCTTCCCGGTTCGCGTACCGGGCGCTAACCACGAAAAAAAACAAAAAAAAATTTTTTTTTTTTTGCTTAGCGGGGCCCCTTTAAAGCCTCCACATCAAACCTAGGGGGTCAGGGAGTATCTACTATGCCCCCTTAAGGTCATTTGCCCCTTCGCTTTTGACCTCCTCTTGTCTCTCGATCCTACCGAGAGACAAGATGGCGGCCGCTCCGGACTGTTTAGAATGTTGACAGACACCGGAGAGCCAATCAACTTCGCTACGCGAAGTTCCGTTACGCGTCAAGTACGCGTACCGGGGCGCTGCCTGGTCCGCGCTTACAGATATATATCTTTTTTTGAACGTTATTTTCTCAAAATCCACTGCAGCACATATATTGAGACCTACAAAAGGCACATCGGGCTACCAGTCCCTACAATTTTGCCAAGTTTCGTGCAAATCCATTCAGCCGTTCGGGCTAAAAGTGAGGCTAACCGCCCTATGGAAAACTCAATGTTAAAAACACGTTTTGGGACCCCCCTTTTTTCTCGGCCCCCCCTGGACCAACTCCCCCCAAATTTCCAGTGGCTGCTCAGAAACAAAATGTTCCATTTTCCAGAAAATTTCAGCCAATTCCGTCCACAAACGCCAAAGTTATTAGACATAGAATTTTCAAAAATCCCATAGGGAAAAAATCCTAACTATATATACCTACTGGCGACCGCCAGTAGGTAATATATATATATATATATATATATATATATATATATATATATATATATATATATATATAATATATATATATATATTACCTACTGGCGGTCGCCAGTAGGTAGTTATAGTTAGGACCTAGTTTCCATAGGAAATCCGCAACATTCTATTGGGAATAACTTTGGCGTTGATGGCTGAATTTCTCCAAGAAAATGGCCAGCTCCGCTCCGCTCCTTCCCTGAAAGTTTGGGGGGGATTCGTCAAGCGGGGGCCGAGATAAAAGGGGGTCCCAAAACGTGTTTTTCCCATGTTAATTTCCATAGGGCGGTTGGACTCACTTTTAGCCCGAACGGCTGATTGGATTTCCACCAAACTTGGCAAAATTGTAGGGACTGGTAGCCCGATGTGCCTTTGCTATTTCTCAAGATATGTGCTCCAGTGGATTTTGAGTAATTTAGGTTCAAAAAAATATATATATCTTTAAGCGCGCCCCGGTACGCGCACCGGGGCGTGCACCAGCGCGCTACGCGAGTTCGCGAGCGGAAAGCTGATTGTCTCTTGGGTGTCTGTCAACATTCCAAACAGTCCGGAGTGGCCGCCATCTTGTGTCTCGGTAGGATCGAGACACAAGAGGTGGCAAAAACAAAGGTGGAAATGACCAAAAGGGGGCAGGGTAGACCCCCCCCTGACCCCTTAGGTTTGATGTGGGGGCCAAAAAAAGGGCCCGCGGGGCAAAAAAATTATAATTTTTATTTTGATTTTCGCCGGGGGAGCTCCCCGGGCGCACCGGGGATCGTACCGGGGAGCGACCCTGGAAACAAAAGAATGACAGTTTTATAAAAATGTAGCATTATTTTATAAATTGGAGGTAGTTCTAAAAAGAAATGTTTTTTTTATTCTTTTTGTTGTTTTATATTTTTTTATTGTTTTTTTGAACATTTATTACTTTTTTTGGCTTTTATGAACAATTTTATATTTTTTTGTAATTTTTATGGGGACAAACAAAAAACAGGGAATTGTAAACGGCTCAACTGGAGCAAAAAAAATCAGGAAAAAATTAAGGTTTCTTTCTGCAGTTGTGGTTGTCTCCAGCACGGTTGATCTATTTGATACTTTGCTCTCCATAGGAAATTGTAGTCCCGCAAAATATACAAACTATTTTAAAATCTCCAAACTGGGTTTAGATATTTGGGACCATCTCCCTTGTCTCTGGACCCGATGGAGTGGGTTGTTTGCTTTTGGAGGTGCTCGGAGATGATTGGGGAGGGTTTCTGGTCAGTTCTCTGACCTCTGCCGCAGCATAGTTGTTTGGGTGCCTGCGTTGCATATGGCGAATCATGGTATTGTTGCCAAATTAATACTTTTTTGCAGGGTTCCCCCTGGAAAGTACAGTGCCACAGATCAGACATGTCACTTTTGGCGCATTGACTTTCTTTAGTCCCGTTGGGATTTTAAAAAACTCCCACACAATGTGCTCCTTCGGTTTATAGGGGGGATTATCTTCAGGCAGGAACTGGCTCTCCTCCTCCTCCTCCTCCTCCTCCTCTTCTTCTTCACCACCACTGTGGTGTTGTGGTGGTCCTTGTGGTGGTGGTGGTGGTTGAGGTGCTCCTGCTGCTGCTGCTACGGTAGCCATTTCTCACTTACTAGAAACAGGTCTTCCTCAATCAAAGTAGAAAGTGAGAATGAGGAAAAAAGGTGGGGGCTTTCATCATTTGGAAAAAAAACCTGTTCTGAACCAATGAAAAGTGTTATTTTCAGGTCATATGACCCGACGCGCTTACGCCCGGGGGCGCTTACGTAGCGCAAATGTATGTGCTCGGGCGCTTCCGGGTGCGCTTACGGCGTGCGTCATAAGACGCATCGCGCGGCTACACGATGCGTCACGATGGTGTTTTCGTCCGCGGCAATGGCGCTAACGGGACGCTCACCAGTACGCGCACCGGGGCACGCCGGAAGACTGCGATTACCATTGCGCTCACCGGTACGCGCACCGGGAGCGCTCCAAGGCAAAAAAAAACCATGACAAATATACATAAAAAAATTAGTATTACATAAATATACAATATAGGATTCATTATAAAAAATATTATATTTCATAGCTATAGAAATTTGCTATTAAAAACCTTTGAAATTCACTGAAAAAACCATAGGTTTCACACCAGTTATAGTTAGCAATTAGCATTTAAAAAACCTATTAAATTCACTGAAAAAAACATAGGTTTCACACCAGTTATAGTTAGCTGGAAATGTTACTGACATAAAACCATTGAAATTCCCACGTTATAGTTAGTTGGACTCACTATAACTTGCGCGACTGCAATGCACTGCTGATGACGTCACATATTACATCACTCATGACATGGTCAGTGACAACACTCATGACATCACTGATGACACCATCCTTGTGACAGAGTGACAGACCTCCTTTGAGTGTAATGTAATCCTTGAAACTAAAATTTTCAAAAAAATGGAGATACCCATACCAGTTACAACAACCAATTCATTAATTCCACCATCTATATACTCATACCCACACTACCACCTTACTTCTAAGGAAACTTACACATACTTACTCTCTTAAACAATCACTTATAGAAACACATACTTATTTAAACAGGAACTCTTACAGTCTCTCATTCTCATATATACTCACTTATAGACTAGATTAAAACATATGTAGTTACTGATAAAGACACTAGCGAGACAGTCATTCACTCACTAACACACACATATACACACTTATCCACCCATACAGTCCTGCACATATGCTGTCTTCAAAACACATACAAACAGTGAGTAAGTCATTGATGCATCTATGTGCCAAGTAATACCCCCACCAAACCATACACCCAACCACCCTCCACGCCTGGACTCCGATCAGCACCGAAGACACCGTCCGCACGATGAACTCCATCCACTCCGGATCTCCGACCGATCCCTGCCCTCACCACGTCTTCAACAAGGCCGACGCTGTCATCGCACCCCACCTGCGGGACATCATCAACACCTCCTTCAGCACCGCCACCTTCCCGGAGAGCTGGAAGCACGCCAAACTCAGCGCCCTACTCAAGAAGCCATCGGCCGACCCCACCGACCTCAAGAACTACCGCCCCATCTCGCTCCTCCCGTTTCCTGCAAAAGTCATCGAGAAGACCGTCAACAAGCAGCTGGCCGCCTTCCTCGAGACGAACGGATCCCTCGACCCCTCGCAGTCTGGCTTCCGGGCCAACCACAGCACCGAGACTACCCTGATCGCAGCCACCGATGACATCCGAGCGCTGCTCGACAACGGAGAAACAGCGGCCCTCATCCTCCTCGATCTCTCCGCAGCCTTCGACACTGTCTGCCACCGTACCCTAGTACAACGCCTCAGCAATGTGGGAATGCAGGAGAAGGCACTGGAGTGGATCATCTCCTTCCTCGCCGGAAGGACACAGAGAGTCCGCCTCCCTCCGTTCAGATCAGAAGCCACCGAAGTCATCTGCGGCGTTCCTCAAGGCTCCTCGCTCAGTCCAACCCTCTTCAACGTCTACATGAGCCCCCTCGCAGACATTGCACGCCAGCACAACCTCAACATCATCTCCTATGCGTCCGACACCCAGCTGATCCTCTCCCTCACCAACAACCCCGCCACCGCCAGAGCCAACCTTCACGAAGGGAAGATAGAGGTTGCCGAATGGATGAAGAACAGCCGCCTGAAACTGAACTCGGACAAGACGGAAGTCCTCATCCTGGGATCCTCACCCGCCGCTTGGGATGACTCCTGGTGGACCCCCGCCCTAGGAAGCGCACCCAAACCAACAGACCACGCACGCAACCTGGGCTTCATCCTGGACTCCTCCTTTTCCATGTCCAGACAAGTCAACGCCGTCTCCTCGTCGTGCTTCAACATCCTGCGCATGCTACGTAAGATCTTCCGGTGGATCCCCATCGAGACCAGGAAGACGGTCACCCAGGTCCTCGTCACCAGCCGCCTGGACTACGGCAACTCCCTCTACGCCGGAACCACCGCCAAACTACAGAAGAGACTCCAGCGGATCCAGAACGACTCAGCACGACTCATCCTGGACATCCCCCGTCGCAGCCACATCTCCGGTCACCTGAGAGACCTGCACTGGCTCCCGGTCAACAAGAGAATCACCTTCCGTCTCCTCACCCACGCACACAAAGCCCTACACAACCAAGGCCCAGGATACCTCAACAGCCGCCTCAACTTCTACGCTCCCAAGCGCCAGCTTCGATCAACCAGCCACGTCTCCCGCATCCGTAGAGCCACCACAGGAGGACGGTCCTTCTCCTACCTCGCCGCCAAGACATGGAACTCCCTCCCCACCCACCTCCGCCTGACCCAGGACCACCTCACCTTCAGGAAGCAACTCAAGACCTGGCTGTTCGAGCAGTAGCGGACCCCCCTCCCCCAGCGCCTTGAGACCCTCTGGGTGAGTAGTGCGCTATATAAATGCGATGATTGATTGATTGATACAGACACTCATACTGATACTAAAAAAACATCTAATAACCCATATAGACACACATGTAGCTACTCACCAACCCATGCAGCCACTGATACACAAAGTGAAACACTGATACATATATTTAAATATTTAAACATTACTCGCTAATATATGTATTCACTAAGATACACTTAATAAGCCGGTTAACCAATCCATTTTTTATACAAAAAACATCCATTTAGACACTTATTTAAACATTTATTCTTCCATCGACCTTTACATATACATATATAAAACATATTTATTTTTCAGAAAGACACCCATTCACTGGATGGTGTCATCAGTGATGTCATGAGTGATGTCACTGACCATGTCATGAGTGATGTAATATGTGACGTCATCAGCAGTGCATTGCAGTTGCGCAAGTTATAGTGAGTCCAACTAACTATAACGTGGGAATTTCAATGGTTTTATGTCAGTAAAATTTCCAGCTAACTATAACTGGTGTTCAAACCTATGGTTTTTTCAGTGAATTTATATATATATATATATATATTACCTACTGGCGGTCGCCAGTAGGTATATATAGTTAGGATTTTTTCTCTATGGGATTTTTGAAAATTCTATGTCTAATAACTTTGGCGTTTGTGGACGGAATTGGCTGAAATTTTCAGGAAAATGGCACATTTTGTTTCTGAGCAGCCCTCGAAAATTTGGGGGGGGGGTTCGTCAAGGGGGGGCCGAGAAAAAAGGGGGGTCCCAAAACGTGTTTTTAACATTGAGTTTTCCATAGGGCGGTTGGCCTCACTTTTAGCCCGAACGGCTGAATGGATTTACACGAAACTTGGCAAAATTGTAGGGACTGGTAGCCCGATGTGCCTTTTGTAGGTCTCAATATATGTGCTACAGTGGATTTTGAGAAATTAACGTTTAAAAAAAGATATATATCTGTAACAGCGGACCGGGCAGCGCTCCAGGACGCGTACTTTTCGCGCAACGGAGCTTTGTGAAGCGAAGCTGATTGGTTCTCCGGCGTCTGTCAACATTCCAAACAGTCCGTAGCGGCCGCCATCTTGTCTCTCGGTAGGATCGAGAGACAAGAGGAGGCGAAAGCGAAGGGGCAAATGACCATAAGGGGGAATAGTAGATCCTCGCTGACCCCCTAGGTTTGATGTGGAGGTTTTAAAAGGGCCCCGCGGGGCAAAAAAAAAAAATAATAATAATAATCGAACGGCTGAATGGATTTGCACGAAACTTGGTAAAATATTAGGGACTGGTAGCCCGATGTGCCTTTGCTAGGTCTCAATATATGTGCTCCAGTGGATTTTGAGAAATTAACGTTCAAAAAAAGATATATATCTGTAACAGCGCTCCGCTTCGCGTAACGGAGGTTTGCGAAGCTGATTGGTCATTCTGTCACTGGGCTATAGTTGGGCTACATCTGGCTGATATTTGGGCTACATTTGTTTTTTTCGTCTCTGGCGGCCATCTTTGGGCTACATTGGGCTACATTGGGCTTCATTGGGCTTCATTGGGCTACATTGGGCTACATTTGGGCTCCAACATATATATAGGCCAATGTAGCCCAATATATATTTTTCAAAGTAAATTTTCGTAAAAACCACTGGAGCATATATCTTGAGACATAGCAAAGGCACATCGGGCTACCAGTCCCTACAATTTTGCCAAGTTTCGTGGAAATCCATTCAGCCGTTCGAGCTAAAAGTGAGTCCAACCGCCCTATGGAAATGAAGGAAATGAATGGGTAATTTGTAATTAGCAAATAGCTCATCGCAAACTAGGAATGGTAAAGAATCGCTATTTATTCCTTAAAGTTCGCTATTTAGGAAATGCTAAAAACTTTGATGATACATATGGCGGTTCATCTCTAACAAGATAAGAAGCATAGGGATAGATTTATGATGACTGGCGCATCACCAGGGATGTGTTAGTCATTCTGTGCCGCTGTTCCGTCACCTATGGTGTGCTGCATTTACAATGCGGCGCATCATGGGGCAAAAACAGCACAGATGCGTGATGTATCTGTGCCGTAAAGGTGGCGCATTGCTGGAGTTGTATCGCAAGTGTGATGAAGCTCCAGCAAGGGTCGGGGGTGCCCCTGTCGCAGGGTTTCTGTTCTCACACAGAACTGTGGACAGAGGATTGGAACCTCGGCGAATTAGGGTGTCCCAAAACTCACCTTAGTAATCAAAAACCCCTTAGCAAGCTAGGTACAGTGTCACATTTGATATAACAAACTCTCAATGTTTAGACAATCCAGAATATGAACTTATAGTACCTCAGGATACGTGGAACTCATGAACAGTCGGTCGTTATATATTTCTTAGAAACCAGAACATGGAGTTAAGAAGAACACATGTGTATTTGAAATGTTTATTTACTAATGCCGTCTTCTCAGGCGTAGTATCTTAGATAATACAAGTACACATATTATCAGTAGCAAAATTACCAGCATAGTTACTAGTACATAAAAAGCGAATGGTGATAGTATGTTAACATGCTGTAAATGAATAAGAGTTAGCAACACTTATAAGCAGCCGCGGGCCGTGGAGGGAGTCACGGTGGGGCAGGGAGGCGGGGAGGGGGAGGGGCAGGGTGGAGAGGGCTCCACCCTGCTTCTCCCCCTCCCCGCCTCCCTGCCTCACCGTAACTCCCTCCACGGCCCGCGGCTGCTTATATCTCACCCTCCCTAATACACATATTATATTATTTGCTAAGAAGGTCTCTTTGTGTTGGTTTAGGGCGTGCCCATACTTTAGTGTCTTAGATTTGAAGGAATCACATCAGCATACACCAGCTCTCTCTTCATGTGAACCGCATCAAGTGTTGTGTATGTGTGTTCGGCAAAGCAATATAAAACCCGCCTCATGCCCAGAATTGGCAGAAGTTGCACTTATGTTATGAGTATGAAGTCGTGGAGATCAGACCTCATAACAATTCTGTATCGTGTTGTTCTTGAAACTTTAGCACTCGCTGTACAGATATAGTTTAACAAGCAAAGCAGATAGTAGAGCAATAACATATTATTCTCATGTAAACCATGATGAACTACTAGGTTGAAAGCTAAAGCAACAACTAAGTGTTGTGTGCAGAAGTTGCAAAAAAGGAAAAATGGCGTTTAAACCGGTAATGAGCCCATGCTAACTTAACACGGTGTAAAGATATCCAGGACCTAGATGACACCTCCCCATGATCCGGAAACGAACTGAATAAGATAATAGAAGTGCCATCTCATGAGAGCAGATTGCAACTTTATATGTGGACGGTCCGCAAGGTAAAACATTAAAAACTAGGAAAATTTATTGCTAAAGAAAAATAAAACAGCCAAGTACTTTATCGAGTCTTAAGCCAATAGGCAAGCTAAATAATAAAAACTTGACAAATAAGTCAATGAATTGTCAATGAAATGCTAGTACTCAGCATATCAAACATGAAAAAGGTCTATGACATAACTGTGTATGCAAAATAAGCTGCAACAGCCTCCAATAGGAAGTCACCGTCTTCATCCGAAAACAGTTCAGCCATCCAATTTAAAAGCGGAAAAGAACATACGTGCTCTCCCAGCACCGGATCCTCTATCACCATCAGAGGACAGCTCGGTGGGTTTTCAAGAAAGCTCTGTTCCAAGAAAGACTGTGTTGCCGCCAGTAAATTCCAGGGACCAAGTAGTCCATGCATCAATGCCACAGCCATAATCCTTTCGCCAGGACAAACCAACTCGTGAGTAATGATAGGAGTCATCAGCTGATTAAAGTCGACGTCAGGAGAAACCGGTCCGCAGAGACACAAATCAATGGCCCAATCGAAATCACAGGTCAGGCAGTGAAATACAGGCTGGACACAGGTGAAGTAGGAGAATCGAAAAGATAATCCATATGCCGTGCTTAATATCGCCAACGGCATTGTGCCATAATATTCTAGCATGCGATTGCGGAACAGTGTCAGCAGCTGCAGGGTGGGAGGTTGCATAGGAGGGACATCCATATTTAAAAATGTAAAAAAGCACAAGAGCGTCCGCTGGTAATGCAAGTAAAAATGGCAATCCACGAAGCAGAGTGGAAAAAATAGAATGAAAGAAAGCAGGGATGACTCCAAAGATTTTCTCAAATGAAGTCACGAGACCACTGGTAACAACTTTAAAAAAGTGCGCCAGGGCCTTTGTGGAGGATGCGTTAAAGATAGTCCGAACCATCTTGCTGAAATGGAAAGGCAAATCTGAATTGAAAAGGGTCTGCACCTCTGTACGGGTGTTCGCTATGTGAAGCACGAAAGTTTCATGGGCCGAACTCAAGGCCACCTCTCTCTGAGACAAAAGAGCTCTTATTCTTGCCATGCCGTTGAAATCTGCTCCCAAGGTTGGTATTTGTGGCGAGATTGAAAACTCCCTATGTTCATGTGTGGGAGGAAATAGAACATTTCTGCAGCAAATAACCCGTTCACTTACTGTTACGATAAAAGGAATACTTTTAATTAACCGAGAACAATCTTCATTATTGAGCATCAAATAACTACCATTTTCCAACAACTTGAACGTGGGGATGATAGCAGGAACTGGCGTGCCTTGCAACACGCAAGCCATATTTGGTCGGTTTTTGTTGCATGAACCGTGTAACTGTATGTGCCTACACATTAGTGAATGATCTGGCGTCTCAGTGCATTCCTCTCCATTCAGATAAACTTCTTGATCATCTTTGAAACATCTGTATGTGTATGGAAGCGACCAGACCTCATGAAGAAAAGCACTACCTAAAGGTTCATAACGACCTATTGGTATATATTTCATACAATTTGAAAACTTATATAAAGCAAAAGGCAGCGTTATTAAACCGTGGATAAGGCACGTTGCCAAAAAACCCGCAATCCTCTGCTGATGATGTCACTGAGCATGTCATGAATGATGTAATATGTGACATCATCAGCAGTGGATTACGGGTAATAGTATCTCTAGTTTACTCCCCTATAGCTGTCTTTCTTTTAACATAAGTGTCTGTTTCCTTCCCTTATACTTACTGTTTTTGGTTTGCTTCCGGTTCGCGTACCGGCGAGCGAACTGGGAAGCGAACTAAGAGAAATAGAGGTTGGCACAGTTCCAAATATTGTACCAATTTTTTAATAACGGGGAGGTAGTTCTGAAAAGAACTTTTTTTTTATTGTTTTTGTTGTTTTATATTTTTTTTATTATTTTTCGGAACATTTTTTTACTTTTTTTGAATTTTTCTGAACAGTTTTATATTTTTTTTGGGTTTTCTTGGAGGGGGCAATGAAAACGATTCATTGTAAAGGGCTCAACAGGAGTAACAAAACAAAAAAAAAGTATTTATTATTTTGGGCGTTTCGTACAAACTTGCATATGATAGTCAATAGCTCTGTTGATCAGAGTGATGCTTCTTTCTCCGTAGCAAATGAATCCATCGCAAAATACGCAGATGTGTTTTACTTCACCAAATCTCATTTGTATATTTGGCACCATCTCCCTGCCCTCTGGTCCCGTTACTTCCGGTACAACAGATCTTCTGGCCATAATAGGGAGATTATCTAGGTCGTCCTGTTCCTCTTCTTCCTCTTCTTGCTGAATTATAACTTTAGCAGGTGGTCCACTCTTCCTTGGATGTGGTGGAGGTGGTGGGGAAGCACCAGCTGAAGCTACTAAAGAAGCCATTGCTCACTGGTAACAAAGGGTCTTTCTCTCACAATGATGAAAGTCAGAGTGAGGAAAGAAGGAGGGATTTTCATCATTTGGGAAAAACAATAGTTCTCAACCAATGAAAAGTGTTCATTTTAGATCATATGACCTAGTCTTACATCATTAGGAAACCAAAAGTGAAATGAACCAATGAAAAGTGTTATTACCAAGTCACATGACCTGCTGTGTTTACGTTACGCGCTTTGCAGGGCCTCCCGGTTTGCTTCCAGAAACCTGTGCTTTGCGACTCGGTAAGCGTACCAGTTCGCTAACGTAGCACGTCATATGAGGTATCACGCGACAACGCGAAACGTCATGCGGACGGGAGGCGTCACGATGTTGTTTTCTAACGCGGCAGTTGCGGTAAAGAAACGTTTACCGGCTCGCGGTCTATTTCGCGACATCAAGGTCAGCTAACGGGAAGCTTCCCGATTCGCGAAGCGGGAACAAAGAAAAAAAAATATTTAAAAAAAAAGTTATTAATAAACATATAAAATATATTTTTGGATTTAAAGAAGAATACATTTTACAGCTACAGATATTAGCTGTTAAAAAAACCAATGAAATTCACTGAAAAAACCATAGGTTATAGACCATATATAGTTAGGAATTAGCATTTACAAAACCTTGAAAATTCACTGAAAAAACCATAGGTTATAGACCATATATAGTTAGGAATTAGCATTTAAAAAACCTTATTTTACTCACACAAAACCATTGAAATTCCATATATAGTTAGTTGCACTAACTATATATCGCGCACCCGCAATCCACTGCTGATGATGTCACATATTACATCATTCATGACATGGTCAGTGACATCACTGATGACATCACTGATGACATCTCAAATGACATCACTGATGACATCACTGATGACTACATCCAGTGACTATATGTTTCTGTAAAGTTAAAATATGTCTTACATATTGAAGAATGAGTGGATGTATAAGTGTCTGAACAAAGGATTTAGTAGGTGCATGACTGACTGTATGAGTGAGTGATTAAATGTGTCTCACTGAGTGCATGGGTTAGTGACTAAACTGTCTTAATTTGTGCATCATTATGTCTGTTGTTCTGTAAACTGCTGCATGTGTTGATCAGTAGCTATATGATTAACTATATGGGTTATTGATTGGTTGCCCAAGTATTTGTATGGGAGACTGAGAGTGTTTTTGGGTGGCTGGGAGGTGTATGACTCTCTGCATAGATGTGTGAGCAGTTGATTCACTAGGTGTATGGGTTTAAAAGTGCATGTGGAAACATCTGTATGGGCGGTTGACTGTGTGCATGAGTGCATTGTGAGTGAATGGATATCTCAGTGCTACATGTCAAAGTAAGTACATATGTAAAACACAGTACATGTGAGAGTTGACATATATAAATAACTGTGCATAAGAGCCAGTGAATGTGTGAGTGGCTGTATGGATCATTGTGAACTTGTATCCAGGATTGTATAAGTGAGTAAATATGTGTTAGTATATGTTTCAATAAGTAAGGTGTGTATAACTGTATAGTTGAGGAAATGGAGGTGTGATTGATTCTTTGCATGACTGACTAGGTGTGTGAGTAACTCCATGGATGAGTGACAGTCTGTGAGTGTCTGTTTTCACTGAGTGTATCTAAGGTTATATTAGAGCCTGAAGAGGTTCATCGTATTATCACATGAATGATGTCATCAGTGATGTCATTTGAGATGTTATCAGTGATGTCATTTGAGATGTCATCAGTGATGTCATCAGTGATGTCATCAGTGATGTCATTTGAGATGTCATCAGTGATGTCATCAGTGATGTCATTTGAGATGTCATCAGTGATGTCACTGACCATGTCATGAATGATGTAATATGTGACATCATCAGCAGTGGATTGCGGGTGCGCGATATATAGTTAGTGCAACTAACTATATATGGAATTTCAATGGTTTTGTGTGAGTAAAATAAGGTTTTTTAAATGCTAATTCCTAACTATATATGGTCTATAACCTATGGTTTTTTCAGTGAATATATATATATATATATATATATATATATATATATATATATATTTTTTTTTTTTTTTTCATTCACCAGGTGACTTAAAATTCGGTGAACTTATTGTGATTTTGACCATGAGTTTGGCGTCAAAGTCACATTCATAGGTACTTGCGGTATAGGTGCCAACTATGTATGTGAAGAAATAAGCACAGGGGACAAATATAGAATGGAATGTTTAAGTATGTTGAATATAAATTGTTTCTCCGATTCTGCTTATAAATGTATATATTAGAATGAATAGATTAATCATTGAAAGATGGCCGCCGCAAAAGTAATGCATTAATTATTTCAAGTACCGTTTTTTATGTTTATGTCCATTTTGGAACACGTGACTGATGACAATCACGGCTTCCGTTTAAAATGTAATTTGAAAACAGTGTCAGTTTACACTGACGAAGGCGGTAACGCCGAAACGCGTTTGTAGACTGATTGCTGAGGAGGTCTTTGAGTAATAAAAGACTTGGCGAACCTACGCCGTATTGGCTTGGAGTGCTCTCATTGTAAACCCATGACTTGGGGGTTTCAGCGTTGTGCAATATATATATATATATATATATATATATATATATATATATATATATATATATATACATATATATATATACATATATATATTACCTACTGGCGGTCGCCAGTAGGTATATATAGTTAGGATTTTTTCCCTATGGGATTTTTGAAAATTCTATGTCTAATAACTTTGGCGTTTGTGGACGGAATTGGCTGAAATTTTCAGGAAAATCGCACATTTTGTTTCTGAGCAGCCCTTGAAAATTTGGGGGGGGTTCGTCAAGGGGGGGCCGAGAAAAAAGGGGGGTCCCAAAACATGTTTTTAACATTGAGTTTTCCATAGGGCGGTTGGCCTCACTTTTAGCCCGAACGGCTGAATGGATTTGCACGAAACTTGGCAAAATTGTAGGGACTGGTAGCCCGATGTGCCTTTTGTAGGTCTCAATATATGTGCTTCAGTGGATTTTGAGAAATTAACGTTCAAAAAAAGATATATATCTGTAACAGCGGACCGGGCAGCGCTCCGGTTCGCGGACTTTACGCGGTACGGAGCTTTGTGAAGCGAAGCTGATTGGTTCTCCGGCGTCTGTAAACATTCCAAACAGTCCGTAGCGGCCGCCATCTTGTCTCTCGGTAGGATCGAGAGACAAGCGGAGGCCAAACCGAAGGGGCAAATGACCATAAGGGGGCATAGTAGATCCTCCCTGACCCTTTAGGTTTGATGTGGAGGTTTTAAAAGGGCCCCGCGGGGCAAAAAAAAAAAAAATAATAATAATAATCGAACAGCTGAATGGATTTGCACGAAACTTGGCAAAATTGTAGGGACTGGTAGCCCGATGTGCCTTTGCTAGATCTCAATATATGTGCTCCAGTGGATTTTGAGAAATTAACGTTCAAAAAAAGATATATATCTGTAACAGCGCTCTGCTTCGTGTACTTTTCGTGTTACGGAGCTTTGCGAAGCTGATTGGTTCTTCGGCGTCTGTAAACATTCCAAACAGTCCGTAGCGGCCGCCATCTTGTCTCTCGGTAGGATTGAGAGACAAGAGGAGGCCAAAGCGAAGGGGCAAATGACCATAAGGGGGCATAGTAGATCCTCGCTAACCCCCTAGGTTTGATGTGGAGGTTTTAAAAGGGCCCCGCGGGGCAAAAAAAATAATAATAATAATAATAATCGAACGGCTGAATGGATTTGCACGAAACTTGGTAAAATATTAGGGACTGGTAGCCCGATGTGCCTTTGCTAGGTCTCAATATATGTGCTCCAGTGGATTTTGAGAAATTAACGTTCAAAAAAAGATATATATCTGTAACAGCGCTCCGCTTCGCGTAACGGAGGTTTGCGAAGCTGATTGGTCATTCTGTCACTGGGCTATAGTTGGGCTACATCTGGCTGATATTTGGGCTACATTTGTTTTTTTTGTCTCTGGCGGCCATCTTTGGGCTACATTGGGCTTCATTGGGCTTCATTGGGCTACATTGGGCTACATTTGGGCTCCAACATATATATAGGCCAATGTAGCCCAATATATATTTTTCAAAGTTAATTTTCGTAAAAACCACTGGAGCATATATCTTGAGACATAGCAAAGGCACATCGGGCTACCAGTCCCTACAATTTTGCCAAGTTTCGTGGAAATCCATTCAGCCGTTCGAGCTAAAAGTGAGTCCAACCGCCCTATGGAAATGAAGGAAATGAATGGGTAATTTGTAATTAGCAAATAGCTCATCGCAAACTAGGAATGGTAAAGAATCGCTATTTATTCCTTAAAGTTCGCTATTTAGGAAATGCAAAAAACTTTGATGATACATATGGCGGTTCATCTCTAACAAGATAAGAAGCATAGCGGTAGATTTATGATGACTGGCGCATCACCAGGGATGTGTTAGTCATTCTGTGCCGCTGTTCCGTCACCTATGGTGTGCTGCATTTACAATGCGGCGCATCATGTGGCAAAGACAGAACAGATGCGTGATGTATCTGTGCCGTAAAGGTGGCGCATTGCTGGAGTTGTATCGCAAGTGTGATGAAGCTCCAGCAAGGGTCGGGGGTGCCCCTGTCGCAGGGTTTCTGTTCTCACACAGAACTGTGGACAGAGGATTGGAACCTCGGCGAATTAGGGTGCCCCAAAACTCACCTTAGTTATCAAAAACCCATTAGCAAGCTAGGTACAGTGTCACATTGGATATAACAAACTCTCAATGTTTAGACAATCCAGAATATGAACTTATAGTACCTCAGGATACGTGGAACTCATGAACAGTCGGTCGTTATATATTTCTTAGAAACCAGAACATGGAGTTAAGAAGAACACATGTGTATTTGAAATGTTTATTTACTAATGCCGTCTTCTCAGGCGTAGTATCTTAGATAATACAAGTACACATATTATCAGTAGCAAAATTACCAGCATAGTTACTAGTACATAAAAAGCGAATGGTGACAGTATGTTAACATGCTGTAAATGAATAAGAGTTAGCAACACTTATAAGCAGCCACGGGCCGTGGAGGGAGTTACGGTGGGGCAGGGAGGCGGGGAGGGGGAGGGGCAGGGTGGAGAGGGCTCCACCCTGCCCCTCCCCCTCCCCGCCTCCCTGCCCCACCGTAACTCCCTCCACAGCCCGCGGCTGCTTATATCTCACCCTCCCTAATACACATATTATATTATTTGCTAAGAAGGTCTGTTTGTGTTGGTTTAGGGCGTGCCCATACTTTAGTGTCTTAGATTTGAAGGAATCACATCAGCATACACCAGCTCTCTCTTCATGTGAACCGCATCAACTGTTGTGTATGTGTGTTCGGCAAAGCAATATAAAACCCGCCTCATGCCCAGAATTGGCAGAAGCTGCACTTATGTTATGAGTATGAAGTCGTGGAGATCAGACCTCATAACAATTCTGTATCGTGTTGTTCTTGAAACTTCAGCACTCGCTGTACAGATATAGTTTAACAAGCAAAGCAGATAGTAGAGCAATAACATATTATTCTCATGTAAACCACGATGAACTACTAGGTTGAAAGCTAAAGCAACAACTAAGTGTCGTGTGCAGAAGTTGCAAAAAAGGAAAAATGGCGTTTAAACCGGTAATGAGCCCATGCTAACTTAACACGGTGTAAAGATATCCAGGACCTAGATGACACCTCCCCATGATCCGGAAACGAACTGAATAAGATAATAGAAGTGCCATCTCATGAGAGCAGATTGCAACTTTATATGTGGACGGTCCGCAAGGTAAAACATTAAAAACTAGGAAAATTTATTGCTAAAGAAAAATAAAACAGCCAAGTACTTTATCGAGTCTTAAGCCAATAGGCAAGCTAAATAATAAAAACTTGACAAATAAGTCAATGAATTGTCAATGAAATGCTAGTACTCAGCATATCAAACATGAAAAAGGTCTATGACATAACTGTGTATGCAAAATAAGCTGCAACAGCCTCCAATAGGAAGTCACCGTCTTCATCCGAAAAGAGTTCAGCCATCCAATTTAAAAGCGGAAAAGAACATACGTGCTCTCCCAGCACCGGATCCTCTATCACCATCAGAGGACAGCTCGGTGGGTTTTCAAGAAAGCTCTGTTCCAAGAAAGACTGTGTTGCCGCCAGTAAATTCCAGGGCCCAATTAGTCCATGCATCAATGCCACAGCCATAATCCTTTCGCCAGGACAAACCAACTCGTGAGTAATGATAGGAGTCATCAGCTGATTAAAGTCGACGTCAGGAGAAACCGGTCCGCAGAGACACAAATCAATGGCCCAATCGAAATCACAGGTCAGGCAGTGAAATACAGGCTGGACACAGGTGAAGTAGGAGAATCGAAAAGATAATCCATATGCCGTGCTTAATATCGCCAACGGCATTGTGCCATAATATTCTAGCATGCGATTGCGGAACAGTGTCAGTAGCTGCAGGGCGGGAGCTTGCACAGGAGGGACATCCATATTTCAAAATGTAAAAAAGCACAAGAGCGTCCGCTGGTAATGCAAGTAAAAATGGGAATCCACGAAGCAGAGTGGAAAAAATAGAATGAAAGAAAGCAGGGATGACTCCAAAGATTTTCTCAAATGAAGTCACGAGACCACTGGTAACAACTTTAAAAAAGTGCGCCAGGGCCTTTGTGGAGGACGCGTTAAAGATAGTCCGAACCATCTTTCTGAAATGGAAAGGCGAATCAGTATTGAAAAGGGTCTGCACCTCTGTACGGGTGTTCGCTATGTGAAGTACGAAAGTTTCACGGGCCGAACTCAAGGCCACCTCTCTCTGAGACAAAAGAGCTCTTATTCTTGCCATGCCGTTGAAATCTGCTCCCAAGGTTGGTATTTGTGGCCAGATTGAAAACTCCCTATGTTCATGTGTGGGAGGAAATAGAACATTTCTGCAGCAAATAACCCGTTCACTTACTGTTACGATAAAAGGAATACTTTTAATTAACCCAGAACAATCTTCATTATTGAGCATCAAATAACTACCATTTTCCAACAACTTGAACGTGGGGATGATAGCAGTAACTGGCGTGCCTTGCAACACGCAAGCCATATTTGGTCGGTGTTTGTTGCATGAACCGTGTAACTGTATGTGCCTACACATTAGTGAATGATCTGGCGTCTCAGTGCATTCCTCTCCATTCAGATAAACTTCTTGATCATCTTTGAAACATCTGTATGTGTATGGAAGCGACCAGACCTCATGAAGAAAAGCACTACCTAAAGGTTCATAACGACCTATTGGTATATATTTCATACAATTTGAAAACTTATATAAAGCAAAAGGCAGCGTTATTAAACCGTGGATAAGGCACGTTGCCAAAAAACCCGCAATCCTCTGCTGATGATGTCACTGAGCATGTCATGAATGATGTAATATGTGACATCATCAGCAGTGGATTACGGGTAATAGTATCTCTAGTTTACTCCCCTATAGCTGTCTTTCTTTTAACATAACTGTCTGTTTCCTTCCCTTATACTTACTGTTTTTTTGGTTCGCTTCCGGTTCGCGTACCGGCGAGCGAACTGGGAAGCGAACTAAGAGAAATAGAGGTTGGCACAGTTCCAAATATTGTACCAATTTTTTAATAACGGGGAGGTAGTTCTGAAAATTTGAATTTTCAAGGTTTTGTAAATGCTAATTCCTAACTATATATGGTCTATAACCTATGGTTTTTTCAGTGAATATATATATATATATATATGGTCTATAACCTATGGTTTTTTCAGTGAATATATATATATATTCACTGAAAAAACCATAGGTTATAGACCATATATAGTTAGGAATTAGCATTTACAAAACCTTGAAAATTCACTGAAAAAACCATAGGTTATAGACCATATATAGTTAGGAATTAGCATTTAGAAAACCTTATTTTACTCACACAAAACCATTGAAATTCCATATATAGTTAGTTGCACTAACTATATATCGCGCACCCGCAATCCACTGCTGATGATGTCACATATTACATCATTCATGACATGGTCAGTGACATCACTGATGACATCACTGATGACATCTCAAATGACATCACTGATGACATCACTGATGACATCTGATTTGACATCAATGACCACATCACTGATGATATCATTCATGTGACAATACAATGCATCTCCTCACATTTTAATATAACCTCTGTTTCACCCAGTGTTAAATACAGAGTATAATTTTTTAAACCATTGACACACCAATACTAGTTACTACATACGCACTCACTGATTCCTATGTCTACACACACATTCACTCATTCACCCATACAATCATTCATACATACAATCACTCATCTTTACAACACTATCATATGCACTCATACACCTATACAGACACTCACAGTCTGCCACTCATCCATGGAGTTACTCACACACGTAGTCAGTCCTGTTAAAGAATCAATGACACTTCCATTTTCTTGTCTATACAGTTAAACATAGAGCACCTTACATTTTCAAACATATACTAACACATACTTACCTTCTTATAGAATCATTGATACAAGTACACATTGATCTGCACAGAGTCACACACCTCCCAGCCAGCCAGCCACACACACACTCAGTCTCCCATACAAATACTTGGACAATCAATCAGTAACCCATATAGTTAATCAAATAGCTACTGATCAACACATGCAGCAGTTTACAGAACAACAGACATAATGATGCACAAATTAAGACAGTTTAGTCACTAACCCATGCACTCAGTGAGACACATTTAATCACTCACTCATACATTCAGTCATGCACCTACTAAATCCTTTGTCCAGACACTTATACTTGCACTCATTCTTCAATATGTAAGACACATTTTAACTTTACAGAAACATACAGTCACTGGATGTTGTCATCAGTGATGTCATCAGTGATGTCATCAGTGATGTCATTTGAGATGTCATCAGTGATGTCATCAGTGATGTCACTGACCATGTCATGAATGATGTAATATGTGACATCATCAGCAGTGGATTGCGGGTGCGCGATATATAGTTAGTGCAACTAACTATATATGGAATTTCAATGGTTTGTGTGAGTAAAATAAGGTTTTGTAAATGCTAATTCCTAACTATATATGGTCTATAACCTATGGTTTTTTCAGTGAATTTTCAAGGTTTTGTAAATGCTAATTCCTAACTATATATGGTCTATAACCTATGTTTTTTTCAGTGAATTTCATTGGTTTTTTAACAGCTAATATCTGTAGCTGTAAAATGTATTCTTCTTTAAATCCAAAAATATATTTTATATGTTTATGAATATTTTTTTTTTTAAATATTTTTTTTTCTTCGTTCCCGCTTCGCGAATCGGGAAGCTTCCCGTTAGCTGACCTTGATGCCGCGAAATAGACCGCGAGCCGGTAAACGTTTCTTTACCGCAACTGCCGCGTTAGAAAACAACATCGTGACGCCTCCCGTCCGCATGACGTTTCACGTTGTCGCGTGATACGTCATATGACGTGCTACGTTAGCGAACTGGTACGCGAAGCGAGTCGCAAAGCGCAGGTTTCTGGAAGCAAACCGGGAGGCCCTGCAAAGCGCTTAACGTAAACACAGCAGGTCATGTGACTTGGTAATAACACTTTTCATTGGTTCATTTCACTTTTGGTTTCCTAATGATGTAAGACTAGGTCATATAATCTAAAATGAACACTTTTCATTGGTTGAGAACTCTTGTTTTTCCCAAATGATGAAAATCCCTCCTTCTTTCCTCACTCTGACTTTCATCATTGTGAGAGAAAGACCCTTTGTGATCACTGAGCAATGGCTTCTTTAGTAGCTTCAGCTGGTGCTTCCCCACCACCTCCACCACATCCAAGGAAGAGTGGACCACCTGCTCAAGTTATAATTCAACAAGAAGAGGAAGAAGAGGAACAGAACGACGAGCACGAAGAGAGGCAGTTTTTGCCTGAGGAGCCCAGGACGTCTCACCGGAAAGAAAACTTCATTTGGCAATTCTTTAAATTCCCAAAGGTCAGAAAAAAGTAAATGCAAGATACGTAACTTGCCTTATATGTCAAGATAGACTGTCCAGAGGAACCGAGAAAAAATACAGTTTCGGAAACTACACAATGCATCGCCATATGACTAGGTGGCATCCTAACAACTACAGTGCTGCACAGTTTCGGAACGACCTAGATAATCTCCCTATTATGGCCAGAAGATCTGTTGTACCGGAAGTAACGGGACCAGAGGGCAGGGAGATGGTGCCAAATATACAAATGAGATTTGGTGAAGTAAAGCACATCTGCGTATATTGCGATGGATTCATTTGCTACGGAGAAAGAAGCATCACTCTGATCAACAGAGCTATTGACTATCATATGCAAGTTTGTACGAAACGCCCAAAATAATAAATACTTTTTTTTTGTTTTGTTGCTCCTGTTGAGCCCTTTACAATGAATCGTTTTCATTGCCCCCTCCAAGAAAAACCCCAAAAAATATAAAACTGTTCAGAAAAATTCAAAAAAAGTAAAAAATGTTCCGAAAAATAATAAAAAAAATATAAAACAACAAAAACAATTAAAAAAAAAGTTCTTTTCAGAACTACCTCCCCGTTATTAAAAAATTGGTACAATATTTGGAACTGTGCCAACCTCTATTTCTCTTAGTTCGCTTCCCAGTTCGCTCGCCGGTACGCGAACCGGAAGCGAACCAAAAACAGTAAGTATAAGGGAAGGAAACAGACACTTATGTTAAAAGAAAGACAGCTATAGGGGAGTAAACTAGAGATACTATTACCCGTAATCCACTGCTGATGATGTCACATATTACATCATTCATGACATGCTCAGTGACATCATCAGCAGAGGATTGCGGGTTTTTTGGCAACGTGCCTTATCCACGGTTTAATAACGCTGCCTTTTGCTTCATATAAGTTTTCAAATTGTATGAAATATATACCAATAGGTCGTTATGAACCTTTAGGTAGTGCTTTTCTTCATGAGGTCTGGTCGCTTCCATACACATACAGATGTTTCAAAGATGATCAAGAAGTTTATCTGAATGGAGAGGAATGCACTGAGACGCCAGATCATTCACTAATGTGTAGGCACATACAGTTACACGGTTCATGCAACAAACACCGACCAAATATGGCTTGCGTGTTGCAAGGCACGCCAGTTCCTGCTATCATCCCCACGTTCAAGTTGTTGGAAAATGGTAGTTATTTGATGCTCAATAATGAAGATTGTTCTGGGTTAATTAAAAGTATTCCTTTTATCGTAACAGTAAGTGAACGGGTTATTTGCTGCAGAAATGTTCTATTTCCTCCCACACATGAACATAGGGAGTTTTCAATCTCGCCACAAATACCAACCTTGGGAGCAGATTTCAACGGCATGGCAAGAATAAGAGCTCTTTTGTCTCAGAGAGAGGTGGCCTTGAGTTCGGCCTGTGAAACTTTCGTGCTTCACATAGCGAACACCCGTACAGAGGAGCAGACCCTTTTCAATTCAGATTTGCCTTTCCATTTCAGCAAGATGGTTCGGACTATCTTTAACGCATCCTCCACAAAGGCCCTGGCGCACTTTTTTAAAGTTGTTACCAGTGGTCTCGTGACTTCATTTGAGAAAATCTTTGGAGTCATCCCTGCTTTCTTTCATTCTATTTTTTCCACTCTGCTTCGTGGATTGCCATTTTTACTTGCATTACCAGCGGACGCTCTTGTGCTTTTTTACATTTTTAAATATGGATGTCCCTCCTATGCAACCTCCCGCCCTGCAGCTGCTGACACTGTTCCGCAATCGCATGCTAGAATATTATGGCACAATGCCGTTGGCGATATTAAGCACGGCATATGGATTATCTTTTCGATTCTCCTACTTCACCTGTGTCCAGCCTGTATTTCACTGCCTGACCTGTGATTTTGATTGGGCCATTGATTTGTGTCTCTGCGGACCGGTTTCTCCTGACGTCGACTTTAATCAGCTGATGACTCCTATCATTACTCACGAGTTGGTTTGTCCTGGCGAAAGGATTATGGCTGTGGCATTGATGCATGGACTAATTGGTCCCTGGAATTTACTGGCGGCAACACAGTCTTTCTTGGAACAGAGCTTTCTTGAAAACCCACCGAGCTGTCCTCTGATGGTGATAGAGGATCCGGTGCTGGGAGAGCACGTATGTTCTTTTCCGCTTTTAAATTGGATGGCTGAACTCTTTTCGGATGAAGACGGTGACTTCCTATTGGAGGCTGTTGCAGCTTATTTTGCATACACAGTTATGTCATAGACCTTTTTCATGTTTGATATGCTGAGTACTAGCATTTCATTGACAATTCATTGACTTATTTGTCAAGTTTTTATTATTTAGCTTGCCTATTGGCTTAAGACTCGATAAAGTACTTGGCTGTTTTATTTTTCTTTAGCATTAAATTTTCCTAGTTTTTAATATTTTACCTTGCGGACCGTCCACATATAAAGTTGCAATCTGCTCTCATGAGATGGCACTTCTATTATCTTATTCAGTTCGTTTCCGGATCATGGGGAGGTGTCATCTAGGTCCTGGATATCTTTACACCGTGTTAAGTTAGCATGGGCTCATTACCGGTTTAAACGCCATTTTTCCTTTTTTGCAACTTCTGCACACGACACTTAGTTGTTGCTTTAGCTTTCAACCTAATAGTTTATCGTGATTTACATGAGAATAATATGTTATTGCTCTACTATCTGCTTTACTTGTTAAACTATATCTGTACAGCGAGTGCTGAAGTTTCAAGAACAACACGATACAGAATTGTTATGAGGTCTGATCTTCACGACTTCATACTCATAACATAAGTGCAGCTTCTGCCAATTCTGGGCATGAGGCGGGTTTTGTATTGCTTTGACGAACACACATACACAACACTTGATGCGGTTCACATGAAGAGAGAGCTGGTGTATGCTGATGTGATTCCTTCAAATCTAAGACACTAAAGTATGGGCACGCCCTAAACCAACACAAAGAGACCTTCTTAGCAAATAATATAATATGTGTATTAGGGAGGGTGAGATATAAGCAGCCGCGGGCCGTGGAGGGAGTTACGGTGGGGCAGGGAGGCGGGGAGGGGGAGGGGCAGGGTGGAGCCCTCTCCACCCTGCCCCTCCCCCTCCCCGCCTCCCTGCCCCACCGTAACTCCCTCCACGGCCCGTGGCTGCTTATAAGTGTTTATAACTCTTATTCATTTACAGCATGTTAACATACTGTCACCATTCGCTTTTTATGTACTAGTAACTATGCTGGTAATTTTGCTACTGATAATATGTGTACTTCTATTATCTAAGATACTACGCCTGAGAAGACGGCATTAGTAAATAAACATTTCAAATACACATGTGTTCTTCTTAACTCCATGTTCTGGTTTCTAAGAAATATATAACGACCGACTGTTCATGAGTTCCACGTATCCTGAGGTACTATAAGTTCATATTCTGGATTGTCTAAACATTGAGAGTTTGTTATATCCAATGTGACACTGTACCTAGCTTGCTAAGGGGTTTTTGAGTACTAAGGTGAGTTTTGGGGCACCCTAATTCGCCGAGGTTCCAATCCTCTGTCCACAGTTCTGTGTGAGAACAGAAACCCTGCGACAGGGGCACCCCCGACCCTTCCTGGAGCTTCATCACACTTGCGATACAACTCCAGCAATGCGCCACCTTTACGGCACAGTTACATCACGCATCTGTGCTGTTTTTGCCCCATGATGCGCCGCATTGTAAATGCAGCACACCATAGGTGACGGAACAGCGGCACAGAATGACTAACACATCCCTGGTGATGCGCCAGTCATCATAAATCTATCCCTATGCTTCTTATCTTGTTCGAGATGAACCGCCATATGTATCATCAAAGTTTTTTGCATTTCCTAAATAGCGAACTTTAAGAAATAAATAGCGATTCTTTACCATTCCTAGTTTGCGATGAGCTATTTGCTAATTACAAATTACCCATTCATTTCCTTCATTTCCATAGGGCGGTTGGACTCACTTTTAGCTCGAACGGCTGAATGGATTTCCACAAAACTTGGCAAAATTGTAGGGACTGGTAGCCCGATGTGCCTTTGCTATGTCTCAAGATATATGCTCCAGTGGTTTTTACGAAAATTAACTTTGAAAAATATATATTTGGCTACATTGGGCTATATATATGTTAGAGCCCAAACGTAGCCCAATGTAGCCCAATGTAGCCCAATGTAGCCCAAAGATGGCCACCAGAGACAAAAAAAAACAAATGTAGCCCAAATATCAGCCAGATGTAGCCCAACTTTAGCCCAATGACAGAATGTCCCAGAGTGTTCTAAAGAACAACTAGAACGCTAACAGTCTTACTTATGACAAAAGTATGGCACACCTGAAGTCATCTTGATTGGAATAAAGTGGTAACACTTAATACATTTAATTTGAAAAGGAACAAAATGAGGGGTTTCATTTTGCCATAGAAATGTTATACATATATATACCTACTGGCGGTCACCAGTAGGTATATATAGTTAGGATTTTTTCTCTATGGGATTTTTGAAAATTCTATGTCTAATAACTTTGGCGTTTGTGGACGGAATTGGCTGAAATTTTCAGGAAAATGGAACATTTTGTTTCTGAGCAGCCACTGAAAATGTGGGGGGGGTTCGTCAAGGGGGGGCCGTGAAAAAAGGGGGTCCCAAAACGCGTTTTTCCAATGTTAATTTCCATAGGGCGGTTGGCCTCACTTTTAGCCCGAACGGCTGAATGGATTTGCATGAAACTTGGCAAAATTGTAGGGACTGTTAGCCCGATGTGCCTTTGCTAGGTCTCAATATATGTGCTCCAGTGGATTTTGAGAAATTAACGTTCAAAAAAAGATATATATCTGTAACAGCGCTCCGGGTAGCGCTCCGGTTCGCGTACTTGACGCGTAACGGAACTTCGCGAAGCGAAGCTGATTGGCTCTCCGGTGTCTGTCAACATTCTAAACAGTCCGGAGCGGCCGCCATCTTGTCTCTCGGTAGGATCGAGAGACAAGAGGAGGCCAACACAAAGGGGGAAATGACCATAAGGGGGTATAGTAGATCCTCCCTGACCCCCTAGGTTTGATGTGGAGGCTTTAAAAGGGCCCCGCGGGGCAAAAAAACAAACAAAAAAAAACGTTTTTTTTCGTGGGGTGCGCCTGGTACGCGTAACGGAAAGCGGACTGGGGAGCGTACTGCAAGGAAACAAGAATGATTGACTTTTAACTTATTGTATGTTTATAGACTTTTTTTTTTTT
This sequence comes from Lissotriton helveticus, assembly GCF_964261635.1. Taxonomy (NCBI): domain Eukaryota; kingdom Metazoa; phylum Chordata; class Amphibia; order Caudata; family Salamandridae; genus Lissotriton; species Lissotriton helveticus. Next base: position 1,707,528,147 of record NC_136065.1, on the reverse strand, counting down.
TTCTGCTGAGTGACGTCTCGGCCTATCTCCACGGGATGCAGTCCCTACCATCTCGGCGTTTAAGCCCAGGGGGACCGGTAGTGTGGGAGAGATAACGTCTGTTAACGTTCGATTCGAAGGACATCAGGAAGTGTTGATAAACATTGTCTGCGCCATCTTGCCTTTTTTCAAATGCCACACTTTTGTCGTGCACGGCAGCCATTTTAGATGCCTTGACCAGACCCACTCTCTGCACGCTGTCGATCCTTAGCATGGCTCCCCACCCTCGCAAGCATCTCCCCCAGGCACTGGTCACCCCCGCTCTCTGTCTTATGCATGGGCAATAAACCTCCCCCCATCTGCGCTGCTCTTCCTTGAGAATCACACCCTGTGCCCGCCCGACACCTCCCTTTCGCCCTATTCACTACCGCACCCTCTGACACTCCTCTTCCTCTGTGTCCGATTGTCCAGGCCGGTCCCAGGCTATCACCTAGCCCTGCAGATGTAGTTTATGGCCCCAGCTGTAAAGAATCACCCCTCTTCAAAGGAGTTACAGTAGATCAAGGCCCCCACCCGATGAGATCCGTCACACCACACGCGTTCCTACTATCTGAAAACCATCCTGTATTGTGATTGGGGAGGGGACCGAGCCTGAAGCGGAAGATTCCAGGGATGCCTCTTTGTACATCAAAGTTTTTACAATTATGTGTCACATTAAAAATATATAGCACTCCAACAAAGTAGTAGGATTATAAAACTTTAATAACTTATAAATATATACAACGCAACAAAAACAGTAAATACATTTAAACATTTTTTTGAAAAAAGAAGCAACAATGGTCAGTAGCTGTGTTTTGTGCGAATAGTCCCAAGGCAGCACAACGTGCTGAGTTCTGGACGGCACCCAGGTGATGTTACCTGGGTGCCGCACTGGTTTTTGGTATCCTACAATGCAGCTCCGAAAAACGGCGTGGGGCGTCCCGGGGGGTGCGGGGGGAGGCCTCGTCAGTAGCGGTCTGTTGTGCGAATAGTCCCAAGGCAGCAGAACGCGCTGAGATGTGGATGGCACCCAGGTAATGTCTTGTAAGTTGCCGCACTGGTTTTGGTATCCTACAATGCTGCTCCGAATAACGGCGTGGGGCGCCCCGGGGGGGGGGGGTGAGGCGGCGTGAACGGGCCTCCCCAGGTGGAGGCTCGTCTGCTGTAGTGGGGCGCCCCTTTACCGTTTCAGTTGCCATTCCGCCCGCTTTTGGTACACTGTGCCAAAATCCGCCATTCAGCTGAGTTTTGCCCACTCTTGCGGTGCAGCGATAGGCGGCTGCCACAGGACTCTCAAAATGGCGGCAGGCTCTTTCCTTTTTGGGCCTGGTCCACTGAAATGGCCCTGGGACACCTTGGAACTCGGACGCTTGTCTGCTAGGTCTTGGACCCCATTCTCGAAAGCGTCCCCTCAGCCTTGAAGATTCTACAAAAGTCTTGGGGGCCCCGACTCCTGCAGGCTTCCGGTGGGGAGCGGCTGCCATGATTGCTCGCGGAATGACCACGACGGAGCCACGAGATGGTGGTGCTTTCATGCTGACGCCAGCTTCAGTCTGAAACATCCAGAAACAAGGTGGGGCTTTCATCGTTTGGGAAAAAAAAATGTTCTAACCCAATGAAAAGTGTTATTTTTAGGTCATATGATCAAGCCTTCCATCATTAGGAAACCAAAAGTAAAATGAACCAATGAAAAGTTTTATAAACAAGTCACATGACCTGTTATGCGGCATAGGGCTATAAAAAGCGTAGAAAATCCGTTGGCACGTGAGGCGGCGTCAGTAGCGGACCGATGTGCGAATAGGCCGAAGGCAGCACAACGCGCCAAGATCCGGATGGCACCGAGGTGGTGTCCAGCAAGTTGCCGCACTGGTGTGGCCATCCTACAATGCTGCGCCGAAAGTCGGCGTGGGGCGCCCCGTTGGCCTGTGAGTTCGCGTCAGTCAGTGGGGGCTGTTTGAGGATCTGACTGCATTGGAAAGCAATGTGATGCTGTGCGTCGCCCCCAAGATGGAGGTTCCTCGGCTGCAGTGGGGCGCCCCTTGGTGTTTCACTCGCTATGCAGCTGAGTTGCGTGTGAGGCGGCGTTAGTAGCGGACCGATGTGCGAATAGGCCGAAGGCAGCACAACGCGCCAAGATCCGGAAGGCACCGAGGTGGTGTCCAGCAAGTTGCCGCACTAGTGTGGCCATCCTACAATGCTGCGCCGAAAGTCGGCGTGGGGCGCCCCGTTGGCCTGTGAGTTTGCTTCAGTCAGTGGGGGCTGTTTGAGGATCTGACTGCATTGGAAAGCAATGTGATGCTGTGCGTCGCCCCCAAGATGGAGGTTCCTCGGCTGCAGTGGGGCGCCCCTTGGTGTTTCACTCGCTATGCAGCTGAGTTGCGTGCGCACTTGTGGCGAATAGGCCGAAGGCAGCACAACGCGCAGAGATCTGGATGGCACCGAGGTGGTGTCCAGCAAGTTGCCGCACTGGTGTGGCCATCCTACAATGCTGCGCCGAAAGTTGGCGTGGGGTGCCCCGTTGGCCTGTGAGGTGGCGTCAGTAGCGGACCGATGTGTGAATAGGCCGGAACCAGCACAAGGCGCCAAGATCCGGATGGCACCGAGGTGGTGTCATAGTTGAGAGTTCTGAGCAGCGCTTGTAACACTGTCTGAAGCTTATTTGCACCTGCTGCAGCTTCACTATTGCCCTGGTGTGGCCTAAGATCGCCCATGACATAGGCGGCCGCCTCCCGGGGTCCAGCGGAACTTTTTTCCTTTTCCTTTGTGCATCTTGTCCCACAATCCGTTTGACCTGAAGACACGACCAGGTCCCTGAATGTGTGCAGGGGGACGCTATTGATTGAATCAAAATGGCGGCTTCACACAAAGCTGACTCAAGCGTTGCTGCTGATGCTATACATACAAAAACTGGTTTTCAGTTTGTACATTCTTCAGGATTTTTCCATCCAAGGCTGGTTGAGAGTTTGTAGAACAATGGCTTCAGATTTTCAACATACTACTCTTCAACATTCTTCCTAAATGTAACAATGTGAGACTCACTAGGAGAACGGTGTAGTGAGGGCCACAAACGGCTGTTTATCTTTCCTTTCAAAATGCTGCCAACAATATTTTCGGAATGGAAGACACCACAAGGCGCTGAGATTCGGTTGCCACCGAGGTGGTGTCCAGCAAGTTGCCGCACTGGTGTGGCCATCCTACAATGCTGCGCCGAAAGTCGGCGTGGGGTGCCCGAAGGTGGGGGTGGGGAGGCAGCGCAAACGAGCCTCTCCCGCTTCTCCATGTGGAGGCACTTCATCTGCAGTGGGGCGCCGAGATCCGGATGGCACCGAGGTGGTGTCTAGCAAGTTGCCGCACTGGTGTGGCCATCCTACAATGCTGCGCCGAAAGACGGCGTGGGGTGCCCGAAGGGGGGGGGGAGGCGGCGCAAACGAGCCTCTCCCGCCTCTCCAGGTTGAGGCACTTCATCTGCAGTGGAGCGCCGTCTAGCTGAGTTTCGCCCGCTCTTGCTGCTACAGCGACAGGCGGCTGCAACAGGACTCTCAAAATGGCGGCCTGTTCTTTGGATTTGGGCCTGGTCCACTAAAATGGCCCTGGGACACCTTAGAACTCGGACGCTCGAATTTTTTTTCCTTTCCTCTACATGCAAAAAAGGTAAATGCCCGGTACGTTACCTGCCTCATCTGCCACGATGTACTCTCCAGAGGAACCGAAAAAAAATATAGTTATGGTAATTATACCATGCATCGTCATATGGAGAGGTGGCACCGATTAATTATAGTGCTGCACAAAAGAGAGATTTGGAGGACAACCCCCGACCTGCCAGTACATTCACCAAAGAAGTGGCACTGACAGCATCAGAGGCAAGGGAAACGGTCCCAAATATTCAGAAGAACTTTGGAAAGATTAAAATGACATGTTTAGATTGTGGCAAATTAATTTCATGTGGACAGATGAGTGTTACTCTAATAAATACAGCATATGAACATCATCATAGTCGATGGTTGGTGGAGACATTTTGACTATATCCTGGACCTGCCCGTCCTCGCCCAAAATGGCGCCGGAATAAATGGGACTCGTAACTCCTTGTTGTGTACTGGTTGCACAACCTTGATATCACGAGATACGTATGCAGTTTTGAAGCACATGGCGGGCGGGGACGAGAATTGATTGAATATTTCGACATCCCTATTGATATTAAGTTCTGATGTGTTATTGATTACTGTACTATTGAAAGTTCGAATTAACGTCACCCATGGTACTTGCCCGCAAATGTATATCTAGATTATTTTATTGTAACTGGCCCTGTCGTATTTTAATTATAAAATGTACGTCCACCGATTCCGCAACTGTTAGACACCTTAGTTCTTGCAACCTAATGGTCCGCCCGTTACGTTCCTCTACAGTGTAAATGTCTCCTCATCATATACGATTACAGTTTGCTCCGTGGCCGGCCCACGTGGTTATAGGCCTGTATTTGTATACTGACATTTTCACAATAAAGGTTTTTAAAAGAAAACATGGTAGTAGTATTTACATTGGTAAAGTTTTTAATAATAGTCACTGTTTTCGAATCAGTAAAAGGCAAGTGAAATAAAGCAGTCCAATTACATGAAGGGTAAAAGGTATAATACGCAGGAAGGCAGTAAAGATAAATGGTCAAGGGCTGTTGTGTTTTCTACCTCTGCAACATAAAGTGATCGATAAGAATCTGATATTCAGGCGTATCGGCAACTAAGACAGCAGGCCGAGCCTCTTTTGCTCAACGGCTCCGTCATGGGACGAAGAAACGCCCTTTTTCTCGAAAAAGGAATATATTTTACTTGCAGGACAGTTGTAAATTTTCCGGGAAAGTACATTAGCCTGGAACATTATAACATATATGTTTAAGAAAAAATAATGTTCGAAAGTAATAAAAAGTGTAATTTTTAGGTCATATGACCAAGCCTTTCATCATTAGAATAAGAAAAGTAAAATGAACCAATGAAAAGTTTTATTAACAAGTCACATGACCTGTTATGCTTACGTTACGCGCTGCGCGCCGCGCCCCGGATCGCTTCCGGGAAGCTGCGCTTCGCGCACCGGAGCACTTCCGGATGCGCTAACGCGGCGAGTCATATGACGCATTACGCGACAACGCAGGTCCAGAATATAGTCAAAATGTCTCCACCAACCAGCGGTCGGAACACAACCCCTTTCAGCAGGCTAAATAGTTCTGTTAAATGACAACAGAAGGGACAGGCAACAAGAACCATCAGTCAAAGAGGGGAGGGCAAGTTCTTCTCTACCGGGTCACGTTGGGGCGCTACCGGAACTGATCGAATTGGTAGTCTACAGTGTTTCTGGATGTTTCAGACTGAAGCTGGAGTCAGCATGAGAGCACCACCATCTCGTAGCTCCGTCGTGGCCATTCCACGAGCAATCATGGCAGCCGCTCCCCACCAGAAGCCTGCGGGAGTCGGGGGCCCCCAAGACTTTTGTAGAATCTTCAAGGCTGAGGGGACGCTTTCGAGAATGGAGCCCAAGCCCTAGCAGACAAGCGTCCGAGTTCCAAGGTGTCGCAGGGCCATTTTAGTGGACCACGCCCAAATCTGAAGAGCCGGCCGCCATTTTGAGAGTCCTGTGGCAGCCGCCTATCGCTGCACCGCAAGAGCGGGAGCAACTCAACTACATGGTGAGCGAGACGCTGTAGTCGCAAGAGCGGGCGGTAAACAGCTGAATAGCGGAAGAGGCACAGTGTAGCAAAAGCGGGCGGAATGGCAACTGAAACGGTAAAGGGGCGCCCCACTACAGCGTGTCTTTAGGTCAAACGGATTGTGGGACAAGGTCAAGAATGGAAGAGTCACCAAAAGGCAAAAAGTTCCGCTAGACCCCGGGAGCCGGCCACCTATGTCGGGGGCGATCTCAGGCCACACCAGGGCAACACCACTTGGGGAGGGGGCCGGAGCCAAGCGCCCCCTCCGAGTCCGCGCCATCAAACCGTCCCTCGGGGGCCTCCGTAAAGCGGTTCAGGGAGGTACCGCATCACACTGTTTTCAAATGCAGTCACGTCCTCAAACAGCCCCCACTTACATTGAGAATAGTGAAGCTGTAGCAGGTGCAAATAAGCTTCAGACAGTCTAACAAGCACTCCTCAAAACTTTGAACTATCAGAGTGCATGAGTTTCATGCTCGATCGATTGAGCTAGCCGGATCGGGCAACAAAAAGTATAAAATAGTTATGTAAATAGTTATTTAATAAAATGTTTTACCCTGTTACTTTGCTGGTGTGTTGTATATATTTGTAATATTTGCATAGAGTTTATCGTTATTTTGGGCGGGGTGGGTGGCGGAGCCGAGCTGTCTTGCAGCCATCATGGTGTGGAGCTCAGTTCATCTCACTAGTTTCGTATTTCTCATGAGGGGTTGTTCCTAATGTTTCTATTTTAGCGAGGTCAAAAAGAGATCCCATTAGTGGCCTACTGATTTTGCTCGATTCCTTTTGTTTTTTACATGATTTTTCACTATCTGCAAAGACTAAACAGAGTATTGCGACTCTGTGCTTGTTTGTAAATAGAGAATGAACCAAAGAGAACCAATTCTAAAACAGTAAATGCTTGGATAACAATCAATCAAATGGAGAGAGAAGCAGGCACGACGGATTACAACGGGGGCAAAGGCCTGCGTTAACTACCCTTCACTATCTGCAAAGAGAGAGTACTCCTAATAGAAATGAGGGGGGGGCAGCATTCAAAGCAGATCAGTGTGCATAAACACGAAATTTTTTTACTTACCACGTACTTGACATTCGACAGCTTATGATATTTGCTATTAAAAAAACATTGAAATTCACTGAAAAAACCATAGGTTAGAGACCATATATAGTTAGGAATTAGCATTTACAAAACCTTGAAAATTCACTGAAAAAACCATAGGTTATAGACCATATATAGTTAGGAATTAGCATTTAAAAAACCTTTTTTTACTGACACAAAACCATTGAAATTCCATATATAGTTAGTTGTACTAACTATATATCGCACACCCGCAATCCACTGCTGATCATGTCACATATTACATCATTCATGACATGGTCAGTGACATCACTGATGACATCTCAAATGACATCACTGATGACATCACTGATGACAACATCCAGTGACTGTATGTTTCTGTAAAGGTAAAATATGTCTTACATATTGAAGAATGAGTGGATTTATAAGTGTCTGGATGAAGGATTTATTAGGTGCATGACTGACTGTATGAGTGACTGATTAAATGTGTCTCACTGAGTGCATGGGTTAGTGACTAAACTGTCTTAATTTGTGCATCATTATGTCTGTTGTTCTGTAAACTGCTGCATGTGTTGATCAGTAGCTATAAGAGTAACTATATGGGTTATTGGTTGATTGCCTAAGTATTTGTATGGGAGACTGAGTGTGTGTGTGGGTGGCTGGGAGGTGCATAACTCTGTGCATAGATGTGTGAGCAGTTGATTCACTAGATGTATGGGTTCAAAAGTGCATGTGGAAACACCTGTATGGGCGGTTGACTGTGTGCAGCTATATGAGTAACTATATGGGTTATTGGTTGATTGCCTAAGTATTTGTATGGGAGACTGAGTGTGTGTGTGGGTGGCTGGGAGGTGCATAACTCTGTGCATAGATGTGTGAGCAGTTGATTCACTAGATGTATGGGTTCAAAAGTGCATGTGGAAACACCTGTATGGGCGGTTGACTGTGTGCATGAGTGTATTGGTGAGTGAATGGATATCTAAGTGCTACATGTCAAAGTAAGTACATATGTAAAACACAGTACATGTGAGAGTTGACATATATAAATAACTGTGCATAAGAGCCAGTGAATGTGTGAGTGGCTGTATGGATCATTGTGAACTTGTATCAGGGATTGTATAAGAGAGTAAATATGTGTTGGTATATGTTTGAATAAGTAAGGTGTGTATAACTGTATAGTTGAGGAAATGGAGGTGTGATTGATTCTTTGCATGACTGACTAGGTGTGTGAGTAACTCCATGGATGAGTGACAGTCTGTGAGTGTCTGTTTACACTGAGTGTATCTAAGGTTATATTAGAGTCTGAAGAGGTTCATCGTATTATCACATGAATGATGTCATCAGTGATGTGATCAGTAATGTCAAATGAGATGTCATCAGTGATGTCATCAGTGATGTCATTTGATATGTCATCAGTGATGTCATCAGTGATGTCACTGACCATGTCATGAATGATGTAATATGTGACATGATCAGCAGTGGATTGCGGGTGCGCGATATATAGTTAGTACAACTAACTATATATGGAATTTCAATGGTTTTGTGTCAGTAAAAAAAGGTTTTTTAAATGCTAATTCCTAACTATATATGGTCTATAACCTATGGTATTTTCAGTGAATTTTCAAGGTTTTGTAAATGCTAATTCCTAACTATATATGGTCTATAACCTATGTTTTTTTCCAGTGAATTTCAATGGTTTTTTAATAGCAAATATCAAAAGCTGTAAAATGTATTCTTCTTTTAAAGGAAAAATATATTTTATATGTATTTAATATAATTTTTTTATGTATATACATTTTTTGAGGGAACGAATTTATCAACTATCATGCTGAAGAAGAGTGTGGGGAAAAAAAAACAAAGAGGAGGACTAAGAGGAAAGAACAATCAGTTCAAAAATACAATTGCTTTAAAGCATGAAGTGCTTTTCCACACATTCACATTTAAATAACCCATATTAGAACATACAAAATATCTACAGAGGAGACGGTGTACATTGAATTTTAGACTCTTCATTGGTACCTACATGTTGGTACTTACATCACCCACACAACACAACAACCGGGACGCTGTCACAGATATATATATTTTTTTGAACGTTAATTTCTCAAAATCCACTGGAGCACATATCTTGAGACCTAGCAAAGGCACATCGGGCAAACAGTCTCTACAATTTTGCCAAGTTTCATAGAAATCCATTCAGCCGTTCGAGCTAAAAGTGAGTCCAACCGCCCTATGGAAAACTCAATGTTAAAAACACGTTTGAAACCCCCCCAAACTTTCAGGGGACGCTCAGAAACAAATTGTGCCATTTTCCTGAAAATTGCAGCCAATTCCGTCCATCAACGCCAAAGTTATTCAACATAGAATTTTCAGAAATCCCTATTCAAAAAAATCCTAACTATATATACCTACTGGCGACCGCCAGTAGGTAATATATATATATATATATATATATATATATATATATATATATATTCACTGAAAAAAACATAGGTTATAGACCATATATAGTTAGGAATTAGCATTTACAAAACCTTGAAAATTCACTGAAAAAACCATAGGTTATAGACCATATATAGTTAGGAATTAGCATTTACAAAACCTTATTTTACTCACACAAAACCATTGAAATTCGCATATATAGTTAGTTGCACTAACTATATATCGCTCACCCGCAATCCACTGCTGATCATGTCACATATTACATCATTCATGACATGGTCAGTGACATCACTGATGACATCACTGATGACATCTCAAATGACATCACTGATGACATCACTGATGACAACATCCAGTGACTGTATGTTTCTGTAAAGTTAAAATATGTCTTACATATTGAAGAATGAGTGGATGTATAAGTGTCTGGATGAAGGATTTAGTAGGTGCATGACTGACTGTATGAGTGAGTGATTAAATGTGTCTCACTGAGTGCATGGGTTAGTGACTAAACTGTCTTAATTTGTGCATCATTATGTCTGTTGTTCTGTAAACTGCTGCATGTGTTGATCAGTAGCTATATGAGTAACTATATGGGTTATTGATTGGTTGCCCAAGTATTTGCATGGGAGACTGAGTGTGTGTGTGGGTGGCTGGGAGGTGTATGACTCTGTGCATAGATGTGTGAGCAGTTGATTCACTAGATGTATGGGTTCAAAAGTGCATGTGGAAACAGCTGTATGGACGGTTGACTGTGTGCATGAGTGTATTGGTGAGTGAATGGATATCTCAGTGCTACATGTCAAAGTAAGTACATATGTAAAACACAGTACATGTGAGAGTTGACATATATAAATAACTGTGCATAAGAGCCAGTGAATGTGTGAGTGGCTGTATGGATCATTGTGAACTTGTATCAGGGATTGTATGAGAGAGTAAATATGTGTTAGTATATGTTTGAATAAGTAAGGTGTGTATAGCTGTATAGTTGAGGAAATGGAGGTGTGATTGATTCTTTGCATGACTTACTAGGTGTGTGAGTAACTCCATGGATGAGTGACAGTCTGTGAGTGTCTGTTTACACTGAGTGTATCTAAGGTTATATTAGAGTCTGAAGAGGTTCATCGTATTATCACATGAATGATGTCATCAGTGATGTGATCAGTAATGTCAAATGAGATGTCACCAGTGATGTCATCAGTGATGTCATTTGAGATGTCATCAGTGATGTCATCAGTGATGTCATCAGTGATGTTATTTGAGATGTCATCAGTGATGTCATCAGTGATGTCATTTGAGATGTCATCAGTGATGTCATTTGAGATGCCATTAGTGATGTCATCAGTGATGTCATTTGAGATGTCATCAGTGATGTCACTGACCATGTCATGAATGATGTAATATGTGACATGATCAGCAGTGGATTGCGGGTGCGCGATATATAGTTAGTGCAACTAACTATATATGCGAATTTCAATGGTTTTGAGTGAGTAAAATAAGGTTTTGTAAATGCTAATTCCTAACTATATATGGTCTATAACCTATGGTTTTTTCAGTGAATATATATATATATGCTGGGATTTGCAGTTCCTACCTACTTGGACTACCTCAGCAGGTGACATTGATCATGGCTAGGGGGAGGAACTGGAATTTGTACTTACTTCATAAAGGTGGGGCAGAACTGTGAGAGGCGTTTTCCTGTTTCCATGCTGGGCGCTGAGGAGGCCACACTCGGCCGAAATGCATACGCCCGCCCGTTTTTGCTGCATTAAAGGTTCTCCATTGTACCCCCCAAGCGGCCTCAGACTCTTCTTTGCTGAAGATCCTTGTTCATATTTCCGCACTACTTTGCCAGTTTAGTGCTTCTGGGGCCGCCGCACGTTTGCAGGCTTGATTCTCACTGGCTGCGATGTGCTCCGGCGCATCTGACTTTGTCTCCGAGGCTTCGGATAGAATCAAGCCCACCAGCGCATCTGGGAGGAAGAAACACGGTGGCAGAGTCACTGCACTCTACCCCGGACCTGGCACACTGTCGCACGGGTCCCCGTGAATCAGCGAACCCGGACATGTTGGGAGTGCGCTTTTGGGGGGCGCGAGGAGTCCTTTTCCTGTGGCAGGCTAAGCGGGACACCAGACACAGCGCTTTCTTCCAGCCCTGCTATTTCCCCACCAAAAATACGACGAACCCAGCAGAACACTGCATGCTGGGATTTGCAGTTCCTACCTACTTGGACTACCTCAGCAGGTGACATTGATCATGGCTAGGGGGAGGAGCTGGAATTTGTACTTACTTCATAAAGGTGGGGCAGAACTGTGAGAGGCGTTTTCCTGTTTCCATGCTGGGCGCTGAGGAGGCCACACTCGGCCGAAATGCATAGGCCCGCCCGTTTTTGCTGCATTAAAGGTTCTCCATTGTACCCCCCAAGCGGCCTCAGACTCTTCTTTGCTGAAGATCCTTGTTCATATTTCCGCACTACTTTGCCAGTTTAGTGCTTCTGGGGCCGCCGCACGTTTGCAGGCTTGATTCTCACTGGCTGCGATGTGCTCCGGCGCATCTGACTTTGTCTCCGAGGCTTCGGATAGAATCAAGCCCACCAGCGCATCTGGGAGGAAGTAACACGGTGGCAGAGTCACTGCACTCTACCCCGGACCTGGCACACTGTCGCACGGGTCCCCGTGAATCAGCGAACCCGGACATGTTGGGAGTGCGCTTTTGGGGGGCGCGAGGAGTCCTTTTCCTGTGGCAGGCTAAGCGGGACACCAGACACAGCGCTTTCTTCCAGCCCTGCTATTTCCCCGCCAAAAATACGACGAACCCAGCAGAACACTGCATGCTGGGATTTGCAGTTCCTACCTACTTGGACTACCTCAGCAGGTGACATTGATCATGGCTAGGGGGAGGAGCTGGAATTTGTACTTACTTCATAAAGGTGGGGCAGAACTGTGAGAGGCGTTTTCCTGTTTCCATGCTGGGCGCTGAGGAGGCCACACTCGGCCGAAATGCATACGCCCGCCCGTTTTTGCTGCATTAAAGGTTCTCCATTGTACCCCCCAAGCGGCCTCAGACTCTTCTTTGCTGAAGATCCTTGTTCATATTTCCGCACTACTTTGCCAGTTTAGTGCTTCTGGGGCCGCCGCACGTTTGCAGGCTTGATTCTCACTGGCTGCGATGTGCTCCGGCGCATCTGACTTTGTCTCCGAGGCTTCGGATAGAATCAAGCCCACCAGCGCATCTGGGAGGAAGAAACACGGTGGCAGAGTCACTGCACTCTACCCCGGACCTGGCACACTGTCGCACGGGTCCCCGTGAATCAGCGAACCCGGACATGTTGGGAATGCGCTTTTGGGGGGCGCGAGGAGTCCTTTTCCTGTGGCAGGCTAAGCGGGACACCAGACACAGCGCTTTCTTCCAGCCCTGCTATTTCCCCGCCAAAAATACGACGAACCCAGCAGAACACTGCATGCTGGGATTTGCAGTTCCTACCTACTTGGACTACCTCAGCAGGTGACATTGATCATGGCTAGGGGGAGGAGCTGGAATTTGTACTTACTTCATAAAGGTGGGGCAGAACTGTGAGAGGCGTTTTCCTGTTTCCATGCTGGGCGCTGAGGAGGCCACACTCGGCCGAAATGCATACGCCCGCCCGTTTTTGCTGCATTAAAGGTTCTCCATTGTACCCCCCAAGCGGCCTCAGACTCTTCTTTGCTGAAGATCCTTGTTCATATTTCCGCACTACTTTGCCAGTTTAGTGCTTCTGGGGCCGCCGCACGTTTGCAGGCTTGATTCTCACTGGCTGCGATGTGCTCCGGCGCATCTGACTTTGTCTCCGAGGCTTCGGATAGAATCAAGCCCACCAGCGCATCTGGGAGGAAGAAACACGGTGGCAGAGTCACTGCACTCTACCCCGGACCTGGCACACTGTCGCACGGGTCCCCGTGAATCAGCGAACCCGGACATGTTGGGAGTGCGCTTTTGGGGGGCGCGAGGAGTCCTTTTCCTGTGGCAGGCTAAGCGGGACACCAGACACAGCGCTTTCTTCCAGCCCTGCTATTTCCCCGCCAAAAATACGACGAACCCAGCAGAACACTGCATGCTGGGATTTGCAGTTCCTACCTACTTGGACTACCTCAGCAGGTGACATTGATCATGGCTAGGGGGAGGAGCTGGAATTTGTACTTACTTCATAAAGGTGGGGCAGAACTGTGAGAGGCGTTTTCCTGTTTCCATGCTGGGCGCTGAGGAGGCCACACTCGGCCGAAATGCATACGCCCGCCCGTTTTTGCTGCATTAAAGGTTCTCCATTGTACCCCCCAAGCGGCCTCAGACTCTTCTTTGCTGAAGATCCTTGTTCATATATATATATATATATATATATATATATATATATATATATATATATGTATATATATATATATATATATATATATATATTTACTTTGATTCCTCCCTCGGCTAGAATCGTTGCCCCCAAACCGTGATTCGTGTCCTCCCGCGGACCCCCAGGAAGTAGGTTCTTAAAATCCGTAAATTACTCCTTGCAAACCAGGAATGTCGATGCCATGTGTGGTGCACCAAATCTCTTTATTCTGCCTCAGTCTAACGCGTTTTAGAGCTCTGTGCTCCTTGCTCACTGACAATAAAAATTAAAAAGCAGCCATTTCTTTAAAGTTCCCCTTTGCGTGTCAGGTGAAACTATACAACCATAAAAAGTGAAAACAGACCTGTACCAGCAGAATTGGAAACACAGCCCATTTCAGATCATAAATGAGAAAGTGCCAGAATCTGAAGATAACATCATTGCATTAAACAATAAGGTGAAAAATATGGTACAATAAATACAGAAACTTGCTACAAGAAATTCCTAAGTAATTAGCTTGATTGGAATTATGTAGTGCCCTAAAGGTTGGAAACCTTAGATACCCTTATGATCTAAAAAATAAATTAGGGAAGTGTAAAAGCCAATAGGCTCAACTGTTGCCACAATAATACAGATTATTCTTGATAATACTCAAAGAATTCTTTAAGCTAGGATGCACATTAACTAGATATGAATAAAGGCAACTCTATGTAGTTTACTGGCTATGGAGAAGAAAATGCAGTACCAAGAAGACTTTTGACGAACATATCAGATTTACCTGTCCCTGGTGGAGAAAGTGGCATTGTCACAAGCACGCCTTATCCCAAAACTGTTCTGTGTGTTTCAGAACATTCTAGCGGACACGGACAGGATTGTAGCTTTCCTCACAGCCACATCGGACAAATGGACTGCATTCACGAACAGGAATGGCATTGTGACTAGACATACCCCGGTGTACCACCCAGCTGGGAATGGCCTCGCAGAGAGTTTCAACGGCGTGATCATGGGGTACATCCAAGCAGCCATCAGTGCAGGGAAGAATTGGGAGATGGAAATTAGACATACTGTATGGGCTTACCGCATCACTCACACAATGACCGGATACAGTCCGTTTAAGATTCTACGTGGCCTGGAACCGTTCACAGGAGACAACACAGTTTGGCTGAACCTTACACTTCAGAATAAGTGGTCCCCAGCGGTTGTCCGAAGCAATTTGGAGACGGCCCAGAAAATCTACATGGACCACTACAACAAGACGCACAGCGTGAGAGAGGTCTCATTGGAAAAAGGGGAATGGGTCCGAGTGAGGCTGGCCCATAGGAAAGGTGAAAGCAAGTTCAGCGAACCCTTGCAAGTCAAAGAAACCTACTCGAGATCCGCCTTATTAAGTGATGGCAAAATATTGCCCCACAGTAGGATGGCCAAATGCAACAAAGTGATTGGATGGAACAAGGAAGACTCTACAACAAGCACTGGAACAACCAGTTGGGAGTCGGATAACGAGGAGGACAGATCAGAGACAGACACACAGAGACACATCACAACAAGAGATAACAAAGGCGAAATTGCAACACAAAAGAACAGAGGAGTCACGCGGCCACACGACAACTTAGGCCACAAGAACGCCCCAAGGCCCACGAAGCAGACACTATGCAGCAAAACCCCTCAGCTCACAACAGCGACCAGCAAGAGAATTCAGGGGAAACCAGAGCATGCACGAGGGACTCACATGTGACACAATTACCCACTGCACGCAGCTGTAGAGGCGGGGCAGTAGTGCTACCAAAAAGATACAGAGAATATGATATGTGACTCCCCCGTATGTTATGAATTCCCTCTTCCCATTCTTTTCCCCGTCACAATTATTGACATGTGTTAAGGTACCTGTGTCTTTGAATAGTTCCTCTTTAGCACCACTGTGGGGCTACAGTTCATTTAAATATGATTTTATTAAAGGATGGAGATATGTGTTGTAGCGCTCTAGTGGTTACACCACGTGATGACCTGAAACATGCTGGGAGCGCTGGCAGCCATTTCGCAAAGAGTGTCTTATGTGTGCAAGTCACCCCGGCGCTCTCTGCTGCTTTATACAATAAAGGCTGCTACCGACTACGATCCTGTGTGGCGTCTCATTTCCCCCGCTACCACTCACTACGGTTTGTTATCACTTACTGATAATACAAGAAACTGTGGGTTTAAGACATTTTCTCAAACATTTCAATTGCATTATAGATAGTCCCAAATCCAGCTGTGCCCCAATCCTAATTGGCTATGGGGCCATACCCCACACCTTTCTGGTATACTGAGTAAAGGTGAGCCTGACAGACTCTCATTATTTTGAGGTCAGTCATCCATGAGCTATGCCTGCACTATATGCGTAGAATCCTGGCTGCCTGAGCCAAACTTTGTCAGGCTGAAGAAGTCACAGCTCCTGTTGGCGTGACATCTTCAGCCAGGCAAAGCGCCTGGAGGCCTTCCCTCTCAAGAGGAGAATGTCACTGATTGCCTCCGACCTAGGCACTTCAGTTCTAAGCCCTGAAGAGCACAGGGCTGGGTGTCAATCGCTGACACCGCATCACAGAGTGGGGTGGAGAAAATACATTTTAATTTAAATTATGTGGTTTCATATTGTAAATGATATCTTTGGCCATAGAGTGGCATTGTCACAAGCACGCCTTATCCCAAAACTGTTCTGTGCGTTACATTCTAGGAAAAGTTAAAAATGGCACAGTTTGCCCTAACAAACTCCTCTTTCTTCCTCCAGACTAAGAGGCATCATTTCAGGTGGACTCGAAAAGCATTCCCAGATAAGAAAATACACATTTCTTTTGTACTGGAATAGACCCAGCTGTAAATGTATGTGATTTTGTGGATATTAGTCCCACAACCATCACATAGGATTATTTGTTGTTAACAGAAAGGTTTAAGTCTTCTATAAAACTAACAAAGGAGTTCAGCAAAGCCTGCAGCCCTCTTGCGGTTCAGGCCATTAGGACCACAATGTCTGCATATAATAGTAATGGCACACACCGCGGCCCCACCTTTGGGCAATCTACTTTTAACTCTGAGAGGACCTGACCCAGGTAGTTACCATGAAGGTTAAAAAGAAAGGGGGCCAAGATGCAGCCCAGTCGAATGCCTCCTTGTATTGGAAATTTCCGTTTTGCGTAGGGTACCACTGCCATAGTGTCTCCATAGAGGTCCCTCAAAAATAAAACAATATTTTGATCTACCTTTATAGACAACATAATCTGACAGAGCTTTGTTCTGTTAACACGATCGAAAGTGGATGACAAATCCATAAATGCCAGACAGATACAGCCAGAGTGAGTAGCGGTGTACTTACTTAAAACCATATCCAGGTTCAAGCATTGGTCAACCATTAACAGCGCTGGGCAAAATCCATACTGCCCCTCCGATAAAACATTGTTATTTTGTCTACCCATTTGGAAGGTCTATCCAGGAGACTGCACCCTACCACCTTAACCACTGAATCAAGCAAAGAAATTGGCATATAGCAGAGAGTGCTGTCTCTGTCTCTTTACTTAAAGACGGGTACGATTATAGACAGTACTCATGACCCCGGGCCACATGCAACAAGTGCTGCATTAGTAAGGGAGGAGAGGACTGGTACACAGACCTTCACATTAGATGCATAGAGGTTGGGTGATATCCCGTGAGGACCTGAGGACCTGGGCCCCTGTATTTAGACAACCCCAGTATACCCTTCCTCACCTCCTCGGCTGAGAAGGAAAAAACAGATTTCCCTTCACTTATACCATGTCCCCCACTAAAGGTGGAAGAAGGGGCATTGTAACTTTCCACAAAATGGTTCACCCAACTCTCCTCTGTAATATGGGCCTCCAGAGAAGCAGTGGCTTCTACAGATAGGAAGGGGCTATTAATTACAATTTAAGGTACTAGCCGCTATCAAATGTGACAAAGCCTCTTCCTTCAAAATGTTCTTTTGTCTTGCAAGGTGGCATCACCATGACAGATTAAATATGTGGGCAGTGATGTACTCCAGTGGAATAACATAACAATTCAACTTACAAAAAAGAGCATAGGAAACATTATCTTCCAAAATGACATGTACCTTCATCATAGAGGAGGAGTTTAGCCTAAAGAATATCAGTGGAGGATCAGTGAGACTGTCAAAGATTGCTGTCCCAATAAGCTCATTTTGCAAATAGTTATACTTTGAATGTGAAGTTACTGTCTGATTTGCCCTGTATGTAGTTGTTGTACATATTGCCGCCTTTGCCTCGAGCTGTAGAATGTGGAATCTGGAATCATGCATTGCATGTGTTTGATTCCAGGTTCCGATCATTCCTACGAGGCGGTTGCTGAGGCAGGATGCTCTGAACTTACCTCGTCTTCAATAAATCCTACTGCTTCTTACTCACCTGGTCTCCTGAAGCTGATTCTATCTACAATATTTTGGCGACGATCCTACGAACCCCTTCACCACAGCCAGCCCTCTGCCACCGCGTCTCTTCAACGACCGACACTGGACACGATACTGACTCCTAGAAGTCCTTCAGCGGTTCGGGGGCACTTTCCAAAACTTCAGTACCGCTGCCACAATACTGCCGTGAGTCTATTCATCTCCCTGAATTTTCAAGGTAATTTACCCTAATCTTGAGTTTCCAACCGTCATTTTGTCAGACCTTTACCGCGAGGCGCAACGAGACTCCTTCACGCGCACACCAACGCGAGCTACAGCTTTCAGTCTACGCGTGCACAGCCTCGCGCGCCCCCACTACGTCATCACGCTCGCAGCCAGCACGCACAGCGGCCATTTTCTTCACTTTTCCTTTTGCCAACCAAATTTTGCCAATCACGACGCTATCTTTACTACAAAGCCCTTCTTTCAACAATTTTGCTTTGGAATTCAGCGGCAACTGTGCAAACACTATTAGATTATCACTTATCTTCATTACAGAGTGATTTACAAGAAATTAATATATTATAAAAAAAATATATATATATTTTTTTTTTTTAAGGCTTGCTACAAAGACTGTAATTTACAAGAAACTGTTCTATTATTGTGAATTTTTACATAATCTTGCTGTGCCAACTTTTAAGTTTATCCTGCCTCAGCTTAATTC
This sequence comes from Lissotriton helveticus, assembly GCF_964261635.1. NCBI lineage: Eukaryota > Metazoa > Chordata > Amphibia > Caudata > Salamandridae > Lissotriton > Lissotriton helveticus. The sequence continues at coordinate 1,707,509,451 of NC_136065.1, read as the reverse complement.
CGCATATAATATCCACAATTATTTGTTACTATGGCTACAACAGCAAATTCTACCATTGCACCACCTCCCCCATTTTTAGCTGAGGGAGATACACCTATCTTAGAGTGGGAAGAATGGATAGGTGTTTTTGAAAACTATTTGGAAGCCATTGATGGCCTTAGATTTCCTTTGTCTCGCAAAAAAGCGATTTTATTAAACTCTTTAGGAAAAGGAGGTCAACATGCTTTTAAGTTTCTACCTGAACTACGTGGTGCAGATGGTGAGCTGGTTGATAATCCATATATGGAAGCCAAAATGAGGCTTGAGAAGTACTTTGGGAAGAAGGTCAATATTGTCATGCAGAGACACAAGTTTTATACTATGCCTCAAAAGGACAAAGAATCTGTTGATCAAATGGTCACACGACTAAGAGAACTTTCGTTAAAGTGTGACTTTGGTCCCATGACCGATCAAATGATCAGAGATCAGCTAATTGTCCAATGCAAGAATAAAAGGATACAACAAAAACTTTGGGCTGCAAAAAATCCAAGCTTAATGGAAGCTATAGCTATTGCCAAAGTGGTGGAAGAATCCGACAAGTGTATGGAAGAAATGCACAGTCTAGAATTGAAGAAAGATGATTCTGTCAATATCGTGAACAAAGTGGATAAGAATTGTACTTCTACAGATGTCAAGCCGAAAAACTTTGTTCTTAGTGAAGTTAAACCCAAATTTGCAAATTTTAAACAGAGAAACAAAAATAGTGTTTCTTTTGGGAAAAGTAAATTTGTGGGTTGTTTCCGCTGCGGCAGCATGACTCACGCAGCTGACTTTGCAGGGTGTTTTGCTAGAGACAAAACCTGTATGAAATGTGGTAAAAGAGGCCATATCAGCAAGGCCTGTAGGTCTCCTTCAATCAATAAGGTTGCTTATGTTGATGATGAATATGTTCCTAATGAAATGTCTTTATGCATTGAGGGCTGTGATGATGTGGGAACATGCCTTTGTGTTGGTCTTCAAAGGCCAAAAGCTAATTTTGTTGTAGATGGAGTTGCCATAACGCTTCTAGTTGATCCAGGATCTATGTACTCTATCTTTCCCATGTGTTTATTTAAGAAACACTGGCCCAATGTAACACTTAATGTAAGTGACATTATTCCGAAAGGATATAGTGGGCAAATCATCAACATTATAGGCGTTATGGATGCTTCATTTGAATTTAAAGGCAGATGTTCTTCTGGTAAAGTATACATTTCAGATGAGGGTCCAGCTATATTAGGCTGGATACAACAATACGATTTGCGCATCATTTTAGACCCGCGGTCAGCAGAAAGTGTCCTCGTCATTGATGAATTTCACAGTATCAATGTCATCCTAGATAAGTTCTCTGATGTTTTTCGAACAGATTTAGACAAATTAGATGGTTACATGCATGAAATAAAACTTAAGAAAGATGCTTCTCCCGTGAGACATGCTCTTAGGAGAATTCCTATTGCCATTCGCAAAGATGTGAAAGATATGTTAGATGACATGCAGAAACAAGATATTATAGAGCCTGTAGAAGTCTCAGAGTGGCTTTCGCCTGTTGTTATCACAAAGAAAAAGGATGTAAAACTGCGTTTTTGTGTGGACCTTAGGTCCCTCAACCAGAATATTATTGTGGATAAATTCCCACTACCTAACATTTCTGAGATGGTGCTTCTAATGGAAAAGGCAACATTTTTTAGCAAGCTAGATCTCCGTTCAGCCTATCACCAAGTGGTTTTACACCCTAAGTCCAGAGAACTTACTGCTTTTGTCACCGTAGAGGGTGTGTTCCAATTTAAAAGGTTACCATTTGGACTGGCCTCTGCAGCCAGCGTGTTTCAGCGCATGATGCATTCTTTGTTTAGAGACTTAAAACAAGTTCATTATTTTCAAGATGATATTTTGATCACAGGGATCAATGAACCTGAACACAATGATAATCTAGCCAAAGTTTTACATATATTTTCTGATGCTGGTCTCACTCTTAGAAAAGATAAGTGCCAATTCTTGTTAACAGAAGTAGATTATCTAGGATATACTATATCCCATTCAGGTGTTAAACCCAAGGAAGATCTATTAAAGGCCATTAGATGTGCTCCTCTTCCCTCAAATAAGGACCAATTGAAATCATTTTTGGGGCTAGTGGAGTATGACTCCAAGTTTGTTCCTAATTTTTCTCACAAAACTGAAGCATTAAGACAACTTCTTAAGAAAGGTGTGCAATTTGACTGGGGTCCACGACAATCTGATTCTTTTGAGAAAATCAAACTTGAAATCATCAATGCAGGTATTCTCTCCACATTTAAACAGGGTAGAGATACTTTTGTGACTGTTGATGCCAGTGCATACGGCATTGCCGCTATCCTATCCCAAAGAAAGAATGACACAGAAAGAACGGTGGCTTTCGCTTCACGCACCCTTACGGCCTCTGAACGCAATTATGCAGTAATAGAGCGTGAGGCGTTAGCTGCTGTTTGGGGTGTGTCTCACTTTCGCACATATGTATGGGGCACGCATTTTTCATTAAGGACAGATCATAAACCACTTCTTAAAATACTTTCACCGGGTGGTGCCAATAAAGGTTCTCCTCGCCTGATGAGATTTGCTGCAAAATTGCAAGAATATGATTTTTCTTTACAACACATCTCTGGATGGAAGAATGTTCAAGCAGATTGCTTGTCTCGCCTCCCTATTGATTCTGAAGAGCACTTTGATTTTGATGATGAGACTGTGTGTTTAGTTGCTGGTTTCGATGACGCTTGTTCAAGTTGTTTTAATTCCATTTCTAGAGAGGATTGGCATCAGGCTGTTGTGGCTGACTCAGACTTTGCAGAATTGATTAATGCTATTCGTCTGGGGTGGAAACGAGAAGGTGACATTAAACCTTCTTTGCGTAGTTTTGTGAAGGTGCAAGAAGAACTCAGTGTGGGTAGTTCTGATGACTTTGTTTTAAGAGGTGAACGGTTTATACCTCCACATTCCCTTAAGAAGAGACTTTTTACTTTGGCCCATGAAGGTCACCTTGGTCAGAGCATGACTAGTAAACGTCTGAAAGCTAACTTCTGGTGGCCAGGTCTAGATGATGATGTGAGGCAATGGGTTGAGGATTGCTTAATGTGTAAGGAGAGTGAAAAAAGACTGAAGGTTCATTCACGTCCTTTAGGGTCAATTGCTAGCAGTGGGGATTTACCTTGGAGCAAAGTTTGTTTGGACTTTATTGGTCCCATGGACTATTTGACTGGTGATTGTCGCTTTGCAATTGTTTTAGTGGATGTTTTTTCACGATGGGTATGCGTTGAGTTTATGAAAAACATAACCACTGAAAGTGTAATTGGTTATCTTAAATCCATTTTTATGAAAGAAAGTTTTCCCTGTATATTAGTGACAGACAACGGTACACAATTGACCTCTTCCTCTATGCAGACGTTCCTATCTAATCACGGCATTAGGCACATGTATACCTCGTTATACAATCCACAGGGCAACGGTATTGTAGAACACATGAATAGACTGATCAAAGGCGTCATTCAGCTAGCTGTACAGAGTCAACGTAATGTACGAAATGCTGTGGAGGAAGCTGTTTGGTCTTACAATACTACTGTTCATAGTATTACCAATAAGATTCCCTTTGAAAGCATGCGGGGTAGAGTTCCCAAGACCAAGATGGTCCCTCAGTGGTTGTCCGAGCTTAAGTTTCGAGGGGTTGAAAGTCCTAGTACTAGTTCTGTAAATGCTGGAAATTATTTCAAAGGGAAAGTTGGTAGAGTTGATGTTGGTGACTATGTCAAGATCAAATTGGGTAGGAAAGACTTTGGAGTGAATAAGTTTTCAGATCCCCTTAAAGTTAAGGAGGTACATAAGTGGCATGTTGTTTTGGAGAATGGTCAGAATTGGAATTTCAGAAGGATTGCTTTGTTTGCGAAAGGGAGTAGTGGTGTTGTCAAGGATGTCTCTAGTTCTAAGGGAACCAAAGATGTTTCAGATCCTAAGAGTGTTTCTTGTTCCAATAATTCCAAAGTTGTTGTTGATTCCAAAATCATCCCTGGTGAGTGTGAGCGAATAAATGAGTCTGTGCAAGAAGATTCTCGCTCCTTAAGACAGCGTTGTACTCCCAAGAAGTATGATGATTTTGTGATGTATTAGTTAAATTTCATTGCTTTACTTGATTAACTATAAGAACCTTAATCTTAGTATGCTTTAACTCTAGAATGTTTTTCTGCTTTTCCTGTTTATACTTGTATTAATTTATTCTGTGCTCTCATGATTACAGCATTCTCATCCAATGTTCCCAGTCAATAAGTTTTATTTGCTGTTTACTCATCTCACTGTTATGTAGCTCTATGCTCTGTCTTTATCCATTAAGAAAAGAAGATATGTTGTACATATTGCCGCCTTTGCCTCGAGCTGTAGAATGTGGAATCTGGAATCATGCATTGCATGTGTTTGATTCCAGGTTCCGATCATTCCTACGAGGCGGTTGCTGAGGCAGGATGCTCTGAACTTACATTGTCTTCAATAAATCCTACTGCTTCTTACTCACCTGGTCTCCTGAAGCTGATTCTATCTACAATAGTAGTCTTACATATTCTGGAAAGGCAAGGTCTGCTTTGCAGCCTCAAGCACAGATAGTATTACCTCACATGCACTCCTGAGGTGGTGCAAGGGATAGCAGATCTGGTGTTTTATTAAATGGCAACTTATAGACTAGTCTACACAGATCTTCCAATCATGGAGAGGAGCGCTCTTACCCAGAAGAGTAGGAGACATTTTGAGTTACAAACATCATCATTTGCTCACCTACTGCGAACTCGTAGGCGCCTTGCCAGGGGGATACAAAAATATTACTGGACATAGTTTGACAACTAGGATCATACCCTTTTCACTGGAGAAAAGTGTGCTTGCTTTGTCTTGTGAACGAGATTGTGCAGTCTTAAAAAATAATGGCAGGTGAGTCATGATTGCAGGTATGTCCTCGACTCCTCCCTCTCCATGTTTAAGCGGGTCAACGCCGTCTCCTCCTCCTGCTACAACACCCTCCGCATGCTCCCCAGGATCTACAAGTAGATCCCGACCGAAACAAGAAGAACCGTGACACATGCCCTCGTCTGCAGCAGACTGGACTATGGCAACACACTGTACGCAGGAATCCCAGCCAAACACCTACGACGACTACAACGCATCCAAAACGCCTCCATCCGACTGATCGTCAATGTCCCCCGCCGCAGTCACATCACCCCCCAACTGAGAGACCTACACTGGCTCCCTGTCGACAAGAGGATCACCTTCAAGCTCCTCACCCATGCACACAAAGCACTCCACAAAGCCGGACCAGCCTACCTGAACAGCAGGTTCAGCTTCCACACCCCCACCCGCCAGCTCCGCTCTGCCAGCCTCGCCCTCGCTGCTGTCCCCTGCATCCAACGAACGACCTCCGGCTACAGATCCTTCTGCTACCTTGCCGCCAAGACCTGGAACGCCCTCCAAACCCACATAAGGCAGACCCAAGACCTACTCGCCTTCAGAAGACTCCTCAAGACCTGGCTCTTCGAGCAGTAGCAGCACCCGACTCCCCCCTCAGCGCCTTGGGACTCTCACGGGTAAGTAGCGCGCTTTACAAGTACTCTGATTGATTGATTAATTGATTGATTAGTTGCAGTTTACATGACAATATTTTTATGGTGTAACTCATCATAACAAGCAAATTATCATCCAGATCATCATTGATACACTTTCTTTTTGCAGCTCATAATCCAATCATCTATATGCATCAAGCACTCTCTCTAGACGAATCTCTAGCCCAAACCTTTCCCAGCGATGTTCGCCAGGTAAAAACTAGATTTTCAGAACATCGATCAAGTAGAGTCCTCAAAAAATCAGCACATCAAGTAAGTGTGCTGACTGCACTCACCGGTTTTTTGCCTCATAGAGACAGATGTGACTTCTAGTGGGGCCTTCTCGACACTTAAACTTTCAGAGATCATTTAGGAAATTTAGGAAATGTATAAATTTATAAAGCGCCTGGTTACGCCATCTCGGCGAGTCCCCGCGCTGGGTGAGAGGGCTAACAGGAGAGCAGTCCACCAGCGGAAAGGAAAGCTATACAGTAAACAAGTGAGTTTTAAGTAGTCTCCTGAAGTTCGCTTCCGACCTTTCTAATCTAAGAGATATAGGAAGTTTGTTCCAGTTTTGGGCTGCTAAGAAACGAAAAGAGCGGCCGCCCATTCTCGCCTTCTTTATCTTAGGAATTTCCAGCTGCCCGATCCCACAGGATCTAAGGGACCTTCCTGGTACATACCTGGTGACCAAATTCCCCAGATATGGCGGAGCCACGTTCTGGAGGATACGGTGACATGTAAGTAGTGACTTAAACAGGACTCTTTTTTTAACAGGGAGCCAATGGAGAGACTCAAGGGCTGGCTATGATGCAGCTTTTTTAGGCAGCCTCAGAACCAGCCGTGCTGTTGCATTCTGAAGAACTTGCAACCTTCCCAGATTCTTGGCTGAAGTTCCCAGATATAGTAAATTCCCGTAATCAAGACGGGATGTAATAAGAGCATGTGTCATCGTCTGCCTGGCCTCCAGAGGGAGAAGATTTAATGTTTCACGTAAGGTTTTTAAGACTCCAAGACATTTCCCCTCTAAACGGCGGATCTGGCCATCATAGGAGAGGGAGGGATCTACCCATACCCTGAGATTTTTAGCCTCAGTACAAGGTACGGGGGTGAGCCCCAGACTCGGCGGCCACCATTCTGAAGCCCAACGGGATCTATCCCCCCTACCACTTGTTAGGTAATAATAACACCTGGTTTTTCTACTCCACAACTTGACACAAACATTTTTTTAAAACATTTTGCCTAACATTGCTCAACCAGCACTGTCACCCAAAATAGGAGATTAACTTTTTATCATCATAATTTGTACAACAATCCTTCACATATTCTACACATGAATAGCACCCGAGCAATTATATAAAATATAACTTACCTAAATGTGAGTCTCTATATTGACTCTGTCCTACCTGGTGACATTCGGATTTGGTGATTACCCTGCGCTGTGAGCACACGCTCTCCAGTGGCTGATTGTTCCCCTCGCTGCCGCCCTAACTTCCATCTGCGGGCGCCGAGTAGGGGGACTACAGCCCCCAGAATCCCTGGAGGCAGTCCCCGCCAACCCATGCCCACTTCCACTCACGGCGGCACAGAAAACACCGGCGCTCCCTCGGTGGAGCGGGAGACTCTGTCCTACCTGGTGACATTCGGATTTGGTGAGTAACCTGCGCTGTGAGCGCACGCACTCCTGTGGCTGTTTGTTCCCCTTGCTGCCACCCTAACTTCCATCTGTGGCCGCCAAGTAGGGGGGCAACAGCCCCCAGAATCCCTGGAGGCAGTCCCCGCCCACCCACGCCCACTTCCACGCACGGAGGCGCAGAAAACACCGGCGCTCCCTCCGCGTCGCGGGACGCGCCGGGTTAAGCCTGGGCAAAGGGCGGGCCGTCTGTGGCCGTCAGAGGCCAGAGGAGGCTGGGCCCTCTCTCTGACATCTCAAAAAGCAAGGGGTGAGACATTAGCTTGACTTGGCTACCGGCTTGATCTGCTGTTTCCATCTGTTCACGGGACTATTTTGCATTAACTGAGAATTTGTATATTGATATGGCCAAATCTTTAGCTAAAGTGTGTTCGGGGGGGTGGTTGGGACTTTGGATGCCTTTCCTAAACAAGCAGAAACTGTTGCGGCGAAAGAAATTGAACTCGCTGAAAGAAGGTTATCTTTAGATTCATCTTGTCAAACACTTTTGCCGAAAACAAGTATAGAGTCCTCTATAAGTGCCATTGCTCCCTCGGCCCCCCTGGGTATTCCTCAGATTTCTAATGGGTCAGTCTTAGATGCCAGATTGTCCATTTGCATCTGATTCTTCTTTTGTGCCTAGTTTACCACCTTCTCCCTAAGTTACATGCACTAGGCAGTTACGGTCTACTTCAGTTACTAATAGCAATGTTGCGCCAGGGAAAAGAAAGGCTAGTGATCCCCTCAAAAGTAGTTTGCGAAAAGCTAAACAGCCCAGGAACTATAAAAATAAAAATATTTCATCTGGGCAGGGTAGACTGGATGGAAATCTTACCAAACAGACTTTAGAAGACAGGACAAAGGGAGGTCTGGAGCATGATGAACATAATGCAAAAGACACCATGGGGGGCAACATGGGTGATTTCTTTACAATTATGGAAGAACTTTTAAAAGCATTTATCACCCCTGTTATGGACAAATTAGAGCCAATATATGGTAGATTAAATATCATTGAAAAATATATTACAAATCAGAAAGCCCCAAAGTATGGGTCGAACCAACTGGAAGTACACTCATTGAGTGCACTTACAACGAGAGTAACTGATTTGGTGGACTCCATGATGACTCCAGTACCCCAAGTTGTAGTACCATCTATCCCCGCTATAGTTGTGGGAGCGGGAGCCAACCAAGGAGCAAAACAGGGGCCAGTAGGCCCTGTGGGGAGAATAAGCCCTCCAGTACAGGCTTATTCTCTTGAAATATCGCTGCACCTCCCCCCGAAGCCAGCCCATATTCGGTAATTTTGGCAAATGTCCCGAAAACACAGGATGGCAGAGAGGAACTCTGGAACACCCTCAAAAACAAGGCCCTCCACTCTTTGAGCGTTAAAACTGTGTTAGGTGAACATTTGTCTAATAACTTTAAAATGGTGAGAAGGGTATCATAGGTGGGGAAAACTAAGAAGACTCTTAAGGGTGAATGCGTTATTATAAACTTTGGTTGTCCAATATTGGTTGATCATATCCTGAAGAAGGCAGGTTCAATTAGGATTAATTCCGACTAGGTCAACATTCTCCCCCTGGGGTTTTTCTATCCTCCCAAGAATATTAGAGTGAATGGGGAGCGCAGAGACAGTACCCAGTTAGCTACTTCCATTGGGCCAGTTGCACTGAGTAATAGATATGAGGCGTTAAGCTCACTGAATATTAATGATTGACTTTGTGGCGGGAAAAACTTAGAGCCGGGAATAGCCAGTTCAGTTAACGATCGTAAAGCGCGCTCGCCTACTGAATCAGGCTCACAGGGTCCGGTTCGCACCTCAGGGATAGATAGCAACACCCTCACCTGTGACAGAGTTCCAACCGTTCCACTTAGTGAAGTAGATCTGGTGAGAGATAGGTCTGTGTTGCGCTCTGTACTAGAGGGGTCGTTGTTAGAAACGGACACCCAGACTTTGAGGTCCGCAGAGGAAGATGGTGTTACTAATTTAGTGGCATCAAACCCCGTGAATACTGAAGGTAATGAGTTTAAACAATCTAGAGCTATCTTAACTGAGAATAAGATGGCGATTTTATCATGGAATATTGTGGGGTTGCGTTCAAAAAGAGGGGACCCAAATTGGGAGGCTTTTCTATTACCATACCATATTATTGCCCTGCAGGAAACTTGGGATTCTGGAGAGTGTTACTATTTGGACCGTTATCAATCGTTTAATAAATTTGCAATACCATCGACAATGGGGAGATCCAGGGGGGGTCTTTTGCTATTATTTAGTCTTAAACTATTGTACAAAGCCGAGCTAGTAGTGACAAATTCCCCAAACATTTTAGTGGTAAGACTGGAGGGTGATAACTTGCCCAGAATCCTGGTGATACATTTTTAGAATTCCTTTACCAGGATTGACGAATTGGAGCACTTAAGAGCACTGTCGGTGTTTCTGGATGAATATAATGCAAACAACGATGCATATTATTATCTTTTAGTTCTTGGCGATTTTAATGTTCATGTTTGTCACCTAAAGTGTTTGCAGAATGTTGATTTTGAATACGACCCGGGGGGGAGTACCCAATTTTGAGCACACCAAGAGCGGGATGTATCTTGAGAGTCTTTTATCTGAGTATTATTTGTTTGCCCTCTCACAAGGTGAAACTTCGTGCCCTGTTCCAACTTTTGTTAGAGAAGTTTAGTTTAGTGGAGAAGTGTGGCTCACTGGTTAGAGGAGGCAGACCTGGAAGCAGAGGTCAGCCTGGAACCAGGGTTCAATTCCCGGCTCAGCGGGGTCTTGAGTCCTAAAATGTCCATGGACTCGACAATTCTCGCTCCGGTGCCTACTCGATTCACAGGTTCACACTCTGCGACTCTGGGCAATAGCTTGCTTAATCTCCACAACGGCCCCTCGCGGCGGGATGCCTGGCTTTCACCTTGTGGATACCCTGCCGGGGTTATCTCACAGGGGAATACCAGGACGGGTTCCCTAAGCAAGCGCTTAGAAACCGCTCGGTGATTTGCGCTATATAAATTCCTGTACATTTACATTTACATTTACATTTACAAGGACACAAGTCCATTGTACATTATATTTTTGTTTCATCCCTTTTGATGGATACAATAGGTTCGTTTGGCGTCATACAGAATGGTTTCAGTGACCATAATCCTCTTAGTATGGATATTAATATCAGGGCTCTTAAAAGTGAAAATCCACTGGCATCTATTAAAAACTCAAATATAGCCACCATATGCCAGGGGCGGAGACTACGGTGGGAGGTGATTACCCCTGCGGACTTTCTTGAAGATCTGTACAGGAGCAATACTGAGGATCTGAGCATATGTTTAGGTATAAATTCAGACCCAAGTGAAATCCTTGGTGCTTTTAATCGCCTAACAGTACAGGTAGCGGCAAACCTGACTAGGAAAAGTAAACCTAGCATTAAAAAGTTGAAAAACTGGTTTGACCAAGCTTCCAGCAATACGCATACGGCTCTAAAAGAGTCTGGTAGGGATTCACATAAGATTGCTGAGGCTAGAAGGGCCTATAAAAATGCTACCAAACAGAGGAATGTTGAGCTAAAAAACATGGCATGGGAGGAACTGACCAAAGCGAGTGTTCCGAAAAGTAGCACTCAATTTTGGAAAGTGATCAATAGTCCACTGTTTAATGAGACAGATAATACAAATAAGCATTGTCTCATTGCCCCAGAAAAGTGGGTGGAGCATTTTAGTGGTCTCTATGCAGAAACAAACCCCTCATGTTTTATTTCACGAGGTGAGACCACACAGGCCGTAAAAATTATTTTTACTGCAGAAGAAGTATTGAAGGCAATTGAGTCCACTGCAAAGGGGAAAGCTCCGGGCCCGGATGGGGTTCCGGCGGACTTGTATAGGGCCGATTCGAAGTACTGGGCAAAGATTTTAACTTCTGTTTTTAATGCTGCTACCAAATCTGGCCCCCAGCGTTCTGGGGCAAAGCAGTTATTGTCCCAATTTTCAAGAAGGGTTCGAGAGAAGATCCGGTATGTTATCGGCCGATCTCACTCTTAGACTTGGCTGCGAAAATAATGGGAAAAGCCGTACTAGAGCGACTGCCAGACTGGTTGGAAGAGAACTCTGTCGTCTCGGACCTGCAGTATGGGTTTAGAAAAGGAAGAGGTACTGCTAGCAAATGCCTTAATTTACACCTTGAGATAAATGCCAACTCCCTGAGCACAACCTTTGCACAAAATGATTCTCGTTTTATTCCATAGTTAAACTCCAATAAAAATGTAAACCAAAATTGTGTAGAATTCTTTCTTCATTTATTTCATGTTGTTGTCACATGAATATTCATTCTTTTTCCAAAATGATTTTAATCCATGAACAAGTTCACTTGTTGTTTACAACGCATAAAGGTACGTCATCACCCAATGCATTTCGGACGATCTGTCCTTCATCAGGGGTGGTCTGAAAACAAAATATATATTCAGTATGTACATGAATCTCCGAATAATGTCTTATAACATTGTCTTGTATCCTACCTATCGTGAACTGACCGGGTGAACAACAGTCTTAAAATAAAGAGCGTGGAACCCCGTGTGTGTCCGTGTCATGCGTGGTTGTAGAAACCCAACGTGCTTGTAGAGCAAACCAAAAACTCAGACCCCATTATCGTTAGGAATAGAGTTCTCATGACTTAACTATTACGTGAAACAAACGTTAAATAAAAAACGTGTTTGGGTGCCATTCCTGTGTCAGACCCATTGAATGCATGAAGGTTACAAAACAAACAGTGAAAACACACGTATATAACGTTGTTGGAACTTACTCATAAGGAGAATATAGACTCGCGTGTCTGTCTCATACGCCCTTCGCTAACTATCACTGGTCACCCGTGCCGTATATACGGAAGTGAGAAGGTATGAAGCCGTGAACATAGAAAGCGGACATTGAAAACGGTGCCCATCTTGTAATGGTGTGAGTTTTCAATAAAGTTGCAATCAAACGAAAAAACATAGTAGATATAATTGAACAATAATAAACGATAGTTGTAAAACCCAGAGCATTATCAGTGATGGTGATTTTAAAGATAACATAAAAATTCCATTCGGTCATTTAGGCCAAAAGGTTTGGAAGATTGCACGAATTTGATCCAATGATTTTCACGTTTTAAAAGAAAGTTGTTATTGTCTCTGTCATCGCGCTTTGCCACGACTTCCACGGCAGCAAATCTCAATTGGCTGATGTTGTGCTTGTTCTCTTTGAAATGTGCTGCTAGGGTAGATTTAACATTTTCAGTCCTTATGTTACTCTTGTGTTCGTTTATTCGTATCTTCAATTTGCGTGAAGTCTTTCCCGTGTAAACTAAACCGCAAGGACATTTTATAATGTAAATGGCATTTTCCGTGTCACATGTCGCATTCAGTTTTAGGTTGATGTTGGTGCCCTTCATCGGATGTTTGATGACCGATCCTCTGATTAAATTGTTGCAGTTTTTGCAGTTAAGGCATGGTTGATTACCTTTAAATACAACAGTAGAAACTTGTCTGGGCCTCTTTATGATCTCTTTCAAGTTGTTTGCCCTCTTATATGCAAATAGTGGTTGGTCGTTAAAAATTTGTTTAAACTCATGTTCGGTGCTAATGATGGGCCAATGCTTAAGTATTGAAGCTTTATATGCTTTCGACACCACTGAGTATTTCGAGACAACCACTGGTCTCTTACTTTCAATTTTTGTTTTTACTGTCAAGGCATCCTGACGGTCAAGTTTGTCACATCGTTCTTTGGCATTTTTCAAGATAGTTTGGGGGTACCCCCTTTGTTCAAAACGTTTCATCATGTGCATTGCTTGCTCCTCATATTTGTCTGTGTCCGATACTATCCGTTTAACCCGAAGCAGTTGGGAAAACGGGAGGTGATTCTTTAAAGGCTTTTGATGAAATGACTTATAGTGAAGTGTGTTGTTCTTGTCGGTCTTTTTCCTGAATACGTTGGTCTCTAGGTGATTCTTAACTCTTGTGACGCTTACATCTAAAAAGGTGATGGTCTCTTGGCTCAATTCAAACGTGAACTGAATTCGGTCATTGATTTAGTTTAGTTGTGTGAGAGCTGCTTCTAAAGACTTTTGATCACCTTGCCATAGGACAAAAATGTCGTCAATAAATCTCAGAAATATCCTGGCATGTGTGTTCCAAGGATGATGATTAAGAATGTTGTTCTCCTCGAAGTATTTCATGACTGCGTTTGCATAGACCGGTGCGGCGCAATTGCCCATGGAAGTTCCAGACAACTGCGCATAGCACTGGTCTTCCCATGAGAAGTAACTTTGATATAAGGTGAAATGCATGAGTTGCATGATGAAAATCTGGAAATCATTGTCCATGTTTGAATGCAACAATATGTTCTCGATGGCTTCCATGCCAAGATCATGCGGTATACTAGTATAGAGTGACTTGACATCTATAGAACATAACCAGATAGATTCATTGTCCTCAAAAGTGATATCACGTATTTGGTGTAAAAAATCTGTTGTGTCTTTAACATAAGTGCGAGAATTTGAATCAGAGGCTGTAGGTACTTGTCTATCAATTTTCCAGTGCATTCATGGATGCTGCCACGAGTAGAAACAATTGGCCTGAATGGAGGATTTCTTATATCCTTATGAATTTTTGGTAGCATATACATGCTTGGAGTCCTTGGATTGTTGGGAGTCAGATATTGTTTAGTTTTTTGGTTGATGATGCCATTGTCATGTGCTGTGGATAGAATGTTAATTAGTACTTCTGTGTACTGTTTGGTTGGATTGTATTGCATGAGACTGTACGTGTTGATATCAGATAGATGTTCTTGCACTTTTTCTCGGTAGAAGCTTGTGTCCATGAGGACTAAAGCACCTCCTTTGTCTGCAGATTGATACGTGATTTCTTCTCTTTTGGCTAGGTTTTTGAGTGTAGAGTACTCTTTGTTTGTCATGTTGGTACGTTTCTTCTTTCTTGTGTAATTGAAGCTCGAGATGTCATTCTTGACTAGATTTTCAAAAATGTCAAAGGACTTATGGCTCACAGATGCCATGAAGGTACTAGTTGGTCAACCTGATTGCTGTCAGGTGCCGGCACGATGTTTTCAAAAAAATGTCTTAAACGCAGAGTGCGCATAAATTTGAATAAACTTATTTCAAGTTCTAATTCATTGGTGTGACTGGTTGGGATGAAAGAGGTACCCTTTTGTAGCACTCTGTTTTCCTGGTCTGAAAGGGTATATGATGAAAAATGTACTACTAAGTTACTTTCTTCTTTGGTTTCTCCACTCTCTTGCTGAGCGTTGTATTCCTGACATCCCTTTCCGTCTCTCTTTCCCTCTCTTTTTCTTTTGGCCTGGCTCCTCCTGGGTCGTCTCTTTCTCCTGGTCCTTCCTCTAAAAAAGGAACCGCAGTGAGAGTGGAGGGTTCCATGCTTGTAGAAGGTTTTTGCACATTTAACTGTCTCATATCCGTGCGTGTATCTCCCTCAGATGAAGATGTATCTGTTCCAGTGTTGGTTTTTTGTGGCTTATTCTGTCGTCTTCTAGCGTAAATCTCAGCCCAGGAGTACACCTCCCCCAACTTGTAGTCGATAGTGTCTCTTCGATACTTGCGTATCTTGCGTTCATTGATTTCTTTTGTATGCTTGTCAAGTTGAATAGTAATGTCATCGAGTATTTTAGATAACTCCTCCTTGGACAACATGTCAGACAATTCCTGTTTGCATTGATTTATATCTTTGTTTAGCTCTTCAAGAGCTCTTGATAGTTCATCCACAATTAATAATATAAGGTCCAGCGAACACTTGTTTAAGATGGCGTACCATCTATCCACAAATTTCGGGCTGTTCTTGCAGAGTAGTGGTTTCAGCGGGATTCGGAGAGACCTCTTGGAATTCGTTGAGCTCGGTGGTAGCGTATCAATGTACTGGCATGTAGCCTTTGACTGATTTCTTTTTTCGTGAAATATAGCAACTGTTTAATGCAACTGTCTTTACTCCTGGTAGAAGTTTGTGAGGAAGACATTTCGGGGATCAAGGCATAAATTTTGTTGATGTCTTCTGCGTTGAAAGCAAAGGTATCAGCTTTTAAATCCGTTAGCGCTGTTATATCATCATAAGCCATATTTTTTGTAGGGTGCAGTGATCCTTGGTCAGAGTCAATGATTCACAATAGAGATGTGGATTACGCACTCCTCGTTTGGTTTAAAGGTAAATAAGTTGTGGTGTGCTTCAGGGATATCACTCCCCGACGGTTAAAGTGTAGCAATCAATGTATAGTCTGTGACACTTGAGATAAATGCCAACTCCCTGAGCACAACCTTTGCACAAAATGATTCTCGTTTTATTCCATAGTTAAACTCCAATAAAAATGTAAACCAAAATTGTGTAGAATTCTTTCTTCATTTATTTCATGTTGTTGTCACATGAATATTCATTCTTTTTCCAAAATGATTTTAATCCATGAACAAGTTCACTTGTTGTTTACAACGCATAAAGGTACGTCATCACCCAATGCATTTCGGACGATCTGTCCTTCATCAGGGGTGGTCTGAAAACAAAATATATATTCAGTATGTACATGAATCTCCGAATAATGTCTTATAACATTGTCTTGTATCCTACCTATCGTGAACTGACCGGGTGAACAACAGTCTTAAAATAAAGAGCGTGGAACCCCGTGTGTGTCCGTGTCATGCGTGGTTGTAGAAACCCAACGTGCTTGTAGAGCAAACCAAAAACTCAGACCCCATTATCGTTAGGAATAGAGTTCTCATGACTAAACTATTACGTGAAACAAACGTTAAATAAAAAACGTGTTTGGGTGCCATTCCTGTGTCAGACCCATTGAATGCATGAAGGTTACAAAACAAACAGTGAAAACACACGTATATAACGTTGTTGGAACTTACTCATAAGGAGAATATAGACTCGCGTGTCTGTCTCATACGCCCTTCGCTAACTATCACTGGTCACCCGTGCCGTATATACGGAAGTGAGAAGGTATGAAGCCGTGAACATAGAAAGCGGACATTGAAAACGGTGGCCATCTTGTAATGGTGTGAGTTTTCAATAAAGTTGCAATCAAATGAAAAAACATAGTAGATATAATTGAACAATAATAAACAATAGTTGTAAAACCCAGAGCATTATCAGTGATGGTGATTTTAAAGATAACATAAAAATTCCATTCGGTCATTTAGGCCAAAAGGTTTGGAAGATTGCAAGAATTTGATCCAATGATTTTCACGTTTTAAAAGAAAGTTGTTATTGTCTCTGTCATCGCGCTTTGCCACGACTTCCACGGCAGCAAATCTCAATTGGCTGATGTTGTGCTTGTTCTCTTTGAAATGTGCTGCTAGGGTAGATTTAACATTTTCAGTCCTTATGTTACTCTTGTGTTCGTTTATTCGTATCTTCAATTTGCGTGAAGTCTTTCCCGTGTAAACTAAACCGCAAGGACATTTTATAATGTAAATGACATTTTCCGTGTCACATGTCGCATTCAGTTTTAGGTTGATGTTGGTGCCCTTCATCGGGTGTTTGATGACCGATCCTCTGATTAAATTGTTGCAGTTTTTGCAGTTAAGGCATAGTTGATTACCTTTAAATACAACAGTAGAAACTTGTCTTGCATGGAACCCTCCACTCTCACTGCGGTTCCTTTTTTAGAGGAAGGACCAGGAGAAAGAGACGACCCAGGAGGAGCCAGGCCAAAAGAAAAAGAGAGGGAAAGAGAGACGGAAAGGGATGTCAGGAATACAACGCTCAGCAAGAGAGTGGAGAAACCAAAGAAGAAAGTAACTTAGTAGTAAATATTTCATCATATACCCTTTCAGACCAGGAAAACAGAGTGCTACAAAAGGGCACCTCTTTCATCCCAACCAGTCACACCAATGAATTAGAACTTGAAATAAGTTTATTCAAATTTATGCGCACTCTGCGTTTAAGACATTTTTTTGAAAACATCGTGCCGGCACCTGACAGCAATCAGGTTGACCAACTAAAAGGTCTACGGGCCAAGAGTACCTTCATGGCACCTGTGAGCCATAAGTCCTTTGACATTTTTGAAAATCTAGTCAAGAATGACATCTCGAGCTTCAATTACACAAGAAAGAAGAAACATACCAACATGACAAACAAAGAGTACTCTACACTCAACAACCTAGCCAAAAGAGAAGAAATCACGTATCAATCTGCAGACAAAGGAGGTGCTTTAGTCCTCATGGACACAAGCTTCTACCGAGAAAAAGTGCAAGAACATCTATCTGATATCAACACGTACAGTCTCATGCAATACAATCCAACCAAACAGTACACAGAAGTACTAATTAACATTCTATCCACAGCACATAACAATGGCATCATCAACCAAAAAACTAAACAATATCTGACTCCCAACAATCCAAGGACTCCAAGCATGTATATGCTACCAAAAATTCATAAGGATATAACAAATCCTCCATTCAGGCCAATTGTTTCTACTCGTGGCAGCATCCATGAATGCACTGGAAAATTGATAGACAAGTACCTACAGCCTCTGATTCAACTTCCTCGCACTTATGTTAAAGACACAACAGATTTTTTACACCAAATACGTGATATCACTTTTGAGGACAATGAATCTATCTGGTTATGTTCTATAGATGTCAATTCACTCTATACTAGTATACCGCATGATCTTGGCATGGAAGCCATCGAGAACATATTGTTGCATTCAAACATGGACAATGATTTCCAGATTTTCATCATGCAACTCATGCATTTCACCTTATATCAAAGTTACTTCTCATGGGAAGACCAGTGCTATGCGCAGTTGTCTGGAACTTCCATGGGCAATTGCTCCGCACCGGTCTATGCAAACGCAGTCATGAAATACTTCGAGGAGAACAACATTCTTAATCATCATCCTTGGAACACACATGCCAGGATATTTCTGAGATATATTGACGACATTTTTGTCCTATGGCAAGGTGATCAAAAGTCTTTAGAAGCAGCTCTCACACAACTAAACTGTATCAATGACCGAATTCAGTTCACGTTTGAATTGAGCCAAGAGACCATCACCTTTTTAGATGTAAGCGTCACAAGAGTTAAGAATCACCTAGAGACCAACGTATTCAGGAAAAAGACCGACAAGAACAACACACTTCACTATAAGTCATTTCATCAAAAGCCTTTAAAGAATCACCTCCCGTTTTCCCAACTGCTTCGGGTTAAACGGATAGTATCGGACTCATACAAATATGAGGAGCAAGCAATGCACATGATGAAATGTTTTGAACAAAGGGGGTACCCCCAAACTATCTTGAAAAATGCCAAAGAACGATGTGACAAACTTGACCGTCAGGATGCCTTGACAGTAAAAACAAAAATTGAAAGTAAGAGACCAGTGGTTGTCTCGAAATACTCAGTGGTGTGGAAAGCATATAAAGCTTCAATACTTAAGCATTGGCCCATCATTAGCACCGAACATGAGTTTAAACAAATTTTTAACGACCAACCACTATTTGCATATAAGAGGGCAAACAACTTGAAAGAGATCATAAAGAGGCCCAGACAAGTTTCTACTGTTGTATTTAAAGGTAATCAACCATGCCTTAACTGCAAAAACTGCAACAATTTAATCAGAGGATCGGTCATCAAACACCCGATGAAGGGCACCAACATCAACCTAAAACTGAATGCGACATGTGACACGGAAAATGTCATTTACATTATAAAATGTCCTTGCGGTTTAGTTTACACGGGAAAGACTTCACGCAAATTGAAGATACGAATAAACGAACACAAGAGTAACATAAGGACTGAAAATGTTAAATCTACCCTAGCAGCACATTTCAAAGAGAACAAGCACAACATCAGCCAATTGAGATTTGCTGCCGTGGAAGTCGTGGCAAAGCGCGATGACAGAGACAATAACAACTTTCTTTTAAAACGTGAAAATCATTGGATCAAATTCTTGCAATCTTCCAAACCTTTTGGCCTAAATGACCGAATGGAATTTTTATGTTATCTTTAAAATCACCATCACTGATAATGCTCTGGGTTTTACAACTATTGTTTATTATTGTTCAATTATATCTACTATGTTTTTTCGTTTGATTGCAACTTTATTGAAAACTCACACCATTACAAGATGGCCACCGTTTTCAATGTCCGATTTCTATGTTCACGGCTTCATACCTTCTCACTTCCGGATATACGGCACGGGTGACCAGTGATAGTTAGCGAAGGGCGTATGAGACAGACACGCAAGTCTATATTCTCCTTATGAGTAAGTTCCAACAACGTTATATACGTGTGTTTTCACTGTTTGTTTTGTAACCTTCATGCATTCAATGGGTCTGACACAGGAATGGCACCCAAACACGTTTTTTATTTAACGTTTGTTTCACGTAATAGTTTAGTCATGAGAACTCTATTCCTAACGATAATGGGGTCTGAGTTTTTGGTTTGCTCTACAAGCACGTTGGGTTTCTACAACCACGCATGACACGGACACACACGGGGTTCCACGCTCTTTATTTTAAGACTGTTGTTCACCCGGTCAGTTCACGATAGGTAGGATACAAGACAATGTTATAAGACATTATTCGGAGATTCATGTACATACTGAATATATATTTTGTTTTCAGACCACCCCTGATGAAGGACAGATCGTCCGAAATGCATTGGGTGATGACGTACCTTTATGCGTTGTAAACAACAAGTGAACTTGTTCATGGATTAAAATCATTTTGGAAAAAGAATGAATATTCATGTGACAACAACATGAAATAAATGAAGAAAGAATTCTACACAATTTTGGTTTACATTTTTATTGGAGTTTAACTATGGAATAAAACGAGAATCATTTTGTGCAAAGGTTGTGCTCAGGGAGTTGGCATTTATCTCAAGTGTCACAGACTATACATTGATTGCTACACTTTAACCGTCGGGGAGTGATATCCCTGAAGCACACCACAACTTATTTACCTTTAAACCAAACGAGGAGTGCGTAATCCACATCTCTATTGTTAATTTACACCTTGTCATAGGGAAATACACAGTCGCAAAGCAGGGGGACATACATTTAGCATTCATGGACTTATCCACTGCTTTCGACCTTGTTAACAGGCAAAAACTTTGGACTTCCCTGTTTGACATGGGGCTGGATCCTGTATTGATATCCTTTCTAGCAGAAATCCATGAGAACACCAGTGCAGCAGTCTGTTATGACGAGAATGGGAGTCTGACTGATGCATGGCCAGTAAAGCGAGGGGTAAGGCAAGGGTGCATCTTGGCGCCCTTGTTGTTTACGCTCTACATAAACAATCTGGGGGACGCATTAATTCTAGCATGTAAAGATATCCCGAGAGTTGGTCAAAAAAAGATCCCTGCTTTATTATATGCGGACACCGCTGTCTTAGTGGCGAGAACGGCAAGATGTTTACAATCCCTTTTAGATTGTTTTATTAATTTTATGGACTCTTTAGATTTGATAACTAATTTTAAAACATCACATGCTATGTCAGTTGGTGGAGGGCGGGTGAAAAAGGCATCTTTTTACTGTAAAGGGCAGGAGCTCACCAAAGTACCTACCTTCCCATATTTGGGGATTGTCTTTGATGACAGAAGGTCATGGGTCACTCAACGCGTATTGAAAAATTGAAAAAGAACACATTAGCGAGGGCCTCAGGTGCCCTGCTAGGTTTTGTCAAACCATTACCGGCTCTTATGAAAATCTATAATGCGAAATGTGTACCCATGGTGTTATATGGGAGTGAGGTGTGGGGTTACACTGATGCGAGTGAGATCCAAACTATAGAAAACGTCTTTTTAAGAAAAGTGTTGTCGCTCCCTCAAACTGTAGCTACTTTTAATGTACATGAAGACTTAGGGGCTGACTATATCTCAGATCAGATCGCCGTGGCCCCGTTGCTGGGGTGGCTGAGAATATGGGCACAGCAAGCTCTGAATTTAAATCAATTAATTATTCAAGATTGTTTGTCCTTAGATAAGGCCTTTGCTATTCCCTGGATCCGTTATATCAAAACCCAAATGGATTCAATGGGTAGCCCTAACCTGTTCACGAATCCTAGTGCCTTAAGTAAAACGGCCATTAAGGCCGTAAAGTCCCAGTTCCTGAACAGGTTAAAGCTAGAGAGGGAAGGAGAGGAATTGGTAAAACCTTCAGTGATAAATTTTGTAATGCTAAGTATGGGGAGAAACATCCAGCCATACTTAACTTACATAAATAAGCCGTTCCATCTGTTTGTGCTATTAAGGTTTAAGCATAACATGCTTCCATGGTTGTTATCTTTTCCAAAAGGTTTTGCTAAAAGTGGGACTTTGGGGCCTTGCCCATGTGATAATTATTCTGAGCAAAATATGCTCCATATGATCTTTTTTTGTACGTTTTATGTATTGCATCGTAAGACATTTATTGTGCCACTACTAAGGGGCTGTAATTTCGAGCAAGTTATACCGGCCCTGACCTATCTACAAATGCTTGGGTCCGTGGTGGTCTGTTTTGGGGTGGCGAGCTACATTACAGGGGCTATCAGATGTCGAAACAAATTACTGCCATCATAATTCGCCCATGCCAGGCCCTTCCTGCATGGACATTTTTTAGCATTGAAAATCGATACTGAAATGAGTATTTAGATAAACTTTGGAATGTTCTGTGGGTGACAAACTGTTTTTATTTATTTATTTATTTATTTATTGTGTAGCCAATTGTATAGTATTGTTACATTGTAACGTATTTAGTGGTGCAAGTTATTTATATGTAATTATGTAATTAGGATTAATTGCTGAATGAAATACTGTTCTGTGCTTTGATGGTTTCAAATTTTGTAACCGAATAAAGCAACACTTTTGACTTTTGACTTTGACCTTTGATTAACATAAAAAACTGAAATACTTACAGTTATTGCGTAAATTTACTCCCTTCACTTTGTAACAAGAGCTAAATAATACAATCAGCGATTGCTACTCTGCATTATGAACTGCACAAAAACACTTTCAGTAAACCGAGTTATTTAAAAAGAATCAGGAAATGATGACCGTACATCTCTGAAACCAATCAATACAAACTACATACGACAGACAATTTCTGGATTACAGAATCAAAAGACTCGGCCGAATCTTCCGAGGGAGGAAGGTGACCTGAGCACAACAAATGATTTGAAATCTTCACTGGCAAGACAAAGTCACTTTGGAGGTAGACAGCACAGGGATTAATTTAGAGATATTCAGATCATCACTGTTACCCAGAAATGATGGGACTTGCATGGGGCACAGAGCTCCAAAGCTTCCCTGTTCGATCGGTACACATATCCGTCCTCTTCAGCTAGTATGAGACTTGGGTGCCTCTTTTTTAAGTAGTTGGATCCCCAAGAACACACCTCTGCTACTCTCCCTGCTGAGCAGGGCTATATCATCATTAATCCACAGAGTCCATTAATAGGCAATATTACCAAGCATAAACAATCTAATTAAGCATCTACAAAAGGTTACTCCATGAAATTGCATCTTGTTTATGACAATAAACTCTAACATCACGGAGAGAATTGTGGATAATCTCTAAAGTTATGCAAAGATGACAAAAGTGAGTGAGAAAATAAGAAAGCAGGTCTTGGAATGCAGTTTACTTTTTCACATGAGTGACACTGTTTCTCACAAACAAGTTTGCCGTTATGAAGAAAACGTATCTTCAATTCAAATTCAAAAGCAAGTGAAAAATATGTACTGATTTTCCAGCAGAGAGAAAAGCTAACTTAAGAAGCCTACAGCTGGCTCATCTACATATGCTTCCTCCCTTTTGCATGTGCACATTCCCGCCATAAGCCTGCCATCTAGCTGGGTTCAGAGGGTAGGGCTGTAACTGGACCTGACTTGCACTGTCTGTCCCCTCCTCTCTTTGAAGACATTTTACAACCCCTCCCCCTGCCATAGCATTCCTATGTAGCAGAACCCAGTATGGCTCCCTGGCCCCCTGGGCTATTTAGCACCTTATCAAAGTGGCCTGGCTAATCCACCTAACTCTGGCCAATTAGATCAGAGCACTAGAGGGCTGAATCGTGGCTTACAGACAAGAAAACCTCCTAACTTCTTGTCAATACATTGTAGGGTAAATTCTACAATACCATATTGTTGGAATTATCAATACCATTCTAGAGAGCTCTTGAATTACATATGTATCACCTCCATGATGTTAGTTATTGATTAATAATCTCTTGCCAAGTTAACCAATGTGGCTGGGGATTTGCAATTGGAAAACTGACGAGCAATTTTTCCAACACCAGGGTTTATCTTTTATAAGGACCCTGCCTATATCAACAGGACCCACACCCCTGGAAAACCTAGGGGATTAAATATTTAAAAACATTGCAGATCCTCCCTCCACAGTGCTCCTAGCACAAAAGTCAATTTTGGGAAGCACTTCACTGTAATGCATGGAGTGAATTGTGCAATTTCACTAAACCCAGAGCTTATAAAAACCGCATTATAAGGACCCACCTTATAAAAACCTGACCCCCCCTCCCAACTCCTAGGACACCAAGGGGAGACGCTAGGGGTACATATTATGTCCAAACATTGTCGTTTATTAACACTAAAGTTGAGTTTGGAAACAATTTGCATTGTAAAAGCAGTCATGCAACAAAGAGCTGCTTTTTTAACTGCCCTCAGGCTCTAGCAGAGCATATTTGCAAGCAAGAAAAACTGCTGGCCTCTAAATTGCCATGCCCTGTTATATGCTAGGGTCTTAACCATGGTGCAAATTCTTCCACAGTGCGGGAGAATTAATGAGTAGGCGGGGCTGCTTCGGCCAACTGACGTGCCCAGCACCAGTGAGGTAGTGCTCGCGACGGCCATTGGCCGACGCAAGCTCAGAACGGGTTAACAGTAGTTTTATTCCCCCTGCCCTATTATGTACTAGAGCCTTATAGGGTAGGTCATGCCAACCATAGGAGCACCCTAACCCATAGTGTACTCCAGTGTATGTAGGTGTCTTTACTGTATTCAAAGCGTCTTTTTAGCATAGCACTGGCCCTGGGCCTGGTTAGGCAGAGCCCTGGGACAGTCAGAGTCAGTTACCACCAGCACCTGTCAGCAAAAAAATCAGGGGTGCCCAGGGCGCAAGGATGAGTTTGCAACAAACACAAACTGCATCATCTACAAATATGACAGTCACACAACTATCTCATTGACAAGTTATTTGCCTCCAATGGCTTTTTGGCACACTCACAGTCAGAACACCCATCAGACTACAGATGCAAAAGTGTAAAGAGAAAAATCCTGTTCCAAAGTAGTAAAAAACTAAAGACACAACTTTAAGGAGCACTGCATCATGAATATGTGACTGACATTGGACTTCCACTAACAGAGACCACCTTCCCCTTGAGTCACTCAATCACTGTATCTTTGTCCTTGACCCTGTACAGCATTCTTGTTTTTTGATTAGTACACAAGTACCACTTATATGCATGCATCCATTAACAAAAGGCCATATTTAGCATTGTTATCAAGCATTAGATGTCTTACTCTGTCTGATTTAGGTAGGTGCAGGCCCTTACTGAGAATGTAAAATGTCTCGGATTTTGTTTCTAACTAACCCCAGTTTGTACCCAGCAAGCTAGTTAGCAAAAGCGAGTCTAACCCTCTGTCAGTGATTTTGAAAAATCATCCCTCCGTAACAAAATGTGGTTGCAAAGGAACCAGACAATGCTTTTTCAGAACGATTTATGAATATTTATTGGCTAAAAAGCATTAGATGTTATAATCAGTTCTGAGGGAGAAATAATTAAATATTCAAACACTCCATATATAAACTATCCTAGCCACAGCAGTTTCTCATGGTCCCACTATGAATTGCACTGTAGATAGGCCAGGTTCCATAATGACCTTCGGATATATTTATGAGAACTTTGCGTCATGCTTGCACCATGCAACGTGGTACATGTGTGATGCAAACCACTAAGTTATATTTTTTAAGCCTTGCAAAGTGGCTTTGCATGGCATTAAATATGTGGAGTAATGCAATGCATCACAAATTGCTGCGTTGCATTGATCTGCGCAAGGAAGATGTTCCATGGGCGCTTTGGTGAGTGTTCCCATACAAATCCCATGGTTTTTTAAACATTTCCAGCTTTACCAAAGCTAGAAAACTTGGGAATGCACCATAAAGATACACCTCCACAGGGGCAGACGCGGCTGATGGCCACCACAAAAGAAATCGGCCATTGAGCCTCGTGCTGCTCTACCGCTAAACCAGTGTGGAGTGATGCCTGAGCCTGACAAGAGGGTGACCCATCCAGCATGCACGCATCCTGTGGCCTGCTGGAGGCAGGGCTGGCCCAAGGTGCTGAGGGACCAGGTACCATCTGGCTGACCTCTGGAGAGGCCGCTGACCTTGGGTGCTGCTTTCCCCCCCGAGGTAAGAGCCTGTGGGTGCATATGTACCTGCACAAGTGACAGGGGCCGCACGGCTGAGGCTGGGTGCACCGGTTTGTATGGGGAGCAACCGCCAAGCTGGGAAGGGGCCCCCAGGGCCGCTACAACGAACTGGCACCAAAGAGTTAGGCTAAATGAACCCTGGACTGGAGACTGGACAGAACCACGCAAGAAGGTGCCCCAAGCCATTGTGGTCCATTGTGAGCTGGCCTTGCGCCGCTGGACCCAAGGGACAGCTTGCAGGCATGCCGGAGGCGGAGGAAGAGATTGGCCTTAAGATAGAAGGTAGTAACACTCTTGACTACATCCAGAGGGAAAACCTGAGCTGGGGCCTGAATTAAGGGCCAGTGGGTCATGACTAAATAACTGAGGTTGGAGTGACTACCCCCCCCACCCCCCCAATGTGGGCACACCTCTCAGAAGATATATAAGCAGATCTACTTCCATATCGTATGTGCACACTGACTGTGCTGTGCATCATGCAGCTGTGGTGAGGGGTACATGGGGGGCTTTTGTGTCAGCAGCTCAGAAATACTACTCCATAGGTGATTCTTATGGGATTATGAACTGCAACACATAGTGACAACCAAAGCCCCTATTAGGGCGATATATATATATATATATATTCACTGAAAAAACCATAGGTTAGAGACCATATATAGTTAGCTGGACATTTTATTGACATAAAACCAATGAAATTCCATATATAGTTAGTTGCACTAACTATATATCGCGCACCCGCAATCCACTGCTGATGATGTCACATATTACATCATTCATGACATGGTCAGTGACATCACTGATGACATCACTGATGACATCTCAAATGACATCACTGATGACATCACTGACGACATCTCAAATGACATCACTGATGACATCATCTAGTGTCTGTGTGTTTTTGTAAAGTTTAAATATGTTTTACATATTGAAGAATGAGTGGATGTATGGAAGACAGAGTGTGTGTGTGGCTGGCTGGGAGGTGTGTGACTCTGTGCATATCAATGTGTACTTGTATCAGTGATTGTATAAGAGAGTAAGTATGTGTTAGTATATGTGTGAAAAGTATGGTGTTCTGTGTTTAACTGTATAGATGAGGAAATCGAAGTGTGATTGATTCTTCACAGGACTGACTAGGTGTATGAGTGCATATGATAGTGTTGTAATAATGAGTGACTGTATGTATGAGTGATTGTATGGGTGAATGAGTGAATGTGTGTGTAGACGTAGGAATCAGTGAGTGCGTATGTAGTAACTGGTATTGGTGTGTCATGATGTCATCAGTGATGTCATTTGAGATGACATCAGTGATGTCATTTGAGATGTCATCAGTGATGTCATCAGTGATGTCACTGAAGTATGGTGTTCTGTGTTTAACTGTATAGATGAGGAAATGGAAGTGTGATTGATTCTTTACAGGACTGACTAGGTGTGTGAGTAACTCCATGGATGAGTGGCAGTGTGTGAGTGTCTGCATAGGTGTATGAGTGCATATGATAGTGTTGTAATAATGAGTGACTGTATGTATGAGTGATTGTATGGGTGAATGAGTGAATGTGTGTGTAGACGTAGGAATCAGTGAGTGAGTATGTAGTAACTGGTATTGGTGTGTCATGATGTCATCAGTGATGTCATTTGAGATGTCATCAGTGATGTCATCAGTGATGTCATTTGAGATGTCATCAGTGATGTCATCAGTGATGTCACTAACCATGTCATGAATGATGTAATATGTGACATCATCAGTAGTGGATTGCGGGTGCGCGATATATAGTTAGTGCAACTAACTATATATGGAATTTCATTGGTTTTATGTCAATAAAATGTCCAGCTAACTATATATGGTCTCTAACCTATGGTTTTTTCAGTGAATTTTCAAGGTTTTGTAAATGCAAATTCCTAACTATATATGGTCTATAACCTATGGTTTTTTCAGTGAATTTCATTGTTTTTTTTAAAAGCTAATATCTATAGCTGTAAAATATATTCTTTATTACGTGATGTATCACGTAGCCACATGAGACTCCTCATGACGCGTCGCATAACCGTGACGTATCGGCTCTGCAGCGCAAACAAAACCCGTAACGTAAGCGTGCCGGAGCACGCTTACAGATATATATATTTTTTTTAACCTTAATTAGACAAAATCCACACGTGCACATATCTTGAGGCCTTGCAAAGGCACAACAAACAAACAGTCCCTACAATTTTGCCAAGTTTGCTGGAAATCTATTCCCTTAATTTTTTTTTTACTGTTTCTCTTGGTTTTTCCCTTGTTACGCTTACCGGGACGCTACCCGGTACGCGAACCGGACGCTCCAAAAACACAAGATGGCGGACTCCCGTTACGCTTCCGGTTAGTTGCCCGGTTCGCGAACCGGGAAGCGCCTCTACCGCGAAAAATCGCGGGGGACTTTAATATCCCCCTCATCAATCCTAGGGGGTCAGGAGGGGTTTACCTTGCCCCCTTTCCTTCATTTCCCCCTTCTTTTTTCACCACATCTTGTCTCTCGAACCTACCGAGAGACAAGATGGCGGCCGCTCCGGACTGTTTACAATGTTGACAGCTACGCTGCCGGTTAACTGCCCGGTTAGCTGCCCGGTGAGCTGCCCGGTGAGCTGCCCGGTTCGCGTACCGGGACGCGCCTCTACGGCGTAAAATCGCAAAAATGTTTTATTTTTTATTTTTTGCCCCGCGGGGCACTTTAATATCCCCTCATCAATCCTAGGGGGTCAGGAGTGGTCTACCTTGCCCCCTTTCCTTCATTTCCCCCTTCGTTTTTTACCACATCTTGTCTCTCGATCGTACCGAGAGACAAGATGGCGGCCGCTCCGGACTGTTTAGAATGTTGACAGACACCGGAGAGCCAATCAGCTTCGCTTCGCGAAGTTCCGTTACGCGTCAGGTACGCGAACCGGGGCGCTAACCGGAGCGCTGTCACAGATATATATATTTTTTTAAACGTTAATTTCTCAAAATCCACTGGAGCACATATATTGAGACATAGCAAAGGCACGTCGGGCAAACCATATCTACAATTTTGCCAAGTTTCATGTAAATCTATTCAGCCGTTCGAGCTAAAAGTGAGTCCAACCGCCCTATGGAAAAATGAATGGGAAAAACGCGTTTTGGGACCCCCCTTTTTTCTCGGCCCCCCCTTGACGAAACCCCCCCAAATTTTCAGGGGCTGCTCAGAAACAAAATGTGCCATTTTCCTGAAAATGTAAGCCAATTCCGTCCACAAACGCCAAAGTTATTAGACATAGAATTTTCAGAAATCCCATAGAGAAAAAATCCTAACTATATATACCCACTGGCTATCGCCAGTAGGTAATATACATATATAAACATATATAATCTGCATATCTATATAAATATAAATGCATGCATACAAATACATATATGCATACATATGCATGTTATTTACATAAAAGTTTTAAAAACACTAATAAAAGCAAAGCTAAAAAGCCACCTCATTACAAACAGAATGGCTTTAACTTAAACGAGGGCGAGATCTATTGCATTTTCAATGCTTGTTTACTTTGGTTCTATCAAGAAGGCATTCAGATGTGTCACACATTTGCCATAAATTCTGAATGTTAGCACTCTAGTTGCTCATTAGATCACTGTAGTAAAGCTAGTGCTCACCAGGGAAGTCTGCTGCTAATCATGGTTTGCAGCCATTTTCCCGCATTTTTTATCCCGCAGACTTTCAGTCCGCATACCATTATCCCGCAAGGTCATTGACCTCGCATACCATTATCCCGCATTTTTTCAAAACGCATGTGCATTTATCGCGCATGCCTTTACAAAGAATTACGTTTTAAAGGCATGTATGGTAAATGCATTTGCGTTGTGAAAACCACGATGACGAGAGAGGTAAGTGGGTTTGTGTTAATTTTTTCGTGGGTTAGTGATTGTGTAGTGTAGTGTAGTGTTGTGTAGTGTAGTGTTGTGTTAGTGTAGTGTAGAGTTGTGGTGGTTGTTTAGTGTAGGGTCATGCTGGGGGTAGTGTTTTAGGGTTTAGGGTTGTGTTGTAGTGTTTGCATAGTGTAGGGTCATGCTGGGGGTAGTGTTTTAGGGTTTAGGGTAGTGTTGTAGTGTTTGCGTAGTGTAGGGTCATGCTGGGGGTAGTGTTTTAGGGTTGTGTTGTAGTGTTTGCGTAGTGTAGGGTCATGCTGGGGCTAGTATTTTAGGGTTTAGGGTAGCGTTGTAGTGTTTGCATAGTGTAGGGTCATGCTGGGCGTAGTGTTTTAGGGTTTAGGATAGTGTTGTAGTGTTTGCGTAGTGTAGGGTCATGCTGGGGTTAGTGTTTTAGGGTTTTGGGTAGTGTTGTAGTGTTTGCGTAGTGTAGGGTCATGCTGGGGGTAGTGTTTTAGGGTTTTGGGTAGTGTTGTAGTGTTTGCGTAGTGTAGGGTCATGCTGGGGGTAGTGTTTTAGGGTTTTGGGTAGTGTTGTAGTGTTTGCGTAGTGTAGGGTCATGCTGGGGTGTAGTGTTTTAGGGTTTTGGGTAGTGTTGTAGTGTTTGCGTAGTGTAGGGTCATGCTGGGGGTAGTGTTTTAGGGTTTTGGGTAGTGTTGTAGTGTTTGCGTAGTGTAGGGTCATGCTGGGGGGTAGTGTTTTAGGGTTTTGGGTAGTGTTGTAGTGTTTGCGTAGTGTAGGGTCATGCTGGGGGTAGTGTTTTAGGGTTTTGGGTAGTGTTGTAGTGTTTGCGTAGTGTAGGGTCATGCTGGGGGTAGTGTTTTAGGGTTTAGGGTAGTGTTGTAGTGTTTGCGTAGTGTAGGGTCATGCTGGGGGGTAGTGTTTTAGGGTTTAGGGTAGTGTTGTAGTGTTTGCGTAGTGTAGGGTCATGCTGGGGGTAGTGTTTTAGGGTTTAGGGTAGTGTTGTAGTGTTTGCGTAGTGTAGGGTCATGCTGGGGGTAGTGTTTTAGGGTTTAGGGTAGTTTAGTTGTTTAGTGTATGCTAAAGGCATATTCGTTCTAAAAGTTTTCGTTATTTTAATTTGCGGCCTAATAGTACATGCGGGATTTTTTTTGCGGACTGATGGTATGCGGGATTTCGTCATATATTCGCTAATCATACTTTCTATGGCAAAATGAACCCCCTCATTTTGTTCCTTTTTAAATTAAATGTTTTAAGAGTTACCACTTTATTCCAATCAAGATGGCTTCAGGTGTGCCATACCTTTGTAATAAGTAGGACTGTTAGCACTCTAGTTGTTCTTTAGAACACTCTGGGACATTCTGTCATTGGGCTATAGTTGGGCTACATCTGGCTGATATTTGGGCTACATTTGTTTTTTTTTGTCTCTGGTGGCCATCATTGGGCTACATTGGGCTACATTGGGCTACATTGGGCTACATTTGGGCTCCAACATATATATAGCCCAATGTAGCCCAATATATATTTTTCAAAGTTAATTTTCGTAAAAACCACTGGAGCCTATATCTTGAGACATAGCAAAGGCACATCGGGCTACCAGTCCCTACAATTTTGCCAAGTTTGGTGTAAATCCATTCAGCCGTTCAGGCTAAAAGTGAGGCCAACCGCCCTATGGAAAATTGCATGGGAAAAACATGTTTTGGGACCCCCCTTTTTTCTTGGCCCCCCCTTGACGAAACCCCCCCAAATTTTCAGGGGCTGCTCAGAAACAAAATGTTCCATTTTCCTGAAAATTTCAGCCAATTCTGTCCCAAACGCCAAAGTTATTCGACATAGAATTTTCAAAAATCCCATAGGAAAAAAATCCTAACTATATATACCTACTGGCTATCGCCAGTAGGTAATATATATATATATATGTTGTGATCAAGGGCGCCTGAGCCCGAAACGCGTCATCTGCCGTATGCTGTTGAGGAGGTTGTAATAAACATCTTGCCTACAAAGAAGTGGTTCGCTTCTCCTTCTTCGCCGCCGAGGTCTTTGGTGGAGGTGGACGGAGTGGTTTTGTTGATATATATATATATATATATATATATATATATATATATATATATATATATATATATATATATTACAAACTCGCTCAAAACTGGAGGGCGCTTCCACAGAATCCTGAACGCCGCTGCAGCAAGGAACACGAGACCCAGAAGTTCAGGTGAGAAGATTCTTTAATCGGCACCTTCGTCAAACATAACGTTTCGGCCTCCGAAAGGCCTTGGTCACATGACACACAGAGAGCGCGATCAGAATTTGAAGTGCTAGTGCTGTAAATCCACAACATTTCATTGGACACCGCTTAGTCTTCAAAAATGCTATCGAAGACAGACTGAAACACCATTGTAAATCACAGGATAATCCCAAATGAATATCATTAATTTGCCAAAATATATATACACTGGCACCTCCTTCCTGCCTGGCCCTAGTGACTGACTGCCCCACACCTCCCTTTCCCCTTCCCAACCATTGGTGGTAGACCAAGAGGCCCGGTAGAGATTTTAATTAATAGCTATCATAATAGTTGACCAACTACAATGATGGCGAAAGACAAAGACCCCAAACACCCCAGACAGGGAAAGATGGACCTGTATACAGCGGTGTCACTAAAGAGGTGCGGGGGTGCAGACCGCACCGGGTGAGACCATCATGGGGTGACACCAATCTGGTTACGCTGTAACACAGCTCTGCAGCCTCGCCTCTGCTCTGCTTTATAATCAGGACTGGAGGAACTAAAAAACAAATACTACAGTAGTGCTGTGCACATCACGCACGCACCACCTACTAGCAGAGTGGTTCCCAGGGCCGTCAATATTATAGCGCTCATAGCGCTACCAATGACGGCCATGGGCCAGTCCCCCACGCTGTGCTCCTCTGACGCGTGCCACCACCACGCGCTTAGACTTAGTGGAGACAGTCTCGGCAGGGGAGTGCTGCTGGGCAATTTGCTGAACCCCTCCGGTAGGGGCCCAGCCACCACCACAGTGGAGTCTAAAGAAAAGGTAAGTGGGGCAATGATTAAAGTTAAAGTTAAAGGTTTTATAAAGCGCTCGTAGACCAAACGGGTTCTTGGTGCTGAGGACGGAAGTACAGGGGGGGAGGCGGCAGAGGTGGTGCTTATTCAGCAAATGCTAGTGAGAAGAGCTGAGTCTTCAGTCCATATAGGAGGCAGTAGTCCTAATGCTGAGGAGTAGAGTGTTCCAAAGAGAGGGGGCCAAAAAAGAAAAACTCATGCCACCGTGTTTTTTCCTTCTGAAACGGGGAACGCACAGAAGGTGCTTAGAGGAGGACCGCAGGTTCCGATTAGGAACATAGGCTTTAATTTTAGAAGTAATAAAGGCAGGCGCTGTACCAGCAAGGGCCTTGAAAATCAGACAGCTCAATTTGAAAAGGGATCGTTCAGAGAGCGGGAGCCAATGTATCGTTTTTAACAGTGGGGTGACATGGGAGTGCTTGGGAAGTTTAAAAACTATCCTAGCAGCCTGGTTCTGGATTAGTTGGAGACGGCGAAGCGCGTATGCAGGAATACCAATATACAGAGCATTTCCGTAATCCAAACAAGATATGACCATGGCTAGTAGGATGATTTTCAATGCTGCAGTAGAAAAAAAATGATTGGTCTGATTTCCAAATTTCACCAAAGGCAAGAAAATTTAAAAGGAACGGGGCAAGGGGTTAGGCTTTTTGATGTTTCCAAGAAGGCGTCCGAAAGTTGCCTTGAGGAGATCATGACGTAACCACTAACAGCGGGAGGCTAGGTCACGCGCGCTGGAGTCTTCATACCAAGGGCAATCAGGTTCGGCATGTTGCGAGACTCTGTGGCCATCTCCTCATGTAGGACGCGCTTGCAATAGCGTCGTTGCCCCAGTCAGTGCGCCCTGCCACACCACAGCACCATGCCCAGTGTGCGCCATCCAGGGCCCAGCCAGAGTCAAGGCTTCAGCGCACCCACAGCTCCACCTGGTCGGATCCACCACTCTAGTCCTCCAGTCGGCGTTCGCAAGGCAGCTCACCTGGAGGGTGAGGGGATGGGGATTCTAAGAGGGCGCAGCGCTCCCATCGTAGGGCCTAGTGGAACACAAGGAAAGGCCACAATGGCATCGAGCAGGTCAGCATCCACTGCCCGGTCCTGTACACGCGCCGGCCCCGCGTGCAGCACCTACACACCTACTCCGCCCCTGACACCCTCAGCTTTAGCACCTTGCTTACTTGGGCACACACGCCATGTCCTCCGGCACAGCTTGTCCCTCAGGGTCCCCGGCCTCTGCCCGGCTCATCACAGCATTATACATCGTGGCGGCTGGTCACCTCACACAGCCGCAGCAGCTCCGCACACACCTTTGGTTCTCTGGGCACACCAGGTCAGATCTCTTCTCGGGCCCGGCGCAGCGCAGCGCAGCCCAGCCGCAGATTGGGCACTTATATAATGCTCTGTGTTGACGTACTGTAGTGTTCTTTAAGAACTCTGAGGAAGCCTTTTGGAAATGTTCAAGACTTTCTTCCTTAAACTACTGTGGGTATATTCGGTAGTTAAGACTGTCAATGTTTTCAGTATAACTAGATTTGTACTGACACATCTGACATGAGGTCAAAAGGATTTTTTAATATTCATTTAGGGGATGGTGCTAGATATTGCTGTAATACATTGTGTATTCTGATTTGTCAGTATGTGAAATGATATGTGCTCTCCTTATGCCTACACTGTAATTTCCATAGTGTATTTTCATTTAAAAGGGGGTGTCACCATGAGTTACCTGCACCGAGTGACACCAACCCTATTGACGCCACTGCCTGCATACAAAAGTGGTAAACCCCCAGGTGGAAGTTGCAGAGGCCGCACAGTCCCTACTGGATACGGCCATACTACTTCAAGTGATACAGTCTTCAAGAGAGGTGCTGGAGGGAAAGATGGTGGAGGTGTGTTCTGAAGTCACATCGTTGCATCAGGATTTACACAATGTGTCAGCAACAGTGACAGAAGCAGGAATGTGCATCTCTGAGGTGGAAGATGCAGTGAGGGATATCCAAAAGGTGGTGACAGAATTTCTTAGCACTAATAAATGTGCTATGACATCTAGAAGATGCAGAAAACCGAACATGCTGGAACAATCTTCGCTTTGTGGCTAATGTACCCGTGTTTCCAGCGACTTGGCTAAAAGGCACCACTGCACCCAAACACTTCTACACTTGTTTCATCATGGAGTGGGCCCACAGGGTGTTGGGTATAAGGTCACCGACTGGGGCTTCTCCTGACAGATTATAGAAAAGTTTCTTAACTTGCTTGACAGAGACATGATCCTACAGGAAGTGTGCAACGAAGGGGAAAGCAAGCACGAAAACTTCAAAATTATGGTACATCCGGATTATAGCCATGAGGTCAAACAACAGATATGGACCATTGACTCTGTCAAAGTAAAAATTAGAGCCCTTTTAATCCAATATATGTTATTTTTTACTGCAAAGTTGAAAGTCATCTATGTGGGAAAGGCACACTTTTTTCAAACACCGAAAGAAGCATGGGCCTGGATAGAGAGAGACCAGTCCTGCGTTCACAAAGAGGACTGAATTGACAACTGGCACCTGACTCAACACACGGATCCCAGACCCCGAGTCAAAGTGTAGAGAGAAACAGAGGAATGATCTCAGACTTTGAAGTTTATGTGAAGGGACGCCATACACGCTGAGAAAGACAAGTCAGGGCAAGGGGCGCCATACAGCCGTGGATGGTCCTCATGCCTAAGCTAAGAATAGGGCCACTGAAGGGTCTAGTTCATAGGACACTCACACTGTCCCAGGCGACATGGGGATGTTCTCAGGAGTTGACATTTACAACCACTGGCCACCGAGATCTCTTCTCTGGAACAGGTTACAGAGACTGGACAGCAATTGCTACAGGAAGAACCACCGGATCCAGAACACACAGAAATATGAACTGGCACCAAAATACCGGCTAATGGACACCTGTAGCCTAGGGCTCAGGACTCGCATTAGGTACTTTTTTGGTCTGTTTTCATGTTTATAAGTGCTACATTATTAGGCACTGAGTAGTTTCATGGGGGTGGACTACAGACCTCTCCTTCTCCTCTTGCATTCTGCTGTTTCTCATGGATAAAGTGGTGTAGGTAGGTTATTAAGGGTTGGGAGAGGTGATGGTTTAAGGTTAAGTTTTTGTTGTTTCTTTTTTTTGGTCGCTTGGTTCAGTGGAGGATAAATATCCCAAAGCATACAGGATGGCTACATGAGTCCTCCACACACATGTGAGGCACTTAACAACTATACACTGTGGCCAAGTCCACCCCTGCGTTAATTTCACACCTCACAGTGATCACGTGGAATGTCAATGGATTGGAAGATTAAATCAAAAGGGAATTGGTGACACAACATATTAAATGACTGCACCCCGATATAGTGATGCTCCAGTAGACACACTTGCAGGGCACACATTGCAGATTCCTTGGCCAGGGTATATACCATGTATTGGCACATGCAAGCTATAACTCTTGTTCCTGAGGTGTGGCCTTACTAATTAAGAAGTCCCCCCTCCTTTGAAGTGACTTTTCAATGGATGGACCACATGGGATGGTACGTTAGAGTCACAGGGCAGTGGGGCAGATGTGAGGTTATTCTAATATCCATGTACGCACCATCTCCACTGCAAGCCCCCATGTGGAGTAGGATCATAGATATCCTCTTGATAGAAATTACTCCTATTTTTTTGGCATGCATAGAGTTTATTCCAGGTAAGACTACATATTTGTACCAGGGTATGAACTAAATGAGGAGGGGCAGGCAGAGTACTAAGCAGGAGGTCTCTCAAACAAGAGGTCTCTCAGACCACTCCTCTCTCCTTAGGAGACTTGGTACTAGGTGTCGCAACCAACACGCTGGTTGGTGTATTAATGCCTGGTATATGTGAGATGTTAAGGTCCTACAAGGAATACGGGCAGACACAGAAATGTATTTTCGAGAAAGAGAATACCGTCTTTTCTGCGGTCACATTGTGGGAGGCGCGAAAAGGCTCCGAGCTGAATTGCATGGAAGAAGAAATAAAAAATGAAACATTGGAACGACTAGAAGAACAAATACAATAGCTTGAATGACTGGTAACCAGTGACACAGACCCCAAGATAGCCCGATAAATAGATACACTGAGACACAAATACAGGCATCTGAAAATGGATAACGCTAGGAAAGAAAGAATGGCAATGCTACACCAACTCTATGAAGTTGTAGATAAGGTTGGGAAGCTTCTGGCCAGATGGGTGAGGGACATTGTGGATGACAAAGGTGTAACACACACTGCGGATGTGCACATTGCATGTGCTTTAGCGGAATACTATAAGAGGTTTTAAGATGCACGCCCACATAGTTGTACTGTGGAGTTAGGGGAATATATGGAGACTATTTTGACACCAGTGTTGGGGGAGGAAGAAGCAAAGGAGCTAGAAGCACACCTGACACTGACAGAAATACTGGAGGTAGTGGCTAAGTTACGGCATAGGAAAACCCCTGGTCCAAATGGAATACCAACAGAACTGTACAAACAGTGCATAGATCTACTGTGCCCCCACCTTCTGCGTCTTTACCAAGATTCACATAGAAATATCATTCTACCCCCTGACTTATGGACTGCCATGATTGTAGTTATACAGAAAGACGGTAAACCTTGCAATAGATGCAACTCATATCGCCTCATCTCCCTACTAAATTTGAGGACAAACTATTAGCCACAGACCACGCAACTCGCCTCTTGAAATACATCATATCTCTCATCTATGACGACCAGTCCGGATTCATGCCGGGGCGTGATACCATGCTAACTTTTCACACAACACATAACTTGCTGTGGAGGGTCAGGGGCCGTGATGTACCACACATATTTTTGTCAGTGGATGCAGAAAAAAAATTTGATGCAGTACATTGCCCATTTTTCACTGCACGTTAGTTAAATTCATATTCGGACCAGCCGCATCCACTGCAGGTAAGAGCGGTGGTTGGAGGGTCTGGCTAGGGGGGATTTCGAGAGACGACTACAAGGGAAAATTAAATAAATATATAATTTTCCCTCATGGTCATCTCTCTAAATCCCCCCCCAGCCAGCCCTTATCTGCAGCGGCAGCGGCTGATCCGGGCTAACATTTTGAAGTTGGGTAGCACTATTATATAACATGATAATGGCTGCCGTTAGGGTACACAGTGAACTGTCTACAGTCTTCCTCATTGGCCAGCGAATGAGGCAGGGGTGTCCTCTTTCTCCAATCCTTTTTTCACTTACACTGGAGTCATTGGCATGTGCTATCACAAGGCAACAAGAAGTTTGAGGTTTCAAGATTACTCCTACTGATAATGTGGAGGAAATTATCTCCCTCTATGCTGATTACATTCTCCTTCATGTCATAAACCCCATGACAACCATCCCTGTCCTTTTCTGAACCATAGAAGAATATGGGAGGCAGCCCAGGTAGAGGATCAACTAGAATAAGTCCATGCTGTACTGTACCTGCCAGACCCCAACATGGCCGCCTCTGCCTGGGGACTTAATGTGGTTACCGTATTTTTATCACTTCACACAGAGAGGTATGTCGACACTACAATCTTGGAAGGTGCTGTCGAAATTTAGGGAAAAAGCAGAAAGTTCTAACCCTCTCCTTGCTTAGGGGGGAAATCATTTTCAAAATGATTACCCTACCACAACTAATCTTCAAAAAGCCTATTTTTATTTATTTATTTATAAGGTTTTATATAGTGCGAACGTGACCCACAAGGGTATCAGAGCTCTTAACAGTGAACAGATATAAAACATAAAGATATGAGGTAGTATAAGGCATTAGGTATTCGTCATTACGAACAGGATAGATATAATAAATGGGTAACATAGGTGACCCGTAGACGACACATGATGAACCCAGAGGGCAACAGAACATTCCACTATATACAGTTAATGAACATTAGGTGGTTGTTGTAATAAACATACTAATAATATCATCCTTTCAATAGCAAGAGGTAAGCAGTGATACGAGGTTCGCATGGGTGACTCGATGTCTGCCTAGAATTAAGTCTTTGGGCGTGAATTTGTTCATAATTTTTACTTCTTTTTTGAAGGCGGTAAAAGACGAGATTCCATGTACCCCCTGGAGGTAAGGAGTTCCATATCTTTGGAGCAATCCCTGAGAACGCTCTGCAACCAGTTCTCTTTTTACGAAAGGATTGTGGTTTCAGAAGTAAAGAACTCGCGCTTCGTAATTGTCTGCATCCTCCTGAACGTTCTAGCTTTAGAGCCAAGCAGCTGGGTGTATTCTTATGGAGTGCTTTATGGGTCATGCAGGCAACCTTTAGGTGTATTCTTGCCTTGTATGGCAGCCAGTTCAGAGCTTTCAAGGTCGGAGAAATGTGGCTGTTTCTTTTAGTTTCTGATACCAATCTAGACGCGGCATTAAGTGATGCCCTCAGTGGAGCTCTCTTGGATGGTGTTCATCGACCTAGAGGGAGACATCCGGTCACTACTATGGCAGGGAGGACATCCTAGAATAGCTCAAAAAACATTACAACACAACCCCAATAAGGGAGTGATTCGTGCTGCCAGATTTAGAGGTTTATTACTGGGCTGCACATTTCATTCCTATTTACTATTGGGCACATAAGTCAGGAGATTATCGCACATAAAGGCTAGAGAGGAAACTACTGGAACGCCACATCCAGTTGCACTATCTCTATGGAGGTAAAGGAGTTTCTAGACTACTGTCTACTGGAGATGTGGGAAAGGGCAATAAGAGCAATGGGATGGATGCATAAAGTTACCAAGGCAATGCAATTGTGGAAAGGGGGGTGGCTCAAAGACTTGAGTAAACCACAAGGTTTTGGGGCCTGGGACCTGGTTGGCATGTTCACGATAGGTGACATTGTTCACAGAGGTGAACTCAAGTCTTGGTCGACTCTCAATATAGAATATGCTTTCATAAGCCCCAATTAATCAAGGACCCGCAACTACGCCATGCAAGGCTAGCTGAGGGAATTATATGTGTGGACCTACCTGAATACAGGCCACTTGAGAGAGAGGAGGTTACTACAGGAAATACTTACAGACAAAGCCATTGCTCTCAAAGATAAAACAATAAATAATAATATGCCTAAGACTGCTAGAGAGATGGGAGAGGGACTGTGAGCCCTGAAGCATATGGACTGGGAGGCGGCCCTCATGCACCATAGAGAGGTAGATATTAAAGCCTGATTGCACCTCATTCAATAAAAAATCTTGCTCAGAATATACTATGACAGAGATAAACTGCATAAGATGGGTAGGGCAGAGACTCCATACTGCCTTAAGTATAGGGGGTTCACATTGATCTAATAAATATCGATGTAAAAATGTATTGAGTAAAAAATATAGGCAACAAAAATATCGATTCCTATACTTAAACAGGTAAGTACAAAAAATTGACTAAAAAATATTGATGTACAAAATATAGATGTATAAAATATCGACTTTTATACAAAATAATGTATATTAAATGTATTAAATTTTAAATTTAATTTTAACAAAATGAAATACATTTAATGTACATTTTCATAAAATTGAACAAATAAACTCAATAAAAAAATATAAACACACAACATTATTATTTACACATATATTTTCTTTAAAATAATTACTAAACTATTATTTTTTATTAATATTTAAACGTTTAAAAATTATATAAAAAAATAAAAATATATATATTGATTTAAAATATAACAAAAACTAAAATGTATAATAAATTAAGACATTAAACTATTATAGAATATTTAAACTTACATTTCACAATACAGTCAATGAAACAGTAGGGAAATTGTTGGATAGAGAAGGGGTAAAAATAACTATTACCCCTCCAGTGAGTGTAACACAATTAAAACGTATTTCTTAATTAAAAACTATTACTAATAACAACTAATTATAATGTAATTAAAATGTATTTAATACCCACCCTTTACCCATTTAAAAGTAAAAACAACACAAACAAAAACTAAACAATTACCCAAAGTAAATATCAAATAGTTAACATTAATTAACAACTATATATGAATTAATTAAACACAAATTACTTCCCATCAATTACCTCTATAAACACCACAACGTATGTCTAAATTTAAGTACACAATTGTCATAATACATTTTTTATTAATGTAATTAATATCAATTAACAAATAATTAATAATAAAAATAAATAAACTAGTTAAGAACCTTTTCTCTAGACATTGAAAATAAATTACTTTTCACCTTCTACTTCTAATTACACAATTACCATAATTAATTATAAAATAAATAAATATTAATAAATAACAACACATTATTAATGAATTATTAATAAATTACTTTACACATTTTACACTATAACATCTCAATTAAACAAATAAATAAAGAATAATCAATTCATTTAATGTAATTAAATTACTTCAGGAGAATTTCAGGTGGCCTTTTTCCCAGTTTTTTTGTAAAATTAATTAGGGTCGCACTAGACTTCATAAACAAAAGGCTCCTAGTCTTGATAGCTTGAGCCCCAGACCCAGTACGGTTAAATAGGACACCCAGATATGTAAAAGAGTTAATAGATTCTACCCTGCTTCCCCCAGCTTGAAAGATTCTAGACTTTTGTTTCCCTCTCCCACAAGTCATTATAAAACTTTTCTTTGCATTAATTTTCAGACCCAGGTTGTCCCTAAAACTAGTATAAAAAGTAAGAGCCCTTTGTAAACCAATCTGGGGTCGTGCCACATGTACTGCATCTTCCGCGTAGGGAAGGGAGACTATCGGACGCACTCCAAGTAAAATTTCCCTGATTTAGCTTGTGTATCCTTTCCAATTAAAATACTAAGATTAAGAGCCTGCTCGTTGATTCCTAAACCAGATCCTAAACCATATTGTACATCGCTAAAAATATTGTTTTCTTCTGCCCATGTTTGTAACCGATCTAAAACAATCCTTCCTGCTACTTTCATAAGGGACTCTAATAAGGATATTGGGCGGTAGCAGGCGGGATTTTCCCGATCCCCCTTCTTGAAAACTGGGACAATGATCGATTCAGACCATGTATCTATAAAACCTTTTGCACAACATGTTTGTAAAACCTGTGTTAATATCGGGGACCACACCTGCGGAGTTGGAATTGACTTAAATAAGTCAATTTGTACCCCATCCGTGCCTGGGGCCTTGCCACTCTTGCTTGCATTTATGGCCATGGTTACGTCTTCCAGTGTGATGAGAAGGTTGATAGGCAGAAAATCCTGATGGTCCCCCCGGAATTTCTCCCGTGATCAATTTCCCTCTGTGTAGCCTTCAGTTGGGAGTAAAAATTTTAAAAGAAGTCCACCCAAGTGTTTTCCTCAATAGCTACCTCAATGGAAGGCGCATCAGGCTTGTTGTTAAAAAAAGGCGCGTTCACAGCCTGCCAAAATAGGGAGCTGTTTTTACTCATTGAAGCTTGTTTAAGGTTCTCCCAAGCCTTCTCTTTCATTTTGTTTATCCTAGTTTTTCTAGTTTCATTGTACAGCTTCATACATATCCTAATTTCCTCTTTATCTCTTACTCTCCTATATAGGACTTTTTTCAGATTAGTGTAGGTTTTTGTGCAGATGTTATCAAACCATCCCTTTCTACAATTACGGGTGCCTTTGCTTTCTGCTTGTAGCAGATTTTTTACAACCTTAGTAATATGGGTAAAAGCTATCAGGATATTATCATGTGATGGACTGTCATTAAGGCAAATTAAGATTTAATTGTATGCCTTAGTGACAATTTGTTTACTCAGTTCAGTTCAAAATACTTTATTCGGTTAAAAAACAGAATAACCATAAAAGTAGCATGAAGAAAATACAGTTTTACACGGGAGTCATATATTCGTTATTTAAAATGCATATGTACAATAAGGAGGTTAATTCATTGAGATCGATTTACGACATTTAAAAGTAGATTTAAAAAATTCGCCCAAAGAGGCTACCATAAAAACAGTTTCCATTTTCTGGCATTCTAAGAACGCTAAGCGACATCTTCGTATATTTAAGTCTTTGAGAATCGGGATGATAAGTTTCTTCCGAGAGAAAGTATAAAATTTACAAAAGAATAAAATATGAATATCGGACTGTGGGGAGACATCATCACATGGGCAAAAGGGTAATTCTTTCAGCCAACAATTCATCACAGGAAAGGACAAGACTCTAAAAACAATATTGAGTCTAAACCGGGTTAAAAGGAAACGTTCATGATTAGACATATATAAGGACAAATATGGCTGTAATTTCTCTCCACATAAAATGTCCTGGTGAGCAGAGACAGTCTTTTTTCTTGCCTCCTCTAAGTGTCTTTTGTCCCTAAGATGGGCAATACACAAATTTTTCAAGTCTCTTCTCGATATGTATGCCATAGTTGGTGGGTCCTCGAAGTATTGAACACAATTTATTTCACTGAGAAAGTTCTTGACATAACATATCCATTTGGAATCATTGATATTGTCCAATACTAAAACGTCCTTTAAAATAGCCCGATTAACCAGACATTCATCATTTGTCCACACCCTGTGCCAAAGAAGGATTGGCTGAATCTTAATCGTATCAGTAACATAAATTACTCCCAATTCAACATGGCATATCATAGTTGCAGTACTCTCAGGTACAGACAGGATGTGGCGTAAAAATTTATTTTCCATAGTTTGAATTGTGTTAATATTTGAGTAACCCCACAGCCCTGATCCATAGGTGGCTACTGCTAAGCAGGTTGCCCTATAAATAGTTAAAATCTCTTTTATGGGTTTTTTCCCTAATTTTCTCATAAAGCATTTTAAGGCCATAATAGTTTTGGAGAACAGCAGAGATCTAGCCTGGATTGCACTAGTCCATGAACCACTTTCATGAAACAGAATTCCCAAATAGGGAAAAGTGGAGGTCTTTTCCAGGGGATTGGAATTTATAAAAATGGGTTTCAAATGCTTGTTTGATCTTGGCCCACAAAACATGGACAGTGTTTTTGAGCAGTTAATCTTTAAGTCTAAGCCAAGCATGAAACTGTTAAAAGAGGTGACCAAGGTTTGTAACGCCATTGGAGTTCGTGCCATCAAAACGGCATCGTCCGCGTACATCAAGGCGGGGACAGGCCTTCCACCCACCATAGGCATGTCCCTACCCTCCTGCACCAGTCGTTTCTCCAGGCCATTTATGTAGAGCAAAAATAAAAATGGGGCTAAAACACATCCTTGACGTACACCCCGACCAATC
The DNA here is from genome assembly GCF_964261635.1 of Lissotriton helveticus. Taxonomy (NCBI): domain Eukaryota; kingdom Metazoa; phylum Chordata; class Amphibia; order Caudata; family Salamandridae; genus Lissotriton; species Lissotriton helveticus. Next base: position 1,707,465,555 of record NC_136065.1, on the reverse strand, counting down.
CCAAATTGTCTAGTGCATTCACCATCATTCCCAAAACGGACACTTGCATTGGCCCCGGAATATAGATCTCGCAAGAAGCAGATAATGGCATTGTCTACCCCCAACTCAGTCATAATTGACCACAATTTATTGTGTGAAACACAGTCAAAAGCTGACGATAAGTCAACAAAGGTGAGATATAGACGTTGTTTTTTAACCTTTACATACTTCTGCTGCAGGATTAACAAATTCAATCCTTGTTCTATAGTCCCTAAGCCTCTTTGGAACCCAAATTGAAAATCACATAGCACCCCATTCTCTTCTGACCAGATTCGCAATTTATCTAAAACAACTCTCCCTAAAATTTTGATAGATGAGTCCAGTAAGGAAATTGGCCTATAACACATGCAATTCTGCCTGTCCCCTTTCTTAAATATTGGGACTATAATCGATGTAAGCCAGGTAGGAACTAAGCCCTTAGCCAGAGCAACATTAAAAAGCTGGACAAGCAAAGGCCCCCATAATTCAGTGTTGGCCTTATAGAGGTCTGCTGGTATGCCATCTGGTCCAGCAGCCTTACCCCCTTTGGTTGCCTTCAAGCTCGCCAGAACTTCGGGCAGGGTTACGACCAGTACTTTGGTTGGATCTATGTTTGGGCACATAAAGTCCTGACTTATGTCACAGACTGGTTCCACAGCCTTATAGAGCGAGGAAAAATGCGCCACCCACTCATCTTCAGGGATGGCAATTTCCATCCGTGCCTTATTTTCATAGAGGAGCGGGGTATTAATTACCCTCCAAAAAGCTGCCGGGTCCTTTGATTGTGACGCCTCGCATAAATCATCCCAAGCCTCGTTTCTTATAGCCGCCTTCCTATCCTTCAGTGCTGTGTTATAGTCCCTCCTCAGGATTCTAATTCGAGTTACATCCCGCGGTGTTTTATGGATCGCTTGTCTAAGCTTTGATAGGGCAGTGGTACATTTATTATCGAACCATTTTCTATTGTGCTTTAGGGAGTTTTTCTTTGCAACCCACAGCGCCTCCTTGATTGCAATAGAAATAATATAAAAATTATTTAAAATTTCATCACTGTCAGCATGCTCGTTCAGGCAGGTCAAAAAATTACTCCTACACTTATTCACTAATTTGAAAAAAAAATCAGCCGGGACCACTCTACTCCATTTAAGGCTATATCCATTTTGGGTACCTAGATTCACGTCCGGTGCCTTGATATTGGGACCTACAACATGATCCACAACGGAAAAAAGATTCTCCATTTTTAGTACCTGTGGGTAGTGGTCACTTAAGGGTAAGTTCATGATACTAGAGCTAATCAGTCTGCCCGCCGAGCTACTTGTACAGAGGCTAAAATCAATGGTAGTCGAAGCCCCCCGCCCCACAAATGTTGGAACAAATGGCATTGTGTGGTGGGCTAGCTCATTCGTAAAACCAAGATCAAAATTAAAAATCATCTCATTTAATGAATCACCTAGAAGGGTATGTTCAAAATGCGTCAAGCTGATGTCCTGCTCCAACATCAGACCGCAAATACCCTTCTGGCCCTTTTTGCACAAAGAACAATTAAAATCACCCCCCCATAATACCATGACTTCACCCTTTTTTTCCTCAAAAACATTCTGTATATCTGTACTTATATTAGCAAAAACATCCTTAATTACGCTACTTAGGCAGTTATTGTAAAAATTAAAAAGGACAATCGTAGGACCCTTCCTTGTATCAATGACAATTTTCTGGTAATAACTGGAACCAGGAAAAAAAGTAATTTTATCGGTAACTAGGAGGTTCGATATATACACGGACAGTCCCCCCTTTGGTCTTCCGTGTGCTCCCCCCACTGCAGGTGTAAAATAAGTTCTGTAACCATTAAGGTGTATTGCTGTGGTGGTCCAGGTTTCTTGTAAAGCTAATATACCCACTTCAGCAATAACATTACACCAGGACGGGTTTAAAATTTTCTGCTTTAGTCCTGCCACATTCCAAAAAACCACCTTACAGTGTTCTTCTGTAAGTGGCTCTTCGAGAATAGCTCCAGTGACACTGATGAGACTCCCTAGTATAGTCTCATCCACCCCATGGGTTTCTTGTGGCTCAACATATAGTTCCTGAGTCACATCATGCCCCAGAGATGTTATAGGCCCCAGATGCACAGATTTAGATGACCTTAAGGCCTCATTTTACGTCTTCCAGTGTGATAAGAAGGTTGATAGGCAGAAAATCCTGGTGGTCCCCCCGGAATTTCTCCCGTGATCAATTTCCCTCTGTGTAGCCTTCAGTTGGGAGTAAAAATTTTAAAAGAAGTCCACCCAAGTGTTTTCCTCAATAGCTACCTCAATGGAAGGCGCATCAGGCTTGTTGTTAAAAAAAGGCGCGTTCACAGCCTGCCAAAATAGGGAGCTGTTTTTACTCATTGAAGCTTGTTTAAGGTTCTCCCAAGCCTTCTCTTTCATTTTGTTTATCCTAGTTTTTCTAGTTTCATTGTACAGCTTCATACATATCCTAATTTCCTCTTTATCTCTTACTCTCCTATATAGGACTTTTTTCAGATTAGTGTAGGTTTTTGTGCAGATGTTATCAAACCATCCCTTTCTACAATTACGGGTGCCTTTGCTTTCTGCTTGTAGCAGATTTTTTACAACCTTAGTAATATGGGTAAAAGCTATCAGGATATTATCATGTGATGGACTGTCATTAAGGCAAATTAAGATTTAATTGTATGCCTTAGTGACAATTTGTTTACTCAACTCAGAAGGGAACAAACTAGACCAGCGTAATGTGTAGCCCTTTTTTCTTCCCAGTGCTACATTTTGTACCCATGCTACTTGATTGCAAAATGTCTTTACTGCGATAGTTGGGATGGTTATGGGCAGGTGATTACTCATTACATTTTGATGGACATTGTAGCCAGTAACATATCTAGCATATCGATTTGGCACTATGATAAAATCTTTTATGGATTCGGCGCCTCTGCCTATAAAGGTTTGCCCACAATCTACCCTAGGCTAGCATAAACAATTTGCGAAGCCAAGATCGTGCAGGAATATGATCTCATTAAACATCTCTCCTCTGTCTGAGTGGGAAAATACTTCCCATCCTATTCCCCTCTAAACCCATAACCCGCTATTGGAACTTTAGATGCAAAATTAGAATTTAAAAAAATAATAACAAGCAAAAATGTAACACATATATTAAAAATGCAAACAATTCTAATACAACATACATCACATGCATTTAAAACATATATTAAAATACATAACATTAATTAAAAAATGTATATTTAAAAAAATATTTTTGGAAATGATATTAAGCACTTTGATATTTTTAAAATCATTATTACTTACCTTAAGTTGATGTTCTCGACCACGATATTCTTTCTGTCGATTTTTCTGAACCACAATACTTCTGACTTGATATTTGAGACACTCGATATTTTAAACTCGATATTCTGTCTGCACTGCATATGGGGAGGTCAAAGATTACTTATTTCACATGTTATGGGTTTCCTCTACCATCCAGGTATATTGGAGGGAAATCATTGAGGAGTTGGGTGTGATCATCGAAGTGCCATTGCCAGTTGACCCCAGGTTTCTTCTCGTGGGAATTTTGAATGATGTTGAAGTTACTAGGGCTCAGCTGCTCTACAGTTCCTTAGGTCCTGTGGTGGTCAAGCATGATGTGGCTAGGCCGGGGGATGCAGATGAAGTCCCTACGGTCCAGGAATGGAGGAGGGGGATGGCTCTCTACATGATCACTGAACGCACCAAGTATAACAGCAGGGTTGCTTCTGAAAATTCCATAAAGTATGGGGTCCCTAGAGGCGCTACTATGGGTTGGACCTGCTGGACGATTCATTTGAGCCCATATTATCAATAATTATTTACACCAATATCATCCCTCACTAAAGAAGCCACTAGATCTGAATCCAATATTTTACCACTGTATTTATGGCAGGATAGGGAAATGGAAATCATTGTGTTTCTCCATTGTTTACTGAGTTTATATGGACATATTGAAGCCAATGTAATGCTGTCCTTGATGAATGTACCATATGCACCCTAATGTACTGTATGCGACCAAAGTTATGATGTCTGTATGCTAATGATATCTAAAAGAAATAAATAAAAAGATATTTAAAATATATATATGCTGACGAAGGTGCAAATAAAATAAGAAGCTCACCTGATTTTGGGTCTCGGGTTCTTTGCTACAGTGTCGTCCAGGAGATTGTGGAGCTGTTCTCTGGTGTTGAATTTTTGGAACATATATATATATATATATATATAAATCTTTTTATTTATTTATTATTTATTTATATAAAAATATATATTTTAAATATCTTTTTATTTATTTATATATATATATATATATACACATAGAACCTGTATGTCAGTGCTGGCCAAAATATCATGGGTACTTGCAGCTGTTCATATAAGGTACTGAAGTTTAAATACTGTTTCTGCACCTTATGAGATTGTTTATTTAGTGTACTGCATCACTTTGGCAATGCAATCTCATCTTTTTATCACACCTTGTATCTAATGTGTATCGCATAAGGCAGAATGCATTTTCTGCTGCCAAACCAATTTTAAAACAACACCTCTGCCCTCAAATCCAGGGTATACAACGGGTTATGTTATCAATAATGTGAGACTCTCAATGCATCTGTTATTAATTGAAGCACTGCCTACATGACAACTCAAGTCAGAACATGGACAGCTGACTTTGCAGAGCCTCTGTGTTGGAGTGAGAGTACTACACTTACTGCTGATGCTGGGCTATGGGCTACATGAATATGAAGAACAAGAGGGCAATAGTCAAAATGTTGTTCAATGCAGGCCCGTGTGAAGCAGTGACTAAATTCTGCGGGCTAGTGAGTGTACTCCTTTGGCATGGTAATCACATGAGCATGTAAGGAAACTGATGAGGAATGCAACTACATGGATGCAATCACAGGCAAGAGTAATTGAGGAAATTGAACATTGATCACCAACACCATCTTGTGGATAATCTAAGTGCATTGCGGTAGAAAGTTATAAATAGAATGAGAATTGTGTTCAGCATTTCAGGGGAAGAAAATTGATGAAACAAAAGGGTCTACATTTGTTTTATTATCTATCAACTTAGACAACAGTGACTACATTTACATACATTTACATTTACATATATTCTTTCAGTTTAGTTCAATGTGCTGTATTAACTGATATAAATAATTTGAACATGTGGGTTACACTGCTATATTAAACTTAATGTTATACTCAAGGGTAAAACATTTTATGGTTATTAAACAAATCAAGCAATGTCCCAAATGGTACCTCCCATGTGTTTTTACTACAGCCTGCCGAACCCGAATCCACATAGGAGGAATGGGTAGATGCCTTTAAGGTGTACAAGGTAGCTTCTGAAGGGGAACAATTTACTGATGACACAAAACAGGCCACATTATTAAACTGTTTGAGTAAAGAAGGATTAAAAAATCATCACATATTACCACTATTGATGTAAGAAGGAGGTGGAGCCACCTTATCATTACATGCAAAATCAGTGAAGTAACTAGAGTTAAATTTTGCAAACAGAATCAATATCATTGTACAACTCTAAAAATTATTTTTAACAGTACAGGGGCAAGATAAAGCAATTGACAGGTCTGTTATTAGTTTAAGAGCATTTACTTTTTAACTGCACATTTACAGCTATACGGGAAGTGGATATATATGCCCAAATAATGAGGTCCGACTCAAACAAAAACATTCAACATAGGTTATGGAACGCAAGAAATTCCAATTTATTGGAGCATTAGAACTAACAATAGGGGTAAAGGTGACTAGCAGGCCGAGATAACCTCTTATGCTAATGAGTCCCAGCTACTTTTCTCTTTTAAAAAAGGAGGAGCCAATCAACCATGATGCCATCAAACCCTGCTTATCAGCAGTCTTTTGGTGGTTGGGCTTTATTCAACTGAAATGTAACACCAATGTAACACAAATAAAACTAAGATTCTCAGCTATGGGCATAATTTTATTTTTGACCTACAAGCCCATTGGCTTGTGGTTCCACCTAACACCCAAGCAGTAGTAGTGAAATTCCTGGGTGTGAAGATTGATAACAGCTGACACTACATTCTCAAATTAATATGGGGGTTGGCGCATGTTTTGTTCTTTGCGAATGGCCAATAAAGTCCTGCAAATCATCTCCCTTTCTGCAAGGATGACTGTTCTTCTGGCCCTGGTGGTTTTCCAGATTGGACAATACCAATATCCTTTCTGCTGGACAGCCACAACATCTACTGCAGAAATTACACATGGCTCAGAATGCAGCAGCCTGTCTGGCTCTTTAACTACCCATCCAAGCTTTGATTTTGTCTCAGCTGTAGAACCTACCCTGGAATCCTGATTCTTGTGCACAGTGCTTTGCACCAGTCCGACCGATATATTTGTCCTCCAGGATTCAATGTTACTCTCTCCTAAGAACTCTGCACTCTTCCCTCGGCCATTTTGCCAAAGTTCCAAGTCTTAACCCCTTCGACGCTCACGTACACCTCTCGTACGCTGATGACGAGCTGAGCTCGTCATGAACCGTGGGTTTTTAAAAACCTTAGCGTACAGTGGGAAAATGTGCCGCACGCTTGGCGTTAAATGAGCAAAAACCGGAGGCAGATCCTTCTCCCTCCTGGACCTACAAGCTTGGACCAGCATCCCTGCAGAGTTACACTGAATGAATGAATAATGATTGGTCTTTAAGAAAGCAACTGAAAACATGGCGTTTCACTCTCTAATCATTCCCTTTGCATTCCCTTATTTTCTAAAATCAGCCTGGGCCACTCTTCAGAGTATCCCCGTGCTTTCAGCAATCCCAACATTCATTCAATTATTGCAGTGCATTAAGATCATGAATAAAAAACACATTTGGGAGTTAAACCCTGGGCAGCAAAGAGCTTGTTTGTAAAGTCTAATGGTACATTTTCAAAAAATGAATCTTTTAGTGACAAAACTACTGGTCGCAAACCAGTTAAGATGAATTATAATCAGGGTGCATGTTTAAGATTTAGCAGATGATCCACAGCATCCTGCTAAAAAGTTACTTGTGTGAAGTGTAGGAAAATTGGACATTATTTATGTGTATGAAAGGGTACATGCGGAAGTATGTTGGGCAACAAAAGTGTAAACTACCTGGATGAATCAGAACAAGACAATGATAATAGTGGAAATGACATTGTACCCATAGAGTTGGTGAAAAATACTAATGATACAAACCAGGGAAGTGAAGGTTTAGGTCAGGATGCATACGGGGAGAAAAGCATAATAGATCCAAAGTGTATCCAATCCATAGATGATGTAGAATATGATGTATTGGTGAAAATAGGGGCAAAGTATATCTTATCACAAAAGAATTGTCAATAAATGTTAAATTGAGAATATAGGGATGTGCTTTAAACCAGTATACATGTAAGAGGTTACGAGGAGAAAAGATTGAGATGGTAGCATACCCCTTGTTGCCAATTGTCTTTATAAATGGGAAGATACAAGGGATGGCCTATATAGCCAAGAAAGGTGCACCCATTCTACAATGGATACATGAAGCTGCTCGGGGTATGTAATTTTGACGAGGGGCAAGGACACACATAATGCTTGTTGAAAGGTGTGAAGAATCTGAAGGTTGGGGCAAAAGATATCCCAAAGTATTCAATGCACATGTTGCAAGTTTGGTGGCTTGAAGTACAAGATTGTATTAAAAAGGAGCACACAACCCCGAGTCCATGTCTTCAGGAACCTCCAGCTGGACATCAGAGAGCAAGTCCAAGGTGAAATTTAAAGGTTGTGAGAGAACAACTTTATTGAAGACATTGGGTTTGACAGACATTGTGTACCAAATACAAAAGAGACGCCTACAATTAGTCAAGGGGTTTCACCATTGATGCCTTCTCAGCGTACCACCAGATTGAATTGCACCCATCATCGCACCATCTAACATCCTTTGTTACATCTTCTGGGGTATTTCATTGGGGCATTTCATTATTTTGCAACAAAATGGGTTAACAGTCGAAGCAGAGACATGCATACTAAAAGTAGACTGTGTTACTTATTGGGGCATAGCAATAATGCCAGAGGCATCAGCCACCTTGACAAATTCATTTGTAGAATTCAGAATGCTGCAGTACCAGAACTTAAATATTATTTAGGATATTTTCTAGGAATGGTCACATTTTATTCCAAATTTGTAAGGATGTTAGCTGATAAAACTGAATTGTGAGAATTGTTAGAGAAGGGTAATACATTGGTATGGAGTCACAAATGCCACTTTGAATCGGAGAATAGTAAATGTGATATAAAGGAAGCATCACTTCTACGATGTTTGACATACGATCAGGACTACACTGACAACCAACGCAAGTGCCCTTGATCTTGGGGCTGTAAGATGCAAAATTCAGGATAACAAAGAAATTGTTATCGCTCATGCATCAGGTACACTAAATGATACTGAAATAAAATGTTCAGTTATTGAGAGGAAAGACTGGCCATATTTTGGGCAGTAAGACATTTCTGAACATACTTTTGGGGAATTCCCTTCAAAGTGCATTCAAATCATAAGCCTTTAATACATCTATTAACTACTAGAGGCCTCCGCATGCATTGCAAGCTGGTTAGCAAATATGGTGCAATTCAATTTGTGTTAGAATTTGGGGAGGGCTAAAGCAATTTATTTGCAGATAGCTTATAAAAAACAAAGGTTATTGAAGCATACAGCCAAGACTTGCAAAGGGAGTAATTTGAAATAGGAAAGGGTGACTAATGTAACAAATGTAGAGATGAGAGGATGAGTGGAGATGGGCAATTGATAGAGATGATGAGCTTAGCTCATTGCTGAAATGGGTGCAATGGGAATGGCTGAGTACTCAAAAAGGTTTTGAAAGATATACTTGAGTAAAAGATAAAATAAGTGATGACGTCTGAGATTTTAGGGGAGGCAGTAAATTGATCCTACCCTGACATTTGAGATGCACATTAATTGGATTGGCTGATCAGGTTCACATGAGAAGATGTAGAACCAAGAGTAGGTTAAGACAAATATTTTGAGGGCCAGGTGTTATAACTGTCAGTCTTGGGGTGGTCTTCCCTCAGAGTGTTTGCTTCACCTCCTCCATTTCTGCTGGACTTATTTTTTATTGGCCTTGCGCCTGCAATTTACAACTGTTAACCAGTGCTATAGTGCTTATTCTCAATACCTTTAAATATGGTCACGTTGGTTTATACCTAATTGGCATATTGAATTTACTTGTAAGTCCCTTGTAGAGAGGTATTCTTTATACCCACTGCCTGTATATCAAATGCTACTAGTGGGCCTGCAGCACTTAGTGTGCCACCCGTATAAGTAGCAGTTTAAAACATGCCCTATGCCTGCCATTGCCATTGAAACATCTGCCCTTATTTTACTTGATCTAAGTGCAGCGTTTGACACTGTGTCGCATTCCATCCTCATTGAAACTCTACGGTCCCTGGGAGTGGAGGGTTCTGCTCTTGCCTGGCTAGCCTCTTTCCTAAGTGGTCGCACTTTCCAGGTCTTTTCTGTCTCTGCCTTCTCTAAAATTTGTTCATCGGCGTATGGAGTTCCTCAGGGGTCAATACTCAGTCCCCTATTATTTAATATCTATGTTAGACCTTTAGCAACCATCATTGAAGAAGCTGGTCTCACTTTATATTCCTACGCTCATGATACCCAAATTATTTTCTCCCTTTCCAAGAAGGAGGGCAATAACATCTCAGCACTGAAAGTGGGTCTGACTCTAGTCTCTGAATGGATGAAGAGACATTTTTTAAGCTTAACGGTGACAAGACCGAGGTTGTGATATTGGGCAAGGGTAGGGACCTATGGGGCCCCCATCATTGGCCTACTGATATGGGTTCCATCCCTTTGCCCGTGGCCGTAGTACGCAACCTCGGGTTTCTCATTGATGAGAATCTTACTATGAGACAGCAGGCCGTGAAGGTGGCCTCAATGTGTTTTGTCATCTTGAAATGGCTTCAGAAGATTTTGTGGATGCTACCTTCTTCGACACAGAGAACCGTGGTCCAGGCACTTGTGATCTCACGCCTGGACTACGGTAACGTTCTTTATCTTGGAGCCGACCAGAAAACAACTAAAAAACTCTAAGTTGTTCAGAACGCGGCTGCCAGGCTTCTCCGAAATGTTCCGAGGAGAGCTTCTGCTCTACCAGCACTTCACGACCTTCACTGGCTTAAAGTCCCTAGCCGAATTAAATTTAAAGCCCTGTGTCATCTATTTAAAATTAAACATGGCTTAGCTCCCAAATATCTACAGGGCTTAGTTCAGGCTTATAAGCCCAGCCAAAAATTACGATCTTCTGTAAACGGGGATTTTGCCATTCCCAGATTCAGGCTGGCTAAAATGGGTGGTCGTTCTTTCTCACATTTGGGTCCTAAGATGTGGAATGCCATACCCGTGAAAACGGAATGTAATCTTTTCCGTTTTCGCAAGGGTCTTAAAACCTGGCTCTTTCAGCAGTAATGTCGGAGGTTCCTCTAATTGTAATGTCACTCTGCTAGTTCTTCTCCAGTCTGTCCCTAGCGCCGGGAAACCCATTGTGGGTAGCTGTGCGCATTATAAGTTTAATAAAATAAATACATTGCAGGCTAAATTCAATTTTAAGCTGGCATGTCAAATTGTTTTTTAAACTCTTAAACTCCCCTTATATTACATATAATCCACTCCTACGGTAGGCCCTACGTAGCCTATAGGGCAGGGTGCTGTGCAACGAAAAGATTGGACATGTACTTTTATGTTTTACATGTCCTGGTAGTGAAAACTCTTACATTTGTTAATCACTACTGTGAGGCCTAGCCCTGCCATAGGATAACAGTGGGAATTCCTTGTTACATTTATTAAGCAGTAGTTTCCAATGGGGAACTGGTGGCTATATCATGTTTGGCTTCTTTGGAATTGTGGTGATGAGCCCTATTTAATGGTAAAGTCCAGTTTATATCACAATTCAAAACATTAATCTTATTGAAAGTTAGCATTTTTCTGTGCTTAGCACTTTTGTGCCTACAGCCTGGCATGGATCACATTACTGGGTGCAACTGAGGGTTAGACTTTGTGAATTCTTCCCAGACAGTCACACAATAGATGGACTGGGCGTACTGAGCCCCAAGTGGTACCCTCCAGGTCCTGGACACTTGGTGTGGCTCAGGGGGCTGAAAACAAGCTTTTGGGCTTTTCGCAACAGTGAACGGGTCCGTTCACACTGAGACCTCACCACTCGCACCATATTTCAGTGTGAAGCTCTGGAAACCATCTCTTTACACTATAGCAGTGACCGCTAGTGGGGGACCACCAACACAAAACTCCAGCAATGCCCGTGATGCCTGGCCTGCTCTTCGCTCCACGCCGGCAGTCTCCCATGAAGCTCTCCCTACACCATTGTGAACTAGACTCTTGCCAGAAATTTGAGAAGGTAAACATTTAAGGGGCCTAACCTAGTGACTGTAGCCAACCAGCACTCAATATATCCATAATTGGAACTGTGTGCTTTTTGGAACTATTTTCTCAAAAATCTTTAAAAACTCCTAACTCCAATTATACTGATTGTATTTTTGTCGTTTTCTCATTTTCGTCTCAAATAATTTTTTTAAAATGTACTCTATTTTTCGAAATTGGTTTGTGATTTTTTGTGTGCTGTGTTTTTACTTTGATACAGTTTGTGTGCTGCATAAATACTTTACACATTGCCTCGAAGTTAAGCAGAAGTGCTTTTTGTGTGTAGATACCCAGAGTTAAGGATAGGTTAATTTAGTGACTTTTTTTGGTTCACCCTGCAAGGGATTGTGACTATTGCTTGACCACAACTCACACCCCAGTAAACCAACAACCCTATTTCTAACACCAGGTATTGATAGAAAGATTTAAGCAGTTGACAAAAAATTACGCTCAGTTGCCAATAGTGATAGAGTGCGAAAAACACATACAAGACCCCTACAACCAGCGGAATTCCCTATGAGCCCTTGGGCATAGTTTGCCAGCTGTTTCATGCCCAGTGGACAGACTTAAAATACAGAATAAATATATCATAGTGAAGGAGGATAACTTTTCAAAAAGCATTTATGATCGCACGTGTAGTCAAAATCACATCTAGGGAAGTAATAACATTTCTAGAAACTATCTTTATGAGTGAGCGCCATCTGGGGTAGTTAATCTCAGACAGCAGTACCCAACTGTGTTCAGTGAGATGGAGAAATCTACTGATTATTAGAATAAATGAAAATATTTCAAAAAAAGAGATGGAGAAAGGTTTGACAGACCACAACATTGTACAACAGAAAACTGCGATCTATAAACAAAAAGCCAATGGTCTAGTTCAAAGGGATTGTTAGGGAGAGTATACAGTTGGCAACTGCGAATGCATAGACAGTGATTAAACATGTGAACTTGAATAGCAGATGCGATAACAAGGTAACTCATGAGAATATCAAGTATAAGTATGGAAAATACAAGCCATGGTCTGATTTTATAAAAAATGTTTACTCGTTTGTGGGTTGGTCAAAAGGTTCAAGTAACGTACCCGTGGATGGTACGGAAAGAATAAATGAAATTCTCAGGACCCATGAAAGTAATTTGTGTGGGAAAGACATGAGTCAAAGTAAAAGATCGTACAGTATGGAACAAACAAAGACTTGGGGTGTGTGAAAGCAAAACGTGGGATGAAAGGAAATGGAGGGACAAAGAAACCACAGAACGTCATGAGCAACATGGACGTAAGCGAGAATCACTGACCCTACATTCATCCATACTTCATCCATACTTCCACACTTGAAATATCATAGACATGAGACTTCTGTCTGATTATGAATGTTTAATGCACATTTAGTGGAGCGCTGCAGCTGGAGCAGTACAGGGAAGTGTAACCCCATTTTACAATGTTGGCCCATGAAGGGCCAGCCAGAGTCCTTCAGGGAATGACAAGTCCAAAGATGAGGAAGAGTTCAGTCCGCAGTCTGATTGCTGTGTCATTGGCGATCAAACAGAATATGGCAGTCCATGTAGAGGTCCAAGGTGAGCGTCGAAGAGTGTATCTGGGGACAGCGGAAGGTGATGATGCAGAGGGCAGAACTAAGTAGAAACAGGCCATATGGCGGAGATGACTGCTACAGTTTTTTTCTTACCAGTAAAGCAGATTCATTTGCATCTTCATCCTCTGCTGTTTCATGTGCCTCACATGTGGGTGGTGGTGTTCTGTCTCCAGCGCGGTGTGGCAGTGACACATCAGTGGCTGGAGGTGGAATGTCTGCCACACAGTGTGGCACTGACACTTCAGGGGATGGAGAGGTGGATGTAGTGGTAGCAGCAGCATGCATCAGTGCCAGGCCGTGTGACAGCAATGCCATGAGGATCGTCCTAAGGTCATTGAGGAACCCAGCTACCTCTCGCTGGTATGCAGCTGTGGCAGCCACTCTTTCTGCCTGCATCCACTCCATGGCCTCCATTAACCTCTGCATGTGTCCCAACTCCTGTGTGACATCTCTAGAGCCACTCTGACTGGACAGTTGTTCTAGTCTCTGAGTCAGGGCTCCAGCGGTCAGCCATGGTCCGTTGGAGTGCATGGAGTGGACTGTGGGTGTCCACTAGGGAATGTGAGTGGTCCCTGATGGGACTTAACCACCCACGGATGGCATCTAGTTTGGCTGCCATGTGGTCAAACCCCACCCGCACCTGTTCTGCCACATTCTCCTAGCACCCCAACACATGGCATTGGAAGGCCATGTTTTCTTCGTGGGGGGTCATGGGTGGTGGGTGCTGCCTACTGTGTGGTCTGTGCAGGGGGTGGGGTCCTCATGGCAGTCCTGCTCCTGGACGTGGGGTACGGAGGCTCTCCACAAGCTGTTAGAGGGTGTCGGAGTCAAAGTTGTGGTGGCCCTCTTCGTCATCAGAGAAGAGAGGTTCAGGCTGCTCTGCATGAGGTATTGGATTTCCCTCTGCAATGTGAAGGGGAGATGCAGTTTAACATTGTTTTCACATGTATGTTGACGCATTGTACATGCTAACATTCAGACTGCATGACAGTGTTCATTGTGACTGTTTGGGGGAGCTGCCTATTTGATGCGGGACAGTGGACATTTTGACAACATCATGGATGTGTCATGGTACTTGTACATTGTCATCTCCCATTTCCCTGCAATGCCAAATGTGATTGTCCAGTTTCTACACACATGCAGCACCAGTTGTGTCCTGTGTTCTATTGTGGATGTGTTATGGTTTGCACCACATCGTTGTCAATGTTGATGTGCTCTGCATGTGAGATGTTTGTGCTGCATTGTAGGGGAGTCGCCCCTGCAGCTCTGATTGTGCTGCCCCTTCTCCCTTGCATGTGGTGTGCCTTTGACATCTGTGCTTATATGGTGCTGTGATGTTGCATACTTGGATACATTGGTCTCTTGGTGAGAGTTGGGGGGTCTGGGGCATGGTTTGTCTGCAGATATGCTGTACATAATTGTGCATGTGTGCCATTGTGCCCATCTCCCCCGTGCCCCCAGTGCCTGGTTGTTAATCACCCTGGTGCTGTTGTGTCTGGTCATGTTGAGCAGTGTTCCTTCCCCCAGCTCCTGCCACAGAATCCCCAGTGATGACTGTGGACACCATTTCCTCCATCTTGTCCAGCTCCTCCAGTGGCCCAGGACTCCCACCTCCAGTCTGCATTGCTGTCTTCTGGTTGTTGGTGAGTTTCCGCATGGTTTTGCGCTTTACATCATTCCAGCACCTCTTTACCTCTTCCATTGTCCTCTTCAGCACTTCGACTGCATTCACATTGTCCACTATGGACTGCTATATTCCATTACTTGTTGCAAATGACACAGTAGAGATGCAAAAGGTGTTTGATGGTGTTCTACCACCTCTGGTATCGGGATCCTGTTTTCCTACGGACTGAAACGCTTCTTCCTACTCTTCTTCTCTTTGCCCTTCCCTGACCCCGAGGTCCCAGGTTGGTCCTCCGAGTGGCTTGTGGTGTTCTGTTTGTCCTCTGTACTTGCTCCGGCTTCGCTGTTGTTTGGCTTTTGTTTGTATATTTTTTTCTACTTTTATTGTGATTTTTCCCTCCTGATGTGTGTGGATTGCAGGCCTGTCACTGGTTTTCGCCGATTTTCGTATCGCGATAGGCCTCATTGCAGCTTTTTTTTGCATTCATGTTTCGCATTTTTGCGGCGTTGCATTAACTTTTTTGCAGACATTTGACGTTTTATTGTGGGCTGATCGCATGGTACCACCATGTTGTGCATACTAAGTTAACACAGCGTTATTTTCCCAAAATAGACTGCGATGTGAAGAGATGCGTTGAGCTAATTTTGCAGTGATTATCACACGTTCTTGAGAATATCCTCCCCAGTGTGCATTATTCACCTGTATGTGTCTTGACACTATAGTATGCTAGGAGAGTAACACAAAAGCCTGAGTATCAAAACCCTACTTGAAAAGCCAGGTCTTCAAGGGTTTCCTAAAAGTGGGCAGTTCATTGGTTGAATGAATCTCAGCTGCAAGAGCTATCCAGTTCTTCGGTGCCTTTGGTCTCCAGTCCTCAGTTTCTGAAATCTAGGCACCAGCAGTGGCAGAACGAAGGCCTCTCCTGAAACAATTAGGGTTTTCCAGCCTAGCACTGCTAACAGCTGCCATGATTGTCTCCGTAGCTTTGAAAGAAAGAAATAGTTGGATCTTCTTAGTTGTTCTTAAAATAAAAACACATTTGAAACCACCACATTTATTTGTGTCTCATTGAGAGATTTTGAACAATTAGTACTCAAAGGCTTTTTGCAGTCGGCTTCAGCACGGACGTGTGCACATTTAAATAGGGCAGTAATGGCAAGACCACATTGAGGAATATTGGTTTGGCACTACAATTTCTCTGCATTCAGTTTTAAATGATTGTGTCTCATCTGACACAGTAGACTCTGGTAGTCATCAGCATAGGCAAAGATCCAACACCCTCTGTTGGACAGTTCCTTTATAAGTGGCTGTGAAAAAGTGGGCTGTTCGGTTGACCTGGGTATAAGTCCTGGTAAAGCAACAATCTCTGGCAGGGTGAACTATAAAAAGTCACTAAATTAAGTTGTTCTTACCCCTGGGTGTGTCAGCATAGATAGTAGTCAGGCATTACTTAGAGGCAGTGTGCAAAGTATTTATGCAGCACCCAAACAGTAATAAAGTTAGAACACAACACAAGAAAATCCCACAAAATGACAAAAATCCAATCAGTATAACTGGTGTCCTGGACTTTTAAAGTTTTTAGTAAAAAGTAGCACCTAAAAGATCAAAGTGCCAATTGCGGACATCATGTCAATCGGTACGTCTTTCCAACTTCTGCTCTGAGAAAATGGAACTGACCTGTGGGGTTCCCCAGGGCTCCTCCCTTTCCCCGCTTCTTTTTAACCTGTACCTCATTCCGCTAATCTCTTCTATGTGGGAAAGGAAAGTTGAGATATATAATTACGCGGATGATCTTAGACTGGTCTTTGACATTGATCTTCTTCCATCTTCTGTGTCTCGTTTTCAATACACTGTGACCTTCATAAGTAAGTGAATGAACGAAAATCAACTGAAGCTCAACCCTGATAAAACCGAGCTAATCCTCACTGGAGTACTTGCTAATCCATGGAACTCCAACTTTTGGCCTTCTACCCTGGGCAGCCCTCCCCTTCCTGTTAGCTCAGCCAAACTGTTGGGTATAGCGGTAAGCAATGACCTATCGATGAAGGCCCAGATCAGTTTGGTGGTTTCTGCTGGGTTTTTCCAACTGCGTAGAATTAAGAAGATCAGCAGATTTCTGTCTCGGGAAGCTCTAACCTTAGTGATCCTGGCCTTGGTCATCTCCCGATTGGATTATGCCAATTCACTCCATGTAGGCATCTCAGCTTACCAACTCAGATGCCTCTAGCTAGTCCAGAATTAGGCTGTTAGACTGATCTTTCACCAACCTAAATGGCATCGTGTCAGACCACTGATGAAAAGCCTCCATTGGCTCCCTGTTGCTATGCGTGGTTTATTTAAGGTGGGATGCACGATTTTCAAAGCTTTTCACAGCCAAAGTCCAGCCTTCATCTTGTCCAAGATTCTACGCCATGCCCTCACTCGTAATATATGATCTTCCCATCTGAATCTATTAGTCACTCCTACTTTTAAACGCAAGAAACATGGTGGCTCCCGATTTGCAGTCTTAGCTCCTCAGTTCTGGAACTCGCTCCCCGTGGAGCTGAGGTCGGTCACCTCTTATGCACCATTCAGAAAACAGCTGAAGATATGGTTGTTTTCCCAGGCATATGACAATTAGGCTTACCCCTCTGTTGCTGCCTTACTTCCACTTCAGCGCCAAGACACCGTTTGGTGAACGTGCGCTTGATAAGTACTTTATAACATAACATAACAAGACCCTTTCGAAGTTGAAAAATATGACCAACAATAAAGGAGTGCAAGGCGAATACAAGAAGATGATTGTGCATTGTTGATGCTTAACTTTGAACTTAACCCCTTAACTGCCCCGAACGTTCCGCGCTAGAGCGGAACGTTCTATTGATTGGACGGGCCGTGAAGGCCAACAGACGTGCACAGCACTACAAAGGTAGTGAACACGACGGCCGTCGGCCATCAGCAGCAGCCATGAGGTTAAAAGAATTTTCAAGGACAATGTTCTAAGAACCTCAAAGCCCCAGTGGAAGGAAATCCCCGTCCAAACTCTCCTAGGGCTTTCACTCCCCCCCCCCCCCGCCACTTGATGAGTGCCCTGAAATGGCAGCTTAAACTCCATTAGGAAAAAAATGAAGGTGCCCTCCAGGATCACAGATACACCCAACAGGCAAGTAACATCTTATTCATACATACAATTGCCTCATCAAGCTGTATTCATTTGGACTTGTTTCAACAAATCATAAGTTTCTGTAACTGAGAAAAATGACCAGAAATTACCCTTATAAAGAACTTCTAGTTTGGTTTGTTGGCGGATAATAGCTTGCACTCCAGGTGGTTTACAATATGCCAATCACATACATCCGGTCTCTTCTATAATGAGAGGCCAAGACAGACATATCAGAATAAATATGACATTTTGAACCATTCTCCAATACAAATACATTTTGCTGGATGGCCCTGGAGAGGATCCGTCCCTTGAATCTAAAATCAGAAAAGTTTTCCAGGATTGTTTGTGGCTGCTTTACACTCAGGGTTGTATGAAAAGGGACCCAATGGGCACAAAGTATTGATAAATCCACATGGAGGTTTGTAAGCACAAACTTTTTAATCAGAGTCTCAAACAGAGTGATTACCCCATTTCTTGAGCGTTTTTACCATTCAGAATACAAACGAATCTTAGATTCAAATGTTTTGAAAGATTTTGGAATTCATTTTAATTTCAGTATGTAGAGTTCGTTGCCACATCATCTACAAATATTTGATGTTTAGCTGCATTATCTTCCAAGTCCAAAACCAGCTGCTCAATATGGTGCTAACATTCAGCAAAAGAGAAAGTTTCTCTCAGTCCTGGTTAAATAATCATGCAGAGATTAAATGGCCTGCGACTGAGACTTTATAATGTCAATAATCTCTGTTAGAAGAATCTCACTCACTGGCTAAAAGGGGTCTCACTAGGAGAAGAGATGTTAGACGGATACCAAAGACACTGACCGCTGTGAGAGGTAGAGTAATAAAGGATTGAGTGAGTCAGATACAGTAGTGTACTTATCAGTAGTATACGGCTCAACCCCATTTGTAAAGAGGGGCCCTTATTCTCCTCACGAGGAGTAGTTACATCAATATCCCCAGTTTTCTAGAGCTTGTCCAGGCGCTCACTCACCATCAGCTTAGAAGCAGATGGCATATCCTGATGCTGTAAGCTCTTAAATAGTGGATAGTTTTGCACTAACGATGCTTCAGCTCCTGCTACTGGAAACTGAGTATGAAATACCGGCCAGCCGGAACCAGCGCCTTTGGAGTCTCCCAAAGTAGGATGCAAAACCATCCCGGTAGAAGGAGGGACTCCCTCCACCTCCTTAACGAAAGAAGCGATGTGTGGTGCAGCCATCACCCTGCCGATCGAAGAGCTCCAAGCAAATATTTCCTGCTGAATCCCCCATCTGCAGTACACCAGGCCTAGTACAGAGAAGTGGCAGTTTTTTAAGTGTGCTTCTCATCTGGTTTACTCGGCCTGATAGACCAGTGCATTTCGTGTGGGATGTTTCGGAAAGGCTTTTAAGCTTCCGGGGGAAACCTCTATGAGCATTAGACTTCAAGGGATTTAAAAGTACATTAAATAGGCCAAATAGATGTAAACTGATCGTGCCATGTTTATAGGGGGGGTCACAAACACGTTAGCACCTGTTAGCAGTGGTAAAATGCAGAGTTCTAAGGCCAAAACAATGAAATTCAGCCTAAATATGAAGGGAAAGGCTGACAGTTTGCGGGTGACCCTGCCAGGTCCAACAGTGGTTGAATCTAAATGTTAAAAAGATGAGGTGGGAGGGTGGACCTCTGTGAAACACCACAGTCAATCTTTATTCTGACACCCTGAATGGGGTGAGTTGAACTGCCTTTGTTCTATTCTCCAAAAAGGAAACTAGTTAATTGAAAGCCATCTCCATAAACCCCACATATTGTAACTTGTTGAATAGGTTCTTATAATTATCTGTGCCAAGGGTTGCAAATAGATCAAGCAAAATTTGCACTGGAATGTGTTCATCATTCAGACCTTTCCTTAAATCATCAATGACTGATAAGATCACTGTTTCCATATTATGTCTGGGGCAGAACCCCACTTGGTAACGGGTCTAAGAAATTGCACCTTAAATAGATGATTGCTAACATCCTGCGCCTCCAGACGTTTAACACATTTGGACCATAACTCTTTAATATCACTGGACTGTCACCAGTTTATTTTAATTGAGATAATGCTGTAACTTTCCTAAAATTAGCAGAAACGTTACCTGTCTTCAATGAAGCATTTAAAGGGCCCGTTAGAAAATGCAGTTCGGCCAGAGCCATCCAATGCATTACTCTGGAGAGTGTGGAGTGCAGAGAGATATTGATTTTACATTAGTTAGAAGATCATGCACGGTTTTGTGGTCTAATGATTAAAACATATCTATCTTGATTTGATTTTCCTTCACTTTTGAACCAGTCACGTTCCACACTAGGACTGTCTGGTATGGAGCCTTAACTAACTGCGGGGCATATTATCAACAGATGGCAATGAATATGGCAAAGCGCGATTAGCACCTTTCCATTCATTGTCGGCTATCGCTGGATGTTATCGCCTGGTTAGCGCGTTATTAACAACGCTAATCTCCAAGGCGATAATTAATCCAGTGATAGCGGCAAAATGCAGGTATATTGCTAGAAATCCAGTGATAACTCTGCAGCGATAGTGAATTCCTTGTTGAAAGGCCATTGTGGACTTAGCCAGATGATCCACCTCCCTTTATACATATAGCTAAGCCTGAAATTTAGCAGACGTTAGCTTCCGGCGATTACCACGGTTAGCGTGTCATTTAATAGCGCTATTGGTGTCCTGGACCGGCTTGTTAATACCGCAAACTACAGTTAGCGATCTTTTTCATGTTGTTGTGTAATGTAATGCCGACTTTGCATCTCATTAGCGATGCAAGGCGAGGTGTGGGGAAAAACAGCTGCTAACATGAGCTAATGCATGTTAGCGCTACCTTGTTAACATGGTGATAATATAAGCTCTGCTTTTTTGGCTTTAAAGCCAAAAAAGCAGAGTTATGGCCCTTAATAATATGCCCCTAATCTTTTCAATTATGATCACATTTAATTCATCACATTTTTCCTGGCGATGTCTCAGTGCCTATCTAATCCTTTCTATATTAGACAGACTGTGATACTGTTAAACATTTCTCTCTGTACGTTTTGAACCTTACAAATTTTCATTTATATAATACAAGACCTTGCGTTAGGTAAACGACTTGTTATAGTTGGGCATAGCATCTTTAAAAATATGTTTGCTCTTCTTCGTCATACATTTTCTGCCATTGATGCTCAAGACGTCTAAGATGTAAGTTAGCACATGCCAGTTCATTTGTGAACCACGTAGCTGGTACTGTTCTTTTCTTGGCTTGATTATTTTCTGGTGGAGCGTATTCATGTCCCACTTCATAAATCAAATCTATTATTAAACTCACAGGCAGCCAGGTCCAGGTGAACGTTAATATTGACTTAAGTAGTTTCCAGCCTCTCACGCATGCATAATTTATCGATCTTATTCCATATAGGAAGTACTATGTATGGGTTCTTTTATATGCAGAGTTAAGTTGAAATAATTCATTGGCTGAAATACTGCTGACGTTTCAGAAATTGCATCTGACTCATTTGCCCAAGAGTTAACATCATCCAGTATCAATCATGTATTGTAGTGTATGAAGAGGGAGGAAATGACATTCTAAAATACTGTGGAAAATCATTCATATAATGTCCCTTTCTGAAGAGCCACCCCAAATGTTTTGCCTTCCTTATCCTCTGTTTCTGAACTCATTTTACGGGCTTTAGGACTCTATGCACTTTACCACTGCTAACCAATGATTAAGTGCATGTGCTCTCTCCGCTAAACATGGTAACATTGGCTCATACATAATTTGCGTATTCAATTTGCTTAGAGGTCCCTAGTATTGTGCAGTGCATGTGTCCAGGGCTTTTTAAACGAGATGCTACTAGTGGGCCTGCAGCACTGATTGTGCCACCCACTTAAGGAAACCCTTCAACCATGTATCAGGCCTGCTACTACAGAGCCTGTGTGTTCAGTTTTAAACTACCATACCATTCGGATATGGCAAGTTAAACCTCTTGCTAGGCCCCAACCTTCTTTTTTAATACTTATAAGTCACCCCTAAGGTAGGCCCTGGACAGCCCAAAGGCAGGTTGAAGTGTATTTAAAAAGTAGGACATATATTTTAAAGTTTTACATGACCTTGTAGTGAAAAACTCTTACATTGATTTTTCACTACTGCAAGGCCTGTCTCTCCCATAGGATAACATTGGGATTACCTTATTACATTTTATAAGTGTAATTCCCAATTGTGAAGAGATAGCTTTTTCAAGTTTGGTGTCACTGGATTCACAATTTTAAATCACAATTCATGATGAAGTCAGATTTTAAATTACAGTTTAGCAAATGCCATCTTTAGAAAATTGGCCTTTACTTACTATAGCCATTTGGTTGCTGCAGCCTGTTTCTTCTCAGTATGGATTGGGTGACAAAATGTTTTGTGTATTCCCTCTAGACAGCTAGATACAAAGGGAACTTAGGTGTGACTTCATGGGTCATCCTGGGAAGGTGGGAGGGAGGAGCTAGCCACAGCCCTACACTTATACATGAACAGGATGAGTCCTGTCCAAACAAAAAAGGGCTGCATACCCCCCTGTAATGAGTCTGGAGCCAGGACAGGAAGGGAGGACCTGTGTATACTAAAACTACTATTCTTTGAAGTCTCCCCCACTTCAAAGGCACAAGGATTAGAAGTACTGGATCCATGACACCATGACCTTAGTACTGTTCTGGACCTGTGAAGACTGTACCAGGAAAAAGAACTGCTGTGCTACTGAAAGGACTGCCACTCTGCTGCACTGCTGCTTTGCTGGACTCTTGCCTTGTTGAGATGCCCTGCTTCCTGGTGTTCCCCTGACTGGGTGAGAAGGAATGAACCCGTATCAATTGAACCCAAAGTGACGCCAAGGACTTGCCGCCTGTTCTAAGTCTCAGGGACGCCAAAGACTTCAAATGTGATGTCCCTGTAGCAAGCAACGTCCAGCTACAATACCTGGACTTTGCTTGCTGCAAGACGTGCCCTGGGTGCTAACCCAGTCCCAGTACCTTGGAAGTGGGTATAGTGTGCTGCTTCAATCAGACCACATGCATTCTCATTGGAACTAGTGCATATTTGCTTTTGCGTGAGTCAGAACTAGTGCATCATTGTCATTGCATGGAAGGGAACTGGCACATTACCTTCGGGACCAGCGAATTGCTTTCAGAATCAACGCATTGCTTATTGTGGAGCAGCAGTAGAGCATCACATTTGGAACCAGTGCTTCTCACTCAGAACCAGCGCTTTTCACTCAAAACCAATGCATTACATTAATTGAGTTGAAAAAAATTGATGCATCTCGTCCATTGCGTAGCAAAACACTATGCATCACTTTGGCTTTACCTCACACCTTCAATGATGCATTCCGGATCAAGGTACTTTGATTCATGGGGCCGAAGTGGGTCCCTGTATCCGGCCCTCACTCCATTGTGGTCAGTCTGAACTTCTGACTTTGCCCCAGACCAGATTTCCCATTTAAGCACTTAATGCTTCTAAGGACTATTTTACCTTTATTCTTTAAAATTCATATATCAAATTCAAGTTGTTGGATTTTTGCAATTTTGCTCTTGCTGTATTTATATAATTATTCCTTATTTTCTAAATTGGTGTGGAGTCTTTTTGTGGTGTTTTCACTGCTTTACTCTTTGAAGTGTTGCACGGATAATTTACACATTGCCTCTTAAGTTAAGCCTGACTGCTCTGTGTCAAGCTACCAGAGGATGGGCACAGGATAATGTAGGGAGTGTTGTGCCTCACCCTGACTAAGATTGCAGTTCAAGCTTGGACATGGTGCATACCTCTGCCAACCAGAAACCCATTTTCTAACATATAATGGTTTAGACGATAAACTAGTGCCAATGACCTATTTCCAACATCTAATCTAATCAAAAGAGGATCCATTATCAGCTCAATTTGTATCTTTATAGCTACAAGGCGTTTCTTTACAATGGCTGAAAAGAGTCCTCCTGCTAGGGTGATTCTCATTCAAAAGGAAGTATCCAGCAGGAATAGCTTCTAGCAAAGAGGGTGCAGAGTCATCCTTTAATCACATTTCAGTTCAGAGGAGTAAATCTGGATGGTCAAAGGGCAAAAGAGCAAACGTTTTTAACTGTGCTTGACCAATGATCTTGTCTTCAACTGCATTATCTTTATAGTATTAGTGTCATTCTTTATGAAGAAACTCAGATGTTAGCAATAAGTTCCCTTCATCTGAAAATTTAAAATCCCATTTTTGAGTAGAACATTTAGGGTATCATTCAATGGTTTTAAGTTCACCTAATTTCAGTGTAAGAGTTGGTTAGGTGAGTAGGTCTGCAATCCAGCATAGTGACGGGCTCCTGATCCTGTCCAGGCACCGACAGGCGCAGACAGGTTTGCTTTGGCATGGCTTTGTCGCATCAGAGGTCTACTCACTGCAAATGTCTGATGAGCGAGTGTTCTTAAGTACTGTTTCTGGCAAATCTAGAGTGCTAACCACTCTCAAAATGGCACTTCACTTCCTGTCCCCACCCAAAACCTGCTAACAACCACAATTTCCCTCGAATCAACAAAAACAAAGTGCAAACTTGCCAGCAGTATACCTCATGACACATGTCGAAAGACCCAGTAAATGCACTTTACAATTGCAGTGTAACATAACTATGTAAGCCTTTAGGTTTGCCCTGCAGCAAAATTGACTCAACAGATGTGCGCTAACTTCTCTAGAGACTGACGGATGTTGCACTAGCCAATTAAAGGGCTCCTCTACAAATTGCAATAACTGGCAGAGTGGTTGCTCCGACCTGCACTCGGACAGTGTTAATTGTTTTGTTGCACACATTAAGTTTGCACTTAAGGGTGATGTATCACGTTGAGTTCATGGTGCTAAAAAAAGCACAAAGAAATGCATAAGGAATTTTCATGTCAGTCAAGGTAGTGAAGGAAGGACTTAACTAGTAGGATTTGAAACTCAGGAAATAGGGGATCTTGTTTGTTCTATCTGGTATGTTTACAGTCTGCAGAACCTGATAATGAGATGTTCTACAGGCATCCTGCTGGTCTGTTAAATACCTACCTCAATAGATTCCAATATTAATGTTCCAGTGCCTTAAGACATTTGGCAGAAAACTGACCAGAGGATCAGTCTCCCTTCCTAAGTAGCTTTTACCCCTCAAGTGGAACAGCTAGCAAATGTGTTTACCAACATGCATCAGCAAAAGAATCTTCAATAAAAAAAATATAAACTGATTATCTTGCCTGCACATGACCCAGAACTATCACTGCCAGAGTTGTGCGATAGGAGTGTCAATTGGTGGTGTGTGAAGATACGGATTGTATGCTGTTGTTATAATGCACACCTTTGGTAAAATGTTTGTTTTATTTTCTTATTAGCTCTCTATTTATACTGAATGATGATGCTGTCTTTCATGCAGAAGCGTTCCCTGACACATGTCCATTGAAAATCTATTCAACATTTTTGTTCCCACCCATGAGGGTATTGCAGGTATTCATGGGTTAGTAGACGTCAAGTCTCTCCTTCAATGTTTCTCGAATGTCTGATAAGAAAATATGCTAAGCTATCTTCACCAGAGCACTCCTATTAAGATGCCAATGAATGGACTTTTGTTAGAATGAGCTGTACCCGTCAATTATCCTAAAGCAGAGTTTGAACACTTCATACTATTGAAACTAGCTGCAACTTGGAGTTAATCTGCGACCGCAAAAGGCTGGGGGAATGTAGGCTCCAGTTACTCACCTTTGGAGACGTTTTGGACACTTCTGTAAAAAAAGATCCAGATGTCTGATTTAGGACTGCTTAGCATCTCTGAATTACAGGAGTACGAGAACCATCACCCCAGTATTTCTCCTGTTAGTAACTTATTGGCCCATATGTTTTCTATCCAAATGTATAAAAGCCACGGCTCAGATTCAAGTAATCACCCGAGTTTCTCCTTAAGATATGCAGAAGGTTTGATTTTTCATAATCTATTATCAGTAACATTTCTGTACTTTCAAACTATCAATCAAGGTGACTTTTGCACTTTCCTAACTCGAAGGAACGCTGCTCCCTTGTTTACCTTCCTGATGAACAGGAATAATCTATTTGTGCATAGGTTTGACAAATTCAATGCCTAAATGCATAGGATGCGAATACATGGTGAATAACCCTGTCTGTTGATAAATAGCTTTTCAATCTAAAGAAGAACAGCCATAAAGTATTTCAATGTTAAATATTATTTAATAAAGTTATATTAGCCAGGAAAGAGCTAAGCTTTTTCGTCTATGTCATGTTGAAAAAATTGTAGGAAGAGTTCAAAGACTACTCATCAGTCACCTTTTCCGAACTGATGGAGCCAGTATTGAACTGCTGTTCTAAAAAGGGACACACAAATATATATGCGCACTTATCGAAAGCACATGGAACTTAAAGAAAGGTAAACACTTTAATCATATTCATGTATTGATAAAAGCCACCTATCTAAGATTGAGTTAAAAAAAAAGACCCAAAACACGTTACTTTGTTCAGAAACTTTTCCTGGCTCTGAGGGAGGATGACCTGAAGAGACATTCCTAAAACATGACACAAATAATTTAGATGTTACATATTATCCACTCATCCTCAGTCTATATTGTGATTCCGTTTGCATAGAGCTCTTTTTAGATTTGGATGACTCTCAAGCATTCTGGACATTGGATATTTTTCTTCTTTAGGTTGCAATTTACTTGCTAAGGCCAATCCACTAGGGTGGCTGATGGCAGAGGCTCTAGGTCAATAGACTCAGTGCAGAAGACATGACAAAGCCTTTCGCACTAATTATCACTGAGAGTTCATCCGCATCCAACAAATGAAAGCATCCCAACTTTGGGTCTTAAGAAGATTAACAGCATATATGTGATTATTGTTCATCTAATTTTATGACACACTTATATTATTTGGGGCTAGCTTTAGAGCTTTATATGAATACAGATCGTCTAATTTCTGGAAGAAGATGTAAATCAAAAGGGAATTTTTACCATTGTTTTACCCGATATAACTTTAACACTCCTTTTGGAAATCAGAAGATAATCCAAAAGCATCCATTGTTACAACAGGTCTCCAGTTTGCCCTCTGATCTGGGCTCTTTAGTTGATAGGGTTTCCAGACAGTGTTCTTTTCAACAATAAGCTTGTCTTTTCAATAGGAGTATTTCCCTATCAACTTCTCTACAAAGTAAGCCAGTACTCTTACAACGTGGATCTTGAATGAATAGTATTCATGAATCCAGTTGCCTATATGTGTTAATCTGGTTATGTAGTTATTTGTCATTTGTTATAAGTATTTCTATAATCCAAATCTAACAACAACAGGCCACAGTGAAACAAACTACGAAGAAACACACACACTCTCAGTATAGTATTGCATATAATAGAGTTAAATGAATCAGACAGGCCAGTCTTAAGAGTACCTAAGGAGAGGGCACATGGCTAGCACATATGATTGCGGCCGCAATGTTCTGAACTCTGCGCCGGCCCTGTGCGAATTTGACATTAACCGCACCTACTGAGCTGACTGCAGTGACAGTAGGTTCTGTCTGGTTTACCAACAATTTCTTATGAGCATGTTTATTGTTTATACGCTATTCTCTAAAGTCTTCAAATATTCATAGCTCGTTTGTCTTGACATACGGAACACCCAGTAAATAGCAACACACATGACACAAATTGCTGAAATCTCAATTGTTTTATACAAATCGAATCATTCATATATATTTACACATTTATAAACAAGGCTGTAAACACGAGGTGAGGTTTTAAGTGATGTGTGATCAAGTGACATTTGTGCTCAGTGCTAGAGTTTAGTGCGCAATATATACAGCGTGATTAAAATATGTACATGGGAAAAGGAGGCCAGAATATTAGGAAAAAGACAATGACTCTGTTGCCTTATACATTAATTTGTCTTTTGCATGCAGAGCCTTGGTCAATCTGAACCATGTGAGATCGTCAACGTTTCAACCCAAAAAAGAGTTCCTAAGCAAAGGGTTGACCTTTGTCCCAACAGCTGTACCAGAAGCCTTTACCATCAAACTTGAGATGCAGAGATTTTTCAGGAAAATCAGACTTAAGTATTACTTCAGTAAAAACACCTACAACCCTTCAGCAGCCACCACATCTTTCAGACCTCCATCCACCTTCACACCAGGGACGTACCTGATGAGTCAAAGGATATTGGCCTATGAAGAGATTGTCCTGCAGTAAGGCAATGGAGTTACTGGAGGAACAACGATACATAAGGCACAACATCAGTAAAGATGAAAGACTGGCACTACACTCTCTAGGAAACAAAAAAACTATTGTCATTAAGGCAGCAGATAAGGGTGGTGCCGTAGCTCTACAAAAGACCATGGACTATGTGGAGGAAATAAAGCAGCAATTGGGAGTACAAGAGAGCTATCGCCCTACGCCAAAGGACCCAACTGCTGAGATCAAGTCTTTGATAGAGAAGCTAACTATGGACGGACCGAGAGGGATTCCTGAGTCAATCAGAGAATGACTTTTTAAAAGAAAAATAACCCAGAATTCCTACGATATACACTTTTCCCAAGGTGCACAAGCACTTAGAGAAGCAACCTGGTAGACCAATCGTCTCGGGTTTTGTGTCAATACGCAAACCACTCAACCAGATCATCGATCATTTCTTACAACCTTGGGTTCCAGAGACTAAATCATTTGTAAGAGATATGATGCATATCATTCAATTGCTGGAAGACCAACCGTTCGATGTCTAAACACAATTACTTGTGACTCTTGATGTCTCCTCGCTTTATACGTACATATCACAGGCGAAGGCACTAGACGTAGTGAGACTCACTCTGGACAAACACCCCAGACCACACTGGATACTGACTGATTTCCTGATTGCCATGTTGGAAATCGTGATGAAGAAGAACTACTTCATCTTCAGGAATCCATTTTATTTTCAGTGCAAGGGTGTTGCGATGGGTTCTACATATGCACCGAGCCCTGCCAATATCTTCATGGATGATTATGAAGAAGAAAATCTGTACAGTCATGATAATCCGTACATTGAGTACATTGCAGTTTGGAAATGGTTCATAGACAACGTCATAATGATTTGGTCTGGTAGTGAAGATATCCTCAAGGAGTTCAGGGATGCGCTGAACAACAGAACAAGGGGCATCCAGTTTGCCATGTCCTACAACAATGAAGCCATCGACTTCCTTGACCTTACGTTCCGAGTTAATGAGGGTCTCCCATATTGTGACCTGTACCATAAACCAACGGAAAGAAATACACTCCTCAAGTATGATTCGCATCATCCACTGAGTTTGAGGGACAACTTTCCATATGGACAGTACCTCAGGCATAGGAGGAACTGTACATGCAGGGTAGACTTCTTTAAAGAAACTGGAAAACTCACAATTTGTTTGAAAGAGAGAGGCTACCCGATAGGATTGCTTAAACGGGCCCGCAAACGTTCTTGGTACTGTCCAGAAGACCAGTTACTACAAGTAAAACAAAAACAGATGAGACAGAAAACATTGTATGTGTGCCACATTCAATTCTAAAAGCAATGACCTCAAAAAGGTGCATGCAATTGATTGTTTCAATAATTAGCCTTGCCTCTCTACAGCATGGAGGCCTATGAGCTCAATCTATATGTGCCATTCATGACGTTGTGTCCCATCACCACCCCTTATACAAAAGAAGTGTGGTATTCGTCCAATGTGCATGACATGGGGTTCTTTGAATATGATTCTTGCCACCTTATAAATGTGCATGCGATTGATTGTTTCAATACTACACTTGCCTCACCATACAATTGAGCTTCTTCTAATTGTTCCATTCAATGACGTTGTGCACTGAGACAGTCCCCGCACTCTTATCTACCTTCGATTAGGCAAAGCGAGTCTTTCGTCTAGCGACCGGGCAAGCTAGCATTTAGCTGCTGCTTTTCTCAGCGCGTATGCACGTTGTCGCAACATGCGTGTTCCAGCCCTTATCTACGGTCCATCAATAGCAGAGAGTCTTGCTGCCGGACGGTTGCAGCTATACAGGACTCTTGCCTGTTTCCGCGTTGCAGTTCTGAATCCCCCTTTGCTGCCAGATTAAAGATGTTTAGGTAAGCGCACAAGTGGGCTGTCTTGTAGATAAGCTTACAAAGTTTGAATGCTATTGATCAGGGCCAGTTCTAAATCGACCTCCGATTTCCTTTTTATTATAGAATCAATTTACTCGGTGAGTGTTTACCAATTTCCCTTGGTAATGTGAGGTCTGGTGTTTGTTAACAGATCCAGTGCCTTACTATGCGGGTGTAATTTAAAACTGTTCATCCCTTGTTTTTCGATTACCCACCTTGGAAAACGACTTCATCACACCGGAACTTTTAGCCTGGGTGCGTTATTAATGGTTGTTCTTCACTAACAGTAGGCCTTGCATCCATAAGCAGGTTCTGTACACAAGAGAGCAGGTATATTTTGAATTGTGCGCCCCGTTTTTCTTTTAGATTTACGTTGCCTGTGCCAAGATCATACATGATCTAACCACCATGATGACTGATTAACCAGGATTGACTCTTGTTTTTTGTGGGTGAGTGCTGTCACCCTGTCTTCTCATTCTTAGACCTACTAGACTTAGCTATGGAACACACCTAATTTACGCTTTCTTCATTCATAGGCTGTCACCCCCCCTCCCATATCTGTCCTGATGAAGACCAGCCTTGACTATTTAATAGAGCATAGTTTTGGTTGAAACGTCGATGATCTCACATGGTTCAGATTGACCAAGGCTCTGCGCGCAAAAGACAAATTAATTTATATGGCAACAGAGTCATTGTGTTTTCCATAATATTCTGGCCTCCTTTTCCCATGTATATATTTTAATCACGCTGTATATATTGCGCACTAAACTCTAGCACTGAGCACAAATGTTACTTGATCACCCATCACTTAAAACCTCACCTCCTGGTGACAGCCTTATTTCCAAATGTGTAAATATATATGAATGAATCAATTTGTATAAAACAATTGAGTTTTCAGCAATTTGTGTCACTTGTGTTGCTATTTACTGGGTGTTCTGTATGTCAAGACAACCGAGCTATGAATGTTTGAAGACTTTAGAGAATAGCGTCTAAACACTAAACGTGTTCATAAGAAGTAGTTGGTAAACCCGACAGAACCATTGTTTTTGTTTACATATCCATACCCAGGTTCTGAAGGACACAGGGTCTTCCCATTATCGTTTAACTAAAAGCAGTGACAGTATGGGCGGGTTGAGCTCCCGGTGTTCCCTGGCCTTGGAATTTGCCATTCTCAGCCCTGCGTATGGCATGGAGCAGCCGAGAGGTGAGGAGGCCACGGCTGCCACCGTCCACCCCATCAGACACCGGACGAGGATTTTGGTTTGTTTGCAG
The DNA here is from genome assembly GCF_964261635.1 of Lissotriton helveticus. Lineage (NCBI taxonomy): Eukaryota > Metazoa > Chordata > Amphibia > Caudata > Salamandridae > Lissotriton > Lissotriton helveticus. The sequence goes on along the minus strand of NC_136065.1, from coordinate 1,707,434,310 downwards.
ATGTGGTGGCCTCAGCGATATGGAAGATGGCACCTGCTTGAGAAGCAGCAACCGCTGATGGCACATATGCCTGTGGCTGGGTCCCCGCAGGGCTGAGCCTTGCAGTGGCCTACTTTTACCTATTGCCCTTGGGAGGCTATTTCTTACCCTTGCCAAGCATAACATCCACAGTTGAGGAGGGTGTAGCAGTATTGCCAGATTCTGAGACCAATGCCAAGCCAAATACAGTCTAAGTACAAGACCACATTCATCCCAGTGCAGACCACTATCAGACCAAAAACCATGCAAAAGTTCCAACTCTCAAATTATGCAAAAATAGCCTTCAGAATTTAGGGACAAATTCTAAATTGTATTAAATATACATATTGTTGGAGGAAATTTGTCGGGTGCATGTGTACTTTTTCAATCATACCTCAATTCTACTAATAATTACTAATTTTCAAGATCAATCGCCACTGTGACCAATCTTGCAGGTCAGTCACGACAAATCCAAATCAGAACCTGTAATACGTGTATTAAACTCTACAAGAGCAGAAGGTCCACCTTAATGAGGTCGGAGAACAGAAAGCTCAATGGATTTTAGCAGTGTGGCTCCAAAAACATAATACTGAATGGATCTTGCAGAATTAACACTACATAATGATTCACATATTTAGAAATAAACCTTGTGGTAAAGTGATTTCAACACAACTTGTATGGTAAGGTTTGCATTCTGTCTATATCCCTAAACATCCAAATAAAATATACTACTTCACAATGACCGCATGGGACAATAGTAAAAATAAACATTGAGGCAATTTAAAAGACATCAAGTGTGTGTCAATATGAAGCAACAGTGTCAAAACTTTGAAGACTAGAAACGTCTGGCTGTGAGGGTTGCTGCAGTAAGGAATGAGACCCACACTCTTTGAGTTAAAATGTATTGAAAAGGCCAGAAAAGAGACACTCACTTACTGTAACCAGTTCTGAGATTTGATTTCAAAGTCCTGCACCATGACCGCTTATTCTGGTAGTAAAACCTATAGTTGTTGTTGCCCTCATGATGCAGTGAAAACTTGACAATATCTCCCAGCCTTTGCAAGCGGCAGATGGGTTTGTTTCGGCTCAAGGTGAATGGAAAGCTGTTGGAGCAGAAAGTAAAGATACACATTTTCCCAGAAATTATGATGACAAACTTCTCCAACATCTGAACGATAACACTCTATCACCTCTGCTGATAATGTCATAGCACCTCTTGTCCCATCCCAGTACATTCCCCGGCATTAGCGCTGTCCTGCTATTATACCACTGTTGTCCTGGGCAATTTCAAGAGGTTGTGCAACTCCTTTTCACCCATTGCCGATCCAGGGCTTTAAGTAAGGGTGGGCAAAATATTCTGTTCCTCCCCGAGAATTGACGGAATTTGGTGACTCCGCATTACCCTTGTAACGTGGCCAAGTTCCGCCAATCGCCGCATGAAGGGATTTTTTCAAAACAGTAAGTTGGAGAGGGAGATTTGGCATCCCCTGGTGCAATTTCCAGCCGCTAAGAGGACACTCAAATGGATTTTTGTAATTCGGACGGTCGTGACAGAAAATCTACTTGAGTGGCCGCAAAATCAACTCTGATTTTTTTTATAAATACCTATAAAAAATGATAAAACTGCAAGATAAATACAGCCAGTTTTAATTTGCTTCTATCAAGGTTAGCAATAAAAAATATAATCTTGCGTTTGTCATCAATATATATTGTGGTGCATTGTCAGAAGTATAACTGATATTAGGTTTTAAAGCAAAAGGTATATAAAAAAAGAAGGTACCGTTCCAAGCACGTAGTTACTTTCAACCTTAGCTGCCTCAACATCTGCATTTCATTTAGAACTCTATTTGAGCTACGACCTTTAACTCTGTCAGCTCAAGCATGCAAAAAATATAGATCTTGCAAACTATGAGGGCTAAGGCAGGGGTGGTTCCTGTATGAGGCCATAGGTGGCAGAGCACCACCAGTCTTGGAGGAAGGAGCAGGAGATTGTTTGACTGATCTGAGGCACTTATACAGTCCAGTCGGGAAGTATCAGTGCAGCACAGCAGTGTACAAACATGGACTGTGCATCGTCTTTGGAGCAGAGATGAGGGCAATCAGGTGCTGCCTAAAGCAACAGTTTTTCCAGGGATTTGGTTGAGTACTCGACCCGCCTGGATCTATGATATAGTTCAGAACACCCTTCTAGGATCATGTCTACTCCTCTTACTGGCTCCCCCTTGATACTGTCAGCCTATGAGAATCGGAGGTGGAATTTTCACGTCTATTCAGACTCATTGCTGAGGGCTTTAGTTCTTCCTTCGAGGAGTAGTTCACCAGGTTCCAACCTACCTGCTACCAATGCACAAGCATTACATGAGGTTTCTTTCTCATGTGCTGGGTTCGTATTACCCTCCTTCCTTCACCAGCTGCAGCCAGGCCAGAGAGACACTTCTGGGAGAAGCTCCAATCCGAAAACAATGCAGACAAGTGCGCCTTGCCTCATTTCTCAAGCTGCCTTAGAGGCTGACATCCTCTACCTACCATGACTGCCAGACTTACAGTCTGTTGGGTGAAACATCCCTTCACTTTCAGCGTTCACCAGCTGCCACTGGGCTAAGGTGCACGGGAGTTCATTGATATATGATAATAGCGGGAAGGTCTCTTTGAAATGCTTTTTAGGAAAAAAATTACAATAGGATTTTGGGTACAAACAAAAATGCAATCACTCTCTTAGATCACTCACTAGAGCTAGAAGTAAATCGGATATTAATCCCCAAGCTAAAAGAATATGTTTCGCAGTTTCAGAAAGCTAAGTTGACCTCAACTGAGCGGTTTTTGAGTCTGTAGGACCTATGTGGCATCTTCCAGACTTTAAACCCATAAGAGTTTGCTAATATAAAGGTTATCATAACTATAGTTTTATCTTGGAACAGCAGATCCTCATATGGCACAGCTGATGTACTGAGAACCATAAACTAGGCTGGCATGTTTGAAGGTGCTCTCATGTACCATAGAGGTGGGCTAGCCACTGAAATCTCAAGCCAAAATCCATGCTCTGGCTCAGCTTGAGGTCCTTGTGTAACCTCAATGCCTAAATTAAGCAAATCTTTTATGTTGCTTTCTTCTGACAACCCATGCTCTACCCTGATGGACAAAGAATTAAAATCAAAGCATTAAAATGTGTGGTACAAGGGAGAGACAAATAGATACCCAACTAGTAACTGATTTGTACAAAGTGGAACCAGAAAACCAGGGATTAAACCTGGTGTCCTGCTTACCCCAATTTTGTGACGGTAGGCAAATATTTTATTTGTTGTTCTACCTTTCACTTCATTAACGCACATGGAATCACCTTCAAATACATGAGTTCAGAATAAGAGCTGTACAAAAAGATATTGTGTCTGATGTAAATTGATAAGGGTGTTGCTCTATCTATAAGAATGTGAGCCACATGACTGCTAACTTGTTTCTTAGTTCACTGATGACGCTGTCACCAGGGTAGGGTGGGTGGGTGAGAGGTATGGTTCTAAGTTCCGTATTCATAATTATGGGGCATATGTACAAGGGGATTGCGCCACCGGAACATCACTTTTACCGACGTTCTGGTGGTGCAATAAACGGACAGAAAATAGGGCAAAATGTAAGAATTAAAACTAACAAATAATGGTCCATTTAAAAATGCACAAAGCAAGTAACAATAATGGTCGAAAAGTAACCAACCTGACTCAATCGCTTTAACCTATTTTCATTTTTTCATACCTTTGCCCTAGATATGCCTGTTCTTGCCATCCAGGTCAGTCAGGGTCAGGAGCCAGCTAAAAGAAGGCTGTTGGTACGTTGTTGGTCTTGTAAAAGTAAGCATTGAAGACCTGGGAATAACAATCCAGGAAATGCATATCGCTTCTCTATACTGACTTCTCTATACTGATTATGAATCCGAAACCGGTCCCAGGATGCTTTTTTCCGGTCCATGGAAGACATGGCTTGGCAGTTCGGGCTGGACTGTTCCCATGAGGCACAGAGTCAGACTGATTTGCATATGGCCATGTCTGAAATGGGGTGGTTGAGTGGGCTAAAGAATGGTGATGGATTAGACCCAGATCAGTTGACTGGGGGTGAGTGTTTGATTTGCTCAAACGCTTCATCCATCATCCCCTTTTGTATCGCTTTGTTCGCCCTAAGTGTGTCAGGGTATGCTCAGACGTGAGTCCCTAGCTCACTTGGCCACTGGATTCAAGATAGCCTGGCTGATGAGGATTATGAATCCGAAACCGGTCCCAGGATGCTTGTTTCCGGTCCATGGAAGACATGGCTTGGCAGTTCGGGCTGGACTGTTCGCATGAGGCACAGGGTCAGACTGATTTGCATATGGCCATGTCTGAAATGGGGTGGCTGAGTGGGCTAAAGAATGGTGATGGATTAAACCCAGATCAGTTGACTGGGGGTGAGTGTTTGATTTGCTCAAACGCTCCGTCCATCATCCCCTTTTGTATCGCTTTGTTCGCCATAAGTGTAGCAGGGTATGCTCAGACGTGAGTCCCTTGCTCACTTGGCCACTGGATTCAAGATAGCCTGGCTGATGAGGATTATGAAACCGAAACCGGTCCCAGGATGCTTGTTTCCGGTCCATGGAAGACATGGCTTGGCAGTTCGGGCTGGACTGTTCCCATGAGGCACAGGGTCAGACTGATTTGCATATGGCCAAGTCTGAAATGGGGTGGCTGAGTGGGCTAAAGAATGGTGATGGATTAAACCCAGATCAGTTGACTGGGGGTGAGTGTTTGATTTGCTCAAACGCTCCGTCCATCATCCCCTTTTGTATCGCCTTATACTGACTTGTGGGCTTTGGTCAGAGAGAATGAAGCCCTAGCACAGAAATTTCCCATAGAGAGAGGGACGCTGCAGGAGAGCCTGTTCTCTCAATTCTTGTTTGCTCTCATGATAAAATCCCTGGTGGAGCTTATTAGGGTGGATGCCAGACTGGCTGGTCTGAAGTGGAGAGAGGGAAAGGAAGATCGCATCTCTATATGACCAACAATATGCTCCTTTTCTAGCGGCGGTCCAGGGGACAAGTGAAGGACTCGTGGATATTTTAGTAATTTACGGAGACAGATCTTGGTGAATTAGGATAAATCGTCTCTGGTGCTTCTGCAAGGGGCACAGGAGAGTGGGCTGTGGACTCCCACCTCCATGTTATTTGATTTTATAGCACGCACAGCTACTCCTAGGAGTGTCCCGGCACGGTCCGATTGGAGTCAGTAAGAGAACACTAGACAAAAAGATAGGGCTTGAGTTTTTTCTTAAAGACCATGGGATCTTTGGTACTGCCAAGCTCAAAGGGAAGGGCAGTCCAAGCTTAAGCCACTTGAACGGAGAGCGAGCTTCCGCCCAACTTGTGGCGAATGAAGCAAGGAACTTGTGCAAAAAGCTGTGCTGATGAGCGTTATTGTCTCAGCAGGACATAAAAAAGAAACGCTTCCTCAGATATGAGGGGCCCTGATCTTACAGGGCTCAGTGAGCAATCACCAAAGATTTAAACTTGACCCGCTCCACCATTGGAATCCAATGTAGAGTGCGTAGATGATGGCACACACTCAACGAGATGGGAGTCTCAAAGACCAGTCTAGCAGCCGGTTTCTGGACAACCTGCAACCTATTAAGCAGGTATCCCGGAATGCCCAGATAGAGAGCATTAGCATAATCCATGTGCGACAAAATAAGCGCATGGATGACTGTTTCCTTAGCAGGTCTGAGAAGAAGAGGATGGACTTTCCACAGAGTTTTATGCAGGCCAATGCAGCTTCCCACCAGCCTCACAATCTGGGTGGGGAAAGAGAGATTATCCTCAAACCACACTCCCAAGTTCTTTGCAGGGTTCCGAGAAGATGTGGGTAACGGGAACCCAGGCGGCCAGAGCATATCTTTACACTTGGAGAGGAATTTACCAGAGAGGATGAGCTCTGACATGCTCTCATTACACTTCAGCTGCTACTGCTGCCAGCCACTTGAAAACCGAGGACAGGCAGTGCTGGGCTGAAGCGACTGAGAGCTCATCCTTCCCCCATGTAAAAAGAAGCTGGGTGTCATCTGCATAATCAATCACCTTAGCCCCCAGCTCCTTGGCCAAAAAGACCGAAGGAGTGACGAAGATGTTAAAAAGAAGGGGGCTAAGGAAATAGCCCTGTGGAACCCCAGTGGTAACTGGCTGAGGGGCAGACGCTGAAGGCGGCAGACAGACCTGCTGCACCCGTCCTTCCAAGAAGGACCTAAGCCAGCCCCATGCAGGGCCTGAAACGCCAATCTCAGTGAGCCAAGAGAGCAACAGAGAGTGTGGCACAGTATCAAATGCCACCAACGGGTCGAGCATGACTAGAGCAGCTCTCCCGCCGGCATCCAGACACTCACGGAGGCCCTCTGCAATCTCGACCAAGGCCGACTCCATACTGTGGGAGGACCTAAACTCCAATTGTGCTGGGTGCAGGAGGTCAGACCCTTTGATGAACTTAGTGAGCTGTCTAGTACCGACTTCTCGCACACATTGGCTAAGCAAGGAAGAAGGGAAATGGGGCGATAATTTTATGGGCTCAAGGGATCAAGAGAGGGTTTTTTTAAGAGTAGTAAAATGTTGGCACACAATCCTCAAGAAGGGAAAAGTTGATAATGTGTTTCACTTCCGAATTAATAATGTAGCTACAGATAGCTTCTGCTACCTAGACATGACAGTGGCCTTCACTGAGAGGCGCTACTGGGAATTAAATGTTGCCCTACTACTGGCAAGGATGAAGCAGGACCTGGGCAAGTGTTGGAGGAAATCTCTTTTTATTGGGGTAGAGGTGCCTTCTTCAAGATGGTGACTCTCCCCCGTTTCCTGTATATCCTGCAACACTACACACACCCACTGTCCTCATTTTTCGTCATATTCCTGCAATCGCAAATTACTAGTTTCCAATGTGTTTGCAAAATCCCCCAGAGTATCTTTTGCCAAATGCAGGTTTTCTCTATATAAGGTGGCCTGGGGTAGGTGCATGTCAAACTGTACTATTGGGCGGTGCAGCTCGTTGTCATTATCGATGTGCGGATTTCTCGAAGTTCTACTGTATGGAATTCTGCAGTGTTGCATAAATCCCTCTGGAATTCTTGGAGTACTGCTCTGCCCTAATCTAAACTAATAATGCGGTTGGACATTCCTGTAGAGAGCCCAGCCTGCCTCTGGCCCTCTCAAATATGCACTGGACCGCGTGACTTGACACTGCCACCAATTACCGTGTAGACCGTGGCCATCTCACCCACAGGAGGCACACAGTGGGACCTGGACCGCACGTACCCCGTGCTGACCAGCGTCTGGTCCTCCCCGCAGAAGAGCTGCAATGGCTGCCCATGTATCTTGCACAGAGCCTCTTCTGAGATGGAGAACCGCTTCACCATGTACACAATGTTCCCGACCTACCAGTTGGGCTACAGGTTTCTCTTGTACAACGTCTGCCTGCAGTGGGAGCAGGGGAAGCAGCCGCCGGGCCCTCCTCGCTGACCTCAATGGAGAAGTGGCAGATGTTTTGCCACTCCATGGACACCGGGTTCCAGAAAAAGTCCAGGCATATGCAGCAAGTGACCTCAGCCTTCAGGTCCATGAAGCCGTTGGATTCCATTGTGGCAAGGACCAGGCCACCCCTGCCCAGAGACGGTGGCACCCTCTGGTTCCTGCTTGGTGCTTTAAGAAGTACTTTGAATCTCACGCTTTGCTTACAAAGTGGGGCCTCAGAGTTCCTGCTCCCACCTCTGGTGAAAAAAAGATTGACCATTGCTTTAAACTCCAATCAAGCAATCACAACTAAGACCGTATTGAACTAACCTTACAATCATTGTTACTAGTGTGAGCAGCAGGGTTAAACTCCACTATGTGGCGGAATCATAGATTTTTGCCAAACTCCACGCTCTCAGTGGAGTTAGCAAAACTCTGCAAAACTCCGCTGGCTGAGTAGAGTTCACCACCCACCCCTAATTGTCATCAACAATTGAAACTGCGCAAAGAGAAATGACCTGGCCCACAGGCTGCATCTGGAACTGCTGTGGCCCATGGATTGCTTGGTCTTCTGTATGGCAGAGCTCCCCCACTCAATGCCACCTATCTTCCATAGCGGCATTTAGTGTTGGTACTCGGCCCTCCACCACATGAAATGGTATGGTACCCTTCCTAGGCCAATCAGCTTTTGACATGGGAAGTGGCTGTCCAAGCATGCTAAGCTGGCCAGATTACAATCCTGGAACTAATAGGAATATACATGTTGGAGGATGTTTGGAGGGTTTGAAGGCGATATTAGGGTGATTCAGACGTTGAGGAGAATTTGGATCTTGGATAGTAGATGCAGCTTATGTTTGGCTGAGCAGGGTCTGTGATTGTCAAGTTGTTCCTTCTTCTCCACGTAAATTGTTGCTAATTTTTCCCCAGATCTGACATTTAGTCCCATGTACCACGCAGAGTCTCTCCTCGTCATCAGGCAGCATGCACAAGGAGCGGGTTAAGGATTTTTAGAAAAATGGCCATTTTCTTCTTTTGGTTTTGTTTTGCGCTCTCTCTCTCTCTCTCTCTCTCTCTCTCTCTGTCTCTCTCTCTCTCTCACACTCTCTCTCTCTCTCCTTTTCATCATTTCAGTAAACAGATGTTACATTCTCTGTTTTGGATATTCCTCATGGTGTGGTGCTGCTAAAATATTGCAACTGTGCCTTATGTTGAAAGTAGTGTCTTGTGAATGACTTAATGTAAGTATGAAGAAGTTGCCATTTTCGCAAACTGTTGTTCCTTATTTCTTATTCAACTGCTAAAAATTCACAGTGTCTTGAAATTAATCATCGCATTTTGTTTCAGCCTGTGACCCTTCATATGCATTATTATTATTGTTTTTGGTGAACAGGCTTTTTAGATGCATCCATGTCCAATTCTGAGCTTGATATAAGTAGTTACTGCCATGCATAATCCTGTATACAAATTGAGGATTGTTTTGGGGAACCAGCCTGAACAACGTGGGCAGAGCCGTGCATGCCATTTCAACACAAGCGCAACCACCCTTGAATTAATAATGCATATGTGTTAACCATGCATATGCCTGGTTATGGCAATGTGTGGACTAGATGCTGAGATGGGAGAACCCAGGAACAGGAAGGATCAGGGAGGGGGCGCAGACTGGTAAGTGGGGATGGGGCTGGGTTTTCCAAGGGTGGGGGGAGTTTCTAAGGGTTGCAGTAGTTTTTAGGGCACAAGGGGTCAGGTTGTTTTCAGGGCTGGGCGGCAGGGTTGCTTTTAGGACTGAAGGGTCAGGTTGATTTAGGGCTTGGGGAGGTTTGGGTAGTTTTTAGGGCTTTGGGGGGTCAGGGTAGTTTGTAGGGCTCAGGGGTCAGTGCAGTTTTTAGGGCTCAGGAGGGGGCAGGGTAGTTGTTTTGGGTTCAGGGAGCTGGGGTACTTCTTAGGGCTTAAGTGGGAGTCGGGCAGTTCTTTGGGTTCAAGGGGGTTGTTGATGTTTTTAGGGCTTGGGTTAGTTTTTAGGGCTCAGGGTGGGGTTGAGTACTTTTTAGGGCTCATGGGCTATTAGGGTCGTTGTTAGGGTTAAGGTCAGGGCGCATAGGGTATGATCTTTACCACACATCCCTCTACCACTCATGCCTTTAGAACAAAGTTGGGTGGCAGAGTTCACACAATTTTTGTCACTCTGCACTTCACTTTGAGGGTGGAGTATAGCAAACACTCCCTCTTTGTCGTATAGCAGAGTTTACCGGCACCCACCACTAGACTAGAGAGGGCTAGTCAAAGACCGAGTTGAACACCCCTAGATATCAAGGCAGCCGAGCACTACAAACAGGGTCTGCCAATTCCCATGCTGCCACTGCACAATCCCATTCCTCCACCTAGAATCATGGGAGGCAGCAGCAGCAGGGCCTGGCGGTCTGTTTTGAGACAGCTATTATTGCTACCCAGCTTAGGTTTCCCCCCACTTCCATCACTGGATCACTGCAGAATAACCTGCCTACAAAGCCATTCAGCCCCAAGCTGTATGATGTCACTTCCGAGCAAATGGATGGCAGTTCCAACAGTGTTTATACAGCAAAGGCATGTGTGGACTCTGTAGGATTGTGCTACTGAAAGTGCTCCAATCTTAGGCTGCCTTAGACATTACGAGTTCCTCTTTCTCTCAGACCATGCCCAGCCCTGGAATTGGCTTTCAGGTGACCTGGAAGCATTGAATTTATGATTACGGACAAATGTGATCCCAACTGAGTAGGAAACAAAAATGGCATCACACAAGTTCTCTGGAGTGCACTCTTCAGTCTTCACAAGCAAGTGGGAAATGCATTTATAAATAACATCCAGAGCACATGGAAATGTTCCAAAGAAATGTGTTTTATTCTTCTTACGATGTTTCATTTTAGCTGCTCTCGGGCTTCTCCAGGAAATCCAAACCGTGTTTTTAAATAGTGTGAAAGGCCAGTATCTTTAAGCTTGCATTCAGGAAAAGCATTTGGAAATAACAATCATGTATTTAGCCATATAGGGCTGGGCGAGTGGAGCAACTCCCCCAGCTAACTAAACTCTGCGGAATTCCAAGGAGTTTTTATGCACTTGAAAGGGCATGCGTGTTAAAGGAATGCGTTGTTCAGATACAGGTAGCGTAGTAGAGGCATGCGTGGTTTAGGCATGCATACCTCTGTCATACAACCATTATTTCGACTCAAGAAGTTAGAGTATACCGTTCTCTTTAAAAGTTTCCAACTAAATCATGGAGTTGTCTTTAACCCACATGCAAACTAGGTTCCCCGTGCAGGCTAAAAAACTAGTTAAGTTTTGCAGTGAATGTCACTCACACACTAAGGGGTGCGCTTTACCCTGGCCAGAGGGTGGAACATTCAACACCAAGTTAGGTATCCACACCTCCCCCAACATATGTGGAGGGGGAGGTGCTCTTACTGATGCCTGCCGTCCCAGGTGCTCCTGCAATAGGGTACACCAACCCACCAGTTGTGGGAGCCGGAGGGCCCTGTTGTGTCTTTCCTGCATTCCTGCATGGTGTATTGTTGTTTTGCTTATGTTAGCCTAGTTTTGCACATTGTAGGCTGCATTTCTTTGCGCACGCTACTGTATAAAAACACTTGCTTTTGTGCCACAACCTAGACATATTATGAGAGTGCAAGTGGGTAGGCATGCACTGCTTGCATGTAACAGCGCCATTTCAATAATATGAGAGTGCAGCTGATGTTTGTGAGAAAACATGTCTTTTCATATAACTGAGAACACGAGTTGGGACCACGAAGCACGTATGCCTACTAGGTCTCCCGAGACTGGGTGGGAAGCAAGGCCAAGGGGCATAAGGGCATCAGTTGAAATAGCCAGAGTGCCCCCCAAGATCACTTAGCTTAACCCCTATCACCCCCACAGCACTTCCACACATGAAGAGGTGGCACAGACATGGTTGCCTGGTACTATATGTTGCGTTCCACACACTTGGGCCCCCATCCTGCTGCAAGATGTGGTACCCAGGTGCATAACCACCCTGGAATATTCGGCACCCAGAGAAAATAGATGCCCAAAACAAGAAAGTGTCCCTGCCAACCACCTGGGAAGGGACTCTGAGACTGGAAAGGGTAGGCAGACACACAGACCCCCCTCTCAACAGCCCACTGAGAAATGTAGGAGCAGGACCAATGAGACACCCCTAAGAACAGCCCAACAGAAATTTAAAAAGACCACCCTTGAGGGGGCTGCGTTGGTTGCAAGTGTGCAAATGGTATCAGTCTTGAAGGAAGCTCCGCCACAGAACCCCTGAGTGTCTCCACCCAGTCCTAATGGCAAAGGTCAGGGAGGCTAGCAGTAGCCAGACCTCAGAGAATATTTCTATTGCCACAGAAATGGACCGCATGGCTGACCAATGGCAGTTAAAGGAGTATCATGAGCAACAATCAATAAGCCTAGGGCTGTCCTAGCAAAATACCCATTCACGAAATCAAGCCCAGACCAACCCATATGTGGTTTAAATTCAGTTAGTGGCCACACCACAATGACAAGGTGGTTGGCCAAACACATGGCCACAGCAACAGCAGACAGGGAAACCAACCCAAAAGGGACAGGGACCGCATCCGTGGCAGGGAGGGGTACCTGTCTGCGGAGGCAATTCCTTTGCACCAACACAAAACTAAATAAAATACATAGTAGATTCAAACCCCCAATGCAGAATATACACTTCACGCACACCTCAATACATATTTCAAAATAAGGACAACATCGGGAATTTCAAGTCTTCACGTTTGGTAAACTCAGGGTTGCCATATGTTGTGTTAACCACGTATCCACACTAGAGTCCGCTATTCGGGTGCCTGTGGGGCAACTGTGCCCTCCATAAAATTCTAACTATTCACAAACCAATGCATGATACGGAGTCAGTAGGGAGCTTATCAGAACAGTCGGTCATCCCAGTCGGCTACACACATTAGACAAAATCTGATGAATTTTGGGCCTTGCTCTGGAGTCTCCATTATGCAGCATCCTGCATTCTCCTTTCCCTCAGAGTGCTCCAAAACACCCAAAGCCTGCTCTCGGGTCATGTCTCTCCAAAACATTGAAGGTAGCGTGTCCCAAGATTGGAAGACTCTGGTAACAGCCGGGGACAGCCAGATGAAAAATCCTGATTGGGGCATAGTCAAAGGGAAAGGGTGTGCTAGGAAGTAGACAGTCTGCAAAAATCCATCACAGCTTCATGTGAGGTACTCAGAAATAGGCTCACCAAAGTACCAGGCCTAGCAACCAAGCTGAAAGCACACCAGTCCTTACACGCACTGTCCAGAGGAGCAAGTAATGCCAAACTTGAACACTGCCATAACAAAAACAGATGGGGGCAGCCGGAAAGCTCTCTGACACCCTCCAATAAATGACAATGGAAATAACCAAATCACATGAACACCTGGCGAAGTGCCCAAAATACCTATAAAAAGAAGCCCAAAACCAGCCCAAAAGAAGTCTCTAGTTAAAGGACACTTGGCACCACTAGGGAGAATCACAATTCACGCTGCATGCTGGAGCTAGAGGAGCAGACACGTGACCTCAGAGCATGGAGCAAACATTAACAAACACCTGATTGCATTCCACCTCCTCTTCTACATAGTCCGGCGCACACCTAGGTTAAAAGACAGCGCCCGCATCAATACAATTAACTTCACACACATTAAGGAATGCAGAAGGTTAGAAGACTGGCGACACCCATAACAAGCAGCTAAATAGAAGCAATCACCTGCTTACTGAAAAGTCCGATATCACTGTGGTGAGGGGAGAAAGACAATGACTCATGAGTAAAAGGCCCAGGTGGCTCATGAATAACCATTCACCACTGAATCTCTGAATAATTACCACAGTTGGGGCCACCTTCCGGTACCCCACTAAATGTGTGTGAATAAAATAAAAAAGAGAGCAACCCCCCAAAAAAAGAATGGCACAGGAACTCCAAGGTTGAGTTGGGATCATACATAGGTATGCATGTTTTTCTAAACTAACCTACAAACCACAGCTCTTATCCAATAGGTCTGCAGTCGAGCCACAAGTGCACCAACTTTACAGCACCCACCAGCTTTGTAGAGACTACTTCCAGAACCCCAGCCAGGCCCAAGTGTGCAAGTCAAAGATCATGGACCGTGTTTTTTTTTTACAGACATTCTCAAACAAACTCTTTTAGCACTTTCAAAAAAGCAAAAGAATCCCCTGATCACCAGGAGACTACATGTAGCTCCTCCAAAAATCATCCAAAGACCTGCAATGTTTCAAAAGTTAATATTCCTTTGTATACCCTATGTTTAGCATTGGTGTGGCTGCATCCATCTATAGCTAGAACATATGCCTAGTCAAATGGAGCCTATCCCAACATTTCTACAGCGCTTGCACAGGGGCCTCTCCCACCCTACTTACAACTAAACTGAACCCAAAGCTAGAATTCCACGCATACTACACAGTGCATTCTTACACAACACCTGGTATCAGCAAATGACCACAATGGGCGCCCAGACATCAACCAGTTCATGCTATGTATGTTCATTTATATCACTTGCAGTAGGCACAGACAGGATTTATTTACCTCAAGAGTTAGCCCCCGAAAGACCAAAATGCCTCCTCCCTCTGTACCTAAGTAGGATCGAGGCCAAGATACTACCCAACAGAGTAGGATCTCACAAAGTAGTAGTAAACGTAGCTCGATATGAGACCAGTCCCACAGCATTTTAACTTTTCACCGAGCCTAACAAGATTCAAACAGAGCTATATAGGATGCTCAGGCTAAGCAACATAGGGGAGGATACTGCTTGGCCCGAGACTTTCCAGAAAAGAGATTATTGGAGGTAGCAACCCACTGCACCAGTGCACAAACATGTCCGCACCTACTTCTGTCTGTATTCCAAGGGTGGCTCTCAGTCTGTCTGGTGTAGTCTTCTTCTTTAATAACAAATGGATGCCAGACATGGAGTTCCAGTGTAGGTCAATCCACCTCGATGATTCCATGGTAAATTAGTCATGTAGGGGAGGGTTAAACATCAGCATAGATAACCCCTGTCAGGAAATATGGGACACTGAGATAGATGGATATGCATGGTTGAAAAGGAAGGGGCAATCCCTAATTGTATGGAAACTTACACTGTATTGCTTGTGTTTCCGAGGCAAAGGGACAAATTTAGTAGTCACAAATGAGAACTGCGAAACAATACTGGACATACCTCACATGCAATAGGGAAACTCTATTCTGATGGATGTCTCCTGGCAGTGAGGGGACTTTGCAAATGCTCAGCTCATTCCCAGTTAGTGTGACCTCTGCTCCCTCGTAACCATACACCCCTGCCCTGGTCATCCCTGGAGAAGAACTAAAAAATAACTGCTAATTAATTTGGCTGGGCTCAATACAAGGACTTTCCAGAAGAATTCAGACTGTCTACTGACACACAAGTAAATACAAGAGGGTCTGTACCCTTTTTCACCATGCAGACAAAAACAAATTCCTGCTGATTACATATAACCAGGTGGAAGCTGCCACAAAATATGAATAGTACTGAGCTCGACCGTATCACAATAAAGGAAGACCTAAGAGCCAAATGCATCAAAAAAGTTTTGCAATTCACAAATTGCGATTTTTAGCGAATCGCAATTAGAGAATGGAAAAATGCCATATATGTAGGATTTGCAAAAAAGTTTGAGAATCCTACATATTCCTTATATGCGAATCGCAAATTAATATTCCCAAACAAGGAATACCTTCCCATTCACTCCTATGGGCTAGGAGGCCCATAGGAATGAATGGGAAGACATTCTTAATTTGCGATTACCAATTAGAGAATCGCAAATTGAAAATGCAATTTCAAGGTTGCAAGGGTGCCAAAAGGACACCCTGTTGCACCCCTGAAATATGCATCTGTGCACATTTTGCACACATACATTTGCAAAATAGAGAATCGCAAATTTTGCAATTCTCTATTTTGCGATGGCCTTTTGGGATGATACATCCCGAAAGGCTTTTTCCAATTCGCAAACAAGCCGATTCTGAGAATCTGCCCATTTGCAAATGGGAAAAAAGGCTTGATACATATGGGCCTAAGAGCCATCCGCCTCATGGTGAAATAACACTGATATTTATTGGCCTTGATTACCGCAATGGAGAGAGGAATGTGTGCATCCTGCTGTACTTTCATCCCAGGCAATGACATGGATAACGGGATGCTCACTCTTGCCATCCAAAAACTGATTCCAAATAGACATGCGTGCCCCAAAGCAGGAATGGTATGAATGCTGATTTGCCTGCACCCCCAGTGGTTTGTGGGACTGTGTACGTCATTGCTGACGGTTCTCATTCTTGTACTGTTTACTGCTGTAAAAACGCAGACCTCCAAATGGGTAAAATGTAAATTAATAGAGAAGAAGTAGTAATCAAAACATAGGGGGTCATTAGGATGGCAGATTTCCCGCATCCTCCGGGCCGGCGGAAGCCACCGCCGGCCCGG
Source organism: Lissotriton helveticus (assembly GCF_964261635.1). Taxonomy (NCBI): domain Eukaryota; kingdom Metazoa; phylum Chordata; class Amphibia; order Caudata; family Salamandridae; genus Lissotriton; species Lissotriton helveticus. The sequence continues at coordinate 1,707,418,299 of NC_136065.1, read as the reverse complement.
AGGATGCGGGAAAACCGCTGCGGATGCTGGAAAGACCCACCGCCAAATTAGGATGGCTGGTGGGTCTTTGAATCTGTCCGCCGCTTTTCTGCCGCGGTCGCATTCCGACCGCGGCGGAAAAGCATTAACATGGCTGGCGGTGTCTATCAGACACCGCCAGCCATATTAGGATGGCGGAATTCATATGCTTTTCCACGGCGGCTTTTCCGCCGTGGAAAATCATACGGACATTGACTTCGGGGGCCTGTTGCGGGCCCCCTTGGTGAAGGGGGGCTGGGGGGTGCACATGGGGGGTACCTATGGTACCCCCCTGCATTTGCGTGGACAAAGCTGCAGGCACCGCGCGGTGCCTGCTGCTTTGTGCACGCAAATGCCGTGCCTGCATTTTTAACATTGCGGCGGGTGCAGCTTGAATCTGCACCCGCCGCAATGTTAAAGATTGAGGATGTGACTGCCACCCTGGTGGTCACATCCTAATCTGCACGGAGGGACCGACGCAGCCCCTGCGGACGGTCCCTCCTACTCTACGGTGGCGGACGGACTCAGGTCCGTCCGCCATCATAATCGGCCCCTAAGACACAATAATCCCCCAAAAATGTGACTGTCATGAAGTGTGGGGTGAATAATGTAACTGTAAATTCACTAGAGAGGGGAATGTTAATATCGATGTAAATCTACACAACAATACATGTATAATAAATAACAAGAACAAGTCACTGTTGTCGAAATCTCCCAAGATGACCTCCCCATCAACCACGAGTGAGAAATACGTGGTCAGCATGGCCTATGACCTATGATTGAAGCTACTGATTGACAGATCACATGTGGGCTGGTACGTAACCAGCCGGACAAACAGGCGAACAGGAAAAACCCAGATTAGTCCCACAGATACGAGCAACACCACAATAGACCCAAGAGATTGGCCCCAATAAAGCACATATGGCCGGAGGGGTGCAAGCATTCCCAAAACACCATAAAGCTAGATGCCACATTAAGTTGGGAACACTCAGCCAATCAGAGCACACCTCATACATTACACAGAGCGATCACATGCTCCCCATACCGTACATCAGGACGCTTCACCCACTGGCCCTCATTGTGTCCATGCAAAGCAGAGACCTACTGCATTCACTATCATTGGCCATGTTTTACACCTCATGACTAAGCCAACATTCCTTTCTGATAAAATAAATTGGTTTATGATGTTCCAAAGAACAAATGTATGTTGAGACAGTCCACAAAAACCTTGCTTTGAATATTTCCTGGCGTAAGTTTTTAATTAAACCAGCTGTTCCTGTTTTAGTTTTTGCAAGGTAAATTCATATTCCAGCAACAAAGGACAAGGGGGTCCCACATAAATATGATCGTATTTGGACTCCGTGGAAAAACAGTGCTGGACTTCCATGTTGAACACCATTACAGAGAGACGGGACTTTCTGCCCCTGGATGGGCTATGCAAGGTGTGGCAGTCTAGTGTTTCGCGGGTCTCGGCTGAGACCTGGAAGCACTCTCACACCATGTATCAACTTCTGGCCAGGCGTGGCCAGAAGTCTATAAATAAAGGGGCGGAGGTCGCTCGTGGCTCCCTGTCCAACCCAGCAACGGAAAGTGAGGTCTCCTTTATTCCCTACCTGTGCCACTGTGTGTGTTGGTAATTCGCCCCCCCTTACACAAGGTACCTTTTGTTGTTTTTTTGTTCATGTTGATGTCAACTAAAACTGTATTGTGTTCTGATACATAGGTAACCCTTCGAAAACAGGACCCTGTGCTCTGGTGAGAGGCTACAAGGGCCACAGCCTTATACAGTATTTACGCTATGTCTATGCAGAAAACAATAAAATGCGTTATTAAAAAACGAGTACATCCCAGCTCTGAGATTTGTTTTTTCATTTTAAGAGCCATACCTTGGATTCTGGCAGGATGCTGGAGACAGCTTGTATAAGAGGCTGGAACTTCAGGGGATTTCTAGAATAGAGTTATGTTCATAATGGACTTTTTATATGCGTAATTATTGCAATACCATTCAGTGTACTACATATAATTGGTCTGGCTGATATTTACAATGTGTAGAGTTTGTCAGTGTAGATAAGGAGTGGGGATGATCTTTTAACATTATCTTGGCTTGGGTGAGGGTGAATGGGGTGGTCTCCTACAGTGATCTTACACAAAGGGGGCAGGTAATGCACTGCGCAGTGGTTCAGCATAAACCAAATTCACATGGTGTTGGAGATCAGGCTTACCCTCCTCTTTAAAATGTGTTAGTTAAAATAACATTAAATGCCAATTTGTGCCCTTCAAATAACCGGAGTGGGAGCCTATCAGAATAATTATGATTCAGGCTTTGGACTGTGCTAGATCCTTTCCACAGGGTTTAGTTCTTGTCATAGGTTCAACAAATAACTGATGTCCTGGCATCTTATTCCTCTGTCCCTTTGTACTTGAGGCTAATGTGACCTCGATTTTAATCTATTGTTAGTCAATGCATTGTCAATATATTGTCAGTTTCCTAAAATGTTTTACATTTCACTGCCTAGTGTCACTCTGAACAGTCTCCGTGTGACAATTCTCCCAACCAAATTTCCTAATCATTGTCGTCAATCCACGTTGTCCAAAGGTCCCATAAATCGCAACAAACTTCTTGTCAACAATCTAGAGGAATCCTGACAGTCAGGTAGCTTTAAGTAGTATATTTAAGCCTTGAGTTTTAAAACCTTAATGGTGATTATGGTTCCCTGTAGTGGATTGTGATTTGTCTGTTGGCAGGAAGTCTTGTCTAAAGAGCCTCCTGTAACTGTATTTTTGTCAGCCCAACCTCAAGTTAACGCTGCCTTTTGATTTTACCATCTGGCAGGAACAGGAAGCAGGCAGCCTCCCTCCCCTCCCCTAAGCCAATCACAACACTGCAATAGAAGCGTTGAGATTGGTGGGGACGCCGCCCAGCCAGGGGCTTAGAGGGAGGCCATGTTCATGCAACCTGCATGGTGAAAGGGCATGACTGGTTTGGTCTACCCCAGAGGGCCTACCAAACGGTCATTGAGCCCTCAGGAGTGGGCACACTACTCCTACCCTGCTCACAGAGCAGATACCCTGTCGACCCGCCTCCCTGTAACTAAACATAAAATGGTAATAACTGTAAGTTATTACCAATTTCTATTTCGCACACTGCAAGAAAGCTGTGGGGCGGCACTCCTCTGCCACAGTGGGGGAGCCGTCTCTGATTGCCACACCAGCTGCTTGGATAGTTATCATAGGCAAAATATTCCTTACTTCTGACCCATTTTGGTTTGTTTTTTAAGTACCACTTTGGAGGCAATCGTTATTTTCTGATATAATTTTGGCTCAGTGATAGTGTTTATAGTCTGGCAAATTGAGGGTACCTTTTTAACTTAGTGTTTCACCAGTGCCCAACAACGTCCCCTGCAGTGGGATTGCTGTGGGTGGGCACCCCAGCACTCATCTATAAAGAAAAGTGTCTGACTTCTGCAAGGGTATCTGGATAAGACTGTGGGGTCCTGGAGCATCCCCAACAGCACCAACTAAACAAAGAGTTGTATGTGCACAGGTGCACCCACTTAACAAAAAATATGTCTGCTCCCACCAACACGCAAAAAATGTGTGCTGGCTGGGGCCGTGAGAATCCTGCGGTTCCCCCTGCAGTCCCCAAATAAAATAAAAGATGTGTGTCACACCAAGACACCCACAGAAATAAACTGAATATGAAATGAACGACAGGAGTGGTCCACTTATAATTTGTTGCTCCTTGAAGGAGCACCCCATAATACCATGCAAGGGCTGTTTACATTTTTATTTCAGCTTGGTAAGGGACATCACCACACATTTGTTAATGTTGTGGGGCTCTGGGAGTGTAGCTGACAGTCTAGCAATATTTTTCAAAAAGTAAGTCTCCTGGGTCACTAAATCCATGAACCGAGGAAAATTTAAAGTATTTTTTTAAAACACTCCTTAATGGGGCTCTATGCTGTTCAGCTGGAGTCCAAGGTCTTCTTGTGGGTTGCTGTTTTTATAATTTTATTTTGTGGGCTGAAAAATGTTTAAAGAATTAAAAGAAAGTCTGAAACACATGTCGATTTTATAAACAAAAGTCCCTGAGTTTTTAACATTTATCACCCTGCAAAAGGAAATAATATAAACTAAGTTAAGAAAAAAAGACACACAGACATGTTTTTTATTAAAACTTTATTACATATTTGCATAATATTCCTATTATTAAATACTGCATTGTGTGAATTACTGACATATACATTACATTAATAATATTGGTGATTTTTGAAGAAAGGTGATAGATGATATGCTCGCCTTTGAGAGACCCAATAGGCTCATTTTTTATATTTTTTTGTTGTGATCATTAACTGTACCTGAGTGCGTCCAGGAATCAACTGCACACATTCGTATGCCAGAAGTCCATGTGCTGCAGTGGAGTTGGCTGCCCACAGGAGGTTGGACGTAGGGCCTGTCTGCAGGCCATACCATGCATGGCATGCAGTTACCTGCCCGTTAGGGGTTGAATGCAGGGCCTGGCCACAGTCCGGGGTTAGCTTCATGTATGATAATAAAATATTAATATGTGTTAAGCAAATCCTAGAAATTCTATGAAAAAACCTAAGGTTAATGTGACGTTACATTTAGGAATCATTGATAGAATTATTGATCACAACTGAACTGACGTCATTGATTTTTGTTTTTTTAAACAGACTTTATTTGGTTTACAAACATATTCAGTTATTACAAATCAATAGCAGAGACATTAACTCAGGAGATACAATCCGCTATGCCCTACATGCCTCATTTAACTGGAAGGTGCCCCGCAACCAGGATCAGACCTCCCTCTAGTTCTTGAAATAACCCCATCCCATACAGGTCTAAACTCCAATACTTTGAACTGCTTAGTATGTACACTTATTACCCCATATTACCCTACTCTTCTTACCCCCTCCAATCCATCCCTCCAGGTCGTGCCACTTCTCAATGTGCGACTGCTCCAGGTAATCAGGTATTCCCCCTACATGTCATGGTTCACGGGTCACGAGTCCAGTGCATCTAGCATAGTTTCACAGTCGGTTTACTCATGCCTTACATTAAGTAGCTTAAAGACCAGCTCAGTATTATGCTTAAGAGTTCATGCTTTATCCTGAATTCTCGGTGACCTCCTACACCCGGTCGTCAGCTACTGTACCCTCTGGGTTCCTTAGTGATACCACCAGTGCCTCCCACACTCTCGCTGTCTCCTCCACTCTCTCATTCTTAGCTCTTTTCACTGCCTGCATTCTGGCTCTACCCTCACAATCTGCCCATTTAACAAGTTCTGTCTGCCATTTAGTTATACTGTTATACTTGGCCCCTTTTTGCCTTCCAGTGCATAGCAATATCTCTCTTAGCTAGTGAGAACCCCAGGTCCAAAAATGTGCTTGTTACTTTGTTCTTTGCTGTATGGGGGAACCTGTGCAGCAGGCAGGTTTTCCAGGTTATCTCTATTTCGCTATCAGCCACATCAGTCAGTACCTAAGTGATTCCCTCCCCTAAATGTCCCATCTGTGGGCAGCTCCAGAAAATATGGCAAAAGTTAGCTCCTTCCCAATTACAATGCGGACAGGCTGCAGATTGAGTCTCAAAGTATTTGTTAATCTTTGCTGGGGTGAGATATGCTCTGTGTAGGATATAGACGTTTACTAGCTGGAATCTGGCATTCCTGGTGTGTTCCATGCACTTTCCACTAGTTACACCCAATTTGTTTCTCTAATGTCTTCCCCTAAGTCTGTCTCCCACTTTTGTCTCAGTGCTGTCAACAGGAGCATTGCTTCTTGGGTCATACGCCTGTCTAAACATGTTACCGCCTTTAATGTCCCCACATATTGGTACACCATTGACAACTGCGGTTCAGAATGCCCCTCCCTCCAGTGCTTTCGTATGGCTGCAGTGAGCACTGAGTGTAGGAGGAATGAATCCCCGAGTAAGTCATCATAACTCACCTGAAGGTCCTGGAATGGAATCATGGTGCCTTCCTCAAATAAGTTCCCTAATGTTTGGAGTCCCATGTCTTCCCAAGTTTCCAGCCCCAGCCAGGCTCCTCCACGAGGTAATGCCTTGCAAAGCAGTAAAGGGATTTCTGGAGCGTATGGACACTTACAGCCTGATTCATCAATCTCCCGTTTTGCGAGCCCCTAAAAGCGATTCATAACGAATCGCTATTAAGGACTTGCAAAACGGGATTCATGTAGGAATTGCATAAAGAAATGCGATTCCTACACATTCCTTATTTGCGATTAGCTAATTGCTAATCGCAAATAAGGAATAACTCCCCATTCATTCCTATGGGCCAAAAGGCCCATAGGAATGAATGGGGAGTATTCCTTATTTGCGATTAGCAATTAACTAATCGCAAATAAGATAGCGATTTAAAGGGTGCCAGGGGTGTCCAAAGGACACCCTGTAGCACCCCTTAAATGCAAATTGAAACAGGTGTTGCGCACACACATGTCCAAAGGACATGTGTGTGTGCAACATGCAACTTAGAAAAATGCTTTTAAAAGCATTTTTCTAAGTTTTCGCTATTTACCACGAGGTTTGACCTTGCGGTAAATAGCAGGCCGAAATTGCGAATTCGCAATTTTTAAATGGATGATGAATTGCATGTAAGGAATCTCAAATAGAGATTCCTTAAATGTAATTCCTCGCAAAATAGCGAAATCGCTATTACCGATTTTTACATTTGGGATGATGAATCCCAAATGCAAAAATAGCGCTCGCAAAGGGCCAGATTCTCAGAATCTGGCCCTTTGCGAGCCGATTTCGGCTTGATGAATCAGGCTGTTAATCCACACCCACCTCAAACTCCTATTCCAGCACTATTTGTACTTCCAAAGGCAAAGTGTTAAGTCGCATGGGGAGCTTTAACACAATTTGAGACAGCAGTCTCAGTGGTGGGGAATCGGTCTGCAGCTCTTCCATCCCCCTTAGACTGCCTGCTATACATCTGGTGAACCATTGTAACTGTGCCGCCGGGTAATAGGTCTCAAAATCATGGACGGCCAGTCCCCCCTGCGATCTTTGCCTCATAAACACTCCCAGAGCTACTCCGTGCCTTCCAGTCCCCCATAGAACTGAACTGACGTCATTGATGACAACATTGTGGTTGGCGGATGCATTAGAGGCCACAGGGGAAGCTACAATGGCCCCCCGTGGCCACAGCAGGTTCTGTGCTGTGGAGCCAGAATCTTCTTAGCTCCCATCTGCACTAGGAGCAGTGAGGGGGAGCAGAATGCAAAGTTCCACCTGCCCTGCCACGCACAGGCAGCAGGCTCATTCGATAGTGCTTCTGCCCCCATAATTTGACAGGGGCTGGGTGAGAACCCAACCAAGCAAGCCCACTCCCAAATAAAAGCTGGTCTAATAATTTCAGGCCTCAATGTCACAACTTGAAGTAGCTTTGTCTTTCTTGATTCCCCATCCCAAAGGCCAATTTACAATATTGAAATGACTTAGAGTTTTGGTACTGGTACAAGCCGAGAAACATTGTGCAGTCACTTTTCTGCCAAGCTACAAGACAGAAATCAAGTTTTACAAGGATCAGGGTGAAAGTGGAATTAATGGTCATAAGTTACCTGATCTAGTTACTGATTCTTACACCTTGTGCATCATTCAGAGTGCATCAACTGCAAATGCCATTAACTGCTGTTCCATTTAAGATTAAGAACATAATACACAATAAAACCCCAGACAGCGATGGGTTCCCAGTAGAGTTTTACTCCACATATTCAGCTGAAATAATTCCTTACCTCATGAGGCGTTATGAGGCTGCGGTTGATACAGGCTCCCTTCCAGACACCATGAAACAGGCTGTTATAGTCCCCATCCGGAAGCCTAATAAAGCTGCTCACGACAAGGCGGCCTACCACCCACTATTCATGTTGAATATCAATTACAAAATTCTAAGCTGGATCCTCACTACCCACCTCCTACCCTTCATGACCACACTGGTGCACGCGGAACAGGCTGGGTACATCCCAACTCGCACCACAGCTGGAAATATCAGACGCCTGCTAGCTATCCTAGAGGCGAAAAGGGAGGACCGGTAAACAGCAGTGATTTTCGCGGTCGACATATAAAAAGCATTTGACAGCCTAGAATGGCCCTACTTGTACGAAGTGATGGCGAACATGGGACTGGGGGAAGGATTTGTTAAGTGGACTTGACTCTCATACACTGTACGTCCGGGATGGACCATATCGAGAAGATGGCCGGTAGAGATTGGCACAAGACAAGTATGCCCCTTTTTCCCCCTGTTATTTGCCCTTGCCATGGAGCCCCTAGCAATTGCGGCTTTAGCAGGGAATCCCTATAGAGGACTAAAAGTTAGCCAAGCTTGCCATCACATAGCACTTTATGCGGATGATCTGCTGTGTTTTTAGAAAGGGGAGACAACAACTTGACGGAAGCCCGGGCACTACTGGAGAGAATTGTCTCCATCTTAGGGCTTAATGTGAGCTGGCAAAAGTTTTGACTCTTCCCGACACTGCAGGGGGAACACCGAAGAGGGGCCTCGGGATCCTGCGGTGGGAACCTAGCTGTCTGTGGTATCTGGGAGTCCACATTTACCATCCCTGGATGGAACTCTATGAGGGCAACATAGGGAAAGCCTTGCTGGGATTGAGAGCATCTATAGATTTCTGGCAGACCCTGACGCTCTCATGGCTGGCAGGATTGAGCTTGTCAAAATGGTGGCACTTCACCGCCTGCTATACTTTTTTAATGCACTCCCACTGTGGATCCCCATGGCCTTTCTCAAGGAACTGAGCTCCCAGATCCAGACTTTTGTTTGGGGCAGGGGGCGCCGTAGATTTGCCCTCACAACAATGCAACGACTGACAGAAGCAGGCAATATGGGAGCCCCGGACTTCGAGAGCTACTACATAGCAGCATATCTCTGGGAGACAACAAAACAAAAACCCGGGAATGACTGAGCCACCACTACGCGATATATTACAGGTATTCCTCAGGGTAAACAGACCAGCTGGGAAAGATCCTAATGCCCTGAAAGTGCAGACAAGTTGGTGGCTTTGGGGATTGCAAAGAATTGGAGTCCCATACTCACCGGACATTCCTTTAGGCATGCTATGGGCACGTCCACACGGGGGCAACTGGCAGGACTAGGAAGCTTGGATAGAAGCTGGGGTGACAAAAATGGGCGACCTCTACAGAGACACTGAGCTGCGACAATTTGAGGAGCTCCAAATTGAGTGTAGATTGTTACGGGGGCATTTCTTACTACATAGGGCACTGACACCAGCAATCGGTAAGCACTGGAAGATGAGATCTGCAAAGCCTCCATCCCAACACAGCTTTTACTACATAGCCCTAACTGTGGGTACTATTAAAGTGGGTTCCTATCTGTATAGGGCATGACATGCAGATTGACTGTGTCCATTGGAGGCGCTACATCTCTAGTGGGAAGAGGACTTGCACACCCTGTCCCGACAAATGACTGGGATAACATACTACTAGGATACCTACAGTATCTAGAAACACACGCTTCAAGTTGATAAATTATTATGTCCCCCATAGAGCCTACCTGGCCCCTGAATGAATCAGCGAATACTTTCAGAGGGAAGGAGCAGCCTGCCAATTCTGTGGCGAAGTACAAGTGTATATTCTGCATATGTTCTGGGCCTGCCCCTGCCTAAGTGATACTGGGAGGGGGTGGTACACACAGTAGCTGAGGTCATTGGTAAAGAGATTCCTCACTCACCAGCTCATTGCCTACTAGGGTGGTTCCCCCACACAGCAAAAAAGAAAGGGGGAGATGTATCAAGATACCTATTTGCGATTCTCAAATAGCAATTTTTTGAGAATCGCTATTTGAGAATCGCAAATGGTATGTATCAAAAAAATCGCAATTTCTTAGCAATTTCTTGATATTCCTTAATTGCGAATTCGCAAATTGCGAATTTGCAATTAAGAAATACTTTCCCATTCATTTCTATGGGCCAGGAGGCCCATAGGAAGGAATAGGAAGTTATTCTCAATTTGCGATTCGCAAATTGAGAATAATTTCAAGGGTGCAGGGGTGTCCAAAGGGCATTGGCTCCTTGTTGGAGCCACTTTCCACTTCTGTGGACTACTTCCTAAGACCATTGGTCAAGAAGATGTCCACTTCCTTACAGGACACGACTGACGTCCTACGTCTACTTCCAGAAACTGAGTTTGACCCTGCCACTGGCTTGTTAGTCAGTTTTGATGTAGAGTCGCTCTACACGTGCATACCACAGGAGGAAACTCTGGAAACAAAAAGAGGTCTCCTGGAGTCACACGATCTAGATAGCATCACTCCGGTTCATTTTATAATGGAGTGTGCACGTATGGCGATGATGGAGACCTTTTTCAAGTTTGAGCAGCAAATCTATCTCCAGATCTCTGGGACATCCATGGGGAGTATTTTTTGCCCCCAGTTTGGCAAACTTGTATGTCTACCTCTTTGAAATACAGCATGTTCTCGACCACAGCAACCCTTTTTTACATCATGTGGTGCTGTGGAAGAGATACATAGATGACATTCTGGTGGTATGGCGTGGGACAACGGATGAGATTCAGGATTTCACGTCTGGTTGAACAGCCAGAATCCATTCCTCAGATTCACAGTGGACTTTATTAGCACCCAGTTGTCCTTTTTAGACATCAGCATCTTTCTAATGGATGGTAGACTACGTTATGATTTATACAAAAAACCCATGGCTAAAAATTCTGTTAGCCTTCAACTGCTACCATCCAAAGGCTCTGCGGCAGAACTTACCCGTTGGACAGTTTTTACGGCTGAGAAGAAATTGTTCAGAGAAACCGCTATTTGAGAAGCATGCCACGGTTTTGGCCTATCAATTGGCAGATCAAGACTATCCAAAACTTTTGGTCAGACAAGCGTGGAAACGAGCATTCAATAATGACCGAGGGGCATCATTGGATACACGCATTGAGAAAGACCCCCTTAATCGACTTACCTTTGTCAATACATTTAGCACCCTATCTAATCAGGTGCAGAAAACCATACGCAGACATTGGTAGATTCTTAATGTTGCCACGGAGAGGATTTCCCTCCCCTCCACTAAGAAAGGTCCTAGTCTGTGTGACAGGCTTGTACATACCAGACCTAGGAATGAGAGTGGGAGTTGTGAGAGTGTCAATACATTAAGGAGTATGCCAGCAGTTCGTGGACACTACTCTTGTGGTTCTTGTAGTGTCAGTCCACAGACTAGGAAAACAGAAATGGTGGACATTGGTACGACACGCCCATGGATTTTGAACACTCACACGAATTGTAATTCGGACAGGGTGATATATATGATCACATGCCCGTGCTCACTGAGGTACATTGGGTACACCACTCGAAAAATCAAACTGAGAATTAGTGAACACAAAAGTACTATTCGGTGCAGTAAGCAGTCAACAGGACTCACTAATCACTTTCTAGAATTAAAACACAAGGTTGACCAGTTACAGTGGGTGGTCCTGGAACGACCCTTTATACCTCCACATATTACTGATGTGGCGAGATTCCTTTTTATAAAGGAACAAAAATGGATTTTTCGTCTTCAGACAGATGTCAGGGGTCTCAATGATGAAATACTATGGGTCTCTCTTTAGACATTCACTTGTTTGTTCTCTTCCGCTGCCCCAACAGTGTTCTGAATGTCAACACTAGATCCACCTTTCGGGTCTTTCACTAAGGGGCATTATAGGGACTGGGCAACCAATCCTGGGCCTTTTTCGATTCAACATTACATTTTTTCGATTCAACATTACATGTTGGTGTCTACTTGTATCACAATTATGACCATTTATGCCTTTATTTAAGCATCAAGACCCTTTCTTTCTCTTATCAGGGTGAAATATTCCGCATAGCTACATATGGAATAAGATTCATGTATGACCTTTCATTCTTGTAGGGGTATTACCAACTATATACAGTGACTATATATACCGCCATGAAGTGTGGGTATTTCTCCAACCAATACTGTTGTTTTTTCAGAAAAGCTCTACTAATGGGGTATTTGTCCAGGACATATATGATATATATGCGCTTTTCCACTATGGTAATTGCGCATTGCTTTGCATGTATAGCATCAGAACATGATCTAGAAAATACTTAGATCACACTTGTGTCAATCTTTTCAATACCGCTTCCTTTGCGCATGCGCAGATTTCGCGGGTAGTGCCGCTTTTTAGACACTACATCGCATGCGCATTCTCTTTTCATCTTCAGCCTAAACCACTACGATTGCATTCACGACTCTTATGTTAAGCAGCGGCTGAAGTTATAAATAAGAACTGCTACACCGCGCGCGCATGCGCATATTCTGCGGGTAGTGCCGTTTTTGAGACACTACCGCGAACGCATGCGCAGATGGTCTTTTTTGAACACTACCATCAATCTTTTTTGAACACTACCATCAATCTAGTATGGCATTAATTTACTGAGTTGGGACATATTCAGTTTTGCACATAATACACAGGGGTCAAAACTAAAAAGCATTGGTCTAAACTTTTATGAGAATAGTATCTGGCCATAAGATATTTTGTGGGCTTCACTTATGATGGCTCCCACAGAGAATGGTATGCAACACTTCCTGACTACAATTCCCATGAGCCAGATAGTGGTGTGTTTCAGTACGGAGCATGGGCACTTATGGTGCTGGCGAATACTGATTTCTCGCACATGCCCAGTGCTTCTTACCTTCTCCCCAGCTAGTCAGGTGATGGTTATCATCCAATCAGGGACGCTATATAAGGAAGTGTCTCATAGACTGCTGCACCTCCCCTTCAGCTTGGTCAACGACAGAGGTACCGACGGACAGGTGAGACTTTGACAACTGGACTTTGCCTATACACCTTGTTAATAGACTGGGTTATTATAATTTGACAACACCTTTTCATATTTTGGGGTAGTAGAATTTGTCATGGATATCCCAGCACTTAGTATTTCTTTACAATGGTTTCTAGAGTGTGCATGGGACCCATGACCCTTTTTAACTAACTACTCCATAACAACCTGTTGGTATTTTTACTAGACCTGGTCCTATCAGGTCAGTCTGAAAACCTACATTCATCATCATTTCTAGTCCTATTTTCTGGCCACTGGTCTTGCAGTTTTTTATGTCAACAAATTGGTTTTATAGTAAGGAAAACACACATTGTACTGAAAAGGGTGTGTTTTCTTCTACCTAAAATAGAGCGGGCCTCCACTACCGAGCAGTTGCCGGGTGAGGTGAGGTCCACTCCCACATAAAGTGAGTAGATTTGTAATGCTAGTTTAATTATTGTTTGTATCATACTAAGAGACATCCACCTTCGGGGGATTTCAGTTTCTGTAGATTATATTCACAGACAAATTGCATCTAGAGACAGATTATTTTGTAACCAAATATTTTTACTATTGTTACAGGAATGAATGGGTACCCTACATCCTCTAGATACCTGGACAGACTAGTGTCCACCAAGTTTGGATAGTGGGGACTATAACAATTGTTGGTAACTTATGTTATTATTCTCTTATGATTTGAGCACTTTCCAACTGATATTGTTGCAGTAGCGTTTTTTATACTAGGTCCTGAAGAAAGCCAGGTTAACAAAACCTTATATGGCTGAAACATGTCGACCCAGATCCTATTGCTTTGAAATAGTTATTAAAATAAAAACATTTTTGAACTATCAATCACTCTCTTTTTTAATCTTGACACCTGGTTTATACTCAATAAAAACATGGTTGTGTTCACCGGTAGTCATTTTTAAATTCACTTAGTTCTGGCACTGCAAATGAAAACGAAATAAATATATATATTCTTTCAGCACCACCGTCTTGAGAAATACACCAGGGTGGTCTAGTTGTCTCCTTTGAACGTAGTGCAAGCCAGTTCACCCTGTTCAGGGTTGGGCTGCACTGGATTCACTAGTTTGACTCCCAGATGACGAGGCTCCGCCGGTGTGGTGGGCTGATGGGATTCATCTCAACATGGTGGAGCTGAATTCTCATATTGTTCTATGCACATAGATTTCACTTCTGGTTCCTTCATTTTCTTAGTCTCAGTTTAGTTCGACCAGCTCTCTCCTTTTCTTTTTTATGTGTCCAAAGGACACCCTGCTGCACCCCTGAAATTTACATGTGTGTGCATATGGCGCACATACATGCCCTAAGGGCATGTATGTGCACCACATGGCACCTTTACAAATGGCAAAAAGTGCATTTGTAAAAGAAATTGCAAACTACCACCAACTACAAGTAGATGGTAATTTGCGATTTCTTAATTGGAATTCGCACAACTTGGCTGCTTCATACATAGCATTTAAGGAATCGCAATTTGCGATTCCTTAAATGCTGACGCAAAATTAAGGAATCGCAAGTGTTGCTATTCCTTAATTTTGCGATGCGATTTCCATGATACATCGCATTTTCCGTATTTTTTATTGCAAACACTGCTTTTTTTGCGAATCGCAGCGTTTGCGAGAAAAAAAACGAATGATACATCTTCGCCAAAGTCACTACTAAATTACAGGACCTGCTTTTGTACTAGCAAAACGCAAAATAACCACGAACTGAACATCAATGGGTGGCCCGAGAATGACCACCTGGAAAAAAGAACTCCTAAAGTGGGCAGGATGAGAGGAAGAATCCTGATGAGAGAAGCTAAGAGAGGGTTGCAAAACAGAGAGGTAGCCAGAATCTTTGGAGTCCCCAATGCACAAGCTAAAACAGCCAGCCCTGGAGACTCTGGAGGGAGAGGGAGAAGACCTGTAGAGCACATCCCCCAGCCGAGGCACGTTAGTACTAACTGGGCTTTCCTCATAGCTCCGGTATGACCTGGACCCCACAGACTCACATACTGATCCTGCACCGTATTGCCCATCACAACACATTCTAGCTGATTGCTGTATATAATGTTCCCTCTCACACGTATGAACCTTCTCTTTGTGGCTGATGACTTAGGGGGAGAGGAGGGGGGGAGATTCCTGTTTTAATACTCAGTGGATTTATTGGACCACTCTGCACTATGACAGTACTCCTACAGAGCTCGTAATAGACAAACTAATCTGCACTGTTGGAATGTGATGTTATTACTGAAAAAGACTAATAAACATTTGTTGTAAAAAAAACCTGTTGTGCCATTTAACGTAGCTCCATTACCTCGCAGGATGGCCTACCAAACATTCTCTGCTCCATTTAAGCAGAGCGTTTCTCTGTCTCTCTAAAAGACCATTCCAAGAGCAGTCTCAGTTGTGCTGCCTTATGATAATTACCTATGTCTAGGATGTCCAACAACCACAACACCTGTCTACTTTGGAGGGATTTTCTAAATAACTAGGGCTCACCCTTCTGCCATATAAAGTTGTCAAACTTCTTCTGTAGCATGGCTATGTCAGTTTTGGGCAGGGCTGCCAGTAGAGTTTGGAATGAATTCAAAAGTCATGGTAAGATGTTAATTGTCAGCACAGCCATCCTGTCTATCTAGAATATAAAGCAGGAACCCCATATAGGTCATTCTTAATAATCATTTAATGTTTGGGGTAGTTTACCCTTTATAGGGCCCTCATCCTTGGGGTCATCCAAACTCATTGGTGTTTCACAATGCTCTTTCCATGTTTAAATAGTATGTCAGTGTTGAGTGTGTGCCTGGCTATCTGATTGAGGCCAAACGTCTGCATCAATACAGATATGGAATCTGTGGGATCCATAAATGTTAATAGGATTTCTTCTGCAAATAGATCTGAGTTATGAGTTGTCCCTCCTGAAGAGCATGCCTTTAATTTCTTGTGTTTGGTTGAATATTTTTGCTACAAACTACACCCAGAGGGCAACTAACAAGGGCGAGGCAGTGGACACCCCTGTCTCATAACTCACAGCAGCTTCAGAGTATCTGATCTTTACCCATCAACCATTATGTTGGCTCAGGGTTATGCAAACCCCAACCATGTATAACACAGCATATAGGGTCCCATTCCCATTTTGTCCAAGATCTGTCAGAGTAATACCTGTTCTACACAATCAAACACTTTTTCATCTTCAAGTACAAGGATTAACAAATATATTGAGAGCCTATTAACTTTCTCAAATGTCTGCTTAGTTTTAATAAACCCTAATTGGTCTTGTCAACGATGAAGGGCATACGCCCATCTATCCTGTTGGCAAGGACCTTTGAGTATATTTTAAAATCTGCATTGAACAGTGATATGGGTCTGTATGCGGATTACTGCTCTCATGATTTTCACGGTTTATGAATTATGGTTATGGTGGCTTCACCGATTTAGGGGCAGTATTATCAAAAAAGGCGTTAAAAGTATCGCCAGTTTAGTGGCAGAAGACTGCTGCTAAAGTGGCGATAATCGGCTTGATAGTATGCCCTGGAGAATTCCAATAGAAGCCCATGTTCACACCAGAACATGGACTTCTATTGGAATTCTCCAGGGCATATTATCAAGCCCATTATTGCCGCTTTAGCTGAAGTTTTCTGCTGATAAACCAGCGATAATTTTTAATGCCGTCTTGATAGTATGCCCCCTACGTTTGATTAAGGATGGAGCTATTAGTGAGAAAATGTTTGTGAGTCCATCAGGGCCCATGGCACTCTGATGTGGAAGATCTTTGATCATCACTTTGACCTCTTCAAGGGTAATTTGCTCCTCCAGTTCAATTCTTGTCTCCCGTTCCCAGATATCTTTCAGGGCTCACGTAAATATACACATCTTCAAACTAGAAGGAGTAGAATTTAGTGCAGTGAGTGGGCTAAAAGTGCATACAAGACAAGTCTTCTTGAGCTTCTGGTGGCTGCCATGGAAGGCATT
The DNA here is from genome assembly GCF_964261635.1 of Lissotriton helveticus. Lineage (NCBI taxonomy): Eukaryota > Metazoa > Chordata > Amphibia > Caudata > Salamandridae > Lissotriton > Lissotriton helveticus. The sequence goes on along the minus strand of NC_136065.1, from coordinate 1,707,401,460 downwards.
AGTAAAAGTTCACTTGGCAAGTATATAGGTCTTAGTCAGTACTTTGAAGGAGATAGAGACATGGACAGTTAGGTAAAGCTTAGGATAGATGTGCTTTCATAGGGATATAGCATAAGTAGAAGACATATAGTCAAGGTAGTAGAGATTCACAGCCCATCACTTCATCTTCACCAAAGGACTCAACCCCATTGGAGCCACACTCATCCCAGTATGCAATTAATCCCTTACTCAACTAACCAGATGAATTCAAACCATACATAACCCAAAAGCCCGACTTGCCCTCAACCTCACAGCATGTACACAGTCTGCACTTCAAAAAGCTTCACTTGCTCATCCGGAATCCTATTCACTTAAATTTCACTCATACTCAGCACCGGAACTGGCAGTAGCGCCTGTCTCCTACCTTGCTTCTAAAGCCTGGAATGACCTGCCCCACACCTCTTTGTCACTGCTAAAATCTTTGGATTCCACAAGAAACTGAAGACTTGGTTCTTCATCTAGGCCAATCCATCTATCACCACAAAATGATCCTGTGTCATATTTGTGGCCTGCTTTCAAAGTTCATCTTCCATTAGAATGTGGTAGATGTTCTATTGGCCGTATGGCCAGTGTATTACAGTCACAGCACTGCACATAACGGAGGATGGGACATAACGCTAAATTGTAACTGAGTGCCCTGTGTGCGAAAACTATAGTTCTTAGTAGTTTACGACACACTCCTTCGGATGGTATTCCCCAGCATGTTTACCTCATTTTCAAAGGTAAATAAGATCACTCGCGGCTTTCTCAAGGCATCCTCAGACACCTCCCAACTAACTTCATTACCAAAAACAGGAAGCAGTTAGATTTAGCACAGCAAATGCACTAAAGGCGCATAAAAAATGTGTTGTCCTGACCCTCATGTGGCTCTCATGGGAGATGTTAGTAAGTAAGTAAGTAAATGTTTTGTAAAGCTCATAAATACCAAGGCGTCTTAGCACTAGAGTTGCCTTTACTGATCACACGGGAAAATAGGATAGAGCAGGCTTAGACCTTGGATACAAAACAACATGTTTTAAAGATTTTCTGAACACCTGCTTGTTAGTTTGAGTCCTCAGTGTAAGAGGCAAGTTGTTCCACAGTGTACAGGCCAGGTGGAAAAAGCTTCTAACACCCCCCTCTACTGTCTTGGCCCTAGGGATGTCCAACGGACAAGTGGTGGATGATCTAAGGTTACTTTATGGAACATACCACTTAAAGAATTTTTTTAAGTGACCATGGCCGGTGCCATAGAGCACCTTATGAACAATACACAAAGATGAAAATATAATCCTCGCCTGGACAGGCAGCCAGTGCAGATCCTTGATACTTTGTGACACAGGACTGGATTTGGGAATTTTGAGCAATAAACATGCTGCTGCATTTTTAAGCAACTGTAGCTTCTGTTGCGTCCACTTTTTTGCTCCCAAATAGAAAGCATTACCATAATCCATCTTTGATAAAAACCAATGATCACTGTTTTTTGTAGATTCAAAGGGATAAAAGGAAAGGTCATTTTTTAAGTCTTTAAAGTGTAAAAGCAAGAAGATGTGGTGTGATTAACCTGGTCAGAGAACAAAACTGATCATCCAGTGCAACTCCTAGACTTTTCACTTATCTCAGAGGGGATGGACGTGGTCCCATGACATCTGGCCACCAGGAGTTGTTCTAAAATGGGATGTTATTTGCACATAATAAAACCTCAGTTTTTGTCGGTAATTAACTTTAAACAGTTTTCCTGCATCCATCAAATGATGAAGGCCATACAGTTGTTACATTTCTTCGCCACGTCCTCTGGCCTGGATGATAATGACACTACTATTTGTGTGTCATCTGCATAATAGATGGAAGTATATCTTGTGAGCGAATGAGTTTCTCCAGCAGGGCAACATAAACATTAAACATGGTTGGGGATAACGATGATCCTTGAGACACACCACAGGGTGGAGTCATGAGGTAGGATTTGTGTCACCCCAGCAGTACGGTTTGCTCTCTGTTTGATAAAAAGGGTCTGATAATATTTAGTACCCCACCCGTAATCCCCTTTTCGGCTAATCACTGAATGAGTACTTGAAAGTTTCAGGTCTAGCAAAATGAGTATTGCCTTTCTTCCCCCATCCTGGATGCGGATCTCCTCTGTAGCTGCAATTTGTGCTGACTCTGTACAATGCTGAGGCCGAAAGTCATGTTGTGATATTGTCCAATTTGTCATTTGACTCTAAAAAATCTATCAGATCTTCATTTAGGGCTATTACTAGGATTTCGCGTGGAAACAGAAGGCAGGAGATGGGTAAAGTATGAGTAAAGATTAACTTGGCATATGTTCTGTAATGCTCTAAAAATCTCAAGAGGCAGATATTTGTTAGGTAGTAACAATGTTTTGTTTCATTTGGAAAGCTTTTTAAAATGCTAACTGCCAACAAGTCTGTCCATATCTGTATAGAGGTTTGCTTGTGGTGTGTTTGCTTGCAAGTTGGTTGATGACAGGGTGAGAGGTGGTAATTCTGTGGTAATTCTGTGGCATATTGATGTGAGTACACTTCTGTTGTAGATTGGGCCCATTAATGGTGGGATGAAAGTCTTGTGTGTGGTACATGAATGGCATGTGAATGGCCTATAAATGTGTTCTTGCCTTGCCGCAGCTTTATGGCTCACCTTCAATAGTCTTGGCTTTAGTATTCTGATACGATGATCAGCATTTGCTTTTTGAAGTTAGCACTTCTGCAGGTGCCAGAACCAACCTGTGTAAAAGGTGGTATTGCTTTATAGTTTGAGTAACAGTCCCTAATTTTTTGAGAACTGATCACCCAGAGGTGTTCGGTGTGGTGGCCCTTTCATTACTCACAATCAATTTCTCACAATGGCCTACAATTCTTAAAAGCTTGTGTAAATGGCAAAAATAACTCAGTTATTTACATTTTGTGAAGGAACTTTCTGGACATTCCATCACATTCCACAAAGTGCCAACCATCAAGCATTCCAACATGTCTCCCCATACAAATGTAACTGACAATTTTGGGGTGGGAGTAGATTCCCCAATATGTTTCAAAAGGGAACAAGGGCTCAAAACATTTTTCCACTGAAAACCACACTGTTTAGGCAATGTGGGTATTTGCAGATTTTTGGGCTTGTTTGTGCCACCGTTCAGGTAAGACTAAAAATTCACACCTTTTTTGACAGCTAGACATTCGGGAAACTCCTCCCATCTCTGTGCAGGGAAGTTCTGAAATCTGCAGGGATCCACAAATGTCCTATCACCCGAGCTCCCACATGTCTCTCAATAACAACAGTACCTCACTTGCATGGGTAGGCGAAGAAATTGCCCTAAAGCACTACTTGGAGAGATCGGCGATAGCGGTAGCTGCAGTATTTGGGAACGTGCTCAACCACCACCCAAGGATTACTACCAATCATAGACATTTCTTAAAACTCCCAGTTGATTTTGGTGGATCCCACAAGGTTTTCTACCCCACAGTGCCTTGAAACCTCAAACTCTGCCTAAACTGACACATTTCCCTTACATTTCTGTTATGTAAACATCTGTAATCAGTAGAAATCCACAAAACTCCTACCAACCAGTGTTAGTTTCATTGTTCTGATAAAAACACTGCTCCACTTGTGTGGCTGGGCCTAGTGGAAGGGATAACACCTAGGTCACTCTCCCTGGTGTCTAGTATTTGGAAATATGCCGGTTTGGTAGGTTTCCTGAGGTGATAGTTGAGTACAGGGAAGAGGTGTGGCGCCGCGGCCAGGGCGACTGAATCCGGAATCTGGGGATCACGGTTCGATCCCCGGCACCGGCGGCAGATTAGCCCAGCACCATGTGACTCTGGGCAATAGCTTGCTTAATCTTCCCGACCGCCGCCAGCGCCTAGAGACCCTAACGGGTGATTGTGCACTTTACAAATGTGGATATTATTATTATTATTACCCTCCAAAATCCACAGCTAAGTAAATTACAAAATAAGGGTTGTTTTTCAATGGGAAACATTTATGTGTGCATATTGCATTTTGAGCCCTTTCCTGTTGAGAGCACTAGGCCCAGGCAAAGTGAGGTACCATTTTTATTGGAATACATGCAAAAACACTGGGTACTACACGGGTCGGGTAGTAGGAAATGTGTATGCATTTGTTATTATCCTTTGGTTTTCTTTGCATTTGTGCCTTCCGAATGTAAGTGTTTAAGAAAGAAGAAGAAATCTTGCATAAGCCCCCTGAATTACATACTACTGTTTGCCTTTTTGATAGTCAGAACACTAATACCCACAAATTCAGATAAGTACAAATAACCACTGCCTCTAAAATCAGCATCTGATGTACATTTCACAAATGCATAGGTTTCCTTCGTGCCCATTTTTCACTCTTATTATTTTACCATATGAATTGCTCTATACTCTGTACACAATGACAAATAATTGTAAGGTGCTGCTCAGTTGTTGGCTGTGTGTACCTCGTGTTCTTGAAGAACATTCAAACCATATATGTTACCACAACCAGAAAAGTAGAGAGAACATACTGGTGTATTGCTTTCGTAAATCGGCCATCAGGATAAGAAATAACAGATAAAAACATTGTTACAAATGGCTGTTTTTTTCATATTTATTATTTTAAAAATTACTTTCTTTGGAAAAACCTTGAGGGATTTCCAGAGATAACCCTTGCTGAATTAAAAATCTTGCCTAATTTTTTTAAATATATAGCTGGTAGACTGCTAGCACAGAAAGTCACTAAAAGCAGCTACCTCTTAGAAAAATACCAACAATGCGGTAAAATAATATTTTTTCCATGAATTTCCCATGTTGCTGAAAGCTGGGAAGATGATGATTTTAGCATAGCAAACATTTAATTGATTCAATTTTCGGAAAAAAGTAACTCTTTTTTGTTGGTCACTTTTTCGTATTTAAAAAAAAAAAAAAAAAATGTAGCTTTATTGTGGCTATATTCTTAGACCCCTGCAGGCAGACCCACAAGTACCCTTAGACCCTCCATGATATTGGATAAAAGGGTCCCTATCTGGAAAAAGTTTATGTAGGCATAAGTGTGGCTACCAAAATATCCAAAAAAGGGCTTAGAATTGGTTTGTAAAACCTCAGCAGTTAAAGAGTTAATGTTAGTTTTATTATGTCATATCACTGAATATGTTTTTTCTATGTGTGCTTCATATTGGGAATAAGTAAGAGGAGTATTTAAACATAGTTAAATTATAATAAAATAAAAATAAAAATTATGTTTTATAATGACAGATTTTATTACTTACCTTATGTTTGTGTTATGTTGGGTAGTTTGAGGTATAAAGTTTCGAATTGACAGCCTTTGTTGTTGATTGCTTATGTGGTATCATCTTTATTAATCTGGCCACTGCATCTTGATCAACCTGAAGCTGATTTATCAGATATGCATGTATATAAAATATTTATTATATACTATAATTTAATTTTAAAATTAATTTGTATTTTTTTCCATCTTTTATAAATGTGGATGTCTTTTAATAAATTAATGTTTATGTTATTTTTAAGCTAATTATATCATTTTTCAGCAACATAACGATAATGTTAAGTACACTTCATTATATATTAAATAATTATATATACATACCATGATAATGTTGATTTTGTACTTTACATTTACGCAGGCCTAATTCATGTAATTCAGTAATTTCACAGTATGCTTATTAAGTGAAATTCCCGAAAATATACATATACACCACATCAAGTTATTACCATTCAAAACAGAATTGTTTTGTAGAAATTATGGGAAAGCCGTAAAAAGAGTGACTACTGTTCACGGCAATTGTCTTTTTTGTACTTATACTAAAGTGAAGCGCATCATTTCATCAAAAGTTTTCATAAATGGGCATTTTGCACTAAAATGTGTTGATTTATAAGGGATTGTCAACTTGCAAAATTACACATTGTTTTCTGTAATTTTCGTGAGTGTCACATAATTATGCAAAAAATAAATTATGCAAATTTCGCTCCCACTACAGCGGATGGAAACCTGCCACCTCATACTAAACCCACCAAAAACAGAATTCATCATGGATGGAATACCAAGATTTGAGTTATGGTGAGGGAAGGACATTGGTCCAATGCACACATTAATTTAGAAATACAACAGTTAGCTATTGCCCTAAGTCCCTTATTGATTTGATAAACACAATAAGATTATGGACAGAATGCTGATTTTTTTCAGACACTCAACTCCAGTCACAGATCTGGCTTCAATCCCCCCCAGTTTGGACTAAGTCATATGCAAATCAGTCTTGACCCTGTTCCTCATGGGAACAGTCCAGCCAGAACTGCCAGTCCAGGTCCTCCTTGGACCAGAAACAAGCGTCCTGGGACCGGTTTCGGGTTTTCATCCCTCATCAGCCAGGCTAGCTTCAATCCAGTGGCAAATTGAGCAAGGGACCAATGTCTGAGCATAACCTGGCCAATTAGGCTGAACATAGCAAACACAATAAGATGATGGATGGATTGCTGCAACTTTTCAGACATACAACCCCAGTCACAGATCTGGGTTTGATCCATCATCATTCTTCTGCTCACTATGCCACTACAGTTTGGACCCAGCCTATGCAAGTCGGCCTTGACCCTGTTCCTCATGAGAGCAGTCCCACCCCAACTGACAGGCAAGGTCCACCCTTTACCGGGAATGAGCATCCTAGGCAGTAGCGGGTCGTGGGGGGAGTTCTGTGGGGTGGTTGGGCGGGGAAGGGTGCAGGGTGGGGGGTAGTAAACTCCGGCTCCCGGCCAACCGGAGTAATGTAAATAAATTAAATGAATAAAACTAATTTCATTGCACACGCTGAAATGCATTTGGCGCATCCCCCTACGGCCCCACCGTACTCTTTCCACGTGCTGCTACTGATCCTGGGACCGGTTTTGGGGGGGAACAGGGTCAAGACTGATTTGTATATGGCTGGGTCTAAACTGGAATGGTGTGGCGTGCAAAGAAAATATGGATTTATCCCAGATCTGTGACTTGGGGTAAATGTTTGATTGGCTCAGCATTCCGACCGTCAACTGTTCTTTTCCCCTGATTGATTTGGTAGCACATATTTATTGCAAACTGTTATGAAAACACCTGAATCATTGAATCAAATTGCACAAAATGATGTCTATCCTTTAGGCTAGTTTTACCAATGGTACAGGGATGTGTTTTACTATATAACCTATGAATAAATTTTAGGAAAATTTGGCTATCTTCCAGTCATCTTATTGGTGCATATATATATATATATTTGCAAGATAGTGATATTTATATAGTGTGAATCAGTATTCAGTCAAAATATTGAATTTTAAATGTTGACTTCCACTAATATTGTGTTTTAAATATCATGACACAGAATATCGTGGTCCAGAATATAGAATTTAGGGTAAGAAATATCGATTTTTAAAATATCAAGTCAGTAATATCATTTGCAAAAATATTGTTGTTTAAAATATCGATTTTTATATTAGTGTTATGTATTTTAGTATGTATTTAAAAGGTATGTGATCTAATTTTTTTAAATAAGTATTGCTTTTATTTTTAAATATATGTGTTACATGTTTATTAGTGATTAATTTTATGTTAATTAAATTTCGCATTTTTTAGTTCTGTAACAGGTTGTGGGTTTACAGGGGAATAGAGTGGGAAGTGATTTAATTATGATAGATTAATTAATATGTTTTATTTATTAGTATTTATTTAATATATATTTTATAGTGTTAATTGTGGTAATTCATTTTTTATGAGTTAATTATTAATTGGTTGTTATGTTTTAATAATTATTTGATTGATAATTATATTAATTGTGTTATTTTTTTAGGAGTGGTTTGTGGGTTTATAGAGGAATAGGGTGGGAAGTATTTTAATTATAATAAATTAATTAATATTTTTAATTTATTAAATTAAGATTTTATGGTGTTAGTTGTAGGAATTCATTTATTATTAATTAATTATTATTTGTTGATAATTATTATTAGTTAATTGGTAATTATATTAATTGTATCTATTTTGTAGGAGCAGGTTGTGGGTTTATAGGGTAATAGGATGTGAAGTAATTTATGTCAAACTAATTAATTGTTAATTAATGGTAATTAAATAATTAAAATAAATTATGGAAATTATATAATTAATTTGAGATGTGAGTGGTGGGGTTTAAAGTGGTGAAGGGTGGGAAGAAAATTATTTTCAATTAATTATTAAGTTGGTGTTAATTGATAATATTGTAATAATGTAAAATTAGGTATTGAAATTGTGTAATCCTTTTTAGGTGTGTGTTGTGGCATTTATTGGGTAAGAGGGTGGAAAGTATTTTAGGTTTTATTAATTAATAATTAGTTATTCATGTATTAATTAATTAATATTTATGGTAATTGTTTACTTTTATTTTGTGTGTGGAATTTAGTTTCATGGGGCAATAGTTGGTGAGTAAATACATTTTTAACTGTTTTATTTTGTTTTCCAATTAATAATATTTGTTTATTTGATAATTAATTATGTTAATTATGGAGGTACACTTTTTAAAGAAATGTGGATGTGTGTTGTGAATTGTGTGGTGTTATAGGATAGGAAAAAAAATATTAATTTTAATGAACAATTAGGGGTCGATTCAGATTCGGGAAACAAATCCGTATGACAATTTGATTTCGTAGCCTCTTCCGTACGAATCGTACAAATCTGTCCGAATCGCGTAGTACGATCCGTAGTAAAAAAATACGTCCGAATCGTTGCGAACCGTACGAAAAGCAAGGGAAAATCCATACGATACGGACCAAGAAAGTGAACCGTACGAATTGTAAACATGCCGTACGACCCGACAAGTACGATCCAGACCGGGGAAAGAGTACGCGACGCGTACGGTAAACGTCGCGTATGAGGAAAGTACAGAGAGCCACACAATCACATAGGGTACGGTTCGTACACCATAGGGGTACGGTTCGTACACCCCATGATCGTAGGGGTACGGTTCATACACCCCATGATCGTAGGGGTACGGTCCGAACACCCCATGATTGTAGGTGTACAAACCGTACTCCTACGATCATGGGGTGTACAAACCGTACCCCTACGTTCATGGGTGTATGAACCGTACCCTTATGATCATGGGGTGTACGAACCATACCCCTACGTTCATGGGTGTACGAACTGTACCCCTACGATCATGGGGCGTACGAACAGTACCCCTACGATCATGGGGTGTACGCACAGTGCCGGGGGTCCGTTTCACACGCATTTCGAGGCGAATTCTGCTTTTTCGGACATTTTGAGGTTTCGTAAAAAAAGAGTTGTACGGAGTGTTGACTGGACGAATCGTACTTGCTGGGTCGGAAAATGATGGTTCAATCCCTATGGACATCGCGTACTGCGCGTTCCGAATGCGATTCGTACGGATTATTGAGTCGTATGGGTTTTGGTACGATTCGGACGGAGAACTGCTTTGGGTACACATCATACTACATCGTACGTACGGGGATGTTCGAGGATACGATTCGTACGGGAAAAATGCTCCGTACAGCTATTTGTACGGGATTTTACCGAATCGGAATCGGCCCCTTAATGTTTTTGATTATAATTAATTTCTATTAAATATACTTATGTGTTTGAATTTTTTTTAATTTGTATAGAATAATGTTTGTAGGTAATTGTTTATATTTATTTAAAATTAACATTTTTTGTATTTAGTTGATATTTTGTTTGTTTTTTAATTTTGTATTGACTTCAGTGGGAATATTAATTTTTACCACTCTGCTATCCAACATTTTCCCTACTGTAGCACTGACTAGAATGAGAATAGTAATTTGTATCCCTCCGCTACTTTCTCTACTGTTGCACTCACTGGAGTGGTAATAGTATTTTTGTCCCCTCCACTATCCAACACTTTCCCTACTGTTTTACTCAATGGAGTGAAAAATGGAAGTTTAAAAATTATTAAATATATTAATTTTTTAATTTATAATATGATTTTTTTAATGTATGTTATAGGTGTATGTATATATATATATACTTGTAAATTTGTATATATTTATAACATTTTAAAATAAATGAAAAATATTCATTTATTAATTATTTTAAAGTAAATATATATTTATATATTCTTTTTTATATATGTACGTTTAATTTTTTCAAATTTAATTTATTTATTATATTTTTTTAAATGTAAATTACATCTAAATAATTTTGTTAAGCTAATTTTATTATTTAATTAATTTAACTTTATTTTTTATATATTTAAAAACGATATTTTGTACATTGATATTGTTAACATCTATATAAATTTTTCGATATTTTAGTCATTTACATTATAAGGATAGAATATCGATATTTTGGCAAATGATATTTTTGCCTCGATATTTGTGTATGGGGATATTTTGGTCATCGATATTATGTTAGTGATCTGAGGAAAGAAGTAGGCTCACACCTCCCAAAGGCAAGTTGCTCTATTGTTTCTTCCTCTTTACAAGGCATGTTTAAATAACAGTAACCTAGCCTGTGTATTATATATCTATTATAGATTAATTCCCTTTCATCCTTAGCCACATCTTTCCCTGTTCTAGTGTACTATATTATATTCGATTTAGGCAGCATGGTTTTTGTTGCTAATTTATATTTATGTAGTCATTATTGAGGTCTTTTCAATTATTATTATTATTGTGATATTTTTTCCTGCTTGTATTTGCACCTTTTAAAAATAATTCTGACTAGTCGATATCGCCCAATAAAGATTTTATAGCTAGTTAGTGTCTTAAATATGTCTATAAAAGATAGGAAAAACAAGCCTCATCCACAATGTATCTAATTATCTTCCGCTTTGCATATCCAACATGGAAGTCCCTTAGGTGTGCGCTTTGAGACTCAGACATTTAGCAGACGTGTATAAATGCCTTTAGCTTCATCTTTTATTTTGGCTCATTCAGTGTTAAACCTCCGAGCCGAGACACTCCTTGGTGTAAAAGTAGGTGGTGGAGATTTTTTTTCTGTACTTTTAAGGAATTGAATGGATTATGTAGTTCTCTAAAGTTCCCCAGAGCTGCTTCTCAATTTAAAGATGCATATTATAATCGGTTCACCTTCAACTCAGGCATACGGCAGAGAATTCTTTTTTTTTCATTCCTTCCTTTACACCTGTCAGTCTTAAGCATGCAATTTGGGCATTTCACTGGGCTTGCTTCAGAAAAAATATGCAGTTCTGCATACACTATTTGGCTGTTTACATTTCACGGGAAACAGGTTTTAGTGTGAAGAAATTGCTTAACCATCATTTCCAGGAAAGGGAAGTTCTCGGCGGACGTTCCCACTCATATTGCATCAAGTATTCCTTCCTATTAGGAGTAGGCGTAACTTAGAAATGAGAAGAGCGTAGGAACATAGCAGTACAAATATTTGAAATTAAACACAAAACTTCAGGCGTTCACGACATGCACAATGCATACTACGACGTTAGTGCCGCCGGCTCTTATACATTATGACTGTTGAATATCGACCCGTTGGGTAACCATTCTGTAGTGTTAAGTGTCGTTTCATTTCTTCAGGCCCTGAAACTGTCAGATCTGTGATTTCCGACAGCATATGTCGGCTTTTACGCGTGGAGGAGTGCCTAACATGTCAAAAAGTTTTGTCCATCGCTCCAGTTTTCTTAGGACATACAAAATGTTAGCTTGAGGCATAAGATATGCTATTATGTGACACATATTTGACAACATTTGTATTATTCTACGTTATAAAGCCACAGTACATTGATGTTCTGTTAAATTATAAGTAACTTGTAAATAGTGAAGCTATTAGCATCAGATTTCTTGATTTAACTTACCTAATAATGATAAATGTATTCTATTACAAATGCAAGCTGAGTGAAAAACTAAGAGAATCCCTATTTCTAAGGAAACACCAGTTCTGAAACGGTACCTAAAGGATGTTTAAAACCATCGCTTTGAAGGTGTATATTGTCAATTTTATAGGAGAATTGCATTGGGCGATATCGAGCTTCTAATGTGACCTATCCAAAAAACAAGTAGAACAAAATATTAAAAAATAAACAATTCCGAATGCAGATATGAAGACTTTGAAACTCATTTGCATTTCTCGCTATACTAAAAGAACGAACAAACGTTGACCCTTTACACATGCCCCATTGCTCCCTACTGGACTCCAACTACATTATGAATGTAAGAGTTTTACATTTTGGTCCAGGGGTGGTAGCATAATGCCATTTGATCCTTTCCGCCTCCCCCTAAATTGCACTGTCTATATTGCATAAATGAACCTTACGTTAGTGCACGGGCTGTGGACACCATATAGCACAAAACATGGAGAGGCAAGCACTGCTATATATTTCCGAGCTGTGCTGTCTGCACCCAGGTACTAACTGAGAGTTTCCGAGATGGTCCCTCATTATGAGTAGCTCTGAGCAATATTATCTTGTGGATGCTGCGCTGGGCTATTTTGAGTAACCAAATGTGTGCAGACCTGGAATTACCCGATCTGTACATATGGGAAGCTGGTAACCAATCTCATGTCCTCAAGCTTCAGACCATGTCATTCTAGGCTCAGACTTTAAGCTGTACATTTGCAGGGGGATAGCGCCACCAGAACGCCACTTTTAGCTACGTTCTGATGGCTCTGTGCCCTTCTGCATATTTGCAAAGCGGCGTTAAATCACTTTTTGTGGCTTAACGTCACCTTGTAAATACTGCCCCTCTATACTCATCACTTTGCATGAAAGGGGGGTACTATGGGTATTGCTGGGGGTGTTTCAAAGCAACACCCATCGCTTTTTGATGCTGCCACAGATTTACATGGATCTGTAAATCTGAGGACGCACCGAAAACTAACACCATGCAGGACCATGTGTTAGAATGGTAAAACTAGGGATTTTTTTTTATTTCTCCTTGTTTTTGCTTTTTCTATGTGTGCTATATTCTGAAGGTACACATAGAAGGAGCACTGTTTACGTGCAGGAAGGGACACCTTTCTGTACGTCAACAATCATGCAGTGCAAGAACCCTTGTTCTATGGTGCTGTTGAAAATGGCAATGTATATGCACATAAGCGGCGTTCATTTGTGTTCACTGTACCCCTTGTTGTAAGCAGAACGGATATCGCGAAACACTGACTGTGTTATCCCGCCAGCATAGACCCATGCACACACGTACACGACAGCCATTTTAGGCACCATGGCCTCTCTGCCCGTTTGTTAAACCCCCGGCACCCCTCCCCGCGCGCACTGCTCATGCATCGGCCATAAAACCCTCTCCCTCTGCGTGACCCTGCTCTAGAAGTAACACTCCTGCTTGACCCACACGCCCCCATTTCCTCCCAAGAACACCCTTCCCCTCAGCTGACGAGCCCCCCCAGCTGCACTTGGCCTTTCGACCCGGTCCCAAGTCCTAAGACCAAGCCTCGTGGATGTACACCCCCCCTTTTCCTGCCCAGCATAACAAAACCGTGATACACCAACCGAAGTGCCCGATCTTATCGCCTGCCCAACCTTTGATCTGATCATCCCCTCCTGCCCTCGTGTCCTGTAGGAATGTCCGGCTGAGAGATCACAATCTCTTGTTACATTCAGGAGGGGAGGATGACATCTGAGCGACTGGTATGGGAATAGGCCTGAAGCTGGGATTCCAAGCATGCTTTTTCCTACTTCAGAGCGTCTTTATTGCAATAAGGAATGTTTGTGCATCATAAACATGTGTATAAAAGACGAAGCCTCAGAGAAACTTGTTAGAGCACCTCCTGAAGACACTATGCGAGTGTCCGAAATGACAGGCTCTCCTCATGAGAAATAAAACTCTGTTCTTGTTTTCCTGCTTCCAGTGCCCGTCTCTTTATTTGGTAATTGTTCAAGATGGGAACTAAGAGGCGTCCTGCGCCAGCAGCCTGGGCATCAGGTGCGTTATGGGCTGACTTTTCCACAATTGGCGTCCCAACGCGGGGTCCATCAGCAACATAAGGTCCGGTAAGAGAGGTCCAGACGATGGGGTGAACATCTAAACGATTGGAGTATACCTGCCTTGAGAGGGCCCTCGTCCGGCTGCCGATTGAATGAACTTCACCGATTCCGAACGGACCTCTCTCAAGTGACCTAGTGTCCTGACTGGAATCCCACAGGAATGCTGCGGTAAAAACATGGAGAAAGAGAACGATTGGGCGCTGGAAAAGGGAAGGCAAAGAATTGCCCACACGGTCCGGTCCGGGTAAGGTTAAGTAGGACGTCTTTACGTCCGATTGGTAGGATGGCTTTATCCATCTGATTGATTGATTGATTGTACTTGAAGTATTGGTTCTCTTTGAGACATTTTCTATTTGCAAACAGCGATGAATAGGAACGTTCCTCTCTCTTTGCAAATAGTGAAGGATAAGTAATGCAGACGTTTGTCCCCCATTGTAATCCGTCATGCCTATTTTTCTTCCCACTGATTGTTTGTTATCGATTTTTATCGATTATTGCTCTTTGAGATATTCCCTGTCTACAAACAGGGAAGAATAGAAATATTCTGCCCCCCTTTGCAGATAGTGAAGGATAGGTAATGCAGATTTTTGTCCCCTATTGTAATCCGTCATGCCCATTTTTTTCTCCCCACTGATTGATTGATTACTTGGACATTTTTATTGTTCAAGGAATAGTTCGTTCGAGGCATTCCCTGTTTGCAAATAACGTAGAAAAGAAATATTCTGTCTAATCTTTGCAAGTAGTGAAGGGTAGGTAATGTGGACCTTTGTCCCCCGTTGTAATCTCTCGTGCCTATCTACTCCCCACTGATTGGTAAACTAGTTCCACCCGGACCATTTATTAGAGGTAGGTCATCTGGCTCGACCGGAGGGCACCCCTAATAAAAAGGACATATGCAACAATAACGAAGTAATCACCGTATCCTGTTAACAGAAACTTTAGCATGAAACACGCTAGAAAGGAAAGAAAAAAAAAAAGAAAGAAATAAGAAAGCAAAATCAGTAGGCCACTGATGAGTTTTTGATTTCGCTACAAATAGGAAAACGTTAGAAATAGCTCACGATAAAACACATGATTTCGCTAGAAATAAGAAACGTTAGAAATAAGCCCGTAATAAGAAACATGAAAATGGTGAGAGAAGCCAAGCTTGACATCGCGACGGCCACGAGGCAACTAGGCTTCGCCACCCCTCACTGCTCCAAACATGTCTGTCCCACCGCCTGCCACGCCCCAATAACGGTAACATGAGATAGATACAAGTCAGCAGATACATACCCCCATTCTGGAAACTCCCGAAGTGCAACATACCTATACTTTTAAGAGGAACGTCACAGAAGACATCAATAAAGGTGTATATGCTGTAATTGCATGCGAAGGCTGTCTAGTGAAACAAAGAAAAGGCCAGTTGATTAATCATCGAAAATTGAGTTGTGAATCTCCAGACAAAAGGGAATTTTATTACTTCAGTCTTTTGCAACTCTTTAAGCCTTGGCGTAGAGAAGAGGAACTACTTGGAGATTTTCTTACTAATGAAGATTCGTTCAATGCAACCAAGGATACCATAGAATGTCCTGTTTTTTCAAATTATCTGCAAATGTTGAACAAGGAAATACAGCAAGAAGCTACAATTGCAGCAGAGATTGCTAGAGACAGTTCTCAAGACAGTCAGAGTTCTGCTTCATTGAGTCAGGATCCACTAGGAGGACCAATTATCCAAAATGAAGCTACCACTGCCATGGATGAAGAGGAAAGAGCCATGGAACTAGTTCAGGAGGATGTAGTTAACTTAGAAGATTTGGAAAAAGAACTAAACATTGAGCAGAGGCAAATATATGATGAAGTCACAGAACACATTGAGCATGGTTTATCTCATGAAAAAAAGAGTGCTCATGTACATCATTTATACCTGTTCGACTGTACGTGAGTGGAGAAGCAGGAACTGGAAAAAGTTTTCTGATTAAAACAATTTCAACGTATCTGCAGAAAAGAACGGAGTCATCGCTGTCTTGTGTTGTTACCGCTCCAACTGGGTTGGCAGCACACAATATTAAAGGGATTACTTTACATCGCTTATTGATGCTGCCAGTAGAGCATGATAATAAATTACAATACCACAAGCTATCTGGAGAAGCTTGTTTGGAAGTTTCAAGAGTCCTAAAGAAAATGAAACTTCTTATCATTGATGAAGTAAGCATGGTATCAAATGTAATGCTTGCTTTTGTGCATTTAAAAATGCAAGAAATTCTTAAAACAGAGTATGATGTGTTATTTGGCGGCAAACACATCATCGTTTTTCGAGATCTACTGCAACTAACTCCAGTGAAAGGACAGCCAGTGTTTAAAATGCTTACACATGAAGATACCAGGAAGTGCCTAGGAAGCATTGGAAATGTTAACATATGGTTAAATTTCAAATATGCAGAACTGCTTCAAAATATGCGACAGGCAAAGGATGAAGATTATAAAAATATTCTACAAGATGTTAGAATTGGAAAACTAACTGAGCATGGCAAAGAAGCTTTACATGGAAAATTAATTTCAAATTTGTTTCCAAAAGAAAACATTCTCCCAGAGAACATTTTTATGAAAATTCCTGAAAACGAATCTGTTATAGGCTTGATTCCAACTCTAAAACAATGTTCAATCTTCAACAACAAAATGTTAAAGTTGGAAAATCAAGAGATTGTGAAACTGGAAGCTATTGATAAAATAGAACATGAAGGAGCAACTATTGTTTTGTCTGAAAAGTTGAAATCAAAAGTGGATTCTTTAGAGAAGACAATATCTAAAACTGCTGGTTTGGAAAAGACTCTGAATGCATCTTTAAATTGTCGTATCATTTTACGACGTAATTTACATGTGGAAAGAGGTTTAGTAAATGGAGCAATGGGTCATGTTGTTGATTTTGTGAATTACCGAAATAGAGATGGAATTGAATTTATAAATATTAAATTTGATGGTATTGAAATAGTACAACAAATCAGTTGTTGTTCTGCACGATTTTTGCTTGTGAAAGATTTATATGTCCGCCGAAAACAGTTTCCTGTTTCTTTGGCATATGCAGTGACTATTCATAAATCTCAAGGTTTAAGTGTGGATACTGCTTTGGTGAATATTGGAAGTTCTGTGTTCAAGGAGGGTATGGCATATGTTGCTTTATCTCGAGTCAGAACTTTATCTGGATTGTACTTGATTGATTTTGATGAGACAAAGATAAATGCAGATCTAAATTGTGTAAAAGAATATAATAGGTTAAGAAGAGAGTATGCTCCAAATTTACCTCAATATCCTCTATTTGAAAAGCGTGTGGTAGGCCGAAAAAGAAGAAATGAGAAAAATTGCAGTGATGTTGTAGCAAAAAGAAAAAAAGTAGATGAACCAGTAATTGTAAGCAGAAAGGAAAAGGATTCAGGTAAAGATGTTGTTGGATTTCAGTTTGAAATCAGTACTGGTGTCAACTGCTATGCTAATGTAGTGGTTAACGTTGTTTTTTTTCTCCAAACTGTACAAGAACAGATTGCTGAAAATCGGGATTAAACATTTTGTTGTTTATTAAATTCTGTGTTTGACAAATGTAGCAGTGATAGAACAAAAATACAAAGTGTTTCTGAAATTCGAAATGTTTTAGACATATATTCTGGTCAAAAACAATTTTCACAGAATATTCAGCAAGATTGTCAGGAATTTCTAATGTATATGCTTGTTGTTTTACAAGATGAAGGTGTAGATGTAGAAAATCTTTTTGGCCTTTCTTATAAATGGCAGCATGACTGACAATTGCTCCTTTTCAAGTAGTACTACAATAGACACTGAGAGATTTATATATTTGACTTTACCAGACTGCAAATCAGTGTCATTTAATAATCTAGTTAGACAAGCCAATCAAAGCATGGTCTGTACTCAATGTAAATCTGCAATGCTATCAACATTATTTATACAAAGATATAGACAGTATGCAATTTTAATGTTCCAACGATGTAGACCTGATGGTACTAAATTGACAACATTAATAAACATTTTTGTGGCTTTTCAATTATCAATTTCAGGAAGAACCTTTACAACTGCAGCAATTATTTACCATGATGGTCCTTCAACAACATCAGGACATTACACAGCTTATTTAAAATGTCATAAAGGATGGAATCACTGTAATGATACTCAATTGACTTTCAAACAACTTTTGCCTTCTGACTTACAAAATTCTTACCTAGTGTTCTTACAACTGAAATTTTAGGGAAGGTAATTGGCCTATGAAGATTGCAGAAGTTATTAAAATGTAGTTTGCTGTTCAAAATTACTTTCCGAGTGACAGTGATGAAGATAATCAAAAACATGTAGTTCTGATAGAGGTAGTATATGTATTTCACATAGTGTGTGCTGTGAGTATTATAGAAAATATTAGTAAAAAGTAAGCTAGAGGTGGAAATAAAACTATTGTTTCATAATGTAAAAGATGTTGGAGCTTTTCTTTCAGAAACTCGGGTAAATGAGAGATTAAGAATACTCTTGACTAATTTCCAAAGAAAAGGACTTTCCATATACTATTTGGCCTTGTGGAAAAGTAGATGGATCAAAAGTGAGTTAAGATATGTTTTTTCAAAATGTTATATTATTTATTCATACGTTCTATGGGTTTTTTAAACACAATCATTTTGATTGGTTTTTTTTTGCCCGCTGTTATATGATGAGTAGTATTGAAGTCACTGTTTAAAGTGAAATTCAATATATTCTGAGAACAGCAAAAATAAACCATATAACATGTTGTACAAATTATTTTGTTTTTTGTATTATCTAATATATATTTGTTCCCCTTCTCTTATGCTCACTCACCTATTTCCACCCTCTATCACTCCTCTTAACTCACCGTCACTGGCCTTTTCTCACTCTCCTTCACCTCCCTTCTCTTATTCCACTTTGCTCACCTATCCTCATTCTCCATTCCTTCACAACCCTTTCCCTCTCTCCCATCCACCACTTTCCAGCTGTCAGTCACTCTAATTCACTTACCTTACCCTTCTTTCTTTTCTTTGTTCAATCAATAATTCCCCTTTTCTCACACACCTTACTCCACTTCACTCACTCCTTCTCTCACTTCCTCTATACTCTCACATTCTCACTCCCCTATCCTCACTCCGTCTCATCGTCTCACTCTCTCACTAATCTTCTATCACGCTTACCCCCTAAAACTCACCCACTCTCCCTTACTTACCTTTCTTTGCTCTCTCACTCAGTTCCTTTCTGCCACTCTTTCCTTCACTACCTCTATGTTCTCACTCCTTCACTTCCTTTGTCTCATGCTCACTTGCATTTATCCTCTCTCTATCTTTCCTTTTTCTTCAATCTCACTTCCCTTCACTCACCCTCCCTCACCCTTGTTCCCTTACTCCAGTTCCTTCAGTTATTCTCATTCATCTTCCTTAACTCCCCTTCCTCTTTCTCTCCTCACGCACTCACCCTTTCCCAGTCCCTTTGCTTCACTTTTTTTCCCTTTCTTCCCTTTCTTTGCTCTCTCAGTCATTCTCCTTCCTTTAATCACCTTACTGTCCTTTACTCACTCTTTCTCTTAGTCCCTCTATTCTCTCATATTCTCACATGTCTTCCCACACTCCCTCTCTGTTACCTTCACTCCCATTGTCTCCTCACTGTCTTATGACCCGACATTCACCCTCACTCCCCTTCCATGCCTCATTGTCATTAATCCACTGTTATTCACTCCTGCTTCTCTGTCACTCACTCCCCTTTCTTTACTCACCTTTCTTCCTTTAGTTTTCCTAATGCACATTTCTTTAGTATCTTACTCACCTTCACTTCATTTCTCTCTCCTGCTCTTGTTCACTGTCACTGAATGTATCCATGTCATTATCCTTTTAGTAATTTGCTTTCTCTCTATTTCTTTTTAACTCTCTCTGACCTTCACCATTCCTTTGTTTTCCTTTCTGAGTCCTTCACTTCTACTTTATCTCTTACTAACCTTTTATGACTTTTAATCTCCTACTTTGTCTCTTGTATTGTAAAATATATATTATAAATATTCTAATTTTTTTTCTCTTTCACACATATTAAATGTACTGAAAATATGTAATTAAGTTTACATTACTTATAAGGTAAGTTTGATGTACAAATTAACTTTCTCTATACACTTTTCCTTAACCTCACTACTCTTCTCTCATGCTGCCACACCCCTGTTCCCTTATTGCTCTTGCCTCACTTATTCTGAATCCCCACGTTTACTCCCCTTTTCCTCACTCTTCTCTCACACTCACCATCTTTCAGACCTTCTCCTTTACTTTCCTTCCTCTCTCTTCCCTTCCTTCGCTCCTTCACTCTTTTCCCTTCCCTTACTCTCCTTACTCCACTACACTAACTCCTTCTCTTACTTCCTCTGTCCTCTTAGTTCTACACTCCCCTTCCCTCATTCTCTCTCTGTTAGCCTCATTCTCTCGCTCCCCTTAGTCTCTCACTCCTCTTCTGTTACGCTCACTCCCTATAACTCAGCCATACTCCCACACTCACCTTCTTTCAGACCTTCTCCTTTACTTTCCTTCCTCTCTCTTCCGTTCCTTCACTCCTTCACTCTATTGCATTCCCTTACTCTCCTTACACCACTTTACTAACTCCTTCTCTTACTCCCTCTGTCCTCTTAGTTCTACACTCCCCTTCCCTCATTCTCTCTCTGTTAGTCTCATTCTCTCCATCCCCTTAGTCTCTCACTCCTCTTCTGTCACGCTCACTCTCCATAACCCAGCCATAGTCCCACACTCACCTTCTTTCAGACCTTCTCCTTTACTTTCCTTCCTCTCTCTTCCCTTCCTTCGCTCCTTCACTCTTTTCCCTTCCCTTACTCTCCTTACTCCACTACACTAACTCCTTCTCTTACTTCCTCTGTCCTCTTAATTCTACACTCCCCTTCCCTCATTCTCTCTCTGTTAGCCTCATTCTCTCCGTCCCCTTAGTCTCTCACTCCTCTTCTGTTACACTTACTCCCTATAACTCAGCCACACTCCCTCACTTATCTTTCTTTCCTCTCTCATTCAGTCCTCTACTCTCACTTTTTCCTTCACTTCCCCTGTCTCATCACTCCCTTACACCCTTTGTCTTACACTCACTTGCCTTTATCCACTCTCTATCACCACTCTTTCCTCAACATCACTGCTCTTCTCTTACCCTTCCACACCCCCGTTCCCTTACTCCGTTTTCTTCACTTATCCTCATTCACCTTGTTCACTCTCCTTCTCCTCACTCACCTCCCACACTCACCTTCTTTTAGTCCCCCTAGTTCACTTCCCTTCCCCTCTCGTCCCTTTCTTTGCTCCCTCACTCATTTTCCTTTCCTCTCTCACTGCACTCCACGTCACTCACTCCTTTTGAATTTGTTAAGAATACAGCTCTTTTGGAGAATTGGAGGTAGTTCTAAAAGAACAGTTTTTTTCTTCTTTTTTAGTTTTTTTTATGAACAAAAACTAAAACAGGGAATGCCTAACTGCTCAACAGGAGCAAATAAAAGGGGAAAATTAGGGCTGAGGAGGGCAGCGGTGGTCTTCCCTTCTGCGTACAATGTTCATGATGCTCTGCTCTCCGTAGCAAAGCTGTTCATCACACTGCTTACATTTGATTGTGATGTCATTGAAAACAGGCTGAATGTTAGGGATCAGCTGCTCAGGTCTTCCTCTCACGGATGATGTTGTTGCTCCTCCAGTAGATGTTGAGGCGCCATCCCTTGGGGGATTACGTGCCAGGGCCCTGACACTCTCCCGGGCATAGTTCTGGGGTTGCTTCCTCTGAACATGCCGAATCATCGTCGAGTTGCCAAAACTATACTTCCTTGTAGGGTCACCCCGTGAAAGCAGAGTTTGGCAAATTTTACACTCCACCTTTGGAGCATTAATCTTTTTTTTACCTGGTGGTATGGTAAAAAACTTCCATATAAAGTGCTCCTTTACCTTGGGCTGAGGAGCCTCTTCCTGGATGAACTCATCCGAGTCCTCACTGCTGCTGGGTGGTCTAGCAGCCATTCTTTTCACAAAAATGAAGAACAGAAAAGAACAGGTCTTGCTGTCTCCAAAGTAAAAGAAGAAGTGAAGGAAATGGGTGGGGTTTTCATTATTTGTAAAAAAAAAACTGTTAACAACCAATGAAAAGAGTTATTTTAAGGTCACATGACTTGACGCGCTTGCGCTGCGTGCACCGGAGCGCTTCCGGGGGCGCTTACACAGCACGAACGTAGGCGCTTCCGCGGCACGCCTAAATGACGTTTTGCTAGCTTTTCGTAAATGCAAAATCATTTTAATTCGGAAAATCAAAAATACTACTTTTATAAGTATGCTGCTGAATGCCTTGCATTATTTAGTTTAAATACATATTTTTTTTTACGCACGCGGAAATAGCGCTCTCGCTGCGCTCTCGGGTGAGCCTACCGGTGCGCGCACCCTGAGCGCTCCAGGACAAAATGAATTAAAAAAAACCAGGAAAAATACATTGAAAACAAAAAAAGAAAATAATAATAATAATTAATAGTTATAAAAAACAGCTAATAAAAAAAAACGCTTTAAAGATCGTAGGTTACAAACTCTATATACAAAGGAATTAGCTTTTAAAAAACCTTCGACATTCACTGAAAAAACCATAGGTTTCACAATCGTTATAGTTAGGAATTAGCATTTAAAAAACCTTTGAAATTCACTGAAAAAAAAATTGGTTTCACATTTGTTATAGTTAGAAATTAGCATTTAAAAAACCTTTGAAATTCACTGAAAAAACCATAGGTTTCACACTTGTTATAGTTAGGAATTAGCATTTAAAAAACCTTTGAAATTCACTGAAAAAAACATAGGTTTCACACCAGTTATAGTTAGCTAAACATTTTACTCATACAAAACCATTGAAATTCCCACGTTATAGTTAGTTGGACTCGCCCGCCTGCAATCCACTGCTGATGATGTCACATATTACATCATTCATGACATGGTCAGTGACATCACTGATGACATCACTGATGACATCTCAAATGACATCACTGATGACATCATCCATGTGATAATACAATACACCTCCCCACACTCTAATCTAACCTTTGATACACCCAGAGTTAAATACAAACTACCATTCCTGAAACCATTGACACAGCAATACCAGTTACCACATACGCACTCACTGATTTCTAGGTCTACACACACATCCACTCATTTACCCATACAATCACTCATACATACAGTCACTCATCAATACAACACTATCATATGCACTCATACACCTATACAGAGACTCACACACTGCCACTCATCCATGGAGTAACTCACACACCTAGTCAGTCATGCAAAGAATCAATCACACTCCCATTTCTTCATGTATACAGTTATACACACAAAACCTTACTTATTTAAACATAGACTAACACATACTTACTCTCTTTTACAATCACTGATACAAGTACACATTGATACATACAGTCACTTCTGCAATCACAGGCTGTCATTAATAGTCATTTATATATGCCAACTCTCACATGCACTGTGTTTTACATATGTATTTACTTGGACATGTAGCACTGAGATATCCATTCACTCACCAACACACCCATGCACACAGTCAACCGCCCATACAGCTGTTTCCACATGCACTCTTGAACCCATACACCAAGTGAATCAACTGCTCACACATCTATTCACAGAGTCACACACCTCCCAGCCACCTCCACACACACTCACCCTCACATACAAATACTTGGGCAACCAATCAATAACACATATAGCTACTCATATAGCTACTGATCAACACATGCAGCAGCTTACACAACAACAGACATAATGATGCACACATTCAGACACTTTAGTCACTAACCCATGCATTCAGTAAGACACATTTAATCAGTCACTCATACAGTCAGTCACGCACCTACTAAATCCTTCATCCAGACACTTATACATCCACTCATTCTTCAATATGTAAAACATATTTCAACTTTACAGAAACACACATTCACTGGATGATGTCATCAGTCATGTCATCAGTGATGTCATTTGAGATGCCATCAGTGATGTCATCAGTGATGTCACTGACCATGTCATGAATGATGTAATATGTGACATCATCAGCAGTGGATTGCGGGCGCGCGAGTTATAGTGAGTCCAACTAACTATAACGTGGGAATTTCAATGGTTTTGTATGAGTAAAATGTTTAGCTAACTATAACTGGTGTGAAACCTATGATTTTTTCAGTGAACTTCAAAGGTTTTTTAAATGCTAATTCCTAACTATAACAAATGTGAAACCTATGGTTTTTTCAGTGAATTTCAAAGGTTTTTTAAATGCTAATTCCTAACTATAACAAATGTGAAACCTATGGTTTTTTCAGTGAATTTCAAAGGTTTTTTAAATGCTAATTCCTAATTATAACAATTGAGAAACCTATGGTTTTTTCAGTGAATATATATATATATATATATATATATATATATATATATATATATATATATATATATATATATATATATATGTGTATATATATATTACCTACTGGTGGTCGCCAGTAGGTAGTTATAGTTAGGACCTAGTTTCCGCAACATTCTATTTGGAATAACTTTGGCGCCGGTCGATGAATACACGCAAAATTAGCAAAAAGTCATAGATATATCTATAGACGAAGTACCGAACGAGTACCGTCCGAGGATAATGTGTGTGCCATTACGAGCACGAGCTGCATGCTAATTGCCTGTCGACTGTCTGTCAACACTCCAAAGCAGGTTGGCAGCCATCTTGTGCCTCGGTAGAACCGAGGCACAAGAAAGCAGCGAAAGAAATGCAAAAATCATGCAAAGGGGACAGAGAAGAAACACCCTCATCCCGTAGGCCTGCTCGGGGGTCTCACAAGGACCCCCAAGGCAAAAAACATTTTTTTTTAAAAGTCGCGGTATATGCGTAAGGTACGCATATACTGTGAAAAAGAAGAAAAAATCCGAAGCCCGCTTTATTGGTAATTAGCCCCCGGGGGGAATGTTTTTATTTATAATGGGTGGCCCAGAGGGGGGCCCACTCCTCTGACAAGGCCTTGGCCAAAATCCTCTGTAATGACATAACCAGACAAGAGGCACACCCTTCTCGTACATCATGGCCAAGACCTGAAAAGAACTCCCCCTCAGCATCAGATGAACCCCCACACTGAAAGCATTCAGGAAGAGCCATAACACCTGCCTTTTCGAATGACGAAAGCTGCACAAATCCCCCCCACATACTCCCCCAGCGCCTGGAAATCCTCACGGTTGAATAGTCTTCTTACAATGCTTCACAACCAATCAAAAAGAGATGTTGAAAGTTTCTGTTTTTAACATACGAGCAAATCAGATATGTTTGCATGTACATGTAGCGAGAGGCAATTATTAAAGATGACTTGCTTTCGCAAGACCCCAAAAGGCTTCCTCCCGAATAAGTGCGCACTTCACTGCAAGACCCCATTTAATGATTATCCAGGCTCTAAAGCCTAAACACGTCAGAAATCCTCTCCCATCACTTTCTCTTCTTTTTTTGTGTATTTTGTGAGGCAGACTGCGTGACCCTATGCCCAGAGTCCTCGAAAGCCCTGGAGACTGCCACGCCGCAAGACCAGCTCCTGCAGTGTCCCGGAGCCGCACGGCCCCCCTCCCAACATTTAAATGCCCCGGGGGAGGTGTAAATTAATCGAGACTGAATATGTTGGTAGAGCCCACTGTGCTTACGCTACCAGGAAAACACAACAACACTATATGGCGCGGATTTCCATTGTAGTAATTTCTTAATTCCAGGTCTAATTGTCAGATCGGCACACACACTCCATCATGGCTGGTTTACACCCACACCACACCCATCCAGCGCATCCGTCAGTACACACGTGACCCTATCTATACAAAAGACTGAGCGTACAATGCCCCCACGGTCCCACCGACTCCTCGTGTCCTTCTGGAGCCGTCTTTGCTTTTACACATGGGAAGTTGCATGTGGAAATGCAATCTTGTTTGGATTTTGAAAGTGAGAACAGATTTCACTGTTGTGTCTTTCAAAGTTCAAACTATGTTTGCTACGGTAGGGCGGGAGCCGCAAGACTTCCGCCCTCTCATAGCAAACAGCAGTATCCCGGGGGTAGGCACCCCAGGACACTGCAGGAACCGGCTCTGGGCGTGGCGGTCTCCAGGGTTCTCGAGAGCACCAGGCGGAGGTCTACTGAGCCCCTGTCACACAATACAGAAATCTCCGGGGGTGGTTGTTCCCGGGGTTTGAGGTCCAGACACTTTTAATTTTGTTGGGGTGACCGTGGACGCACAAGTGGCGCAAGGGGGTTGTAAATGTGGTGCACAGTGTTTTGTTTTAGTTTGCTTTCCTTTCTGTTTTGTAGAGGATCCAGGGTAAATATAATATATTATATTATATAGTATAGGTATATAGTTTTTGTATAGCCAGTACCTTTCAACACTACCCTCAAACGGCTTTCTGCCTGTTACCATAGTAACAGGCTAGAAGTTCACCACAATATGTTGCTAATTGAAATAGTTACTGTGCTGGAGATTTATATTTTTTTTCATATGAACCATCAGTCCTAGAAGAAGTAAGTGGAAAAGTTTTGTTAGTGATTCCTTCCTGTGTGGGGAATATTAGGGTAACGTGCTCCAAGCGGGGCTTTACGAAGCTTAATGTTCATTGGCTGTGAAGTATTAAAAGTATAAGTTATGGCAGTCATTCCTTCCTCCTGTGCGAAACAACATGGACATTTTATGGGCTAAAGTGTTCCGAGCACAAGTTTGCTCCCTATTGGGTGGGAACGGTTCACTGTTGTCAGTGTTATTGTGACGCATTTCCAAAGGAGTATAGGAAAACAAAGCAGTAGAGGGCAGGTTAGGAACACTATTAACAGTGCCCATAAGGTGGTGGAGAGGGAGTATGAGGGAAGAAATTGTTTTAATATGTTTCAAGGGCCATTTAGATAATTGCTGTGTGGGGTATAAATCACGGCGGAAAAATAACAGTGTCTTGCGCTGTTTTTTTGTTATCAAGTTTGCGGGTGACATACTTCTTAGGAGTACTATTTACTTATAATTGTGGTGTTTACTTTCCTGATGGTGAGGTGTGATTGTGCAGCAAAAAATTTAGTCTAGGTTTGAAACAGTTTTTATTAAGCATATACAAATAAACTTTCTTCAGAAACTGTCGCTGTATATATGAAAGGGGTGACAATTAAAAATGGAATTTCATAAAATATCAATTAAGCGTGGCTATATCCTTCTTTTTGCTGCTACAGTTTGTAAAAGTGTTTCCCCACATTCTTGATGATGTGAGAGGGCATCAGTTCCTTTTAGATACAGTGGAATAGAAGTGCTACAACAAACACTCCCGCACTACATTATCTGAGATCAAGAGATAAAGTAAAAAACTGTTAAATACAAGTGACTTCATATTACATAGAAATGTATGCATTATTATTTTTCAAATTTGTATTCTGTACAATACAGGAGTGTGCTGTCGTAGTGCTTAGAGGTTGCAGACTGTTCCTCTAACAAATCACATACTCACTAAAGAATATATAGGATGGTACTCTTATAATATATAGTACAGGTCCTATTTATTCTTTACAGAGAAGGTGAATAGGAACCGCAAATAAGAATAGAAATTAGAAAATAACATTCAGAAATGTAGGGTTTATTAAATATTTAAAGTGAGAAAGTATGCATGATAGCTATATTTTTTGTTCTGCATTTTCGTAAAATATGTTTCGTGAAAAAAATATCTGATCAAGTACTTTTTAATATTTGAAAGCTATATTACAGATGGCGCTGAAAAATCTCCCATTCCTCTTCTGTAGCAATAGGACAATCTATTGTAATATAACGATTGATACCATTGTTACAGTAAAAAGAAGAGGAAAATAAAGTTATGTATTTAACAGAACATCCAAAATAAAACACTTTCGAGCGGTAATTATTTACTGAAAAAGTTTGGTCTTCGTGGCAACGGGTCATAAACTCCTCTGAGATCATGACAGTGAGAATAATAATATGTATATATTTTCACAGCACATGATCACAAGGGGAAAATAGACTGAAAACCGCAAGCTGGTAACGTTGCTTACTTATCGTTACTCTTTGTGACGATGGATCATGAACTCCACTAAGAACAACTTGACTGTTTATATTATAATATACCTATTAACAGTATGTGATCTCTAGGGGAAAACATAATAACAAGTGGAAGATGGTGACGTTGATTGTAAATGTTTAGAGTTTGCGTTGACGGGTTACCAACACCTCTCAAGCGAAATACAGTGTCAATATTAAAATATAAATAGTCACTATATATAAGCTGAAAGGAGCCAGAAAAGGAGCAATGTTTGTTGTAATCTATCTGTTTCCAAAAATAAAGAAAAAGCGAAAAACATGCAATAACATTTTTTCTAGATATATATGTTTAAATATTGACAAATAGCCACAAATTATACCTAAGTACTATGCCTATGCCATATTGAAACAACTTACAACTCCGGAATATGTTTGTTGATGCAAAAAGAGAATCCATCCAATGCTAGAAAACAGAACCTGCAACACAGATTGACGACTCAGAAATAACTCGCGAAAACAAAAATAATTGCATAGTAGGTGTGGTTTATATAGGTTTTGGTTGTTTAGTAGTCTACGAAAGGAAGATGTGACTCCGCCTATTTAGATGGCACGTTTTGCAGTTTACACGTGCTCACGTTTTAACTGTTTTACTTCTGCACGTGTTGGGAAGAGTTACAAACTGTGAAGCTGTAAAGGTTTCGATTTCAATAGTAACACGTATAAGGTATTATTATCTACATACGTTGGAGAGTTTAAAAAGTGTTACTCAGTAAACTGTGTTCTTTGCATTTTCATGATTAAAAACATCTAAATAGAAGACATAAACAAAATATCATTAACATTAGAAGAAAAAAAAGGATTAATATTTGTTATTATTATGCTTCTTAATTTAAAAAATGCTAGCATTTGCAAATCGTAATCCTACAATCGGAAAGGTGTGCTGGCGCTTGGGGCGTTGGGAAGATTTAGCAAGGTATTACTTACAATGGGATAGTGGTGGGCTAAGATGCTGATGGACTATTTAATCAAACTGTGAACGGTGTTGTTGAAAGTCAGGTATTATAGGTGCTGTGTCATACTTTTACCACACTTATATGTTAATTACTGCTAATTAAGTTGAAAATATTCTTAAATTATAAGTAGGGCTGCTTGATTTATGTTTTTACTGATGTTTACAGATAAATACAAACAGAAAAGTATTTATTTTCCTCTTTGTATTTATTTTAAACTGTGCATGAATACAGAAATTGGGTTATTTTTCAAGCGTTTGTAAATGCTGTCAATGATGAGTAGTAGGGCAATAGGTCTGTTGTTCTAAAAGTAAAAGGGTCAAAACAATAAAAGACTTTTAGAAAAGATCCTTAAAGAGCAATATATATCCTTGTGTAATAAAAGTTGCACATTTTAATATGAAGATTGTGTATAGTTTATCATCTAAGAGTGTTTACATGAGTGAAAACGTTCAGTCTTTCAGCTATGAGTGCATATTTATCAGTAAAATATATGTGGAAATATACTAATTTCAGATAATTTTTTTTACAAAATCCGAAATAAATATGTGTAAATAGATATACAATTATTATTTTTTAAATATGGATAAATATAGATGGAATGTATAAACGTGTTTTTAAATTTCACTTAAGAAACGCTATAGGTTATAGGGATATTGTAGTTAGAAATTATCATTTAAAAAACCTATGAAATTCACTGAAAAAATCAAAGGTTTTAGCCACATTATAGTTAGGAATTAGCATTTAAAAACCTTAGAAATTCACTGAAAAAAACCATAGGTTTCACACATGTTATAGTTAGCTGGACATTTCACTCATACAAAACCATTGAAATTCCCCCGTTATAGTTAGTACAGCTAACCATAACTCGCGCGCCCGCAATCCACTGCTGATGACGTCACATATTACATCACTCATGAGATGGTCAGTGACATCACTCATGACATCACTGATGACATCTCAAATGACATCACTGACGACATCACTTGCGGCCGGGGCGGAAAAGGTTTAATATGGTGGCGGTGTGTATTAGACACCGCCAGCCATATTAACATGGGCCAAAACTGATGCCTTTCTGTGGCGTATGCGGTCTTCACTTTGGGGGCCCCCTGCGAGCCCCAAGAGTGAAGGAGAGGTGGGGGTGCACACTGGGGGGTACCTTTGGTACCCCCCTGCATTTGCATAAACAAAGCAGCAGGCACCGCGCGGTGCCTGCCGCTTTGTTTATGCAAATGCATATGTGCATTTTTAGCATTGTGGCAGGAGGTGCTGAGAGCACCGCCCTCCACAATGCTAAAAATGCAGGATGCACCCGCCACAGTGGCAGACGCATCCTAATACCCCCCAGGGGACCCCCGTCCTTATGGCGGGTGGTCCCAATAACCGATAGGATGGGAGGCGGACTAAGCCCGTCCGCCATCCTATTGACCCCCTAAATATCTAGATCTAATGTGTTGAAATTACACTAGAAATAAATACATAGTAGTTGTAAAAACATACATCGTGAAGACTAAAGTGTGGTTATGACTTCATTCTAAAAGTACATCATGGTTTAGATTGCATTGTAAATGCTGTGTCCCCATGTATATGTGAAGTGGGTCGGGATAATTGAGAATTCCTAGAGAACTGAGGGCCTGATTACTATGGAGGTCATAAGCACCTCTGTGGTCCCATCAGAGGCCGTAAAACACAATTTTGTTACGCCGGAAGCGGTCGTCCCGATTGACATATTACACTGGGCAAAAATAAGCATATTTCCATCTGCAGTGGTGTTTCTGATTCCGACAGGAAAATCCTATTGTGCTGGTGTCTGAGGGAGCCAATGGAGATAGACAGCCGTGTTGAAGTACGCTCCGAATGCCCTCCCCATTACGATGTGCCAATCAGGCCACCCAACCACAGCTTTTAAACCAGCTAGTCTGATTTGGCAGAAACAGAGGCACAGAGTGAAGAAACTCAACTTCATGAACACTTTACGTCCTTGGACATCATGGACCCTGACTTACAAGTCCAGCTGCTGCTTTACCTGATCCACTACTATCAAATACGACACCGTCACAGACCCCGCCTGAGGTATGTCAATCACCAATCACCCCATGCATATTCCGGTGTAAAGTTCAGCTCCCCAATCCCAAAGCTTGCCCATACCACAATCCCCAGGTCTGCCTGAAAGCAACATGACCCAGTCACCGCTCTGTGGAAAAGTAAATTTTGCCATGTTTTGTGTCCCTACGTGTCATCCATCATATGCTATGTGTGCATGATTAAATATGCATATGTATTCCCCATGTTCGATTCAAGACGCAATTACAGTAGTGTCCACCTCTAGTATGTCAGTTCCAGTTCTCGTGAATACTACGAATATCAGGCCTATGTAAAACTACGTTGCCACGCTTCTCAGTGTGCACGTCATTCTATTGAAAAGTCCCCGTTTCTAGGCCTCAAAAGGGCCCGGACACCAGATCCGGCTTCTGTCTCCTGAACCCTCGCTGAGGAGCGATACAGCCCCCACCTGTATCCTCGACCCTTCACTTACTTCCTGCCTCGCAGTGCCCGGCTCACCCTGGCTCTGCCTCTGAGTCTGCCAAGAATATGTTATGATTCCAGTTATCAGTTCAGTCCTCCTTCTCTACATTCCTAAAGCTACTGAATCGCATCGATAGTTTCCGTCATTGTCTAGCCTTCACGTCTCCACGTTAGAGAAATACTGTATTAATGGTCATTTAATATTCTTCATCACGCACTACATGTAGAATAATGCATGCTCCAGTCTTAGAATCAAGTTAGCCTTTCCCCTCCTGACTTCTAGTTTATATCAACATGTTCTCTAAACATCAGATACTAGATACTGCTTAGGTACATGTCGCCCTGACTCTCCAGACTTCAGTCTCTGCTCCTAGCACAGAGTTCATAGCCCCCAGCTTCTCCTAGTGATACGTCATTGCTAGTTTGCGCGCACCATCAGGTTAGAGGTCCCGGCTCCTCAGGTAGCCCCCTCCATGGTTTCCGCCCCATTCATGACATATTCTGTTACGTTTGCATCACATGTCTATGTATACGCCCTGTTACACCTCTTTTCACCCTTATCTTTCACGACTGCTATGCGTCACGCCTATTGCTCCACCCACTGCTACGCCTATTGCAATGTAATGCTATGTGTTTGCGTTATGTATATATGCTCATGTATTGTTATTAAAAGTTAGACGCCGTCATTCCCGATCCTGTCCCCGGCAGCTGCCATCCTATTCCCGTGCAGGTCATCCTGTTCCTGTCCTTATGCTGTATTAAACCTGCAAAACTCCTACTACCTCGAATCTTGACTCTTATTTATTGAGCTATCTGTTATTCATTTATTCATTCAAAAATAGGGTATTATTTATTTATTTACCACAGCCCGGGGAAAACTTACCTGTCAATCTCGGACATCTTGCTGGACACAGAAATCTATTGGCATGTTCCACACTTCTGCTGGGCATGAAAGGCTGATGTCACCTCTAAGGTCCAATGCGAGGTCCAATTTGTGCCCAGACTGCTGCCATGTGGGTTGGCTGTGGCGGTCACATAATAGCAGTTGCGCAGCAGTGGGCAAAAATGCACATTTAGAG
This sequence comes from Lissotriton helveticus, assembly GCF_964261635.1. NCBI lineage: Eukaryota > Metazoa > Chordata > Amphibia > Caudata > Salamandridae > Lissotriton > Lissotriton helveticus. The sequence goes on along the minus strand of NC_136065.1, from coordinate 1,707,368,813 downwards.
CCAGATGGGCCTCAAATACTCCACTAGTCACAAAGGGGCCAATGTGTTATCACCCCTTCCATGTATTAGCTGCCATAATCCTGACAGCAGATTGATCACTAGAGCACAATTGAACACACTCTCATAGGAAATGCACCAAACTTCCCATTGCCGGATTTGCCATGCCCATAAGAAACACAATTCAAAAATCATCTCAGTATACTCAATAACACACACATGTACTGCTATGTGGAAATGGCCAATACACAAACATCACAGCCTTCATCCTCCTCAAACACATGAGCCATTTATATCCCATTGCATCCCATAGCAACCATAGCTGGACATGAGGGGGCCTCACACCTATCAAGGACCAGGGTTCAGCCACTGATAGCACTGCATGCATGCGTGCAAAGCAGTGTGCTTACACCACTACAACCAGGAACACCCATATCTGATCTCACCCTCAGGAACAACAACATCCAAATTCCTGATAGCACACAGATAACTCTCCATTATCCATGAGTCATCCGAACCAAGGTCCCTCATTGCACTCTCACACTCCACCCTCTACGTGTATTCCAATGAAACTCCCCAGGTACAGCATATCTGTTTTTAAGAGGAACATTCCCTCCACCACACTGTATACTTATAACACAGCAGAATAAACAGAGAGTATCTGTATATGTAAGGTGCCAATAACACACATGCTGACTGAGCTTTCACACACACTCCACATCACCAGACTAAAGGCTACCATAGCCTGAGATTGCATCCAGTAAACATCTAAGAAGGTGGGCACACAGCATATAACAGCCCCCCCAGAGCATCAAGACAGTGGAAAAGGTGTTGACTTTCCCAATCCATGCACCAAATATATCTAATGTGAGCCTGTATGCAACATCTCAAACACCAGGACCCCACTTACATCGGAGTTGGTCACCCTATGTCTACACAAATCAATATTGACAGGCCAAAGCTAAGGAAACATCTGTGCCCAGCTTACAGTCTGCATTCAATACTCCTCACTCACTGTACATCCCCACAAATGACAGAGCCTGCATCAGAGGGCACAACCTCAAATGCATCTTCACATACATCAAATACTCATCTTTAATGAACAACAGGATGGGTGGGAGCGGCTCATCAAACACCTCTACACTGGTGATGTCACCTACTGCCCTTCAACTCCAGCAACTACATGTTCAAGGCACAAGCATAGAGGGCATTGTTGCAAAGTGAATATTTGTAGACCAGATTTGCCTTTACTGGAATACAGGGGACTCAAATGGCATACGGTGGAGTGGCAAATACTGGTGAGGTGTAGAATGGAATAGCACAGATGGCAGTGTGCCACAGTAGATTGGCATACACTGGAGTGGTGCCTAGTGGAGGGTCAAGTAGTGTAGTGGCACACAGTGGAATGGTGTAGAGTTGAGGGGTGTAGAGAGGAGTGTTATACAGTGGATTGGCTCAGAGTGATATAGGGCATAGTGGAGTATTGCACATTGGATTTGCGTATAATGGAGTTGCGTAGACTGTAGTGTCATACAGTGGTGTCAGGTATAGTGTAACAGCATACAGTGGAGTGCCGTACACTGGACTGGTGTACATGAGTTGTATGGAGTGGAGTAGCATATAGTGAAGTGGAGACAGTGGCATGGGACATGAATGTAGGAGATATGGCAGAAATGAAAAATATCTTGTGCAGAGTCAGGCAGCCAGTGCTTAATTTGTGCCAGTGCTTTCCGGTGCTCAGCACCAGCACTTATTTCACTGGGCCGGGTCTATAGGATTTTTCTCCTCCCGCTCCGGAAGATGGTCCGGTAATTATTAAAAATCACGCTCTTCTGTAAGTTCTCCTCCCGCTCTGGCAGATGGTCCAGTAATTATTAAAAATCACGTTCTGTAAGTTCTGTTGCTTCCTGGTACGTAATCATAGGAAGGCCCACCCTGGTCCAGGCATTTTGAAAGAGCGTGATCATCACGTTTGTGATGTCACGTCAGCAGATCGCTCCTGCCTTGCACAAGGAACATTGTTTCATTTTCGCTCGAGAATGGCTGAGGCGAGCTTTTCACGGAACTGGGGCAAGGCAGGCTGGAACCAGACGTGCCAGGTTGAGCCGTGTGTGACACTGAGAGACTCATGGGGCAGGCCACAGGGGGTACCTCAAGGGACCTGGCACTATCTTGTGCTGGCAGGATCACCACATGAGGAGCAGTGACGTTGGTAGTGGGGTAAGGCTTTGCATTTTTCAGTTTTGTCACCAACAAACTCTGGACATCTGATAAGGTTCCCTCATCAGATCAAAGAGTTTCCCACTTTGCTGGATAGTTTTCAGTGCACGGTGATGTGATGTTCACTTTATTCAAAACCTGGGAACTGTTTGCAGATTTCTGCTAGTGTACTGTTTGTTTGCAAAGCTCTTCCGTGGACACCTTCAAAATGTTTACAGGTTTTATCTCTGAAGATTTCCCTTTTTGTAGAGTTTGTCTATGAGCGGTGGCGCGTGCCCTGTTCTTTGCGAAGCACGTCTTTCGCAGAACCATCTTGTTGTCAATGTTACATAAGGTCAGGATATGTGTGACAATAATGGTGATAAAAGCCTCCCCAATGGCATTAATCGCTAAGGCCAATAGTTAATCCTCAGCTTTCGGGGATGGGCAGAACGGGCAGAAGACAAGGGCAGCGTCCAGTTCTCCTGCCGCTGGCAGCTCAACCCCCCTCTTTGTTCCCCCTCGTCCCTCTCTTTCTGTCTCGCGCCTCCTCAGTTAATGAAAACCGAGACTTCAAGAAACAGGTATTATCCTCTCTTTCCTCCTTTCGTTTATTTGCTCCACTGTGAAATGGATCCAAAAAAGAAAAACATTTTTGCTGGCAATATTGTCTTTTTGTGACGTTTTTCAAATTCTAAGTGCAGCCTCGGGGTGGAGAGAAATAAAACATTCCAAATATGAAAAATAAATAGCTAACTAATTAAAGCAAGACGGAGTGATTGCACAGTGGCCAGATTGATATATTTACACCTAAACACATTAGCGTCACTTTACAGAGTTTGATAGTGAAGCGCTACTTTTGTTTTCTCGTCTCTCTTTAAACATTGTTGTTTTCCCTCAGTGGGACAGTGCACCATTCCGGGAGGTGCAGCAATACCTAATTGATGGGTGGTTGGAAAACAACATGTGTACAGCGGCCCTGTGTTCATAGATGTTGCCTTTTTAAACCATAGTGCTTACGTTTTGTAAGAATATAAGGACTGGGCATTGATGTGGGTCCTTTCCGGGCCCTGTAGTCATGGCCTTAACTTTTCATGCAAAAGCACTTACTAATTGAATAATGAGTGTAAAAGGAAAAAGGTAACCATGTTGTTCCTGCTTACATTTCACATGCTTTACTTAATCTTGCATTCCCTAGGAGTGTTTGCTTTTTCTAGGATGTTGTTACTTTTTTTAGGCAGACTATTGCTCTTGTCTAGTGTGTAATTTGAACATCCAGGTGTTTACAGAGGATCAGTGCACTGCAGGTTTTTCTAAGTGGGGCAGTATGGTGTTCAGGGTGGAAGAGGATGTGGCGCTATGGTCAGAGCTGCTGAATTTTGAATTGAGGAACCAGGTTCAGCCTTAAAGACCAGGCTCCAAGACCACTCTCTGAGGGAGCAGATTCCCGTGCTAGACCTTAGAAGACGCTGCAAGATCTTAAAAGCCCTGGAGTCTTAGCACCTGCAGGTGGACCCGAGCAGTGGCAAGTGTGTTTTAACCTTGAAGACCTATCCACCACAATCCATGAAGTTCACATCCAGTCCTGGGGACAGACCTATGAAGCAGCACACCATAGAGTGGCGTCTCCTTTATTAAATCCACTTATGGTAAAATGCAACCCCTGACCAACTACAATGTATGTAATTGGCTTAATATGAGATGGATAGGGTTAATTGTTTTGAAAAAAAATATATCATTTAGGAGCTAAATTGAAAGAGTCATATATGACTTTTTCGTTCTTCCACCACTGTTGCCTCTTGAGAACTGTAGAGTCATTCATGTTGTGCGAATGATTCGTGCACACTTGTTAAAGTGTAGAATGTTTAGGATACACTACAGGCAGACCTGTGCATACAAGCCTGAAGTGGACAAAATGTAAAAGGAAGCCGCAATTTAAAAATATGACATTGTTTCTATCTTCACATGCAGTTAATTTGTGATGTATTGTTCAATCCTCCAGTCAATGTGAGTGGTTGAATTAATGAGTTTCTAAGTGAACGTGTTGGCAGCGCCAGCTTTACCGCGCCTGGAGTCAGATGCAACAATCGCTTTTGGCGGCGCGTACACCAAGCTTGAGGCGGTGAGGGGGTACTGCCCTGTTCACATACACTCTGAAAGATTAAATCCTTAAAACTAACAATGGCACGTGCTTTCACAGTGCATGCATAAATGGTGTGCTCCCAAGCTTGCCACTCAGTGATATGGTGCCCTAAATCGCTATTGTGTGTCTTGGACAGCACAGCTATGCATTGATGAGACAGGCCAAGAATGATACAGCCCTGTCACCCCTCAACTTCACATAATTAATTACTCTATATTTAATAAAGCCGTGGTGTACTGTTTCCTCCTCGTACTCAATATCTGCTTTTCTTGCTCCCCTTCATACCTTACTCCTTCCCTTCTCTACATTCTTCTTTCACTTTCTGCCCTACGTCCACATTTCTTAATCGCCACCTCCCCTCATTAACTGCTCTTTCATCTTTCCCTTTCACTCTCTTTTCATGCACTCCCGCTGTCTGCTCTTCTTCCCTTTCTCATCTTTCCTTTTTTCATTCTCATCATGTTCGTTCTTCTTCCCTTTCTCCTCTTTCCTTTTTTCATTCTCATCATGTTCCTCAGTCTTGCACTCCCTATCTCTGCTTTCCTCACTTCTCTTCACATTCTTTGTCTACCGTATTTATCTTTGACTTCAGACCTCACCTCCTTCCCCACTCTCCCTTTTATGTTTTTCTTTCTTGCGCGTTTCATTATATCCAACCCAGGAACCCGCGTTTGTTCTCAGAGTCATACATTTAAATCTTGGTGCAGCAACTCAGTCTTTCATCTTTCAGAGGTCTAGAACATTTGTGCTTTTGAGCTGGATAATCACATTGTAAATTTGTTGTCAAGGCCCCTTTTGGTGAATATGTGCTTTACAAACATACATGGTGTGTTAAGGACACAAATGTATTTTAATCTTTTGTTTTTTAATTTCTTTGCAATTTTACACTGTCATTATTCTTTCTGTCCCTCCTTGACCCGGTACACTTCATACTCATATCCATTCCCCTGACCTCCTTTATTTCCTTCCTTTTTTCTCTCCCTCAGCACCTCCAGCCATTCCTCCTTTCCCCTCTTGCTTTTTGCTACCTTACACCCTCATTCCATTCTTGCTTCCTTACACCCTCATTCATTCCCCATCCTTCCTCCCTTGGTGCATTTAGTCCTTTTTTCTCCATTCTTTCGTTACTTTCTTTTTTCCTGCTCCTTCCTTCACCTCTTCTTTAATTTCTTCCTTTCTTATCAACCCTTCCTTATGCTTATCTTGCTCCTTTCCCTTCTTTCTATTAATCATCACACATCATTCACTTCCTTTCTCTCTATTCCTTTATTTCTTCCTTTCACATTCTTTTCTTATTTCCTCCTTCTTTCATTCATTACTCATATATTTCCTGTCACCGGTACTCCCCTTCCTGCCTGCATTTGTTGCTGCCTTCTTTAATGTATTCCTTCACCCCTTCCTTTTTTTTAAACAGCGCAGTACAAGCACATTCTCTTTAGTTTGCAAAGCTACCTCAAGTCCTCTAATGACCTTTCCTAAAGCTGCACTTTGAGAATTACACACATTCTCTAATTTGAGTTTACTTTTAAGTTGTTGTCATAGGCCATATGTTACATTATGTTATGATATATTGATGTGTGTATCACACCAATCACCCGAGAGGGTATTCAGGCACTTGGGCAGCTGTGTAGGTGTGAGGTCCCTGAGTTGCTTATGTGAAGAGCCAGATCTTCAGCTTCTTGCGCAACTCAAGATGTGAGGAGGTGGCGATGGTGTTTTGAGGCTTGTGGATGTGGGTGGTACCAAACAAGGAAGTGGGTGGAGCTGCTGGAGTAAGTGGGCGGAGCCGCAAAAGTGGGTGTGTCCTCCCAAAAAAATGTAGCCCCTGCACTTAATATTTTATAAATTAAGCACTGCAGGCAGCACAGTGAGTTCACATGTACAAAGGAAAGTATCAACAATTGTGATATCCACAACCCCTTGTTTCACACATTTGAGCAGCACACTCCCTACACCCAGCTGATGTTGCCCACATACTTGGATTCTAGTACAGCAAGGTCACAAAGACACACTTCACATAGCACCTGCAGCAACGTCCCTATGTGCATACAACCTGTGGCAGGCCCGAGGTCCAGGGCACACAGGGTAAGGGTTTTCAAAGAGTGGTGACGAGTGGGGTTTTGGAGTGAGAGGAATCTGAGGTCTGAGATGTGGATGCATGCTTTCGGTGTGTATGTCTCTGAGTGTCCTGGGATGGTGTTGTTGGTGTTGTGCCTTGTATGCTTGGTGTGGGTGTTTTGCATGGGGTGGTGGGTGTGGTGTGCTTGTGTTTCTTGGAGTGACATTAATGTCTGCTGTATGTGTGTTGCATGTGGATGTCTGGGTGCCTGTTTCCTCAGGTATGCATGTACTCTGGTCAAGTGGGTGCATTGGGAGGTTGGAAGGGGAAGGGACAAGAGGTGGGATGCGAGGATGCTGGTTCTGGATGGCTGCCATCAGTGTCGAGGCCAGAGACTGGACAGATCTCTGCAGGCCACCCATGTCCGAATGAATGCACTCCAGGAACACAACAACTTTGGACAACTTGTTGCAAAGATCCTGGAGGGCATTCAGGACTGCAGGCTGACCGAAAGAGATCTGCTGCAGGACGCCTATGACCTCCACACTGAGGGCAGATGGGGAGACAGGGGCAGGGGAAGGGGCTGGGGTGCCTGGGGGGAAGGAGACTATACCCATCTTATGGGAAGTTGGCCCTGATAGTAGGTTGTGGAGCAACAGGGAGGGCGGGCACATGACATGGTTTGGCATACAGAGATGCTGATGTTGAGCTTCCTTGGTCCGCCAACACCATGGAGTCGCTGTTGGAGTGTGAGGTCGTGGAACTTTGGGTATCACCTCCTATCACCTCCAGAGCATTCCTGTGACCCTCTGATGAATTGGTCCCCTCCATGTCTCTCTACCCTTGGAGACAATCAGGTCAGTTGCTTCCCCAATAGTGTCAAGCCCTCTCCTTCCCTGCCCTTGGTTGATGCAGAAGAAGAGATATGTTCAATATAATGGCCTTATTAGAAATCCAAATGCAAATACATATTCAGCTCTTTACACATTAGTACAGGAAATCACGTATACACGTACTGGCTGCATTAACATGATGTTTGACATGATAACAAAATGTATTGACACATGACGTGCAAATTCAAGCTGCATGATGTGTTGACAATGCCAAATCCTAATTCATGTGCCAACATATACATCTCTCATCCTATTGTGTGTAGCAACACCTACATACTTCCTCTCAAATGAGCTGCAGATACAAACGTGTAGTGTCCCTCTTATGTTATGATGAAAGGCGTTATGCTTACACCGCTACATATACAAACTGATACATGCAAATAGGTAAATTATCTTAAAAGCGTACACTAATATTTCTTTGTACAGTAGAACACCTACTTGGGATCACTGGTATCACAATCCAAACAAGTCAATGACATGGAAGTGGACACCACACCCAACTTACACATCCAATCATCAAGCTCACTGTTGTCCACTGCCAGATGATTCAGTTGAGACATACACATCAGCGGACTTGATATGTGTCACGGGTAGTATGGATTAATGGAATGAATTGAACCATGAACTAGTTTTAACAAAAAACAAGACACATTAGCCTGTCTAGGGCAATCTCAATCAAGAGCGTTGCATGTGAGCAGAAATCATACACCAAACATGTCAATGTCAGGATAACCATTAAAGGATAGTAGTCATTAGAATGAGTCTATCTGTGAAGATGAGTGTGGCCTCAACAAGGACAGGGAATGTGTGGTCTAAGCCATTGTCTGGTGTCTGTCATTCTATGTTGTACTGACTGTGGCACACACAGGGCACATCAATGTCTCACAAGGTCACTCCCTGGTGCATGTCAGTAGCCACACCTTTACTGGCCACTGATGCACATGTATACCCTTCCTCAAAGCACACACAGTAACCTCTGCCGCTCAGATTAATATTGGCTGACTAGCTTGCAATGTACAGTACGATTATTTGAAACATAACACAATTTTATCCGCACTGATCCCATCCGAAAATGTCAACCCTTATGGGTAAGTACATTCACCCAATACAGACACACTGCTCCATTGCATCAACCTTACACTGTCTGCCAATCACAAAGACATATTCCCATGTACACAATGTACAATTTCAAATCACCTAATGCATCACTGTTTTCATTAACATATGCAACACCAGCACATGTGCACAGCTGCAGTGATTGTGGCAGGAAACAGCTGTTGTGATGCCATGCTACAGGTAGGCAACTCAGATTGGCCTGTATTGCTGTCAACTGTATCACTTGGCCAGTACTTGGCCCCCAGTGTCCCTCCCACAAGTCCTGACCCCCTCTGACCTGTGCCCTTGGCTGAGCCTACACCCACACACTGCCCTTCGGCTTCAGTTAGGGTGATGTTGGTGCTCACTTCTGGGACGGTTACTGTGGTGCAGGCAGCAGTCGTGGTGGTGTTTGGTCTGCAGGTTGTTGGGGCAGTGCTCAACGTTGGTGTGGCTGCTGTGGTGGGAGTTGTGGTTGTGGGGCCAGTGAGACCCACTGCTTGTGTCTGCCCTGGCTGTCCAGAGGGGCTAGGTTGGTCCTCCACGTCCGAATGTTGGGGAGATTCAGCATCAGAGAGTTCATGATACAGGGTTTAAGACTGGCTTTGTTCAGTGTTTGGAGTCTCAGCTGGTGTTGATTGTGATCCGCCTGTTACAGAAAGGTTACATTGTCAGGATGTTGAGTGCATTCCACAAACATTTACACACAGTGAGTAATGGTTTATAGGAGACAAAAGGCTTGGGATTGAACATAATGGACATTATCCATGGGATTTACTTGTATGACGTGAAATTGATGTACAGCCAGATTGAAGGGGTGTGCCATCCTGTTCAGGGGTGAGGCAAGAGAGAATGAAATGGCTCCCTACCTGTGTGGAGAAGCAGAGGAGTGAAATGGCTGCCAGGTGATGATGGGGTGGGTTGGTCGATCAATCCTGTTCAGGGGTAAGGCAAGAGAGAATGAAATGGCTATCTATCTGTAAGGAAATGGCTGCAAAGTGATGATGGGGTGGAAGAGGTGTTCTATCCTGTTCAGGGTTGAGGATATGGGGCCTGGTGGGAGTTGTAGTACTGGCTGCCTGTCCCCACACCCTCCTACTAAGATGGCTACCAACCTGTAAGTTGAAACAGAGGAGTGGAATGGCTACCAAGTAATGATGGGGTGAGAAGGGTGTTTCATCCTGTTCCGGGTTGTGGTTGGAGGGCCTGGTGGTAGCTGTAGTGCTGTCTGGCTGTCTCTACAGCCCCCTACTAAGATGGCTACCTACCTGTGAGGAGAAGCAGAGGAGTGGGATGGCTGCCAAGTGATGATGGGCTGGGAGGGGTGATCCATCCTGTTCAGGGTTGAGGCAAGAGGGCCTGGTGGGAGTTATAGTGCTGCCTGCCTGTCCCCACACCTCCCCAAGTAAGATGGCTATCTACCTGTAAGGTGAAAGACAGGAGTGGAATGGCTGCCAAGTTATGATGGGGGTGGGAGGGGTGCTCCATTCTGTTTAGGGCTGAGGTGAAAGGCCTGGAGGTGGCTATAGTGCTGGCTGGCTGTCCCCACACACCCCTAAGAAGATGGATATCTACCTCTGAGGAGAAGCAGAGGAGTGAAATGGCTGCCAAGTGATGATGAGGTGGGGAGGGTGAGCCACCCTGTTCAGGGTTGAGGCAAGAGAGAATGAAATAGATGGCCTATTTGAGAGGAGAAGCAGAAGTGTGAAATGGCTGCCAAGTGATGATGGGGATAAACAGGTGTTCCATCCTGTTCCGGGTTAAGGCAAGAGGGCCTGGTGGGAGTTGTAGTGCTGGCTGGCTGTCCCCACCCACCCTACTAAGATGGCTATCTATCTGTGAAGTGAAGCAGAGGAGTGGAATGGCTGACAAGTGAGAAATGGGGTGGGAGCAGTGGGTATTACAAATGTTAGCATTGAAAGTGACAGTCTATGTAAATGGGTGTGCAAAACAATCAGTTACAGTGTATTGACAGTTTTGTAGTTAGTACGTACCAGTCTCCACTCCCCCAGCTATTCCTGTGAAACTCTGTGGGTGCAAGATGGAAAGTACCTTCGCCTCCCATTTTGTGAATGTTAGAAGAGGAACAGAAGGGCCCCCGCCAGTCCTTTGAGCCACCTCATGGTTCCTGTTGGCCTGGTATTTTACCCAGGCCTTAAGGTCATGCCACCTTTTCCTGATGTCCTCCTTCATACACAGGGTGGAACCTACTGCTTTGATTTTGTTAACTATCCTGTCCCACATTTGATTCTTCCTGGCAAGTGGGGTCTGTTGGACTAGGGGTCCAAATCAATGTGATTCAACTCTGACCTCAACTACCATCACTGACAAATCATTGTCAGTGAATGTGGGAATTTTTTGTGACATGGTGAATGGTGTGAAAAATGTAAACTAGTGAAAATGGGAATGTGGTAGTGAAGGTCTGAAAGGTGTGTCAGGTGTGTTAGTGATAAAGGTTGGCTGGTGGAGATCAGTGGGTGTGATGGTGTGCAGTGTGAATTGTCTCCTCTCCTAGTAGCTATGGTGTGTGGGCCTTCAATGATGTGTTTTTGCAAAGGATTCTGGACAGGGAAGGGGTGTGTTTTATACTACGCAGTGTGGAAATGTCGACCTGGGGAATGACCATCATCTGTGTTTTTCCTATAAGACTTTGCTACGGACACATTTTTAATGTTGGCTTGGCGGGATGACAGCGGTCAGAACGCAGAGTTTGTTGAGACAGGACCGTGGTTTCACCATCATTTCATCTGCGGTCATGCTGCTGAGGATTCAGCATTTGGGAATGGAAATACTGATTTTCTGACCACTTCATTCGGAGTTTCAGACTTTCTGACCATGGCAGATAGAATTTTACCACGTTCAGACCTTTTTGAGTGCATGAATCATTCATAATGGGACCGTTGAATACTGCCTGGACCCTGCAGGCATTTATTTTCCACTACCACATCCCCTGAGATCCTGGGTAATTGTATGTCAGTTTTGTGCCACTCCTCTAAGTGGGGTGGAGTTGGAGAGCATGTCAAAGGCTATGATAGGTCAAGCAGGACGATGGCCTTGGTTCGTCCCAGATCTATGATCATCCAGATGGCATCTGTTGCTGCGATGAGGTTCATCTTGGAGATATGGTTTGGTCAGAAGCCTGACTGTCTGGCATCTAAAAGCTGGTGTTGGGTGGTCCGTGAGACCTCTGTTGAAGGCTTTTTCCATGACCGTGAGTGGGTACGATAGGAGTGATTTTAACCTGTGATTCATAAGCTGGGCTGGAGCTGCTAAGATTTATTGTTAGAACTGTGTTGACCACTGTTTCCAGGCTCTTCGGAAGCTGGTTGTGTTAATGGAGGATGCAAGTGAGTGCTTTGCTGATCTGGGATGAACCCTTGTTGTAGACATGGTCGGGGTAAGAGTCTTCCAGGGCACCAGGGTTTATGGTCCTCTTGATGGCTGTGGTTTCCTCTGTGGCGATGACTTTCCATGTGTTCAGGGTGTTATCTGTGTTCTCTAGCTACAGGCGGGAATCAAGGCTGCTGATGTCCTATTGTGGGTTGAAGTTCTTATTTATTTGTGTGATTTTGTTGCACAATAAGTCAAATAGGTAATTGCATACCTCTTGAGTAAGGGTGATACTGCTGGTGGTGGCTCTAGGTGTTGTAAAGTCCTTGATGAGAGCAAAGATCTCCAGGCTGCTGCTGAAGCTTTCTACTATGCACCCAACTATGCCTGTTTTCTTAGTTTCTCTGATTTGTTGGTGGTAACATATCAAAGCAGTTTTTTTCTGACACTTCCTGATTGGATCAAGTGCCTCTTAATTATTATAAGTTCTACTGTATATCAGTTGGCCTAGTTTGGTTTTCTTGTTGGTTGATTTTGTTTGCGTGGGGTCAGGGAGTCGGTGCAGTCTAAGATCCAGTTGGAGAAGCTGCTAATGTCTTTGGCTAGGTCACCGATGTGTTCGGGTTGATTCTTGTGGAGCTCCAATCTGCTTCTGTTACATTCTTGCAGCCACAGCGTGCCAGTCCTTAAGTGCCATAGCAATCAATGCTTCTAGCAAAAAGCTTTTAGCAGTATCTTAAAATTGTTAATATTTAGACACACACACAATGTTTTCACAAAATAGTGGTCATCCACTTGGCAAGGAAAAAGAGGGCATGAAGAACAGAGACAAAATGGCTACCTGTGAGGAACATAGTTTCACCAAATGGTGGTCAACAAATTGCCAAGGAAAGAAGGAGGCATGCAACACAAAGACTGGTTGGCCACCTATGACACACAGACTGCTTTCACAAAATGTTGGTCGACCATACAGTAAAAAAGAAGGAGGCATGGAAAACAAGGAGAAAATGGATGCCCAAACCTTGCTGGATTTCTTCAGCATTGTATTGAAAAGATTACAGAATTATACACACAGAATTGCCTTAACCCATCTATATGTATATACACAACACCATGAAAGCAAAAAAAAGTAATATAAAAAATTAAACTAAGGTGAAAAAATAACATGGTGCCACACATATGTAGTACACATTTGGGCCGGAGATTTCAGAAACGGGCCGGAACCCAATCTATTCATAAAGGAAATAACATACAAGAAGTGGTAGGTAGGAAATACATCACAGGAAGTTGCTGGCAGCCATTTTCTGTTCATTCTGAGTCATCCCCATTAACAGATCAGATCCTCTGGCATTCTGCTGCTCTGTACAACCCAACTACCCCTAACATGGCTGAGGGACTTGAGGAGAAAGCAACCCCTTTAATTGAAAGGGAATTGGACATCTTAGCAGAGGGGGTGCAAGAAAAGTACCCTCAGCTGTATGGGGGTCCTAGGACCAGATGAGCAATGCAGCGCTTGCCAAACTCTTGTCCACCATTGCGGAGCGCTGCAGTGCAGTGGGTGTCTATACCCGGCGGGGCAGGGTATGCCATAAGTACTGGGAGGACCGAAAACGCTGGGAAAGGATTAAGGCCCAGGAAATCTTGGACCAGTCCACCCAGCGCCATGTGTACCAACCCTACCAACCCTACCTCTTGGCACTGTACAGGATAGTCCTGATAGGCCTAGCTGACCCTCCATGCTCAGATGGAAGAGCCTGAGCACCAGAGAGATAGTAAGCGAATTAACTGTAATATGTGTCTGAAAGTATGATGTGAGGGATGACAAAGCTGTGCCATCATATGTCCCATGCCTCCATTTACCAAATCTGTGCAAATGCAGTAGTCATTATAAGGCAAATGGCTCACTGTAGCACATAGAATGCACTGAGCAGGGTGCATTCTGGGAGCTATCGTTTTTGTACGCCAACGGGGGAATAGCCATACACGTGCATTTGTACATAAAATTGCACTTGTAGCAAAATTACCAGTAAACCAAGGGCCTTATAACTGATGTGTGAATTGGGTGACGAATGGTACAGACACTGTCCAGTGCGTGGATGAGAGGGCTTTGGGAGTTGGATGATGTGACTTGAATGCCTTAGGTGTGTGTCTCTGGTCTCCATTTACCTAATCTGTGTAAATGCAGCAGTCATTGGGTGTTGGAACCTGTAACTTGTATTACCTTTTGTGAGATTGAGTTCTGATTAAGACATATCACCATGTGCCATGGAGTTAAAACAGACTTTTAGATCTGTGGCTCACTCTTAAGTGATGCCAACTTCTCTAAGGGGGTCCACATACAAAGGTCTTCCCAACAATAGCTTGTTTGTCATTTATCCAGTCAAGGTAGCTGTAACAAGTAGCCACAACTGTTCACCAGGGTTCAGCACTACCTGAGCAATCTTTGAAGACACAATGTGACACTGGACTGTCTGTTGTTGTGGGGGAATATAAAAATGTTAGACTCACCACTTAGCAAAGCTAATATCACAGCCCCTATTTGGATATGTAAACCCAAATCTGCATTTGTGTTGTCTCATACAAAGCTACACAGCAGATTAGAAAATGTCAGAGCGCATAGACTCCATATCACAGGATCATTCCAATACCATCCGGACTGTCTCCGATCTTCTTTTGTAGACTGGCTATAGAAGATGCCTATGAAGCAATGAAAGGAAACAAAGATTACAAGAATGCAGAAGGTGAGGGTTGGTCAGTACAGAAGTGTAAGGCATCAAATTCAAATATGATGTCAATCTATCAATCTAATCAGGACATCACTCTGAACAAAGACGTATTTTAGGCCCCAAGTCACTTGTATTTGTATAGTGGGATTAGGGGAGAACAAAGTCTGCACTTGCTTCATGTAGTTATGTGTGTCATTCTGACGTGTATTACCACTACATTATTATTTGCCTTCCATTTCAGTGGGCCCAGCTGAACAAGAGAACCAGGACAAGGACCCTTGTGAGAGCAGGACATTGTTTGGGCACTCTCTCCACAATCTAAGAGGAAGCTGAGGACATTGTAGGGAGGTTGAAGTACTGGACACCTCTGGCCCGGAAGGGAGATTGACTCTCCCCCTGACAATTTACAACTTTCATTTGGCGAGGTGTCTCAGGGGCAGGTAACACCACAACCTGGGCCTCCATCAGCCCCTCTATGACTCTAGAGGACCCCCATTCCATTGGGGTCTCCATATGCATCCCCTGCCACTAGTCCGTCTGCAAGTGACTGCAACGAAGACCCTAACATAGGTTCTGACAAGGAAACACCACACTCCTCATGTCCAACCCAAACACCTCCCTGTATTTGGATTCCTGTGGCTGCATCCCAGGAAGTGATGGGGGCATGTGATGGTCAGCCAGACATGTCCTCTCACATTATGCTACAGCTCTGTGATGAGATGCTTATGTTGCAAGAGGAACTTGCAAGATCCATGGCCACCCTCACTGCCAGTGTCACTTCCTTGGGTGCAGCCATGTTGTCTGACCTTGCCCAACGTCCCTCCCAAATCACCCTCAATGATTGCCCCTGTATGGTGCCCCCCACTGTTTCCCCCATATTCCTTGTGTGTTTCACTCCCATGTGGTGCCTGGTCCTGCACCAACCAGATGGGATCCTGCATCTGATTTGGAGGATCTGAACATTGTTGAGATTGAGGATGACCAGAAGGACAGTTGACGTGTTGCACTATGATTTTCTTTTGGACATTTACTTTGCCCCTGTATATAGACTGGTCCCCCAGATGCTTCCTAGCTTTTTTTTTATATGTTATCCAACCCTGCTCCAAGTTCCCTAGTCTTTTCTGTTCAACGAACATTATTTGCTTTCCTTTCTCCCTTCCAAATTGACTGATGTTTGCTTCTTTTTTTCCATCCATTTCATTTACATAAACTTGTATGTAGCAGATGTCACTGTGGGGACTACAATTCTGGATGACACAATTGGGCATACAAAGATAAGTGTCTTTGCCAGTTAACATTCCAGTTGCCACAAGTGATGCTCTTGATTTCAGAGTTTAATTCATAGTTCTGGTACTGTTGATGGAATACATGTAATATATCCACGTGTTTTATTCTAACAATGTAGACTTTTGGACCCTCTCCTGAGAACTTTTACTTACCAGTCTGTGATGGATGGATTGCTGTGGACGATGTAATTTCCTTCCTTCCAGCAGATGCAGGGACCTCTGCTGCAGTAGATGACTGTACTCTGGCTGAATGTGCCAGTAGAGGAGAACAGAGAAAAGCTAGCTAGCCAAAAATGTACATGTGAAATTTGTCCGAAATTGAGGCTCACTTATTGTGCACAACAGTACATTACAGTGTGATTTGGTCAATTTTGTTTGTACTTACCAGCCTCCACTCCCCCCCCTTGATTCCGGTGAGTAAGGCAAGCACCTTCTCCTCCCGTTCGGGGAATGTTAGTGGTGGAATGGGAGGTCTTCCACGATTTCCTTGTATCGCATCTTGGTTCCTCTGTGTCCGAGCCTTGACCCAAGCCTTGAGGTCGGCCCCCTGCGTATTGATATTACGCAGTGTGCGTAGGGTGGTCCTTACTGCATTGACTTTGTTGTAGATTCTAGCCCACATCTAATTTTTGCAGACAATGGGTCTCTGTTGGTCCAGGTTCCCATACAAATCTGATGTTTCTCTGATTATTTTGTCTACCAGCACTTTCAACTCTGTGTCTGGGAATTTGGGCATTGTGGGATTGGTCATGGTGAAAATGACTGGAAACTGCAGGGTGCAAGGTGAGAATGAGGATGTGTGAGGTGTGTCAGGTGTGTGGCTATGAGGTGGTGGTGTGTGGAGTTGTCTGGGTGCGATTGTGTGCTGTGTACAAAGATGGTGTCCTGTCTCTCTCTGTGTCTCTGCCTCTCTCTGTGCCTATTTTGCAAAGGATGCTGGTCCAGGAAGGAGTTGGTTTAAATACTGTGGTATGTAGGTGTGTCCACATGGGTGTTGACTACCAGGTGTATCTTCCATGCAAAACATGGGTTTATTTACAGAATGCATTTGTGGTGTGTCATTGGTGCGTGTCTGATGTTATTGGGGCTGCGGATAACACTTGCAGAATTTGTGCATTGTACCGAAGTTTTTTCCGTCCTCCTTTCATTTGGCCTGTGCGCAGCTGCGGTGGTCGGTAGAGCCATGATCGTTACACCAGCTCCCCTGTCTCATCGTAATTTGCCGTTCGGTCATTACGCGGGAGGTGCGGCCTGTTATGTCCATTGTTTAGCTTTCGGCAACCGTAGCAGTTGGATTTGCAGCTTTTCCGACCATGGCAGACAGACTTTTGTGAATTGCGTCTGCTGCGGACGGTATTTAAGTGCTTTGCACCATAATCTGACTGGCTGAAATGCAGCAGTACATTGGGATTTTTTTTCCACGGTGGTCAGAGAGTTTTTGTATCTGGTATCATAATGACCCGCTAAAGCAATATTTTATGAAAAGATGCAATCCGCAAATGTGAGCCACTTTTTTGTGTGTGCCCAGGCCTACATTTGACCCCAGTCCAATCCTGAGTACACTGTACACAAAAGCACAAGTGTCAGCATTTTATTTAAAGTGATATTTTATTTATTTCTGAATTTGTAGAGCGCATGGTTACACTTACAGTGTGTCCCCGCGCTGTCAGAAGAGCCATCTACTCCGTCAGTCAGACAGGACGGGTTAATCTTTAGGGAAGAGGAAAGTTTTGAGCTTTCTACGGAAGATGAGCTCCGATGTTTCCAGTCTTAAGCTCAGGGGGAGAGTGTTCCATTTCTGTGCCGCCAATGTACGAAAGGATCTTCCTCCCATTCTGGCTTTCTTGTGTCTGGGGACAGCGAGGAGGCCTGCCCCTAACGAGCGGAGTTGTCGGGTGGGCGTATAGGGGCAGAGAAGGTTCCGCAGGAAGGCTGGGCCCTTGCCATGTACGATCCTGTGACCAATACAAAGGACCTTGAAATCAATTCTTTCATTGATCGGAAGCCAATGTAGGGTTTGTAGGGATTTTTTTGAAGGGGCTCTTCTGGGCAGCCGGAGGACCAGGCGAGCGGCAGCATTCTGAATTGTCTGCAGTCGCCGCCGGCTAGTGGCATTGGCTCCCAGATAGAGGGCATTGCCGTAGTCCAGTCTTGACGTGACAAGGGCGTGGACCAGGGTCTTCCTAGATGATTCTGGGAGGAGGTCGATGGTTTTGCGGAGTTTCCGTAGAATCGAGAAGCACGTCCCGGCTACCCGTCTAGTATGGTAGTCGTAGTCCAGCTTTGAGTCCACCCATACTCCCAGATTCTTGACCTGGTCACTAGGGGTAGGAAGGGGCCCCAGGGTCTGCGGCCACCAAGCAGATGACCAGACTGAGGGGGGTTTTCCCACAATCAGCACCTCAGTCTTGTCACCATTAAGACGGAGGCAATTCTTCGCCATCCATCCCGCCATATCCTGGAGGCATGCTGAGAAGTTAGCGGCGACTTGTTCAGCAGGTTGGGTCAGAGCAACCACCAACTGTGTGTCGTCTGCGTATGTCACTACTTCTACCCCGTATCGTTCCGCAGTAGTAGCCACGGGGGTGACATATAAGTTAAAAAGGGTTGGACTGAGGCTTGAGCCCTGCGGCACTCCTTGACCAAGGTCGAAGGTGTCAGAGCGTGCTCCTCCTTGCTCTACCGAGAAGCTACGGTTGGTGAGAAAGGATTCCAGCCATGACCAGGCCAAGCCTGTCACCCCTCCTTTCTTCAGACACTGTAGCAACGTGTGATGTGCTACAGTGTCGAAGGCTGCACTGAGGTCCAGGAGCACCAGTGCTGCCACATGTCCTGCATCTACGTGCTTCCTCAGTGCCTCAGTCGAAAAAAGGAGGGCTGATTCCGTGGAGTGGCGTGCTCGGAATCCCGATTGGTTGGTATGCAGGAGGCCTCTGGACTCTATGTGCGCGGATAGTTGTTGGTTAACCAGCTTTTCCGCCAGTTTAGAGAAGAAGGGTAAAAGCAAAATGGGGCGTAAATTGCTGAGCTGAGACGCACTGATGTTGGGTTTTTTCTTCAGAGGCAGTACGACTGCCTGTTTCCACCGGTGAGGGACCTTGCCAGTGTTGAAAGAGGTAGATAGTATGTGGCCAACGTGAGGTGCCAGATGACTCATGGCGCTGGCCAGGAATTTAGCAGGGGCAGGGTCGTGCGGAGAGCCTGATTTAATGCCTTTAGCTATGGCTATCAGGAAGTCCTCTGACGGAACTTGGAATGCTGTGAGGCAGTCTTCGATCTTTGCCTCCCACATTGCTTCTTCCTGAGAAGGAAGAAGGTTGGGACCAGTTCTTGCATCATCCGGGAAACTGTTGTAAATGTCGCGTACTTTTTTATGGAAAAATTCTGCGATGGCGTTACATGATTGTGCTGATGTGTCAGCGTGCTCTAAAACGGGGGGAGGTGAAGTAATCTCTTTATAAATCCTGAAGAGTTCCTTGGATGAACAGTTAGCACTATCTATTCGATCCGCATAGAAGGTCGCTTTGGCTTTCCTAATTTGGAGGTGGTATTCCTTTATGCTAGCTCTGTATACAACTCTTGCTTCTGGTGAATAGTTCTTCCTCCAGACTCGTTCAAGTCTCTTACAGGCTGCCTTGGTTTCTCTAAGAGTTGTGCTGAACCAGGGTGCAGTTTTAGTTTGTCGCTCCGTGATTGCTGCCTTTATTTGTGTACCACAACACCACCTCCTACACAACATATCACCTACCAATGTCTGTCACACATAAGACTTGACCTTTCTCACTTGTTTGGCAAGTCAATACTTATCTTCAGCAGTCATGCAGCTCATCATTTCCCAAGTCTTGATAAAGTCACAATAAATTGACTACAACTACCAAGAGGCCTTATGATTCCAACCACGACCAAGAAGCCTCCATGAATATGACACAATCACGATGCACGTATCCCTACTCCTGTCGTTAGGTCAAAATAAGATCAGTATGAATGTGTTCAGATCGTCAAACAAACCTTCTTAGCTAGAACTCTATATTCAACTCTCACACACATCCCACATCAAAGGACAATGTCACTCAATGGGATTACATGGAAGCAGTGGGAAAGACACTATAATGGCACAATGGAAACACTCTATGCAGGATACCTATGCCTTCATTAGGGGAACCCTGAAAGCCTGGGGCAGTGGGCCATACTTCATGTTGTACATGCCTGACAAATTCCAAGGGTATTGGACCTAGGAACTGAAGTGTGTCAGGGACAAGCAATAGAATAACCAAGTGCCAGGCATGTGTAGGCGATTGGGTAAGTGCAACTTTGAAGGCAAAAACCAGCACCATCAGCATCAGGCACATATCTAGAGGAAGTAGTTGAAAGTTATACGCTGCAAAATAAACACATGGCTATGCAGAAATACACAAAGGAATAAGAAGTTGACTGCCTCCATTTATGGATAAACAAATATCTAACTTCAACACACCTATCAAATACCCAACATACATCATAGGGAGAAGGGCAAGCTACATTTTGTTGACTATGGCCTAGCTGAAATACTTACCTAATGGAAAACCATACAATGTAATGTCACCGCATTTGGTTTTTATCCACATATTCATTCAATAACCATTTCCCCTCTTCTACTGAAACACCAGAACAGGTGCAAAGGTCAGATCACACTCACCCCTTCCAAAGGACCACCAATCTGTCTCAAAGTTACACAACTGTAGTCACACATATGTAAGGATGCCATAACAGTTAAAGCATGAAATGGAATGGCAGGACTAATATGTCAACACTAGTTCAACAGTTTTAATTCAAAGAAAACAAAAAATGCCAATGGCCTGTCCAAAAGTCCAATGTGGCCCAGCACAATGTGGTACCACTTCACTTGCCTAAAATGACACTGCCAGGAAAACCTCCCCTGGAAGGGACATCCATTGGACAGGCCACACACCTCAAAAATATGACTAGGGAGTATTGGGGTCTGTATTGGGATGGGTTGGGTCAACTATGGGAGGCAGTGGTTGTGGTAGAGGGAAGTCCAAGGGGAAACTGAGGTTTTTCAATAGGAGCCTCGAGAGGTGGGGTGATAATGGGTCAGCTTTGGGAGATAGAGGGAGTGTCTGTCTGTGGAATGGGTGAGCCCATTGTTTGTGCTGGTGTCTTTGGATCTGATGTCTGGTGTGTCTAGACTGTGTTGAGCATGCTCTGTGGATATGTGTGTGGTGGTACTGGGAAGAGTGGTGAGGGGCTGTTCAGTGGGTTCATGTTTTGTTTTTTTGCTTCATTTTGGGGTGGATATGTGTGCTGCATTTGGTTCTTATTGTAGGTGCATGCAGAGGTTTCTATTGCTTGGGACAGTTAACAGTAAAAGGATTTGGGATGAGGAAGAGGCAGGAGGTGGGCTGAAGACTGGGCTGGAAGGAAGGCTGCCGTCAGTGAGAAGGCCAGAGCCATGACCTCAGTAGGGCAGACATACTACTGTGAATGCCTTCTAGGAACTCCAGTGTCTGCTCCAGCAGGCTTGACTGCTCCTGGATGGCAGGCAGCAGTGCATCCTGCCCAACAGAGATCTGCCTCAGGGGGTCAATAGTCTCCTCACTCAGGGAAGCTGGGTCCATAGAGGCAAAGGATGAGGTGACTTGACCAAAAAAGACATCCCGCTCCATTACGGGAGTGGAGCTCGACAGCTTAGTGGGGAACAAAAGGGAGGGTGGTGATGGAATCAGAGGTGGCGCACAAGGCTGGTGTCCTGAGGGGCCCACCACCACTAGGAAGCTCCAGCTGGAGGCTGACTCAGTAGATGAATATGTAGAATCTTGCTCCTCCAGGGCACACTTCTCATCCCCCAGGCTATTGACTCCATCGGTGTCAGTCGCCTCACCAGAACCACTGTGGCCACCTGCATCCCCAAAGTTGTCAGCTCCATCTTCTCTGCTTGTTTATGTTGTTGCTAAAAAGACGGAAGAAATAAGACATCTAAATTAACTCAATGTATAAACAGATCTCAACAATAATATCATCAAATGGGCACACATCACTCCACCGACAAGGTCACCTATAACGTCCATAGAGAGAAGGTGACCTAAGTTAACTGTGAGCAGCAGCCCAGATATCCATGGTGCCAGACCCCACCTATGACTAGGGGCATTCCCACTCCACATTGGTCCTGGTGGCAACACCATCTGCAGGTTGCATGTCTACAACTACATAGAATAATGAAATGCTTAAGCGGTTCAGCTAAGCTCCAGTCCATGACAATCAGCTGTCATCTGTGTCCAAAGGGGAAGGCACATGACACTACCGAAATGTTTTGGACCCACAAAGACCATGGTATCACAGTGTTCAACAACCAACATATGAGCACACCATATTCGCATTCAATCCCTGAGGCATGTCATCAGTCAGTGAAAGCACCTTCAACAGTGGACATGTGTAGTCCACATGACTCCACATTCCCACATCAATGTAAGCTAGGGATGGTTTGTGAGACACAACTGTAAGTGGACATACCATCTTATGCTCAGCCTCAACATTAGGACATGACTAATAAAATAGACCAATGTCACTACATATGTCTCCATCATGACACCATCTCCCACAAGATCCTATTGGGGAAACTGTGGGAGATTGGTGTCACGGGGAAGGCGCTGGACTGGATGCAGAGTTTTCTTACTGAGAGATCTCAATGTGTGCAACTTGATACTTTTGTGTCTGGGACAAAAATTGTGGACAAGGGAGTCCCTCAGGGCTCTTTATTAAGTCGTACATTATTTAACATTTACGTGTCGTCTCTGGACTCCGTGATTAAATCCTGCGGGTTTCAGACCATCTCATATGCCGACGACACGCAGATTATTGTCCCGACTGAGAAGGATATAGGAGGGACGAGAGACAGGTTTAAGTTATGCATGACAAAAATTGCAGTATGGATGAAATCAAATTTTCTACAATTGAACTCAAATAAAACTGAGATCATACTGTTCGGGAAAGCCGAACAAATATGGACCAATGAGTGGTGGCCAGAGGAACTGGGAGAAGCTCCGAGCCCAAAAAACTGGGTAAAAAATCTAGGTGTGCTAATTGATTCCAAATTATCCATGGACGATCATGTAAAAATCTTAGCTGGTAAATGTTTTGGATTAATCCGCATGCTAAAGAAGATCTTACCCTGGATCCCTCTCTCTTCCAGAAATGTTCTGTTACAGGCACTTCTAGTCAGTAGGCTTGACTATGGCAATGCCCTGCTGGTAGGGATGAGGGAAGACTTATTTTCCAAACTGCAAGTCGTGCAAAACACGGTGGCACGCCTTGCTCTTAAACAACCCCCACGTACCTCTTCCCTTCACTTATTGAGTGAGTTGCATTGGTTACCCATGAGGAAAAGAGCTGTTTTAAACTCCTCTGCCTGATATTTAAAGCTCTGAATGGTAGAGGATCGGAATATCTAAGGAGGAAATTATCATGGTAAACACCAACCCGCCAGCTAAGATCCAGGGGTCATAAACTTCTCCAAATCCCTAGAATTAAAAAGTCTAGAATGGGGGGACGCGCCTTCTCTTATGTTGCCCCTAGACACTGGAATGCACTACCGGAGGATCTCTGGAGTTGTTCCGCATTCACGGTCTTCAAGAAGAAATTAAAAACATGGTTATTCTGAGCGCTTTGACTTTGTATATGGCAGCTCTGCATCCCGGTCGCCAATAGATCCCTCTGGGGATGATTTGTGCGCCACATACAAATAATAAATATTAATAATAATAATAATGTCTAACAAACACTCCCTTATCTACTCATCCCAGTCTGTGTGTACACAACACCTGCATTCCCAGCAAGGATGAACATTTACCTTTACACAATGGCCCACACACTCTGTGGAAGCCGTTTTTATAATCATTTTCTCACCTAATTTCGCTGCATTCTTTAGATCCCAAATATCTACTTAAGAGGCCTGTAGAACATGTATAGAAAATAATTAAATACATATTTCTGCAGTTGCTGAAAGTAAGCTGCCCTCGTAATGTAAGGCTTGCTCAAGAACCATATTCAGACATTACATGATGCTAGCTTAGCAGCAGGTGCTTACCCACACCATATTTAGAAGTGGCACAGTCTACTTGTCCTTTATTGGATCTGATGTTGCAAATCATTTCTTTGGAATTTACTGTTACTAGTACTTTGCATTAGCTTGGAAAGTCCCAAAGTGTCACAAGCAAAGAACATGTGGGTAGTAACAGTCCCACCACCTCAGACCATGCAGGTATCATGCAGTGTTGGCCTCTTCTGATTGACCTAGTATTCTGTACTCTTGCAACATGCCAGGCTTCTGATGAGCAGGAGACACTCCTTTTCTTAATTTCTGAGAACGTTTCTTAATCCTGTTCTTCTAATGAACATATATTGCATAAATAATGAAGTTTGTACCTTTGTGGTTTGCACCAATTAAAAGCTTATAAGACTTATTCTTGTTGGACATTCAGCGGCTTTTCTGACTGTTCCCGTGCTACACGTACTATTGATTTGTACCTTGTGTTCTAATATATTTTCTCTTTTATCATATGTGCTGACAGACTGGTATTTCTTGAGTAGGCTTCTACATTCGGTGAGATAATGCGGTTCCGGGCCTTTGTCTTCGCTCTCTCTCTCCCTCCGTTCTGGGCTGAATGCCACTGGCCATGAGTAGTTGTCACATCTCTGGCTGCTCTTGATCCACTTTTCCACAGGTTTCTCTCAGAATATTCTAATGAAGTTTGTAACTATTCCCCTATATCTCTTTCCCTTTGGCTTTGTCCTCCTCAACGAGGTTCTTTTGTGCCTAACTTGCTAAATAGCTGTTTTTACTGCTGTACTGGTCTCTTTCATTTGCTTGTTTTTAGTGGCGTTGGTAATATATTTTTCAGCATGCCACCATTCTCTGGAGGACTGCACTGTTTGGGGTTAGGCTTTTGTGTGAAAATAGGTCTTGCTTTCTTTCTCTCCTTCCCTATCCTTTATGGTTGGTGTTGGACAACTTGCATCAAGTCTTGGGCTGCAGGGCCGAATGATTTTCACTGCCTGTGCTGTCTCTGGCTATGCTACCTGACCGTGCTCTTTTTACTGATGTGCCTCTGAAATTGGATTTTAGTTGCTGAGCTGTCACCTTCACCCCTAGGGACTGGAGAGGGCATCTGTCTGCATCTTCCCTTGCCAGCAGTAACCCTCTGATTCGTTAACAGTGTGCAAGAAGTTGTCTTTCTGCAGTAACTTGTCTTGCCAGGGGTGAGTCCCCGGCAGGGGGACTGAACGTTTTTGTGAGGGAGGCACCTCCTTCTCAGGTTAGCATTGTAACAAGTATTGCTCCATGTTTTAATGTTGTGGTGCGTATTGCTCCCAGGTACAGATGGTAGCAGGAGTTGTACCACGGGTTAAGGGTGGTAGCGGGAGTTACTACCCTTGGTTGGCATAGGAATTGAGTGCCAGACGATGTAATAGGGGTGGTAGCAGGTAGTGCTCCCCCTTTATTGCAAGAGGTAAATGGGCACCGTATGATACATTGGAATAACCCTAGTGATGACGCAGATTGCCACACTTCAGTGTTGCCAGAGGGCGATTGGCTCTGATGGGCTGCCTCCTGCTGGACACTGAGGGAGGTCTTCAGATCTGACCAGCTCTTCACCTACTCACAAAGGGTTGGTATTGTATTCTTTGCATTTATTTGTCCTATTGTTATTTTTTAGTGCTATTTTTTGATTGTAGGTTGAAATACTGTTCCTTTGATGCACTGTTTTCCAAATGTTACAGGGTGTTGTAGTTCTATTGAGACTATTACTGATTTGAATATGACTAATGCTCTTTGACTGTCATTTTTACAGGCTGCTATAAGTCAGCTGATTGACTACCCCCTGTCATAACAATTGCTATTTGAAAACAATGTCTCTAAACTATGCTACATGACAATGACAGACTGACTGGCCGGCAGACCTACTGACCTTTACCTTGTACTGCACATTACCCCCTGCCTGTGTGGTACTCCTTAACACACTTGATGTCCCCATGCTCCTCTTGTTCCCACTGTTAATATTTTGGGACTAGGTTGGGACCACAACATGCCACTGCACAGGGACAGATTCCTGCTTTTATATTGCATGTGTCTGCCTGAACTGTATGCAGAGATCACCATTTCTGCACTGGAACTCTGAATGTCTGCCCCTGCACCCAAGCCGGTGGGGTCTTCTCCCTCCGTCTCTTTGTGGGATTACCGAGGAAAGCAAGGGGATAGAAATATTACCTTCTTTCCCATTTTCCTGTCATCTTTTATCTAGTACAAGGGAGTGTTAACGCGGGGTTTCTGGTCTCTAGTTACCTTACCAGATCCCTAATCATGTCGACTGAATCGTTGGTACCTGTCATTGAGTAAAAAACAATCTACTACTAGGTTAGTCAAATAAGAACTTAAACCACTCTAAAGAATCACTTACCACTGGGAAAGGTTAAAAAGTTTAATTCAAAGTCAAAAGTATCTGGAGATACAAACATCTCAGAATAAGATTCAAAAGGTATACAGGTATTAGTACAAAAAGATACTCTCTGAATATTCTTAAACGACAAAAGGAAATTATCAAAACTATTTCAAAGAGCATAAGTGTTGCAAGAATCGCTGTGAGTTGCAACTTGAGAGTCATTTACAGAAAAGGAAAATATAAGTTTAGTCTGTCCCTACACTAGACTAAGTGACATCCCTACTTAACAAGATCTTTACTTAAAAAGGTGTCAGCAGTGGTGACTTCCAAAGAAGATCACACACTTCTCTTAGTCTCTGAATCAAGTTGGTTTCTTTTAGTTCTCTATCTGCCTACCCATCCGCTCTCTAAGGCTGCTCAGATCATCTGCTCTAACTCCACCCCGGGGTGCTATCCCTAATACGAAATCACATTCCCAATAGGAACGCCCATGTCGACGCCTCTCACGTGGTGCAGTTTTGAGCGGCAAACTCCGTACTGGTGCTCCTTGGGACTCTTCATTAAAGTTGACCTTGCTTCCCAGGCTTCTTCTTCAGCGAGACAGTACCCCCTAAAATTCCTGAAGACTCCTCCAGGCCTGCGCCTGGCTCTCTTGAACAAAGGAACCGTTCATCATGGTACTGATTAGGGCTCCTCGCACCTGCGACAGACACATGTACTGTGGGCCTCAAATTCCAACCTCCACCATATCTCGGACCATAAAACATGTGTAAGAATTCTCAGTTAGTGCCTAGCACATCTTTCCCCTAACGAGCACATTTAGATCAAAGAGAATGACTTGGTCTTTTCAGGCCTATTTGATTTACACAAAGCGGTTTCTGTCTTCTAAAACATTTCCTTTCTTTGGTTTAAACAGTATTTTAACTAACACGTATTACTATAGTGTAATGCAATACATCTATATAAAACATATATTTCAATTCTATGATTAAATACTTCTAGAAAACAATGTTAACCACGTCTCACATCAGTTCAGCAGCACTTTATCTTTACTGTGAATTGCCCTGCGGCCTACACATTCTCATTGGTTTGCTAGGTTTCATTTCCTTTACACACAATCACTTAACATGAAAACGTAAGGTTTCACATCATTCTAACATTTCTACATTAGTTTTCATACTGCTATAAGTACCTCTATGCTAGCTAAACACACTTATATAAGTTCACTCTATGAATATGACACTCGTGTGCAATACAATTTAAACTAACACTACGTGCTTGTAAATATGGTGTACTTATAAAATAAAATTCAGATTTGTGCTCTCTCAGGAGCAAGTATCGCCATCTCACAAGCACCCAGTACTCTTTCTCTCCTGTCTCACTTGTGAATGCTTTCAGTGCACTAGTAGCAAGTGCATTGTCTTTTGAATGAGATACGACTTACTCTACTTTTGCAAATGTTGCAGACTGGCTGAGAGTGTGTGGGAATTTACGTTCTTCCTATTGTGTCATCTGACATGAACCTAACAAGCAATTTTCTGTTTCTCCGTGTTCAGTTAAGTATGACTGAACTGTTGGTAATGCAAATAGGCTCAGAGCTTTTGCACACATTTGCATCACGGTATCACATCATGGGTACTCCCTTAAGCAAGAAGGACCTAAAAAGTTGCCAGCCAGCTTCACCAAAATACTCTCCCGGCCACCACATGGCCATACGCCAAGGTCTCAGCTCCATTCTCTTTTTACAAAAATGGCACGCACGGACAGACAAATGACAGGACTTACAGTTTCCTTTAAAATGGACACATGACATTAATAAACGGTCATACCTGAGACAGATGTTGAATTTGAAAGGAAAGAAAAGAAGGCCAACTAAGTGGGAGTTGTTTTGGATGTGGGATTTGGTTTTGAGAGATATGCGTGCAACTTGTGACGTGATATATAAAGTGCATAAAGTATTGTTGGAGTTGAAGAATGGATTGTTAAATGAGATGGCAAAGAAAAAGATAATGGAGAACTGGAGAGAAAAACAACTAGGAGGCCCATTAGCATGGTGGGCGGATCACCACTGCCTGTTGCAGGTCCCCATGGGGATGGGAGGATGGGGAGCTGCACTTGGGGGGTACCTATAGTACCCCCAGCATTGCCATCCACAAAGGTGGCATGCACCGCATGGTGCCTGTCACGTTGTGCATGCCAATGCACAACATGCCTTTTCAACATTGTGGTGGGTGCTGCAAACAGCAACATTTGCAACAATGTTGAATATGTGGGATACGACCGCCAGGGTGGCGGTCACATCCTAATTGGCAGGGAGGGACCGCCGCACCACTGGTGGCCGGTCCCAGCACCGCTAGGGTCTTCCCGCCATCCTAATGGACCCCTAGGTGTCATAGCGGTTTTCCCCTGCATTCCGGTGGCTGGTGAAACACAGCCACTGGATGAAGGAGGTAATGAGACAGAATATCGGTGAAAAACATTCGAGCTACAAGAATATTGAGTGACAAATATCGTGGAATGGAAATATCGAGTACAAGAATATCTTTGTAAAGAATATCAATTTGAAGATCAGTAATATCAAATTTAAAAATATAGAAGTCTAATATCGTTTGCAAAAATATAGTTGTTTAAAATGTAGTTTTTTAATTATTGCTATGTTTTTTAGTATATATTATAAATGCATATGATATTTTTTTGTTTAATTATTGTTTATGTTTCTTACTATATTAGTTACATTTGATGTAGTTATGACATCTAATTTAATTAAATGTTGTGTTTTTTAGTTCTAGAGGAGGTTGGGTATTTATAGGGGTATAGGGTGGGAAGTAATTTAATCATAATTAATTAATGATTATATTTTAATTAATAATATTTATTTATTTGATATTTACTTTTGTTCATTGTGTTCTTAATTTTTTTATGTAAATGTTTTTTGTGGATTGTGGCGTTTATACGGGTAAAAGGTAGGAAGTCATTTATTTTTAATGTAATAATCATTAGCTGTTAATAATAATTTATTATTTGATAATTAATTATGTTCATTATGTAATTCATTTTTGGGTGTGAGTTGGCGGGTTATGGGGTAAAGAATGGAAAGTAATGTATTTTTAATAAATTAATAATTAGTTGTTAATTAACAATAATTAATGAATTGATAATTAATTATGTTAATTGTGTAATTCTTTTTTTTAGGTGTGGGCTGTGGGGTTATAGGAGTAAAAAGTGGGAAGTAATTTATTTTTTTACAATTTAATAATTAATTGTTCATTATTATTAATTAACTAATTGATAATTAATTATGTTAATCGTTTCATTAAATGTTTTTATGGGTTTATAGGGGTAAAGGGTGGGGAGTAAACCATCTTATTTCTTTGTTAATTACTTGTGAAATACTAATAATTATTTAATTGTGACTTAATTCATTTAATTGTGTTATTATTTTTTTTGTTTAATTTTATGTTGGGGTTGTGGAGTTTTTGTGGGTAAAGAGTGGGAAGTTAATTAATTTTAATGGATTTAGATTTATAGTTTCATAAATAATATTTGTTTAATTGATAAAAATGTATTTTAATTGTGCAAGTAAATATTTTTTTAATTTAGATGTGAATTGTGTGTATTGTAGGGATATGGCGTGGGAAGTAAATTAATTTTACCTTTTAATATTAAAAATATTTCTATGTTGGATTCAATTTTTTTTTATATATTTACTGTTTTTAAATCATTTTAATTTTGTTTAAGATATTTTACTTGTTTTTAATGTTGCACTATCAACAGTGGGACTAGTAAATTGTACCCCTCCACAATCCAACACTTTCCCTACTGTTACACTGACTGGAGTGGGAATCATAAATTTTTCCCCTCCACAATCCAACACTTTCCCTTCTGTTGCAACTGACTGGAGTGGGCATAATAAATACTACCCCTCCGCAATCCGACACCTTTCCTACAATTCCACTGACCGAAGCGGGAATATTACATTTTTCCTTTCCGCAATCCACACACTTTCCCCTCAGTTGCACTGACTGGAGTGGAAATATTAAATTTTATCCCTCTGCAATCCAACACATTCCCCATTGTTGCACGGGAATGGTAAATTGAAGTATTTTCCAATGTTATATTTTAATTAATTTTATATTTATTGTAGTTAGAGTAGTAAATCTTATTTTTGCGTAGTGTAAATAATTTTTTAGGTCTCGCCTTTTCCATTCCGAAGGAATGGGAAATGGCGAGAATCCAAGTGCTCAAAATACTCGTGAAACCACAGGTTTTTTCGTGCTGTTTTCTTCGAGTTCACGTGGCCACAGGCACGCGCTTTTGGGCCATAAACTTTCACGGCCATCTGTTCCCAGCTCCAGCACCTCCCCTCTCTCTCCCTGCGCACACCCTTTACTTGGATTTCTCCTCCCCCTCCCCATCCGGCTTCCCTCCGCGCGCCTGCCACACTTCTCCTCCCCTAGCTTGCATTCCCGCCCCCCCCAGGCTCTCCCACCCCCATCCGTGCTTGTTTCTTTTGGTTGACACACTCTACAGATTGCATCTTTGGTAGCTGGCTCTGTCCTGCCTTTCTCGTCCGTCCATCTGCTCCTTTCCACCCATCGACTGT
Source organism: Lissotriton helveticus (assembly GCF_964261635.1). Taxonomy (NCBI): domain Eukaryota; kingdom Metazoa; phylum Chordata; class Amphibia; order Caudata; family Salamandridae; genus Lissotriton; species Lissotriton helveticus. The sequence goes on along the minus strand of NC_136065.1, from coordinate 1,707,338,049 downwards.
TGTGCTTGCGAGCAGGCTTTCACTTCTATTCACTTTGGAAAGAATGATGGCAGAATCTGGGGTGAAACTGAGCAGTCTGCCTGTGTGATAAGGCAAGCAATGGACATCTGTAGTCGTAGAATGCCAGATTCAGGGGCTGCAGGAATGTGTTCCTCTGTTACCGTACTTGATTATTTCGGCTGGGAAGCCTACTCAGCTTTCCTTTGTTCTGTTTTTTTGGCATTTTCTTTTTTATTTGCCTTCAAATATTTTCGCTTTCGTTCTTCGCTTTCTTTTTTTCTTTCTTTGCAGGCAGGTTCTTTACATCTCTCTCACCCCCGCCTTCTTTCGTTAAATTCCCTCCCTCATTCCTTCCCGCCTTACCTCTTTCTTTCCGTTTGTTTTCCTTCCTTTTCCCTCTTGTTCGGGTCTGTTATATTTCTTTTTCTGTTTTCGATATGAAAATTTTTGTCATCGCAACAGTTTTATTTACGCTATTTATTCCGCTATCGAAAACGATAACTTAGCTGGCTCTGTCCTGCCTTTCTCGTCCGTCCATCTGCTCCTTTCCACCCTTCCACTGTTGTGCTTGCGAGCAGGCTTTCACTTCTATTCACTCCTTCCCTCTATCCCCTTCCCTCTATCCCCTTCTCTCCTGTCTCCCTCTCTGCACTTCTCTCTCATCCTCTTCTCTTCTCTCCTTCTTTCTCTCTTTCTCCCATCCATCCTTTCCCCCTTCTTTCCTCTCTCCCTCGCTCCACTTTTTTCCTTCTCTCTCCCTCTCTCCTTCTCTCGCTCTCCCTCTCTATCTCCTTTGCTTTCTCTATCTCTCTCTCTACTTCTCTCCCCTTCTCTCCGCCCAAACTCCTCACTTACATGCTCTCCGATTCTCCATCACTGTGCCTTCCTCTCTGCCTTGCTCTCTATCCTCTCTGCTTCGCTGCATCCCCCGTCTTCCATGCTGCCCGCATCTGTCTCCAGACTCACTTCATCCCGTTTTTATCTCTCACTAACACACCCTCTCGTCTTTTATATCTTCGTGTCTCGCTCATACTTTTTTGCACTCATCACCTTTCCTCATCACCCTCGCACTTCAATATACTTCTCTCTTGCACTCCTTCCCTATCTCTCTCTCCCGCCCATCTCAGTTTACTTTATCCCCTTCTAGAAGGGTGTAAAAAGGCTGTTTATTAGGGAGCAGGGTGGGCAATGAAACAAACATCATAGCAGGATGGGCAATAAAACAAACACCCTTCAACAATTAAAAAATTTAAAAGCCATTGTTATTTGTAATATCAATACATCTAAGTCATGTCAATACAAAACGTGGCATTACAAATGCTAAAAGTGTCACATTTGCTAAAGTTAAAAGTATTAGCATTGTAAATCACAAAACATAAATATAAAATGTCATTTACAAAACCAATAGCTCCAACTTTCCTACTGCGAGACCTATTGGCAACGCCAGTGCTTGTTTATTGTAGTGTTGTGTCAGGGGGAGTACCTATTTTTATAATTATGTAACATAAAAATGTTTTTTTTTAATGTAGTGGGAAATTTATATGTATTTGTCTAAAAATATCATAATTTTTTTATGTTGTAATTTCGATCAATATGTGTTTAATGTATTATAATAATAATATTTAAAAATATTCAATATTTTTTGTTTGTAAATATTTATAAAAAAAAATAAAAATGGTTTTAATTCTCATTTTAAATTAAGTTGGTTTTCTTTTTTCATATTTTATGTTTTTGGTATATTAAAATAAATATACATATGCTTTTGATAATATATTATTTACGGTGTTTTAAATTATATGATTATTTAAAATATGAGCTTATATATATATATATATATATATATATATATATATATATATATATATTACCTACTGGCGGTCGCCAGTGGGTATATATAGTTAGGATTTTTTTCCTATGGGATTTTTGAAAATTCTATGTCTAATAACTTTGGCGTTTGTGGACGGAATTGGCTGAAATTTTCTGGAAAATGGAACATTTTGTTTCTGAGCAGCCCCTGGAAATTTGGGGGGGTTCGTCAAGGGGGGGCCGAGAAAAAAGGGGGGTCCCAAAACGTGTTTTTCCAATGTTAATTTCCATAGGGCGGTTGGCCTCACTTTTAGCCCGAACGGCTGAATGGATTTCCACAAAACTTGGCAAAATTGTAGGGACTGGTAGCCCGATGTGCCTTTTCTAGGTCTCAATATATGTGCTTCAGTGGATTTTGAGAAATTAACGTTTAAAAAAAGATATATATCTGTAAGCGCGCTCTGGGCAGTGCTCCGGTTCGCGGACTTTACGCGTAACGGAACTTCGTGAAGCGAAGCTGATTGGCTCTCCGGTGTCTGTCAACATTCTAAACAGTCCGGAGCGGCCGCCATCTTGTCTCTCGGTAGGATCGAGAGACAAGAGGAGGCCAAAACAAAGGGGGAAATGACCATAAGGGGGCATAGTAGATCCTCCCTGACCCCCTAGGTTTAATGTGGAGGCTTTAAAAGGGCCCCGCGGGGCACAAAAAAAAAATTATTTTTTTTTTGGCGTGGGTAGCGCCCGGTTCGCGAACCGGGAAGCGTTCTGGGCAGCGTACTATAAGGAAAAAAGAATGATAGACTTTTCAAATACTGTATGTTAATTGATTGTTGGTTTTGTTGATTATTTTTTTTATTTTTTTTATTTTTTAAGCAATTATTTATTATTGTGATTGTGTTTGAAAATTTAATAACATTTCTAACATTTAACTAGTTTATGAATGACATATAAAAATGATTAAAGACTCAAACAATTTTTTAATATTACATACAATTTTATTTTTCGGATTGTTTTTCAAAATTTAATAGAACGTCTAGCATTTGACTGTCCGATATGTCCTCTTGTTGAGTGAACATAAGTTCCCACATTTGACCGTCATCATAATGAAGTAAATGATCCACAAATTCTACACATTGAACTAATTCATGGTCCCGTGATTCATCCATGAAATCTGAGTCATCATTGTCCTCAATATCTTTTTCTGTGTTGTTCTCCAGAACAATTTCGAAGGAAACATTCTGCTCACCTTCCATTTTATTGCTGTAATTTGCATAAAAAATAAATATATCAGTAGAGATAGGGCACTGTTGGGTTTAAGTTCAGACAGGTACTTGTGAGTTTATAACAGAGAAGTAATCTATGGGCACTGTATGGTTTCAGGCGTGAAGTAGTACTATTAAAAAGTGCCTGTGAAGAAGCCTAAGTAAATTCATAATTATACCACAGAAACCTAAATCAATCCATAATTATAATAAAGAAGCCTTTCTCAATGTCTAACTCTTACAGAGGGATAGTATATAACTATCTGAAAATGTTTTCAAATTTATAAAATAATATCTCACCTTCTAAAAAGAAGTTTAAGTTGTGAGTGAAAATGATCTTGCAATGTAGTTCAGGAAGTAGTAGTCAAAATGGCTGTGTTTCTCTCTCTTCCTTTATATATATTCAGGTACATAGCCAATCAAATGTCAGGTAAAAAAAGTAGAAAATGAAAGTAACATTTTAATTGGTTGTCAATTCCAACACTTCAGATGTGTTTTGTGAAGTAATTTACCTCAGGGTATTTAGAGAGGTCTACAGGCTAAATGGTTAAATGGAATTTCAATCAAATTTGTGAAAATGGGAGGCATTGGTATGTAGTATGAGCTAATCTATATTTGGTGAAATTGTCTCCAGTCGCTTTTCTGTAAATTACTTTCCCACCTTTTTTGATGGTGCGCTTCCCAGGGAGCGACCCGGTACGCGAACTGGTGAGCGCCCCGGTTCGCGAACCTTAAGCGTTACGGGAGTCCACCATTTTGTGTTTCGGTCGAATTAAGATACAAGATGGAGGGCAAATAATGTTCAGAATGGGTAGAAGGGGGCACGGTAGACTTATCTTGACCCCTTGGTTTTCTGAGGGTGGCTGAGGAGGCCCATATGTGCGAAAAAAAAACATTTTTTTAAAAATGTTGCGAGGTTAGCTTCCGGTTCGCGTACCGGGTAGCGCCCCAGGGAGCGTACTTTATTGAAAATTTGTGAAAAATATTAGAGTAAAATAATAATTGTGAGTGATCAGAAGGGTAGGGTAGCTCTGAGAAGAGCTTTTGGGTTTATGGTACATTTAGGTACTTATAAGTAGGTACCAATGCACAGTCTTAAATTCAGAATGAAAATTCTGTTGCCCTCATCTGAGAAGTGAACTCCATCTCCTCTGTAGATATCTTGCATGTAGTAACGCAAGTTATTGTTGTACAGGGAGCCCATTCCATGGTCTCTCATGTAAGCTGAAACAGATTTGTTTACATGCTTCCTCGACTTCTCAATTTGTGGACAAAATTGGTTTGACCACCTCCATTTCTGTCTTTGGCATATATTTGAATATACCAAGGCAGTCTGAGGAAAAAGTGCCATCAATTGCTCAAAGGTGTCCTTTAAAAGCATTTCCAGACCTACCCCAGTCAAAGTGCCCAAATCATTACCTCCACAGTGCACAATTAACAGATCAGGTTTTGGCAAATGCATAAAGGTTTTCACCAATGGTATCAATTGGTGACATTTTAATCCTCTGTGGCCAAACCACTTAATTTCCACATCTTGTAGATTGAGGTTAGGTAAATTCCTGTTCTCAGCATACCTCTGAGCCCAATAGATGTAACTATGTCCAACAATCCAGACAGAAAACATGGTGAGAGAAGCTTCTCCTGCAGTCAGATGAAGTGTGGCAATGAAATGGCAGTTGAAAAAATAAGAGTTTAAAATGAAAAAAACTGTGGAGTTTCTGTGTTAATGAAGCAGTAACAGTGATTGGTGGATTTTGATTGCTGAAAACAGAAAGTTAGGGTGCATGGATGAGTTGTTTGAAAGATGTATTTTGAGTGGTCAAGAAAAAATCATTAAATGAAAGAATGCACTGGATATGAGGTGCACTGAGAGTTCAGAGTTCAATTGCAACATTGTTGTGTGAACTTGCAAACACCAGAGGTCTTCCAAGAGGTGGTTGCCATGCAGAAAAGGCATGAAATGGCAGAGGGGGGAAGGGTTTTCATTTGAAAAAAAGTGAGGGAAGAGTTTTGATTGGGTGACATGAGAGATATGTGTGAAGAATTACAGCATTTCTGTGCTTTTGATAGCTGCAGACTCTGGAGTGCATACCTTTTGCTCTGCTGAAGACAAATTGGTGTGTTTCTGAGACTGTTTTGAAACTCAAAGTATTTGCTAAGGTGAGAAAAGATTTCTTTAATTTAGATAGAGAATAGTGTGCTTTAAGGAGAAAATTATGAAGAAAGTTGTGTTCTTCAAATGTTGCTTTGTCTCAAGTGTTTTACAAATAGATTTTGTTTCTTTGAGAAAATGTAATTGGAGAAAATGTGAAGTATTAGTACTGACAGGGTGTTATTGTGCATAGGAGCTGTGGAGTCTTTTCAAATTATGATTTGAAAATCGTTTTTGAGGAAAATTAATGGTTATAATATTTATGACAAGGACATAATGGTGTATGTTTCATTATAAGGCAATTGAGTGTCTCTGATGTTATTTTTCCCATTTTAATGTAAGACCTTTCTCTGTGGAGCATATTGCTTGTAAATATGCTCCCACCTGTGCATGGCAAATTTAGATTTTGAATGATTGTGTTACATAGCTATGTTAAAAGTGACCCAACCATGCTGCAAAGGCAATCAAAAAACGCTTTTATGTGTCTTAAGGACATTTTAAGTCATTTCCCTATGTGCAGTGTTTTCAAATTATGATTTGAAAATCGTTTTTGGGGAAAAGGAATGGTTTGTAAATTTATGACAAGGATATAATGGTGTATGCTTCTTTATAAGGCATTTCAGTGTCTCTGATGTCATTTTTCCCATATTACATTAAAAGACCTTTCCCCGTGGGGCACATTCCTTGTAAATATGCTCCCACCTGTGCATGGCAAATTTAGATTTTTAATGTTTGTGTTACATAGCTATGTTAAAAGTGACCCAACCATGCTGGAAAGGCAATCAAAAAACGCTTTCATGTGTCTTAAGGACATTTTAAGTCATTTCCCCCCGGGTGCAGTGTTTTCAAATTATGACTTGAAAATCGTTTTTGACGTAAAGGAATGTTGTTAAAATTTATGTGCGCCATATGCCCCCAAATTTCTTTTTCAGGGGTGCAGCAGGGTGTTCTTGAGACACCCCTGCACCTTTGGAAAAATTCCTATTTTGCGATGAGCTAATTGCTAATCGCAAATTGCACCTTCATTCCTATGGGCCTCCTGGCCCATGGAAATGAATGGGTAATTTGCAATTAGCAATTTGCTCATTGCAAATTAGGAATGGTAAAGAATCGCTATTTATTCCTTAAAATTCGCTATTTTGGAAATGCAAAATAGTTTGATGATACATATGGCGGTTCATCTCTAACAAGATAAGAAGCTTAGGGATACATTTATGATGACTGGCGCAATGAAGTGGACATCACTTACTTCATTGGTAGAGCTTTACATGTATTATCTCCTCTGTATTCTTCGTCAAGCGTAACTTTCATCTGCAATCCTGAGTAGGCCTCACCTTAAACAAATCTCTGGATAGGGCACACCTTATCGTCATCCTGAATTAATCATTTAAAATGCTAGGGACAGATTTATGATAGGTGTATGCCTCTTTTGCGCCACTGTGCGTCACTTTTGTGATGCAGCGGCGGTGCAAAAGATTTGCTATGAGGCGACAAAATTACAAATTGATGCATTTAGGCAGATGTGTCATGGTGTAAAAAACACCGTGCCACATGAAACTGATGCAGCAGTGATGCAAAAGATGAACCATGTTGCAAGACAGGCCTCACTTGGGGCCATATGTATGAAGCTAATTAGCATTTGCAAAGGTCGAAGTTCTGTGAATTTTGGCCTTTGCGAATGCTAATTAGACAAATGGTATGTATCAAACAAGTTTGATGCAAAATAAGGAATAGCAAAATTTGCTATTCTTTATTTTGTGATTGCACTGAAGGATTTGCAAATTTTGTGATTTCTTAAATGCAATGTATCAAACAAAAAATATGCAAAAAATGCCATTAAGGATTTGCAAATTACCACCAACTTCTAGTTGGTGGTAATTTGCGAATTCTTTTCAAAAAGCTTTTTTTCCAAAAAACAAAAGGTGCCATATGACGCCCATACATGCCCTTAGGGCATGTATGTGCGCCATATGCCCCCAAATTTCTTTTTCAGGGGGTGCAGCAGGGTGTTCTTGAGACACCCATGCACCCTTGGAAAAATTCCTAATTTGCGATGAGCTAATTGCTAATCGCAAATTGCACCTTCATTCCTATGGGCCTCCTGGCCCATGGAAATGAATGAGTAATTTGCAATTAGCAATTTGCTCATTGCAAATTAGGAATGGTAAAGAATTGCTATTTATTCCTTAAAATTCGCTATTTAGGAAATGCAAAATAGTTTGATGATACATATGGCGGTTCATCTGTAACAAGATAAGAAGCTTAGGGATAGATTTATGATGACTGGCACAATGAAGTGGACATTACTTACTTCATTGGTAGGCCTTTACATGTATTATCTCCTCTGTATTGTTCATCAAGTGTAACTTTGATCTGAAATCCTGAGTAGGCCTCACCTTAAACAAACCTCTGGATAGGCCAAAACTTATCGTCATCCTGAATTAATCATTTAAAATGCTAGGGACAGATTTATGATAGGTGTATGCCTCTTTTGCGACACTGTGCGTCACTTTTCTGATGCAGCGGCGGTGCAAAAGATTTCCTATGAGGCGACAAAATTACAAATTGATGCATTTAGGCAGATGTGTCATGGTGTAAAAAAACCGTGCCACATGAAACCGATGCAGCAGTGATGCAAAAGATGCACCATGTTGCAAGACAGGCCTCACTTGGGGCTATATGTATCAAGCTAATTAGCATTCGCAAAGGCCTAAATTCTGCGAATTTCAGCCTTTGCGAATGCTAATTAGACAAATGGTATGTATCAAACAAGTTTGATGCAAAATAAGGAATAGCAAAATTTGCTATTCCTTATTTTGCGATTGCACTGAAGGATTTGCAAATTTTGCGATTCTTTAAATGCAATGTATCAAACAAAAAATATGCAAAAAATGCCATTAAGGATTTGCAAATTACCACCAACTTCTAGTTGGTGTTAATTTGCGAATTCTTTTCAAAAAGCTTTTTTTCCAAAAAACAAAAGGTGCCATATGACGCCCATACATGCCCTTAGGGCATGTATGTGCGCCATATGCCCCCAAATTTCTTTTTGAGGGGTGCAGCAGGGTGTTCTTGAGACACCCCTGCACCCTTGGAAAAATTCCTAATTTGCGATGAGCTAATTGCTAATCGCAAATTGCACCTTCATTCCTATGGGCCTCCTGGCCCATGGAAATGAATGGGTAATTTGCAATTAGCAATTTGCTCATTGCAAATTAGGAATGGTAAAGAATCGCTATTTATTCCTTAAAATTCGCTATTTAGGAAATGCAAAATAGTTTGATGTTACATATGGCGGTTCATCTGTAACAAGATAAGAAGCTTAGGGATACATTTATGATGACTGGCGCAATGAAGTGGACATTACTTACTTCATTGGTAGGCCTTTACATGTATTATCTCCTCTGTATTCTTCATCAAGCGTAACTTTAATCTGCAATCCTGAGTAGGCCTCACCTTAAACAAACCTCTGGATAGGCCACACCTTATCGTCATCCTGAATTAATCATTTAAAATGCTAGGGACAGATTTATGATAGGTGTATGCCTCTTTTGCGCCACTGTGCGTCACTTTTGTGATGCAGCGGTGGTGCAAAAGATTTGCTATGAGGCGACAAAATTACAAATTGATGCATTTAGGCAGATGTGTCATGGTGTAAAAAAAAACGTGCCACATGAAACCGATGCAGCAGTGATGCAAAAGATGCACCATGTTGCAAGACAGGCCTCACTTGGGGCCATATGTATCAAGCTAATTACCATTCGGAAAGGTCAAAATTCTGCGAATTTCGGCCTTTGCGAATGCTAATTAGACAAATGGTATGTATCAAACAAGTTTGATGCAAAATAAGGAATAGCAAAATTTGCTATTCCTTATTTTGCGAATGCACTGAAGGATTTGCAAATTTTGCGATTCCTTAAATGCAATGTATCAAACAAAAAATATGCAAAAAATGCCATTAAGGATTTGCAAACTACCACCAACTTCTAGTTGGTGGTAATTTGCGAATTCTTTTCAAAAAGCTTTTTTTCCAAAAAACAAAAGGTGCCATATGACGCCTATACATGCCCTCAGGGCATGTATGTGCGCCATATGCCCCCAATTTTCTTTTTCAGGGGTGCAGCAGGGTGTTCTTGAGACACCCCTGCACCTTTGGAAAAATTCCTAATTTGTGATGAGCTAATTGCTAATCGCAAATTGCACCTTCATTCCTATGGGCCTACTGGCCCATGGAAATGAATGGGTAATTTGCAATTAGCAATTTGCTCATCGCAAATTAGGAATGGTAAAGAATCGCTATTTATCCCTTAAAATTCGCTATTTAGGAAATGCAAAATAGTTTGATGATACATATGGCGGTTCATCTGTAACAAGATAAGAAGCTTAGGGATAGATTTATGATGACTGGCGCATCACCAGGGATGTGCCAGTCATCCTGCGCCGCTGTTCCGCCACCCATGGTGTGCTGCATTTACAATGCGGCGTAGCATGGGGCAAAAATGGCACAGATGCGTGACGCATCTGTGCCATAAAGGTGGCGCATTGCTGGAGTTGTATCGCAAGTGCGATGCAGCTCCAGCAAGGCTCAGGGGTGCCCCATCTCCACAATGTTGCGTCAAGACCTATGCCTGCTTAAAGCAGGCGCAGGGTTTTGACGCAGCTTTTTCCTATCTGATTGTAAATGCGGCACACCATGGGTGGCAGAGCAGTGGTGCACGTTAACTGGTGCATGCCTGGGGATGTGCCATTTAACATAAATCTGCCCCTTTACATTTAAGTATGTGCAGGGGACACAGAGTCGGTGAGGCTTATCCAAGGTTAAGAAGAGATGAGTCCTGTTCACTGAAAAATTAGACATAGGCTTCACCTGCTCAGCATCGCTGGACATGGCTAAATAATAGCTGCAAAATGTTACTCTTGTTAAACAATTTTACTATTATAATCTCTGAGATTTGTCTCTTACTCTGCAACATCTCATTGTTGTTATCTTTCTTTAAAGATAAAGACAACATCAACATGAGCGACAATCAGCAATCAGTTGATTTCGACCTCATCATTGAACTCGTAATTGAAACATCAGTGGATGTTGATCCCTTGGATGATTTAAATCCTGAGGATGAAGAAGAACGTGATGAGGATGCAGATTTGTCCAAATTATATGACATAGGGTGGGAAGCTGACCTGCTTGAGCCTATGGAACTATAAACATTTATTTTTAAAATTTACAATAAATGAAAAGTAAAAATGTAAACTGTTTAATTTTAAATTAAACACACCTTCAAAAACAGGTTATGTGTAGTGTCTTCAATAAAATATTAAAATATGCTCATAAAATTAGATCAGATTCACATATAAAACAGGACAGGTAAATGAAGAAGAATTCCATTTCTTTTCTGCTATTTCTGTATTCTAAATTTGCCAAAGCACTAAAAAATATTATATGTAAAAATGTTAAGTAGTGTGTTAAGTTTTTGATGACTGTTATTGATTTACTGTTTGGTAATAGTGGTTAATAACATTTTTTATTATATTTTACCACAGATTCAACTGCAGATAATTTCAAATTTTGAGAATGCCAACTAAGGAGAGAATGAGAAAGGCTACAAAACGTCAAAGACAGCAGGTCCATCATTTACAGCAGCAGTCCTCTACAAAAAAAAATCGTCAAGTCACCAAGAAAGCACCGGGTAAGAGTACAAAAACATTCATAAGAAATATTTGTGGTAAAAAAAATATTACTACAGAAAATGTTTCAGTCCAGAAAAAGAGAAGCAATTCAAACGGAAAGGAAAGGCCAATCAAAAATGTTACTGCTAGAGCAAGAGATAACTCTGTGCATGATAGTAGAAGGAAACAACAGTTTAGGGACATTCGTAAACGAATGTTCCGCAACAGGATAATTGGCAATTTGTTAAAAAATATTAAGAAAGGTCAACAGAAAGTGCTTTTTTATAAGAGAAAAAAAAAAGTTGAGAAAGTTATTGATCAGGCATTTGAAATTAAACGTAAGTTATTTATTTTGATAATCAATAGAATTAGGAAGCTAAACAAGGCAATTTATGATTTCAAAAGAAATAGTAGATGGAAGAGAATAGTTAATCGTAGTAATTTTTGTGAAGTTTTTTCTGGAGAATGGATGCATAGTTCAAGCTGTGAGGCATTTTTTAATGAGGAGAGTTATTTCCAGGATAATGATTTGGTGCATGCAGTTGACACCAGTCGTCGTGCTTATGAAGTGAAAGATGGTTGTCCAGTTGAAAAAGAAAAACTTGTGACAACAGAGGCAGAAGAGGTGTTAGGTAATGAGGTTTTAGGAAGACGTGCTAAGGGTCCTGTGTACACCTGGAAGTGTAGTAGTATTTGCAGTGTGCGACAGGATTCCATCAATTTGCTTTGTGATTTTGTACGGTCATTTAATAAGAAAAGTTTGAAGCAGAAAATGAGGTTGTTGCAAGAATTAGATCCTTGCAGAGTGAGAGAAGTGACAGGTTTGCATGGTCATTCACTGGCTTGTCTTTCCAGGAGAGTATGCCAGAGTGTTTTTCATCATTTCAGGATGCTAGCAGTGCATCATAATAAAGTGAGGAAATTAGTTAGAATGTTGTATTATGCTAAGAGTCCAGCAATTATGCTTAAACAATTATGCGCTGCTCTTTTGCATGGTTCTGAAATAGATGTGAAGAATATATGTGAAGAAATTGAGTTTTGTTACTTTGGAAGTAAAGAGGAGAATGTTGAAATTGACCAAGAAGAAGCGGGTAATGTGGAAGATAGTGTACAGGTTTCCAGTACAGATAATTTCCAGAGGGAAATAGCGACGTTTCAGGTCAAATCAAGTGAGAGGCCAAATTTCACTTGTGTGTGTTGTCGACGCACTTATTATAAGAATCAGACTAAGTTAGTGGATTTATATGCAAAAAGTGAAAGGGAAAATAATAGTGAATGGAAGGATTTCACAACATACTTGATGGTAGAAAATTGTTTTGATTTGGGATTGGATCAACGTGTGTGTACTTATTGTTGTTGCAAATTAAATCAAAACCAGATGCCTGCTAGAGCAGTTCATAATAATCTGGAATTGGTTGAGATTCCTTCTGAATTGAAGGATTTAAATACTTATGAATCTATTTTGATTCAAAGTATCCATCCCTTTCAGGCTATTGTAAGAATGGAGCCAAAGACAGGGAAATTGCCTCCATCAGATTTACAGAGAGGATTAAAGGGAAGAGTTGTTTATTTGCCTCTAGATTTGAAGAAAAACATTAACACAATTGGAGTAGAAAAAGTGGAAGAGGAACCTCTGGTTATCTTAGTTAATGGGGTTCCGACAAAGAATAAGAAAATATGGCAAGATTTAGTGGATGTTAGGAAAGTTAAAAAGGCAACATTGTATTTGAAAAAAAATAATAAATACTATAAGAATGTATATGTTGCAGAAGAGGAAGTAAGTGAGGAAGAGGATAGCGATTTGTGTGCTGGTCAAATTGAGAAAGTAGAACCCTCTACTAGTGAAGAAATATATGAGTGTTCATCCTTTGCATTCCAAGGAAGTCATGGGGAATGCTATTGAGTTGTTTCAAATGAAACAAGCCAAAGGGAGTCCCATTAGTGTTTGGGAGGAAAGTTTGGAAGCTCGGTGTTTCCCACAGCTTTTTCCAACAGGTCAGGGAGGAAGATATGATGAGCGACCTCATCAAATTCCTGCTTCTGAATACCGGACTTTGCGATTGTATGCAGGAGATGCTAGGTTTCGGCATTCCCTATTTGTTTCATCTCCTGTTTGAAAGCGATCTGTCTGGACTGTCATATGCAGTGAACCACATCTTGAAAAGTTGTATACACATGCAAAACATCTCGGCAAGTGACTTTATGGATAAAGTCAATGTCCAAGACAGTATTTTGGATTCTCACCTGATTAATCTCATGGCGTGTCAGCGTGGTACTAATGAGTACTGGTACCGTCGTCATGGTGATTTAAAATGTATGCTGAGGAACTTAGGAACTCCCACATGGTTCCTCACTCTGAGCTGTGCCGAGTATGGCTGGGAAGACTTACTTGAATTTCTACGAGAGGCAAATGCTAACGTAGAAAACATCGAATTCAAGACACCCGGAGAACTGTGCTCTTTGGATCCAGTCAATGTATGTAGGTACTTCAATCATAGATTTGAAGCTATGATGTCTTTCATCATGAATAAGAAGAATCCACCTCTTGGAGAGGTGTTGGATTTCTTCTGGAGAAAGGAGTACCAAGCAAGAGGTGCTCCTCATATACATATGTTGCTGTGGATCAAGGATGCACCTAAATTTGGAACGGATCCAGAAGACTCAGTGATGAGTTTTATACAACAGTATTCTACGTGTGCTGTTCCAAACGCAAAGGAGAAGAAAAGCCTAAGAGAAAAAGTTCTGCGTTTCCAAAGCCATCGATGTGGAAAGTACTGTCGTCGTAAATTCCGAAACAAGGACAAGTTCTACACCAAATGTCGATTCGGCTTTCCACGACCGGTGATTTCTAAAGGAAGAGTAAACAGTTTGATGTCTTCGCTGCGACATAATGTGATGAAGAAATCACCTAAAAACACATACAATTTGAAGAGGAACGAAGAGTCCAAGTACATCAACGACTACAACCCGGTGATTTTGTCCATGTGGAATGCTAACATGGATATACAGTTTGTGGCTGATAACTGTATGGCTGTGGCTCGGTATGTGACGTCTTACATCACCAAAAAAGAGAAGACAGAATTGAAGGATATGTGGGAGGACATTTCCCATGAAAAGAGCCTCAGCAAGAAGTTGTACAGTTTCAGTCTGAAGATGTTGTCGCATCGAGAAATTGGAGCGTACGAATGTTCTGACCGGTTGTCTTCAGCAAGTCTCTATGCCAAGTCCAGGAGTATCATTTGGGCGAGTCTTGGTCTTGCTGCAACGCGTAATCGAGTTCTCAAACCTGTGCGGGAAATTGAGTATTTGGCGGAAAAGGAGCCAAACAGTACCGACATTTTGAAGACCAACATGTTGGATACATATTATCCAAATCGAAGCATTCACCTCGAGAATGTTTGTTTATATGAGGTTCTTCAAAATTACATATTCAAGAGGAACATCAAAGAAGATACTGAGAAAGGAGTGTATGCTGTAATAGGAAGTGAGGGATGTCTGGTCAAGCAAAGAAAATGCCACTTGGTAAACCATCGAAAATTGAGTGGCGAATCTCCTGAAAAAAAGGAGTTTTTCTATTTAGCACTTTTGCAACTTTTCAAGCCTTGGCGTGCAGAAGAGGAACTGCTTGGAGATTTTCTCTGTTACGAAGACTCTTTCAATGCCCCCAAGGAGACCATAGAATGTCCTGCTTTTCCCAAATATGTAGAAATGTTGAATGCGGAAATTGAGCAGGAAGCAATGATTGCAGCCGAGATTGCCAGAGACAGTTCTCAGGACAGTCAGAGTTCTGCTTCATTGAGTCAGTATCCACTAGGAGGACCTGTTATTGAAAATGAGGCTGCCACTGCTATGAATGAAGTGGAAAGAGCCATGGCACATGCTCAGGAGGATGCGGTTAACTTAGAAGAGTTGGAAAGACAACTCAACGTTGAGCAGAGGAAAATATATGACGAAGTTACCATGCAAATTGATCATGGATTAAGTCATGACAAGAAAGAGTGCTCATGTACGTCGTTGAAGCCTGTCCGACTGTACGTGAGTGGAGAAGCGGGAACTGGAAAAAGTTTCCTTATTAAAGCAATTTCATGTTATTTGCAGGAAAGGACAGAGTCATCGCTGTCTTGTGTTGTCACCGCTCCAACTGGACTGGCAGCACATAACATTAAAGGGATTACTTTACATCGTTTACTGATGCTGCCAGTGGAGCATGACAACAAATTACAATATCACAAGCTATCTGGAGATGCTTGTTTTGAAGTTTCAAGAATCTTGAGGAAAATGAAACTTCTTATCATTGACGAAGTAAGCATGGTTTCCAATGTCATGCTTGCCTTTGTGCATTTGAGAATGCAAGAAGTTCTCAAAACAGAGTATGATGTGTTATTTGGTGGCAAACACATCATTGTTTTCGGAGATCTTCTGCAGCTGACACCAGTGAAAGGGCAACCTGTGTTCGAAATGCTCATGCATGAAGATACCAGGAAGTGCCTAGGCAGCATTGGCAACGTCAATATATGGTTAAACTTCAATTATGCTGAACTGCATGAAAATATGCGTCAGGCGAAGGATGAAGTTTACAAGACTATTCTACAAGATGTTAGAATTGGAAAAGTGACCGAGCATGGGAAAGAAGCTTTACATGCACGATTACTGTCAAATTTATATCCAGAACAAGATGTTGTGCCTGAGAATATTTTTCAGAAAATTACTGAGAAGAAATCTGGAATATGTTTGATGCCAACTCTTGCAGAATGTGCCAAATTCAACAACAAAATGTTGCATTTAGAAAAGCAAGAGATTGTGAAACTGGAAGCTATTGACAGAGTAGAGCATATGGGATCAACAATTATTTTGTCTGAGAATCTGAAAACAAAATTGGATTCATTAGAGAAGAGTATATCTAAAACTGCAGGTTTTGAAAAGACTCTGAATGTGTGCTTGAACTGCCGTATAATTTTAAGAAGGAATTTACATGTTGAAAGAGGTCTGGTAAAGGGATCAATGGGTAATGTTGTTGATTTTGTGAAATACAGAAATAGAGATGGAATTGAATTTTTAAAAATTAAATTTGATGGCATTGAGGAAGTACAGCTAATTGGTCGTTGTTCTGCTAGATTTTTGCTTGTAAAAGACTTATATGTTCGCCGTAAGCAGTTTCCTGTTTGCTTGGCATATGCGGTGACAATCCATAAATCGCAAGGTTTAAGTGTAGACAGTGCATTGGTGAATATTGGCAGTTCTGTGTTCAAGGAGGGTATGGCATATGTGGCATTGTCACGAGTTAGAACTTTATCGGGATTGTACTTGATTGAGTGTGATGTCACAAACATTTGTGCGGATCTAGATTGTGTTAAGGAATACAATAGGTTAAGAAGAGAGTATGCGCCACATTTGCCTCAATATCCTTTGTTTGAGAAACGTGTGGTAGGCCGGAAACGAAGAAATGTGACCAATACTGGGGAGGTTGTAGCAAAAAGACGAAAAGTCGATGAACCTGAAATTATAAGCAGAAACAAAAAGGATTCTGTTGAAGATGTTGTTGGTTTTCAATTTGAAAACAGTTCTGGTGTCAACTGCTATGCTAATGTAGTGGTTAATGTTTTGTTTTCTCTAAAAAATGTAAAAGAAGAGATTGTGGTCAATTCTGATCAAAGATTTTGCAGTTTGTTAAATTCTGTGTTAGAGAAATGTAGCACAGATAGAACAAAAATAGAAAGTGTGTCTGAAATTCGAAATCTGTTAGACAGATGTTCAGGCCAAACACAATTCTCTCAAAATATTCAGCAAGATTGTCAGGAGTTTTTAATGTATATACTTGATGTATTGCATGCTGAAGGTGTAGATGTAGATCAGCTGTTTGGGCTTTCTTATCAATGGCAGCATGACTGCGAGAACTGTAGGGTATCAAGTACTACTAGTGTAGACTCAGAAAGATTTATATATTTAACTTTGCCAGACAGTAAATCAGTCTCCTTTAATAAGCTAGTAAAAGCAGCTGATCACAACATGGAGTGTAGCCAATGTAAATCTGAAATGATGTCCACATTATTTATACGAACATATGGCCAGTATGTCATTTTAATGTTCCAACGATGTAGGCCTGATGGAACAAAATTGACAACTTTAATTAAAAATTTTGTGGCTTCACAGTTGTCAATATCAGGAAGGACTTTTGTAACTGCAGCAATTATATATCATGACGGTCCTTCAATAACATCAGGACATTACACAGCTTATTTAAAGTCTAGAAATGGCTGGTCATTCTGCAATGATTCTGTTTTAATTTTTAAAAAAAAATTGCCGTATGACCTTAAAAATTCTTACCTGGTGTTTTTAAAACCAAAATTTTAGGGAAAGAATCTCGGGATGTGCTCTGAGGAATTTCAAGAAGTTCTAATGGCTCCTACACGATTTGGCCTTGAGGATAAGTGTAGTTCAGAGACATAACTTCTAACCATAAGACTGGACGTCATGGAGAAATAAGTGCACTTTGAATGAGTTCAGAAAAACTATTTCTTTTTATAAGCTAATTGAAGCAGCCAATCAAAACATAGAGTAGAGGGAATGTAAGTCTGCAATGCTGTCTACTGTTTTACATTGCTTTGTGATTAAAAGTGATGTAGAGAATTAAATAATTGTAGTAGTCATAGAGGTAGTGTAAGTCTGCTTCATAGTAAGCAGTATCAGTGTCATAGGAAATGTAGAACATGACTGAGGAAGAAGGGGAAGATATTACTAGTCCAGGATTGTGAAAATGATCTTCAACATTTTAATTCTGAAAGTTGCGGAAATGCCAAATGACGGGATTGGCTTACAAGAAATCCAAGAGTTATAAATGGCTCTGACAAGATTTGGCCTTGTGGAAACTTGTGGTAGAGAGCAAGAAGTCATTTATTGTATGTAACATGTTTTTCAAAACGATGGAGATTTTCTTTCAGAAAGTGGCGGGCTGAAAGTAATAACAGCACAACAGAGTGTAAGCTGTTCATAGGACATCCTTTGACGTCATGGAAAGTAAGTTAACTTTAAGGAGTTCTGAATTCTGATTTGTTATGTTGTATGGGTTTTTTAAACACAATCATTTTGATTGTGTTTTTTTTTCCCCGCTGTTATATGATGAATACCTTCAAGTCACTGTTTTTAGTGAAATTTGATACATTCTGAGAACAGCAAAAATAAACCATTTAACATGTATAATTAATTCTGTACTGTTTCCCTTTATGATGTACATTTAGAACTGTGTAGGAGGCATGGAGAAGGAGAGGCTTCTGTAAGTGTCAAAGTTCTTGCATACAGTGCTCATATTCTACGTAGTCTTTCATAGGATAGACTACATTTCCACAATGAGATACCTAAGCAAAGGAAACACAGGTGATATGATTGTGGAATGAGCAAAAAAATTTGCATGTTTTTCAATTATATTACCTGTGTTTCCTAACATTACACACCACATTGTGTAGATGAGGTTTAGGCCTGTTCCTGGAGACAGAGGAGGTTTGACATTTGTTCAAGAGTGCAGTGGACATTAATCACTTCATTGGTAGGCCTCCACATGTATTATGTCCTCTGTTCTCTTCAAACAACTCGAAATTTCATTTGGAACCCTGAGTAGGTCTCACCTCAAACAAACCTCTGGATAGGACACATCTTATTGGCATCCTGAAGCAATCATTTAAAATGTTAGTGTCTTGCGACACTTTTCTGAGACAACAGCAGTGCAAAAGATGCACCATGTTTTAAGATAGGCCTCACTTCATCTGCATCAAGATACTGTTAGTTTAAAATGTATATCTTTAGGACTGT
This sequence comes from Lissotriton helveticus, assembly GCF_964261635.1. Taxonomy (NCBI): domain Eukaryota; kingdom Metazoa; phylum Chordata; class Amphibia; order Caudata; family Salamandridae; genus Lissotriton; species Lissotriton helveticus. The sequence continues at coordinate 1,707,319,359 of NC_136065.1, read as the reverse complement.
GTAGGGGGCCTGGAGAAGCAGAAGCTTCTGTCAGTGTCAAAGTTGTTGAAAAACTGTTTGTCCTTCAATCTTTCCCCTTGTCTTTTGTAATTTTTAAATACATGTTTTAATATTTTTCAAATGTCTGTTCTCTCTTTCACAGATTGAAAGTATAAAAACAAAAAGTGAGTAATTTAACGACAATTATAAGGTAAATGTTTTGTATTCTTTTCGTTACATTTCTATCACATTCACCTACTATTAGTTCCACAGCTTTATTTCTTTAACCCTCAGTTTCCTGCCTTTGCTACTTTCCTCATTCCTTTCTCTTTTACCTACTTACTCAACTCCTTCCACTCCTTTTCTCAGTCCCTCTCTTCTCATAGTTCCTCACTCTTGTTCACTCACTCCGTCTCTATTACTCTTAGTATCTTTGACTGATCACTTTTTCACTACTTGTTCATAATGCTTTCTCTGTGTAGTTGAAGCACACTAAGGGGCATATTATGAACACAGCCAATAAAATTATTGCTGTTTTTATTGGCAGAAAACTGGTGCAAAAGTGGTTTTAGCGGCAGTTTTCTGCCGCAAAAGCGGCTTTGGTGACATATTTCTGCCGATAAAAGCTGCAAAACTTTTATTGCCTATGTTGATGATATGGCTCTATGTTATTTACATTTCTTTGCTGTTTCAAGTAATCTTTTTCTGTTATTTTTTGTTTTCTGTTTTCTATTTTTTCTCTCTGTTATTCCCCATGTTTTAATCTTATTTTGAACATTCACTCACATTCTCCAAGAAACTCTTCTTTGTTATTGTTCTACTCTCTTTTTTTTCTTTCACTTCCTTATCTATTTTGTTTTTCACAATTATACCCTCTTCCGTCTTTTCTTCGGTAAATAGATCTATTAAACAGTATATCTGGTTTACTCCCTATAGCTGTCTTTCTTTTAACATCACTCTCTGTTTACTTTCCTTATACTTACTCTTCTTTTTTTTTTTTTTTTTTTTGGTTCGCTCCCGGTTCGCGAACCGGGAAGCGAACTGGGAGCGAACTAAAAGAAATAGAGCTTGCTAGAGTGCTAAACATTCTAGCAATTTTTTTTGAAAGGGGAGGTAGTTCTGAAAAGAACTTTTTTTTAAATGTTTTTGTTGTTTTATATATTTTTTTTTTTTTGAACATTTTTTGGATTTTTTTAACAATTTTATATTTTTTTTGGTTTTTTTTGGGGGGGAAACAACAAAAAACAGGCATTGTAAAGGGCTCAACAGGAGCAAAAAAAAAATTACTGTGTGGGGCGGTTAGGGCAATTATGATTGTTGTAAGCTAGGTTTATTGAATTGATACTCATGTTGCCACATGATATCAATGCACCGCAGTGCAGACAAGTAAACTTCATATGCCCAAAATTATCCTGGATGTTTGGCACGGTTTCCCGTGCCTCTGCTGCTGTCAAAGAAATCAACGAAGTTGACCTGGCCACAGGAGTTGCTGTTGGGTTCTGTTCCATGTCTCGTATTTCCGCCCGGCTGTAATTGAGTGGATGCCACCTGCTCATGTGCCTATGCATGGTATAGTTCCCATAGCTATACTTTTTATCAGTCCCTCTTGATAATTTTTCTTTGCAAATGAGGCAGGTGACATACCTCGCATTCACTTTCTTCTGGCCTGGAGGGATTGAAAAAAACTGCCAAATGAAACTGGCTTTTCTATGGGAAACCCGGGGCACCTCTTCCAAGAACTGTGGTCCTTCTCTCTCCTCTTCCTCTATTTCTTCCTCTTCCTCCTCTGTGTTGGTGATGACCTGGGGAGGTGGTCCTCTCTTCCCATGAGGAGGTGGTGGTGGTGGTGGGGGTCCACCAGCTGAAGCTACCATTGAAGCCATTGCTCAAGTATGAAATAAGGTCTTCCTCTCACAAAGATGAAAGTCAGAGTGAGGAAAGAAGGAGGGGTTTTCATCATTTGGGAAAAACAATAGTTCTAAACCAATGAAAAGTGTTATTTTTAGGTCACCTGACCTAGCCTTACATGATTATGAAACCAAAAGTTAAATGAACCAATGAAAAGTTTTATTAACAAGTCACATGACCTCTCACGCTTATGTTACGCGCTGCGGAACGCGCCCCGGATCGCTTCCGGGTCGCTGCGCTTCGCGCCTCGGTTCGCGTACCGGAGCACTTCCGGGTACGCTAACGAAGCGCGTCATAAGACGCATTACGCGACAACGTGATACGTCGCGCTTCCGCAACGCGTCACGATGTTGATTTCTAACGCGGCAGTTGCGCTAACGGAACGTTTACCGGTTCGCGGACCAGGTCGCGGCATCAAATTGAGCTAACGGAAAGCTTCCCGGTTCGCGAACCAGGAGCGAAACAAAAAAAATATTTATATATATATATATATATATATATATATTCACTGAAAAAACCATAGGTTATAGACCATATATAGTTAGGAATTAGCATTTAAAAAACCTTATTTTACTCACACAAAACCATTGAAATTCCATATATAGTTAGTTGCACTAACTATATATCGCGCACCCGTAATCCACTGCTGATGATGTCACATATTACATCATTCATGACATGGTCAGTGACATCACTGATGACATCACTGATGACATCTCAAATGACATCACTGATGACAACATCCAGTGATTATGTGTTTCTGTAAAGTTTAAATATGTTTTACATATTGAAGAATGAGTGGATGTATAAGTGTCTCAATGAAGGTTTTAGTAGGTGCGTGATTGACTGTATGAGTGAGTGATTAAATGCGTCTTACTAAATGCACGGGTTAGTGACTAAACTGTCTGAAAGTGTGCATCAGCATGTCTGTTGTTGTGCAAGCTGCTGCATGTGTTGATCAGTAGCTATATAAGTAGCTATATGGGTTATTGATTGGTTGCACAAGTATTTGTATGGGAGACTGAGTGTGTGTATGACTGGCTGGGAGGTGTGTGACTCTGTGCAGATCAATGTGTACTTGTATCAGTGATTCTATAAGAGAGTAAGTATGTGTTAGTATATGTTTTAAAATGTAAGGTACTCTATGTTTAACTGTGTAGATTAGAAAATGGAACTGTGATTGATTCTTTACAGGACTGACTAGGTGTGTGAGTAACTCCATGGATGAGTGGCAGAGTGTGAGTGTCTGTATAGGTGTATGAGTGCATATGATAGTGTTGTAAAGATGAGTGATTGTATGTATGAATGATTGTATGGGTGAATGAGTGAATGTGTGTGTAGACGTAGGAATCAGTGAGTGGGTATGTAGTAACTAGTATTGGTGTGTCAATGGTTTCAAAAATTATACTCTGTATTTAACACTAGGTGTAACAGAGGTTATATTAAAGTGTGAGGAGATGCATTGTATTGTCACATTAATGATATCATCATTGATGTGACCATTGATGTCAAATGAGATATCATCAGTGATGTCATTTGAGATGTCATCAGTGATGTCATCAGTGATGTCACTGACCATGTCATGAATGATGTAATATGTGACATCATCAGCAGTGGATTACGGGTGCGCGATATATAGTTAGTGCAACTAACTATATATGGAATTTCAATGGTTTTGTGTGAGTAAAATAAGGTTTTTTAAATGCTAATTCCTAACTATATATGGTCTATAACCTATGGTTTTTTCAGTGAATTTTCAAGGTTTTGTAAATGCTAATTCCTAACTATATATGGTCTATAACCTATGGTTTTTTCTGTGAATTTCATTGGTTTTTTAACAGCTAATATCTGTAGCTGTAAAATGTATTCTTCTTTAAATCCAAAAATATATTTTATATGTTTATGAATAATTTTTTTTTTTAAATATTTTTTTTTCTTCGTTCCCGCTTCGCGAATCGGGAAGCTTCCCGTTAGCTGACCTTGATGCCGCGAAATAGACCGCGAGCCGGTAAACGTTTCTTTACCGCAACTGCCGCGTTAGAAAACAACATCGTGACGCCTCCCGTCCGCATGACGTTTCGCGTTGTCGCGTGATACGTCATATGACGTGCTACGTTAGCGAACTCGTACGCTTACCGAGTCGCAAAGCACAGGTTTCTGGAAGCAAACCGGGAGGCCCTGCAAAGCGCGTAACGTAAACACAGCAGGTCATGTGACTTGGTAATAACACTTTTCATTGGTTCATTTCACTTTCGGTTTCCTAATGATGTAAGACTAGGTCATATGATCTAAAATGAACACTTTTCATTGGTTGAGAACTATTTTTTTTCCCAAATGGTGAAAATCCCTCCTTCTTTCCTCACTCTGACTTTCATCATTGTGAGAGAAAGACCCTTTGTTACCAGTGAGCAATGGCTTCTTTACTAGCTTCAGCTGGTGCTTCCCCACCACCTCCACCACATCCAAGGAAGAGTGGACCACCTGCTAAAGTTATAATTCAGCAAGAAGAGGAAGAAGAGGAACAGGACGACCTAGATAATCTCCCTATTATGGCCAGAAGATCTGTTGTACCGGAAGTAACGGGACCAGAGGGCAGGGAGATGGTGCCAAATATACAAACGAGATTTCGTGAAGTAAAACAAGTCTGCGTACATTGCAGTGGAATCATTTGCTACGCAGAAAGTAGCATCACTCTGATCAACAGAGCTATTAACAATCATGCTCATGTTTGTCCGAAACTCCCCAAACAATAAATTCTTTTTTTTGTTTTCTTCCTCCTGTTGAGCCCTTTACAATGAATCGTTTTCGTTGCCCCCTCCGAAAAAAAAACAAAAAAAATATAAAACTGTTCAGAAAAATTCAAAAAAAGTAAAAAAAATGTTCAGAAAAATAATAAAAAAAATATAAAACAACAAAAACAATTTAAAAAAAAGTTCTTTTCAGAACTACCTCCCCGTTATAAAAAAATTGGTACAATATTTGCAACTGTGCCAACCTCTATTTCTCTTAGTTCGCTTCCCAGTTCGCTCCCCGGTACGCGAACCGGAAGCGAACCAAAAATTTTTTTTTATAAAAAAGAACAGTAAGTATAAGGGAAGGAAACAGACAGTTATGTTAAAAGAAAGACAGCTATAGGGGAGTAAACTAGAGATACTATTACCCGTAATCCACTGCTGATGATGTCACATATTACATCATTCATGACATGCTCAGTGACATCATCAGCAGAGGATTGCGGGTAACAGTATCCCTAGTTTATTCCCTATAGCTGTGTTTCTTTTAACATAACTGTCTGTTTCCTTCCCTTATACTTACTGTTCTTTTAAAAAAAAATTTTTTAGATCTGTCAGAAACAGTGAAAGTAATGAAATATAAAAGACTACGTAGAATATGAGCACTGTATGCAACAACTTTGACACTGACAGAAGCCTCACCTTCTCCATGCCTCCTACACAGTTCTACATGTACATCATAAATGCAAACAGAACAGAATTAATTATACATGTTAAATGGTTTATTTTTGCTGTTCTCAGAATGTATCAAATTTCACTAAAACAGTGACTTGAAGGTATTCATCATATAACAGCGGGGAAAAAAAAACACAATCAAAATGATTGTGTTTAAAAAACCCATACATTACAAATCAGAATTCAGAACTCCTTAAAGTTAACTTACTTTCCATGACGGCCAAGGATGTCCTATGAACAGCTTACACTCTGTTGTGCTGTTATTACTTTCAACCCGCCACTTTCTGAAAGAAAACTTCCATCGTTTTCAAAAACATGTTACATACAATAAATGACTTCTCGCTCTCTACCACACGATTCCACAAGGCCAAATCGTGTCAGAGCCATGTATAACTCTTGGATTTCTTGTAAGCCAATCCCGTCTTTTCGCATTTCCGCAACTTTCAGAATTAAAATGTTGAAGATCATTTACACAATCCTGGACTAGTAATATCTTCCCCTTCTTGCTCAATCATGTTCTACATTTCCTATCACACTGATACTGCTTACTATGAAGCAGACTTACACTACCTTTATGACTAGTACAATTATTTAATTCTCTACATCACTTTTAATCACAAAGCAATGTAAAACAGTAGACAGCATTGCAGACTTACATTCCCTCTACTCCATGTTTTGATTCGCTGCTTCAATTAGCTTATAAAAAGAAATAGTTTTTCTGAACTCATTCAAAGTGCAGTTATTTTTCCATGACGTCCAGTCTTATGGTTAGAAGTTATGTCTCTGTACTACACTTATCCTCAAGGCCAAATAGTGTAGGAGCCATAAGAACTTCTTGAAATTCCTCAGAGCACATCCCGAGATTCTTTCCCTAAAATTTTGGTTTTAAAAACACCAGGTAAGAGTTTTTAAGGTCATATGGCAATTTTTTTTTGAAAATTAAAACAGAATCATTGCAGAATGACCAGCCATTTCTACACTTTAAATAAGCTGTATAATGTCCTGATGTTATTGAAGGACCATCATGATATATAATTGCTACAGTTACAAAAGTCCTTCCTGATATTGACAACTGTGAAGCCACAAAATTTTTAATTAAAGTTGTCAATTTTGTTCCATCAGGCCTACATCGTTGGAACATTAAAATGACATACTGGCCATATGTTCGTATAAATAAAGTGGACATCATTTCAGATTTACATTGGCTACACTCCATGTTGTGATCAGCTGCTTTTACTAGCTTATTAAAAGAGACTGATTTACTGTCTGGCAAAGTTAAATATATAAATCTTTCTGAGTCTACACTAGTAGTAGCTGATACCCTACAGTTCTCGCAGTCATGCTGCCATTGATAAGAAAGCCCAAACAGGTGATCTACATCTACACCTTCATCATGCAATACATCAAGCATATACATTAAAAACTCCTGACAATCTTGCTGACTATTTTGAGAGAATTGTGTTTGGCCTGAACATCTGTCTAACAGATTTCGAATTTCAGACACACTTTCTATGTTTGTTCTATCAGTGCTACATTTCTCTAACACAGAATTTAACAAACTGCAAAATCTTTGATCCGAATTGACCACAATCTGTTCTTTTAAAGTTTCTAGAGAAAAGACAACATTAACCACTACATTAGCATAGCAGTTGACACCAGAACTGTTTTCAAATTGAAAACCAACAACATCTTCAACAGAATCCTTTTTGTTTCTGCTTATAATTTCAGGTTCATCAACTTTTCGTCTTTTTGCTACAACCTCCCCAGTATTGGTCACATTTCTTCGTTTCCGGCCTACCACACGTTTCTCAAACAAAGGATACTGAGGCAAATGTGGCGCATACTCTCTTCTCAACCTATTGTATTCCTTAACACAATCTAGATCCGCACAAATGTTTGTGACATCACACTCAATCAAGTACAATCCCGATAAAGTCCTAACTCGTGACAATGCCACATATGCCATACCCTCCTTGAACACAGAACTGCCAATATTCACCAATGCACAGTCTACACTTAAACCTTGCGATTTATGGATTGTCACCGCATATGCCAAGCAAACAGGAAACTGCTTACGACGAACATATAAGTCTTTTACAAGCAAAAATCTAGCAGAACAACGAGCAATTAGCTGTACTTCCTCAATGCCATCAAATTTAATTTTTAAAAATTCAATTCCATCTCTATTTCTGTATTTCACAAAATCAACAACATTACCCATTGATCCATTTACCAGACCTCTTTCAACATGTAAATTCCTTCTTAAAATTATACGGCAGTTCAAGCACACATTCAGAGTCTTTTCAAAACCCGCAGTTTTAGATATACTCTTCTCTAATGAATCCAATTTTGTTTTCAGATTCTCAGACAAAATAATTGTTGATCCCATATGCTCTACTCTGTCAATAGCTTCCAATTTCACAATCTCTTGCTTTTCTAAATGCAACATTTTGTTGTTGAATTTGGCACATTCTGCAAGAGTTGGCATCAAACATATTCCAGATTTTTTCTCAGTAACTTTCTGAAAAATATTCTCAGGCACAACATCTTCGTCTGGATATAAATTTGTCAGTAATCGTGCATGTAAAGCTTCTTTCCCATGCTCGGTCACTTTTCCAATTCTAACATCTTGTAGAATAGTCTTGTAAACTTCATCCTTTGCCTGACGCATATTTTCATGCAGTTCAGCATAATTGAAGTTTAACCATATATTGACGTTGCCAATACTCCCTAAGCACTTCCTGGTATCTTCATGCGTGAGCATTTTGAACACAGGTTGCCCTTTCACTGGTGTCAGCTGCAGAAGATCTCCAAAAACAATGATGTGTTTGCCACCAAATAACACATCATACTCTGTTTTGAGAACTTCTTGCATTCTCAAATGCACAAAGGCAAGCATAACATTGGAAACCATGCTTACTTCGTCAATGATAAGAAGTTTCATTTTCCTCAAGACTCTTGAAACTTCAAAACAAGCATCTCCAGATAGCTTGTGATATTCTAATTTGTTGTCATGCTCCACTGGCAGCATCAGTAAACGATGTAAAGTAATCCCTTTAATGTTATGTGCTGCCAGTCCAGTTGGAGCGGTGACAACACAAGACAGCGATGACTCTGTCCTTTCCTGCAAATAACATGAAATTGCTTTAATAAGGAAACTTTTTCCAGTTCCCGCTTCTCCACTCACGTACAGTCGGACAGGCTTCAACGACGTACATGAGCACTCTTTCTTATCATGACTTAATCCATGATCAATTTGCATGGTAAGTTCGTCATATATTTTCCTCTGCTCAACGTTGAGTTGTCTTTCCAACTCTTCTAAGTTAACCGCATCCTCCTGAGCATGTGCCATGGCTCTTTCCACTTCATTCATAGCAGTGGCAGCTTCATTTTCGATAAGAGGTCCTCCTAGTGGATCCTGACTCAATGAAGCAGAACTCTGACTGTCCTGAGAACTGTCTCTGGCAATCTCGGCTGCAATCGTTGCTTCCTGCTCAATTTCCACATTCAACATTTCTACATATTTGAGAAAAGCAGGACATTCTATGGTCTCCTTGGCAGCATTGAAAGAGTCTTCGTAACAGAGGAAATCTCCAAGCAGTTCCTCTTCTGCACGCCAAGGCTTAAAAAGTTGCAAAAGTGCTAAATAGAAAAACTCCTTTTTTTCAGGAGATTCGCCACTCAATTTTCGATGGTTTATCAAGTGGCATTTTCTTTGCTTGACCAGACATCCCTCACTTCCTATTACAGCATACACTCCTTTCTCAGTATCTTCTTTGATGTTCCTCTTGAATATGTAATTTTGCAGAACCTCATACAGACAAACATTCTCGAGGTGACTGCTTCGATTTGGATAATATGTATCCAACATGTTGCTCTTCAAAATGTCGGTACTGTTTGGCTCCTTTTCCGCCAAATACTCAATTTCCCGCACAGGTTTCAGAACTCGATTACGCGTTGCAGCAAGACCAACACTCGCCCAAACGATACTCCTGGACTTGGCATAGAGACTTGCTGAAGACAACCGGTCAGAACATTCGTAAGCTCCGATTTCTCGATGCGACAACATCTTCAGACTGAAACTGTACAACTTCTTGCTGAGGCTCTTTTCATGGGAAATGTCCTCCCACATATCCTTCAATTCTGTCTTCTCTTTTTTGGTGATGTAAGATGTCACATACCTAGCCACAGCCATACAGTTATCAGCCACAAACTGTATATCCATGTTAGCATTCCACATGGACAAAATCACCGGGTTGTAGTCGTTGATGTACTTAGACTCTTCGTTCCTCTTCAAATTGTATGTGTTTTTAGGTGATTTCTTCATCACATTATGTCGCAGCGAAGACATCAAACTGTTCACTCTTCCTTTAGAAATCACCGATCGTGGAAAGCCGAAACGACATTTGGTGTAGAACTTGTCTTTGTTCCGGAATTTACGACGACAGTACTTTCCACATCGATGGCTTTGGAAACGTAGAACTTTTTCTCTTAGGCTTTTTTTCTCCTTTGCGTTTGGAACAGCACACGTAGAATACTGTTCTATGAAACTCATCACTGAGTCGTCTGCATCCGTTCCAAATTTAGGTGCATCCTTGATCCACAGCAACATATGTATATGAGGAGCACCTCTTGCTTGGTACTCCTTCCTCCAGAAGAAATCCAACACCTCTCCAAGAGGTGGATTCTTCTTATTCATGATGAAAGACATCATACCTTCAAATCTATGATTGAAGTACCTACATACATTGACTGGATCCAAAGAGCACAGTTCTCCGGGTGTCTTGAATTCGATGTTTTCTACGTTAGCATTTGCCTCTCGTAGAAATTCAAGTAAGTCTTCCCAGCCATACTCAGCACAGCTCAAAGTGAGGAACCATGTGGGAGTTCCTAAGTTCCTCAGCATACATTTTAAATCACCATGACGACGGTACCAGTACTCATTAGTACCACGCTGACACGCCATGAGATTAATCAGGTGAGAATCCAAAATACTGTCTTGGACATTGACTTTATCCATAAAGTCACTTGCCGAGATGTTTTGCATGTGTATACCACTTTTCAAGATGTGGTTCACTGCATATGACAGTCCAGACAGATCGCTTTCAAACAGGAGATGAAACAAATAAGGAATGCATTGTCGAAACCTAGGATCTCCTGCATACAATCGCAAAGTCCGGTATTCAGAAGCAGGAATTTGATGAGGTCGCTCATCATATCTTCCTCCCTGACCTGTTGGAAAAAGCTGTGGGAAACACCGAGCTTCCAAACTTTCCTCCCAAACACTAATGGGACTCCCTTTCGCTTGTTTCATTTGAAACAACTCAATAGCATTCCCCATGACTTCCTTGGAATGCAAAGGATGAACACTATAATGTTCATATATTTCTTCACTAGTACAGGGTTCTACTTTCTCAATTTGACCAGCACACAAATCGCTATCCTCTTCCTCACTTACTTCCTCTTCTGCAACATATACATTTTTATAGTATTTATTATATTTTTTCAAATACAATGTTGCCCTTTTGACTTTCCTAACATCTACTAAATCTTGCCATATTTTCTTATTCTTTGTCGGAACCCCATTAACTAAGATAACCAGAGGTTCCTCTTCCACTTTTTCTACTCCAATTGTGTTAATGTTTTTCTTCAAATCTAGAGGCAAATAAACAACTCTTCCCTTTAATCCTCTCTGTAAATCTGATGGAGGCAATTTCCCTGTCTTTGGCTCCATTCTTACAATAGCCTGAAAGGGATGGATACTTTGAATCAAAATAGATTCATAAGTATTTAAATCCTTCAATTCAGAAGGAATTTCAACCAATTCCAGATTATTATGAACTGCTCTAGCAGGCATCTGGTTTTGATTTAATTTGTTACAACAATAAGTACACACACGTTGATCCAATCCCAAATCAAAACAATTTTCTACCATCAAGTATGTTGTAAAATCCTTCCATTCACTATTATTTTCCCTTTCACTTTTTCCATATAAATCCACTAACTTAGTTTGATTCTTATAATAAGTGCGTCGACAACACACACAAGTGAAATTTGGCCTCTCACTTGATTTCACCTCAAACGTCGCAATTTCCCTCTGGAAATTATCTGTACTGGAAACCTGTACACTATCTTCCACATTACTCTCTTCTTCTTGGTCAATTTCAACATTCTCCTCTTTACTTCCAAAGTAACAAAACTCAATTTCTTCACATATATTTTTCACATCTATTTCAGAACCATGCAAAAGAGCAGCGCATAATTGTTTTAGCATAATTGCTGGACTCTTAGCATAATACAACATTCTAACTAATTTCCTCACTTTATTATGATGCACTGCTAGCATCCTGAAATGATGAAAAACACTCTGGCATACTCTCCTGGAAAGACAAGCCAGTGAATGACCATGCAAACCTATCACTTCTCTCACTCTGCAAGGATCTAATTCTTGCAACAACTTCATTTTCTGCTTCAAACTTTTCTTACTAAATGACCGTATAAAATCACAAAGCAAATTGATGGAATCCTGTCGTACACTGCAAATACTACTACACTTCCAGGTGTACACAGGACCCTTAGGACGTCTCCCTAAAACCTCATTACCTAACACCTCTTCTATCTCTGTTCTCACAAGTTTTTCTTTTTCAACTGGACAACCATCTTTCACTTCATAAGCTCGACCACTGGTGTCAACTGCATGCACCAAATCATTATCCTGGAAATAACTCTCCTCATTAAAAAATGCCTCAGAGCTTGAACTATGCATCCATTCTCCAGAAAAAACTTCACAAAAATTACTACGATTAACTATTCTCTTCCATCTACTATTTCTTTTGAAATCATAAATTACCTTGTTTAGCTTCCTAATTCTATTGATTGTCAAAATAAATAACTTACGTTTAATTTCAAAGGCCTGATCAATAACTTTCTCAACTATTTTTTTTCTCTTATAAAAAACCACTTTCTGCTGACCTTTCTTAATATTTTTTAACAAATTCCCAATTATCCTGTTGCGGAACATTCGTTTACGAATATCCCTAAACTGTTGTTTCCTTCTACTTTCATGCATAGAGTTATCTCTTACTCTAGCAGTAACATTTCTCATTGGCCTTTCCTTACCATTTGAATTCGGTCTCCTTTTCTGGAGTGAAACATTTTCTGTAGTAATATTTTTTTTACTAGACATATTTCTTATGACTGTTTTTCGACTCTTACCCGGTGCTTTCTTGGTGACTTGACAAATCTTTTTGTTAGAGGACTGCTGCAATATTCCATGCTCCTGCTGTCTTTGACGTTTTCCAGCCTTTCTTACTCTTTCTTTGCTAGGCATCCTAAAATCTTGAAATAATGTGCAGTTGAATCTGTGGTAAAATATAATAAAAAATGTTATTAACCACTATTACCCAACAGTAAATTAATAACAGTCATCAAAAACTTAACACACTACTTAAGTATATAATATACTGAAGCCTATCTTCAATTTTTCACTGAACAGGACTCATCTCTTCTTAACCTTGGATAAACCTCACCTACTCTGTGTCCCCTGCACATAATTAAATGTAAAGGGGCAGATTTATATTAACTAGCACATCCCCAGGGATGCACCAGTTAACGTGCACCGCTGCTCTGCCACCCACGGTGTGCCGCATTTACAATCAGATAGGACAAAGCTACATCAAAACCCTGCGCCTGCTTGAAGCAGGCATAGATCTTGACGCAGGTAGGCTGAAAGCTAAAGCAACAACTAAGTGTCGTGTGCAGAACTTACAAAAAAGGAAAAATGGCGTTTAAACCAGTAATGAGACCATGCTAACGTAATACAGAGTAAAAATATCCAGGATCTACATCAGTTTGGGGTTCACGAACCTGGCAGGTACAAGGCACTGAGGCTTTCCACCGTGCATGTCTCATCCCAAAACATATGTTGTTTGTGAATGAAACAATTTCCCAGACCAAATGCTTTGGATTGGCTACTTCTAAAAAATTAAACACCCCTACTATCCCGGAGTTAGAGGAATACGATGGTTGGAGTAATTTTACTCGTTGTCTATTAAAGATTTACAGGCCCTACTCCGTAATTCTTCCTTTAACATTTCCAGTATAAATCCAAAAGGTTGACTGCTTTGGCAACGTGCCTTATCCACGGTTTAATAACGCTGCCTTTTGCTTTATATAAGTTTTCAAATTGTATGAAATATATACCAATAGGTCGTTATTAACCTTTAGGTAGTGGTTTTCTTCATCAAGTCTGGTCGCTTCCATACACATACAGATTTTCAAAGATGATCAAGAACTTTATCTGAATGGAGAGGAATGCACTGAGACGCCAGATCATTCACTAATGTGTAGGCACAGACAGTTACACGGTTCATGCAACAAACACCGACCAAATATGGCTTGCGTGTTGCAAGGCACGCCAGTTCCTGCTATCATCCCCACGTTCAAGTTCTTGGAAAATGGTAGTTATTTGATGCTCAATAATGAAGATTGTTCTGGGTTAATTAAAAGTATTCATTTTATCGTAACAGTAAATGAACGGGTTATTTGCTGCAGAAATGTTCTATTTCCTCCCACACATGAACATAGGGAGTTTTCAATCTGGCCACAAATACCAACCTTGGGAGCACATTTCAACAGCATGGCAAGAATAAGAGCTCTTTTGTCTCAGAGAGAGGTGGCCTTGAGTTCGGCCCGTGAAACTTTCGTGCTTCACATAGCGAACACCCGTACAGAGGTGCAGACCCTTTTAAATACAGATTCGACTTTGCATTTCAGCAAGATTACCCATTCATTTCCATGCAGCAGGAGGCCCATAGGAATGAAGGTGCAATTTGCGATTAGCAATTACCTCATCGCAAATTACGAATTTTTCCGACGGTGCAGGGGTATCTCAAGAACACCCTGCTGCACCCCTGAAAAAAAAATTTGGGGTCATATGGCGCACATAAATTTTGAAAACATTCCTTTACCTCAAAAACGATTTTCAACTCATAATTTGAAAACACTGCACATGGGGAAATGACTTAAAATGTCCTTAAGACACATAAAAGCATTTTTTGATTGCCTTTGCAGCATGTTTCAGTCACCTTTAACATGCCTATGTAACGGAAACATTCAAAATTTAAATTTGCCATGCACAGGTGGGAGCATATTTACAAGCAATTTGCTCCACAGACAAACTTCTTACATTGAAATGGGAAAGACTCTCAATTACCTTATAAAGAAGCAGACACCATTATGTCCTTCTCATCAATATTAAAACCATTGCTTTTTCTCAAAAACGATTTACAAGTCATAATTTGAAAACACTCCACAGCTCCTATGCACATAAAAGCCCTGTCAGTACTAATACTTCACATTTTCTCCAATTACAATTTCTCAAACAAACAAAATCTATTTGTGAAACACTTGAGACAAAGCAACATTTGAAAAACACAACTTTCTTCATAATTTTCTCCTTAAAGCACACTATTTTCTATCTAAATTAAAGAAATTTTTTCTCACCTTAGCAAGTACTTTGAGTTTCAAAACAGTCTCAGAAACACACCAATTTGTCTTCAGCAGAGCAAAAGGTATGCACTCCAGAGTCTGCAGCTATCAAAAGCACAGAAATGCTGTAATTCCTCACACAGATCTCTCATGTCACCCAATCAAAACTCTTCCCTCACTTTTTTTCAAAGCAAAACCCTTCCCCCCTCTGCCCCCTCTCTGCTTTTTCTGCATAGCAACCACCTCTTGCAAGACCTCTCACACAACAATGTTGCAATTGAACTCTGAACTCTCAGTGCACCTGCATATCCAAAGCATTCTTTCATTTAATGATTTTTTCTTCGCCACTCAAAATACATCTTTCAACGAACTCATCCATGCACACTAACTTTCTGTTTTCAGCAATCAAAATCCACCAATCACTCTTACTGCTTCATTAACACAGAAACTCCTCAGTTTTTTTCATTTTACACTCTCATTTTTTCAACTGCCATTTCATTGCCACACTTCATCTGACTGCAAGAGAACCTTCTCTCGCCATGTTTTCTGTCTGGATTGTTGGACATAGCTACATCTATTGGGCTCAAAGGTACGCTGAAAACAGGAATTTACCTAACCTCAATTTACAAGATGTGGAAATTAAGTGGTTTGGCCACAGAGGATTAAAATGTCACCAATTGATACCATTGGTGAAAACCTTTATGCATTTGCCAAAACCTGACCTGTTAATTGTGCACTGTGGAGGTAATGATTTGGGCACTTTGACTGGGGTAGGTCTGGAAATGCTTTTAAAGGACACCTTTGAGCAATTGATGGCACTTTTTCCTCAGACTGCCTTGGTATATTCAAATATATGCCAAAGACAGAAATGGAGGTGGTCGAACCAATTTTGTCCACAAATTGAGAAATCGAGGAAGCATGTAAACAAATCTGTTTCAGCTTACATGAGAGACCATGGAATGGGCTCCCTGTACAACAATAACTTGCGTTACTACATGCAAGATATCTACAGAGGAGATGGAGTTCACTTCTCAGATGAGGGCAACAGAGTTTTCACTCTGAATTTAAGAATGTGCATTGGTACCTACTTATAAGTACCTAAATGTACCATAAACCCAAAAGCTCTTCTCAGAGCTACCCTACATCTGATCACTCACAATTATTATTGTACTCTAACTTTTTTCACTAATTTTCAAGAAAGTACGCTCCCCAGAACGCTTCCCGGTTCGCGAACCGAGCGCACTCCACGCAAAAAAACTAAAAAAACGGTATATATTTTTTTGCCCTGCGAGAACCTTTCAAAGCCTCCACATCAAACCTAGGGGGTCAGGGACGATCTACTATGCCCCCTTATGGTCATTTGCCCCTTCGCTTTGGCCTCCTCTTGTCTCTCGATCCTACCGAGAGACAAGATGGCGGCCGCTACGGACTGTTTGGAATGTTTACAGACGCCGAAAAACCAATCAGCTTCGCAAACCTCCGTAACGCGAAAAGTACGCGAAGCGGAGCGCTGTTACAGATATATATCTTTTTTTGAACGTTAATTTCTCAAAATCCACTGGAGCACATATATTGAGACCTAGCAAAGGCACATCGGGCTACCAGTCCCTACAATTTTGCCAAGTTTCGTGCAAATCCATTCAGCCGTTCGATTATTATTATTATTTTTTTTTTTGCCCCGCGGGGCCCTTTTAAAACCTCCACATCAAACCTAGGGGGTCAGCGAGGATCTACTATTCCCCCTTATGGTCATTTGCCCCTTCGCTTTCGCCTCCTCTTGTCTCTCGATCCTACCGAGAGACAAGATGGCGGCCGCTACGGACTGTTTGGAATGTTGACAGACGCCGGAGAACCAATCAGCTTCGCTTCACAAAGCTCCGTTGCGCGAAAAGTCCGCGAACCAGACCGCTGCCTGGTCCGCGCTTACAGATATATATCTTTTTTTAAACGTTAATTTCTCAAAATCCACTGGAGCACATATATTGAGACCTACAAAAGGCACATCGGGCTACCAGTCCCTACAATTTTGCCAAGTTTCGTGCAAATCCATTCAGCCGTTCGGGCTAAAAGTGAGGCCAACCGCCCTATGGAAATTAACATGGGAAAAACGCGTTTTGGGACCCCCCTTTTTTCTCGGCCCCCCCTTGACGAACCCCCCCAAAATTTTCAAAGGCTGCTCAGAAACAAAATGTGCCATTTTCCTGAAAATTTCAGCCAATTCCGTCCACAAACGGCAAAGTTATTAGACATAGAATTTTCAAAAAACCCATAGAGAAAAAATCCTAACTATATATACCTACTGGCGACCGCCAGTAGGTAATATATATATATATATATATATATATGTATATATATATATATATCCCAACGTAGTTTTGCTCAAGCAAATGGAAGAGCCTCAGTCGGTAAGTTGAAATTTATCGTTTTATTTTCAAGGAGGCCGCATACAGGTTCAGCAAAAAACCGACATCCTTCTTCATCTTGCCAAACCGGTTTCCAGTTTTCACTCTTTCTCAATGGCACAAGTCTTTCAGGAATGATGACTGCAGCCTTTAATGAACTTCGTTTTAAACCGCCATAGTGGGCGTGGCCACTTATTCTGGCTTGCTGATATATATATATATATATATTACCTACTGGCGGTCGCCAGTAGGTATATATAGTTAGGATTTTTTCTCTATGGGTTTTTTGAAAATTCTATGTCTAATAACTTTGGCGTTTGTGGACGGAATTGGCTGATATTTTCAGGAAAATGGCACATTTTGTTTCTGAGCAGCCCTTGAAAATTTGGGGGGGGTTCGTCAAGGGGGGGCTGAGAAAAAAGGGGGGTCCCAAAACGTGTTTTTAACATTGAGTTTTCCATAGGGCGGTTGGCCTCACTTTTAGCCCGAACGGCTGAATGGATTTGCACGAAACTTGGCAAAATTGTAGGGACTGGTAGCCCGATGTGCCTTTTGTAGGTCTCAATATATGTGCTACAGTGGATTTTGAGAAATTAACGTTTAAAAAAAGATATATATCTGTAACAGCGGACCGGGCAGCGCTCCAGGACGCGTACTTTTCGCGCAACGGAGCTTTGTGAAGCGAAGCTGATTGGTTCTCCGGCGTCTGTCAACATTCCAAACAGTCCGTAGCGGCCGCCATCTTGTCTCTCGGTAGGATCGAGAGACAAGAGGAGGCCAAAGCGAAGGGGCAAATGACCATAAGGGGGAATAGTAGATCCTCGCTGACCCCCTACGTTTGATGTGGAGGTTTTAAAAGGGCCCCGCGGGGCAAAAAAAAACAAAATAATAATAATCGAACGGCTGAATGGATTTGCACGAAACTTGGCAAAATATTAGGGACTGGTAGCCCGATGTGCCTTTGCTAGGTCTCAATATATGTGCTCCAGTGGATTTTGAGAAATTAACGTTAAAAAAGAAGATATATATCTGTAACAGCGCTCCGCTTTGCGTACTTTTCGCGTTACGGAGCTTTGCGAAGCTGATTGGTTCTCCGGCGTCTGTCAACATTCCAAACAGTCCGTAGCGGCCGCCATCTTGTCTCTCGGTAGGATTGAGAGACAAGAGGAGGCCAAAGCGAAGGGGGAAATGACCATAAGGGGGCATAGTAGATCCTTCCTGACCTCTTAGGTTTGATGTACCATTTTGCCAAGTTTGGTGTAATTCCGTTCAGCCATTCAGGCTGTAGACGTATGTAAATGTCCTATGGAAAATTGCATGGGGAAAACACATTTGAAAGTGTTGAAATTTAGAACCAATTAAAATGTTACTTTGGTTTTGTATTTGTGTGTGATGAAAGTTAATTGGTTATGTATATATGTCAAATGAGAGGAAACCACAGCCATTTTGTGATACTACTGTCTGAGGTACATTTGTGAGGAATTTTTGGTGGTGAATTTCTGGTGTTTGATTTACACAGTACTAGCACTTCTGCTACTTTTAAAAAGGTGAGTTGTTAATTTGTAAGGGGAACTATGTTGTACACTTGAAGATAATTTGAAAAATGTTTTCTGTTATTTATTTGCAGTCCTTCTGTTATACTAAATACTTGATAAAGTTAGTTTTATATTATGTATTACTAAAAACGATAAATGAAAGTGATTATTTTTTTCTGCAATTTACAGCAAGCAATTTCAAAATAAAATGGCTCACAATGAAGAGACCGTGGCAATTTCTTTTGAATTGTCCACTACATTGATTGAAATTGAGAGCACCAATAATGAAATATTGTCACAAGGAGGACATGACTTGTATGATTCCATTAGATTGATTGAAATGGACAGCACCAAGAATGAAATATTGTCACAAGGAGATGACTTGAATGATTCCACTACATTGATTGAAATTGAGAGCACCAATAATGAAATATTGTCACAAGGAGGAGATGACTTGTATGATTCCATTAGATTGATTGAAATGGACAGCACCAATAATGAAATATTGTCACAAGGAGGAGATGACTTGAATGATTCCACTACATTGATTGAAATTGAGAGCACCAATAATGAAATATTGTCACGAGGAGATGACTTGAATGATTCCACTACATTGATTGAAATTGACAGCACCAATAATGAAATATAGTCACAAGGAGGAGATGACTTGAATGATTTTTTTGATCAATCTCTTGATGGCGAATTTATCGAGTGTTTGGAGACCATAGAGTTACAAGAATCATCATTGGAGACTTTTAATGAGGACATTGCTGATGAGGACATGTTACTAGTTCTTTCAAATTTAGAAAATTCTGAAGAATAAATTTATATTTAGAAATCAAAAATTGTTTGAGACATTATTCATTTTTATTTTTAATTTATGAGGTTGTAGCGAAGTGATTGTAGTATAAAATGAGACTTATAGTATAGAGTGCAAAATTTTTATGTTACATGGTAAGTTTACTCATATTTACTTCCCTTCTGCCACTATATTATCTCCAATGTGTATTTGACATCTCTTCTTCATCTCCGGCCTCCTTTCTCTCACTGTGTGTCTCCGATGCATCTTATCGCTGCTATTTTGTGTAATTACAGAAGAGAGTAAAATAAAATAGTTCGGAACGTGAAAAGGGGGCAAAGTAGAGTACTCCTCACCCCCTAGGCCTTTTTAGGCGGTCCCAAAAGGATCAGTTTCTGCTTTCCTGAGAGATTATGGTATGAGTTCCATATACCACAATAACTTGCATTACAACATGCAAGATATCTATCTCCTATTACCAACTTTTGGAGATATTCGCGCTAAGCGCGAATATCTCCAAAAAGTAACACCTGCCCTGAGCAGTTCTTAGCCATGTTATCCAATGGGAGGTGGATAACATGGCTAAGAGCATTAGCTCGGTAATGCATGAATATCGCTGAGTTTTTAGCGATATTCATGCATTGCGGCCGTTTATTATCGCATTTGCGATAAACCTTGATAATAGCAAGGTTTATCTTCGATAATTTCTGACGATGCTTAGTGGTAAAAAATTGGTTGGTAAGCATCGTTAGCGATAAATATCGCTTAACTTTGGTAATATGCCCCAACGTCTGTTAACGTTCGATTCGAAGGAAATGAGGAAGTGTTGAAAAACATTGTCTGCGCCATCTTGCCTTTTTTGAAATGCCACACTTTTGTCGTGCACGGCAGCCATTTTAGATGTCTTGACCAGACCCACTCTCTGCACGCTGTCGATTCGTAGCATGGCTCCTCACCCACGCAAGCATCTTCCCTAGGCACTGGTCACCACCGCTCTCTGTCTTATGCATGGGCAATAAACCTTCCCCCATCTGCGCTGCTCTTCCCTGAGAATCACACTCTGTGCCCGCCCGACACCTCCCTTTCGCCCTATTCACTACCGCACCCTCTGACACTCCTCTTTCTCTGTGTCCGATTGTCCAGGCTATCAGCTAGCCCTGCAGATGTAGTTTATGGCCCCAGCTGTAAAGAATCACCCCTCTTCAAAGGAGTTATAGTAGATCAAGGCCCACACCCGATGAGATCCGTCACACCACACGTGTTCCTACTATCTGAAAACCATCCTGTATTGTGATTGGGGAGGGGACCGAGCCTGAAGCGGAAGATTCCAGGAATGACTCTTTGTACATCAAAGTTTTTACAATTATGTGTCACATTAAAAATATATAGCACTCCAACAAAGTAGTAGGAATATAAAACTTTAATAACATATAAATATATACAAGAAAACAAAAACAGTAAAAACATTTAAACAACGAAGAGACCGTGGCAATTTCTTTTGAATTATCCAATAGATTTATTGAAATTGACAGCACCAATAATGAAATATTCTTGTCAGTAGCGGTCTGTTGTGCGAATAGTTCCAAGGCAGCAGAACGCGCTGAAATCTAGATGGCACGAAAGTGATGTCTAGTAAGTTGCCGCCCAGCAAAAAACGGCGTGGGGCGCCGCGGGGGTGAGTGAGTCCAGTAGGCACCACAGCTATTCTTACCGGCATTGCAGAATTACTGCTGGGGACAATGCCTGTGCTGTAGCAGGGTCACAGCAGAAAAAAAAAGGATTCTGTTGAAGATGTTGTTGGTTTTCAATTTGAAAACAGTTCTGGTGTCAACTGCTATGCTAATGTAGTGGTTAATGTTTTGTTTTCTCTAGAAAATGTAAAAGAGGGGGAGGCAGTCCAAAGTTCCGTTAAAAGGGCAAAGGAAAGGATCGGTGGTTTGAACTATCAGTCAAAAAGGGGAGGGGGTGCAATAATTTTTCCTACCGGGTCACACTGTGCTTTCACCGGAAGTGAGGTCTGCAGGATTCTAGTAATTCAAAGTGAGGCTGGCGCCAGCATGGGAGCGCCGACGTCCTGCGGATACAGTTTCGTCACTCCACGGGCGATCATGGCAGTCATTCCCCATCGGGGGTCGGAGACTCCCGCGGCTCCTCTAGAATCTTCAAGGTCGTGGAGGACTACGGTGGTGGAGTCAACCAGTGACCGGGCCATTTCTTTATGCTGGGCCCGCTCTTTCCAGGTCGACCGCCATTTTGAGAGTTCGGCAGCTACCGGCGATCGCGGGGTCACATGAGCGGACGGGCTCCACCCTGCCGGGCGAGATGTTGCAGCATGGCCACAGTGGAAGAACCCTTTTCCGGGCGCCTGGAGCGCTGAGGGTGCAGCTGGGAAGCCTCCACCTGGGGAGGCGGGAGAGGCCTGTTCGCAACGTCTCTCCCTCCCAGTGCACCCCACGGCGTCTCGCTTGAGATTTGTTATGGCCGGACCAGGCGATGAGGACGAGGGGGGGGGGGTCGGAGGCATGTGCAAGACATCCCCCCCCAGTGTTGTCGCAGCCATTATAAAAGAAAGAAGTGTCCCGTCCGTCTTCGGGCCGGGCTTCCGGTGGATGTCGGCCGGACGCCCCTGGCTCTGGCCCCATGAACGGGTTTCTTGGTTTATCGGCTGCAGCCGGATCCCGTCGGCCTCGGCCCCCCGACCGTTGGTGGTCGGACCGGAAGAGCATGTGGCGGGACTACCTGCAACTCTCAAGGGCCACCGCGGCCGGACTGGGAGAGAGAGGGGAGGGTCGAGGAGACATTCCCCCCCCTGCAACTGTTCAGCGTTGTAAAGGCAATCCCCTGGCCGGGTCCCGCTGGCCTCGGCCTCTCCTCCGGCTACACCCTACGTTAGGATCTCCTGGCCGAGGCGTGGCAGCAGGACCTGCCTTATATGGGCTGCTCCCGGCTGGGCGTAGCCGGAACCCTGCCCCACCTTGGAAGTTTCCAGAGTGGGGGTGGATGTTCTACTGACTTGCATTTTCCCTAGTCTATCGATTTTTTTGGCGTGGCAGGCGGTGGGACAGCGAGGGGTGATTTGGTTTCTCTGACTGTTTTTCTGGTCTCTCACCACTGGCATATTTTAACGTTTTCTTGTTTCTAGGACATTAATAGGTTTTATCATTACGTTATGTTATCGTTTCTTTGTTCGTTGTTTAATAAAAGTTCATGTTCATCAGTGGCCTACTGATTTTCGTTTTCCTATTTTTTTCTTTCCAGGTTGTTTCATGGTAAAGTTTCTGTTAACAGGATACAGTGATCACTTCGTTATTATTGCATATGTCCTTTTCACTAGGGGTGCTCTCTGGTCGGGCCAGATGACGTATCTCTAGTAAATGGTCCGGGTGAAAAAGGTGCATCAATCAGTGGGGAGTAGATAGGCATGACAGATTACAACGGGGGAGAAAGGTCCGCATTACGTACCCTTTCACTACTTGCAAAGATTTTCCTACGTTTATTTGCAAACAGGGAATACCTCCAAAAAGAACTAATTCCCAAACAGTCAATGTTCGGACAATCAATCAATCAATGAGGAATGAAATAGGTACGACGTGTTAAAGGCTTGCGTTACCTACCCTTCACTATCTGCAAAGGGAGAGAGAATATTCCTATTCTTCCTCGTTTGCAGGTAGAGAAGATCCTTAAGAGAATTAACTTCGAACAATTCAATGCTCGATTGAAACAATCAACAAGGGGTACTGTGAACACAAATGAACGCCGCTTATATACATACGCATTGCTATTTTCAACAGGTTGTTCCTAATGTTTCTATTTTAGCGAGGTCAAAAAGAGATCCCATTAGTGGCCTACTGATTTTGCTCGATTCCTTTTGTTTTTTTACACGATTTTTCGCTATCTGCAAAGACTAAACAGAGTATTGCAACTCTGTGCTTGTTTGTAAATAGAGAATGAACCAAAGAGAACAATCAATCAAATGGAGAGAGAAGCAGGCACGACGGATTACAAAGGGGGCAAAGGGCTGCGTTAACTACCCTTCACTATCTGCAAAGAGAGAGTACTCCTAATAGAAATGAGGGGTGGGGGGCAGCATTCAAAGCAGATCAGTGTGCATAAACACGAAAATGTTTTTACTTACCACGTACTTGACATTCGACAGCTTATGATATTTGCTATTAAAAAACCATTGAAATTCACTGAAAAAACCATAGGTTATAGACCATATATAGTTAGGAATTAGCATTTACAAAACCTTGAAAATTCACTGAAAAAACCATAGGTTATACACCATATATAGTTAGGAATTAGCATTTAAAAAACCTTATTTTACTCACACAAAACCATTGAAATTCCATATATAGTTAGTTGCACTAACTATATATCGCGCACCCGCAATCCACTGCTGATCATGTCACATATTACATCATTCATGACATGGTCAGTGACATCACTGATGACATCTCAAATGACATCACTGATGAGATCACTGATGACATCATCCAGTGACTGTGTGTTTCTGTAAAGTTTAAATATGTTTTACATATTGAAGAATGAGTAGATGTATAAGTGTCTGGACGAAGGATTTAGTAGGTGCATGACTGAATGTATGAGTGAGTGATTAAATGTGTCTCACTGAGTGCATGGGTTAGTGACTAAACTGTCTTAATTTGTGCATCATTATGTCTGTTGTTCTGTAAACTGCTGCATGTGTTGATCAGTAGCTATATGATTAACTATATGGGTTATTGATTGATTGTCCAAGTATTTGTATAGGAGACTGAGTGTGTGTGTGGCTGGCTGGGAGGTGTGTGACTCTGTGCAGATCAATGTGTACTTGTATCAATGATTGTATAAGAAAGTAAGTATGTGTTAGTATATGTTTGAAAATGTAAGGTGCTCTATGTTTAACTGTATAGACAAGAAAATGGAAGTGTGATTGATTCTTTACAGGACTGACTAGGTGTGTGAGTAACTCCATGGATGAGTGGCAGAGTGTAAGTGTCTGTATAGGTGTATGAGTGCATATGATAGTGTTGTAAAGATGAGTGATTGTATGTATGAATGATTGTATGGGTGAATGAGTGAATGTGTGTGTAGACGTAGGAATCAGTGAGTACGTATGTAGTAACTAGTAATGGTGTGTCAATGGTTTCAAAAATTATACTCTGTATTTAACACTGGGTGAAACAGAGGTTATATTAAAACGTGAGGAGATGCATTGTATTGTCACATGAATGATATCATCAGTGATGTGGTCATTGATGTCAAATGAGATGTCATCAGTGATCTCATCAGTGATGTCATTTGAGATGTCATCAGTGATGTCATCAGTGATGTCACTGACCATGTCATGAATGATGTAATATGTGACATGATCAGCAGTGGATTGCGGGTGCGCGATATATAGTTAGTGCAACTAACTATATATGGAATTTCAATGGTTTTGTGTGAGTAAAATAAGGTTTTTTAAATGCTAATTCCTAATTATATATGGTGTATAACCTATGGTTTTTTCAGTGAATATATATATATATATATATATATATATATTACCTACTGGCGGTCGCCAGTAGGTATATATAGTTAGGATTTTTTCTCTATGGGATTTTTGAAAATTCTACGTCTAATAACGTTGGCGTTTGTGGACGGAATTGGCTGAAATTTTCAGGAAAATGGCACATTTTGTTTCTGAGCAGCCCTTGAAAATTTGGGGGGGGTTCGTCAAGGGGGGGCCGAGAAAAAAGGGGGGTCCCAAAACGTGTTTTTAACATTGAGTTTTCCATAGGGCGGTTGGCCTCACTTTTAGCCCGAACGGCTGAATGGATTTGCACGAAACTTGGCAAAATTGTAGGGACTGGTAGCCCGATGTGCCTTTTGTAGGTCTCAATATATGTGCTTTAGTGGATTTTGAGAAATTAACGTTCAAAAAAAGATATATATCTGTAACAGCGGACCGGTGAGCGCTCCGGTTCGCGGACTTTTTGCGCAACGGAGCTTTGTGAAGCGAAGCTGATTGGTTCTCCGGCGTCTGTAAACATTCCAAACAGTCCGTAGCGGCCGCCATCTTGTCTCTCGGTAGGATCGAGAGACAAGAGGAGGCCAAAGCGAAGGGGCAAATGACCATAAGGGGGCATAGTAGATCCTCGCTGACCCCCTAGGTTTGATGTGGAGGTTTTAAAAGGGCCCCGCGGGGCAAAAAAAAAAATAATAATAATAATCGAACGGCTGAATGGATTTGCACGAAACTTGGCAAAATATTAGGGACTGGTAGCCCGATGTGCCTTTGCTAGGTCTCAATATATGTGCTCCAGTGGATTTTGAGAAATTAACGTTCAAAAAAAGATATATATCTGTAACAGCGCTCCGCTTCAAGTACTTTTCGTGTTACGGAGCTTTGCGAAGCTGATTGGTTCTCCGGCGTCTGTCAACATTCCAAACAGTCCGTAGCGGCCGCCATCTTGTCTCTCGGTAGGATTGAGAGACAAGAGGAGGCCAAAGCGAAGGGGGAAATGACCATAAGGGGGTATAGTAGAGTCTTCCTGACCTCTTAGGTTTGATGTACCATTTTGCCAAGTTTGGTGTAATTCCGTTCAGCCATTCAGGCTGTAGACGTATGTAAATGTCCTATGGAAAATTGCATGGGGAAAACACATTTGAAAGTGTTGAAATTTAGAACCAATTAAAATGTTACTTTGGTTTTGTATTTGTGTGTGATGAAAGTTAATTGGTTATGTATATATGTCAAATGAGAGGAAACCACAGCCATTTTGTGATACTACTGTCTGAGGTACATTTGTGAGGAATTGTTGGTGGTGAATTTCTGGTGTTTGATTTACACAGTACTAACACTTCTCCTACTTTTAAAAAGGTGAGTTGTTAATTTGTAAGGGGAACTATGTTGTACACTTGAAGATAATTTGAAAAATGTTTTCTGTTATTTATTTGCAGTCCTTCTGTTATACTAAATACTTGATAAAGTTAGTTTTATATTATGTATTACTAAAAACGATAAATGAAAGTGATTATTTTTTTCTGCAATTTACAGCAAGCAATTTCAAAATAAATGGCTCACAATGAAGAGACCGTGGCAATTTCTTTGTAAGGGGAACTATGTTGTACACTTGAAGATAATTTGAAAAATGTTTTCTGTTATTTATTTGCAGTCCTTCTGTTATACTAAATACTTGATAAAGTTAGTTTTAAATTATGTATTACTAAAAACGATAAATGAAAGTGATTATTTTTTTCTGCAATTTACAGCAAGCAATTTCAAAATAAAATGGCTCACAATGAAGAGACCGTGGCAATTTCTTTTGAATTGTCGACTACATTGATTGAAATTGAGAGCACCAATAATGAAATATTGTCACAAGGAGGAGATGACTTGTATGATTCCATTAGATTGATTGAAATGGACAGCACCAATAATGAAATATTGTCACAAGGAGATGACTTGAATGATTCCACTACATTGATTGAAATGGAGAGCACCAATAATGAAATATTGTCACAAGGAGGAGATGACTTGAATGATTCCACTACATTGATTGAAATTGACAGCACCAATAATGAAATATTGTCACAAGGAGGAGATGACTTGAATGATTTTTTTGATCAATCTGTTGATGGCGAATTTATCGAATGTTTGGAGGCCATAGAGTTAGAAGAATTATCATTGCAGACTTTTCATGAGGAAATTGCTGATGAGGACATGGTACTAGTTCTTTCAAATTTAGAAAATTCTGAAGAATAAATTTATATTTAGAAATCAAAAATTGTTTGAGACATTATTCATTTTTATTTTTAATTGATGAGGTTGTAGCGAAGTGATTGTAGTATAAAATGAGACTTATAGTATAGAGTGCAACATTTTTATGTTACATGGTAAGTTTACTCATATTTACTTCCCTTCTGCCACTATATTATCTCCAATGTGTATTTGACATCTCTTCTTCATCTCCGGCCTCCTTTCTCTCACTGTGTGTCTCCGCTGCATCTTATTGCTGCGATTTTGTGTAATTACAGAAGAGAGTAAAATAAAATAGTTCGGAACGTGAAAAGGGAGCAAAGTAGAGTACCCCTCACCCCCTAGGTCTTTTTAGGCGGTCCCAAAAGGATCAGTTTCTGCTTTCCTGAGAGATTATGGTATGAGTTCCATATACCACAATAATTTGCATTACAACATGCAAGATATCTATCTCCTATTACCAACTTTTGGAGATATTCGCGTTAAGCGCGAATATCTCCAAAAAGTAACACCTGCCCTGAGCAGTTCTTAGCCATGTTATCCAATGGGAGGTGGATAACATGGCTAAGAGCATTAGCTCGGTAATGCATGAATATCGCTGACTTTTTAGCGATATTCATGCATTGCGGCCGTTTATTATCGCATTTGCGATAAACCTTGGTAATAGCAAGGTTTATCTTCGATAATTTCAGACGATGCTTAGCGGTTAAAAAATTCGTTGGTAAGCATCGTTAGCGATAAATATCGCTTAACTTTGGTAATATGCACCAACGTCTGTTAACGTTCGATTGGAAGGAAATGAGGAAGTGTTGAAAAACATTGTCTGCGCCATCTTGCCTTTTTTGAAATGCCACACTTTTGTCGTGCACGGCAGCCATTTTAGATGCCTTGAGCAGACCCACTCTCTGCACGCTGTCGATTCGGAGCATGGCTCCCCACCCTCACAAGCATCTTCCCCAGGCACTGGTCACCCCCGCTCTCTGTCTTATGCATCGGCAATAAACCTCCCCCCATCTGCGCTGCTCTTCCCTGAAAATCACACTCTGTGCCTGCCCGACACCTCCCTTTCGCCCTATTCACTACCGCACCCTCTGACACTCCTCTTCCTCTGTGTCCGATTGTCCAGACTATCAGCTAGCCCTGCAGATGTAGTTTATGGCTCCAGCTGTAAAGAATCACCCCTCTTCAAAGGAGTTATAGTAGATCAAGGCCCACACCCGATGAGATCCGTCACACCACACGTGTTCCTACTATCTGAAAACCATCCTGTATTGTGATTGGGGAGGGGACCGAGCCTGAAGCGGAAGATTCTAGGAATGACTCTTTGTACATCAAAGTTTTTACAATTATGTGTCACTTTAAAAATATATAGCACTCCAACAAAGTAGTAGGAATATAAAACTTTAATAACATATAAATATATACAACAAAACAAAAACAGTAAAAACATTTAAACAACGAAGAGACCGTGGCAATTTCTTTTGAATTATCCACTACATTTATTGAAATTGACAGCACCAACAATGAAATATTCTCACAAGGAGGAGATGACTTGAATGATTTTTTTGATCAATCTCTTGATGGCGAATTTATCGAATGTTTGGAGACCATAGAGTTACAAGAATCATCAATGCAGACTTTTCATGAGGAAATTCCTGATGAGATGATTGAAGAGGAAATTCCTGATGAGGACCTGTTATTAGTTCTTTCAAATTATGAAAATTCAGAAGATGTTGCCTGGGGGTGGGTCGTCAGTAGCAGTCTGTTGTGCGAATAGTTCCAAGGCAGCAGAACGCGCTGAAATCTAGATGGCACGAAAGTGATGTCTAGTAAGTTGCCGCCCAGCAAATAACGGCGTGGGGCACCGCGGGGGTGAGTGAGTCCAGTAGGCACCACAGCTATTCTTACCGGCATTGCAGAATTACTGCTGGGGACAATGCCTGTGCTGTAGCAGGGTCACAGCAGAAACAAAAAGGATTCTGTTGAAGATGTTGTTGGTTTTCAATTTGAAAACAGTTCTGGTGTCAACTGCTATGCTAATGTAGTGGTTAATGTTTTGTTTTCTCTAGAAAATGTAAAAGAGGGGGAGGCAGTCCAAAGTTCCGTTAAAAGGGCAAAGGAAAGGATCGGTGGTTTGAACTATCAGTCAAAAAGGGGAGGGGGTGCAACAATTTTTCCTTATGGGTCACACTGTGCTTTTACCGGAACTGAGGTCTGCAGGATTCTAGTAATTCAAAGTGAGGCTGGCGCCAGCATGGGAGCGCCGACGTCCCGCGGATACAGTTTCGTCACTCCACGGGCGATCATGGCAGTCATTCCCCATCGGGGGTCGGAGACTCCCGCGGCTCCTCTAGAATCTTCAAGGTCGTGGAGGACTACGGTGGTGGAGTCAACCAGTGACCGGGCCATTTCTTTATGCTGGGCCCGCTCTTGCCAGGTCGACCGCCATTTTGAGAGTTCGGTAGCTACTGGCGATCGCGGGGTCAAATGAGCGGACGGGCTCCACCCTGCCGGGCGAGACGTTGCAGCATGGCTACAGTGGAAGAACCCTTTTCCGGGCGCCTGGAGCGCTGAGGGTGCAGGTGGGAAGCCTCCACCTGGGGAGGCGGGAGAGGCCTGTTCGCACCGTCTCTCCCTCCCAGTGCACCCCACGGCTTCTCGCTTGACATTTGTTATGGCCGGACCAGGCGATGAGGACGAGGGGGGGGTGGGTCGGAGGCATGTGCAAGACATCCCCCCCCCCAGTGTTGTCGCAGCCATTATTCAAGAAAGAAGAAGTGTCCCGTCCGTCTTCGGGCCGGGCTTCCGGTAGATGTCGGCCGGACGCCCCTGGCTCTGGCCCCATGAACGGGTTTCTTGGTTTATCGGCTGCAGCCGGATCCCGTCGGCCTCGGCCCCCCGACCGTTGGTGGCCGGACCGGAAGAGCATGTGGCGGGACTACCTGAAACTGTCAAGGGCCACCGCGGCCGGACTGGGAGAGAGAGGGGAGGGTCGAGGAGACATTCCCCCCCCTGCAACTGTTCAGCGTTGTAAAGGCAATCCCCTGGCCGGGTCCCGCTGGCCTCGGCCTCTCCTCCGGCTACACCCTACGTTAGGATCTCCTGGCCGAGGCGTGGCAACAGGATCCGCCTTATATGGGCTGCTCCCGGCTGGGCGTAGCCGCAACCCTGCCCCACCTTGGTAGTTTCCAGAGTGGGGGCGGATGTTCTACTGACTTGCATTTTCCCTAGTCTATCGATTTTTTGGGCGTGGCAGGCGGTGGGACAGCGAGGGGTGATTTGGTTTCTCTTACTGTTTTTCTGGTCTCTCACCACTGGCATATTTTAACGTTTTCTTGTTTCTAGGACATTAATAGGTTTTATCATTACGTTATGTTATCGTTTCTTTGTTCGTTGTTTAATAAAAGTTCATGTTCATCAGTGGCCTACTGATTTTCGTTTTCCTATTCTTTTCTTTCCAGGTTGTTTCATGCTAAAGTTTCTGTTAACAGGATACAGTGATCACTTCGTTATTTTTGCATATGTCCTTTTCACTAGGGGTGCTCTCTGGTCGGGCCAGATGACCTATCTCTAGTAAATGGTCCGGGTGAAACAGGTGCATCAATCAGTGGGGAGTAGATAGGCATGACAGATTACAACGGGGGAGAAAGGTCCGCATTACGTACCCTTTCACTACTTGCAAAGATTTTCCTACGTTTATTTGCAAACCGGGAATACTTCCAAAAAGAACTAATTCCCAAACAGTCAATGTTCGGACAATCAATCAATCAATGAGGAATGAAATAAGTACAACGTGTTAAAGGCTTGCGTTACCTACCCTTCACTATCTGCAAAGGGAGAGAGAATATTCCTATTCTTCCTCGTTTGCAGGCAGAGAAGATCCTTAAGAGAACCAACTTCGAACAATTCAATGCTCGATTCAAACAATCAACAAGGGGTACTGTGAACACAAATGAACACCGCTTATGTACATACACATTGCTATTTTCAACAGGTTGTTCCTAATGTTTCTATTTTAGCGAGGTCAAAAAGAGATTCCATTAGTGGCCTACTGATTTTGCTCGATTCCTTTTGTTTTTTTACACGATTTTTCGCTATCTGCAAAGACTAAACAGAGTATTGCGACTCTGTGCTTGTTTGTAAATAGAGAATGAACCAAAGAGAACAATCAATCAAATGGAGAGAGAAGCAGGCACGACGGATTACAACGGGGGCAAAGGCCTGCGTTAACTACCCTTCACTATCTGCAAAGAGAGAGTACTCCTAATAGAAATGAGGGGTGGGGAGCAGCATTCAAAGCAGATCAGTGTGCATAAACACGAAAATGTTTTTACTTACCACGTACTTGACATTCGACAGTTTATGATATTTGCTATTAAAAAACCATTGAAATTCACTGAAAAAACCATAGGTTATAGACCATATATAGTTAGGAATTAGCATTTACAAAACCTTGAAAATTCACTGAAAAAACCATAGGTTATAGACCATATATAGTTAGGAATTAGCATTTAAAAAACCTTATTTTACTCACACAAAACCATTGAAATTCCATATATAGTTAGTTGCACTAACTATATATTGCGCACCCGCAATCCACTGCTGATCATGTCACATATTACATCATTCATGACATGGTCAGTGACATCACTGATGACATCACTGATGACATCTCAAATGACATCACTGATGACATCACTGATGACAACATCCAGTGACTGTATGTTTCTGTAAAGTTAAAATATGTCTTACATATTGAAGAATGAGTGGATGTATAAGTGTCTGGATGAAGGATTTAGTAGGTGCGTGACTGACTGTATGAGTGAGTGATTAAATGTGTCTCACTGAATGCATGGGTTAGTGACTAAACTGTCTTAATTTGTGCATTATTATGTCTGTTGTGATATAAACTGCTGCATGTGTTGATCATTAGCTATACGAGAGGCTATATGTGTTATTGATTGGTTGCCCAAGTATTTGTATGGGAGATTGAGTTTGTGTAGGGGTGGCTGGGAGGTGTGTGACTCTGTGCATAGATGTGTGAGCAGTTGATTCACTAGGTGTATGAGTTCAAGAGTGCATTTGGAAACAGCTACATGGGCAGTTGACTGTGTGCATGAGTGTATTGGTGAGTGAATGGATATCTCAGTGCTACATGTCAAAGTAAGTACATATGTAAAACACAGTACATGTGAGAGTTGACATATATAAATAACTGTGCATAAGAGCCAGTGAATGTGTGAGTGGCTGTATGGATCATTGTGAACTTGTATCCGGGATTGTATAAGAGAGTAAATATGTGTTAGTATGTGTTTGAATAAGTAAGGTGTGTATAACTGTATAGTTGAGAAAATGGAGGTGTGATTGATTCTTAGCATGACTGACTAGGTGTGTGTGTAACTTCATGGATGAGTGACAGTCTGTGAGTGTCTGTTTACACTGAGTGTATCTAAGGTTATATTAGAGTCTGAAGAGGTTCATCGTATTATCACATGAATGATGTCATCAGTGATGTGATCAGTAATGTCAAATGAGATGTCATCAGTGATGTCATCAGTGATGTCATTTGAGATGTCATCAGTGATGTCATCAGTGATGTCATTTGAGATGTCATCAGTGATGTCATCAGTGATGTCACTGACCATGTCATGAATGATGTAATATGTGACATGATCAGCAGTGGATTGCGGGTGCGCGATATATAGTTAGTGCAACTAACTATATATGGAATTTCAATGGTTTTGTGTGAGTAAAATAAGGTTTTTTAAATGCTAATTCCTAACTATATATGGTCTATAACCTATGGTTTTTTCAGTGAATATATATATATATATATATATATATATATATATATATATATATATCACACAACACAGTTTGCCTGCTGTAAGAAAAGCCTCAATCAGGTAGGTAGGTTTGCGCCAAAGATTTATTGAAGGAAACACATCTTCCAAAAAACAAGCAGTGCCTCACACACGATCTTAGCCTTGCCCTACGCGTTTCATGTTGCCACTTCCTCAGGGGCTGCAGGCATGTTGAAAGCAAAGTCACGGCAGTTTTTTGATTGCACTTATTTTGAAACAAAAGGTCTCCACCCTAGTGGGCGTGGCCTAACGCTAGGCCTGCTGGAACTTGAAGTGCCATCATATTTCTACAGTGAGCAGTCGTGAAATTGCTTAATATTGTGAAATTGAAATCCCAAGTGGGTAGCGACGACCATGTTCGTGTTTGGAATAGTCATCTCATTCCTTCAATGGCATACCTGACTCAAAACTGCAGCGTCGGGTGGCGCCTCAGCAAGAACTGCACGGAGGTGCAGCCGGGCTCTTCTCGCGGCTCAGGCTGGACTGCTTTAACATCACACAACACAGTTTGCTTGCTGTAAGAAAAGCCTCAATCAGGTAGGTAGGTTTGCGCCAAAGATTTATTGAAGGAAACACATCTTCCAAAAAACAAGCAGTGCCTCGCACACGATCTTAGCCTTGCCCTACGCGTTTCATGTTGCCACTTCCTCAGGGGCTGCAGGCATGTTGAAAGCAAAGTCACAGCAGTTTTTTGATTGCACTTATGTTGAAACAAAAGGTCTCCACCCTAGTGGGCGTGGCCTAACGCTAGGCCTGCTGGAACTTGAAGTGCCATCCTGTTTCTACAGTGAGCAGTCGTGAAATTGCTTAATATTGTGAAATTGAAATCCCAAGTGGGTAGCGACGACCATGTTCGTGTTTGGAATAGTCATCTCATTCCTTCAATGGCATACCTGACTTAAAACTGCAGCGTCGGGTGGCGCCTCAGCAAGAACTGCACGGAGGTGCAGCCGGGCTCTTCTCGCGGCTCAGGATGGACCGCTTTAACATCACACAACACAGTTTGCCTGCTGTAAGAAAAGCCTCAATCAGGTAGGTAGGTTTGAGCCAAAGATTTATTGAAGGAAACACATCTTCCAAAAAACAAGCAGTGCCTCACACACGATCTTAGCCTTGCCCTACGCGTTTCATGTTGCCACTTCCTCAGGGGCTGCAGGCATGTTGAAAGCAAAGTCACGGCAGTTTTTTGATTGCACTTATGTTGAAACAAAAGGTCTCCACCCTAGTGGGCGTGGCCTAACGCTAGGCCTGCTGGAACTTGAAGTGCCATCATGTTTCTACAGTGAGCAGTCGTGAAATTGCTTAATATTGTGAAATTGAAATCCCAAGTGGGTAGCGACGACCATGTTCGTGTTTGGAATAGTCATCTCATTCCTTCAATGGCATACCTGACTCAAAACTGCAGCGTCGGGTGGCGCCTCAGCAAGAACTGCACGGAGGTGCAGCCGGGCTCTTCTCGCGGCTCAGGATGGACCGCTTTAACATCACACAACACAGTTTGCCTGCTGTAAGAAAAGCCTCAATCAGGTAGGTAGGTTTGCGCCAAAGATTTATTGAAGGAAACACATCTTCCAAAAAACAAGCAGTGGCTCGCACACGATCTTAGCCTTGCCCTACGCGTTTCATGTTGCCACTTCCTCAGGGGCTGCAGGCATGTTGAAAGCAAAGTCACAGCAGTTTTTTGATTGCACTTATGTTGAAACAAAAGGTCTCCACCCTAGTGGGCGTGGCCTAACGCTAGGCCTGCTGGAACTTGAAGTGCCATCATGTTTCTACAGTGAGCAGTCGTGAAATTGCTTAATATTGTGAAATTGAAATCCCAAGTGGGTAGCGACGACCATGTTCGTGTTTGGAATAGTCATCTCATTACTTCAATGGCATACCTGACTCAAAACTGCAGCGTCGGGTGGCGCCTCAGCAAGAACTGCACGGAGGTGCAGCCGGGCTCTTCTCGCGGCTCAGGCTGGACCGCTTTAACATCACACAACACAGTTTGCCTGCTGTAAGAAAAGCCTCAATCAGGTAGGTAGGTTTGCGCCAAAGATTTATTGAAGGAAACACATCTTCCAAAAAACAAGCAGTGCCTCGCACACGATCTTAGCCTTGCCCTACGCGTTTCATGTTGCCACTTCCTCAGGGGCTGCAGGCATGTTGAAAGCAAAGTCACGGCAGTTTTTTGATTGCACTTATGTTGAAACAAAAGGTCTCCACCCTAGTGGGCATGGCCTAACGCTAAGCCTGCTGGAACTTGAAGTGCCATCATGTTTCTACAGTGAGCAGTCGTGAAATTGCTTAATATTGTGAAATTGAAATCCCAAGTGGGTAGCGACGACCATGTTCGTGTTTGGAATAGTCATCTCATTACTTCAATGGCATACCTGACTCAAAACTGCAGCGTCGGGTGGCGCCTCAGCAAGAACTGCACGGAGGTGCAGCCGGGCTCTTCTCGCGGCTCAGGCTGGACCGCTTTAACATCACACAACACAGTTTGCCTGCTGTAAGAAAAGCCTCAATCAGGTAGGTAGGTTTGCGCCAAAGATTTATTGAAGGAAACACATCTTCCAAAAAACAAGCAGTGCCTCGCACACGATCTTACCCACTTGGGATTTCAATTTCACAATATTAAGCAATTTCACGACTGCTCACTGTAGAAACATGATGGCACTTCAAGTTCCAGCAGGCCTAGCGTTAGGCCACGCCCACTAGGGTGGAGACCTTTTGTTTTTCCCATCTCTCTTTAACTCTCTGTGCAAGTAACGCAGTGAGCTGAACCCTTAGGTCCAAAAACTTTCTCTCCCAAGGGCCATCTAAGGTAGTCGCATCTTGGGAAGTCCGATTCATTTCGCACTCTCGAATCTCTTTTTATAACTTTGAAACCTGACTATAATACAGTCTTCGCCTTTTCGCACCCTGAGCTCCCATTCTACCCTCAAGTGGGTAAGATCGTGTGCGAGGCACTGCTTGTTTTTTGGAAGATGTGTTTCCTTCAATAAATCTTTGGCGCAAACCTACCTACCTGATTGAGGCTTTTCTTACAGCAGGCAAACTGTGTTGTGTGATGTTAAAGCGGTCCAGCCTGAGCCGCGAGAAGAGCCCGGCTGCACCTCCGTGCAGTTCTTGCTGAGGCGCCACCCGACGCTGCAGTTTTGAGTCAGGTATGCCATTGAAGGAATGAGATGACTATTCCAAACACGAACATGGTCGTCGCTACCCACTTGGGATTTCAATTTCACAATATTAAGCAATTTCATGACTGCTCACTGTAGAAACATGATGGCACTTCAAGTTCCAGCAGGCCTAGCGTTAGGCCACGCCCACTAGAGTGGAGACCTTTTGTTTTAACATAAGTGCAATCAAAAAACTGCCGTGATTTTGCTTTCAACATGCCTGCAGCCCCTGAGGAAGTGGCAACATCAAAAGCGTAGGGCAAGGCTAAGATCGTGTGTGAGGCACTGCTTGTTTTTTGGAAGATGTGTTTCCTTCAATAAATCTTTGGCGCAAACCTACCTACCTGATTGAGGCTTTTCTTACAGCAGGCAAACTGTGTTGTGTGATATATATATATATTCACTGAAAAAACCATAGGTTATAGACCATATATAGTTAGGAATTAGCATTTACAAAACCTTGAAAATTCACTGAAAAAACCATAGGTTATAGACCATATATAGTTAGGAATTAGCATTTAAAAAACCTTATTTTACTCACACAAAACCATTGAAATTCCATATATAGTTAGTTGCACTAACTATATATCGCGCACCCGCAATCCACTGCTGATGATGTCACATATTACATCATTCATGACATGGTCAGTGACATCACTGATGACATCACTGATGACATCTCAAATGACATCACTGATGACATCACTGTTGACATCATCCAGTGACTGTGTGTTTCTGTAAAGTTTAAATATGTTTTACATATTGAAGAATGAGTAGATGTATAAGTGTCTGGACGAAGGATTTAGTAGGTGCATGACTGAATGTATGAGTGAGTGATTAAATGTGTCTCACTGAGTGCATGGGTTAGTGACTAAACTGTCTTAATTTGTGCATCATTATGTCTGTTGTTCTGTAAACTGCTGCATGTGTTGATCAGTAGCTATATGATTAACTATATGGGTTATTGATTGATTGTCCAAGTATTTGTATGGGAGACTGAGTGTGTGTGTGGCTGGCTGGGAGGTGTGTGACTCTGTGCAGATCAATGTGTACTTGTATCAATGATTGTATAAGAAAGTAAGTATGTGTTAGTATATGTTTGAAAATGTAAGGTGCTCTATGTTTAACTGTATAGACAAGAAAATGGAAGTGTGATTGATTCTTTACAGGACTGACTAGGTGTGTGAGTAACTCCATGGATGAGTGGCAGAGTGTGAGTGTCTGTATAGGTGTATGAGTGCATATGATAGTGTTGTAAAGATGAGTGATTGTATGTATGAATGATTGTATGGGTGAATGAGTGAATGTGTGTGTAGACGTAGGAATCAGTGAGTACGTATGTAGTAACTAGTATTGGTGTGTCAATGGTTTCAAAAATTATACTCTGTATTTAACACTGGGTGAAACAGAGGTTATATTAAAATGTGAGGAGATGCATTGTATTGTCACATGAATGATATCATCAGTGATGTGGTCATTGATGTCAAATGAGATGTCATCAGTGATGTCATCAGTGATGTCATTTGAGATGTCATCAGTGATGTCATCAGTGATGTCACTGACCATGTCATGAATGATGTAATATGTGACATCATCAGCAGTGGATTGCGGGTGCGCGATATATAGTTAGTGCAACTAACTATATATGGAATTTCAATGGTTTTGTGTGAGTAAAATAAGGTTTTTTAAATGCTAATTACTAACTATATATGGTCTATAACCTATGGTTTTTTCAGTGAATTTTCAAGGTTTTGTAAATGCTAATTCCTAACTATATATGGTCTATAACCTATGGTTTTTTCAGTGAATTTCAATGGTTTTTTAATAGCAAATATCATAAGCTGTCGAATGTCAAGTACGTGGTAAGTGAAAACATTTTCGTGTTTATGCACACTGATCTGCTTTGAATGGTGCCCCCCCCCTCATTTCTATTAGGAGTACTCTCTCTTTGCACATAGTGAAGGGTAGTTAACGCAGGCCTTTGCCCCCGTTGTAATACGTCGTGCCTGCTTCTCTCTCCATTTGATTGATTGTTATCCAAGTATTTACTGTTTTAGAATTCGTTCTCTTTGGTTCATTCTCTATTTACAAACAAACACAGAGTCGCAATACTCTGTTTACTCTTTGCAGATAACGAAAAATCGTGTAAAAAAAAAAGAAAAGGAATCGAGCAAAATCAGTAGGCCACTAATGGGATCTCTTTTTGACCTCGCTAAAATAGAAACATTAGGAACAACCCCTCATGACAAATACAAAACTAGTGAGATGAACTGAACTCCACACAATGATGGCTGCAAAACAGCTCGGCTCCGCCACCCACCCCGCCCAAAATAACGATAAAGAGCGGCTGCCATGATTGGTTGCGGAATGGCCACGACGGAGCTACGAAATGGTGCTGCTCTCATGCTAACCCCAGCTTCAGTCTGAAACATCCAGAAACACTGTAGACTACCAATTCGATCAGTTCCGGTAGCGCCCCAATGTAACCCGGTAGAGAAGAACTAGCCCTCCCCTCTTTGACTGATGGTTCTTGTTGCCTGTCCCTTCTGTT
This sequence comes from Lissotriton helveticus, assembly GCF_964261635.1. Classification (NCBI taxonomy): domain Eukaryota; kingdom Metazoa; phylum Chordata; class Amphibia; order Caudata; family Salamandridae; genus Lissotriton; species Lissotriton helveticus. Next base: position 1,707,280,454 of record NC_136065.1, on the reverse strand, counting down.
GTCATTTAACAGAACTATTTAGCCTGCTGAAAGGGGTTGTGTTCCGACTGCTGGTTGGTGGAGACATTTTGACTATATTCTGGACCTGCGTTGTCGCGTAATGCGTCATATGACGCGCCGCGTTAGCGCATCCGTAAGTCATCCGGGGCGCGCAGCGCGTAACGTAAGCATAACAAGTCATGTGACTTGTTAATAAAACGTTTCATTGGTTCATTTTACTTTTCTTATTCTAATGATGAAAGGCTTGGTCATATGACCTAAAAATTACGCTTTTTATTACTTCCGAACATTATTTTTTCTTAAATATATGTTATAATGTTCCAGGCTAATGTACTTTCCCGGAAAATTTACAACTGTCCTGCAAGTAAAATATATTCTTTTTTCGAGAAAAAGAGTGTTTCTTCGTCCCATGACGGAGCCGTTGAGCAAAAGAGGGTCGACCTGCTGTCTTAGTCGCCGATACGCCTGAATATGAGATTCTTATCGATCACTTTATGTTGCAGGAGTAGAAAACACAACAGCCCTTGACCATTTATCTTTACTGCGTTCCTTCGTATTATACCTTTTACCCTTCATGTAATTGGTCTGCTTTATTTCACTTGCCTTTTAATGATTCTAAAACAGTGACTATTATTAAAAACTTTACCAATGTATATACTACTACCATGTTTTCTTTTAAAAACCTTTATTGTGAAAATTTCATTATACAAATACGAGCCTATAACCACGTGGGCCAGCCACGGAGAAAACTGTAATCGTATATGATGAGTAGACATTTACACTGTAGAGGAACGTAACGGGCGGGCCATTAGGTTGCAAGAACTAAGGTGTCTAACAGTTACGGAATCGGTGGACGTACATTTTATAATTAAAATACGACAGGGCCAGTTACAATAAAATTATCTAGATATACATTTGCGGGCAAGTACCATGGGTGACGTTAATTCGAACTTTCAATAGTACAGTAATCAATAACACATCAGAACTTAATATCAATAGGGATGTCGAAATATTCAATCAATTCTCGTCCCCGCCCGCCATGTGCTTCAAAACTGCATACGTATCTCGTGATTTCAAGGTTCTGCAACCAGTACACAACAAGGAGTTACGAGTCCCATTTATTCCGGCGCCATTTTGGGCGAGGACGGGCAGGTCCAGGATATAGTCAAAATGTCTCTACCAACCATCGACTATGATGATGTTCATATGCTGTATTTATTAGAGTAACACTCATCTGTCCACATGAAATTAATTTGCCACAATCTAAACATGTCATTTTAATCTTTCAAAAGTTCTTCTAAATATTTGGGACCGTTTCCCTTGCCTCTGATGCTGTCAGTGCCACTTCTTTGATGAATGTACTACCAGGTCAGGGGTTCTCCTCCAAATCTCTCTTTTATGCAGCACTATAATTAATTGGTGCCACCTCTCCATATGACGATGCATGGTATAGTTACCATAACTATATTTTTTTTCGGTTCCTCTGGAGAGTTCATCGTGGCAGATGAAGCGTGTAACGTACCGGGCATTTACCTTTTTTTGCATGTACAGGAAAGGAAAAAAAAATCGAGCGTCCGAGTTCTAAGGTGTCCCAGGGCCATTTTAGTGGACCAGGCCCAAATCCAAAGAACAGGCCGCCATTTTGAGAGTCCTGTTGCAGCCGCCTGTCGCTGTAGCATCAAGAGCAGCCGAAACTCAGCTGAATGGCAACTGAAACGGTAAAGGGGTGCCCCACTACAGCAGACGAGCCTCCACCTAGGAAGGCCTGTTCACGCCGCCTCCCCCCCCCCTTCGGGCACCCCACGCCGCTATTCGAAGCAGTATTGTAGGATGGCCACACCAGTGCAGCAACTTGCTAGACACCACCTCGGTGGTAACCGAATCTCAGCGCCTTGTGGTGTCTTCTATTCAAAAAACATTGTTGTGCTGCCTTCGACCTATTCGCCGCAAGTGCGCACGCAACTCAGCTGCATAGCTTGCTAGACACCACCTCGGTGCTAACCGAATCTCAGCGCCTTGTGGTGTCTTCTATTCCAAAAATATTCTTGCGCTACCTTTGCCCCATTCACACATCGGTCCGCTACTGACGCCATCTCACAGGCTAATGGGGCGCCCCACGCCGAGTTTCAGCATTGTAGGATGACCACACCAGTACAGCAACTTGCTAGACATCACCTCGGTGCCATCCGGATCTCGGCGCCCCACTGCAGATGAAGTGCCTCTCAACTATGAAACCACCACGGTGACATCCAAATCTTGGCGCCTTCTGCTGGTTCCGGCCTATTCACACATCGGTCCGCTACTGACGCCATCTCACAGGCTAATGGGGCGCCCCACGCCGAGTTTCAGCATTGTAGGATGACCACACCAGTACAGCAACTTGCTAGACATCACCTCGGTGCCATCCGGATCTTGGCATCTCAACGCCTAGTGGTATCTTCCATACAGAAAATATTGTTGCGCTGCCCTTGGCCCCATTCGCACATCGGTCCGCAACTGACACCATCTCACAGGCCAACAGGGCGCCCCACGCCGACTTTTACCATTGTAGGATGGCCACACCAGTACCACAACTTACTAGACACCACCTCGGTGCCATCCGAATCTTGGCATCTCAGCGCCTTGTGGTGTCTTCTAGTCAGAAAATATTGTTGCGCTGCCTTTGGCCCCATTCGCACATCGGTCCGCTACTGACGCCATCTCACAGGCCAACAGGGCGCCCCACGCCGACTTTTACCATTGTAGGATGGCCACACCAGTACCACAACTTGCTAGACACCACCTCGGTGCCATCCGAATCTTGGCATCTCAGCGCCTTGTGGTGTCTTCTAGTCAGAAAATATTGTTGCGCTGCCTTTGGCCCCATTCGCACATCGGTCCGCTACTGACGCCATCTCACAGGCCAACGGGGCGCCCCACGCCGACTTTCAACATTATAGGATGGCCACACCAGTGCGGCAACTTACTAGACACCACCTCGGTGCCATCCGGATCTTGGCGCGTTGTGCTGCCTTCGGCCTATTCGCACATCGGTCCGCTACTGACGCAAACTCACAGGCCAACGGGGCGCCCCACGCCGACTTTCAGCATTGTAGGATGGCCACACCAGTGCTGCAACTTGCTAGACACCACCTCGGTGCCATCCGGATCTTGGCATCTCAGCGCCTTGTGGTGTCTTCTATTCAGAAAACATTGTTGCGCTGCCTTTGGCCCCATTCGCACATCGGTCCGCTACTGACGCCATCTCACAGGCCAACGGGGCGCCCCACGCCGACTTTCAACATTGTAGGATGGCCACACCAGTGCACCTTACTAGACACCACCTCGGTGCCATCCGGATCTTGGCGCGTTGTGCTGCCTTCGGCCTATTCGCACATCGGTCCGCTACTGACGCGAACTCACAGGCCAACAGGGCGCCCCACGCCGACTTTCAGCATTGTAGGATGGCCACACCAGTGCTGCAACTTGCTGGACACCACCTCGGTGCCATCCGGATCTTGGCGCGTTGTGTTGCCTTCGGCCTATTCGCACATCGGTCCGCTACTGACGCCGCCTCACGTGCCAACGTATTTTCTCCGCATTTTATACCCTATGCCGCATAACAGGTCATGTGACTTGTTTATAAAACTTTTCATTGGTTCATTTTACTTTTGGTTTCCTAATGATGGAAGGCTTGATCATATGACCTAAAAACAACACTTTTCATTGGATGAAAACTTTTTTTTTTCCCAAACGATGAAAGCCCCACCTTGTTTCTGGATGTTTCAGACTGAAGCTGGCGTCACCATGAAAGCACCACCATCTCGTGGCTCCTTCGTAGTCATTCCGCGAGCAATCATGGCAGCCGCTCCCCACCAGAAGCCTGCAGGAGTCGGGGGCCCCCAAAACTTTTGATGAATCCTCAAGGCGGAGGGGACGCTTTCGAGAATGGGGTCCAAGACCTAGCAGACAAGCGTCCGATTTCCAAGCTGTCCCAGGGCCATTTCAGTGGACCAGGCCCAAAAAGGAAACAGCCTGCCGCCATTTTGAGAGTCCTGTGACAGCCGCCTATCGCTGCACCGCAAGAGTGGGCGTAACTCAGCTGAATTGCGGCTTTTGACACAGTGGACCAAAAGCGGACGGAATGGCAACTGAAACGGTAAAGGGGCGCCCCACTACAACAGACGAGACTCCACCTGGAGAGGCCCGTTCACGCCGCCTCCCCCAGGGCGCCCCACGCCGTTATTCGGAGCAGCATTGTAGGATACCAAAACCAGTGCGGCAACTTACTGGACATCACCTTGGTGCCATCGTTCTGCTGCCTTGGAACTATTCGCACAACAGTTTGCTACTGATGACCCACCCCCCGCGACGCCCCACGCCAGAAATCTGGACGTTGTGCTGCGTTGGGACTATTCGCACAGCCGACCGCTACTTCGTTGTTTTTCCCTAAAAATGTTTATATGTTATTACTGTTTTTGTTTTCTTCTATATATTTATAAGTTATTAAAGTTTTATAATCTTACTACTTTGTTGGAGTGCTATATATTTTCAATGTGACACATAATTGTAAAAACTTTGATGTACAAAGAGTCATCCCTGGAATCTTCCGCTTCAGGCTCGGTCCCCTCCCCAATCACAATACAGGATGGTTTTCAGATAATAGGAACGCGTCTGCTGTGACGGATCTCATCGAGTGTGGGCCTTGATCTACTATAACTCCTTTGAAGAGGGGTGATTCTTTACAGCTGGGGCCATAAACTACATCTGCAGGGCTAGCTGATACCCTAGGACCGGCCTGGACAATCGGACACAGAGGAAAAGGAGTGTCAGAGGGTGCGGTAGTGAATAGGGCGAAAGGGAGGTGTCGGGCGGGCACAGGGTGTGATTCTCAGGGAAGAGCAGCGCACATGGGGGGTGGTTTATTACCCATGCATAAGACAGAGAGCGGGGGTGACCACTGCCTGGGGGAGATGCTTGCGAGGGTGGGGAGCCATGCTAAGGATCGACAGCGTGCACAGAGTGGGTCTGGTCAAGGCATCTAAAATGACTGCCGTGCACGACAAATGTGTGGCATTTGAAAAAAGGCAAGATGGCGCAGACAATGTTTTTCAACACTTCCTGATTTCCTTCGAATCGAACGTTAACAGACGTTGGGGCATATTACCAAAGTTAAGCGATATTTATCCCTAACGATGCTTAGCAACGATTTTTTTACCGCTAAGCATCGTCAGAAATTATCGCAGATAAACTTTGCTATTATCAAGGTTTATCGCAAATACGATAAAAAACGACCGCAATGCATTAATATCGCTGAAAACTCAGCGATATTCATGCATTACCGAGCTAATGCTCTTAGCCATGTTATCCACCTCCCATTGGATAACATGGCTAAGAACTGCTCAGGGCAGGTGTTAGTTTTTGGAGATATTCGCGCTTATCGCGAATATTTCCAAAAGTTGATAATAGGAGATAGCGATGTTAGCAACTGTTTCCAGTCGCTAACATCTTGGCATGCCCACTTTGCATGTCATTAGTGATAAATATCACTCACATGCAAAGTGGAGCCCAAGATGGTCGCTATCTCCTACTAGCCGTCGCTAACTGGTGTTAGCAACAGCTAGGTAATACAGATATAATTTTATCTCCGCGAAGCGGAGCGCTGTTACAGATATATATCTTGTTTTTGAACGTTAATTTCTCAAAATCCACTGAAGCACATATATTGAGACCTAGCAAAGGCACATCGAGCTACCAGTCCCTACAATTTTGCCAAGTTTCGTGCAAATCCATTCAGCCGTTCGATTATTATTATTATTTTTTTTTTTGCCCCGCGGGGCCCTTTTAAAACCTCCACATCAAACCTAAGAGGTCAAGGAGGATCTACTATGCCCCCTTATGGTCATTTGCCCCTTCGCTTTGGCCTCCTCTTGTCTCTCGATCCTACCGAGAGACAAGATGGCGGCCGCTACGGACTGTTTGCAATGTTTACAGACGCCGGAGAACCAATCAGCTTCGCAAACCTCCGTTACGCGAAGCGGAGCGCTGTTACAGATATATATCTTTTTTTGAACGTTAATTTCTCAAAATCCACTGGAGCACATATATTGAGACCTAGCAAAGGCACATCGGGCTACCAGTCCCTACAATTTTGCCAAGTTTCGTGCAAATCCATTCAGCCGTTCGGGCTAAAAGTGAGGCCAACCGCCCTATGGAAAACTCAATGTTAAAAACACGTTTTGGGACCCCCCTTTTTTCTCGGCCCCCCCTTGACGAACCCCCCCCAAATTTTCAAGGGCTGCTCAGAAACAAAATGTGCCAATTTCCTGAAAATGTCAGCCAATTCCGTCCACAAACGCTTATTAGACATAGAATTTTCAAAAATCCCATAGAGAAAAAATCCTAACTATATATACCTACTGGCGACCGCCAGTAGGTAATATATATATATATAGATATATACATATATATATATATATATATATATATATATATATATATATATATATATATATATATATATATATATATATATATTTATCTATCTATATATATATATATATTTGCAAAGATGCTATTTTGTGGTACAAAAAGCGAAGCTCAAGCACAAATTCTTATAGCGTGTTATTTATTCATAACAAAAGCGTCAAAAAACACCCGCACCTTGGTCACGGGTAAATCAGTTTCCTGAATGCCTCCATTATCTAGTGCTTAAACATAAAATTAAAAGCAGGACTACCCGTCCCAACACTGTTTTTTTCGATTGAACACTGGCAGACATCTTAGATGGTCTAAACAATATAACAAATACTGTGATTATTACATATCCACATTTTATGCATGGATTAACAAATATTGTATCATAGTATGTTTTACTCATTTAGTAATTTCTGGCATGCTAGAGTATCAAACCTGTGTTTCCCACATTCTGCCCAGAAATATGTTGTGTGATTGTGCCCCAGTGGGCTCACATTCCTCTGAAGTTCCCTCAAAAATTCATACCGCCCTAGTGGGCGTATCGCTGTATCAGCTAACAATGTGCAAAACATATGTGTGCGTAGTTGCAATCATGCCCAAGTGGGCTCATATCCTATTGTATCACGTGTCAAAAATCCACACTCCTCAATAAAAATGGTTCGATGTTTTTCTTACAGTTGTCGTTCAGTTATTCCTTCCCGTAGTGTGCAGACTACAATGTCTCCTACAAAAATAAATAAATAAATGTACAATCACTAAAGTGTTAAGTGCATGTTAAAACCGCTGCTTCACATTAAACACAGAATTATATTACATCATACAGTTGTCATGCGTAAGCTACTCTTCTCCAGCTAACCCAAATGTACTTCCATCTCCTCATCCTTATTAAGATCCTTAGGATGTACTGTGTAATACCTGATTATAAATCTCGACTCCAGTTGGCGCAATTGTCTGACTCTATCTCCCCCTCTTTCTGAGATTGGTACGACTGCCTACACTACTCAAACTGTAGTGTAGTTCCTATTATCCCAATAGGCTCTGCGCATTGGAATAATACCTTCAATAGTATAGGCCTAGACCAGACGTTAACTAGGTCTACTACTGTCGATATTAGACTTAAAGTTTTGGGTTTGCCAGCTAGCTCAGAGTTCACTAGAAACTTTCTCGAATAGGCAAGGAGGAGTTGAACCTCCCTGGATAGACAAGAAGGGATTTAGTTTCTGACAACCATAGAACATGACAACTTTGCTCTCCCCTAATCAAGAGTGTATCTCTAGAGTCGTGTGAAAACAAAAGACGACTTATTTTACTCAGTCAGTACGTGCATTCTTAGTCTCACCAGATTGTAGAGAAAAGGAAGAGACGGGCGTGTTCAATAAAAAGATTGTATTTATTGATCAGTCTTTTTTCTCGTACAAGAGAAATGGATCGATATTATTGCAATACTTATGGTTAAGTAAAGTGCATACAATAAAAGCAGAAGTATAAAATAATACTGTAAAAACATTGATATGGTTTCTAAGCCATATGAAGGTTTAAAATAGATAAAATAGATATATACATAGATACATTTGACTAATCGTACTCAACTGGTGTTTCTAACTGCGTCTACCCCAATGTACCTGACCTAAGCCTAATACGTGGGCGGGAATAGAAAGTAACAGTTTAAGTTAAGTTTGTTTTGCCAAGTTACTGACTAAAAAATTCTCTGCGAGGGATTATTCAGTTCTGTACCTGGAATCTAGGATGAATGAGGGATGGTATCTCTCGTCTCTGGTCTCGATATTCCAGGCTGCCTGCGAGGGCTACCCGGAAGCGCCGGAGCTGGATTTCTCGGCAGGAGAAAGCAGCATCTCGTTCTCAGCGCGTCAGGAAGGCGGGGCTGCGCCAGCGGGGTCTGCTCTGCTCTGGGCTTCGGCAAGTCTGGCTGCTCCGATCTCGTCACCACCGCGTGTGTTTGCATAGGGCAATATCGGTAATATTTATACCTTTAAGGTGCCGAGATTGACGTAAGGATGGACATAGATACGTCAATAAGGATGTCATACGACTTGGTCGTTAGCACATTCTTTTGCTGAAGTTCTCGATGAAATCAAAACAATGGCTGCAGGGTTTTTCCCAGGTTGTCATAGGTTTGATTGTTTTGAGAACTCCGTATGCCTTATCAGGGGCTGGAGGAATATCGCTTGTCTAATTAGATGGCAAGCGTTATGACCTAATCAGATAACACGTTCCTGTGCCGTAGTGTGGCTTAATCAGATAACGGTTTCTGCATCATGGGGGTTTTCTGCATCGTCGGATGGCTGCTAGTTAACTTTTTAACCAGAATAGGGTCAGGAATAGGGGGATCGATACAGAACCTATAGGAATACATCACACCCACTCCACGCTAACTATGGACATATTTACTAATCTAGGCATAGTAAAACATACTGTAGAGTATAGTGTATACCTTACCACCCCAAAATACATAAAATGCATTTTGAAATTATCAAATATACGGAAAAAGTCACATGTATTATATGCACTCAAGCTGTAGAATAATGCTAAAGTAATCACGCATTTGTATACATTATTGCTAATTGGTATATGAGAATTTACACATGAAATGGCTCTTAATACAGAAAAAAGGTTCGAGACCATTTCATCACAGAATAAAATAATTATGAACATACCAGCGGGCAGCTAATGTCTATAAAGTATCTAAAAATAGAAATTTTAGTTCTCTAAGAATAGTTCTTACTTTAAGCAGAAGATAAGTGTCCCAAAAAATATGCAAAAATATTTTGGGGCTGCTGAAAAAAATTGCTGTCCGTGAACTGGATGGAAAATTGTTCATGGTATTTTGCTATTCTAGTTGAAGGCCAAATTCAGGGAACGCAGTGTGCGAGCTTGCTCAAAAGTCTCTATTTCTGCCCTGGTGAGAACATCATATCATTTAGACTGTCGAAAAAGCTGTCAACAGCTTCCTGGGAGAGTTCCACTAACTCGGAAAAAGGTGTAACCATGCATTCGTGCGCATGATTGTCTCCATTGACGTTATGATTTGGATTGCTGACAGAAGGTCGTACCTGATCGATGCTGCTTTCATCTTGAACTTCACTACCCCTTAATCGTAGTGGTGAAGCTTCCACGAATGCCGTCATCAGGATTGGTAGCCGTTGAGGGCAGCACAAAGCATGAGCCTTTATTGGACCCAACAATGTTTCTGCATCCATTGGCGCATCCGATTGTAGCGTCAGACAGGTGTCTAACACGCATTCTTCTCCGCATAGCAAGCACCTTAATACAGGTAAAACACATCGATGCCACATTGGTCGAAATGAAAGAAACCAAGACATGTTCAGGTCTCTAAGCCGGGATAGTCCCAGGATTTTTGATATCCGGTCCCAGTATCCAATGGCTCGGATTGTTTCTTCCCTGGTCGCAGGTGTTTTGTCTGTGACACGGTTTGCCATAACGAAATATTAGGACCAAGAATAGGATTCCTGCAATTAGTCCCAAAATGAGGGGAAGTCCGCCAAAAATCGAATGGACGAAATCTGGAAAAATACCCAGTATGGCTTTGAATGGTGTTAATGCCATCGAAAATACTGTCTTAAATACCTTTGAGACTCCACTGGTATCAGAAATATTTAAGATTTCATTCAGGATTTCTGCGAAATGTATGGGGGAATTAGTTGATAACAAAGAGTGAATCTCTGCAGTCGTCCTTGCAAATAGGAGATCATACGTTTCTTTTGATGACGTGAGCCTGGTTGGCGTCTGAAGAAGTACTGTTTTCATTCTGCTTAAAGTATCTATTCGAATAGAAGTAATTTTCAAGTTGGGCCATGCCCTTGCCTCCCTGTCTGGAAAGGAGCTGGGGAACAATGAGTGTCCACAGCACTTGACCTTCGCAGTCGTAGTTACGAGATAAGGAGTCCCGGGCATAAGACTACAACATCTGTGATCTACAATTAGAATGTTACTCCCATTGTAGAGTCTTTGAAAGAATGGTTCTATCTCTGTTGCAGGTGCGCCTTGCTGGTGACATGAAAGGTTATTTGAGTTCCCTTCACAGGCTCCATGCAAACTAATTCCATTACACAGAAGTGTACCGCTTAGTGACATTGCACAATTATTGCCACTAAGAAACACTTTCTGTCCTTTATTACTGACACATGCATGTGAATAGGGCAAGTTCCATGTTGTCTTAATGTACCCTTTTCCTCATTTTTCGTACATGCCAGCCTGTATATATTTTTGGCAGTATTGAAACCTGAAGGTAGATATTGGAATATTAATTATCCCATGTATTATCCATTCACTGACAGGTCGTTCTGACATTGTCACTGGTAATCTTTCGAGTTTCTCAATGCTCAGGATTGTATAATCAGCACCCTTCTGTGCCATACTGATTTGTTTATCAGTAAGGTTAAAGATATTGAATAGTGACGTTGTGTTGATTAAACGCCAAGGCACATAGCCTGAACGCAGATTTGTAACGTCCAGCCAAGCTGTACAATAGAACGCAATTGAGACTGACCGTGTTGTAACAACAGTAAGTCTTGCGATATTATGTCGATTGCTGAAGACACAATGCTGTCCAAAGAAAAAATTCTGGAGGACAGAGTCATTAACCCATTGTCCACTACAGAAAGTGATTTTTCCAAATTAATATGGTCAATTTCCCGTATTCTTTCTGCTGTTTCAATTTGAGTCACCTTCCAGGCCTCGTTGTATGCTGCATATACAGAGGCTGCTATGAAACGTTTTTGACGCTGTTTGCGCGGTCCCATAATGAAATCACGCAAGTCAGCACCATCAGTAAGTAAAGTTAGGTGTTGCTTAATTTCTGCCAGTGTGGAAGTTTGTAGCCATTGAAGGCATAATTTGCCCACACTGTATGTGGTTATTATCCCTGGGTGTTGTCTTTGGGAATATCTAGGGTCTGGCCTGGTCAATTTGAACCCCTGTGTTTTGTTCAGGAATCTGTCTTGACAGTTATTAGTATCTGTGGGCCAGATCAACCACTGTTTCCAATCAGGATGTGTTCTGTTTTGGTTTAATACATAGTTTACGTCTATCTCCTCATCTGTAGAGTTATTGCTGTACATTGTTGGTTTTGGAATAGACGGTTTATTTAAGTCTTTGATTTTGGCTAGGCCAAGACAGGTAGTTTGTTGAACAGTGTCATTTAAAAATATAATTTGTTCTGGGATCATGCAGGCTCTAAACAAAGATTCTATACCTTGTACTTGCCATTCTTTTGTACCCCAAACACTTTTTACTTCAACATTTTTGTCCCAATAATCAAAACCAAAAGTATTCATTTGTTCAAAAAATGAGTCTGAATATATCAATTTCGTGTTTGTTATCATGGTCTTTGTCCCTGTCTTATTTGACAATTTGAAATAAAATGTTTCAGCATTACTTGTGTTAAAACCTGAAAAGTATGAATATTTGTCATAAAAGGTTCTTGAGCTTCCTTTCCTTTTGGAGGGGTTGCACAATGTTCCCATTGATTATAATTTAAAACATTTCTAGGTTGTGCAGATTTATGTAGAAAATGGTTACCATAGTGGTTGTAACAGTACATACTATCATAATTTGTAGAACCCTGCAAATAATCATGTTTGGTAAATTTAGCAGACATCACTAGGTCAGACATCATATTATTTATACTTTCGAAGTCCCAATCATCAGCAAATGAGCTTGGTTTTACAAAGTCACTCAATGAGATCTTAATTTGGTGTGGATATTTCAGGATTTCAACCGGACCATAAATTTCGTAGTCAGTGTTGTCCCATGCTACCCCACCCGGTATAGGATTGGCTGTGAAGTTGACTGAAGAAAGTTCTCTTTTCTCGACGTGTGAAGATGTGTGTGGTTTGAGGATCAAGTTGATTTTCTGACTTGCTGTGTCCATTTTAGCATATTTTCCCTCAATGAAGCGTCCCAAAGTTAGTACCATGATGAGCCAAAGTATGAGGATAAATGCACCAAAACCCACCCAAAATTCGATCCATGGAGAAATTAGATATGTTTCTTTCAGTTGTTTCAAAAGTTCTTTAGTTTTATCTTTAAAGGTTTTTGTTGATGGCTGTGTTTTTGATTCACTGAAGCCTTCAGAGGAATCATCGAAGTTTATGAAGTAGCCGGATGCAGTTCTGTCAATTGTCCCAATTGCTTCAGGATTACTGTTTCTTGCATATTCGTTTGTTACTTCATTGTAGATTGGTGTGTCTCTGCTAAATGTTTTTATTTGGGTTTTCAGAGGTTTAAGTTCCATTGCATTGTTGCATAGTCCTTGTTGTTCTTGTGTAGGCGTTTCGAATGTGATTAGCCTCTTAGTTAGGACCTCTGTATTGGTAGCAAACCTTGGTGTTCTGCTACTTATTGGGAGTCCACTTGGCCTACTATTTGTTATCGGCCACATGATTGTGGTTTTACCAGGTCGATTGATACAACTCGGTTCTCCTTTTTACCAGCAAGCGGCGGTAGTACAACTGATCTTGTCCCGTTGATAGACAAGACAGGAACTGCTTTTCTGTAAGAAGGCCCAAATTCCTTCTTTACCGCGATCTTTTCTCTGACTAGATCCCCGACTTTTGGAATCCAGACAGGTCTTGCTGGGACAGGTGGTGGTTCTTCAGTGGTTGTTGGCTGTTGTTTCAACTTTATGTTGCTCAGGTCTTTTCTTGTTTCGTTTAAGTCCTGTAAAATAGCCAAACGATCTTTGATGTCAAAGCTTTTTTCCTTCACCACTGAAGTCTGACTGTCGAGATCTAAGACTAACATCCTAGTTCCAAATAATAATTCGTACGGACTGAATCCCTTCAGAGAATTTCTTGGCGGGTTATTTAGACTACGTTGGACACTTATTAGATGTTTGACCCACCCAGCTCCCGAACCTAATACCCTTTCCGTTATAGATTGCTTTCTGCCTTGGTTTTTTCTTTACACCATCCCGTATCCCTCAGGAAGGAAGTGAGAAGAATCCCGCTGTGCTATGCACATTTGGCCATGTTTCCCCACAGGCTTGAGGGCTAATGTGAAAACATTGGTCAAACGTAGCATGTTCCTAGCGTATATGCCATTTAGACTCGCTAATCTTTGTATAACAGTCCAGACGTCAGCCGAGTGCTGAGGATCTACATTATAAGTGGAAACTAGCCTGTATATGTTAATCGGACGCTTTGCTTTTTACTGTTGATTTTTTCTGGAGTGAAACGCCACGGTAGTATACCGTTTCTCTCGCCACTGCGATCTCTGTTGCAGTTTGGGCATTTTTTTACAAAAATGTCATGCTGCAGGCTCATGCCTGGACACCAGTACACTGATTGTAGTTCTTCCAGAGAATCTTTTAGTTTGAGGTGTCTGAGACCCTCGCCCATATGTGCGTCTGCAATTAACAAGGTTCTCCTGTCCATGTTTGGAATCACTCTATCCCCCACTCCAGGGATTCGAGCAAAAGGGACGGAGTTTGCATCGATTATGTATGTATAATTGAGTGGATAGTTGATCGGTAGCGCTGAGCAGTCGCCTTTTGATGACGTTTTCACCGCCAGCACTGTTTCACCGTCAATGTATTTTACTGTACGCTTTTTTCTAGCTACGGAAGCCGATTTAGTTGCTACCGCTGTGGCTGTCTCAGCCAATGAATTCCCTGCAACGTGAACGCCATCACGCTGATGACTCAGTGAGTGTGTCACGTGAGTCTTTGGTAGTTCTTTTTGTAACAGAACTATTTGTTCCCAAAGCAGTTTTTGCTTTATTGTTGCACCTGTGTCATCTTTGTAACCGTTTTGAATCCATGTCTGCAAATCCTTGTTATATGATTTGATGCAGTAATATGAATCTGACACTATAAGTGTCGGGAATTCGCGATCCGCATTATCTAGCGCCATTTTCAATGCTAATATTTCAGTTTGTTGTTCTGAATTAGTTTCTACTGAGTGTGTTTTTGTTAATAGAGGTCTTAGTTTACCTCCGCGCCACACTTCTTTTGTAATCTCACATGTGGGGTTGTATGCTTGTTCTCCCCAAACGGAGGGTTGAGCATGTCCATCTGTATAGATTACACAAGCGTACTGTCGTAATGGCAGAATGTCGGCTGGCAGAGGGAATATTCTTTCATATTCTAGATTTTTTAATTCCTTTAGTTCTGGATCAAAGTAGTAGTATACTTTGTCCGTTGTAATTGAATTCACCCATTGTATCCACTTTGGATTCAATGCTGTGGTTGGTAAATTACACGGGGTTGTTAATGCCTCAAAGGCTGATTCTGCTGTTATGACTGTGATACGTCTACCGTCAGCTTTATCTTTTTCTCTAGCTATTGCGGTTTGAACTGCATGAACAATGTTTTCTTTAATGCTGAATTTCTTTTCAGCTTCTGTGTACAAGTGTGACTTGAATGCAATTGGTACCTTTTCTCCCTCATTAGAGGTCAGGTATGTGAATCCGCATCTTCCTGGGATGACTCGAATCACAAGATTGCGTGTGTTATCACGTGTTTCTAATTTTGTTTTAATTAACATGTCTGTTTGTAAAGATCTCAACATTTCTGTGTGTATTTGAGTCCAATTGGTTCTTTTAAAATCTGGTTTTATTAGATCATAAAGGGGTTTGACCCTTTCTGCGTAATTTGCAATGTATGTTCTTCCGAAATTTAGGAAGCCTAGAATTGACTGTAGGTTTTTTAGTGTTCTAGGTGCTTGGAGTACGGCACATTTCTCTAGGAAATTGTCAGCCAGGCTTTTGCCTTCACTTGATAATTCATATCCTAAGAACAGGACTGTCAGATGGGCAATTCTGGATTTTTTAAAGTTGAATTTGTAACCCTCTGCTGCGAACCCAAGTATTATGGTGTTCACTCTCTTCAAGTGAGTATCCAAGTCATCATCTGTTAGGTATATGTCGTCGACATAAGATAATGCCTCTTCGTCATATGTTTGTAATAATTCTGTTACTCTCGCTGAGAATACCCCCGGGCTGTTCTTGTACCCCTGGGCTAATCGACAGAATTGTTTTTGAGTGCCATTTATTGAGAACGCAGACAAATATCTGCTCTCTGGTGCTATGTTTTGACAAAAGAATCCATTAGAGATGTCTAATGTTGTTTTTTATTTTTTGCGCACTATGTTATTCATTAGTGCAGCACTATGCGAGTTTTGCACTGCAAAAGTTTTGCAACATGAGTTAAGGTGTCGGTAATCCAAAACTAGACGGTATGAATTGTCTGGTTTGGAGACCGGAAACAAAGGGTTGTTCATTTGTGAGGTGCAAGTTTCAATCACCCCCTGGTATTCTAGCTGATCTAGGATTTCTTTTACCTGTTTTTTAGCTTCTTGCTTAATTGGGTACTGTCTTTGTGCCGTAGGTTGTGATTTTAACTGGATTTTGTGAGGAGGAGAGTCCTCGTCCCATCCTACATGATTTTATATAAAGCAGGAGCTTGAGCTACTGCCCACTTTCTGGCAAGTGTGTATTTTTTATGAATTGGGATATGATTTGAGAAGGCAGGCATAATTATTTCTTCGCCATGAGGGCAATCCCTGACAAACTCTGGTGGCCAGTCTTTTTCAGCTAGAAGGATGTCATAGCCCTTGGAGAGATTATCCCAAAATAGTCCCCTTATTTTTCTAGTCTTATCCCCTTCTATACGTAAAGTTATTTCATATATTTTGTGAGGTTTGCTAACTCTGGTGTCTGCAGTTTCCACTTGAAGATATTCATTCGTGTCCACTGTCTCCAGATGATTCATAAGGACTTTGCGAGCAATGCTCACTTCTGCTGCGCTGTCTAGCATTGTCTGAGCCCATTCTCCGTTTTTCAGTTGTGTCCTCAGTATTCTCGGCATTCTTAACTATTTTAATGCTGGCTACCTTCTTTTTTGGAAATTGTAATTTCTTTTTTAGATGAGCAGGTTCCTTGTCTTTGGACTTGGCGTGCTCTTCTCTTTGTTCTGATCGTCCTCTTCTTTCCGATTTCTGCGAGGAAGTCTGAAAAGATTGAGAGGGACTTGTATCAATGTCTTGATATCTTTCAGGTTTTTTTATATTATCCCTATTTCTAATGTTATATCTTTTCCCAGAAGGATCACTTTGGGGTGACCTATGTCTTTGGTTCGGAGATTTTTCTCTCCGCCGAGGTGACCTTCCTCTGGACTGGAATTTCTTTTCTTTAGGATTGGATTGTTTGTTTCCATCCCAGCTCTTTTTTTGTGATGTTGAATTATTATTAAAAAATATTTTTTCAGGACTTTCAATCAGTTGGGGTTTTACTGGTATTTCACCTAAACTATCTCTACCTAGTTCCTCATAGGATTTTTCTATGATTCTGGCAATTTCAGCTGGTTGGTCTGCTATATCTGTTTCTTTTAACCTCTGGCGGATCGCCACGTTTGCTGCTTCTCCCTTTATGTTGGCTAATAATATAGCCGAGACCTGCTTAAAGTCTTTTAGTAATTTCATACCAAGAGTTAAAGCGGGTTCTGGACCGTATTCATCTTGAATTTGTTTTAGCACATCTGGTATTACCGAGATGGATGGAACACCATGTGTTTTTGTGTAAATGGAAGCAAAGACTGTACCCCAAGTGTCACAGTCCTCCGCGTGTGGTGCGATTCCCATTGGAAGACAGATAGTCAGAATCCTGTGTTTTTCTAACGGGGTGGTGTCTGGAAACACCGCCTCTATTTGGGTGATTTTTTGTGCTAGCCAGAATGGTATTTGTTCCCGTTTAGCCGGTACTTTACCTAGGCAGGACTGTATGTTCTGTGGTGTAGTTTTATTTGTGTTCCCCTGGTGAGGGGTCAGCTGTGGAATTTTAATTGCTGGTTGTATTGTTGAAGTCCGCATCACATATTGGACTAATTGTCCATGTACTTTTATTAATTGTTTTAGCTGTGTTAAAAGCTCTGGTGCAGGCATTCTTTCGATGTCTGGATGTGGTGTGTATCCGGCTAGGACCGCCCACGTTGTTCCTGGTCTACCTAAGGGACCGAGCCTGGTGATGTGATTATTGTGTTTTAGGGCGCCATTAAATAAGAGCAGGTGCTCTTGAAATTTAAGTGGTACTTCCACCTCCTCGAAAGGAGTGTACTCATTAAGAGGTTCCTCTGTTTTGTAATAGTGGAAGTACTTTGTTACAGCATTTGCTGCTGGAAAGTTTATCCATGTGTAGAATACCTCTGTCTGCCGATATTCGTGTGCCTCAATTACGAATATGACTGTGCCACCTCTAGGTGTCAGTCCATTTTCTATAAGTTTTAAAGTTATAGATTTTCTTGTGTTGACCGGGATGAGTATTATATCCGGGTCTGCTTCTTGTATAGCAGTATCAGCTGCTGCGAGTTCAGTTGCTATTCTAACTGTCTCTCTTTCATCATCACTGTCTACCATTTTACCGACAGGAAGGTTATTACTTTTGTTTGCAGATCAGGTTCTTATGGAAACAAAGATTAGATGCACAATATTTTGGAACAGTGTATCCTTCAACGTTGATTAAACCAAGAACCATACATAGGAGTTCCCTCCTGCGAGGTCTGGCGGATATGACCTTTCACCCACTCCAGACGTCTTTGGAGTATTATGGGGAAAAGGGGTCTGAGTGAAAAAGCACGACTGAGTTACTCTAAATGTCTTACGTTAGTTTTATCGCCTTATCCAAACCGGTTGGGCGCCATGTAGTGTAGTTCCTATTATCCCAATAGGCTCTGCGCATTGGAATAATACCTTCAATAGTATAGGCCTAGGCCAGACGTTAACTAGGTCTACTACTGTCGATATTAGACTTAAAGTTTTGGGTTTGCCAGCTAGCTCAGAGTTCACTAGAAACTTTCTCGAATAGGCAAGGAGGAGTTGAACCTCCCTGGATAGACAAGAAGGGATTTAGTTTCTGACAACCATAGAACATGACAACTTTGCTCTCCCCTAATCAAGAGTGTATCTCTAGAGTCGTGTGAAAACAAAAGACGACTTATTTTACTCAGTCAGTACGTGCATTCTTAGTCTCACCAGGTTGTAGAGAAAAGGAAGAGATGGGCGTGTTCAATAAAAAGATGGTATTTATTGATCAGTCTCTTTTCTCGTACAAGAGAAATGGATCGATATTATTGCAATACTTATGGTTAAGTAAAGTGCATACAATAAAAGCAGAAGTATAAAATAATACTGTAAAAACATTGATATGGTTTCTAAGCCATATGAAGGTTTAAAATGGATAAAATAGATATATACATAGATACATTTGACTAATCGTACTCAACTGGTGTTTCTAACTGCGTCTACCCCAATGTTCCTGACCTAAGCCTAATACGTGGGCGGGAATAGAAAATAACAGTTTAAGTTAAATTTGTTTTGCCAAGTTACTGACTAAAGAATTCTCTGCGAGGGATTATTCAGTTCTGTACCTGGAATCTAGGATGAATGAGGGATGGTTTCTCTCGTCTCTGGTCTCGATATTCCAGCCTGCCTGCGAGGGCTACCCGGAAGCGCCGGAGCTGGATTTCTCGGCAGGAGAAAGCAGCGTCTCGTTCTCAGCGCGTCAGGAAGGCGGGGCTGCGCCAGCGGGGTCTGCTCTGCTCTGGGCTTCGGCAAGTCTGGCTGCTCCGATCTCGTCACCACCGCGTGTGTTTGCATAGGGCAATATCGGTAATATTTATACCTTGAAGGTGCCGAGATTGACGTAAGGATGGACATAGATACGTCAATAAGGATGTCATACGACTTGGTCGTTAGCACATTCTTTTTCTGAAGTTCTCGATGAAATCAAAACAATGGCCGCAGGGTTTTTCCCAGGTTGTCATAGGTTTGATTTGTTTTGAGAACTCCGTATGCCTTATCAGGGGCTGGAGGAATATCGCTTGTCTAATTAGATGGCAAGCGTTATGACCTAATCAGATAACACGTTCCTGTGCCGTAGTGTGGCTTAATCAGATAACGGTTTCTGCATCATGGGGGTTTTCTGCATCGTCGGATGGCTGCTAGTTAACTTTTTAACCAGAATAGGGTCAGGAATAGGGGGATCGATACAGAACCTATAGGAATACATCACAAAACAGCATTGCACTACCCTAAGCCTTAAATCTACTCCAGCAGAACCTCCTATACTACCCAAACACCACTGCACTACAGTAAACCCTTATTTTACCTCTAGCACAAGCACCTACACTACCAATTTACCACTTTACTACCCTAAACCTTAAATCTACCCCAGCACAACATCCTACACTACCCATACACCACTGTATTTCCTGTAACACTACGCTACCACGAGCTTCTAAACTACACACACACCACTGCACTACCTTAAATCCTAAAACAATATCTCTAGCATGATCCCCTACACTACATAAACACCACTGCACTATGCTAGAACACTACCCCAGCATGACTCCATACACTACCTACATACCATTTCACTACCCTAAAGCTTAAATCTATCACAGCATGACTCTTTACACTACACTACTAAATTGAAAGCAGGGAAAATGTTGCAAACACAGAAAAAAGTGCAAAGATTAGGAAAGGAAAAAAGGCAATGTACATACAATATACAAAGGATACAACTCATAGTAAAAGAAGAGAAAATCAATATAAAGTATTGCGCAAAAAAATATTTCACAACAGAGTAGTCCATAATTTACTTAAACATACAAAGAAATGTAGAAAGAGAACACTATTTTATAAAAAGAAGAACCATATTGAATCCATTGTTGAAAAGGCTTTTGAAGTTAAGAGGAGATTATTCATTTTAGTATTAAAGAGAATTCGATCACTAGATAAACCAATTCATTTAATGGAGGCTAAAAGTAAGAGGAAAATAATAATTAATAAAAGTAATTTTTGTGATTTGTTTTAGGGCGATGGAAACATAGTTCAAGTTCTGAGCCTTTTTTTAATGAAGAGAGTCATTTACAGAGCAATAATTTGTTGCATGCTGTTGACACTAGTGGTCGAGCTAATGAGGTTAGAGATGGTTGTCCAATTGAGCAAGAGCAAATGGTTCCTAGAAATGCCGAAGAAGTGATAGCTGATGAAGTTCTAGGCAGACGTCCTAAAGCCCCAGTGTTCACTTGGGATTGTAGTAGTATTTGTAGTGTACGGCAAGAATCTATTGATAAATTACGCGATTTCTTACAATCATATTGTAAAAAAAGTGTTAAACAAAAGATTAAGCTGTTGCAAGGACTAGAACCTTGCAGAGTGAGAAAACATACTGGTTTGGAAGGTCATTCTCTGGCTTGTCTTTCTAGGAAAGTATGTCAAAGAGTTTTCTACCATTTCAGGATGTTGGCAGTACATCATACTCAAATGCGGAAGTTAGTGAGAAGATTGTATTATGCAAAAAGTCCAGCACTAAAGTTAAATGAGTTGAACATTACTTTTGCGAGGGTCAGTATCAGATGTGAAAAAGGTTTGTGATGATATTGAGTTTTGTTACTTTGGGCCTGAAGAATAGAGTGTAGAAACTCAGACATTAGTAGAAGAAAAAGCTTGCAGAGAATGTTGAAAATAGTTGTACAAAAAATGTTAAAAATGAAATTACAAAGTTTAACGTGATTTCAGGTGAAAGGCCACATTTTTCTTGTATTTGTTGTTGCTGAACTCACTACAAAAATCAGGCTAGGAGTGTTGATCTGTATTTAAAAAGTGAAAAAGAAAATAATGAAACGTGGAAAGAATTTGCAACTTATTTGTTGGTAGAGAATTGTTTTGATTTGGGTTCTTATCAACGTATTTGTAAAAATTGTTATAAAAATGAGATAAGAATAAAATGTCTGCTAGAGCTGCTGATAATAATCTAGAGTTGGTTGCTATTCCTCCAAAATTAATAGATTTAAACACCTATGAGTCTATTTGTATTCAATGTTTGCACCCGTGTCAGGCTATTGTTCGTAAGGAGCCTAAAACAGGTAAATTGCCTCCTTTAGATTTACAAAGAGGATTAAAAGGAAGAATTGTGTATTTACTGTTCGATTTAAAAAAAAAAAAATATTGAAACTATTGGTGTAGAGAGTGTAGCAAGTGAACCACTAGGTAATCTTGCTAATGGTGTGCCGACTAAGAATAAGAAAATATGGCAGGAGTTAGTGATGTCAGGAAAGTGCAAAAGGCAGCATTGTATTTGATAAAGAACAATACATACTATAAGGATGTTAATATGGGATAAGAAGAAATAGTTTTAGCAGAAGAAACGTCAAGTGGACAACGTGAAAAAGTGGATATGTTAAGATGTGCAGAACGCTATGAACACTACAGTGTGCATACACTTCATTCAAAAGAAGTGATGAGGAACACTATTGATTTGTTCCAAATGAAAAAAGCAAAAGGAACTCCCATGAGTGTATGGGAAGAGAGCTTGGAAGCTTGTTGTTTTCCACAGTTGTTCCCAACTGGAAAAGGAGGTCAATATGATGAACGTCCTGTGCACATTCGTGCATCTGAATATCGAACAACAGATTATATGCAGAAGATCCAAGATTACCACATGTATCCCTTATATACTTCATCTTTTGTTTGAAAGTGACTTGTCTGGACTTTCATATGCAGTGAATCATATTCTAAAAACTGGAACACATCTGCAAAATGTATCTGCAAAAGATGTTATGGATAAAGTGCACCATAGAGATGATCATCTAGAATCTCAGTTCATTCATTTAATGGCATGTCAGCTTGGGACTAATGAATATTGGTACCGTCGTCATGGAGAACTGAAATGTATGCTACGGAACCTAGGAACTCCAACATGGTTCCTTACCCTAAGCTGTGCTGAGTACGCTGGGGATGATTTGCTAGAATTTCTTCGAGAGGCAAATTCCAATATAAGAAATATTGAATACAAGACACCTGGAGAATTGTGCTCCTTGGTGCCTGTTAATGTATGCAGGTATTTCAATCATAGATTTGAGGCTATGATGTCTTTTATCTGCAATTAAAAAATCCTTCTCTTGGAGAAGTTATGGATTTCTTTTGGAGAAAGGAGTATCAAGCATGAGGTGCTCCTCATATACATATGCTGTTTTGAGTTTTATTGAACAATATGCAACATGTGATGTACCCAAAGGCATAGAAGAAAACAACTTAAGAGCACAAGTGTTATGATTCCAAAGCCACCGATGTGGAAAATACTGTTGGCGAAAGTACAAATCTGAGGACAAGTTCGACACCAAATGTCGTTTTGCATTTCAACGTCCTGTAATGTCCAAAGGAAGAGTGAACAGTTTTATGTCATCTTTGCGACATACTATTACAAGAAAGTCTCCAAAACATTCTTACAACTTAAGAAGAAATAAAGAGTCAAAATTCATAAATGACTACAACCCAGTCATTTTGTCCATGTGGAATGCTAACATGGATATTCAATATGTTGCGGACAATTAAATTGCTGTTGCTCGATATGTAATGTCCTGTATTACAACATCAGAAAAGACGGAATTGAAAGAAATGTGAGAAGAGATTTCTGACGAGAAGTCTATCAGTACGAAATTATGCAGTTTCAGTTTGAAGATGTTATTGCATCAAGAAATTGGAGCATATGAATGTTCGGTTATCATCTGCAAGTTTATACTCCAAATCTAGAAGAATCCTTTATGTGAGTCTAGGTCTTGCAGCAATGCGAAATTGAGTACTGAAATCTGTACAAGAAATTGAATATTTAGCAGCAAAAGATCCAGAAAGTACAGATATTTTGAAAACGAATATGTTGGACACATATTACCCAAACAGAAGTCATCATCTTGAGAACATGTGTCTCTATGAAGTGCTACAAAACTACACTTTTAAACGGAATACTACAGAGAACATCAATGATGGAAAATATGGAGTAATTGGTTCCGAAGGATGTTTGGTGAAACAAACTAAAGGAAATTTGATTATTCACAGGAATCTGAGTTGCAACACTGCTAATAAAAGGAAATTTTACTATTTAGCCCTTTTACAACTATTCAAACCATGGCGTTCAGAACTTGAATTACTTGGGGATTTCAAGAGCTATGAAGATTCCTTTAATGCTTGTAAAGATAGCATACAATGCAGTGCTTTTGTAAATTATGTGAAAATGTTGAATGATGAAATTGATCAAGAAGCTACAATTGCAGCTGAGATTGCTAGAGACAGTTCTCAAGGCAGTCAAAGTTCTGCTGCGCTGAGTAAAGATCCACTAGGACAACCAATTGAAAATGAAGCAGCAATCACCATGAATGAGGTGGAAACAGCAATGCATCAAGCTCAAGAAGATGTAACTAACTTAGCAAACTTGGAAGAACTACTAAATGTTGAGCAAAAACAAATATATGAGCAAGTGAGACAGCAGATTGACCATGGATTACTTCATGAAAAGAAAGGGTGCTCATGCCCGTCATTTCAACCTATCGGAATGTACGTGAGTGGACAAGCTGGAACAGGAAAAAGTTTCTTAATAAAAGTAATCACCAGTTATCTACAGAAAACAACTGAGTCACATTTGTCTTGTGTTGTCACTGCTCCAACCAGGTTGGCAGCACACAACAATAAAGGAATTACTTTACATCATTTACTAATGCTACCTGTAGAGCATGACAACAAATTGGAATACCACAAGCTATCTGGAGAAGCTTGTTGTGAAGTTTTGAGAGTCTTGAAGACTCTCATTATTGATGAGGTAAGCATGGTATCAAACTTAATGCTTGCGTTTGTGCATTTAAGAATGCAGCACATTCTTAAAACAGAGTGCGACGTGTTATTTGAAGGAAAACATGTAATCGTTTTTGTAGATCTATTGCAACTGACTCCTGTAAAAGGACAACCAGTATTTAAAACACTTGCGCATGAAGACACCAGAAAGTCTTTGGGTAGTGTTGGAAACGTGAACATTTGGTCATATTTTGAATACAAAGAACTCATTACAGATATGCGGCAGGCAAATGATGTTGATTATGGAACTCTTCTCCAAGATATAAGAATTGGACTACTAACTGAACATGGCAAACAAGCCTTGCAGACTCGATTACTTTCCAATTTGTTTACAAATGAAAACTTACTTCCTGAGAAAATATACATGAAAATTGCAGAAAACAAATCTGTAATCTGCTTAATGCCAACACTGCGTCAGTGTTCTATATTCAAGGAACAACTTTTGAAACTGGAAAATGAAGAAATAATAAAAATGGAAGCCATCGATAAAATAGAGCATGAAGGAATTACTATTATTTTGACTGAAGAATTGAAGACAACATTGGATTCTTTAGAAAAATGAATATCTAAAACTGCTGGTTTCGAAAAGAATCTATATGCATGTAGAAACTGTCGGATACTTTTAAGGCGTAATTTGGATGTAGAATAAGGTTTAGTTAAAGTTGTTGATTTTGTTAGTTATCAAAATAAAGAAGGTATTGTATTCTTAAAGATTAAATTTGATCAGATTGAAGAAGTGAAACAAGTTGGTCGTTGTTCTTTTCATTTTTTGCTTGTTAAAGATGTATATGTCCATAGAAAACAGTTTCCACTTTCTCTGGCATATGCAGTGACTATTCTTAAATCTCAAGGTTTAAGTGTTGACAGTGCTTTGGTGAGCATTGGAAATTCTGTGTTTAAAGAGGGTATGGCAGTATGGCATATGTTGCTTTGTCGCGAGTCAGAACATTATCTGGTTTGTTTTTTATTGATTTTGATGATACAAAGATTTCTGCAGATGCCAACTGTGTCAAAGAGTAAAATAGGTTAAGAAGAACATATGCTCCTAATTTAGGTCAATATCCTGTATTTGAAAAGTGTGTGGTTGGTCGAAAAAGAAGGTATGAGAATATCTGTACTGATGGTGTAGGGAAAGGAAAAATAAGATAATGTTGTGATTACAAGCAAAAAGGACACTGTTGAAGAGATTGTTGGTTATCAGTTTGAAAATAGTTCTGGTGTCAACTGCTAAGCTAATGTAGTGGTCAATGTTGTTTTTTTTCTTGAAGGTTTGCAATAGCAAATTATGGAGAATCGTGAAAAAAGATTTTGTTCCTTGTTACATTCTGTTCATGAAAAATTGAGAACAGATAAAAGTAAAATACAAACGTTTCTGATGTTCGTAATCTTTTGGATGTATGTTCTCGTTCTACACAATTTACACAAAATATCCAACAAGATGCTCAAGAATTTCTACTGTATATGCTTACAGTATTGGGAAATGAATGTGTAGACATAGAGAATATTTTTGGCCTTTGGTATAAATGGGAACATCAATGTTAAAATTGTATGTATAATTGTAGCACTAATGTAGATAATATTCTATATTTGACATTACCGGACTGTAAATCAGTGTCTTTCAGTAAATTAGTTAAAGCTGCAAACCGAAACATGGAGTGTAGCCAATGCAAATCAGAAATCTTATCAACATTATTTATGCAAAGATATGGAAAATATATCATTTTAATGATGCAATGTTTTACAGCTGACGGAAGAAAATTGAACACTTTAATAAAACATTTTAGAGCTACACAACTATCAATTTCAGGAAGGATTTTTGTAGCAGTAGCAATCATTTTCCACGATGGTCCTTCGATAACATCTGGACATTACACTGCCTATCTAAAAAGTGAGAAAGGCTGGAGTCTTTGTAATGATGCTGAGTTGGTTTTCCAACAACGTTTGCCTTTCGAATGACCAAATTCCTACCTAATATTTTTAAAGCCAAAGTTTTAGGAAGATAATTCAGCCTCTGAGGTATTTATTATTATCATTTCATAGGATTACCATTGGACAATATACATAACAATGACTGCAAAAATACAATTTGGCTTCAAGGAAAGGTATTTCTTTGAATTATGGACTTTTTGTTGCACATGGTCTTGGTGTATAATTTTAACTGGCTTCATTTATAGTGTTTATAATTTTATGTTATAACATTTTCTTAGCAGTAATCATTTTATATACGTGTGATTTGTATTATCTAGTATTTTACTATAGATGGATTATTGTTTTTTTAAACAATCTAATTGATTTTTTTGTCCTCTTTTATGTGATGAGTACAATTGAATATATTCTGAGAACAGCAAAAAAGGCAAAGAAATTACTTCGTAAAATGTTCAAATTATGATGTGCTGTTAAAAATGTATTATTACATGTTATAACTATTTTTTCTTTTCTTTTACCGATCTTAATTTTAAGATATCGAATTTACCACCATTTAGATTATAAAAAACAAGTGAATGAAATGTGTACCGTTTTTTACGTGTATTACTGTTGAGGTATGTTTTAGTAAGTCTTAAAATGCACAATGGACTGTGTTTCCATACAGTTGAAGAAAAGGAAGATGGATGGACCAGATTTCTGCCAGAAAATTCCAATGCAGACAGGTATAAAATAGGGGACAGCTTCAGAACACCTGTCACCAAGATATATGGTATAGTACAGAATAGACTGATATGGTTGTTTTGCAGGTCTTGGTAATTTCAGAATTAAAAGAAATGAAACTCTTTAACCACATCACTCAGTGTTTTTGCACATGTCATATTAGGTCGCATCCCTTCCCTTCAGTAATATATAAACATGTTGTTGCATCTAATAAGAAAGATCCAAAGTCCATGGGAAGTTAACAATAGGATTTATTCTCCAAAAATAGATACAGCGCTCCAGAACTAACAGAGTGTCTTTTCCGATGAGCCTTCTGTCTCCAACTGCTCCCAACTTCACAGAATAACATTCTATGTTGCTAAGTGCTGTTGCCAAGTTACAAAGACTGCATGTGAGCATACATCAAAATGAAGATTCAATAGCAATACTTACAAAGGAATTAACAATAAAGAATAAATAAAGAAGGATGTAACACATGTCCTATCAGTTCCCCAAAACGTAAGTAGTTGTAAATGTATCTTGTTCTCTTTTATCAGTGCAGAAATGTACTCCTATAATAACAATTGGCCTAGCCATTAACTCCCTTTCTTATTTACAAGGTGAGGAAAAGGCATTTTGTATACCTGTTCTTTTCCATGTAAATATAATCTCATCATACACAGCACTTTGCATTGAAAAGGTGTTCTATAGGTTTTGCTGTGCATGTTTGCACAGAACACTCATAAATCTGGACATGTTTGTGAATGCTGCACCATCCTCCTATTGGTGTAGCAAAGAACAACGAGGAAAATTGTTTTCACTTCTCCTCATTTTTTCACTTTCAATATATGCTACAATGCACAGCATATATTGAAGGAGAAAAAAGCCTGTACTGATTGTTTTTGTGCAGGAAAGTGCATTCTTCCTGCACAAAAGCAATCTCCGCATAACACGGACATCCTTGCACCATGGTGCAAGGGTGCCTGTGTCACCACATGGCTGCAGTTTAAGCAGCTGTGCAAAGTGAAGCACAGACCTGCAACATATTTATATACATATGTTGCATCCCTGTGCTTCAGAAGTACCACAGCATGCTGTAGTTAAACAGTTTACAGTTTCACGCTTTAGCACAGCCATATAATTTTGAACTTATGCATTCACCACACATCACAAATATATTTTTACAGTCAATTATGCACTACACATACATTCATCTAAACTTTCACACACTAGCATACAAGTTAAGCTCTTTCTTTAACAAGAGTACTCAGTTCTGAAAATAACTTTTTTTTTCTTTTTGTTGTTTTGGTTTATTTGGGATTTTTTGAACGATGTTGTATTTTTTTTTTTAACAGTAAAATAGGGGGGAGAAGGAGGATAAACTAAACCAGGTCGGCCTCCTAGACAATGTTGCAGAAAAAAAGAATCCAAATTATTGGGTTCAGAGACCTAGTTTATTTGTTGGTCACTGAATATACTCTTTCAGTACAGACCAATCGAGAAAGAAAAATTTCTTTCTAGTGTCCCCTCACTCACCGGGGTTTCCCCACGGTGACATGCTTCATCATTTTGGCCATCCCAGTTCTCTACAAAAAGGGGCGTGCTGCGACTAGCGAACTACGCAGGAGCACTTTAATCGTGAAAGACTATGTGTGGTGTGAGAGTAAGAAAGTGAGTGGATGGGTGTGATGTTTAAAAATACCGTGCTAGTGGGCCTCAACAATTTTATTTAGCTCCTAGGTAGGTATATTAAAAGGGGTCTAACACGGCAAATTAGCCTTTAATTTGGGCTAAATCGGTGTGTGGTCAACATGTTTCAAGCTCCCCAAGCTTTTCGTCAGGACCATACAGGGGCCAGCCCTGTATTCTCCATTCTTATATATACCTGATGCGGTTAATAACATTTACTGAAAGAGTATATTCAGTGATCAACAAATAAACTAGGTCTCTGAACCCAATAATTTGTATTTTTTTTTTAAACAGGGGAAAAAATGTAAGCTGGGAAAAGAGAACTACAAACTGGGAGGAGAGGAAAAAATAAAACTAACAATGGTGATTGTCAATGGCTCGACACACCAGATCCACCGACTGCTCCCCATATGCAATGAGCCGTCTGTATTTAATGCATGTCATGCAGACTTTCCTAATTGGGGACGGATGTCAGGATGCGATGAAGAGCTTGCTGTTGTTGCTCCACTGGTACTAGGGACTGCCGATGGATCAGGAGGAGTCTCCCTTAATCTTCCCAACTCTTCCCTGGCAAGGTTCGCCGGATGCTTTGTTTGTAAGTGCTTCCGCATTTTTGCAGTACCGCAGGAGTATTTTTTTGTGGGGTCTCCATTCGAAAGCACAGCCTTGCAAATGCGGCAAGTGACTTTAGGTGCATTCACCTTTTTGAAGCCTGGGGGTATTGTGAAAATTTTCAAGACAATACTGGCATATCTTTCTTTAGGTTCCGGAACAAATTCCTGCTCTGATGAATTATCTGAATCAGAGGAAGGTGGTGGATTTGCAGCAATGGTATAATCAGGTGAATCTCTTCTCCAATAATGAAGGAGCAGCAGATCTTCTCAGGAGGTCTTTCCCTAGTAAAAGTTCTGAGAAGAGTGATTGAAATCGGTGGGGTCCTTCAATAGTTTCAATAGGAAGTGTAATGAACCTAGGGATGGAACGATGAGGATATGGAATGGGAGGGGTATTAGGAAAATAGGGGATCTTCTAGATACAGAAGGAGATATAGTAGAATTTGTAGATTTACAAAACAGATACGCTCTCCCCACCAACACCTTTTTTAAGTATTTACAGGTGAGGAGCTACCTGAAGGATAAAAAGGGTGGTCGAATAGGGTTTAAACACTGTAGGCTATTAGATTGTATAGAACAAAGTAAAAATTGTAAGATACGACAGATACATGCAGAATTATACGCATATAAAGTAGATGACAGAGAGAAATTCTCAAAAAAATGGGCAGAAAAAGTTGGGACCTCCCCGGATGGATTTCAGAAGTCTCTAGATTTAGGAAGATCGGTTTTATGTTCGGCCACGCTGCAATCACAGCACTACAAAACATTATATTGCCTCTATTACACGCCGGCAAAAATAGCGCAGTGGGGTGGGACAGAAGGTACTACATGCTCTAGATGTAATTCTACGGAAGCTGATATAGTACATGTGTTCGCCCAATGCCCACAGCTGTACACCCTGAAAACGGCCATAGAGGAATTCCTGGAGAAAGCTCTCGAGATTAAGATAAAACTAAGTAACGAAAGTCTATTGTTGGGGGTGAAGAGTGATGAAGAAGAAAATGACTCCACAAAGTTTTTGTTTATGGTGGCAGCTGTATACAGAATTTGTATTGCACAGGCTTGGCTTGATAAGACACCTCCTACATTCCAAAGTTGGATAGCTAGATTACTAGGGTCATATAATTTGGAGAAGGCTATATATGAGAGAAAGGGGAAAAGAGCAAAAAAATTGGGAGCGGAGATATGGCAACCCATTACGAGGTGGAAACATAAGCAAAATAGAGTAGGAGTCGGATAAACAGCGGTAGGCAGGATTGGCTTATCTATTGGTATTTTATTTATTTATGTATTTATTTATGTATTCACCTGTTTTGTTGTTCTTTTATTGTCTTTGCTATTCTCTTAAGTACAAATCTTGGGGAGCACTGTTGCAAGAAGGTATTTGCTCGGTAGTTAATTTACTTTATATTATATAGGATATATAATATGTGTATTTTGTGTTGAAAAATTTGTTGTCTGTAATAGGGGGGGGTAAAAACTGTTTTAAAAAATGTCTCAATAAAAATATTTAAAAAAAAAAAAAAAAAAAAGGAAGTGTAATGAACCAATCAAATCTCTTTTTTGGAGGTCACATGGGG
Organism: Lissotriton helveticus; assembly: GCF_964261635.1. Classification (NCBI taxonomy): domain Eukaryota; kingdom Metazoa; phylum Chordata; class Amphibia; order Caudata; family Salamandridae; genus Lissotriton; species Lissotriton helveticus. The sequence continues at coordinate 1,707,249,827 of NC_136065.1, read as the reverse complement.
TGCGTGAAGGATGATGCGCGCACTTAGCACGCACCCTGCTCGCACCGTGCTCACACCCATCGCAACTTCGCGAAATTGCATTAAAAAGTGATTTACTTTTTATGAAAGTTAAAGAATATGATTTTTATAATAACCTCAGAAAATCTCTTGTCTTAATATTTATAATAAATATATATATATATATATATATGTATACGTTTTTCAACTTTAAAAAATCACGGGAGTCGCGCACCCACCGCGTCCGATATGCATATGACATCACGCGCTACCGCACGTCCGTCACGTCGCGTAATACTTAGATCTCGCGTATGCGCCGGAAGTCGTGCACAGATCGCATAGCAACCGCGTTGGAAAAGTCGTATCCGTCGCACACCCTACGCGGATCCTAGACAGTGACCCTAAAACGGCAGACACATTTCAGTGATGTCATTTGAGATATCATCAGTGATGTCACTGACCATGTCATGCATGATGTAATATGTGACATCATCAGCAGTGGATTGCGGACGCGCAAATTATAGTTAGAACAACTAACTATAACGGGAGAATTTCAATGGTTTTATACGAGTGAAATGTCTAGCTAACTATAACACCCCTAAAACCTATGGTTTTTTTCAGTGAATTTCTAAAGTTTTTTAAATGCTAATTCCTAACTATAACATGTCTGAAACCTATGGTTTTTTCAGTGAATATATATGTAGTTTGGGGGTGATTTGTCAAGGGGGGGCCAAGAAAAAAGGGGGGTCCCAAAATGTGTTTTCTCCATGTTCATTTCCATAGGAAACTTTAGACACGGCTACAGGTCGAACGGGTGAACAGAATTACCCCAAATATGGCAGGGAGAAGGGTACCTTGTTTATTTGGTGTAAATTCATTCAGTAGTTTTGGAGAAATATCAAAATGTACAGATATCGATATTTGGGAATTCTGCCATTTGATTGGCTGAGGTGTTACGAGCACAAGCTTGCTGCTGATTGGCTGCGAGCGGTTGGAGCGGTTGCAACTAGGAAGTGTTGGCCGCCATTTTTTGATTCCGTTGAAGTGAGTAAGGGGAAAAAAACGGCAAAAAAAGTTGGAAAGAGAAAGGTAAGAGCACTGTATCCTCTGTGGGGTGTTTAGGGTGTTCTATAGAGAGGGTGCGAAGCGCAGTATTCACCCATACCGGTGTGAAAGTGGTGAGCTATGGAAATTAAGTGAGGTATTGCCTAGAGGCTGATGCTGCTAAGGTGAGCTGGTGCGGGACTCGGGGATTAAAGCGTGAACCCAAATTGTCTGTCTTATGCTGTGAAGTCATGTACCGTGGCCGCTGCACCACACTTGTGGAAGCTGTGTCATCACTTGTTTATCAAGTACTAGGACGAACTACTGACCTGTACTGGTCTGAAAGTCCTGGGGTATGGAAAATATGTGGGGTACTGTCTAGAGTCTCATGCTGCTAAGCTGAGCTGCTGCCGGACTCGGGGATGAAAGCGTGAGTCCAAACTGTGTGTCATATGCTGTGAAGTCAAGTGCTCTGGCCGCTGTGCCACATCTGTCCAAGTAGTGTGAGCATGTAGTTATAGCTACTCAGAGGAACTTTGTTTGGAACATTGTAGCTTGTGTATGGTGCTTAGGGGGTGTTATACAGGGAGTGAAAAGGTAAATTTGCACGTATCAAATTAATTCAGTATTTGTGAAGTACAAACTAATCACTCCTACGGGTCGGATGGCGCTGGGGGCATAAGCTGAGATGCTAACGGACTCAGGGATGAAAGCGTGAGTCCACACTGTGTGTCATATGCTATCAAGTTATGTTCTCTGGACACTGTGCCACATCTGTCCAAGTAGTGTGAGCATGTAGTTATAGCTACTTGGAGGAACTTTTGTTTCGAACATTGTAACTTTTGTATGGTGCTTTGGGGGTGTTATACAGGGAGTGCAAAGGTACATTCCAGCGTATCAAATCAATTTGGTATTTGTGAAGTACAAACTAATCATGTCTACGGGTGTGATGGAGCTGGAGGCGTAAGCTGAGCTGCTAAAGGAGTTGGTGTAAAGTCGCTGAACTACCTACCCCTACCGATCTGAAAGTGCTGGGTACGGAAATTAAGTGAGGTGTTGCCTAGCGTGTCATGCTGGTAAATTGAGCTGCTGCTGGACTCGTGGATGAAACCATGTGCCCAAACTGGGTGTCCTATGCTGTGAAGTCATGTGCTCTGGGTGCTGTGCCACACCTGTCCAACTTGTATGTAGTGCATAGGTGGTGTTGTATAGGGAGTGCGCAGGTAAATCAATACAGTATTTTGAAAACTACTGACCCATATGGGTGAGTAGAGCCGGTGAACAAAGCGAGAGCTCTGTGATGCAAAGTGAGATGGGATGGCTGCTGCGCCACTGCTGTGTGGAGAATATATTTTAGCGAGGGTCCGGGAGTTGCCGGTACCTGGCCCTAAACTAGTGGGTATAAGTTGTAAGTTATAGGGTTGCTCTAAAAAGAGCCCTTGTGTTCATTAGTTGGAACTACATATAAATGGGGATGCACAGCTTCAAGTTATTCAGGAAAACTCAATTTCCCTGATCTGTGAAGTTTACTCCATCACTTCTGTACATATCAAAACGTATGTTGTTGTTGTAGATGGACTTAATTTTGTGGACTCTGAGGTATGCAGACACAGCTTTGTGACTTTCTTCCTAGATATTTCAATCTGAGAACAAAATTGTTTTGACCATTTCCACTTCTGTCTTTGGCATATATTGGAATATACAAAGACAGTTTGAGGCAAAAGTAACATCAATTGTCCAAAGGTGTCCTTCATAAGCATTTCCAAATCTACCCCAGTCAATGTGCTGAGGTCATTTGCACCACAGTGCACAATCATGAGGTCAGGGTGTTGGAGATGCACACAGGTTTTAACCAGAGGGAACAATTGGTGCCACTTCAATCCTCTCTGTGGAAACCATTTAATGTCCACATTTTGTAAACCTAGGTCTAAGTCAATACCTTTTTGTTCTGCATAGCTCTTGCACCACAAAACATAGCTATGTCGAACGATCCACACTAGCATTTTGAAGGTATGGCTGAAAGGTATGGAAAGATGTGTGTAGCTCATGCAGTTCCTTCGTAGAATAAGAGAAATGTTTAAAGATGGGGTACTAGTTTTTTTTCACATACAAAACGATACCTGATTGGAGATGAAAAGCATTGTTTTTTAAAAGTAGAGTGCACATTCATTTTGTGGAAAAGCATGTTTGTGATTGGTTAAGAAAAAGCAGTCTTAACGTGGAGTACATATTATAGGATCAAATTTGCTGAACTCAACAACACCTGCTACTTACATTAGGAAGACACTGTTCGAACTTAAAACAATCATGAATTTTTAACTTGCATGTGCCATTAAATGTTTGAGAAAATGTTGCAAAAAAATATCATTAGGTATAAAAAACTTGATGAACTTTTAACCTGCACATGTTGTAGAATGTTCTAGAAAGTGTGTTGATAGAATATGTTGCACTGCTTTCTTCGATGTGTCGTTGAATATGAAAAACCTTCAATGCAAGTCCACTCCAGAGCTTGTAGAAGACCCTGAGACCCGAGATCGGAGCTGTGCCGAGCAGACTGCAAGCGGACCTAGCTGCAGCAGCGGCGCAGCATTTGTCGACGGGGGAAACGAGCAATCAACCTCCCCAACCCCCAGACTCCCGGCTTGGCCCCCGGCTCTATCCTGACGCTGGTGCAAGAACTGCCTGTCCTGAGCCGCACTAGTCATTGCTGACAGCCGCGTGGAGCACCCAAGGGAGGAGCCGAGCTGAGTCTGGGGACCGGTGCGGCCAGCGGCGGCTGAGGGCTGCGGAGCGAGAGAGCCGGAGAGAGCCTGTCGGCCCGTCGGCCAGTGAGCCCGCGTTTTGGAGCTTGGAGCTCTTGGAGCTTTTGAGCCACAGTGCTGCCTGGCCTAAACTGCTCCCCCGGGATTGACACGACCTCCAACTGGCTTGCCATCTGACCAGTGCCATTGTGCTGTGATCCTCCCGCCCAAGCGAGAAGAGCTCTAGGGCTTCAGTGCCATTGTGTTGTGATCCTCCCGCCCAAGCAAGAAGAGCTCCAGGGCTTCAGGGTCTGAATTACCCTTCTCTGAATTCCCCTTATCTAACCGAACTGCACTCGCGCCAGCATAGCTTACTGCTACCTGAAGTCCAGCGCCCACCCGCCTGCATCTCCTTGTTCCAGAACAGGCAGTGGAACCGGCAGTGGAAGCAGCATCGGTAAGTCCATAGATAGTCAGGTAGAGGGACGCTGAGCCAAAAAACTGTAAAAGAGCTGTTCTAATCCTTGTCTGACTGTGTTTGTGTCTGTGTCACAAACTCAGAGAGTACCTTAATAGGCAGCAGATCTTCCCTCCGCTGCTTTGTTTGCTTGTCTGCTTTGGTTGCCTTATGGTCCTCCACCTTCCCGACTCTCTGTCTCTACTTTGGGAGCAGCCACACTGCCTTGAAGCGGTCCAGGGTGGTTGTTGAAGGAGGTCCGCTGTAGGCCCACTAAAGGAAGTGCCGTGGGCCAGCTGTAGCGTCTGCTGCGGCTCCCCCTTTTGGCGGAGGAGGATCGGAGTTTGCCTGGGTTCATCGCCTGCTCTGCAGCTCAACCATAGCCCGCAGCTCGAAGTCGGAGTGGAGCGGTGTGGTGGGAGCAGGCAGGGCGTCCCCGCTTCATCTCGCCTGCTACAGTATACTAACTAGGGTAATATGAGGTCCGGCAGAGTGAGAAAAATCCTCCCACTCCTATACTTGCGCAAAAAACAGCGAAACCAACGAAAAGGAAAAAAATGTCAGACAATGGTAACTATGGGATCAGGGTCGAGGATCCCCTTGGCTCTGACCTAGATACTCAGAAAGTTAAATGTGGTAGGCTCGAGGAAAATAATGATATTTCACCGCCTGAAGAGCATTACAGTACAGCAACAACCGCCCCAGCTGATAGTCCTGTAATTTACAACCCACGTCGAATTACTAACAATGTCTCCCCAATGCAAGACCGGACACCATCAATAGCAAAGTCTAAAGTAACCAAGTCAAAAACAAAGGCCACCCTACGGTCGAGCCCAGGAACTATAAATTTAATTACAATAGAGGGCTCCTCCAAACGAAAGAGCCCGCGCTCCTTCCAACCCATGATCTATACTAAATTTGCGTTCTTAAAATATCCAGGCACTATAATATTCTCAAAAACCAGCGATATCAAAGGACTGCAAACTCCATTGCAACCGAGCAATTTTACTTTCTCCTCTGAGACTGATACAAAACCAATCTTGAAACAAACAGTGGTACAAATCCACACAATGGAGACACAAAACATACATCAATTGCAACAACTGGAACTGAATGGGTCGAATAACAGGCACTCAACTAATACCATGACCATTAAAGAGCACACATTGAATGATAATCCAGAAAGGTTAAAGTTCTTAGAGTTGGAATTAGAAAATGTAGCAGAACCCTGCTCCACAAAACAAAAATTGGGATCTGGGGGCTCCGCTAATCATTTCCACACAGAAAAAGCTCAAATACAAAATTCAACCTCTCTATACCCGCAGGCATCTAGAGGGTCCATTAAGTCCCCCCTCAATAAATCTTTCCAACTTCCACTGCCCACGGCAAGAAACGAAATTGAGCTAGGCACACAGCCAGCATCGCGGCAAGATCCACCAATAATGGCTGCAACAACTACACTTCAACGGTACCCAGTAAAATTAGAGGACTCATACCTCACAACCAATACTTCTACTCCAGAACTATTAGGACCAACTCTAATCGTCCGTGCAAGCACGAACCAAGAGAGCGTAAAGAACACAGCACAAACAAGAGATTGTTCATCTAGTGTGCAAACTACTAGTGGCCCTTCCCAAAATCGTCCGACCACCAAAGAGAACAAAGTACGAACAACTGACGAAAACACTACGCCAGTATCCAGCCACGCGCAAATTACTAGTGGTCTGTCTCAATATTGGCCGACTACTCAAACATTCGTATCAGGTATAAACGACGAATACATCAGGCCAGGGCACTACCAGGAGCTAACCACCAGCGGCTCTCTTTAATCCCAACCAAATACTAAAGAAAGCGAAGCACAAGTACATATAGATAACATTGCGCCAGGGTACAATCAGGCGACCCATTATACCTCCAACTGCGACTTGTCGTTTCTAGCATCTCACGAATGGGAGGAGCTAGCGGCCACATGTGGCAAAGACTCTCAAAACAAAACACGCCACAACCCTGAAATGAAATGAAATGAAATGAAATGAAATGAAACAAATATTTATAAGAGCGCACTGCGGCCAAGCGGCTTCCTGGCGCTGAGGAACACAGCCATAATTTGGAAGAGAACCGGGGTGAAGTTAGACAGGAAAAGCCTGAAGGAAGAGAAAAGTTTTAAGAGCTTTACGGAAATGGGAAAAAATGGGAATAGAACGAATCGAGAGGGGAAGAGAATTCCAGATCTGGGGGGCCCGCACCGAGAAGCGGGTGCCTCCGGTGCGGGATTTACGGAAGCGGGGAACGTGAAGAAGAGAGAGGGAGGACGAGCGAAGAGAGCGACAAGGGGCATGAGAGGAAACTAAAGAATTGATAAAGAGGGGAGCAGATCGGGCATAGGCCCGGAAAGCCAAGCAGGCGAGTTTAAAATGAGATCTGAGGTGAACAGGGAGCCAGTGGAGGGATTTAAGGGCAGGGGTAATGTGGGAAAACTTAGGAAGACGCAAAACAAGACGGGCTGCCTGGTTCTGGATGGCCTGAAGGCGGCGAGTTTCGTAGGCCGGAATACCTACGAACAGGCCATTACCATAATCCAGGCGGGAGGTGATAAGGGCAGAAATAATAGTTTTAAGGGCATCAACAGAAAAAAACCGGGAAATCTTGCGAATGAGGCGGAGGGAAAGGAAACAAGCAGAGACGACGGCGCTGATATGCGCATGCATAGTAAGATCATTGCTGATCTTAATGCCCAAGGTCCGGACGGAAGAGACTGGGGAGGGAGGGGGGCCAAAGGAAAGGGGCCAGTGAACAGCAGACCAAGGGTTAGAAGGGCCACCAGTGAGAACCCTCACCCTTGCGCATCCGACCAAGGACTTCGCCCAAGAGGAGGAGTCCGTCACAATCATTTTCGTTCCTCTATATAAGTCGCGAGGCCGAATAGATACCCCAAACAGAGGGAACATATTACGGCTCCTGTAAGCCATCCCCAAGCTAGTTAACCTTCAAAGCTCAGATCTACCGAGTGTTGAGTTCTTACCGAACAATGGCCTGCCAAACTCAGACGCCTCCAAAATTAGATTTGAAAACACTGGAGATAGCCAGTAGAATCACCCTAGAAAACAAAAAAATTAAAAACTAGGGGGTTCACGTTAAAATCAGTCCCTAAACCACAATACCCAGCTCCATTTCTAACCACAGACAGTCTTCTTCGACCAGTGACTTCAGTCCCAAGGGGAGAAAGGGTGTCGGACTCCAACAGCAAGTCTTTTCCCCCCCAAAGGAATCCTTGGTTACGAATGGAAGGCAAGGGCACCAACGCACTATCCTTTTAACGCACTCAAATTGACACAGGAAGCTACCTACAACACTCCGCTTGGGCTCCAATGAAGTCAAAGTCTGCATCTGGAACATTAACGGCTTAAATTTTAAGCTGAACGAGTATGACTTATTGAACTATCTCAAAAATGTTGACATTTTACTAATGCAGGAGACCTGGGAAGATAAACCCTTCGACCTACAGGGATACACCTACAGCTTTACCGTTGCTATTAAACACTCTAAGCTCGGACGCCGATCTGGGGGTTTACTCCTTCTCTCCTCTATAACAAAAATTGGCAAGATGCATCCTATTAAAACATTTATCAATGCCCCAAGCTGCATTCAGGCTTCAACGATCACGCTGTTCTTCGACCAGACAGCACAAAAGGTAATCTTGATAAACATCTACCTCCACACAAAACATAAACTGCAAGCATCAAAAGAAGCAATTAAAGAAGTAACAAGAATTATAGAAGAGGCCGATACAGACAAAGTCATCTTGGCAGGAGACTTTAATATGCATCTTTTAGGGAATAACATGGAAGATGACCTCACGCAGGATTTAAATGATATATGGGACATCCCGACCCAGGGCCGCACAACGGTAACGAAAACAACAAAGAGTTCAAACTACCTACTCTCTGAACTAGAACATCTGAATTTGAGGGCAGTTAACGGTCGCTTTAAGGAAGATAACCCCCCGGCACCCACATTTCATTCATCTAAAGTATCCTCCTACCTTGATTTCACTTTTACAACACTACCTATGTTTGACAAGATAACCTCATTTCAAATAGGAAACAGTACAATTAGTGACCATATGCCACAAGAAATGACACTTTATACTACAGCAACATTATTTCAGGAGGCCGAAAAATCCATTGTTACAGTAGGAGCAACCAACCTTCATCGTATTATGTGCAATTCACTAAACATAGAAACAGTAGCAGTAACAGCAAAAGAAGTGCTTAAGGAAGCACACGACCACTTAGGCTACCCGTTGGAAACCTGGGAAAAATTCATCGTCGCATTTGGCAACAAATTTCCCATCCGCAAAGGTCCAAAACGACACCACATTTCAATGTATAAGCCCCGAGGGGGGTGGATGGAGGGGATGAGGGGATGGAGGTGACGGTCCTCCATCTCTATTTATTATTGTCCCCAGGACCTAGCCCACCTGGGGGCCTAAAGGAAACAAAGTGCAGTAGCCCGTGCTTTGTTTTTTTTAAATGTTATGCCTGATTTGTGGATCCACAGCAAATCCCGCTGAAAATGTACCCTGCCCCCTATTATTATTTTTTCACGATTTTACTTGTGACTCGGTTCAAGCGAGTCTCAAGATGGCTGCCAACACCTCCTGTTTTGAACTGTTGCCAACCGCAACCAATCAGATTGCAGGCTCGAAATTGGGAGGCTTCACTGATCCACCCGTGCCACAGTTGTATATCTGAGAAATGTTTACATTTCTCAAGAACTACCAAATGGATTTATACCATTTAACAAATTTTGAACCATAGCAACCTTTTTGCCAAATTTGATGTAATTCAGTTCAGCAATTCGGGCTATAGCCCTGTCCAACATTACTATGGAAATTAACATGGAGAAAAGCATTTTGGGCCCACCCTTTTTCTCGGCCCCTGTTTGACGGATCCTTCAAGACAGCAGCTGACATGACTGCCCCGTTTGTTTTACAAATGTTGCGAAGATTCGTCAAACTGCGCCAAAGTTATTGGCAAATCAAAAAATACTTTTCCAATGGAAACTACGTCCTAACTATAACTAATATATATATCTATACACACACACATACACACACACTTACCTTCACGTAAAGGCATGCATGGTAAAGGTTTCCTGTTAAAGGCATTTCATTCTAAAACAACAAAGTAACTTGACTAGGGCGTGCAAAATTCTTGTAATTTGCTTTTGTGTAATTACAGGAAAATCCTGAAAAATGCAATTAAATTACATGTAATTACATAATATGCAAATATGTTATTTGTAGCACAATTGTGGTGTGAGATGTGTTCTCACATCAGTTTTTAGTGCACATGTTGCATAATTGCACATAGAAACAATAAGGTTGAATTTCATGTAACAAGCATAAAAGGAAATTCCAAACATTACATTGATTACATGAATTGCATTGGTGTATTTTATATTTTGCCCAGACCTACTTTTCATAGTCAAAGTAATTTTCAACTTGTAATTCTTCCTGGGCATTACTGGCCAATGAGAGCTAGGTGGAAAGAGTTTGGCTGGGCTGAATGTAAATAAAGTGCATCCATGTGAGTTTGTGCAGGATTTTTCACCTAGATGTGTAGACAAATGTAGGTGAGTGTGCCTCACTGGGGGATATGTGATTACGAGCAGTAAAAGAAGGTGTATGTGGCTTGGACATGACACATAATCTCCAGGTCAGTAGAAAATACAAAACCCAGTAACAGAACAATACACCACGTCCCAAAATATCACATAGGGGAAGTGAACTGTATGGTAGAGAAGAAAGTTGCACTGATTTCTGTACTTAGTGGCTTCTCAGCTTGGGTAGAGAAAGCTTACGTACCTTTGCTTATCATAGTAGATAAGTATTCAGTCTTCGACAACTTAGACCCCCTCTCATGTTGGTCCAACTGACAACTATTTATCTTTAATGGGTCTTCTACAGCTTCTTTGTCCTTCACAGAGCAGTATTGTACTTTTTAAGTTCAAGTTTATTGAAACCAAAACATAGAATAAAAACATAATACAGTACACTCAATCAATAAAAGGCATATGAAAAAGACAAAAGTATAATTTGAGAAGGTACAATAAAACGGAATCAATAAAAACCTATATCTAAATCATGGAAAGGGAAACAATGGGGGAAGAGAACAAAACAAAAAATAGGCTAAATATGGCAAAATCGTAGAGTGGAACATTGTATGCAAATAGTAAAATGAAATAAATAGTATAAAATAGACAATGAAGATCAAATAATTATGAAACTAATTAAATCGAAGGAAAAAGACAAACGAGAAAAATCATGGAGGTTTAAGAACATCATCAGATGGATTTTGGTGAGTAACAATAGTAGCGGGAAGTGGGAAAGAGAGCTTGGAGAGGTAAGTAGTAAGGGGAATCCATAATAAATTCCTTTTTACAGCTAAGGAAACGGGGGTAACATAAGTGGTATCAAGTCTATGATGGAAGCAAATAGCATTCCACCAAGCCGAATAACTGATTTTTGTGGAGTCTTCCCAATTGGAGGTAATCAGGTGAAAGGCTACGGCCAAAAATAAGTCAAACAACTTAAAGTGGGAAGGGGAACGAGACAAATCAGGAGATAAGGAGCCCAAAAGGACAGTGGAGGGGGAGAAAGGGAGTGTGAAGCCAAATATATCGTGCATACGGGACCAAATTAATTGCCGAAAGGAAGCAATATTGGGACAATGAAACAACATATGGAGTAAATCTGCAGTCTGGCTAGGGCAGGACCAACACTTAGGTGAGAGGTCATGGGAAAATGATGCCAGTTTTTGCGGGGTTAGTAATAAACGTTGGTATACGAAGTAAAGAGTTTGGGCAGTGTTAGCAGCTCTGGACGTTTTATGTCTTTTTAACCACAGCTTATCCCATAAAGAGACAGGCCAAGATATCGACAAATCCTGTTCCCAGGCCAATTCAGTCTTCGTTTTGAGTCGCTCAGAAGGAGTTATAAGACATCTATAAATGCGAGAAGCAGATGGAGAGGCCTCTAAAAGCGGGAAAATAGTAGAGCAAGAGGATGGCAACTCAGAGGAAGAAGGAAGAGATTGAGGATATTGGTGAAGTGCAGGTATTAAAAGGTCATATTGTTTTCTAAAGGAAGTGGGGAGAAGAAATTGAGTTTGAAGATCAGCAAAAGGTAGAGGAACATTATTGAGCAGGAGTTGGGAAACCCCTGGATTTCCAAGATTTCCAGTAAAAAGAACGTTTTTTAATGCGAAGCAATTTATTATGCCAGATGGGTTGGTGGGACAAAGAAGCAAGAGAGGGATAAGATGAGGGTAAAAGGGGGATTAAAAGATGGCGGGTATGAGCAATGACAGGAGATTTCAAGAAAGAAGCGTTAGCAGAGAAGGCAAGAGTCTCCGGAAAATCAAATGATGAAATAAGAGATTTCTCCATGGATAACCAACAGGAGGATAAGTGGGAACTTCTGTGGAAAGCCAACGAGAGGCTTGTTTGAGGATAAAAGAATAATGGTATGATTTAAAGTCCGGAAATTTAAGACCCCTAAGTATTTTATCTTTTTTAAGGGAAGACAAGGCGATCCGCGGAGGCTTAGTTATCCTGAGAAATTTCATCAAGAGTGAATCTAACCGTTTAAAATAATAACAAGGTATGCGGAGAGGAATCATGGAAAGTGAGTATAGGACGATAGGAGCTAACATCATTTTGATGGAATCCAATCGGCCCCACCATGAGAGAAAGAGGGGATGCCACCTGGTAATAGAATCAGTTAATTTCTTTGTAATATATTCGAAATTAGCCTTCAAAGTGTCTGAGATACAAGGGGAAAACCATAATCCTAAATATTTTACTTTAGTCGACTGCCAGGAGAAGCCAGTATGGTCGAAGTAATGACGTTGACATAAGACATTCAGGGGTAAGACTTCACATTTATCACGATTGAGGCGATAGCCCGAGACTTGCGAGAAGGCGTCACCTTGAAGTAGAAAGCAGGTAGAGTGGACTCAGGATTGGAACAATAGAAAAGGATATCGTCTGCATAGACAGATAACTTGACTTGATTAGGGCCGGGGTGGAAACCAGTGATTTGGGCGTCCTGTCATAGTTTGGTAAGAAATGGTTTCAATGCCACAATAAACATTAGGGGAGATAAGGGACACCCTTGTCGGACACCTCTGGAAAGGGAGAAATAATCAGAAATGTTCCCATTGGCAAAGATAGAAGCTCTGGGGCCGGAATACAAAAGGGAGATGAGAGAAATCAATTTAGGGGGAAAGCCAATCCAAGTGAGGGCATGGAACATAAAGTCCCAACGGATCCTGTCAAACGCCTTTTCGGCATCTAATGTGATGGCCGCAAGCGGGTATTGTAGGGAAGAAGCCTTACTAAGTACATTAAAGAAAACTCTAGAGTTGTCAGAGGACAAACGTCCCTTAACAAAACCTGATTGTTCAAGGCCTATGAGTTCGGGTAAAATGGGATCAATACGTAAAGCAAGCAGTTTGGCAAATATCTTATAATCTGTATTAACAAGGGAAATGGGGCGATAATTCTTACAAAAAAAAGGGTCCTTATTATCTTTGGGGATGAGGCAAATCATAGCGTCTTGAAAGGTACCTTGAGAAGAACCACTAGCAATGAATGAATTAAAAAAGACGAGCATATGTGGGAGAAGAAGGTTCGAAAAATGATCATAAAATTCGATAGAGAAACCGTCGGGACCGGGGGCTTTACCACGTCTTACAACTGAAACTGCATGGGAGATTTCCTTGAGAGTTATATCTGTTTCAAGCGAAGCAAAATCAATGTGGGGGGAGGATACGTCAGAGGGAAGAGGATAAGATTCAGGTGTGTAGAGGCTCTGTGAAGTAGTGTGGCTCACTGGTTAGAGGCGGCAGACCCGAGAGTAGTGGACGGCCCGGGACCAGGGTTCGATTCCCGGCGCGGCAGGTTTCTGGACCAGGGTCAGCGGACTCGATAATTCTCTCGCCTCGGTGCCCACTCTGATCAGCGATCACACTCGGCAACTCTGGGCATCAGCTTGCCTCATCTTCACTAACGGCCCCACCAGACCGCCGGGGATGCCTGGTCTCACCCTGGAGATACCCATTAAGGGACCATCTCTCAGGGAAGCCAGGAAGGGTTTCGCAGCGGTCGAAGCGCCTTGGGACCCTACGGGTAAGTAGTGCGCTATATAAATGCCTATACATACATACTCTTGTAGAATGTGACAAATTCCTGCAAAATCTCATCATCTTTAAAATGAGAAGTACCAGAAGATTCAATTATGGAAGTAATCCAAGTTCTATCACGACGAGTTTTCAAATAAATAGCCAGGAGTTTGCCCATTTTGTTTTGACCTTCATAATAACGAGCGCTGCTTTTCAAAAGATAAGAGGCAGCAGCGTCAGTAGATAATTTAGCGACCTTGGCGGTGATTCAAAGAAGCGTCCGTTAAGGAATGAAAGTAGCATGTTCTAACTGCTTAATTTAAGCCAAGAGTTGGGAAGATTGTTTCTCGAATCTCTTCTTTTTCTGGGAAACGTAATTAATTACAAAACCTCTAGCGGTTGCTTTCAAAGAGTCCCATATCTTGGTCGGAGAAGCGTCAGGAGTGGAATTCGTAACAAAAAAGTCTTGAATAAAAGAACTAAATTGGCCAGAGAATTAAGGGTCCGCAAGGAGGGAATTATTAAAACGCCATCTGCCAGAGGAGGGGGAGAAAGGGATTAAGTCAAAGTCAACAATGACTGGAGCATGGTCAGAAATGAGGATAGAGCCTATCTCTGAGGCAAGGGCGCATTGAGCCAAGGACTTACTAAGGAAAAGGTAGTCATTGCGTGACTGTGTTTTATGAGGTGGGGAGAAATAGCTAAATTCCTGGAGGTCGGGATGACAAATTCTCCATATATCAACCAAGGGCTGACGGCAGATGGTGGAGGTAAATTGAGTATGCATTTTGGAATGGACAAATTTAACAGGGGATCGTCTGTCAAGAATGGGATCATGAACTTGATTACAATCTCCACCAAAAATGATATAATCATCATCAAGGGAAACTAATTTATCAGAAATAAGTGGCCAAAATGTATTGTCAACTGATACCGGAGCATAAACATTAAAAATGGATGTATGACGTTACAACGCATACTTTTACCACGCCTACCATTACCACGCATTTTTTACAACGCAGGATCCATGACAACGCATACCATTACCACGCATGTATTTACAACGCATATACCTTTACAACGCATACAATTACAACGTAAGTATTGGTAAGTATATAATATTTTTAATATTTAATTTAATTAAAATTAATATAATGTAATTTAATTTAATTTAATTAATTTAATTTAATTTAATTTAATTTAATTTAATTTAATTTAATTTAATTTAATGTAATTTAATTTAATTAATTTAATTTAATTTAATCAATTTAATTTAATGTAATTTAAATTTAATTATATTTAATTTTTACACTGTACCCTTTTACCCAAAAACCCAAAACTGACCCTGAACCCTAAAAATACCCTTTTACCCAAAAACCCAAAACTGACCCTGAACCCTAAAAATACCCCTTCACTCAAAAACCCAAAACTGACCCTGATCCCAAAAAATACCCCTTTACCCAAAAACCCAAAACTGACCCTGAACCCTAAAAATACCCCTTTACCCAAAAACCCAAAACTGACCCTGAACCCTAAAAATACCCCTTTACCCAAAAACTAAAAACTGACCCTGAACCCTAAAAATACCCCTTTACCCAAAAACTGAAAACTGACTCTGAACCCTAAAAATACCCCTTTACCCAAAAACTGAAAACTGACCCTAAACCCTAAAAATACCCCTTTACCCAAAAACTGAAAACTGACCCTAAACCCTAAAAATACCCCTTTACCCAAAAACTGAAAACTGACCCTGAACCCTAAAAATACCCCTTTACCCAAAAAATGAAAACTGACCCTAAACCCTAAAAATACCCCTTTACCCAAAAACTGAAAACTGACCCTGAACCCTAAAAATACCCCTTTACCCAAAAACCCAAAACTGACCCTGAACCCAAAAAATACCCCTTTACAAAAAAAACCAAATAATATTTTTAATAAAATAATATACTTACCAATACTTACGTTGTAATGGTATGCGTTGTAAAAGTACCTGCGTTGTAAATACATGCGTGGTAATGGTATGCGTTGTCATGGATCCTGCGTTGTAAAAAATGCGTGGTAATGGTAGGTCGTGGTAAAAGTTGCGTTGTAAAGGTTGTATACCATTAAAAATAACTAAAGGTACATTGTCAATGAGCAATTTAATAAGCTACCCAACGACCATCAGAATCAGATTCCTGATGCAGAACAGAAACTGTGAACTTTTTGTGAACTAAAATGACCCCTGAAGCTGGGGAGAAGAAAACATTACCAACCCAAAGTCTTGTTAGTTTAGAAGCTTCAGTATCCGAGAGATGGGTCTCTTGCAACATAGCAATGTCTTTTTTTAACCTAGCCAAGTGGGATAGCACTTGCTGTCTTTTAATAGGATTGTTTAACCCTTTAACATTCCACGAGGTAATTCTGAATGTAACAAGATAAAGGTATTATGTCGATACAAAAAGCATACAATGCAACATAACATCTGTAAAACCAAACTATGAACAATGTAGAAAGGTATGGAGCCTCAAAATGAAGAAGTAAAGGAAAAAATAGAATAACAGGGAGAGAAAGAGCCAGGAAAGAAAAGAAAAGGGAAAAGAAGAGCGTAAGGTCCATAGAAGAGAACATAATAGATCATTAAGAGGAAGAACAGAAAAGGGAATGAAAACTTACAGAAACTGTAGATCAAACGAAGGGAGGGAGGGTAAAATGCCATAAGAGGGAATGACATTGTTCAAACTCACGAAGGAGGAGCGAGGAGGGAAACAGCACCAACGGGCCACTGATAAACATTAGGAGAGGGAGGGGGGTTGGACAAACAACCTGTTGAAGACAAGAAACAAAGTTAATCGTACAGTGCAAAAAACAGGCGACTAAGAAATATAACCTGATTGCAGGAAGACAAGAGAGATTGCAAAGTGAAGGAGTCAAGAAACAGAAAAACAAGAGGAAGAAGCATAACCATAAGAATATCAAACTGTGTGAATCATATTGAAGAATGAAGGAGGTGAGGAACACATCCTAAACAAGTCAAAACATATTAAGTATGGGCGTAAAATTCGGTCCCGCACGCGGAATTTGCGGATTTTCGGCAAATTCGCAATCCGCGAATTCTCGCGAATTTGCCGAGAGTTCGCGAATTCGGACCCAGCGGATTTTTCTGCTTGGTCGCGCTTGACAAATACAATATTGCGGCGCGCGGCGTCATTCAGCGTTTGAAGAGTTGTTTTTCTCCATGTTTGCGTGTGCTGCGCCATTTTGGATCTTGCTGCGTGATCCCGCGGGAGTTTGTCGACCGCGATTACGTCATAAAGGCCCGTGATCACGCATCGCGGGAGTAAACAATTGCGAACACGTAGATGCGGCAGGCAGCAACAATGTCGCGCTCGCGAAATTGCAAAATTTGCGATTCTGCACAAGAAATCCACCAACAGGCAGCATAAACCTTCTGAAAATAATGATTTTTATCAGAATAACTCAATAGGTTGACATTTGCCTGCACTTTTTTTTGCAAGGAGTCCATTTTGGGGGGGGTGGGAGGAAGGAAGTGCCCCACAGTCTCCTACTTCCTGTTCCTGTCCAGCAGGCTCCTCCCAGTGCTTTGTTCATGTCCTGGTCACTTTGATTTGGATCTTGACCTGAAAGGATTACTTTTTTGTGGATGCTGCTTGATATTTGGATTTGAGGCCTTTTTGACTTTCTTTGGATCACTTTTGGATTAGAAATTTCACAAGTAAGTTTGTTTGGGGCGTTACAGTTGCTGCAACTACAATTTTGGAACTTTTTCAGAACATTAAATAAAATATATTGTGGGTAGCCACAGTATCCAGTAGGACCAGGGTTAGCTATGGGTGCATGATACAACTGTTTTGTTGAATTTCAACATCATTTAGGGCATGGATGGCATTGGATTGTGGTGATTTGTGTGTGTTTTTTATTTTTTGGCTGTTGTTGGGGCCTTTTGACCAGGGGTACTCAGTGGTGCATGGACTGAGTCTTTCTGTGGGGTCTCTTTAATGTAAACATCATGGAGGGCATGGATGGCATTGGATTGTGGTGATTTTTGTGTGTATGTTGATTTTTTGGCTGTTGTTGGGGTCTTTTGCCCAGGGGTACTCAGTGGTGCATGGACTGAGTCTTTTCGTGGGGTCTCTTTAATGTAAACATCATGGAGGGCATGGATGGCATTGGATTGTGGTGATTTTTGTGTGGTTTTCGATTTTTTGGGGTGTTGATGGGGCATGGCCATGTGGGTGGGGGCCATTTTGAGGACTGGTACAGGCAGGGCCATGTGGTGGGGGTCAAGGGGCCATTTTGAAGCCAGGCAGTGTGCTTTGTTGTGCCATAGGCCTGCACCCAGTCTGCCATGCTTTCATCCATTATGCCCAGGGGTACTCTGTCAGTGGTGCATTTTATTGGTCTTTCCATTTTGGGGGGTTGGTATAATAAAAATGCTTACTTACAAACTATTAATTGAAGCGCTACATATGCAACATTTATTTAACTGATGTTCCTCTGGCTTCGTTTGCTTTCAGGTGCAGAAAGATGAATCATCAGCCTCATCGTTCCTCATCAGTGCCAGGAAGAAGTCCTGCTGCGGTGTGTGCAGCACAACGTCACGTGTGGCCACAGACAACTCTGCAACTTGTGCAACTGCGACCTGCTGTTCTGACATCTGAAGAAGATGGCCCCAAAAAAAGTTGCCCATAGCTCCCCTAGCAAGAAAGTTGCCAGTAAGGAACAGAAGAAGCAAGTGGCGCCACTTACCAAAGAGACTGGTGTGCCGACCGCCACATTTTTTTGGGGGAAAAAAAGTAGGCCTGCAGAAGCAGCGGGGTCTGCTGGGGACCAAGCTGGGAGCGGCACCTCCGCTCCATTGGGCTCAGTGCCACCACCACCACACCAACTTAGGTCCAAGCCCTTGAGTGCTGCAGAGGCAGCCAGTATAGTTGTTCAATCACCATCGACCAGTGATGTTGGCTCATCGCAAGAAAGTAGCAGCATCCCTCAATCAACACAGGTTGTTGTAACTCATCTGACAAGTGTTCAACAACCACAGCAGCAACAACAACCACATGTGCAAGTACAAGCCCAAGTATAAGTGGATAGAGAGGCGGCGCAAGGAGAGGCACAAGCAGAGGTGCATGGAGCGGCACAAGTGCCCACAATAGTTGTTGCTCCCGAAGTAGGGGCACATCAGGAAATCGACATTCAAGACGAGGTATCATATGAGGAATCCACTCCTCCTAATGATTAATTGTCTTCCAGATCCCCAGCAAGGAAAAGATCAAGGATGGTGTCTACATCTTCTTCAAGCCCCCTTCCTTCTGATGATATGGATGAAAATTGGGAACCACCAGGCCTGTCTGAGAGTGAGGCACACCATGATCTGACAAAGGTAGCTAAGCGTAAAAGGAAGGTCCCCGAAAGTCTCATAGTTATGGAGTGTGATGATGACGCTGAACAAGAAGTGGCGTATACTCCTGCTGATGAAGACTCTCACGACGAAGACGCAGCCATCATAGACGTCACTCCAGCAGCAGCGGGCATGCAGCAAACAGACATTTTTACCCTATCCCAAAATGCTGCTGAGCGTGATGTTGGCGACGTGTCAATGGGACCACCACCAATGCAGTTAACTAGTACACCACCACCTACAGCTTCCAGATTTTCTCGCCAGAAAGAACCTCCATTCACCTCGACCTCCATTTCCTCAATTAGTGGTGCTGTAAGTGCACAACATACTAAATTTCGGCAACACACATCCTCCACTTCATCTGGCATTAGCATTCCCAGTATCGCCTCCTCCGCCCCCCACAGACATTTGAAGTCCGCAGTTTGGGACTTCTTTAGTGTTAGCCCAACAAGGGAAAACATAGGCATTTGTACCATTTGTAAGGTTTGAGTTAGTCCTGGTAAGCTTGGTACCAACTATGGTACCGGAGGCCGGAGAGGTCATCTTGAGAGACAGCACACTGTCAAATGGCATGCGCACCTAAGGGAAATCAAGGCAGCCCGAATTGCAAGTCAACTAATTGTATCCGTTGATGTTTCATCTGATGATGACGAGGAGGAAGAAGCGTCAAGCATTCCTTCAGTTACACCCAGTACCCCTGTCAGCAGCACACCCCCTGCAAGATATATGAGCCACACTAAGAGTGTGGGAGAGAGTGAGACACCAATGCGAAAAAGTTCATCATCACTGAGCGTAACTGGGTCGAAGAAGTCATCATCATCCCGTAAAATGGTCCAGCCCACCATTAGAAGCATGTTGTGTTCAGATGCGCCATTTGAACGCAACCACCCAACGGCGCGTCTGTATAACACTAAGCTGGCTAAAATGCTAGTGCTGGACTTTCTCCCTTTTTCTTTTGTGGAAGGGGTGGGTTTTCTTGAAATGGTGGCAACGCTCTGCCCTAAATGGAAGGTTCCTAGCCAGTTCTATTTTGCCAGAGTTGCGGTTCCAGCACTACATGAAGATGTGCTGGAGGTGATTGGGGCAGCTTTGCAGAAGAGTGCTATTCACACTATACATCTGACAACAGACATGTGGACCAGTTGCCAAGCCCTTGATTACATGTGCATCACTGCACACTGGGTCTCTTTTTCAGGGGTTAAAGCAAAGCTAAACGCAGGTGTTGACACGGACAAAGTTTATAAAGCTGCTCGGAAACATGCAACACTAGCCATGTTTGCCATGGAGAAAACTCATACAGGAGAAAACATTTTGCATGAGTTTAACACAAAGGTCTTTCAATGGCTGTCCCCAAGAAAACGCCGTGCCGTGTTTGGCGCACTGTATAAACCTGGTTGTTAAAAAATTCTTGAGTGAAGAAAGTCCAGTCTCCGAGTTAATGACCACCTGCCGAAGAATGTGCACACATTTCAACCATTCTTTTAAGGCCCGGAAGCAGCTGAGGTGCCTGCAACATGAACGTAAAGTGCCAGTGAAAGCACTCATCCAGGAGGTGGCAACACGTTGGAACTCAACCTTCTACATGCTTGAGCGTCTGTATGAGCAGTATGCGGTAGTCGATCAGTATTTCTTTAAACTGGGTATGTAGTGTAGTTCCTATTATCCCAATAGGCTCAGCGCATTGGAATAATATCTTCAATAGTATAGACGTAGGACTGTGGTTAACTAGGTCTTCTACTGACGATATTAGACTTAAAGTTATGTGTGTGCCAGCTAGCTCAGAGTTCACTAGAAACTTTATCGAATAGGCAAGAAGGAGTTTAACCTCCCTGGATAGACAAGAAGGGATTTAGTTTCTGACAACCATAGAACATGACAACTTTGCTCTCCCCTAATCAAGAGTATATCTCTAGAGTCGTGTGAAAACAAAAGACAACTATTTTACTCAGTCAGTACGTGCATTCTTAGTTTCACCAGTTTGTAGAGAAATAAGAGATGGGCGTGGTTCAATAAAAAGATGGTATTTATTGATCAGTCTCTTTTCTCATATAAGAGAAATGAATCGCTATTATTGCAATACTTATAGTTAAGTAAAGTGCATACAGTAAAAACAGAATTATAAAATAATACTGTAAAAGCATTTATATGGTTTCTTAGCCATATGATACTAAAATGGATAAAAGTTATATACATATATACATTGACTAATCGTACTCAACTGGTGCTTCTAACTACGCCTACCCCAGTGTACCTGACCTAAGCCTAATACGTGGGTGGGAGTAGATAAGTAGCAGTTTTAGTTAAGTTTGCTTTGCCAAGGATCTGATTCAAGAATTCGCTGTGAGGGGTTATTCAGTTCAGTACCTGGGATTTAGAAGGCTGGAGGGCTGGTATCTCAATCTCAGGACTCGATATCCCAGTTGCCCGCAAGGACGGCTAGGAACGCCGGAGCTGGATTTCTCGGCAAGAGAAAAGGCAGCGTCTCTCTCTCAGCGCGTCAAAAGGGAGGGGCAGCGTCCGTGGGCTTCTTGCATCTGCTGGGCTCCTCGGCAAGTATCGCTGCTCCAATCTCGTCACCACCATCGTGTTTGCTTAGGGCAATGTCGGTAATATTTTTACCTGAAAGGTGCCGAGATTGACGTAAGGATGGACATAAATACGTCAATAAGGATGTCATAAGAACTGGTCGTTCGTACATTCTTTACTGGAGTTCTTGGTTAAATCAAAACAATAGCTGCGGGGGATTTCCCAGGTTGCTGGAGGTTTGATTTGTTTTGATAACTCGGTATGCTTTCTATGGGGGCTGGGGGAATAGTGCTTGCTTAACGTGGTAGCATGCGCTATGACCTAATCAGAAAATGGGTTTCTGTGCCGTTGTATGGCCACTATTGATATATTAACCGGACAAGGGTCAGAAACAGGAATATTGATACAGTTCCCATAGGAAATACATCACACCCACTCCACGGAATCTATGTCCATATTTACTAACCTAAGCATAGTAAACATAACTAATATTGTATGTGTATTCAAAACGCCCAAAATACATTAATTTTGCATTACTTTGGATTTGCGTAACACATGAAAAAATGAAAATAGTTACTGTATGCATTCAAGCAGTGTAATCATTCAAAGAGGATGCACATTGTATATCTGCACGAATGATTTGCGAAAATAACACATGAAATGGCTCTTAGTACAGAAAAAAAAATGCGAGTCCATTTCATCACATAGAAAGACAATCTTATGTGTAAATAACCTAGAGGTCGAGGTAATGTCTCCTAGAGGTACCTAAAAATAGAAGTGTCTGTTCTCTAAGAATAGTTTACTTTAAGCAGAAGATAAGTGCCAGAAAGGTAAATATTTTGGATGTTTTGGAGAACGTTCCTGTTTGCAGGAGCAGACTCGAAGAATTCTTAGTGGCTTTATTTTGAAATTTGAAGGCCAAATTCAGAGATCAGGGAACGCTGTGTGCACGTTTGCTCAAAGTCATTCTTTCTGTTCTGGTGAAAACATCATATCATTTAGATGTTCGAAAAAACAGTCAACAGCTTCTGGTGAGAGTTCGACAAGGTTGGAAAATGACGCTACCATGCAGTCATGAGCATGATTGCTTTCAGTGATGGTTTGATCAGCATAGCTGACAGATGGTCGTACCTGATCGATGCTGCTTTCTTCTTGTACTTCACTACCCTTCATTCGCAGTGGTGAAGTCTCCACGAATGCCGTCACCAGGATTGGTAGCCGCTGGGGACAGCACAATGCATGAGCCTTTACTGGACTCAACAAAGTCTCTGCATCCAATGGCACTTCTGATTGTAGTGTGAGACAGGTGTCCAACACGCATTCTTCGCCGCATAGCAAGCACCTTAATACAGGCATAACACAGGTCTGCCACAAGGGTCTGAATGAAAGAAACCAAGTCATATTTAAATCGCGTAGCCGTGCTAATCCAAGGACTTTAGTTATGCGGTCCCGGTAGCAGATAGCTAGGATCGTTTCTTCCATCGTTGTTGGAGTCATGTCTGTGACACGGTTTGCCATATCGAAGCAAAAGTAGCAAAAATAGGACGCCTGCTACTAGTCCCAACAGGAGAGGTTGTCCGCCAAAGAGAGAATGGACGAAGTTTGGAAAAATACCCAGGATCGCTTTGAATGGTGTTAAAGCGCCAGAAAAAACTGTCTTAAATACACTGGCGATACCACTGGTATCAGAAATATTTAAGATTTAGTTTAGTATTTCTGCGAAGTGCAGGGGGCTATTCGTTGATAGCAGTGAATGAATCTCTGCCGTTGTCCTTGCAACTTGGAGATCATACGTTTCTTTTGATGACGTCAACCTGGTTGGCGTCTGTAGGAGCACAGTCTTCATTCTGCTTAAAGTATCAATTCGAATAGAAGAGAAATTAAAACTGGGCCATAACCTTGCCTCCCTGTCTGGAGTATCGTTTGGGAACAATACTCTTTCACAGCACATGACCCTGGTAGTCACGCTCACGAGATAAGGTTTTCCGGGCATTAGGCTGCAACATCTGCGATCTACAATTAGAATGTAACTCCCGTTCGAGAGTCTCCTAAAGAATGGTTCTATTCGTGTTGCAGGTGTGCCTAGCTGGTGACATGAAAGGTTATTTGAAGTCCCTTCACAGGCCCCATGCAAACTTAAACCCTGACACAGAAGTATACCACTTAGTGATTTTGCACAATTATTGCCACTAAGAAATACACTCTGTCCTTTATTACTAACACATGTGTGTGTATAGGGCAAGTCCCATGTCGACTTAATGTATCCTTTACCCAACCTTTTATACTGACCTGCCTGTATATATTTTTGGCAGTACTGAAACTGGAAAGTTGTTATCGGAATATTTATTATCCCATGTATTATCCATTCAATGACAGGTCGTTCTGACATTGTCAATGGTAATCTCTCAAGTTTTTCAATGCTCAGAATTGTATAGTCAGCACCCTTCTGTGCCAAACTGATTTGTGTATCAGTAAGGTTAAAGATATTAAATAATGACGTTGTGTTGATTAAACGCCAAGGCACATAGCCTGAACGCAGATTTTGTAACGTCCAGCCAAGCTGTACAATAGAACGCAATTGAGACTGACCGTGTTGTAACATCAGTAAGTCTTGCTCTATTATATCGATTGCTGAAGACACAATACTGTCCAGTGAATATATTCTGGAAGACAGAGTCATTAACCCATTGTCTACAACAGAAAGTGATTTTTCCAAATTAACACGGTCAATTTCCCGTATTTTTTCTGCTGTCTCAATTTGAGTTTCTTTCCAAGCTTCATTATAAGCTGCATATATAGAGGCCGCTATGAAACGTTTTTGACGCTGTTTGCGTGGTCCCATAATGAAATCGCGCAAGTCAGCACCTTCTTTAAGTAAAGTTAGGTGTTGCTTAATTTCTGCCAGTGTGGATATGTAGCCATTGAAGGCAGAGCTTTCCCACACTGTAAGTAGTTACAATCCCTGGATGTTGTCTTTGGGAGTATCTAGGGTCTGGCCTGGTCAATGTGAAACCCTGTATTTTGTTCAGGAATCTGTCTTGACAGTTATTTGTGTCTGTGGGCCAGATCAACCATTGATTCCATTCAGGATGTGTTCTGTTTTGGTTTAAAATACTGGTTACGTCTATCTCAACATCAGAGGTGCTATTACTATCCATTGTTGGCTTTGGAATAGACGGTTTGTTTAAGTCTTTGATTTTGGCTAGACCAAGACAGGTGGTCTGCTGAATTGTGTCATTCAAAAATATAATTTGTTCTGGGATAATGCAGGCTCTAAATAATGATTCTAAACCTTGCACTTGCCAATCTTTTGTGCCCCAGATCGTTTTCGTTTCAATGTTATTGTTCCAGAAATCAAAACCGAATGTATTCATTTTTTCAAAAAATGAGTCTGAATATATCAATTTTGTGTTTGTAAGCATGGTTTTCACTCCTCTCTTATTTAAAAATTTGAAATAAAATGATTCTGCATTACTTGTGTTAAACCCTGAAAAGTATGAATATTTATCATAAAATGTTTTTGAACTGCCTTTTGGTGGAGTTGCACAATGTTCTCATTGGTTAAAATTAAAAAATTTCTAGGCTGGGTAGATTTATGTAGATAATGGTTACCATAATGGTTATAGCAAAACATTTGATCGTAATTTGATGAACCTTGTAAATAATCATGTTCTGTAAATTTGGCTGACATCACTAGATCAGACATCATATCATTAATACTTTCAAAATCCCAATCATCAGCGAATGTGCTTGGTTTTACAAAGTCACTTAATGAAATCTTAAATTGGTGTGGGTACTTCAGTAGTTCAACCGGACCATATATTTCATATTCAGATTTGTCCCATGCTACCCCGCCGGGTATAGGATTGGCTGTGAAGTTTACAGACGAAAGTTCTCTTTTCTCGACGTGTGAAGATGTGTGTGGTTTAAGGACCAAGTTGATATTCTGGCTTGCTGTGTCCATTTTAGCATATTTTCCCTCAATGAAATGTCCCAAGCATAGTACCATGATGAGCCAAAGTATGAGGATAAATGCACCAAATGCCACCCAAATTTCAATCCATGGAGAAATCAGATAGGTTTCTTTCAGTTGATGTAAAAGTTTCTTTGCTTTGTCTTTAAAAGTTCTTTTTGTTGGATGATCGTCAGGTTCATTCAGATCTTCAGAAAATTCATCGAAATTGATGAAGTAGCCGGATGCCGTTCTGTCAATTGTTTCAATTGCATCTGGATTACTTTTTGTTTTTAGGATTTGCTTTGTTTCATTAGCATAGTCCGTTACATCATTGTAGAGTGGAGTTTCTTGATGTAAAGTTTTGATTTGGGTTTTAAGAGGTTCAAGTTTTATTGCTTTGTTGCATAGTCCTTGTTGTTTCACTGTAGAATTTTCAAATGTGATTAGTCTTTCAGTTTGAACTTCCGTGTTTGTAGCAAACTTTGGTGTTCTACTACTTCTTGGGAGTCCACTTGGCCTACTACTTGTTATCGGCCACATGATTGTGGTTTAACCAGGTCGATGGATACAACTGGGTTCTCCTTTTTACCAGCAAGGGGCGGTAATACTACTGATCTCGTCCCGTTGACAGACAAGACAGGAACTGCTTTTCTGTAAGAAGGCCCAAATTCCTTCTTTACCGCGATCTTCTCTCTGACCAGATCCCCGATTTTTGGAATCCAGACAGGCCTTGCTGGGACAGGTGGTTTCTATTCAGTGGTTGTTGGCTGTTGTTTCAACTTTATGTTGCTCAGGTCTCTTCTTGTTTCATTTAAGTCCTGTAAAATAGCCAAGCGATCTTTGATATGAAAGCATTTTTCTTTAACCACTGAAGTCTGACTATCTAAGTCCTGGACTAACATTCTAGTCCCAAACAATAGTTCGTACGGACTGAGACCTCTCAGAGAATTTCTTGGCAGATTATTAAGACTACGTTGGACACTTATTAAATGTTTGACCCACCCAGCTCCCGTACCTAATACCTTTGCTGTTACCGATTGCTCTATGCCTTGGTTTTTTCTTTACACCATCCTATTTCCCTCAGGAAGGAAGTGAGAAGAGTCCCGCAATGCAATGCTCATTCTGGCCAAGCACCCCCCCACAAGCTTTTTAGAGCTAAAGGAAAGATTTTGGTCAGGACGTAGCATGCTTCTAGCGTATATGCCATTATAGACTCGCAAATCTTTTATAACAGTTCAGACGTCTGCCGAAAGTTGGGGTCTACATTACAAGTGAAAATAGTCTCTACATGTTAATCAGACGCATTATTCATACTGGGTGAGTTTATGTTGTTAGCTTATTCCTTATTGAGAAAAAAGCCGTGGAAATACACCGTTTCGTTCACCACTGCGATCTCTGTTGCAGTTTGAACAGTTTTTCGCGAATAGGTGTTGGTCCAGACTCATTCCTGGCCACCAGTATGTTGATTGTAATTCTGCTAGAGAATCCTTAATTGTGCGATGTCTAAGACCCTCGCCAATATGTGCGTCTACTATTAACAAGACTCTCCTGTTCATGTTTGGAATCACTCTATCTCCCACTCCAGGGATTCGAGCAAAAGGAACGGAGTTTGCATCGATTATGTATGTATAATTGAGTGGATAGTTGATCGGTAAAGCTGAGCAGTCGCCTTTTGATGACGTTTTCACCGCCAGCACTGTTTCACCGTCAACGTATTTTACTGAACGCTTTTTTGTAGCTACGGAAGCCGGTTTAGTTGCTACCGCTGTGGCTGTCTCAGCCAATGAATTCCCTGCAACGTGAACGCCATCACGTTGATGACTCAGTGAATGTATCACGTGAGTTTTTGGTAGTTCTTTCTGTAAAAGAACTACTTGTTCCCAAAGCGATTTTTGCTTTATTGTTGCACCTGTGTCATCTTTGTAACCGTTTTGAATCCATTTCTGTAAATCGTTATTGTATGATTTGACGCAGTAATACGAATCGCACACTATAAGTGTCGGGAATTCGCGATCGGCAATATATAGCGCCATTTTTAACGCTATTATTTCAGTTTGTTGTTCTGAGTTATTTTCTACTGAGTGTGTTTTTGTAAATAGAGGTCTCAGTTTACCTCCGCGCCATACGTCTTTTACAATCTCGCATGTGGCGTTGTATGCTTGCTCTCCCCATACTGAGGGTTGAGCATGTCCGTCTGTATAGATTATACTGGCGTACTGTCGTAAAGGCAGAATGTCGATTGGCAGAGGATATTCTCTCTCATATTCTAGATATTTTAATTCATTCAATTCCGGATCAAAATAGTATTTTATTTTGTCTGTAGCAACAGAATTTACCCACTGTATCCATTCTGCATTCAGTGCCGTTGTTGGTAAGTTACATGGGGTTGTTAATGCCTCAAAGGCTGATTCTGCTGTTCTTACTGTAATACGTCTAACGTCAGCTTGGTATTTTTCTCTTGCTACAGCTGTTTGAACCGCATGAACAATGTTTTCTTTAATGCTGAACCTTTTTTCAGCTTCTGTGTACAAGTGTGATTTGTATGCTATCGGTACCTTTTCTCCCTCATTAGAGGTCAGGTATGTGAATCCGCATCTTCCTGGGATGACTCGAATCACAAGGTTGCGTGTGTTGTCACGTGTTTGTAGTTTTGTTTTAATTAACATGTCTGTTTGTAAAGATCTCAAAATTTCTGTGTGTTTTTGAGTCCAGTTGATTCTTTTAAAATCTGGTTTTATTAAATCATAGAGGGGTTTAACCCTCTCTGCATAGTTTATAATGTAAGTTCTTCCGAAATTCAGGAAACCTAGAATTGATTGCAAGTTTTTCAGTGTCCTAGGTGCTTGGATTACAGCACATTTCTCTAGGAAATCTTTAGCCAGGCTTTTGCCTTCACTTGATAATTCATATCCTAAAAATAGGACAGTCAGATGGGCAATTCTTGACTTCTTGAAGTTGAATTTGTAACCCTCTGCTGCGAACCCAAGTATTATGGTGTTCACTCTTTTCAAGTGAGTATCCAAGTCATCGTCTGTTAGATAGATGTCATCGACATAAGATAATGCCTCATCATCATATATTTGTAGTAACTCTGTTACTCTTGCTGAGAATAATCCTGGGCTGTTCTTGAACCCTTGGGGCAAACAACAGAAATTTTTCTGCGAGCCATTTATTGAGAAAGCGGTAAAATATCTGCTTTCAGGTGCTATATTTTGACAAAAGAATCCATTAGAGATGTCTAATGTTGTTTTGTATTTTTTGCGCACTATGCTATTCATTAGTGCTGCACTGTGTTAGTTTTGCACTGCAAAAGTTTTGCAACATGAGTTCAAGTGTCTGTAGTCCAAAACAAGACGATATGAATTATCTGGTTTGGAGACAGGAAACAAAGGATTGTTCATTTGTGAGGTGCATGTTTCAATCACCCCCTGGTATTCAAGTTGATCTAGGACCTCTTTTACCTGTTTTTTAGCTTCTTGCTTAATTGGGTACTGCCTCTGTGCAGTAGGTTTGTGATTTTAACTGGATTTTGTGAGGAGGAGAGTCCTCATCCCATCCCACATGATTTTTATATAATGCAGGAGCTTGGGCTACTGCCCACTTTCTTGCAAGTGTATACTTTTTATGTATTGGAATATTATTAGAGAAGGCAGGCATAATTATTTCTTCGCCATGAGGGCACTCCCTGACAAACTCTGGTGGCCAGTCTTTTTCAGCTAGAAGGATGTCATAGCCTTTAGAGAGATTATCCCAAAATAGACCCCTTATTTTCCAAGTCTTATCCCCTTCTATACGCAATGTTATTTCATATATTTTATGAGGTTTGCTAACTCTGGTATCTGCAGTTTCCACCTGAATGTACTCATTCGTGTCCACTGTCTCCAGATGATTCATCAGGATCTTGCCAGCTATGCTCACTTCTGCTGTGCTGTCTAGCATTGTCTGAGCCCATTCTCCGTTTTTCAGTTGTGTCCTCAGTATTCTCGGCATGGTTGATTACTTTACTACTGGCTACCTTCTTCTTTGGAAATTGTAATTTTTTATTTGGATGAGAAGGTTCCTTGTATTTGGACTTGACGTGCTCTTCCCTCTGTTCTGATCGTCCTCTTCTTTCCGATTTCTGCGAGGAAGTCTGAAAAGATTGAGAGGGACGTGTATCAATATCTTGATATCTGTCAGGTTTCTTTATGTTATCCCTATTTCTGAGGTTGTATTTTTTCACAGAGGGCTCCCTTTGGGGAGACTTGCGTCCTTGGTCCGGAGATCTTTCTCTCCGCCGAGGAGACCTTCCTCTGGACTGGAATCTTTTTTCTTTAGGAGTGGATTGTTTATTTCCATCCCAGCTCTTTTTTTGAGTGTTTAGATTATTTTTAATAAATATCTTTTCAGGATTTTCAATTAGTTGGGGTTTCATAGGTATTCCATCCAAACTATCTCATCCTAGTTCTTCATAGGATTTTTCTATGATTCTGGCAATTTCAAATGGTTGGTCTGTTATATCTGTCTCTTTCAACCTCTGGCGGATCGCCACATTTGCTGCTTCTCCCTTTATATTGGCTAGTAATATTGCCGAGACCTGCTTGAAGTTTTAGTAATTTCATACCCAGAGTTAGAGCCGGTTCTGGACCGTATTCATCTTGAATTTGTTTTAGCACATCTGGTATTACTGACATGGATGGAACACCATGTGTTTTTGTGTAAATGGAAGCAAAGACTGTACCCCAAGTGTCACAGTCCTCCACTTGTGGTGCGATTCCCATTGGAAGACAGATAGTCAGAATCCTGTGTTTCTCAACCGGGGTGGTATCCGGAAATACCGCCTCTATTTGAGTGATTTTTTGTGCTAACCAGAATGGAATTTGTTCCCGTTTTGCGGGTACTTTACCTAAACAGGACTTTATGTTCTGTGGTGTAATCTTATTTGTGTTCCCCTGATGAGGGGTCAGCTGTGGAATTTTAATAGCTGGTTGGACTGTTGAAGTCCGCATTATATATTGGACTAATTGTCTGTGTATTTTAATTAGTTGTTTTAGCTGTGCTAAAAGATCTGGTGCAGACATTTCTTCAATGTCTGGATGTGGTGTGTATCCGGCTAGGACTGGCCACGTTGCTCCGGGTCTACCTAGTGGACCGAGCCTGGTGATGTGATTATTATGTTTTAGGGCGCCTTTAAACCAGAGCAGGTGCTCTTGGTATTTGAGTGATATCTCCACTTCCTCGAAAGGAGTGTAGATATCCGGTGGTTCCTCTATTTTATAATAGTGGAACTCTTTTGTTACAGCGTTTGCTGCTGGAAAGTTTATCCATGAGTAGAATACCTCTGTCTGTCGATATTCGTGTGCCTCAATTACGAATATGACTGTACCACCTCTCGGTGTTAGTCCATTTTCTATAAGTTTTAAGGTTATAGTTTTTCTTATGTTGACCGGGATGAGTATTGCCTCCGGGTCTTGCTGTAGGAGACTATTGTCATCCGCTAGGAGTTGAGCTGCTACTCTAGCTGTCTCCCTTCCTTCTTCACTGTCTGACATTTTACTGTCAGGAAGGTTATTTTGTTATTTGCAGATCAGGTTTCTATAGAAACAAAAATTAGATGCACAATATTTTGGAACAGTGTATCCTTCAACGTTGAATAAACCAAGAAGCTTACATAGGAGTCTCCTCCTACGAAGTGTGGCGGATTTAACCTTTCACCCACTCCAGACGTCTTTGGAGTATTATGGGAAAAAGGGGTCTGTGTGAAAAAGCACGACTGAGTTACTTTAATGTCTTACGTTAGATTTATCGCCTATCCAAACCGTTGGGCGCCATGTAGTGTAGTTCCTATTATCCCAATAGGATCTGTGCATTGGAATAATATCTTCAATAGTATAGACGTAGGACTGTGGTTAACTAGGTCTTCTACTGACGATATTAGACTTAAAATTATGTGTGTGCCAGCTAGCTCAGAGTTCACTAGAAACTTTCTCGAATAGGCAAGGAGGAGTTTAACCTCCCTGGATAGACAAGAAGGGATTTAGTTTCTGACAACCATAGAACATGACAAGTTTGCTCTCCCCTAATCAAGAGTATATCTCTAGAGTCGTGTGAAAACAAAAGACAACTATTTTACTCAGTCAGTACGTGCATTCTTAGTTTCACCAGTTTGTAGAGAAATAAGAGATGGGCGTGGTTCAATAAAAAGATGTTATTTATTGATCAGTCTCTTTTCTCATACAAGAGAAATGAATCGCTATTATTGCAATACTTATAGTTAAGTAAAGTGCATACAGTAAAAACAGAATTATAAAATAATACTGTAAAAGCATTTATATGGTTTCTTAGCCATATGATACTAAAATGGATAAAAGTTATATACATATATACATTGACTAATCGTACTCAACTGGTGCTTCTAACTACGCCTACCCCAGTGTACCTGACCTAAGCCTAATACGTGGGCGGGAGTAGATAAGTAGCAGTTTTAGTTAAGTTTGCTTTGCCAAGGATCTGATTCAAGAATTCTCTGTGAGGGGTTATTCAGTTCAGTACCTGGGATTTAGAAGGCTGGAGGGCTGGTATCTCAATCTCAGGACTCGATATCCCAGTTGCCCGCAAGGGCGGCTAGGAACACCGGAGCTGGATTTCTCGGCAAGAGAAAAGGCAGCGTCTCTCTCTCAGCACGTCAAAAGGGAGGGGCAGCGTCCCGTGGGCTTCTTGCATCTGCTGGGCTCCTCGGCAAGTATCGCTGCTCCAATCTCGTCACCACCATCGTGTTTGCTTAGGGCAATGTCGGTAATATTTATACCTGAAAGGTGCCGAGATTGACGTAAGGATGGACATAAATACGTCAATAAGGATGTCATAAGAACTGGTCGTTCGTACATTCTTTACTGGAGTTCTTGGTTAAATCAAAACAATAGCTGCGGGGGATTTCCCAGGTTGCTGGAGGTTTGATTTGTTTTGAGAACTCGGTATGCTTTCTATGGGGGCTGGGGGAATAGTGCTTGCCTAGCGTGGTAGCATGCGCTATGACCTAATCAGAAAACGGGTTTCTGTGCCGTTGTATGGCCACTATTGATATATTAACCAGACAAGGGTCAGAAACAGGAATATTGATACAGTTCCCATAGGAAATACATCACAGGTACACCTATGATAGACATGAGGATACAGGTGGAGCAATGGGAGCTAGTTAAAAGCCTGACCAACATGCTTCGTCCTTTTGAGGTCTTCACGCGTGCAGTCAGCAGGGAGGACTGTAATTTGGGAAAAGCTATCCCATTGTTGCGCATGCTAGAGCACCAACTGAAGGCGGTGTCGTCTACGTTTCAAAAAGATGGAAAGGAAGAAGCATTTGAGTTGGCGGAGAAGTTATTACAGCTCCTACTTCACGATGATCGTCTTGAAAAGATCCACACAGAACCGCATTACATTTCTGCTACTATTCTGGATCCACGGTACAAAAAGGCAGTGGCAGGCAGAGTATTCTTTCCTTTTGATGACGCAGATGTTACAAAGTACAAACATTGGCTAGCTGTGTCAGCCACTCGGTTTGAAAGAGAACGGCAGGAAATTGAAGGAAAAGGCAGTACATCAGCATCAGCAGGCCATCCGGAGTCAAAAAATCCACTTCTGCATCTGTGGCTGTGGCAGAAGTGAGTGATTTTCCCTCTTAGCCGTTAACGACACCAGCAACCGTATCATCTGCACCAGACACAACAGTAATATTGTGTGAAGAAGAGGACTGGCTAACTCAGCTTGGGTTTGCTTCTCAAAAGGTCCCAGAAAAAAAGTACGCGAAGTGGAGGAACCCTGGAGCACCTTGAGTCGATGGTGCAGGCCTATCTGAATGACTCAACAGAGGTCTATGTTCATCATGACCCATTGGCATATTGGCATGGGAAAAGAGATGTGTGGCCAGAGATCACCAACCTGGCTATAAATGACTTGTCTTGCCCACTCGCAAGCGTGTCTTCTGAACGTGTTTTCAGTGCTGCTGGTGGCATTGTAACTTCCAAAAGGACCCGCCTCTCACCAAAAAATGTGGAGAGGTTAACAATGATCAAGATGAATCAGCACTTCATACCACCAGATTACAAAATACGAGAATGCACGCAGGAAGAAGACGAGGAGGACACGAACTTAGATGAGGGAAGTTCTTCCCTGTTAACTGACCTACTCCCGTCTGAATTAGCAGAGTTTGAGGACGAGCTCTTCTTCCCTGACACCGAGCCCAGAAAATGAGTCAATGAATCACTAACTTTCTTTTTCGTCCTTATTCACTTTTATTCCTGTGTGTCTGTCTTTCTTTGTTTTGCAAAATCTATATAAAAAAACATTAATCACCTAATCACAAAAACAAGCCCATCAGCAGAACTGTCTTCACTTATTTGCTTATTGATTTGAAGGTGCCGCAGTTTGCATTCCTCAGGTTCACAAGTTCACAAGAACATGCTCCTCTATCCTCCTCCTCCAGACTCCTATTTCCCTCAAAGCAGATGGCTGGATTACGCCCACTGAAGAAAGACTCTGCACTTGTGGGGGTGTTCTACTTCTTTGCGGGTGAGTTGACAGGTTTGGGGCATTGCTGTGAAGGCCTAATACCGGATAAAAGTGGTTTGGAGAAAATTGGAGGTGAAAAAGTATATTGTGTTTTTGCTCACTTGCCTGTCTTTGGGGTGCTGTTTGGGGGGTGTTTAGGTTGTTGGGGGTGGGTTTTGGAGTCTGTGAGCACTGCTGGCACATTCTAATGTTGATTGCATTTGTTTTTCAGAAAACCTGTGGTGGAAAAGGGGAGTTAGGGCCTAGCTGCAGAGCTCATTTGGACTGCATTCCAGGTAGGCCCAAAGTTTTCTAAGTGTGGCTTTTCCCAGTTTTGCTTTTCGGCTTTTTGGGGGGGTGAAACTTGTTTTTGCCCGGGTTCACGGGTCTGGGGGCCTTGCTTGGAAGGTGTAATACCGGCTAAAAGTGGTTTGGAGAAAATTGGAGCAGAATAAGTTTTTGCGCTTTTAATCACTTGCCTGTCTTTGGGGTGCTGTTTTTTTTTTTTTAGGTTGTTAGGGTGGGGTTTGCGGTCTGTAAGCACTGCTGGCACATTCTAATGTTGATTGCATTTGTTTTACAGGAATTCCATGGTGTAAAAGGGGAGTTAGGGCCTAGCTGCAGATCTCATTTGGACTGCATTCCAGGTAGCCCCAAAGTTTTCTAAGTGTGGCTTTTCCCGGGTTTTGCCTTTTGGCTTGTTGGGGGTGTTAAACTTGTTTTCGCCCGGGTTGACAGTTCTGGGGCCATTGCTGGGAAGGTCTAATACCCGAAAGAAAGTGTTTTGGAGACAATCCCTGGGGAAAAAGTTTTTGCATTTTCTGAGATTTCGCTCACTCTACCGTTTTCGGGGGGCTGTTTGTGGGGGTTCCTGGTGTTTGTGGGGGGGTTTGCAAGTCTTGGAGCAATGCTGGGTATGGATACTTTTGCTTGCTTGCAAGTGGTTTGAATACAATCCATGGTGGGTAAGGGGGGATTTGGGCCTACTTTACTTTCAAAGTACGTTTTGTCACCATTTTCTACTAGGCCTCTGACAGGTGGCAGTATCGCACGTTTTTTTAGATCTGATTGGGGTCTTTTACATTTTTGTGACTGGGTTTAGTAAGGGTCTGGGAGCACTGCTGGGAAGGTCTAATTTTGTTCTAAATCACAGTTTACAGTACACCTAGCTTGAGGGGAAAGATCCGCTAAATTAATTCGCCCATACTTATTTATCCTTCAAAAGGAGACTCAGACAGAGTACGCACTTTCAAAAATATTGTACTGCCTATTAGGAAACTCAAAGTGTGACTTTTTGCACTACACAGCGTACATACCTTATATTTATTTGTCAGTGGTGTTCTAATATCACTTCCTGTTTTTCCATCAATAATTACAGGCCAGGTTTCAGCCTGTGCAATGGGAAAAAAAGGATGAAGTCAGGCTTCACATTAGCGAGCCGCAATTCAGCATCCGCCAGGCAGGCAGTGGACAGGGTGTCTTCTGGTCACTAACATTGATGGACGGAGCGTCAGATGGAATGGAGGAGTCCCGCTAATAAGAGGAATGGTTGGATGCATGCAACTTCCCAAATTCAACAGAACAACTACAACAACATACAGATACAGTATCCGTTCTTTTCTGATTATCTTTTAAGTAATGTTATTGCTGTGAACTTCTATGAGTGTGACTCTGCATTTCTTTGATATCTGCTTCTAAATTCATCCCTACAGCCATTGTATAGGTTTTACTATTGCTATTTTTCAAACCTAATTTAATGGACAAAGTGTTTCTCTGAGTGCAGAGATAGGCAAGTGAAAACGCATAATTACTGCAGACCTGTACTGTTGCATTCTTTCATTCACGGTTGTCGAAAGTACTACTTACTTTTCAGTAACCATGCATGCAGTAGTGCATGCACTTCCTTTATGTCACTTAAAGATTTATGGATAGCTTTGTACCCAAAGATTTGTTTATCTTCAATTATTGTTTGTCCATGCTGTACTTTTTTTTTCTTCTCTCAACAAAACTTTCCCAAAAACCCCCATTCCCATCCATTTTCCAAACCCTAACCCTCTTCCCCCGGGCTGTGTGGTTTTGATTGATGTGTGACTAAATGACAGCAATAATTCCACACACTTGCTGGGGAGGATAAGGTCATAGCAACAGGCTGGTAAAGGAATCCGAGGATATATTCTTACTCAGCCTGACACAAACCCATGACTATTGGCAAATGAAAGCAGATTTTCATGTGCGCCATCAACTTGATTGATCATCAAGAACATCCTCCTCCTAGACGTGGCAAATGATTATGCTGCTGTGTCCTTCACCTTCAGTACTATTTCTTGTAGTAGTAGCCAATGTCAAAGAAATTCAACGCAAGTAGTAGTTATACTTTAAAAACTTTACCATTTGTTAGGCTACATTGTGGTACTGTTCTAGTGTACTGTCACCTGCTATATTCTCTATCGTACCGTTCTAATGCTACGGTAAGGACAAACAAGGTTTCATTTTCTTTGTTTTTCAGATGCTGCAACTGCTACTGTGTAACACCACTAGTACCACCGCAATGATGACATTTCATCCGCCCAGGATTGCCAACCTTAATCGCCATTTCCCGTGCAGCCAGCCCTGTGCCTAGCCCTATTTCCAAACACAAATTACAGGTAAGATAAGCGTTTGGGGGGAGGTAGTATAATGGAGTATTAGGAGAGACGAGAGACTTACGGTAGTACTAGTAAAGTCCTAGGACTATTGAATTCACTTACTCTGTGAGAGGCACTTAGTTTTGAAAACATTGGGGCAATTACTTACACAACTTGAATCAAGATGCCACTTAAGTTTCAGGAAAACAAACTTACTGTTAAACCCCCACCCATCAAAAGCAGTAAAAAACACGTATGCTAAGATAAAGTTTAAAGTATATTTATATCCCTAACATAAATAATCTCCCGCAAGACCCAACCCACCCCCCCGAACCCCAACGAATGTCCGTGAAGAGTAAAAAAAAAAACAACTCCCAATTCCCACCCCCCAGAAGTCTTTAAAAAAGGGGCAAGGGACCGTCTCCTCTTACTGCTGGCTACTGTTCACTTTTCGGGCCAGGTCGGCATGCTCCTTGCAGAGGGTCTCGAGCAGTGTTTTGGTGTTCAACAGCTCCTGCTCGAGGTAGAACACCCTGAGTGAAAGGCGGTGCAACCTTTTTTTGGTACTGCTGTGGGGGTAGCTGATTTTTTTGCTGCTCGGCAGTGGCGGGTGGCTGTGGTACCCCGGCTCCGTACCACTGGAGACCTGCCGCGCTGACTGGCTGACCCAGGGAGCGCGGAGGAGGATGCAGCTGTCCCGGTCGATGTTGTGGTTGACTGCGTGTCCCCCTCCTCCTGGGGCACCAGCCGCCGATATTCGGCGACAATCGCCTCCAGCCTCCGTTGCCGGGCCCTTTTAGCCAGCTCCTTCCGTGTTGGTTTGGAAGGAGCATCTATATGAAGAAAGAAAGACATAGGGCTAGATGTAGGTAATCTGATTTTACCGATTCTTAAATACCGAATTTTACCGATTCGGTATTCAAAAATCGGTAAATGAGATGTAGGTGAAAAATCGGTATTTTTTACCGATTCG
This sequence comes from Lissotriton helveticus, assembly GCF_964261635.1. NCBI lineage: Eukaryota > Metazoa > Chordata > Amphibia > Caudata > Salamandridae > Lissotriton > Lissotriton helveticus. The sequence goes on along the minus strand of NC_136065.1, from coordinate 1,707,212,401 downwards.
GTAAAATTCGGTATCGGACATTCGGAAATTACCGAATCGGTATTTACCGATTCGGTATTTACTGCATCGGTATTTCCAATGCATTCCTATGGGCCTTTTGGCCCATAGGAATGCATTGGAAATACCGATGCGGTAAATACCGAATCGGTAAATACCGATTCGGTAAATACCCAATGGGACAGCAAGCAAAAGTGAAACTTAACACAACAGCCAATCAGGTGCAACCACCCTCACCCTTCCTACCAGGAAGTGGCTACACAGGCAGCTGCAAGTAATTAGAAGGTTCTGGAGAGGCAGTTGGAGCAGAGAGACTGGGAGCAGCAGCAGACAGAGTTTGTGCTCTTTAAAATTTAAACATGGCAAGCAGCAAGGACACAGAGCAGACTGAAAGGAAAAGAAAGCTCAAATTCAGCAGCATGGAGCTACAGGTCCTTGTTGAGGAGGTGGTAAAGGTCCACCACAGACTTTTTGGAAAGCAGTCCCTAACTGTGCCAGAATCAGCAAAAAGGAAGATTTGGCTGGAAATCCTAGAGAAAGTAAATGCAGTGGGAGTGACCACCAGAGTCAAAGAAGATTTAAAAAAGAGGTTCTATGACCTAAGGAGCCTCACAAAAAAGAAATTGGCTGACCACCACAAACAGGCCTCCCAAACAGGTGGCGGAAAGAACACTGCACCCCCCCTCACCGACCTGGAGGAGATGGTAGCCACAACCTTGGAGCCTGAAAGCGTCCATGGACTGGGAGAAGTGGACAGCTCGGCGAAAGCTGCAACTAAAAAAGGTAAGATGCATGCACAGCAATCCCCCTCACACCCTCATCCATCCCTCACCCCTTGCAGCTAAGTTACCCCAGTCCCAGGGTGTCTGTGCAAAACTGTAGCAATGTTAATGAAAGAGCATGTCACACAGCACTGTAACCACCAAGTTAGTCAAATGAATGCAGACATAATGAAGGGCAGGCAGCATGTACTAAGTGCTATTACATATGTTTAATTGTAGTGGCTGTGAGACATTTGCACCTAGCTGATATGTGCTCATATGTCCACAGGTCACACATCCAGAAGGCAGTCTGAGGAGGCAGAAGGCACGGCACCCGAGAGGGATGACAGTCATGAGCCAGGTCCCAGTGCATCACAGGACACAGGTGTTCCGAGTGGGCAGCCACCTTCCCAAGAACCTGACATCAGTGAAGAAATGCAGGCCTCCCCAATACCAACACAGTCCCCACTATGGGTTTCGTCACCCGAAATGCCAGCATACTTTGAGATAGAAACACCTGCTACACACCCTAGCAGGAGGCATGTCGTTTCCCCACTGCTGGAAATGGAGACAGCTGCTGGTGAAATGGTGGGTGAAGAGTCACACAACTTGCCTGAAGCTGCCATCTCTGCCACACTGCAGCCCAGCACAGAGCCTGTACCAAGTACCCCTAGACGCCGCACAGTACAAGGAAGGAGTGTAGGTGCACGTGGGGAGGGGTCCAGTGTCTTCCAAGGGCTGGAGGGAACCATGGTCAGGATTCAGAGGATGCAGGACAAGGGCATCATGTCCTGTCAAAGACAAATGCGAAACCTCAACATCAACATGCAGGAAATTGGTAAGGGCATTAGGGAGCTGGTGGAAGTTAACAAGAGCATGGCAACAGGCATACATGACATGTCCCAATCCATGCAGCAACTGTGCACAAAACTTGACTCTAAAATGACATCAAGGCGCAGGGAGAAGCACCGTGCAGAGAGAACTGAGTAATCTATCCACCGCCTGGCAACAGCCACATCCCTGCTATTCAGGCGTAGCATGAATAGTCAGGAAGTCCTGACTCATAGCAGCAATCAGCTGACAAGGGGCATAGCCGGAATGACTGGTGCGCTGGAGGCTCTACCCAATGCCCAAACTGCACAAACTGCTGCGATTGACGTGCCGGACACTGAAGGTAGCACCAGTAGGAGCAGCATGGCAAGCCCCCTTGTCGTAGAGACAAGGAGGAGCAGCAGGCGACAGGGTGAGGCTACAGGCCAAACGCCGAGTGAACAGGTTGCGCCACATACACCTGCTAGTGCAAAGCGTGGCCGAAAATAAACAGTTGATATTATTGCCTACTGCCATTTGACATTATAATCATAGATCAAAAAGTTTTAGTTGCACATTTGTGCCATTTAAACCTGCCTAGTGACAATATACAACTAAGGTGGGTGGATTCAACACCTGTCTGTGTGTGTTTGCTCACTGTGAGCATTGCTGTGAAATGCTTACTGTTGCACTTTTGTTCTTTAACATACCTGGAAATATACTAAATAAAACAAATGCTTGTGCTTTCAATATAGGTTTCAGTGTCATCACTTACTCAGAAATAGTTGCGTGTTATTTCCTCACGTCTGTATCTGCCATCACTTGGTGTTGACACTCCAGCAGGTTGTGTTTCAGGCACAGCAATGTCGTCGTCATGATCCTCATAGTCTGACAACTCCACCTCAGTCCCCCTCTTCACAGCAAGATTGTGCAACATGGCACAGGCAGCAATGATCTTACAGCAGGTGATGGGGGTATACTGCCTTGCACCTCCGCTCTTGTGCAAGCATCTGAACCTGCTTTTCCAGATACCAAATGTTCGATCAACCACATTGCGTGTGCTCTTGTGTGCCCGGTTATATCTCCTTTGGCTGGGTGTTGAGGGGTTGAGGTAGGGGGTGAGTATGAAGGAGCGGAGGGCATATGCACTGTCTCCTAAAAGGAAATGGGTATAATTTACTCACATGCATACATGTACTGCTTACTGCAATAGGTGTTATAGGGGTCGCACACTGTGTCTAACCTCGGAGGTATCCTTCACCAAATTCACCTGCAGTCAGCCGTGCATAGATGCCACTGTTTTGAAATATAAAGGAGTCGTGGGTACTCCCAGGGAATTTTGCCACAAGGTCAGTAATGGCGAACTTTGCATTGCAGATCACCTGCACATTGATGGTGTGGGTGGGCTTCCTATTCCTGTATATATATTCGGTGGCAGCAGGGGACAAATGGGAATGTGCGTGCCGTCAATGCAGCCAATTATATTGGGGAAACGTGCCATCTGGTAGAAGTCTGATTTTGTTTGGACCAGTTCAGCATGGGTTGCAGGAAAAGATATATAATGCACATCCTCTGTAACATGGCGTCAAGGAATTTGTGGAAAAACCTTGACAGGCTGCTCTGGGTCACCCCACCTACCGCAGCAACCACACTCTGGTAACTTCCAGGCGCAAGCAGGTGTAGGCTGCACAGCACCTGCATGTGGGGAGGAATGGCGTGTGCTCCAACAGTGGGTGAAGGTCCATGATGAGTTCCGTGATGGTGTCTGGGGCCAACCTGTACCTCTGGAGTATCTCTGCCTCTGTGAGCATGAAAAGGGTTATCCTCTGTCTGTAGACCTGCTCCTCTCTATGCCATTCCCTTTCTCCTTCCTCCTGCAGCCGTAGCCGTCTTGCAATGACATAAAATGCCGCAATTGTGCAAGGAGAATTGCATTTTGGGTCCATTTTTATAGGTTGCACCTGTTTACCACCTGATTCCAATCCATGGTAAATACCGACTCTTAAATACCGAATTTCAAGCAAATTCGGTATTTCAGAGCTTCCCTACATCTCAATTTCCATTTTTACCACTTCTTATTTACCGATTCGGTATTTTACCGAATCGGTAAATTTACCGAATCGGTAAATTTACCGAATCGCAAACCGTTGCGATTCGGTAAATTTACCGATTCGGTAATATTTCCGATTCGGTATTTTACTGATTCGGTAAATTTACCGACTCGGATGATTTCCGGTCTCCTACATACCGAAAGCTCAATACCGGTCGGTATCGGCCGAAAATACCGATTTTCGTCTGTTACCGACCGGTAAAGGGCTTCCTACATCTGGCCCATAGTCTGTAACCAATGCTCTTTAAGATTAACACAAAATGATTCAGCAGAAAGTTGTGTCACAGTAGAACTAGCAACTTGCAAGCGCAGTACAGAATTATTGTGGCCAGTATCTATCTAACCTCCCACTTCTTCCTCCTTGCTCTAAAATTAGTGGGAGTTTAAGGAATCAACTCTACGAGCACTATGGACTCACTCCATTAGAGTCGACTATGACAGTACACCAGTCTTATTCTTCTTCTTCTCTCTTGTTTAGCAAAATTGGTACGTTAACTTCTGCAAGCCGGCATAATGCCAGCGCAGTCAACTTGCACCCGAGAAAAACAGACGCCCGCCATGATGAGTAAGACAGACTTGCGTTACTGAACCGGTCCAGTACATGCAGGTGGTGATGCTCTTACTTTTCTATTACGGGTGGCACTGAGAATACTCTGTTACAAGGGCTACTGCTTAATTAATTTAACTTTCACCCTAAAGTGCCAATGAAGACTAGAAAAGGAAAATGAAGAAGATAAATCATTTGATTATCTATCACTGCACATGGTATGTATTTGCTTACATATGGGATGACTTTAGGTGCTTTGCTTTTTATTGAGTGAACAGTGATACATCCACACATGAATGACCGAGTTCTACTAAACTTATTAACAGAGGTAGTGAGTGGCCATCATAATAGCCGGATATATGCTGTGCTTGAAATACAAACTACTGCTACTATTCATGGTAGTATTCAGACAAAATTAAAACTTCTTTTCCTTGCCTTTCCTACACTGGAACAGATGTGCGGGTGCGGTGTTACATGCTCTTCAAAGTAACACTTAGTTCATCCAGTTACCGTCTACTCTCTCTAGATACACATATGCTATCTAAGAGTCAGATAGTACCACGATCCAGGCATCCATCCATTCAAACTATATGTCAATCATTCTTCTTCATGTCTCTCATCTAGACAAACCTTACGTTTTCTCACAGGAAAACAACCTTTTCATTTTATGTGGGAAACCACAAGCCATACATCCGTGCTTGACTTGCATTTGAATTTCAACCAAAGGATATATTGCGCACACATACAGTTTCTGTTTCACCCACCAAGGCTGTTCTCCTTCCACCCATCCTTGCTTCATCCTTCACCCAGCCATGCATCATATTCCTTCCCAGCCACCTCGGGCACCAATCAAACATGTATCATTCTTCTTTGTCAGTCATCATTACTTTTAACTTGCTCGTCCTTCCACACTTACTTACACCCTTCTTTCGCTTTTCGTTCATCCCATCCATCAAGTTCATCTCAGATCTGATTTGGATTCTCGAAAAAAAATTCACTGCTGAGTTGAAGTAAATTTAGAGGAGGCTACTACCTGGTTGGTAAAAAATTTGTTCTAAATTTGAAAGTCTTCTTAACAGTATAGTAACTTAACTGTACAACATATATACTACACCCGTGCAGAGAGCACACTCTGCAGTCTGCAATCTCAATAAGTAAGGAATATAAGAGCTTACCACTGCCCGCCACTACCGTGGCAACCCTCACAGCGGTTTCCTCCGGCACTTGCACCGTCTCCTCCCCAGAAGTGTCCTCCTCCACCTCCGTGCTGGCCCCGGCACCAGATGTTCCACCTACAAAGTACATTTAAGAATGTTAGATGTCATAGACATACACCACTCACTAGTATTTTACCTAGGAATGAAGAAATGTGAATACAGAAACCAATCAAATAATTTGTGACTGTCTACTCTAAAGTAAAAATGTCCCTTTTTCCAGGGAAGGGTGTTGTCTTGCTGCACTTTTTGGCACAACTGATGAATGCTTGCTTTTTAACACGCACCATTTTTCTCATAAAACAGAAGCTTCACTTCTAAGAACAAGAGCAAGATCAGATCATCATCACTAGGACGGAGTGACCAACGATTCAGCACCAAAAAGAAAAATTAAAGTTCAAACCAGGTGAGGGCTCGGCTCGCCCACAATAAGTGTGTGAAATAAATCACTAAACACTTTTCCATTTTTAATCAACCGTTTATGTTTTATGACAAACTTGATTTTTAATAAATGTTTTTACTTTTAATAAAGCTTTAAAACTTAAATAGACTCTGTGGTTTTTGGTCAAGAGTGACTGAGCAAAAGATTTTGCAATTTGCAAGCATGAGTCCGTGCCTCTGACACTTCTGGACTCTGACTCCGTACTCTTGTCCTGCGTTGGATAATCATCATTGGGGATCAATCATCGATGAATTTGGGAGCTAAATGACTCTGCCACACTATCTAGTCAGTAAGGATATTGGGCGTTCTTCAAAGTCTGTTATCACTGAGGTATGTGGAAAGTCTACCTGTGCCTATTATAATTGATAAACAATGCACTATTTAGTGTCCATAGTTCTGTTTGTGAAGATTTGTCCCTGCAACAGTAGTAGTATGGATTGTCCTCCTATCCAAACCAAAAGTAAAGTAGTATCTTATTCTTTCTTGGTGGTCATTCACATTTTATTTTTGGGAATTGTCAAAGCATAAACATTTAGAAGACTTGAAAAGACATTATGGACAATCTCAGAGGACTGCACTCAGTGCATAGAGCTATTGCTGACTAGAATGGGAGTTTCGTTTGACACCTTTTGCCAACTGTGCAATCTTAGTTAGCTACACAGACAGACTAATAAGAATAATCTAGTAATACCACAGGGAGTCATAGTAGAGGCAGGATAAGAATTTAGATACAGTCTACAAGAAGATCAAAGACGATTTAGAAAAAATCGCATGAGGAACGCTAGGAAAAAATAGGTACTCTATATTAAAATGAAAACCTACCGGGGCCAGCAAAGGAGCCCTCGCCTGACCGATCCTGGCCTTCTACAGCAGCAGCAGCCGATACCACCTCCTCCTCTGTCCTCTTGCACCTGGGAGGAGCTGATGTATAACATGAAAGAAAACATGGATGATTGTTGTCAACCAAATCAAACATTTCAAAAGAACAATAACAAAATATTTTGGCGAAATGTGGTAAATAAATAAATAATACCCTATTTTTGACTAGGCTTATAGCATAACAGATAGCTCAATAAAATAAGAGTCAAGATTCGAGGTAGTAGGAGTTTCTGCAGGTTTATTACAGCATAAGGACAGGATCAGGACAACCTGCATAGGAACAGAGGTAACAGGGCCCAGCAGGGGAAAAGAGGCCCAGCAGCTGCTGGGGCTAGGTCTGGGATGAGCGCGCGCTAACATTCAATAACAAAACACAGGCATATATACATAGCGCGAACACATAGCATTACATTGCAGTAGACGTAGCAGTGGGTGGAGCAGAAGGCGTGACGCGTAGCAGTCGCGAAAGATAACAGTAAAAAGAGGTGTAACTGGGAGTATACATAGACATGTGATGCAAACGTAACAGAATATGTCATGAATGGGCGGAAACATAGGAGGGGGCTACCTAAGGAGCCGGGACCTCTAACCTAATGGTGCGCGAAAACTGGCAATGACGTATTACTAGGAGAAGCTGGGGGCTACGAACTCGGTGCTAGGAGCAGAGACTAGAGTCTGGAGGGTCGGAGCGACATGTACCTAAACCCTATCTGGTATCTGATGTTTAGGGAACATGTTGATATAAACTAGAAGTCATGAGGGGAAAAGCTAACTTGACTCTAAGACTGGACCATGCATTATTCTACATGTAGTGCGCGATGAAGAATATTAAATGACCATTAATACAGTATTTCTCTAACATGGAGACGAGAAGGCTAGACAATGACGGAAACTATTGATGCAGTTCAGTAGCTCAGGAATGCAGAGGAGGAGGACTGAACTGATAACTGGAACTATAACATACTTTTGGCAGACTCAGAGGCAGAGCCAAGCTACACCGGGCACTGCGAGGCAGGAAGTAAGTGAAGGGTCGAGGATACAGGTGGGGGCTGTATCGCTCCTCAGCGAGGCTTTCAGGAGACAGAAGCTGAATCCAGGGTCCGGGCCCTGTTGAGGCCTAGAAACGGGGACTTTATAATGGAATAACGTGCACACTGGGAAACGTGGCAACATAACTTTACATAGGCCTGATATTCGTAGTATTCACGAGGATTGGAAACTAACATATCAGAGGTGGACACAACTGGAATTGCGTCATTAATCGGACATGGGGAATAACATATGCATATTGGTCATGCACACATAACATATGATGGATGAGGCGTAGGGACACAGAACATGGCAAAATTTACTTTTCCACATTCCCTCCTTGTCACTACGTTTCATCAGGAAACATCAATTTTCATGATACCATCTATCATTTCATACAGTACCATTTGCTCGTCTCGAATTATCCTGGAACGGGATTTAGAACAGGGCTTGGGACTAGGAATACAAGAGGTAGCACACATGCTGCAAATCGCAGGGCCACATTGTATACAGAGGCAGCAGCTAGATATGATTGCTACTGCAATACCTAGAAAGGACAGGACTTTCCATCCCCATGCGGAAATTATATTCCAGAACCAACCTGACCATGTCCAGGTGCCTGGATCTTGATGTAACAGATGGGCAATTTTATGGAGTCTGGTTATAGCTGAATAAACAGACGGCGCGTTATTAGGAATGAAAATGCAGCAACTAGATCCGATGACTCTACAGGCCCCGCCCCTATCGGCCAGTATGACGTCAAGGACGAGACGATTTTGCAAAACGACAAATCTCATAGCAGATTGTTCCTCGGTTAGGTTACCTAGAGCAGAGGCAGTCTCATTTACTACAGCTTCAAGGGTTCTTGTTAACCTACGGATCAGTTTACTATTCTGGACAGGTCCTACAAAGAAGAAGAAACCTTTATTGAAATCTGTATACTGTTCTAGAGTAGTTTCAGTATAATCGACAATTGGGGACTCCCTTCTATGTCTAATGTGTACTAGATGTGTGTTTCTGTGATAATCAGATGGGGCTAGAAAAACAGGTGGCAGTAGGAAGGCAATGTAACAGGTTCCCTCCCAATCGAGGGGCAGACGGACATATGCGGTTTGACCACAAATAAAATAAGAATGACGTGAAGCTTTGAAAACAGATTTCCCACTGTCACTATACTGGATGACGGTAGTACATTCACTATGACCTACATGTACAGAACCATAACTACGGACACATAATTCGCCTTTGACTGGTAGTACTGAAATAGCAGGTAAGTCTGGAGTAGTATCAGACTGAACATTCAGGACCATGAAATTCGACGAATAATTACCTAAATTATATACTTCATTTTCTAGATCTAAACCTGTTCTGTGGGGGAAACCTTGCTTGTCTGAGAAACATGTACTGTTAAGAAAAGACATATCTGTTGAGGATGACGTTAACGTGGACCATGCTCCACACGAACCATTGTGTGAGAATGGATAAGGAAAGAGTGGCAGAACTCCCTTCGGTGTCTGGAAAGGGGGGAGTCGACCACACACCCAACAATTAGTGGCATTGCTGGTCTGGTGTGAGTAATGTAACATACGGATAAATGAGTTGTTACGCATAGCGAGGCGGTAAGAATATTCGTGAGGAGGCAGATCACTAAACGTGTGCTCTACTGTAGCATTAGTAGACATATTTACATGAGGAACTGGTAAATACAGGAAAAATGCGTAGCTGGTGCAGGAAATCATTATGCTGAGAAACAATATGAAACTTAGAAAAACGATACATTGAAGTGAACTTCGACTGACTCTCTCACTATGGGGGTCTATTTTATACATGTCAGAAACAGTCTAACCGTTTCACCTAGGGGAGGACTTATACAATCAAACTGACTGACTTATTTTACTAGACCTGAGCTTTAACTTATACTCCTGCTGCGGAGTTTTCTCTAACAAGGGAGGGGTTGTAATAATGTCTTGTGCGGGACAGTCCTTTAAAACAATGTTCTGGCAATCTTTCGAATCCTGGAAATCCTTGGAAATGTTCTTGGAGACTGATTTCAATCCATTGAAAAGTTTTACATGAGAAAGGTGGACCCACCCCTTCCTGCCTTCCAACTTGACGGCAGTACGGGTGGTCAAGAGGACCTGACGTGGCTCCTTCCAACGTGGTTCCAGCGGACTTGATCTGTCAAAATTTCTGATCATCACCAAGGAGCCTGGAACGATCTCGTGCGGTGCCACCTCGGTATTGTCTGGAAATGCGGCGGCAACCTGTGAACGACATGAGTTGAGGGCAGACATCAAGGAAGCTAGGTAATCTGTCAGCATATTACATGAAACATCGGTAATACTTCGGGGTCTAGGAGTACCCCACATGTTAGGGGGGCGGCCGAATACGACCTCATACGGGGACAGACCTGATCTGGAATGTGCGACCATGCGCATATAAAACAAAGCGACTGGCAGAGCTATTAACCAGTCCACACCTTTGTCTTTACAGACTTTTGCAATACGGATTTTCAGAGTCTGATTATGTCTCTCTACGAGACCGGCTGCTTCAGGATGGCGTACACAATGGAACTTCCACTGGTACCCTAACAAAAGGGAAACGTGTTTCATTAGTTCGGATGAGAATGGCTGACCGTTATCAGAATATACGACTCTAGGGAGTCCATATCTAGGGAAAAATTCACGAACCAACTGCTTGGCAGTGGTCGCGGCTGTATAATCTGGGACTGGATATGCTTCTGTCCACCTGGACAAAGCGCATACAACTACAAGGACATACTTGAAACCTCGACATCGCTCCATCTGAATATAATCCATCTGGAGGACCTCAAAAGGGTGGTCAGGAGGCTGGAAACCACCTTGTTCCACCGGGACACTTTTACCTGGATTAAACTGACAACATATCATACAGGTACGGACTTTCTGCTTGGCTGCAGCTCGTAAATGCTTGTTGAACCAAATGTTCTGGATACTGTCTAACATAGCTTTTTCTCCTAAATGTGCTGGACTATGTGCGGTATTGATAATGACTTGAACCATAGAATCGGGGAGAAACCATGTGGCTCTACCCTTCGTTAACCATCCTTGATCTGTCTGGACCCCTCCTTGTTCAGACCATTTCTTGATTTCATCGGGAGTAGCATGTAACTGTATATCTATGACATCTTGTGTAGGGTCCTTAACTGTCATGCATGTAATCGGATCTGGAGTACGTGTCTGATTAACTGGAATGTCTGGAGTCTGTGCTGTAAGCTTGGCTGTGCGGTCTGCTAAATCATTACCTTGGGAAATAATGTCAGTGACTTTCGTATGTGCTTTGCATTTCATGATAGCAATAGATGTCGGTAAATGTATGGCATCTAACAGGGCTTGAATAAGGAGACCATGCTGAATCTTGGTTCCATGAGAAGTCATGAAACCTCTCTCCTGCCAGAGCGCTCCGAAGTCGTGTACAACTCCGAATGCGTAACGTGAATCTGTGTAAACATTAACTTTCAGGTTCTTGGCGTGTATACAGGCTTGTGTCAGAGCGACTAGCTCTGCTGCTTGAGCGGACAGGGTGTCAATACGGTGTGTTTCAATAACTTCAGTGTCAGTAGTCACTGCATACGCGGCGACTAGTTCTCCTGTACTAGTTCTCATACATGAACCATCCACATAAAGTGTCAGGTCAGGATCTGGTAACGGAATGTCTGTCAGGTCTTGTCTTGGCTTTGTCGTAATGTTAACTACTTCCACACAATCATGTGGGTCTGGATTTGAATTAACTGATGGTAACAGTGTAGCAGGATTCAGAACGTTGCAGCGTCTAATTTCTATGTGTGGCTGGAACAGTGTCAATTCATAACCTGTTAAACGTGCAATTGTCAAGTGCTGTGTTTGTGTTCGGTTTAAAAGAACTTCTACTGAATGTGGGACTTGTACTGTCAGGGAATGTCCTAAAACTATAGAATCACTTTGTCTGATAGCTAGAGCTGTGGCTGCAACTGACTTGAGGCACGCAGGCAACGCCTGGGCTACTGGATCTAATGTGCTCGAAAAATAAGCACAGGGCTTGTATTGACCTGCTTGATCTTGTGTGAGAACAGACAATGCTGTACCTTCGCGTTCAGTAACAAAAAGTGTAAAAGGCTTACTGTAGTTCGGTGTAGCTAGAACTGGAGCTTGACATAAGGCTTTCTTTAACTCGTTAAAACTAAGTGTATGGTCAGATGTCCAAGGGAGGACAGTCGATACGGCTGCCTCCTGTGTCGTTAACTGTATCAGTGGCTTGGCTAGAAATGCATACTGGGGAATCCATTGTCTACAATAAGAAGTAAGGCCGATAAAGGCACGTACCTCCTTCTGGGTTCTGGGCTGGGGAAGACTCGCTATTAACTGGATACGGTCTGGTGTCAACTGCCTACCCCTCTTGGACAGCAAGTGTCCTAAGTATACCACTTGCTGGACACAGAATTGAAGCTTCGAAGGTGACACCTTGTGCCCCATCTCGGCTAGAAAATACAGAACTGTAAGTGATGCTCGCTCACAGGCACATTCAGAACGGGCTGTGATCAGTAGATCATCGACATACTGGAGCAGGGCAGTGTCAGTTGGCATGTGAATATTGTCTAGTTGTCTCTTGAGTGCTTGACTGTAAATACTAGGACTTTCTGTGAAACCTTGAGGAGCGCGTGTAAACATATAGCTCCTTCCATTTAAACAAAATCCGAAAAGAAACTGGCTGTCTGGATGAATTGGAACACTAAAAAATGCATTCTTGAGGTCAATGACAGTGAAAAACATGGCTTCGGAATCAATGGCTGTTAACAGGGAAGAAATATCTGGGACAACTGGGTACTGAGGAATAATACATTTATTAAGCTCTCGTAAATCAATCACTAATCGATATACTGGGGGGTGCATTCGGATCAGTACGTTTCATGACTGGAATGATCGGAGAATTGCATACATTGGAGTCAGTTTCTACAACTACTCCTTGAGCCATGAGCTCGTCAATAATTTTGGATAAGGCTGCTACAGCCTCAGGTGGCAATCTGTACTGTCTGATTCGGGGTAACACTACACCTGGTTTGAGAGTCACACGATGGGGTGTGATTTGCATATAACCTACATCAGTTGGACCTTGCGCCCATAAATGCTGTGGAACATTAGACAATCTTGAATCAAAATCTCGTAATACATAGTGACCCTTGAAATCACGTAGGAACAGACGTATTCCCTCTGGGGAACAGCAAATAACTGCACCTAACTCTTTCAGTGTCTTAATGCCTAATAGATTTTCTGGACATGACTTAGTAAGTAACAGATCAGTAGTACGGGACAATGGACCTACTTCTAGAGTAACTGGCTTAGATATCTCATTAACTATTGGCTTTCCTGAAAATCCAAGGGAAACATTTCTTGAGCCTGAGAGCGGAGCCCCTGGAACTTCGGCGTGACTAATTGTGGTCCTACTTGCCCCTGTATCGATCAAAAACTTTCTGTCTTTCCCTAATACTTGACTGTGAACATAGGGACCTTCTTGATCTACAGGTATCTCGATGAGAGGCAAGCCTACCTCCCTCTCTAGGCTGTTTCATGAATATGACTGGTACTCTGGATACTCAGACTGTGCATACTGGTACATCTGTGACGTAACATGCTGTGTTGCAGCAATAGGCTGCGGTACTGAAACTGTCTGTTGTGCATTCTGTGACTGAGGAATCTGTGAAACTTGTTCTTGTCTAGGCGGACGTGGTCTTTCTTTAGTCTTACCAGTAGCTATGTTGTGTTTCAGAACTGCACACTCGTTTATAAAATGACCTGGCTGTTTACAATAATTGCAGTTCCCTCTAACGGGAGCTGCAGGATGACTGGCTTGATTGGGACCCCTCTTCTGACTGTCTTGAGGAATAGATTGTGCAACTAGCACTTTCATTTTCGTGTCTTTCATACGTTTTCTCTCGTGTTCTTGCTCTTCTCTGATTCTATTCTGGTGATACTGGAGCATCTGGAGCATCTGGGACGGAGTATTTGCTTGCCAGGTGCTTTCGACTTTCAAAACTCGATTTTTAATTTGTGGACTTGAATTCTCGACTAATTTGGTAACGAAAAGATGAGGGTATGACTCACTACTTGTCTTGAGACCACTGTTGATACTGAAACATTTTTCGAATCTAGAATAAAAATCACTAATATCTTCATCTTGTTTCTGTTTACAGGCTGAGATTGCATCCCAGTCTTCTTTCCTAGTTGTCAATAATCTGGGTAAAACTTGAATCAGTAATTCTGGTAATTCTTTACATTTATCTCCAAGACCGGTACCTGGTACTCGTGCCTTGTCTTCAGCTTCTAGAGCTGCCCAATCGATCTTTTTCTCTCCCACCTCCCATTCTTTTTCCTTTAACTTTTCATACACCCCTGCGGGTAACAGGACCTTTAACATTTTAATGATATCTGGGTAAGTGTATTCTCCCATACGGAGCATGTCTTTTAATTCTCTATGGAACCCTGCTGGATCTTTGTCATGACAGGGAATTAATTTCTTCATTTCAAGAAGTTCCATCTTTGAAATCGGAGTGTATACAAACACTCGTTGCATTACGCCACCCGCCCCTTGGACTGGGTGGACTTCTCGTAACGGATTCTGTCTGTCTATGTAGAATGGTTTACTTTCTGGGGGTGAGACATGAACAAAATGCGGGTTCAGGAACGTTCTATATTTGTGGCGCTGTTCTAGAATGACACTAATTAAATCGGTACCTAGACCTCTCCATCTATACTGGAGTAACTCGTTCAGGATATCATGCAACGGGCCTGGATCAGAATGTTGACCCTCATACAGAGTAATGAGGTGCTGGATCATATACATACCCACCAGTCGCTGCTCGGCTGGGCGCAGTTTCAGAAACATTTGTGCCACTATTTCGTCTGGAAAAGTGGTAGAATCAGTAATCCATCGGACTGCTGATCGGGCTAGTTCTTGTTCATGCATAGTACTTAATTCACTGTAACCGACTCGTGATTTCAGAATGTAATCGGTAGCTTGAAATACTTGTTCTAGGGAACCTTGTTCTGGTGCCGGATGATGAAAAATAGACTTGTGTTCTAGACGTAAATGGCGATCTGGAAATCTAGATTTTCCTACATACGCTATTCTGGCGGAATTCTCGTCCTCTTCTTCGGGATCAGAGATACTTTCTTTCTCGCTTACTTGTGCTGCTTTACGCTGTTCGTGTAACCTTATTATTTCTTTACGAATTTTCTTGTACATACTCTCCATGGCACCGACGGTCTTGTGCTTACCCTCGGCTATATTATCACTCCACCTTGTCAGGATTCTCATTTCGGCGGGATCTTTAGACGGGTAATCTTGTTCTCTTATTAGACAATTAATCAGGAACTTTAATATCATGAGCTGAATCTCGGCTTTCCTTTGAGACATAATCTCGCCAATACTTTCTGGATCATCCCCTGTACGGATGAAACGATATATTCTGTCTAGATCTTCTTTCATATTCGGTAAGGTGACTAGATACTCGGTCACTCTCCTTACACGTACGGAATATAAAACCATATTATACTCGCCTGGGACTGGATCATAGACACATTCGTTAAGGGTTTGTCTGATTTCTGTGACAGACTTATTACTTTTAGGAGTACGCTGTGATGCTTGGGCATGTAATTCGAGTGCTGATAGACGCTTGTGTGGCGGCGGGGTTTGAGGAAGAGCTCCTCCTGCGGCCCCTAAACTGGAGTCGTCGACTGACATTCTTCGTCCTGGCAGAGTCGGTAATTGTAACGTGGGCTGGACTTGTATAGCGGACTGGACCGGGGGAGCTGTTAAGGGCACCCCGGTGTCTGGAGGAGCAGGAAGTACCTGAGTTGCAGGGACTGGCGGAGCGCGAACAGGATTTGCATATTCTGGGACTGTGTCGTCCAAGTAGGACGAAATAAAAATATCAGCTGCGGTCTGTTTGTGACGTAGCTTAGTCGGAACTAATGGCGGCGGGAAATTACTGGATGCCTCTGGGGTCGCTTTTGGCAAACCTTCGGCAAGGAGAGGATACATACCCTTAATGAGGGCATGCCTCTGTCTGTCTGACTGTTCGGTTTTGACTTGTTCACCTATCTCGATTAATTCTCTTTCTTGGGCTCGTTCCTGGGATTCTCTACTTAACTCTGACTTTCTGACTTCCTTTTCCGTTCTTCTATGAGCTTCCTTACGCCATAACTCGATGGCATCTTTCTGTGACTGTCTGGCTTTCTTTTTCCATAATGCTTCTTCTACTCGCATGATACATTCGGCATCCCATGTACCCGATACGGGCCATCTATACTTTTCTTCTAACTGTTTGGTATACTCTACCCATAAATCTAGATACAATATGGCGCTTATGCCATGTTTCTGATACATAAAATGACCTGGACTGTCCCTAGGCGGGACAGGAACTGCTTCCTCTAACAGACCCTTTCTAGTTTTTAACTGACGTAACTTGGAAAATATAGGCATGACTGAACTGTAATCTGGACACAATACAATACATAATAAAAAACACGAAATCACATCGCACTCATACCACAACAGTAAATTACATGAAGAACATTATAAATAACAGTTCGAACAGAATATTACCTGGAATACTGAGAACAGAAATAGAACAGATTTTCTCGAGAACGGAACAGACTAGAGTTACTGGATGCACTGCTGTAACAGTACGGAACATACCGGTCCCATAAAGGGACGCATCAGGACCCGTATCCACCTAGGTGAACACTTCGTTTGTGAGTCTGGGCACCACCAACCCACGGACCAGGAGTCAATTTAAATTGGTCCTGTCTAGATACTACCCCAGCAATGGTACTCACCGGGCAGCACGGAACGGAAGGCCTCGGACTGGACTGGACGACGGACGACGAACTTCGGACTTCGGACTTCAGTTACAGGTGGGCCTCCGGATACCTCGGACCTTGGACTCTCGGCTTGGGCTCTGGTCGGGACTCGCCGTGTTCCTCCACCGTCTCGTTCGGATGCTGGACCGCCTCCTCCGTCTCCTCCGTGGGCCTGAGGGATACTTGAGCAGAAATATCTGCCACTGCGCAGAAGAGTTCCGTCACGACTGCAGAGGGTCAGGGGGTCGGCGTGGCTTCACCGACGCGTGGGGAAAGGGCAAGTCCCTATTCGGGCGCCATTATGTGGTAAATAAATAAATAATACCCTATTTTTGACTAGGCTTATAGCATAACAGATAGCTCAATAAAATAAGAGTCAAGATTCGAGGTAGTAGGAGTTTCTGCAGGTTTATTACAGCATAAGGACAGGATCAGGACAACCTGCATAGGAACAGAGGTAACAGGGCCCAGCAGGGGAAAAGAGGCCCAGCAGCTGCTGGGGCTAGGTCTGGGATGAGCGCGCGCTAACATTCAATAACAAAACACAGGCATATATACATAGCGCGAACACATAGCATTACATTGCAGTAGACGTAGCAGTGGGTGGAGCAGAAGGCGTGACGCGTAGCAGTCGCGAAAGATAACAGTAAAAAGAGGTGTAACTGGGAGTATACATAGACATGTGATGCAAACGTAACAGAATATGTCATGAATGGGCGGAAACATAGGAGGGGGCTACCTAAGGAGCCGGGACCTCTAACCTAATGGTGCGCGAAAACTGGCAATGACGTATTACTAGGAGAAGCTGGGGGCTACGAACTCGGTGCTAGGAGCAGAGACTAGAGTCTGGAGGGTCGGAGCGACATGTACCTAAACCCTATCTGGTATCTGATGTTTAGGGAACATGTTGATATAAACTAGAAGTCATGAGGGGAAAAGCTAACTTGACTCTAAGACTGGACCATGCATTATTCTACATGTAGTGCGCGATGAAGAATATTAAATGACCATTAATACAGTATTTCTCTAACATGGAGACGAGAAGGCTAGACAATGACGGAAACTATTGATGCAGTTCAGTAGCTCAGGAATGCAGAGGAGGAGGACTGAACTGATAACTGGAACTATAACATACTTTTGGCAGACTCAGAGGCAGAGCCAAGCTACACCGGGCACTGCGAGGCAGGAAGTAAGTGAAGGGTCGAGGATACAGGTGGGGGCTGTATCGCTCCTCAGCGAGGCTTTCAGGAGACAGAAGCTGAATCCAGGGTCCGGGCCCTGTTCAGGCCTAGAAACGGGGACTTTATAATGGAATAACGTGCACACTGGGAAACGTGGCAACATAACTTTACATAGGCCTGATATTCGTAGTATTCACGAGGATTGGAAACTAACATATCAGAGGTGGACACAACTGGAATTGCGTCATTAATCGGACATGGGGAATAACATATGCATATTGGTCATGCACACATAACATATGATGGATGAGGCGTAGGGACACAGAACATGGCAAAATTTACTTTTCCACAGAAATAGCAAATAGACAACTATTCCACGGGATATATTGACCTATCTCATGTGGTCTACTACGATATTAGTATTGCTTGATTTGCGGGCCGTCGACTTGGAAAGTTATGTAACTCACTAAACAAACTACTAAAAAGGTTCTCCTAGGACTGGCAGGCAGCAGTCCCCAGCACGCGAAGTGACAGACAAACTCCATCGTGATTGCAGATCAGTGACAACACTAAAAAGTTTCCTACTACATTAACCAGTCATTAAAATACTCAAACTATCAATCCACCACCACTATTTCTTCTTATTGCCAGGTGTACAAAGGAAGGACTGGACTTAAGTCTGTAAGGGCAGATTTACAAGCCCCTTGCGTCTCTTTTGCTCCGTTGTTGCGTGACTTTTGTGACGCAGCGTCAGAACAAAAGAGGCGCCATAGTGTGGCATATATTAACAACGTGATGCATCTGGAAGATGCATCACGTTGTAAAGCCCTGCACCATCAGGGGGCTTTCCGGTGCAAGGGAGGGCGTTCCTGCACAGGAACGCATCCTAAAAGTGGCTGAGGGCGATCTACAAAATTTCAATCAGTCACTTTTAGGACAATGATGCGTCACTCAAACCCTGCGCCTGCTTGAAATAGACATACGGCTTGACGCAGCATTGGGGAGATAGGGCACCCCAGAGCATTGCTGGAGCTGCGAAATCGTTGCGACGCACCTCCAGCAATGCGCCGCCTTTACGGCACCGATGCGTAACGCTTCGGTGACGTTTTGGGCCCATGGTGCGCCACATTGTAAATACGGCGCACCATGGGTGGTGGTGGTGTGGCACACAATTACTGGCGCATCCCTGCTGCTTTGCAGGGATGCGCCGGTAATTGCAAATCAGCCCCTTAGTGTTTAGCATTACGCAGTTCTGTAAACTACACTCATACATAATTTCTCAGGCCAAAGAAATGAACACAAAATCGAAAACAAATAAGCATAGTAAAAATGGTACTGAGAAGGAGAGCAGTGCACCTGAAATGCACAGAAGATTTTGAAATATAATTTACCTACAATGTAATCAGCAGCATTATTGCTCTTGATAAAAAACAAAAATTTGCAATATAATAACACACAGCAGGAGAAAACAGAGTAGTGATGTAATAGCTACTACTATTCACCAAGCCCGGGGATCTCGACCCCGAGCAGGTCGAGCAAGTCGCGTTCCCGGTCCAGGAGTTCCGTCCAACGGTGGGTGGCCTGGTGCGCCGGACCCGAGAGTGTTCATACATGGCCCGGCACACCTTCTCCCACCACTTCCGGCGCTCCCGGAGCCCATAGCCGCTTGCGATCTTGCCGCCTTCCGCGATGGCCCTGGGGAGGCGGCGCTGTACATAGCACACTAGTGCGGCCACCTCCTCCGTGCTAAAGATCTCCCGTAGCATCACTAACTCCCCCCTCAAACGCCCGCACGGGAGCCGGGCACGGGGTGCGGGACCCTTCCCCTTCTCGGGCTGCTTCCCGGCTCCCTTTACCATGGTCTGGGCAGAAAGGAAGTTAAATAATAAATAAGAAATAGAATAGGGAAGAAGAAAAGAAAAGAGTTTAAAAAAGTAGTTTAAAATTAACCAAAAGTAGCAGAAAACACAAAAATATAGAGCTAGAAAAATAGAGGGATAGATAATAAGTAAAATAGATTAAAAAAAACTTCAAACAAGCAAAGGATGGCAGAGATTGAGAGAGGATACAGAAAGGATGCCCAGAACCATAGCAATGAATGAAAAACAAGATGGCCACGCCCGTTCACGACCGCGTGGGTAAGTTCGCGCGAGATTTCCCCCGCGATCACACGCAAACTTGTACTAGCGAGCCGCACACTTTGCGAGATTACACATTGCGCCCGGAAACGGAAATACGTCATGCAAACAAGATGGCCGCGCCCATGTACGACCGCTAGTGTAACTTCCCATCGTTGCGCTACAAGCGGCTCGCGAAAACGCAAAAAACCATGCAAACTAACACGCCGCAAAAAAACAAATCGCATATTTGCACGAATTCGCGGCT
The DNA here is from genome assembly GCF_964261635.1 of Lissotriton helveticus. Taxonomy (NCBI): domain Eukaryota; kingdom Metazoa; phylum Chordata; class Amphibia; order Caudata; family Salamandridae; genus Lissotriton; species Lissotriton helveticus. The sequence continues at coordinate 1,707,192,170 of NC_136065.1, read as the reverse complement.
TCCGAATTCGATCTCACGCAAATTCGCGCCCCGCGAATCACGCGTAATTGCAGAAAAACGATTTTTGCAAAACTGAACGCACTCAGCAGGTGCAAAAGTTCAAGCTCATCATTAATAACCATTCCCTGTAGTGCTTCCTGAGGGGCCCCTCCAGAGTTCAGTTGCCTACTTGCAACTATTCTATGACCCTGCTCTGACCCTTACAGCAGGCTCAGAGAATAGCTACAAGTATGCCACAAAGGTCCTGTTAAAAAAAATTACACTGCAACAGAAAGCAATTACAGATAAGGAAGCAGGTGCCAGACTGGAAGTTCAAATTCAGTGACACATTAATCAGCCCCTAATTCATTCATGTCAGTTGAGCCAGGGCAGGTGTGCTAATGAATTTTGCAAAACTGAAAGCACTTAGCAGGTGCAAAAGTTCAAGCTCATCATTAATCAGGAAGCACTTACAGCTAAGGAAGCAGGTGCCAGCTCAAATTCAGTGACACGTTAATCAGCCCCAAATTAATTCATGTCAGTTGAGGCAGGGTAGGTGTGCTTTTCCCCTCATAATCTACAGTGATGAACCAGTGGGTGGCAGTGATGAACCAGAGGGTGGCATGGGTGAACCAGAGGGTGGCAGTGGTTAAACAGAGGGTGCTGTGATGAACCAGACGTAGAAACAACATGGTTGCGACCGTTGCGACCCGACAAGTAAGTTCGCGTTTACGAATTTGTAAAAAACCCTCGCGAACTGGCAGAAACCCTTGCGAACACAAAAAAAATCCGCAAATTTGCGAAAGTTCGCAAATTTTGCGGATTGCGAATCCGCAAATACGCAAATTCGCGAATTGCAAAATTCGCAAAATTCGCCCATACTTAAAACATATGCGAATAACAAAAATGTAACGGAAAACCAAACTATACCATCTAAAAGTAGGTGTAGATGCAGTAGCTATGGAGTCAGTGCTAAAGGAGTAGAGAAAACTTTTACGTTTCAGTGGAGCTTCGTAGGTAGTAGTCTTATTGTTGATAGTAACCTTAAATAGACATGGGTGAAAGAGACCATACCTGGCACCAATGTCACGTAACTGAGGTCTCATAGACAAGAATTCCCTTCGCCGATCTGCTGTCGGTTTAGCGTAATCTTGAACAAAAAAACAGAGCATTCCCTGGCCAAGTTATCTTTTTCCAAGCTCGTGCTGCAGCCAGAACTATTAAGAGATCAGTATATTCAAGAAAATATAGTATCACTCCTCTGGGTTTATTCATTGAAGTAGAAGAAGCATGGTGGGACATGGAGCCCAGTCTATCTGCTCTTTGGATATTCAAGAAGGTGCTCTCCGGAAGTTTAAGCAGCTTAGGTAAGAAAGACTTGAAGAAGGAAATAGAATCTGACCCCTCTGTTAAGCCATAAATGCGAAGGTTGTTACGTCGATTCCTATGTTCAAAATTCTCAATCTGTTTATGAACATAGAGAATCAACCTTAGAAGCAGAGGAATTTAAGGACTCAACATTTTGCTCCAACGAAGTAACACGAGTTTCCACAGTCAGCCATTTATTAGAAAGCTCCTGTAGAGTGGAGGTGGTCTACTGGAGCGTAGTAGTAGTTTCTTCTACAAAAGGGCTCAAGGCTCTGATTTCCTGAAGTAAGAGGTCCATGGTGACTGTAGAGTTCGGTGCGGGAGGAGAAGGTGGGTCTTTCTTAAGTCTCTTGGTAGAAGCTTTATTACCGAGAGAACTTGGGGTGCCCACTGATGCAGGAGCGGCTTTAGATGAAGAGGTGTTGGAGTCATCCATGTCTAAACACTGATATCGTTAACTAGTGTGGAGTAAGAATTTACATGAAGTAGACTGGGAATGAGACACCTCTTTAATTTGTTTTCCCATATGGGACGTAATAGAAAGATTAATAACCTAAAATCACATCATAAACCCCATTGAGAGAGCATAAAATAAAACAAATAGCACAAAATAATAACACGAATAGAGGCCTGAAATCTACACAATGCGTTCAACAATGCATATAAGGATGAGCGTAGACATGAACAGCTGTATTAGAAAATGAGGACCTGGCAAAATATTGTGCAATTACAACTGAAATGTCTAGTGAGGCTACTCATATTTGAATAAGGAGATAAAACAAATATCACCAAGTTTATCCCACCAGTAGAAGGAGACAATAGAAGTTTCTCCAAGGGTATGGAATAAGCCTGAGTTAAGTCATAAAAACGTCATACAGCCAGAAAAAATTGCTTCAAAAAGTAATATCCAGGCATGAGATACATCCAATGACAGTGACTTCCCTTAAATTCTGCTGGTGTCTGAGGAGGCACATGAGGAGGGAGAAGATCACCAAGTACAAAAATCTGTAGGGAAACCTCATCGCATAGCAGTAACCATCAGCATTCAAAAAATAGACCTGCGCAGGAAATGAGATAGGTATTCCAAGATTAAGGAAACATGGCCAAGTAAAGAGAAAGTTCGTTATGAGGAGCAAAAAGAGAGCGTTTCGAAACCGGCATTACAAAATGGCGGCCAGGAGTCGAGTACACTATAAAAGCCTCAAAAAACAGGTCCAGGAGCCTCAAAAACATGAAAAAGAAACAGAGTCCTGCATCATAGTATGAGGAGAGGCATAAGGAAATAACCAGAGGGGCACAGCAAGCTCAATCCAGGACGGACGTGCATAAAAGTCGTTCCGTGACTAAAATGCACAAAATGGTGGCCGGATGATTCACAGAGCCGCGGCAAAGGAAACCAAAGAAAAAGCAGACTACCTCGGGCCTATGAAGTCGGCAGGGTGTTTCAGGAGGGTCCCTGCATATTCACACGCATAATCCTCCCTTTGGGACTCACGGCATGAAGAAGAAAGGCACCGTTGGTCCGTCTCCGCTCCCGCTGTCCTCGGAGAGCTATGGACAAGCTGCCATCCGCGTCGGGCGCAAGCCACGCCCCCTCCAGTTTTGTACTTTACAAACTGAACAGGTTGTTTAAAGTTTAGCAGAGTTGGAGCACAAACCTGCAGTTCCTGCACACTATTTAGAGTCAAGAGAAGCACTAGCTTTACAACGGCAGAAACTAAATATTTCAGTTTGGCTTGTGATCTCTCATAATATTTGTCACAACTGCTCTAAATGTGTGATATGTTAATATGCCAGTATGATTTATGGCTATATTTATTAATGTTCCACTTTAAGTTCAGTAAAGTTGCCAAAGTCATCTAGGGGCAATAAAACAGTCTTATAGAGTTTTGTTTTGAAGTTATTAATTGTGTTATGTGTTTCTAACTTGATACTACTGAACTTCAATTGCAGTGACAATATTCAGGAGGATATGAGAACATACCATGATCAATGTAGCCATCTAAATGAGGAGGCATTTGTAAATGTATGCACACTTAGTATTGTATGTTGTGCTTCATCTGCTGCCCAGTTGACTCTCTTGTGTATTTTCTACATAGGTGAAAGATAAGAAAACTATGACACAATCAAATCTCACCTTAGTTACCGGATTCGTTTTCCTTGGATTTTCGGATCTTTCTTCACAACTGCAACATCTGTTCTTCATACTGTTCCTTAATATATACCTGATGGCAGTAATGGGCAATAGTGTAATCTTTACCATCATAACTCTGGAGGACACACTTCATACCCCTATGTACTATTTGCTCAAGAATTTGGCCCTGGTTGAGATTGGATTTACATCTGTATCTGTACCAAAGATGCTCATAGATTTTCTAATGAAGGATAAACATATTTCTTTCATGGGGTGTGCAGTGCAGATGTGTTTGTTTCTCCTTTTTGGTACCATTGAATGTTTCCTTCTTGCTCTCATGGCTCTTGATCGCTATGTTGCCATTTGCATCCCCCTTCGTTACATGACCATTATGAGCAAATCCAAATGCAATCACTTGTTTATGACCACTTGTATTATAGCAATCATATTTTCAGTAGGAAGGACATCATTTGTATTTTATTTACCATTTTGTAAGTCACGTATCATCTATCATTTCTTCTGTGATATTCCACCTTTGCTTAGATTGTCTTGTGGAAACATCTTTGCCAATGAAATTGCAACAGTTTTTTCAGCAGTTGTAATTGTGCTCTTGCCTCTTCTTTTCATTCTCATTTCATATGTCTTCATCATTACCACCATTGCAAGAATGCAAGCCACCCAGGGGAGGCACAAAGCGGCATCCACCTGTGTTTCTCACATCACCACAGTCACGTTGTTCTATGGGACCGGGATGCTCTGTTACACACAGCTGGGGTCAAAATATTCCCTTGGCGAGGACAGAATATTTGCAGTAGTTTATGCATGTGTTATTCCAATGTTAAATCCTTTGATATATAGTCTAAGAAATAAGGAGGTAAAAGAAGCTGTAAGAAAACAGCTAATGTTAATTACATTTCTTAAAATACAATAATACACAATAGAGAACAAAAAGTTCACCCGAATGGTCCCATGCTATTGCATGCGCTTCATATTTGCCAATGTACCTGAGCTTACTGCATTGTACATCTCTTCTCAGTATTAAGAATTTAGAGTAATATTCAGAATTTGATGAACGGAGTACTTCATCACTAAAATGGTGGATGATCTATCTGTCACATTACAAATGCACTATAGTCAGTGACACTTGTAATATGACGAACTAACACCTCCCACATTTGTGCCAAATGTTATGACCTTCAAACTCAAAATAGGGTCATTAGACAATAGCTTGCATAGACTATTACCAGCCAATTTCTATAAGACACTCCCTATAATGTTGCACTGATTTTACTCTCAGCCTGATCCATTTGGCTATTCATCATGCTTCGTACATTGTATTGTTCCTGCTTTGCCCATCTCTGATTAGTTTTAAGCTTTCTGTTGCAATTTTGGAAGCTCCCTGTGTTATATATCCTAGTGTTATGTGAAAATGTTTGATGAGTTTTCTTCAACAAATTGTCTCAAACATGCATCATAAATGTAAAAATTATCACAATATTTCCATTGTTTTCTTGGTATTGTTGTACCTAAAAAAACACCACTACTACCAGAAAGGTTCTCCTAGGACTGGCAGGCAGCAGTCCGCAGCACGCGAAGTGACAGACAAACTCCATCGTGATTGCAGATCAGTGACAACACTAAAAAGTTTCCTACTACATTAACCAGTCATTAAAATACTCAAACTATCAATCCACCACCACTATTTCTTCTTATTGCCAGGTGTACAAAGGAAGGACTGGACTTGAGTCAGTAGGGGCAGATTTACAAGCCCCTTGCGGCTCTTTTGCTCCGTTGTTGCGTGACTTTTGTGAGGCAGCGGCAGAACAAAAGAGGCGCCATGGTGCGGCATATATTAACAACGTGATGCATATGGGAGATGCATCACGTTGTAAAGCCCTGCGCCATCAGGGGGCGTTCCGGCGCAAGGGAGGGCGTTCCTGCACAGGAACGCATCGTAAAAGTGGCTGAGGGAAATCTACAAGATTTCAATCAGTCACTTTTAGGACAATGGTGCGTCACTCAAACCCTGCGCCTGCTTGAAGCAGACGTACGGCTTGACGCAGCATTGGGGAGACAGGGCACCCCAGAGCATTGCTGGAGCTGCGCCATCGTTGCGATGCACCTCCAGCAATGCGCCGCCTTTACGGCACAGATGCGTAACGCTTCGGTGACGTTTTGGGCCCATGGTGCGCCGCATTGTAAATACGGCGCACCATGGGTGGTGGTGGTGTGGCGCACAATAACTGGTGCATCCCTGCTACTTTGCAGGGATGCGCCGGTAATTGCAAATCTGCCCCTTAGTGTCTAGCATTACGCAGTTCTGTAAACTACACTCATACATAATTTCTCAGGTCAATGAAATGAACACAAAATCGAAAACAAATAAGCATAGTACAAACGCTACTGAGAAGGAGAGCAGTGCACCTTAAATGCACAGAAGATTTTGAAATATAATTTACCTACAATGTAATCGGCAGCATTATTGCTCTTGATAAAAAACAAAAATTTGCAATATAATAACACACAGAGCAGGAGAAAACAGGGTAGTGATGAAATAGGGGAGAGGAGTTGGCCTAACGGCTAAGGCGCTTGACCTCGGACCTGGGGATCTGGGTTCGAGCCTCGGTAACGACGCCAAAAACCTCCTGTGATTCTGGGCAAATCACGTAATCTCCCCGTGCCTAAAATGAAAGTGTGTCCTCATGTAACGTAACTGGTGCTATGTAAAGCGCTCTGATACCTGATTCGGTTCGGGTCTAGTTTGCGCTATATAAAACTCTGCAACAAAAAAAAAAAATAGCCACTACTACTCACCAAGCCCGGGGATCTCGACGCCGAGCAGGTCGAGCAAGTCGCGTTCCCGGTCCAGGAGATCCGTCCAACGGTGGGTGACCTGGTTGTAGGTGCGCCGGACCCGAGAGTGTTCATACATGGCCCGGCACAACACCTCTCACCGCTTCCGGCGCTCTCGGAGCCCGTAGCCGCTTGCGATCTTGCCGCCTGCTGCGATGGTCCTGGGGAGGCGTCGCTGTACATAGTACACAAGTGCGGCCACCTCCTCCGCGCTAAAGATCTCCCGTGGCATCACTAGCTCCCCCCTCCAATGCCCGCACGGGAGCCGGGCACGGGGTGCAGGACCCTTCCCCTTCTCGGGCTGCTTCCCGGCTCCCTTTACCATGGTCTGGGCAGAAAGGAAGGTAAATAATAAGTAAGAAATAGAATAGGGGAAAAGAAAAGAGTTTAAAAAAGTAGTTTAAAATTAACCAAAAGTAGCAGAAAACACAAAAATATAGAGCTAGAAAAATAGAGGGATAGATAATAAGCAAAATAGATTAAAAAAAAAATTCAAACACGCAAAGGATGGCAGAGAATGAGAGAGGATACAGAAAGGATGCCCAGAACCATAGCAATGAATGAAAAACAAGATGGCCGCGCCCGTTCACGACCGCGTGGGTAAGTTTGCGCGAGATTTCCCCCCACGATCACACGCGAACTTGTACTAGCGAGCTGCACACTTTGTGAGATTACACATAGCGCCCGGAAATGGAAATACGTCACGCAAACAAGATGGCCGCGCCCATGTACGACCGCTAGGGTAACTTCCCGTCGTTGCGCTACAAGCGGCTCGCGAAAACGCAAAAAACAACGTGAACTAGTACGCCGCAAAAAAAAAATCACATATTCGCACGAATTTGCGGCTTCCGAATTCGATCTTGCGCAAATTCGCGCCCCGCGAATCGCACGAAATTGCAGAAAAACGTTTTTTTCAAAACTGAAAGCACTCAGCAGGTGCAAAAGTTCAAGCTCATCATTAGTAACCATTCCCTGTAGTGCTTCCTGAGGGGCCCCTCCAGAGTTCAGTTGCCTACTTGCAACTATTATATGACCCTGCTCTGACCCTTACAGCAGGCTCAGAGAATAGCTACAAGTATGCCACAAAGGTCCTGTTAAAAAAAATTACACTGCAACAGAAAGCAATTACAGATAAGGAAGTAGGTGCCAGACTGGAAGTTCAAATTCAGTGACACATTAATCAGCCCCTAATTCATTCATGTCAGTTGAGGCAGGGCAGGTGTGCTAACGAATTTTGCAAAACTGAAAGCACTTAGCAGGTGCAAAAGTTCAAGCTCATCATTAATCAGGAAGCACTTACAGCTACGGAAGCAGGTGCCAGCTCAAATTTAGTGACACATTAATCAGCCCCAAATTAATTCATGTCAGTTGAGGCAGGGCAGGTGTGCTTTTCTCCTCATAATCTACAGTGATGAACCAGTGGGTGGCAGTGATGAACCATAGGGTGGCATGGGTGAACCAGAGGCTGGCAGTGGTAAAAAAGAGAGGGTGCTGTGATGAACCAGATGTAGAAACAACATGGTTGCGACCGTTGCGACCCGACAAGTAAGTTCGCATTTGCGAACTCGTAAAAAACCCTCGCGAACTAGCAGAAACCCTTGCAAACACAAAAAAATAAACAAATCCGCAAATTCGCGAATGTTCGCGAATTTTGCGGATTGCGAATCCGCAAACACGCAAATTCACGAATTGCAAAATTCTCAAAATTCGCCCATACTTAAAACATATGCGAATAACAAAAATGTAACGGAAAACCAAAATATACTATCTAAAAGTAGATGTAGATGCAGTAGCTACGGAGTCAGTGCTAAAGGAGTAGAGAAAACTTTTAAGTTTCAGTGGATCTTCGTAGGTAGTAGTCTTATTGTTGATAGTAACCTTAAATAGACATGGGTGAAAGAGACCATACCTGGCACCAATGTCACGTAACTGAGGTCTCATGGACAAGAATTCCCTTCGCCGATCTGCTGTCGGTTTAGCGTAATCTTGAACAAAAAAACAGAGCATTCCCTGACCAAGTTATCTTTTTCCAAGCTTGTGCTGCAGCCAGAACTATTAAGAGATTAGTATATTCAAGAAAATATAGTATCACTCGTCTGGGTTTAGTCATTGAAGTGGAAGAAGCTTGGTGGGACATGGAGCCCAGTCTATCTGCTCTTTGGATATTCAAGAAGGTGCTCTCCAGAAGTTGGAGCAGCTTAGGTAAGAAAGACTTGAAGAAGGAAATAGAATCTGACCCCTCTGTTAAGCCATAAATGCGAAGGTTGTTACGTCGATTCCTATTTTCTAAATTCTCAATCTGTTTATGCACTTGGAAACATAGAGAATCAACCTTAGAAGCAGAGGAATTTAAGGACTCAACATTTTGCTCCAACGAAGTAACACGAGTTTCCTCAGTCAGCCATTTATTAGAAAGCTCCTGTAGAGTGGAGGTGGTCTACTGGAGCGTAGTAGTAGTTTCTTCTACAAAAGGGCTCAAGGCTCTGATTTCCTGAAATAAGAGGTCCATGGTGACTGAAGAGTTCGGTGCGGGAGGAGAAGGTGGGTCTTTCTTAAGTCTCTTTGTAGAAGCTTTATTACCGAGAGAACTTGGGGTGCCCACTGATGCAGGAGCGGCTTTAGATGAAGAGGTGTTGGAGTCATCCATGTCAAAACACTGATATCGTGAACTAGTGTGGAGTAAGAATTTAGGTGAAGTAGACTGGGAATGAGACACCTCTTTAGTTTGTTTTCCCATATGGAAGGTAATAGAAAGATTATTAACCTAACATCACATCATAAACCCCAATGAGAGAGCATAAAATAAAACAAATAGCACAAAATAATAACACGAATAGAGGCCTGAAATCTACACAATGCGTTCAACAATGCATATAAGCATGAGCGTAAACATGAACAGCTGTATTAGAAAATGAGGACCTGGCAACATATTGTGCAACTACTGAAATGTCTAGTGAGGCTACTCATATTTGAATAAGGAGATAAAACAAATATCACCAAGTTCATCCCACCAGTAGAAGGAGACAATAGAGGTTTCTCCAAGGGTATGGAATAAGCCTGAGTTAAGTCATAAAAACGTCATACAGCCAGAAAAAATTGCTTCAAAAAGTAATATCCAAGCATGAGAGACATCCAATGACAGTGACTTCCCTAAAATTCTGCTGGTGTCTGAGGAGGCACATGAGGAGGGAGAAGATCACCAAGCACAAAAATCTGTATGGAAACCTCATCGCGTAGCAGTAACCATCAGCATTCAAAAAATAGACCTGCGCAGGAAATGAGATAGGTATTCCAAGATTAAGGAAACATGGCCAAGTAAAGAGAAAGTTCCTTATGAGGAGCAAAAAGAGAGCGTTTCGAAACTGGCATTACAAAATGGCGGCCAGGAGTCGAGTACCCTATAAAAGCCTCAAAAAACAGGTCCAGGAGCCTCAAAAACATGAAAAAGAAACAGAGTCCTGCATCATAGTATGAGGAGAGGCATAAGGAAATAACCAGAGGGGCACAGCAAGCTCAATCCAGGACGGACGTGCATAAAAGTCGTTTGATGACTAAAATGCACAAAATGGCGGCCAGATGATTCACAGAGCCGCGGCAAAGGAAACCAAAGAAAAAGCAGGCTACCTCGGGCGTATGAAGTCGGCAGTGTGTTTCAGGATGGTCCCTGCATATTCACACGCATAATCCTCCGTTTGGGGCTCACGGCATGAAGAAGAAAGGCACTGTTGGTCCGTCTCCGCTCCTGCTGTCCTCGGAGAGCTACGGACAAGCTGCCATCCGCGTCGGACGCAAGCCACACCCCCTCCAGTTTTGTACTTTACAAACTGAACAGGTTGTTTAGAGTTTAGCAGAGTTGGAGCACAAACCTGCAGTTCCTGCACCCTATTTAGAGTCAAGAGAAGCACTAGCTTTACAACGGCAGAAACTAAATATTTTAGTTTGGCTTGTGATCTCTCATAATATTTGTCACAACTGCTCTAAATGTGTGATATGTTAACCCAATGCCAATCCTGTAGTTGATGTTCTCAGTGAACTTTTTCTCAGGGAGGGGTCCCCTCTTTATTTGATTTCAGAAAATAACATCCAATTTACTAATGAATTAGTGGAAGGTTTTCTTGCGTCTGGTGATGTTAAGCATCATAAAACCTCCCTGTACCATCCTAAAACCAATAGTCAGGTTGAACACATGAACCATGTTTTGGTTCATTGTGTCCAGTGGGCAGTTCACAACAGGTGTGTGGTTGGTAATGCTGTATGGTTTATGTTATGATTTTACCGGACTACTCTGCAATCTTCCACACCGATTTCTCCATTTGAATTGTTGAGAGGGAGAAAGCCAACTACCAAAATCAGGATAGATTATCAAATGGGTCAAGTTTGGAATTGATGCCAGAATGTATGATGCAGAGGCAAGGAACAATGTAGAGGCTGCCAAGTTGAAAACAACAGATGCATTTTGATAACTGTAATAGAGTCAAGTTGAGTGGTGTTAAAGTGGGAGATGCTGTATTCGTTAAGAAAGGATGTTATGTACACATAGGTTTTAGTGAGTTTAATGGTCCATTTGTTTTGGACAAAGTGTGTGGCAATGCTGTGAGGGGGAATGATACCTATTGATGGTATGAGGGAAGGTTGGTTAAATCTGTTCATGGCTTGGTACATCCATTGTATTTCGAAGACCCCATTGCTCTCATCAAATTTCCAATTCTGTGAGGAACCCTAGGGGAAAGGTCCTGTGGAAGAAAGGGAAAAGAGGTGTGAAGCTGGAAATGTACTGCAAAGGATGTTCAAGGTTATCTGTCAAGTTCAGGCAATGATGGTTCATATGGTTCTTTGTGGTTGTCCACATTCTGCTATTTGCTCCCATGTTAATGTATTTTGTTTATTTTTATAACAAGCAACTTTAGTTTTATTCTGCTTCATGTATTTATGTTTTGAACTCTCTTGAATTCTCTTGTTCATTATACTTCCTGAGATTTAGTGTGATATGTTATTTTAGGATAAGGAAAATGTATATATGTAGCGTCTCCAACAGCAATCTCGCTGGTAATAACTGGGGCATGAGCAGGGACTGATATTGCTGTTGGAATGTGGAATACTGTTTGTTCTATGCTGTTCTTTGGGAGGCAGTTAACTGCTACGTTTCTGCTGGGCGGCTGTTTTCCCGGCAGCTCTGGTTTTAATAAACTCGTCTTTATTCATGACGCCATGATCGGGCCTATTTTTCCGTGAAATAGGACACAATTCTTGGGTTGAGAGACCACCCAGGTTGTGTAGCGATCACCCTGCAGGAGACAATAAATGGGCTTTTTGAGGATCACTTAAGGGAAGTACATGTCACTCCTCATGGCACACCCACACACTCCATAATTATTTACAGGGACTTCCCCTGCCATCCCTTGTACCTGCAGATAGTGTGTCACCTGGGGCACCTCTGACTACACAGGAGTTATTGTAGGCTCTGAAATCACTTAAGACAGTTAGGGCACCTGGCAGTGATGGCTTACCAGCAGAATTCTCCATGGAATGTACTGGTGTCCTACTTGATAGATTACTGCTGGAATATATGAAGCCTGGGAGAGAGGAGTCCTACGGACACTATGAAGGATGCCCTCATAGTGCTGATTTCAAAACCTGGATAAGATCCTATGGAAGTAGGCTCATATTGTCTGATATCTATGTTAAATGTTAAATGTTGATCAAAAGATTCTTAGCAACATTCTAGTCGCACGGTTGCTGCCTTACCTGCCCCCCCCTTTTGTATCGCCTTACCTGACCCAGCTGATCCACACATGTTCTTTTAACTTTTCTCTATTGATTGAAATTTGACTTTTAGCACAATGCTTTGCAATTGCATAATTGTTTCCACGAGTAATGTAATCCTCACTCTTTTTGTGAGCTGAACACTTTACCAATTCAGCATTTCGAATAGGTGTTCCTGCAGAGGTCAAATAACCTCTTTGGGACCAGAGCTGCCCATAATCATGAACAACTCTGTAACCATATTGACTGTCAGTCACTATAGTTACTTATTTATTTTATTTATTTATTTTGTATACTTATAGAGCGCGATCCTGTCACCCAAAGGGCATCCTGGCGCTTGAACTTCGGTCAGCAACACTTTTCACAGCTCAAACATTTCTTGGAAAGAGATGCGTTTTTAACGCTTTCCTAAACGAAAGGTAATCCCTATGGCTTCTCAGAGAGAGTGGCAGGGAGTTCCAGAGTTTGGCCAACAATGAGCGGCCGCCCATCCTGACTCTCTGAAACCTCGGGACCACCAGCAGCTGTGCCGAAGAAGAGCGAAGAGGCCGCGAGACGGAGTACCAGGCAAACATGTTCTGTAATAACACTGGACCCTGTCGATGTACCGCCTTAAACACTAGACACGCCGCCTTATACAGTACACGCAAGTGCACCGGAAGCCAATGAAGATCTCTTAAAGCTAGAGTAGAGGAGCTGAAATTAGGGCGAGAAAGAGCCAGCTTGGCAGCCAAATTCTGCACCCGTTGTAGCTTCCCCAGCAGATTTTTTGGAGCCTCCAGAAGTAGCGCATTACAGTAGTCTAGACGACTTAGTATAGTCCCACGAACTACTTCTGACCTGGCCTGAGCGGGGAGAAGGGGTAGAACTTTGCGCAGCATGCGTAGCAGCATCATGCACGTAGAGATGGTCTTGTTGACGTGCATATCAAGCTGTAAATTTGGGCCGAAGATCACTCCCAAGTTACGAGCTGACTCCGCCGCCGCCACTGGCTCGGGAAAAGTCACAGGCCAAAAGTTCTCTGGGAGTACTCGCAGAATCCGGTCCATGGAGCAGTGAAGCACCTCCGTCTTAGTGCTCTTAAATTGGAGGGAATTAGCCCGCAGCCAGTCCGCTGTGGCTGCCATACAACGATGGAAGGTCTCCAGTGAGACCGCGTTATTTCCTTCCAAAGAGAAAACCAGCTGGGTGTCAACAGCGTAATAAAAAGCCGAGACACCAAAAGATTTTATAAGCTGGACCAGAGGGCGGAGGTATAGATTAAAGAGTATAGGGCTAATGGCCGAGCCCTGAGGGACTCCCTGCCCTACTTTCCGAGGTTCCGATCGAAATGGAGGTAGCGAGACCAACTGCTGCCGATTGCTAAGATAGGATACCAGCCAGTCTCTTGCTCCCTCTGTGACCCCGCACTCCTCAAGCCTCCCGATAAGGGTCCAATGGCAAACCGTGTCGAACGCGGCCGACATGTCGAGCAGCACTAAAAAGGCTGCCCGACCACTGTCGACACGCGAACGAAGATTGTCCAGTACGGTTACCAGTGCGGATTCCGTCCCGTGCCCAGGACGGAAGCCAAACTGTGACTCATCGAACCATCCGATTTCCTCCAGGAAGCCCGAGAGAGAGCGGGTCACCCATTTTTCCAAGATCTTAATAGGAAAAGGGAGCAAGGAAATTGGTCTATAGTTGGAAAGACAGGCGGGATCCAGCGTTGGTTTCTTGAGCAGAGGAGACACTACTGCTAACTTCCAGCACTCGGGAACTGTAGCCAAATGCAAAGATTGGAGGCAGATGGAATATAGAGGCTGAAAAAGTTCCGCCTGAAATGCCTTCCAGAATTTAGGAGGCAGTGGATCGAGCGGAGAGCCCGATGACACCGTATGTGCCATACTGCAGAATTCCTCAAAGGAAGGACTAAAAAAAAATCTTAGTTGGGGTCGACTGGAGAAGTTATCCGGAGCTACCAAACTAAGGACTTTCACCTCTCTTCCCAGTTCACATGCTCATATCAAAGCAATCAACTCCGCTACTTGAGCTGAATGAATTCCTTTCAAACAAGATGCTTCTAGCACTTCTGCCACTGTACAGACCGCATATGCAGCACTTAAAACACCACTCTCTGCTCTCAAGCATGATCCATCACAAACATTACAAAATCTGATTTAGGTAAAGGTTCATCTCTAATGTTTGGTCGGAGTTTTGTACAATACTCCAGAACATCCAAACACTTGTGATCAAGCTCACCTTTCACTTCTGCCTCTATGGTATCAGGTAACAATGTTGAAGGATTAACATTCAGACATCTGGTGATAGTCACATTCTCAGCTCCAAAAATTATTTTTTCATAACGGGTCATTCTGCTATTGGCCATGTACTGTGTCTTTGCTCTAGTGAGGAGAATCTCCACAGAATGAGGTACATATACCCTCACAGGAAATCCCATCACTATTCCTTTGCTCCAGACTTACACTGGTTGCTGCTACTGCTTTCAGACAACCTGGCAAAGCTTTTGCAACAGGGTCCAAAACAGCAGAGAAATACGCAATTGGCTCTCTCAATTTCCCATCTCTCTGAACCAATACTGACAAAGCACATCCTTCTCGCTCACTGCAGTACAGTTCAAATTCTTTCTCATAATCAGGCATTCCTAAAGCAGGTGCGTCACACAGTTTAGTTTTCAGCTGTTCAGATGCTTCCATCTCTGTTTTGATTCAGAAAAGGGGGTGGTGCAGAAAAGGGGGTGGTGATGAACAGAGTGCCTGAATTAAGCAGACCACTCTTACCCAGTCCAAAGATCAGGGCTTGATCCATCACCGTTTTTTAGCTCACTGCACCATCCCAGCTCAGAACTTGGCTATATGCAAATTAGTCTGTTCCTGTCCCAGTGCATGATGGGAACAGGGCAAACCAAACTACCAAGCCAATTCTTATACTGGGAAGGAAACAAGCTTCCGGGGACCGGTTTCTGCCATTTCAGGCGTCGTCGGCCCGGCTTGCTTAAATCCTGATGGTGCAATGAGCAAGGGACTCACATCTGAGTATACCCTTCCACGCTTATGGTGGACAAAATGATTCAGAAAAGGGGGTGGTGATGAACAGAGTGCCTGAATTAAGCAGGCCACTCTTACCCAGTCCAAAGATCAGGGCTTGATCCATCACCGTTTTTTAGCTCACTGCACCATCCCAGCTCAGAACTTGGCTATATGCAAATTAGTCTGTTCCTGTCCCAGTGCATGATGGGAACAGGGCAAACCAAACTACCAAGCCAATTCTTATACTGGGAAGGAAACAAGCTTCCGGGGACCGGTTTCTGCCATTTCAGGCGTCGTCGGCCCGGCTTGCTTGAATCCTGATGGTGCAATGAACAAGGGACTCACATCTGAGTATACCCTTCCACGCTTATGGTGGACAAAATGATTCAGAAAAGGGGGTGGTGATGAACAGAGTGCCTGAATTAAGCAGACCACTCTTACCCAGTCCAAAGATCAGGGCTTGATCCATCACCGTTTTTTAGCTCACTGCACCATCCCAGCTCAGAACTTGGCTATATGCAAATTAGTCTGTTCCTGTCCCAGTGCATGATGGGAACAGGGCAAACCAAACTACCAAGCCAATTCTTATACTGGGAAGGAAACAAGCTTCCGGGGACCGGTTTCTGCCATTTCAGGCGTCGTCGGCCCGGCTTGCTTGAATCCTGATGGTGCAATGAGCAAGGGACTCACATCTGAGTATACCCTTCCACGCTTATGGTGGACAAAATGATTCAGAAAAGGGGGTGGTGATGAACAGAGTGCCTGAATTAAGCAGACCACTCTTACCCAGTCCAAAGATCAGGGCTTGATCCATCACCGTTTTTTAGCTCACTGCACCATCCCAGCTCAGAACTTGGCTATATGCAAATTAGTCTGTTCCTGTCCCAGTGCATGATGGGAACAGGGCAAACCAAACTACCAAGCCAATTCTTATACTGGGAAGGAAACAAGCTTCCGGGGACCGGTTTCTGCCATTTCAGGCGTTGTCGGCCCGGCTTGCTTGAATCCTGATGGTGCAATGAGCAAGGGACTCACATCTGAGTATACCCTTCCACGCTTATGGTGGACAAAATGATTCAGAAAAGGGGGTGGTGATGAACAGAGTGCCTGAATTAAGCAGACCACTCTTACCCAGTCCAAAGATCAGGGCTTGATCCATCACCGTTTTTTAGCTCACTGCACCATCCCAGCTCAGAACTTGGCTATATGCAAATTAGTCTGTTCCTGTCCCAGTGCATGATGGGAACAGGGCAAACCAAACTACCAAGCCAATTCTTATACTGGGAAGGAAACAAGCTTCCGGGGACCGGTTTCTGCCATTTCAGGCGTCGTCGGCCCGGCTTGCTTGAATCCTGATGGTGCAATGAGCAAGGGACTCACATCTGAGTATACCCTTCCACGCTTATGGTGGACAAAATGATTCAGAAAAGGGGGTGGTGATGAACAGAGTGCCTGAATTAAGCAGACCACTCTTACCCAGTCCAAAGATCAGGGCTTGATCCATCACCGTTTTTTAGCTCACTGCACCATCCCAGCTCAGAACTTGGCTATATGCAAATTAGTCTGTTCCTGTCCCAGTGCATGATGGGAACAGGGCAAACCAAACTACCAAGCCAATTCTTATACTGGGAAGGAAAAAAGCTTCCGGGGACCGGTTTCTGCCATTTCAGGCGTCGTCGGCCCGGCTTGCTTGAATCCTGATGGTGCAATGAGCAAGGGACTCACATCTGAGTATACCCTTCCACGCTTATGGTGGACATCTCTGCTTTGGTCAGAATAATTGGATCTCTAATGTCTGCTTTTGTCAATCTCTGTAAAGGTTTTGCAATCAATGAAAATCCATGAATCCACTGTCTACAATACCCTACCATTCCCAAAAACATTCTCACCTGTCTTTGAGTTTTAGGTTGCTGCATTCCTTGTATCATTTTGATTCTTTCAATTGTGACCTGTCTAATTCCCTTAGCATTCTTATGACCCAAGTATTGTACTTCATTTTGACAAAACTGCAATTTTGATGGAGACACTTTATGTCCCTCTTCAGCCAAATGATTCAACAATGCTATAGTATCATTTACACATGCGTCCTTTGTTTTCGATGCAACCAAAAGATCATCAATGTACTGTACTAACGCAGACTCTCCAGGCATGCTCAGATTTTCTAACGATTTCTTTAGCAGCTGATTAAAAATCGATGGACTCTCAGTGTACCCTTGCGGAATTCTGCACCATCCTAGGATATGATCTTGGAAACGGAATGCAAACATTGGTTGGCCTTCTGGATGCAATGGAACAGTAAAGAACGCATTGCACAGGTCAATCACAGTGTACCATTCTGCATCATGAGGAATTTGGTACAAAATCACTGCTGGATTCGGAACAATCGGACAACATGGGACAACAATTTTATTAACCTTTCTCAGGTCTTGCATAATTCTAAAAGTTCCATTTGGCTTTTTCAATCGCATAATTGGTGAATTGCAAGGACTGCTTTCTCTATCTCTCAGAATTCCCTGCTCAATCATTTTATCAATCACTGGAGTTATTCCTTCAATTACTTCTGTAGTCATTTTATACTGAGGTATATTTGGGTAACTTGCACCTTCTTTTACTGTAACTTTCACAGGATCAACACTTTTTCTTTCACTGTCTCTTTCAATTCAACAGGAATCTTTTCTTGGTCAAAAACAGGAAATAGTTTATCCTGCTCTGCCTCAATCATGAGCATTGTCATTTTATACAGACTATCTTCATCTGGAGTTTGCAATTCTATGCCATCCGGTGAACAGTATATGGCACAGTTCATCTTGCACAATATATCCCTGCCTAGCAAATTAGCGGGACTGCTATCGCACACCACAAATCGATGCATGTCTTTGAAGGTTCCAATTTCTATTTAACTGGTTTTGTTAAAGGAGTTTTTATCTGTCTATTAGCTACACCTACAACTTGAATGGTCTCTCCCGAGAGAGGAAGATTTTGAAATTCCACTGATCTAACAGTAGAACGGGTAGCACCAGTGTCCACTAGGAAATTTATTTCCACATCATTCACTTTTCCGCTCACAAATGGACCTGACTGATCTACCTCAAGAGTACCTCAAGAGTCCACACTCTTCTTCCTCTCTCAGGCACCGTCAGAAACTTTCATCCGGCGCACTGCCATCCTCCTCTTGTAACCAATACTGAGGACACGCATTCAATCTTTGCGGTCTTTTTACCTGTTCACCTCCGCTGAATCCTGTCTCTGCACTGTATCTCTGCTGGTTTACACTGTATGGCAGTGGCGGTTGTGGCACCTGACTTTGTTGATTTGCTATCTGCTGTTGTTGCGGTTGCTGCTGATTTACCTAAAACTGCACCTGCAAATTCAATGATGTATTTTCTTCTTTTAGTCTAGGCGGAAATTTACAATCTCGTTTCCAATGCCCTAACTTGCCGCAATTGAAACATGGTAATTTCTTTTTCAATTCATCAATATTCCCTACCATTTTGGGTTTACCTTTAAAGCTATCTTGATTCCCTGTAATCTTATTTTCCATTTGCGCTACTTGTTGTTCCGCTATCTTCACTTGTGCCCACATGGCTTTCTCCTTCAGCTTTTTCTGTTTCGCATCAATTTCCTCACTGCAATATTTTGCTTGTCTCAGTACTTTATGTACTGAGCTTGACTGCCATCCTATCATGCTGTGTCTAATTATGTCTGAAATTTCTGGTCTCAAACCATATACAAATCTAGAAATGAAATGACTCATGTCTTTTTCATTCAGTTCCTCATAACCACTATACTGTTTGAAAACCAACAACAATCTTTCATAAAATGAATGTACAGTTTCTTTCGGCTCTTGTGTGGTCCTGTCTATTTTCACCCAATCAGTTTCTTTTGGTGGTATTTTATTTTTCAGCCACACTATCACTTGTTCGTACTTTCTCATTACATCTGGTGAAGGAGCTCCTGTTACTTTGTCTCTGGGAAACTCTTCTCTTGGCCAATCTACAGATATTTTACATTCTGTCCATAAGTCTGCTGGCAACACTATGTCAAATAGTCCATCTAAATCAATCCATAAAACTTTAGACACTTTTACAAATCGGTCTACCTGTCTGTACCATTCAACTGGTTTCTCTCTCAACCTAGGAAAATCATTTGTGAATGACAGTATGTCTTGTCTGCTCCAAGGAACATGTACATACCCTCCTCAAGGTATCTCTCTCATAGGGAATTCAGTTGCCACTGTCTCTTTTGCTCTGATTGGAAAAGCTAATGTGGATGTATCACTAGTTTGCCCACTTAACCCTCCATTTACTGCCATCACCCCATTTTCGCAACAGCACAATCAAGTCTTTTATCTGGGCTAATCTTCCTTCTATCGGGTAATAACGAACTCGTTTCTCCTGGAAAGCACATACGGAGATCTTTTTCACCTCCTTAGAGACAATCCCAGAGCTTTACTAGAACGCGTATTGCAATTTCATTTACACACGTTCATACAGAAATCCCTATTCATATACACATGAACTCTGTATCACTAGTAGGCAACGCTCACCTCTAGCCCACCACAGAATTCCTCTATCGTTAGTTAAGTAGACGCCGCTCCTTTACCCTTCTTTCAAGCTCTGGTTAAGTCCTACTACTCTCCCAGCAGTAAGTTCTAATCAGAATACGCAATGATCCCTGTGCTTGAAAGCTAAGATTTCATAGACTGTCCTCGCTATACATTCATCCTTTCACACCTAATGTCCCCAAACAGTCATATGCGACAATACCACCCCAGTATACGACGATACTTCTTTTATGAAACAGACCAATGCACTGTGCGACTTTACTTGCCACACTCCCTCGGCCTGCAGACAGAGGCACTAGCTTCACGCACACTTGGAAGCCTTTTCAGAACTACATGTAACATAATAGGAACTCAAAAGATGTTAGTCATAATTCTATACATCAAATTGTATATAGCACTTTATACATAACCCTAGCTAATTTCCTTAGCAACCACTACTCTGCTACCAAGATATAACTGCTACAGCGGAACTCCAAAAATCATTTCTAATCAGTACTCACCATTTCCCTGAAACCTTCAAATTCACAATCATTCGTCAGTGGGGCCCATAACACTACACTTTCACTCTATTCACTTTCCACTTGGCTTCAAGGAATTTGGTGAAACACAATGGAGAAATGCTGTAACATTTGGTGGAGTGTCTAAAACCTATTTTAATCAGTTATTATTTATACCTACAATTTTATACACTTTACCATGGTTTTATTCAAACATTTCAATTTATTCAGACACACCACCATAGTGGCAATGGATCTGCTGAAAGAAAATTAGGCGTAGGAAAATCACAAGACCAGCTTTAATATTCCATTTTCCCAATTTTATTAAAAGCAAAACTTTAATATGTCTGTCATTAAAGCATCAATAAGTTCTTTATTAAGTAAAATCATAATCATTATTTCAAAAATGATCATTTTATTTAGAGCTCAGAAAAAGTAATTTAATTAGAAATCAGTTAAAAGTTTAGCAAAGAACAGATAGTTCCAAATTCATTCTCTCCTAACATCCCTAACTAACACCCTCATCTTATCCTTATATCCTGAAAAGCATACAAGAGGAAAATGTTAAGAGTCTCCTACATCCAGGAATCGATCTTAAGTCCAGCAGCACTTCAAGAGGAAATCGAAAGAGTGACCTCCTATAAGTAAAACCAGGGGTTTTTATACTCTAATTTCCTAACTTAATCTATCTAAAAAGTATCTAACATTACTAAGCATGGGCGGATTTAGCGAATTGGCAATCCGCGAAATTGCGTATTTACGGATTCGCAATCCGCAAAATCCATGAACTCTCGCGAATTTTGCGGATTCCTTTTTTTTTTGTGTTCGCAAGTGTTTCTGCCATTTCGCAAGGGTTTTTTACCAGTTCGCAAACGCGAACTTACTTGTCGGGTAGCAACGGTCGCAACCATGTTGTTTCTACGTTTGGTTCATCACAGCACCCTCTGTTTCACCACTACCACCCTCTTTTTCACCACTGCCACCCTCTGGCTCACCCATGCCACCCTCTAGTTCATCACTGTAGATTATGGGGGGGAAAAGCACACCTGCCCTGCCTCAACTGACATGAATGAATTAGGGGCTGATTAATGTGTCACTGAATTTGAACTTCCAGGCTGGCACCTGCTTCCTTATCTGTAATTGCTTTCTGTTGCAGTGTAATTTTTTTAACAGGACCTTTGTTGTATACTTGTAGCTATTCTCTGAGCCTGCTGTGAGGGTCAGAGCAGGGTCATAGAATAGTTGCAAGTAGGCAACTGAACTCTGAAGGGGCCCCTCAGGAAGCACTACAGGGAATGGTTACTAATGATAAGATTGAACTTTTGCACCTGCTGAGTGCTTTCAGTTTTGCAAAAATCCAAATATCCAGCAGCATCCACAAAAAGTAATCCTTCCAGGTCAAGATCCAAATCAAAGTGACCAGCACATGAAGAAAGCACTGGGAGGAGCCTGCTGGACAGGAACAGGAAGTTGGAGACTGCGGGGCACTTCCTTCCTCCCACCCCCCCCCAAGATGGACTCCTTGCAAAAACAAAGTGCAGGCAAATGTCAACCTGAGGAGTTATTCTGATAAAAATCATAATTTTCAAGGTTTATGCTGCCTGCTGATGGATTTCTTGTGCGAAATTGCAAATTTTGCAATCTCGCAATTGCGAGATTGTCGCTGCCCGCCGCATCTACGTGTTCGCAAGTGTTTACTCCCGCGAAATTGTATAGTATTCTAGTTGGCAAGTGCGACCAAGCAAAAAATCCGCTTCGCACGGATTTACGAATTTTCGGCAAGTTTGCGGATTGCGAATTTGCCAAAAATCCGCGAAATCCGCGAGCGGAACGGATTTTACGCCCATGCTTAAACATCACCAATTCGGGTTCTGATTGAACAATTTGGGTGGGTGAGCATCTTCTCACCATTACAACATCGAACTCACGGTGAATCCGCAAAATCATAATAGTCTTTTGTCTCTGGCCTGGTCACTTCCGTCTCTCGCAACGTCGAGCAATGTTCTCACGTTCAGAACACTGGACCGTCCATATTTTGGCAATCATCCTAACTTCAGGGCATTGCAGCCTTGTCTTCCCATCCGAGTACAGGCAGTTCACTCTTGCTGGCAGGCTTTAGGCACGCATGCCCAGTCCAGCATTTGCTCTCAGTTAGCCAGAGTAACTGGATTTTATAGGCCGCAAAGGCCACTTTTGGAACTATCATAGAAACAAACACAAATTCATGTTAATTTTGGAAATGAAAACCCTTCTGTTTACCTCCCACCGTACTAATGTTCCCCTATTAGTTATTTACCTAGCAGGTAAGCCACATAAATGCATTTCATACTTACTTATCCGACGCCTTTTAGCCCAATAACGTGTACCATAAGCACATTCACATTGCGTTTACTTATCTTTAAGCTGTGCATTAGTTCACAACACAATAACAACACAAATTAGTTAATTATTTTGCTCATACATGCAAAATTAGTATTCCCCAAATGTTCCTGTACTGTGCATCTTGCACTATGGTTAGTTATTTTACCACAACACACCGTTTGAAAATATTACCGTTATGGAACATTGATGTCACAAGGGGTACATACAATTTTGTTTTGCCACCTTGCTCAATCAGGAGCACACTGTTTCATCTCCCAGCACAGTTCGCCCCTTAGCATTCTGGTCAATGCAGTTCATGGTACATGCTCACTTCAAAGTTCACTGGAGTATTCCACCAAAGTTGGTGCAGGATAGTGCTGTAAATCTGTAGACACGTGTTTCTGGATATCATCCTTCATCAGTACTGATAAAAACTGATTTAATTTGGGGTTGCTGAGCAGGCTGCCACAATCTTTTCACATCTCAATACCTCTCACAGGCGCACAGGTGCATCTCCACAAGCTCGTCATCTCAATGGCTCAATGGAGCCTTTTCAAACAGGAAGGGGTGAGAGCACACTGTTTCACCTCCCAGCACAGTTCGCTCATTAGCATTCTGGTCAATGCAGTTCATGGTACATGCTTACCTTAAAGTTCACTGGAGTATTCCACCAAAGTTTGTGCAGGTTAGTGCTGTAAATCTGTAGACACGTGTTTCTGGATATCATCTGTCATCAGTACAGATAAAAACGAATTTTTGGGGGGGTTGCTAACAAGGCTGCCACAATCTTTTCAGGTCTCAGAACCTCTCTCAGGCGCACAGGTGAATCTCCACAAGCTCATCAGCTCAATGGCTCAAGGGAGCATTTTCAAACAGGAAGGGGTGGGAGCACACTGTTTCATCTCCCAGCATAGTTCGCCCCTTAGCATTCTGGTCAATGCAGTTCATGGTACATGATTACTTCAAAGTTCACTGGAGTATTCCACCAAAGTTGGTGCAGGATAGTGCTGTAAATCTGTAGACACGTGTTTCTGGATATTATCCTTCATCAGTAGAGATAAAAACAGATTTTAAATGGGGTTGCTGAGCAGGCTGACACAAACTTTTCACGTCTCAGTACCTCTCACAGGCGCACAGGTGCATCTCCACATGCTCATCAGCTCAATTGCTCAAGGGAGCCTTTTCAAACAGGAAGGGGTGGGAGCACACTGTTTCATCTCCCAGCACAGTTCACCCCTTAGCATTCTGGTCAATGCAGTTCATGGTACATGTTTACTTCAAAGGTCACTTGAGTATTCCACCAAAGTTGGTGCAGGTTAGTGCTGTAAATCTGTAGACATGTGTTTCTGGATATCATCAGTCATCAGTACAGATAAAAACAAATTTTATTTGTGGTTGCTGAGCAGGCTGTCACAATCTTTTATGGTCTAAGTACCTCTCACTGGCGCACAGGTGCATTTCCACAAGCTCGTCGGCTCAATGGCTTAAGGGAGGCTTTTCAAACATAAATGAGTGGGAGCACACTGTTTCACCTCCCAGCACAGTTGGCCCCTTAGAATTCTGGTCAATGCAGTTAATGGTACATGCTTACTTCAAAGTTCACTGAAGTATTCCTCCAAAGTTGGTGCAGGTTAGTCCTGTAAATCTGCAGACACGTGTTAGTGAATATCATCCGTCATCAGTACAGATAAAAACAAATTTTATTTGGGGTTGCTGAGCAGGCTGCCACAATCTTTTCAGGTCTCAGTATCTCTCACAGGCGCACAGGTGCATCTCCAAAAGCTCATCAGCTCAATGGCTCAAGGGAGCCTTTTCAAACAACAAGGGGTGGGAGCATACTGTTTCACCTCCCAGCACAGTTCGCCCCTTAGCATTCTGAGCAATGCAGTTCATGGCACATGCCTACTTCAAAGTTCACTGAACTGTCTGCACCAACCTTGGAGAAACACTCAAAAATATTAGAGCAAGTTACAAGAGACTGCATTTCCAAGAATGCCAGGGGCAAACCTTGCCTGAGAGGTCAGTGGTGTGCTCCCACATCCTGTTGTCTATTTAAAGTACTCCCATGAGTCATTGAGCTGACAAGCTCGTGGATGAAGCACTTGCACGCCAGTGAGAGGTATCGGACCTGATACAATGTTTGGCAGCCTACTCAGCAAACCCCACAATACATGACTATATTCTCTACTGATGGTGGTTAATAAACCAGAAACACTTGTGTAGAGATCAGCCCTATCTGCGCCAACCTTGGCGAAACACTCAAAAATATTGGAGCGAGATACAAGAGACTGCATTTCCAAGAATGCCAGGGGCGAACCTTGGCTGAGGTGGTCAGTGGTGTGCTCCCACATCCTGTTGTCTATTTAAAGTACTCCCGTGAGTCAATGCGCTGACGAGCTCGTGGATGAAGCACCTGCGCGCCAGTGAGAGGTATCGGACCTGATATAATGTTTGGCAGCCTACTCAGCAAACCCAAAAATACAAGACTGTATTCTCTACTGATGACGGTTAATAAACCAGAAACACTTGTCTAGAGATCAGCCCTATCTGTGCCAACCTTGGCAAAACACTCATAAATATTGGAGCGAGTTACAAGAGACTGCATTTCCCAGAATGCCAGAGGCGAACCTTGCTTGAGAGGTCAGTGGTGTGCTCCCACATCCTGTTGTCTATATAAAGTACTCCCGTAAGTCATTGAGCTGACGAGCTTGTGGATGAAGCACCTGCGTGCCAGGGAGAGGTATCGGACCTGATATAATGTTTGGCAGCCTACTCAGCAAACCCCAAAATACAAGAATGTATTCTCTACTGATGACGGTTAACAAACCAGAAACACGTGTCTAGAGATCACCTCTATCTGCCCCAACCTTGGCGACACACTCGAAAATAATGGAGCGAGTTACAAGAAACTGCATTTCACAGGCTGCCAGAGTCGAACCTTGGCTGAGAGGTCAGTGGTGTGCTCCCACATCCTGTTGTCTATTTAAAGTACTCCCGTGAGCTGACGAGCTCGTGGATGAAGCACCTGCATGCCAGTGAGAGGTATCGGACCTGATATAAAGTTTGGCAGCCTAATCAGCAAACCCCAAAATACAAGACTGTATTCTCTATTGATGACGGTTAACAAACCAGAAACACGTGTCTAGAGATCACATCTATCTGCGCCAACCTTGGCGACACACTCGAAAATATTGGAGCGAGTTACAAGAAACTGCATTTCACAGAATGCCAGAGTCGAACCTTGGCTGAGAGGTCAGTGGTGTGCTCCCACATCCTGTTGTCTATTTAAAGTACTCCCGTGAGCTGACGAGCTCGTGGACGAAGCACCTGCATGCCAGTGAGAGGTATCGGACCTGATATAATGTTTGGCAGCCTAATCAGCAAACCCCAAAATACAAGACTGTATTCTCTACTGATGACGGTTAATAAACCAGAAACACGTGTCTAGAGATCAGCGCTATCTGTGCCACCCTTGACAAAAAACTTGAAAATATTGGAGCGAGTTACAAGAGACTGCATTTCCCAGAAAGCCAGCGGCAAACCTTGCCTGAGAGGTCAGTGGTGTGCTCCCACATCCTGTTGTCTATTTAAAGTACTCCTGTGAGTCATAGAGCTGACCAGCTCGTTGATGAAGCATCTGCGCGCCATTGAGAGGAATCGGACCTGATATAATGTTTGGCAGCCTACTAAGCAAACCCCAAAATACAAGACTGTATTCTCTACTGATGACTGTTAATAAACCAGAAACCTTCGTACTAGACTTAGGTTAGGTACAACGGGGTAGGCCTATTTTAGAAGCACCAGTTGAGTACTTTATTTATTTATGTATGTATTTTATGGCTTAGAAACTATACAATGCTTTTACAGTATTACAGTATTATTTTATAATACTCTTCTTTCTGTACGCATCATACTTTACAGCCAGTATTACGATTGTAGCAGTTCATTTCTCTGCACCTTTGGTGAAACGAAGCATGCACGAATGACTGAGTAAAATATCTATCTATTGTTTCCATGACTCTGAAGATCAGTTTTATCTTGGGGAAACAAAGTTGTCATGTTTATGCGGTTGTCAGAAACTAATCCCTTCTTGTGAACTCGAGAAAGTTTCTACTGACCTCTGAGCTAGCTGGCACTCACAATTAAGTCTAATATATTCGATAGAGACCCAGTCGACCTAAGTCCTACGTTACATCTATAGGATATATTATTCCAACGCTCAGAGCCTATTGGGAATATAGGTACTACACTACATGGTGCCCAATGTTTGGTAAGGCACTAATTTAACGCTAGATATACAAGTAACTCAGTCATGCTTTTCACAGAGACCCCTTTTCCCGTAAAATACTCCAATAGACTGGAGTGGGTTAAAGGATAAAATCCGTCATAACTGAGTAGGAAGAAAAATCCTACGTATTAGTTTTTGGTTTTGTTCAACGTTGAAGGATAAGTGTTCCAAAATATTGTGCACCTTATCTTTGTTTCCTTGAAACTTGCTCCTCAAGACACCAACGTAACCGGTGGAGCTGCAGTAAATGCAGCCCAACCGGGTTTAGACGTTACAGGTTTCCAACAAGACGATGCAGATGCTATAATCATCCCGGAAAATGTATGGAAAACAATAGCTGTAAAGCTTATAGAAAAAGGCCTATCACCGAGAGGTGGTAGGGTAATTTTTGTCATAGAGGCACACGAATACAGACAGAGGTATTCTATTCATGGATTATCTGCCCTGAAGCAAATCCAAGAACACATGTGTTCCACTTTTACAAGATAGAGGAACCTCCAGCGGAATACGTTCCTTTCGAGGACATTGACATTCCATTAACTTACCAAGAGTATCAGCTCTGGTTTAAAGGCACCCTACAACATCAAAATCACATTACCAGGCTCGGTCCACTAGGCAGACCAGGAGCAACATGGCGGGTACTAGCCAGATATACACCGCATCCTGACATTGAAAGAATGACAGATGTAGAACTATTAGCTCAGCTAAAACAATTAATTAAAATGCATAGACAATTGGTACAATATGTAATGCGGTCTTCAACAGTTCAACCTGCTATAAGAATTCCACAGCACACCCCTCATCAGGGGAACACAAACAAAATAACACCACAGACCATACAATCGGTCATTGGTAAATTACCCACAAAAAGGGAACAAATTCCATTCTGGTTATCTCAAAAAATTACTCAAATCGAGGCAGTATTTCCTGATAGTACACCTCATGAGAAACACAGGATTCTAACAATATGTTTAACAATGGGGATCGCACCACACCTGGAGGACTGTGACACTTGGGGTACAGTCTTTGCTGCAATCTACACAAAAACACATGGTGTTCTGTCCATGGTGGTAATACTAGACGTCCTGAAACAGATTCAAAATAAATACGGGGCAGAGCCTGCTTTAAATCTCGATATGAAGTTACTAAAGGATTTCAAACAGGTCTCAGCTATATCATTAACTAATATTAAAGGTGAAGCAGCATCCGTGGTAATCCGCTAAAAACTAAAAGAACTTGATTTAACCGAGCAACCATATGAACTGGCCAGAATAATAGAAAAATCATATGAAGAACTAGGTAGAGATAGTTTGGGAGGGAAACAAGTAAAGCCTGAACTAACAGAAAATCCTGAAAAAGTTTTTATTAAAAACAATCTCACCACTCCTAAAAAGAAGTGGGAAAATACTAGACAGACACTTCCTAAAGAGAAGCGTTCTCAATCCAGAGGTAGGTCTCCTCAAAAGGAGGCAACTGAAAAGAGGTATAACCTCAGAAACAGGGATAATTTGAGAAAACCTGATAGATATCAAGATACTGATACACGTTCCTCTTGTACCTTTCAGACTTCCTCGCAGACATCTGAATGAAGAGGATGATCAGAACACAAGGAAGAACGCGTGAAGTCCAAAGACGATCAACATGTTCAGAAAAATAAGAAAACTCAATTCACCAAAAAGAAGGTAGCAAGTCCTAAAATCAGACATGCCGAGGATCTTGAGGACACAAGCAACTCAAGAATGGGGAGTGGGCCCAGACAATGCTGGACAGCGCAGCAGACGTTACCATAGCTCGCAGGATCCTGAAGGATCATCTGGAGACAGTGGACCTGAATGGCTACCTCGGGCGTATGAAGTCGGCAGTGTGTTTCAGGATGGTCCCTGCATATTCACACGCATAATCCTCCGTTTGGGGCTCACGGCATGAAGAAGAAAGGCACCGTTGGTCCGTCTCCGCTCCTGCTGTCCTCGGAGAGCTACGGACAAGCT
Source organism: Lissotriton helveticus (assembly GCF_964261635.1). NCBI lineage: Eukaryota > Metazoa > Chordata > Amphibia > Caudata > Salamandridae > Lissotriton > Lissotriton helveticus. The sequence continues at coordinate 1,707,163,346 of NC_136065.1, read as the reverse complement.
GCCATCCGCGTCGGACGCAAGCCACATCCCCTCCAGTTTTGTACTTTACAAACTGAACAGGTTGTTTAGAGTTTAGCAGAGTTGGAGCACAAACCTGCAGTTCCTGCACCCTATTTAGAGTCAAGAGAAGCACTAGCTTTACAACGGCAGAAACTAAATATTTTAGTTTGGCTTGTGATCTCTCATAATATTTGTCACAACTGCTCTAAATGTGTGATATGTTAACCCAATGCCAATCCTGTAGTTGATGTTCTCAGTGAACTTTTTCTCAGGGAGGGGTCCCCTCTTTATTTGATTTCAGAAAATAACATCCAATTTACTAATGAATTAGTGGAAGGTTTTCTTGCGTCTGGTGATGTTAAGCATCATAAAACCTCCCTGTACCATCCTAAAACCAATAGTCAGGTTGAACACATGAACCATGTTTTGGTTCATTGTGTCCAGTGGGCAGTTCACAACAGGTGTGTGGTTGGTAATGCTGTATGGTTTATGTTATGATTTTACCGGACTACTCTGCAATCTTCCACACCGATTTCTCCATTTGAATTGTTGAGAGGGAGAAAGCCAACTACCAAAATCAGGATAGATTATCAAATGGGTCAAGTTTGGAATTGATGCCAGAATGTATGATGCAGAGGCAAGGAACAATGTAGAGGCTGCCAAGTTGAAAACAACAGATGCATTTTGATAACTGTAATAGAGTCAAGTTGAGTGGTGTTAAAGTGGGAGATGCTGTATTCGTTAAGAAAGGATGTTATGTACACATAGGTTTTAGTGAGTTTAATGGTCCATTTGTTTTGGACAAAGTGTGTGGCAATGCTGTGAGGGGGAATGATACCTATTGATGGTATGAGGGAAGGTTGGTTAAATCTGTTCATGGCTCGGTACATCCATTGTATTTCGAAGACCCCATTGCTCTCATCAAATTTCCAATTCTGTGAGGAACCCTAGGGGAAAAGTCCTGTGGAAGAAAGGGAAAAGAGGTGTGAAGCTGGAAATGTACTGCAAAGGATGTTCAAGGTTTCCTGTCAAGTTCAGGCAATGATGGTTCATATGGTTCTTTGTGGTTGTCCAAATTCTGCTATTTGCTCCCATGTTAATGTATTTTGTTTATTTTTATAACAAGCAACTTTAGTTTTATTCTGCTTCATGTATTTATGTTTTGAACTCTCTTGAATTCTCTTGTGCATTATAGTTCCTGAGATTTAGTGTGATATGTTATTTTAGGATAAGGAAAATGTATATATGTAGCGTCTCCAACAGCAATCTCGCTGGTAATAACTGGGGCATGAGCAGGGACTGATATTGCTGTTGGAATGTGGAATACTGTTTGTTCTATGCTGTTCTTTGGGAGGCAGTTAACTGCTACGTTTCTGCTGGGCGGCTGTTTTCCCGGCAGCTCTGGTTTTAATAAACTCGTCTTTATTCATGACGCCATGATCGGGCCTATTTTTCCGTGAAATAGGACACAATGCTTGGGTTGAGAGACCACCCAGGTTGTGTAGCGATCACCCAGCAGGAGACAATAAATGGGCTTTTTGAGGATCACTTAAGGGAAGTACATGTCACTCCTCATGGCACACCCACACACTCCATAATTATTTACAGGGACTTCCCCTGCCATCCCTTGCACCTGCAGATAGCGAGTCACCTGGGGCACCTCTGACTACACAGGAGTTATTGTAGGCTCTGAAATCACTTAAAACAGTTAGGGCACCTGGCAGTGATGGCTTACCAGCAGAATTCTACATGGAATGTACTGGTGTCCTACTTGATAGATTACTGCTGGAATATATGAAGCCTGGGAGAGAGGAGTCCTACAGACACTATGAAGGATGCCCTCATAGTGCTGATTTCAAAACCTGGATAAGATCCTATGGAAGTAGGCTCATATTGTCTGATATCTATGTTAAATGTTAAATGTTGATCAAAAGATTCTTAGCAACATTCTAGTCGCACGGTTGCTGCCTTACCTGCCCCCCCCTTTTGTATCGCCTTACCTGACCCAGCTGATCCACACATGTTCTTTTAACTTTTCTCTATTGATTGAAATTTGACTTTTAGCACAATGCTTTGCAATTGCATCTGCATAATTGTTTCCACGAGTAATGTAATCCTCACTCTTTTTGTGAGCTGAACACTTTACCAATTCAGCATTTCGAATAGGTGTTCCTGCAGAGGTCAAATAACCTCTTTGGGACCAGAGCTGCCCATAATCATGAACAACTCTGTAACCATATTGACTGTCAGTCACTATAGTTACCTATTTATTTTATTTATTTATTTTGTATACTTATAGAGCGCGATCCTGTCACCCAAAGGGCATCCTGGCGCTTGAACTTCGGTCAGCAACACTTTTCACAGCTCAAACATTTCTTGGAAAGAGATGCGTTTTTAACGCTTTCCTAAACGGAAGGTAATCCCTATGGCTTCTCAGAGAGAGTGGCAGGGAGTTCCAGAGTTTGGCCGCTGCAACACTAAATGAGCGGCCGCCCATCCTGACTCTCTGAAACCTCGGGACCACCCGCAGCTGTGCCGAAGAAGAGCGAAGAGGCCGCGAGACGGAGTACCAGGCAAACATGTTCTGTAATTACACTGGACCCTGTCGATGTACCGCCTTAAACACCAGACACGCCGCCTTATACAGTACACGCAAGTGCACCGGAAGCCAATGAAGATCTCTTAAAGCTAGAGTAGAGGAGCTGAAATTAGGGCGAGAAAGAGCCAGCTTGGCAGCCAAATTCTGCACCCGTTGTAGCTTCCCCAGCAGATTTTTTGGAGCCTCCAGAAGTAGCGCATTACAGTAGTCTAGACGACTTAGTATAGTCCCACGAACTACTTCTGGCCTGGCCTGAGCGGGGAGAAGGGGTAGAACTTTGCGCAGCATGCGTAGCAGCATCATGCACGTAGAGATGGTCTTGTTGACGTGCATATCAAGCTGTAAATTTGGGCCGAAGATCACCCCCAAGTTACGAGCTGACTCCGCCGCCGCCACTGGCTCGGGAAAAGTCACAGGCCAAAAGTTCTCTGGGAGTACTCGCGGAATCCGGTCCATGGAGCAGTGAAGCACCTCCGTCTTAGTGCTCTTAAAGTGGAGGGAATTAGCCCGCAGCCAGTCCGCTGTGGCTGCCATACAACGATGGAAGGTCTCCAGTGAGACCGCGTTATTTCCTTCCAAAGAGAAAACCAGCTGGGTGTCATCAGCGTAATTAAAAGCCGAGACACCAAAAGATTTTATAAGCTGGACCAGAGGGCGGAGGTATAGATTAAAGAGTATAGGGCTAATGGCCGAGCCCTGAGGGACTCCCTGCCCTACTTTCCGAGGTTCCGATCGAAATGGAGGTAGCGAGACCAACTGCTGCTGATTGCTAAGATAGGATACCAGCCAGTCTCTTGCTCCCTCTGTGACCCCGCACTCCTCAAGCCTCCCGATAAGGGTCCGATGGCAAACCGTGTCGAACGCTGCCGACATGTCGAGCAGCACTAAAAAGGCTGCCCGACCACTGTCGACACGCGAACGAAGATTGTCCGGTACGGTTACCAGTGCGGATTCCGTCCCGTGCCCAGGACGGAAGCCAAACTGTGACTCATCGAACCATCCGATTTCCTCCAGGAAGCCAGAGAGAGAGCGGGTCACCCATTTTTCCAAGATCTTAATAGGAAAAGGGAGCAAGGAAATTGGTCTATAGTTGGAAAGACAGGCGGGATCCAGCGTTGGTTTCTTGAGCAGAGGAGACACTACTGCTAACTTCCAGCACTCGGGAACTGTAGCCAAATGCAAAGATTGGAGGCAGATGGAATATAGAGGCTGAAAAAGTTCCGCCTGAAATGCCTTCCAGAATTTAGAAGGCAGTGGATCGAGCGGAGAGCCCGATGACACCATATGTGCCATACTGCAGAATTCCTCAAAGGAAGGACTAAAAAAAAATCTTAGTTGGGGTCGACTGGAGAAGTTATCCGGAGCTACCAAACTAAGGACTTTCACCTCTCTTCCCAGTTCACATGCTCGTATCAAAGCAATCAACTCCGCTACTTGAGCTGAATGAATTCCTTTCAAACAAGATGCTTCTAGCACTTCTGCCACTGTACAGACCGCATATGCAGCACTTAAAACACCACTCTCTGCTCTCAAGCATGATCCATCACAAACATTACAAACTCTGATTCAGGTAAAGGTTCATCTCTAATGTTTGGTCGGAGTTTTGTACAATACTCCAGAACATCCAAACACTTGTGATCAAGCTCACCTTTCACTTCTGCCTCTATGGTATCAGGTAACAATGTTGAAGGATTAACATTCACACATCTGGTGATAGTCACATTCTCAGCTCCCAAAATTATGTTTTCATAACGGGTCATCCTGCTATTGGTCATGTACTGTGTCTTTGCTCTAGTGAGGAGAATCTCCACAGAATGAGGTACATATACCCCCACAGGAAATCCCATCACTATTCCTTCACTTTGCTCCAGACTTACACTGGTTGCTGCTACTGCTTTCAGACAACCTGGCAAAGCTTTTGCAACAGGGTCCAAAACAGCTGAGAAATACGCAATTGGCTCTCTCAATTTCCCATCTCTCTGAACCAATACTGACAAAGCACATCCTTCTCGCTCACTGCAGTACAGTTCAAATTCTTTCTCATAATCAGGCATTCCTAAAGCTGGTGCGTCACACAGTTTAGTTTTCAGCTGTTCAGATGCTTCCATCTCTGTTTTGGTCAGAATAATTGGATCTCTAATGTCTGCTTTTGTCAATCTCTGTAAAGGTTTTGCAATCAATGAAAATCCACGAATCCACTGTCTACAATACCCTACCATTCCCAAAAACATTCTCACCTGTCTTTGAGTTTTAGGTTGCTGCATTCCTTGTATCATTTTGATTCTTTCAATTGTGACCTGTCTAATTCCCTTAGCATTCTTATGACCCAAGTATTGTACTTCATTTTGACAAAACTGCAATTTTGATGGAGACACTTTATGTCCCTCTTCAGCCAAATGATTCAACAATGCTATAGTATCATTTACACATGCGTCCTTTGTTTTCGATGCAACCAAAAGATCATCAATGTACTGTACTAACGCAGACTCTCCAGGCATGCTCAGATTTTCTAACGATTTCTTTAGCAGCTGATTAAAAATCGATGGACTCTCAGTGTACCCTTGCGGAATTCTGCACCATGCTAGGATATGATCTTGGAAACGGAATGCAAACATTGGTTGGCCTTCTGGATGCAATGGAACAGTAAAGAACGCATTGCACAGGTCAATCACAGTGTACCATTCTGCATCATGAGGAATTTGGTACAAAATCACTGCTGGATTCGGAACAATCGGACAACATGGGACAACAATTTTATTAACCTTTCTCAGGTCTTGCACAATTCTAAAAGTTCCATTTGGCTTTTTCAATCGCATAATTGGTGAATTGCAAGGACTGCTTTCTCTATCTCTCAGAATTCCCTGCTCAATCATTTTATCAATCACTGGAGTTATTCCTTCAATTACTTCTGTAGTCATTTTATACTGAGGTATATTTGGGTAACTTGCACCTTCTTTTACTGTAACTTTCACAGGATCAACACTTTTTCTTTCACTGTCTCTTTCAATTCAACAGGAATCTTTTCTTGGTCAAAAACAGGAAATAGTTTATCCTGCTCTGCCTCAATCATGAGCATTGTCATTTTATACAGACTATCTTCATCTGGAGTTTGCAATTCTATGCCATCCGGTGAACAGTATATGGCACAGTTCATCTTGCACAATATATCCCTGCCTAGCAAATTAGCGGGACTGCTATCGCACACCACAAATCGATGCATGTCTTTGAAGGTTCCAATTTCTATTTAACTGGTTTTGTTAAAGGAGTTTTTATCTGTCTATTAGCTTCACCTACAACTTGAATGGTCTCTCCCGAGAGAGGAAGATTTTGAACTTCCACTGATCTAACAGTAGAACGGGTAGCACCAGTGTCCACTAGGAAAGTTATTTCCACATCATTCACTTTTCCGCTCACAAATGGACCTGACTGATCTACCTCAAGAGTACCTCAAGAGTCCACACTCTTCTTCCTCTCTCAGGCACCGTCAGAAACTTTCATCCGGCTCACTGCCATCCTCCTCTTGTAACCAATACTGAGGACACGCATTCAATCTTTGCGGTCTTTTTACCTGTTCACCTCCACTGAATCCTGTCTCTGCACTGTATCTCTGCTGGTTTACACTGTATGGCAGTGGCGGTTGTGGCACCTGACTTTGTTGATTTGCTATCTGCTGTTGTTGCGGTTGCTGCTGATTTACCTAAAACTGCACCTGCAAATTCAATGATGTATTTTCTTCTTTTAGTCTAGGCGGAAATTTACAATCTTGTTTCCAATGCCCTAACTTGCCGCAATTGAAACATGGTAATTTCTTTTTCAATTCATCAATATTCCCTACCATTTTCGGTTTACTTTTAAAGCTATCTTGATTCCCTGTAATCTTATTTTCCATTTGCGCTACTTGTTGTTCCGCTACCTTCACTTGTGCCCACATGGCTTTCTCCTTCAGCTTTTTCTGTTTCGCATCAATTTCCTCACTGCAATATTTTGCTTGTCTCAGTACTTTATGTACTGAGCTTGACTGCCATCCTATCATGCTGTGTCTAATTATGTCTGAAATTTCTGGTCTCAAACCATATACAAATCTAGAAATGAAATGACTCATGTCTTATTCATTCAGTTCCTCATAACCACTATACTGTTTGAAAACCAACAACAATCTTTCATAAAATGAATGTACAGTTTCTTTCGGCTCTTGTGTGGTCCTGTCTATTTTCACCCAATCAGTTTCTTTTGGTGGTATTTTATTTTTCAGCCACACTATCACTTGTTCGTACTTTCTCATTACATCTGGTGAAGGAGCTCCTGTTACTTTGTCTCTGGGAAACTCTTCTCTTGGCCAATCTACAGATATTTTACATTCTGTCCATAAGTCTGCTGGCACCACTATGTCAAATAGTCCATCTAAATCAATCCATAAAACTTTAGACACTTTTACAAATCGGTCTACCTGTCTGTACCATTCAACTGGTTTCTCTCTCAACCTAGGAAAATCATTTGTGAATGACAGTATGTCTTGTCTGCTCCAAGGAACATGTACATACCCTCCTCAAGGTATCTCTCTCATAGGGAATTCAGTTGCCACTGTCTCTTTTGCTCTGATTGGAAAAGCTAATGTGGATGTATCACTAGTTTGCCCACTTAACCCTCCATTTATTGCCATCACCCCATTTTCGCAACAGCACAATCAAGTATTTTATCTGGGCTAATCTTCCTTCTATCGGGTAATAACGAACTCGTTTCTCCTGGAAAGCACATACAGAGATCTTTTTCACCTCCTTAGAGACAATCCCAGAGCTTTACCAGAACGCGTATTGCAATTTCATTTACACACGTTCATACAGAAATCCCTATTCATATACACATGAACTCTGTATCACTAGTAGGCAACGCTCACCTCTAGCCCACCACAGAATTCCTCTATCGTTAGTTAAGTAGACGCCGCTCCTTTACCCTTCTTTCAAGCTCTGGTTAAGTCCTACTACTCTCCCAGCAGTAAGTTCTAATCAGAATACGCAATGATCCCTGTGCTTGAAAGCTAAGATTTCATAGACTGTCCTCGCTATACATTTATCCTTTCACACCTAATGTCCCCAAACAGTCATATGCGACAATACCACCCCAGTATACGACAATACTTCTTTTATGAAACAGACCAATGCACTGTGCGACTTTACTTGCCACACTCCCTGTGCCTGCAGACAGAGGCACTAGCTTCACGCACACTTGGAAGCCTTTTCAGAACTACATAGAACGTAATAGGAACTCAAAAGATGTTAGTCATAATTCTATACATCAAATTGTATATAGCACTTTATACATAACCCTAGCTAATTTCCTTAGCAACCACTACTCTGCTACCAAGATATAACTGCTACAGCGGAACTCCAAAAATCATTTCTAATCAGTACTCACCATTTCCCTGAAACCTTCAAATTCACAATCATTCGTCAGTGGGGCCCATAACACTACACTTTCACTCTATTCACTTTCCACTTGGCTTCAAGGAATTTGGTGAAACACAATGGAGAAATGCTGTAACATTTGGTGGAGTGTCTAAAACCTATTTTAATCAGTTATTATTTACACCTACAATTTTATACACTTTACCATGGTTTTATTCAAACATTTCAATTTATTCAGACACACCACCATAGTGGCAATGGATCTGCTGAAAGAAAATTAGGCGTAGGAAAATCACAAGACCAGCTTTAATATTCCATTTTCCCAATTTTATTAAAAGCAAAACTTTAATATGTCTGTCATTAAAGCATCAATAAGTTCTTTATTAAGTAAAATCATAATCATTATTTCAAAAATGATCATTTTATTTAGAGCTCAGAAAAAGTAATTTAATTAGAAATCAGTTAAAAGTTTAGCAAAGAATAGATAGTTCCAAATTCATTCTCTCCTAACATCCCTAACTAACACCCTCATCTTATCCTTATATCCTGAAAAGCATACAAGAGGAAAATGTTAAGAGTCTCCTACATCCAGGAATCGATCTTCAGTCCAGCAGCACTTCGAGAGGAAATCGAAAGAGTGACCTCCTATAAGTAAAACCAGGGGTTTTTATACTCTAATTTCCTAACTTAATCTATCTAAAAAGTATCTAACATTACTAAGCATGGGCGGATTTTGCGAATTGGCAATCCGCCAAATTGCGTATTTACGGATTCGCAATCCGCAAAATCCATGAACTCTCGCGAATTTTGCGGATTCCTTTTTTTTGTGTGTTCGCAAGTGTTTCTGCCATTTCGCAAGGGTTTTTTACCAGTTCGCAAACGCGAACTTACTTGTCGGGTAGCAACGGTCGCGACCATGTTGTTTCTACGTTTGGTTCATCACAGCACCCTCTGTTTCACCACTACCACCCTCTTTTTCACCACTGCCACCCTCTGGCTCACCCATGCCACCCTCTGGCTCACCCATGCCACCCTCATTATGGGGGAGAAAAGCACACCTGCCATGCCCCAACTGACATGAATGAATTAGGGGCTGATTAATGTGTCACTGAATTTGAACTTCCAGGCTGGCACCTGCTTCCTTATCTGTAATTGCTTTCTGTTGCAGTGTAATTTTTTTAACAGGACCTTTGTTGTATACTTGTAGCTATTCTCTGAGCCTGCTGTGAGGGTCAGAGCAGGGTCATAGAATAGTTGCAAGTAGGCAACTGAACTCTGAAGGGGCCCTTCAGGAAGCACTACAGGGAATGGTTACTAATGATAAGATTGAACTTTTGCACCTGCTGAGTGCTTTCAGTTTTGCAAAAATCCAAATATCCAGCAGCATCCACAAAAAGTAATCCTTCCAGGTCAAGATCCAAATCAAAGTGGCCAGCACATGAAGAAAGCACTGGGAGGAGCCTGCTGGACAGGAACAGGAAGTTGGAGACTGCGGGGCACTTCCTTCCTCCCACCCCCCCCCCCCCCCCAAATGGACTCCTTGCAAAAACAAAGTGCAGGCAAATGTCAACCTGAGGAGTTATTCTGATAAAAATAATAATTTTCAAGGTTTATGCTGCCTGCTGGTGGATTTCTTAAGCGAAATTGCAAATTTTGCAATCTCGCAATAGCAAGATTGTCGCTGCCCGCCGCATCTACGTGTTCGCAAGTGTTTACTCCCGCGAAATTGTATAGTATACTAGTTGGCAAGTGCGACCAAGCAAAAAATCCGCTTCGCACGGATTTACGAATTTTCGGCAAGTTTGCGGATTGCGAATTTGCCAAAAATCCGCGAAATCCGCGAGCGGAACGGATTTTACGCCCATGCTTAAACATCACCAATTCGGGTTCTGATTGGACAATTTGGGTGGGTGAGCATCTTCTCACCATTACAACATCGAACTCACGGTGAATCCGCAAAATCATAATAGTCTTTTGTCTCTGGCCTGGTCACTTCCGTCTCTCGCAACGTCGAGCAATGTTCTCACGTTCAGAACACTGGACCGTCCATATTTTGGCAATCATCCTAACTTCAGGGCATTGCAGCCTTGTCTTCCCATCCGAGTACAGGCAGCTCACTCTTGCTGGCAGGCTTTAGGCACGCATGCGCAGTCCAGCATTTGCTCTCAGTTAGCCAGAGTAACTGGATTTTATAGGCCGCAAAGGCCACTTTTGGAACTATCATAGAAACAAACACAAATTCATGTTAATTTTGGAAATGAAAACCCTTCTGTTTACCTCCCACCGTACTAATGTTCCCCTATTAGTTATTTACCTAGCAGGTAAGCCACATAAATGCATTTCATACTTACTTATCCGACGCCTTTTAGCCCAATAACGTGTACCATAAGCACATTCACATTGCGTTTACTTATCTTTAAGCTGTGCATTAGTTCACAACACAATAACAACACAAATTAGTTAAATATTTTGCTCATACATGCAAAATTAGTATTCCCCAAATATTCCTGTACTGTGCATCTTGTACTATGGTTAGTTATTTTACCACAACACACCGTTAGAAAATATTACCGTTATGGAACATTGATGTCACAAGGGGTACATACAATTTTGTTTTGCCACCTTGCTCAATCAGGAGCACACTGTTTCATCTCCCAGCACAGTTCGCCCCTTAGCATTCTGGTCAATGCAGTTCATGGTACATGCTCACTTCAAAGTTCACTGGAGTATTCCACCAAAGTTGGTGCAGGATAGTGCTGTAAATCTGTAGACACGTGTTTCTGGATATCATCCTTCATCAGTACAGATAAAAACTGATTTAATTTGGGGTTGCTGAGCAGGCTGCCACAATCTTTTCACATCTCAATACCTCTCACAGGCGCACAGGTGCATCTCCACAAGCTCGTCAGCTCAATGGCTCAATGGAGCCTTTTCAAACAGGAAGGGGTGAGAGCACACTGTTTCACCTCCCAGCACAGTTCGCTCATTAGCATTCTGGTCAATGCAGTTCATGGTACATGCTTACTTTAAAGTTCAATGGAGTATTCCACCAAAGTTTGTGCAGGTTAGTGCTGTAAATCTGTAGACACGTGTTTCTGGATATCATCTGTCATCAGTACAGATAAAAACTAATTTTTGGGGGGGTTGCTAAGCAGGCTGCCACAATCTTTTCAGGTCTCAGTACCTCTCTCAGGCGCACAGGTGAATCTCCACAAGCTCATCAGCTCAATGGCTCAAGGGAGCATTTTCAAACAGGAAGGGGTGGGAGCACACTGTTTCATCTCCCAGCATAGTTCGCCCCTTAGCATTCTGGTCAATGCAGTTCATGGTACATGATTACTTCAAAGTTCACTGGAGTATTCCACCAAAGTTGGTGCAGGATAGTGCTGTAAATCTGTAGACACGTGTTTCTGGATATTATCCTTCATCAGTAGAGATAAAAACAGATTTTAATTGGGGTTGCTGAGCAGGCTGACACAAACTTTTCACGTCTCAGTACCTCTCACAGGCGCACAGGTGCATCTCCACATGCTCGTCAGCTCAATTGCTCAAGGGAGCCTTTTCAAACAGGAAGGGGTGGGAGCACACTGTTTCATCTCCCAGCACAGTTCACCCCTTAGCATTCTGGTCAATGCAGTTCATGGTACATGTTTACTTGAAAGATCACTTGAGTATTCCACCAAAGTTGGTGCAGGTTAGTGCTGTAAATCTGCAGACACGTGTTAGTGAATATCATCCGTCATCAGTACAGATAAAAAGAAATTTTATTTGGGGTTGCTGAGCAGGCTGCCACAATCTTTTCAGGTCTCAGTATCTCTCACAGGCGCACAGGTGCATCTCCAAAAGCTCATCAGCTCAATGGCTCAAGGGAGCCTTTTCAAACAGCAAGGGGTGGGAGCACACTGTTTCACCTCCCAGCACAGTTCGCCCCTTAGCATTCTGAGCAATGCAGTTCATGGCACATGCCTACTTCGAAGTTCACTGAACTGTCTGCGCCAACCTTGGAGAAACACTCGAAAATATTAGAGCAAGTTACAAGAGACTGCATTTCCAAGAATGCCAGGGGCAAACCTTGCCTGAGAGGTCAGTGGTGTGCTCCCACATCCTGTTGTCTATTTAAAGTACTCCCATGAGTCATTGAGCTGACAAGCTCGTGGATGAAGCACTTGCGCGCCAGTGAGAGGTATCGGACCTGATACAATGTTTGGCAGCCTACTCAGCAAACCCCACAATACATGACTATATTCTCTACTGATGGTGGTTAATAAACCAGAAACACTTGTGTAGAGATCAGCCCTATCTGCGCCAACCTTGGCGAAACACTCAAAAATATTGGAGCGAGATACAAGAGACTGCATTTCCAAGAATGCCAGGGGCGAACCTTGGCTGAGGTGGTCAGTGGTGTGCTCCCACATCCTGTTGTCTATTTAAAGTACTCCCGTGAGTCAATGAGCTGACGAGCTCGTGGATGAAGCACCTGCGCGCCAGTGAGAGGTATCGGACCTGATATAATGTTTGGCAGCCTACTCAGCAAACCCAAAAATACAAGACTGTATTCTCTACTGATGACGGTTAATAAACCAGAAACACTTGTCTAGAGATCAGCCCTATCTGTGCCAACCTTGGCGACACACTCGAAAATAATGGAGCGAGTTACAAGAAACTGCATTTCACAGACTGCCAGAGTCGAACCTTGGCTGAGAGGTCAGTGGTGTGCTCCCACATCCTGTTGTCTATTTAAAGTACTCCCGTGAGCTGACGAGCTCGTGGATGAAGCACCTGCATGCCAGTGAGAGGTATCGGACCTGATATAAAGTTTGGCAGCCTAATCAGCAAACCCCAAAATACAAGACTGTATTCTCTATTGATGACGGTTAACAAACCAGAAACACGTGTCTAGAGATCACATCTATCTGCGCCAACCTTGGCGACACACTCGAAAATATTGGAGCGAGTTACAAGAAACTGCATTTCACAGAATGCCAGAGTCGAACCTTGGCTGAGAGGTCAGTGGTGTGCTCCCACATCCTGTTGTCTATTTAAAGTACTCCCGTGAGCTGACGAGCTCGTGGACGAAGCACCTGCATGCCAGTGAGAGGTATCGGACCTGTTATAATGTTTGGCAGCCTAATCAGCAAACCCCAAAATACAAGACTGTATTCTCTACTGATGACGGTTAATAAACCAGAAACACATGTCTAGAGATCAGCGCTATCTGTGCCACCCTTGACAAAAAACTTGAAAATATTGGAGCGAGTTACAAGAGACTGCATTTCCCAGAAAGTCAGCGGCAAACCTTTCTTGAGAGGTCAGTGGTGTGCTCCCACATCCTGTTGTCTATATAAAGTACTCCCGTAAGTCATTGAGCTGACGAGCTTGTGGATGAAGCACCTGCGTGCCAGGGAGAGGTATCAGACCTGATATAATGTTTGGCAGCCTACTCAGCAACCCCCAAAATACAAGAATGTATTCTCTACTGATGACGGTTAACAAACCAGAAACACGTGTCTAGAGATCACCTCTATCTGCCCCAACCTTGGCGACACACTCGAAAATAATGGAGCGAGTTACAAGAAACTGCATTTCACAGACTGCCAGAGTCGAACCTTGGCTGAGAGGTCAGTGGTGTGCTCCCACATCCTGTTGTCTATTTAAAGTACTCCCGTGAGCTGACGAGCTCGTGGATGAAGCACCTGCATGCCAGTGAGAGGTATCGGACCTGATATAAAGTTTGGCAGCCTAATCAGCAAACCCCAAAATACAAGACTGTATTCTCTATTGATGACGGTTAACAAACCAGAAACACGTGTCTAGAGATCACATCTATCTGCGCCAACCTTGGCGACACACTCGAAAATATTGGAGCGAGTTACAAGAAACTGCATTTCACAGAATGCCAGAGTCGAACCTTGGCTGAGAGGTCAGTGGTGTGCTCCCACATCCTGTTGTCTATTTAAAGTACTCCCGTGAGCTGACGAGCTCGTGGACGAAGCACCTGCATGCCAGTGAGAGGTATCGGACCTGTTATAATGTTTGGCAGCCTAATCAGCAAACCCCAAAATACAAGACTGTATTCTCTACTGATGACGGTTAATAAACCAGAAACACATGTCTAGAGATCAGCGCTATCTGTGCCACCCTTGACAAAAAACGTGAAAATATTGGAGCGAGTTACAAGAGACTGCATTTCCCAGAAAGCCAGCGGCAAACCTTGCCTGAGAGGTCAGTGGTGTGCTCCCACATCCTGTTGTCTATTTAAAGTACTCCTGTGAGTCATAGAGCTGACCAGCTCGTTGATGAAGCACCTGCGCGCCATTGAGAGGAATCGGACCTGATATAATGTTTGGCAGCCTACTAAGCAAACCCCAAAATACAAGACTGTATTCTCTACTGATGACTGTTAATAAACCAGAAACCTTCGTACTAGACTTAGGTTAGGTACAACGGGGTAGGCGTATTTTAGAAGCACCAGTTGAGTACTTTATTTATTTATGTATGTATTTTATGGCTTAGAAACTATACAATGCTTTTACAGTATTACAGTATTATTTTATAATACTCTTCTTTCTGTACGCATCATACTTTACAGCCAGTATTACGATTGTAGCAGTTCATTTCTCTGCACCTTTGGTGAAACGAAGCATGCACGAATGACTGAGTAAAATATCTATCTATTGTTTCCATGACTCTGAAGATCAGTTTTATCTTGGGGAAACAAAGTTGTCATGTTTATGCGGTTGTCAGAAACTAATCCCTTCTTGTGAACTCGAGAAAGTTTCTACTGACCTCTGAGCTAGCTGGCACTCACAATTAAGTTTAATATATTCGATAGAGACCCAGTCGACCTAAGTCCTACGTTACATCTATAGGATATATTATTCCAACGCTCAGAGCCTATTGGGAATATAGGAACTACACTACATGGTGCCCAATGTTTGGTAAGGCACTAATTTAACGCTAGATATACAAGTAACTCAGTCATGCTTTTCACAGAGACCCCTTTTCCCGTAAAATACTCCAATAGACTGGAGTGGGTTAAAGGATAAAATCCGCCATAACTGAGTAGGAAGAAAAATCCTACGTATTAGTTTTTGGTTTTGTTCAACGTTGAAGGATAAGTGTTCCAAAATATTGTGCACCTTATCTTTGTTTCCTTGAAACTTGCTCCTCAAGACACCAACGTAACCGGTGGAGCTGCAGTAAATGCAGCCCAACCGGGTTTAGACGTTACAGGTTTCCAACAAGACGATGCAGATGCTATAATCATCCCGGAAAATGTATGGAAAACAATAGCTGTAAAGCTTATAGAAAAAGGCCTATCACCGAGAGGTGGTAGGGTAATTTTTGTCATAGAGGCACACGAATACAGACAGAGGTATTCTATTCATGGATTATCTGCCCTGAAGCAAATCCAAGAACACATGTGTTCCACTTTTACAAGATAGAGGAACCTCCAGCGGAATACGTTCCTTTCGAGGACATTGACATTCCATTAACTTACCAAGAGTATCAGCTCTGGTTTAAAGGCACCCTACAACATCAAAATCACATTACCAGGCTCGGTCCACTAGGCAGACCAGGAGCAACATGGCGGGTACTAGCCAGCTATACACCGCATCCTGACATTGAAAGAATGACAGATGTAGAACTATTAGCTCAGCTAAAACAATTAATTAAAATGCATAGACAATTTGTACAATATGTAATGCGGACTTCAACAGTTCAACCTGCTATAAGAATTCCACAGCACACCCCTCATCAGGGGAACACAAACAAAATAACACCACAGACCATACAATCGGTCATTGGTAAATTACCCACAAAAAGGGAACAAATTCCATTCTGGTTATCTCAAAAAATTACTCAAATCGAGGCAGTATTTCCTGATAGTACACCTCATGAGAAACACAGGATTCTAACAATATGTTTAACAATGGGGATCGCACCACACCTGGAGGACTGTGACACTTGGGGTACAGTCTTTGCTGCAATCTACACAAAAACACATGGTGTTCTGTCCATGGTGGTAATACTAGACGTCCTGAAACAGATTCAAAATAAATACGGGGCAGAGCCTGCTTTAAATCTCGATATGAAGTTACTAAAGGATTTCAAACAGGTCTCAGCAATATCATTAGCTAATATTAAAGGTGAAGCAGCATCCGTGGTAATCCGCTAAAAACTAAAAGAACTTGATTTAACCGAGCAACCATATGAACTGGCCAGAATAATAGAAAAATCATATGAAGAACTAGGTAGAGATAGTTTGGGAGGGAAACAAGTAAAGCCTGAACTAACAGAAAATCCTGAAAAAGTTTTTATTAAAAACAATCTCACCACTCCTAAAAAGAAGTGGGAAAATACTAGACAGACACTTCCTAAAGAGTAGCGTTCTCAATCCAGAGGTAGGTCTCCTCAAAAGGAGGCAACTGAAAAGAGGTATAACCTCAGAAACAGGGATAATTTGAGAAAACCTGATAGATATCAAGATACTGATACACGTTCCTCTTGTACCTTTCAGACTTCCTCGCAGACATCTGAATGAAGAGGATGATCAGAACACAAGGAAGAACGCGTGAAGTCCAAAGAAGATCAAGATGTTCAGAAAAATAAGAAAACTCAATTCACCAAAAAGAAGGTAGCCAGTCTTAAAATCAGACATGCCGAGGATCTTGAGGACACAAGCAACTCAAAAATGGGGAGTGGGCCCAGACAATGCTGGACAGCGCAGCAGACGTTACCATAGCTTGCAGGATCCTGAAGGATCATCTGGAGACAGTGGACCTGAATGAATACATTCAAGTTGAAACTGCCGATACCAGGGTTAGTGTACCCCATAAGTTTTTTTTTGTTTTTTTATTAAACTTTTTATTGGAATTTCGACAGAGCAACATATAGTGTACATCCTTTGTTGACATATGCATCACTCACAATGTACATATGCATAAACCAATAAGATGCTATTATTGCGGCAAAAACATCTCCGTACATATCTAAGTAAATACATTAAGGCACCAAAACTCCTCCCACCCCCCTGCCTCCTCCTGAATATCAACCAGGCGATAAGAGTACTTCAGAGCCCCTTTCTGAGGCAACTCAGCTGAAGCATGTGTTGCATAGTGACCAGCTACAAACAGGTAGCTACATCCCAAACACATCATAACACAGCATTTAGGTTAAGTAGTGGAGTATTTCCTGGTCAGTGATAGTTCAATAATAATGTCCGCAGCTGTGCCACTCATGGAGCATCGCCCACCAAAATAAATCAGGATGTGCCAGCACATATGCTGTTATAGGGCCCCAAAAATCTTTAAGGCGAGAGGTTTCAGGCAACTCTTCCTCATACACTTGCAGCTGATCCCTGCAATAGGTTAGATCCTTAAGCCACAGTTTTATAGTAGGAGCAGACCTCGATCCCCATCTCTTCGCCACTGCCCATTTTGCCATCAGAGTAGGGACCGCCACGAGGTGTCTATTGGCAGGTTTCAAACCTTTCACGTATCCTAGGAGACACAATTCAGGAATACAGGCCACAGGCTCCAGCATCCCCTCAGACAATATATGAGTCACATCTGTCCAGAATGCGAATACTGTCCCACACATCTAGGCAACATGATATAAATCATCATCTCCAGTGCCACATCGCACACATCCCGCCGATTCCCTCAGACCATATCTATAGAGTTGCAGAGGCGAGTAATATATTTGATGCGAAATTTGAAGTGAATGATCCTGAGATTGCAGTTGGCCTTAAGACGTCTCGTGAGTTAACAACATGCCGACCAAACCTCCATCGAGATCCGACTACCTATCGCGGCCTGCCAGCGTTGGCATGACTGGTGGTCCTCGAACTCTTGCTCCCACTGGGAAGCATAGTAAAGCCTAGTAATAAGACCCTTATGACTCTCCCCTGCCAGCAGTACCTTTAATGCCCGAAGAGTTGTGTGCTCCTCAGGGAAGTCCGGATACACAACAAGAACGGCCTGCCTGACTCTAACATACAAAACTCGAAACATAAAGGTGCGAGTTACTTCACTCTGGGCCTCTCCAAGGCTTTTGAAACAACCCTCCTTGTACAGATCACCCACCTGGACAATACTCGCAGCTGCAAGCTCCATCAAGGAAGCGGGCACCCGAGCTGCTGAAATCCCCGGATGTGAAGCTATGGGCAAGAGAGGGGCATATAAACATGGGAGCTGCACTCTAGTAGCCAGAGCCCTCCACGCCCAGGACGTACACAGAGGGGGTTAATTTCTTGCTGAGGTCAACCTGAGCCACCCAACAGAACCATAGCCTGCACCGGAACGTGAAGGACCGCGTCCGCCTCAATGGCTAATTGCGACTGAAAGCGTTGCGGGAAGTGCCTGTAGTTGGCAAAGTGCGCCTGTGCACAGATGTAATACAAGCGTAAATCTGGAGTCTCAAAACTGCTCCAGGTCAAAGGGCTGCACCAGCAGATCCTAGCGGCATCAAGGTTGTTTTCCCCCCCAGACAAATGTAAGCAGTCCCGTCTGTAACGTTCAGAAGAAGACCACATTCAGTGTGATTGGGATGTTGATAAAAAAGTACAGTAGTTTGGGGAGAAACACCATTTTTACCACAGCAATCCTATCTGCCAACAACAAGGGAAGACGTGCCCATCGTTCCGCCTGCTCCATAATGGCGCGTCCATAGTTTGAGGGATAAAAAATTGATTTCCCATATATAAGGAGTATCGGACATATATTATGTTAGCATGATGCATCTATATGTACCCTCTTTGCTTGATATAAATATATATATGCTTTTGCAGGGAGGAAAGCGTTTATTCCCTCCTTGCGTATCTACTGCTAACAGAGTAGGCCTAGAACCATACAAACGCCATTTTTGAACTTATGCTCGAACACTGGCTGTGATCACGTGCTAATCTCCGGCAGTTGTCAAGCCCCAGTTCATCTGAGTTACTGGGAGCAGCTGAACGTAGACTGTTTACATGACTGTCCTGGGACTCAAGGTTGCATCTGACTTTGGGTGTGATAAGCGCATTCTTGGAGGCGCCGTGCCTAAACTTCCGGGCATCAAGACGAAAGGGAGTCACCCCTCCTGACCTTCCCAATATTAAATAGTTAAGCTTTAAACTAATCATGTGTGCCATATTTGGTCCTTCCCTGGAGCTTGAGGGCCAACTGGTGTTTTTCCTTTTACAGTGATTATATGTGTTGAACCGAAAAGTATAAAACCTTATGTTTGAATACAAGCCAACAGTCTTCTCCCCGCACCTGATGGGTGAGAGTTGGAGAGGCTCCTCTATAGAGCAGTTTGCTTAATAAACGATTGAACTTTCTTCACTGCCAACTGACTGATTATTTGGTAATGGGATTGGGGCTATTGATAGGTATAGCCCTTAATGTTATTTTTGTAGTACTTCAGTTGGTGACTCTGGTGGGACTCCGGAATAAGGTCGTCCTCCCCGTAACCGGGTAGAAAGGACAAAGAAAGGGAGCTCTGGTCGAGCGGGTGGATGGACCGGAAAAAAGTTTTGACTTACTCAGCTCTCGCGATCAGAGTGCCCCAGCTGCTAGTGCCCCTTTGCCAGATTCCTACGGGTTTAACCCAGGAGCTGACCATGTTGGTCTTCAGGAGTTGGCAGTGGAGAATACGCAATTATACCTGCATGCACCAGGTGAGTGAATTGTTTTTGGTGTCTTTTGGATCGTGCTGTTGAGCAGTGCTGTTGAAGCAGCCAACTGTGCAGGATTTGGTTGTCGGGGTACCACGGAGAATCTTGGGGGTCTGACGGGGCAGCATTGAGGCTGCACGGGTAGATGCTCCATAGACTTGTTTTGTGAACAATAGAGATGCCGATCGGACACCCTAGTGTGTGGCTCGTGTGGTGCGCACCCGGCCGGACTGGTCTCAGAAAGGCCTGTGGTTGTACCTGGGTAGCCTTCGGGACATATCGGAAGTGGTGCTAAGGAAGCAGGCTTAGTCAGAATAGTCCCAAGGGTGAATCAGGAAGATTGCAGGATGGTCTGTAGGACAGTCTGTGGTTATACCTGTCCGATGGTCTCTTGGTAGTCTTTGGACTGCTTGATTTTGGTATCTGTTGGTCTGGAATCTGAATTGATTGGTTCTCCATGAACAGGAGTCGACGGGCTCTGTTCTTTGTTTGGAAAGAAAAAAGAGACTGGAAAGAAAAAAGAGACATGTTGTTTTGAATATCTTTGTATGTACACATAATATTGTTCTGTGTATGTTCAAATCAGAGTGAGGTTGAATATGTTGTGAAAGTTTAAACATGGCCATGTTTGAAAGTTTGTTTTATGATTGAATGAGGAATACTTGACAACAATCACTATGCCGTGTATTAGCAAATTGAATTGTTTTGGATGTTGTTACCACCCTAATGATACACGCTTGGCTGAAAGTCAACCTGCCCCGCCTGAGGGCAGCCCGAGTTATGATATGTATGTAAAGCATGGTATTACACCTATCTTGTTTAATACACTATGGCATAAATATACTAAGGATAATGTAGAGTTGCAATGGCCCTTAACCGGGTCTTTTGATGAGAAAAAGATACATTTTCTGCAGGATTGATTGTTTTCTAAATGTAGTCGACAGTCAATGTTTGATCCCTAAACCTATGGCAGAAGGAAGCAAAGCGTAGACGTATACGGGAGGAGAAAGTGTGTAGAATGAAAGGAGGCCAGATGATTACGCAGAAAGCCATAGCTTATGATAAAGTTCAAACGGAACAGGGAATTGATTGGCCAGATCGGCAATTTAGATTGCAAGTGGATAAGACCTATGTGGCTAGGACTGAAGTGGAGGATGAGATGGAGGATTTATTGGATACTCGTCCACCTCCACCGTATGCTCCACAGCGTATATATCCTGTTGTTCTCCCAACACCAGTACAGGTCCCTTCAGCCTGGAGATGGCTACTTTGGGGCCAGCTACACCGTTATCTTCTGTTATGACTACAACTGTTTTCTCTTCCCCTATATCTGTGTGGGCTTCCCATTCCGCGAGCATGACCCCATCCCTAGCTGATCCAACTCCATCTCGTGCTGCAGGAGATTTTGACACACAAAAGTTGTTTACTCGTTCGGCTGTAGGACTAAATGAGAACCAAATGATTGATAATCAGTCATCCCAGTGGATGCGACAGCCTATTTATACTATAGCCGATATATGGTGCACGCTTCGAGGCTTTGAGCCTGTTATGCAGCAACATGCTATGAAACACATGGCCACATGTCTTATTACGTTATGGGAACAATGTTTTGCGAGAGGGATGGCCCCCCAAGTGATGTATGATATTTGGGGCAGGGCTCATAAGTCTGAACTTAGACCAGAGGAAGTGTACAAAAATGTTTAGGTTCTAGTAAGTTATCGAGAGCGGATGCACCAAAAATGTCCTCATGCGACTCTAAGCACCTTATCCTATTTTTCATCCTGAGATACCGGAATTAAAAAATGATCAGGACGAGGTGACTAGACCTCGTGTAGAGGCACAAGTGCAGGAACAATGGTTTTACACCTCCTGGAAGAGGAGTGAAGTCCTCTCGCTAAAATCACAACTACCTGACCCCCGTAAGAATCCCACGGCTTATTATGAAGAACTCAACAGAAGCGGCTTGCTCAGCCATTATGACCCTAGCTGACATAGAGCTATTTTTTGCGTTGTTAGTCCCTGTTGATGTATGGCGGCAGGTGCATGATCAGGACCATGTGCCAGAGTTAGGCGGAACATGAGATCAGATAAAAGATTGGGATAAGGAACATAAACCTGGTGATAACCCGAAACCCAAACTATTGGCGTTACCTGGTCGTATCATTACTTATATGCATTCCTTAATTCCGCCCGTAAGGTGGATTGGGATAAATTGAGAGCATGTAAGCAGAAGAAAGATGAAAGTGTTTCTGATTTCTTCTTTAGATTTGAAGGCATATTCATTGATTTTACTGGACAGGATTTATCATTGGAAGGCGGTATACGATTATTTGTTAATAGTTTTGTGACCAATTTGTTACCGGAAGTCTCTGCACAGCTACAAGCCGCTGAAAGTACCTGGATCACTTCTACGCCCTCTGTAATATTGAGTATGGCCCAATATTACAAACATAGAGAAAAGGAGGGTAAGGATAAAAGGGAAAAGAAAGCGAAAGATCTTAAGACACAGGTGTTGTTGCAACGAGTTGTTCGAGAACAAGGCAGAGAGAGAGGCGGTAGAGGGTTCGTACTGAGGGGGGCGGGAACTGGACGAGGCGGAAGACCTGCTGTTGTTTTGGGAATACATCAGTGTGCTTATTGTAAGGAGGAAAGGCATTGGCGATTTCAGTGTCCCTTGTTGCTGGCTCAGAATGGGGCTATGAGAGGTAGAGGAAGAGGTCGAGGTGGTATGGATCACAGTGATAAGCAAAGAGAAGAGGTGACACACGTTGGATCAGAAAATAATTATTTCGATAATCCGAGAGGTAGGCAGTATTATAATGAGGACTGTGCGATGGATGCAACCGAAGGGTATGCCTATACATAGGACAGCCAAGGACAGAGTGGGGGCCAGGTGTCAGTACCCGTTGATCAGCAAGGTCCTTATGTAAAGGCGCATTTGATGGGGACATCTGAAAAGTTCTTAGTTGATACGGGTGCGATGAATAGTTCTATTTCTCGTTCTCTGGTCCCAGGGGCTGCTCTGTCTGGGCAAAATAATGTTTCGGTGGGATTCTCAGGAATTCCGGTGGTGAGCCTCATTTCCAAACCTATTCCTTTTTACAATTGGTTCGGTTGTAGGATTATTAAGGATTCCATCCGTTTCTATTACTTTAAAGCAAAATGCTCAGCTTCCATGTATACCTCAGTACAAGATTTCTCCATCTGGCGTGAAAGCTTTGCTCTCCATCATACAAGATTTCATCAAAAGGGGTGTGGTGGAGGAGACGGCTGCTAATATATGCAACAGCCTCATTTTACAGATCTTGAAAAAGGCCCCTGTTGGAAGTGATCCTGACTATGTTGATACTTATCATTTTGTGATTGATTTGCGTGAAATTAATAAAATAGTTTTGCCCCAATACTCTCTGGTTCCTGACATCACTACTATTCTCACTATGATTCCTCCCATTGCTAAATATTTATCTGTGAACGATTTAAAGAATGCTTTTTTTAGCATTCCGATACATCCTGATAGCCGTCATATTTTCGGCTTCTCATTATCTGGCCGCAGCTTCCGGTTTTGTCGCGCTCCCCAGGGGTACACTGAGAGTCCTAGTATTTATAGTCAAGCTTTGAAAACATTATTGGATGATTTGGTCCTGCCCCCTGGTAATGTGCTTTTGCAATATGTCGATGATCTGTTAGTGGCCTCTGAAACTGAGGAAGGTTGTAAGGAAGACACTGTCCAATTATTGTGTCATTTAGCGGCTAATGGCAATAAAGTATCACTTTCTAAATCCCAATATTGTCGACAGGAGGTGACCTACCTGGGTCATCTACTGTCGAGAGAGGGGAGGAGACTAACCCCTGAGCGTGTGACTTCCATTTTTTAATATGTCTGTACCCCGTACTCAGCGTGATGTTCGTGCATTTCTCGGCATAACTTCTTACTGTCGCCAATGGATCCCTAATTTTTACCTTCTCACTAAACCTCTCTTATATTTAACCACTAAAGATGTGCATGAACCTTTACCCTGGAATGATGATTGCCAAAATGCTTTTGACTTTTTGAAATCTGCGCTTTGCTCTGCATCTGTTCTTAGTACCCCTGAATACCAAAAACATTTTGTGCTTTATGTACACGAGGTGGAGGGTTCCTCGCTTTCTGTGTTAACACAAGGCTTTGATGGTAAGCCGAGACCATGTGCCTATTTCTCGTCGGTGTTGGAGAACGTCGCCAGAGCACTCCCTAGCTGTTTAAGGGCTACTGCTGCGGTCGCAGTGGCTATTTGACAGTTGGAAGGGCTCGTTCTGAGCACTGACCTCAGAGTGATGGTACCGCACGCTGTGGATACATTATTGAACAAAACAAAGACCCAGCACCTTACGAGTGAGCGTCTTACAGGGTATGAATTGACTTTGTTTGCTCCACACATTCCGATTAAACGATGTGCCACTGTAAACCCTGCAACGTTACTACCCCTCCCTCCGAACGAACAGAACAATGACGTTCATGATTGTATATTTTAAGCGGAGGAAGAAACAAAGGGACAGGTAGACCTGACAGACAATCCTCTATCTGAACCTCAAGGGGAGTTGTATGTCGATGGCTCTTGTTTCAAATTACCAGATGGCACGACAAGCGCTGCATATGCAATAACTACTCTTCACAATGTTGTTGAGGCTTCTCGAGTACCCTATCAATCAGCACAGGCAGCTGAGTTAGTGGCATTGCTTCGGGCCTGTTAGTTAAGTGAAGGATTGAGATTAAATATTTACACCAACAGCCAGTATGCCTTCGGCGTGGCTCATAGTTTCGGCCGACTGTGGGCCGAAAGAGGTTTTCTTACTTCCCATGGTCAGCCAATACAGCATGGCCCCTTGATTTTGAGATTGCTGGCAGCATTGACGTTACCAGAGATGGTGGCTGTAGTTAAATGTAGTGCACACAAGGTAGTGGTTG
The DNA here is from genome assembly GCF_964261635.1 of Lissotriton helveticus. Lineage (NCBI taxonomy): Eukaryota > Metazoa > Chordata > Amphibia > Caudata > Salamandridae > Lissotriton > Lissotriton helveticus. Next base: position 1,707,138,741 of record NC_136065.1, on the reverse strand, counting down.
ATACAGTGGGTGAAGATAATGCCTTTGCTGATCAAGTAGCTAAGGAAACTGCAAAATCCAAATTGACCTCAATGTTTGTGACTAGCTCTGCGAGGTGGGTGGCTGAAACAGAGATGTTTATTAACTCCATGGAGAGTGTCCGAGAAATACAGAAAGAAGCTAACCCTATTGAGCTGGCTCACTGGAAAAAGAAAGTGGAATAATTAGATGCAGACAATTGTTGGATTGATTTGACAGAAAAAAAGAGGGGGTTGTTGCCTAAAACATTAGTGAATGTGATGGTGACACTAGCACATGGGTCAGCTTATATTGGGACCAAAGGTATTTGTGCATTATTAGATCCTGTATGGTACAATCCCAATATTCCAAGAACTGCTGCTCATTTGGTGCAATATTGCATGGTTTGCTTACGACATAATCCTGGGGGCAGTGAGCCTGTTCTGAGTGGAAACTTTGCACCACCATCTTTGCTTTTTGAGTTGCTCCAAATAGATTATATCCAGCTGGAGCGCGTAAATAATTTGAATTATGTCCTGGTCGTGGTGTGCGCTTTCAGTAAATGGATTGAAGCCTACCGACCAAAGAAAATACTGCTTTGGCAACAGCAAAAGCTTTGGTGAAGGAATACTTCTCACGCTATGGATTGCCTTCGGTGATCTGGAGTGCTAACGGGGGACACTTTAATGCAGAACTTATCAGTCACATTTCTAATGGGCTACAGATTAGACAGAAATTCCATGCGGCTTGACACCCCCAGTCTGCTGGGTTGGTCGAGTAGTATAATGGAATACTGAAGCTCAAATTTGCAAACATTCAAGAAAGTGGCCAGATGCTCTGCCGCTGGCCTTAATGTCAATACGGGTTACCCCACATTCTCGTTCTGGCTTATCCCCTTATGAGGTCAGTTTTGGGCACCCTGCAAATGTTTGGGGCATCCCGAGACCCAGAACATTTTGTGATATAGAGTATCCTATGTTGACAGACTATCTGTATGCTTTGACTAAAGATCTCCGTTCAATTCATCAACAAGTCTCAGCAGTCTTGCAGCCCCTGTCAGAGGGTCCCGGACATCGCTTGGAGCCAGGACAGTGGTTTCTGGACCGTAATTATCAGCAAAAATCCATCTTGGATCCCCGTTGGTCTGAACCATTTCAAGTCTTGTTGGCCACGTGGACGGCGGTAAAGATGAACGGAAAGAGACACTGGATCCATGTGTCACATCTGAAAAAACTACCCCTCCCACTTCCTTATGATCAGCGAATCCAGGAAGGGGTTTTGACCCAGGAAAGTGAGCGAGTTCCTGGTTTTGTCCCTTTTTCTGATGCCCAGATAATTGGAGAAGGGCAAGGAGAAGTTGTTCCGGGCTCGGAAGGGGCTCTGTCATCAGCACAAGTGATTTCCCCAGATTCTGTTGCCCCTACAATCAAACGAGAGGCTCGCAGTACCCCTGTTTCACTAGATTCATCATCCTCTGTTTTGTTCTCTGATCAAGAAGGGCCTGGCCATGCTCGATACAACCTGCTGCCCAGAAAACAATGCAGTACCCCAGGTGAATAAGGTAGGCGATAGGGAGAGACTTGAATGATAGGGTACAGACCTGTTCCACGAATGTCTGTTAGATGCGCTTCTGGGGTACTGAGCGAGACACTGGACTGAACGCACTGAGAGCATTGAACATTTGCTTGCTCTGTTCAGAAAGAAAGACTGAATTTCTTGTTTAAAGAAGCCCAGGATGTGTTTTCTTTAAGGATTGTGTGAGAACATAACTCCAACGTGAGAAGTTTGCTTTGGTATTATTTGAGATGAACGAGGCTCTAAACAGACACAGGAAAGAAGCACCCTCTGGCAGGTTGGACTGCATCGCCCTGGTTTATTTTTTGGACTTTTAGTTAGTATGTATCCCTTTGCTCGTTTTGTTCTTGAAGAGGAGCGTCCTTTTGTACCACGTTAATTCTCTGCATATATGCCTGTCTTTTCTAGTTGGACCCAACGTGTTAAAATTGCATTCATAAATATTATAGCGATATTGCTAATCACATTAACGAGAGTATTTATATATTTAGAATTTCGCCACCCTTTGCATACTGTTTTAGGAACAACTGCCCCACCTCCGGAACATGTGTTTTATACATTAGCCCCACATAAGGAAAGGCATCGTCAGACTTACGTGAAAAATGTATTTGTTGAAATGCTTCATAAAGCACACAGTGCCACCAATACTACAAATTGTTGGGTTTGTGGTATTTTACCATCTGTTATGCACAAGCACGACATGTTCATATCCCTACCCATGTCTCATCTGGGGAGTTGCGAGGCTTCGTTTAAATTACTTTCAATGATATATATGCATTATACTGTGGACACTCGGTTTTCGGAAAAAGATTATGAAATGATTTTTGCATATATTGAGGTTCCTCAAGGATTCAACCCCGATGGGAATAATGGAGAGGGAACCTTAGATCCGAGTGCATGTATGAATATGTATACAACGCATGAAAATGCCACTTGGTTGAAAAAGGAGATTTTGGATTTTGTTGAGTTTAATTTCACACAGTATTTTCGCCATTTTCAAGACCGTAATGTTACTGACGATAGGGCTATTCCAGTGCCCATACTAAATAGTACCTCTACGTTCTCTGTTCAGGGAGTAGGGTACATATCAGTAGGAGAGAGACGATGTTATTACACTTATCAGTTGCGTACTTTTAGCAGCCCTCCATTGTTGACCCCTCCTAATGTATACTTTGTCTGTGGAGGGAATGCCTATACTTGGCTTCCACAAGGTTGGGCGGGACGTTGTTACCTGTCCTTCCTGTATCCTCCAGTCTATATTGCCCCTTCTAATTATCACAAGGATCACCGCTTAGATAAACGAAGTGTGCCTGTTAGGAGAAATAAAAGAGTGATAGATACTACCGATATAGATCAGACAGATACTCCACTGAAGCATTTTACTGATATTATAAAAGGAGTGTTTCCCATTTGGGGGCCTATAATAACCAGCAAAGAAGTATGGTGTTTGTCCAGAGTAGTTGAAGGGGTAATTAACACCATTGCAGGAATATTGACTAATATAACAGTAGAGCTACAGGCAACCAGACTCGTTTCGCTTCATAATTGTATGGTTTTAGATGTTATCTTGGCAGATAGAGGAGGAGCATGGCGTGTGATCAGCAGTTCTTGCCGTGTTTATATTCCTGACTCCACCCCCTCCGTTCATTTGGCTATACAGAAGCTACATCGTCTAGATTCTGAAATACATGTAGAGACTGGTTTGTGGTCCCTCTCTGGTTGGTTCTGGGGTTTGTTATTTACCTGGGGATGGAACATTTTGATAGTGCTGGCATGTATAGCCAGTATCATATTCCCATGTTGCCTTTGCGTACAATGTGGACCTGCATGTTGCTCTTATTGCGCAACTAAACTCACCTCCTCCGTATCAGGTCCATCCGCAGCAGCAGTAAAGGCTCAGTTAGTTCAGCAGGAGCTCAAAGACTTGATGCAGATTGAGGAGGGAATATTTGAAGAGTAAGCTGTTTTTAGTTAGCTACATCATGCTAAAAGGGCCGTTCTGAGGGATAAAAATAGCTTTCCCATATATAAGGAGTATCAGACATATATTATGTTAGCATGATGCAACTATATGTACCCTCTTTGCTTGATATAAATATATATATATGATTTTGCAGGGAGGAAAGCGTTTATTCGCTCCTTGCGTATCTACTGCTAACAGAGTAGGCCGAGAACCATACAAACGCCATTTTCGAACTTATGCTCGAACACGGGTTGTCATCACGTGTTAATCTCCGGCAGTTGTCAAGCTCCAGTTCATCTGAGTTACTGGGAGCAGCTGAACGTAGACTGTTTACTCGACTGTCCTGGGACTCAAGGTCGCATCTGGATTTGGGTGCGATAAGCGCATTCTTGGAGGCGCCGTGCCTACACTCCTGGGCACCAAGACGAAAGGGAGTCACCCCTCCTGACCTTCCCAGTAATAAATAATTAAGATTTGAACTAATCATGTGTGTCATATATGGCCCTTCCCTGGAAATCGAAGGCCATCTGTTGTTTTTCCTTTTACAGTGATTATATGTGTTGAACCGAAAAGTATATAACCTCATGTTTGAATACAAGCCAACTATCTTCTGCGCGCACCTGATGGGTGAGGGTTGGAGAGGCTCCTCTATAGAGTATTTTGCTTAATAAACAATTGAACTTTCTTCACTGCCAACTGACTGAATATTTGGTAATGGGATTGGGGCTATTGGTAGGTATAGCCCTTTATGTTTTTATTTGTAGTGCTTCAAGTTCTCGGTGACTACCACAGTCGGATCCCTATGGATCATCACCCCTAGGTACTTTACGGGCTCGGAGGTCCAGGACAGAGGAAAGTCCAGCTCACCCTCCCTTGTGCGCTCTGTTATTGGAAAGATCACTAATTTGGACCAATTAATGCCCAGACCAGAAAACCTCTCAAATTGGACATATTCCCTCAATAACGGTGAGAGATAGACTGATGGTTCCCGGCCATAGAGTAGCATATCAACCGCATATAGCGAGACAATCAGCGGGCGCTGACGAAACCGTAAGGCAGCGGCAGAATGTTTTTGCCGGACCTTACAAGCTAGAGGTTCTATTATCAAGGAGAAAAGCATGGGTGACAGGGGCCATCCCTGCTGTGTTCCTCTTTCTATAGAGAATAATGGACGAAACCCTGCAATTAACTCGTACCCTGGCGACAGGCCCGCTATAAAGAACCCGAATCCACTGTACAAAGAAGGGGGATCCCCATTCTGCTCAGGACCGTAAACGTATAAGACTAGCGCACTAAATCAAATGCCTTTGCTGCGTCGAGAAACACAGCAATGGCTTGAAAGTCTGGTTCAAAATAATGTAACGTGGAGAATAACGTGCGCAAATTGTGCGTGGTGGATCTCTCCATGACAAAACCGAACTGATCCGGTAAGACCAGCAAGGTCAGCAGGGGTTGGAGTCTGGTGGCTATCATTTTTGCTAATATGTTGGTATCGGTATTGATGATGGAGAGTGGCCTGTACGATCCGCACTGGTTAGGGGGCTTGTCCGGTTTCTGCAGGGTGACCAGTGAGGCCTCCCGAAGCGATGGTGGCTGAATCCCGCTATCATATGCCTCCAGTAACAGCGGAGCCAAGGCTGTCGCAAATGTCTTATAGAATTCACTTGGCAGGCCAGCCGGTTCAGTGGCTTTCCACGTAGGCAAAGCCATTATAGCGTCCCGCACATCCTCCTCACCAAACGGTTGCCCCAAATGTTCACAATGTGTCTTAGACAGCCACCCCAGTGGCACATCGTCCAGGTAATCATGTGTTTCCTCAGATGAAGGGGACTCTCTAGCAGCATATAGATCTGTATAGAATTTCAACTCTGTATCCCAGAGCTCTTCCGTCGAGTGAAGGGGCGTGCCAGTGTCATCTATGAGCTCATTGATGGGCTCCTGACTTCGGGGCTCCATCAGTTTCTGGGTCAGAGAGCGGCCTGGCCACCCCCCTTCCCCATAATACCGATCTATCCGACGCCGAGAGCAATGCCGTAGCTCCTGATCTACGGTGTCATTGTGTTCAGTGACAAGGTCTCGTATCCATGCCACCTTGTCTGCAGTGGGATCAGTATCAAAGGATTGCTCCAGGCTATTAATGTCTGCAGCCAGCTTCCATATCCGGCACCTGATATCTCACAAAACTCCAACTTGTGCCCCTATAAAGGCTCCCCTAATGGTGACCTTGAAGGCCTCCCATAAGACCCCCCCCGCTGTCTACTGTGCCTGCATTTTTGGCCGGCAGAACTTGGCCTTCCCCCCACCCCTGTGGCCTCGTTAAAAAGCCTAGGGATCACTATTGACTCCGGTCTCTCCCTCGGGCCCCAGGTGGGGACAGTTGTCTCCTCCTGCATGTTCCAGCTGCGCAGGATCAGGAAGGTGGCTTATCTCCTCACTCCTGAAGCTCTCCTGCAAGTAATCATGGCCCTTGTCCTCTCCCGCTTAGATTTTTCGAATGCTATCTATCATGGTCTGCCCAAAACATCTCTCTGCAGACTACAATTCGTTCAGAATCAAGCGGCGAGATTGGCCTTTGGGATTCCGAAATGGCAATCCGCCAAACCCCTCCTTCTAAAACTGCACTGGCTCCCCGTCATCTCGAGGGCAGCCTTTAAGATCGGCTGCCTCACCTTTAAATTCTTATCTAGTTCCTGTCCTGTTTTTTGAAATCTCTCATCAGGACCTACAGCCCCTCTCGGAACCTGAGATCCTCTCATCTGCACCTCTTACTCACTCCCCCTGTCAAACTCTGCAGATCCGGAGGCCGGCGATTTGCATTTCTGGCCCCCAAACTCTGGAATTCCTTCCCCCTCTCTCTTAAAACCTCCAATTCCCTTACCCTCTTCCGTAAATCCCTAAAAACTTGGCTCTTCCCTCAATCTGGCTAAACCCTCCCAGTCCCCCAGTTGTTTGCCAGCGCCAGGAAACCCATGGTGTCAGCGCGCTTTAGAAATTCCCCTTACAATACAATAGTGTGCTTAAACACTGGATCTTTAAGTTCAGACGGTTGGAGCCGCCATGCAAACTGTGGTGCCCTATATTCCGGCAATGTCAACTCCATAAGTACCGAGGAGTGGTCAGAAACTGTTCTGGCAGCGTGAGGGACACTCTTCACCCAGTGACCAACCTCCCCTGTAATCAACCAATAATCAATACGTGACCATGAGCCATGCCCCGAGGACACACACGTACTCTCGCAGTCATCCGAGTGGCGCAAGCACCAAATATCATGCACATGCCCAGCATCAATAAGACCTCACAGCACATCCGATGCTCTCTTTTGTCTGATCTCATCAGATCCATGCCGGTACTTAACCATGTCCAAATACACATTAAAATCTCCTCCCCAAATCAATTCAGCAAGAGGGAATGACAGGATCCTGCGCCACACATCCGAAAAGACATTAGGTCCATAAATGTTGACCAAGGGCACGCTTTCACCTCCCAACCTACCATGCAGAATCACAAACTGTCCACTATTATCCTTTTCAGTCTTAATTTCGGTGAAGGGAACACCCTTCTTCACCAGCATTAGCACCCCTCTTGCATACGAGGAATATGAGGAAGACGCTAGCATGCTAGCCCAGCGCGCTCCCACATTCCGCACTGACGCAGCAGTCAAATGCGTTTCCTCAAGGAAAGTGTCACTCACTCCCATACAATCCAGGCCCGCAAACACCATCCTGATTTTACACGGCAAATTCATGCCACGGACGTTCCAAGTCGCAAACTTAACAGAGCTACCCATTACCTGGTTGCAGGAAAAACAAGCAGCGATCGCTGAATTCAGAACAATACGACCACAAGCTGCAGCAAATACTGCACACCATATCATTACGCCTGGGAAAAAACAAAGAAAACTCCCCCAACCCCAATCTCGGCCCTACCCACCCACCACCCACTTCAGCACCCCAACCATGCCAAAGCCATCCCGAAACCCAACCTAACCCTCCCTTCCCCATAACAACAAAGATCAATGTTTTGGGTACACCATATGAAGAGGGCACAGATGCGCAGCCATCCTGCATAGCAGGAGTTGACCGAGCAGTCAATGTCCAAGCATCCCAGCTCAGTCTGACAAACTATACGTATACTAGCGAAGTAGGATAACTCATGAAAACAAGAACAGAGCTGGGCCCACAGGCCCCGGCCACTATAAAAGGGGCGTATAGGAGCTGGACTAGAGCGAGCAGGGAACCCCCACTTAAATAACAGTCACCACAGTAAACAGAAGAGGCAGTACAATTAATCCACCCAATTGGTTGTAAAACAGCGAAGGATCAGAACTTCTCTAGCTTTCGCCCATATGTAATGACCTGCTCGATAAAGGAAAAATACAAGTAAGCCTTGACCAATAAAGTAACATGGTACCATGGAGGCACATACAGATTCCAATATAAGAGTAGAACCATCAGCTCTCAGCATCCTCCTGCCCCTCCCCCACCTTTGCCTCAGTGGAGTCACGCTTCCTGCGTTTCAGTTTTTTTGCATAATCCATTGCAGCCTTTGGGGAAGAGAAGATCTTGTTGTCGGCCGCAGTGTCGATGCGGAGTCAGGCCGAATAGATCATGGCGTAGGGGACCTCCTAATTAGGCAAAAACTTCTTCACAGTGCCAAACTCCCTCCATGCAGCCTGGATGGCGACCGTGAAAGCAGGGAAGAAAGCAAGTGTATTCCCCTGATGTTTGATCTTCCCCTTGTTTCTTGCCAGGCGCAAAATTTTATCCCAGTCCCTATAATTTAGAACCCTAGCTATTATTGGGCGGGGGGAGCTCCCGGGACAGGGCGAGCCACCAAAGAGCGGTGGGCACGTTCCACAATAAACATATTAGACAATTGTTCCTTGCCAAAGATATCTGCGATGAGGTTCTCCATATAGGTCTCCATCCTGCCCACATTTGTGGACTCCGGTAGCCCCGTAACGCGAATGTTATTGCGTCGGGACAGGACCTTTTCCATAGTCAACACCTTGTCAATAACCATGGATTGCCCATCCTCAGTAGCTGAGATCCTCTGCTCCACCTCCTCCATGCGTGCGCTCTGTTTTTCCAGTTGAGAGGACATGTGATCAAGTCTGTGATTAACAGCAGCCATGGCGCCTTCAATCGATTGTAAATTCTGCTGCATGGCCACCAAAGTGGCCTCCAGCGTGGAGGGCTCCTCTGTTGTGGCGTCCGTCTCTGAGCCCGAGGCAGCCCCCTGCGGGGTCCTGGGCGGCCGCTGTGACTCGAAAGTTAGTTCAGATTGACTCTTGTCTGTCCGCCCCATGTCTATAGGCCATGCAGCAAGCACCAATGGAAGAATAAGCAGGGACTAATGCACCCAGGCTCCCGGGACCCCCCAGGACCACACCACTCACTGCCAGGCAAGGGGAAGTAGCGTAGTCTCACACGTGGCCCCAGCAGCTGCACAGCACGCGCAGTCAGCTCCAATCGTAAGCGCAGCCAAAGCAGTCCCCCAGCCACATGGGTCCCCCCCAAGCCAGTCCGGTAAGCAATCCAGCTGTGGTACCGGGCCTTATTAGGGTGCTGGGTAGAAAGTGGAGGATACACAGATAGCCAGTCATGAAGGGAGACAAAAGTCAATCAAAGGCAGTATAGCACCAAAGATCACCGTGGGCCCAGAGCAGGAAACTGCAGTGCAATGTTCAGGAGGATGGCAGCAATAGAAAAAACAACTTCAGCCCCATTACTGCACAGCCCCATGTTGAATTGTCCTGCTGCCGGTGGAGCCGCAGACAAAGCAGGTGCCCTCCAAACCTCAGCGCGCCAGGCCCATTGATTCCAGAAGACCAATAGACCCGGGCCCCAGCAGGCACCACCACAGTCGCCAATGGCCTATCGAGCGTCACAGTCCAGCACTCGCATCAAAGGGGGCTCCCCCCGAGCCACAGAAGCCACAGCACGCCGTCCACCTCTCTGTCACTGCTCTAAACTCTGCACCAGACACAGCGAGCTGCGCTCAGCCCCGGTCCCAGGCCCAATCCCACCTCTGCGGCCCGAGCCATAGGAAGGGCCGGCCCACTCACCGCATTCGGTGCCGATGGGCACCATTGTCCGACATTGTAGGGGCCTCTCCTCCGCAGCCACAGGACCTTGACGAGAGCCCCAGAACTCGCTGGCAACGCCACCCTCACGGCTCTCCAACAGCACCACGGGGCTGCTCCGCAGCGGACAGGCTCTGATCACGCCACCCTGCACCAGCCGCGTACAATGGGGGCACACAGCAGTCTCCACAGCCGCGGCACCCACCAACACCCAGAGGGGGCCGCGCAGCAAGCTCCCAGGTCCCGGACAGCTCCTCTGTCCAGCGGCCCACCAAGATCAAATGGCCGCCATTTTCGGCCAAACCACGAGGCAGGTGAGTCGCAACAGTTCTCAGCCAAAAATAGGATTATGTGCGCCGCATTTCAACCCAGGCAGTGCAGGAGCTGATAAAGAGGTTGCATCCGATTTTTTGGAGGCGTCTGGAGCGCAGGATGCAGCGGATATTGGTCGGATGATTACTTGGTCAGGCAGAGCCTCACAGCAGTGCGGCCATCTTGCTGTGTGCCCTCTAGCGCACCCCCGTGTACCCCATAAGTTATATGAAGTAACACTCTGGGTAGAGGGGGACATAACTAGAAAAATAAGAGCACTCTTTTGGGAAAAACTATCCAAAGGTTATGTCATCCTTCTGGCTGAAAAATACTGGCCACCTGAATTTGTCAGGGAGTGCCCACATGGCAAAGAGATCATTATACCAGCCTTTTTAAATCATATTCCTATTCATAAAAAATACACCTATGCCAGTAAATGGGCTGTGGCCCAGGCTCCAGCATTATATAAAAATCATGTGGGATGGAATGAGGACTCTCCCCGCCATACGATCCAGTTAAAAAATCAACCTACTGCTCAGAGGCAGTATCCAGTTAAGCAAGAAGCTAAAAAACAGGTCAGGGAGATCCTAGATCAATTTGAATACCAAGGGGTGATTAAAACATGCTCCTCGTCCATGAACAATCCTTTGTTTCCTGTCTCCAAACCAGACAATACATATCGTCTAGTTTTGGACTACAGATATTTAAACTCTTGTTGCAAAACTTTTGTAGTACATAATGCACACAGTGCAGCACTGATGAACAACATCATGCACAAAAAATATAAAACATTAGATATTTCAAACGGTTTCTTCTGTCAAAATATCGCACCTGAAAGCAGGTACTTGACAGCTTTCTCAATAATGGGGACACAACAACACTTCTGCTGTCTCCCCCAGGGATTAAAGAATAGTCCAGGGTTATTTTCAACCAGAGTATTAGAGTTACTACAAACATATGATGATGAGGCATTATTGTATGTCGATGACATCTAGCTTACAGACGATGATCTGGACACCATAATACTTGGCTTCGCCTCTGAAGGGTACAAATTCAATTTTAAGAAATCAACCCACCTCAACGTCTATTCTGAGGATATAAACTTTCAAGTGAAGGCAAAAGCCTAGCAGCAAACTTTTAGACAAATGTGCGCTGCTCCAACCTCGAAAAACACTGAAAAACTTACAGTCAATTCTAGGATTCCTGAATTTCGGAAGAACTTACGTTCTAAACTACGCCGGAAGGGTTAAACCTCTTTACGAACTAATCAAACCTGATTTCAAACCTACTAATTGGACTGAAAAACACACAGAAATTTTGCGTTCAGTGCAAACAGAAATGTTAGCACCAACCCATTTACAGACACGCGTAAAAATTTACGCAACCTTGTTATCCGAATCATCCCAGGAAGATGCGGATTCACATACCTAATCTTTAATGAAGGTGAAAAGGTACCAATAGCTTATAAATCACACTTGTACACACAAGCTGAAATGAAATTCACTTCAACTGAAAAAATTCTGACAGCGGTTCAAACTGCAGTAGCAAAAGAGAGAGCCCTTGCATAGGGAAAACGTATAATGGTCGTTACACCTGTACCAGCCTTAGAGGCAGTGACCGAGATGGATACAGTGGGTTAATTCTCTTGCTGCAACAGACGTTGAATACGTTTTTGACCCCTACTTGAAAACTCAAGAATTTCTCCAATACGAACAAGAATGTCCTCTGCCCACTGAGATTCTGCCTCTAGAACATTACGGATGTATAATTTATACAACCGGATCAGCACAGACTGCAATTGGGGGAAAACAAGCTTATAGTGCAGCGTGTGCGTTTGTCAAAGGTCGCTGGCGCGATGGTATATTCAGACCTATGGTCACAAAAACTCAATCTCTCGTAGACTGTACAGCTCAGCTGAACTACAGGCTTTCAAGATGGCGCTTGAAAATACCGATCGCAAATTCCCCACTCTCATAGTATGCGATTCGCATTACTGCGTCCAATCTTACAATGAATAGTTGCAGAGCTGGGTTGAAAACGGTTTCAAAGATGCAAAAAGCACAATCAAGCATAAAATTATTTGGGAACAAGTAGGTCAGTACAGAAAGAACTACAAAAGACTCATGTGATCCATAAACTCAGTCATCAGAGTGATGGCGTTCACGTTGCAGGGAATTCATTGGCTGATGAAGCCACAAAGGCAGCTGTGCAAACAGCTTCGGTAGCTGAAATCACTTGTTCAAAAACAAAAATAAACGGTGAAACAATGCTTGCTGTCAATGCCACAAGCAAAGGCAGCGGATCTGCGTTACCTCTGAACTATCCACTCGAATATTCATACATAATTGGTGCCAACTCCGTTCCTTTTGCTCGAATCCCTGGAGTGGGGGATAGGGTTATTCCAAACAGGAATCGGAGAGGTGCTTTGATTAAAGAAGCACATATGGGAGAGGGTCTGATACATCAAGGGATCTACAGGTGGCCAGGGATGAATGCCCGCATTTCTGAATTTGGAATTAATTGCGATGTCTGTTACAGAGATCACAGCTTAGAGCGCTGCCAGATTCCTGACTACAGTGTAGCCAGCCCAGTACAGACTCCATTGTTAGATAGCATTAGAATATCTACGCTCAGATGTCCCTATGGACAAAAGTGGTCCCACAACTATTAGGACAAGATTGCTTTGAATGTGGCGTCAGCGCTCGGCTGACACCCAAACTGTTATAGAAGGTTTGCGAGTCTTTATCGGCACACACGCAATCGGCACGCTACATTTTGACCAGGGTCCTGCTTTTAGCTCTCGAGCTTACAAGGAGGCCATGGCTAGCTTGGGAGTTGCATTGTGATTTTTGAGTCCATTCCATCCTGAGGGAAATTCTGTAGTGGAAAGAAAAAACTGTGACATAAAGCAATCTATAATAGCTAGGGTATTAGGCTCGGATGACGGGTAGGTCAAACATCTAATAAGTGTCCAACGTAGTCTTAACAATCTGCCAAGAATTTCTCTGGGTGGAATCACTCCATATGAATCCTTTTTGGTACTAGAATGATGGTCAAAGACCTCGATCGTCATACTTCAGTGGTAGAACAAAAATCCTTTGATATCAAAGAACGTTTGGCTGTTTTACAGGACTTAAATGAAACAAGAAGAAGTCTAAGCAACACCATTCACAAGCCAATGACCACTGAAGAAAAACCTCCTGTCCCAGCAAGACCTGTTTGGATTCCAAAGATTGAGGATCTGGTCAGAGAGAAAATAGCAGGTAAGAAGGAATGTGGGCCTTCTTACAGAAAACCAGTACCTGTACTAGCAATTCATGGATCAAGAACAGTGTTACTGCCGCCCCTTTCTGGAAGAAAGGAGAACCGGTTCGTATCAATTGACCTGGTAAATCCACACCATGTGGACGATAATAAGTAGTAGGCCCAGTGGACTCCAAAGATGTAGCAGACAACCAAATTTTGCTACTATCCAAGAGGTTCAAACTGAAAGACTCATCACCTTTGAAGAATCTGCAGTGAGAAAAGAAGAAGTATGCAACAAAGCCATGAAACTTGTGCCTCTTGAAACCCAAATAACAGTTCGTCAAGAAACTCCCGTCTACAATGATGTAGCTTCTGACTATACTAATATGTCAAGGGAACAAGCAGCTCCTGCAATTTCAAATAATCATGATGCGATACCAACTATTGTCAGAACTGCCTCTGGCTATTTCATCAACTTTGATACGTTTTCTGAGGATCCCAGTGAGCCCAAAACAAGGCCAGCAAATAAAACTTTCAAGGAACAAGTAACAAAACTTTTTTACCAGCTTGCAAATACACATCTGGTTTCACCATGGGTTGATTTTTGTATTGTGTTAGGTGTACTTTTTCTCCTACTATGGCTCATTCGTGTTTTAAGTTTGGGAAAGCTGATAGATGAAAAATATAGTTAAATGGATACAGCAAGTAAGAACACCAACTTGCTCCTGAAGCCACACAAATCATCTCATCGTGAACAGAGAGACCTGTCGTCAGTGAACATCACAGCCGTTCCTCTACCTGGTGGTATAGCATGGGACAGAACTGATTATTTATGGTCCTGTCGAGCTGCTGAAGATTCCTCACCAATTTAAGGTTTCCTTGCGTGATTCTGTTTCACCCAGTACATTTTCTGATGATTGGGACTTTGAGACTGGTAATACCATGATGGCAGAATTAGAAATGTCAGCAAAGTTTGCAAAACATGAATACTTAGAAGGTTTTTCAGATTATGAACAAATGCATTGTTTTAATCATTATGGTCATTCCTATTTACACAAATCAACAAACCCTAGAAATGTTTTTACTTATAATCAATGGGAACATTGTCCAACGCCACCAAAGGGTAGCTCAAAAACATTTTATGAAAAATGTCCATACTTCTCAGGTTTTAATGTCACAAATCCAGAAACATTTTACTTTAAAAATGTTAATAAGACGGGAATGAAAAGTATGTTGACCAATACTAAGCAAATTTATTCTGCAGCCTTTTATGCTCGATTGTCAACATTAGGTTTTGACTTTTGGAAAGACAACATTGAGACAAACACTGTCTGGGGCACAAAAGACTGGCAGGTGCAAGGTTTGCACCTGCCAGGTGGCAAGGTGGCAGGTGCCTTATTCAGAGCCTACATCATCCCAGAACAAATAATGTTTTTAAATGAAACTGTTGAACAGACAGCTTGTCTTGGCCTGGCTAAGATAAAAGACTTCAACAAACCGTCCATATCTAAACCCAGTCCTGATAGTAATAGAACTACAGATGAGGAGGTAGACCTAAACTACATTTTACAACAAAACAGAACTAATCCTGATTGGAAAAAATGGTTAATCTGGCCCACAGACACGAATAACTGTCAAGATAGATTCCTGAATAAGACACAAGGGTTTACAGTAACTAGGCCAGATCCAAGATATGTCCAGAGACAACATCCAGGGATAATAACAACTTACAGTGTAGGAAAACTGTGCCTTGAATGGCTACAAAAATCTGCACTCCCAGATATAAAATAACACTTATCTTTACTTAAAGATGGCTTTGATTTGAGAGACTTCTTACTAGGACCTCGCAAACCACGTTGTAAACATTTCATATACGCCGGTATATATGCTGCTTATAATGAAGCATGGAAAGTCACGCAAATGGAAACTGCCGAACGAATACGAGAAATTGATTGTATTAATTTAGAGAAATCTCTCTCTGTAGTTGACAATGGGTTAGCAACTCTGTCATCCAGAATTTATTCTTTGGACAGCAGTGTATCCTCTGCCATAGACATAATGGAACAGGACTTGCTCATGTTACAACATGGCCAGTCTCAATTACGTTCTATAATGCTGCTAGGCTGGACGTTACAAAACCTTCGTTCAGGCTATATGCCTTGGCGTCTAATCAACACCACGTCATTGTTTACTGGATTTAACCTTACAGATAAACAAATCTCGTTGGCACAGAGGGGAGCAGACTATACGGTGCTGAGCATAGAAAAACTGGAAAGATTACCATTAACCGTTTCTGAGAAACCAGCCGTTGAATGGATAATACATGGCACCATTATGATACCAGTGACGATTTTCCAGTTTCAGTATTGCTTAAAACACATACCAACAGGCCTGTATGAAAGGTTGGGTAAAGAATACATAAAGTCGACCTGGGATTTACCATACACACACAAATGTTGGAGTGGGGAAAAGGAGGTATTTCTTAGTGGTACAAATTGCAAAACCACACTGAGCGGTACACTTCAATGTCAGGATATTAATTTACATGGAGCCTGCGATGGTTCTTCAACCAACTTATCCTGCCACCTGCAGGGTTCCCCGGCAGCAGTGATAGATCAAATGTTTAG
The DNA here is from genome assembly GCF_964261635.1 of Lissotriton helveticus. Lineage (NCBI taxonomy): Eukaryota > Metazoa > Chordata > Amphibia > Caudata > Salamandridae > Lissotriton > Lissotriton helveticus. The sequence continues at coordinate 1,707,122,936 of NC_136065.1, read as the reverse complement.
ACAGCTTTCCAATGGGAGCTGCATAATGTTGAATGAACACAGCTGTTGTGGAATGCTGCCAGGAATAGCCTATCTCGTTAGTGTGTCAGCCAGGATCACTTGCTGTATGCAAGTATTGTTTCCAAAACCGAAGACAGACGGGGAGTCGCCGCTATGGCCTTCACTGAACATCTCTTCTATACGAATTGATTCTTTAAGCAGAATAAAAGCCATTCTTTTACAAAAAACTGTGCCACTGACCTCGTCCAGAGAGACGTATGATTTGCAAGTTGCAAGGTCCTCTGCAGAGCTACATGCCCTATTATCAAGAAACTGCCCAATAAATTTTGCAGAAATGTTAGGTCGTATCTTAAACATGTCTGATGCCAGTGGTATTGTACATGGTTTAGGGTGATTTTTTCGGCACTGTTAGCACCCTTTGAAGCAGTCCTAGGCATTTTTCCAAACTTCGTGCACTCTGTGTTCAGTGGCCTGCCTTTCGTTTTAGGACTCGTAGCAGGGATACTATTTTTATTCCTCCTGCTCCGTTATGGCAAGTCCAGTCACAAGTGATACCCAGATTACCATGGAGAACACTCTTCTGGCAAAGCAGTATCGTGAACGCATAACACATATTCTTGGCTTGGCTTGTTTAAGAGATCTGAATACCATGTGGTGCCTTTCGTTCAGACCAATCTGGCAAGATAGCATCTTACCTGTTCTACGATGCCTGCTTTGTGGAGAGGAATGGGTGTTGGATATCTGTCTAACACTTCCATCAGCACTGCCAACGGATGTTGACGCTTTGCTTGGTTCAGTAATGGCTCATTCATTGTGTTGCCCCCAACGGCTATCAATCCTATCCTGATGACGGCATTTATTGAGGTCTCACCGGCAATTCCAGCTGAAGGTGAGATACGTGGATCAACAGACACACAGGTACAATCTACTGCGAACATTGCTAATGCGACTGACGGTGATGCTTCTCATCTGTGTATGATTGATCTACTTAATGAAGTGGTTCAACTTTCACCTACTGTGGTAGACGATTTCTTTGCCAGCTTAGAAGATTTAATGTTTTCTCCTGAGAACGAGAATAACTTTTGAAATTAGCACACAGCGTTCTATCAACTTCGAATTCGACCTTCGTTTTTGGAACTGTATATTTCTATGATTTGATTCGACTTTTTTCCAAAACTGAACTTTGGCACAAAGTAATCTCCTTAAAGTAAAATTATTCGTAGAGAACAAGAATTCTTTGTATACTTCCTAGAAACAATATTAACCTTATCCACAAACCAAAACAGTTAATATATATCCTGCTATGGGATGGTCTTGATTTCTTTTTTTTCCCTGTAATTCAGAGCCATTCCATAAATATAATTCAAATGCGTACAGTACAAATGCTCATTTTCGTGTGCAACCATTTCAAATGCATTTTATGTGTTTTTGGGTGGGATTGTAAACACATGCTTTAGATATGTTTTAGTGCTTACATTTAGTAATGTCGAACATAATAAAGTGGAGTGGGTGTTGTATAGCATTTTAGGACCCTACTGTAATTTTCCCGATTCATGCCCTTATATAGGTATAAATCACCATATCCTTATATAGGCATAGAAATCATAACCATATTTAGACATATCCCATGCAGTCCAAATATGGCTACTTCCACTAGTTCCGAAAATCCACAACGATTTCTTGGAAAACTTGGCTTCAGCAGTTAGGGACTTCCCCTTGCTTGAATATTGATTTGTCCAAGAACTCATGGAGTTTTCAAAGAACTGATACTCTTTGATGACGTTATTATGTCCACCTTTACGTCAAACTGGGCATCTTGAAGGTATAAATATGCCCACACTTGCCCAAGCAAACACACGGTGGTTTGGAGCAGTTCGACTATCTTCTTGCCCGAAGCATCCTGCTACAGCAAGTGCTGAAGGAAGCCGACCCTCCAGCAGATGCACTGAAAGAGACGCTGTCTTTTCTCTTGCTAAGAAATCCAACTCCAGTGTTTCCAAGCTCCCCTTGCGTGGTGTTGGGAAATCGAGTCCTGAAACTGATCTCCTTCATTCTAAACCAAGGTACGGAGATGATTAGAACCTAAGAGAAATCTTGGATAGATTCTTGGCAAAAGAATACTAAAACTTATGCTACACCACACTTACTACTTCCCTTGTACTACACTTAAGTTAGGTACATCGGGGTAGGCATATTTTAGAAGCACCAGTTGAGTACTTTTAGTCTTTATTTATTTATATATGTATTTTATGGCTTAGAAACCATACCATGCTTTTACAGTATTATTTTATAATACTCTTCTTGCTGTACACATTATACTTTACAGCCAGTATTACGATTGTAGCAGTTCATTTCTTCTGCATGAGAAAGAAGACTGTTCAATAAATGCTTTTATTGCTGAAATACGAGCAGCATTGCAAGTGAGTGTTTGGCGTGATAGGAATACTTTTACCGATCGTGCGCCGATAGGCACATTAATGCTTGAGATAGAAGCATTTTTTACTGATATGCACTGTTCACAAAAATACATTTTAAATCACTGTCTTGATGTAATGTTGAAACGCTGAAACGCTGATGTGAAAGCGAAATTGGTTATATTTTGTATCTTCACGCACTGCCCGAATCTACTCACCTTTATTTCTTGTGGTACTCGGCGCTGCCCCTCCCCGGTCCACCGCAGCTTGTGCTGTTTGTGTGGAGGGAGTTCCAGGCAGGCGTAATTCAAGTGCACCCTCACTTCCTGTGGCCCGAGTTTGGCGGCCATTTTGGGGGTAGCGCTCTAGTCTTCGGCAACCTCCGGCTGCCTTAAAAGAACATCATGCCACGTCCGCGCAGCGGGAGCGCCGGCGGCGCGCAGAAGGCAAGCCCGTCTGCGCCCGTCCGCGCCGGGTCCGGGCCTAGGGCCACCCCCCCGGCCACTTTACCTCAGACAAGGTGGTACTTAGATATAGCAGAGAGACACTAATGGTGCTTGACCCATTGTCAGGTAAGGCAACCTGCCCACGACTAACACCTAATACGAAATCATAGTGATCGCTGCCCAAACTGTCTTACCTATCTGCCATATATAAATCCCCTTCCAATCGATCCAGTAGCAAAAGCAGACCAAGCCTCTGCTAACAGCCTTATTCCATCTGGCGAGACACTGGATCCAGAACTAGGACGCAGATCTAAAAAAGAGCTGAGAAGTGGGTTATTGAACGTTAGGTCTCTTCCAAAACACGCCACCGAGATACAGCTTTTGATCGAATCCAGTAACCTGGATATTCTGTTCCTAACAGAAACTTGGACGGTGGCTGGTTTAGAGCTTGAACTAGGCCCGGCATGCCCAGAGGGGTACAAGATTCTCCATAACCCTAGGCCTAAGGAACGAGGGGGAAGAACGGGAATCATTTTCAGGGAGGAATTGAACATCGCCTTGCTGGACATAGACAAAACCTCCTGCACAGAACTATCTGGGATATCAATTAAACTCGACTCAGGTCACTGCCTCACTGGCCTAATTTTGCTACAGGCCACCAGGGTTCATTAATGCTATGCAACAACAGGAATTAATCACAGTCATTAACAACCTGACACTCACCCACAGCAGAGTACTAGTATTGGGAGATTTCAACCTATGGACTAACGGCACTTTGGATACAGCCTACCATAACATCATACAATCCTGCGCTAACTTAGGACTAAAACAATGGGTAACCACTCCCACACATAGGGAAGGAAACACTCTAGATTTAATATTCGCGAATGAAAATCTCATAACCATGGGAGAAACCCAACCAGTGGGATGGTCAGATCACCATCTCATAATGTTTGATATCCACATCCTGGGCAATATAGGTCCAGTAAATACACAGGTTAGAACTTTTATTAGCTGCGACTGGAAGGGATTACTAAAGAGGAAAGAAGAAAAAGAGACTGACCTCTTTCAGAAGCAGACCCTCTTTAAACCAGGAAATGATATTGCCGCAAATTATCACTTACTCTGTGACCATGCAACCAAGAAACTTGATTGCATGGTTCCACTGAAAGTAATCAGGAAAAGAGGTAGCCCCTCCGCGCCCTGGTACACAGAAACATTGAAAGATCTGAAAAATGTCTGTAAAAGGGCAGAAAGACAATGGAGAAGAGGCTACGAAGAACAGAATAGACTACTCTGGAGGTTGACAATAACCCGATATAAGAAAGAGATTGCCACAGCCAAAGCAGAATACTTTGCCGCTATTATCTTAAAAAGCTCTAACAAATCACGTGATATCTTTAAAATTGTAAAGGATCTGTCCCACCCTGCTTGCACCAACAGTAATATCAAGCCTTCACAGGAATTATGTGATGGTTTGGCCTCCTTCTTTCAGGAAAAAATTTCCAAACTTATAGAAAGCATGGAGGATGCCCCTCCCTTCATAGTGCAGCACCAAAGCAGCATGGAGAATGGAAAGAAGGATGAGCAAATGGATGAACACCTGACACCAGGGGCTATCCTGGATATATTTGATTTCCCCGCAGAACAAGAGTTCGCGCAATTAGCCCTTAATGTAACATCTGGATCCCCTCTGGATCCTCTACCCCATAAAATAGTAAAAGAATTTGGGGATGAATTCTTTCCTATACTCCGCCAGCTATGTGTCCAATCCTTTAGCACAGGCACTGTGCCGAGGGAGTGGAAGCAGGCAGTTGTCACACCCCTGCTAAAGAAATCCAATCTGGACCCCAATTGCCATAAAAACTACCCACCTATTTCACTCCTGCCGTATCCAGTTAAGATCATGGAACGGATGGTCAGTAGGTCTTTGTCCCTCTTCCTGGAAACTAACAACATCCTCGAGGAGGAGCAATTTGGGTTCAGACCAGCCCATGGAACTGAGTCAGCATTACTGATGGTCCTGGATGACCTAAGAATGAGGGCGAACAGGGGAGAGTCAGCAATTCTGATTCTGCTTGACCTGTCCGCCGCATTCGACACGGTGAGCCACGACATCCTGCTGACTAGGCTGAAAACCTCTGGAGTAGAGGGTACGGCACTTGAGTGGCTCCGCTCTTACCTGTCAGATAGATGGCAGGCAGTGGCATTGCCCCCGTATCAGTCTGAGTTTACTATGGTCCCACACGGGGTTCCTCAGGGGTCTGCGATCAGCCCGATCCTTTTTAACGTCTATATGCAGCCCCTGATGGCCATCATCAAGGCTCACGGCATTAGCGTGAGAAACTATGCGGATGACACGCAGCTGATGATTTCCCTTGATGGTGCCCATCCAGAATCTCTTGAGACCTTCCACACCTGCATAATGGAAATGGCAACCTGGCTAAAAAGAAATTCACTACAGTTTAACAGCAGCAAAACTGAGATAATGCAATGCAAAGTGGGAAGAATAGCCAGAAACCTGCCTGTTGGCTTTTGGCCTCTAGACTCATGTGAGCCATTGGCACCAGTAAAAACGGTGCGGAATTTGGGGGATATTCTCAATGACAACTTGAGTCTGGAGACAAACGTCAACAGACAGGTGAACAGCTGCTTTGCCCTAATGCGGGGCCTTCGAAAGCTGCTGCCCTTACTTCCAGCACACACCAGAGCAACCGTGGTCAGAAGAACCATCCTCAGCCGCCTGGACTACTGCAATGCTCTGCTACTGTAATCTCCTGCTTATCTGATTTCCAGACTCCAGAGCATCCAGGCGGCAGCTGCAAAGATGGTGCTCTCTCGAGGACGTCGGTCCTCTACCACCCTAGCTCTGGCTGAGTTGCATTGGCTGCCCATTCATCAGAGGATCCGGTTCAAATCCCTGTGCACCGTCTTTAAGGCAGCACATGGATTGGGTCCTAAACCCCTTCAGGCCAAATTCAAGTGGTATGAGCCTACACGGACCCTCCGGTCCTCTTCCACTAATCTCCTTAGCATACCTAGGATTAGGAAAGCTACTCATGGTGGCAGGGCTTTTAGCATAAAGCATTTTTGGAGGACTTCCGCTGATCCTGTTTCTAATAGCAGGGATCCTGATGGTAATTTTTCTTCTATGCAAAGGAAGTCCCAGTCACCAAGGAGATGGAAAAAGTGCTCCTAGAATGCAAATACTGTGATCACATGGTACAACATCTGGGCACACATCGCCTACGAGAACTGAATGCCTTTTCGGCTCTTGTCATTTAGATCAGTCTGGATGGACTGCATCCTACCTGTTCTCCGATGCCTGTTGTGCAAAGAAGAATGCGTGTTGGATCTCTGTCTGACACTTCCATCAGTTGCGCAACCAGACGTTGATGCTTTACTGGACCCGATAACGGCCCATGTTCTGCAGTGTCCCCAGTGTATTCCTATGTTGATGGCAGAATTCTTAGATTCTCCACAGGAAGTCCTTGCTCCTGATGGAATGGATATTGCTCCTCCACTGACACCCAGGCCTTGGATGGCACACAGGCTGTCCCAGCATCGGCTGCAGACAGTATGGAAGATCATCTGTTCTCAATGAACGTTATCTGCGAGGTGTTACAGGGAACATCGTATGTGAAGGCAGGCAACAGCGATGTTGCTTCTACCAGCAAACATACATAAAAATTTGGTTCGTCATGTGCTGGGAAAAATTCTGCCTTTTTAAACAACCTAATTTTGGAACTAAAAAACTATTGTTTTTTTTTCCTGCATGGCTTTCCAATGCTTGTAGTGGTACGATCTCTATATAGCAACACATCAGAGCTATTGCTTGAATGACAATCTTTTCCATTTTAAGATTTTTTAGAATTTTGTAACACTTTTTAGCAGAACGATTGTTTTACTGTAGGTATTTGCATACCAGTGCCTAGATAGCCAAGTAGTACGTTTGAATTTAATGTTGTCCAGTCGGATGAGGAGTGGGTGTTATAAACCATATATGTATCCCATTATAGGCTCAGGTAATATCGTAACCCTTCACCTATATTCTTCCCTACATTACATACATAACAGCTCTTCGGGACTGACCATTTGCTTAGATACAACGCTGTGCACAGAACACAGGATTTTCCCTGGTACAGACCTCATACATTATGCATGAGGATTCTTGGAAACTCTGCAGGACTACGATCTCCAGTATAATATCTATGTATAAAGTTCATTCCTGATGTCATCCTATATCCAACAAGTGGCACAGCAAGGTAGAACCCCCGGGAAGACCTTTGGGTATATAAACATCAAATTTTGCTGAGACAAACCGAGGAGATGAGGACTTCCCTGCCGACACACACTGACGCGAGAAACTGAGGTACCTGCATGCAGATACACCAGCTCGCAGTGGTCTAACATCCCTTGCGGGATGTTTAACTCAGACTAAGACAGGGTCCCACAGTCTCTCACTTCAGGTAATAGGGTTGACTTCATCCTAGAGGGATTCTTGGCTTAACACCTACATACATGCTTGATACATTTAGGTACATCTAGTTAGGCTAGCATCGTAGAAGTACGCATTTTATTGTAATGTATCTTATATACTTGCCTGTATTCATGGTTATGGCAAAATGGTAGAAATCTACCATCTTTTAGTTTCTTAGTGCTTCTCATGATTTATATCTTTTACTGTACAATTATTGTTTCAGCACACCTATTTTACACTACCATAACGACTGTTAAATAAATACTTATTGAAAAATGTCCATACCGTTTATTCTGTGTAACTCTCTGAGACTGAGTACAAGCGACTGAACGAAAAGTAGTACACTGTTTCCACGGTTATGAGGGATCAGGGTTGTCATGTTCGATAGTTGGGATAAACAAAATGGAGAGCAAGGGTTTTGTTGGGGGCGAGTCCTTACCCCTGAGGTATAATCAAGTAAACAACGAGGACTGGCCCACTGTGTAGGAGTTCTGGAATCTAGTTAGTATTCCATGTCACCTGTAAGTGTAGCTGTATCAGCTGGGCACAAGCAGTCTTTGTTTAAAAAACCCTCACACACCAACCTGGTTGGTGTCATGCTTCATCATCGGGGTCCAGCCAGGCAGCCGAGTGCCACCTGGCTGTGCTTCAACGCCTGACTCCAGCGGAGCGGGTGTCGTGCAATAGTGTGAAGTAGATGAAGGTGAATGTTAAAATGCACCTCTGGGAATCCTTGCCTGGTAATTTTATTCGTGGCGGCCCAGGGTGTTGATTAAAAGCTATGTGTTGCAACTGATAGTAAAAAAATTATGATTACTAAGTTGACTTAGTTGCGGTCTACATGTTTCAGTCCCTGTAGAGTCTGGGCGGGACTTTCTTCAGGACCAGGGTGAGTGAGTGGCAAAAAGGAAAGCCACGTGTTTAAGTCTCCTACACACGCGCTAAGGTGTGTGGAAAAAAGGTGGTGGAAGGAGCGCCTGTGAGTTACTGGCACCTTCAGGGAAGCGAAAAAATCCTGTTGGAAGGAAGAACAAACAATGCACACCAGTGCGTTAAGAGGATTGTTGCAAGCGTGCGTTCGCTATATTACAACAGGTATCTGATGGCGTGCAAGGTGATTGCTGCTATCAGAGAGAACAGGTGACAGTGGGTAGAGCACAGTATGCTGTGAGTGCTACCATGCCTGTGCTGTAGATTAATAAGGTGGCGCTATGGGGCCTGGTGGGTGGCAAGGATTCCCAGAGGTGCATTTTAACATTCACCTTCATCTACTTCACACTATTACACGACACCCGCTCCGCTGTAGTCAGGCGTTGAAGCACAGCCAGGTGGCACTCGGCTGCCTGGCTGGACCCCGATGATGAAGCATGACACCAACCAGGTTGGTGTGTGAGGGGTTTTTAAACAAAGACTGCTTGTGCCCAGCTGATACAGCTACACTTACAGGTGACATGGAATACTAACTAGATTCCAGAACTCCTACACAGTGGGCCAGTCCTCGTTGTTTACATGTTCGATAGTTGCCAAGAACTATTCTATCCATGATAAGTAGAGATCCTAATGGCACTTTGAGCTTGCTAGTACACAGGCCAACATACCCGGTGTGTGTGGCTAGAATCAGACTAACACCAATCCAACAGTGTTTGTTGCCTAAACGTGCAGATCCTGTATAGGTTTTATAGGAATTACAGGACAGGTTGTGTGCTCTGTTAGCCATGCTGCTATGTGACTGTAAAGATTGAGAAGATTATCAAGGGTGATGTCGAGTGATCTGGCACTCATGACAATTGCGATGCAGACATCGAAGGCAGGAGAGTTGCCCATCCATTCTTCTACTGAATGGTTTGCTTTCAGAGGTGAGATCCAAAGAAATTCTGTTCGGATGGTAAACATGATTGCTGCATTCAAGCAGCCACCTGCTAACAGTCTAGTATAGTTTATAATAATGTAGTTAATTAAAACCATTACAATATTTCATAACATAAAATATATTATGTTTTGCCTTCATGGACTATTAAAAAAGATCAGATATAAATGATTAATATCAAGTTTAGGAAACATTTTGCAATTTTACGAGTTCGGCTACTGTTGCGACATTATTCTTTCTGCAGTTTCTCAAAATGGGTTAAAAATTTGATTATATAACACATTAATTGTGGGTCCTTTGAGTCCATACTATTAATATTGCCGACCTGCAGGTACGAATGCATTTTTGATTAAACTTTCTCTTAAGTAAATCCTGGCGGCTACGCCCTAGGCCTGGGCAGATACATATCAGGTGCATAAAATCCTGTATTGCTGCTCCACATAAATCGCAATCTTTTCGGCTTGGGGTCCTCCAGATCAGTTGATCGGCATTGGATGGCAATTTCCCCATGCGCAGCTCCATATACTTAGTTTTCAGGTGCGGCGGGAATGTTAAGGCCAAATATGCTGCTGGATCAGACCTCGTATATGTGTGTAAGACCATCCATGCGTGCGCACGTCGGCTTAAGATTGCTTTATCTTCAAGTAATGAGTGAGCTTTTGCAGCTTTTTTTATGATCATCTGAAAAGATGTCCATGGCAGCTTCCTTTGCCAGAGGGCCTCCATGTTAGTTATTTTCAGTGAGGAATTAAAGTACTTTGTATAGTATGTTTTGGGATCATTTTGCAGAGCTTCCCAGAGTACAGAGCTAATATCTATATCCCGATTCAGCCATATTTTGTACCAAAATTTGATTGTCCCATACCTTTTGTGTATTTCTTGTTGTTGTAATCCAAGCTCAAGGCGTACTTGGGCTGGCGAGGCATCACATGGCAGATGGAATACTCTTCTGTAGACTCATGTTTGTATTTTGCCTAATAATGGCGCACTTTTCCCGTGATGAACCACACTTCCATATGCAATAGCCGGTAGTAGTGGGACGAACTATGGGCCTTTTAGGTGTTTTAGAATACTGCAAAAAGCAAACAGTAGAGCAGTTCCCTTCTTTTCAATTGTTTCCTGATGCGTAGCAAAAGAAAACCTTCGGTCCAAATATATACCCCAATATTTGTAGCTATCAACTACTTCCAACTTGGTGTTGTTAATTGTGAATTTTAGCTGTTTCGGTCGATAATTTGTTATAATCATGACCTTTGTCTTTTTTATATTTATTTCCATTGGATTTGCTTTGGTGTAATCGGCTAACTCATTAATTGACCGTTGCAATCCAACTCGCGTATGACTTAAAAGTACAACATCATCTGCAAGGACAGGCGTGTTAGTGGTAGTGTACCCAACCGTGGTGGGTGAGAATTGACCCTGTCTAACCTTGGAGTTAAGTCAGCCATAAATAAGTTGAAAAGGTACAGGGCCAATACACAGCCTTGTTTAAGCCCTTCATTAGTGAAGATCCTCCGTGTGAGACTCTGACCATCAACAATCTTAACCTACATCCAGGTGTTAGTGTAGAGATCAATGATTGAATTTAGAAATATGTCCGGTAAGCCCTGATGCTTGAGTTTGGCCCATAATATGTGTTGATTAACGCGGTCGAAGGCCCCTTTAAAATCCGCAAAACATAAGTGGAGTGCCTGTCACTGTTTTAGGCTTTTATCGGCAATTAGCCCTATCGCTAATACATTCGATATTGTTCCTGTGCCGCGTCGGAAGCCCGACTGATTCATGGGAATTTTCTTGTGTTCATCGGACCAGTTAATCAAGTCCGTTAGAATCATGGATGCATAATATTTAGCCTCTGCATCTATCAACGCAATCAGGCGATAATTTGCAGGATCTGTCAATCTCCAGCTTTACATATTGGATTAATAATCGCACCTCTCCAGCTTTCTGGGATTCTACTAGTGGTGCTGATCGTCTGGAACAGACTACCCATCTTGCGGGACCAAAAATTGGGGTCCTGTTTATAGATTGCCTGCGGCACACTGTTCGGACCCGGTGCGCTATCAAGCCGACATTTTTTTATAATCTGTAGAATTTTTGTTTCAGCATAGGGTGCTGTCAACTGAAATGCTTCTACTTTCTGTTTTTCATTTATCTTCGTCACGAATGTGGGCGGATGGTTTAGAATATTAATTGAGAATGTTGAGATTAAATGCTGTACCCATGCGTACTCAGTAACGCAGGACATGTTGATAGTTTCAAAATTTCTGTTCATGGAATTCACCAGGCCCCAGAATGCTCTAGCATCGGATCTTTTTGCATTATATAACAATTTCATCCAAAAGTTATTTTTTTCAGTTTTTTATCAAACCAAATTTGTTTTTTGTATTTCCTTTTTAAAAGGCGTACTTCATCCCATACCTTGGAGCGCGGACTCTGACGTTGAGCCTTTTGCAAGGCCTTCCTTAAGTGCTTTCTCAAGCTTGTGATGTTTGACTCAGGTTACGGTTATATTTTCGATTTTTAGTTGTACGTTTGGTGGATACTCCTGCTTCGGTTAGTTTTTCCAAAAAAGCGGTCCATGTTTCTGTGACCGTTTTATTTTCTGGCTCCAGAGATATCATAAAATTTTTGGCTTTTAGAGCAATATCCGGTAGAGTGCTACAAGACCACCTTAAACGATTCAAATTATTTGTTGATATTTCCCTGTCAACGACTGGGGCTTCTCGATGTTGTAATATAAACAGCAAGACCCCCATTGCTCTTCCGTGTTGCTGCGTTCTTGTTGCATTAACATGATGTCCTATCCAACCTAGGACATCTACAGGGGCTATCAGACAGGTTTTTTGTAGCATAATTATTTCATAGTTTTCCCAGGATGCTATCTTTCCTTTGTCCTGGAGAATTCCTTTTGCCCCTGCGATGTTCCAGGATAGGATGTTTTATGGTGGGAGCTGCTGTTTCTCCGGTTATACTATAGTTTCATTCTCCTGTCCATCCCTGGGTATGCAGTCCATGCTTTATTCTCCTTTGTTGATATATATTTTCCCCTTCTGCACCTTTTGCACCTCTTAGTACCGAGGGAACTTTGTTTTTTCCTGGATTTTTTGTTTTGGAAATAAATGGAGACAGATATCGTTGGATTACTGGGATAGTGAGTGATATTCCCCAGTCCTCAGATTTGGTGATTTCTTGCAATATTCCAGTTACAATCTCTTCATTTTTACATGTTGCTATAGTACCTTAGTTTCCGGTATTTTTTCCAGAGTTAACACATTCAATTGCTATTAGATCTGCAGACGTTAAATGTTGCAGTGTTGGAATTTCTGTTAGAGCCGTAGGATATTTCCTCTGTTCAGGTAATCTTGTGGACCCTGTGAGTGATAATGGGGGATGAATAGAATCTTGTTTGTTAGACCTGCTGGCAGCGTTCCAGTACCGGGCCTGTGGCGCTCCAGTAGATTAATCAAGGGTAGCCTGATAATGACAACGCAATAAAGCCACATGCTGTGGTAAAATGAGTTTTTGTTTAGATAATGCTTTCTCCTATTTATTTCTTACACAGATCAAAAACAACACCGGAGCTGGCAGGAGCTGGCAGTTAAATCTGTGATGAGATTAACCTAATTTAAATGAGGCAATCACAGGTGAGGGAACAGCAGGGTTTCCTCTGCAGGCTCCACTAGAAGAAACCCTATGGGTTTCCTCCTCAGACACAGGTACTTCAGGTAACAGTGAAACACATTATGACAAGTTTTTTTTTTTTTAAAGCTTCTGGCTATGACAAATGCAACATATTCTGAGAGTGATCAGACATCATTTACCTTTAGTGCATCCGCTGCAGAGGTAATTGCTCTTGGGGCAGAAAGATGCAAGTCAGCCAGACGTAGATCTTATAATATAGGGGATGCTCCACCACCAGAGTGGACGTTCAAATGTCACAGAAAGAAAGTAAGATAAACCAATCAAGATAGTTATTATATTTTTGTTAACAGTGGCATTCGGCCTCATTTTCCATATATAAATAACAAATGGAGACGGTGTTCCTTCAGATTTTTAAGGGAAGTGGCACTGCAATGCCGAACAGTAAAGCCGATTTAGGCTTTGATTATTGGAGATGCACCCATTAAGCTACATCTGAATTTATGTTATTTTGGAGATCGTCCGGCAGTGTTCATTTACCTTGTAGCCCTAACCTATGGGGCAATAATGGTTGTTAGCTACATTCCCCTCACCATTGTCCCTCACCAGCACTTCAGCTTATAATTGCAGAGAGACTAATTCAGGGCTGGCCTGTGTAAGTAGCGGACAGGTGGTCACCGTAACTGCTAGTGACTCCAAACTGTAGCAAATTGTCACCTTTTACTGAACGGCATTCTCCCCAACAGCTGCAGTTGCGTCTGGTACATTTGCTTATTTATTGAGTCAAAATGGGGACGCTACAATAAAAAATTTAATTCCTGCTTCTTTAGTTGCCTTACCGTTGTGCTGCTGGGGGACCTCGGGGCGAAGCCTTCCTTGCATCCAGAACACCAAACACTGCCATTCTCGCGGACCGCGGACTGCCGGGGTACTACAACCCCCAGAAGGCAGTGTGGCCGCGCGGGAACTGCCACGAGAGATCAGCGCCACCTACAAAAGACCCGGTGAGCCCCAGCGGCACGGGACACGCGCGGGCTCGCCCGGGCGAAGCCAGGGTCAAGGGCGGGCCCGTCCGCACCCGTCAGGGGCCGAAAGAGGCCGGGCTGGGCCTCCCCCCTTAATTCGAATTTAGAGTCCAACAGCCCACCCAGGACTAAGAGGAAATTGAAGGATAGACTAGGGCTGGAGTGGGTGCTGCCAACAAGCAAGGATTCGCATTGCCAAACCCCAGGAGGCAGACATGAAGAGGGTTTGAAGGACTAAGATACGGTCAGGTGTCTCCACCTCAAGGTACTGAACATTGAGCCCTCACAAGGAGGACATTTGTTTTGCCGGGAACTGTTGTAAATTACCTCAAATATGACCAAATGCAAAGAAGCAAGTTTGGCTGCAGGGGGAGGAGTAAGGGGGACTTTGGACGCTTTTCTAATAAGGGCTGAGTCTCTGTTAATCCATGAAATTCAGTTAACCGAAAAGAGGCTCTCAATAGACAAGTTAGTAGAACTAAAGAGATCGTCCATGGGCCCCATAGCTAGATGCCCCTCCCCTATTTCCAGGATCCCCCCTGGACAAAACACAATGGCAGATAGCGCCACGACCAAGGCTTTAATTCATACTACCCCACCAACATTAAGGGCGAATCCAACCCTACCATCCATTGAGTTATTGGACGAAGACAGTGCCAGTCGCATAACTCGACAGAAGAGGGGGGAGGTACCTTAGGCCGCATATCTATGATACCTGACTTATTAGGGACAGGGAAAGAGGAGGATGCAATAACGACCCAGGTGGCAGAGAGAGAAATCACCCCACTGCCCAGTGGCGAGGTGATCACGCGCTCCAAAAAGGAATTACAGGCCAAGGGTATCTCAACTGGGACTACAAGCCCAGGTGAGGTTAAAGCCCTAGTCCAATAGCTCAAGAAGAGGGGGACAATACACTCTTAAAAAACCTAGACAGAAGAGAGGAGGGAATGTGAAAGGGGCCACGGGAGAAGGGGCATCTACTACCCCCACTCTGTGTCCAACTTGCAGTGAGTCAACATCACTGCAGGGAAGAGACAGATAATTACTATTAAAGATGGAGATGCTACTAACCTCCCACCAGGGGCCCCTTCACGAGAGGCTGACTGCAATAGAAGGGCAACTTTCGCGGCTAAGGAAGGAAGCACTGGGGCCACACTAGAGAAGGGTCCACGGTCCACGGGGAGGGTGAATCCTGAGACCAGCACACATCCCAAGGCAGGTCAGCTGAAAGATTGTACGGGAGGGGCAAACAATAGAATTATTCAGGTTTCATCCAGGCAAGAGGATGCTAGGAAGAACCCAAGGGAGGGAAGCAACATTAGTAAAGCCCATTGCCCATCGAGCTCAAGGGAAGAAAGTGGGCAATCAAGGGTGGAGAGACCAGCGGATTGCTTGAATACTGATATTACAAGCAGACCTCATGTGGGTAGATCCACCAAACCCGATGAACTAGCGCCATCAGTAGCGGACCAGGCACTTAACACCCGTGAACTAACCGTATTAGATCTCCCCCAGCTGCAAGCCCCTATATAATGGTTCTGACAGGGATCCCAGCTTGCAGGGATGTAAGGGAAGAAACCACACGTTCCCTGATTAACAAGGCAGCTCATTGGTTGGCCAACAATTCAGGTTTTCACATTAGTAATCATAGGCACATTTTAATGGCCAGAAGAGTTTCATGGATTGGACCAAGCAGGAAGGGATTCCCGGGAGACTGCGTAATTCTAAACTTTAGGCATCCAGAGATGGCAAGAGAACTTTTGTACCACCAAAATAAGGCAACCTTTCAGGAGGACCATGGCACTAGTGTTAGACTTCTTCCACTTGGCTTCTTTTACAGAGGACTGGTGCATGCCACTAACAGGGAAGACCCATGGCAAAAGTCTGCCAAGTTAACCTGGGGGGAGCGTCCACTACCCATATTCAATCGTTATGTGCCCATACAAAGTGTCTCCGCCATAAGCGACACAGATTGACTGAGTGAGAGGCCAACCACTGGCCAAGGGGGGATCATGAGGAAATGTACCCTACCAGGGACGGAGAAGGGCTAGTTGGGGGGCTGATCATGCCAGCAACTCAGCCCCTCACCCAGAGAGCCCATAGAACAAAGGACATAGAGATAACCGCTATTAGCGGGGTCGAACCCCCTACGGGGCATATTGTGTGGAGGTCTAACCGCCCCTATACAAGGAGGGCAGGGAAACATTAACATTATCTCCTGGAATATAGCAGGCCTGTCCACTAAAATAAAAAATCTGGATTTGACAGGATACATTAGGAGATTCAATATCATCTGCCTGCAGGAAACGTGGGAGACAGATTGTTGCTCACTAGCACTTGAGGGCTACAAAATGTTTTTTGTTCCAGCATGTAAATCCTCCTCTGAGCGAGCTAACGGAGGCCTAATCACTTATGTGGATTTGAGGTTACAGGGGAAATGGGAGGACTTGGCCTGGGATTCAGCCTGCACACAGGGTATACGATTAATGAATAGGGGTCTAAAATGAATTTTTATAAATTTTTATAATGCCATTAAAGGCGGACAAACACTGGCCAGTTTGGCAGAGTTGGACCAGAGGCTGTCAGGAATAGACTCATCTGTGGTTGCTAGTGCCCAATTGGTGGTGGCGGGGGATTTTAATTGTCACCTGTGCTCCTACCTAATTAGCAGCAAAGGGGAATGGGCCACGTGTCCAAGAGAAGAGGGACTACATATGGAACATACTAGGGATGGATTGGAGCTAAGCAAGGTGCTGGGCACCCACGCCCTTACACACACATTGGATTTGGCATGAGCTACCAGGGACCCTTGCACCCCCCCAAGGGAAGGGGCTCCGTTATTGATTTTATTTTTGTTCCTAGCTCCCTAATAGGCCGGATAGTAAGTTTTAATGTTGAGCCAATTGCCTTTAGTGATCATAACCCACTGGTGTTGATCCTAAGGGACCCTGATCCAGTAGAACAGCACCCTCGTAAACAGATTAGAGGCTCTTTCACAGCCACGGACCAGGGAAGGAGACTGAGATGGTCAAAGATTAACCAGGATAAATTCTACAAGGCACTATTGGCGGATAAAAAACGTCAGGTTTGGAAGTGCCTTGATCTATCCGTAGAGGGGACGGAGCTAATCAATGCATTTGAGGGAGTGGCTCACTGCATAGACGGTCTGCTCAGAAGTAAAACCCCCAAGGAGGTAGAGGATACTCCTAGGTGGTTGGACCAGCAATGCTCCAATGCCTTGAGAGATCTGAAGGCAGCATTAAAGATTGTACCCAAAGATAAGGTTACTGTGTCCACTTGCCGGGGGAGGTATAATCAGGCTCTGAAACAACGTAAAATCTCATTGCAACATCAGGCTTGGGAGAACTTGAGGGAAGTGGCCGAATCCAGGGACATGACTGCCCTTTGGAAAATCGTAAACGAACCTTGTTTCCAAGACAAGAAAAAATCTCAGCCAGTGTCTCATGTCCTGCCAGAGGCCTGGTTGGAGCACTTCCAAGGCCTCTACAATCATGATTGTATGTGCACTGTAGTACCATCCGCTGGGATAGGCAATCGAACAGCTATTGAGACCCCATTCTCCCTAAATGAGATAAAAGCGGGAATCGAGGGCTTATCCCGGAACAAGGCCCCTGGTCCGGATGGGATCCCCCTGGATCTCATGCTATCTCAGGTAGACTTGTGGGCTCCGATCCTATCAAGAGTGATCAACACGGCAGTAGAGGCAGGCATGCCCTCTTCATGGTCCACTGCGACAATTGTCCCAATCTTTAAAAAGGGTAACAAAGACAACCCACAATGTTACAGGCCCATTTCCCTTATCGATGTCACAGTGAAAGTCATGGGGAGAGCTATTCTTAACCGGCTTAGGGATTGGGCAGATGAACATGACATCATCTCGAATATTCCGTATGGTTTTAGGCCAGGTTGCTCAACTTCCGATCAATGCCTTAATTTACATCTCCTTGTTGCCAAGAACACTGTCGCTAGTAACGAGACGGTGTACCTGGCTTTCATGGACCTCACGGCAGCATTTGATTGGGTCAATCGCAAGAAACTTTGGGAGCAACTGAGGGCAATTGGTGTGGACCCAGGGCTGGTTAATATCTTAAGCACTCTGCACCAGTTTACCTCAGCCCAGGTTAGGTACAATGACGTGGGAGACACCTCGGACTCATTCCCTTGTTCCAGGGGGGTGAGACAGGGCTGTATCCTGGGACCTTTTTTATTTACCCTATACATCAAGGGATTTGACAAGGCATTGGGAGCTTTAGGGGCGGATAGCCCAAGGATAGGTCACAGAGGGTTCCTAGTCCTGCTCTATGCGGACGACGCAGTGCTCTTGTCACGCACTGCGCGGAGCCTGCAGCACCTTATTGATGGCTTGGTGGTTTTTATGGAGAACCTGGATCTGTCCGCTAATCCTCTAAATCTTACATCATGGAGATGGGAAGAAGATCAGGCAGGAATTTCACCTTTAGGATTGGCACCCACTGTCTACAAAAAGTGAAGGCATTCTCTTATTTGGGAATTCTATTCGATAGCCGCACCAGGTTTAATACGCTGACAGATGAGAAATGTAGTTTCCTTATTAGCTCCTCTGGGGCAATCATGAATTTTGCACATAGGTTGGGTCGTTGGGCCCCTGAGCAAATCCTGAACTTGTATAGGGCCATCTGCAATGGAAAAACGCTATATGGTAGCGAGGTATGGGGGTTTATTGATTCATCAAGGATCCAAATAGAAGAAAATAAATTCCTCCGACGGCTTCTCAGAGTTCCCCAGAGTACCCCTTCTTATTCAATTCATGAAGAGCCAGGCCTCCCTTACATTAGAGATGGGATCCAGTTGAAACCTCTTACCTGTTGGTTAAAAATTTGGACCAACCCGGAAGCCACCTTGAGTAAGCAGATAATTAGTGATTGCCTCAGCAGGGAGCATGGGCATAATATACCTTGGCTCAAATATGTAAAGGAGACTCTATCTGGCCTGGGCCTTGCTGATTATTTTAATAACCCGAAATCGTTGGTAGCACGGGATAGGGTGGTTGTTAAGTCTGCATTTCTAAAGAGAAAGGCCTCCAGCAGAGAAGACATGGAGTTGGTAAAACCAACTGTGAGAGCCTACCCATTGGCTAAATCTAGACCAGGAATGGAACCATACCTGTCTTACCTACACAATGCCCAGGATAGATTCCTGATCACCAGATTTAGGCTGAACCTACTTCACCATACGCTGGGGTGTCCTTCGGGGGTTTTATCATCTATTGAGTTGAGGGGCCCCTGCGGCTGCGACTATAAGTCTCCGCAGGACATGCTCCACTTTGTTTTACTGTGCCCCTATTATGCTCACCCCAGGAAGCGGTTCTTAAAGAGCAGTTTGAAGACTGCTAGGTTCAAACACGCAAAGGTGGCACTGTTGTTTTTGAAACTGTCTGACTAGCCTTTTACGCTTTTTTGTACTGTTAATTTTTTAAGGATGGCTGCAAGATTAAGAAACGCCATAGACACAGGATGATGATAGTGGTCGCTTATACTTACTTCTACCCTTTGGGCCTAATGTCCATGATAACCTTACATTATTTGTAACCATATGAATTTTTATGCCCCTGGGGATCACCCTTTTAATATGTTTGATTTATATTTCCCTGGTTTTGAAACTGACCCTCGTGAATGTAATTTGCCCCTGTGTATCAGATAATTTTTAACTGTTAGTTTATTTTTAATCTTATCATCTGCCTCGTTTTGCACTGAAACTGGCTAATTATTTGTATTAACCGACTGAGTACTTGACAATAAGTTTTATCTGGTGTGTTTTAACTGATTTGTATTGTACTTTTATGGTACTGCTGTATACCGAATAAAGTAAGATGATGATGATGGTGACTAATTTCCAGCTGTTCTTGCCCGCAGGTGTGGGTGATAAAACTTAAATATCTATAACTAGGAATTGTTGTATTTCTATCTAGGACCCTAATTCGATATTCCCGATTTATGCCCTTATATGGCTATAACAAACAATATCCTTATAAAGGCATAAGAATCATATCCATATTTAGTAGTAGCCCACACAGTCCAAATTAAGCAAGGCTACTTCCCCAGACTCCTAGAAAGTACAACGCGTTCTTTAAACAAACCAAGCCTGCAGGAGCTCGGGAAATCCCCCTGCTCTTGTTTTGATTTGCACAAGAACTCCTGGAGTCCAGAAAGAACTGTTAGTTCTTAGTGACGTCTTATGTCCAACCTTACCTCAAACCCGGCACCTTTCAGGTATAAATATACCAATGTTGCCTTAAGCAAACACACGGTGGTTTGGAGCAGAGCAGCTATCTACTTGCCCGATAGCCCAGCTGATGCGAGAGCCCACGGACACCACACCTCCCTTTTGACGCACTGAGAAAGACGCTGTCTTTTTCTCCAGCCGAGAAAATCCAGCTCCGGTGTTTCCAGCCACCCTTGCGGGTCGCTGCGATATCGAGTCCTGAGAGAGAGATACCAGACCTCCTGCATTCTATTACCCAAGTACAGAGCTGACTAAACCCCTCAAAGAGAATTCTTGATTCAGATTCTTGGCAAAACCAACTTAACTTAAACTGCTACTTACTTACTCCTTCCCACCTATTAGGCTTAGGTCAGGTACACCGGGGTAGGCGTATTTAGAAGCACCAGTTGAGTACATTAGTCAATGTTTTATGTATGTATATATTTTATCTATTTTAAAGTATCATATGGCTAAGAAACCATATCAATGCTTTTACAGTATTATTTTATAATACTCCTTTTACTGTACGCACTTTACTTTACTATAAGTATTGCAATTGTGGCCATTCATTTCTCTTGCATGAGAAAGAAGACTGCTCAATAAATAACACCTTTTATTGAAAACGCCCGTCTCTCTATTTCTCTGCACTCTGGTGAAACTAAGTATGCACAATTGACTGAGTGAAATAGCTGTCTATTGTTTTCACACGACTCTAGAGATACACTCTTATTCTGAGGGAGCAAAGTTGTCATGCTTTATGGTTGCCAGAAGCGAATCCCTTCGTGTCTATCCAGGGAAGTTAAACTCCTCCTTGTTTACTCGAGAAAGTTTCTAGTGACCTCTGAGCTAGCTGGCAAAACTAATTAAGTCTAATATAGTCAGTAGAGACCTAGTCGACCTCAGTCATACGTCTACACTGCTATTTATATTATTCCAATGCGCAGAGCCTATTGGGAATATAGGAACTACACTACATGGCGCCCAACGTTTGGTAAGGCGATAAATCTAACGCAAGACGTTAGAGTAACTCACTCGTGCTTTTTCATACAGACCCTTTTCCCGTAAAAACTCCAATAGACGTCTGGAGTGGGTAAAAGGTTAAAATCCACCGGAACTTAGTAGGAAGAGATTCCTATGTATAGTTTTTGGTTTAGTCAACGCTGAAGGATACAGTGTTCCAAAATATTGTGCACCTAATCTTTGTTTCCCTTGAAACTTGATCTGCAACAAAACTTTCCTTCAGTAACATGGTGGAAAGTGAAGACGAAAGGGAGGCAGCTAGAATAACAGCTCAACTCCTAGCGGATGACACAAGTCTCCAAGAAAATGACCCGAATGTTATACTCATTCCGGCAAATATAAGAAGAACTATAACTATTAAACTTATAGAAAATGGACTGACATCACGAGGTGGTACAGTCATATTCGTGGTAGAGGCCCATGAATATCGGCAGACAGAGGTATTCTATTCATGGATACACTTTCCAGCAGCAAACGCTGTAACAAAAGAATTCCACTATTACAAAACAGAGAAACCTCCGGATGATTACACTCCTTTCGAGGATGTGGAAATCCCACTAAATTACCAAGAGCACTTGCTCTGGTTTAAGGGCGCCCTAAAACATCAAAATCACATCACCAGGCTCTGTCCACTAGGTAGACCAGGAGCCACGTGGTTGGTTCTAGCCAGCTACACACCACATCCCGACATTGAAACAATGACAGACCGGGAACTTTTAGCTCAGCTAAAACTGCTAATTAAAATACATAGACAATTGGTCCAATATGTAATGCGGACTTCAACAGTCCAACCAGCAATAAAACGTCCACAAACCACCCCTCACCAGGGGAACACAAATAAAATTACACCACAGAACATACAATCATGTCTTGGTAAAATACCCTCAAAACGGGAACAAATTCCATTCTGGTTAGCACAAAAAATCACTCAAATAGAGGCAGTATTTCCTGATACTACTCCTACTGAGAAACACAGAATTCTGACTATCTGTCTTCCACTTGGGATTGCACCACATGTGGAGGACTGTGACACTTGGGGCACTGTCTTTGCTTCCATCTACACAAAAACACATGGCGTTCCATCCATGGCGGTAATACCAGATGTACTAAGACAGATTCAAAATGAATACAGTCCAAAACCTGCTTTAACTCTGGGTATGAAATTACTAAAAGACTTCAAGCAGGTCTCGGCTATATTATTAGCCAACATAAAAGGAGAAGCAGCATCTGTGGCAATCCGCCAGAAATTGAAAGAAACAGATATAGCAGAACAACCATTTGAACTTGCCAGAATCATAGAAAAATCCTATGAAGAACTAGGCAGAGATAGTTTGGGTGGGAAACCAGTAAAACCCCAACTAACTGAAAATCCTGAAAAAACTTTTATTAAAAATAATCTAAACACTCCAAAAAAGAGTTGGGATGGTAATAAACAATCCACTCCCAAAGAAAAATGATTCCAGTCCAGAGGAAGGTCTCCTCAACGGAGAGAAAGATCTCCAGACCGAGGAAACAAGTCTCCCCAGAGGGAGTCCTCTGAGAAAAGATACAACCTTAGAGATAGGGATAAATTGAGCAAACCTGATAGATAACAAGATGTTGATACACGTCCCTCCCAATCTTTTCAGACTTCCTCGTAGAAATCGGAAAGAAGAGGACGGTCAGAACACAGGGAAGAGCACGTCAAGTCCAAAGACAAGAACCTGCTCATCAAAGTAAAAAATTACAATTTCCAAGAAAGAAGGTAGCCAGTATTAAAATAATTAAACATGCAGAGGATACTGAGGACACACCTGAAAAACGGAGAGTGGGCCCAGACAATGCTAGACAGCGCAGCAGAAGTGACCATAGCTCGCAAGATCCTGATGAATCTTCTGGAGACAGTGGACACGAATGAATACATTCAAGTGGAAACTGCAGACACCAGAGTTAGAAAACCTCATAAAATATACGAAATAACATTGCGTATAGAGGGAGATAAGACTAGGAAAGTAAGGGGTCTCTTTTGGGATAACCTTTCGAAAGGCTATGACATCCTTTTAGCTGAGAAGGACTGGCCACCAGAGTTTGTCAGGGAGTGCCCTCTTGGCGAAGAAATGATTATGCCTGCCTTCTCAAATCATATTTCAATTCTTAAATAATCCACATATGCAAGAAAATGGGCAGTGGCCCAAGCTCCAGCATTATATAAAAATCATGTAGGATGGGATGAGGATTCTCCTCCTCACAAAATCCAGTTAAATTGTCAACCCACTGCACAAAGGCAGTACCCAATTGAACAAGAAGCTAAAAAGCAAGTCAGGGAGATATTAGATCAACTTGAATACCAGGGGGTGATTGAAACATGCACCTCGCAAATGAAGAATCCTTTGTTTCCTGTCTCCAAGCCAGACGATTCGTATCGTCTAGTTTTGGACTACAGACATCTAAACTCATGTTGGAAAACGTTTGCAGTACAAAACTCACACAGTGCAGCACTAATGAATAACATCGTGCGCAAAAAATAAAAAACGACATTAGACATCTCTAATGGATTCTTCTGTCAAAACATTGCACCTGAGAGCAGGTATTTGACCGCGTTCTCAATAATGGGGTCGCAAAAACACTTCTGTCGACTCCCACAGGGATTCAAGAATAGCCCAGGATTTTTCTCAGCAAGGGTAACAGAGTTACTACAAATATATGATGATGAGGCATTATCTTATGTCGATGACATCTATCTCACAGACGATGACCTGGAGACTCACTTGAAAAGAGTGAACACCATAATACTTGGGTTCGCTGCTGAGGGTTACAAATTCAACTTTAAAAAGTCACAAATTGCCCATCTAACTGTCCTATTTTTAGGATATGAATTATCAAGTGAAGGCAAAAGCCTAGCAGACACCTTCTTAGAGAAGTGCGCTGTACTCCAAGCACTAAAAACGCTGAAGAACTTACAATCAATACTAAGTTTCCTGAATTTCGGAAGAACATACATTCTAAATTATGCCGAGAGGGTTAAACCTCTCTATGAATTAATAAAACCTGATTTCAAACCAATCAATTGGACTCAGAAACACACAGAAATTTTAAGATCATTGCAAACAGACATGTTAGCTAAAACAAAATTGCGAACTCGCGAAAACGTACGCAACCTTGTAATCTGAGTTATCCCAGGAAGATGCGGATTCACGTACCTAACCTCTAATGAGGGAGAAACGGTACCAATAGCTTACAAATCACACTTGTACACACAAGCTGAAATGAAATTCAGTTCTACTGAAAAAATTCTAATAGCGGTTCAAACTGAGGTAGCAAAAGAAAGAGCCCAAGCACAAGGCAGAAGAATAACTGTTTTACCAGCAGAATCAGCCCTTGAGGCATTAACAAGTCCACGCAATTTGACTGCTGTGGCATTAAATCCGAAATGGATACATTGGGAAAATTCTCTTGCTACAGAAGACGTGAAATACTATTTTGACCCGAAAATGAAAAAACTAGAAGATCTAGAATACGAAGAAGAATATCCTCTGCCAATCAAAATTCTGCCTCTCGAACAGTACACATGTGTAATCTATATGGACAGATTTGCACAATATTACGATGTAGTGAAAAAATCCTACAACGCAGCGTGCGCGATTGTTAAAGGTCGCTGGCGCTGTGGTAAATTCAGACCAATAGTCACCAAAACTGAATCACTGAGAAACTGTTCAGCTCAGCGAGCTGAAATCAGATCTTTAAAGATGGCGCTTGAAAATGCCGATCGTGAATTCCCGACACTAATAGTGTGCGATTCGCATTTTTGCGTCAGGTCTTACAATAATGACTTGCAGAACTGGGTTCAAAATGATTACAAAGATGACACAGGTGCCACAATAAAGCATAAAAAGCTTTGGGAACAGGTAGTTCTTTTGCAGAAAGAACTACAAAAGACTCACGTGATACATACACTGAGTCATCAACGTGATGGCGTTCACGTTGCAGGGAATTCATTGGCTCTCAGAGCCACAGCGGAAGCAGCTCAACCAGCTTCCGTAGCCACAAAAAAGCGTTCAGAAAAATACATAGACGGGGAAACCATGATGGCGGTAAAAGCGTCTTCAAAAGGCGACTATGCAGCATTACCTGTGAACTATCCACTCATTAATACATACATAATTGATGCAAACTCCGTTCCTTTTGCTCAAATCCCTGGAGTGGGGGGTAGAGTAATTCCAAACACGAACAGGAGAGTCTTCTTGATTGAAGCGGCACACGTGGGTGAAGGTCTAAGGCACCAAGAGATCAAGAAATCTCTTAAAGAATTACAATCAGAATACTGGTGGCCGGGGATGAGCCTGCAACATTACAAATTTGCAATGGGCTGTCCAAACTGAAACAGAGATCGCAGTCGTGAACCGGACCAGACTAGTGCCAGGATTCCTCTATTAGAAAGCATAAGGCTATCTATACGCAAAAATCCAGAAGGAGAAATGCGTCCCCATAATATTTAAGACTAGATTCACTTAAAATGTAGACATCAGCGCTCGGCTGACGCCAGAACTGTTATAATAGATTTGCGAGTCTTTATCGGCACATACGCAATTGGCATGCTACATTCTGACCAGGGTCCTGCTTTTAGCTCTCGGGCTTATAAGGAGGCCATGACCAGCATGGGCATTGCATTGTGGTACTCTTGTCCCTTCCATCCTGAGGGAAATGCGGTAGTGGAAAGAAAAAAACGGGACATAAAGCAATCTATAACAACGAGGGTATTAGGTTCGGGTGATGGGTGGGTCCAACATTTAAGAAGTGTCCAACGTAGTCTTAATATTCTGCCAAGAAATTCTCTAAAAGGTCTCAGTCCGTACTAACTATTGTTCGGTACTAGAATGCACATTAAGGATCTTGATAGTCACACTTCAGTGGTAGAAGAAAAATCCTTTGATATCAAAGACCGTTTGGCTGTTTTACAGGACCTAAATAAAACAAGAAAAAGCCTGAGCAACATAAAGTTAAAACAACAGCCAACAGCCACTGAAGAAAATCCACCTGTCCCAGCAAGACCTGTCTGGATTCCAAAGATTGGGGATCTGGTCAGAGAAAAGATCGCGGTGAAGAAGGAATTTGGGCCTTCTTACAGAAAAGCAGTACCTGTCTTAGCTGTCAGCGGAACAAGATCAGTTGTACTACCGCCCCTTGCTGGTAAAAAGGAGAACCGAGTTGTATCCATCGACCTGGTAAAACCACAATCATGTGGCCAATAATAAGTAGTAGGCCCAGTGGACTCCCAAGAAATAGCAGAATACCAAAATTTGCTACAATCCAAGAGGTTCAAACTGAGAGACTAATCACATTCGATAAACTTGCAGTGAATAAAAAAGGACTATGCAATAAAGCCATGGAACTTATGCCTCTTGAAACCCAAATTGCAATAGTTTGTCAAGAAACACAGTCTACAACGATGTAGCCTCAGACTATGCTGATTAAAACAAAGAAAAATCCAAAAGCAAATGAAAATTCTGAAGCAATTCCACCAATTGACAGAACTGCATCTGGCTACTTCATCGATTTCGATGACTTTTCTGAAGATCCAAGCGAGCCTGAAGAAACGCCAGCAACAAAAACTTTCAAAGACAAAGTAACTGAACTCTTTCATCAACTAAAAGAAACCTATCTGATTTCACCATGGATTGAATTTTGGATTGTGTTAGGTGTACTTTTTCTCCTGCTTTGGCTCATCATGGTTCTTTGTTTGGGACAATTCATTGAAGGAAAATACAGTACAATGGACACAGCAAGTCAGAACATCAACTTGGTCCTAAAGCCTCACGCATCCTCTCACATCGAGAAAAGAGAAATGTCATCATCAGAACATCACAGCCAATCCAATACCCGGTGCGGTAGCATGGGACAGTACTGATTATGACATTTTGGCCCGATTGAGCTCTTGAAATATCCACACCAGTTTAAGGTTTCCTTGAGTGACTTTGTAACACCAAGTACTTTCTCTGATGATTGGGACTTTGAAAATATTAATATTATGATGTCAGATTTAGTAATGTCAGCCAAGTTCACAGAACATGATTATTTACAGGGTTCATCAAATTATGAAGAAATGTATTGCTACAATCATTTTGGTCATCACTATTTGCATAAATCTGCTCAACCTAGAAATGTTTTTAATTATAACCAATGGGAACATTGTGCAACTCCGCCTAAAAGCAGCTCAAAAACGTTTCATGAGAAATTCCCATACTTTTCAGGGTTTAACACAAGTGATGCAGAAACGTTTTATTTTAAAATGTTAAATAGGACAGGAATGAAAACAATGTTGACAAATACTAAATTAATTTATTCTGAAACATTTTATGAAAAAATGACTACATTTGGTTTTGAATTCTGGAAAAACAACATTGAAACAAAAACCATCTGGGGTACAAAAGAATGGCTGGTCCAAGGTCTAGAAGCATTATTTAGAGCCTGCATGATCCCAGAACAAATAATATTCTTGAACGACACCATTCAACAGACTACTTGTCTTGGCCTAGCTAAGATAAAAGACTTAAACAAACCATCTATTCCGAAGCCCATACCTGATAGTAACAGCACTACAGATGTGGAGATAGACGTATCCCATATTTTATACCAAAACAGAACACATCCTGATTGGAAAAAATGGTTGATCTGGCCCACAGACACAAATAACTGTCAAGATAGATTCCTGAACAAAACACAGGGGTTCAAAATGACCAGGCCAGACCCAAGTTACTCCCAGACACAACATCCAGGAGTAGTTACAACATACAGTGTAGGGAAACTATGCCTCGAATGGCTACAAAAATCCACACTGACAGAAATTAAGCAACACTTGACTTTACTTAAAGACAGTGCTGACTTGCGTGATTTCATACTGGGACCACGCAAACAGCGTCAAAAACGTTTCATAGCGGCCGGTATATACGCTGCATACAACGAGGCTTGGAAAGTAACACAAATTGAAACAGCAGAAAAAATACGAGAAATTGATCGTATTATTTGGAGAAATCACTTTCTGTTGTGGACAATGGGTTCATGACTCTGTCCTCCAGAATATATTCACTGGACAGTATTGTATCATCTGCTATTGATATAATAGAGCAGGACTTGCTAATGTTACAACATGGTCAGTCCCAATTGCGTTCTATTGTACAGCTTGGCTGGATTTTGCAAAATCTGCGTTCAGGCTACATGCCATGGCGTTTAATCAACACAACGTCATTATTCTCTATCTTTAACCTTACTGATAAACAAATCAGTTTGGCACAAAAAGGAGCAGACTATACGATTCTGAGCATTGAAAAACTTGAGAGATTACCATTGACAATGTCAGAAAGATCGGTCATTGAATGGATAATACACGGAATAATTACAATTCCGATAACAACTTTCCAATTTAAATATTGCCAACAGTATATACCAGCGGGCCAGTATGGAAGGTTGGGTAAAGGATACATCAAGTCAACATGGAAATTACCTTATACACACAAATGTTATAGTGAAAAGAAAAAGGAGGTATTTCTTAGTGGTAACAACTGTAAAAAATCGCTAAGCGGTACACTTCTGTGTCAAGGTATTAACTTGCATGGAGCCTGCGAAGGGTCTTCGAATAACCTTTCATGTCACCTGCACGGCACTCCTGCAACACAGATAGAGCCATTCTTTAGACAACTTTCCAACGGCAGCTGCGTTCTAATAAATGACCACAGCTGTTGTGGCATGGTGCCAGGAAGAGCCTATCTCGTGAGCGTTAGTTCCATGGTCACTTGCTGTATGCAAGTATTGTATCCAAACAGCACTCCAGACATGGAGGCGGCAATATGGCCTTATTTGAATATCTCTTCCATTCGAATTGATACTTTAAGCAGAATGAAGTCTGCTCTTTTACAGACAACTGTGCCTTTGACCTCGTCCAAAGAAACGTATGATCTGCAAGTTGCAAGGACAACGGCAGAGATACATTCCCTATTATCAACAAATTGCCCCATGCATTTCGTAGAAATGTTAAGCCAAATTTTAAACATGTCTGATAACAGTGGCATCGCACATGTATTTAAGACAATTTTTTCGGGACTGTTAACACCCTTCGAAACAGTTCTGGGCATCTTTCCTAATTTTGTCCATTCTGTCTTTGGCGGCCTACCTCTACTTTTGGGACACGTGGCAGGAATTTTATTTTTGATCCTTCTGCTTCGATATGGCAAGCCAAGCCGCAGACAGGACTCCAGCAACGCTATCGGAACCGCATAACTAAAGTCCTCGGATTAGCCCGGCTAAGAGATCTAAATATGACCTGGTTTCTTTCATTCAGACCAATCTGGCAAAATTGCATCTTACCTGTGCTTCAATGTATGCAATGCGGAGAAGAATGCATGTTGGACGTCTGTCTTACACTACCATCAGCAGTATGTATTGTAAATGTATTGCGACTTATATAGCGCACGTATCACCCGAAGGTATCAAGGCGCTTGCTTAGGGAACCCGTCCTGGTATTCCCCTGTAAGATAACCCGGCAGGGTATCCACAAGGTGAAAGCCAGGCATCCCGCCGCGAGGGGCCGTAGTGGAGATTAAGCAAGCTATTGCCCAGAGTCGCAGAGTGTGACCCCGTGAGTCAAGCAGGCACCAGAGTGAGAATTGTCGAGTCCGTGGAATTTTTGAGCCCGAGACCCACCGAGGCGGGGAATCGAACCCTGGTCCACGGCTGATCTCAGCTTCCGGGTCTGCCGCCTCTAACCACTGAGCCACACTTCTCCACCAATGGATACAGATACCTTGCTAAGTCCTGTAACAGCTCAGGCATTGTGTTGTCCCCAGCGGCTACCTATCCTGATGACGGCATTCGTTGAGACTTCACCACTACGAGTATGTGGCAGTGGAATACGAGATGAGAGCAGCATCACACAGGTTCAACCTTCTGTGAGCATTGCTGATCCTGACATCGATGATAGCAATCATTCTCACTCATGCACTGTTTCGGCATTTTCAAACTTGGTCGAACTTTCACCTGATGTTGTAGATCAATTTTTTGCGAGTCTGTCTGATATGATGTTCTCCCCTGAACAAAAAGAATAACTTTTTAAACAACGAGCACACAGCGTTCCCTGAACTCTGAATTCGGCCTTCAGTTTTTGATAAACACAGCTACTTAAAACATTTGGAACTATTTTTCCCCTGAAAGCGAAATTATTTTTCTTTCACTTCCAAAATATTTACCTTTTTTTTTTGGGCACATGCACTCTGCTTAAAGTAGAACTATTCTTAGAGAACAGAGCTTCTATTTTAGGAACTCTAGAGACAATATTTTACCTCAGCCTCTAGCATATGTACAGAATTTGTATTAATATGTGATGGAATGGTCTCGACCTTCTTTTCTGTATTAAGAGCCCTTTCATGTGTAATTTTCGCAATTCATTCAGCTGATATATATATGCACTTAACTGAATGATACAACTGCTTGAAAAGCGTACAGTACCAATACTCATTTTTTGTGTATTTACCACATACCATTTCAAATGCGATTATGTATTTTGGGGTGGGTTGGAAAACACATACATCGTTATATGTTTACTATTACTTAGTTTTAGTAATGATGGACATTAGATCGTGGAGTGGGTGTTGTATTTCTATCTAGGACCCTAATTCGATATCCTTATAAAGGCATAAGAATCATATCCATATTTAGTAGTAGCCCAGACAGTTCAAATTAAGCAAGGCTACTTCCCCAGACTCCTAGAAAGTACAACGCGTTCTTTAAACAAACCAAGCCTCCAGCAGCTCGGGAAATCCTCCTGCTCTTGTTTTGATTTGCACAAGAACTCCTGGAGTCCAGAAAGAACTGTTAGTTCATAGTGACGGCTTATGTCCAACATTACGTCAAACCCGGCACCTTTCAGGTATAAATATACCAAGGTTGCCTTAAGCAAACACACGGTGGTTTGGAGCAGAGCGGCTATCTACTTGCCGGAGAGCCCAGCAGATGCGAGAGCCCACGGACGCCGCCCCTCCCTTTTGACGCACTGAGAAAGATGCTGTCTTTTTCTCCAGCCGAGAAAATCCAGCTCCGGTGTTTCGAGCCACCCTTGCGGGTCGCTGGGATATCGAGTCCTGAGAGAGAGATACCAGACCTACTGCATTCTATTACCCAGGTACGGAGCTGACTAAACCCTTAAAGAGAATTCTTGATTCACATTCTTGGCAAAACCAACTTAACTTAAACTGCTACTTACTTACTCCTTCCCACGTATTAGGCTTAGGTCAGGTACACCGGGGTAGGCGTATTTAGAAGCACCAGTTGAGTACGTTAGTCAATGTTTTATGTAAATATATATTTTATCTATTTTAAAGTATCATATGGCTAAGAAACCATATCAATGCTTTTACAGTATTATTTTATAATACTCCTTTTACTGTACGCACTTTACTTTACTATAAGTATTGCAATTGTGGCCATTCATTTCTCTTGCATGAGAAAGAAGACTGCTCAATAAATAACACCTTTTATTGAAAACGCCCATCTCTCTATTTCTCTGCACTCTGGTGAAACTAAGTATGCACAATTGACTGAGTGAAATAGCTGTCTATTGTTTTCACACGACTCTAGAGATACACTCTTATTCTGAGGGAGCAAAGTTGTCATGCTTTATGGTTGCCAGAAGCGAATCCCTTCTTGTCTATCCAGGGAAGTTAAACTCCTCCTTGTTTACTCGAGAAAGTTTCTAGTGACCTCTGAGCTAGCTGGCAAAACTAATTAAGTCTAATATAGTCAGTAGAGACCTAGTCGACCTCAGTCCTACGTCTACACTGCTGTTTATATTATACCAATGCGCAGAGCCTATTGGGAATATAGGAACTACACTACAGAATGACTCTTGCACTTCTATAGTCAACTTTACACTATGCAAGTTATGTATTTAAATAAACACCTTTGTTCCAGCCAATGGTCCTGGTTTTGGTTGATAAATAATCTAGGCCACATTCCAGGCTACCATTTTTTCTTCAATGGGTCACCCCAAGCACTAAAGAAACGAATGCAAATCAGATTTTGTGCTAACAAAACATAACTAGTCCAGGCAGAAGTTCCTGACAGTGCTCTCTCTGAAGAGCAAATATAATCCATCCATGACCAGTT
Organism: Lissotriton helveticus; assembly: GCF_964261635.1. Taxonomy (NCBI): domain Eukaryota; kingdom Metazoa; phylum Chordata; class Amphibia; order Caudata; family Salamandridae; genus Lissotriton; species Lissotriton helveticus. Next base: position 1,707,090,651 of record NC_136065.1, on the reverse strand, counting down.
CGGTTTTGTTCGGCCTCATCACTGAATTTACTCCTATGGCACAGTGAGCATGGAACCTTTGTTGGGGGATACTATTTCTATAGGGTACCTTGCAAGTATCTCGCTGAGAAAAATATAAAGATGATTAGACGAATTCTTGAAATAATCGCAGACACTGGTGATTACTCTGAACCACATTCCAATCCATCATGTATTTGCTCTCTGGACCATTGCAGACAAAACCACTGAAACTTGTCCAGCAGCTCTCCCACTCTAGAAAAGTTTAAAGTCTGCAGATATAAATACAAGAAGGAGGGGATTCTACCAGGGCAGGTGGCAGTTTCTTTGAATTAACATACATTGCATATTGATGTTGACTTACAGAGCAGAGGACTCTGAAAACTTGCAGGAGAATTTGGAAGCCGTCATGGCAATTGCCAGCTTTACATATTGTGACGCTGGTTTCCTTGATTGCATTGTTTGCTTTAGACACAGAGACAGTTGGCATGGGCATGGTAACTGCGCTTAATATAATAATTCGGTGCGAAAGCAGGCACAGATATCTTTCTGTTATAAATTGTATTTCTTTCGGTCACCATTCTCGTAGCCACATACGTAATGTGCTGCAGGAAGCAAACAATGCTCTTGAGTTTCTACCAAACTATGCACGGGTGTTTGTTCAGAACGTATCTTAAAACCAGTAGCGTTAATAATCAACGCATTTGGGAAGCTAGCTGTGTTGTAAGTTAAATGATGTGGGTGGCTGTTTATCACACCTGTCTGTTAAAGAATCCGAGCGTCCGCAGAGAATACTCATTTGGTGCAATGCAGGTTTTGTTTCAACAATTTTTCAAGGGCTGCAGTTGCTAGCCACCCTTATCGTGGAAAATTATCTTCATGAAAACATGGCACTAAACAAGACACAGTGGAATTGACGACAACAATTTCATTAATCGTTCTGATCCCTTTATGCTCTGAAAATAGTATTTCCCTAGGCGTGTGTTTTGACTCTCACTCGCCATTACCAGGCTATATAAATGGCATTAGTTAGTTGCTCTTCGGAAGCTGACTGATTTCTTTAAATGACAGAACACTGAGTGAGGAAAAGGTAGGTGTTAGGCCAGTTTCCATTTTACTATTTACATGTTAATGCCAAGAGAGTACATTACTACTGTGCCTTAAACAGTAGTACAACCAAGAGGAGTAGCCAGAAAGTTAAAACACTCCCTACTTTGAAACAATTCTTTAATAGGCACCGTGCATGTGGCAAGTAAGCCCGACACTTCCTAGAATTATTCTCCACCTGTAATCCCTCATATTTATCCTTTAATTCTCCCATCCTTCCATTGATCCATTTTTTGATTCTTCACCTCATTCTTTTGTTATTCCAGTAATCCAATGATGTTCCATCCATCCATCATTCAACTGATTCATTCATCTATCCTTTCAGTGATAACCCCACCTTTTCATCTTTCTATCCATACGTCTGTTCCTCATGCCATCCATCCAATGACCATTTCCTTCAGACATCTATCCATCCTTTCCGGCTTCCATCCATTTCCCCTTACACCCTTTCGTCCAACCTTTAACTAATTGATCCTTTCACCTCCCCATCCAAACGTTCAGCCTTCCAGTCCTCCATCCTTGCTCCCTTCCTTTGTCGTTTTCAATCTTCCTTCCTTTCCCTTTTATTTTCAAAGTCTATCGACCATAATTTTTCAATTTTCTCGTACTTTTTCTCATTATCTTTCATCACCTACTCACTCTATTTACTGCTCTATCTGTTCTTTTCAGATGTGTTCATTATTTATGTTTCCTTTCCTGGGGCTAAAGTAACAGCACCTCTTCGTCTTGCCCTGCTCTTGGAGCCTTTTATGGCACATTGTCTGTACGCCTGCCAACAGAACATGCCAATTATAATTCGAATCAACTTTCAATTGGTCACATATTACTGTGCCATTTGGTGCAGCATCCACCTCCACTTAGGCTGGCAAAGCGTGGGGTTCCCTCCTCTCCTGAGTACAACAACAAAGTAAGGAAGAGACTTGAGTGGTCTTGAAAGCTTGCAGCTAAAATATGAATTGGAATGAGGTAACTCTGCAAGATGGCATGGGATGTTTTCGTTTAGCCCAAAATTGTAATTCAAAATTAGATTTATATTATTACCATTTTCTTTACTGTCTTCCACTAAGAAACATATATATATATATATATATATATATATATGTTTTACTTAACAATATTAAGCCAGTTATCGCACGTAAAATGATAAAACACTGCAGATAAAATCTTAAAGGATTTTTTTCCAAATGGAAAGAATCTTAAAAATCTAAATTCGCGTCAACTTCTCTTATGTATAAAATAATATTATACGAGTTTATTACAACTGTACAGACAAGTCGTAACTGATTATTTCAACAGATCTATGACTGTAGACTCTTAGTCTAGTAATCAGAACTGCCTACCATTCTGAGCTGGGCGGCACTAAATTATTGCTGAAAAGGACATTGCTCTATATTTTATTTCCTGAAAGTGTATACAGAGGAACGTATCAATTGGTCTTTTTTTCTAAATAAATATGAATATCCCCAAAAAATAAAATCACCCTATCCCCACTGCTGGAATTTCAAATAAAGAAAAAGCATTTTTTTCAGAGATGAGATGAGAATAAAGCAAAAACTAGTGATCCAGATAAGCTTCCTTCTGTCATGGGATGCCTCTTTAAAAAAATGTAATAATACGCAAGTAGGTTAAATACCTTTTCGACCAAATCAATGTAGGGATAGTACGTTCATAAAGATGCATTAAGAAGGCTGTGTTTCGTTAAGTAAATGTATGTATGATATACCATAACTGAATAAATGCATTATGTTGCCTTACAGCTGGCAGTAACAGCTGCTAAGTGACACCCACTGGACAAGCTTAGTAAAAAAAAAACAGGTCCTGATTCTTCCACACAAGGGATGAGTAAGTGACATATTAAGACATGGTTTGACTTTTAGTTCTGGAAAAGTTGACAAATAACGTCGATTTGTAAGCATTCTTAAAAAACTTCACAAAACGTTCACGTCCTGGAAACGGTCATATAATCATATCAGTCAAAGGATGGAGTGAATTAATTTCCGCAGCGGAAAGGTAACTGCACCCCTAAATTAATGAAGGTTTGTGGAAAAGGTGCATGGGTTTTCTGGGGGTCGGGTGGGACTGTGCTGGGAGAAGAATGACCTTTTACAGCTTGACAGGTGTATTTCTCGAAAACTCTATAATATCCAAAAGCCTAAATGGACGTTGAAGCAGGCAATCTTCCAAAATAATTTAATGTTTTTTTTCGTGAACTGAGATTAGTTCGGGATGATGCAATTTTCATGATTTCAAAGCAGTTTTTCTCCATAATCTGTAGTAAGGGAATACTGGAAAATGCCAGTCTTCTGCTGGTCACAGGTCTAGTTGTCTTTTTTTCCACCAGCCGGCAAGTTAATGCGCTTTTGCAATATCAGGATGCCTCAAATGTGAGTTCAGTTCAAGACTGATTGGGCAGTTTAGAAAACAGTCATACAGGTACAATAATACAATCCGAACAGAGCATAAAACAATTATTCAAATCTTCATAATACAATCCAGCTAAAATATCATGCACCCGATGGGCTAAAAAGCTAAACTATTTCTAGTACATGACGCTTGTTCTCAAGTTCATCGCTTGCTGAATAAAGGAGCAAACTTAAAACATACTTAAGATCATACATCCAATTAAATACACGGTTAAAAAGATATTGAATACATAGCACTTTTCCTCCAGTTCATAGCTTTCAATATAAAAAGAGCAACATTAAAACATACTTTATGGTCATTCAATGCAAGCAAGAACTTAAGATTTTCTTTATGACTTCTAATATTCTGTGTAACAAACAGCGGTTTCAAATAACGCTAAGCTTGGAGTATAGATTGCAAAAGGGCATAAAGTGCAATTCTCTTTGTTTTCTAATACTGTCACATCAGGAGAAGTGTGGCTCACTGGTTAGAAGCGGCAGACCCTGAAGCAGAGGTCGGCCCGGGACCAGGGTTCAATTCCCGACGCGGCAGGGTCTTGGGTCAATGTCCGCGGACTCGATAATTCTGGCTTAGGTGCCTAGCTAACCATGGGTCCCACTCTGCAACTCTGAGCAATAGCTTGCTTAATCTCCACAACGGCCCCAGCAACGCCGGGGATGCCTGGCTTCACCTTGGGGTGCCCTCTCACAGGGAAAGCCAGGACGGGTTCCCCAGCGGTATACAGCGCCAGGACGCCATGTAACAGTGCGCTTTACAAGTATACATACACATGGCCAGGGGTCAAAAAAGAAGGGCATGACCTCATAGTAGGGAAAGCAATCAAGTAGTGCACAATTCCAAGTCTTAACCTGGATAAAACAAAACGGTGTTGAATGCTGGTAACATGAGTTAAATAATTTTGGAAGCCTTTCTTAAGCTCATGAGACATACAAAATGCTACAGTTGGCTTTGACTTCTCGGTACCTACCCAATGTTTAAATCTAGGTTGTAAGAACACAACCTTAATACTTTTATTGTATGAGGAGAACACTTGAAGGGGGTCAGACGGCACTGTTAAAATAAATATGGTGCTATAAGAAACATTGCCCAGTGCTGGACAATCTAAAATATTAGATGTGGTACAACTGCTTTCTTCTTCGGACCAAATAGACAACCATAGTAAAAGCGGTCTAACAAATATCAAATCCTCCAAATACAATAAGCCCACCTCACTGTGAGCAATCAGAGTTGATGCAGATAGTGGTAAACAGTGTAAGCGATTCAGAAAATTATAATTCTATACTTGCAATTGGCATAAAAGGGGTGTGGCCCCACAGACCACCTCATAATATGTGGTGGCCACAGGGCTGTAGCCACGGGGGCGCCAGGGGTGCCGGTCACCCCCATAATAATGCCTACCTCCCTAAATGAAACTGCAAGCATGTCAGAGATTGCTTTCAGAAGGAAAGCTTGCTCTGCAATGCTTATCGGGTTGGAGAGGTCATCTCATTCTCTGTGTTTAAAGTAGCATTGGTTTAGTCAGTGAATAAACAGTCACACTCAGCCCAGAGATCCTGTTGCTTGTATATGGGGACTGGCCAGGGTATGTCTGTCCTATGGGGCAATCTACCCGTAGCAGGAGGACTGATCTGACAGGTCAGTGGGTTGGCTATTTTTGGCTGTTTGTGGTCTGTTTATGGTCTCGAGGGCTGTTTTTTGCATTTGATTACTACAACCATTGCCTGCAGCAAGCAAAAATGCATGCATCTCCCATACTTTGCAAAACAGCTATACAGCGTGTATCTGCAAGCTCAAAACTAATCTGATAGATAAATATGGGGGTTTCTATCTGATTTGCTAATGAGACCATGTTTACTTTAGTTTTTGTGCCTATTTTCTGTCACAGTCTAACCCTGCGCCCGAGAAGGGAGACAGAGGTTCTGTCTTGTGTGATCCCATGACCGTGGCCTCAACACTTTTAAAAGAGAAAAGCAGGTCTTCGGAAGTGAGTTGATGAGTGAGGAATCAAAATTACTTTGCATTCTTATGAGAAAATTGGTGGAAGAGATAGGTTTCTTGTAGTGCTGCAGTGCTTATGTTTCTAACACCAGAGCCCTTCAAATCCCTCTTTGTTTGTTCCTGAAGATACAAAAATACCTTACATGGCTTCTATTTGAAGAAGGAATTTTCCACCCTCAGTCTTAGAAAAAAAATGTTTGCTCATTCCAACAGCTTATGTTAGCAAAGAAATACATGCTCTTATGTCCTAATAGATGTGCAGAATCACAGGGTTTACAGGATTGGGGCATGGTGTTAGTTAATTCAATGAAAAGAAAACTTTCAGTATTTTTCAGAGGACAGCATCAAGAGTTTGTGGATAGATGCATGCAAGGTCACTGCTTGCATTGGAATGGGGAGGGACAGCAAAGTCAACTTCAGGAAATTCAAATTATGGCCTGGTACCAGCTCTAAGCAGAACTAATTGCCGTGTCAAAGTCTGTATATTGTATTGGAGTGATATTGCCCTTCTTACCTTTAAGAAGGTGCCAAACGACGGGCATGTTTGTGTCTGCATATGTGTCCACTGATGTGTATGATGATGGATGAGTGTGTGTGCGTGTTTCTGTGTGATGGAGGAGGGGAGGAGAGGCTGTCTTTCTATTCCCAAACTAAGGGGTCGATTAGGATGGCGGTGTATCCGCATCCTCCGGGCCGGTGAAAGCAACCACCGGCCCGGAGGATGCGGATTCACCACCGCGGTCCCTTTAAACACCACCCGCCGCCAGATCAGGATGGCGGTAGGATCAGCGGCGGACGGCAGGTCCGTCCCCCGCTGATCCGCGGGGTGTAGCCTGCTATTTGGTGGCAGTGTCTGCAAGACATCGCCAGCCAAATTAGGAAGCATGTGTAAACATGCTTTTCCGCGGCGGTTTTTCCGCCGTGGAAAAGCATGTGGACCTTTGATTCTGGGGGGCCCTTGCCGGCCCCCAGGGTGAAGGGAGAGGTCAGGGTGCACATGGGGGGTACCTATGAAACCCCCCTGCATTTGCATGCACAAAGCGGCAGGCACCGTGCGGTGCCTGCCGCTTTGTGCATGCAAATGCAATGCATGCATTTTTAACATTGCGGGGATGTACGTCGTTACAATGCATACTTTAACAACGCATGCCTTTATGACGCAACTTTTACCTCTAAGACAGAGAAACCCTACCATTTTTCTTTATCCACTTTGACAAAGACCTCCAGTTCAATGTTAATTAATAGAGAAAATAACTTTCCTTGACTTCTTTGGTTCATCTCCTATTCCAACATGTTGATGTGTATGGTCATGTTTCCACTTTCACAGCTATCACTGCTCATCTCACTGGTATGCCTGTTTATTGGCTGAAGGTGTAATTAAAACACAAGAAACCTTTGTCTGTAGATAATGTCCAAAATCCTTCAATACCCGGCCTGGCGCTGCAGATTGCACGCTGATTAGGGGATTCTTTAATGCAACACTGTACAAAAGAATATGCTAAATTGAGTGTCTTCCTCAGCTGTCTCATTCCCTTTCCTGGAGGCAAGAAGAAATCTGCCTTGCACCGTGATTTGTTTTCAGGAGAACAAAAGACGTTCTGATGGCAAAGCATATGAGATAAATGTTAGGAGCTCTAAAGTTGAGCCAGGAATTCATTTTAGAGTATCAGGACAAAAGTGGGATTTTTGAATCATGGTTTCGGTGACCCTGCTGTGGCTCATTAGCATGGGCGTACAATAGGCCCCACAGCCCCCAGGGATTCTTTTTTGGTTCAGGCCCCTCACCCTCTAAGCCATGCCATTGCAGAATGTGTGCAATGGCATGGAATAAGAATTAGTTAAATTCTCTGGAAAGTCACTCTGTTTTCCCAAGCAGACCCCTGCAGTGGAAGGGGGGCCCCAACCATTCAGATGTCCCCCATTGAGCCCAAGACCAATGACTATCTGTGCAATCTGGGATACTCTGGGGTCCTTTATCACATTCTGCAAGGGGAGCATCATTTTGCCTTGTGCCACTGCTCAGTTGTTGTATATTTGTAATAAAATAAACCACCACAACATGGCTGCTAATTGTTAGTGACATGTACCCATGTTATTTCATGAATGGAGAAGTGACAGTGGTACCAGTACCACCCAATCGACTCTCCCCTTTTAGCCTGACACCTCTTGAAGCAGGAAGGGTGGTCCAGGACAATCAGTAATATGGTAGCATCTTCCTGTCTGTATCTGGTATTTTCAAGGTTACATTACATTTGGCTTTGAAACTTCTGTTAAAAACAAATCAAAGCGCTCAAGTCAACTAATGAAATACAAGTTACCTATCAATTTGTTGTGTACATTGAATCGTGTTTCTAGTTGATTGACGTTTATTATATAATAAGGATTACAAATGCCAGAATGCAAAAGAAAACTGGAATAGAAAAGCTACTACAACAAACAAAGAACACCTTTCGGTTGCACCAACAGTGCATGCAGCACACACAGACTTCAACATTTAGCACATCACTAAGCACAATACATATTAAGCAAAAAGGCAGATCACAGACGCAAAAATATATCATCACGATTACCGCACATATAAGCCTTGCATACTAAGCATATAGCACACACATGTCACAACACTACAAACAATACATATGGAAAACACACACACATCATGCACAGCTATATTTTCAGCCGCACTGTGTCTCTCCCCATAACTGATGCAGTTCTAGAAAGTGCTCCTATGTGAATCAGTTATTAATGCTTCATTACAAATTGGGCATTGTTATTGTTTACATACCATACCTCAATTTTCAGTGAACCTCTTCAGTCAGATCTATAGTAACTGGGAGTGTACCAATCCTGACCTGCAGCTTCAACAGGTCATTGAGAATATCACTTTTGTGCATGTCTTGCACCACACACAGTGGCCAAGGTTTTTTCTTTTATTTCTCTTTATTAATGTTTTCAAGCATGAAATATGAGAACTAGTTGCAGTATTGTTACTGGGACAGGACCAGTCTTACTTCAAATGGTTGCTAAGGCTTTTATTTAATACTGATAGGTGTAGTCCGCTCACAATAAAAATACATAAAATGGTTGAATCAGCAGTGGTGTAAAAACAGTTGCTCTCCTCGCCCAAATAAAATTGGCCATCATAGCACTGGATACTTTTATGAGTACCATTTCAGATGAATTGGCTTTCTAACAAATGTAATTGAACAGTGATTTACGACTGCAAAATGCACTATTTGACCCACTTGAAGAAGGCAGGCACTCTTGCTACAGTATTATTTTTTAGCATTGTCCATCCATTAGGTAGCTACTCCCACCAACGACTGCTACTGCAGGTAATTAAGTAGTTACATTTACGCCAAACTTAGGTGCATACATGTTTACATTCTCCAAATTTGAAGATAGATCTGCTATGAAGATAATAAAAAGTAATGGTGCCTGTTAAAACTGGGGTTTCTGTTTGGCAGTGGTGTGCACCTTGTCCAACCAGGAACTTCTACTCAAATGAGGGTGAGCTAAATTCACACTAAAAGATAACCTGTGCTCACCCTCCGTGACTTGGCACAGAACAGTCCGGATTATCTAAAGAGTCAATGAGTAAAGTATTTGTGTGCCAAACACACACACACACACACGCGCACACCCACACACACACACACACAAATACACAGTAACACAATGAAAACTCCTCAAAAATACTCCACACGGGTCTTGAAAACTAGACTATATTGTTATGAGTAAAACAAGATAAAAAAAAATCCAAAAAGTAGAACCAGAGTTATGGATTCTTAAAAATTAAGTCAAATATAGTGCCAAAAGTCATGGGGTGCCAACTGGGGACATCTAGTTGTGCTAGACGAGGGTAAATCCAAAGTTCAGACCAACCGTGATGGAAGGCAGGCCAGCAAGGGACTCATGCAGGTCCTGCTGAAAAGGTACCTTGGATGGAGGAAGTGTCAATGTTGAAGACTCGATGCAAGGATCACAGGAGATGCCGTGTTGTTATCGATCCCTGTGGATGGAGACGATGTGTCAGTTCTGATCTGCGCATTTGATGAAGGATTCACCGACGAAACCTTTTACGATGCCACAGATGCGTTATCATTGAGCCGAGCAGTTGTCAAGCCACGCAGTCTGTTGACATAATGTTGTCGAGGGTAACTGTGCCGGTGTCACAGGGCAATGCGTCGATGCATCTGTTTTGATCGATCAACACAGCAGAAATGGCTTTTCTAGGGCCTGGGACTGGATTGGCACCACTTGTCAAGGCAGGGCTCGTAGATGGCAGAGTCCAAGTGCTGGTGCAGGGTTGAAAGAAGTCTTCGATGGCCCAGAGACTGTAGAACAGGGGGCCAGTCAGCAAGCCCTTGGAGTCACTCTAGGTTCAAGTGAGATGGGTCCAGTCCTTGTCATTAACAGTGCATGGATCAGCAGGCAGCAGGGTAGCACAGCAAAGCCAAAAAGCAGTTATTTCAGAGCAGAAGTCAAGCAGAGTGGCAATCCTTGTAGCACAACAGTTTTCACTCGTGGTAGAGTTCTTCACAGGTCCTGTAGGGTCAGAGGCCCAGTACTTGCACCCAGTTGTGCCTTTGAAGTTGGGATGACTTCAAAGAAGGGTATTTGAAGTGCACACAGGTCCTTTCTTCCAATTTCTGGCTCCAGTGGGAAACATGACACTGCTTATTCAGGTGTTAACCCCCCCTCTTTTCCTGACCAGGAAGAGCTAGCAGAATGCACCTGAATGAAATATCTGACAACGACCCTTCCTCTGGTGTGGCTGTCTGTAGGGAATGAACATAGTGTAGCTATCACCCACCCTAGATGTGCATTGGAGACAGGCACACAGAGCAGCAAGAGCAGAGAAATGACTACTTTCTAAAAATGGATTTTCTAGAATAGTAATGTTAAACCCAAATTTACCAGTAAAGAGGATTCATCATTACAATTCCAAAGATATGAAACATGATGCAGCCACTCCTTTCTAATCAGGAATGACAGCTTAGAAGTGCATTACAGAATTTCCAATGCTAACCTATGAAAGGAGTAGGCCTCACAGAAGTGAAAAACATGGGGGTTTGTCACTACCAGGACATGCAAAACTTAACAGTACATGTTCTACCGTTTACTTACATAGCACTCTGCCCTATGGGCTACCTAGGTTCTACCTTAGGACTGACATATTTGTAATAAAAGGAATGTTTAAGGCTTAGCAAGTAGTTGTAAATGCCAAGTTGAAGTGGCAGTGAACTGCACATGCAGGCCCTGCAATGGCAGGCCTGAGACAGGTTTGAAAGGCTACTTGTGTGGGGGCACAATCAGTGCTGGAGGCCTACTAGTAGCATTCAGGATACAGGCCTTGGATATATGGTATATGGTATACCACTTTACAAGAGACTTGCAAGTAAACTAAATATGTTAATTGTGTAAACACTAATGGTACATTGTTTGTTACTCCTTAGCACACGTTTTGGTATTATATGATATTGTTAAATACAAGTGTTTCCACAATACAGTTCATACACCAGCAAAATAAATGTCTTAATCCTTTTGTTCAGGGTTTGTCGCTGTTTATTGAAGGAGACGTCACAGCCAACACGTGTTTCGTCGTACTGGGGAATGTAACCCCCGACTTTTTCAAGGCTGTTTAAAGAAAATGGTAATGTTGTAGCACATTACTTTAGATCATAACACTTGATCAGTTTTTATACATAACATTAGATGGTTTTTAAGATCAGGTGGTAGTGCAATATTCCATTTACAATTTTTAATAAGCATGCTTGTACTGTGACATTATCAGTTACCACTTTTGGTACATGCTTACTGGTATTGATAGAGATTCGTTTACAGTGTGATTGATCTTAACATCATAGAAAGTATGAGCCCATTGCAAGGTATGGAGAGACCGGTGATGGTGTCATTATCATTATCCTGGGGGTGACATGCAAGATTCTTTTGATTGTGATTATTTTGTGAAGTTTAACGTGGGTTCATGCTTATCTAGGAACCATGCATTCTTGTACCTATTCTCCGATGCTGTTTACCGTTCTGTGTGAGGAAATATGGAAGCAAGATGTAAATCCTGTTTGGAACATCTAGTGCCACATACGTACTATTTTTAAAGATTTTGTAACTTTACTCACGTTAGTTGAGGTGATACTTCCAACCCTCAAAGGGGTTCTGGTGTGGATATCGTGGGTACTATTCACGCTTCGATGATGTGATGACCAAAATAATGGTTCACTATCTGTAAGTTGTAATTCATATATCAGACTTTATGCCTTTATGACTTTAAATGACTTTTTTTTCAAAATCGCACTGTTATTTAGCAAAAAAATGCCACCTGGCCTTCTATGCATTATGTTGGGTAACTGATTATCAAAAGGTACTATCAGGTTGTTTCTGAGTATAAAACGTATATAAGCTATATATACAGCGTAGTGCTCCCCGTTGTTAAGATATTTGTTTATTGAGCCATACTATTTTTAATGTGCGAGGGGCTTTACCGATCTTGGAAGTGCTCCCCGTCTATTGCCCCCAATGTGCATATCGCTGCGTTACACTCGTTTTATCCCTTTATTTTATGGTGCTCCCCATGTCTCTTTCCCCGTGTCCATAACTTCATCTTAAAGTTTGTTCAATCGGGTCTGCTTCCTTTTTATATTTTATCACTTCTGACATGCCCCCGCGTTCCACACGGGTCTCACACACTAGCGTGTGGACCCTCCCTCGGGTGGTTAGTCATAACCTCCGCGCTCTCCAATCTTACCTTTTCGTTGTGTTCTTACGGGAGTAAATCCGTCCCGTCTGCCTCACGTAAGATGCAGCGTCTGTTTCAAAAGACTGGCGCCGTATATTTAGCAAGGAAGCGCTGCCCAGTTACTGGCAGGCGTCACTTCCTGGTTGCTTCACTAGAAAGCCTAGTACCGGTTTTTACATTCTTGGCTGCAACTGCGGCAGCCATTTTAGACTGCCTATTACGTGTATTAGAATAGGTCCATGTCGTGGTTTTCTCCACTGTTTCCCTCCTTCGAAGTATTCAAAATATATATTACATGTAGTCACGTTTTTTCAAACCATGAGATACATAAATTAGGTAATTCCCGTTCGGTATATATATCCCAATCTTATGGTCGTTCATATTTGTTAACGCTGCCATTATTTTAATCATATTGGGAAAATGTGTCTCTTTAAAGAAAATAGTAGTTAAAACGTTTTAGTTGTTACCGGTAGTAGCTTCAATTTCCATTGTGCCCAATTCTAATAAATCCTGTGTTTCACACGTGAGGGCATCAAATCGGTGGTGGCTGAAACCCTCCCTCCCGTGCTTCCAATCGTGCTTGTGTGTTGTGTGATTTTCACTGTTCTCTATAGGTTTTGTATTGGGCCAGTCACTATTGATATCGAGTGCTCCATCCAAAATGGGCTCAGAACAGTTTTATGTGCCATTAAGTGGCCGTATTCTCGTTAAGTGGTACAGGCATAACATACATTATTTTTCTTTACTTAAAATTAAATTATAGCACAGATTTACATTACATAATATACAGTGTTGCATTGCAGATATTCGTCACTCTATGTATGTTGTTTCCTAGGTTCTTCCTATGTTTACTGTAATCTACCTTATGTATGGTTGTGTTGTGCTTATGTGCCTAAAAAATAATGTAGCTCCTGGTCAATGTTAAGGCCCAGTTCTACACTTTTCAGAGTCATAATCCAGATAGCCTCTCTCCGTCGCAGGGCTAGTTCCCTGTTACCCCCTCTGGGGTGGATAGGTACATGTTCCATCCCAAAGTACTGGAATGAGTGGCTCGATGTTTGTGCAGGGCAAACTGACATGTGAGCTGCCACTGGGTAGCTCATGTCACCTTGTTTGACTGCCCTGATATGTTCGTTTATTCTGTCTCTTAGCATTCTTTTAGTGCTCCCTACATATCGTTTGCCGCATTTGCAGTCTAGGGCATAGACCACAAATTTACTACAACAATTGATAGTCGTCTGAATTCGGTATTCCTCGTTATGTGGTCCTTTGAAACCCTTCATCTTTTTGTAGGCCCATTTACATGCTGCGCACATTCCACAGCCGAAAAAGCCTGGGTCTGTTAGCCAACAACTTTTAGTTGTTTTTTGCGGGTAACTCGGGCTCAATATGTTTCTCAATGTTGTCCCTTTTCTGTATGTTAGTGTTGGCTTTTATGTTAAGTGTTTCTTCAGTATCGTGTCTTTGCTAAGTAGGTGCCAGTGTTTGTTTAGACTCCTACGCAAAACAGGAGCCCAATTGTTGTAACATGTCACCATTCTAATGGTCTCTTTATTGTTTACATGTTTGGGCTTTTCTGTTAGTGTGTCTATTCTGGCTAGTTTGTTTACTCTACTTTCCGCTTTCTGTAATACCTTCTGTTTGTAGCCTCTGTTCCTGAATCTTTTAATTGTTCCTTGTTTTTGTGTTTCAAATTCTGTGTCCATGCTGCAGTTGCGGCGTGTTCTGACTAATTCCCCATAAGGGATTGCATTCTTTTGATGTTCTGGGTGGGAGCTAGTCGCATGTAGCAGGGAATTGCAAGCTGTGCTTTTCCTATATAGTCTGCTTTGTATCGTCTTATTCTCAATAAAGAATTCCACATCCAAGAATGATAATTTTACATTGCTGTACTCCATAGTGAATCTGATATTTTGATCATTGTCATTTAGGTATGTGTGGAATCCTTGTAATTTCTCTGGTGTACCTGTCCAAATCATAAAACAATCATCAATATATCTTCCCCAATATAATATATCTTGGTTCCATTCTGAAGCTGATGGGCCCCAGATTCTCGTTTCCTCAAACCTCCCCATCACTAGGTTGGCATATGTGGGCGAAAATCTGGAGCCCATCGCCACTCCTTGCTTTTGTCTGTACCACTGATCCTTAAAGAGAAATATGTTGTTATCCAAAATTGTTTCAATCATTTCTAAAATCATCTCAGTATGTGACCAAGCACTGGCTGGTCTTTTGTTAAGCATGTGTTTTACAGCTGTCAGTCCCGTGTCTCTTTTGATGCACGTATATAAAGAGACAACGTCTAATGTGACCATTGTCATGTTTTCATCCCACGGCAGGTCTGCCATGGTCCCCAGGATGTGTTTCGTGTCCCTTATGTACGATGGGAGGTTTTGTACTAGTGGTTTCAGGAACACGTCCACATACTCTGAGAGTCTCTCAGTTGGCCCCCCGATACCTGATATAATTGGTCTACCCGGAGGGAACGTGTGAGGTTTATGTACCTTGGGTACCGTATAGATGCATGGATATCTTGGTCTATCTATCCTTAAATATGTATGCTCATTTTCATCAATAAGACCTTTACCATGCCATTGTTTTAATAGCGTGTTAATATATTCTGTCAGTCTCCACATTGGGTTGGTTCCTATCTGTTCATAGCATTCAGCATTTTTTAACTGGGTAAGTATTTCATGGTCATAATCCCTACTTTGCATTACTACCATGTTTCCCCCTTTGTCCGCTTCTCTGATTGTTATTTCTCTGTTTGTACTTAGTTCTTTGAGTGCTTTCCTCTCTTCCTTTGTTAGATTGTCTCTGTGTGTATGTTCAACTGTTTTCTTCATGTTGTGTTTGTCCAAATCTGCTGTTACTGCTTTGTAGAACTGATCAATATTGTTGCCTGCAGTTAGTGAAGGTGTCCATTGCGATTTGTCTTTCAACCCACTTGTTATGTTGTAATCAAGGTTTATGTCAAAATCCCTCATGACCCTTTCTGTGAGTATGGCCTCATCTTCACATTCCGTGATTGACAATAGTAGTCTTGTGTCTAAAATATCCTGTATACAATAATTGCCATTAGCCATCATACCCACATTTTGTTGCACTTCTTTATTTGTCGGATTGGTCATTTCAAAGTGTTTTTTCAATTTCAAGCGTCTAGTAAACTTAAACAAATCAATTTTTGTATTACATACATCACCAACATTGTTCGGGCAAAAACTCATACCTTTTTCAAGAACAGATATCATGTTATTCGTGAGTTCCAATTCACTCAGATTCTTAACAGTAACATTGTTTATTTCCTCTGATTCACATTCTGGTTCCAGGACCTGGTTCTCATTCCTGCTCTGCCCTGACCTGGTGCCTGCTCTTTTGCCTCTCCTTGTTTTCCTTGTGGGCCTGGTTTCTTGCTTTCTCTGTTCCCTTTCTTGATTCTGTTGATTTCTAATAAAAAACTATTATTAGGATCAACTGCACTCATAGCTCCCATTACTTCTATACTTGTTTCACTTGAATTAATGGTATCGATAGAAGTTGTACTTGAGCCAACCGAAATTGTTTCACTTGGAGTCTGAGTGGGATTTTTGGGGATTAGGTGATCATATTTTTTGGCGAATGTAAATACCCTCCCGCCCAGGTAGTCCCGCTCATCCCTTTTAATTTTCTTACTTTTTTTCTGTTTAATGTCCGTGACATGTCTCTGCACTATGTCATCTAAGATCTGGTAGTTCTTAGAGGTCACATCAGGGAGATTAAAATCTTTGATTTCCTGCTCTAATTTGTCTATCTCAACTTGTAATTTGGCCACTTTTCTTTCACAATTTTCTATTAAGATCATTATCAAATTATTGGAATTATTGGTCAATTCCTTCTCCCAGGCTAGTAATAGATCCGGTTCCAGGTCTTCATATGTTGGCATGATCTGTGACCTGAGACCCCTTGGGATCCTTTTAACCTTTACATATTGCTTCAGGGTAGCCGCATCCGACCACCTAGATGATTCCGTAATTTTAAGCTTCTCTAACCTCGTACATTTCTCTTTGAGACCCTCAGGTCTAGAAGGTTGTCCTCCATGTCCTGCCGAGGTACTGGGTAGTAGTGCACCTATATTGTCGAATAGGTCCTCTGCCTCTTTGTCTCTATCTGCTCTATTGTTAGTCATAGAATTCATAGCGGACCCGTAGGCTGCCCCTAGTTGAAGAAAACGTTTGGCTACTGGAATAGTGGTAATTTTACTAGGTTAACGGCGCCACAGGGAGATGTGCACTTTTCTTGTAAGGCAACAATATTGATCAGTTCTACAAAGCAGTAACAGCAGATTTGGACAAACACAACATGAAGAAAACAGTTGAACATACACACAGAGACAATCTAACAAAGGAAGAGAGGAAAGCACTCAAAGAACTAACAGAGAAATAACAATCAGAGAAGCGGACAAAGGGGGAAACATGGTAGTAATGCAAAGTAGGGATTATGACCATGAAATACTTACCCAGTTAAAAAATGCTGAATGCTATGAACAGATAGGAACCAACCCAATGTGGAGACTGACAGAATATATTAACACGCTATTAAAACAATGGCATGGTAAAGGTCTTATTGATGAAAATGAGCATACATATTTAAGGATAGATAGACCAAGATATCCATGCATCTATACGGTACCCAAGGTACATAAACCTCACACGTTCCCTCCGGGTAGACCAATTATATCAGGTATCGGGGGGCCAACTTGGAGAAAGTAAGAACCATCATCCAGGACATAAAAAATGGGCCGCTTAATGGAATGGCTACACCTATAATCCCCCAAAATCAAACTGACTGTGCCATCACACTGTTTCCAGAGATTGACATCTTGAGCCTGCAGCAGTTGATGGCCAGAATCAAATCTGGATCTCCAGCGGACCCTTGTCCACCTAAAGTTTTTCAGGCAGCCCGTCCACTATTGGAGGAGCATGTCATCCATCTCCTAAATAGATCCCTGGAATTAGGACAACTACCAGCAGCACTTAAGGAAGCGCGGGTAAGACCGCTGTTGAAAAAACCTGGCGCAGACCCCGCAATACTAAAAAACTATAGGCCGATCTCTCAGCTACCATTTCTCTCTAAAGTACTGGAGCAACATGTATTAAAATCTTTGTCCATGTACTTGGAGTCCCACTCCCTGCTTCACGAACGACAAGCAGGGTTCCGAGCACACCACAGCACCGAGTTGGTGATGCTCTCGGTGCTGGATGAATTGAGAGGCTTGGCTGACGGTAAAAAACCGAGCGCCCTGATTTTATTAGACCTTTCAGCGGCGTTCGATACCGTCAGTCATGCGCTGCTACTGGAAAGGCTGAGTGACTTTGGCATCAAAGGCCGGGCTTTCGAGTGGTTGCAGTCCTTCCTGTCAGGAAGGACACAAAGAATACAACTCGGAGAAGAAATCTCCACCGTGGGAGAAATAGAATGTGGGGTACCTCAGGGCTCGGCCCTATCCCCACTGCTGTTTAATCTATATCTGCAGCCTCTGATTGCCTCCCTGGCGAGTATGGGCTGCACAGTATATAACTATGCAGACGACACGCAGCTGCTGCTGAGTGTTGACAATACAAACACCGCCCAACTCCACACTCAGAATATTTTGAGACACACGGTCCAGTGGATGACAGGAAACCTCCTAAAAATCAATCCAGACAAGACTGAGGTCTTGGTTATTTCATCTACCACCTCACCATGGTGTGACCTCTACTGGCCCGCAGAGTTAGGTCCAGCACCAAAACCCAGTTTGAACGTGAAGAGCCTGGGGATCAAACTGGATTGTGACCTCTCTATGGTCAGCCAAATCTCTTCAGTGGTGGGCAGCTGTACTAATATCATCCGACAGTTACGGAAATTAGTGCCTATCATTTCCCAATCTATGCTACGCTCCATCGTCGCAGCTACTGTGATTTCACGCATAGATTATGGAAATGCCCTTTACCTTGGCCTACCAAAAACCTTGATAAATAGGCTACAGGTGGTGATGAATGATGCCGCTCGTCTTATCTTCAGACAGCCAAGACACACTAAAGCATCCCCCCTGCTACAAAGCCTCCACTGGCTCCCTATTAAGGAGCGAGTGGAATTTAAAAATCTGTGCATCGCCCATAAAGCCATCTATGGCATGGCACCTGCTTACATCAAAGATCGCCTGGTAATGTATAGCCCAAAGAGAGCTCTTAGGTCCTCAGACTCTCAGCTATTAGTCTGCCCTCGGTACAAACTTGCCACCAAGGGCGGTAGAGCCTTTTCGGTGCTGGTTCCGCATTTATGGAACACACTACCTGAGCCACTACGAAAGGAAGGAAACCTCCTACGTTTCAGAAAGGGGCTGAAAACGCTGTTGTTCAGGAGAGCCCTGTGAGCCACGTAGGCCAGTGGATGCCCTCTGTACTGTCAAGGTTGTTGTTTACCATCGATTCCCGAGCGCTTAGAGGCCTGTAGGTGATTGAGCGCGCTATAAATCAAAAATAACAATAACAATAACAATAACAACTGAGAGACTTTCAGAGTATGTGGACGTGTTCCTGAAACCACTAGTACAAAACCTCCCATCGTACATAAGGGACACGAAACACATCCTGGGGACCATGGCAGACCTGCTGTGGGATGAAAACATGACAATGGTCACATTAGACGTTGTCTCTTTATATACGTGCATCAAAAGAGACACGGGACTGACAGCTGTAAAACACATGCTTAACAAAAGACCAGCCAGTGCTTGGTCACATACTGAGATGATTTTAGAAATGATTGAAACAATTTTGGATAACAACATATTTCTCTTTAAGGATCAGTGGTACAGACAAAAGCAAGGAGTGGCGATGGGCTCCAGAT
The DNA here is from genome assembly GCF_964261635.1 of Lissotriton helveticus. Classification (NCBI taxonomy): domain Eukaryota; kingdom Metazoa; phylum Chordata; class Amphibia; order Caudata; family Salamandridae; genus Lissotriton; species Lissotriton helveticus. The sequence continues at coordinate 1,707,071,507 of NC_136065.1, read as the reverse complement.
TTTCGCCCTCATATGCCAACCTAGTGATGGGGAGGTTTGAGGAAACGAGAATCTGGGGCCCATCAGCTTCAGAATGGAACCAAGATATATTATATTGGGGAAGATATATTGATGATTGTTTTATGATTTGGACAGGTACACCAGAGAAATTACAAGGATTCCACACATACCTAAATGACAATGATCAAAATATCAGATTCACTATGGAGTACAGCAATGTAAAATTACCATTCTTGGATGTGGAATTCTTTATTGAGAATAAGACGATACAAAGCAGACTATATAGGAAAAGCACAGCTTGCAATTCCCTGCTACATGCAACTAGCTCCCACCCAGAACATCAAAAGAATGCAATCCCTTATGGGGAATTAGTCAGAACACGCCGCAACTGCAGCATGGACACAGAATTTGAAACACAAAAACAAGGAACAATTAAAAGATTCAGGAACAGAGGCTACAAACAGAAGGTATTACAGAAAGCGGAAAGTAGAGTAAACAAACTAGCCAGAATAGACACACTAACAGAAAAGCCCAAACATGTAAACAATAAAGAGACCATTAGAATGGTGACATGTTACAACAATTGTGATACATATAAAGGGGAGTGTCCCCGTGAAGAGAGTGTGTGCCGCAAGACCACACTAAAACACAAAAACTCAATATTTAAGCAATAAACAATGACATTTCAAATGGTAATAAAGTTTTATTACCAAAAAAGCAAAACACAAATTCAATAATAATACAAAATTCAATATTGTCAAAGCCCCAAAGGGGGGGGAAAAAAGGGGAGGGAAAGAAGGAAATACTAGGGAGGAAGGTAGTAAAGATAATAGACACAGTAAAAATGACCTGATTATTACAAGGTTACGTGACACAATACAAAAAATAAACAATATAAAGGCCTAGCTATGACCAATTACAGCCAATTAACAAATAATCCAAAATATATCCGGTATGTCTGATAAATCAGATTGATAAGGACAATGTCCGGTATATCAAAATAGAACAGTCGACGTTTCGACCCCTATTAGCAGGCTGAATGTAGTCCTTTCACGGGGTCTTCATCAGGACGTCACACGGGGAGGGGGGGGGTTGGGGCGGGCCAACTGTGGGAAAAGACATTACGACTTTAGTACATGGTCAAGACAGGAAATTATCCAAGGGTCTAAACCTATTAATTAATTATAAACATATATACAAGATTACCATGGGGTACGGCCAGGGAGGGCTCTGTACTCTGGATTTGCGCCACGCTACGGAGTCGCGGTCAGTCAATAACGGTGGGAACCACCACTACAGAGGAGAAGGACTACAGTTAAAACTGCACAGTGACACAACATCACAGTACTATGGATTAAGACCAAGAGACTCCATTACCTTTATAAAGTAATTGGACTGTCCACAGGCGGGAAACAAGCTCCCTTGTTCCCGCTATAATGATGATACAAGATGGTTAATTGCCTTGGTGCTCTGGCGGTATATTACACCAGGAAAGGCGTGTTTAGCACATATATTAAAATATGGCCTCTCAAACGAGCTAAAAAGGGGTGAATGAAATAACGTTACTAAATATGTAACATTATTGGCCACAAAGATTAGGCAAGTTAAAAAAGATGGAATGGGTGTTTTCAACTTACGAGAGAAATGGTATGAGACCGACTTATCTTGAAAGCCTCAGAGGTACGAGATCGTGTGGAGAAACATAAAAGCGATACACCGTATCTTTTGGAGGACGCAACTTGCTGTGGGAGATTGAAAAGAGCCAGGGTCAATATTTATTTTAAGCCGTCAAGCAGACTGTGCAAAGACGTCCGGGCGCTCTTACTCACAGGAATGTTTGGTGTGGCAATGCGAATTCGTCTATGAAGGGAACCGGTAACCGATAACCAAAAGGGTGACTTGCCTTCGTTGGGCTGTTATTTTCACCTTTAGCCTAAAAAGCGGAAAAAAGGAAATATGTATAACTCGATGTGGAAAGGGTGCGGCAAAGGCGCCCGTCGGTTGTTTGCTTACTTCAGAAAAGAACGATTCACAGGCTGCAGGGATCCGCGCTGCACCGTGTCTGCAAGGGTCCGGACAGCAACTCCGCCAAACCACAAAGCGGAGTTTGTGGGCGGGGCCTATTGCTGACTGATCCATAAAAATGGAAAAAGTACTCAAAAAGGGCTAGTTACTGGCGGTGGAATTTGCAAAAAGATGAATTTGCAGTGTAATTACAGTTAAGCTATACAAACAACCCAAAGTGGCCCAGCAGTTCAGATAAATAAATCGGCTAAGAATGACGTAGTGGGTGCAAATCAAATGTATGAAGACAACATAATTATCAGTATAACGCAAGTGGTGCTTCTCTCATACAAGAGGAAGTAAACCGCTTAGAAGGTCTGTGAAAAGACATTGATGGTTACAAGTACAATCAATAGAAATTGCGGAGGCATAATTACAGATTCCCAAATTACAGATGGAACAACTGCACAGTGGTTAAAAAGAGAAAGGAAATCAGTGGGTGCATCTCTCGCACAGGAGGATGAAGACCCGTTTAGCCCCTTCTCCACAGGTTACCAGGATTAACTAAAAGGTCACATTTGTCATAATGTATCAAAGAGAGCCTTGTTAGATCTATCAACCTAATGCTGCCAATTGTGATAGACTGCTGTCCTGTTCATTCAGTCCATGTTTTATGGAGTCCAGAAGTGACATCCATTTGGACTCCCGTGTGTTAAGGATAGCCCGGAGGTTGCCTCCACGTCTACCCAAAGTCACTTTTTCAACGGCGAACCACCGCAAGTCTGTGACCGAATGGCCAGCTGTCTGCCAATGGTCAACCAGGGGGGCGCCTGCCACTTTGCATCTTAATCTACTGCAATGAGATGAGATTCTGGCCTTAATTTTCTGTTGAGTTTGACCTACATACAGTTGACCACATGGGCAACGGATGATGTATATCACTCCCATGGAGTTGCAATTGGTATAGTGTCTGAGGGTGTACGTTCTCCCATGATCAAACTCAACAGAAAATTAAAACATGTAAACAGTAACTAGCCCTTTTTGAGTACTTTTTCCATTTTTATGGATCAGTCAGCAATAGGCCCCGCCCACAAACTCCGCTTTGTGGTTTGGCGGAGTTGCTGTCCGGACCCTTGCAGACACGGTGCAGCGCGGATCCCTGCAGCCTGTGAATCGTTCTTTTCTGAAGTAAGCAAACAACCGACGGGCGCCTTTGCCGCACCCTTTCCACATCGAGTTATACATATTTCCTTTTTTCCGCTTTTTAGGCTAAAGGTGAAAATAACAGCCCAACGAAGGCAAGTCACCCTTTTGGTTATCGGTTACCGGTTCCCTTCATAGACGAATTCGCATTGCCACACCAAACATTCCTGTGAGTAAGAGCGCCCGGACGTCTTTGCACAGTCTGCTTGACGGCTTAAAATAAATATTGACCCTGGCTCTTTTCAATCTCCCACAGCAAGTTGCGTCCTCCAAAAGATACGGTGTATCGCTTTTATGTTTCTCCACACGATCTCGTACCTCTGAGGCTTTCAAGATAAGTCGGTCTCATACCATTTCTCTCGTAAGTTGAAAACACCCATTCCATCTTTTTTAACTTGCCTAATCTTTGTGGCCAATAATGTTACATATTTAGTAACGTTATTTCATTCACCCCTTTTTAGCTCGTTTGAGAGGCCATATTTTAATATATGTGCTAAACACGCCTTTCCTGGTGTAATATACCGCCAGAGCACCAAGGCAATTAACCATCTTGTATCATCATTATAGCGGGAACAAGGGAGCTTGTTTCCCGCCTGTGGACAGTCCAATTACTTTATAAAGGTAATGGAGTCTCTTGGTCTTAATCCATAGTACTGTGCTGTTGTGTCACTGTGCAGTTTTAACTGTAGTCCTTCTCCTCTGTAGTGGTGGTTCCCACCGTTATTGACTGACCGCGACTCCGTAGCGTGGCGCAAATCCAGAGTACAGAGCCCTCCCTGGCCGTACCCCATGGTAATCTTGTATATATGTTTATAATTAATTAATAGGTTTAGACCCTTGGATAATTTCCTGTCTTGACCATGTACTAAAGTCGTAATGTCTTTTCCCACAGTTGGCCCGCCCCAACCCCCCCCCTCCCCGTGTGACGTCCTGATGAAGACCCCGTGAAAGGACTACATTCAGCCTGCTAATAGGGGTCGAAACGTCGACTGTTCTATTTTGATATACCGGACATTGTCCTTATCAATCTGATTTATCAGACATACCGGATATATTTTGGATTATTTGTTAATTGGCTGTAATTGGTCATAGCTAGGCCTTTATATTGTTTATTTTTTGTATTGTGTCACGTAACCTTGTAATAATCAGGTCATTTTTACTGTGTCTATTATCTTTACTACCTTCCTCCCTAGTATTTCCTTCTTTCCCTCCCCTTTTTCCCCCCCCCTTTGGGGCTTTGACAATATTGAATTTTGTATTATTATTGAATTTGTGTTTTGCTTTTTTGGTAATAAAACTTTATTACCATTTGAAATGTCATTGTTTATTGCTTAAATATTGAGTTTTTGTGTTTTAGTGTGGTCTTGCGGCACACACTCTCTTCACGGGGACACTCCCCTTTATATGTATCATATTGCACCCAGGTCCCCGTGACTATATGGGTTTAACCCCCTTTTGTGTAACACATGTTACAACAATTGGGCTCCTGTTTTGCGTAGGAGTCTAAACAAACACTGGCACCTACTTAGCAAAGACACGATACTGAAGAAACACTTAACAGAAAAGCCAACACTAACATACAGAAAAGGGACAACATTGAGAAACATATTGAGCCCGAGTTACCCGCAAAAAACAACTAAAAGTTGTTGGCTAACAGACCCAGGCTTTTTCGGCTGTGGAATGTGCGCAGCATGTAAATGGGCCTACAAAAAGATGAAGGGTTTCAAAGGACCACATAACAAGGAATACCGAATTCAGACGACTATCAATTGTTGTAGTAAATTTGTGGTCTATGCCCTAGACTGCAAATGCGGCAAACGATATGTAGGGAGCACTAAAAGAATGCTAAGAGACAGAATAAACGAACATATCAGGGCAGTCAAACAAGGTGACATGCGCTACCCAGTGGCAGCTCACATGTCAGTTTGCCCTGCACAAACATCGAGCCACTCATTCCAGTACTTTGGGATGGAACATGTACCTATCCACCCCAGAGGGGGTAACAGGGAACTAGCCCTGCGACGGAGAGAGGCTATCTGGATTATGACTCTGAAAAGTGTAGAACTGGGCCTTAACATTGACCAGGAGCTACATTATTTTTTAGGCACATAAGCACAACACAACCATACATAAGGTAGATTACAGTAAACATAGGAAGAACCTAGGAAACAACATACATAGAGTGACGAATATCTGCAATGCAACACTGTATATTATGTAATGTAAATCTGTGCTATAATTTAATTTTAAGTAAAGAAAAATAATGTATGTTATGCCTGTACCACTTAACGAGAATACGGCCACTTAATGGCACATAAAACTGTTCTGAGCCCATTTTGGATGGAGAACTCGATATCAATAGTGACTGGCCCAATACAAAACCTATAGAGAACAGTGAAAATCACACAACACACAAGCACGATTGGAAGCACGGGAGGGAGGGTTTCAGCCACCACCGATTTGATGCCCTCACGTGTGAAACACAGGATTTATTAGAATTGGGCACAATGGAAATTGAAGCTACTACCGGTAACAACTAAAACGTTTTAACTACTATTTTCTTTAAAGAGACACATTTTCCCAATATGATTAAAATAATGGCAGCGTTAACAAATATGAACGACCATAAGATTGGGATATATATACCGAACGGGAATTACCTAATTTATGTATCTCATGGTTTGAAAAAACGTGACTACATGTAATATATATTTTGAATACTTCGAAGGAGGGAAACAGTGGAGAAAACCACGACATGGACCTATTCTAATACACGTAATAGGCAGTCTAAAATGGCTGCCGCAGTTGCAGCCAAGAATGTAAAAACCGGTACTAGGCTTTCTAGTGAAGCAACCAGGAAGTGACGCCTGCCAGTAAATGGGCAGCGCTTCCTTGCTAAATATACGGCGCCAGTCTTTTGAAACAGACGCTGCATCTTACGTGAGGCAGACTGGACGGATTTAATCCCGTAAGAACACAACGAAAAGGTAAGATTGGAGAGCGCGGAGGTTATGACTAACCACCCGAGGGAGGGTCCACACGCTAGTGTGTGAGACCCGTGTGGAACGCGGGGGCATGTCGGAAGTGATAAAATATAAAAAGGAAGCAGACCCGATTGAACAAACTTTAAGATGAAGTTATGGACACGGGGAAAGAGACGTGGGGAGCACCATAAAATAAAGGGATAAAACGAGTGTAACGCAGCGATATGCACATTGGGGGCAATAGACGGGGAGCACTTCCAAGATCGGTAAAGCCCCTCGCACATTAAAAATAGTATGGCTCAATAAACAAATATCTTAACAACGGGGAGCACTACGCTGTATATATAGCTTATATACGTTTTATACTCAGAAACAACCTGATAGTACCTTTTGATAATCAGTTACCCAACATAATGCATAGAAGGCCAGGTGGCATTTTTTTGCTAAATAACAGTGCGATTTTGAAAAAAGTCATTTAAAGTCATAAAGGCATAAAGTCTGATATATGAATTACAACTTACAGATAGTGAACCATTATTTTGGTCATCACATCATCGAAGCGTGAATAGTACCCACGATATCCACACCAGAACCCCTTTGAGGGTTGGAAGTATCACCTCAACTAACGTGAGTAAAGTTACAAAATCTTTAAAAATAGTACGTATGTGGCACTAGATGTTCCAAACAGGATTTACATCTTGCTTCCATATTTCCTCACACAGAACGTGAAACAGCATCGGAGAATAGGTACAAGAATGCATGGTTCCTAGATAAGCATGAACCCACGTTAAACTTCACAAAATAATCACAATCAAAAGAATCTTGCATGTCACCCCCAGGATAATGATAATGACACCATCACCGGTCTCTCCATACCTTGCAATGGGCTCATACTTTCTATGATGTTAAGAACAATCACACTGTAAACGAATCTCTATCAATACCAGTAAGCATGTACCAAAAGTGGTAACTGATAATGTCACAGTACGAGCATGCTTATTAAAAATTGTAAATGGAATATTGCACTACCACCTGATCTTAAAAACCATCTAATGTTATGTATAAAAACTGATCAAGTGTTATGATCTAAAGTAATGTGCTACAACATTACCATTTTCTTTAAACAGCCTTGAAAAAGTCGGGGGTTACATTCCCCAGTACGACGAAACACGTGTTGGCTGTGACGTCTCCTTCAATAAACAGCGACAAACCCTGAACAAAAGGATTAAGACATTTATTTTGCTGGTGTATGAACTGTATTGTGGAAACACTTGTATTTGACAATATCATATAATACCAAAACGTGTGCTAAGGAGTAACAAACATTGTGTGGCATCGCCTAACTAGAAGAGGGAAAGTGGTTCTCTTCTCCTTGTAGCACCGTGAGAAAATTGGAATCCATTTACTTGTATACAAGAAAAGTGCACATCTCCCTGTGGCGCCGTAAAATTACCACTATTCCAGTAGCCACACTAATGGTACATGTTTAGGGGAAAAGCACATGCACTTTAGCACTTTAGTCCTAAGGTTAGCAAAAATAATCGAGGCACTAATCATGCAACCAAATTGGGGAAAGACCACCCTAAGGATGACAGGTCTAACAGAGCCTGTACACAACCTTGTTTTACAACAGTCCTTGTGTACATTTTACATATGTGACTCTGCTGTCCTCCCCAATTTAAAGTTTAAACCATGGGTTAGTGTATAGTGACATTATGAACTTTAGCAGGCTGGGTGGAATACCCCTGTGGACTAATTTCATCCATAGAATACCTCTAAGAATGGAATCAAACACTGCTCTTAAGTCCATAAAGCAGAAGTAAAACACAGATTTGGCTGCTCTAGTTCTTTCCATTATGATTGAAGGAGTCAGAAGTCTGATGCTGTTCCGATCCCATCACTAAAACCTGTTTGGTGTGGCAGAACTATCTACCACTCGTTTACCAATGTCCCAGAATATTTTAATAGCAGCCTCCCAAAATATTCTACCTTATTGTACAGGAGAAAACCTAGATGATAATTAGCGGGGTAGGAAGTTGTCCCCCTTTATAAATAGAATGGATATTTTTGCCATCCCATGAGTCTGGAATATGCTGCTATGTAGTGATTAATGTCTGACGTTAAAAACTCTTAAATTTAGCCTAAATTTATCAAAGACTTGCATCGCCATTGCGTCACGCAACAGGGTGCAAGAGTGAACCAACTCTTAAGTTAGATTTGCATGGCACTGAGTGGCTTGATGAATTTGGAATAATGCACCCCCAATTGGCTGCATTACACTACTCTGCCCCAGGAAGGCATTACCTGGTGTAGCATGGGTGTTGCTATGCATCCATCCATGGATTTTGGCACATTTCCCGATTTGCTTATACTGGTAGACCTGGGAATGTATAAAAATGCTACCCATCCCCATGTAAGATGTAACAATGAGAAATATCTGTATTACTCCTAATTTTTTCCTCTATTTATATGTGCTGCATTCTGCAGCACACTTTCAAAGAGGAAGATACCTCAGGTGATTCTTTTTGTGCAGCAAGGTGTCCCTTCCTGCACGAAACAATCCTGCTTACAATGCAGGCACCTTTGCACCATGGTGTAAAGGTGCCCGTGTTGGCTCTATGCAACACATTAGGTGCCAGTGCAGGTAAAATGCAGGAATTTGCTGCATAATTTTAAATACTGTTTCATCTGATTTACAGGAGTGATATGCAATGGGAAAGAGAAAGACTGGGAGCTTACAAAAGTCAGCTGGAGGACTTCAGCAATCTCTTATGAAATATTTAACTGGGGCAATGGGGACGATTGAAAAACAAATTAACTCAGTGTAAGAGCTGTTAATTCAAGGGAAACTGGGTGGAGCAATGGTTATGAGCCCCCAAATGCTCTAATGTAATACCTCCCAGGAAAGTCGACCCAATGCTGCACTTGGTCCTCTGAATGGATGCGTACAAAATGTGTTGGATCAAAAATATGTGAACGACCAGGAGTGCGATCCACAACCCCCTTCGAAGCGCCCTAGAATCCATGAGGGTGTTTCAAAAACCCATGTGATAAATTTCCCAGCTATCAGATTAAATTCTCAAAAAAAAAGTAAAAAAATTAAAAACGGTGGCAAGTTTGAGGTGGCAAGGAAGGGTCATACACCAATTAACACTCTAATTAACAACCAAACCGCTGACCTTAGTAAAATATCAGATAAAATAGATGATCTACACAAGACTATTAGTGATGCACAAACTAATTTATCAGCAAGGGTGGTATTAATTGAAGACATGTTAATGTACCTTTCTTAGCCCCCAGAGAACTTCCATCAATCAAGTGAACTATTGGTGAGGACAAATGGAAAGATAATTTTTCATCTATGTATAACGATAAAGATCAGGTGGTATCACAACAACCTGCGATAGAATGACCTAATCTCTACCCAATAGATGTCCAATTTACACTGGACGATGTTATCTGAGCTATAAATGCAAGCGCAGCAGGCAAAGCCCCAGGACCCGACGGTGTCCCTGTGAACCTATATAAGTCAAATGTACCCCTTTGGGATCCACTATTGACTTTAGTGCAGACAGCATATTGTCACCACGGATTCATTTCCTCTTGGTCACAATCTATCCTGGTACCAATTTTGTAAGAAGGGAGACCGCCACAAACCTACATGTTCTTGACCAATTTCTTTATTAGACTCTCTTGTCAAAGTGGCGGGTCGTAACTTATTGAACAGACTGATGACATGGGCAGGACGGGCTCCTTCATTAGGGCGGAGGAGCACCGCACCACTGCTTATTCGCAGTGTGAGAAGCAAAAACACGAAATGGTATTTTTATTACCACTTTATGTTTCTGCCTCTCTCACAGCGAGAAAGCAGAAGACAGGGGTATGCCTGGTTGGGGGAAGGTGGGAGGGTGTGCCTGGTTGGTAGGGTCAGGGAGGAGTGGCTTGCGCCACTTTCAGTACCTTGACTGTTTGGTTGGTGCTGGGGCCAACCAAAGCAGTCATGCACACTCTAAATCTTCTCTATGTAGGCTGCAAGCAGCCTACATAGAGAAAATGGCTTCCCTAGAGGTGACCGGCTGGGCGCTGTCCTCGAATCTGCACCAATCACAATGCTGCCATTCCAGCGTTGTGATTCGCTTACAGGAGGGGAGGGAGCATGCCTGTTCCTGTTCCACCTTGGGAAAACACAGAACGCGGGACCCGGCCCAGGAGCTGAGGCGGCAGGGGACCCGGAGAGGTAGGTTTTCTTCTTTTATTTTCACCTCCCCTGCCCCCACAGTAACCCCCACCCACACCCCTGCGTGCCCCCCCCCCACCACCCGCGAGTATTACGAGCCACAACTGGACATGGGCTGTAGATGCTGGTGTGATCACTGAATTACAACATGGCTTCTGACCGGGCTTAGGCACGATTGAACAGGGACTAAACTTAAACATCATTCTGAGCAAATACACACGTGCCAAGCAGGGCAAATTATATTTGGCCTTTGTAGATCTCAGTTGTGCATTTGATTGCATCAGATATGATACACTCATCCTAGAGGAAATAGGGGTGGATAGTACACTCATTAACTTCATGAGGCAACTATAGCAAACACAAGGAGATGATGGACGGAGCGCTGAAACTTTTTATAAACTCACCCCCAGTCACAGATCTGGGTTGAACCCATCATTGTTCTTTAGCTCCCTTTTCCACGCCGGTTCAGACCCGGCTATATGCAAATCAGTCTTGACCCTGTGCCTCATGGGAACAGTCCAGCCCGAACTGCCAAGCCATGTCTTTTCTGGACTGGAAGTAAGCATCCTGGGACCGGTTTCGGGCTAACAGCCCTCATCAGCCAGGCTAGCTTCAATCCAGTGGCAAAGTGAACAATGGGACCCACATCTGGGCATACCCTGCCAACTTAGGGCGAACAAGACAAACACAAGGAGATGATGGACTGAGGGCTGAAACATTTCATACACTCACCCCCAGTCACAGATCTGGGTTGAATCCATCATCGTTCTTTAACTCACCTCTCGACCCCAGTTCAGACACAGCTAAATGCAAATCAGTCTTGACCTTGTGCCTCATGGGAAGAGTGCAGCCCAAACTTCCAAGCAATCTCTTTCCTGGACAGGAAACAAGCATCCTGTGTACCAGTTTCGGGCTAACAGCCCTCATCACCCAGGCTAGTTTGAATCCAGTGGAAAAGTGAGCAAGGGACCCACGTCTGGGCCTACCCTACCAACTTAGGGCGAACAAAGCAAACACAAGGAGATGATGGACGGAGCGCTGAAACTTTCCAGATACTCATTGCCAGTCACAGATCTGGGTTGAATCCATCATCGTTCTTTAGCTCACTTCGCCACCCCAGGTCAGACACAGCTATATACAAATCAGTCTTGACCCAGTGCCTCACGGGAACAGTCCAGCCTGAACTGCCAAGTCATGTCCTCCCTGGGCCAGAAACAAGCATGCTGGGACCGGTTTCGGGCTCACAGCCCTCATCAGCCCGCTAGCTTTAATCCAGTGGCAAAGTGAGCAAGGGACCCACGTCTGGGCATACCCTGCCAACTTAGGGCGAAAAAAGCAAACACAAGAAGATGATGAACAGAGTGCTAAAGCTTTTCAGACACTCACCCCCAGTCACACATCTGGTTTGAATCCATCATCGTTGTTTAGCACACTTCGTCACCCTAGTTTAGACACAGGTATATGCAAATCGGTCTTAAACCTGTGCCTCATGGGAACAGTCCAGCCTGAACTGCCAAGTCTTTTCCTCCCTGGGCCAGAAACAAGCATCCTGGGACCGGTTTCAGGCTCACAGCCCTCATCAGCCCGGCTAGCTTGAATCCAGTGGCAAAGTGAGCAAGGGACCCATGTCTGGGCATACCAAACTAACCAGGTCTCATGAAGTTTTGACAAGAAAACTGTTTTTTTCTAAAGCAACAGGTGCACTAGTTAACTTTGCTAGAAAATTGGGTAGAAAGCTGGTTGTGAAACTGAGGCAAATCTATAATCCTAAGTGTGTTTCAACTGCTAAGTATGGTGCAGGCATTTGGGGTTATGCTGATCTTTAGCCCTTGCAACAAATAGAGAATGCCTTCTTTAGGTATCTACTAGCAGTTCCGAACAGCACCGATACTTATATTTGCCACGCAGAGTTAGGGATGCCATATATATCTGATTTAATGAAGATGCAGCCAATTTTAATATGGCATAAGATATGGTCAACAACTTACACTTGTTTTAATAAGGACGTTTTAAATGATTGCTTAACGCTTCAACTAGTGTTTTGTATTTCCTTGTTAAATTATGTCAAAAACTTTATGTTGGATATTGGACATCCTGAATATTATTAGAATAATCCCAAGAAAAACTCTGAAAGCAGACTGTCTACTGCACTGGAGACTATTAGACTCTCACATGAAATGGTAAAGCCCACGATAAAGGAAAGTCAGATGGTACTAACGTGTCACGGTATCCAGAATTGTCTTGAAAATGTCATCAGGGGTATGATAGGATGATGTTGACCCGCTTTCATATGGGGAATTTTCATAGATTAACAAATTACCCAGTCATAAATGACTGGTCCAGAACTCTGGGCCTATGCACACGTTTTTACTCCGTAAATTCTATGCTGACCCAAGAAAAAGATGGATTGTACCCATTTTAAAGACACTTAGGGGTCCATTAGGATGGCGGGCGGACTTTGTCCGCCCGCCACCCTAACGGAGATCGGGACCGCCCGCCTAAAGGGCGGGGGTCCCGACATTGGCATTAGGATGCACCCGCCACAGTGGCGGGCGCATTCCTCAAGTTTACATTGTGGCGGGCGGTGCTCACTGCACCGCCCGCCACAATGTGAAAAACAAAGGCACCCATTTAAAATAAATTGATGCGGCAGGCACCGCGCGGTGCCTGCCGCTGCGATTATGCAAATGCAGGGGGTACCACAGGTTCCCCCCCGAGTGCCACCCCCCTTTGGCCGTCACTCTGGGGGCCCACAGGGGGCCCCCACAGCAATCACCACCTGCCTTTCCGTGGCGGCATTGCCGCCGCGGAAAGGTCCCTAATTTGAGCCATCGTAATATGGCTGGCGGTGTCTATTGGACACCGCCACCATATTATTCCATCACCACCGCGGTCGCAAGGCGACCACGGCGGTTAAGCGGCGGCCGGTCTTTCCGTCCGCCGCTGTCCCCCCCGCCATCCTAATATGGCGGGGGGGGGATCCAGGTATTGGTGTTGGGCGGATTGCCTCCGCCATGCCGGCGGTGGCCACCGCCAGCCTGGCGGAGGCAATCCGCCCGACATCATAATGGGCCCCTAGGTCTCAGGCAATGTCGTCCAGCATTTTTTATGTTACAACTTCTACAGTATGAATTGTTTACTAGCCCTATTGCCATGTATCTGAAATGCATGATTAGATACAGGAAAACAATGTGGAATATAAACCTGGCTTTTCAATGCACAGTATCTACTAATTTTCAACACTTTATATAATACAGAACAGTTTTATTTTATTACATGTGATACTATGTGCTTTTATGATTTACATGTTTAAATCGAATAAAGCTTGTTTTGATTGATTGATTGAAATACTGCGCATTCCTATTCTGCCCCTATCACGCAGTGCAGCGGGTGGCTTGTAAAGCAGCATGATTTGTTGATAAATATGCCCCTTAATGTGCCTGGCGTGCCTCCTGGGTCCTTTGCCTTTGCATGCATTACTCCTTTATTTCGTAGAAACAGGTGTGGTGGGAAGTGTTTCCTTTTGGTCTATCTAAACACGTTGATATATAAAGGGAGGGATGTGGGCCATAATCTAATAGGGTGCCAGATTTCCTTGAAGTATGTGTGCAAGGCACCAGTAGATCTAATTATGCCCTTGCACCCTTTCACCTAGTAGATCCCACCTTTTAATAGCGAACTTCGCTTGATGTGGAATTTTCCACTGTTCATCCTGTGTCAACACCGTGTCTTTATGCAGGAGCTGAAATAAATTTATGATACAGTCACCTGTTAGCAATATTAGGGAACAGTCATATTTTTGATTGAGATCAGTGATTAGTAGTTGCAAATTAATCGCTCATTTCCGAGATAGAAGATGGTTGACACAGATGTTCACAATTATAAGAGATTTGTGATGATCCACTCACCCATTTTCTAGTTGTACTGCATGGTTCCTTAATGTGTATATGATTAATTTTTATGACTGTGTCTGATGAGATATAAATCACCAAACCCCAATCAGGCCTTCCTTTTGTCTTTGATTTATGTGACAATGTGATAAATTAAATATATTCAATTAGTGGGAACGAACTAAGGCTCCAAGTAACTTGCAAAATGATTATGGTAAATTTTGCTAGTAGGCCATTCAATTTGGGCCATTTTTTAAGTGGTTTGGTCACCCACGTTCTGTGAACATATGTTTAGACATATTGTAGATGGACCTATTTAAACTCAGTTGAAGATCAATTACTATGTCACAAAGGGAGTGAGAGGGGCCCTTTCACCAGAAAGGAGGTAGGGCACCAAATAGACAAAAGTCAAAGAAAAGAAATCCCCCTTATGGCAATTATAGACACCAAAACAGTAACTCACATCAAATCCATTCAATCGCCAGAACAAGACACCAGCAGCCTCAATAGGCCAAGTGTTACAATTTAGAAATATGTATTTTCTTTAAACAAGGAAGTTTATTTCAATTCACCATATCATCATCATTTACAATGAGAAGTCCTATGATTATACAGAAGATAAAAACTATGATCAACTATTTAAAATAAAACATTAAAAAAGTTTTAAAAAAAACTGTTCCACATTAAATACACATATTGTAAACTGGGAAAACAACATGCAGGTGTTAAAGAGACTGGGCACCATCCATGCTTCCTGGACTCTCCATTTCAGGGATTCCAAGAATTCTGCCCAATCCTCCTCATCAGATTGCACCTGGAGGTGGGCCTGCTAGGTCGCCCAGAACCTAATAATTTGTAGATGGGAGTAGAGGTGGCGAATAAGAAGATTCTAGTACCCAAACATTAAGGCCCCCATTAGGATGGCGGACGGGCTTTGCCCGCCCGCCACCCTTGCGGAAAACGGGACCGCCCGCCTTAAGGGTGGGGGTCCCGATGTGTGCATTAGTATGCGCCTGCCTCAGTGGCGGGCGCATCCCCCGTTTTTAACATTGTGGTGGGCGGTGCTCACTGCACCGCCCGCCACATTATTAAAAATGTATGTGTGCATTTGCATAAACCAAGCGTCCGGTACCGCGCGGTGCCCCCCTTTGTTTATGCAAATGCAGGGGGGTACTACAGGTACCCCCCGTGTGCACCCCCACCTCTCCTTCACTCTGGGGGCCCGCATGCCTTTCCATGGCAGCATCGCCGCCACGGAAAGGCATCTCCCTAAGCCCATTGTAATATGGCTGGCGGTGTCTAATAGACACCGCCACCATATTAATCCTTTCCCGCCCCGGCCGCAAGGCGACTGGGGCGGAAAAGCGGCGGACGGTCTTTACGTCTGCCGAGGTCCCCCCGCCATACAAATATGGAGGGGGGTCATTCGAATGCGGATGTCATGCGGATTGCCCCCGCCAGGCTGGTGGTAGCCACCGCCAGCCTGGCGGGGGCAATCCACCCGACTTCCTAATTGAACCAGGGTTGAGGATACAGTTTGCTCTGCAGACAATGACGTATTTGAAATGTGGCTTCAACTCTCTCATGGGCAGTCATGAAAAATCCAGTACCTTTGGGTGTGATGGCTCTATGAGAAACAATTTCCTTCATTACCAAACTTATGGCCCAGTGTGAACAGCCGCATGTCCCGAGATTTTATACGCATGTGGGTGAGGGTGGCACAGGGTGGTACAATGCTGTGGATGTACTCATCCCTTGGTTGCTGTACTCTCTTGGCACCACTCCATTGACACCTCTCAGGCTCACTGAAGGCTTAAAGGACCTTGCAGGCCCCTAAGAGTTTGGAAGAACCCAAGCTGCAGAGCACTACACAGATGCTGCCTTGCAGAAGGATGGCTTAGTACATGGTACACACTTAAAGGAGTGATGCACTAATCCAGGCAACCCTTATTGTGATTTTATTGCTCTTTGACAACTTTAAAGCTCTCAAATGGGTAGCGGTGAAGAGCAGCCTTTAGGCTTGCCTTAAAGGAATGTAAAACAGCTTGTCTTCCCACATTTAACCAAAAGTGTAGACTAGATGAGAAAGAACGACACAGTGTTTATGAATAATAAAGATATTTATTGACACAACACAATCACTACTACTTGGTATATCTCCTACCCAGATATAGCTACGATACACATAAGAATACTTAATTCAGGTAAGTAGCATAAATACACACTGGTCTCCACAGGAAGACCAAATCATATACTAAATAAGTGGAATACAAACTGCAAAGGAGAATAGGACTTAGACCAAAACACTTAGAAGAGCTTGGTGAACCAGGATCCACCCAAGGTAGGTACCCAGGAACTAGAAGGAGGCTGTGTTCAGAGTGGAAATACAGCTTTTTTGACGTTTTAAAGAAAAATAACTCTTTCCAGGGGACCTTGAATAAACCCTTTAGAGGACAGAATGTTGGGGAGCCACCCTAGCTGTGGATGCCCCAGGAACCAGATTACCTGCACCAGGGAAGTCAGGTGCACAGGGGTGAAGTGACATTGGAACCACTCATAGACGACAATGGGGAACTCAGAAAGAAATGCTTCTGGAGAAGTCTGGGAAGTTGTCCAGGGGATTCCAAGGGTGGATTCTTGAAGAGGTAAACCTTCAAGTAGAGGGTACAGAGTCTATGCCACTTGGAGGTGACCAGGAGGCACAGAAGTGTGATATTTGTGAGATGTATTTCTTTCAGTTTTATGTTTCTTAAGTCATGCAGAATGTTCGCTTAGGAATGTGAACAGAGAACTTTGTAAAGGTTCCATCAGAGTCAGTTGATGCCCTGGCTGTCGGTGGATGAGGTGAAATAAACTGTGTATCTATTTCTTATATGTGGGAAAACACCACATTTTCATGGCGACGAGCGGGCAACGAGATTTCACCTCAACACTGGATTTGAAAGAAGACGCATATATTTAAGAAGAATTAAGATGAAAAGCTTCCCCTCCCAGCGGCTGCATCGAATGTAAAAAAAAAGAAAAGGATGAGAAATGTACATTTCTGCAGCGGCGGTATTGTCAGTACATCAACCGAGAAGTTGAGAAAAGAAGCTTCAAGACACTCATGGTGAGGAGGAAGGAGGGTGGTGAGTGCGAGCTCTCTCAGCGTTCCAAGCACTGTGAGAGGACTGGCATCCATTTTCGAGCGTCTTTGCGGTTCAAGGCGTACCAATTTCATCACCTGCTGACGTCCTGGTGTCAGTCTTTGTCACAGCGCTGTAAACAATGCATGTACATTTTCCAGAGCGAGGCTTGGTATCGCTTTTCGTCACCGCACTGTGAGCAATGCGCACATAATGCACGCTTATATTTCAAAGTGAGGTTTGGGCCACAACCAATCCTGTGGCACTACGTCATAGCGTGACTCCATCTTAGATAGCTAAGAGAGCTCTTCTTCGCTTTCATGGTTATTTACAAGCAGAATTTTTAACCGACTCTGCGCTCATATGACTGTGTTTTTCAACGAGAAAATATTTATTTTGACAAATTTCTACAAGCAAGTAAGTCCAGTTTTTAAATACTTTGTGAGTTGGTTATTGGAAATTGACATGGAAACGTCATCAATGCCAGCGCATACTCAGTGACTGGCACACTTAATTTCTTTTGGTCTTTCTTTAGTTATTAAAAGTTGTCTGCAAGAATATACATCCTTACAGAGTACACATTCTAATGCTAAACAACAACTAATCCAGGGTGTCTTTTTCTATTATTCGTCATGTCTAATTGCTTGTAAATGTATATATATATTTTGAGTTTATTTGTCAGTGCACATACAGTGACTTGCACATCTACTTTGTCAATTAATGTCTAACAGAATTAGTTTTATTGGCACATGTATGTTTGTGGGATATTTTTAATGCACTTTGTAAGTTGGATAGAGAGCATAATTTTTATTTGAACACTTTCTACCATAGTAGATATATTAAAACAGTTCTAAGATTAACAGTTCTAAAAAAAAGAGTTAATAGAGCTTATAACGTATAACGGAATATTTGTTTAAAGATGCAGAATGTAACTTAGCCACCTTTCTTTTTAACAAGCACTGGTGAACCAAATGTAAAGTGGCAAAAATGGAAGAAAATATTTATAAAATTAAGCTAGGGTCTGTGGAACTAATTTAAGTGCAGAACAGAAACATTATTTATTGCTTCATTGTCTGGGAGGTGAAGGACAGGAAGTTTTAGAACATCTACCAGAATTGAGTGCTGCAGAACAAAGAAATCTCAACGAATATGAGATATGTATACTTCGATTAGATTGACATTACCTCCCACGTTTTAGTACTATTATGGAAAGGTACCATTTTGGTTTAAGGGAGCAGAAGAAAGATGAATCCATATAAGATTTAGTTTCAGCATTGAGAAAATTAGCATCTCCGTACAAGTTTGGTCCTACGTTAGAAGAAAAGATCAGAGATCAATTTGTGTTAAAATGTGCACATGATAATGTTAGGAAGGAACTGTGGTTAAAAGACGAACCTCCGTTAGATGAGGTTATCACTATTGCAAAGCAGGTTGAACACATGGCAAAGTACGTGGATCAACTTACTAGTGAGAAGAATAAAGCAGTCACAGTAGATACGAAAGTGGAAGAAGTAATTTGTCAGGTACAAAAGAAGAATTTAACTGAGAAAGAGAGAGTAAATGTTTCAACAAGTAATATGAATAGTTTTTTAAATGGGAGTAAACCAACTTGTTTCAGATGTGGGATCCGGCTACTATTGAACTGGGTGACAAAATAATTGCAGGGAAAATGTATGTGGCTAAACAAGGTGATGTGCTTCTTGGTTGGCCACACCAACTCTTGCTTGGAGTATGACTTAATCCAAATGCCTCTCCACAAGTAGAAGTCCAGGAAATTAATTATCTTGCTTCCATGTTTAGTGAACAATTTAAAGATGTTTTTAGAGACAGTATAGGCTGTCTCAAAGGCTATAAACATCACATTAAATTAAGGGAAGGAGCTATTACCATGGTAGCTAAGGTCAGGAGGATTCCAATAAATGAGCAAGAAAATGTACAGAAAGAAATTGATAAACTAATTGACATAGGAGTCATTGAACCTGTTGAAGCCACAGAGTAGTTGGTCCCCATTGTAGTCGCTAAGAAGGCCAATGGCGACATTCGCTTATGCATTGACTTGCGTTCTCTAAATAAGGAAGTGATCGTTGATAAATTTCCTTTGCCAAATATCAATGATATGATTAGTACCTTAGGTGGCGCCAAATATTTCACTACACTGGATTTGGCATCGGCCTATCATCAAGTTGAACTAGATGATTCCTCCCAAGAGTTGACAGCTTTTGTCACTCCCATGGGGACTTTTAAATTTCGCAGAATGCCATTTGGTCTCATCTCTGTAGCTTCAGTTATCCAGCGGATAATGTCCAGAGTTCTTAAAGGGTTATATGGTGTCAAGTTTTATCAGGATGATTTAACAATTTTTGGTAACACAATGAAAGAGCACAATGGTTGAGTTAGTGCAGTATTGGAGCGTTTACCTGATTCAGGGTTGACCTTAAAAAAAGACAAATGTAAATTTGGTGTAGAAGAGATAAATTATCTTGGTCACAAGATTATAGATCAAGGGGTTTTTCCAAAGAAAGATTTGGTTAACACCATAGTCAATATAGCGGAACCACTCAATAAAGAAGAGCGTCTCTCATTTCTTGGAATGATTGAATTTTATAGTAAATTCATAGCTGATTATGCAAAGAAGTCTTATCATTTAAGGAAACTTACTGTTAAAAATTGTCTATTTCAATGGTATGATGAGTGTAGATAAGAGTTTATGTCTTTGAAAGCTGAACTTGCAGAGGTATCTTCTCTCCAACCTTTTAATCCCAGTGATCCTACCGTTATGACAGACGATAATAAAAAGGGACTTGGTGCGATTCTTCTAGCCAAAATATTTCTGTGGTGCAAAGCCAGCAATTGTTTGCAACCACAAGTCAACCCTGTGCAAAGGGGCTCCGTCTCAGCTTCTCTGGCAAGGGATACTGTCCTTCAAATTGCAAGGAAGATAGGTCAGGCGTCTGAGGAGCCACAGTTTTGCCATCTATGTTGCTGAGCCTCAGAGGTCTGTAATATGGCAGGAATCAGCAGACAGGTCAGCTTGGATGCACTGCCTGTAGATGCAGGGGAGTGACTCTTTCACTGCAAGGGAGATTACTTAAGATGTCCTTGATGCCCACAGGTCCCTGGAGATCCTGAGCAAAGCACAGACAAGGAGGAATACTTTAAAATAGCAGGACTAGGAGCAGCAGGAGACTTCCTTGATACAGTCTTGGTTCCAGGTAAAGTCCAGCAACGTCCAAGTGTCCAGAGAGTCAAAGAGTGTCTTTGTTTCAGTTGAGTCTTGTTCCATTACAAATCGGAGGATCCACCTATGGGGGATCCCTTAAATAACCAGAGAAAGGGTTGGAAAAACTCAGGGATCCCTCCCAGAGGACAGGACGGATAGGCCGGAGGATATTCCCTTTTACTTTTTCCAGTTTCATGCTAGATCGGGAACCAAGGGCTATTGAACTGGCTTTAAACATTGTATGCAAGGAGGGCACCAAATGCTACCCTGAAAGCAGTCTTGTGCTGCTGTAAAAAGCCCCCACCCCAGCCCAATACACTAAGGGTCTCATTACGAGGTTGTAGGATGGGGTCCAAACTGCATCTACTCCTGCGCTCTGACCGACACATTACGATGCATGCGGTCAGAGGCAGCATTCGGAGGGACTGACTGACACCTTCCGATGGGCTCCATGGTCCAAAGTTCCTCATAATTCATTGAGGATGGTGTTTACATGATTATGATGTAGGTTTCTGCCTGCCTTTCCATGTCGGCCTTGCCGACATGGAAATGCTGTCGGAAAGCAAAATTGGGGGCCCCTAGCAAGTCCCCCTTCCTGCCTGGCCCTCCTCATCCAAAAACCCCTGCACTGTATGACAGGCACCATAAGGTGCCTGTCACACAGTTCATTGATTTTCACAAACTTCCATTTCTCAATTGGAGCTTGTGCTGTGGGTGGTTTCTGCCCACCGCACAAGCTTCCATAGAGAAATGGAAGTCTGCGGTTGCATTATGATCACGTGTTCAGAACTGCCGACCTATGGTCGGGCAGTTCCCTCAGTGAAACATGTCGGTCGGAGGCAATACAGACCAACATCATAATCAGGGCCTTTGTCTGGTCCGGGAAGCGGTCACACCGCCCTGTGGAAGGAAACCAATCTACCTTCCACTGCTTGAGATCATATCAGCTCAGCAACAGGAAGGCAGAAGAGCATCTGTGGTCAGCAGCAGCACTAGCTTGCTGGAAGACCCTGAAAGGCTGTAACAGAGGTACAGGGAGCTCCTCTAAGGAGCCCCCCAGTACATGGGATCACATACCTCCAACACCAGAATCAGTGTTGGGGTATGATTCCAACATGTTTGATACCAAACATGACCAGGTTCGGCATTTGGCATAAAAACATAACATGCAGCATATCCTGCAGAGACTTTCTGTCGCACCCACAAGGGGCTGCCACTTTACTTGTAGTAAAACATTTAGGTCTAGCAAGCAGGAGGTGAAAAAGTTTCAATCGAAACCTGGTTAAAAGGAATTTTTTGTGCGTGGACAGTGACCCCATAAGATAAGGATCTGCTCTCGGGGTTGTTTTAAGCATTATGTACATCCACACACTTGGTTTCTGTACCTCCTTTGCTTCTCTATCCAGATTCCTACCTGCCAAGAAAGCGGTTTTTATTTCCTCCACATCTCTCTTAGTAATGCATTCGGGGTTAGAGAATATATCCCCTCGCCCTAACCTACCAAGATTTCCCTTGACGTAACTCAGCCACGGAATGCGAGCTGAGTTGTCCAGTAACATGTTATCTTTTATGATCAAATGGGTCCATGGGAGGTCTGGGTTCAGCCAGCACTTTAACCAACAAATCAGTGGGCGCAGGGAGAGTGCATCATTTACATACGAACCCCCTGTTCCTCATGGACCACTAAATTGGATGTACCGCGTGGAACACACAAAAGCCGTTTCAGGAAGTCATTTTCCATTATTTGGAGGGATTCTCCCACATTGTATCCTCAAATTCCGCTGCCATATAAAGCTATGGCCAGGCTTTTAGCCTGGTACACTTGCAGCATAGCTCCAGTGGGTTTCTTCCCTAATTTGGAAACAAAATTTGAAAATTGCTGCATTCACCCTGAGAACATCCCTTTTTTTTCCATAATAGTGGACCCCAAATGAGCTTATTGTCGAAGACGACCCCTAAGTATGAAAACACTTATGTGCGGGGAATTTTTGAGTCTCCCACTCTAAATTGAAAACTCTTCTTCTTATAACAGGACGGAGACTCCTCACCTTCCTACCCTAGGACTGTCAGCCCCAGATGCCTGTAAAACGCTATCCAATTCATTAATATAGAAATTAAATAAAAAGTGAGCCAATATACAGCCTTGCCGGACTCCCTTCTTGATATTAAAATCAAGGCAAGGTGAATGGTCCCAGGGCGAGAGACGGTATATTTTCTCAATATCAAAAAAAGATTAAGACATTGGGCAACTGTAGCCCATCCCTGTCGAAACCCATACTGAGCTTTCAACACTATTCTATTGTGCTCTCCCCAGGATGATAATCTTTGAAGGAGGACCCTACCCACCACATTTACCACTGAATCTATAAGTGAGATGGGTCTATAGCAATTGGGGCTGCCTCTGTCGCCTTTTTAAAAAAAAGGGATTATGGTGGAGGTTGCCCAAGACTGAGGGCATCCATATCGTGCTGCCGCATTAAAAACGGACTCCAATATCGGCGCCCAGAAGAAGGGGTCTGACTTAAAAAGATCTGGGAGCATCCCGTCAGGGCCAGGTGCTTTTCCAGCAGTTTAGCCTATTATACCTTCCAGGATCTCACCCCTCTCAAATCTTAATACTGCCTCCTGAGTACCATGAGGAGTTCCTCGATTTTGCGCAGGCTGGCAGTCAAAGATAAGTTCAAAATGTCATTCCCACTCCTCCTCAGTTATGCGGCAATCGAGGCTCCCCCCTTCCTGGTCAAACAGCGGTTCATTTACCACACTCCAGAACTTCAAGCTGTTTCTAAGAGTGCCAGGATCCAGCAACTCCCTCCATGCTTCATCCTCCAGTGTTCGCTTTCGTGCGGCAATGGCCAACTTATATTCCCTATGGCAAGCGGAGACATCAGCTTGCACTCTTGGTTCAAGTGCCAAAGCTTCCCTAAGCCGCCTACTACTAAGCGGCCTATAAAAAAAGCCCAAGGGTAGTATTCTAATTACAGAACTCACTAGTGGGGAGAGACTGTAATCCCTTGAAAAAATACGGCCTCCAGTATAGGGGTTGTCAAAATAAATTAATGATGATACAATCACCAATCTCTTGTTTGCGTGTATTCCCAATCCAATTGACCCTACGTGCCATGATTATATTGTTGGATATGTTAGCACCAACTGTAGTGTTCTGTGCAAACCAGTGGCTTATTTTATTTATTAGCTGCCCATAGTTTTCACTTTTCCCTAGAGGAAGGCAGGAACATACCCCAAGATCGCTACATAGTGAGTGGATACAGGAGGGAGATCAATAATAGGGAGACGAGTTGACTGAAAAGACTTCACCTCTGGACTCTTGTCCTTCTACAGCATAGAAGGTCCTGTTCTAATAGGTATGGCCTGTCTAAAGTCTAAAATGTTGGTACTTACAGGCTTTTGACTACCTAAGCAGCTTTTTTCTGGTGACCTACTTTTGGATGTTAACCTCACAGCGGCGGCTCTCCCATCTCTGTCCAGCCCTGCTATAGCTCTTTCAGTGGTAACTCGAGTATTGAGCTTCATTGAGTTTGCTATTGCACGATCCTGGGGAATATTTGCCACCAACGTTTCTAATTTGGACAGCCTGTCTTCGATCATACCTATTTTAAGTATAGGATCTATTAGGGTAGTCGTCATGGTTTCTAATCTCCCCAGTAGTCCCCCTCTAGAGAACCCGCACATGGTGTCCCTGTCCTAGAGTGATTCTGGGTGGTTGAAATTACATCATTAACATCACCCTTAGTGGGAGCTTCTGCCCTTGTCCTCCCCGGACTACCCTTCATGGATTTCTTAGTCTGCCTAGTCCCCCGATTTTTCGTAGTTACAGCTGGGGGATTGGTAGGGCGGGTAGGCTTTGCTTTTGGTTTTTGTGCTCTTGTTTTCAATTTTTGTTTAACCGGGCTAGGTTCCTGCTCCAAGGATATAGAAGGGACTGATTCATTCAACTGTGTTGTGTCTGCGATTGGTGATTGACTACGCTGTTCAAGTGGCATCTCTTGGTTAGGGACAAATGAGATATCAGTAGTAGCAGGGGTGAGTGAAAGCCTGCCGTGTAAAATAAAAAGGTTCAAAGATAACCTACGCTCCATTAACAAAATTTCGTTATTGAGGACAGATTCTGCCCTGGTTAGAAAGCCCGCTAAAGTTCCAACTACACCTTTCCCTGCAGTTACTTTCCGCCTACTCATTTTTTAACTAATAATTTTATGCGGTTACACACTGATCTAATGCAAATTATCGATCAACAAGTAAAAAATCTAGTGCACTGTTAGAATGTATGCGTAGCAAAATACAAAAAGATTAGGAAAGGAAGACACTTCAAAACCTTGTTATAAGATAATCCTCAAGGCTATGTTAAAAAACGTTTGCTAAAGCTGAAACTGGTTATCTTCTCAAAAGGAAAAGAAAAACAGTACTGTTCTAACACGGTAAATGAGAAAAAGATAAATCCCTAGTTATAAAAACAAAACAAGTTTTTCGAGGATCAATGTAACCACAATACTGGAGTGTACAAGAACTCGTTCGCCCCTTAGCCTGATAAGTGACTCGTGGACAGTCCTCAAAGAGTTCCTACATAGAAAGTACCTGCACAATGGTCCCCTTCAAGTCAAAAGAAAGGGGTTGGCCCAGCCCAGCCTCTGACTGGCTCGGACGGGTGCAGACGGGTCCGCCCGCACGCGTCCCGCGCTGCGGGATCCCTGATGCTCAATCTCGTGGTGCGCGGCAGAACTGCCGCATGGGATGCTGGGGGATGTAGTCCCCTGGCGTCCAGATAGTCATGGCGGCACTCTGCGAGACTCAGCGGTGCAGCGGCCCCCCTCGGCGTCCTGTACCCGGATCTAGGCAGCATTCAGTTGCATGTAACAACAGCGGTGGGCACAACAGTATTTTGCAGCAAGAGACACAGGCTCCAGTGTTTAGTCACTAGAGGGTATATGTATCAAGAAAGCGTGTCCTTAATAGCGAATTTTTGCAATTCGCTAATAAGGACTTGCAAAAGGCAATGTTTGTAGGATTCGCAATATTAATTGTGATTCCCACGTATTCTTTAACTGCGAATCTCAAATTAAGGAATACCTTCCCATTCATTCCTAAAGGCTCATAGGAATGAACGGGAGGACATTCGCAATTTGTGAGTACCCATTAGGTACAATAAATAATATAAGAGGGGAGGTAACATGATCATTTCCGAGAAACGGGACCTGCCAAGAATAGAAAGACAAAGAGTCATGTAATTTGTATTTGTATTTTGTATTTTTGGCGTGCAAGAGTCATCCCGAGGGATATCACGTTGCTAGGAAAGCTATTTCCTGAAATTAGGGTGGAATGAAACCAAGACATCTGAGAACAGGGGCACCAAGGCAAAAGGCTGCAGAGTGTCAGCAATTACATCTTAGGGAACAACAATGTTTTTACTTCATATAATCGTCCTTAAGGCAAAGGTCTAAAGGAAGTTCATTCCAATGAAAGGCTGCCAGATGGGTGAAAGAGCTGCTCCCTGCTCTGACTGTCTTAATTAATCTGATTTTTGCCAAAGCATGATAGCAAGACCTCGGTTTTCTTGTGGGGCCATAGTGTTCGATTGTGTCCTGCAGTATACAGGGTCCGTGCTTGTGTAGCACTCTGTGTGCATAGCACAGGACTTGGCTGTTTGGTGCACAGGCAGCCAATGGAGCTCCCTCAGACATTCTGATGAAGAGCTGTATTTGCCTTTTTTTGCAAACAAGCATGCCGCCTGCATTCTGGATCATCTGCAGTCGGGAAAAAAAGATAGTCTGGCATGTCCACATAGAGCGCATTCCCATAATCCAGTATACTTTAAAGTAGTGCCTGCATAATGGTCTTCCTGCAGTTCAAGGTGATCCATGAGAAGAGTCTTCTTAGTTGCTTTAGCATGGCAAAGCTTTTTTCACACAATGCTCGGATTTGGTCCTGCATTGTTATTGCATTATTGATGAGTATCCCCAGGTTTTTTACAACCCGTTTGGCATCTGGGGCAGTTCCTACTGACCGAGGCCACCAGGTAGCATCCCAGACTAGGTGAGCTCCTCCAAAAAGCAAGAACTCTGACTTCTCAGATTTTAGTTTCAGGCGGTGGTCTGTCATCCAAGTTGTTGTTTCTGAAAGACTGTTTGTTAGGTTGTTCCTGGTATCCTCATGCCTTTCTTTGAAGGCAATTAGTAGCTTTATATCATCCGCATAGGAGTAGATATTGAAGCCCCATTTCCTGCCGATCTTGGCCAAAGAGGAGACATAGGCATTGAAAAGGGTAGGGCTCAGGGAAGATCCCTACAGGACACTGTAGTTAATAATTTTGGGGTTAGAGAAGCAGGGACCCATTTGAACTTTTTGTGTTCTGTGATGTAGAAAGAAGTTGAACCACTGAAGGGCTTTTGAGTATAGTCCCTTCTCGCACAGGAAGATCATCAGGAGGTCATGTGATACGGTATTGAAAGCTGCCGACAAGTCCAAAAGGATCAGGGCGGCAGCTTTGCCCTGGTCCACCAAGGATCTGATGTTGTACAGTATCGCAAGCAAGGTGGCTTATGTGCTGTTTGAAGCACTAAAGCGAGTCTTTGATAGGTCCAGGAGCTCATTGGTTTCTAAAAAATGTACTAATTGTTTATTGATCAGTCTCTACAGTACCCTGGACAAATATGGAAGTTGGGAGATTGATCGGTTGTTTGCAGGGTTGTGGACTTCCATGCCTGCTTTTTTTAATAATGAGAGTACAATGGAGTCCTTCCCAATATCCCGGAATACTGCAGATTCAATGGATTTATTGAAAATGTGAGTAACATAAGGGCATAGGACCGATGTGAGCCGAGAAAAGATAAAGTGAGGGTATGGGTCAAGCGGAGATCCTGACTTTACCTCAGTCATCGCCTTTGCAACCTCCTCTTCAAAGAAGGGGACCAGGTTACTTAAGTGAGAGGGTGCTTTGGGGAGGGGAGCCAGGGTTTCCCAACCTGGTTCATCAGAGGTGGGTTTGCTTTTGAAAGAGGAGTAGATTTTAGAGATTTTGTCGATAAAGAAATTGTTGATGATCTCGCAGTTGTCTATTAAAGGGGTCATAGTTTGGGACATGCTGGTTTGTTTGCATAGTTCCTTGACTATTTTGCATAACTCTTTAGGTGAATTACTGTTGTCAAATCAAATCAAATCAAATCAAATCAAGCTTTATTTGGTTGTAGAGAAAAACATCCATAAAAGCACAGTATATTTACATATAGATAAAAGGAGTTACAATTAAAAAAGATATAACAAAAGTCATAAAATATCATAATAATGACAAAATTTAAGTTGCAGCATTGAGTTTTCTCAATAATTCGTTCCTTCAATAAAAAAGCAGTTTTAACTCCTAACATGAAAGCTACGACAGATGGAGTAAAAAATGCGGTATAGCTACACGGATAATCAGTACAATAAACTTAAACTACTAACAAATTAAAACAAAGAATAAAAATTAAATCAACCAACATTTGTGCAAAGACGCAGCAAAGTAGGGGCATTAAACCGGCATTTTTAGTCGGGAGGAGTGCGACCCAATTTTGCCTGTGCTTAATCGCCAGTTTCAAAAAATTTGCTATGGATTTGGCAAAAGGTTCAGTATCTAGACATTGAAGGGCGAGAAATGCTGGGCGACACCTACGTAAGCCCATAACTTTTAAAATGGGAATAAGCCACTGCTTCCTCGGATCCTGATAGAATTTACAGGACATTATTGAATGGATTGTTGTTTGGGGAGAAATGTCATCGCAAGGGCAAGGTTGAGGAGATTTTTCCCAGGTGTTCGTTTTGGGAAAAGTAACCAGATGGTGAAAAATGTTTAATCTGAGTCTGGTTAACAGTAATCTTTCGTAGCCCGAGAGATTAAAAGTTAAATAGGGCTGGACCGTCATTGATGTTTGAATTTGTAGTGAGTGTTGCACAGTGACTTTAGAGACCTCGCTAGACAGTCGTAGTGATTCTAGGTGAGCCAAGCAAGCCTTTTTAAATTGCTTCCTTGGAATTGCAGCAATTAAAATAGGGGAAGAATAATACTGAAACATTCCCAGGTCACTAAGGAATTTCCTGATATAGGCAATCCAGGGCATATTATGTGCCTTATCGAGAGAGATACAGTCTTCTATGAATCCCCGACAGAGAGTGGTTTCAACAGACGACCATATGCGATGCCACAAAAGTAGGGGTTCAATCTTTATCAGATCTGTTATAGGACAGACCCAATTCCAAGTGACATGCATAGGTCGACGTACCCTGCGGGAGAGCCAGAAGAAATCTTAGGAAACTGTTCTCTACCGTTTGCACCTCCTCGACCTTGGCGAATCCCCACACACCCGCCCCCTATATCGGACTTGAAGTACATTTTGCCCTATAGATTTCTAGAAGTTCAAGCGTTGGTCGCCTGCCTAATTTATTTGCGAAATTAACCAGGGCAGCTGTTGTCCTCTTAAAAGTGAGTTTCCTGGACTCGATGGCAAACTTCCAGGAGCATTTATGGTCGAATACGATGCCCAAGTAAGGATGCGTGATAGTGCTCTCTAATTTTTGGTTATCGATGTACATGGGCTTCGTATTCTTAATCCTCAACCCTGCAGACATGACAAACATCTTTTTAATATTAACATGGAGGTCAAGGTTAGCCATAAAAGTGTGGTATTTTGCGAGGGCACGCTGTAACTCCATGGGGGTGCAGGCTAAGATTACAGCGTCGTCCGCGTATAGCAGGATCGGTATTGGGCGCTTATTTATAGTGGGAAGGTCCTGGCTCCCCATGACCATATCTTTTTCCAGGCTGTTGGTATAGAGATTAAATAAAAACGGGGCCAGGACGCAGCCCTGCCTTACCCCACGCCCTACTCTGAACGACTTTGTTAGCTCGCCCCCCTACGCCGTATCTAACTCTTGCTTTGGCACCTGAGTATAATTCACCCAAAAATATTAAGAGGGGCGTCTCTATTCCCATATCAGCTAAGATGATCAACAGCTTGTTATGGTTGACGCAGTCAAATGCTGCTGACAGGTGAACGTATGCCATATAGAGGGCCCCCCCTTTCGCGTTTACATATTTACCAATTAACAGCGATAGATTGAGGGCTTGCTCTGTTGTTCCCAGGCCCTCTCAAAACCCAAATTGCAGGTCGGACAAAACTTTATTGTCTGTGGCCCACTGCTGAAGACACTCTAAAATAACGCGGCCGGCCTCTTTCCCCAAGGAATCCAACAAGGAAATAGGGTGGTAACAGGATGGTAATTGACGATCCCCCTTTTTAAATATAGGCACAAGGATTGATTGAGACCATGATTCAATAAGACCCACAGCACATGATGCTTGGAGGACCCTAGTTGAAATTGGCGACCAAAGTTCCATATTAGATTTTAAAAAATCAATTGGAACCCCGTCAGGGCCTGGCGCTTTGCCGTTTTTACTGGCCATCGGAGCTAACTCGACCTCCTTGTGTGCTATATTAACAGACAACGGAAAAGAACTAGAATTTGGCCCAGGTAGAATCGATTGAGTTGCAGAACGAGGGAGGCTGAACATACGCTCAAAATAATCAACCCACTACTGTTCATCGATCGCAACATCAATACTGGGGTTGACCGTTGTATTTGTTAATAAAGGGGACTTCACGATCTTCCAAAAAATCGCCACTGTCCCTCAGGGAACATGATCTGTGTAATTGGGTCTACAGTTCTTTTTTCAGGTTATCCTTCCTGGATTTTAATGCTTGTTTATAGTTTTTCCTGAGTGCTACGATTTCCGTAGAAATTCTGTCATTTTTATTTAATGCTAATTTTAGGGACTGATAGGCTTTCGTACAGGAGTTATCAAACCAACCCTTGATTATAGTTTTGCCAGTTTTTGTCTTAACGAATTAGATTTCCTGATTGATGTTATCAGTATCAGAAAGTTAGCCAGGATTCCCTCGCTAGTAGTGGCTGGGTCAAGGCATTTATCAAGCACTGGGCTTAAATTTGAAACCAGTCTTGCAGTAATAGCCAGGGGGTCCACCTTTTCCCACCTTAGCGAATAACCATTCAATTTATCTAGTGTGAGGTTATTTTGGGTTAAAGTCGACTTGATGTTAAAGCTCACACGGTTCTTGGTAAGTTTTTGTAATTAATTACTGTTGTTAGCTATTCGTTTCACATAGTAGTTTTTCTTAGCACATGTGAGAGTGTTGTGGTAGATCTGCAGCTCCCCTTTGTATAATAGTCTGTCACAGCTTTCTTTAGATATTCTCCACTTGTGTGCCATTGATTTGCATTTCCTTTTTAATAGTCTAAGTTCTAACAAATACCTTTTTTCCAATGGTGTTTTGTTATTTGACTTGCTTCCTACCCTGGGGGTAGACTGATCCAGTGTGTTGGTGATCTCAGAGTGTAAGAGATCAGCTTCTGTCTGAACAGAGAGTGTCCTTGGGGCATTTGGGTCACTTAGTGGGGAGCAAACAAATCAGGGGTGAGGAGATTCCGTGCCCTTTTCACCACTGATAAAGGTGTGGATGGGCAGGTTAGCTTGGTGGCAGACTAAAGGAAAAGTCGATTAGAGAGTGGTCGGTCCAGGACAGGGGTGTAACCTCAGAGACTTTAGCAGAATTTATGTTGGAAAACAGAAGGTCAAGTGTATGCCCGGCAATGTCAGTTGATCCTTTGATCCATTGTTTTAGCTGCAATATCTGCATATCGCTTTCCAAGTGTTTGACTGCAGGATCATCAGCATTTTCAAAATGAACATTAAAATCACCTATAGCTAGGAAATGATTGTCTTTTAAACAAGAGGGGAATCATTGTGAAAGCAACTTGGTACTGAAATCTGATTTATATCCTGGGGGATTGTAAATTACTCTCCCCCAAAAATGTTGTGGTCACCGCCGGACATTTGAAATGCTAAGATCTTGTGTTCACCTAGTGGAGCCACTGACTTAGGGAGACAGGTAAAACCAGTCTTTCAATAGGATAGCTATTCGTCCTCCCTTCCATCCCCTTCTGTCCCGTTTTAATGGTTTGTGTCCAACAGGCAGGGTGGGAGCAATATTAGGGGAATTATTTTTGTCCAGCCAGGGGTCTTTGATAAAGACTAGATCAGGTTTTATGTCTGCTAGAGTATCCCTGATCTCGAGGCAGTGTTTGGGCAGCGACCTAGAGTTAAAGTAAATGCAGTTCATCTGAAGCCCAGCGTGGCTAATATCTTTTCGAGAATGCTGCTCTAACAGTGGCAGGCAGCCCCATTTACAGCAGAGGCATGGGAAGCTTTAGCATAAAGCACCTCATTATGTAGCAGGGGCTTGGCAAGTTTGAGAAGCGTCTCGCTAGAGTATTGGTGGTGGCTGCAAGGGTATGGTGTGGGAAGGGCAGGGTTCCTGGCCACCGGCCCCATTCGGGCGCAGATGGGCAGTTCCGTTTTTGTAGTCGCCCGTGTTTGACAACTAGACCGCTGCCCTGCCAACAGTGCTACTTCCGGTGAATTCCGGTTTGCGGTGTGCCACAATCGCAGTCTAGCTCCCTCCCAATGAAGTCAAGAGCAGGTAGGCTCAGTTACAAATTCAAATTCAATTTTAGGTATGTTTTAAACCTCGATTTTCAGGCAGATTTAAAATCACAGTGAGAGATTCTGTGCTCGAACAATTATAAGGTGCAGAGAGCAGAGTGGGTAAAAGCAAGTACAATGCTTGTCTAGGGCAAAGTTTAAAATGCAGAGCGGGTTAATTTGTTCACAGGTTCAAACAGGAATAAGCAATGCTGATCCCCAAATAATGAAACATGGATCCTTGTCATAAGTGGCGCCCGTCTCCACAGTACACCACAGACTCAGGTTGATGCGGCGAGAGTGGGGACACACAGGATTGAGCCAATTAATGCTTTTCCAGGACGCTTGACAGAATGTGCCCTGGGACTGAGCTATGTTGGCAGAATAAGCACACACATCCTGAAGATAAAGCAGCACGTCATCTACATGAAGAGAGACAACATTAAGATAAACAGCCAAGGAGATACACCTTGCCTCTCAACCAGGGTGCAGTCTGATGGTCAATGGCTCCATCGCGAAGGCAAAGATGATGGCGGACAGGAGGAAACCCTGCCTGGTGCCACTCTGAAAAGCCAAAGGAAATTAGGTGTCCTATTCAGACCCTTTGCACAGGGGTTATGTAAAGGAGCTGAATCCAGCACAGCAGGTGATCCCCCGAAGGCAAACATATGGATCACTTTCAACAAATTCACCCAGTCAGTGTAGTTGATGACTTCTTCAAGATCCATGGCCAGCCAGGTCCCTCGAGTCTAAAGGAAGTGTGTAAACTCTAAGATCTGGTAAAGATTGAAATGGTTTATATATGTGCTCCTGCCTAGAGCAAAACAATTTTGATCCTGATGGATTAGCTGGGGGGGGGGGCGATCTGTAAGGATCTTGCTGTGGAATTTATAATCAGTGTTAGGAATAATGAGAAGCTTGTATGAGGAGAGATCAGTATTATCTTTACCAGGCTTAGGAATGGACACAAGTAACACATCATGCAGGGAGAAGGTAAGGGTACCTTCATCAAATGCGAGATGGCAGCCCATCGAAATAGTAAGGAAGGCACCCCAAATTTCATCCTGAGTGGTTGGAGCCTCAATTTCCAGCTGAGGTTTGGGGTAGTCCTGAACCTATTGATTATAATGATTCACTTAGTCAATTATAATCTCCAACGTTTTTAGTATAGAACAACAACAACAAGTCTGCTCTACTATACTTAGTTTTCTTAGTACAGAGTAATAAATCTCCACCACGGTAAAGAAAATGCTTTTAATTCATTAGTTCAATTTTGGCAGTTCATTTGTTTATACGCAATATATTATTTCAAAATAGGTAAAAACAAAGTGGTTGCCCAAGAGGAGCGTGCAAAGAAAAAGGGGTGATTGAAGTGTAAATTAAGTGAGCAGAAAGGAAATTCACAATGGTAGACAAAAAACATTCACAATATTTAACAAGCAATATTGGACATATGATTTGCCGTATTGAGTCCCTGGCCAAACATAAAATTCTTTTTAAATTATTGTAATCAAAACATTATTACATCCAGACATATATGACCAAAAATGTTTGCACTATATGAAAGCTAGGGTAATTGGTCCAAGGTATATGAAAGTAGCGTCGACGTTTCGACTCGTCTTATGCCCAAACGGTGATTTGAACCTGGGGAGTGCGAGTCTTCATCAGGACTGGAAAAACAGATGGGGGCAACCAAGGGATAATAATAGCCCTATGAAAAATAGAGTCGGAATTACTAACCGTGGTGGACAAGGATTAATTAAAACATAGCCCATAGGTGGGCAGGGTCTTTGCAATTCCTCATGGTTCATTTATGCAATCACGTGTCCATGTGGCTTTCTGTATGTGGGCCAGACCACACAGAAAATAAAATGCCGGATCTTGCAACACATTAGTCAGATACGCTGTAAAGTTCAAGGTGCCCCACTGGTAGATCATTTGTGAAGGTGAAGGGTGCTACGGCTACGAGGTGAAGCAATGAGAACTCTACGATTGCAGCTAATTATCAATGGTTCTCCTTACACCCACCACAGTGTTAATCAGTGACCCCACATCACCACTTTGAAGGCTTCTTATTCTACTGCATTGAAGGAGGCTGTATCTCTATAAAGGGGAAAATAATATGCAATGTCTACACGCAGCAAGGATTGGAAAGGGATGTTCTCAAAAAGAGAGGGTTGCATACACCAAGTAGGTATGAGAGGAGTGGATACACTTCAGCCAAGGATAGCCAGAAGGTGGTTTTTATCTGAAGCTGTGTGGCCCTGATAGTATACATGTGTGAAAACTGTTCAGAGAGGCAGAGCAGAGAATGTTATCAAGAATGTCATGGTAGCTGTGAGGGGTGAATTAAAAGGAATAGGTCTTAAACTGTGTGTTGCGTGGGTGCCAACTGTCACAGATATCCCAGTGCTGCAGCTAATTCAAGAAGCACTTAGAAGGTGCACCATCAGGGCAAGTGGCAGGGGGAGCTACAGTGTGGAGAGACATCTAGGACGCAATTATAATCCCACCATAAAACCCAGGAGTCATTGTCATAGTGCACTAGGCAATCAAAGAGCACGGTAAGGAACACAGACTGTTCAGTGTTGGGCATAGATCATTCCCAAGATGACCGCAGTTCAGTACAATCTGCCATGCACCGGCACATACCGACCTCTGGGGTCAAGGAGGGGGTGTCCGGGTGGAACAGTGTTCCTTACCATAC
This sequence comes from Lissotriton helveticus, assembly GCF_964261635.1. NCBI lineage: Eukaryota > Metazoa > Chordata > Amphibia > Caudata > Salamandridae > Lissotriton > Lissotriton helveticus. Next base: position 1,707,036,589 of record NC_136065.1, on the reverse strand, counting down.
CCAAATAAAAGCCATTTGAGAGAAAGCTGAATAGCCAGTGGCAAACACCTGCCCCCACCAGTGCCTCAGCAGTATCTACATTTTTGGATGCAGAAAGTATGCCTCTTGAAGCAAGCTACAAGAGCATTTCTACATTTTAGGTAGGTAAAGATGGCATAGTACTCAGCTGTGGTGCCCTTGCCCGAAGCATTCCACATACGATATTGACCTCTGTCAGTCAGGCAACTGGAAGCCTTTCATTATCTCCCAAGCCATATGTGAAATTGAAAAATCTTTTTTTTTAAAAGGCAGGAAGTAGACAGCTCTTCATTCAAACAACATGCAGTCAGCAATCTGCAATGCCGGTAGAGGACAAACCAAGAAACATTTCAAGAGTGGTAACCCGGTGCCTTATAGGAAGATACAAGCCCATAAGGGTGCATCCAATAGACTGTGCTGACTGTTAGTCCTTTGTTTTATCATGGCCCCTGGGGAGGCACACAACAGGGAGGACAAGCAGCGGGTGATGAGTAAAATCCAGTGTTCCAATGAATGGACCCCCTCCAACTCTGCAACAGCTGGTACCCCAGTCGAAGGTGCTATCTGTTCTACCCATTCACACACCTCCATGGGGCTTTCAAAGAAGTGGGTGGTGTGGCTGACAATGACATTGAGGTTGGGTGGGAACAGTAAGGAGCTCTGCAACCCAAGCCCACATTATTTGCTTTTTATGCCAAGAAAAGAGGAGCATTGGGGCAAAACTGCCATTGTGTAGTCAGGAAGAATTTTGTCATGGCCTTTGAAGTGAAGGACCTTAGTGACCTTCGGGCAAGGGGTCCAGCCTTAGATCTGCATGTTGGGACCCTGTGACCTCTCTCAACATAGAAGAAGGAGCTGCATTTGTGTGGAAGCATAAGACATTTAATCCAGGGCTCAAGGTAATTGATTTTTATCCTCTATGCTTTCAAGGAGAACCTTATTCCTGACATTGCTTCAGCAGGCATGGCTCTCTTTATCCTCCACCCTGCCTTACAGGATCCACACTCTGTCTAGTTAGTTTTCGAGGGTAGATTGCACATTGGTCAGGAGAGATTTTAGCTCATTGAGCACCATATTCGTGGTGCAGAAGCAGTCATCAAGTTTGCTTTTGTCATCACAAAGTGAAATCAAGAGACTATTTGCCTTTAAAGGGAGGAGCTGTGGTAAATGCAGTGCATGATACCAACCATTTTAATTGAAAGTCTTTAGTATTCACCAGTGTTGGTGCAGCCAGTGATATGCATCTCTAGACATGTGTTTCAGGATATTTTTCCTTTACAGTAGAGGGTGACAACTTAAATTATGGGGTGCTGGCAATGTTGCTCACACTCTTCTCTGGTTTCTGTACAACTGTCAGAGTGCAGGTGCATCTCAGAGTTCATCAGCTCAGCAATTCAATAAGGTGCCAATATCAAAAGGGGGACGTGAGCACACTGCCTGCCATAACAGCACACGGTTTATCCAGATGCATTGTTGTAAAGGCAGTGCATGAAAACACTAGCTTGATTGAAAGTCTATAAATACACCAATGTTGGCTCATCTAGTTCTGTCCATCTCTAGACACTTATTTCAGGATATTTGTCATTCTTCAGTAGAGAACATTACCTTACATTTGGGGGTACTAGCACTGTTGCACATAGTTTTCAGAGGGTCCTGTATCACTGGCAGGTGCATTCCAGAGTGTGTCAGCTCAATAGATTAGCAAGGAGTCAATCAGAAAATGGTTGGGAGCACACTTCCTGGCACACTAGCATACAGTTTGCCCAGATGTAGTGTGGTAAATGCAACATGTTAGACCTGTCAGCCTTAGGGTGATCTTACCCTTCAACTTTTTGCCTTCCTCCTCTATTTTTCCTACTGCATTTTATTGCTGACCTTAGGACTCTGATCACTTTACCTTTGCTATCAAGTGCTAAAGAGCTTATTTCCTCTAAACATGGTAATATTGGCTTATACCCAATTGGCATATTTAATTCACTTATAAGTTCTTAGTAAAGTAGAACTATATGTATCCAGGACCTGTAAATTAAATGTTACTAGTGGGCCTGCAACACATATTGTGCCACCCAATTAAGTAGCCCTTTAAAAATGCATCAGGCGTGCAATCGCAGAGCCTATGTGTGTAGTTTAACCTACCATTTTGGTCTAGCAATATGTACCTTTGTGTCAGGCCCAACCTTCCTTTTTAATACATATAAGGTACCCCTAGGGTAGGCACAGACAGCTCACAGGACAGGGTGAAATGTATTTGAAAATTAAGATATGTACTTTTAAGTTTCACATGTCTTGGTAGTGAAAACCCCTTAAATGTGTTGTTCATTAGTGCAAGGCTTATCTGTCCTGTAGGATAACACTGTTGTTGCTTTATTAATTGTAATTTTCATATGTGGCAGTTTCAAGTTTGATGTCTCTGGAATCCTAATTTAAAATCCTAAATTATGGTGAAGTTGGATTTCAAATTACAATTCTGAAAACACCACTTTTAGAAAAGGCCTGCAGCAGTCTCTAGTCACATAACTGGGCGTACTTGACAATTGGGTTTGGTGTATTCCTCCTAGAAATCCACACACAATGGAAGCTTAGGTGTGACTGGTAGGGTAGTTATTGACAGGATGGGAGCGAGGAACTGGGCCAAGCCTCACTTCCACTTGAATAGGCTGTGTCCTATTTTCACACAAATGGCTGCACGAACTACCATTGTCACATCAGCCAGCGCGGAGCTAAGGCAGGGAGGGCGGGGCGACTGCACTTCAAAGCCACTGTCTAGAAGCTTAACCCAACTTCCAGAATAAGCGCACCAGGGTACCTCTGACACCAACTCTTCAGTACACTTCTGGACCTGTGTATACTCAGCCAGGAAGGACTACTATGCTGCTGAAAGACTGCCAGTTTGTTGGACTGCTGCTGTGAAGGAACTGCTCTGCTGAGCTAGCTGTTGTCTACTGCTCTCTTGCCTGGGTGAGAAGGACTGGACCTGCATCTCTTGAACCGAGAACCTAAAGTGACTCCAAGGACCATTGGGATGGCATTCTGATTTGAAGCCTCAGGGACATACCAGGCTTCCAACAACCCTGAACCTGTACTCTGCCATGTGTTAGTCTACCCAGCCAAGTGGTGCCACAGCAGTCCTGAACCCTTGGAAGTCGGCCTAAGGTGCTTGCCACTGTAAGCGGTGCATCACCTTTGCTGAGTAGGGCATCCCCAAGCAGAACCAACTCATCTTCTCTTATGCGTGTATTGGACTCGTCACAAGGACTCGCAATGGCTCCACAACTGCATTGCCTTTGGAACCGCTGCAGCCTAATGCACTCTTGCCGTAGGCCCTCGAAACTCTGATCGACTACAGCCTTAATGACAATGGTGGATTCCACATTGCAGCCTTGCAGCTCTCCGGACCAATGCATCACAAGCAGGGCCCTGCAGCCCCAATGCTTGACTTCATGTTGCAAACTCCTTCAATGGAATCCTTAAAGAAGACCCAATGGGACTTTTCACCACGGCTTCACCACATCTCGGAGCCAATGCATTGCTTCGGCTGCACAATGGATCTTTGACACGGATCCACCAAATTTTCTGTAACCAAGGATTTAAGGTACTGGCCTTACTGGGTCCCTGTAGCTGGCCCTTGCTCCATCACAGTCAGCCTGAACTTGGGACTTTGCCTCTAGTTGAAACAACCAGATATCCACAGTATGTGCTTAGTCCTTTTTGGCACTATTTTCACTAAAGATCTTTACATTTTAATATTTCCCGTTCCATTAATTGGATTTTTGTCATCTTAGTGGTATTTTGTTTATTAAAAATAACTCTATGTCTCTAAACCTGTTGTGGTGTGGTTTCACTTTTCTGCTGTAGCAAGTGTTGTAGAAATACTTTACACATTGTCTCAGAGTTAAGCCTGAATGCTCTGTGCCAAGCTACCAACAATCTCTCAACAAACAGACCCGCCATTTGAAGGGCTCTCCCTTGCCTTTTAAAATATTCGCTCTCCGGACTGGATCCACGGTCTCCTGACAAAAACCGCCTTGTATGAAAGGCAATTGTTACTAATTTTCAAGACAAACATGATTTATATACTTGTCCTGAAGATGATGCCATGTATCTGAGGTTTCGGCATCAAAACGTTGTCGACACACTAGTACCATATGTTCCTAAAATGTTCTTAAATGCTCTGTACAATGGTACCCTAAAACACAATCTAGTCTGTTCACTGACTTCAAGTATACAGACCGCCTTGTTCGCTCTTGCCTGAATTCTGTTGTTTTGTCTTGTTCATTGTGGGTCACTGGTCGTGCCCACTTGACATTACTTTAAGATTCATTGCTAATTGTTTGTATTTTTCAAATAAATTCCTGTCCGGCTGGACAAAGGACATACTAACTATCTAGTGTATGTCTATTTTTACCCTGATCTCTCAAGTACTAGGGTCCGCTGTTTTTTGAAAAAATGTAACGCCCAACGTCCCTAGTGTATTACCTTCAGGTTCCCTTGTGTCCCAATAACAGTGGTGGTGATACAGGCCTCGCCTTATTTACAAAGCAGTGTTAAGATACTTAAAGTGGCTTAACGTCGCCTTGAAAATAAGACAGCCTTACCGTGAAAGGGGAGGGCAATGGCTGTTGGTGTGGGCGTTCCACCGCAACAACCATTGATTTTGACACTAACCCATATTTACAAAGATGGCATAAATATGGGCCAGCTCCAAAATTAAGGACAGGGAAAACCTGGACTTACCCTGGTGAAACTAGGAGACATTTTTAAGTTTGCCTCGTTTTTGCTGTTTCAATGTCTGCTAAGGTTGTGCAGCACACATGGAAACAGCAAAACGCCTTTGATTGTGTATGTGCAAGAAGGTGTCCCTTCCTGCACATAAACAATCATAAAAAAATTACTTTTTGCAAATTCTATGCATGCTGCATTAAGCACCACACATAGAAGTTTCAACTCGCCATTTCAGATTATTTATGTGCAGGAAGGGACAACTTCCTGCACATAAACAATCACTCCCCTCAATGCAGGCACCCTTACACTATGGTGCAAGAGTGTCTGCATTGGCACTGGGAAGCTAAACTTAGCGCCAGCACAGGGGGAAACGTATGGCTGCTCCACATTCTTGTAAATATGGTGCAGCTCTGCATTTCTAAAGTGATGGAATATGTTGTTAGCCTTCTTGGCTTAACGACACGCTTCACCACTTTCCTTGTAAATATGCCCCTTTGTTTCTTTCTGATCTTACCCTGGCAAAATAAAGAGAAGCATTTAATTTCTCCTTGTTTTTGCTGTTTCCATGTCTGCTAAGTTGTTCAGCACATGTGGAAACAGCAAATCGCCTTTGATTGTTCATGTGCAGGAAGATGTCCCTTCATGCACATAAACAATCAAAAACAATTACTTTTTGCAACTTCTATGTGCGCTGCGTTAAGCAGCACACATAGAAGTTTCAAATTGCCATTTCAGCTTGTTTATGTGCCGGAAGGGACAACTTACTGCACATAAACAAACATTCACCTCACTGCAGGCACACTTGCTCTATGGTGCAAGGGTGCCTGCATTGGCGCTAGAAAGCTAAACTTAGGGGAAAGGCAGGGCTGAACCATATTCTTGTAAATATGGTGCAGCCCTGTGTTTCTAAAGGGACTGACTATGGTGTTAGCCTTCTTGGCTAAACAACACGCTTCTCCACTTTCTTGCAAACATGCCCTTTTGTTTCTTACATGTAACATGTGTTCATTCACTCTTTATCTCTGAAACATATCCATAGTTCTTTAGAGCCTCTATCACTTCCCTGAAACCCCCTACAAAGCTCTTCCAGAGAAAAGCAGAAATGGCTGCGGTGCCCCCAAAAAGATCTTTAAAAGTGAACTATGCCCACAATAGGAACTTGCAGGGAAAATGACACTAGGTCTGGAGTGGCCAGGTGGCAGCAATCACAAATGGTTGCGAAGGTGTTGGGGGGGAGCTGGAATGCTGCTTTGTAGATCCAATGAAAATAAACAGTCATAGATTTACTTTCAGGTGATGCAGATGTTAGTTGGGCAGGAAATGTACTGACATATTTACAATTTGCATACTTGATGTTTTCCGTATCCATGGGGTAACCTAAGCCTTAGTGTTCCAGAGATCTAGAATGCCAATTGAATCAGACATGGTGTCTGGAAGAAATAATCTTCACAGCAGGAATAAAAGGAGGGTGTCTGACACGAGAATCCAAACAGGAGTAAAGGAAGAGGCAAAAGAGCTTTGGAATTTTACATTGTTAAAGGCAAGAATAGGTAAAGACCAGGGTGCAATCTCACTGACAAAATAAATGCCTGTTTCTATTAAGTGCTTGCCTTTCAGGGACTGAACACAACTCTAAACTTGCTGCCCTTTAGTGGTGTAATCCCCAGAAAGTGTGGCTGTGTTTTTGGTGGTCTCCCTCTCTGGTGTTCCTCTTTTTGTGCATTCACTGCCATTTTTTGATGATAAGTGTTGATGGTGTTTGAGATTTGCAAAGTAAGACACTGTTGTGTGTGAGAAATTGGGTTGTTGGTCAACTGGGGTGTTAACACTGCTCAAGGAACAGCCACAAAAAGACACTAAAATTACCTGTGCTTAGCCCTCTGGTAGCTTGGCACACATTCAGCCAGTCTTAAATTAGAGGCAATGTGTAAAGTATTATAAAGCACACAAATATTACCAAAATGAAAATAGAACAAGAAAAATACATAAGCAGTTTAGAAATATAGATTGATTGTTAATGCATGATTTGACACCAAAATGAAAAAAATCAATCTGTAAAACTGAAGATATGAATTTTTAAAGTTTGAGGTAAAAACTAGGACATAAAAGCGGCAACAATTTGAAAAATATGGCCACCCATGAAGAAGCATGATTTGAATACAAAAAGTGTATTGAGTCATTTCAACTTAGAAGAAATTTCAGTAAAAAGTTGCTTGAGAACTTAAAGTTCAGCGGGGCCAGGCTCTATGTGCTCTGCGAGGAGGAGGTGTCATCATCAAGGAGCCACTGAACAAAGTTGCAGTGAAGTGAAGATTTCAGCATTCAAACGTAGGGGCATATTTACAATGGATTGCCGTCGGGCAGTCCTGCAGTCATTTTGCAGCACTGCCCTATGCCAATTTAAAAGGGCAAAAATGCATTGTATAAGCCAGCACTAGTGCAAAAATTGCTGCCATGCACCACTGCAGGCATGATTATTTTGTGCAGCAAGGTGCACCTACCAGCACACAGCAATCACAAGAGGCATTTTCCGCGGTCTATGTGGTGGAAAGAGGAAAAAGCACCTGTCCTGGGGAGACGTACCTTTTTTATGCTGCTCTAGATTCACGCTATGTTGTAAATCTGTGACAGTGTCAAAAACCATGGCTGTGGGAACATACATAGAAACACCCATGGCATGCCTCCCTGCCGCAATAAATGGCAAGCCAGCCACTTGCGCTGTGTAGCCTTGCACCTTATCTACAACTCCATGAAAAGCCAAGCAGGGTGGCTTTACATGTGCTTGTAGATATGGGCCTGAACTGTGCACCACTGGAGCGTCCGAAAAGTGACCCTCCAGTGGTACAAGGGGCTTGTAAAAATGCCCCTTAGTCTCTTTTTTTGAAGTTGAACATTTCCATTGGGATGAGACTGGAGGCTGTACCCAATGAGAGTTTCACAAGGCTGGATACCTGTTTGGCAAAGGACTGCTGAGCTGGATGTGCAGCTGCAGGTAAGAATGTAGCCAGAGATGCAGTGCAGTCAGGCCAACCGGTGATGCAACTTGGGCAGGTAGATAAGCAGGTTAGTCCAGTCTCCTATCTGTTCTTAGGGCAGGTTTTCACCAAAAATGTTCTCAGTTTCAAGTTTTGGATTTTGGCTATGTGGGCACCTTGAACACTACACCAAGGCTCCAGGAATGAAGACACAGTACTTGAAGGGTTAGGACTTAGTCCGGCTGGGTCAAAGTGCATGTTCAAGATGGTAGTAGCATTTTCTGTCCCTGTGGCTCTGATCAAGAGGCCAATCTTGGAGTCACTCTGGTAGTCCTCAGTTCATGAAGTGGAGTAGGGCTCAAGCAGCAGGGCAAGTTTCTGAGGGCTCAAAGCAGGCTTTAGGCAGCAGAGCAGTCCTTTTAGGTGCAGAAGAATTGTCTTCTGAAGGACACAGCAGGCCATAACAGCAGGGATGTCCTCTGGGAGTACTTCCACAGGTCCTGAAAGTTACCTGAAAAGTGGGTCTGCGGGTCTTATTTTTATACCTGCTGCATTCTTTGACATTGAAGGTTTTAAAGAATTCCCTATGAAGTGCTTGGAGTTTCCTGCTTCCCCTGCCCTGGCTGTCTCCATGAACAATCCAGGGGTGACAAGTCCTTTGTGTGCAGGCAGGGCACAGCTTATTCAGTGCGAAGACAGGGCATAGCCTATTCAGTTGCAAGTGGGGTTGAGTCCAGCTCCACGCCTCATCCTCCCAGTTGATTGCATATCCAGGCCCACCTAATCACTCTTTTGTGTGGCACTCTGGGAGTTATAAACAAAGTCCAATTGCCAGTTACACCCAGTCATATGACCCAGAAACAGAGTGCAACACCAAATAGGGAAAGAAAATGCCAACTTTCTAAAAGGGGAAAGATAACTAAGACAAGCGCCCTAGACCAAGGATGAACTACTATCATACACAATAATAGTGTGATCTATTTAAACAACATAGGTCAACAAATTTAAACAATGTGTAAGAACAGGTTGACGCTGAAGAATCAATAACAATGCAAAATGTCCATCATGTAATGATCACTGGAATGCTGAATGTTGCTCAGTTGTTTTATTGTTAAAAAAAATACGTCTGGAAGGAGAGATATTCTTCATGAGACTGAATCCAAGAAAGCCATGAAGCTCATTTTTTTAAATATAGTACTTTAGATTTCCTGGTTTTATACAAGTTCATATTATAATACATACTCATTTATATAAATCATTTGAAACATCCACAGAAAGCCTTTTACAATAATAGTCGATTATAGCGTTTTAAATTCTTTAAAAACCTGTATGCATAAACGTGTATATTAATTCATTTTAGCAAAGTCCCTTAAACTACTCTATTAATGGATAAATCTATTTGACATGCCTACATTTTTAGCGTACACATTTTTCTTTCCATATACCGCTTTTAAGAAATCATTTGGATTGTTGGCGGTTCAGCTGCTTTCCAGTAAGTGGTTATACAGATCTGGCAATCAAAATAGCTATAAGCCACCAATGGCAGGCCCCCTTGGTGTTGGGAGCAACCTATTAGTATTTATAAGAATTATTTTAACTTGCAAACAGTTTGAACAAATGCTATAACCAGATGCATGACCGCTTGTGGCTGAGGGCAGTACCCGATCATATGTACCCAGTTTCCCTCTCTGTTACATTTGTGAAAATTGTTCGATATGCACTTGTTTAATTTATGAAGACATTCTGAAGTATAGTATATTGGCTATTCGGTGTAAGTCTACTAACGCCTAAAATTAACCCCTTGCAAGGTATTTGTGTTGTAGGTAGCCACCTCTCCCCAATCCTTGTGATTAAGAAATATCACTATTCTTTTTTGTTATTTAGTCTGTATTGAACCAATTCAGATGGACTGTTACTTCTGCAGATTTACAATCTTTCATAAGAATTTATAATGAGCAGGTTTTATGGCATCTGTTCCCAATTGTCTTTAAAAGAAGGTATTTTGGCCTCCATGTGCTGATGTCACTACTCAATAGTAGCATTATGCAAATCTTTGAGAAAGTTTTTTTGTAATTAAGTAAAGCACTCAAACTATATCAACAAAGGCTTTTATGCATGTAATAAATGTTTTCTATCTGAATCTGGTGTAAATAAGATCCAATAATTTACTTACATAAAATAAACATAACATGTGTATTTATAAAGCACTCGTTCATCCCAAAGGGGTATTGTGGCACTGAATAACAGAGGTTTATTCTTACCCAACTCAATGGTACTCAATGGTTCTTACAATGTGTATACTAAATGTAACCTTTGTCACAGTGAGGAAACCAGGCACATCCAATAAGTGCTGGCTTTCATGTGGTGAGACAGGCACCCACACTCACCTCCCTTGATTCTGTCCAAAATTGAACTAATACTAGGGCAACGTCCTTCAGCCATTGACCAAATCTTCCATATTGAGCTCCCACGTCGCCCCAGCTATATTCTCCTGTGTCTCCCCAAGAATGACACTACCCTGACAATGTCAAAGGGTTATTCAAGGTCACTGGGGAATGACCAAAACACCAAGCTACCTGGACTGGCTACACAAACTGTGGGAACACATTGCTGCAATTAGTCAAATCATAGGCCCCATGTATATGACAGCTGATAGAGTAGTTTCATGAATTCACCTGCTCGCTATTCTTATGAGTCCTTGGGCTCACAGCAATTGAGGCCAGACCTGCTACATAAGGACTTTGGATGATCTGTATCATTATTGCTATTAGATTAACCTTAATCTAACATTGAACTCATTATTCTCGGAGATGTTGTTGTGCTGATCTACAATACCCCCTGTCATTATCCCCCTCACCTCTCCAACATTTCTTGACCCTCATTAATCCCTCCAATCCTCCCTTCCTTTCTCCATTACCTTTTCCTCACCAGCCGTTTAGAAGCACTTGAGTGTACTTTTTGATAATGATACCTTCTGCAGAATGAAAAAGTTTTGAACTATTAATGTACCAACCAAACACCATTAACTGTAACAGCACGTATGTTGTGAATGCTGTTCTGTGCCATTGTATAATGATATGTAGGGGCAGCACAATATGCTAGTTAAACATTAGTTCATAATTGTGTTCAAAGGAAGCCATTTTACTATGACAGAGCAGTGCAGCCTGTGTTTATGATACTACTCAATGGTAGCATTATGCAAAACCTTTAGAAAGTTTATTGTAGTTAGGCAAAACACTTCAATTATATTTCAGAGCCAACACAAGTTTTTATGCATGCAATACATTTATTACATGTAAATAGAATGAAAATAGGATCCACTAATTTAGTTGCAGTATACGTAGTAAATGTACCATTCAACACCTCATCAATTGTAACAGCACCTATGTTGCATTATTTATTCTGCGCCGTTTTAAAATGATGTGGTTTTTTTTAATCAATAAAGGGTTTTGGACCATAATCAGAAAGGCTAGGCCTATACAATAGTCCAAACAACAACACAATTGCCAGTTTAAAAAGTAATATGTTGTATGTTTGTATATTTTTTATGTGTTTCGATGAGTCTTGAAAATGTTGATTGAAATATTAACATGAACTGACTACTTTTGAAATCAAATCTTTATTAAAAATACAAATGTATTTTTTCAGTCCCTATGAGTGGCACGTGTGATTGAGAAGAGTGATCTGTTGAATTGCTATCAGTGCTGGCAATTAAAATAATGTGTGACAGCACAATAAACCAGCTAAAATTTAGATTGCAAAAACATTCAATATCAATAAGAAAGAATGATACTAAAAGTTCAACATGAGGATCATAAGGGCTTTAAACTTCATGGAATTTAAATATGTAAAGTCTTACCCAGAGGAGGAGATAGGATCTTAATGTTGAGACAACTGTAGGCGAAGTGGATCATCATCTAAGAACAGTAAATACATTGCGTAATGTGAACAGTACATTTTAGTGCTTTTCTATAACACTGATTTCTTAAAAGTATCACTGATCAATCACTTATAATGTCTTTAATATTTTGATCGGATAAACATTAGTGTTTTACTTGCCTTAGGTATGCAGCATATTGTAGGCAGTTTTGGATGTGAGAATTAGTGACCTATCCAAACATATAGAGTTCGAGATTAATTAAAATGAGTGATTTTCTTTGAAAGAAATAGGACTGTATACTTGAAAGCTTTGAGACATGCATAACAGTATTATGTGATGACTAAATAAATAGGCATACATAATGACTTTAATCACTGACATGGCTTGGCAGTTCGGACTGGACTGTTCCCATGAGGCGCAGGGTCAGTGCTGATTTGCATATAGCCAGTGTGTAACCCAGGGTGGTGTGGAGTGCAAAAAAACGATGGATGTAGGCCCAGACCCTTGTACTGGGGTGAATGTATGACATTGTTCTACATTCTGTCCATCAACTGTGTTTTTTGCAATTTTCACCCCGAGTGGGCTGGGTATGCTCAGACGTGAGTCCCAGGCTCTCCACACCACTGGAGTCAAGCTATCCAGGCTGATGAAGGCTGATAGCCAGAAACCGGTCCTTGGATGCTTGATTCCGGTCTGGGAAAGACATGGCTTGGTAGTTCGGACTGGACTGTTCCCATGAGGCACAGGGTCAGAGCTGATTTGCATATAGCCAGTGTATAACCCAGGGTGGTGTGGAGTGCAAAAAAACGATGGATTTAGGCCCAGACCCTTGTACTGGGGTGAATGTATGACATTGTTCTACATTCTGTCCATCAACTGTGTTTTTTGCAATTTTCACCCCGAGTGGGCTGGGTATGCTCAGACGTGAGTCCCAGGCTCTCCACACCACTGGAGTCAAGCTATCCAGGCTGATAGCCAGAAACCGGTCCTTGGATGCTTGATTCCGGTCTGGGAAAGACATGGCTTGGTAGTTCGGACTGGACTGTTCCCATGAGGCACAGGGTCAGAGCTGATTTGCATATAGCCAGTGTCTAACCCAGGGTGGTGTGGAGTGCAAAAAAATGATGGATTTAGGCCCAGATCCTTGTACTGGGGTGAATGTATGACATTGTTCTACATTCTGTCCATCAACTGTGTTTTTTGCAATTTCCACCCGAGTGGGCTGGATATGCTCAGACGTGAGTCCCAGGCTCTCCACACCACTGGAGTCAAGCTATCCAGGCTGGTGAAGGCTGATAGCCAGAAACCGGTCCTTGGATGCTTGATTCCGGTCTGGGAAAGACATGGCTTGGTAGTTCGGACTGGACTGTTCCCATGAGGCACTGGGTTTGAGCTGATTTGCATATAGCCAGTGTCTAACCTAGGGTGGTGTGGAGTGCAAAAAAACGATGGATTTAGGCCCAGATCCTTGTACTGGGGTGAATGTATGACATTGTTCTACATTCTGTCCATCAACTGTGTTTTTTGCAATTTCCACCCCGAGTGGGCTGGGTATGCTCAGACGTGAGTCCCAGGCTCTCCACACCACTGGAGTTAATCTATCCAGGCTGATGAAGGCTGATAGCCAGAAACCGGTCCTTGGATGCTTGATTCCGGTCTGGGAAAGACATGACTTGGTAGTTCGGACTGGACTGTTCCCATGAGGCACAGGGTCAGAGCTGATTTGCATATAGCCAGTGTATAACCCAGGGTGGTGTGGAGTGCAAAAAACGATGGATTTAGGCCCAGATCCTTGTACTGGGGTGAATGTATGACATTGTTCTACATTCTGCCCATCAACTGTGTTTTTTGCAATTAATCACATCATGGCATCTTATTGATTATATAAAACTAGAATAGTCAATTGACATAAAAAGGCAGTAATACAATAGAAGTAATTTATAGGACAGCCTCTTAGACAAGTGAGTACAATTGTAATATACTACCCCAAGATGGTGTATTTATTAACCTTTGTGGTAAGGAATACCAAGAACAAGTGGCCTTATTTATGAAGGTCTTGCGCCGCAGGTGCGCCACTTTTAAAATGGGAAAAAGTGACGCACCGGCGGCGCAAGGCCTTCATAAATAAGGCCCAAGGATTCTTCAAGGTTGAAAATTGCTAAACAGGCAAGATATTCAATATATTCCCAAAAAAATGTATAAAGCACACAGCTTCTTCGGAAGAAGTTTCCCGGCGCTCAGGTACATAATCTGTCCGTTAAACAGAAGTAAGAAAGCCAATCCATGAAAACAAGAAAATTAAAAAAATATCAAACTACGATAGTGACATGTATTTCGAACGACACAAGGTCCACAGCATGCATAGTAAGCTTCCCTGGCATTATCATTCTGTTTTTGGAGAGGTAGTTGATGATTTCAAGAAAACCGATACTGGCCAATAGGTAAACTAGTTACTTTCCTGTATTAATATGGTTTGCAACAGTTTTGTATTGTGATCTAAATTTCTAAATCTCTTAGCAAAGGCTCATTGGTGGAATGCTATACAATTGAAATTTTGGCTTGTGAAATGATGTGCCTGGATTTGTTTTTTTTGTTTTTTGTTTTTTAATTGAATAATCAAAACAGTAAACCATAACAGAAGCCATTATGTCTACACTCAACATCATAGTATGATGTGAATAATATATAAAAATAAAGAAAAATACAAACATATCATGAATAGTAACTCATAACATAGATGGATTTCATCAGAAAAGGTTGGTGGGCTTGTTAAGATGTAGCATTGTTAAAAAGATCACTATGATATGAATAATTGGTAATTGTAAACCGCAGTTTGTGGCATTTAACTGCCGACTATAGGAGTCCAGATTAAATCTGTTCAATCTGTGGATGTGACATACTAAATTCCACCAACAGTTGACAATTTATCTTATGAAAAAGGTGAGGAAATATTGCTAATAACTTTAACATTTGCCAAACACAAGTATAAATTTAAGAAACAACAGGTTACAGAAAAACACATGCAAGTATGAACCAGAAGGTTGTGCATCACAACACCAACACATATCTTGTTGCATAAGTTTAGTTTTAAAAAGAAAAACTGAAGTGTAAAATAATTGTAAAACAAAATAGAGTTAATTTTAAAGTTGTGGAGCAAGCTTCAAAATGTTCTTTGGCCCAGATTTTATCCCAGGTGGAAACATGACAAGCACAATGCAACTCCAATTCCCACCAAGCTTTGGGCCAGATGTAGGTAAAGTACATTTACCGATTCTAAAATACCAAATTTTACCGATTCAGTATTTTAGAATCGGTAAATGCTATGTAGAAAAAAATGCGGTAATTATGACCGAATCGGTACGATTCGGTATTTACCGAATCGGTATTTACAGATTCTGTGATTCTCATTCATTCCTATGGGCCCGATTCGGTAAAATAGGGAAACATTCAAGGGTGGCAGGGTGTCACATTGACACCCTGTTGCACCCCTGAATAGTGCTTGTATGCACATGTGGCACACATACATGACCTAAGTGCATGTATGTCTGCCACATGGCATAGTTGAAAATGCACAGATTTGCATTTTCAAAAGTATTCGGTATTTACCACCAACTAAAAGTTGGTGGTAAATAACGAATCCTTAAAGCACAAAAGCACTCTTAAAAGTGCTTCCTACAAGCCATTTACCAATTCGCTAAATACCGAATCGGTAAATAATAATTTGGTAACTACAGAATCGGTAAATACCGATTCGGTATTTACCGAATCATCCCCTACATCTGAAATGGCTCAATACCGGTCAGTAAGCATCAAATTTACAGAATTTCAGGTTTACCGACCAGTAATGGGCCACCTACATCGGGCCCTTTATGAGGAAACATAGGTCTGCCCATATAGGGTGGTTGACGCAATTCATATATGCCAGCAACTTTTGTGAGCAATTTCCTAGAAATACAACTATTCTGTGCATGAGCAGCTGCACAGGAAGAGTCCTCATCTTGATTGTGTCAAACCGACCTTGACCAAGATTAAAATTAAGGAGACAAATATCTATGTAACACGATGGACTTTACTAACTATTTCACCTGTGGTGAGTTTAAAAGTATTCCTAATAGAATTACAATGACATATTACCAAGCAGCATGAACTTAGTCTAATTCCAGGATAAAGCTGCTGCAACAAATTACTTCATGAAATGTTTATTACGCGGCATACCCTCTGATTTATCTATAGTAAGTATATAATTTGAAACTTCATCATAAAGTTATAGTTTTATGACAAAGGTTAGTAGAGACAATTTCTATTTTGACACAAACACAAAAAATCTGCATAAGCAGTACATTTGATGTGTTGATATTTAACTTTAAAGTAGAAAAAGTCTCAGATGTTTTGTTTGAAAGATAAATGGTTATAAGGCCACAATAAAGACTAAAGGGGAGAGAGGACATCACTGTCTATTACCACTATTATAGGGAAAATAAGAGGAATGGATGCCATTGCTATTAATGGTGACTTGAGGGAGGAATACAGTTGCAAAATAAACAATAAACATTTGGATCTAAAATCAGTAGTGTATCTGTTAAACTGTATTTTAGCCATAAATGCATACAGATCAGTTTTGTTATATTTTTAAGGATAGTATTTATTTTCTAACCTCTTAATGTTATCAAGAATAGTTAGAGATTGTAGTACAAAATTGTCTAAGGAAATATAACTAATGATAAATCCTCTAGATGCTGCTTAAAATGAATCCCAGACAAAGTGCATCCTGTATCATTATTATCAAAATATTATTTGACAAAGTTTTCGTAGATGGTACTGAAAGTCTTATCCGAAAGCAGAGAATTATGAAATCTGCACTGAGTTTTCATATTATTGCTCTGCAAACATTCTAGGTCTGTCCAAACTGGGGCATGGTCAGAAACTAGAATTGAGCCTGTTTCTCAATTAACAAATTGTTGAACCATACTTTTACTCAAAAGTCAATAGTCAATTTTAGTTTGAGAATTATGAGTGGTCGTGTAAATAGAGAACTCTTAAAGATGTTGGTTGAAGAATTTCCAGCAGTTAAATTACTTATGAATTAAAAATTATGGTAGTTGTTTGCATAGCAAGCAGCAATATCAGAATTGCCGAATATTTTCTTGCCCATGTCATTCAGTATACCTTTCACAGCTGTCTTCTCCCTTTACACTTCAGATAATAAGCCAATAAAGAACCAGGTCTATTACTCCTGCCCTAATGCATAGCATTCTTAACTTGAAGAAGAACCCCACATGCATTTTCAGTAGTGTATCTGTCATTTAGCCAACATAAATGGATACAGATCAGTTTTATTATATTTTAAAGGATACTATTTATTTTCCTACCTCTTACTGTTATCAAGAATTTGGAGATTGTTTTCCAGAATTGTCTACAGAAATATAAAAAAAAATAAAACATCTAGAAGCTGTTTTAAATGCATCCCTGACAAAGTGCATCCTGTATTATTATTATCAAAATAGGATTTGAAAGGTGTTGTAGATGGTAATAAAAGTCTTTTCTGAAAGCAGGAAAATATTATTGCTCAGCAGAAATTCTAGGTATGTTACTAAATTCATAAGATACACTAAAATATTATCACCATTCTAAAACATGGCATCTAGTTCTAGGCTACAGGATATATTTCTACTAAAATGATAATCAATCTACAGGTGCCCCAAAAAATCCTCCTCCATATTGAACCCTGATGGAGTTTTGGTGTTCCACTTGAGGATATATCTGGACTCCAGGAACAATATATAGGACAAAGTAACTCAAATCCTCTTGTCACCCCCTATGTACTTCTTCAAAATGGTTATGTTAGATCTCTGTTCCTAGTTGCCTTAATGGGGTTGCAGGATACGCATATGCACTTTGAGAATTGTGCTGCCAATGTACATTTGTGGACATGTGAACCTCAGCACAGACACAACATATTAGCTCTTGAAGTGCAGGGGTTTGTTGAAATGCCAAGGGTTGTTTGTAATAGCCAGGAGTACATGGGTGGTATTGACTCCATGTTTAAAAGCTTTGCACTTATGACTTATTTTAAATCTGTGCTGCCACTGAGCCAACTGACATGTGTGTGATGTTCTGGACTACTCACACCAACTGCTTCCTCATTGACCTGGATCTACGAAAAGCAATGTAGGGTCTATCTTGAAGGTAAGGTCCTATACCTGGATAAATCTGTAATAGATGCCAGTGAGCTTTCAAAATACGCCCTGATGTTGCACACTATAGCCCGTAATGAGGCAAATAGTCTGATCACCATCTATATGCTTTTTCTTTTCCTTGAACAGGAGTTGTTCCCTAGGTTTCAACTAGGCTCTGTATCTCACTCCCTCAGCTACCTCTATGCTGTATCACCCATCCAAAAATCTATGCTCTAGAACATCTTGTGCTTGTTTCAAGTTCTATGCATATGGTATGCTGAATTTAAGTTTGTTGGGATAGAAACTAAGAGCATTCAATTTGGTGTTTCCTGCTGAGGGCTTCCTGAAGGTCGTAGTAAACAACTTGCCCTGTTCTACATACACAGTGAGGTATAAAAACTGCAACTGGTGTTTAATGGTGCTTGAGGTGAATGTAGATTTATATCATTAATGTTCAACCAATCAGCAAACATTTGTGCTGATGGTTCAGAGCCAAGCCATAGGAAGAACAAGTCATCTATAAAGCACGACCAGAGAATATTATTGTCAGTCAGTTCCTGACCAAAATCCTGCCCCATGACCTACTCCTCCCACCAGTCCATATGCAGATTTGCATAGCTGTAGGTGGCGCAAGTGTCCATGGTTGTTCCTCTTAATTGCCTAAAGATGTCCTTGCCAAAAAGGAACATGTTGTTGTATAATCACCATTGTATCATGGAGAGTAACATTTGAGTATGCCTGTAAAGTGCAATATGTCAGGAGCTGAGGAAATACTAGTCAGCACCCAGGCCATCTACATGGGAGATTCTGGTATATGAGGATGATGCATCCAGTGTCATCAAGGTATAATCTTCTTCCCAGGTGATATTGTACAGGCTGCTATAATTGGCCAACCAGGTGGTATGGAGATGTTCTTGTGTACTTTAGGTATCAAATAAAAGATGGGCATAATGGGGGTGTCCATTTTAAGCCCTCCCCCTCTTCAATAAAACAACTCAACATGAAATCTGGTTTTGACATCAGCCACAACTGATTTATCAATCTTACAATAACATCAGTGTCTCCCAATTGGTTATATGTCTCATCAAGATACATTTGCAATGGCCACAGGATGATGTTCCTACCCTTAACGACCTGTCTCACCACCCCATCTTTTCTTTGTCTGAGCGTCTCTATTACTTGGTTGTTTCTGACTATTTGAGTGTCTACTTGTCCCCCTTTCCCAGCATCCCCCTTAAAATGCATCCCCTTTAAATCCTGTACAACCATATCCAAGAAAATATCAATTGAGTCCCGTGGAGGCAGCAGAACAAATCTATATTTAGGTTTAAAGAGTGTGATGGGACTATCATACACATCCAAATCTGATAGGTGGCTATGCAAAGAATGTCCACACATTCAACGCTTGTTCAAGCGTCTCTAGGAGTGCAAATGTAAGAAATGTAACAATTAAGTAAGATTTGGTGCTCCCTTGGTATGTGCACCCTGCCACTTGGGCAAAATCCCAAACAGGAGTTGCCAGGCTAATACGGATTGGCGATGACAAGACAGTGAGGCTGCTTCCTCAACGTAATACTTTTTGCTAACTAGTTCTGTCTATACTATCTAAACTCCTTTCAATACCGGGTTTTCATTTTTTTAATGATATACTTTTTAGTGAGGCACCATACCATGGCGCGACCATCATCATTTACATTCCACTGCTTATTTCAGATATTTGCCAGCTTTTAGTGGTGGCTTCATGTTGGTGGTTGTTTTTGATGCAGCAGCCTTAATAGTTCCCTCAAACCATTATGCATGTACTCTCTATGGGGTGAAGACAAGCACTTTATTCTTCTTCTTTAAATCAACATATTCTCTTCTAGTTCCACGTCAAAATGTACTCTTTGTATCTTCCCAGGGGCCTCAAGTACATGGGTAATACTCTTGTTTGAAACTCTATGTGACCAACTTTCTATATACTTAAACCTCTTTAACAAAGGCCTTTACACTCACCTGGGAGCTTTTCTTGTTTTCTTTGTGATGACAGTATCTTACTGTCACAAATAATATTCCTGTGTCATTATCATTATTACATCAATGTAAGACCATGTATTTAACGTTTTGCAGCCTTGAGAAAGTTACTTTGATGAAACACGTGTCAGCTGCCTTTCTGCATCTGGGTATCAAGAATTGACGTAACGAATGTACAACATTGTGTAAGAAATTAACCACACAGAAGTATAATACTATGTCCATTAACAATTCCATTTCTGATATTTGCAGATTGCCTGCTTCATTCCGATGTCCTGTCACCCTCCTCGGTGCACTCTGTTTCATTTTATTTTTCTAAAGAATTGATAAAAGTCAATACGTGTTTGTGCATAATTTATCTCCATTGGTGCACAGTATGAAAATCCCAATGCCAAAATCCTTGACTCTTCATCATTCAATTCTATGTCCAGCAATGTAATTATATTTATTCCACTGTTATCAATTATTTCTTGGTTGACTTGCTGATCTGCTTGCCACTTCTTAGTTCGGTGTATCCTAAAAAGCACAAATTGTCTCCTACTGATGGTATCTTTTGAACTTTATTTTCCTTCCTCCATGTTCGTTTCCACTTCTGAGCTAAGCTCAGCACTTGTTTCTATCGCCCACATGCATCAAGTGATTTTGGAGTCGCAAATGGTGCGATTCGGAAAAATCGTCCGTTTGCGATTCCAAAATCACTTTTTGGGATGCATTAAACAATTTCACAAAACTCGCAATTTTTTGCAATTCCTAAAAATGCGATTGCATTTAAGGAATCGCATTTGTGCGATTCCTTAAATGCAATGCATGAATTTTTTTTTAAATGCGAATTCGGAAATAGGAGGTGCAAATTAACACGAGGTTGACCCTCGTGTTAATTTGTGAAATCTTTTAAAAATGCTCAAAAAAGCATTTTTGAAAGTCTCATGTTACACAAACACATGTCCTATGGACATGTGTGTGTGAAACTTGCACTTAAAAAAACATTTCAAGGGTGCAGGGGGGGGGTCCTTTGGACCCCCCTCAGCACCCTTGAAATGCATGAACAAATTGCGATTCGCAAAGTAAAAATTGCAAAAAGACCCATAGGAATCAATATCATTTCATTCCTTAATTGCGATTCGCAATTAAGGAATCGCAAATACAGAAAATTAAGAAATCCTAAAAACTTTTAAGATTTCTTGATGCATAGGATTTTGCAATTCCTAAATTGTGATTCCTTAATTTTCGCAATTTAGGAATCGCAAAATCCTACAATGATGCATGTGGCCGTATGTGCCTTGTTTGTGCTCAACTCTGCGCCACTCTCAGACATCTCCTGCCTTCTTAGAGTATCAAACCTTTTAGAAAAAGTTAAAAATGAGCCCTCTCTGATAGTCGAGTTTGTCACATTTGAACTTAGTAACTTTTCAAACTTTCATCGATTTTTCGGATTTCATTAAACATGTTTTAATCTCCGCTTTGATTTTATCAAATTGCATCTGTTAGAAATGGGGGTCTCTAGTTGGCCGAGGTAGGTACATTTGTCCAAGTAGGGACCCTTCTTCCTAGTCAGGGTAAGGGGGATGCACTTCTAAAATAACCCCTGCTCACTCCCTTGGTAGCTTGGCACGAGCAGACAGGCTTTTCTCAGAGGCAGTGTGTAAAGCATTTGTGCATGCAAACAGTAGCACAGTGAAACACCACAAATGGACACCACACCAGTTTAGAATAATAATCAAAACTTTATCTAAACCACATAAGACCAAAAACTACAAAAATCCAACATGCAATACTGTAAAAAATAGTTACTGTGCAAAATAACTTTTAAAATGCAGGAATAATGTTCCTTTGACTGGATAGATCCATTTGGGGCTAACGCGATACTGAACACGACAGAGTCTAAGAATTCCAGCCAACCGCTTCGGTACAAGTTAGCTAAAGTGTCAACAGACTCGGAGACAGTACATTTCCTGTTGTTGCCAATCTGCCTATGCCAGTCAGTCAGGGAAACCGTCACAGTTGCAATGTGAGATGGAAGCATTGCAGCACTCAGTGTCCTCATAGCTCGGTGCAGAAACAGTTAATTGACAGAGTCGGTGAGACCAAGGCTTGCATTGCAGGGTGAGACGGTGCTTGATGAGGTGCTGGCAGGTCATGGTGCAGCAATGGAGCCGGTGTATGTTTGAGTCAGGCAGCGACGGAGTCGGTTATGTCTGTGCAGCATGTAGCAAAGCAGTGCAGACTGCGGTGCCCACAGGATGCGGTGCACGCAGTGGCTCATTGACGGAGTCAGTGAGACCAGGGTTGTATTGTGAAGTGAGCCGGTGTTCTCTACTGTGCCTTCAGGAGACCAAGTCTGCAAAGGACTCGGTGGCAAAGTTGGCTGCTCTTTTCTTCTGCGGTGACTAGAACCAGCGGAACCAGAGATGGTGCCCAGAAGGATGGGGAGGATTTTGTTGCTCCTGAGACCTCTTGAACAGGAGGCAAGCTCCACCTCAAGCCCTTGGAGATACTTTCTCGAGCAAGATGCACACACAGTTCCTCTCCTTGGCAGAACCACCCTCTGCAGGCCAACCCCAGACAGCACACAGCAAAGGGGCACTACTCCTCCTCCAGTTTCTCCAGCTCTACTCCTTGGCAGAGGTTCCTCTTGAAGTCAATACACATAGAAGAGCCTTTTGATCAATTTCAGCATATTTTATTAGCATGGCCATCATTATATTTGAAGACTCCCCATTATTTTCTGTCCACTCGCGGATCATGTCAGGATTTGGATACATTAATGCCATGAGTATGCGTAATCCCCTTGGGACTCGCCCGACCTCTATGTACCATTGAAGATATTTTCTCTCACACCATTTTGAAAGCTATCTTTTCAGCAGTTTCTTCCATCTGCATCTTGTAGTTCTATTGAGTCGTCACTTCTCTTTTATGTCTCTTGATTATCATAGTCCTCAGGCACCTTATCCTTGCTGAACTTCCTCTCAGCTGCACTCTCTGTTTCCCCTAGCCAGTCCATGGCTGCCGTTGCTAGCAATTTGTTCCTTTTTGGTGTCCCGATCTGAAGTACAATTCTGCTCCCCTCTATATATAACCTACTGGCGGTCCCCAAAACAAATGCAGACAAATGAAAAGGGGCTGGATAGGAATATCCTGACCTTCTAGCTCTGGTGCTGGGGTCCCAGAAGGAAACCACCAGGGCAACAAAGCCTTTTTTTATGAAATATGCATGAATATCGCCATACATTGAAAAGAAAAACAAACGTGGTCTTCCACGCTTCCTTTAAATATTGCCCCTGGGTGGGCCAGGCCACGGGGGCATGTGGATTTCAATAAATAAGGGTGGGTGCACAGGCCCCTTCTCCTATGACTTATTTATGCCCCAGGGGAGAACAGCCATTACAACGCGTTTGTTACCACGTGTTGCTTTTACATCGCATGCGTTACAACGTATGCGATGTTACAACGTGTGGTAAAAACCGTGCATACCATTACATCGCATGCACTAATTGCAACGCATGCGATGTAATGAGTAATGGCTGCTGTGGCGGCTATCCATGTAGTTGTGAGGAAACTGAGGCTTTTTCCTCACAATGACATGCACCAAGCAGGAAGAAGGAAGCAGGAACCGGGAGCAGAGACAGCGACACTGGAGAGGAGGGAGGTAAGGGGGTTTGAGCTTGGGGTGGGGGTTACTTTTGTAGGGTTTAGGGTAGTGTAAAAGTAGTGTTGTAATGTTTGTGTTGTGTGTTTTTTTATAATGTTTTAGTGTGTTTTTGGTAGTGTAGTGTAATGTTGTAGTGTTTGTTTAGTGCAGTGTATTAGGGTTTAGGGTAGTGTAGTAGTGTTTATGTAGTGTAGTGATTTAGGTTTTAGGGTAGTGTAGTAGTGTTTGTGTAGTGTAGTGTTTTAGGGTTTAGGGTAGTGTAGTGTTTTAGGGTTTAGGGTAATGTAGTTGTGTTTATGTAATGTAGTGATTTAGGGTTTAGGGTAGTGTAGTAGTGTTTGTGTAGTGATTTAGGTTTTAGGGTAGTGTAGTAGTGTATGTGTAGTGTATTGTTTTAGGGTTTAGGGTAGTGTAGTATTTTAGGGTTTAGGATAGTGTAGTGGTTTAGGGTTTAGGTTTGTGTAGTAGTGTTTGTGTAGTGTAGTGTTTTAGGGTTTAGGGTAGTGTAGTGTTTTGGGGTTTAGGGTAGTGTAGTAGAATTTGTGTGGTGTAGTGTTTTAAGGTTTAGGGTAGTGTCGTAGTGTTTGTGTAGTGTAATGTTTTATGATTTAGGGTAGTGTAGTGTTTTAGGGTTTAGAGTAGTGTAGTAGTGTTTGTGTAGTGTAGTGTTTTAGGTTTTAGTGTAGTATAGTAGTGTTTGTCTAGTATAGTGTTTTAGTGTTTACTGTACTGTTGTAGTATTTTAGGGTTTAGGGTAGTGTAGTGGTGGGAGTAGTGTGGGTAGTGTTTTAGTGTAGTTGCGTTTTAGGGTTTAGGGAAGTGTAGGGGTGGGAGTATTGTAGGACCACCACTTTCCCAGGACTCTTGTTTATATTAATGTGGGGTCTGCACAGACTGCTCTGTACCCTGGGGAGCACTGCTTGGAGCTTTTGGATTTTAAAATACATAGGGGGGACTGCCCTGCGAACCTGCATCTGCACGTGGCTAATATCAACAATAGGCGGGCTGTGTGGAACCCCACACCCTGATGACCTCTACTTCCCCAGGCAGTAAATAAAAAATATATGGGGGGCACTGGACTTCCTCCTGCCCTTCGGGACCAATCCCTCCCTAGGGACAACATAAACATTGGAGAGGGAGTGGGCATAGCCCCCTGGCCTGGGACAACCACCTTACAGGGCTTTGCTTTTCTTTTATAAGGAGGGTGTTGTGTAGCCCCACTCCCAGACAGTTCCCAGCCCCAGGGACTATCACCTCCCAAGGGTGGCTGTGCACAAAAAAAGAATAGTGGCTGTGCTGCCTCCCTCCTTCAGTCATTTATGGCCCTATGGACCACCACTCCTGAGGGGCAGCTCCTGCTATGTCATGTGGTACCCACCCCAGGGCAAAAGATATATGTTGTTGCCACTCTGCTTCCAGCAATCAGTAACTGTCAAAATGCTCCTGCTTGCTGGAAGTGGAGTTTTAATCTCTTCCCTGCTTGCAGACATGCAGGCAGGGAAAGAGATGAAACAATTGAACCCACACACAGGGAGATGCCTTTCCAGCAACTCCCCGAATGCAAGAGCAATTATGGCTCTCACAGGAGGCAGTGAGCTGGCTGGGACCATGGGTCTTTGAGGCTTCCACCACAGTCCCATAGCACACAGAACCGGTTTCAGGGTATCACCTTGGTGGAGTTCCATTGTTGTCAGTCCATCATGGGTAGATCACGGTCAAGTGGCAGTGCAAGATGGGCAGGAGGGGGCTAACAGGTCTACTTGCAGGAAGGTATGGGCTCTCTGGCACAGTGCTGGGCACAGTTGAGGTTTTGGGGCCGGAAAGATCCCATGAGGTGGTGAAGGCCATCCTGCTGCAAGGTGTTCTTCTGACAGGGTGGAATTGCCTCAACACAAGTCACTTCTGTGGTTCTGGTACCAGCGGACACCGGGGACTAGAGCCTCTAGTCCAAAGGGAGGTTCTTGGCACTTTGGTGAAGGTTGAGAGGCCTCCGGGCTTTCTTGGAGGCCGTGAAGAGTTTCTGGAAGAGCGGCAGACACAGTGGTTGAACCGGTTGCAGCTGGAAAAGGATCTTGCTGTGTTCAGTTCCTGGTCCTTCTTCTGTCTTCTTCTTTGGTTCATTGAATCATGCCTGCCAGATCTGGGGGAGCCACCTAACTACTAAATTGAGCAGGTGTTTTAAGGGAGTAGCAGGTATAGCCAATAGGCACCTTACCTGGGGTGGCTACACCCTCTATTATGCTGTGGGAGCCGGACATTGACCTAGCCCTGATTGGAGGGGACCCCATCTGCAATATGGGGGGACTGAAAGTTGTACTTCACCTCGCTCCGACCAACTTAAGAGTAGGGTTGGCAGAGGTGAGCACACCTCTTATCTTTTTCATTTTCCTGCCCATGTTCCCACCCAAAGTGGGGGTGTAAACCAGGATCTGCCATCAGCTGCTAGTAGCAAAGGCTTGGGGTCCCATCACCAAGGCAGCAAGCCTTTGAAGCTTCCTTCTTCTTGCTCTGGGCCATCTTGGGGGAGCAGGTATGACACTTCTGCCCTTTATATGCATGTTATATGCATGTTTCTGGTCTTAGAGAGTAGGGGCTCTCTACCTAGAGGTCCATAAACATGTCTATGGTGGGTGACTGCCTACTACTGGTCAGAGACCACTCTAGAGTTGGTAGGGATTCATGGGGCACCTCTGAGGTGTCCTCTGGGTACATGGTACAAAAAAAGCCTACACTCGCATCAGTGTGGATTTATTGAAAGGAGTAGTTTGGTACCAAACACTCCTGTATGCGGTAAAGCCATCATGGTGCTGTGGAACTTGAATTGTCAAGTTCCCAACCTATGTACTCTCTTTGGCTTCCCTGACACTTACAATTTCAGGAAAATGGGCCCCATCATTGTAGGGGGATATCCGCTCATGCTGATATGCCCTCACCTGTGCTATAGTGCACCCTGTCTTGGGGATGTGAGGCCTGCCAGAGGGGTGACTTACATTTGCCTACAAGCAGTGCTGGCTGGCATGTGACCCAAACAGGGTGCCATGTCAACTTTGTGATATTCTCCCTTGTAGGGGCATGTAGCTGCCCAGCATGGTCCCAGTGAGTGGGGGGTAAGAGGAGACCCTATACAGCTCCAGGGTCCTAGGAACCAAGGATACTATGTTTTAGGGACTTAAATGGGGTAAATGTACCAATTGGGGTTTGCTCTAGAGACGCAGCACTGGCACAGGGGACCTGGTTGACAGGCACCCTGTGCCCAACATTTGAAACCACATCGAAACTAGGCCAAAAAGTGGGGGGGCTAACCATGCAAAAGAGGCACTTTTTCACAGTACTCCAACTCTTTATCAATTATTCTGTGACGAATAAAATACTCTGGTGGGTAACTCCCTAATAAAGGTTAAGGCTAATTTGAGTAGACTGGTATGGAGGCATGATTACACTGCCTCCCTTTTGGTTAAGCCAATGGCAGGCCATCAGACCAATATTTTAAACTACCTCTCCTTAGAGATTTATAGGCAGCTGGTAGTAGATTCCTTTCTGTCCTTGGGATCTGCTATGAAAGCAATTCTCGCAAAGAAGTTAAGCTAAATGACTCAGGTGCGGTTTCATAGTTTGATAAAGCCTGTAGGTTGTCATGTTTTAAACTACACCTTTCCCTGAGGAAACCCCCAAAGAATAGGTTGGAAATTGCTAATTGCAGGAAAGGTTACCCATGGCCTTTGGTGTTGAGGAAAGCTGAAGTGAGACATATGCACTGGAATACACTGGGTCAGGCCTGCACTTTAAAAGATGATAGGGCTTTCTGGAACCTGGTAAATAATTCCACCGTGGCAGAAGAACCCAAGCTAGCTCTCAATTGTATTAGTGCCCTGGGTGTGTGTGTGTGTGTGTGTGTGTGTGTGTGTGTGTGTGTGTGTGCACATGTGCGTGTGCACATGTGTGTATGTGTGTGTGTGTGTTTGTGTTACTATCCTTGTGGAGACTTGGGTGTGATAACACACTCACGCTGTGGGGACTTGATTGCACTGTGGGGAAGTGAACCCAGGTCCCCACAAGGCAATGCCCTCTAAATGATAAAAAATGACTTCAGGAACATCTGTGTCAATTTTTACAACTTTAAAAAAAATTGCCTTGTGGGGACCTGTGTTTCATGAAGTGTGTTTAATTTGTTGCTCAGCTCTGCCCCCGGAGAAAGGAGGTGGTACTGCAGCCTTAAACACACATTGCTCACCAGATTCCAATTTAGCAGCAGAAGGGACATACATTTCAAAGGGAAAGCTGCATAATACAGAATTTATCCAAATATTTTGTAAGCAAATTAACCTTTTCTCTATTTATTCAACTAAAACGTTATTTACATGAACCTATTAAATATATTCTTTTTGTGCCCAACATTTTTTTGTTGTTTTGTACACATTTCTAAAATGAATTGGGGTCAGTTTTAAATCCCATAATGCTTCATGTTTGTCTTTTGATCCTTATCTGTAATTAAAAAATGATAGTACACTGTACTGCATTACGATATAAACTAATTTGACCCTTTTTGCAAATAGCCTAGAGGCATCAGTGCATATTGCTACACGTAATACTTGCACTAGAAATTTGGAGTCTTTATGTTGATTTGTCTTTGCTCACATATTAATATGCAGTATGCAATATGCTCTTTTTAATGCTATCTAGATAAGCCAGTGACTAGCTTTGCTTTGCGCTAAGGGCTACTTTCTCACAGACAGTGCACTGAAGCAAAGTCATGTCTAATATATATTTTAAATGCCTACACAAATATATTTAACGGAAAAGGCATGTCCTTATAAATTTAGTAAACTTGTTAAGAAATATATTTAAATATCACCATAATATTTATTTTGATCAAATTAAAGAGCAGAACAATATGCATTTTGAAAGCACTGTTTGACAGATTCATTAATTTCAGTTCAAATTCAGTACACAATTGCAAGTTGCTCTTTAACAACAGCACACCTTTGTAGTAGGCCAGAACACAGAACATTTTTCCTTATATGACTGTTGAGTTAAACAGAATGCTTGAATTCTTGTCTTTCCATTAAGACATTAGCATTGTGAAAATGATGGGCTTCTTATGTAGAAACCTGTTGGATTGCATGAACTTAAAGTTAGGTTAGTATATGTTGGTTAGTTGAGTGTGTGCAAAATCTTTTAAAGCCCTAAAATATAAGCAAACCACATCTATGATCAGGCAGACTACAAATTAGCACTGCGTTGTCATGGTGACATTCATCCGAAGAAGGCAAGTCTAGAGAAATTCAGCTTCCTATAATGCACCTTTAAATTCCACCTCGTATTAAAACTGTCAATTATTTAACTAAAGGCCTGATTTAGATCTTGGTGGACGGGCCACTCATTCACAACGGTGATGGATATACCATCAGCCGAAATATAAATCCCATGGGATAGATCCCAAGAAGATACGAGGATCGGCGCCGCGTCACCCTCAGTCTGAAACTGACGCCCCAGGGATGTTCGGCGTACTGCAGACCTCAAGCAATCCCATGTCACCCATCTTGGACCACGCTGAGGGATCGCAGCCTATTCACAGGATTCACTCAACTCCAGAAACCGGGCCCTCTCGATCGACCTGCATCGGATGACCGGCAAAGACTGCACTCATCTCCACTACGTGCTGACCGGCGCAAGCAGTACTCAAACCCTCAAGGAACCCGAGGGATGCAATAGGGGACCATCGAAGGTGCAGCCTAGCCCCAGACTCGGACCTCTCCCGGCACCAGATCATCGCAAAGTCTGCCACCCAAAAACAGAGCAGGAGCCCTCATGAAAGCTCCGTAGTTCCTGACCCCAAAATGGCCGACCTTTCGAGACAGCGCTAATGGGAAGCTCTTGTTAACGGACTCCAGACATCTCAGGATCTCCCTGCAATGCTCTAGAGAAAGCCTCGACCCCTCCTAATACTCATTCTGCCATAATGGGCACCGCAGGCAGCTCCATCGGAGCCACTGCAGAGCTCAGCACTGCCTGCCCTTTAAATGGCCGCCCCGCTCGCATCGAAGCCACGTAGTGCCTGACCCTGAAATGGCCACGCACTCAGGACAAAGCTGGAGATAACTCCCTACGAAAGTTCTCCAGAAAGCGCAAAGGCATCCTGCTGCAGGCCAGAAAGAACCCCAACCCTCCAGGACACAATAGCTGACATAATGGGGTCCGCATTCAGCGGCACAGGGGACACTGCTGAGTTATTCACTGCCTGCCCCTAAAATGGCCGCCTCGCCGACACAGCACTCGAGTTCCTGAGTGGAAGATACCCCCACGGCGAACAGACTGCAATCTAACTCAAGAGCATCCTGCTTTGGGCCAGAACCCATAAGCTGGCATGACGGTGACCGCTTTGATAAAAAAGCTCAATGACAAAAAACGACAATGAAATCAGTCAAATAAACATGAAGATCATGCGATAACACAATATGAGCGTATAGAAAATATTCTTTAAAACAAGATTAGGGGAAAAAAGTTCATTTTGCTGTGCGCTCGGTAAGGTTATGATATTTTATCACTAACCATACTCATCCAATGACGGTGACCGCTGCCAGTTGGATGGGAGCCACCTCAGAGTGTAGTGTAGTTCCTATTTTCCCAATAGGCTCTGCGCATTGGAATAATATCTTCAATAGTATAGACGTAGGAATGTGGTTAACTAGGTCTTCTACTGACGATATTAGACTTAAAGTTATGTGTGCCAGCTAGCTCAGAGTTCACTAGAAACTTTCTCGAATAGGCAAGGAGGAGTTTAACCTCCCTGGATAGACAAGAAGGGATTTAGTTTCTGACAACCATAGAACATGACAACTTTGCTCTCCCCTAATCAAGAGTATATCTCTAGAGTCGTGTGAAAACAAAAGACAACTTATTTTACTCAGTCAGTACGTGCATTCTTAATTTCACCAGTTTGTAGAGAAATAAGAGATGGGTGTGGTTCAATAAAAGATGTTATTTATTGATCAGTCTCTTTTCTCATACAAGAGAAATGAATCGCTATTATTGCAATACTTATAGTTAAGTAAAGTGCATACAGTAAAAACAGAATTATAAAATAATACTGTAAAAGCATTTATATGGTTTCTTAGCCATATGATACTTAAAATGGATAAAAGATATACATACATATATACATTGACTAATCGTACTCAACTGGTGCTTCTAACTACGCCTACCCCGGTGTACCTGACCTAAGCCTAATACTTGGGAGGGAGTAAGTAAGTAGCAGTTTAAGTTAAGTTTGCTTTGCCAAGAATCTGACTCAAGAATTCTCTGTAAGGGGTTAGTCAGTTCAGTACCTGGGATTTAGAAGGCTGGAGGGTTGGTATCTCTGTCTCAGGACTCGATATCCCAGTTACCCGCGAGGGCGGCTGGAAACGCCGGAGGCTGGATTTCTCGGCAGGAGAAAAGGCAGCGTCTCCTCCAGCGCGTCAAGAGGGAGGGGCAGCGTCCATGGGCTTTTCTGCATCAGCTGGGCTCTCCGGCAAGTAGCGCTGCTCCAAGCTCGTCACCACCGTGTCTTGGCTTAGGGCAACGTCGGTATATTTATACCTGAAAGGTGCCGTGTTTGACGTAAGGATGGACATAAGACATCAGCAAGAATGTCATAAGGACTGGTCATTCTTACATTCTTTGCAGGAGTTCTCGAGCGAAATCAAAACAATGGTCGCAGGGATTTCCCAGGTCTGTTGGAGGTTTGATTTGTTTTGAGAACTCGGTGTGCTTCTCTAGGGGGCTGAAGGGATAGTGCTTGCTTAATGTGGCAGCATGCGCTATGACCTAATCTGAAGACGGGTTTCTGTGCCGTTGTATGGACATTAGTGAATTAATAACCGGACAAGGGTCAGAAATAGGAGTATCAATATAGGTACCTAGATAAACACACTACACCCACTCCACGAATTTATGTACATATTTAGTAACCTAAGCAATAGTAAACATAACTAACAGTGCATTTGTATACCGGACCACCCCAAAAACATTTTTTTTTTTTTTTTTAAATTGGCGTATGCAAAATGCACGAAAGGAGTATAGGTACTGTATGCATTCAAGCAGTATAATCATTCAAAAGGAGATGCACATTTTATATCGGCATGAATGATTTGCGAAATTACACATGAAATGGCTCTTGATACAGAAAAAAAATTACGAGACCATCTCATCACATATAAACATAATGAATTGCATATAAACTAGAGGTTGAGGTAATGTAATGTCTCTAGTATTCCTAAGAATAGAAGTTCTGTTCTCTAAGAATAGTTTTACTTTAAGCAGAAGATAAGTGCCAAAAAGGTAAATATTTTGGAATTTGGAAAAAGTTTTCGCTATTCAGGGGAGAAGAGAAAAAATAGTTCACCGTCACTTTGTTTTCAAAAGACTGAAGGTCAAATTCAGAGTTCAGGGAACGCCGTGTGCAAGTTTGTTTAAAATCATTCTCTCTGTTCCGGTGAAAACATCATTTCAGATAGATTCTCGAAAAAACAGTCTACAGCTTCTGGTGAGAGTTCGACTAGGTTAGAAAATGTCGCTACCATGCAGTCACGCGCATGATTGCTTTCACTGATGGTTTGATCAGAACTGCTTACAGAAGGTCGTACCTGGTCGATGCTGCTTTCATCTTGTACTTCACTACCCTTCAATCGCAGTGGTGAAGTTTCCATGAATGCCGTCATCAGGCTAGGTATCCGCTGGGGACAGCACAATGCATGAGCCTTTACCGGACCCAATAAAGTATCTGCATCCAATGGTACGTCTGATTGTAGTGCAAGACAGGTGTCCAACACGCATTCTTCGCCGCATAGCATGCACCTTAATACAGGCATAACACAATTCTGCCTAAATGGGTCTGAATGAAAGAAACCAGGTCATATTCAGATCTCGTAGCCAAGGACTTTAGTTATGCGGTCCCGGTAGCGGATAGCTAGGATTGTTTCTTCCATTGTAGCTGGAGTCTTGTTTGTGACATGGCTTGCCATAACGAAGCAAGAGTAGCAAGAATAAAATGCCTGCTATGAGTCCCAACAGGAGTGGAAGTCCGCCAAAGATGGAATGGACGAAATTTGGAAAAATACCCAGGATTGCTTTGAATGGTGTTAAAGCGTCTGAAAAAACGGTCTTAAATACACTTGCGATACCACTTGTATCAGAAATATTTAAGATTTCGTTCAACATTTCTGCGAAGTTTAGGGGGCAATTTGTTGATAACATTGAATGAATCTCTGCCGTTGTCCTTGCAACTTGGAGATCATACGTTTCTTTTGATGACGTCAACTGGGTTGGCGTCTGTAGGAGCACAGTCTTCATTCTGCTTAAAGTATCAATTCGAATAGAAGAGATTTTTAAACTGGGCCATAACCTTCCCTCCCTGTCTGGAGCATCATTCGGGAAATATACTCTTTCACAGCACATGACCCTGGAAGTCACGCTTATGAGATAAGGTTTTCCTGGCAGCAAGCCACAACATCTGTGATCTACAATTAGAATGTAACTCCCGTTCGAAAGTCTTCTAAAGAATGGTTCTATTTGTGTTGCAGGTGTGCCTAACTGGTGACATGAAAGGTTATTTGAAGTCCCTTCACAGGCCCCATGCAAACTCATACCCTGACACAGAAGTATGCCACTTAGTGATTTTTCACAATTATTACCACTAAGAAATACACTCTGTCCGTTATTACTGACACATGTGTGTGTATAGGGCAAGTTCCATGTGGACTTAATGTATCCTTTACCCAACCTTTCATACTGGCCTGCCTGTATATATTTTTGGCAGTATTGAAACTGGAAAGTTGTTATCGGACTATTTATTATCCCATGTATTATCCATTCAATGACAGGTCGTTCTGACATTGTCAATGGTAATCTCTCAAGTTTTTCAATGCTCAGAATTGTATAGTCAGCACCCTTTTGTGCCAAACTGATTTGTTTATCAGTAAGGTTAAAGATATTAAATAGTGACGTTGTGTTGATTAGACGCCAAGGCACATAGCCTGAACGCAGATTTTGTAACGTCCAGCCAAGCTGTACAATAGAACGCAATTGAGACTGACCGTGTTGCAACATCAGTAAGTCTTGTTCTTTTATATCGATTGCAGAAGATACAATACTGTCCAGTGAATATATTCTGGAAGACAGAGTCATTAACCCATTGTCTACAACAGAAAGTGATTTTTCCAAATGAACACAGTCAATTTCCCGTATTTTTTCTGCTGTCTCAATTTGAGTTACTTTCCAAGCTTCGTTGTAAGCTGCATATATAGAGGCCGCTATGAAACGTTTTTGACGCTGTTTGCGTGGTCCCATGATGAAATCACGCAAGTCAGCACCTTCTTTAAGTAAAGTTAAGTGTTGCTTAATTTCTGACAGTGTAGATGTATGTAGCCATTGAATGCATAGTTTTCCCACACTATAAGTAGTTACAATCCCTGGATGTTGTCTCTGGGAGTATCTTGGGTCTGGCCTGGTCAATGTGAACCCCTGTATTTTGTTCAGGAATCTGTCTTGACAGTTATTTGTGTCTGTGGGCCAGATCAACCATTTTTTCCAATCAGCATGTGTTCTGTTTTGGTTTAAAATATGGGATACGTCTATCTAAACATCGTAGTGCTATTACTGTTAGGTGTTGGTTTTGGAATAGACGGTTTATTTA
The DNA here is from genome assembly GCF_964261635.1 of Lissotriton helveticus. Taxonomy (NCBI): domain Eukaryota; kingdom Metazoa; phylum Chordata; class Amphibia; order Caudata; family Salamandridae; genus Lissotriton; species Lissotriton helveticus. Next base: position 1,707,002,484 of record NC_136065.1, on the reverse strand, counting down.
AGTCTTTAATTTTGGCTAGGCCAAGACAGGATGTCTGTTGAATTGTATCATTCAAAAATATAATTTGTTCTGGGATCATGCAGGCTCTAAATAATGATTCTATACCTTGCACTTGCCAATCTTTTGTGCCCCAGATCGTTTTTGTTTCAATGTTATTGTTCCAGAAATCAAAACCGAAGGTATTCATTTTTTCAAAGAATGAGTCTGAATATATTAATTTTGTGTTTGTAAGCATGGTTTTCACTCCTGTCTTATTTAACAATTTGAAATAAAATGATTCTGCATTACTTGTGTGAATATTTATCAAAATATGTCTTTGAACTGCCTTTTGGTGGAGTTGCACAATGTTCCCATTGGTTAAATTTTAAAACATTTCTAGGTTGAGTAGATTTATGCAGATAATGGTTACCATAATGGTTGTAACAAAACATTTGATCGTAATTAGATGAACCTTGCAAATAATCATGTTCTGTAAATTTAGCTGACATTACTAGATCAGACATCATATCATTAATACTTTCAAAGTCCCAATCATCAGCGAATGTGCTTGGTTTTACAAAGTCACTTAATGAAATCTTAAATTGATGAGGATACTTCAGAAGCTCAACCGGACCATAGATTTCGTAATCAGTTTTGTCCCATGCTACCCCACCGGGTATAGGATTGGCTGTGAAGTTTACTGAAGAAAGTTCTCTTTTCTCGATGTGTGAAGACTTGTGTGGTTTCAGGACCAAGTTGATGTTCTGACTTGCTGTGTCCATTGTAACATATTTTCCCTCAATGAAATGTTCCAAGCATAGTACCATGATGAGCCAAAGTATGAGGATTAATATTCCAAGTGCCACCCATAGTTCAATCCATGGAGAAATCAGATAGGTTTCTTGTAGTTGATGAAAGAGTTCCTTTGCTTTGTCTTTAAAAGTTTTTGTTGTCGGCTGTTCCTCAGGTTCACTTGGATCCTCAGAAAAATCATCGAAGTTGATGAAGTAGCCTGATGCTGTTCTGTCAATTGTTTCAATTGCTTCTGGATTCCTTTTCGTTTTTGGAATTTTCTTTGTTTCATTAGCATAGTCTGTGGTTACATCATTATAGACTGGTGTTTCTTGATTTAAGATTTTAATTTGGGTTTCAAGAGGTTTAAGTTCCATGGCTTTGTTGCATAGTCCTTGTTGTTTTACTGTAGGTTTATCAATTGTGATTAGTCTTTCAGTTTGAACCTCTGTGTTTGTAGCAAACTTTGGTGTTCTGCTACTTCTTGGGAGTCCACTTGGCCTACTACTTGTTATCGGCCACATGATTGTGGTTTAACCAGGTCGATGGATACAACTCGGTTCTCCATTTTACCAGCAAGGGGCGGTAGTACTACTGATCTTGTCCCGTTGACAGACAAGACAGGAACTGCTTTTCTGTAAGAAGGCCCAAATTCCTTCTTCACCGCGATCTTTTCTCTGACCAGATCCCCGATTTTTGGAATCCAGACAGGCCTTGCTGGGACAGGTGGTTTCTCTTCAGTGGCTGTTGGCTGTTGCTTCAACTTTATGTTGCTCAGGTCTTTTCTCTTTTTGTTTAAGTCCTGTAAAATAGCCAAACGATCTTTGATATCAAAGCATTTTCCTTTAACCACTGAAGTTTGACTATCAAGGTCCTGGATTAACATTCTAGTCCCAAACAATAGTTCGTACGGACTGAGACCTCTCAGAGAATTTCTTGGCAGATTATTAAGACTACGTCGGACACTTACTAAATGTTTGACCCACCCAGCTCCTGAACCTAATACCTTTACTGTTATAGATTGCTCTCTGCCCTGGTTTTTTCTTTACACCATCCCGTTTCCCTCAGGAAGGAGGTGACAAGAGTACCGCAATGCTATGCCCATGCCGGCCATGTCCGTCTCATAAGCTCGAGAGCTAAAAAGCAGGACCCTGGTCAGAATGTGATTCAGAAAAGGGGGTGGTGATGAACAGAGTGTCTGAATTAAGCAGACCACTCTTACCCAGTCCAAAGATCAGGGCTTGATCCATCACCGTTTTTTAGCTCACTGCACCATCCCAGCTCAGAACCTGGCTATATGCAAATTAGTCTGTTCCTGTCCCAGTGCATGATGGGAACAGGGCAAACCAAACTACCAAGCCAATTCTTATACTGGGAAGGAAACAAGCTTCCGGGGACCGGTTTCTGTCATTTCAGCCGTCGTCGGCCCGGCTTGCTTGAATCCTGATGGTGCAATGAGCAAGGGACTCACATCTGAGTATACCCTTCCACGCTTATGGTGGACAAAATGATTCAGAAAAGGGGGTGGTGATGAATAGAGTGTCTGAATTAAGCAGACCACTCTTACCCAGTCCAAAGATCAGGGCTTGATCTATCACCGTTTTTTAGCTCACTGCACCATCCCAGCTCAGAACCTGGCTTTATGCAAATTAGTCTGTTCCTGTCCCAGTGCATGATGGGAACAGGGCAAACCAAACTACCAAGCCAATTCTTATACTGGGAAGGAAACAAGCTTCCGGGGACCGGTTTCTGGCATTTCAGCCGTCGTCGGCCCGGCTTGCTTGAATCCTGATGGTGCAATGAGCAAGGGACTAAGCATGGGCGGATTTTACGAATTGGCAATCCGCGAACTTGCGTATTTACGGATTCACAATCCGCAAAATCCGCGAACTCTCGCGAATTTGCGGATTTTTTTTTTTTGTGTTCGCAAGGATTTCTGCCAGTTTGCGAGGGTTCTGTACCAGTTCGCAATTGCGAACTTACTTGTCGGCTCGCAACGGCCACGGCTATGTTGTTTCTACATCTGGTTCATCATCACAGGTTCACAGCACCCTCTGTTTCACCACTGCCCCCCTCTGGTACACCCATGCCACCCTCTGGTACATCACTGCCACCCTCTGGTTGGTCTATCACTGTATATTATGGGGGTGAAAAAAAACAAGCACACCTGCCCTGCTTCAACTGACATGAATTAATTTGGGGTTGATTAATGTGTCACTGAATTTAAACTTCCAGTCTGGCTGGCACCTGCTTCCTTATCTGTAATTTGCTGAACTCTGAAGGGGCCCCTCAGGAAGCACTACAGGGAATGGTTACAAATGATAAGATTGAACTTTTGCACCTGCTGAGTGCTTTCAGCTTTGTCTGTAATTGCTTTCTGTTGCAGTGTAATTTTTTTAACAGGACCTTTGTTGTATACTTGTAGCTATTCTCTGAGCCTGCTGTGAGGGTCAGAGCAGGGTAATAGAATAGTTGCAAGTAGGCAAATGAACTCTGAAGGGGCCCCTCAGGAAGCACTACAGGGAATGGTTACTAATGATAAGATTGAACTTTTGCACCTGCTGAGTGCTTTCAGTTTTGCAAAAATCCAAATATCCAGCAGCATCCACAAAAGTAATCCTTCCAGGTCAAGATCCAAATCAAAGTGACCAGCACATGAAAAAAGCACTGGGAGGAGCCTGGTGGACAGGAACAGGAAATTGGAGACTGTGGGGCACTTCCTTCCTCCCACCCCCACCCCCCAAAATGGACTCCTTGCAAAGAAAAAGTGCAGGCAAAAGTCAACCTGAGGAGTTATTCTGATAAAAATCATAATTTTCAAGGTTTATGTTGCCTGCTGGTGGATTTCTTGTGCGAAATTGCAAATTTTGCAATCTCGCAATTGCGAGATTGTCGCTACCCGCCGCATCTACGTGTTCGCAAGTATTTACTCCTGCGAAATTGTATAGTATTCTAGTTGGCAAGTGCGACCAAGCAAAAAATCCGCTTCGCACGGATTTTACGAATTTTCGGTGAGTTCGCGAGAGTTCGCGGATTGCGAATTTACCGAAAATCCGCAAAATCCGCAAGCGGAACGGATTTTACGCCCATGCTTACAAGGGACTCACATCTGAGTATACCCTTCCACGCTTATGGTGGACAAAATGATTCAGAAAAGGGGGTGGTGATGAACAGAGTGTCTGAATTAAGCAGACCACTCTTACCCAGTCCAAAGATCAGGGCTTGATCCATCACCGTTTTTTAGCTCACTGCACCATCCCAGCTCAGAACCTGGCTATATGCAAATTAGTCTGTTCCTGTCCCAGTGCATGATGGGAACAGGGCAAACCAAACTACCAAGCCAATTCTTATACTGGGAAGGAAACAAGCTTCCGGGGACCGGTTTCTGTCATTTCAGCCGTCGTCGGCCCGGCTTGCTTGAATCCTGATGGTGCAATGAGCAAGGGACTCACATCTGAGTATACCCTTCCACGCTTATGGTGGACAAAATGATTCAGAAAAGGGGGTGGTGATGAATAGAGTGTCTGAATTAAGCAGACCACTCTTACCCAGTCCAAAGATCAGGGCTTGATCTATCACCGTTTTTTAGCTCACTGCACCATCCCAGCTCAGAACCTGGCTTTATGCAAATTAGTCTGTTCCTGTCCCAGTGCATGATGGGAACAGGGCAAACCAAACTACCAAGCCAATTCTTATACTGGGAAGGAAACAAGCTTCCGGGGACCGGTTTCTGGCATTTCAGCCGTCGTCGGCCCGGCTTGCTTGAATCCTGATGGTGCAATGAGCAAGGGACTAAGCATGGGCGGATTTTACGAATTGGCAATCCGCGAACTTGCGTATTTACGGATTCGCAATCCGCAAAATCCGCGAACTCTCGCGAATTTGCGGATTTTTTTTTTTTGTGTTCGCAAGGATTTCTGCCAGTTTGCGAGGGTTCTGTACCAGTTCGCAATTGCGAACTTACTTGTCGGCTCGCAACGGCCACGGCTATGTTGTTTCTACATCTGGTTCATCATCACAGGTTCACAGCACCCTCTGTTTCACCACTGCCCCCCTCTGGTACACCCATGCCACCCTCTGGTACATCACTGCCACCCTCTGGTTGGTCTATCACTGTATATTATGGGGGTGAAAAAAAACAAGCACACCTGCCCTGCTTCAACTGACATGAATTAATTTGGGGTTGATTAATGTGTCACTGAATTTAAACTTCCAGTCTGGCTGGCACCTGCTTCCTTATCTGTAATTTGCTGAACTCTGAAGGGGCCCCTCAGGAAGCACTACAGGGAATGGTTACAAATGATAAGATTGAACTTTTGCACCTGCTGAGTGCTTTCAGCTTTGTCTGTAATTGCTTTCTGTTGCAGTGTAATTTTTTTAACAGGACCTTTGTTGTATACTTGTAGCTATTCTCTGAGCCTGCTGTGAGGGTCAGAGCAGGGTAATAGAATAGTTGCAAGTAGGCAAATGAACTCTGAAGGGGCCCCTCAGGAAGCACTACAGGGAATGGTTACTAATGATAAGATTGAACTTTTGCACCTGCTGAGTGCTTTCAGTTTTGCAAAAATCCAAATATCCAGCAGCATCCACAAAAGTAATCCTTCCAGGTCAAGATCCAAATCAAAGTGACCAGCACATGAAAAAAGCACTGGGAGGAGCCTGGTGGACAGGAACAGGAAATTGGAGACTGTGGGGCACTTCCTTCCTCCCACCCCCACCCCCCAAAATGGACTCCTTGCAAAGAAAAAGTGCAGGCAAATGTCAACCTGAGGAGTTATTCTGATAAAAATCATAATTTTCAAGGTTTATGTTGCCTGCTGGTGGATTTCTTGTGCGAAATTGCAAATTTTGCAATCTCGCAATTGCAAGATTGTCGCTACCCGCCGCATCTACGTGTTCGCAAGTATTTACTCCTGCGAAATTGTATAGTATTCTAGTTGGCAAGTGCGACCAAGCAAAAAATCCGCTTCGCACGGATTTTACGAATTTTCGGTGAGTTCGCGAGAGTTCGCGGATTGCGAATTTACCGAAAATCCGCAAAATCCGCAAGCGGAACGGATTTTACGCCCATGCTTACAAGGGACTCACATCTGAGTATACCCTTCCACGCTTATGGTGGACAAAATGATTCAGAAAAGGGGGTGGTGATGAACAGAGTGTCTGAATTAAGCAGACCACTCTTACCCAGTCCAAAGATCAGGGCTTGATCCATCACCGTTTTTTAGCTCACTGCACCATCCCGGCTCAGAACCTGGCTATATGCAAATTAGTCTGTTCCTGTCCCAGTGCATGATGGGAACAGGGCAAACCAAACTACCAAGCCAATTCTTATACTGGAAAGGAAACAAGCTTCCGGGGACCGGTTTCTGGCATTTCAGCCGTCGTCGGCCCGGCTTGCTTGAATCCTGATGGTGCAATGAGCAAGGGACTCACATCTGAGTATACCCTTCCACGCTTATGGTGGACAAAATGATTCAGAAAAGGGGGTGGTGATGAACAGAGTGTCTGAATTAAGCAGACCACTCTTACCCAGTCCAAAGATCAGGGCTTGATCCATCACCGTTTTTTAGCTCACTGCACCATCCCAGCTCAGAACCTGGCTATATGCAAATTAGTCTGTTCCTGTCCCAGTGCATGATGGGAACAGGGCAAACCAAACTACCAAGCCAATTCTTATACTGGGAAGGAAACAAGCTTCCGGGGACCGGTTTCTGTCATTTCAGCCGTCGTCGGCCCGGCTTGCTTGAATCCTGATGGTGCAATGAGCAAGGGACTCACATCTGAGTATACCCTTCCACGCTTATGGTGGACAAAATTAATCAGAAAAGGGGGTGGTGATGAACAGAGTGTCTGAATTAAGCAGACCACTCTTACCCAGTCCAGAGATCAGGGCTTGATCCATCACCGTTTTTTAGCTCACTGCACCATCCCAGCTCAGAACCTGGCTATATGCAAATTAGTCTGTTCCTGTCCCAGTGCATGATGGGAACAGGGCAAACCAAACTACCATGCCAATTCTTATACTGGGAAGGAAACAAGCTTCCGGGGACCGGTTTCTGGCATTTCAGCTGTCGTCGGCCCGGCTTGCTTGAATCCTGATGGTGCAATGAGGAAGGGACTCACATCTGAGTATACCCTTCCACGCTTATGGTGGACAAAATGATTCAGAAAAGGGGGTGGTGATGAACAGAGTGTCTGAATTAAGCAGACCACTCTTACCCAGTCCAAAGATCAGGGCTTGATCCATCACCGTTTTTTAGCTCACTGCACCATCCCAGCTCAGAACCTGGCTATATGCAAATTAGTCTGTTCCTGTCCCAGTGCATGATGGGAACAGGGCAAACCAAACTACCAAGCCAATTCTTATACTGGGAAGGAAACAAGCTTCCGGGGACCGGTTTCTGGCATTTCAGCTGTCGTCGGCCCGGCTTGCTTGAATCCTGATGGTGCAATGAGCAAGGGACTCACATCTGAGTATACCCTTCCACGCTTATGGTGGACAAAATGATTCAGAAAAGGGGGTGGTGATGAACAGAGTGTCTGAATTAAGCAGACCACTCTTACCCAGTCCAAAGATCAGGGCTTGATCCATCACCGTTTTTTAGCTCACTGCACCATCCCAGCTCAGAACCTGGCTATATGCAAATTAGTCTGTTCCTGTCCCAGTGCATGATGGGAACAGGGCAAACCAAACTACCAAGCCAATTCTTATACTGGGAAGGAAACAAGCTTCAGGGGACCGGTTTCTGGCATTTCAGCCGTCGTCGGCCCGGATTGCTTGAATCCTGATGGTGCAATGAGCAAGGGACTCACATCTGAGTATACCCTTCCACGCTTATGGTGGACAAAATGATTCAGAAAAGGGGGTGGTGATGAACAGAGTGTCTGAATTAAGCAGACCACTCTTACCCAGTCCAAAGATCAGGGCTTGATCCATCACCGTTTTTTAGCTCACTGCACCATCCCAGCTCAGAACCTGGCTATATGCAAATTAGTCTGTTACTGTCCCAGTGCATGATGGGAACAGGGCAAACCAAACTACCAAGCCAATTCTTATACTGGGAAGGAAACAAGCTTCAGGGGACCGGTTTCTGGCATTTCAGCCGTCGTCGGCCCGGATTGCTTGAATCCTGATGGTGCAATGAGCAAGGGACTCACATCTGAGTATACCCTTCCACGCTTATGGTGGACAAAATGATTCAGAAAAGGGGGTGGTGATGAACAGAGTGTCTGAATTAAGCAGACCACTCTTACCCAGTCCAAAGATCAGGGCTTGATCCATCACCGTTTTTTAGCTCACTGCACCATCCCAGCTCAGAACCTGGCTATATGCAAATTAGTCTGTTCCTGTCCCAGTGCATGATGGGAACAGGGCAAACCAAACTACCAAGCCAATTCTTATACTGGGAAGGAAACAAGCTTCCGGGGACCGGTTTCTGGCATTTCAGCCGTCGTCGGCCCGGCTTGCTTGAATCCTGATGGTGCAATGAGCAAGGGACTCACATCTGAGTATACCCTTCCACGCTTATGGTGGACAAAATGATTCAGAAAAGGGGGTGGTGATGAACAGAGTGTCTGAATTAAGCAGACCACTCTTACCCAGTCCAAAGATCAGGGCTTGATCCATCACCGTTTTTTAGCTCACTGCACCATCCCAGCTCAGAACCTGGCTATATGCAAATTAGTCTGTTCCTGTCCCAGTGCATGATGGGAACAGGGCAAACCAAACTACCAAGCCAATTCTTATACTGGGAAGGAAGCAAGCTTCCGGGGACCGGTTTCTGGCATTTCAGCCGTCGTTGGCCCGGCTTGCTTGAATCCTGATGGTGCAATGAGCAAGGGACTAAGCATGGGCGGATTTTACGAATTGGCAATCCGCGAACTTGCGTATTTACGGATTCGCAATCCGCAAAATCCGCGAACTCTCGCGAATTTGCGTTTTTTTTTTGTGTGTTTGCAAGGATTTCTGCCAGTTCGCGAGGGTTCTGTACCAGTTCGCAATTGCAAACTTACTTGTCGGCTCGCAACGGCCGCGACTATGTTGTTTCTACATCTGGTTCATCATCACAGGTTCACAGCACCCTCTGTTTCACCACTGCCACCCTCTGGTACACTCATGCCACCCTCTGGTACATCACTGCCACCCTCTGGTTGGTTTATCACTGTAGATTATGGGGGTGAAAAAAAGCAAGCACACCTGCCCTGCTTCAACTGACATGAATTAATTTGGGGTTGATTAATGTGTCACTGAATTTAAACTTCCAGTCTGGCTGGCACCTGCTTCCTTATCTGTAATTTGCTGAACTCTGAAGGGGCTCCTCAGGAAGCACTACAGGGAATGGTTACTAATGATAAGATTGAACTTTTGCACCTGCTGAGTGCTTTCAGTTTTGTCTGTAATTGCTTTCTGTTGCAGTGTAATTTTTTTAACAGGGCCTTTGTTGTATACTTGTAGCTATTCTCTGAGCCTGCTGTGAGGGTCAGAGCAGGGTCATAGAATAGTTGCAAGTAGGCAAATGAACTCTGAAGGGGCCCCTCAGGAAACACTACAGGGAATGGTTACTAATGATAAGATTGAACTTTTGCATCTGCTGAGTGCTTTCAGTTTTGCAAAAATCCAAATATCCAGCAGCATCCACAAAAGTAATCCTTCCAGGTCAAGATCCAAATCAAAGTGACCAGCACATGAAGAAAGCACTGGGAGGAGCCTGGTGGACAGGAACAGGAAATTGGAGACTGTGGGGCACATCCTTCCTCCCACCCCCATACCCCAAAATGGACTCCTTGCAAAGAAAAAGTGCAGGCAAATGTCAACCTGAGGAGTTATTCTGATAAAAATCATAATTTTCAAGGTTTATGCTGCCTGCTGGTGGATTTCTTGTGCGAAATTGCAAATTTTGCAATCTCGCAATTGCGAGATTGTCGCTGCCGGCCGCATCTACGTGTTCGCAAGTATTTACTCCCGCGAAATTGTATAGTATTCTAGTTGGCAAGTGCGACCAAGCAAAAAATCCGCTTCGCTCGGATTTTACGAATTTCGGCAAGTTCGCGAGAGTTCGCGGATTGCGGATTTACCGAAAATCCGCAAAATTCGCAAAATCCGCGAGTGGAACGGATTTTACGCCCATGCTTACAAGGGACTCACATCTGAGTATACCCTTCCACGCTTATGGTGGACAAAATGATTCAGAAAAGGGGGTGGTGATGAACAGAGTGTCTGAATTAAGCAGACCACTCTTACCCAGTCCAAAGATCAGGGCTTGATCCATCACCGTTTTTTAGCTCACTGCACCATCCCAGCTCAGAACCTGGCTATATGCAAATTAGTCTGTTCCTGTCCCAGTGCATGATCAGGATTCACGCAAGCCGGGCCGAAGACGGCTGTAATTCCAGAAACCGGTCCCCGGAAGCTTGTTTCCTTTCCAGTGAAGAATTAGCTTGGTAGTTTGGTCTGCCCTGTTCCCATGATGCACTGGGCCAGGGACAGACTAATTTGCATATAGCCAGGTTCTGAACTGGGATGGTGCAGTGAGCTAAAAAACAGTAATAGATCAAGCCCTGATCTGTTGACTGGGTAGGAGTGTTCTGATTAACTCAGATACTCTGTCCATCACCACCCCCTTTTTGAAATTATTTTGGCCACCATGATTGTGGAAGGGTATGCTCAGACATGAGTCCCTTGCTCATTGCACCATCAGGATTCAAGCAAGCCGGGCCGAAGATGGCTGTAATGCCAGAAACCGGTCCCCGGAAGCTTGTTTCCTTTCCAGTGAAGAATTGGCTTGGTAGTTTGGTCTGCCCTGTTCCCATGATGCACTGGGCCAGGGACAGACTAATTTGCATATAGCCAGGTTCCGAACTGGGATGGTGCAGTGAGCTAAAAACGGTAATGGATCAAGCCCTGATCTGTTGACTGGGTAGGAGTGTTCTGATTAACTCAGATACTCTGTCCATCACCACCCCCTTTTTGAAATTATTTTGGCCACCATGAGTGTGGAAGGGTATGCTCAGACATGAGTCCCTTGCTCATTGCACCATCAGGATTCAAGCAAGCCGGGCCGAAGACGGCTGTAATGCCAGAAACGGGTCCCCGGAAGCTTGTTTCCTTTCCAGTGAAGAATTGGCTTGGTAGTTTGGTCTGCCCTGTTCCCATGATGCACTGGGCCAGGGACAGACTAATTTGCATATAGCCAGGTTCCGAACTGGGATGGTGCAGTGAGCTAAAAAACGGTAATGGATCAAGCCCTGATCTGTTGACTGGGTAGGAGTGTTCTGATTAACTCAGATACTCTGTCCATCACCACCCCCTTTTTGAAATTATTTTGGCCACCATGAGTGTGGAAGGGTATGCTCAGACATGAGTCCCTTGCTCATTGCACCATCAGGATTCAAGCAAGCCGGGCCGAAGACGGCTGTAATGCCAGAAACGGGTCCCCGGAAGCTTGTTTCCTTTCCAGTGAAGAATTGGCTTGGTAGTTTGGTCTGCCCTGTTCCCATGATGCACTGGGCCAGGGACAGACTAATTTGCATATAGCCAGGTTCTGAACTGGGATGGTGCAGTGAGCTAAAAAACGGTAATGGATCAAGCCCTGATCTGTTGACTGGGTAGGAGTGTTCTGATTAACTCAGATACTCTGTCCATCACCACCCCCTTTTTTAAATTATTTTGGCCACCATGAGTGTGGAAGGGTATGCTCAGACATGAGTCCCTTGCTCATTGCACCATCAGGATTCAAGCAAGCCGGGCCGAAGACGGCTGTAATGCCAGAAACCGGTCCCCGGAAGCTTGTTTCCTTTCCAGTGAAGAATTGGCTTGGTAGTTTGGTCTGCCCTGTTCCCATGATGCACTGGGCCAGGGACAGACTAATTTGCATATAGCCAGGTTCTGAACTGGGATGGTGCAGTGAGCTAAAAAACGGTAATGGATCAAGCCCTGATCTGTTGACTGGGTAGGAGTGTTCTGATTAACTCAGATACTCTGTCCATCACCACCCCCTTTTTGAAATTATCCTGGTCAGAATGTAGCATGCAAATTGCGTATATGCCATTATAGACTCGCAAATCTTTGTATAACAGTTCAGACGTCAGCCGAGAGCTGGGGTCTATATTTTAAGTAAAAATAGTCTCTACATGTTAATATGACGCATTATTCATACTGGGTATTTCATGTCGATAGCCTAATCCTTATTGGGTGAAACGCCATGGCAGTACACTGTCTCGGTCACCACTGCGATCTCTGTTGCAGTCTGGGCAGCTTTTTGCAAATATATGATGTTGCAGGCTCATTCCTGGCCACCAGTATGTGGATTGTAATTCTTCTAGAGAATCCTTAAGTGTAAGGTGTCTAAGACCCTCACCCATATGTGCGTCTGCTATTAACAAGCCTCTCCTGTCCATGTTTGGAATCACTCTATCCCCCACTCCAGGGATTCGAGCAAAACGAACGGAGTTTGCATCGATTATGTATGTATAATTGAGTGGATACATGAGGGGTAGCGCTGAGCAGTCGCCTTTTGATGACGTTTTTACCGCCAGCATTCTTTCCCCGTCAATGTATTTTACTGAACGCTTTTTTGTAGCTACGGAAGCCAATTTAGTTGGTTCCGCTGTGGCTGTCTCAGCCAATGAATTCCCTGCAACGTGAACGCCATCACGCTGATGACTCAGTGAGTGTATCACGTGAGTCTTTGGTAGTTCTTTCTTTAAAAGAACTATTTGTTCCCAAAGCGATTTTTGCTTTATTGTTGCACCTGTGTCATCTTTGTACCCGTTTTCAACCCATTTCTGCAAGTCGTTATTGTATGATTTTACGCAGTAATATGAATCGCTCACTATTAGTGTCGGGAATTCGCGATCCGCATTATCTAGCGCCATTTTTAACGCTATTATGTCAGTTTGTTGTTCTGAATTGTTTTCCAATGAGTGTGTTTTTGAAAACAGAGGTCTTAATTTACCTCCGCGCCACACGTCTTTTGTAATCTCGCATGTGGCGTTATAAGTTTGTTCACCCCAAACTGAGGGATGAGCATGTCCGTCTGTATGTATTACACAGGCGTACTGTCGTACGGGCAGAATGTCGATTGGCAGAGGATATTCTCTTTCATATTCTCGATTTTTTAATTTTGTCAACTCTGGATCAAAATAGTATTTCACTCTGTCTGTAGCAAGACAATCTTCCCATTGTATCCATCTAGGATTCAGTGCCATAGTAGGTAAATTACATGGGGTTGTTAATGCCTCAAAGGCTGATTCTGCTGTTCTGACCGTAATCTGTCTGCCGTCAGCATGGTATCTTTCTCTTGCTACAGCTGTTTGAACTGCGCGAACAATGTTTTCCGTAATGCTGAATGTTTTATCAGTTTCTGTGTACAAGTGTGATTTGTATGCTATTGGTACCTTTTCTCCCTCATTTGAGGTCAGGTATGTGAATCCGCATCTTCCTGGGATGACTCGAATCACAAGGTTGCGTGTGTTATCGCGTGTTTGTAGTTTTGTTTTAACTAACATGTCTGTTTGTAAAGATCTCAAAATTTCTGTGTGTTTTTGAGTCCAATTGATTCTTTTAAAATATGGTTTTATTAGGTCATAGAGAGGTTTAACCCTCTCTGCATAGTTTATAATGTAAGTTCTTCCAAAATTCAGGAAACCTAGAATTGATTGCAAGTTTCTCAGTGTTCTAGGTGCTTGGATTACAGCACATTTCTCTAGGAAATTGTCAGCCAGGCTTTTGCCTTCACTTGATAATTCATATCCTAAAAATAGGACAGTCATATGGGCAATTCTTGACTTCTTGAAGTTGAATTTGTAACCCTCTGCTGCGAACCCAAGTTTTATGGTGTTCACTCTTTTCAAGTGAGTATCCAAGTCATCATCTGTTAGATAGATGTCATCGACATAAGATAATGCCTCATCATCATACATTTGTAGTAATTCTGTTACTCTTGCTGAGAATAATCCTGGGCTGTTCTTGAACCCTTGGGGCAAACGACAGAAATTTTTCTGCAAGCCATTTATTGAGAAAGCAGTCAAATATCTGCTTTCAGGTGCTATATTTTGACAAAAGAATCAATTAGAGATGTCTAATGTTGTTTTATATTTTTTGCACACTATGCTATTCATTAGTGCGGCGATGTGTGAGTTTTGTACTGCAAACGTTTTGCAGCATGAGTTAAGGTGTCTGTAGTCCAAAACTAGACGATATGAATCATCTGGTTTGGAGACAGGAAACAAAGGATTGTTCATTTGTGAGGTGCATGTTTCAATCACCCCCTGGTATTCAAGTTGATCTAAGATCTCCCTGACCTGTTTTTTTAGCTTCTTGCTTAATTGGGTACTGCCTCTGTGCAGTTGGTTGAGATTTTAACTGGATTTTGTGAGGAGGAGAGTCCTCATCCCATCCCACATGATTTTATATAGTGTAGGAGCCTGGGCTACTGCCCACTTTCTTGCAAGTGTATATTTTTTATGAATTGGAATATGATTTGAGAAGGCAGGCATAATCATTTCTTCGCCATGAGGGCACTCCCTGACAAACTCTGGTGGCCAGTCTTTTTCAGCTAGAAGGATGTCATAGCCCTTGGAGAGATTATCCCAAAATAGACCCCTTATTTTCCTAGTCTTATCTCCCTCTATACGTAAGGTTATTTCATATATTTTATGAGGTTTGCTAACTCTGGTATCTGCAGTTTCCACCTGAATGTACTCATTCGTGTCCACTGTCTCCAGATCATTCATCAGGATCTTGCGAGCTATGCTCACTTCTGCTGCGCTGTCTAGCCTTGTCTGAGCCCACTCTCCGTTTTTCAGCTGAGTCCTCAGGATCCTCGGCATGTTTTATTATTTTAATGCTGGCTACCTTCTTCTTTGGAAATTGTAACTTTTTACTTTGATGAGCAGGTTCTTTGTCTTTGGACTTGACGAGCTCTTCCCTGTGTTCTGACCGTCCTCTTCTTTCCGATTTCTGCGAGGAAGTCTGAAAAGATCGAGAGGGGCGTGTATCAATATCTTGATATCTATCAGGTTTCTTCAAATTATCCCTATTTCTAAGGTTGTATTTTTTCTCAGAGGGCTCCCTCTGGGGAGACTTGTGTCCTTGGTCCGGAGATCTTTCTCTCCGCCGAGGAGACCTTCCTCTGGACTGGAATCTTTTTTCTTTGGGAGAGGACTGTTTATTTCCATCCCAGTTCTTTTTTGAAGTGTTTAGATTATTTTTAATAAATTCCTTTTCAGGATTTTCTATTAGTTGGGGTTTCACCGGTTTCCCACCCAAACTATCTCTTCCTAGTTCTTCATAGGATTTTTCTATGATTCAGGCAAGTTCAAATGGTTGGTCTGCTATATCTGTTTCCTTCAACCTTTGGCGGATCGCCACATTTGCTGCTTCCCCTTTTATGTTTGCTAGTAGTATTGCCGAGACCTGCTTGAAGTCTTTCAGTAATTTCATACCCAGAGTTAAAGCAGGTTCTGGACCGTATTAATTTTGAATCTGTTTTAGCACTTCTGATATTACCGCCATGGACGGAACACCATGTGTTTTTGTGTAAATGGAAGCAAAGACTGTACCCCAAGTGTTACAGTCCTCCACATGTGGTGCAATCCCCATTGGGAGACAGATAGTCAGAATTCTGTGTTTCTCCACAGGTGTGGTATCTGGAAATACCGCCTCTATTTGAGTGATTTTTTGTGCTAACCAGAATGGAATTTGTTCCCGTTTAATGGGTACTTTACCTAGACAGGACTGTATGTTCTGTGGTGTGATTTTATTTGTGTTCCCCTGATGAGGGGTCAGCTGTGGAATTTTAATAGCTGGTTGGACTGTTGAAGTCCGCATTACATATTGGACTAGTTGTCTGTGTATTTTAATCAGTTGTTTTAACTGTGTTAAAAGTTCTGTTACTGACATTTTTTCAATGTCTGGATGTGGTGTGTATCCGGCTAGAACCGGCCACGTCGCTCCTGGTCTACCTAGTGCACGGAGCATGGTGATGTGATCATTATGTTTTAGGGCGCCTTTAAACCAGAGCATGTGCTCTTGGTATTTGAGTGGTATTTCCACCTCCTCGAAAGGGGTGTACTCATCCGGAGGTTCCTCTATCTTGTAATAATGGAACTCCTTTGTTACAGCGTTTGCTGCTGGAAAATTTATCCATGAATAGAATACCTCTGTCTGCCGATATTCGTGTGCCTCAATCACGAATATGACTGTACCACCTCTTGGTGTCAGTCCATTTTCTATAAGTTTTAAAGTTATAGTTTTTCTTATGCTGACCGGGATGAGTTTTGCACCCGGGTCTTGCTGTAGGAGACTTGTGTCTTCCTCTAGGAGTTGAGCTGCTATTCTAGCTGCCTCCCTATCTTCTTCAGTTTCTGACATTTTACTGACAAGAAGGTTTTTTGTTGCAGATCAGGTTTTCAAGGAAACAAAGATTAGATGCACAATATTTTGGAACACTGTATCCTTCAATGTTGAATAAACCAAAAACCATACATAGGAGTCTCCTCCTACTAAGTTTGGCGGATTTAACCTTTCACCCACTCCAGACGTCTTTGGAGTTTTATGGGAAAAAGGGTCTGTGTGAAAAAGCACGACTGAGTTACTCTATTGTCTTGCGTTAGATTTATCGCCTATCCAAACCGTTGGGCGCCATGTAGTGTAGTTCCTATTTTCCCAATAGGCTCTGCGCATTGGAATAATATCTTCAATAGTATAGACGTAGGACTGTGGTTAACTAGGTCTTCTACTGACGATATTAGACTTAAAGTTAAGTGTGCCAGCTAGCTCAGAGTTCACTAGAAACTTTCTCGAATAGGCAAGGAGGAGTTTAACCTCCCTGGATAGACAAGAAGGGATTTAGTTTCTGACAACCATAGAACATGACAACTTTGCTCTCCCCTAATCAAGAGTATATCTCTAGAGTCGTGTGAAAACAAAAGACAACTTATTTTACTCAGTCAGTACGTGCATTCTTAGTTTCACCAGTTTGTAGAGAAATAAGAGATGAGCGTAGTTCAATAAAAGATGTTATTTATTGATCAGTCTCTTTTCTCATACAAGAGAAATGAATCGCTATTATTGCAATACTTATAGTTAAGTAAAGTGCATACAGTAAAAACAGAATTATAAAATAATACTGTAAAAGCATTTATATGGTTTCTTAGCCATATGATACTTAAAATGGATAAAAGATATACGTACATATATACATTGACTAATCGTACTCAACTGGTGCTTCTAACTACGCCTACCCCGGTGTACCTGACCTAAGCCTAATACTTGGGAGGGAGTAAGTAAGTAGCAGTTTAAGTTAAGTTTGCTTTGCCAAGAATCTGACTCAAGAATTCTCTGTAAGGGGTTAGTCAGTTCAGTACCTGGGATTTAGAAGGCTGGAGGGTTGGTATCTCTGTCTCAGGACTCGATATCCCAGTTACCCGCGAGGGCAGCTGGAAACGCCGCAGGCTGGATTTCTCGGCAGGAGAAAAGGCAGCGTCTCTCTCAGCGCGTCAAGAGGGAGGGGCAGCGTCCGTGGGCTTTTTTGCATCAGCTGGGCTCTCCGGCAAGTAGCGCTGCTCCAAGCTCGTCACCACCGTGTCTTAGCTTAGGGCAACGTCGGTATATTTATACCTGAAAGGTGCCGTGTTTGACGTAAGGATGGACATAAGACGTCAGCAAGAATGTCATAAGGACTGGTCGTTCTTACATTCTTTGCAGGAGTTCTCGAGCGAAATCAAAACAATGGTCGCGGGGATTTCCCAGGTCTGTTGGAGGTTTGATTTGTTTTGAGAACTCGGTGTGCTTCTCTAGGGGGCTGAAGGGATAGTGCTTGCTTAATGTGACAGCATGCGCTATGACCTAATCTGAAGACGGGTTTCTGTGCCGTTGTATGGATATTAGTGAATTAATAACCGGATAAGGGTCAGAAATAGGAGTATCAATATAGGTACCTAGATAAACACACTACAAGAGCTCTGCACTGCTTGCCCTTAAAATGGCCAACCTGCAGACACAGCTTCCGAGTTCATGAGCAAAGAAACCAGGGATTCGAAATGCACACTCCCTAAGGTAACATCTCAGCCTTTGAGTATCCAGACAGCCCCAGGCACAAATCATTCCCCTCCTAGTGGTCAACAATTTGGAATAGCTATTAGGAAACCAGAGTACAAGCCGCTCCAGAGTTACGCTTTCTCCCAAAATTGCCCCCCCCTGTCTGCTACTTCTTTCCACTCAGACATCGCACCTTCCCCCGTCCATGTAAACTCCCCAGACAAGCCACCGACCAACCCTTAAC
Organism: Lissotriton helveticus; assembly: GCF_964261635.1. Classification (NCBI taxonomy): domain Eukaryota; kingdom Metazoa; phylum Chordata; class Amphibia; order Caudata; family Salamandridae; genus Lissotriton; species Lissotriton helveticus. The sequence goes on along the minus strand of NC_136065.1, from coordinate 1,706,984,428 downwards.
TGCGGCCAGGCGCATAATCATCTAACACCAGTGCCAGCATTGATATTAAGGCAGCCCGCTGCATCCCCCCGCTGCAGCTCAGTTCTCATCCACTCACCTATTAAAGACTGGTGGTGCCCACAATCTCAGACTCCAACGTCAGAAACCAGATCATCTCTAGCCTCTCCGTTACTCTCTCTCCCTATCCCCTTGGGCCTCATATTGAGCATCCACCCAATACAACCCACACAGTAGCGGTCCAACCTCGCTAGTAGTCCCGTCCCCCACTACAACCCCTTGTCCCCTGTGCTACCATAAGGCACCTAGTTCGCAAAGACCCCGACAGGAATCAGCCCAACCGACGTCTTAAATGACATGCCTTTCACCATTTCAACCTTCCTCAACCCCCTCACCTCACCCTACGTTAAACTGTACGGCCCGAACTCCTTCCTGATCAGTCTCCCCCCAACCTCTCTCCCAAAGCGAAAAAAAACCTCAAACACAAACTGATCAGGCAATTCCCCGAATCACTCTTTGCTGACCTTTACCATTGTTCCACCAAGGGTCAAGTAAAAATGGACCTCATCTTTCACACGGAAAGCCCCGACAAGTGGAATTCCTTCCTGAGAGCACAACTCCACATCTCCAAAACCATCAGTACTCCCCATAGCTGCAAACTATCTTTCTCCACCCCGAACCGCAAGGCGCGCTGTGGGAACACCTTTGTGACCATTTACTCCAATGGCATAATCTTGATTCAATACAAAAGGGGGTGGTGATGGACGGAGCATCAGAACCAATCAAACACTCACACCCAGTCAAAAGATCTGGGTTTGATCCATCACCGTTCTTTAGCCCACTCTGCCACCCCAGTTCAGACATGGCTATATGCAAATCAGTCTGACCCTGTGCCTCATGGGAACAGTCCAGCCCGAACTGCCAAGCCATGTCTTCCCTGGACCGGAAACAAGCTTCCGAGGACCGGTTTCTGGCATTCCATCCGTCTTCAGCCCGGCTTGCTTGAATCCAGTGGCAAAGTGAGCAAGGGACTCACGTCTGAGCATACCCTGCCACACTTATGGCGGCCAAAAGCGGTACAAAAGGGGGTGGTGATGGACGGAGCATCAGAACCAATCAAACACTCACACCCAGTCAAAAGATCTGGGTTTGATCCATCACCATTCTTTAGCCCACTCTGCCACCCCAGTTCAGACATGGCTATATGCAAATCAGTCTGACCCTGTGCCTCATGGGAACAGTCCAGCCCGAACTGCCAAGCCATGCCTTCCCTGGACCGGAAACAAGCTTCCGAGGATCGGTTTCTGGCATTCCAGCCGTCTTCAGCCCGGCTTGCTTGAATCCAGTGGCAAAGTGAGCAAGGGACTCACGTCTGAGCATACCCTGCCACACTTATGGCGGCCAAAAGTGGTACAAAAGGGGGTGGTGATGGACGGAGCATCAGAACCAATCAAACACTCACACCCAGTCAAAAGATCTGGGTTTGATCCATCACCGTTCTTTAGCCCACTCTGCCACCCCAGTTCAGACATGGCTATATGCAAATCAGTCTGACCCTGTGCCTCATGGGAACAGTCCAGCCCGAATTGCCAAGCCATGCCTTCCCTGGACCGGCAACATGCTTCCGAGGACCGGTTTCTGGCATTCCAGCCGTCTTCAGCCCGGCTTGCTTCAATCCAGTGGCAAAGTGAGCAAGGGACTCACGTCTGAGCATACCCTGCCACACTTATGGCGGCCAAAAGCGGTACAAAAGGGGGTGGTGATGGACGGAGCAACGATGGATTTAGGCCCAGATCCTTGTACTGGGGTGAATGTATGACATTGTTCTACATTCTGTCCAGCAACTGTGTTTTTTGCAATTTTCACCCCGAGTGGGCTGGGTATGCTCAGATGTGACTCCCAGGCTCTCCACACCACTGGAGTCAAGCTATCCAGGCTGAATGAAGGCTGACAGCCAGAAACCGGTCCTTGGATGCTTGATTCCGATCTGGGAAAGACATGGCTTGGTAGTTCGGACTGGTCTGTTCCCATGAAGCACAGGGTCAGAGCTGATTTGCATATAGCCAGTGTCTTACCCAGGGTGGTGTGGAGTGCAAACAAACGATGGATTTAGGCCAGATCCTTGTACTGGGGTGAATGTATGACATTGTTCTACATTCTGTCCATCAACTGTGTTTTTTGCAATTTTCACCCCGAGTGGGCTGGATATGCTCAGACGTGAGTCCCAGGCTCTCCACACCACTGGAGTCAAGCTATCCAGGCTGAATGAAGGCTGATAGCCAGAAACCGGTCCTTGGATGCTTGATTCCGGTCTGGGAAAGACATGGCTTGGTAGTTCGGACTGGTCTGTTCCCATGAGGCACAGGGTCAGAGCTGATTTGCATATAGCCAGTGTCTAACCCAGGGTGGTGTGGAGTGCAAAAAAACGATGGATTTAGGCCCAGATCCTTGTACTGGGGTGAATGTATGACATTGTTCTACGTTCTGTCCATCAACTGTGTTTTTTGCAATAGTCTTGATTCAAGCCAACAATATCAACCTGGAGTCATTCGATCTCCTCTTTCCCTCTCCCTCCTATACCACCCTCCTGGCAACACCCCCTCGTTCATGGAACACTTCTCAGACCTGGTCACCGACTGCTCTCTCCGAGACAGCAACAACCTAATTCTGGGAGACCTCAACATGCACTGGAATGATTTAAACAGCGCACCAATACAAAACCTGAACAAACTATTACAGAGCAACGACCTCACCCAGCACTGCTCAGTAGATACCCACAACAACGGTGCAATTGTGGATGCCATCATCGCCCAACATAACCTAATCACATTAGACCGCATCCTACCTGTCGACTGGTCAGACCACCACTTAATTCTATTCCGCATCTCCCAACCGATCATGCGCCAACCTCCCATCCAAGACCCCCCCACATGGACAAGAAACCTAACACAGATCAACATGGCTGACCTGGAAGAAAAAATAACCACTCTCCTCCCCATCCCCCAGGTTGGTCTCTCCACAACAGACCTCACATCCCACTTCAACACAACCATGTCCTCTATCCTAGACCAACTTGCCCCCCTGAAACTGAAGAAATCCAGGAACATCCCCTCCAGATCCTGGTTCAACAAGGACATTAACGACGAAAGGAGGCAGCTTAGAGCCACATAATGTCTATGGAGAAAGGATCCCTCTGCTAACCTCTGCGAAAAACTCAAAACTGCAAGAAGAGTGTACAAAAAACATATCATTAAGGAAAAAAACAGTTTCTTCTGCACCGCGAAAAACAGGCCAAAAGAACTCTTCAACATCATCAAGCAGCAAACCTCCAAACCCTCTTCAACCCCAGTCCAGGCCTCCAAAGTTCTATGCGACAACTTCGCAACCTTCTTCAACGAAAAAATCAACAAGATCGAGCATTCACTCAGCACCATCCTCAATCACGCCTCTAAAAACTCAGCCCCAGCAATCGAAATCCCCTCTAGCTCGCGTCCTACTAAAACCTGGAGAACCTTCGACCTCGTACCTGAAGCTGAGATTCTCAATCTAATCTCCTCCTCCAAACCCTCTTCACACATCCTCGACCCTGTACCCTCTCAACTGACCAAAAAGCTGAAACTCTCCCTCGCACCACGATGGTGCGAAATCATAAACAGTTCCTTAAAAACTGGCATCATACCAGATTGTCTCAAAGTCGGCCAAGTCACACCATTACTCAAAAAGCCTGGCCTAGACCCCAACGACCTGAACAACTTCAGACCGGTTTCCAATCTCCCCTTCCTAGCCATATTCCAGCAACTGAATCAGCACTTGGACAATATCAACCTGCTAGACCAACACAAATCAGGCTTCAGAAAAGGCTGTAGCACTGAAACTGTGATCCTTAACATCGTTGATGACATCTTCAAATCCCTTGACTCTTGACACTACTCATTCTCCTAGAACTCTCGGCAGCCTTCTCATCAGGGCTCTCAAAGACCGAGTAGGTGCAGACGAGGTGGTCCTTCAATGGTTCTCTTCCTTCTTTCACGGTCGCTCCCAAACGATAAAAATCAAATCCTTTACGTCCGACCCACTCCCCGTCAACAGAGGTGTCCCCCAAGGCTCAGTACTCTCTCCTCAGCTGTTCAACATATAGATGGAACCCCTCACAACCATCCTAAAAGAAGCCAACATGCCCTTCCACCTATATGCTGACGACACCCAGATCTACCTGGAAACCTCCTCCATTAATGACATTCTAAGACTCAACAACACTCTCAAAGAAGTTCAACAATGGCTTGCCACAAACCACCTTAAATTAAATCAAGAAAAAAACGAAATCCTCCTTATCTCCAACAAAGATGAAAACCCGCAAATCATAGAGTGGCTGAAAGCTATCGATGCTCTCATTGGCAATCTCACCCTGGCTAACTCAGTAAAATCGCTAGGAATCACCCTTGACCAAAAACTAACCATGACAAATCACATTAAGACCTCTGCCAAGAGTGCCTTCCTTAATTTGAAGCTCCTCAACAAAATCAAACCTTTCATCCCGCCCACAGACCTCAAACAAGCCACCCAATCACTGGTGTTATCTAGACTGGACTATGGGAACGCAGTTCGCTATGGTACAGCTCTCTCCCGCCTAGCCCCACTCAAAACAACTATCAACGCGGCTGCCAGAGTGGTCACCGGAGTCAAAAAGTACAACCAACTATCTCCCGCACTCAGAGAACTAAAATGGCTCCCAGTGGAATTGCGTGCCAGTTTCAGAACTGCCTGCCTTACTCACAAAACCTTACACACAGGGAAACCAGAATACCTGGCCTCCAAGCTGGGGAACAACCTTTATGACGCAACTTTTAGCACGCAGTGCTATTACAACGCAGACTTTAAAACGAAAACCATTACAACGCATTACACTGGGGGGCGCTCTAGGATAGGGAATAGTTTTAATTTACTATCCAACACCTTCCCTAGTGTCCACGGGGACTGATGTTGGAATAGTAAATTAAACTATTCACTATCCAGCACCCCCCAGTGTAATGCGTTGTAATGGAATGCGTTTTAAAACTTGCGTTGTTACAGCATGCGTGGTGAAAGCATGCGTTGTAACAACGTACATCCTCCAAGCTCAAGAAAGCTGGCCAGTCAAGAAACCTTAGGAGTTCCAACACCCTTCTACTAATCCCTCTTAAAGCACGCAAGCAAAAAACTGCAGCTCGTTCTTTCGCAGGAAACGCACCCAAAATATGGAACTCCATCCCGGTTGACATCAGGACTACTCCCTCCTTCATAAAATTCAAAAGACTCCTAAAAGACTTGTACCTCAACCGTACCCTCCCGAACTGAATTCCGAAGTGCACAAGCTGACACCTTGCTGCCAACAGACAATTGCTCCAACATTCCCATCCTCATCCACGCCCCTTAACCCCCTACTCTCCTCCACTCCCGGAGGGAGACAGAGCTCAGGACTTTACCCACGGAACGAAACTACTTTGGAACCACTCTACCTCAATGTGCTCCTCGGAAGCACAGCACACTGGAACTTTCGATCACTTACGCTTTCTTGTTCCTCTTTTATGTGTTTTTCTCCCCTACTCGCTGTAAAGCGCTCGGATACCTTCGGGCCTGGCTAGCACTATATAAAACCTCTTAAATCAATAAATAAATAAATAAATAAAAATATATTTCGGTGGACATCCTTCACAATTGTGAAGGAGTGACCCATCCACCAAGATCTAAATCAGGCCCCAAGTTACTAACTAAATTGACATCCCCTTGTTAGAAACAAAACATTCAAGCAAAATGGGAGGCTCTATCGGTAAGGTCAAAAATCAAAGGCAGTACCCTGATCCTGTAATAATGTAATCAAATCTAAAAACCATTGTATTTCCCATAATTTCATTACAAGAACGGAGGCTACATTATGCAATGACTTTTAATTGCAGATCCAAGCTAGTCGCATCACAATACAAAGGTTCCAATAAGAACACTGAGATAAAGTAAGACACAAAACATAGCAACCATCAGCCTCTTTTAAATGCGGCTCCAAGCAGATAAGTAGCTTACTATCTTCTCTCCATACTTTCATTAATATTGTGTTTTGGTAACTATATAGAGTTGTATTTGGGGGTTTGCATGAAGGGTGGCTTTATTCCCACCTCCTCTCTCCCCCCCTCCCCATGATCTGCAATTTATGGAGATCATCCTCTCCCTCTTTTGTATAACCTCTGTTTTTCAGGTTGTCTTTAATACGCCTTTTCCCTACAGTTAGATCGTAAATGTGTGCCTGAACCTTCAGGTTCTTTGTTCTCTATGCTCATTATTGCCGTTTTTCGCCGTTTTTTCCCCCGAACCTTGCGCGGTTTTTGAACCTTGTAGGAGCTTTTTTGAACTCCTCGCGCTGTTACCCCTAGCGCTTGTGTTAAACATTTAAAAATAAAAAATTCAAAAAGAAACGTGCGTTGAGTGCCTTACGCTGTAGTTAACCTTGGCGCTTATGTGAAAAAACGAGCGCTGTACTCCTCGCGCTGTTCCTCGAGTGAAGCGCTGCCCCTGAATAATTGATTTAAGCACTGTACTTGCCAGGGTAATTGATCCCAGCGCCGCTGCTGGAAACGATAGACTGAGCGCATTTTCTCCTCTCTGTGATCTCCGATCACGAAGATGGCAGGACACGCCTTAGAGGAAAGTTCCTTGGCAAGCGTCACGTTTCATGAGTGTCCCGCCTAGGAACTTTCCTCACTCACCGACAGTTGGAAATCAGCTGTTTTGACCACGTTTCACAGGAGGATCATTGATTCGTCATTGTATCCATCGAAATATTAAGAAATACCTATCCTATTCTACTTTTACGCTCTTACTGCTGCATACACTCCACATTTTATACATTGGCCTTCGTTTTCAGCCATATATGCCCTTAAAAAGATATCATTTATATAAATAAAAAATAAAAAAAGGGGGTGATTAATTGGAAATTCTATTTATATTTAAAAAAAAAAAAGAAGGGGCAAGATGGAAAATGACTCAGAGTCAGATATGAACAATGCAACACTTCCTAATTTTAATAGGGACAATTTTCGCATTATGATTCAAAAAGAAATGAAAACCTGTATGCGAGAGACCTTTTCTCAGTTTGTACCCTATAAAAGACCACTTCCCTCTCAGGAAGATGTGTCTGATGTGATTACTCATGAGAAAGTTGGGGTTAAACGTACAAAGAAGACTAACCACACTGTTACCGAGACCAATGAGAGCACGGGAAGTCCTAGCACCTCTTTTAATATTGGTGGTCTTAACACCACAAAATATTTGGAAGGTCTTCGCACCTCAACTAATAGAGTTGTCTCTTATGACACACAAGAATCGGGTGCCCTTCGCGGCCCAAATACCTTGGATGCCCTTAGCGGCTCACTATCTCAAAGTGCTCACGACTTCCCAGAGGGCTCGGATAATGATGATGATGATATGGATCCAGACGAATACGTTCTGGATTTAGATGATGGGGATGTAGGAATTTTTGATGAGGAGGACGAAACTCCTTCTTCCTCGAAGGACAGTATTCTAAACCCCCTGGGAGAGGAGATGTTCTCCCCTCTTAATCTAAAACATCCTCGTTCCTCGCAATGGTCTCCACAGGAACATGTCTCTAAATTTATTAAAAAATGGATTTGCTTCCCTCTTGAAAGAGAGACAAGGAATATTTTAAGGGCAGAGTGTTCAAGACCCTCAATAGATGAAAAAGCATGTTATGCCCCTAATATGGATCCGGAATTGTATTAAGTATCTGTTTAGACTTGGACGCGATCCTAGAAAAGGCCTAGAAAAAGCTTTTAGGGTGCCAAGATCGCCTACTGGATGTGCTTGGACCACTTAGCAGAATTCTTGACTCCGCAGAAGATTGTTACCTTAAAGGTACACCCCTTAATATAGATTTAATAAGGGAATGGAGTCAAAGAGCCTTCATTCTCCTAGGTAATGCTAATACAAGCATTAACGCAGAAAGGCGTAGGCTCATCCTTTATAAACTTGACCCTAAACTCTCAGATATGGCTGAGGAGCCTTCTTCAAATCCGAAAGGACTGCTCTTTAGTGAAGAGCTTTTAAAATCATTGGGAAAGTACGTTTCGACCTTTACAGCGCTTGATAACGCCCAGAAGAATATAAAGAGAGTATTCAACAATAATGTTTTTGGAAGGGCCGGGAGAAGGGCCCTTTCTTCCGGCCGCTTTAACCAGAGGCCCTACCAGAGATCACGCCCCTTCGGAAGAGGCGCATATCAAAATAATTACTACAACACCTCCAACCGTGGAAGAGGAAATCGAGCAAGAGGAGCAAGATCACGAGCTTCATTCTCGTCAAACCCGCCAAGTAAGTCCCCCTCATTTACTTTCTCTTTCTATCCCTCCAAAGGTGGGAGGCAGGCTGAGACTTTTGTCAAAAAAATGGGAGGAAATAACTCAAGACCCTTGGGTTCTGTCCACAATGTGACAGGCTTTATGATAGATTTCGTTCAAACTCCGTTTCAAACTTCCCTATCAAGGGATATTCCTATCTCATTAGAGAAAGAGAAAATAGTAGAGGAAGAAATCTCCTCTATGCTCCAGAAAGGAGCGATAATAGAAGTTCCCTCGGACTCTCTAACCTTTGTAAGCTCGTTATTCCTTGTGGAGAAAAAAGGAAAAGGTTGGAGACCGGTTATAAATTTGAAGGGCCTCAACAAATTTCTTGTTTACAGGCATTTCAAAATGGAAGGAATACATCTCCTGAGAGACCTTCTTCAAAAGAAGACTGGTTAGTCAAACTGGATTTAAAGGACGCCTACTTCACGATCCCGATGGCGGAAATACATCAACCTTACCTACAATTCCTATGGAAAAAACATCTTTATCAGTTCAAAGCGCTCCCCTTTGGGCTTTCGTCCGCGCCTTGGTGTTTTACCAAGGTAATGAGAGCAGTAGCCTCCTTCCTAAGAGAACGAGGCGTATGACTTATTATTTACCTCAACGACATCCTGATAATGTCCCAAGATCTGCATCAGATTTGCCTTGACCTGAATTCAGTTATGAATCTGTTGGAAAGTCTAGGTTTCATGGTCAACAAAGAGAAGTCTATTCTAACCCCCTCAAAATCACTGGAATTTCTGGGTTTCACTCTGGATACTTCTAAGTGTCTTCTCCTTTTACCTCCTTCAAAGATCTCGATGATCAAGAAAGAGATCCGTCACGTTTTAAGACAGGAGGACATCCCCCTAAGGGAACTTGCAAGACTTCTAGGTCTCTTATCTTCCTTCATTCAAGCGATCTTCCCAGGCTGAATTATCGGGCCTTGCAAAGGATAAAAGGAAGGGCGCTGAGGTCCGGACTTTGGTACGAAGACCGAATCACCCTAGATTTGGAGGCCAAAGCAGAACTGAACTGGTGGTTGGAAAACTCGGAGGCTTGGAATGGCAAAGCAATTTTCGGGTCAGAACCGGATTTTGTGCTGGAATCAGACGCTTCCCTTCCCTTGGGGTGCTTGTTTCCTAGACCAGAATACGGGTGGTGTTTGGTCTCAGGAGGAGTCATATCACCACATCAATTTCCTAGAACTTACTGCTGGCCTATACGCCCTTATGAGTTCCAAGCACTCAATTCAAGTGAGATCGGTTATTCTGAAAATGGACAATGTTTCGGCAGTGGCCTACATCAATCGGTTGGGAGGTACGAAATCTGCCGACCTTTCCAACCTAGAAAGGAGAACTCTGGATGTTCTGCTTAGAACACAAGATTTCCCTCCAAGCAGAATACTACCCAGGCAAATCGAGCGTATCTGCCGATTGGAATTCCAGATTCCTTTCGGACTTCAGCGATTGGAAACTCAATGTCGCTGTCTTCGACTCACTAAATTCTTGCTGGGGTGCATTCGAAATAGACCTCTTTGCGAGCCATCTCACCTCTCAACTAGAGCTTTACTTCAGCTGGATGCCCGATCCCGGTGCTCTAGCAGTGAACGCATTTCTCCAATCTTGGTCAGGGATCAGTGCATATGCCTTTCCTCCATTTGCAATGATCCAGAGAGTCTTGCAGAAAGTGAGGCAAGAGCGATGCTCTCTAGTCCTGATAACTCCCTTCTGGCCGTCACAAGCATGGTTCCCCACAGTTCTGGAGCTAACTTACGATCTTCCCTTTCTGATTCCTTCTCTAGAGGATCTCCTTACAGACGTATACGGAGATCCTCACCCTCTGATCCTATCCGGGAGTTTGAACCTTCTTGCTTGGAGAGTGTCAGGAGATCTAACGAAGTCTCAGGACTTTCGACATCGGCTTCTACTCTCCTCAGAGAGTCTTGGGTCCGGGAACCCATTACAGATACAACAATATCTGGAAATCTTGGTTTCGTTGGTGCATGGAGAGAGATTTGGATCCCATACAGGCACCTATCGTTGAAGTAGTATATTTTTTAGCTGAACTCTTTGACAGGGGATTGAGTTATAGATCAATCAATTGTTATAGATCCGCAATCTCTGTGGGTCATATTCTCGTTAACGGCAAAACGGTCGGGAAAAACGTAATTGTTTGTAGAGTTATGAAGAGTATTCGTATTAAAAGACCCCGAAACCGAAATATGATACACTCTGTGATGTGAATTTGATTCTAGATCTCTTCACTTCCTGGCCCGATAATTTGATTTTGAACAGAAAGTTTCTATCTATTAAACTCGCAACTCTTCTTTGCCTTATCTCCTGTCGTAGAGTTTCTGATGTTAAAGCTCTGGAGATCTCTAATAGGTCCTATAATTTGTTTGGAGTAAAATTTGAGGTCTATAGAAGAACCAAAACCATGTCTGACTCAATCTTCTATCCTCGTTTCGACCATTGTCCGAAACTTTGTGTAGTTGAATGTATGAAAGCTTATGATGTGACAATGTCTAACCTTCGACCGCTTAATGAGAATCAGCTTCTCATTTCCTTTGTTAAACCTCATAAGGCTATTTCCTCCACCTCGATTGCCAGATGGGTTAAATCTGCTATGTCTCTAGCTGGTATTGATATATCCAAATTTCAAGCTCATTCTGTTAGAGGTGCCATGGCAAGTAAGTCTCTTTGGTCTGGAGGTAAGTTGGATGATATCCTTATAGCTGCTGACTGGTCTAGCGCTAATACCTTTGCAAGACATTATTGTAAACCTATTGAACACATGTCTAATGTAGTTTTACAGGGCTACCAACATGCATAATGTAGCCTCCGTTCTTGTAATGAAATTGCGATTCTCCTATTAACATGCCTAGAGAATCTAGATTTCATTAAAGACACGGAGGCTCACATTATCCCGCCCATCCCGTTCCCTGTTTGGCTCTGGATGTAATATTTATATTCTGAGTGTCACTTGAATATAATGTATTTTATATTTATATTGAAATGGTATTTATGGTTATTCAATCCATTTTTCAGGATTTGTTTGTTTATGATTACCTTTTTATTTAGGATACAATTTTCATTGTCTCCTTTCTTTCAGGTAATCCTTCTACTTAAGCTACTTTGGATGTTTCATCACCGAGAAGCCGACTGATTGTCTTCTTCATTCTCGTTTGTCTTTTACTTCGAATCCTCTGGAATCTACTGCATCTTTTTTCGCCTGATTTAAAAGAGGCTGATGGTTGCTATGTTTTGTGTCTTACTTTATCTCAGTGTTCTTATTGGAACCTTTGTATTGTGATGTGACTAGCTTGGATCTGCAATTAAAAATCATTGCATAATGTGAGCCTCCGTGTCTTTAATGAAATCTAGATTCTCTAGGCATGTTAATAGGAGAATCGCAATTGCACGTTATTATAATCAATTTGTATTAGCTAGTGGCTAGCAAAGGTTTTTAGAAAGCGCATCATGACACATGCAAAGGCAGATATAAGACCTGTTAATATTTATTACCCAATTTATAGTACTCAATGTACTGAAGTAGGAAGGATGGAAGACTTGGGCCCAGATTTACGAAGATTTCCTGCAAAGCAGTGCAGCAACCAAATGTGCTCCATTGCACTGCATCGCATTAGAGGAAGAACGCAAGAAGTTGCCATATTTCCTAAGACATAGCACTCTCCTGCGTTCACTCTAGCACTGATACACAATCAGGTTGCCTAGAGCCACACACATAGATGTGGTGTACAGTCAGTGCACCCTGGTGATGCCGTCTGTAATAAGGGATGGAGGTGCTAGGGAACCTCAAGATATAAACCCTGCAGGCGGTCCCAGTTGGGCACTTATCTCTCCAACAGGGAAAATCCTTAGCCCTTTCAAACTCAGGCTAGATCTGCCTGCAGTGAATGGTAGAGCGGTGGCGTCAAACAGTCAGTCAGACTTTCCCTACTGCACTGTTCACAAGTGAAAACTCCTTTTTAACAAAGGCTTTATTACGAAAGCCTTAAGACTGAAAGCCACATCACCACAGTGTAATTAGTACGCCTGTCTATATGCCCAATCGTTCACTGGCATGAAGCTGACGGTTGTACACTAAGAGAATGGGCGGATTTAGGTGAAGGGCAGGGGTGGGTTTAGGCTAAGGGATGGGGAGGGTTTAGGTAAAGAGAAGGGGTGGTTTAAAGTTAACGGGAGGAGTGTGGTGGTTTTAAGGCTAAGGGAAGGGGCAGTTTTAGGGATAAGGATGTAAGGGGGTTTCGGGCTAAGGGTGTGGGGGTGGTTTTTAGGACTGAGGGTGTGGGGAGACTAAGGGGTAAGGATATGAGGGGGTTTAAGGGCAAGGGTGTAGCATGATTTCCCCAAAAAAGTGACACCATTTCTGAGGCGCAGTGGCGCCCATGAGGCATAAGCAGTCAGCATCTTCCCTGACTCGGGCGACGGATGAGGCATGGACAGTGGACTGTCCTGGAGTCGGTCCCGCAAACAGACCTGCCCACAAAACATACAGACACTGGTGCAATGGGGGTATTCACTGTTTTTGTACGTTAGGTTGCACAAAACGTGCCGTCATGCTAATGTACTTAATTAAACAAACTGGTGTGCTAAAAGCAGCTTTGAATTAACACTTTTGTTACTAGTGCCTTTCAGTCTAATGGCTTTCATTCAACCGTCATACATCTGTTCACAGTGCATTTGTGGCTGCACTCTGAATACAGAACTGACTTTGATAGAATGCATTGTCCTGGTCTTGTAAAAGTGCACCATTATGCAGAGTGGGTCAGTGTGCCATGTGTATACTACGGCTCCAGGTAAGGATATCGAGCGTTTTAACAAAAGTGAAATGTGTTGAATTGGGTTGTGTGTTGGAGGGCATTATGGTCCTATACCATCAGGATGCATGGGTTCAGAGTTAGCTAGTGGGTATTCGGTTGTCTTCTTTATGTATCTGGCCGTGGTGGTAAGAGATATCTTGCACTGGGATTAAGGGTTGCCTGTGGATAATCTGATTGACACTATCATAGATGATGGAAGGATGTCTCAGGGTGCTGTCTCATTTTCCAGCAAATGGTTTATTTCAGATTATTGGTTCTAAGATTGAGCAGAGGTTTGTTTGTCTGGGGTATTATTTGGATTCCTGGTAGCAGTATTCCCTCTCCTGGATTGGTGTGGTTAAGCAGATCATGGCGCACTAAGCGTAGTTCACGCCAGCGCGGTTATCATTCTATGGCCAGGACATTGGGAAGCACGGGTAGTCGTCCGTTCAAATAAATGTGACATAGAGATCACGGTTTAAAGAAACCTGGGATATAAAATCCAGCTAATAGAGTATTTCCAGTTGAAGACAAAATAACAAATACGTCACATGAAGAGATTAAAAGTGCTCCTTTGAGTATCCACCGTTGTGAATGCTGTATCTAAAGGCGAATAACACAAGAATACCTAATCCGGACACTGAATAATACCATATGAGTTTTCCTTGAGTCATAACATTTGTTCCTATTTATCCCCTGGACACCTGGGTTGTTTTTATTGGAAGAGGTCCTGAAGAAGGTGGCCTTGAGCCGCCGAAACGCGCGTCAACCAAGTGCGGGGTCTCACATTGAGTGTTGAGACCTGTATTCACGATTTTTTCTTCCTTGTTTCATAGGGTGTCGTGATGTATGAAGATAGGGTGAGAATGTTGTGAATGTTGGTTGTGTGATAGCATTGTGATTTTTGTTTGTCTCCAGGGGTATAACAAAATTATGTTCATTTGTGTATAAAATTTAGATTGTATATAGCTAATATTACATGTTTTTTATGATGTATTTTTTCTCTTTCTACTTCTTTGATTTATTTAAAAAAATCTATATATAAAAAAATGTGTCTTTTGTATAGAGAATGGTAAAGAATTTTGATGTATTAGCAAACGAGAGAAATGAAAGGATTGAAATATAATTAAATAAAATCGATACCTTTTTGAAAGAATGCAATGTATTGTTTAGCATTTGTCACCGATTTAAGGTATATTGACATTTAGAGTTTGGGGCCGTTAAGGTAAATTTCTTTCTTGTAGTGTGTAAGCAGATGTATTGGCCATTTTGAGATTTTGGTGCAAGCTGATTTAATGATGGGTGTTACAGTAGCAGAGCAAGTCTTTCTTTTGGTGGATGTTCTGCCAATGAAGAGTCTTGCTCTGAATTATCACTACCATAGTAACCTTAGTACCTCGTTAGGAGTTAGGTACTAACAAGAAAGCACTACATGTAGAGGAGACTTCACAATTGGTAGATCCTCTAACATACATACAATTTAGTTAATAGCTTTTTGCAGTAGATTTGATTTTCCATTAAGTCCCAACCCTAAATCAAACTCTTATTTTTTTATTTTATACTACTTTTAATGTCCCAACGAGATAAGTAGATTTTAAAGGTGGGTAGCAATGGAAAATCCTACATGTTGTGGTGCAAGTGGTATGCTCTTCAATAGAGCATTCTTTGACTGTAGAGAGTTTTCATCATCATAGGTATAGCACGACAGATGTAAATCTGATGACCAATTTGCAACTTGTGCGGTCTTTCAAAATAAAATAATTTAAACTTTGTTGTCATGTATGACTCTACATATGTTCATGGGATTCCTATAGCTCAAACTTAGCCAAAAGGCAGGGGAACACCTCTACATGGTCACAGATAATCATAAAGTCAACGAGTAATAGGAGCTGTAGCTGGGTTGAGTGTGGTTAATGTGTTGTGGTATAGTGCTCTTTAAAGAGGTGAGTCATCAAATCATTCCTAAATTGGAGCAGTATTGTGGCATTCCTGATGGATTCTGGTATGTTGTTCCAGATCCTGGGTGCATAGATGGAAAATTCCCGGTATCCAGTCTTTTTTCTTTTTTACACTTCTTGATTTGCAGTCTGATGGTGTCCTGGCTAAAGGTGTGCAGGAAGCACCAGAGATCATGAGCTTTTCTGCAACATAAGCGGTGGTGCTAGTCATGATAGCTTTGCAAATGATGAAGCTGGTTTTGAAGCTGTTGCGGGTTGGCAAGGGGAGTCAATGGGATTCCATGAGGATGGAGGGTGATGTGATCATATTTCTTAAGGCCCAGGATGAGAGATACTGCAACATGAATAACTCCCCTAAGAGGTGACAGTTTTGGAGTCTCGAAGGCCAGGAAGCAGGGTATTGCCACAATCCAGAAGTACATGTACAAGTGTTGGAACAGCAGTTCTGAAGGCACTTTCTGGAATAGATGAGTTGACATTCTTTAGAAGAGAGAGCTGGTACCAGGTGACCTTTGGGGTACTTTTTGGCAATGTGTTCCTTGAGGGTGTGGTTTGTGTCTAGGGTGAATCCAAGTGACTTGACATTTAGTTAACCCCTTCGCTGCGGGGCTAATTCCCCCATTGTGCGGGGGGCCAAGCGCAGTGCCGCGGTGCTTGTGACGAGCTCGGCTCGTCACGCTGCATGGTGGCGCTGTGCTCATGTCATGACCACGCCCGTTTTCATAGAACGTTCAGCACAGCAGGTGAGCATCGTGGTGGTCATGACGAGCTCAGCTCGTCATGAGCACACAAGGAGTTAAAGTGATGGTTCGAAGCTGTTAAGGTTCACGTCATTGAGCTAGGTTTGCGCTGTATCTGGTTTATTGTTCCTGGCAAATAACAGGAATTCTGTCTTATCTGGATGACGTGCAAGAAGTGTTTGAGGCATTGGATGTCTCAAGCAGAGAGCTGACAGATGTAATGTATGGAACCCATAACCATTTTTTACACACTATAAATCATTAATAAGAAGTTTTGAAATAAATAAAAAACCAAAGGTTAAATCATTGTTATAGTCAGGAAAACTTTATTTCTATTGAAACCAAACCTAAAGTACCCGATCATTAGAAATTCTTAAATTACAGTTATACCTTAAATGCATAATTTACGCACCACCTTTAAATTACTATA
This sequence comes from Lissotriton helveticus, assembly GCF_964261635.1. Classification (NCBI taxonomy): domain Eukaryota; kingdom Metazoa; phylum Chordata; class Amphibia; order Caudata; family Salamandridae; genus Lissotriton; species Lissotriton helveticus. The sequence goes on along the minus strand of NC_136065.1, from coordinate 1,706,968,112 downwards.
TCTTTATTCTATTTATACAAACCAAACTTAAACAAAACAAACATTAGATGTTTCAAAGTGTTAATTATACCTTAAAGTTATAATTTACCCACCACCTTAAAATTATTGTAACTCGTGCATCTCGGTGTACAGTCTTAATATCGAGTCATTTATTTCGACTGGACATAATATCGACTAGAGAATATCGAGATGGCATTAATATCGAGGTAAGTAATATCGATTTTTTTTTTATCGATTGTTATGTATGTAAAAAATATCGACATAAAAAATATCGAGTAAGTAATATCGTCAGTAAAAAATATCGATATGTTTATTAGTTTAAAAATATCGAAAGTTGTGTTATCGACTGTCACAATATCGACTCTCATGATATCGAATTTTAATATGTATATATATAATATGTAATAGTTCAATGTACATTGTTTTAATGTTTTATAATAGCATTTTGTGTTAAAATGTATTAATTTTATTTATTTATTTATATAGAATTAATGTTAAAAATAATTAATAAATTAAAAAAAAATTATATTACTATAATAATTTCTAGGAGCGGGTAGTGGGTTTTTAGGGGAATAGGGTGGGAAGTATTTTAAATATAATTAATTAATTATGTAAATATATTAATTGGTATTAATTAATTAATTATGTAAATATGTTAATTGGTATTAATTAATTAAATATGTAAATATATTAATTGGTATTAATTAATTAATTATGTAAATATATTAATTGGTATTAATTAATTAATTATGTAAATATATTAATTGGTATTAATTAATTAAATATGTAAATATAATTATTGGTATTAATATGTAATTAATTGTTAAATTACTATTTAATTAAATATATAATATGTAATTGGTAAATATGTTATTTTAATAGCTTATTTGAGAATTATGCTTATTTAAATAATTTTTTTCATGTAGCCGGTTGTGGGATTATAGGGGATTAGGGTGGGAAGTAATTTAATAGTAAGTAATTAAATCTGTTAATTAATTAATTGGTAAGAATAAGTAAATACTTGTTATTTATCTAAAATATGTTAATTATATATAATTTAATTGTTAATTTATTTAAATAAATGGAATTATTGTTGAATATGTAAAATCAAACTTTTTTAGGATATGTAGTGGGTTGTGGGATTATAGGGGAATAGGGTGGGAAGTAATTTAATTGTAAGTAATTAATTATGTTAATTAGTTAATTGTTATGCATAATTAAATATTTGTAAAATAAATTAAATATGTTAATTATATTTTATGTAATTGTACATTTATTAACATTAATGCTATTATAGTAAATTATGTTACATCTCACATTTTTATGTTATGTAGTGGGTTGTGTGTTAATAGGTGTATAGGGTGGGAAGTTAATTAATTATAAGTAATGACATATGTTAATTAATTAATTGTTATTCATAATGAAATAATTGTTAAAGACTTAAAATATGTTAATTATATAGATATAAATAGATATAACTAATATTATAATAATTAAATATAAAATATATATATATGAAATATAATTGTCTAATTACATTTAATTATATATATATAATATATTTATAATTAGATATATAAAGATATATATAACATATAGATATATAATTATAGATATTCTCATATATATATTATTTTGTATTTGGGGAAAGAGGTTGGTTTAGTCTTCTGGGTTACTTTTCTGTTTGGTTATTAAGGGGTATATGTTGTGTGCAGAGTCAGTTGTCAGTTTTTTGGTAAAGGTGTATTTGTAGGGGTCAGGGTCAGTTTTCATTTAGTGGGTAAAGGGGTATTTTTAGGGGTCAGGGTCAGTTTTCAGTTAGTGGGTAAAGGGGTATTTGTAGGGTTCAGGGTCAGTTTTCAGTATTTGGGTAAAGGGTAATTGTTTTCTTTCAGAGTTAGTTTTCAGTTTGTGGATAAAGGTGTTTTTAGGGGTCAGGGTCAGTTTTCAGTTTTTGGGTAAAGGGGTATTTGTAGGGGTGAGGGTCAGTTTTCAGTTAGTGGGTAAAGGGGTATTTGTAGGGGTCAGGGTCAGTTTTCAGTTAGTGGGTAAAGGGGTATTTGTAGGGGTCAGGGTCAGTTTTCAGTTAGTGGGTAAAGGGGTATTTTTAGGGGTCAGGGTCAGTTTTCAGTTAGTGGTTAAAGGGGTATTTTTAGGGTTAAGGGTCAGTTTTCAGTATTTGGGTAAAGGGTATTTTTTTGGTTGCAGGGTCAGTTTTCAGTTTATGGGTAAAGGGGTATTTTTAGAGGTCAGGGTCAGTTTTCAGTTTTTGGGTAAAGGGGTATTTTTAGGGGTTAGGGTCAGTTTTCAGTTAGTGGGTAAAGGGGTATTAGTAGGGGTCAGTGTCAGTTTTCAGTTAGTGGGTAAAGGGGTATTTTTAGGGGTTAGGGTCAGTTTTCAGTTAGTGGGTAAAGGGTTATTTTTAGGGTTAAGGGTCAGTTTTCAGTATTTGGGTAAAGGGTCTTTCTTTGGTTGCAGGGTTAGTTTTCAGTTTGTGGGTAAAGGGGTATTTTTAGAGGTCAGGGTCAGTTTTCAGTTTTTGGGTAAAGGGGTATTTTTAGGGGTCAGGGTCAGTTTTTAGTTAGTGGGTAAAGGGGTATTTGTAGGGGTCAGGGTCAGTTTTCAGTTAGTGGGTAAAGGGGTATTTTTAGGGGTCAGGGTCAGTTTTCAGTTAGTGGGTAAAGGGCTATTTTTAGGGTTAAGGGTCAGTTTTCAGTATTTGGGTAAAGGGTATTTTTTTGGTTGCAGGGTTAGTTTTCAGTTTGTGGGAAAAGGGGTATTTTTAGAGGTCAGGGTCAGTTTTCAGTTTTTGGGTAAAGGGGTATTTTTAGGGGTCAGGGTCAGTTTTCAGTTAGTGGGTAAAGGGGTATTTTTAGGGGTCAGGGTCAGTTTTCAGTTAGTGGGTAAAGGGTTATTGTTAGGGGTCAGGGTCAGTTTTCAGTTAGTGGGTAAAGGGGTATTTTGTGGGTTCTGGGTCAGTTTTTAGTTTGTGGGTAAAGGGGTGTTTTTAGGGCTTTGGGTCAGTTTAGGGTTTTAGGTTAGAGGGATACAGGGTAAAAATATGGTCAATTTAAATGTCTATTAAATTAGTTACTTTTTCATATATTTTGTATAAAATATTTAAATTAATATACATTAAAACAATTATTGGTATTGTAGGACTTTAAATATTAATACAATTTTTTAATATATTTAAATGTATAAGGTATTTTTAATTAGATTATTTAATATGCAAATAATATTTATATACAATAATAAAGAAGGAAACATAGACAGGGTTAAATGCCATAAATGAAAAATTGTTTATTCACATATAAAAAAAAATTTGTAAATAGAGAATCATTTTTTATTTATAATCAAAAATTTTCATTCAATGTTTTTATTAACATAACAAAAATATGAAGTACATGTATATGTTTTTAACACATAAATTATATTAACATAATTTTTTTATCTTTTACATATATTAACATTTAAATAGTTTCAGAAACAAGTTGGTAATATGTACTTTTTATTTAATAACAAAATATTTATTCAGATACACATTGAATTTATTGTCATTGCAAATTATGTACATTTTTTTGTAATTGTAACATTTTTGTTTATTACCAAGTCATGTTATATTTTTGGAAATAATTATTATGAATATTGAACATATTTATAATATTCATTTTTAAATACATAAACACCAAAAACATTTATTATATACATACATAATGTTTTACATAATATTTGCAAATTTAAAAAAAACATTTCTTGTAACAAACTTATATATGCAATTTATTTTTACATTAACATTATTTACTAAATGTATTTATAAATCAAAAATTAATTTTTTAACTATAACATAACAGTTGAATAATTATTTCAAACTTATGAATATTTATGAAATAATTTTATACACTTTAAATAAATATTTACACTTAATATAATACTCTGTGTATTTTTTAAAGTGTTGGAATATAGAAATTAAATAGCATTTAGCTGTATACAGGGACTACTTTTTAACCGCGTAATGTTACTTAGGCGTATTTGGTGCTTCAACAGATCGCGGTTGGGTGCTGCTTCGCGTTAGAGAGGGTAAGTTTGTTTTAATTGTGTTTTATAAGTTTCTGAACTTATTGCTAGTGTATGTGTGCTGTGTTTATGTTTATGTAGGTAGAGTTAATTAGAGAAGATTGTGTGTTCGGTGTTAGGTAGAGTGTACGATATTGGATTTTTACCGCGTTTTTGTTGTAGGTGTGTGAGGTGAGGTAATATGTTTAAATGTTACTAAGATAATATGTTTGATGTATAAATATGTGTTTTTATATATGTATGGGTGTTTTTATGTGGGTGGGTATGTTATTTAATTTTTTCTAGGTTATCGTCGCGTTTCGCTGTTTTGGAGGACTCCCTTCTTTTTTGATCACAGCTGTGTAACGAGTATTATATACTCTTATTTTTGCACACTATTTTTGGGGTTTTTAAATTTTCTTGGAGCGTTTATTTTTCGCCATTACGGATTTTTGGGTTTTCTATGGTATCTGGTGTCTACTGAAGTGGAAAGGAGTCGCTATGCATTTGCTTGTATTTTTGCTTTTTTTTTGGGCTTTCATGGATTGTATGGGTTTTTGGAATGGTGTCCTATGGATTGCTTGGAATTGGATTACGTTTGAAGCTGTATCAGAAATATAAGTATTTTCAGGATTTTTAATGGGTGGGAAAACTGTTTTTAATTTTGCTTTACTTACGTTGTATGTAACATTTTGTAAATACATTATCTAAATACATTTTATATATGTTAATATTATGTATTTGATAATTTAATTGCAATTTGTTACATATTATAATGAAGAATTTTAGGAAAAATATGTTTAGTTTTACGTGTATAGTTATGTAATGTTTTAAAGAATAGTTTTGGCAATCATTGATAGATATTCTAGTCCTTTGCTAGTTGGATAGAGGGTAACTTGACTTTGGAGTGTGTTATACATTTTTTTAGTTTCTTTGGTGAGTTTAGGTCCAATCAAAGTTACTGATTGCTCCATTCGGAGCTCCTGGTAACTTTGTTCTTTTTGTAAGGATTGTATTAATTTGTGAAGGGTAGGCGTTCCTCGGCCTGTAGTTGCTTGGAAGGCATTGTGCCATCCTTCAACTGCATTGTTTGTTTTTGCTTCCTTATTTAGTGTGCTAAGGTAGACATTCCACCAAGCTATTTGGTATTTGGGTTGTCTTCTATGGCCTGATCTGTGTAGCCTTCCTACCCATGTGTCTTCGAAGTAGTCAAGCATAGGGCTTAGTTTATCTTCGTTTCTTTTATAGTAGGGGCTGTCTATTAATAAGTTATAGTGCTCAGTTACATCTGTTAGTGGAACATAGGCTAGGGCGATGAGTTTTTTGATTTGATAAGCAAATGTGCTATCAGTGGCGTATTGGATACTCAAGGTTGATTTTTGTAGATGTCGCCAGATACATTGATTAAAGTGGTAATAGCAACCTTGTATTGCTGTGTGTGGGTATGTTTTAAGGATGCTGTTTATCATAGCTTTTTCAAAGTCAATGATAATTTTTTGTGGAAAATAGTTGTTAGTATGTTGCTTGACTTCAGTTAGTATTTCTTGATAGGTAGTTTGCTGTTTGTTTGGTAGAAGGGCATAAAGGAATGGAATATTTGCATTTTGGAAATGACCATGGATGGTGTATAATTGATAAAAAGGTTTGGGGCATACAGAAAAAGTACCGTCCATCATCCAAGTTTGGCATTGGGTAAGTTTTGTCATGTTGTTTGCTCTGGCAAACAGTATAATTCTTTTATCTTTAGATTTGTTGTCATAGAGTATAAAATTTTCTTTATTGTGAGTTACAGAGAGTTCAGGTGGAATTTGGACTTCTTCTAAAGTTTTTGGTGTGGGAGGAGTAGTGCATGTTGCTCTTTTTTGTCTAGCTACTGTTCTTTTAAGGGATTCTATAGATGGTAATTGGCTAGAAGCATGTTGGGGAAGTACACTTAAATGGTGTTTCAGAATAGCAGTTGTTGGTTGATCAGTGCTAGTACTAGCTTCTTTAAGGGAATCTAGCATTTGTCTAATCTCTATTTCTGTTACATTGGGTGGGTGATTATGTTCTTTAGTATAAGTAACAGTAGTTTCCTGAGTTATAGCTCTACCATAACATTTGTTGGCATAATATTTCGTACACTTCCAAAACACTTTCAAATCTTTTTGTTTCTCTTGAGTGTAGACATATCCCATGTAACAAAGAAGCATTTTCCCTTTTTGTGAATAAATGAATTTAGCTCCTTCAGTCATGATAGTATTGTAGTGCTAGGAGGTAATTAAAAGAGAATGTAAATATTTTTTAAGGAAAATAAATGTTCAAATCACATTATACAGTTTCACACATTTGTATTTTACCTGCAAATGTTTTGATGCTTTCAAGTCGTTATTTTCAGCTGTTGATGTTCTTCAAACTGTTATTTTCTGTGTATATCTTTTTGTACCTGTGGAAGTTGAGAAAATGTGTAGAAATATTTTATTACTATTTATGATAATTTGTTCGACGTTTTTTGCTAGTTTAGATTTAGTTACCTATCTATTAATTCTCGATTTTACATTTCTAATATATACTTACTTTTTTATATGTAACTTTTGATGTCCAGGTGTTGTGTAGGTCTTCTGTTTTATTTTTTCATCTGTAGGATGAGTGCTAAAAAAAAAAGATATATTTGATGTATTTTGCTTTAAAATATAGGTGTGAGCTTTGAGAGTTACATTTTTGCTGACTAATAATGTAGTAGTACTTACTTTAGATATGTGTAGGTCTCTTTCTGTTGAAGTCCATCAGTTTTCTTCCAGAAATCCAGCAGAGTTTCGTCTTCCTTTACTTAGGAGATGTATACTGCGTTTTTAGTTACTTATTATTTCATTTATATAGTATTAGGTTAATTGTTTCAGAAATAGGATTGGTTGTTTAAATGGATAGTCTGTTTTTATTTGTTGATTTGAATTTTTTTTTCTGTTATGCTAATTGCTTTCCTTATATGGGTGACGCAAATTAACGTTTATTGAATGTGTAAGGATTTATTTTGTATAGGTAATGTTCTAGGTAATGTTATTTTGATATTTGTAAAGTGGAGGAATATATGTAATTAGTTGTAAAAAATGTGTAGAAGGTCGAAACATTGTTTATGTATTATAAAATGTATGTTAGTATTTATTGTGTGTTGTAAATGTTATGAAAATAAATAATATATGTTATCTATTTATATTAACTAAATCTGGTTTTTTATGATCAGTATGACTTAATTATTAAATAATAAAGTCATTTATTTTAGGATCTATTAATGGCGATTTTTTTACAATCGATAAATTTGCTATCTATGTTTGTGTAATCGATATTTTGACTGTTGTTATATAAATATTTAATAATCGGTGTTTTAGAAATCGATAATGTTGTGAGTCGATATTGTTGTAGTCGTTGTTTTTAGTAGTCGATATTGTGTAGTCGATATTTTTGATGTTTGTTGTGTAAGTATAGTAAATCGATAATTTTGTTGTCGATAATTAGTCATCGATATTTTGTCCAGTCGATATTCGGTCTGTCGAGGTTATGTCAGTGATCCGTGCATCTCCATATACAGTGTAGTGTGCTTGATATTCACACTGCAATACCTATAACTCGCCATTCTACCATGCACTGTGCTGTGACAAATTATGGTATTTGTGATGTCATAAGTGTTTTGATGAATGCTAGAATTTCAAATGGTATAAGTGATGAAATACGAAAAGATATAAGCTGTACATAGAGAAGGCGTGAGTTATAGTTAATATAGAGGGGTGTGGGTTCAAGTGGAGTGAGGTAGAGTGCAGTGGCGTTTCATGTAACAGTGTAGAGTGGAGTGGTGGAGATTGAAGTAACTTAGAGTGGAGTAGCATATAGTGGAGTAGCATAGAGTGGAGTTGAGTGGTGTGGAGTGGAATAGCATTGACTGTAATGGCATACATCAGACTGACAAAAAGTGGAGTGCCATATAGTGGAATAGTATAGAGTGGAATGGTGTACAGTGGAGTGGCATACAGTGAAGTGGTGTACAGTGGAGTGTCGTACAGTGGAGTGGCATACTGTGGAACAGAGTGGAGGGCAGTGGCATAGACTGGAGTGGTATAGGGTTGAGTGGCATAGAGTGTAGCGACAGAGCAGAATAGCCCAGAGGGTGGTGGTATACAGTGAAGCTCTTACAGTCTAATAGCATAGAGTGGAGTGGCTTATGATGGAATAGCATAGAGTTGACTGGCATAGACTGGAGTGTCATAGAATATAGTGTAATAGCGCACAGTGAATTAGCATAGAGTGAAGTGGCATATAGTGGAGTGATGTGGAATGAAGTAGCGTAGAGTGTAATAGGGTAGAGTGGAGTGCTGTAGGGTAGACTGGCACATAGTGGAGTAGAGAGGAGTGGCTTAGAGCAGAAGAGCATATAGTGGAGTGGCGTACAGTGGAGTGGCATAGCGTGGACTAGCATACAGTGGAATAGTGTAGAGTGGAGTGGCATGCAGTGGAGTTGCATACAGTGGAATAGCATAATAATAATAATAATCCACATTTGTATAGCGCACAATCACCCGTTAGGGTCTCTAGGCGCTGGGGGCCGTCGGGAAGATTAAGCAAGCTATTGCCCAGAGTCACATGGTGCTGGGCTAACCTGCCGCCGGAGCCGGGGATCGAACCCTGATCCCCAGATCCCAGCGTCAGTCGCCCTGGCATATAGTGTAGGGGCATACAGTGGAGTGGCATAGAATGGAATGGCTTGGAGTGTAATAGCGTGCAGTGTAGTGGAGTGGTGTAGAGTTGAGTGGCATACAGTGAAGTGGGATAGAGTGGGCTGGTGTACAGTGGATTAGCATAGAGTGGAATAGTATAGACTGGAGTGGCAAAGAATGGAGTGGCAAAGACTGGAGTGGGAAAGACTGGAGTGGCAAAGACTGGAGAGGCAAAAAGTGGAGAGTCAAAGAGTGGAGAGGCAGAAAATGTATTTATATTTTTTGCAATATTTTTAAAACAGTTTACGCAGAACCACACTAGTACATACAAAGTACAATAAGTAAAATATTGAAAAAAATACAATGTAGTACACTATATTAGTGAAATATAATGTACTACAGTGTATTTATAATTTTTTACCAAGTTATTCTTTTTTAGATTTTTAAGTTGCATGGTATTTTGTATGTCTTACTATGGTACTCTGTACAATTTTTGGAAAGGATTACTATGCAAAAAAAATTAAATACACTATAGTACACTATATTCCTAAAAGATAATGTACTATAGTGTATTGTCAAGTGTGTTACAAAAACAACAAAAACATTAACTATTAAGTACTGCAGTTATTCCTAGGTAGTACTGCATTACTCCATGACATTTTTTTTTAAATATTGAGAAACTTTTAAATAATTTTCCCTACCTATTACCTTTTTATTGAAGTGGTAATAGGAAGGGAAAAAATATAAAACCAACTACTTACCTATATCTAAGGCCCTAACCTAGAACAGCTGAAGTGTACCTAAAACAACATATTTGTCCTTAACTTTTGTAAAGGTAGACATTGGCCAATCAATCCACATTGGCATGTTGCACAGTATTTGTGAAATTTCGCGAAACTACAATGGCCACAGTTATCACTACGTTTAAATGCCTTATAACTTTGAGAAATACTTACACTACTTATCTGTACTACACGAAAGGATCATCTACACACCATTATCTATACTAGAGTCAAATTTCGTTAAAATAAGTGCAGCTGTTTTTGCGCTATGTGAGACACAAAAGTTTATGAACAATGCAATGGTTTTAAAACCTGTTTTGGGACCCCGCTTTTTTCTTTGCACCCTTCTAATGAATTTCCACAAAACTTTCCACCAACAGCCAATGTAGATAAAGCTATAGGTCTGGAAATTTTATGGAGGTTTGTCAAACTGGAGAAAAGTTATTAGGTAGCAAAAATCTGAGGAATTCCCATCTCTGGGAATCCTAACTAGAACTACAGAGCCGCTACTGGCACTCTGAACATTATATCTATATGCATATATCAATACATTTTTGTTGTTTTTTGGGAGGGTTAGGCCCTGGCCTCTTTTCCTATTTTTTGGTCTGTTCTGGGGGTAATCTGAACCCCCCTTTTAAATAAAAACACTTACCTTTATCCATACCTGTCCCTGAATCCTAAAATCCCTCTTATCTTCCTTTACATCTACCCACTCCTTAACCCTAAAATCACCCTTACCTCCCTTTACCTCTACCCATCCCTTAACTCTAAAATCATCCTTACCTCCCTTTATCTCTTCCAATCCATTCACCCTAAGCTTACCCTTTCCTCTATTTACCTCAACCCTCCCTAACCTTAAAATCTCCCTTACCTCCCTTCACCTTTACCCATCTCTCAACCCTAAAATCACCCTTACCTCCCTATACCTCTTTCAACCCCTTCATACTAACCTTACCCTTATCTCCATTTACCTCTATCAACCCATTAACTCTAAAATCACCCTTACCTCCATTTACCTCTACTGACACATTAACCCTATATACTCTTTACCTCCATTACCTCTACACACCTAGTAACCCAAAAAACACCCTTACACTCCTTTCCCGCTATGCACCTTGTAACCCTAAAATCAGTCTTTGGAACTTTACCTCTACTCACACCTTTACCCTGTTTTGTTCTTTAAAATAACAAACATTATGCTATTTAAAAAACAAAATAATACTTACATGTGAAGTAAAGACCCGACTTGTAAAGGATCACGGTAAGAGTAAAAATCCATTAGCATCATTTACCTGCATATTACTTATTTGAGAGGTAAATACTGACAGGTAAATGTCATACAGGGTGAAATGACTCAGAGCTGGGCCCAGTTGGAGAAAAGTTGGCTTGTTGTTATGGGTACAGCCGTCAGCATAGAAGTGGACATATTTACAAGCCCCTTGCGCCGCCATAGTGTCACTTTTTGTGACGCTCCGGAGGTGCAAATGACAATACTATATATATATATATTTTTTTTTGTTCAAAAACCTTTATTTGAGCAAGCATAGAAAAATACAAGAATGGGCCTACAACCTCACGGGCTGGCCGCTAATAAGAAGGCACAAGGCATGAATTAAAAATATACACCCGTGGTCAGGCACAAATCAAGTACCAAGCATTACTCCCAACATATCACAGAGCATATTGAATTTTTATTTTATACAAAAAGAAAAACAAACACTAAAAAGGCGAATGCACGGTAATCAAGGTCAGCCCAAAGAACGGAGGGGATGGTCTACCATCAGGAGAACATACCAAGAGCCCTGAAGCTCTAATAAGGTCGGGGGGGGGGGAGCAGCGGGGAGAATCAGAAAGTCACAAAACAGTATGAAAAGGTTCCGGGAACGCCCGCCTAGGGAGATAGGACAACATCAGTAGTGCCTACAAGGGGAGGGGTACAGATATCCCCACGGTATTCATTCCACTGGCCCCAAATCTTCGTCCACGCCCTGGGTCTGCCCCTGGCCACATATACAGTCTTCTCACGAAACATGGACCAGTCCATGTTGTCCTCCCATTTCGAGACCTCAGGGGGCCTGGATGCGCCCCAGAGTTGCGCAATATCCCGTTTCGCAATCATGTAACCCAGGGTAGCCCATCTGGCATGGGCCACAGAGTAATCAGTGGGTTCCCACACATTCAACAGACATCGTCGCGGCTCTGGCCGCAGGGCAACACCAGTCACAGCCGTCATCACATCAAGTACCGCAGTCCAGTAAGCCGCCACAACCGGGCACTCCCAAAGAATGTGTAAAAAAGTAGCACTCGACCCACAACCACGCTTACATAACCCATCCAAGGAAAAGCCCATTGTCACCAGACGCGGACCAGTGACATACACTCGATGAAGGATTTTAAGTTGAACCAAACGGATACGGGCAGGAATGGCTACCTCTTTGGGAGAAGAGATTGCCGATTGCCAATCCTCATCGTCCAGTTCCAACCCATCGCCGACCCAAACCTCCCGAAGTCGAACCAATAAGTCCGCCCGATTATTGATCAGCTTCTTATAGATCAGAGAAATAGTGCTATCAGGCAGGTGCCCGTCAAGGACACGATCCTCGAGGGGGGAAGACTCGGGCAGGGCCTCATCAGGAGTCAAGACTGAGGCGAGGGCGTGTCGGACCTGCAAATAACGAAAAAATTCCCTACCATTCAAACCATATTCCGCCTGGAGGGCCTGGAACGACTTCACACTGCCTTTCGAATATACATCACCCACCTTACATATCCCAATCATATCCCAGCGGTTGAAGCCCTTAGTAGACCAGAGACACCCCAAACGTTCCGAGGCATAAAGCGGCGTCGCCAATGTCATTCGATCCTCCCATCCCAAACTCACATTAGCGGCACGCCACACATTTACTGCAATCCTGGACGGGCCCACAAGATGGCGCCCGGCTGATCGTGAATAAAGCGCTCTATTAAAGTCCCCACCCGGCAGCTGTAATCTATCCATCTCGAATGCAGGATTTCGACCCGGTGAAAACATCACGTGATTAATAGCAGACAACTGAGAAGCCCGATAATATCGCTTGATATCGGGGAGCGCCATGCCCCCGTCATACCAAGGGATGGTGAGTTTTGCGAGGGCAATACGTGGACCCCCGTCCCAAATCAATAGCCTTTGAAAACTCTCGATCTCTCGGAAATAGGTCTTGTGGATAGCGTCATAGGAGTTCTGGAGCGCGTAGAGGAACCGCGGCAAGGACATCATTTTAAACAGAGCCGCCCTACCCAAAGGAGACAAAGGAAGCTTACGCCAACGGGCCACGTCCAGTCGCAATCTAAGCAACGGGGGGAGGAGATTACGCTCAAATTGGAGCGAGGAGTCCAACGTAATAAAAATCCCTAAATATTTGAAGCCAGACTGGACCACCTGGACAGGAAGCCTGTTCGGCAATGGGGGTAAAACACCCGAAAGAACATACACGCAGGACTTGGCCCAGTTAATAACGAGGCCTGAGTTGGCACCAAAGGAAGTGAGAACGTCAAATAAAACAGTCAGAGATTTACGCGGGGAGGTGAGATATAAAAGAATGTCGTCCGCGTAAAGCAAAACGCGGTCCTCAAAGTCCGGAGACCAGCGAATCCCCTTGAGCGAAGGCTCCCACCGAAGCCAAGCAGCCAATGGTTCCAAGGCGAGTGCAAAAAGCAACGGAGACAAGGGGCAGCCCTGACGGGTACCCCTACCAAGGGCGAAAGGGGCCGAAACTCTACCGTTTACCACTACTTGTGCCAGAGGTTCCGCATATAATAACTTGATCCAACCAATAAACTCAGGCCCGAAACCAAATTTCTCAAGAGCCGCCCAAAGATAAGGCCACTCCACAGTGTCAAAAGCCATTGAGGCATCCAGCGATGCCAAAATGGCCGGCTCCGTCAGAAGCCCCGCCCTCGCAATCGCACCGTGGAGACGACGAAGGTTAAGAGCCGTGTTGCGATGCGGGATAAATCCGGATTGATCCGGATGGACCAAGCCACTAATGACCGTCAGGAGGCGGGACGCCAGGAGTTTCGCCAATACCTTGGGTTCAACATTCAGCAGGGATATGGGCCTATAGGATGAACAAAGGTCCCGCGGTTTACCATCCTTGGGGATGACAACTATCGTGGCCAATCGCTGATCATATGGGAGAATACCCCGTTCCCGGGACTCCAGAAACATGGCGCGAAGATACGGCGCCACTCTGTCGGGACGCAACTTGTACAGTTCAATAGGCAACCCGTTCGGGCCCAATGCTTTGCCCGAACGGAGTGAACGGATGGCAGTAGCTATCTCATCAACAGTAAAGGGGGAATCCAACGCTACACGATCCAAATCGGAGACACCGGGCAGAGCTATATCACGCAATAGAAGGCGAGAGTCAGCCACATCTCTCACAGACACAGGGGTATACACCACTCGGAAGTATTCAGCAAAACAGTCAACAATTCCAATCGGGTCCGTCACACTCTCACCACTCGAAGACAATCACGGGCACCACACGATTAGCTCTCTCCTTCTTATCCAGCCATGCCAGCAATTTACCCGCTTTGTCACCCACATCATACAAACGACCCTGTTGCTCCCGAAACATCACTTTAGCAGCATCCGTGACCATAGATTTGTAGGCAAATTGTTTCAGACCCAGGGCGTGGAGTTTCGCAGACGTGACACCAGATTCCAAAGCATCCTCCAACGCAGAAATCTCTCCCTCAAGGTCCACCACCTCCCTATTCCTCGCCCTCTTAGCTTCAGCAATAAGGGAGAGGGCCTGTCCACGAATCACCATCTTAAAGGCCTCCCATAGGGACACAGCTGAGGAAACCGATCCCTCGTTATCCAGAAAATACGCGTCCAAAGACCGAAGCAAAAGGCTGCGGGTCTCGGGAGAGGTAAGGTACCACGGATTGATAGGAGCCACCCGGCCCACCGCCTCCACTCCAACCTCAAAACGAAGCCAGAGCGGAGAGTGGTCAGAAACACCCCTGGGTAGGTGTACAATTTCACGCACCGCTGGTGACTGAGCCGCAGGCATCAGGAAATAATCCAGCCTAGACAGACTCCCATGGGCCCCAGAATGAAAGGTGTACTGAAGCTGAGTAGGATGCAAGAGCCTCCAGCAATCCACCAAGCCAAAGGTATCCAAAAATCCACCCAACCACTGTTGGGCCGCAGGAGTATCTCTAGGGGGGTAGCGATCGTGGAGACCGGAGAACACCGAATTAAAATCACCAGCCAAAAAGAGAGTACTATCAGGGAGGTCCAACAAGACACGGCCCAAATCGGAAAAGGTAGAAGTTTGCAAGCCGGGGGGCACGTAAACAGTAAATAAGGAGAGGGCACGACCCTCATAGCGACCCACAAGGACAGCATATCGCCCCCGATCATCCTGAATCACATCATCAATAGCTAGGGGGAGGGAAGCCCGAACAAGGATACCCACACCCCTAGAACCCGAGGTAAACCCCGAATGTGCTACGAGGCGATAGCCCCACCTATTCATAGCATGACAAACATTGCCTACCAAATGGGTCTCCTGCAGGAAAACAATATCAGGAGATAAACGTCGTATACATTTCAACACCACACTTCGTTTGATACGATCTCCCAGACCGTTAACGTTTCACGAAACAAATCTCAACCCGCTACCCCCCATCCCACCCAGCAAAGCCAAAACCCCCCACCAATGAGCATGACACAAGAAACATCCTCAAATACAGGATAAAGTCGCCTTGAAAACAGAACACACAAACAACGAACTTCCCAACCACCCACCCTCCAAATAACAAGAAAACGCCCCCCACCCTGCACCCCTGCATAAAGCTAAAAAGCCACCCCAACCTGCAGTGTGCCTGTCGCCCAAGAACCCCTATTCTACACAAAGACCCCGGAGGAGGAAAGGCTCCGTCCCACCCGCCACCCCGATCAAGGCCAATAACGAGAAAAAGAACATACATCAAATCAAATAAGCAGTAGAGGATCAGAGGCATACACTCCTGGAAAAGTTATTCAAAACAAGGCACCAGGCAAAGACGAAATGTTCAGCTCTCTACACCACCTTCAGCACCGCCCGGGTGGGCATCGGACTCAGTCTCAGGAGGTCGGCCAGGCAAGGAGTCCAGCCAGTCATTCACAGCATCCGGCCGATCAAAGAAGAAAGTTCGGTCATTATACTCAACCCGCAGCCTGGTCGGAAAAAGCATAGCGTAGCGCATCCCCAAGTCCCTAAGACGCTTCTTGGCACCACGAAATCCCATCCGCTGCTTCTGGACCTGTTGGGAAAAGTCCGGATAAAAGTTCACCGTGGCATTCTCAAAGGCCACCGGGCCCTTCACCCGTGACGCCTGCAGGATAGCGTCCCGATCTCTATAGTGGAAAAGCTTTGCAACAATAGGTCTCGGCGGGGCACCCGGCTTACCCTGGCCCCCCGGAACATGATGTGCACGCTCCACTGTGAAAAACTTAATAAGGCCAGATGGAGAAAGGTGGTTTTGGATCAGGTCTTCAACCAGGAGATCAACCGAGTGGGGTTCTGGGTTCTCCGGCACACCAACCACGCGAACATTACAGCGACGTACCCTGTTTTCAAAATCTTCCAAGCGCCGGGTCATGAAATCGTTCACCCTACGGAGATTGCCAATCTCCGTCTGCATCTCAGAGACGTCCACCGTAAGGCTGGATGACTTGATGTCCAACGACTTCACCTTTTCGTTCGTTTTGGAGAGATCGGCTCGAATTAGGTTCACATCGATAGCCACGGTGTCAATTTTGTGGGCCAAGGTTTCATACTGTTGGCCTATTGACTCCCTCATACCAGAAATGGCGCCCATGATGTCCTGCAAGGAAGGCTCCGTCGACGCATCCACGACGTGGTCAGACGCACTGGGACCGGGCAGGGCAGCCCCGGGGGACCCCTTAGAGTGGGTATAACGGTCCATAACATTAGATTGGACCGGACCCCCGCGCAGAGGTGTCTTCGTCTTCCGCGTCTCCCGGTCCCCTCTGCCCGCCATTTTGGAGATGCGTCACAAGGAGATTCACCCGGGTCAACGGACCGGGCACCAGAAATGGAGGCCTCAGGACCAAAGGACCGCAACAAGGGTATCACTAGGATAGAAGCAGCCAATTAGGAGAATAGGCCAGCCAAAGGCCCGACAGCCGACTCGTGCCCAGGCGCCAGCTCTGGCCCGACCCTCTCGCCGATGTCCCAGTCAGAGGCAGAATCGAAACCGAAACTTAAGAAGGGGACCCACAAGTCTAATCCCCCTGCCGTTGTTGTTCAACTCCAAGACGGCCACCGAACCTCACCCAGACCCGGGCGCACCTCAAGGGCGGAGCCCAAAAGTTCCATTCACCATAACTCAGGCACCCTTTGTCAAAATAAATTTCTGAAAGGTCCAGGTAGATCAGCCCAACGTCCTCTATACCAATCCTCGCGAAAAATCAGGATTTATGCAGGATATTATGCCGGGAGCGGCGGGGGTCTGGGGAGCGCTGTGCTCACGCGGCCATCTCGGATGCCCGCCAAGGTCCTCCTCAATACTATATTTTTGAGACCAGACAAAGCCACTATGCATGGCTTTTAATGGCCTCATAGATATGGACTAAGGCAATACAGCACACATCGTTGAGTTGCCTTACTCTGCACTCTGGAGGCACTCCATGGATGTTGCGGTGGGTTTTCCCCAGATTTACGAGAGCATGTAAACTTGGGGGAAGTGCCAAAACCTTACTCCTCCCGAGTTGGGACGTATTTATTTCCTCTTTCTAAGTGTACAGCATTCTGCATTGCATATAGAAAAAGGGAAACACCTCTTAGGATTGTTTCTGTGCCGGAATTTGCTCCTTCCTACACAAAAACAATCCTGCCGACAACACAGTTGCCCTTGCACCATGGTGCAAGGGTGCCTGCATTGGAGCTAGACTGCTCAAACGGCGCCAGTGCAGGAGGAAAGGACAAGAATGGACTGTATTGCAAAAATACGGTGCATTCCTGCCCTTTCACTTTGGCGTAGGATAGTGCAGCAAGCTGACTTGCTTTCCTGCCCTACATCAAATTCCCATCAATGGACTTCATTGCTTGGTTTTACTCACTAGAAAGTGTCATCATTCAATGTGTTACATGTTAGGCATTAGAATATCACTCATAGGTACACTGAAACCATGAACACTCCCCAGTCTGACTTCAGCTACGCATCCTGGTGAGCCCTAGGGCCAGAGCCACAGCCCCAACCTCAACAGCGCCAATCGCCTGCATGATGTGCCTCTCCCAGCACTTGCACTACTCATCCCCTCCATCACATCCTGATCAAGATGCCATAGACATACCACACCCACACAACAAACAATTCCAACAACATATACATCTCACTTAACACCACGCACCCACAAATTACCAAACATCACAACTCATACTCATTAAAGCACATTGTGCTGCCCACCAATCTCCAGGCCTTGCAGACCTTATCACAAGCCACAAATTCAATGCATTCTTTATCATGGACACCTGGCTCCATTCTCACACATCCTAGGCATCCTTTTACTCAGAGGCTAAAATATCCAACATACCGATCATGCACACTATAAAGGAAGAAGCCTTGTAGACATCAACAAACCCTGCCTAGCCATGCATCCTTGGCAAAAAAAACTAAAGTGAAATACTCAATGCTCAACACCACATCCCACTTTACACTACCCAATCCAGCACTTTCTATCTACCTCATCCAATTAACACACCATGCCATCCTCTTCAAAGACTTCAAACTCCCTGACAACTCAAGCACATTGAAAGCATTTGACATCCTCCTGAACCCCTTTTGGGAAATTCCAGGTTATTCAGTTTTTCACTGAACAAAGACATTCCAAAGGCCACATCCTCAACGTTACCCTCTCAACATCATTGACTATTCAATACAAACCAACTTTTACCACTCAACTAGATCAACAATGTCCCCATCTTCATCAGCTTGCTTCAATTTCAGCTGACACACCGATATCAGCTCACACGAGAAAGCCAACCTTCAGCTGCTCTTTCCAGAACACTTCCATTGACTGACTACAGCTTGTGCATATCTCCTGCTCTATTAACCCCAACTTATCCCCCAGCTCTCTGAAGTTGTTATTCTTCTTAACAACATCAACAAATTCCTGAAAAAACATGCAAACATCCATACTCCAATGAAAACATATACAATTATAGATTTAAGTGGGATGAAATTGTGAAGGGTGTGTAGAAGGGGTCTGGTGAAGTTAAAGTTAACTAGCAATCCTTTCCAAGAAGTGTAGCCTATGTAATCAATGATGGTATGTAAAACATGTGAACTAGAATCTTGTGCTTCATAGAGCATGCAACCTGATAATTATTTTGGTGCTTCTTTGTTAGTTTTCTGTTATTGCATCCAGACATATCTCACAACAACAAACACTCGCCTAACAAAAGCCAGACCTATTTGCTTTTCAAAGGCATGTTAATTAACAGTATCACAAAAATGAGTGACAACAAAAATGTTGGGGGTAACTATTAAAATTGAAAATGTTTCAAGTCCGGAAATATGAGACAGCTAATTAAACTGAACATTACTGAGAGTGGAGGAAAATGTAGTCTCATTCACTCCTGTTTCCCATGCACAATGCTGTCCTCTATAGTCTCTCACTTGGTTAGGAACACTCTTTTTCTTAACACATCTTTCTGAAATCATCCATCTGCATATTTTACACATAATGTTCTTTAACTTTTTTTTACTCTGTTAATTCTGTACTTCAGCATGTACTTTCTTGTGTCATCTCCCCTTTACTCGCACACACACACACTCTCTCTCTCTTGCCTGTAAACATAAAATTTTATTCACCTCTGGTACTGTCAATATTTGAACAGCAGTGTACCTCCTTTACATATTTTCATAGAAACTGGTAATTACACTTGGCACTTAAGTGCCCATCGATCTGTGAGTTGTGCAGAGAGTCCAAGAATTGGATGAGCGTGTAGTCTGAACCATTCATGGCTCAGTGACATGCAACAGGAGAAAGTTTCCCTGCCTTCATCCTCAACTCCACAGCTCTCAATCATAACCTGTGAGGAGCTGCCGCCCTCAATCGGAATTCACGCAACACATAAAGGCATCTTTGGTGCACGAGGTAACAGTTCTATGTTGCAAGAAAAAAATCTACAAAAACACACTATCTAAGAAAAGAAAACACTGTTGGGTATGTCAGATGAAGTAAAACGTGAATTGTAAACTGGGACTGCATTGATAACATTGATTACCTTTCGGGTTTTATAATAATTGCTGAAGAACCAATCAGAGTTTTATCATGCAAAGTTAAGTACATGAATATAGTGTCTTGTAGGTTCCCATTTCAAAGTCAGTTTTTATTAATTATTTCTGGGTGTAAGACTTGGTAGAACCTACCCCACTAAAAGCCATGTGTACTGTAGACCAAACCACTGGCACCATGGTATGATGGAGACCTCAATGACAACAAACTCTCCCTTCATCAATAAGGAATACTATGGAAGAAAAGCAAATCCACTGGTAACTTCATACTTCTAAAGCCCATGCGTGCAACACCAACACCACCAAAGAGGGAGCCCAACAAAAGCGGAATGCTATTAAAAATAAATCAAGACTGACCAACTCCACACTCAGCATGCAAATGCAACCCCATAATCCATTTAGTGTAAACGATACAACTAATTTGACAGTACTTAGACAACACTTTATCTCACTACCGTTAGAAAGTCCCCCTCCCCTTTCTGAACCCAGATGTTTACCCTATCACCTTATCACCTTAAGCAACCTATGATTATATTTTTTTCGTTTGGCATTGTACTTCACGTTGTTGCCACTGACTAGTTGTGTGCTATATAAATACACACACACATATTCCGTACTGAAGTTATCAAAAATCGTACCTCACCACACCTGGTTCCTTTTTGCATTTTATTGTTTTTACGCCTGTATTTGGAAAAGCACAACTACAGTTTGCAAAATACAAAGAATACAACCATAATTTGACAGACTACTTAAGTGTGTGTGCACTGTTTATGCTGAATAGAGCAAGAAGCGGCTTGCTAAAGTCGAATGCAGAGGTGTCAAGCCAGCCGCACTTAATCAATCAATCAATCAATCACTGCATTTCTAAAGCGTGCTATATACCAGTGAGGGTCTCAAGGCGCTGGGGGGGGGCTGCTATTGATCGAAGAGCCAGGTCTTGAGAAGTCTTCTGAAGACCACCAAGTCCTGGGTCTGTCGTAGGCTGGTAGGGAGAGTGTTCCAGGTCTTGGCTGCGAGGTAGGAGAAGGATCTGCCGCCGCCGGTGGTTTTCTGGATACGAGGAACTGAGGCGAGGGCGAGGCTGGCAGAGCGGATGCTGCGGGTGGGGGTGTGGAAGCTGAGTCGGTCATTGAGGTATGTAGGTCCGGTGTTGTGTAGCGCTTTGTGTGCGTGGATGAGGAGTTTGAAGGTGATCGTCTTGTTGACGGGGAGCCAGTGTAAGCTCAGATGGGGGGTGATGTGGCTGCGTCGGGGGGCGTCGAGGATAGTCGTGCTGAGGCATTCAGGATTTGTTGTAGTCGTCTGAGGAGCTTGGTTGTTGTTCCTGAGTAGAGGAGTAGAGAGCGTTCCCGTAGTCGAGTCTGCTGGGCCTGGGTGACGGTTTTTCTCGTGTCAGGGGGAATCCATTTGAAGATCCTGCGGAGCATTCGGAGGGTGTTGAAGCAGGACGCGGAGATGGTGTTGACTTGCTTGGTCATGGAGAGGGCGGAGTCGAGGATGACCCCCCGGTTGCGTGCGTGGTCGGTGGGTTCCAGGGCAGTGTGGTGTTGGGTTCAAATCAGGCCTACATACTCTGCTAAACTCTCGAACGCCTTAGTATAGAAGTTGGCACGGACACTGGAAAAGGTAAAAGACAAGTTTATTAAGACCCCATGGGGTGGTGATACATTCCTACAGCACCCTTCGGCAATGTAAGAAGTAGCACACCGAACATTGGTGTGCGACCTCTTTTATACAGTTTAATAGCAATAAAAAGATAGGCGGTTACAAGTTACACATTTTAGGTACATATAAGGTCATTTTTGGAACACAGCCAGCACGTGGGAGGAGTTCAACGGCACTGGTCAGTTAGTGTGAACATTCCTAAAGAGTGACCAGTTGATGCATAGTGCGCATGTGCGCTTGACCAGTACTAAAAATAGCCTGTTGCCGAGCAGAATAGTGACCATGGGTATCGAGAAAGGACGAAAGGGCACACTGACCACGAGGCAGCGTGTTCATAGGAAACGGAAGTCAGAGGGATTCAAAATGGCCCCCGTTCGTTTTGGTCAAGTTAACAGAAAAGACCGTGTAGCTGTGCTAAACGCTAACTCAGGAGCTGCCAAAACACGACAGACGGCCCTTTTAGCGTTTAGCAAAAGCTACCTCATAGTGGACGTAGTCAGAATGTTCATCCTCAATGTTAATAGCCATTATTTTCAATACTTCATCATTGATCAGTTTCTCTTGCTTATCAATAGCTCGTTTGGACGGAATACAGGCTGTGATACATACAGAACATAACGTAGGGCCACATTGAATACATAGACAAAGGAAAAATAGTACTCCAATAAAAACACAGAGAATCGTTAATAATTTCCAACCCCAAGTACTAAGCAGGGTCCAGAACCAACCAGAAAAGGTCCATGTTCCATTTTCTGGGTGGATCTCAGCAGCTATCTTATGTAATTTTGTAATCGAATCATATACAGAAGGTGAGTTATCTGGTACGTACACGCAACAACTACTTCCGATGACGCGGCATGCTCCGCCCCTGTCAGCTAGTATCACATCTAGAACCATTCGATTCTGGAGCGCCACAATTCTGGTAATTTGCAATTCCTCAGTAATATTCCCTAAAGCGGAGGCAGTTTCGTTAGCGACTGCTTCCACCACACGCGTAAGCCGCCTTATCTTCCTGCTATTCAGTGCAGCTCCTACGAATGAGAATAACCCCAAATTGAAATCTACATATTGTTGTAAAGTGGTATCAGTCTGGTCTATTTCATCAAGATCTACTGTTCGTTTGACCCTGTTTAGTATGAAATCATGGTACAGAACGTAATCATTGTGGTACATGGGAGGAGCAATAAATACAGGTGGTAATACAAAAGCTATATAACACGTTCCCAACCATCCCAATGGTAGACGATGGTATCCCTTATTTCCACAAATGAAATATGTGTTATGTGAAGCTACAAATGCAATTCCAATTGGTGTATCAAAGGTAAGTGTAATATTACATTCACTGCGGCCTACAGGGATTGTACCTTTATTTCTAATACACAAATCTGCTTTTGTATCAATGACTGTTATCATATGCGAGCTCGTCACATTTATAAGTCTTTGATTCGTATATACACGAGGTGTAGAAACATTGTCCGGACGGTACTCTTCCCATTCAAACTTAGTTCCTTCAGCGTGTGGATAGCCGTCTTTGTCGTTATAACATATTTTATTCAACCGAAAAAGTAGTCCACCTTTCGTTGGCCATCGCAGAGTAAAAAGAAGAGTGTACCAAGCATGACAAGAACCATTATGAGAAAACGGGAGAGGAATGAGTGGTGTTCCTCCCTTCTTCTGATGTCCGGGCAACATTCCACATACCCAACAATTGGACGTGTTAGTCATGTTATGAGTATGATGCAAAATCTTAATAAAGCTGTTATTCAAATAAGTCTGCCTATGTCTTTCTTCGTGAAAAGGCAGAGTGAAATGAAAATGTTCAGATGGACTTGGAGTGGTGGGCAGCAAATGTTCTCGTACAGGAAACAACAGTTCTATAGTCCAAGCTAATACTGCGATCACCACTACGGTCAAGACAAACAAAACAACACCAAGAATTCTCCCTCTTCGTGTCGAAGGAGATGCCATAGTTCCCAAAACAATACTCTTCAAGAAAACAACACTAAGCGGGAAAATAAAAACGATGGTTCTGAACCGAGGCTGCCGTTGATTTGTTCTCCGGGATTCAAGACGGGTGTCACTACACTGGGCAGAACTGATCCCCCCCCCTTGATATTCCCGGCTTCCGTTTCACAAACCTCAGAGCGGTTACCAACCAGTTTCAAAAACACAAAAGGAATCTTATTTCCTGGGGCGTAGATTGTACTTCACTTTATCAGAAACAACGTGGTCCGGGAAGGCTCCCTCCAATTCATCAGGCGTGACAGCTGGGCTCTTTTCTGTATCCAAAATCTTTCTGTAGTCGGATAGCACCACAGGGCTCACCAGATCCGGAGAGACACGTCGACAGTGCGTTGAATGTATCCACCGCTTCTTGTTAGTGACTCTCACAGCAGTTCGCGTAGCCAGCAGCACTTGCTCAGGGCCATGCCATCTCGGTTCCAAACTGCTGGATCGCTCAAATACTTTGACCATCACATGGTCCCCAGGGCGGAGATCGTGAGCCTCACCAGTGGAGTTATCAGGGAGCGCCTCTCGAACCTGTTGATGGATAGAAAGCAAATCATTTGTTAATCGTGCCAGATAATCGTTCATCATTATACAAGGCATATCATGTATCAAACGAGGTTTTGGAACTCCCCAAATATTCATAGGCCTTCCAAACACCACTTCGTAGGGTGTGAGGCCAGATCGAGAATGTGGCACTGACCGAATGGACAGCAATGCCAGAGGCAAAGCGTCCGGCCATTTCAGAGATGTAGATGCCACTATCTTTGCTAGCTTCAGCTTCAGAGTTGCATTGTATCTCTCTACTAAACCTGCTGATTGCGGATGAAAGACAGCATGGAATCTTTGCTTGATTCCCAATCCTTTCAGGACGTATTCCACTACCTTTCCAATGAAATGAGGGCCATTATCACTCCACATAAGTTTACAAACACCGTAGCGCGGGAAGTACTCCTTGAGTAACACCTTAGCTGTTGTCAATGCTGTATTGTCTTTCGTAGGGTAAGCCTCAATCCATTTGCTGAAGGCACACACCACTACTAGGACATACTTGAGATTATTACAGCGTTCCAGCTGGATGTAATCCATTTGTAGTACTTCGAATGGTGCAGTAGGTGGAACAAACCCTCCTTTAGGAGTATGAGTCTCTTGTCCAGGATTGTGCTGCAAACATATCAGACAGGTCTGCACTACTCTCTTAGCCGTGCTAGCAATGTCAGCATTTTCCCAAACTCGTGTAAGCAATTTAGTAATTGCGAGAGCTCCAATGTGTGCCAGCCCGTGTGTCATTTGCACCATTGTTTGTAAATAGGCCATGGGTAGTTTCCATCTCTCCATATCTTTTCTACGCCAGCAACCCTCATCATCCAATACTCCTTCAGTGGCCCATTTCATACGTTCTGCCTCAGATGCTGACTTCTGTATATCTAGTATTTCTTCTCTAGCATCATGCCACCGCTCAGCTTGTGACTTCACCACATACATGGGGAAATTATTTTGCAGCATAGCGGTCTCTCTCGCAATGCGGTCTGCGAAAGCATTGCCTTGCCCTATTTTGTCCGTCACCTTTTTGTGTGCACTACACTTGACTATTGCAACTTTCTTTGGGCATAACAGTGCATTCAGGAGATCGCGTACCAACTCTCCATGCATGATGTGTACTCCGTGTGAAGTCAGGAATCCTCGTTCCTTCCAAAGTAGGCCAAAATCATGCACTACTCCAAAAGCGTAACGACTATCCGTGTAAATGTTCACACATAGCTCAGCACTTAACTCACATGCTTTCGTTAAGGCTATCAATTCAGCTGCTTGAGCCGATTTCTGGGGTATTCGTGCTGCTTCTACCACGGTCTTAAGTGTCGTGATCGCATAAGCTGCGGAAGTCGTACCATCTGGTAACCTCACACACGATCCATCAACCCACAGTTCCCCATCTACATCTGGAAATGGCGTATCCTGTAAATCGATACGACCCTTTGTCTGTTCCTCAGTCAGAAAAACACAATCATGTTGTTCTTCCTTCTGGGTCTCAGCAACAGGATCCGGCAGTAAAGTAGCAGGATTTAGTGTCGCACATCGCTTTAGTGTGATGTGCGGCGCCAACAATGTTAGCTCATATCCTGT
The DNA here is from genome assembly GCF_964261635.1 of Lissotriton helveticus. Taxonomy (NCBI): domain Eukaryota; kingdom Metazoa; phylum Chordata; class Amphibia; order Caudata; family Salamandridae; genus Lissotriton; species Lissotriton helveticus. The sequence continues at coordinate 1,706,942,494 of NC_136065.1, read as the reverse complement.
CAAACGGGCACTGGTTAGATGCTGCGTTTTTGTTTGATTCAGTAACGCATCTACCGCATGGGGAACTAGCACCAACAATTTGTGTGACAAAACTATTCCCTCACTTTGTCGTATCGCAACTGCTGTTGCTGCAACTGCTCGAAAACATCCAGGCAATCCTCGAGCCACAGGGTCGAGTACCGCCGAGAAGTATGCACAAGGCCTCTGTTTGTCTCCGTGTGTCTGCACTAACATTGACAATGCGCACCCATCCTTCTCGTGTACATATAATGTAAAGATCTTCGTGTAATCAGGTGTACCCAACACTGGTGCAGAACAAAGAGCTTGTCTCAATTGCTCAAAAGCATTCTGACATTCATCCGTCCATTCAATGGGAATCGGTGTATCTTTAGACAACAATGCCAACAATGGTTTAACGATATGTGAAAAACCCAATATCCATTGCCTACAAAAAGACGTCAAACCTATAAAGGCGCGAACATCCTTCTGAGTGCGAGGGACTGGAGTATCTAGGATTGCTTGAATTCGATCTGGTGTCAATGCACGGCCCTCCTTAGACAAAAGATGACCGAGGTAGGTCACCTTTGGTCTACAATATTGTAGCTTTTTCTTCGAAACTTTATGATTATGTTTGGCCAGGAAGGAAAGCAAAGAAAAGGTACTCTTCTCACATTGTTCTGGCGTGTCTGCAGCAAGTAAGATATCGTCTACATATTGAATGAGAACCACTCCCTCTTGTAAGTCAAAGGAATCAAGCTGTCTTTTTAATGCCTGACTATAAATGCTAGGACTTTCAGTATAGCCTTGAGGAATTCGACAGAATCTGTACGATCTATTATTTAATGTAAAGCCGAATAGATATCGACTGTCAGGATGTACAGGGATCGAAAAGAAGGCATTCTTCAAATCGATGACTGTAAAAGTAGTTGCCGTCGATGGAACCAACGTAAGCAACGTGGTGATGTCAGACACCACCGGGTACTGAGGCACTACTATCTTGTTTATTTCCCTCAAATCAATAATGAAACGGTAAACCTTAGCATCTGTATCTCTTTTAAGAATCGGTAAAATTGGGCTATTTCAAACATTGTAGGGGACTTCCTCAACTACTCCTGCCAAAATCAAATCGTTCACAATGTGCATCAAAGCAAGTTCTCCTTCTCTGGAAATCTTATATTGTGGGACACGTGGTAGAGATACTCCTTCCTTTACAGTAATACGTACTGGAGGGATTAACATCTGCCCCACATCCGTGTCAGAAGTGGCCCACAACGTGTTTGGTAAGGAGGCCAATACTTCAGATTCATGGAGAAAACACACTCGCTCAAAGTCTGGGTAATTCTCATTCAACACAACTCGCACTCCTTCTGGGGCACAGCGAATAGTAGCTCGAAAGTGTTTTAACATATCGAGTCCAATAATATTATCTGGTGTATTTGGAGACAACAAAAAGGGACATGGGGCAGCAAATTTATCAACATGAAATGCAACTGGTTGAGACAATGGGCTAGAAGTAGGTGTTCCATCGAACCCTATTGCTGTAATTATCTCGCCAGACAGGGGAGCCCTTGGAACCAAGTATTTGGACAAAGCGCTACGAGTAGCTCCTGTATCGACCAGAAATTGATCAGTGGAACCCAGAACATGTGCTTCTATGTATGGACCCCTTTGATCAACTGGTACCTCAACCGATTCCACACCCCATCCTACGCAATCCTATGCATAATGCTCATCCCGTGGTTCAGCAGGACCACCCTCATTTATCTGATATTGATTGCGGTTATCAAACGTATTATAATCAGACTGACCACGACCCCTTGCTCCATATCCTCCACGATCATTCGTACCATAGCCTCCTCGATCATTCGTGCCATAACCTCCTCTTGACCCTCCATAATAATTCCTAGACCTTCCACTTCCTCGTCCCCTCAAATTACGCTGCTCTCGAAACACCGGACAGTCTGCAATCCAATGCCCAAACTGTTTGCAGTATGCACATTGATTCACAGAAATGTCAGAACGAGGGGGAGGAGCATTACTGTATGATCCTCGCCCTCCTCTGTTATTTCCTCTCGTAGCCTGAACCTGGGCTAACATTACCTTCGTCTTCAAATCCTTTGCTTTCTTTTCACTACTTTCTTTTGCCTCTAATTCCTGTCTTTCATAATATTGAGCCATAGTCAATAAAGAAGCAGGGGTTGCTGTGGTCCATGAACTTTCACTCGCTTTCAATCGTTTCGCAATCTCCGGTAGGAGATTAGCCACATACTTATCAACGAATAAATGCCTGCCAGTATCTTCTGTCAATAATTGACCACTGTAATCATGGAACGCTTCCTCGAAGCGAGAGAAAAAATCGGAAACTGATTCATCCGCTTTCTGCTTACAAGAGGCTAATATAGTCCAATCAATCTTTTTAGCGGGAGCAAGAGTCTTTAGTTTTGTTAGTATGGCCCCTGGAAGGTCTAATATTAATTGACACGGCTTACATGCTGGTTCTCTATCTAAATCAGCCTGAACAAGATCTTTCCAAGTGGCCCGAGAGTCGTGAGGTCATCAAACCTACGAATCGCTCTCCACATATCAGGGGGCAATATCAACCCGAAAAATAGATCAATATCAACTAACGTCATGATACATGAAGAAATTGCACTTTCAACATTTTCATAAAAAGCCGCAGGGTTTTTACGGGGATCAGGTAAAGCATTCTTAAGCGCCATGACATCTGCTCTATTCCAAGGCGTATAAACCCAATTATATACAAAATACCCTTTCGCGTCTTTGGATCTTTTATCATCATCTGTGCCATCCCCTTTATGAGGGACATATAAAGGCGCAGCTTCTCGCATAGGTCTAACATTAATCGCAGCGATCTTATCTGTTTCAAAGATAGGGCATTCTTTGGATATCCCCGTCGCTCCGGACGTAGACGAATTCTTCGACTTTTCCAACTCCCGTAGTCGTGTCACCTCATTACGCAGTTCAATCAAACGTTTGAAGAAGTCGTCCGCATCTGAAAGAACAAAAAGACCTTTACGAAAATTCTCACGACCCTTGGATATCTCCTTTGGTTCTAACTCGAGAGAATATTTTCTATACCGCTCAACAACTTCATCTCCAAAATGATCTAAAAAATACAGTCGTTCCTTATCAGGCCACTGTTCCATTTGTTCAGTAACGTCAGAAACAGTAACAGTATTAATATTTAGTTTTCGTGCAAATGAACGTAATTCCGCAGCTCGTTCCGCATGTAACCTGGTACGCTGTGTTCGATCACTATCCTCGTCCGAGTCCTCGTTCGGAGCCGTAGGTACGACGTACGGAGGCGGACAACGATCTAGTAATGAAAAATCATCTGTTTCATTAGTAAGGACTGGATAAAGAGGACGCCTGATAGGGAATTGACCATTAACCTGTAAATTGCGTTCTCGTCTCTCCCTCACTTTCTTTTCCTGTAATTCCTTCTCCTGTAGCTGTAAAGCTTTGTCATGTGCAGCCTTCCGCTGCACTTTCTCCGCCAAGGCTTCCTCACGCTTCGCTCGTTCACGCACCTCTTTCTCCCACATACGCACACAATCAAACATATCTTGTCTAGACCTTCGCTGAAACAAACACTGCTCTACATACTGTACCTTTCGAAGGTCAAACGACCCATATAGCGGCCACTGTAACTCACGATTAGTCTTAGTATACTTATGCCATAATGTACTATACATTATAGGTGGAATACCGAATTTGACATACATTTCACGATTGGGAGTCCCCTCTGGGGGAGCCGGCTGCTTTTCACTTAATCGATAATTGGTACCATTTTCAGAACAGCACATCCTACGGAGTGTGCTAAAAACAGGCATGTTCCAAAAAAGTACCACGAAAATGTGATACTACAAAAATGTCACCTAACGCGGTGTACCGTTCAAATCAAATAAATCAGAGAAATATCCCTACATGCCTGCCTATGTGAGGTGCGCTTCACATATTCAAATTCAAATTCAAAGATTCAAAACGTCAGCTAACAAATTTCAAATTCAAATTCAAAGTTTCAAAAAGCCACAGTAAGTGTCAGTAGACTACCTCACCGCTCAAAAGCTTACCAAATATTTTCAAACGTCCAAAGTCCAACTGCCAAGTTCTGTGGTCAAATCAGCCAAAACGGCACATCACGACAATCCAAGATCAGAATCTCAGTCGAGGACCGGCGCCACCTGGAAGGTCAGATCGGAAGGAGGGGAAAACACACCGTGGGTGCCAAGACTCGGGTCACTCAGTGGCAGCGTACGCGTCCATGGCGAGTTTCCTGACCTTCGTCACGACCTCTCCTTCGGGCATCCGAGTCGCCGATGAGTCCCTTCGTGGTCGCCAATTGTGGTGTTGGGTTCAAATCAGGCCTACATACTCTGCTAAACTCTCGAACGCCTTAGTATAGAAGTTGGCACGGACACTGGAAAAGGTAAAAGACAAGTTTATTAAGACCCCATGGGGTGGTGATACATTCCTACAGCACCCTTCGGCAATGTAAGAAGTAGCACACCGAACATTGGTGTGCGACCTCTTTTATACAGTTTAATAGCAATAAAAAGATAGGCGGTTACAAGTTACACATTTTAGGTACATATAAGGTCATTTTTGGAACACAGCCAGCACGTGGGAGGAGTTCAACGGCACTGGTCAGTTAGTGTGAACATTCCTAAAGAGTGACCAGTTGATGCATAGTGCGCATGTGCGCTTGACCAGTACTAAAAATAGCCTGTTGCCGAGCAGAATAGTGACCATGGGTATCGAGAAAGGACGAAAGGGCACACTGACCACGAGGCAGCGTGTTCATAGGAAACGGAAGTCAGAGGGATTCAAAATGGCCCCCGTTCGTTTTGGTCAAGTTAACAGAAAAGACCGTGTAGCTGTGCTAAACGCTAACTCAGGAGCTGCCAAAACACGACAGCAGTGCCTAGCGATGTGAGCCACCAGGAGTCGTCCCAGGCTGATGGGGTCGGTCCGAGGACGAGGTCCTCCGTCTTGTCTGAATTCAGCTTCAGTCTGCTGTCCTTCATCCAGTCGGCGACGGCCTTCATTCCTCTGTGGAGATTGGCTTTGGCGGTGTGGGGGTCTTCGGTGAGGGAGATGATCAGCTGGGTGTCGTCGGCGTAGGAGATGATGTTGAGGCTATGTTGTCGTGCGACGTGGGCGAGCGGTGCCATGTAGATATTGAACAGCATCGGGATTAGGGAGGATCCCTGAGGGATGCCGCAGATGTTCTCGGTGGCTTTTGAGCGGAAGGGTGGTAGGCGGACGCTCTGGGTTCTGCCGGAGAGGAAGGATGTGGTCCAATCCAGGGTCTTCTCTTGGATTCCGGCGTCATGGAGGCGTGCTGATAGGGTGCGGTGGCAGACCGTGTCGAAGGCTGCTGATAGGTCCAGGAGGATGAGGGCGGCTGTTTCTCCCTTGTCCATCAGTATCCTGTTGTCATCGGTGAAGGCGATGAGGGCGGTCACGGTGCTGTGGTTGCTGCGAAAACCGGATTGGGAAGGGTCGAGGATGATGTTGTCTTCGAGGTGGTGGGTTAGCTGTTTGTTGACAATCTTCCCTGTCACTTTTGCCGGTAACGGGAGCAGGGAGATGGGCCGGATGTTCTTGAGGTCAAGGGGGTCCGCCTTGGGTTTCTTCAGTAGGGGGTTGATCTCGGCGTGCTTCCAGCTTTTCGGGAAGGTTGATGTCTCGAAGGAGATGTTGATTGCTTTCCGGAGGTGGGGTGCGATGGTTGTGCTGGCTTTGTTGAAAACATGGTGAGGGCAGGGGTCGGATGGGGATCCGGAGTGGATGGAGTTCATGGTTTTGATGGTGTCTTCGTCGCTGATGGTGGACCAGGCGGTCAGGCGGCTGGTGCGGGTGGAGGCCGCGGGGGTGGTGGTCTCGGTGGTGGGTGCGGGGATGTCGGAGTTGAAGCTGTTGTGGATGTGGGTGATCTTGCGGTGAAAGAAGGTGGCCAGGCCAGCACAGGTCCTGTGATGGTGGAATGTTGTTGGTGTTGGAGCTGGGGTTGGAGAGTTCTTTCACGATGCTGAAGAGCTCTTTGGTTTTGTGTGCCTTGTTGTCTAGGCGGTCCTTGAAGGCGGTCCTCTTGGTGATCCTGATGAGTTGGTGGTGTCTGCGAGTGGCGTTCTTGTGGGCTGTGTGGTGTTTGGTCGTGGAGCCATTTCTTCTCCAGCTTCCGGCAGGTACGCTTGGATGTCCGGAGGTCTTCGGTGAACCAGGCGGCTTTCTTGTTGGTGTGTTTGGTTGTGGATAACTTGAGAAGGGCGAGGGTGTTGGTGCAGTCATTGATCCACTGTTTGAGGTTGGTCCCGGCGGTGTCGGGGTCAATGGTGTCGGCGGGTGGTCTCAGGGCGAGGGTGGTTGTCAGTTGGTCCTTGGTGACCTTGCCCCAGCGGCGGTGTGGCAACTGTTGGGTGCGGTGGTGTGTGGTGGGTTTCTTGAAGGTGAAGTGGACGCATATGTGGTCGGTCCAGTTGGGTTCGGTGGTGTGGTTGAAGGAGACGTGGGGGCTTGCGGAGAAGATGGGGTCCAGCGTGTGTCCGGCAGCGTGGGTGGGGGTCGTCACGAGTTGTTTCAGTCCGAGGTTGGTGAGATTGTCGATCAGGGCGATGGAGTTGGCGCGTTGTTGTTCTCGAGGGAAACTAATGGGGAACACCTGAAACATTGCACATGTAAAATTAAAAGTAAGAGCAAAAGAGCAAACACATAAAGTGGTTTACATTGTGCACATTTCAATTATACCGCTTCTTTAAATGCAAATCACATTATTTTAAAAAAAAACTGTTTGAGGACTTGAAATTAAATATCTTTCTTTTTTTGTTGGGAATGTACATCAGATGTAGGAATGTGAGTTTCATTTCCTTTCTAAAAGTGTCTTACGGTTGCAAGTTGATATTTATGTTTTCAAAGATCTCGAGTTGCTGAAAGGCCCGTGTTTTTTTACCTGCATAAGAACTGGCATTGCATCTATTAAATTGAACCGAACGGCCATGGACAAGATTAACAGCGTTTCTTCTTAACAGAACACCTTCAGTGTTCCATCCATTCCTGCAGCCCTCCCCTACACCTCTGTTGCCTCTTTTGTCATGCTCTGTTGCATAACAGTGGCTGACGGATCAGTTGTCAAACCGCTCTGTCCCAGGTTCAACATAATAAAGGGCCGAGAGCTTGACCATCCCCGTCTGGCAGCAGACGGGTCCAAGGGCAGCCCCTGCACCCCAGGCTGTAGCCTCTGGGTGAGGGGCTCCAATGGGACTGAAATGTTATGCTGATGTCTGCCCTTCAAATAAAGCCTCTTCTAAAGATGATAGTAGCAGATAAGGTGCTACCTTGAAATAACTACATCCTGCTCGTTTAAAAACACGCTCTTAAGTTAACATTTGAAGAACCGCATCACTTTATGCATCTCTTTAATTTTTTTAACTTTTACTGTGATAGTGATGTTCAGACAGGTGGAAGGCCTGGCATACCTGACTGACTTGCACTCTCTTCTTGTGCTTTGCATTGGCTCACAAGGCACATATAGATAATGATAGGAATCAGGTGAGACTGCAGGCGCCAGTTCGTGCATCCACATCACTTGTGGGAGCACATTGTTGTGTTCAGGTCTAGAGGGCCCATACGTCTCATGGCCAATATTTATATATTCCAACAGTAAATAATGGGTTATGATATAAATGTGACTTTCTCTGCGCATGTTTTATTTTGTCTGGTGGACAGGATCTGTATTTCAGATGGGTGACTTTCTATCTGTCCATTGCCTGCATTGTGTCCGTCACTGAGACAGCCCTGCATGGGCTTGTACCGCCATATGAAAAGTGCACCAGTGATTCATATCAGTCAATTTCACTATAAATTAAATCTGTTTCACTTTGCACCTGACACACGGTGCAAGACTCAAGTTCAAATTTTGCCGACATTGTATATCCAAAACTCAAACTGCACACACACACACATTTTCTGGAAGACCAATTCGTTTTTTTTAGTTTGCGCATCCACAACATATGCCTCTTTCCCGGTTTTCAGCTATGTAATGTTGGAAAAACAGCCTTTTGAGAATATTCTCCCACTTGTTCTGTGAAACTTACTAAAGTACAAAGAAAATGGATTCCTGCTAGGAGGTGTTTTATGGGGTTTGTGTTCATGGACTGGTACATTCATAAATACAAATATTTCTTGTTTTCTTTCATTTCCCGAGTAATGGTTTTACTTCAAACACTTGCTCTGTCTTTGCAGAATGATATTGTATTCTTACTGATATTCCTTTCTTCACTCTGGACTATGATCATAAGATATATCATAAAGGGACCTACTGAGCTGCTCAAAGCTGCCCGCTTACTGAAAACCATAAACCCCCTTGCCTGTCTCTCACACCCCTTCATCCACCGCTCTGTTCCAAAGACAACACCCTTGCAGCCACACATCTCCCATGGTGTAAAATGCTGCCCATTTAGGTAAGAGCTCCAGCGCCTGCTTGAGGGTAGTAAGCGCTATATTAATATTGTGATACAATACAATGCACTGCTACATGCAAAGACTCATGCCCAGATTTACCATATTTTACAAGCACAGAGCAGCCTCCAAAGCTGCTACACTACGTTGCATTGCGTCAAGGGAGATAGAAAAAATGCACCATATGTACTAAAATATTGCACATGTTTTCTTTCCCCCAGAGCTGGTGCACTTTTGACTGGCATGTGCAAATCATCTTTGCACCACAGTGCAAGTGTATTTGCATTCTTTAAAGCATAGGTTTTGTAATGGAAGGAAACCCGTTCAGTACATTAACTATCTTTTAAAACTATTCCCACATTTTTTATTTGTGCTATACATACGCATGTGTGCAAAACTATCTTTTGGGAGACAGATCAACCACATGACATCCTTGTGAGAGGCTGGACTGGTATATGATGTCCATTAATGTAAGTGGGCACCTAGCACCAGTCCAAACGACCCTTATGATGACTTAAGAGCTCTTAAACAACCATAGAAAGCTCTCTAAGTGGTAGCTGTGGAGAGAAGTCTTCAGGCTTAGACCAAAAGGAATGTATGCAGCTTGTTTCACCAGAATACAATCTTATAGTATAGATTAAGGGAAAAGAACCACAACAAGTATTTATAAAATACTTTAGCAAAGAAACATAGTAAATAGCACAAAATACAATGGCCCGATGGGGGACCAAACCATATACTACGAAAGTGGTATAAGAACCACGACTCAAGTCAAGACAGTGTTGAGAGGTTGTAGAATTGATGAAGACCCACAGAAACACCCAAGGTAAGTAGATGGGGACCCCACGGAGAGCATGTGTAGTTTTGGAACACAACCGCGCGCTCAGTACAAGTCCATGTGCAAGTCGCGGTTGAATTCTACAAGATTAAGGACCCTTCCCATTGGATCCTCATGAAACCCCATGGAAGACAGAAGGTTGGAGAGCCACTCCACCCGTAGATACCCTAGTACCCACGTTACCTACAACAGGAAAGACTGGTGAATACGTGTGAAGTGGTGTCAGAAACCGCTGTCAAACCCAATGGAGGACTTCAGGAAAGTGCTGCTGCTGGAAGTGTCTGTGGGAATCCAAACCTGGATTCTTGACGAGGAGTACATGACAGCAGAGCAGACAGTCTATGTCACTCAGGGGTGACCAGGAGACTTGGAAGACAAATGCCCTCTGTTGTCTGGTGCTTCAGGAAAGATGACGATGACCTTGACTCTGCAGCTGTGAGGACCAGGCGATGCTGAGGAAGACCAGTACCTGGATACGAGCTGTCCCACGAAGGATGTTGAGTGCTGGGGGGTCGGAGTCCATCGGAAGCACCAACAAGCCTTAGCAAATGCAGCCCACGCAGGAAGTCAAGAAGGTGCGAGTTTGGGACCAGCAAGGTCCAGGGTACTCATCACAAGCAGTGGAGTAAGGTCAGGCCCCAAGCAAACAGAAGAGCCCAAGAGCAACAAGGGTGACCCTCAATTGGAACCACAGGCCGGAGGCGCAGGAGTCGCGAGTGAACCTCAAGCAGCTCAACAAACGAGCAGGCCACGGTGCCCACGAGGTGGTGTGGCCGAAGATCTTGGGGAAGAAGTTGCCGGAGGTTGGGACTACTTGGAACCCATTGCACTTGTTGCAAAGTTACCAACAAGCCTTTGCATTTGCAAAAGAACGCAGTGCACAGGCTCTCGGTTATTGCAGCCCCCACGAGGGATACTGGTCTCAAACTCAGTGAGAGGGCAGCTCAGGCCTCGAGGGACATAGAAAACTACCCCCTCATTGTGATCTTTCTAATCAAGACCCCAGTCTCTGTGCTTTCTTCCCTAAATTGGTTATTGTGAGTACTTAGGTACATCCCATATTGGCTATTGGTGTATCCTTCTATGTCCCTAGTATATGGTATTGAGGAACTCAGGGCATAGGTACACCAGGGGTCCACCATGGGCTGAAGCATGTATTATGCCACCCGTGGGAGACCATGCAAGCTGTGATGAGAGGCCTGCCATTACAGCCTGAGTAAGCTGGTGTTAGCACTACTTACGACAGACAAAGGTTTCTCTATTTCTGAGGTCACTGCACTTAAAACCTATAGGTCCCCTACTAAAGCAGGCCTTTCAATCCTGAAGGCAGGGTGCTCGGTTCTAAGTGTGAGGGTGCCCCTGCATGAGCAGGACACCACCACACGCTTCGGTGTCCATTCTACCAGATTGTTAGTGCATCAGCCATTACGATATATACCGTGGCCATGCGTCATTAAGTGATGACTAACTCGAGAATGGCTCTAACGAATGCTGTCATGCTTGGTATCAAACATGTTGGAATCGGTATGATTCCATGCACCGTAAAGCTCCTCCAGGCCGTCCTCTGTGCTCCCGGTACCAGTCTTCCAGAACCGGACAGCAAGCTACGGTTGCTGCCGACAAGAGACATGTTTCTGCCCTCCTGCTGCAGAGCCAAGCTCGAGTAGGGGAAATAGATTTCCTGTCAGGATTTAGTGTATTAAGGCTAGGCCTGGGTGGTAAATTCCGTTACGCTCACGGAATTTGCGGAATTTGGGTAATTTCGTGTTCCGCGGAAAACACGAAATTGCCCAAAATGCTGCATTCCGCGACTTTTCGAAATTTTTGCTTGTTCGCATTCTCAAAATGCGTGTTTGCAAGATATTTCCCCCAAGTACCCAAACAGCGATTGCGAACAATAAAAAAGCATAGCAAAGAAGTAATTCCACATGATCGCGGGATTTTTGCTTGTTAGCGGATATTTTTTTACTGTTTTGCGGAGATTTGTGTAACGCGATTACCCACATTCCACCCACCCCTAATTAAGGCAGAGTGGGGATGCTTGCCAGTGCCACTGAAACTGCTTGCAGGGCACTTTTGGTGCCTTCCTTGAATAGTCCAGTTCAAACCAGTTCAGGGAGCCGTTGGCTCCCGCTCTGGTGAGAAACTGGTGAGAAATCCTCCCCACTGTGGCTCCCGCCCTGGTGAGAAACTGGTGAGAAATCCTCCCCACTGTCCGACCCCTCCAATGGGAGGGAATCTAAATTCATCCCAACCCTTTCCTTAGGGTACTAAAGGGCTTACCTGTGGGTGGGACCTTAGATTCATCATGGGGCAAGATTTATATCAATTCACCACTTCATCTTCGACTGTCTGGGCACTCAGGTCTTTGCTGGACCTAGCTCTGGGATCCGAGACTGCAACTGGGAAGACTCCTGCTGCTCCTGGTCTCGTTGTCCTGTAAGTCTGCTGAAAAGTCTGTTCATGTGCTCCATACAGAAACCTTTCAAGGCCTGTGGACATCCAAGACACCTGAAGGAATCTCCCGGAGTCACTTCCCTGCATCTGCAGGCACTGCAACAAAGCTGACAGGTCTGCTGATCCTAGGCTCCCACAGACTCCGAAAGGCTCAGCAACACAGGTGTTAGTTCTTCACATCCCTCAAGGCCAACCCTGTTCTCTCACCAGGTTTGAGGCCAGTACCCCTCATTGGAGAAGCAGGAACCGAACCCCTGGTCACCACGTCGACTTGCCGCTGCAAAGCTTGTTGGCTTCCTTTCTCCAAGATCTTTGGGCTGCAAGTGGCCCTAACCTCATGCATCTCCTGTGACCAAGATCTTTGTCCTCACCCCATCACTTACACTGTATCCCTGCATCTTTGGTGAGCTGATCGAGGTGCTCTTGCAACTCCAGTGCCTCAGGCCTGTTGGTTCTTTTGAGGGTCTTCTATGATTTCACCAGGTTCCCCTCATTGCTTGGGGCCTGCTCTGACTCCACAGCTTGATAGTGAGTCACCTCGACCTTGCTGGTCCTGCACCCTTTTCCTCTTTTCACGCTGGTTGCAGTTGCCAAGGCTTGTTGTTGCTCCTGACGGACACCAACCCCTCAACTCTCGATATACAACATGGGACAGCTCGTGAATGGCTCCTGGTCTTCCACAGCATCGCCTGGTCCCTACAGCTGCAGCTCCAATGTCGCCTTCAGCTCCCCTGCAACACCCAACATTGGTGGGCTTTCATCATAAGTGCCTGCTGGTCACTCCTGAGTGGCATAGACTCTGTCCTGTCTACTTGCAGGTACTTCTCATCTTGAATCCATCTTAGAGTTCCACCGGACACTTTCACCTTCTCCAGCAGCAGAATCTTCCTGAAGTCATCCATTGAGTTTGACGGTGGTTTTCGATGCTACTTCACACCTATGCATCCTGCTTCCCTGGTGTAGGTATCCTGCTTCCTAGGATATCCATGGGTGAGGGTTCTCTCCATCCTTCTGTCTTCCACTGGGTTTCTTCAGGGTTTACTGGGAAGGGTCCTTCTTTAAAATTGCAACTGCGACTTACCCATTGACTTGAATTGAGTACGCGGCCATGTTCCCACACTCCACGCGGCCTCCGTGGGATTCCTGGGTACTTACCTCGGGTGGTTCCTTGGGTCCCCAGCACTTCTACGTCTTCTGGGTATGGTCTTGACTTGAGTCGTGGTTTGCATACCGTTATTTTAATATATGTTTTGGTCTCCCCCTGGCGACCACTGTGTATTTGTTCTACTTACCTGTTTTATTTGCAAAGTAACATGTGCATTGTATATATCTCCGGGCAGGAGATATTTGTATGTGTTAGTGAGTGTCTTATAATAAATACATATTTCTATAAATACACTGTGTGGTACTTTTTCAATTAATCTATAGCAATAAGATTACGCTCTGGTAAAAACAAGCTGATTTACACTCCTTCTGGACTAAGCCTGAAGGCTGCTCTCTACAGCTACCACTTAAAGAGCTTTCTATGGTTGTCTAACACCACTAAACTTACCATAAGGATTGTCTGGGTTAGTGCAGGGAGCCCACTTACTTAAGTGTGCACATATACTAAGCCAGCTTCTCACATAAAGCACCCCTCAGGTAGGCCCAAGGTACCTCATGGCAGAGTGCAGTGTATGTAAAAGGTAGGGCAAGTGCTGGTGTGTTGATCGTGTGTTGATCGTGAAATACTGCCAATTTTTGTTTTTCACTATGGAAAGGATATCTGTCCCATAGGCAAACAGGAGCTGTACTTCCTAACATCTTACACGTATAACTTTTCATTGGGACAAGATGGAGAAATGGAATTTAGGCTCTCTGATTTCAGAATTTAATAACACATCTTTTTAGGGAGATGATTTTTAAATTGTGTGTTTGAAAATTCCACTTTTAGAAAGTAGGCATTTTCTTGTTTAGCCACAAAGAGAAATTTGGGTATAAGAATTGGACCTTGAACTGCAGAGAATTAGATCACTTCTGGACTCAAGAGGAACCTCTGCCAAGTAGAATAGTTGTAGAGCTGTAAGGAGTACTGCCCCTTTGCTTTGTGTGCTCTGCTGGGTTGGCCTGCAGTTGCTGCTTCTGCCAAGGAGAGGTCAAAGACTGGAACTTTGCTGTAAACCTTCTTGAATAAGAATCTCCAAGGGCTTGTATGTGCTTGCCTCCTGTTCTGAAGTCTCAGGGCCACAAAGATTTCACCTCCACATACTGACCAGCACCTAGACTCCTCTGTGAACTTCTGTATTCAAAAGGGCACCAATTGAAGTTCCTGGGCCTTGAGAAGTGTTTGGGTGGTGCTGCAAAGCAAGAAAAACAACTCTGACCCTGTCGGCTATGCCACCAGTGACTCCATGACCTGCACTGCGGCTGGGGGTACCGCTCTTGAAGTGCATGATGCACCGCTCTGCCCGCAATGCAGCTCTGCCGTTATCGGCATTCCCGACGCCAAGGCTCACACCGATGCCGCCAGCGCCTGCATCCGGTCATTGCAGAGCCGATTACCAACGAAGGTGACTTCATGAACTCTTCAACGTTGCATCACCACATTGGAACCAATGCCTCACCACCACCGCCGCCTAACTTCCCTGTCCTGGACTTGATGCCTCACCTCCTCAAGGATGCGACGCCTCGCTTACCTGTGGCAACCTGGAACCAGCATTGCTTCTACACCAACGCCTCACCTCCACGACACCATGCATCGTCTGTTGACTTAGTTTCCAAGGTACTGTTGTTTGGCGGTCCGTGTGACCCCGTGCCCAGCTTGCTCTCCTCACGGTCAGCGCTGTACTTTGGATTGATGCCTGTCACAATGTCGTAATGGCTCCAGGTGGAGCTATTTATTTCTACAAGTGCTATTTTCGAAGTAACTGTTCTAAAAGTCATATTCTTGATACATGAATGTTGGCTTTTTGTTGTTTTGGTCTTGTTTGGTTTATATAAAGATTCTTTTTTTTCTAAACTGGTGTGGTGTCCATTTGTGGTGTTTTAACTATGTTACTGTGAGTTTGAGTAAAAATACTTTACACATTGCCTTCGGACCTGTCTGCTCATGACAAGCTACAAAGGCGTTGTGCAGGAGTTATCTAACGCGTGTAACTCCCTTACCCTGACTAGAAGGACGGGTCCCTACTTGGACAAAGGTGCATACCTCTGCCAACTAGAAACCCTCATTTCTGACAGCTCACCTTTGGGGAGAGGTTGCTTTGGTATCTATTCTAAGGAAAGGAATCTTTGGCTGGAAGTCTACCAGCTGAACAAGTTACTAACCGCCTGTAAAACCTATCTTGTAAAGACTCTATCTAGCTGCAGATTCCTTACCAACTCTCCCATCCTCCCTGTTCTGCAAACTGTATATCTCACATTGAAGAGATCCTTCATGACCTCGCCCTAGCACATTGGTCATTCCACCTCAGTCTGGCTCAGTTCTTCTCTTGTGCTAAAACAGTCAAGAAGCATTCTTGTGGGGACTTAGGCATCACTATCATAACACACCATATCTAGTGACTTCAACATGTTTATCATCACATACTATCTCTGTGGGACATGAACATGGTTGACATCCCACAGGATCTGTATAGAGAAATGAACATGTCTGTAATCATACACTATCTCTATGGGAACCTAGGCATCACTATTGTCAACCACTATCTCTAGTAACTTCAGCATGATTATCATCACACACTATCTCTGTAGGGACTTGAACAAGAAAATACTCACATACTATTTATGTGGGGTCTTGGGTATTGCTATCATTACACACGATCTCTGTGGGGACCTGGGCATCACTATTATCAGGTGCTATCTTTGTGAGACATGGACATGACTGACATCACACACGTTTTGTATAGAGATTCGAAAATGACTATAATCACACTATCTATGTAGGAACTTGAACAGGATTATTATCACACATGATCTCTGTTGGGACTTGGGTTTTGCTATCATCACACACTATCTTTGGGCATCAATATCATCACACGCCATCTCTGTGGGACAGGGACATGGACATATATGAAATAGGACATGTACAATGCAGAAACTTGAACATGACTAAAATCACACACTATCTCTGTGCGAACTTGAACACTACTATTATCACACACTATCTCTGTGGGGACAATAACACCACAATAACCACATACTATAGCTCTATGGAGACTTGAACCTCACTAAAATCACACGCTATCTTTGTGTGGACTTGAACATCTCTATCATCACATATTATGTAAGTAGGGACTTGAACATTAATATAATCAGACAATTTATGTGGGGACTTAAACATCGATATAATCACAGACTATCTTTGTGGGGACTTGAAACTCACTACAATCACACACTATCTTTGTGGGGACTTGCACATCACTATAATCACACACTATCTTTGTGGGGACTTGAACATGATGATAATTGCACACTATCTCTGTTTTAGACTTGGGTATTGCTATCAACCCACACTATCTTTGGGGTGTCTTGGTATCACTGTCATCAAACACTATCTCAAGTGACTTTAGCATCATTATCATCACTCACTTTCTCTGTGGGGACTTGGGTATTGCTATATTCACACACTATGTTTGGGGACCTGGGCATCCCTATCATCACACACTATATCTATGGGACATGAATCACACCCAAACTTCCAGCGAAGGAGCGAAACCGAGCAGGCCATTTTCTTGGAGAAATTCACGAAGATTCGTCCACCGGCGCCAAAGTTATTCCAAATAGAATGTTGTGGATTTACTATGGAAACTAGGTCCTAACTATAACTACCTACTGGCGACCGCCAGTAGGTAATATATATATATATAAATAGTTGGAGGCGCACGCAATGACAGGCGAACTCAGCCACCACGGTTAAGTCCTTTATTGAGGCACACCGGGACACAGCGCTGGATATTTTATTCAGCCCCAACGCCTTTCGGAGCTTCTTATGCTCCTTGCTCAAGGGGCGGGCATGCAGCGGCAGACGTAGGAAGAGAACAAGTCCCTGGTTCGTCCTGTTTCATAGCAATTATTGCTGACGTCATCTTTGGACTTATGGGATTCGTAGTCCTCGTACCACCATATGGCCCATGTTGGGCTCTGCCTCCTGCAAGATAAAATCAAACCCTTAGTCGGGCCTCTAAATCTGTGTCCTTTGAAATTAAATGCACAAAACCTGTCATTCTGCAATACAGTTTCTCAACATTTCGAATCCTGCAGTCCACAAACATTTTTGTGATGTTGCTACCTCTCCGACCTGGCTAGGCCGGTAAATATGATCCATTACGCTGCCACAGTTGGAGTTGCACGCAATGACAGGCGAACTAAGCCACCACGGTTAAGTCCTTTATTGAGGCACAACGGGACACAGCGCTGGATATTTCATTCAGCCCCAACGCGTTTCGGAGCTCCTTATGCTCCTTGCTCACAGGGCGGGCATGCAGCGGCAGACGTAGGAAGAGAACAAGTCCCTCGTTCGTCCTGTTTCATAGCAATTATTGCTGACATCATCTTTGGACTTATGGGATTCGTAGTCCTCCAACCACCATATGGCCCATGTTGGGCTCTGCCTCCTGCAAGATAAAATCAAACCCTTAGACGGGCCTCCAAATCTGTGTCCATTGAAATTAAATGCACAAAACCTGTCATTCTGCAATACGGTTTCTCAACATTTTGAATCCTGCAGTCCACAAACATTTTGGAGATGTTGCTACCTCCCCGACCTGGCTAGGCCGGTAAATTTGTTCCATTACGCTGCCACAGTTGGAGGTGCACGCAATGACAGGCGATCTCAGCCACCACGGTTAAGTCCTTTATTGAGGCACAACGGGACACAGTGCTGGATATTTCATTCAGCCCCAACGCGTTTCGGAGCTCCTTATGCTCCTTGCTCACGGGGCGGGCATGCAGCGGCAGAGGTAGGAAGAGAACAAGTCCCTGGTTCGTCCTGTTTCATAGCAATTATTGCGGACGTCATCTTTGGACTTATGGGATTCGTAGTCCTCCAACCACCATATGTCCCATGTTGGGCTCTGCCTCCTGCAAGATAAAATCAAACCCTTAGTCGGGCCTCCAAATCTGTGCCCGGTGAAATTAAATGCACAAAACCTGTCATTCTGCAATACGGTTTCTCAACATGTTGAATCCTGCAGTCCACAAACCTTTTCGTGATGTTGCTACCTCCCTGACCTGGCTAGGCCGGTAAATATGTTCCATTACGCTGCCACAGCTGGAGGTGCACGCAATGACAGGCGATCTCAGCCACCACGGTTAAGTCCTTTATTGAGGCACAATGGGACACAGCGCTGGATATTTCATTCAGCCCCAACGTGTTTCGGAGCTCCTTATGCTCCTTGCTCACGGGGCGGGCATGCAGCGGCAGATGTAGGAAGAGAACAAGTCCCTGGTCCGTCCTGTTTCATAGCATGTATTGCTGATGTCATCTTTGGACTTATGGGATTCGTAGTCCTCCTACCACCATATGGCCCATGTTGGGCTATGCCTCCTGCAAGATAAAATCAAACCCTTAGTCGGGCCTCTAAATCTGTGTCCTTTGAAATTGAATGCACAAAACGTGTCATTCTGCAATACAGTTTCTCAACATTTCGAATCCTGCAGTCCACAAACATTTTCGTGATGTTGCTACCTCTCCGACCTGGCTAGGCCGGTAAATATGTTCCATTACGCTGCCACAGTTGGAGTTGCACGCAATGACAGGCGAACTCAGCCACCACGGTTAAGTCCTTTATTGAGGCACAACGGGACACAGCGCTGGATATTTCATTCAGCCCCAACGCGTTTTGGAGCTCCTTACGCTCCTTGCTCACAGGGCGGGCATGCAGCGGCAGACGTAGGAAGAGAACAAGTCCCTGGTTCGCCCTGTTTCATAGCAATTATTGCTGACGTCATCTTTGGACTTATGGGATTTGTAGTCCTCCAACCACCATATGACCCATGTTGGGCTCTGCCTCCTGCAAGATAAAATCAAACCCTTAGACGGGCCTCCAAATCTGTGTCCGTTGAAATTAAATGCACAAAACCTGTCATTCTGCAATACGGTTTCTCAACATTTCGAATCCTGCAGTCCACAAACATTTTGGTGATGTTGCTACCTCCCTGACCTGACTAGGCCAGTAAATATGTTCCATTACGCGGCCACAGTTGGAGGTGCACGCAATGACAGGCAAACTCAGCCACCACGGTTAAGGCCTTTATTGAGGCACAATGGGACACAGCACTGGATATTTCATTAAGCCCCAACGCGTTTCGGAGCTCCTTATGCTCCTTGCTCACGGGGCGGGCATGTAGCGGCAGACGTAGGAAGAGAACAAGTCCCTGGTTCGTCCTTTTTCATAGCAATTATTGCTGACGTCATCTTTGGACTTATGGGATTCGTAGTCCTCCAACCACCATATGGCCCATGTTGGGCTCTGCCTCCTGCAAGATAAAATCAAACCCTTAGTCGGGCCTCCAAATCTGTGTCCTTTGAAATTAAATGCACAAAACCTGTCATTCTGCAATACGGTTTCTCAACATTTCGAATCCTGCAGTCCACAAAAATTTTCGTGATGTTGCTACCTCTCCGACCTGGTTAGGCCGGTAAATATGTTCCATTACGCTGCCACAGTTGGAGGTGCACGCAATGCCAGGTGAACTCAGCCACCACGGTTAAGTCCTTTATTGAGGCACAACGGGACACAGCGCTGGATATTTCATTCACCCCCAATGCGTTTCGGAGCTCCTTATGCTCCTTGCTCACGGGGCGGGCATGCAGCGGCAGACGTAGGAAGAGAACAAGTCCCTGGTTCGTCCTGTTTCATAGCAATTATTGCTGACGTCATCTTTTGACTTATGGGATTCGTAGTCCTCCAACCACCATATGGCCCATGTTGGGCTCGTCCAGTTTTCTTTTCAATTCGAAAGCTTTCTGAACTACATTTCCTTTACCCTTCATCTTCTTATAAAATGCTATTTTTTTACATTCCTTCATTTCTTTAATTACATTTGAAACATCTCTATTAAAAAACATTTTTTCCTAATTTCCATAAATTGGCTGTTCCTCCTTTTACTGTACACTATTTTTTCAGCAGTTGATTTTACATGATTGTTCCCTTTATTCTTCTTTTTCCTTTTCGTTGCAGATACACTAATACTATTGTTCTCTTTCTGCACACTACTCTTACTCTTTAATATTTTCCTCAGAAAAGTGTTCCTTCTCTTACCAGGACTTTTTTTCTTTTTGTTAACACATTGTTCTTCATGTAAATCTTGTGGACGACTTCTCTTCAAATAAACACCTTACTTTCGTTGTTTCCTCTTTTGAGTTTTCGAAGGCATGATACATTTTCTTCAGTATTGATAAACAAAATCTATTATAAAAAATATATATATAACATTACAAAAATAAATACATAAAATATTCCATTATATTACTTATAAGAATAGAGGGAGGATTATGAGGACAAACGTGGGACTATAAAAATAAAAAGAATTACAACAAAAGAGGAAGGAGTATGAAACAAGGGAAAATATAATAAAAAAGGGGAGTATATACAGACACTGCAATATAAGGAGATAAAGGGAGTATGAATAAACTGGAAAGTATGAATAGGTAAGGGAGAGTATGAAGAGAAAGATGGAAATATGAGGAGAGAAGAAAGAGTATAACAAGAAAAAAAGAGAGTGAGAGGACAAAGGGGGCACTATAAGAAGAGAGAGAAAGACTATACAGAAAAAAGAAGAATTATGTGAAAAGACGCGCAACTATAAGAACAAAAAAGGAATACTAGCAAAGGACAGTGCGTATAAGGAGAGAGAGAACAGTACCAGAAGAGAGCACGGAGAATGTGAGGAAAAGGGGAGCATAAGAAAAAAAGAGGTGTACAAGAACATAGGATACAGGAGAAAAGAAGGAGTATAAACAGATGGAGAATTATGAAGAGTGAAAAGTGTATGACGAAAGAGGCAGAAGTATGACAAGAGAAACAAATATAAAGAGAGAGGTCAGTATGAAAAGACGGAGAATATGAGGAAATTGCTGCAGAGTGTATGCAGGGAGCCAAGGAGGAGTAAAAGAAGAGAGCAAACAATATGAACAGATTTAAGAAGTATAAACAGAGAGGACAGAAAATTAAAATAGAAAAGAAATATGAAGAAAAAGAGGAAAATATGAACACAGAGAGAAGGAGTATAGGACAAAAGAGAATATAAAAAAAACGCAGTAGTATGAGGAGACATGGCGAAGTAAAAGAAGAGAGAGTAGAATATGAAAACAGGGGGGAGTGTAAGAACAGGGTGGAAAATGGGGAGAGGAATGTGACTATAAGAAAAGACGGCAATATTAGTAGAGAGTGCAAAGTATAAGAAAAGAGAGGAGAAATGTGACTACAGAGACATGAGTATGAGAAGAAAAAGAAAAGTGTGAGAAAACAATAGGGACTACCTGCAAAGAACAGCGAGAATAAGAAGAAACAGAGAATATAAGAACAGAAGATAATACATGAAGAAAGAGGAAGGAATGTAAAGAGAAACAGAGACAAAAATGTGAAGAAAAGGCAAATATAAGGGAACACTGAGCGTATAAGGAGAGAGGGAGTGCTATGAGAAAACAGTAAGAAGTATGACGACAGTGGTGAAATAAAGACAAGAGAGAATATAAAGAGTAGGAGAAATATACAAAAAGAGGAGCAAGTATAAAAGAAAAAAGTATAAAGAGAGAGCAGAATATAAGAAAAAGAAGATAGTATAATGAGAGAGGAAGGAGTAAGACGAGAGAAGACGAAGTATAACAAGAGAGTGTAGAAAATATGCAAAAATTCCTTAATATACACAGATGCACAGTGTGATATTACCCCAAAAATGATAAAACCATGCATTTTACCAAAACACATGTACTACTGTGATGTAATATGTGATGTCATCAGCACGACACACATTCACTGGATGATGTCATCAGTGATGTCATTTGAGACGTCATCAGTGGTGTTATGAGTGATGTCACTGACCATGTCATGAGTGATGTAATATGTGACATCATCACCAGTGGATTG
Organism: Lissotriton helveticus; assembly: GCF_964261635.1. Taxonomy (NCBI): domain Eukaryota; kingdom Metazoa; phylum Chordata; class Amphibia; order Caudata; family Salamandridae; genus Lissotriton; species Lissotriton helveticus. The sequence goes on along the minus strand of NC_136065.1, from coordinate 1,706,920,648 downwards.
TGGGCGCGAGAGTTACAGTTAGTATAACTAATTATAATGGAGGAGTTTCAATGGTTTTGTATGAGTGAAATATCCAGCTAACTATAACACGCCTAATACATATGGTTTTTTCAGTAAATATATATATATATATCTATATATATATATATATATATATATATAGATATATATATATATTCACTGTAAAACCATAGGCTTCACACACATGAAGGACATCTAACAAGAGCTTCAATTGGAATTCCATGGAGCATATCATCAAGCCCATTATCGCCACTTTATCGGCAGTTACCTGGCGATAATTTTATCGCCCAGGCTTGATAATATGCCCCATAATTCCTTAATGTACACACATGCACAGTGTGATATTAGACAAAAAAATATGAGACCATGCATTTTACCATTTACTACTGAAAAACGTTTAAGTGACTATACATATTCCATGTATATAATTACTACATTTCAGTGAACAACACTGACTTATTTTCCAAATACATATGCAATTTACTACATTATTTCTGCCACTATTACATCAAAAAAACGGACACAATAAAACAACAAAACGCACAAGGGGCTTATAAATCTGCCCAGAGTATATACAGAGGGAGAGAAACGAGAAAGAGGACAGAACAGAGAGTATCAAGAAAAAAATGAAATATGAAGAGAGAGGGAAGAAAATGAGGACACAGAAGGAATAAGAGGAGAGACAGGAAAATATAAAGACAAAGAACGACAATATGAGCACAGATGACAATATAAGAAAAAGGGAGTAGTACCGAGAGACAAGAAGGAGTAAGAGGAGAGAGAGGGGAGTATAAAAAGAGAGGCTAGAAATTATGGAAATATAAATCCTTAATGTACACACACGCACAATGTGATATTAAACTAAAAAACATAACAGCATGCATTATAGCAAAACACATTTACTACTATAAAACGTTTAAAAAGGGACGAATATAATTCTTTAATGTACAAAGATGCTCCACATAGATTCCCATACAACTTATCAACTCACCTTACAAATTGATTTGTAGATTAAGAAGAATGCCACTCACACAGTAGATATTCTTATACAGAATCTCTCTAGTTCAGTGTTTGCAGCACAACTGCGAAATGGAACATTTTCCCTCTCATTTTACACATACACACATACATGTAAATAACCAATTAAAATCCTTCACACATTAATTCATAACGAAACACACATTTCTATTGGTTCAACATTTCAAACCTTTCCAACTGACATAACTTTCCACCCTACCCCCAACAGATCATGCAAAAGTCAACTGCCAACAGAGGTCAAAAGTTCAGCACTCTATAAAACACTGCTCCTCAACAAATTTAGACTATGCATAAGCACTTACTTATAAGTACCAATAAAGAGAAAAGGTCTCATTAGAAGCAACCAACATATAAACACATAAACTTGATAGATATCTATAAAATATATATTTTTTAATTGATTTTTTCTTCGTTACGTACGCTTATGGAACGACTTTCAGAATTCGCACTATACGCGTACAGTAAATATACCGTACAAAAACTAGCATCTATCACACATTTTTTACAATCTCCGGGGACCCCATCCCCCCGGGCTCAATATAACGTTCAGGACAATTGGGGGGAGCCCCAAAACCCCCACGGTCCCAGCCGGCTCCCTGCGTTCTTCTGGAGCCGGCATTGCTTTTTGTCAGAGAGACCAGCTTACATGCTGCACTCTCAGACAAAAAGCAATATGCTTTCCTACTTGAAAGAGAACTCTCGCCCTACCATAGCAAACAGCAGTGTCCCGGAAATAGGCACCCCCATAACACAACAGGAGCCGGACCTTGGAAGTGGTACTCCCCAGGGCCATCAAAGGCTCAACAAAGGCCATCAAAGATTTTGACCTTGGGGATCATTGTAAAACCCCCTAAGCAGTCCTAGGGGGTCAGGAAGTCCTATAGCAAATAGCAAACTTTTCCTGTCAATCTACACACTCAATCTACGCACATATACAATTAAATAAAAAAATCACATTTATTCCCATATTAAATCAATACGAAACACTTATATTGCTTGAACTTTTGCACCCTTTCCAACTGACAAAACTTTCAACCCTTCCCCCATTCCACATTCTCCCAGTTACCATAGAAACACTTCAGGGAACACCTAACTGAGCACACAGGTGAAAAGTTCATCATACATTGTTGCAAATTAAAACAGCAAGTGTACTTGACTTGAGAATATACCAGCTCATTTTATGTAATGTTTTTTCTATCAGTTTTTCTTAACCAATAAAAATCAGGCTTTTAAAAAACAGAAACATGCATCCTAGCTCTGTGTAGAATGTTGTCAAACAACTAATCATTAATTTTCTTTTTTCAAAACTGCATGTTGTCCACTATTTTCGAAAAATCTTACTTTTCAAACTGCCATTTCATTTACAGAGACCATCAGAGTGCATCCAGACCTCTCTTCAAAATGCTTACAGTGTGGATTGTGGTACACAGCTATATTTTCGGGAGCCAAAGGTATGCAGAACAGAAAAGAATTCACAAAGACCTACGTTTACCAGATGTAGACATTAAATGGATTGGACAGAGAGGGTTAAAGTAGCACTAATTGATGCCATTGATGAAATCCTTTTTACATCTCCAACACCCTGACCTCATAATTGTGCACTGTGGTGGCAATGACCTACGCACAGGGGTAGGTCTGAAAATGCTTATGAAGGACATCTTTGCACAATTGATGACACTTTTCCCCAAAACTGCCTTTGTCTATTCTAATATATGCCAAAGGCAGAAATGGAACTGGTCCAACCACTATTGTCAACAGATTGAGAAAGCTGGGAAACGTGAACAAATCTGTTTCTGCCTTTCTCTGAGACTATCGGATGGGGTCCATCTACCACAACAATCTGCGTTTCAATATGCATGACATCCATAGGAGAGACGGTGTACATTTTACAGATGAGGGTAACAGAGTCTTCCTCTTGAACTTTAGACTCTGCATTGGTACTTACTTGTAGGTACTAAAATCTCCCAATAAACACAAGGGCTCTTTTTAGAGCCACCCAACATCTAAACTCATACACTTCATAAATATATGAAAAATATTCTTTTTCTTCTTTCAGTACACTTATGGGACAACTTCCAATCTGCGCACCATACGTCGTCCATACGTGCTTGGTACGCTGTCACGAGGACGAGCTCCCTGTCCTGGACGGACGGGGCGTACCTGCTAACTTCTGTCCGTTTCCGCCCCGTCCGCAGGATTCCTTTGATGTTGCATGGAGTGATTCAGCGCTGCCTTCGCTGACTCCGCTGTTGGCCCTTCCTTCAGTGACGTCAGGGGGGAGTCCCCTGACGATTCCGACGTTCCGCCTATCAGGAGAGGCCTCGTCATCGACAACGGCCCTATCAGCGGATCTGGAGGCGGTTAAGGAAGTGCCGGGTGTTCCTACAGGCGCGGTACCTGACGGGAAGACGCCGACCCGCGAGGAGACCGCCGACACCGAGGAAGACGGAAGGGGAGAAGCGCCATCGCTGGGATTGCCGGAGGAGAGACGCGACAAGCCAGGAGGCCCACGGACACACGAGCCGCCCTGCCACACTTCCAGGGGAGAAGTGTGGCTAACCAAGGTACGAGGGCGTCTACAAGGGTTATTCACCACACGGGGCGGGACGGGGTAGGACGAGGGTGGCCACGGAATTCCTCACGTTCCCCCGAGCACATGGTCAAAGCGACGCTAAGGTACAAGGTGGTGGAACCCTGGTGATCCCTCACTTCCCCTTCCCCCCTCTCATGCCTTTTCCTTCGTTTCACCACTAACGAGGCTCTCCTGTGTCTCTTTCCTCCCTGACTGCACCCGGAGCCGAGAAGCCCCGAGAAAAGGGAAGACGGGGACCCTGGTGAATACAGCCCAGAGCAAGACGAACCAACGGCAGGAGGAACTCTTAGAGTGGAACAAGACTCTGCCCACGGGCAAGCCCCTTATACTGACAATAAAGTACTTGTATGGACTTCACTGTCTGTAGAGTCCTTCCTTCCCCGGCCCATCTGTCACAATTGGCGAGCCAGATAGGAGCTACAAAGGAGCCACGCCATTCGAACCAGAATGGAGAACATACTGTCCCAAATGGAAGCGGACAGGAACGCATTCACACTAGCCATCCAAAGTCAGTCTGAGAACATAATGAAACTTGCTGAGGGTCAAACCCAGTTAATGACTGTTCTAGGCCAAGGAAGGGCTACCGCCCCACCCCCAGGCACGGTGGTGCCATTACAGAAGTTCGCCCCTGGAGAGGACCCCCTGGCTTTCTTCTTGAACTTCGAAAGGGCAGCGAGAGCCAGCGCCTGGCCTGGGGATAGATGGCCGTTCTACCTGGCACCCCTGTTGATAGGGGAAGCACAGGCGGCTTATCAAACGGTGAACCGGAATGGCACCACCGCTTACGCTGTAGTCAAACAGTACATCCTTGACAGGTTGGGGGTGGACGAGGAAACCCATCGCACACGTTTTCGACAAGAGAAAGGGGCACAAGGGGATTTACCCAAGACACTGTTCTTTAAGTTAAAAGAGGCCGCCGATCTTTGGCTCAAACCCCAGGACGGTAACGTAGATGCCATCATGAATAAAATATACCTTGAACAGTTCATTGAGGCACTCCCTTATAGCACCCAGCGTTGGCTCAAACAACATGCGGGACTAACGTTAGACCATGCCATAGAGATGGCCACTTGTTACGCTCGGGCTCAAGGTAGACCTTATGTGAGGGAGCCCGAGAGACCTCTTAAATCCCTGCCTCCCGTTAAACCGGAAAAGAAACCGCAAAAACCCGTGCCAGAGCCACCTCGGTTGCGTGTCCAGCGACCAGAACTGCCAAACACGGGACCACAATGTTATGAATGCGGGGAGTGGGGACATATAGCCCGGTACTGTCGGAGAAAAAAGGACAAAGAAGATGAACCTATGGACGTCAGCTATGCCCCCAGATCCATCCTTTATGCACAAGAAACCGGAACTACGTTCTATGTAAGGGTTTCCCTTAATGGTACTGTTGTAAGGGCACTGTTGGATTCCGGTTGTAAACACTCAGTAATTCGAGAGGAGTTAGTGGACCCATCAGCCCTCATCCCGGGGAAGCATGTTCACATACGTTGCGTCCATGGTGACGTGAAGGAGTACCCTGTAGCCACAGTCACTTTACACACTCCTTCAGGGAAAGGACAAGAAGTTACCTTGGGGGTTATGTCCGGATTACCTGAGCCCATTATAATAGGAACAGACAATCCCTCCTTTACTGCTCTGTTACTTGAGGCCCTCCAACATTTGTCTCTTCCCCATGATACCCTACTAGCCTCAGAACCTTGGGCTAGGGACACGCATTTCCGGACAGCCCAGTTAAACGATGCAAGTCTTACAAACGCGTGGCAGGTAGCACGAGACGGGAAAGATCCATCCACCAAAGGTTTTCCTTCTTTTGTGGAGAAAAACGGTCTGCTCTATAGACTCGCTAAGGCTGATGCGGAACCTCAACTATTGGTTCCGAACAACTTTCGCGATCAAATTCTGTTTTTTGGACATGCCCATCTTTTGGCTGGTCATTCGGGGGCAGAAAAAACGGGTCAGGCCATTTTGCGTCATTTCTTTTGGCCCGGTATTTACGCCCAAGTCCAAAAATATTGTCAGGAGTGCAGGATATGCCAAAAACGAAATCCCTACAACCCTCCTCCGGTACCTCTGGTTCCTATGCCCATCATAGGAGTGCCATTCGATCGCATAGGAATGGACCTAATCGGCCCTTTACCCAAATCTTCCAGAGGTCATCAGTATGCCCTTGTACTAGTTGACTATGCTACTCGTTATCCAGAGGCCTTTCCTCTAAAAGCAGCCACTTCAACCGCCATAGCCCAGAGGCTAGTGGAGGTATTTTCCCGCATGGGTTTTCCCAGGGAAATCGTTACGGACCAGGGCACCCCTTTTGTTTCCCGTCTGATGCAACAAGTGTGTGGGCAGTTAAACATCAACCACATTAAAACATCTGTGTACCACCCCCAGACAGACGGATTGGTTGAGCGATACAACGGCTCCCTGAAACTTACCCTAAAAAAACTTCTGTCTGGGGACGGGAAGAACTGGGATCAGTTGCTACCTCTTGCCCTCTTTGTACTCCGTAGTCAGAAACAGTCCAGCCTAGGGACTTCCCCATTCGAGATGTTGTTCGGAAGAGCACCAAGAACTCTTCTGGAAATAACAAAAGATAGTTGGGAAGCCGAGGGAGCCCAGGAAGCTGAGGCTCTACTGGACTATACCCGCCAGCTACAGACCAGGTTACACAAGCTCAGAACGCTTGCACACGAACATTTGGCCATAGTGCAAACTAAACAGAAGGCCTTTTACGATAGAGGCAAGAAGTGGAGGATACTTGACGTTGGTGATTGGGTTTTATTTTGTTACCCTCCTCGTCACACAAAATGAGAAAAGAATGGCAAGGACCCTCCAAAATCATCCGAAAAATAGGGCGGACTACGTACCTTGTACAGTTGGGAAGAGGCAAAACTCAAATGTACCACATAAATATTCTCAAGAAGTGGTTGGGTAAACCTCCACAAAACGTCAATCTCGTATCTCCGATGCCAGACATCGTCCATACAGTCGGAGATACCCCTATAAACCCGGATCTTTCCCCTGAACAACGGGAAGATGTCATGTCTCTTCTGTTGTCTTTTTCGGGAGTATTCTCTGACCAACCGGGGCGCACGCATTTGGCAGAACACCACATACCGACTCTCCCTAACACAGTCGTAAAACAAAAACCCTATCGGATCCCGGAAGCAAGACGTCTTGCCTTCCAGAAGGAGGTGCAGGACATGCTGGACGCCGGAATCATTGTGCCCTCCCATAGCAACTGGTGCTCACCAGTAGTGTTGGTCCCAAAACCGGACGGAAGCATCCATTTTTGCATTGATTTTAGGGCCGTTAACAGGGTGTCTAAACAGGATGCGTACCCTTTACCCCGGGCTGATGAACTGCTGGAGCGCCTTGGTGAGGCCCGTTATATCACCACCATAGACCTCACCAAGGGCTATTGGCAGATACCTCTTGCAGAGAAAGACAGGGAAAAAACAGCCTTCTCTACCCCATCGGGACATTACCACTTCATGGTTCTGCCTTTCGGGTTGCATGGGGCGCCAGCCACGTTTCAAAGGGCTATGGATACCCTACTGGCTCCGCACTTGTCTTATGCATCTGCCTACCTAGACGATATTGTCGTGTTCAGTAAGACCTGGGACGAACACATGAACCATCTAGGGAACATTTTGTCTAGCTTAAAGGCAGCCAATCTACATATCATTGCAAAGAAATCCAGAGTTGCTTTTCAGCAAGTCAAGTACCTGGGTTATCTTCTAGGGGATGGTCGTATCATGCCTCAGACCGAGAAACTTGAAGCTATCAAGGCATTGCCATACCCATCCACGAAAAAGGAACTCAGGGCTTTCCTAGGGTTGGTGGGGTATTACCGCCGTTTCATTTCCCAATTTGCACACTTGGCCGGTCCCCTCACTGACCTCCTCGGAAAAACTGTTAGATCCTCCTCTCTACCGACTCCTTCTCCCACCCACATATCCGCCTTCCAAGCCTTGAAGGACGCTCTGACTTCCTCCTCTGTTCTAGTGTCCCCTGACTTCAGTAAACCTTTCATTCTTCAAACGGATGCTTCTGGGGTTGGCATCGGGGCCGTTCTCTCCCAGGAAGACGAGCGGGGTATAGAAAGGCCTGTCCTCTTCATTAGTCGGAAACTGTTTCCTCGAGAACAGGCTTATTCTACTATCGAGAAGGAATGCCTGGCCGTCAGGTGGGGGGTCGAAAAGTTGAAGTACTATCTCGAGGGGAGGCCATTTGTTTTGTACACCGATCATGCCCCCTTGACTTGGCTCCAGCGTAACAGGGGGAACAATGATCGGATCCTTCGTTGGTTCCTGGCTTTGCAGCCGTTTCAGATCGATGTTAGGCATCGGAAGGGTTCTCTGCAGGGGAACGTTGACTTTCTGTCCCGCTTTCCTGTTTCCCCCGATCGGGTCAATCCTGGGGGTGGGATGTGTCACGAGCACGAGCTCCCTGTCATGGACGGACGGGGCGTACCTGCTAACTTCTGTCCGTTTCCGCCCCGTCCGCAGGATTCCTTTGATGTTGCATGGAGTGATTCAGCGCTGCCTTTGCTGACTCCGCTGTTGGCCCTTCCTTCAGTGACGTCAGGGGGGAGTCCCCCGACGATTCCGACGTTCCGCCTATCAGGAGAGGCCTCGTCATCGACAACGGCCCTATCAGCGGATCTGGAGGCGGTTAAGGAAGTGCCGGGTGTTCCTACAGGCGCGGTACCTGACGGGAAGACGCCGACCCGCGAGGAGAACGCCGACACCGAGGAAGACGGAAGGGGAGAAGCGCCATCGCTGGGATTGCCGGAGGAGAGACGCGACAAGCCAGGAGGCCCACGGACACACGAGCCGCCCTGCCACACTTCCAGGGGAGAAGTGTGGCTAACCAAGGTACGAGGGCGTCTACAAGGGTTATTCACCACACGGGGCGGGACGGGGTAGGACGAGGGTGGCCACGGAATTCCTCACGTTCCCCCGAGCACATGGTCAAAGCGACGCTAAGGTACAAGGTGGAGGAACCCTGGTGATCCCTCACTTCCCCTTCCCCCCTCTCATGCCTTTCCCTTCGTTCCGCCACTAACGAGGCTCTCCTGTGTCTCTTTCCTCCCTGACTGCACCCGGAGCCGAGAAGCCCCGAGAAAAGGGAAGACGGGGACCCTGGTGAATACAGCCCAGAGCAAGACGAACCAACGGCAGGAGGAACTCTTAGAGTGGAACAAGACTCTGCCCACGGGCAAGCCCCTTATACTGACAATAAAGTACTTGTATGGACTTCACTGTCTGTAGAGTCCTTCCTTCCCCGGCCCATCTGTCACATACGCGTACTATAAATCTACCATAAAAAAAAACTTTTATAACTAATTTTTTTAAATCCCTGAGGACCCCGTCCCCCGGGGCTCAAATGTAACGTTGCGAACCTAGGACGAGCCCCAAGGTGTCCACGGTCCCAGCCGGCTCCCCACTTCCTGCGGGAGCCGGCATTGCTTTTTGTCACAGAGAGCAGCTTACATACTTCCATTCTTCTTTCAAAGATGATTTCAACAGTTATACATTTTATAAAATAATATAGTACTTCACGCTAAAGGAAAAAAGTCAGCACAATTATGATAGAATAGAAAATAGAAAAAAATACTTCTATAATCAACAAACTCGTAAGCAGAGTACACAGTTTAATTTAAAAGCACCCTACCACAACTAGTTTTTGAAACGCATTGTACAATAAAATGCATCACAAAATAGGCTACATACATGGTGACTGTGTTGTAACGTCACATAGAAAAAAAGAAAGCCGCTCTCAGGCTACCAGGGTAACACAACAACAGTATGTGATGGTAGTGATTTCTTAGTTGCAGGTCTAGTTGTCAGATCGACACACACACACTCCCTCATGTCTGGTATACACCCACACCACACCCATCTAGTACATTCGTCACTACACACGTGACCCGATGTATAAAAAAGACGGAGCGCACGTGTTGTTCGCCATTTTAGAGTTGTTCCCAAAGCACCGAACAAGGGGCCCACTACTACATACGTGGCCTCTGTGGTCACTTAGTTAGTGGTGCCCGAAGCACTGAGCTGGTGAAGAACCTGCGATGATGATGATGGGAGCACGAGTATGTCGTTAGCCATAGAGATATCAAGACTCGGCACCACGTATGAGACTTCTTTGTTGGAGATCGGGTCTACATCATGCAGAAGGTGTCTTATCCACGAAAATGTGAGCAGTGAGGCTTGAGTACGCATCGGAGGGAATCACAGGGTTGTAGCAGACTAGATACAAAAACGCGACTTAGTATTTTTGAGGAACACACTCCTATATAGTGTATTAATTTACATGCATACATTTTTTTCCCAATAGCAGTAACGATTTTATAATCGCTGAAATGTCCGGAATATTACCAATACAAACAGTTCGTAGAAATGTGACAGTGAACGTGTATAAAAGCGCAATGTTATCTAACTCAAAATTAATATGGTAACAATTAACAGTCAGTCAGTCAATAAAGCTTTATTCCGGCAATTACCAATCATAACATCTTTCTTTTTATGTCTTTTAGATGTAGAGCTTCACGATGGATTATGTAAGAAGTACAACGGCAATGGCACAAGGTGAGCAAAGAAGCGTGTTTCCGAAAGAACTACAAGTTATCTGAGAAAGGAGAGAATGTGTAGTATGCAGCAGGCGTGCAAAAAACACATTGGGTTAACAGGGCTTCAGCTAAGATAAGATAGCTTCCTGGGCCCACACAGTCGCACCTGAGTACTTCACAGGTCTTTTAAAGACATTTTGCTTGTTAATGAGACTTTGATGTCCCGCCTTACAGCTGCTGCAGCTCCACTATTCTTTTTCCTTGAAGTTAAGCCCCCCCGCAAGGAGCTTGTAAATCTGCGTCTGACTTTTCAAGAAAAAATCTCAACTCCAGACTCTGCGAAACAGTTTCAATGTTGTTTTCTCTCTCTTTCTCTCTCTCACTCTTTATGACATAATTTCTCTTTCTCTTTTAAAGTTATAGACACTGCTGTCTACTTTGACGTGTAGAAGCAAAGGTGTCTTCAAGTTGTGAACTCTGGTGGCCGCAGTGTTTGACCGCACTAAATATACAAGGTAAGCACAGCGTCCTAGATATACAATCCCTCCATTGCAATGCATTAGAAATAAGTCGGCGTATTTACAATCCCGTTGTGCACTTTTGTGTCAGTAACGCAGTAGGCACTTCCATATAGACACCAATTGAACGCGGGACTATAACAGAAGTGAAATGTACTACGCACACTGCATACGTAAAATCGTACTGTTACCTTCACTTGTAATACTTCACCCTATTTAGTCACATCTACATAACTTTAAACCCTTTTTTTTTCTTTTTCCTTTTGCAGATTACCTACTCAACGTCTTTTGGAGTCCACATCAAAATTTGTTTTTAATACTGTTTTATTAAAGTTTTTTTTTATAGATGTTTATTAAATTATCTTTAAGTTACCTTTACAGTTATTGTTGTTTTAATAAAAGTTAATAAAAAAAACTATATACTTGTTGTATTTGGGTGAGGGGGACGGTCCACAACTAAAATATTTTTAATTTGAAATACTATAGTACGATGTTTGACAGTAGGGTTGAAAAGTACTAGCTGTACAATAACTTATACTTTCTCTGGATGGACTACAACATAGAAAAGAAAACAAAGTAAAACAAAAAAAATGTGTACCACATTTACAAACCTCTTGCAATAATTTCACGTGCAAACCTACCCCCCTACAAAATTAACTTTGTGGGCCTCAATGACGCCCCTCAAACCACGAAAACGACCACCACCCGGAGATTTCTATATAGTGTGAGGGAGGCTGCGTGGCCCACCGCCTGATGCCCTGGAGACCGCCACACCCAGACCCGGTTTCTACAGTGTCCTGGGGGGAAACAACTATTACAACGCGATCATAAGCACGCGTGATCGTCACCATGAAGCCATTAGCACACATGTTTATGTTTATGTTTATGATATTTATAAAGCGCGTACAATTACCCATGGGCGTCTCGGCGCTAAAAATGCATTGTTGTCTCACCCTGATCGAGGAAAAAAGAGATGTGGCTTACTGACACATATGGCTTTACCATGCATGCTTTTACAACTACTATACATTTACCATGCATGATAAAGGCATAAGCATGATAATGGCTTTGTGGAGACGGACACGCGTTGTAATGGCTGTGGCTTATGTGCTTCAAATTAGTTTTTAGGTATGCGTGTGACCAAATCTGATAATATCGGAGGCCAAGGACAAACACCGTGGTGTCTGTGGCAGGAAATCTCATGGATTTACTTTTCAAATAAATGTAGATAGAATATGATTATTAATATATTACAAAAGTATAGCAGCGGATGACACACACAGCCCGGGAAAAGAAAGCGCAAATTTAATACCTGAAGGGAAGACAGCTTTGCTTGGCAAACTTGAAGGTACACAAAAAAATGGAAAGTTTTACATACTATCATAGAAATATAGCTCTTTTTTTAACCAGTAAAGTTAGTTCTCAAAAAGAACAGGTTTTTTTTAGCCGCAATGCCCCCACAATCCCAGACGGCTCCCCACGTCCATACTTCAAAATAAAACCCCAGGGGGTGCCTTTCCCCGGGTCTCAGAGTGCCTTACAAGCCCCCCATTATGGAAAAAAAATTCACCCAGGATTTAGCGGGGGCTAATTAAGAATAAAACAGTCTTCTAGTTTTTTCCTTTTCCACCATGTACGCGTACAATACGCATACCCCGCGATTTTTTTATTCAAAAAATAATTTTGGACCTAAAGATTCATGTGGGACCCCCTGAGCAGGCCTAGGGGGTCAACATGTTTCTATCCTGCCCCCTTTCCTTATTTCTCTAATTTGTTTTACTGTTTTCTTGTGACTCGTTTCTAGCAATGCACAAGATGGCTGCCAACACTTCCTGGTTTAGGGTGTTGACAGACAGATTACAGCCATTCAGCATGCAGTGTGTGCTCGTAATTGTACGGATTTCCACACGCATGCAGTACTTCGCCTCTAGATATCGCTATGATTTTACTTTTAATTTTCTCAGAAACAACTGAATGGATTTACACGATTTAACAAAAAGCACAATCTGCGAACCTAACTCTACCTCTCTTCCAAATTTGGTGTAATTCCGTTCAGCCGTTCGGGCTGTAGCCCTGGCTAAATGTCCCTATGGAAAATTGCATGGAAAAATACGGAGTACCATTTTCGAAACCATAGACACACCAACACCAGTTACTACATACTCACTCACTGATTCATATGACTACACACACACATCCAATCATTCACCCATACAGTCACTCATACATACAGTCACTCATCAATACCGCGCTATCATTTGCACACATACACCTAATCAGACACTCACACATCACAGTTTGGAGTTTGCAGAGTGGTGGAGGAAGGGGGTGTGGTCACCAACAAGATGCCAGATTATTATTTTTATTTTTTTAACAAGGGGGGCTGTGTGGCCCCCCTTTTTGACTTTTATGGGCCCTAGGGAACCCATCCCTCAGGTCCTGACCCTATTTAATTTTTTTTTTGTTAAGCGTGGTCCCCCTCCCGAGGCCAATTTTGGCCCGGGGACTCCATCCCCAGGGCATGGTCACACTTTCTTTATTTTTAAAAATATTTATTTATATGGAGGGGGGGCCGCGTGCCCCCTTCCTCAGGGCAATTATGGCCCCGGGCACCCCATCCCCGGGGTCCATAATTGTTTCAGAGGCGGGTGGGCCATGTGGCCCCCTCCTGGGCCACTTTTGGCCCCGGGGACCTCAGTGATTGGGACCGTGGTGGGGCATCAATGCCCCCACGTTCCAGCCGGCTCCCCGCCTCCCCGCCTCTTGCGGAAGCCGGCATTGCTTTTGAGCATGGGGAGCTGCTAACATGCAGCTCCCCTTGCCCAAAAGCAATCTGTTTTGCTTTATTGAAGGAGAGGGAGCCGCACGGCTCCAACTCTGCCAGCAATTGGCAATATCCCGGGGTTCAGCACCCCGGGACATTGCAGGAGCCGGCCCTGCCTGGGGGGTGGCGGTCTCCAGAGCCATCGAGGGCTCCTGGAGGGGGCCGCCTGGCCCCTCTTCCTTCATTTTACCCCCACACATTATTTTTTAAAGCCAAGCCCCACGGAGGTGGCAGTCCCTGGGGCTTGACCCTAATCATTAAAAAAGCCCCAGGGAGGCGGCGGTCCCCGGGGCTTGAGGGGGCCCGCTAGGTGCCCCCACCCTAATTATTAAAAAAGCCCCGTTGAGGTGGCGGTCCCCAGGGGTGCGGGGGGCCATTTCTCCCAGACATCATTAATAAAGCTCCAGTAAGATCGCGGTCCACGGGGGCCTCCGTGGCCCCCGCCACATAATAAGGCGTGCCCCCAGGACCTGGCCCACCTGGGTGCTTACATTTTTTCTCAGCCGGATACGCAACCCCAGCTCGAATTCGGCTGATTTGTTTTTAAAATAATGCTTTTTTGGGCCCTGGGGGTCCATGTGGGACCCCCTGAGCAGGCCTAGGGGGTCAGGGTGTTTGTACCCTGCCCCATTCTATTGTTGTTTAACCTCTCATAACAATAAAATAGTAATGCACACATTGACTTAAATATACACATTAAAAAAATCACTTACCTTAGACTGCCACTCATTGTTTTGCAGTACATTCTTGTTGTTCTGCTTCACATCCAACTCTCTTGTCCAATCAAGACGCTGCCCTAAAGTGTCCTGATTGGCTGAGGTGGGCTGGCTCCAAGCTTCAAATGGCACTGTAGGCCTGTGCCTGCTCTCCAACCCAGCTGTCCAAGACAGCTGGGTTGGAGAGGTTTGAGTTTTGCATGTCGGTTTGGCCATAGCAAGGTAGCCGTTCAAACCAACATGCACAATGCAAAGTTAAGTGGCCACTCTTCAGTGCTGCCAATGATTAGCAGCAGTAACGCACTGGACCCGCCCTGTCAGAAAGTGTCAAAAAGAAAATGGTAATAAAATCATTTTCTTACCATTTCAGTTTTTATACTTTCTGCTCAGCAGTATTGAGGGGGTCGACACTCCTCCGCTCCCACAGAGGAAGCGCCGTTGTATACTAGTTTAGAATGTGAGACAACATGAAATATAATAGAATGTACTGAAGCACCCTACTACAAAGTTGTAACTCAGAAAATGCAAGGACTACAAAATAGACATGGTTTCTTTTACATTTTGTGATATGATGTGAAATTCTAATAAAATTAAATTTTACTACAAAATAAATATCTTCTTTTGTTCATAGAAAAATATTTGATTGTTCCAACTAAGAAAGTTTTGACATTTAATACCTGGGTTAGTTGATGGAGCATGTTTTATTTTTGTTCCCTGTTGAAATGGATGCACTTTTAGGACTCCTTGGAGCATTTCGTTGAAGCATATAGAAGCACTAGTTTTTGGGAGTGAGACGGGAATTCAGTACTTTCAGAAAATATTTTGGTAATAGAAGGTTAAATGAAACTGGAGGGAAGAGATTCTGAATGTATTTCAGAACCATGTCCATTATGTTCACCGGAACATGGGCAAGCAGATGGCACACTTAGTAGCATGTGAAACATGATGGGCTCTTCTATGATTTAAATGTTATAATGTATTTTAATGTGTAGCACGAAATTCTTCCAAATTTCAAAGTGGGGCAAACGTTTTAATGTGTAGCACAACCGTTCTTCTAAATTTTCATAGGGAGGCACTCAGTGCTTCATATTTTCTTGAACAAATTTGCTCACACGATTTGATCTCTACAGGTACTGAGCTTCAAACCTAGAGTACAGACTCTAATTCGAGACTTCAGAATCCACATTCAGAACTGTGAATATAGAATCATTCATGGGTGGTTTAAAAATGAACAGTTTGTCTTTCAAAATGTGCTGTTTGTGAAACTTGTGAGGTCAGTATTTATTCAGACAGTTCATTCAGAAGGTACTACATTAACTTGATGAGAGATGGGTATCAATAATAGCTTTAATGAATATTACATTTGCTCAATGTCACAAGTATGAGACCATAAGCATCACCTTAAGAGTGGTGTGGCAGTCGTTCTCCGCATTTACTAGACAGATGTGAACAACTGTAACCTTTATATGTACTTAAATACAATTTCAGATTCTACCAAAAGCAGATTCTTTTGTAACTTCAGATAGCCATGAGCTTTTTATGACTCTGTTTCACCTCTTGTCCAACTAACATCCTGCTTATCTATCCATTAGCTGAACCAATGATGCAATCAAATGTCACGCTGCTGAAGGAATTCATTCTCCTTGGATTCTCCGAACTTTCTTCACAGCTGCAGTGTGTGCTTTTCATTGTATTCCTTGTCATATATATCTTGAGCCTGCTGGGAAACAGTATCATCTTTTTTATTGTTACTGTGGATCACACACTTCATACACCCATGTACTATTTCCTAAAAAATCTGTCGCTGATTGAAATTGCTTTTACAACCGTCACTGTCCCAAAACTGCTGACACTTTTAATTGTGAAGGACAAGAGCATTTCCTTTGTGAGCTGTGCTGTCCAGATGTTTTTGTTTCTCTTCCTTGGTACCACAGACTGTCTTCTTCTTGCTGTCATGGCTCTTGATCGCTATGTGGCAATCTGTATGCCTCTCCAGTACATGACTATTATGAGCAGATCTAAATGTGTTCTGTTGGCTTTGACTACCTGGATTGTAGGATTTGTATTTTCAATGTGTCAGACGACGTTCATATTTCATTTACCTTTCTGTAAGTCTCATGACATACACCATTTCTTCTGTGATATTCCACCACTTCTGAGACTATCCTGTGCGGACACTTTTGCTAGAGAAATTGTGACAAATATGGCAGGGGTTACATACCTGCTGTTACCTTTTCTGCTCATTCTGTTTTCCTATGTCTTCATCATCACCAAAATTGTGAAGATGAAATCTACAGAGGGAAAGCACAGAGCTGTGTCCACCTGTACTTCTCATATTACCTCGGTCACCTTGTTTTACGGGGCTGCCATGCTTGCTTATTTGCAGCCAAAGTCAAGCTATGCCCTAGGAAAGGATCGGATATTTGCGGTGTTTTATGCATTTGTTATCCCAATGTTAAACCCTTTCATATACAGTCTAAGAAATGCAGAGGTGAAGGAAGCCATTAGAAAACAGTTATGCTCAAATATATTTCATAAAATGTGAAAACGTTCAAAAGAGAATAGCAGATTAGGTTGATGGAGCAATTAAAATTGATTGTATCATATGTAAAGATCATTTGTAAGGATTTTTAGCAAGTGTTACTGGGCTCAATACGTGACACCAATCACCCCACAAGTAATATATTGTAGATGTAATACCTCATCTAGAGGTTGATGGTACAGAAACAGCTACAAAAGCCGATTCATTTATCAGCTTAACTCGGCAAACGCAACCTTACTTACAGGTAAGTGCATGTTTGATCCACCATTACAGAGATGTCTCTGCTATTGGGAAAGCCTTTTTTACAGGGTTCTTAGTCATGTGCATGGCATTGGCTAGCCCATTGCATGGGCTGTTCCACTGAATTTAGGCAGCCCATCTGACACCATGTCTGTCGGCCTCTTTGCTGTCTACCATGTGCACAACAGAGATCTAGCAGCAGAAAATATTAAAATATCCCCCAAGTACCTCAAATACAGCCAACATGTGTTTTGTCTTAAAGACTTTCTCAAGATTGTAAATTAATAATAGTACAGTACAGTTGCATTATGCGATAGGTACAGCAAAGTTGCATTATGTGATAGGTACAGTACAGTTGCATTATGCAATAGGTACACCGTACCGAAATATTAATAGAATTAATTATATTAGAGATGGGAACGAAGAGCAACAAGTACAAGCATTACAAATTGGTCAAGATAATGTTATTGAGAATCGAATATAGTGTGCCGAGGGCATGCTGCTGTAAAGAATACTATATCACGTATTATTTTACATTGACTGTAGAATAGTACACAAAAAGGTTATGCCAAACTAAGTGGTAAAGAAGAGATTCAGGGCATCATTTATGAGAAGTGTATCATCACTACAACAAAGAAGCGATGCAACACTTCTCAGTGCACCCTTCTTGCGACACCATAGATGCACCGTATTTAAAGTACGGCGCATCATGTCTCAAGGAGGTACAGATACTGACGTGTCTGTGTGCACAAAAGTGGCACATTGCTAGGGTGTGTCTGAAAACAGACGCAACTCCACGAATGTGTCCTTTCACATGGGGCAAACCCCATGTGAAAGGGCCTGCATTACCTTATGCCTGTCATGAGGCAGGCGTAAGGTTTTCACGCAATGGGGTCCTATAAATGATGCACTGATATCTTATAGATTTCAATGCGCCACTTTTAGGAAGTTTAAATGAGGGGTAACACCCACCCTGCATATATTATACCTGACGCAGGTATAATGCAGCACAGGGGTTTACGAAGAGACACGTCTACCTAGATGCGTCAGTTTGTAAATAGGGCGCAACATGGCGCATTGTTTACGCCGCTGGTGCATCACAAAAGTGTTGCAAGGGCTCATAAAAAAGACCCTCAAAGCGCAAGAATAATGATAGACCAGTTATTTGACGACAGTGACCAACTACTTGAGATTGAGTAGACTAGTCCAGCAAATGGAAGGTAGTAAAGTGATGATAATTACTGGTCAGAGAGTGGCATAGGTATTGGAAGAATCATATGTTTTTGTCTAAAATTGTACTCCTTCTGTCAATTTGTCAATTAATGATAAAGTGACCTGCATAAGTAATAAAGTTTCAATGTCTGAAATGATCAGGAATAAAACGCAAACTAGACATTAGGTAAGCATTGGATAATATAATTTTTGGTCTGTCATCAAAGGTTAAATAGAAGTGCGGACAAAACCCAGAGGCAGGTGTGGTGAGAGCACGCAAGTCAGACTGTATATCCCTAGATAATGTAAACAATATACAATACAATAGCATTTGTAAAGCGCAACAGCTACCTCAAACAGAGGTGTCCCGGCACTAGCATGATCCTGCAACAAAGGTATTGGATCTCCAAAACTGAAAGAGTTCACTAGTCCTGGCTAAAGGACCATGTGTCTAGGGTTTTCCTGAATATACCCTGGAGAATGTCCATAAAATCAGTTTTCCAAAAATTAGGCCTAATAGAAATGTTTACGTTCTCTAATCATATTTGGCTAATGGCAAGACTACTTACAAATCACACTATGCTGGTTATTGTCTGGAGGAAAGGTTGAGGGGTGTCTTAAACATGAAAACAGTTGAGCACTATTTGTAAATCTCAACAGTTAAATCTATTGAACAGTATTTGGGATGGACCGACAACACAAAGCACCGGTTTTACCTAACATACTTTAGAGTAAATGTAGTCCATTTTAAAGTTGCTTTCCTAACACAATGTGCTTGGCAGCGTGAGCTACCCCCAGGTCACCGTGTTAATGCCACAAAACCTCTTTATTTTATTTTGTCCATTATATTCAGGCCCAAGAAGCACTTTTATGATTCCATTGTTGCGCAAGGCGTGGATTAAGCATTACCAGTTTGCAAGGAATTCTTACTAATATGAGGCACAATAGACGTGTCCTGCAGTTTTAAGTTTTATTAGAACTAACCCTGGGCAAAGCACTACGCTACGCTTGCCTAGTTTGCGAAGTTTGCGCTACTTCACACTATACAAACTGCATGTAGCACAGTGCAAACACGCGTAGCGCAGCGGACATTTTTTGCTTGCTCGCGGTCCTCTATTTCACGTTGCCGACTGTGAGCAAGCAAAATGACATCCCAGCAAGACTTTTTATTCGTTGGCGAGCATGGAAAATAAACCTCCTGGCAATATTCTCAACGTGGGGAGGTCAGGTTTCTCATTGCGAGTGGTCGCGTATGCTCGAGACCGCTCGCGATGAGAAACTACCAGTCCGCATTGAGAAAGCTGCAGCTCGAGTAAAAATCTACTTGAGCGGCAGAAAACTACACTCACACTGTGCAAGACGTCGTTTTCAATGATTGCACAGTGCCGAATGCTTGTCCTCACTGTGCAATCATTGAAAACGGCATCTTGCAAAGCGCGAACAGGGTACTACGCAGTTCACGTAGTGCTATGCGTAGCTCGCGGAGTGCGCAGTGCACTTCGCATAGCTACGCGTAGCGCTACTTCGCAAACTACGCCAAGCCCATTTAGAACCGCAATCCTGGCCAGAAATCACTATGAGTATGTAACCTTTTAATGGACGCTTAGTCTACACTGGAAACGTTTTAGAATGTCATTTTAAATGTAAAGGTCTTACAGTTTTAGTAACTAAAAATGTATGCGATGCTCAAATGTATTTATGTATATTGTTTTAGATGCTTTTTATGGCCGAAATAAAGATGCTTTGACCTGACCCTGAGTTGAATATAAGAACTGTAGCCTTGCTACTCAAAAGTAGTTGAAGGTGTGTCTATGCAATCCATTCAGACGTGCTAACGGTCTGTGTAGACCGGCACGTAAGACTGACAGGACAAGGAGTTATGAATCAAAAAAGTGAGATATACCAGATAGGTCCGTATAAATAGTCAAGGTCTAACCTGATCATATTGTTGACATAGTCGGCATTATATGAGTGAAGCACAATGTATCAGCAAATAAGACTGATGTTGGAAATGGCCCTTTCTGCAATGTCACCCCGAACCTTTTTGCCTTTCTCCTCCCCTTTTTTTCTAACCTGTCTGTGCACCTTACAACTGCTAACCAGTGCTAAAGTGCTTGTGCTCACTCCCCTAAACATGGTTTGATTGATTTATCCACAAGTAGCAAATTTAATTTACTTATAAGTCCCCACTAAAGTGCACTATATGTGCCCAGAGGCAGTAAATTAAAGGATACTAGTGAGCCTGCAGCACTGGTTATGCCACATTTTTAGGGAGCCCTTTAAACATGTCTCAGGCCTGTCACTGGAGAGCCTGCATGTGCAGTTTACACTGCCATGTCAGCTTGCCTTTTAAAACCCCTTGCCAAGCCTTAAACTGCCTTTTAATACTGATAAATTACCCCAAAGGTTTGCCCTAAGTAGCACATGGGCTGGGTGTTGTGTAATTAAAAAGTAGGACATGCAACTTCACGTTTTGCATGTCCCTGTAGTTAAAAACTTCCAAATAAATTGTTCACTACTGTGAGCACTACCCCTCCCATAGGATCTGCTACCTGCTGCCCTCCTTGCCTGGGTTAGAAGGACTGGACCCACATCACGTGAACCCAGAAGCTTAATGACTTGCCCTAAACTTGAAGTCACACACACATAAAAATCTTCCATCTCACCTGCTACTGCGCCTGGAGTCTGCCATCTGTGAGTGTGAAGTGGCAAGTGGTGCCAACTCAGTCCGGGACCCTTGGAAGTGGGCTTGAAGTGCTGTTCCAGCAGAATCCATGAATCATTCTCAACGCAAGAACCAGTGCATCACCTCCACTGCAGATGCATCACCACCATTGTGAGGATCGATTCCGAAGCATCACCGGCTGCACTTTGCATCAACTCAGCACAGTTGCACTAGTCGAAACCAAAGCATTGTCCACCGGTATGGAAGGACGTCAATACATCACCTTACCAGCACCCTGTATCTTATATTTGACGTAAATAAGGGACTTAACAGTGGGTCAACTCTGGTCCCTCTATCTTACCTGAGCTCCATTGTGGTGAGCATAAACTTTTGGATTTAATTAGGTCTGGTGCAACCAGGTAGCCCAGGTGGGCGCTTTATGTTTCTAAGCACTAGATTTCATTACATTGTTTATAAATTCATAATTCTGTTTCTGCTTATTGGATTTTTGTCGTTTTGATCTTGCGTTTATTAAATTAACCTTTCTTGTTCTAACTAGGTGTTGTATCTTTATACGAGGTGTTTTCACTATTTTACTGTTTGAGATGTTGCACAAATATTTTACATATTGCCTCTTAAGTTAAGCCTGACTGCTCTGTGCCAAACCCCGGGAACGAGTGGAGCACAGGTTAATTTAGTGTTTGTTTGTGACTTAACCTGACTAGGACTGTGGTTCTTGCTTGGGCAGGGTAAATATCTCTGCCAGCCAGAAACCTAATTTTTAACATTGGTGATCAGCGGTGAGGAAAATAATCTCATGCCTTGTACTGTGGCAATGCCTTGTACTGTGGCTCTGCTCGATATTGGTTAACGAGGTTAAAGGTTGTGCAAGACTTTGGTGGAACTACATTGTCTACTGGTGGAGCAACGGGTGCAGTTCATGGCAAATGCATTCTGCACAGAGCACTCAACAACAAAGGCCCTTCATTGCTAAAACCTTATGCCTCCCTATACATTCCATGAAGGCTTCTCATATCATCCTCTGCACAGTGGCTGAATGTTCCCCATACTCCCATATCTACATAGGGAGGTCGCTCAATGGCCAACATGGTCTCCAAACTTTGGAACACCCTTCCGATGGAGTTACGCTGACTGGACCATGAACTCCCATTTTGTAAGGCCCTTACTATTTAGGATCCAGTACCTCCCTTCCCATGACTGATTAGGAAATACTCCCTCCTTTCCCGCAGCGGAGTTGCTAGTGTGGTGTTGGTTCTAGCAATGAGAGGCCTTAAGGTAGCCATGGCCTTTACAAGAACTACAGAATAGAATACAACTTGTGTTTGTGCAGTGCCATACAGTAATTTGGTGTACATTATTATTCCATACCTAAGACCAATTTGAGTCAATTCTCCTTGATTGGGATTTTTTATTTTTCCAAATTTTTCTTCTCTCAGCCTGCTTGTTGGATTTGAGGTTTCACCTGCAAGGGTGAACTATGAACTACCAAACTGGAGAGCAACACAGTATCCCAGCTCAAGGGGTTCTGTCAGGAGAAGGGGTTGCCTGTTGAGAGGAGCATCAAATAACCAGAGCTCCAAAACACTACGTGCAGAGGCCCATCAATGCCCACAGGCAATGAGAGGGGTAAGGAGCTAGATGATGAGAAAGGTTTGGCCAAAAGTTACAGGCAGGTCTCAGACTGCTACCTATGGAGAAGGGGGTCAACATGCTTCCAAGATTGGAAATTCCACCTCAGACAGGGCGCAGTGGGTCATCAAGGAGCCTGCCCCCAGTTATGTGGTGGGTGGTAACATTGATAAGAGGTACTCAGCATATGAAGTGGCTCCAAGGGTGCACAAGGTTCCTGAGGAGTAATGAGGAGAGTAGCTTGTGGGGGTGAAGTGCACAGTGGGGAAGGACACTCTCCTAACACTTAAGGTGGAAGACCTGACACAATACACTCCCCAGAAAATCATACTGATCAATATGTTTGGGTTGACACATGAGCGGTATAGACAGAAGCTTAAAGGCAGCCACAAACATCCCTTAAATGTCTGGGTGTACTTCCTATATTCCAGCAAGGCACTGAAGGGCTAGATGAGAGGCAGCAAGGATGAACATTATACTGAGCTGTACACCCTGGATGAACGCCTCCTCAGCGCCCGACATCGCCATCGCCATCCTGGACGGCTACAAGATCATCCGGAGGGACCGCGTCAACCAGACAGGAGGAGGCATCGCCATCATCCACAGGAACACCATCCGCATCACGACCAACACCGACGACACCCTCGCACCCGCCGAACACCTGCACTTCCAGATCCACGTCAACCCCAAGACCACCCTCAGAGGCACCCTCATCTACAGACCCCCGGGACCACGCACACAATTCAGCGAGGACATCGCCGACTTCGTCAGCCCGCTCGCCCTCCCCTCAGCCGACTACATCCTCCTCGGAGACCTCAACTTCCACCTGGAGAACAACAACGACCGCAACACCACCACCCTGCTGGACAACCTCGCCAACCTCGGACTCAAGCAACTGGTGACCACCCCCACCAACTACACCGGACACACACTCGACCCGATCTTCTCCTCCAGCAAGGACATCGCCTTCAGCCACGCCACGGGACTCCAATGGACGGACCACAGCTGCGTCCATTTCAGCTACAGAAGGACCACGCTCCACCATCACCAGCAACAGGCTCCCCGCAGAAGCTGGAACAAGATCACTGCAGACCAGCTCACTACTTCCCTGAGCAAGAACCCTCCCACCAGCACAACGAACCCCAGCCAAGCGGCCACCAACCTCACGAAATGGATCAGCAACTGCGCAGACGACCTCGCCCCTCTGAAGACCCAGCCGAGCAGACCCGGCAGCAAGAAAGCCCCATGGTTTAACGACGAACTCAAAAGC
Organism: Lissotriton helveticus; assembly: GCF_964261635.1. Taxonomy (NCBI): domain Eukaryota; kingdom Metazoa; phylum Chordata; class Amphibia; order Caudata; family Salamandridae; genus Lissotriton; species Lissotriton helveticus. Next base: position 1,706,896,776 of record NC_136065.1, on the reverse strand, counting down.
TCCAAGAAGAACTGCAGAGCACTCGAGAAAACCTGGCGCAGAGACCAAACACCGGACAACATGACTGCCCTCAAGCTCGCCACCCGAAAACACCACCAGCTGATCCGCGCCACCAAGAAAACCGCATTCAAGGAACGACTGGACAACAACGCACACAACAGCAAGGAACTCTTCAACATCGTGAAAGAGCTCTCCAACCCCAACGCCGGAAACAACGACATCACCCCTTCGCAAGACCTCTGCAACTCCCTCGCCTCCTACTTCCACAACAAGATCGCGGACATACACAACAGCTTCAGCACTCAACCAACGCACGCCACGACTGAACCGCCGCCCCCCACCACCACCCTCCGCGCCTGGACCCCGATCAGCACCGAAGACACCATCCGCACGATGAACTCCATCCACTCCGGATCGCCGACCGACCCCTGCCCTCACCACGTCTTCAACAAGGCCGACGCTGTCATCGCACCCCACCTGCGGGACATCATCAACACCTCCTTCGACATCGCCACCTTCCCGGAGAGCTGGAAGCACGCCGAACTCAGCGCTCTACTCAAGAAACCACCAGCAGACCCTACCAACCTCAAGAACTACCGTCCCATCTCGCTGCTCCCATTTCCGGCCAAAGTCATCGAGAAGACCGTCAACAAGCAACTGGCCGCCTTTTCTCGAGACGAACGGCTCCCTCGACCACTCGCAGTCTGGCTTCCGGGCCAACCACAGCACCGAGACCGCCCTGATCGCAGCTACAGATGACATCCGAGCCCTGCTCGACAACGGAGAAACAGCGGCCCTCATCCTCCTGGACCTCTCCGCGGCCTTCGACACTGTCTGCCACCGCACCCTAGTACAGCGCCTCAGCAACGTCGGAATCCAGGAGAAGGCACTGGAGTGGATCACCTCCTTCCTCGCCGGAAGGACACAGAGAGTCCGCCTCCCCCCGTTTGTGGTGTTGGGTTCAAATCAGGCCTACATACTCTGATAAACTCTCGAACGCCTTAGTATAGAAGTTGGCACGGACACTGGAAAAGGTAAAAGACAAGTTTATTAAGACCCCATGGGGTGGTGATACATTCCTACAGCACCCTTCGGCAATGTAAGAAGTAGCACACCGAACATCGGTGCGCGACCTCTTTTATATAGTTTAATAGCAATAAAAAGATAGGCGGTTACAAGTTACACATTTTAGGTACATATAAGGTCATTTTTGGAACACAGCCAGCACGTGGGAGGAGTTCAACGGCACTGGTCAGTTAGTGTGAACATTCCTAAAGAGTGACCAGTTGATGCATAGTGCGCATGTGCGCTTGACCAGTACTAAAAATAGCCTGTTGCCGAGCAGAATAGTGACCATGGGTATCGAGAAAGGACGAAAGGGCACACTGACCACGAGGCAGCGTGTTCATAGGAAACGGAAGTCAGAGGGATTCAAAATGGCCCCCGTTCGTTTTGGTCAAGTTAACAGAAAAGACCGTGTAGCTGTGCTAAACGCTAACTCAGGAGCTGCCAAAACACGACAGACGGCCCTTTTAGCGTTTAGCAAAAGCTACCTCATAGTGGACGTAGTCAGAATGTTCATCCTCAATGTTAATAGCCATTATTTTCAATACTTCATCATTGATCAGTTTCTCTTGCTTATCAATAGCTCGTTTGGACGGAATACAGGCTGTGATACATACAGAACATAATGTAGGGCCACATTGAATACATAGACAAAGGAAAAATATTACTCCAATAAAAACACAGAGAATCGTTAATAATTTCCAACCCCAAGTACTAAGCAGGGTCCAGAACCAACCAGAAAAGGTCCATGTTCCATTTTCTGGGTGGATCTCAGCAGCTATCTTATGTAATTTTGTAATCGAATCATATACAGAAGGTGAGTTATCTGGTACGTACACGCAACAACTACTTCCGATGACGCGGCATGCTCCACCTCTATCAGCTAGTATCACATCTAGAACCATTCGATTCTGGAGCGCCACAATTCTGGTAATTTGCAATTCCTCAGTAATATTCCCTAAAGCGGAGGCAGTTTCGTTAGCGACTGCTTCCACCACACGCGTAAGCCGCCTTATCTTCCTGCTATTCAGTGCAGCTCCTACGAATGAGAATAACCCCAAATTGAAATCTACATATTGTTGTAAAGTGGTATCAGTCTGGTCTATTTCATCAAGATCTACTGTTCGTTTGACCCTGTTTAGTATGAAATCATGGTACAGAACGTAATCATTGTGGTACATGGGAGGAGCAATAAATACAGGTGGTAATACAAAAGCTATATAACACGTTCCCAACCATCCCAATGGTAGACGATGGTATCCCTTATTTCCACAAATGAAATATGTGTTATGTGAAGCTACAAATGCAATTCCACTTGGTGTATCAAAGGTAAGTGTAATATTACATTCACTGCGGCCTACAGGGATTGTACCTTTATTTCTAATACACAAATCTGCTTTTGTATCAATGACTGTTATCATATGCGAGCTCGTCACATGTATAAGTCTTTGATTCGTATATACACGAGGTGTAGAAACATTGTCCGGACGGTACTCTTCCCATTCAAACTTAGTTCCTTCAGCGTGTGGATAGCCGTTTTTGTCGTTATAACATATTTTATTCAACCGAAAAAGTAGTCCACCTTTCGTTGGCCATCGCAGAGTAAAAAGAAGAGTGTACCAAGCATGACAAGAACCATTATGAGAAAACGGGAGAGGAATGAGTGGTGTTCCTCCCTTCTTCTGATGTCCGGGCAACATTCCACATACCCAACAATTGGACGTGTTAGTCATGTTATGAGTATGATGCAAAATCTTAATAAAGCTGTTATTCAAATAAGTCTGCCTATGTCTTTCTTCGTGAAAAGGCAGAGTGAAATGAAAATGTTCAGATGGACTTGGAGTGGTGGGCAGCAAATGTTCTCGTACAGGAAACAACAGTTCTATAGTCCAAGCTAATACTGCGATCACCACTACGGTCAAGACAAACAAAACAACACCAAGAATTCTCCCTCTTCGTGTCGAAGGAGATGCCATAGTTCACAAAACAATACTCTTCAAGAAAACAACACTAAGCGGGAAAAATAAAAACGATGGTTCTGAACCGAGGCTGCCGTTGATTTGTTCTCCGGGATTCAAGACGGGTGTCGCTACACTGGGCAGAACTGATCCCCCCCCCTTGATATTCCCGGCTTCCGTTTCACAAACCTCAGAGCGGTTACCAACCAGTTTCAAAAACACAAAAGGAATCTTATTTCCTGGGGCGTAGATTGTACTTCACTTTATCAGAAACAACGTGGTCCGGGAAGGCTCCCTCCAATTCATCAGGCGTGACAGCTGGGCTCTTTTCTGTATCCAAAATCTTTCTGTAGTCGGATAGCACCACAGGGCTCACCAGATCCGGAGAGACACGTCGGCAGTGCGTTGAATGTATCCCCCGCTTCTTGTTAGTGACTCTCACAGCAGTTCGCGTAGCCAGCAGCACTTGCTCAGGGCCATGCCATCTCGGTTCCAAACTGCTGGATCGTTCAAATACTTTGACCATCACGTGGTCCCCAGGGCGGAGATCGTGAGCCTCACCAGTGGAGTTATCAGGGAGCGCCTCTCGAACCTGTTGATGGATAGAAAGCAAATCATTTGTTAATCGTGCCAGATAATCGTTCATCATTATACAAGGCATATCATGTATCAAACGAGGTTTTGGAACTCCCCAAATATTCATAGGCCTTCCAAACACCACTTCGTAGGGTGTGAGGCCAGATCGAGAATGTGGCACTGACCGAATGGACAGCAATGCCAGAGGCAAAGCGTCCGGCCATTTCAGAGATGTAGATGCCACTATCTTTGCTAGCTTCAGCTTCAGAGTTGCATTGTATCGTTCTACTAAACCTGCTGATTGCGGATGAAAGACAGCATGGAATCGTTGCTTGATTCCCAATCCTTTCAGGACGTATTCCACTACTTTTCCAATGAAATGAGGGCCATTATCACTCCACATAAGTTTACAAACACCGTAGCGCGGGAAGTACTCCTTGAGTAACACCTTAGCTGTTGTCAATGCTGTATTGTCTTTCGTAGGGTAAGCCTCAATCCATTTGCTGAAGGCACACACCACCACTAGAACATACTTGAGATTATTACAGCGTTCCAGCTGGATGTAATCCATTTGTAGTACTTCGAATGGTGCAGTAGGTGGAACAAACCCTCCTTTAGGAGTATGAGTCCCTTGTCCAGGATTGTGCTGCAAACATATCAGACAGGTCTGCACTACTCTCTTAGCCGTGCTAGCAATGTCAGCATTTTCCCAAACTCGTGTAAGCAATTTAGTAATTGCGAGAGCTCCAATGTGTGCCAGCCCGTGTGTCATTTGCACCATTGTTTGTAAATAGGCCATGGGTAGTTTCCATCTCTCCATATCTTTACTACGCCAGCAACCCTCATCATCCAATACTCCTTCAGTGGCCCATTTCATACGTTCTGCCTCAGATGCTGACTTCTGTATATCTAGTATTTCTTCTCTAGCATCATGCCACCGCTCAGCTTGTGACTTCACCACATACATGGGGAAATTATTTTGCAGCATAGCGGTCTCTCTCGCAATGCGGTCTGCGAAAGCATTGCCTTGCCCTATTTTGTCCGTCACCTTTTTGTGTGCACTACACTTGACTATTGCAACTTTCTTTGGGCATAACAGTGCATTCAGGAGATCGCGTACCAACTCTCCATGCATGATGTGTACTCCGTGTGAAGTCAGGAATCCTCGTTCCTTCCAAAGTAGGCCAAAATCATGCACTACTCCAAAAGCGTAACGACTATCCGTGTAAATGTTCACACATAGCTCAGCACTTAACTCACATGCTTTCGTTAAGGCTATCAATTCAGCTGCTTGAGCCGATTTCTGGGGTATTCGTGCTGCTTCTACCACGGTCTTAAGTGTGGTGATCGCATAAGCTGCGGAAGTCGTACCATCTGGTAACCTCACACACGATCCATCAACCCACAGTTCCCCATCTACATCTGGAAATGGCGTATCCTGTAAATCGATACGACCCTTTGTCTGTTCCTCAGTCAGAAAAACACAATCATGTTGTTCTTCCTTCTGGGTCTCAGCAACAGGATCCGGCAGTAAAGTAGCAGGATTTAGTGTCGCACATCGCTTTAGTGTGATGTGCGGCGCCAACAATGTTAGCTCATATCCTGTCAAACGGGCACTGGTTAGATGCTGCGTTTTTGTTTGATTCAGTAACGCATCTACCGCATGGGGAACTAGCACCAACAATTTGTGTGACAAAACTATTCCCTCACTTTGTCGTATCGCAACTGCTGTTGCTGCAACTGCTCGAAAACATCCAGGCAATCCTCGAGCCACAGGGTCGAGTACCGCCGAGAAGTATGCACAAGGCCTCTGTTTGTCTCCGTGTGTCTGCACTAACATTGACAATGCGCACCCATCCTTCTCGTGTACATATAATGTAAAGATCTTCGTGTAATCAGGTGTACCCAACACTGGTGCAGAACAAAGAGCTTGTCTCAATTGCTCAAAAGCATTCTGACATTCATCGAATCGGTGTATCTTTAGACAACAATGCCAACAATGGTTTAACGATATGTGAAAAACCCAATATCCATTGCCTACAAAAAGACGTCAAACCTATAAAGGCGCGAACATCCTTCTGAGTGCGAGGGACTGGAGTATCTAGGATTGCTTGAATTCGATCTGGTGTCAATGCACGGCCCTCCTTAGACAAAAGATGACCGAGGTAGGTCACCTTTGGTCTACAATATTGTAGCTTTTTCTTCGAAACTTTATGATTATGTTGGGCCAGGAAGGAAAGCAAAGAAAAGGTACTCTTCTCACATTGTTCTGGCGTGTCTGCAGCAAGTAAGATATCGTCTACATATTGAATGAGAACCACTCCCTCTTGTAAGTCAAAGGAATCAAGCTGTCTTTTTAATGCCTGACTATAAATGCTAGGACTTTCAGTATAGCCTTGAGGAATTCGACAGAATCTGTACGATTTATTATTTAATGTAAAGCCGAATAGATATCGACTGTCAGGATGTACAGGGATCGAAAAGAAGGCATTCTTCAAATCGATGACTGTAAAAGTAGTTGCCGTCGATGGAACCAACGTAAGCAACGTGGTGATGTCAGACACCACCGGGTACTGAGGCACTACTATCTTGTTTATTTCCCTCAAATCAATAATGAAACGGTAAACCTTAGCATCTGTATCTCTTTTAAGAATCGGTAAAATTGGGCTATTGCAAACATTGTAGGGGACTTCCTCAACTACTCCTGCCAAAATCAAATCGTTCACAATGTGCATCAAAGCAAGTTCTCCTTCTCTGGAAATCTTATATTGTGGGACACGTGGTAGAGATACTCCCTCCTTTACAGTAATACGTACTGGAGGGATTAACATCTGCCCCACATCCGTGTCAGAAGTGGCCCACAACGTGTTTGGTAAGGAGGCCAATACTTCAGATTCATGGAGAAAACACACTCGCTCAAAGTCTGGGTAATTCTCATTCAACACAACTCGCACTCCTTCTGGGGCACAGCGAATAGTAGCTCGAAAGTGTTTTAACATATCGAGTCCAATAATATTATCTGGTGTATTTGGAGACAACAAAAAGGGACATGGGGCAGCAAATTTATTAACATGAAATGCAACTGGTTGAGACAATGGGCTAGAAGTAGGTGTTCCATCGAACCCTATTGCTGTAATTACCTCGCCAGACAGGGGAGCCCTTGGAACCAAGTATTTGGACAAAGCGCTACGAGTAGCTCCTGTATCGACCAGAAATTGATCAGTGGAACCCAGAACATGTGCTTCTATGTATGGACCCCTTTGATCAACTGGTACCTCAACCGATTCCACACCCCATCCTACGCAATCCTATGCATAATGCTCATCCCGTGGTTCAGCAGGACCACCCTCATTTATCTGATATTGATTGCGGTTATCAAACGTATTATAATCAGACTGACCACGACCCCTTGCTCCATATCCTCCACGATCATTCGTACCATAGCCTCCTCGATCATTCGTGCCATAACCTCCTCTTGACCCTCCATAATAATTCCTAGACCTTCCACTTCCTCGTCCCCTCAAATTACGCTGCTCTCGAAACACCGGACAGTCTGCAATCCAATGCCCAAACTGTTTGCAGTATGCACATTGATTCACAGAAATGTCAGAACGAGGGGGAGGAGCATTACTGTATGATCCTCGCCCTCCTCTGTTATTTCCTCTCGTAGCCTGAACCTGGGCTAACATTACCTTCGTCTTCAAATCCTTTGCTTTCTTTTCACTACTTTCTTTTGCCTCTAATTCCTGTCTTTCATAATATTGAGCCATAGTCAATAAAGAAGCAGGGGTTGCTGTTGTCCATGAACTTTCACTTGCTTTCAATCGTTTCGCAATCTCCGGTAGGAGATTAGCCACATACTTATCAACGAATAAATGCCTGCCAGTATCTTCTGTCAATAATTGACCACTGTAATCATGGAACGCTTCCTCGAAGCGAGAGAAAAAATCGGAAACTGATTCATCCGCTTTCTGCTTACAAGAGGCTAATATAGTCCAATCAATCTTTTTAGCGGGAGCAAGAGTCTTTAGTTTTGTTAGTATGGCCCCTGGAAGGTCTAATATTAATTGACACGGCTTACATGCTGGTTCTCTATCTAAATCAGCCTGAACAAGATCTTTCCAAGTGGCCCCGAGAGTCGTGAGGTCATCAAACCTACGAATCGCTCTCCACATATCAGGGGGCAATATCAACCCGAAAAATAGATCAATATCAACTAACGTCATGATACATGAAGAAATTGCACTTTCAACATTTTCATAAAAAGCCGCAGGGTTTTTACGGGGATCAGGTAAAGCATTCTTAAGCGCCATGACATCTGCTCTATTCCAAGGCGTATAAACCCAATTATATACAAAATACCCTTTCGCGTCTTTGGATCTTTTATCATCATCTGTGCCATCCCCTTTATGAGGGACATATAAAGGCGCAGCTTCTCGCATAGGTCTAACATTAATCGCAGCGATCTTATCTGTTTCAAAGATAGGGCATTCTTTGGATATCCCCGTCGCTCCGGACGTAGACGAATTCTTCGACTTTTCCAACTCCCGTAGTCGTGTCGCCTCATTACGCAGTTCAATCAAACGCTTGAAGAAGTCGTCCGCATCTGAAAGAACAAAAAGACCTTTACGAAAATTCTCACGACCCTTGGATATCTCCTTTGGTTCTAACTCGAGAGAATATTTTCTATACCGCTCAACAACTTCATCTCCAAAATGATCTAAAAAATACAGTCGTTCCTTATCAGGCCACTGTTCCATTTGTTCAGTAACGTCAGAAACAGTAACAGTATTAATATTTAGTTTTCGTGCAAATGAACGTAATTCCGCAGCTCGTTCCGCATGTAACCTGGTACGCTGTGTTCGATCACTATCCTCGTCCGAGTCCTCGTTCGGAGCCGTAGGTACGACGTACGGAGGCGGACAACGATCTAGTAATGAAAAATCATCTGTTTCATTAGTAAGGACTGGATAAAGAGGACGCCTGATAGGGAATTGACCATTAACCTGTAAATTGCGTTCTCGTCTCTCCCTCACTTTCTTTTCCTGTAATTCCTTCTCCTGTAGCTGTAAAGCTTTGTCATGTGCAGCCTTCCGCTGCACTTTCTCCGCCAAGGCTTCCTCACGCTTCGCTCGTTCACGCACCTCTTTCTCCCACATACGCACACAATCAAACATATCTTGTCTAGACCTTCGCTGAAACAAACACTGCTCTACATACTGTACCTTTCGAAGGTCAAACGACCCATATAGCGGCCACTGTAATTCACGATCAGTCTTAGTATACTTATGCCATAATGTACTATACATTATAGGTGGAATACCGAATTTGACATACATTTCACGATTTGGAGTCCCCTCTGGGGGAGCCGGCTGCTTTTCACTTAATCGATAATTGGTACCATTTTCAGAACAGCACATCCTACGGAGTGTGCTAAAAACAGGCATGTTCCAAAAAGTACCACGAAAATGTGATACTACAAAAATGTCACCTAACGCGGTGTACCGTTCAAATCAAATAAATCAGAGAAATATCCCTACATGCCTGCCTATGTGAGGTGCACTTCACATATTCAAATTCAAATTCAAAGATTCAAAACGTCAGCTAACAAATTTCAAATTCAAATTCAAAGTTTCAAAAAGCCACAGTAAGTGTCAGTAGACTACCTCACCGCTCAAAAGCTTACCAAATATTTTCAAACGTCCAAAGTCCAACTGCCAAGTTCTGTGGTCAAATCAGCCAAAACGGCCCATCACGACAATCCAACATCAGAATCTCAGTCGAGGACCGGCGCCACCTGGAAGGTCAGATCGGAAGGAAGGGAAAACACACCGTGGGTGCCAAGACTCGGGTCACTCAGTGGCAGCGTACGCGTCCATGGCGAGTTTCCTGACCTTCGTCACGACCTCTCCTTCGGGCATCCGAGTCGCCGATGAGTCCCTTCGTGGTCGCCAATTGTGGTGTTGGGTTCAAATCAGGCCTACATACTCTGATAAACTCTCGAACGCCTTAGTATAGAAGTTGGCACGGACACTGGAAAAGGTAAAAGACAAGTTTATTAAGACCCCATGGGGTGGTGATACATTCCTACAGCACCCTTCGGCAATGTAAGAAGTAGCACACCGAACATCGGTGCGCGACCTCTTTTATATAGTTTAATAGCAATAAAAAGATAGGCGGTTACAAGTTACACATTTTAGGTACATATAAGGTCATTTTTGGAACACAGCCAGCACGTGGGAGGAGTTCAACGGCACAGGTCAGTTAGTGTGAACATTCCTAAAGAGTGACCAGTTGATGCATAGTGCGCATGTGCGCTTGACCAGTACTAAAAATAGCCTGTTGCCGAGCAGAATAGTGACCATGGGTATCGAGAAAGGACGAAAGGGCACACTGACCACGAGGCAGCGTGTTCATAGGAAACGGAAGTCAGAGGGATTCAAAATGGCCCCCGTTCGTTTTGGTCAAGTTAACAGAAAAGACCGTGTAGCTGTGCTAAACGCTAACTCAGGAGCTGCCAAAACACGACACGTTCAGATCGGAGGCCACCGAAGTCATCTGCGGCGTTCCTCAAGGCTCCTCGCTCAGCCCAACTCTCTTCAACGTCTACATGAGCCCCCTCGCAGCCATCGCACGCCAGCACAACCTGAACATCATCTCCTACGCAGACAACACCCAGCTGATCCTCTCCCTCACCAACGACCCCGCCACCGCCAGAGCCAACCTGCACGAAGGGATGACAGACGTAGCCAAATGGATGTCGAACAGCCGCCTGAAACTGAACTCGGACAAGACGGAAGTCCTCATCCTGGGATCCTCACCCTCCGCCTGGGACGAATCCTGGTGGCCCCCCGCCCTGGGCAGCGCACCCAAACCAACTGACCACGCACGCAACCTGGGCTTCATCCTGGACTCCTCCCTCTCCATGACCAGACAAGTCAATGCCGTCTCCTCGTCGTGCTTCAACATCCTGCGAATGCTACGCAAGATCTTCCGATGGATCCCCACCGAGACCAGGAAGACGGTCACCCAGGCCCTCGTCACCAGCCGTCTGGACTACGGCAACTCCCTCTACGCCGGTACCACCGCCAAACTCCAGAAGAGACTTCAGCGGATCCAGAACACCTCAGCACGACTCATCCTGGACATCCCCCGCCGCAGCCACATCTCCGGACACCTGAGAGACCTGCACTGGCTCCCGGTCAACAAGAGAATCACCTTCCGGCTCCTCACCCACGCACACAAAGCCCTACACAACCAAGGACCAGGATACCTCAACAGCCGCCTCAACTTCTACGCTCCCACGCGCCAGCTTCGATCGACCAGCCACGCCCTCGCCGCCGTCCCCCGCATCCGAAGAGCCACCACAGGAGGAAGGGCCTTCTCCTACCTGGCCGCCAAGACTTGGAACTCCCTTCCGACCCACCTTCGCCTGACCCAGGACCACCTCGTCTTCAGGAAGCAGCTCAAGACCTGGCTGTTCGAGCAGTAGCGGTCCCCCCCCCCCCAGCGCCTTGAGACCCCCCGGGTGAGTAGTGCGCTATACAAATGTTCTGATTGATTGATTGATTGATGTAGAGGGAGCAAATGCTTGATATGTGCTTTAGAGAGCAGCGCCATCAGTTGGTTTAAAGCAAGCTGACTGACCCCAGGAAGCTAGCTGAAGAGGCGGACCTCTTAGTCAGCACCAGAGAGTCAAAAAGGTACTGGGGAGTGACCCCAAGAAGGGAGACCTAGATACAACTCAGGTTAAGGGAGGAGTAAAGGTTCCTATGTCCCTTCTGAAAAGATGGAGGAAGGTTCTGGTGGGCGGTAGCCCAGGGCTCCCCCTTTCCAACCCCGCTGCTTTGAAGGTTCCCAGCTAGGACATAAGCAGAGGGACTCTGTCTGTCCAAAGAAACCACCCACTGGTGGGAACTCTACAGGAGTGGTGGGGGTGCTAGAGGGTGCACGGCAATATGGCTTCACTTCAGTGCAGCTCTGCTGGTTGAACTAATAATCTGTCCAAAATCTTGCTCTCCTGATGCCATTTGAAGCCTACAATTGGAGAGAATTGAAGCTGATGCAAAGTGGATGGCTGGGAGATTGTTATACTATGGTGAGCTGTTCTGACCACTGCTCATCGTGACTCACAAGATCGAAGGCCATGAGGGACGGCAAGGTGGCCCTAGAGTGAAGCGGAGACTCCTATAGGCCTTGCATGCGACATCGACTGTGATCCAGGTGAGACCTGTGCCCTGCTCGCTGAGATTGGAACCTGGCAAAGCTCGCAGTGAATGTGCGGGCAGCAATAAGCATAAGCGACCTGCTCCTGCCGCCCCAGGGCGCAATGCACTGTGCCAAACCTGCCTGTGGACACTTTATCGTCTGGGCCCCTGCTGTCTAACTATAATTTCAATGACTGTGGGAGAATACAACGTCATTCTAAACAACTACTACACACCTGAAGTGTGATTGTGGTGCGCGTGTGCCCCAGCTGTCCAAGTGCCAGAACGCAGATGTGTGTGTGGGAGACATGGAGCTGTGAACTCAGCCCCGACAGTATAGCTTTGTTTAAAAAGGTAGTGCTGGCTGGAGGCGATGCGAGGGTCTGGCTATTGTGAGACTCAGGCCTCAGTGCCCGCTCCCCCTGCTGAGTGTCTGGATCCGAAACCGTGACGGGCAGCAACTTCATTCCTTGGAACACACATCCTGAATGAGTGCTGGCTGCTGCTCCCCTTGAGTTAACTTGGCTGCTGCTTGTTAGCGTGGTGCCCAATGCGCTATAGGATTAATAGATCACCACTGGCCCCTAGCCTGTTGAATACTGTTGTGGTACACAAGCGAGCAGACATGGGAAATAGTCCCAAAGGTGAGACAATTCCCTCTCACCTTTGAGCCGCGTACGCCCAGCAGATCACAGCAGAAAGCAACCTCAGACTCGGAGTTGGATGCTTCATCTGAGAACCCATCATCACTTGAGATAACATTTCTTTCCATGCAAAACAGCCTACAGTCCATTGATGGTAAAATGAAGTCTCTTGATTTCAGGATGAACCATATGTCTGCGAAATTAGATAAACACACCACTAGACTAGGGAAGCTGAAAAACGCATCTTGGACACGGAAGATAACTTACAACAAGTGACCTGCAAGAACCTTGACATGGAGAAGATGCTTGCCATCATTCAAGCTCAGAACGAGGACTTAGAGGCCCCATCCTGACGTAACAATCTAAGTATCACTGGCCTGCCGGAGTCGAGCAATACGGACAGGCTGGAATCTTATGTCGAGGTAGTGCTGCATGAGATCTTCGGGGTGGAGCACCTATCTTAAGTGCTTATCGTTGAAAGAGCTCACCGCTCTCTGGCAACTCAATCTCTCCCCGGTGCCAGCCAAGACCGATTATCGCCTGCCTGTTGAATTACAGGGACCGCGCTTCAATTCTGCATATGTCCAGGGTAAAAGGTACTATAAATTACCAGGGAAATAACTTGGCCTTCTACCGGGACTTCACTACTGTGGTCCAACCGGCAAAAAAGGAAAACCAGTCTGTGAAGAAGCTGCTGATGGTAGAGAGTGTTCCATATGCCATGCTTTATCTGGCCCGACTGCGCATTGTCGCAGAGGGGAAATGTAAGATTTTCACCAATCCCAAGGCAAATATGGAATATGCTAAAACCCTTAAAAGTAGAGGGCGTGATACATCTGGTACACCGGATAAAGAGGCCTCTTGTTTCCCCGAGGGCTGTCTGTTAAATTTTCTGTAAGGCAAATTTGTTTATATATTCACTAGATTTGGGAAACTTCTCAAAATCGAACAGCTACCTCTCTTCTTATCTGGGAGTCTGAAGGTGCCCCAGCACCCCCCCCCCCATGGGTTTACCCCACATCTAATTGACACAATGTTTTGCATTTGGGGTTTATTGTTCTGGTTCTGGGATGGGTATGGCAAGTTGGAGGTGCTGAAGTGGGTGGGGGGAGGATATAGGAGGTGGGATAATGTGGGAATATTTTATACGGTAAATGGAATCCATCGATACAATTGCTGGCTTATACGTTGCTCCATTTTTATCATACAAAATGTAGATTGTTCAATGGGATCCCATGACAGTGCTGGATAATAAATCGATTTAGTGCATGACTTGAAAGGTACGTGGGCTGAACTCACCAAAACAAACAAGACACATATTGGCCTATTTGGACAGACATACATGATGTTAGGATTGACCTCCTACAGGAGACCCATCTAATGAAGCAATCTGAGACCGGGTAGGAATGCAGTGGGCTGGGTGACGGCTGGCGTCCTCCTACTCATCATATGCAAGAGGGATGATCACACTCGGAAAGAAAATCTCCCGTTCACCCTGATTAAATCTTGCACATAAACTAGCTAGAACACTACTTACTATAGTGAATATATATGGACCCAACACTAACGAGCCTGGATTCTTTGAAGGCATTCTTAATGTATTATGTGAGTGGCCTGCAGCTGAAATTATATGGGGTGGTGACCTGGATACACACCTGGACCCTAGTAAAGAGAAGTCAAACAGGCAAGGAGGTCAGTCACCCAGGGCGACTCAGGTCATAAATAGTGGGATGGCTGAGCTGGGTCTTGTGGACACATGGAGACTTCGTAACACTGATAGTTTAGACGGCACGTATGCCTCCATCGAACATGGCAGCTGGTCAAGACTGGACTGCTTGGTGTTGAGTGAGGGCACGACTGCATTGGTCTCTACAATAGACACACTAAATAAATATTAAAGAAATCTATATTTGTAAAGCGCAAACTACTCACCTTTATGGGTCTCAAGGCACTGGGGGCAGCCAAGGAAATTAAGTGAGCTATTGCCCAGAGTCACAGGGGGATGAGCTGAGCTGCCGCCGGAGCTGGGGATTGAACCATGAACCCTGCGCTCCAAAGTCAGCTGCCCTGGCTGCTGACGACACCTCTGCACATTGCCCAGAATACTGTCCAGCCACAACCCTCTTAAGGTCGCTCTATGCATCCCGCTGTGCTTCCCCCACCAGTTGCCTTGGTGTTTCAGATCAGAGGCGCTGCTTGATCCTTTATACAATAACACGATCAGGGAGGCCATAATTCAATATTTCAATTTAAGTAAGGGGTCAGTGAGCAGTGCTGCAACTCTCTTGGAGGCCTTCACTATTAGGGGTACATGCATCAGCCCAATGGCAGGTATACTCAGGGCTATCCGAGACTAACTTTCCAGAGTGGAAAACACACTGGGGCAGCTTGAGCGTGACTACGAGACCCTCTCGTGCACATCCACATTCGCTCAAATTAAAGACCTAATCCTAGAGTATAACGATTTGGCAGCTGGTGAGGTGCTCTACCTCTCTAAGAGACATATGGCCATGCATATAGCAAAGGGGGCACACCTGGGCACAATCTTGCTTCTAAGATTAAATTCAGGACGGACCGCCATGGTATAAAAAAAATTACAGATCACGCAGGGGTGATCATTACTCTACGAAAGCGATTGCTGCTCAGTTTCGTAATTACTACGCTGCGTTATATACCTCAATAGGAGGAATTGATTCCAAGGCATCAGAAGAATACCTGGCAGACATTGCAATCACTTGGCTATCTGCTGGACAGCGCAAATAACTGTGTCAACCGATTAAAGCTGCTGACATCCGAGATGCGATTTGCTTGTTGCCTAATAAGAAAGTACCGAAGGCAGACGGTCTCACCGGGGAATTCTACAAAGAATTTGTGGACTAACTGATGCCTTATATGTTAGATATGTGTGAGAAAGCTTACAAATCGGGAATGCTACTACCATCGCAGAGAGAAGCCTTGATAATTACTGTGTTAAGAAAAGACAAATCGACTCATAATTGTGAATTGTATCACCCATTGTCACTCATTAATATAGATGCGAAGATTCTAGCAAAAATTCTGGCCACTAGACTCCAACCGTTAATGCAGATGCTAGTTCTCCCCAATCAATCTGGATTCATTGCATCAGGTCCACGTCACACAATCTGCATACAATGTTTGCAATGTTCTATATACTTGACCCTGATATCTGGGCTGCAGCAGTGATGCTGGATGCAGCCAAAGCTTTTGACTCTATTGAGTGGGGCTACATGTTTCAAATACTACAGAGCATAGGGGTCCCTGAATTTTATAGTAGATGGGTGCCATTGCTCTATACGGTGTGTGCCCGGGTAGAGTTATTCACATCGAATCCAATTCGGATTTGTAGGGGCACCAGACTTCTATTCTCTCTTATGCTGGAGCCACTAACTTGTGTCATTAGGCAGAGACATAAAGAGTTTGAGTTTGAGTTTTATGGATTTGTATATCGCTGAATCACCCATGAGGGTATCTCGGCGCTGAGGACGGTAAGGAACATCATAGCCAGGGGAAGGTTTAGAAGAGGTGGGTTTTTAGCATCTTTCTGAATTGGGCCAGATTAAGTACAGAACAAAGCTGAGAAGGTAAGCTATTCCAAAGTAGGGGGGCAAGATAGGAAAATGCCTTGCCACCTCTACGTGCCTTTTTGATTCTGGGAATGGTGAGCAGATGCTCAGTGCTGGACCTGAGAATTCGTGCAGGGGTATAGGAGGAGAGCTTATTAGCGAGATACAAGGGGCCCTTGCCATTACGGGTTTTGTAAATAATACAGCCTATTTTGAATTTAACCCTTTTCTTTGTGGGGAGCCAGTGAAGTTGGTTGAGGAGGGGTGCAGAGGGTGTTCTTGATGGAGCATTGGTAGTGAGTCGGGCAGCGGTATTCTGCACCATCTGGAGTTTATAAATGGTGCTTTCATTGGCTGAAAACAGCAGGGCATTGCAGTAGTCAAGCCTACTCAGTAACAAGGCCTACATGAGCGGTTTTTTGTGGAGGAAGGTAAGAGGGGGAAAATCCTTCGCAGGAGGCCAAGAATATAGTAGCAGGAACCTGCAGTAGTGTTGGCATGTATGTTATGGGTGAGTCTGTAATCAATCCTGACACCTACATTCTTGACCACTTCTTTGGGGGTAGGGGCGGTTCCCAGCTCTTCCGGCCACCATGTAGGTGACCAATAAGTGGCAGCTCCTCCAAACAACATGATTTCAGATTTGCTCGCATTAAGTTGCAAATAGTTGTTGCGCATCCAGGCAGCGATTGATTTCATGCCTTCAGAGAACAAAAGTTCGATGTTGGGGGTGTTTTTATCAAATGTTAGGAGGAGCTGAGTGTCGTCGGCGTATGAAATGGGAGTGAATCCCAAGGATCTCATGAGTCTGGCTAGAGGGGTGACATAAATGTTAAAAAGGTCGGGCTCAGGCAGGAGCCCTGCGGGACCCCTTGCTAACCTTGGTAGTGGCAGATGTAAAAGATCCTATGGTGACTGTTTGTGTTCTATCTGTCAGAAAGTTGGTGATCCACTTCAGTGCTAACCCCTGAATGCCTATGTCTTGGAGTCTTTCCAGAAGGATGCGATGGGAAACAGTGTTGAACGCTGCTGACAAGTCAAGCAGCACCAAGAGTATGTTGTCAGTGACATCAATAAGGGCGGATTCAGTGCTATGTTTAGCCTGAAACCCCGATTGGGAAATATACAGAAGTTGACGTGTCTCCAAATAATCTGACAGGTGTCTATTGATGTGTTTCTCAATGAGCTAATGTTTCTATTGGGGGTGAATAAGTCCGCCACCAACCCCACAATTTATGTTATCCAAACGCGCATATCCTGTATAAGGTATATAGGAACTACACGACAGTACTACCACTGATGTGTTCCAATTGATACAGATCCCTAGGAAAATCCTGGTCCTAATATACTCGTACAGAATTGGTGCTAGGAACATGCTGTCACCAAAAAGTGATATGCTTACTGGACTATGTGCAAAGCGCAGGGCTGCCTCTTTATCCCGGATATCTTCTCCCGACCTATACCCATGCTCACCTATACTAGCGAAACCTTGCTTAAACTCAGAGCAACCTCCCCGAGATGTCATCCTGGAAATTGGCCAGCAGGGCCTTTTTCTTGCAAAATGTGTTAGTACCAGTCCATCTCTTTCCAGGACATTAAAACTACACCTAATGCTACTACTACTGGATTACCCCTTACCTCTGAGTCAGGGCCCCATACTAACCTCCCTGCCAACTCACCCAACCATACAACATGGTATGGCCTCCTAGCAAATGTCAGATCCCTCCCCAGACATGCCACTGCTATCTGGGACCTCTTTAAGGACAATAATCCAGACATTGGGTTTCTCACGGAAACGTGGATTAAACCCTCAGCGGTTCCAGCGATCGCTGCCAACAACAACTAAGAACCATGGCTAACAAGTTCATAATAAGAGGATATCCATTGGAGGTCATTCAAAAATCTATGGAAAGAGCACAAAAGAAGAACAGAGCAGAATTACTCTCGTATAAACCCAAGACTAAAAAACAACGCATAACGTGCGTTAGCAAATTTTCAAACGTGAGCACTCAATTCAAATGTATCATATACAAAAACTGGCAAATAGTAAAATTGGAACCAGATTTTAATGGTATATTTGAACAGGAACCTTTGTTTGCCCACACAAGAGGCAAAAATATTGGTGAACTTTTGAAGATATCACAGGAGAAAAAGCACCATCAGATCTACAAAGGAACAGTTCCGTGCTTAAATTGTGCTAACTGACATAACATCAAGAAGGGTACGAACATTTGTCATCCTATGAAAGGTCATAAAATACCCTTAAGAGTAAATGCCACATGTGACACCACCAACATAGTCTATCTCTTGAAATGCCCGTGTGGCAGCGTGTACGTTGGACACACGGAAAGAAAATTCAAAGTGAGACTCACGGAACACAAAAGTAACATTAGAACTCATTCCTCAAAATCAACAGTGGCAACACACTTTGCAGAAAAACACCACAACATCAATCAACTGAGAGCTTGCGTATTGGAAGTCATTCCAAAAAAAGAAGGAATCATGAATAAAAAGAACCTCTTGAAAAGAGAGAACTATTGGATTTACAACCTGAGTAGCCTGAAGCCGAATGGTTTGAATGACAGAACGGAATTTACTTGTTACCTATGACAGTTTTTTTTAAACTGTATAAGTCTAACATTACGTATTTATCATGCATATATTGTAATTGTGATAATTGAATGAACGCGAGCTCGTGCGCATTGGAGCCCACATTGATCTAGTATTCTAGTCATTTAAATTGTACCCGTTATAAAATTAATTCAGAGAGGTATCCAGACGATTGTTTTTGAAGAGTAAAGTTATTACAATATTTTTTTTTTTAAAAACAGGTTGAACATATAGCGCATGCGCGACTAGCGCGGAGGTAACCATCATTATTGGCAGCGAAAGCGTAGCAGAACGATCTCGCGCGGCGAGTACTACACATTTTTCTGTAACAAGGTGAGAAATGGCGGTTATACGCTAGGAGGTATTAGGAGAGGGGTCTCCCGTGTAATAACAAAAGTAAGATAACAGTAGAGAGATTTGTTAAGTGCTGGCTTCATAGCGTAACACTTAGTTTAGATTAACACGAGAACCGTTAAACGTAATCACCGAAACGCTTTCAACGTATTAGCTTGCTTATATGCATTGTAAACCCTGGCTATGTTAACGCATTTTATATTCAAACTATTTAGATGCACAGCAGCGCGTAAAAAACTTGTAAACCGAACATTTAAGTGACACAATTGTATGTTTTGTTTATGTTTAGACGTTCCCTGACGAAGGTGTGCTTAAACACCGAAATGCATTGGAACTAAGGATTGTTGCAAAACTTGAACAAACAGAAAAATGAATTAAACAAAATTTGAACTGAACTTTATTGACCTTTCATTTAACGGTTCAAGTGAACTTTTTTCAATTAAACATAGCTGTAGACTACAGCATTTATACTGGTGCCACGGGAGACACACTTATGGTTATTAGGTGTGCAGCTTGATGTACCAACACTGTATGACGTCACTGCCCCTGGATGTTGTCTCTGTACATAGCGCTGATCCGGTCTATGGATTATTAATCCTTCGGTTTTACCCATTAATCTTTCCTGGCACCCATTGATGTCTGTGGGCCTAATGAACCATGTCTTCCAATCAGGGTCTGATCTATTATATTGTGAAATGTCATCTATTGTATTCCCTTCCTATTATGTTTCATTACCCTCGGTGTGTGATTGATTTGGCAGTCAAGGTGTGTTCAAGTCTTTGTTCTTGGCTTGGCTAGTCCAAGGCAAGATGTCTGTTGCACTGTCTCATTCAAAAACATGATTTTTAGAAAGATGAGGCATTCTGTAAATAAAGCTTCTATCCCTGCACTTGCCATTCTCTAGTACCCAAGACTGATTTTAAGTTTATAGTGTCTTTCCATAAGTTCAAACCTTGTTCAGACAACTGAGCAATAAAGGAAGCAGAATAAATCTGTTTTATATTTGTTGACATATTTTTCTGCACTGATGTTGGTGTAACCCTATACTATTATGAGGCTGGGTCAGACATATTGAACCCTGAAAAATATGGCCATTTCTGTGCATGTGTTTTTGAACTGCCCTTCGGCGGTGTTGGACAATGTTCCCACTGGTGGTAAGTGAACACATTTCTAGGATTAGATGATTTATGCAAAAAGTGATGACCATAATGTTGATAACAATACATGGTTTCGAAATCTGATGTGCCTTCCAAAGTTTCACTATTAGAAAATGCAGCAGATTTTTCTAAATGAAATGCATGTTATTTACAGTTTCAAAGTCCCAATCATCGGATAATGTACTTGAGGTAATGATATCTCTCAATTATATTTTAAATAAATGTGGAATTTTTAAAAGTTCAGTCAGGCAGAATATGTTGAAAGCAACCTTTTCCAAAACTATACCATCAGGTATAGGAACTGCTGTAATGTTCACTGATGACAAGTCTCTTCGTTCTCGATGAGACGATTGATGAGGTTTTAAAATTAAATTCACATTTTGGGCTACAGAGCTTTGCTGAATACATTGTCCATTATTAAGCCTAACCAGAAAAGAAAGAAAAGTACTCCAGTAATTATCCATAGTTCTAGCCACGGTGAAACCAGGTAAGTATTTTTAAGAAAGTTCAAAAAGTCTTTAACTTGCTGCTTGTGTGATGTTTGGGCTGGCATCGTATCATGTTCACTAAGATCAAAAGAAAATGTATCAACGTTTATGAAGTAGCAAAATCAGTTTGTTCAATTGTTGAAATTGCATCAGGATTTGTTGAAATCGTACTTTGTTCTTGTCGAGGCATGTTGACGTAGACATCTGTATTTGGTCTAATAGCAATGTGTTGTTCCTGTTGAGTTTGATTTTGAAGTTGAGCTTCAGGTTCAAGGGAAACGAGTTCAATAGCATTGTTGCATAGTCCATCATTCTATACAGGAGGCTCTTCGAACGTGATTCAGTTTGAACCTCTTGAATTCTGGCGAGAGGAGGGCATCTGCTACTTGGGCCTACGTAGCCTACTACTAAGTATCGGCCACATAGTGTGGTTTGATTAGGTCGATTGAGGCAAGTCTTTTCTCCTTTTTTCCAGCAAGAGACAGTAGAAGTACAGTTCTTGTTCCTTCAGCTGCTATGAACGGTAGAGGCTTTCTATGTGATGGCCCAAATTCTTTCTTGCCTCCAATTTTCTCTCTGATCATATCTCTGACGTTTGGGATCCAGACAGGTCTTGCCGAGACTGATTTGACTTCCCCAGTGGCGATCTGCTTGAGGTGGACATTACTTGTTGATTTCTGGATTCATTTAGATCCTGTAAAACAGCCATACAATCTTGGATGTCAAACTGTTTTTCATCCACCACTGTGACTTCAGAATCAATATCAGGTACCCACATTCTTGTCCAAAATAGGACCTCATATGGAGTGACCCCCCTAGAGAACTTATTGGCATATTGTTAAGAACCCGCTGCACTCCATACAGATGGTTTACCCAGCTCTCACCCGTGCCTAATACTCTAGCTGTTAAAGACTGCTTTAAGTCTCGATTTTTCCTCCCCATGACCGAATTTACCTATGGATGGTATGGGGAGGAGTACCGCAATGCTACACCCAATCTTTGCATGGCCTTCTTGTAAGCCTGAGAGCTAAACACAGGGCCCTGGTCAGAATGTAATGTGCCAAGTGCGTATGTCCCTATGAAGACTCACAAATATTTTATAACAGTTTGAGCATCAGCCGAGCACTGGTACCACCCCCATAGGAATCTTGTTATGTTATGTTAAAAATGTTTATATAGCGCAACGTACACCGGGTAGGTTTCTTGGCGCTTGAGGGGCAGAACGCTACAGGAAGGGGTGAATTAGTTGGAATAGGCAGACGAGAATAGCCAAGTTTTAAGCTGTTTCCTGAATTGAAGATGATTATCGATGAGTCGTACAAAAAGAGGGAGAGAGTTACAAAATTGGGGAGCCAACGTTGAAAAACGCAGCCCGCCATATTTGTTTCGTTTGAATCTTGGAATGCTCAGAAGATGTTGGCCGGATGACCGGAGGAAGCGGGAAGGATTATATTTCCTGATCATAGTAGATATGAACTCCGGACCAGTATCCTGCAGAGCTTTGTGTACGATGCAGCCTAATTTGAATGCGCTGCGTTGGCTCCCAGGGAGCCAATGAAGTTGTTGTAGCACGGGTTTGACATCATGGCGGGTGGAAAGTAGAAAAATAAGCCTAGCCGCGTGATTCTGTATCAATTGGAGGCGTTGCACTTGGCAGGCTGGGATACCGGCGTAAAGTGAGTTTGCGTAATCAAGTCTGGAAATGATTAATGCCTGGACCACCAAGATAGATGCTTCCTTTGAGAGAAATGTTTTTATCTTCTTTATTTTCCTTAACATAAAGAAGCAAACCGAAACTACTGAGTTGATTTGTGGATTCATAGATAAGTCCTTACTTATCGTTATCCCCAAGCTCTTCGCCGTTGCTGCAGGAACAGGCGGAGATCCCAGGGAGGTGGGCCAAAAATTGGAATTCCAGGGGTTGGTGTTGTTGCCACCTGTCAGGATCAGCTCAGTTTTGTTTGGGTTTAATTTGAGCTGGTTCAAATTCATCCAATTGCTGATGTAGATCATAGTATCACGCAAGTTGGTTTCTGATGAACTGGTGGAATGTAGGTTGAAGATTAATTGCAGGTCGTCTGCATAATTAAACACCAAAACATTCATCTCCCTCAGAGCAGTAATCAAAGGTTGCATATAAAGATTAAAAAGGAGGGGGGATAAGGAAGAAACCTGTGGAACTCCACAGGGGAGTCTGCCTTTCGTCGAGCAGTAATGGCCCAGACGGACAGATTGAAACCTGTCTGACAAGAATGATTGAAGCCAATTCAGTGCTCGTCCCCCAACACCTGCACTACGGACACGGTCGACCAAGATGTTATGGTCGACTGTGTCAAATGCGGCCGACAGCTCAAGAAGGATTACAGCCTGAGCGGTGTTTTGATCTGCTCCTTTACGAAGTTCATCCATGACCGACAGAATGACCGTTTCGGTCGAATGAGTGTGCCGAAAGCCGGCCTAGTTGGTGCCTAGGTGAGAGGATGCTTCAACAAAGGAGCTCAGACATCCTGCTACATGAGCCTTCAAGATCTTGCTAAGATATGGTAGGAGCAAAATTGGACGGTAATTGCTCATTACCTGAGGGTTTGCGCCAGGTTTCTTCAGAATAGCAAGGATCTTCGCAACTTTAAAGGACTCTGGGACCGAGCCACTGCTAAGTGAAGAGTTGAGAAGGGATATAGGGGGTTTCGGGCAGGCTGTGAAAGCTGCACGCAAAATGTGGGAGGGACCTCTGTCAAGGGGAGAGCCTGACTTGACTTTGATCATTAGTTCAGAAAAGGAGTCCAAGGTGATAGGAGAAAATTGGTTGAGAGCCACGGGGGTTTAGCAGGTCGGAAGGAGTGTAATGGGAATATTGGTTGAGGGATGCTCACTTTTATTACTGTAATTTTATCAAAGAAATAGTGATTTAATGAGTCACAGAGCTGCTGAGATTGCTCAGGCTGTGCAAACACTCTGGCCGATCCAGTGAGTTCCTCTACAATTGAGAAGATCTCTTTTGATTTATTGGCTGAGTTCGTTATTTTTGCGGAGATGTACTCAGTTTTGCATGAGAGAATAGAAGATTTATATTCTCTAAGGAGAAGTAGGTACGTTAGTTTGAGCAGTAATCCTCTCTGAAACCATGATATATCTGTAAGCCCCATCTCTTTTTAACCCCTTTGACGCTGATGACGAGCTGGGCTCGTCATGGCGTAGCCTCCTCGCACGCTCATGACGAGCCCAGCTCGTCACGTAACATGCGAATTAGTAAATCTCAGCGTACGGGTGGAATTCCGCCCGCACGCATGCGGTTAAGGGGCCGCAGTGGTCCAAGTAAACACACGCTAGTGGTCTGTCAGATATTAACAATGGTGTCTGCACAGGGCGTATTATTGTGGAACCTTTCATCGGCTGGCAGATGTCGCATTTCAAGACATAGTCCTTAGTCTGGTTTGTTAAACCAGGCCACTAATAGCGTTGTTTCAATAAAGAAACTGTTGCCGCAACTCCTGCATGTGCAGAACGTATCCCTTCATGTGCTGCTAGCATCTTTCCCCCACTCCAGGAATCTGAGCCAATGGAATGTTATTGGCATCTAACTTGTAGGAGTACTTGAATGGAAATCTTTTTGGTACTGCACCGCTGTTTTTGCGTGAAGCAATAACAGCTGCCATAATCTCACCGTCTATTTTGGTCTTAGAACGAGTTACTGCAGCTACAGAAGCCATGCTAACAGCTCCCTTTGTGGCTTCATTAGCCAATGAATTCCCGTCAACATGAACGTCATCATGCTGAGCTCTCGGTAGTTCAGTTTTCAACTCCACTACCTGTTACCATAGCATTCTATGCTAATTGTGCCACCTTTTGTGTCTTTCAACCCATTTTGAACCCAGTATTGCAAGTATTCATTATATGACTGTAAACAGTTGCAACGCTCACTATGCTGGAATAAACAAAAACCTCACTCGCAAGCTACAGAACATCCAAAACACTGCCGCAAGACTGGTCCTCAACCTGCCAAGAAACTGCCACATCTCCCAGCACCTGCGCACACTCCACTCGCTCCCCATCAAAGCTAGAGTCACCTTCAAGATGCTGACCCACGCTCACAAGACCCTCCACGAGACCAGACCAGCATACCTTAACAGCCGACTCAATTTCCACATACCCCAAAGGACCCTACGAATCAGCCCAGCTCTCCAACGCTGTGGTCCCCTGCACCAGGAAGACCAGATCGGGACGCCACTCCTCCTTTCGCATGGCCAGAGCCTGATACGACCTTCTGCTCCACCTCAGACAGATAACATTGCTCCCCATCTTCGCAAGAAACCTCCAAATCTGGCTCTTCTGCAGACCCCCTCCTGGGACTAGAACCTGTGACCCCCCTCATCCCCAGCACCTTGAGACCCTTATGGGTGAGTAGTAGCGCTTAACAAACACCTGATTGATTGATTGACAGTAAAAGAAAGCACACACAATTAGTGTGGGGAATTCTCGATCAGTATTTACCAGTGCCAGTATCAAGGCTTTTAACTCTGCCAACTGTGCTGTGCAATCTCCTAGAGATTGCGTTTTCGTGCAACTCGGATGGAACTTTCCATCCCGCATGTGACCTTTAATGATTGCACATACTGTGCTATATTGTTGCTTACTTCCTGTGGCCGATTGAGCAGATCCGTCAGTGTAAATTATGTATTCTTGCTGATCTACAGGCTTCATTTGGTAGAGGATATTCTTGTTCGTATTGCAGGAATGCGTGTGTCATTAAATTTGGGTCGTACCTGTATTCTACATCTGTTGTAGTGAGAGAATTAGCCCATTGTATCCTTCGTGGATGTAAGGCTTTAGCATTAGGAACGCTTGCCTTTGTTGCAGCCTCTAAGGTCGGAACCGGAGTCACTACTATAATGTGCTACCCCTGAGCCAGTGCTCTGCCTCTCACTACAGCAGTCTGTACCACAGTTAGAATCTTTTCTGAAGATGCAAAGCACATCTCAGCATTTGTGCACAAATGTGATTTGTGTGCAGCTGGTACTGTTTTACCATCATTGTATGTCAGATAACTTCACCCAGATTGACCCACAATTATAGGGATCACCAGATTGCGTATGTTTACGTGGGTCTGTAAGTGTTTGGAAGCTATCATGTGAGCTTGTAAGGACCGAAGTGTATCTGTATGTTCCCGTGTCCAGTGTATTATTGAAAAATCTGCTTTTATTAAGTCGTAGAAAGGTTTTACTCTTTCTGCATAATCCAAAATGTATGTTCTACCAAAATTCAGGAATCCTAGTATTTATTTTTTATATATTTTTTAATGATTTTGAGGTTGGAGCAGCGCACATTGTTCTAGCAAAATTGTCTGCCAGACTTTTTCCTTCCCTTGAAAGCTCATATCCTAAAAACAGGACACTGAGGTGGGCAAATTTTGATTTTTTAAAGTTCATTTTGTAGTCCTCAGATGCAAATCCCAAAATGATGGTATTCACTCTGTTCAATTGTTCCTCTAGGTCATCGTCCATTAGATAAATATCATCCACATAGGACAATGCCTCTTCAGCTAATTTATAAAGTAACTCAGTTACTCTGGCCGAAAGCAACCCGTGCTGTTCCTATACCCCTGGGGGAGTTGACGAAATTGCCATTTTGACCCTAGCCCTGAGAATACTGTTAGAAACCTGCTTTTAGGCACTGTATTTTGAGGTATTGTCAGGTTTCATGACAGGAAACAAAAGATTGGCAGTTGGACAAGCTTTGTGGGAACAAGATTAGCCGTCAGATAGTTGGAGATAACGCCCTCCAAATTACAATACCACCCTAGTGGAGGCGGTCGGAAACATGCCTCTTTGTACTGATGCTTGCACTGTGTCTAGGAAAAGGGCCACAGCACAAACCCCAATGCCAAAAGGCACAACCGTGCACCTAGTGGCAGGGATGTTTGGGGGGCACCACGGGTGCTCCTCAGGGCCCATAGCAGAGAGCAATCTGCCAGTACCCTGATGTCAGATTAAAGGTACTGAGGAACTTGGCAGTGACCAGCCTGTTTATGAGCTCCGCAGTTTGAAGGATGGGGTGTGTGTCAGCCTTCAAGACTTGATGGAGTGAAGTGTGGTAATCTACACAGAAGCTATATTTCGGATTGGTGCCCGGCAGGGCAGCCCTGGATACCAGCACCACAGGGCTGGACTAGAGACTGTTGGAGGGCTCATTCACCCCTAACACCAGCATCTTGGAGACCTCCTCATTAATACAGGCCCTCATTGTATTTGACAGCCTGCAAATGTTATTTTTAACAGGCAGATTGTCTGAACGTCTTTATTGTGGGTACACAAATGTGTAAGCCCAGGGCTGAGAGGAATAGAGAAGAGAACTGCTCCAACAACTAGTGGCAGTCATTCTGCTATTCTGGGGTGAAATTGGGGAACGGTTGACACCCCCTACTGATCCATTGTGCTCATTGGTAGACAAGAGGTCTTAAACATTAAGATAATAAAAGTGCAAAAATATACATTATTCACATGTTGAAATTAAAATACATCACCATCAAGTTTCAATACAAAAAAAGGATATAATACAGATAGGAACCATGTTAAAACATTATCCAGTACATTAATAAAAAACATGGACAACTCATTTGCAAAGAGCGAATAGTGAACAGCTGGCCGTGTAAAGTGCTAAACAGTGCCACATACTGTTAAAATACAATCTACCAGCTAAGTAATCGTCTTTTTGATAAAGCCATACATAAATATGATGCAACACAGAAGTTTACATATGGGGTTGGGATCATTTGGAGGAGGGTGACATTGTGAAAATTTATATTTTAGAAACATTTATTTATTTTTTTATTTTTTTATTTATTTTTTTATTTCAAAGGTTTTATATAGCGCTACTGGACCCAAGAGTATCAGAGCGCTTTACAAGGCAGGTGAAAACAAACAATGAAATAAACTAAAAATTTAGCAAGAAAGAGTTACAGAATGATAGTGTAATCAGCATGTCTAATGGGGCAAAGAGAATAGAGATAGAAATTAAGATGGAAATGAATAATGAAAGTTAGTAGAGAGAGGGGGTGAAGAGAGGGGCAGTAAGAGTATGAGGGCATAGAGAGGGGGAGTAAAGAGGAGTGCATAATAGAGGAGAGAGGAGTGAACATGTAAGGTATCATTAACATTAGATACCCCACTACTTGGAACATGTACAGTGTCAGTAACATTAGATACCCCAATATTTGTTGAGAAGAAGTATTTTTAGTTCTTTTTTGAAGAGAGGGTATGAGGGGTTGCAACGGATATCTTTTTGGAGAGAGTTCCAGATTGTGGGAGCGTTACCAGAGAAAGCACAGGATTGGCTCTTTTGACATTTTAATCTAGGTGGGATCAGGACAAGGGAGTGTGTGCTCCTCAGGGATCTAGAGCAACCTGCTTTATGTAGTTTTGCTGCAAGGTAAGAAGGGGTGTTTTGGTGGAGAGCTTTGTGAGTGATGCAGGCAATCTTCTAGGTGGATCTACCTTCTATTGGGAGCCCCTTGAGATTTTTGAGGACGGGGAGATGTGATCAAATTTTCTACAATCAGAGATGAGTCTAGCAGCAAGGCTGAGGACAGATTTAATTGGAGCAAGATGGATTTTAGGGGTACCAGCCAAAGTGGCATTGCCATAGTCAATCCTGGAAAGGACCAGCGATTGGACAACAAGTTTGAAATCTTCTGCAGGAATAAAAGGTTTAAGTTTCTTAAGGTGGAGAAGGGTGAAAAGAGCGCTTTTGGATGCATTTTTAATGTGGGGGATGAGATTAGGATTCTGGTCAATACTGATGCCTAGGGATTTGACAGAATTAGAGGTGGAGAGAGGGCAGTTTGAAGCTTTGATGTTATTTAACCAAAGTTGAATGGGAAGAGAATTATTTTTGGGGGAGAAAATTATGATTTCTGTTTTTTTGGGGTTCAGTTTGAGATGGTTCAGATGCAACCAGGTTTGAATTTTTTTCAGGGTCTCATTGAGGTGAAGGATATCTTTGTGAAATTTGATCTTGTAGTATAATTGGGTGTCGCCAGCATAGAGGTGGTAGTTGATATTAGAATGTTTGAGGATCAGGGTGTGTGGTTCCATGAACAGATTGAATAGGGTAGGGGAGAGGATGGATCCTTGAGGGACACCGAGTGAGACAGGTTGAGGTTTAGAGAGGAAATGGCTAAGCTTAATTTGTTGAGATCTATTTTGTAGGAATGAGGAGAACCATTTGTATACCGTGCCTTCCAAACCGAATCGACCTTTGAGAGTGCTGAGAAGGATTTGGGTGGTGGACGGTATCAAATGCAGCTGAGAGGTCTAGAAGGATTAGTACTGAGGATTCTCCTTTGTCAAGGGAACGATGAATTTCATCAATGATATTAAGCATAGCAGTTTCTGTACTGCATCCCTTTCTAAAGCCAGACTGGAAGACATCAAGGAGGTTGAAGGAGACAATATGTTTCCCTAGTTGTAATAGGACACATTTTTCAAGGGCTTTGGAGAGGAATGGGATTGGACGAAGGTTGCTTGGATCATTGGGGTCAGCTGTGGTGTTTTTGAGAACAGGCGAGATTTGACCAAGTTGAAGGGAGGCAGGGAGAGATCCAGTGGACAGAGAAGAGTTGATAATTTTAGTCCATATGGGGGCAATGATAGATTTAAGTTTTTTAACCAAAAGGCGAATATACCTTTTCTGGCCAACCGAATATAACTTGCTGAAAAATATAAAATGAAGATTGAATTAAATAGATGTACCATCACAGGGGCAAACTTAAAGTTCATTAATTGAATATGTCCCTGATGGGAAGGCCAACATGCACGGAATAACATTTATACTAAATCTCAGGAGAGCAAATCTAGGTAGAGAATTTGTCACAGATGTTAAATATGAGTTTGCTTCCCAGGGACAGAGCGAACATCCAAATATAATCCCACCATAGTTTTGTTACAGTTTAAGTCATATCTTTCTTTCTTCCTAAGCGCATTAGAACATGATTTAATTTCCACTTTTGAGGTGCCCAAACAGGTAAGGGGATCTGCAAATAGGGTCTCTAAGCCCAGCTTTAACAGTGTAACCTTTACATAATGCATCTAGGAAACCCAAAGCCCGTTGTCAAGGGATAAGCAATCTCTGATTATGTTTTGAGTGAGTCTCATTGTATCTCTGGTCAGATTGAGTGCCAAAGTAGGACAGGAGCTACAAAACTAAGATCAGATATAAATGGGACATTGAGCTCTTGGTGCATGATGTAATTTGAGAACCCCTTTGGGAAAGAGAATAGCTTTTTGAAGAAACTATCTTCTTTCTTTTGTAATAGCCCAGTTTTAGATATGCCCCAAAACCCTGCTCCATATGTGGCTGAAGCAATAGCTCTACAGACTTTCTACTCATATCACTGGCCTTAATGATAATATCCCTTGGGCCTCAGTACTCTAATTCTACCTACTGTTCTTCAAGCAACAATCTGCCTACTTGTGACCACCCAATGACTTTTCTGCGAACAAGAACTATCCCCATGGCCAGGCACTCCTGTAATGAGGATCAGTCATGGCATTTGCCAAACTCCCCTTTAACATAGCCCCAAGCTAGGCTGTGCTTAAGTTCACACATTGGGGTTTTAATTCAGACTTCCCCATGGTCCATACACCCCATAGCACTCTGGGAACCCCCTCTCTTTACTCACGACTGATTATGATGCAGTCACCAAACTTTGAACAGTAATTTCAGTCAGTGATTATTATATAGTCACTAAATTTTGATTAGTAGTTTCAGTCCGTTTATATTTGTCAATTTAATATCTCTGAGCCCGTCATTGCCTTCAGCCACCCTGCCCGAGGTTCGAACACTCGCTAATGCTGTACCTCTATGACCCTTCGCGGCCACCGTCCCAGTGCCTCTGGTTGCCGGGCTCCCGCACACGTGATCGCGGCTTAACCACACCCATCACGGAAGCGTTCGTAGTTTATCTACTCCCGCCTTCACCTAGCCCAGTACTAACGGGGCGGTGCAGGCAGTAGGTTACAAGCTGAAATCCTCGGCGTCAAACTGTAAGTAGAGAAGCTCTTTTTCCTCAGGGCTTGTCCTTCTCAACAAGCGCCTCCACGAGCGCACACAGGACACGGCTTTGATGCTCATAAGCCATTCTTGCTCGCAATAATGTCTTCCTTTAAATACCATTCTTTTACAGAATACGTTTATTCACGAGGGTAACCTCCCCTGCCCCATGAAGTCCTTGAACACTCCACGGAGAGTGAGCCTTGGTTATATATTCTTTGTCTGTCACGCGTCTGTGCCGTGTTTGTTTTGTTTTGTGTTGTACAGTTTACCATGACAATGCATGCACTATCTAAACGGATATAGCGTCGCACAAACTAGTCAGTATGCGAGCTAGTACCACGCGGTGATGATTTATTGTACTGCGTGCAAGTTGTGAATAGAAAAATAATCACAGTACTCCTTTTGTGTGCAAGTTGCGGTTAATTTTCACCGCCCCACATTGTGCACTATCACTTCCCTCCCTCCTCTAGAAGTATGCTGGAGTAGAGCCCAACACCGGTAACGCTAGACGTATGATGCTACCATTGAATTCACCATGTAACAGGGTGTGACAGCATGCTGACACAACGTTGAAGCACTGCACTACGTTACAGGCTTGTAAATACGCTCAATATGTGACAAATGTCCGTATTTTCTTTTACAGGTGTTTTGATTTTTAGAGCTCACCCATTGTGGAGCGAGCTAACACCACGGGCACATTTTCGCCATCCAGTGGTCCCATGTGGTAGGATTGGGTGCGTCTTTTAGGGGACGCAGACCATCCACCAACTTGGTTTTGAGGTCCTGACGAAAACCTGGTTCACCATAACCGCTAAGGTTGAAACATGTAGACCCAACACATAAAGAGATACACGGGCTCATCACTGCCCTTATTTTATCTCGCCACGATTTTAACATTGTCCAGTTGCTTGCCAATAAAAAATCTTTACTTTTCCAAGTTCAAACCAGGCCAATTTTTAACACACTTACTTTTTCTTTTTTCACGCACCACCACTCACAACCTGCTCCACTGCAATCAGGTGTTGAAGCACACCCTGATGACGCTTGGTCATTAGGGTGGACCCCGATGATGAAGCATGTCATCACTAGGTGATGAGTGAGGGGTTTCTAATAAAAAGAGTTTTCCTCCACCTTGCGAAAACCGTCCACCCCTACAGCGACTTGTGAATTCTCACTGGTGGTACTCCTCCATTTGTTTTTTCTGCAATAGCTTTGGCACCATCATTTGTTTGATTGGTTCTAGTGGCTTTTTACCAAGCTTTTTTATGAATGATCGTATGGCCATGGTGTTCTTTTCCAGTGCGTTACATCTGTTCTTAATCAATCCCTTTGCTATTAAAAAGTACCCCCACATACACAAAAAAAATTATTTCAATTTCCGTGTAGCTATAAAAATTGATGGTAAATTTGTGGGCTGTTTTCCTGCTATAAGGATGAGTGTTTTTGATTTATTAACTTGCAGATCTAGTGCCGCCCTATATGACACATAATTATTTATTAATTTTTGTGGGGCTACACCTGTCCTAGCAACCATTACAGCATCATCAGCATATAGCAGTATAGGTAGCTGTTTCTTTTTACCTTGGGTACATCAGACACCTCAAGTCTCACTGCTGATTCCACACCGTTGGTATACATCGAAAATAAAAAAGGGGCTAAGACGCAACCTTACCTAAACCCCCAGAGGATTGGGAAAGATCTTGTACATTTGTCCTGGGTGCCGTACCTGACACACGCAGTAGACTGGAAGTATAATTGTCTGATGAAAAGTATTATTATCTACTCCCCTCTCTTTTAAAATAATTCATCATTTGTTATGCAAAACTGAATCAAACACAGCGGAAAGATCTATGAACGCCCAAAAAACATTTCCTCATATAACATAGGTATACTTTGCTGCAATTAGAGTTACGTTTAGGCACTGACCTATCCCTATACTTGATCATATTCTGCCGGATACTCCATTTACTGTGTTAAATACATGTCATGTACTTCAATAATACAGACACAGAAAGACTTTATTAGCAACCTTGCAACTTGTATGTACCTAGACTTTTTCATTTATTTTCATCTTTGCATCTTTTTAGTTAACCTATTGTTTCATTTACGTGACATGTTCCACTTCTTTTGCCAATGGTTCTTTGGGGACATGCCAAGAATGTTTACTTTGCCTATGCTAGTTTGTTTATGACTTTTGTTCCCTCGCAGTACCGTTAGTCTCTGTTGACAGGCCCCATCTTGAATCTTCCTGGACAGTAGAAATACCTCAGACAACATCGTGGGTAAATAGCAAACCATCTTTCTTGCTATTGTCACTCTGTTTTTAACTATACCATCTTGACGGGCACACCTAATAAAGTTTCCTTGTTGACGTTAAGATAGGTATTTTTAGAATCACATGGATTATCTTCCTTTTTCTCACATTTTCTTATTTCTTTGAGCACTGCAACTAAGCCCTTTTCAGCCACTTGTGCTGTCATTTGCTCAGGTTGAGGGTTCAACCGTTGGGTCCTAAACTAGCCTCAGTACTAACTGGAGGCAGTGTTTGTTGGACACCAACTTTCTACATTTGAAAATCCCAAATGACGAGCCTCCACTATTGAGTGGGCTGATGGGTACTTTTCTCACTTTTTGTATCCCTGTGTCTATCCTGTTACTCCAGCCTCTGTTGCGGAATACCTTTGAGATTCCCTTAGTATGTCTGGACTGTACCAAAGACCTGTAGCATCTTCCTTGTATTGAATATGTATAGTTGGGGGACAAGGTGCTGGTAGGTCTATAATAATAATTCCCCTTGGGTCCTACTCTACTCTGTAGCTTTGTGGCAGTAGAAATACCTGCCACGTCCATTCTCAGTGCGTATTATTGAGAACACTGAGTATGGGACACAGTGGTGATTCCAGTTGCCGTCACGCAGGTTTTTCGTCAGTGCTTGGCAAGTTACCCCCTCAAAGTCCTCGTCTTCAGTCTTGGACACAGGTAGGATCGTGCACATATTAGATCTTCCGATCGGCTCCATTTCAGGGAACTAAATGCCAAATTGTCTTTGCCAACAGCCTGGTATTTGTATTTCCGCTCCACAGGAGCGGCTTTCAGGATATTGTTGAACTATATTTACCGCTCTGTGGGAGCGCCCTTGGGCATTATCGCATTTCTTGATCACCGCTTGTGAAGCGGGTTCTAGCAGATAATGTTATCACTCTGTGGAGTGATCCTGGGACAATTAGTATAGCAAATAGTATACATTGGCAATATTGATGAGAACACTGCAAGGATAAAATGTTGATATGATCTAGACTTTACAGGAGTCGAATTTCTTAAAGTGAATGGAGTTTTAATGCACAGAAATAAGGAACATTTGGTATCGTGTTGTGGTAATAATCAGAATTTGCAAGAATAGATGAAGACTTGAAAAGCTCTGTATATCTATAGTGTTTATTATGGATCACAAGGTCAAGTGAAAGGCAACATAACAAGAAGTTTCACAACATAGTTGGAATAACAATACAACTAACCAGAACTAACTACTTCACATGTGGAATCTTTTTTCTATTACAGGTGTGCTATGTTCATAACGTCCTTATGTGTAGTAATCCATGCACAGTAAGTGACGAGAGTCATTTACAAATGCTATTCTGAAAATTAGGGCTTGTTCCAGATGTCCCTCCCCACAGTACCCTCCCTAATTTCCTTCCCCCATCTAGCCACTTTAATGCTCTGTTGAACTAAAATCAGAGTCGGAGCTGCTGGAAGGTGGGCTTCTAGAGGGTACTGCTCCATAGGAACTCACAAACTTTGATTGTGTACGTGATAGAATAATCTGCCCATGAAATTGGTTCCTTATGGGCAGTATCTTCACAATTGCCACCTTGGAAGACCAATGCGCAATGTTAGGCAATATGAAGAAAGAGTTTGCTGCTGCAAGGCAAGAAACAGCAGCATCAGCAAATAGGGTCACTCAATTACAAACACAATTAAAGCCCACACATCCATTATCCTCAGTGACAACTTGTGCCCCTCCTGGCCTCTCTGCATCCGTAACA
The DNA here is from genome assembly GCF_964261635.1 of Lissotriton helveticus. Classification (NCBI taxonomy): domain Eukaryota; kingdom Metazoa; phylum Chordata; class Amphibia; order Caudata; family Salamandridae; genus Lissotriton; species Lissotriton helveticus. The sequence goes on along the minus strand of NC_136065.1, from coordinate 1,706,862,040 downwards.
GTTCCAATTACAGATACGCTGGCCCCTCCAGAAAGGTTTTCAGGAGATCCTACCAAATTCCAATCTTTTTTAACACAAGTACAATTACATTTTATGGTTAAGCCCACTTCATTTCCGGATACAAAATTTCCTATAGCATTCCTGATTTTCTGCTACGTAGGCAGTCCTTTTGGTGCAATCTGACGATCCATTACTCTATAGCTGGACTTGTTTCAAGAGTGATTTGAAAATGTCTTTGACCAAAGAACAATCACTCGGTCGGCTGACGGGGAATAACATGAATTAAAACATGGCAACACAGATTTGATTGACTATTTAACCCACTTTAACCATTTAACAGCTGAAACTAATTGGCCTGAAGACAAACGAGCTGCATTGTATTATCAAGGATTAGAGGACAAATTAAAAGATCTTATAGGAAACTAGAAAACGCGAGAAATAGCCAGGAGACTTCCTCGTGTAAATTTTGTCCATTTCCTGACCAATCAGTGACTAATACTCTTCAAATATCAGTGTCCCATTTAATCATGAACGTTCAATTTACTATCCCTCCCCAAATAATTAAAACAGCAGTGGTCATGGTAGATTCTGGGGCCACCGGTAATTTTATCAATTCTGTCTTTGCCTTAAAATTAGAGATATCCATTCTGTTAAAACAAAAACCAGATATGGTTCGAGTAGTAGATGATACACAGTTAACTTCAGGATTAATCACAAGTTCTACCATTGAGCTAACGATGATTTGTGTTACCCAAGGTCAAACACATGCATCATCGATGCACCACAGTTTGGTGTCACTGTGGGTATACCTTGGTTGACGGAGCATAACCCCACTATAGTTTGGGCTAAACGGAGTATCACATTCCATTCGTTTTTCGTGTCAACAGAAATGCTTACAGTCACAAAAACAGATTCCTATTTCTCAACCACCAACCACTACAAAAACTAATGCACAATACATTGCCATGGCTGCGGAGCCAGTTATTGAACTACCTGCAGTGTATGAAGCATTTAAATATGTTTTCTGTGAAAAAAGTGTTAAAAACCTGCCTCCTCATCGGGCATATGATTGTGAAATTGATCTAGTAGTAGCTGGCGCTAAAATTCTGTGTAGTAGGATTTAGATACTCACAGAATAAAGAACACCAACATTTACGAGAATACTTAGATTAATACCTAAAAAATGGGTTCATTAGACATTCAAGTCCCAGGCACTTTACCTCTGTTCTTCATGCTCAAGAGTAACGGAGAATTTTGCCCATGCATTGATTATTGTGCGCTGAATAACATCACATCAAAAAACATAGGTACCCATTACCATTGATATCCTTTCTCTTGGACCAAGTAGGAACAACAACCATGTATATGAAATTCGAATTACGACGAGGGTCATATCATCTGGTAGGAGTTCAAGCCAGAGACGAGGGGGAAACTGCATTTCGGACTCACTTTGGCTTGTTTGAATATTGGCTCAGGCAACACCCCTGGGGCTTTCCAATTTTTTAATAAATGATTTTCTTCGTGATTATTTGGATAGGTTTGTAATCGCCTATATTGATGATTTATTGATTTACTCTACCTCTATTTTGGAACATGAAAAACATGTAAAACTTATTTTAACCACCATAAGTGTAAATTATCAAAATGTGAGTTCCATACATATAGAGTTGAATTCCTAGGTTTTATACTTTCTCCACAAGGAATTACCTTGGCACCCAGAAAGATACAAGCAATTTTGGGCTAGCCAGAACCAAATTCAGTAAAAGACATCCAAAGATTTCTAGGATTTGCAAATTTTTACAGACACTTTATTAAGCAGTTCTCTACCAAAGCAAGTCCTTTGACTCTGTTATTAAAGAAAATTGAAAAATTCCAATGGACTCCAGAAGCAAGAACTGCCTTTCAAACATTGAAAACAGCGTTTACAATAGGTCCTGTCCTTTGCCATCCTGATACTAACCTTAAAGAAAGCATTGAAATGGCAAAAAGAGACAAAAATAGGTCCATTATAGAAGGATTACTTTTTCACAACAATTCGTTATACATCCCATCAAAACCGCTGCAAAAACAAGCTCGGGTGGGAGCATCGACTCCGCGTGTCACTTGAATTCCCATTATGGATTGTGACCGGCACCATTTTCCGGGGCCACTATCCCGTTCCCCTCTCTAGCAGACCTGCGGTTGCGGTCCTTGCTAATTAAATTCAAATCGGCATTGACGTGTACATCTTGTACCATTATGTATGATAAGGCATGAATTTTGAATGTCCTAATGATGATCCCGCTATGTCCTAAGGGGATCGAAACGCCGTCGACTCCTTACACTGGATGATTAGATTCCATTATTGGTTAAGTCACAACAGTGTACTTTTACGAATATTTGTCTGCAAAAATTTGGAATATATGCAGACTGCCTGTTCTTGCCTCACTCTTTTGTATGTATGTCACAATTGTCTTTATACAGTAGTAGGACACAGGCTGTGTCCCACTTTGATATTGTATTAGATTGATTGACTATATTTACAATTGTGTTATCAACCCTGTCCGGCTGGACAGATAATATAGATTCCAATCTCTGATCTATATTTTTTCTCTACCATCCTCTACTCGTTAGGGACCATTGTTCCTTGTAACAGTATATGCACCCAAGGTCCCTCACGTATTACTCCTTTGGGGACCCCTTGTACTTTACAATAGACTAATTTAACCTAAGCATATATAAGGCCCCTGTTTTCTGTACTCCTTAGAATGCCTCCTACAGTTGCCTGAGAGTACTGTGTGACGTAGTCTCCCTCATGTGAGGTTAATAAATATGTCTTTTGATATTACAGCTTCTGTGCCAATCTCTTCTTTGTTGGTTTAAAAGGACCAGGTGTATCAGTGAGACCCCTGAGAAGGTTTTCAATTTTCTACAATGTCTCCATTTTTCGCTAATCATGGATGTCAACCACATTGTTCACCATTGATGTTATTCGCAGCCTAAAACAAACATACCATCTTTGGATACCCATTTACAGGAAATGACCATTATCATGAAATAATTGCAGCAAATCTTGACAAAGGCAAAAACAACGCACAAAATGATTGCTGATTGAAAAAGAAAAGCAGGGCTGCTATATAAACAATGGGATGTTGTATGGCTCTCTACAGAGTATTTTCAGTTTAGAAAAAGGTATACATTGAATCCGTGATTCATTGGACCTTTTCAGATAGTGCAATGCATTAACTCTGTAGCATTTAAATTACAGTTGCCAAAAGCAATAAAAATATAGCCAGTATTCCATACTTCATTAGAGAAACCTGCATGGAAAAAAGAGACCACATCCACCAACTCTCCTTATTGGAGATCAAGAGGAATATGAAGTACACAGTATTAAAAACAGCAACCGTATTAAAGGAAAATTGTGGTACTTGGTTTCTTGGTAAGGCTATGGATTAGAAGAAGATGCTATCCATGCCCCACGTCTGATACAAACATTTCATACACATCAGCCTCAAGTTCCTGTATGTATCATGGCTACATAGGTTCCACAAAGGATCTTTTCGTTGTGGGAACTGCGTTATGTGTAGGATGTCTTTGCATGGTACTAAATCCTTTAACTACAATGACTCTGGAACCTATTACATTAAGACGCATATAGACTGTAACACTACCTATGTCATATATGCTATTCTCTGTAAATGTAATAAGATCTATATAGGGAGCACAATCAGGAAACTCAAGGATAGGGTAGGAGAACATTTTAGGGCTCTTAAAAACAGAGATGATAGAGTACCTATAGCTGAACATGCTATTAGTTGTTCTTCACAATCTGAGCACCTTACAATGTCTTTTCATGGAATTGAGATGGTACCCATTGATGTAAGGGGGGGCAATCGTGAACTCAAATTGAGACAACAGGAAGCACGCTGGATTATGAAGACCCGTGGAGAGGGGGTTACATTTTGATGAGGAATTACATTACTTCCTATGCTGATGAGTTACAATATAATGTACCTTACCACTGTCTTCGAGCTAAACCTCATTTCCCCCCCCCAGCCCTCTTCTTTGTCTTTTAGAATCATTTTATTTGATTCAACTGTTATAAACTAAAATGAATGAATGTACTTACATGTTAACTTTGTGACCTTTGGATGCGAAAAATTGGTAACTTATATAGTCTCATGTGTTATATATTTATTTGTGGATCACTTTAGAATTATGTATTTATACTTCAATTCTAATCCTATACCTTTACGTTTTCTGTACTTCGTTATTTTGTATTTAAAATTACTTACCTGGATCACTGACCAGTCTTGTAGTTTGTATGTAGAACTCATTTCTGATTATATGTCTTAGACCCTTTTCTGTATCTTAATATTTCTAAATCTATTTTTTTAAGCTTTGATTAACCTTATTCCCACACAAACGGGTGTGTTGCTTTTTTTCACAAACTCCTGCATCACCGATTTTTGCTGTTCTTAATAAGGACATGAGATATACATGTCGGGTTTTGGGACTTTACCTGTGGTTAAGGAATGACGGTCTATTTGATGACTTCTTATAATATTAGTGTTCACACTTGAACCTTTAGTTTTGCCTCATTAGTAGTGTTTCAACTACACGACTATACACTTACAAATGGCGCTCTTAGTGAGTCAGTACAGTGGGAGACAGCCTACACATGTCCTCTGAGTCCCTCATTTATCTTTATGGCGCGTACTTTTAACTAAAAAGATCAGGAAACATGGCGCCTTTGCAGTACGGAGCCGACCGGAGAAATACAACGTTATTACTCTGTACTCGGAGGTGAGTGACTTAACTGTCACGCTTGCAGTTAGATTCTTTTCTGTTTTGGAAGTAGCAGATAGTTTTATCAACTTCTGATTTGGGTGTCCGATACGAGCGTCTTGGAAACTTTACGTTGTTTTAAGAAAGGGTCACTTTTTTTTAGGAGTGTTTTCTTTTTCGAGACTTATTATCCTTGATAATTTTATGCTTACGATTTAGTAATCAAGAATATCGTGTGGCCTATGCATACTTATCTCCGTTTGGAAACATAAGCTGAAGTCTTACATGTCACCTTGATAATATTACTGATACGGAGATGGTGCATTTTTTATAGGATAGTCGTAAACCGGTAACCTTGACACGGACCACTTGCTTTTTGATAATATGATGACGGCTGGTTTCCGGTTAATTCTGGAAAGTATTACATGGAACTGCATATAGAACCTTATCTTACGTTAACTCAAGATTACTCGATTGACAAACGTGGAGCCGATATTTGCATAGTGAGTGCAAGCCTTGTTTTGATAAACCAACTCTATTAATAGTGCTTACATAGCTCAGATGTTTTACCATACACTTTTTCTTTTTAATATTTCCCTTATTTTTAGCTTAAAAGTGGATGGTGAATTCGGTTCTAAAATTACGTTTGGAATATATAACATTCTTGATTTATTTTACGTGGTGAGCGTATTTGTTTACCCATATAATCTTCTCGCTTCTGCTATTGGTGATAGCGACATTTATACCTTTTCTTGACCGTTTACTGGGATTCTTCTTGGTTAACCATATCCTCTTGCCTTTGGTTTCACACTTAATTTTTCGTTGAGTTACGTGAGGATCTTTGTTCCCCCACTTTTTCTCTTTTTTCTTTCACTATGTGTGGTGATGGTCACCTCTCACTCTTAATGACTCGCCTTTATGAGGTTATTTTCCCGTTCTTGTCTCACTTTGACTTCTGATGAATCTCTGTACTTAATATCAAGTTAAAAGTGTAGCATATTAACATCTTTTCCTTTTCCCCATTTTTTGTTAATTATGAAGTTATACTTATTCTGTACCCTTGTAATTGTGCTTATATCCAAAACGTGGTACTGACCATTGATTATAGTTATTTCTCTGACCATTGTTTTTTTAGACCACTTTGCAACTGCTTATATTAACTATGCACTTGTGTTTGTATGGTACCACTCAATGGAATGAAGGATTGATTATATTTATTGAATTATTTTAAGCCCTGACGAAATCTTTTGGTCATCAGACCAGGACGAAACACGTGTTGGCAGCGGCTATTGACTTCTTTTTCGGAAGATTGGATATTTGTTTATCGAAAAAACAATAAAGGATGATGGAATGAAGAAAAATGTGATCTTTCTGAACTCAATAATTGGACTAATATTGACAATTGCCTAGCTCGGGATATAATTCTTGTGTTCTTGATATGATATAGACTTTCCCGGAGAGGAAGTCCTTAAAGTAAATGGAGTTTTAATTCACAGAATTAAGGAACATTGGGCATCGCGTTCTGGTAACTTCATATGTGGAATTCTTTTTCTTTTACAGGTGTGCTATGTTCATAATGTCCTTATGTGTAGTAATGCATGTACTCGAAGTGTCTTTAAGTGATGAGAGTCATCAACGAATACTAATCTGAGATAACGTCTTGTTCCAGTACTCCCTCCACTCACCACCCTCCCTAATTCCCTTCCTCCAAGTAGCCACTTTGATACTCTGTTGAACTAAAATCAGAGTGTGAGCTGCTGGAAGGTGTACCTCTTTAGGGTACTGCTTCCGAGGAACTCACATACTGTGATTGTGTATGTAACATATTAACATGAAGTTAGTGTCCACCTCAGAAACTACCTCTTTTGGGAATGCTAAACAGTTAAAAATCCCATTAGAGCCCTGCCCACCGCAACTGGAGTCACCAACCTCAGAGCAATGGTCTCTGAGAAGTAAGTAGAATGGTCCACCAATACCACGTTGAACCTGTTGCCTAAAACTGTCTTGATTACAAGATACCAACAATGAAGATGCCTATCCTCTCATAGGGAGTGCCAATGACAGGTATTGGGGTCAGGGGAACCTTAAGCTTTTTCAATGACTTTCCACTGGCCAGGCACATGCGACAGGACTACAGACTGTGCCTGAGGCTGTCTTCATCCAGGGCTAATAGAAATTAGAAACAAGCCTGACAAAGGCTTTATCTTGCCCAGATGTCCTGCTAGAGGAATGTCATGAACCGACCCTAGTAAGAAGATCCTGCTGAGGGACCAACAGAAAGTGGGCTGCCTCAGGCACAGGAAAACCTTAGACTCTGTGTAAAGGAGGGTATTCTCCCAATACCTAAGGTGATCATGAGAGGTGTCACCTGCTGCCTCAACTTGCCACCTTAGGCACTCTAGAGCAGAGCACTCTTTCTGTCCTTTGTAGAATTTCCACCTGGTGAACCCTCCAACAACTTGCCATCACGCAAGTTCATACAGGTCACCCAATGGGGCATGTGATGCAGGGCGCGCTACGAAATTTGTTTTATTAATTTAATTGTTTACTTACCTGCAATCATCCAGATTCCGTTGTTTATCACCCCTCACCCTGCCCCTCCCCCGCCCCGCCTGCCTGCCCCACCACAACTCCCTCCACAGGCCGAAGGCTGCTGGTGGGGACGTGGAATGAGAGGCGGTGGTTCAGGTATCCTGGTCCTTGGTCATGGAGGGCTTTGTAGGCATGCTTTAGGACCTTGAAACTGATCCTTTTGTTGACTGGGAGGCAATGGAGTTCTCAGAGGTGTTTGGAGATGTATTTGCGGCGAGGGATGTCAATGGCGAGTCTGGCTGTGGTGTTTTGAAACTTCTGAAGTTTTCTGAGGAGTTTCTGGGTGATGCCGGCATAGAGTGCATTGGTGTAGTCGAGTCTGCTGATGAAGAGTTTGTGGGTGACTGTTTTTTCTGGATTCGGTGTAGATCCATCTGAGTATCTTTCAAAGCAGGTGGCGCATGTGGAAGCTTGATGAGACGAACATTTCATCATTAATGTCTGAGAAACTGTAATTAAAAATTCTCTTTAATAGTGAACTTGGAAAATGCTACTTGTAGAAAGTTGACAGGTGGTCTTTGTAAATTTCTCAGAATACATTCACACATTAGGTACATTAGGTGTGACTGAATGGGCCATCTGCTGGAGGATGGCTGGAAGAATGGGGACAGAGCTAGGCACAGCTTCATTTGTAACTGGAAAGGCTGTGGCCTGCCTTCAAATAAACTAAATGTCACAACTCCCTTGTTCATGTAGCCAGCATGGAGCTATGGCAGGGAAGTCAGGAAACTTCAAGAACTTCAAAGAGAATGCTCAATAAACTTCTTCTACTTTAAAGAAGGCCCATGTATAAAAAGGGGACCCTCAGAAACCCTCTGAAGTTCATTTTCTGGACCTGCAGAAGGACTGTCAGATGACTACCTGCTGCTGTGGCCTGTTGTGTTCTCCACAAGATTGCTTTACTGCTCCTGGAATGAATACTTTGCTGTCTCGGGCCTGCCTTGAAGTCTCAGAGGCCAGCACTGCTGTTTTGTGCTCTGATTCATCACTTGAACCCATGACTACCCGAGTGACTCCAAGGGCTAGTTTGCTGACCTCCTGTTCAGAGCCACAGGGACAAAACAGGCTCCCACCATCTTGAGCCTGTACCTGGACCCAGCTTGAGTGTGTTGTGATCCCACAAGTGGTGCCCCCCCCAATCCTGGATCCTTGGTGGTTGTCTTGAATTCTCCAAGATAGTAAAAATCCAAAACATGAACATTTTTGCTTAAAAACTGCTGTGAGAACTGAGAGCCGACCGCCCAAAGTGCATCGCCAGTCAATCAGACTTTGCGGTAGCTCCCACTAGATTCTTCTCTGCAGCAGCAATTCATGTTTAGAATTCCTTCTTCAAAGGGATATCAATCAATCAATCAATTTAGCAGGGATTTTTACAGCGCACTACTCATCCATGAGGGTCTCAAGGCGCTGAGGAAAGTTTGTTTGGGCAGCTCCGAGGTCATCCAAAAAGCTGGGTCTTGAAGTCTTTTCTGAAGGTTTGCAGTGTAGGGCTTCGTCTGATGACAAGAAAGAGTTTGTTCCAGGTCTTAGCTGCGGAGTAGGAGAAGGATATGTCTCTCGTTCTGGCTCTGTGGATGCAGCGGATTTCAGCCAGGGCTAGGTCAGAAGAGCAGAGGTTTCTCTTAGGGGCTTGGAAGGTGATTCTATCATTGAGGTATTGGGGTCCAATTTTGTGAAGGGCTTTGTAGGCATGTGTGAGCAGCTTAAAGGTCACTCTTTTGTTGACAGGGAGCCAGTGGAGGACTCAGAGGTGCTGGGTGATGTGGTTGTGTCATGGGATGCTGAGTACAAGACTGGCTATGGCTTTCTGGAAGGTCAGGAGTTTGTGAAGGAGAAATTTGCTGATTACGGCATAGGGGGCATTTCCATAGTCCAGTCTGCTGGTGATGAGTGCATGGGTGACAGTCTTCCTGAATTCGGGGGGGGGGAAGGGGTCCATTTGAAGGTATTGCGGAGTATGTGGAGGGTGTTGAAGCAATTGGTGGAAATGCATTGCCAGTTCATTGTGAGAGAGAAGTCGAGTATGATGCTGAGGTGCATGTGTAGTCCATGGGGGTGAGAAGGTTTCCGAGGGCGGTGGCCACCAGGTTTCATCCCATGAGGTGGAGGTGGATCTGAGGATGAGGACTTCAGTTTCCTCCAAGTTGCCCTTCAGGCAGCTGCTGCTCATCAAGGCTGCAATGTCCTTCTCTCCTTCCTGGAAACTGTGCCTGCTGATGTTGGGTTCCTTGGTGATGGGGAGGATAAGCTGAGTGTCATCGGCATAGGATACAATGCTGAGTCCATGTTTTTCTGACGATGATTGCAAGGGGGGCCATATAGAAATTTAAGAGTGTGGAGCTGAGGGAGGATCCTTAGGATACTCTGCATCTGTTCTCCGTGGGTTCAGAAAGGAAGGGTGGGAGTCATATTCTTTGAGTTCTGCCGGAGAGGAAGAAGTGGATCCAGTCCAGGGCGGTTTCCTGTTGCCAGCATCATGGAGTCTGGCAGCAAGTGTGCAGTGAGAGATGGAGACTAAGGCTGCTGAAAGGTCGAGTAAGATGTGGGCTGTACTGTGGCCTTGATTGAGAAGTGCGCGGAAGTCATCTGTACTGGCTGGGAGGGCAGTCTCAGTTCTGTGATTGCTGCAGAATCCGGATTGACAAGGGTCAAGGATGTTGTTGGATTCTATGAGGTGTGTTAGCTGGGTAATGACGATTTTCTCTGTGACTTTGGTGGTAAAGGGAAGGAGAGAGATCAGGCTGTAGTTCTTGAGGTCCGTAGGGTCTGCGGAGGGGTTTGACATTTCCAGTCATCGGGAAATGTGCCTGTTTCAAGGTTGCAGTTGATTGTTCTTTCGTAGTCCTGTTTTTATGGCGGAGGCAGCTCTGTGGAAGATATATGTGTCCTGTGTAAATTTAGTGGAACTAGAGTTTGTGGTTTGGTAGATTTAAATGATCGGCCATTGGCACATTTCAAGCATTCAAAACAAGGTGATGCTTTGAATAACATCATTATGATTAACTTTGTGTCTTGGAAATGCCTAGCTTCTCTAGACCATTGGGTATACCCACTTTTCAGGGCACAGGGGGCCAAATGAGCGAAATTGACTTCGCTTTGGCCTCTAGCAGGTATACTCATTTCGTTAATGATTTTGAAGAATGAGGTGAATCCTGCTAGCGACCACAACCCTTTAATCTTAAGTTTTAGCCCTGTTTTGGAGAGAATACAGATCCCTGAACTGCCAATAAAATATAGTTAGAATCAAGGGGCCACTTTAAAATGAGATAAGGTAGATGCAAGGCAATTGGAGGTGCAGATTCTTAAAAGAAATAAGGCAAGGATAGATGCTTGTCTAACCCCCACCCATGAGCCGGATGTAATAATTAAGAATTTTGAGGCTCTTTTAGGCAATGTGGCATCCCACCTCGTAAAAACTGTGGGGGTGAAAAAAGGAAATGGCTGCAAATGGTTTAATGCATCAAGCACCACGGGATAGAGAGCTGGTTAGAAAGTCAAGGAAAATGTATAGAGAGGCTATTAATAGGCGAAAATTAGACTTAAGGAAGAAGGCATGGGATGACCTGGGGAAAGCGTCAGACCTGAGGGATAGTAGGCTATTTTGGGAGGTAATAAATAGTCCCTTCCTAAATAGTGAAGAAAAAGGTGATATGTTGGTGCATATACCAGGGGATATCTGGGACGCACACTATGGCAGAATTTTTAATCCAAAGGGGGTAAAGTTGTCATCTGCTAATGAGGGAGTAAGTGATCCCCATTTGGAGTCAGCACTAACACTTAGCCTTTCATTTACTCTCTCAGAGGTAGAGGCTGCTCTAAGGAAGGGTATCTCACTAAAGGCCCCAGGGCCCGATGTAGTTTCTTTAGATCTTTTTAAATATAATGTCGAGGTGTGGGCACCACTTTTATTAAATGTATTTAGAGCAATTGTGGTAGGGCGTATTCCGACCTCATGGCAAGAGGCGGTAGTGGTACCAATTTTTAAGAAGGGTGATAAAAGTGACCCGTGCTGCTATAGACCAATATCGCTAATTGATGCGTCTTGTAAGTTGATGGGTAGGGCGATACTGGCACGCCTGGAAGCATGGGCCGAGTCATTCGGTATTATCGTGGATTCACAGTATGGGTTCAGGCGAGGTAAAGGAACCACAGAGCAGTGTCTTAATCTGGCTCTAATTATGGGTAAGTACATGAAGGCCAAGGGTGGTTGTATTCACCTAGCCTTCATGGACTTATCCAGTGCTTTTGACACTGTATGTAGAGGTAAGCTGTGGCAAATGATGGAGGCCATGGGGTTTGAAGAACCATTGGTTATACTGCTCCGCAGACAGCATGCTGCCACAACAGTGAGGATTAGATTTGGCCCAGGTGGTGAGAAGACAAAACCTATCCCATCCACCGAAGGCGTCCACCAGGGCTGTATCCTGGCGCCTTTTTTATTTCTGGTGTATACCAACTGTCTGGAAAGCTACTTGTTGGAAAGTTGTGCAGATTTCCCTCTGGTAAATGGTAAACGGATACCGATGTTATCTTATGCAGATGACACGGTGTTAATGACCCTTTCTGCTAACAGTATGCAAACCTGTTTGTGTGCCTTCGAAACCTTTATGGAAGGATTAGATCTTAGGGTCAACTTTACAAAGTCTTTTGCCATGGCCTGTGGCCCTAAAGGGGGAAAAAACTCGCAGGTTTGTGGTAAAAAACGTAATTATTGGGAAAATTGATAATTTTAATTATCTGGGGAATTTATTTAATAAAACATTAAGTTGGGACCCTTTAATATTAGCACGTGTCCAAAAGGCTACACAATGCATAGAGGCCCTCTTCCGCTTTTCTAGCAAATTGGGTCAAAAACCGAATGCAGAATTAAAAACCTTATATAAAGCAAAATGTCTCCCTGTTGCAGCATATGGTGCGGGAGTGTGGGAGATAAAAAATTGTAAAAACATTCAAGTCATGGAAAATAAATTTGTAAAGCGCCTTTTATCTGTCCCATCTGGGACTTCAAATACTTTCTGTCATACTGAGATGGGTATTAAATTTGTGAGTGATATCATACATGTTTCTCCCTTGTTGCTATGGAGCAAGGTTTGGCAGTCTGAAGATCTCAAACTTACAAAGGAAATTTTGCAAGACTGCCTTAAACTTGATCATTCAATGAAGATCCCATGGTTGCTATATGTAAAAGAAACCTTTCATAAAATTGGCTTGGGGCGTATATACCAAAACCCCGAATCTGTTGGAAAGGATGCTAAGTTGACAATTAAAAATGCCTATCGTACTAGATTGGGCATGTTACGTAATACTGAGCTGGCATTAAATAGTGGGAGTAAACTGAAGCAAGAGTTCTACCTATAGTATATCATGCAAACTCAATGGCGCTTTTATTTAACAAGGTTCGGTCTTAGCACACTGCACTTTCTTTTTGCTTTTCCAAAGCAAGGAGGGTGGTGTGAGAGGCTACCTCCTTGCCCTTGTAACAATAAGGTTTCACAAAGTACTGTGCACCTTCTTCTTTTTTGTACTTTGTATAAAGACCCTAGAAATCGGTTTATTAAGCCTGTTTTGCTAAATCTTGAATCCCGTTATTATAAATTGTAAATTATCCCGTTATTATAAATTGTCATTATCAACCCCAGTTATATGTAGTGCTGTACTTAGCTTTATTAGATTGGCACTTACTATCAGAAATCGTTATTAAATAGCACCAATGTAAATCCTTTGTGACTATTTGGTATACACGTATCAGATTATTCTATAGATTGGTATCTAAATGGAATACACAAGCACTTTACACGAATTTGTTTATATACGTGATCTTTTTATATTAAATGAATTGTATACCCATTTTGGTCATATAATATGTAATTATGGATGTAAATGTTATTGTATGGTCTTTTTAATAATTTTGTGTAATGTTTTCTTTTAAACTGTGTATACTTTTATGATTCTATTTTATGAATCTAAATAAAGTTTATTGAATCGAATCGATATATGGTGGGCAGGAGTCAATGGGTACACCAGAGTGGATGCTCATCATAGTCTTTGTGGTGTCTTCTGTGGTACACTGTTCTAGGTGAGGAGGGTTGGCTGGGTCGGCTGGGTGGCATTGCTGGTGAATGGTGTTGGATCAGTGCCTTGGTGTTGGTCGTCCAAGTTGTCATAGAGAACCCGGAGCTGATTTTGTTGCGGAGGTCCTGAGAGGGAGGGACATCAGAGGTTTTTCTGTGGGGTCTGATAAAGTCTTGTATGATGGTGAGGAGTTCCTTGGAGTTGAGGGAGTTGGAGAGAATTCTGCCCTGAATGAAGTTTGTATTTGTAGATCGGATGAGTTAGTGGTGCACCTTCATGGCTGTCCTGTATGCGGTGCATGTTTCCTGGGTTTTGCTGTTCCTCCAAGCTTTCTCCAATCATCGGCACAAACGCTTGGATTCTTGGAGGCCCATGGTGAACCAGGTGGCTTTTGTTCTATGTCATCTGTTGAAGTTCCAGAGGGGGGGCCAGCCTGTTGGCGGAGTCAGCGATCCATTGATGGAGGTCATTGGCTGCAGAGTTGGTGTCAGTCATGGTGAGGGAGTGCAGATGAGGGCTGAGGTGAGGTGCTCTTCAGTGATCTTGCTCCAGTTTCATCGTGCATGGTGTTGGTTTGTATGGGGTGGGTTTTGAAAAGGAGAAGTGGACGCAGAGGTGGTCCGTCCTGAGAGGTTGAGTGGTGTGGCTGAAACAGATGTTTTTTCCTCTAGTGAAGCATGCCATGTGGGTGGGGGTGGGGGTGGGGGTGGGGGTGGGGGTGGTGATGAGTTGGTTTAGTCCGACGTTGGCGAGGTTCTTTAAGAGGGCGTGGAGTTAGGGTCACTGAGGTTGTCAAGGTGGAAATTCAGGTCTCCGAGCATTAACTAGTGCTTTGAGGTGAGGGCGTGGGGCACGAGGTAGTCTGCAATGGTGTTTGTGAATGGGGAGCAGGGTCTGGGAGTTCAGTAGGCGAGAGTCCCGCGTAGAGTTGTTCTGGGTTTGGACCGGATCTGGAAATGGATGTGTTCCAAGGGGGGAGAGGTGTAGTTCGAGATGGAGGTAGACAGTCAGAGGGAGCTTTGGTGGATGATGGTGAGGTCTCCTCTAGGGTGGCAGGGCATGTCTTTCCTTAGGATCTTGTACCCTTCGGGATGGTGGTTATATTGTTGGGATTAGAGCTGGTGTTGGTCCAGGTCTCTGTGAGGAAAGCAATGTCAGGCAAGAGGGTGTTGAGGAGGTCCCGGATTTCTACTGCATATCTGTTCAGGGAGAGTACATTGAGGAGGATGCAGCTCAGAGGTTTGGGTGTGCTGACATCAGGTGGGTTGTCAGTTGCTGTCTGGGTCCGGAGGTGGGTGAGGTGCAGCAGCAGTGTAGGCAAGAGAACGGGCCTTGGGAGTTGCTCAGCATTGAGAGGTGGCAGTTGTTGTTGCATCCAGAGTTGAAAGTGTGGCGGGGCAGGGGGTCGGAACACCAGGTCCCTGCTCCTGGTTGCGGTTAGGTCACGTACATGCCCAGATGGGCTTGCCTTTCGCGTGGCCGCATGGCAGCCGCTATTAAGTAGGGGTTGTGGGGATGGCAAGCAGCTGGGAGGCAGGTGCAAGAACACACAGGGGTGTAGGGCCACGGGGGCAGCAGTGTCTAGAAGAAGGGTAGAATGGAGGTAAACAGAAAAATCAGCAGAAAGGCAAAAAGACAGAAAAAGAAGAGAACAGAAGAACTGACAGAAAAGACAGGAAGAAACGGAACAAAAAAGACAGAAGAGGATGACAGAGTGTACCAGCAGAAGAGCAGGCTCTTCCACTGAACCACTAGTGATGAGGCGCAGGCAGGAGCCTATGGGTGGAGGAGTGCCTGGAACACCTACCTATGAGACCAGAAAGGTGCAGGGACAACTGAAAAATCAGTAAAAAGGCAAAAAGACAGAAAAAAAGACAAGAACAGAACAAATGACAGAAAGAAACAGAACAAAAAAGACAGAAGAGGCTGACAGAGTGGGCCAGCAGAAGAGTAGGCTCACCGGTCTGGGAATCTTGTTGGCTATGGCCTCCTAGCTTGTCCAGGTTGAGATATTTGACTTCCTAAAGAGTGACTATGCCCGAAAATAGATATTTTCACAGCGACTTTGTCAAGCAGTTCCCCTACGAAGGCGCTCCCTCCTCGGGTACCACCTGCAGACTTGTCCCTCTGAACTTTACATTCTGCAAACTTATTTTTTGAAAACTTCTTCCCAGTCCGAAGGTAAGGGCCCACCAGGACCAATCAGCTTCTTGGATCCGACCTGTGCTCTATTGTGGTCGCCATATTTTTTTACTTTGACCTCCTCTTGCATGAATCGATGTCCACAGAGTTGGTACTTTGATCTTTTAGGTATACATTTTAACAAAAAATATTTTAAATTCATAACTTTGGTTCTACTGATTGGATTTTTTACATTTTAGTGTCAAATAATTTATTAATTCTATTTTTTTTAATTGTTACAGGAGTTTTCTTGTGTTGTGTTTTCACTTTATTACTGTTTGTGTGATGTATAACTACTTTACATATTACCTCTACGTTAAGCCTGACAGCTTTGGAGCCAAGCTACTACAGTGATAAGCACAGTTTAATTTAGTGACTTTTGTGTTTTATGTTACTAGGGATAATGGATGTTGCTTGAACAGACGTACATCCCTCTCCAACCAACAACCCAATATCTCACAAGTACCATTAGTGATTAATGCTGTCATATCATTCTCATTCAGTGCTGTTTCCCATTTCCTATTTGAGAAGTGAGAATAATTTGTTTTAGATGTCAGCAATAGGGGGAGCATATTTCAACTAGTTTGCTTTAATGTTATTTCCTTTCACATGTTACACAATATTTTGGCAAAATCACAAGCAATTATGCAAAATTCAAAGTCATCAGATTGTGCTGGGTTTTTTCTGACAAAGGTGTCTTCCTCATATTAATTTTTGGCATGTGGATGCTTTTAAACTAAAGCTCCAAGAATAACAGTCATGAGTGTTCTGTTCATGTGCATTTGCAGTACATTTTTCAGGAATTTCGCTTAAGAAGAGTAATGCAAAATTCCCAGAATGACGCAAAATACACAGACATAATTTAAACGCTAGTCATGCCCAGTTGGCAATTTATTAATGTAAGTGAAATCAGCACACGTCATGAGCTGAATTGTATCATTTAAAAATATTGAGTATTGTGGAAAATATATGTTGGTATTAAAGTATCTGACCATTGAATCTGCCCACTTTCTGTTCCCCATACACATTTCATTGATATAAATAAGAATTCAAATTTATAATTTACTTTGTTCCTAAAACTACACATGAGTAAATTGTGTGGCATTATGGTTGTAGAAACATGTTTCAAAATAATTTTTGTACATTTGAAAGAGAGACATTTGGTTTACTCTCCATAACCAGAACTGGCCATTGTTCCCATTGTTAATGTCTATGTAATATTCTTGTTAAATTCAGTATATGTAGATATTAGTCAGCATATTGGGGTGTACCAGGACATCTGCCTGTGATTATCCACAGTAGGATGAGGCTCAGAATTTCACATCAAAACATATGTTTGTAGGTCCATCAGCAAATTTTTCACAACCTCCCTGTCCTGTCCACATTTGGCCCAGGTGGTGAGAAGACAAAACCTATCCCATCCACCGAAGGCGTCCACCAGGGCTGTATCCTGGCGCCTTTTTTATTTCTGGTGTATACCAACTGTCTGGAAAGCTACTTGTTGGAAAGTTGTGCAGATTTCCCTCTGGTAAATGGTAAACGGATACCGATGTTATCTTATGCAGATGACACGGTGTTAATGACCCTTTCTGCTAACAGTATGCAAACCTGTTTGTGTGCCTTCGATACCTTTATGCAAGGATTAGATCTTAGGGTCAACTTTACAAAGTCTTTTGCCATGGCCTGTGGCCCTAAAGGGGAAAAAACTCGCAGGTTTGTGGTCAAAAACGTAATTATTGGGAAAATTGATGATTTTAATTATCTGGGGAATTTATTTAATAAAACATTGAGTTGGGACCCTTTAATATTAGCACGTGTCCAAAAGGCTACGCAATGCATAGAGGCCCTCTTCCGCTTTTCTAGCAAATTGGGTCAAAAACCGAATGCAGAATTAAAAACCTTATATAAAGCAAAATGTCTCCCTGTTGCAGCATATGGTGCGGGAGTGTGGGAGATAAAAAATTGTAAAAACATTCAAGTCATGGAAAATAAATTTATAAAGCGCCTTTTATCTGTCCCATCTGGGACTTCAAATACTTTCTGTCATACTGGGATGGGTATTGAATTCGTGAGTGATATCATACATGTTTCTCCCTTGTTGCTATGGAGCAAGGTTTGGCAGTCTGAAGATCTGAAACTTACAAAGGAAATTTTGCAAGACTGCCTTAAACTTGATCATTCAATGAAGATCCCATGGTTGCTATATGTAAAAGAAACCTTTCATAAAATTGGCTTGGGGCATATATACCAAAACCCCGAATCTGTTGGAAAGGATGCTAAGTTGACAATTAAAAATGCCTATCGTACTAGGTTGGGCATGTTACGAAATACTGAGCTGGCATTAAATAGTGGGAGTAAACTGAAGGAAGAGTTCTACTTATCGTATATCATGCAAACTCAATGGCGCTTTTATTTAACAAGGTTCGGTCTTAGCACACTGCACTTTCTTTTTCCTTTTCCAAAGCAAGGAGGGTGGTGTGAGAGGCTACCTCCTTGCCCTTGTAACAATAAGGTTTCACAAAGTACTGTGCACCTTCTTCTTTTTTGTACTTTGTATAAAGACCCTAGAAATCGGTTTATTAAGCCTGTTTTGTTAAATCTTGAATCCCGTTATTATAAATTGTAAATTATCCCGTTATTATAAATTGTCCTTATCAACCCCAGTTATATGTAGTGCTGTACTTAGCTTTATTAGATTGGCACTTACTATCAGAAATCGTTATTAAATAGCACCAATGTAAATTCTTTGTGACTATTTGGTATACACGTATCAGATTATTCTATAGATTGGTATCTAAATGGAATACACAAGCACTTTACACCAATTTGTTTATATACGTGATCTTTTTATATTAAATGAATTGTATACCCATTTTGGTCATATTATATGTAATTATGGATGTAAATGTTATTGTATGGTCTTTTTAATAATTTTGTGTAATGTTTTCTTTTAAACTGTGTATACTTTTATGAATCTATTTTATGAATCTAAATAAAGTTTATTGAATCGAATCGATATATGGTGGGCAGGAGTCAGTGGGTACACCAGAGTGGATGCTCATCATAGTCTTTGTGGTGTCTTCTGTGATACACTGTTCTAGGTGAGGAGGGTTGGCTGGGTCGGCTGGGTGGCATTGCTGGTGAATGGTGTTGGATCAGTGCCTTGGTGTTGGTCGTCGAAGTTGTCATAGAGAACCCGGAGCTGATTTTGTTGCGGAGGTCCTGAGAGGGAGGGACATCGGAGGTTTTTCTGTGGGGTCTGATAAAGTCTTGTACGATGGTGAGGAGTTCCTTGGAGTTGAGGGAGTTGGAGAGAATTCTGCCCTGAATGAAGTTTGTATTTGTAGATCGGATGAGTTGGTGGTGCACCTTCATGGCTGTCCTGTATGCGGTGCATGTTTCCTGGGTTTTGCTGTTCCTCCAAGCTTTCTCCAATCATCGGCACAAACGCTTGGATTCTTGGAGGCCCATGGTGAACCAGGTGGCTTTTGTTCTATGTCATCTGTTGAAGTTCCAGAGGGGGGGCCAGCCTGTTGGCGGAGTCAGCGATCCATTGATGGAGGTCATTGGCTGAAGAGTTGGTGTCAGTCATGGTGGGGGAGTGCAGATGAAGGCTGAGGTGAGGTGCTCTTCAGTGATCTTGCTCCAGTTTCATCGTGCATGGTGTTGGTTTGTATGGGGTGGGTTTTGAAAAGGAGAAGTGGACGCAGAGGTGGTCCGTCCTGAGAGGTTGAGTGGTGTGGCTGAAACAGATGTTTTTTCCTCTAGTGAAGCATGCCATGTGGGTGGGGGTGGGGGTGGTGATGAGTTGGTTTAGTCCGACGTTGGCGAGGTTCTTTAAGAGGGCGTGGAGTTAGGGTCACTGAGGTTGTCAAGGTGGAAATATAGGTCTCCGAGCAGTAACTAGTGCATTGAGGTGAGGGCGTGGGGCACGAGGTAGTCTGCAATGGTGTTTGTGAATGGGGAGCAGGGTCTGGGAGTTCGGTAGGCGAGAGTCCCGCGTAGAGTTGTTCTGGATTTGGACCGGATCTAGAAATGGATGTGTTCCAAGGGGGGAGAGGTGTAGTTCGAGATGGAGGTAGACAGTCAGAGGGAGCTTTGGTGGATGATGGTGAGGTCTCCTCTAGGGTGGCAGGGCATGTCTTTCCTTAGGATCTTGTACCCTTCGGGATGGTGGTTATATTGTTGGGATTAGAGCTGGTGTTGGTCCAGGTCTCTGTGAGGAAAGCAATGTCAGGCAAGAGGGTGTTGAGGAGGTCCCGGGTTTCTACTGCATGTCTGTGCAGAGAGAGTACATTGAGGAGGATGCAGCTCAGAGGTTTGGGTGTGCTGACATCAAGTGGGTTGTCAGTTGCTGTCTGGGTCCGGAGGTGGGTGAGGTGCAGCAGCAGTGTAGGCAAGAGAACGGGCCTTGGGAGTTGCTCAGCATTGAGAGGTGGCAGTTGTTTTTGCATCTAGAGTTGAAAGTGTGGCGAGGCAGGGGGTCGGAAGACCAGGTCCCTGCTCCTGGTCGCGGTTAGGTCACGTGCAGGCCCAGATGGGCTTGCCTTTCGCGTGGCCGCATGGCAGCCGCTATTAAGTAGGGGTTGTGGGGATGGCAAGCAGCTGGGAGGCAGGTGCAAGAACACACAGGGGTGTAGGGCCACGGGGGCAGCAGTGTCTAGAAGAAGGGTAGAATGGAGGTAAACAGAAAAATCAGCAGAAAGGCAAAAAGACAGAAAAAGAAGAGAACAGAAGAACTGACAGAAAAGACAGAAAGAAACGGAACAAAAAAGACAGAAGAGGATGACAGAGTGTACCAGCAGAAGAGCAGGCTCTTCCACTGAACCACTAGTGATGAGGCGCAGGCAGGAGCCTATGGGTGGAGGAGTGCCTGGAACACCTACCTATGAGACCAGAAAGGTGCAGGGACAACTGAAAAATCAGTAAAAAGGCAAAAAGACTGAAAAAAAGACAAGAACAGAACAAATGACAGAAAGAAACAGAACAAAAAAGACAGAAGAGGCTGACAGAGTGGGCCAGCAGAAGAGTAGGCTCACCGGTCTGGGAATCTTGTTGGCTATGGCCTCCTAGCTTGTCCAGGTTGAGATATTTGACTTCCTAAAGAGTGACTATGCCCGAAAATAGATATTTTCACAGCGACTTTGTCAAGCAGTTCCCCTACGAAGGCGCTCCCTCCTCGGGTACCACCTGCAGACTTGTCCCTCTGAACTTTACATTCTGCAAACTTCTTTTTTGAAAACTTCTTCCCAGTCCGTAGGTAAGGGCCCACCAGGACCAATCAGCTTCTTGTATCCGACCTGTGCTCTATTGTGGTCGCCATATTTTTTTACTTTGACCTCCTCTTGCATGAATCGATGTCCACAGAGTTGGTACTTTGATCTTTTAGGTATACATTTTAACAAAAAATATTTTAAATTCATAACTTTGTTCTACTGATTGGATTTTTTACATTTTAGTGTCAAATAATTTATTAATTCTTTTTTTTTTAATTGTTTCATGAGTTTTCTTGTGTTGTGTTTTCACTTTATTACTGTTTGTGTGATGTATAACTACTTTATATATTACCTCTGGGTAAGCCTGACAGCTTTGGAGCCAAGCTACTACAGTGATAAGCACAGTTTAATTTAGTGACTTTTGTGTTTTATGTTACTAGGGATAATGGGTGTTGCTTGAACAGACGTACATCCCTCTCCAACCAACAACCCAATATCTCACAAGTACCATTAGTGATTAATGCTGTCATATCATTCAGTGCTGTTTCCCATTTCCTATTTGAGAAGTGATAATAATTTGTTTTAGATGTCAGCAATAGGGGGAGCATATTTCAACTAGTTTGCTTTAATGTTATTTCCTTTCACATGTTACACAATATTTTGGCAAAATCACAAGCAATTATGCAAAATTCAAAGTCATCAGATTGTGCTGGGTTTTTTCTGACAAAGGTGTCTTCCTCATATTAATTTTTGGCATGTGGATGCTTTTAAACTAAAGCACCAAGAATAACAGTCATGAGTGTTCTGTTCATGTGCATGTGCATTTGCAGTACATTTTTCAGGAATTTCAGGAATTTCGCTTAAGAAGAGTAATGCAAAATTCCCAGAATGACGTAAAATACACAGACATAATTTAAACGCTAGTCATGCCCAGTTGGCAATTCATTAATGTAAGTGAAATCAGCACACGTCATGTGCTGAATTGTATCATTTAAAAATATTGAGTATTGTGGAAAATATATGTTGGTATTAAAGTATCTGACCATTGAATCTGCCCACTTTCTGTTTCCCATACACATTTCATTGATATAAATAAAATTCAAATTCATAATTTACTTTGTTCCTAAAAATACACATGAGTAAATTGTGTGGTATTATGGTTGTAGAAACATGTTTCAAAATAATTTTTGTACATTTGAAAGAGAGATATTTGGTTTACTCTCCATAACCAGAACTGGCCATTGTTCCCATTGTTGATGTCTATGTAATATTCTTGTTAAATTCAGTATATGTGGATATTAGTCAGCATATTGGGGTGTACCAGGACATCTGCCTGTGATTATCCACAGTAGGATGAGGGTCAGAATTGCACATCAAAACATATGTTTGTAGGTCCATCAGCAAATTTTTCACAACCTCACTGTCCTGTCCACTCCCAAAAAGGCTTGGAGTAAAGAAGTGATCTAAATCAGGAGATAGTTTGTGACACTTAGACATTTCTTGTTGGCTCTAAGATTTGATAAAGTATCTCCTCCCAATAGACACCATCTTGCAATGGGAAAGTGTGAGAAAATGTTTCATTGGTTGGGGTGGATTCAGGCCCACCGCAACTTAGAAATACACTGACTTGTTAGGGCCACGTAAAAGTTTCAGTAATTTAAACCGGATACCAACCTTTGGTAGCTATGACACAGAGTAGAATAGTATAACTTAGAGAAAATATGTAAAGCATTAAGAAGCACCTAAACAGTTAGAACATCACATACAATTTATGAAAATAGAGAACACTTGTATGAGGTAAAAGACTCCAAAATGACAAAAATCCAGTAAGGGGAACCAGAGATATGATTTTTTAAATATTCAAGTAAAAGTAGTGCCACAACGCACAATACACCAATGGTAGCCAATGGTTGGGTTAGATTGGAACCAAGGCACAATAAGAGGATGACCACAATGGAGCCCACGTCGGATACACCAACCAGAATAATTCTAGCTGGAGGTTTTACCTTAGAATCTAGCCTTCTTTCTGAAAGTTACATTCTTTTCTTCGGGCAAGTTAGGAGAATGCTCCAAGGATATCCTTGCAAAGCCAGATAGTTATTGGACAAGGTCCCAGTGATGCTGTTGGTCTTGACCAGCAAATCTCAGCACTAAAACATTTTATTACTATGGCCAGGAAATGTATTTTACTGGCAGATACGTTTGGCTCATCCACCTGGTCTACCTTAAAACTTGGTATGTTTTTGGAGATCAGAAATCATACAGCAGGGCAAGGCTGCAGGCTGTAACTGAACAAGGCTCTGCAAGGCTGGATACATTTTTGCTGAGGACCTGCTCCAATGGATTTGCTGCTCTGAAAGAAGGAAACCGTTTTCTGCCTTTGGGAATCGGCTTTGCAGGTTTTGTCCCAGTCTTCTTAAGGCCTTGAAGTTCAAAGTTTTTTGAGCCCTAGGTTTCCAGAGTTTTTAGAAGTCCAGCTAGGCACAGACAAGTGTCTCAGCACTTGGGATTCAAAACTCATTCCAGCATCGAGCACCAACAGGGGCCAGGTGATGACCAATTGGAACTTGTCAGCTGGGCACTTCAGAAACGGGCCTTTCTGTTTCCTTGTAGCCAAACAGGAGGCCAACCACCTGACCCTGGGAGTCCACTTCTGTGTCCTGGGTACATGAGGGAGTAGATCCATTCCTTCAGGTCCAGCCATGTTCTGAAGTAGGTGTCTTGGGATGCCACATTTATGTTGGGAACTAGCAGGTGTGTGGGACTGATTTCTGACCACTACCTAGCCAAAAGGGTAAATGTTCCCAGGGGTAACCCAATTTTGTAGTAGTTCCTATGTGCCCTACTAAAACAATCCCACAGTACACCTAACTCACTAAATCGGAGATGGAGATAAACTTCTCCCCTTGTGCAGAGCCAGTGTGCCCACCCAGAAGTGTGATAAGCTTGTCCTTCACAGGGTTTGGTTCCTGCTCAACTGGGAGGAAAAATTATGGGGCTTGTTCAGGTGTTATCTGACATCTGCTTGTGACAGTGGAGGCCCCTTCAAAGCAAATTAAGTTCCTGGGCACAGCTTGCCTAGTTTTCCTGTCAGGGGGATAAAAACAGCTTCCTTTGCCAATGTCATTCTCTACGCTTTAGAAGCAGTTATCAAAACTCATTAGGGATAAGCACTCACTAAGCCACTTTTTTAGACAGCTAATGCAAATTTGCCTCAAGAGCTTTAGGCAGGAGAAAATGTAACTTTCAAAATGTACATTTTCCTTAATTATTACAAATCGGACTCAATAATTGAGTTGGAATTTTAATAAATATTAAACGTAATGGTTTGAGCAAATTTATAGCAGTGCATAATCCAGAGATAGCAGAGTAAATATCTAATAATGCTTCACAGTGTTTCCGCATTGACCAGATAGCTTTGATACCATCAAAATAGCTTTTGGGTGCTAGTCACTGCACAGACATGTTAACTTTACATCCTTGCATTTCCTACTTTTAAATATCATACACCCTGCCTAGTGGGCTGCCAGAGAAACCAATTATGATTTTAAAGTAAGATTTTCTCCGGTGAACTTTGGTAGGATAGCCATTTTGATAATGTTTGATCTCCCCAAGAATGTGAGGTGTAAACAGCTCCATGATTTTAACAGTTTCCTCATTTCTTTGATTTTAGATCCAGATTGTGCCACATCTTCGATGATTCTTGGAACTTCAATCCCCAAATATTTGATTTTGTTTATAGACTCAGTCAGGGGTAGCGTTATATTCCAATGCATAAATTCGTTTTTTAGGTGGTTAATTTGATAACCGGATAACCTCCAGAAGTCCAATAATAAGCAATTTATGCTAACCAGGGATTCGTTCAAGTTACTCATGTAGATCATTAAATCGTCAGCGTATAACGCCACTTTTAGAACCCAACCCTTAAAACTAAAAGGAACGATTTCTTCAGTAGCTCTCATCATATTAGCTAAGGGTTCAATGTAGAGGTTAAAAAGGTGTGCAGAAAGTGGGCAACCCTGCCTTGTACCTCTTCTGATCTGAAACCTTTTGAGGCCCTTCCATTTACGAGTATTTTCCCTATCGGGGCTGAATATATATTTGTAATAACCCTTGAAAAATTCCCCCCTAGGTCAACATGGTGGATAACCTTCTGGAGTTAAGACCAATTTACACGATCAAAAGCTTTTTCTGTGTCAAATGTAAAAACCCGAAGAGGGACTTTTTCCTGAGCTGCAATATCAATGGCACCAATCAGTTGGTGAGTCAGATCACTTAACTGTCTCCCTCTCATGAAACCCTTCTGGTCTTGATGGATTAATTTATTAGAAATAGACCCGAGTCTTTGTGCCAGAATTTGGGTAAATATTTTATAATCATTGTTGAGGAGTGAGATAGTCCTATATGACTCACATTTATAAGGGTCTTTCCCGGGTTTTATTATCAAGCAAATAGTTGCTTCATTCCAAGTATTAGGGATCTGAGAACCTTCAAGATAAATTGAGTTAACACTATCAATGCTACAGCAATTCCCGCTTGGTGCTGATCTCCCATAAATCCCTTTGTTCATGACGAGCTCAGCTTGTCATGAGCACACGAGCAGTGTACTGCATGACGAGCTGAGCTCGTCATGAGCATGGAAGGGGTTACAAATATCTGTTAATTTTGGGGCCAACTGTTCTTTCAACACTGAATATATCTCCATGGGAATTGCGTCCGGCCCAGCCGCTTTCCCTCTTTTCGAGCTCTTGTTTACTTGCAGAACATCTTCAAATGTAATAGCTGCATTTGAGAATTCTCTAGAGCCCTCTCACTTGAATAGTACCTTCGCTCTCCATAGATCTTCGTGGCTCTCTTTCAGGCGTGGGCACCTCGTATCCTGTATCGAGTCTAGAGACTGAATTCTCCTGCACCTTAAAAAAAAGGAGCATAATGAAGGGGTAACTTTCAGACCTCTTCAGAGGGAAGAATCAATGCCTCCCCCCAATGACGGAGCATATCCAATGAACAGAATACCCAATGAAAACCTAAGAAGAACTGTTATGGAAAAAATTACCCCTTCCATACCCCAAAGTACTTCAACACAAAGGTCATCTAGAACCACTTGAACGGTATATACTACAAACATGATACTAAGAACATAAAGCACAGATAGCATATCTAACACGTCAAATAAAGGTGAAATAGACAACCGATCTAATGGCAAAAAGATAAAGACCCAGATGAAGAGTTCAGAACTAAAACAAGGGGACAAAAATCGGGAATCTCAAAATAAGCGGATGAGCAATCCTAATACGTCACCCAAGACCCTGAGAGAAATCAAAGAGCTCCAAACACAAATGGGCAACATGTCGGATGACATACTAAGCACCCTTCAAGCGATAGAAAAACTTCTTGATATTACAGAAAACACTCACACGAAAGTCGAAGCAAATCCGAGAACTAATATATAAATCTTAAAGAAATAGCAATGAGGCGGCGATACCATTATCAAATAGACAAAATCAACCCAATAGGAACCAGAAATACTTAACGGAAGAAGAAACCCTATCCTTACTCCGGGAATATGAGCCTACTGACCGCAGTAGAGGGGAGGAAATTAAAACAGTCCTGATAGATGCTAACAGAATATTCAGACTGAATGAGAGGAAACCCAACCTTAACAACCTACAACAAGTCCAGCTAATCACCTACTCGCAAAATCTTAATCCAAGTAGAACAGGGAAACCACTGAAATGACTACTGCTCAACTGTCGGTCTGCAACTAAACATGCTTCAGACATAGCCGATCTCATCATTAACCAGGAAATTGACATAACAATCCTTACTGAAACATGGCTATCAGAAGCCTCATCCCCAGTCATGGATCTACAGGTGCCCCCTCATTACAATACTGTGAGACTTGATAGGCTAAAAAAGACAGGGGGTGGTATTGCTTGCATTCACCAATCAGATTTAGAAGTTGGCCAAATACAATCCGATCCACTAGAATCATGCGAATACCTAGGTCTCAATATAAGATCGGCTAACAATCAAAGATGCAACCTGCATGCCCTTTATCACCTACCGGGTAATAATATGACCTTCATTGACCAGCTCATGGAGATCATCACGGCAAACTCTAACACTGACACAAAAACATATTTTTAGGGGATTTTAATCTACACTGGAATGACAACAACGACAAACAGGTCAACGCTCCTAAAGACTTTTTAATGGAACTAAACCTCTCCCAAGCATGCACACAACCAACATACTCGAAAGGAGCCACATTGAACTGGATAATTGAAAAAAACGATAATACCTCAGTCCTCTCAATAGAGCTGTGCGACTGGTCAGATCACCATGCCATAACCTACCTGATACCCACATGAAAGAAGATAAACACCACACAACCTATTAAAATCAAAAGATGGATGCGAGATACTAGAGACTCGAATATGGAACTACTAATTGAAAGCTGCGAGAAAGACCTAAATCTACCTTATAACTTGCAGAATGTGAATGATCTAACGAACCACTACACTACTTCAGTAATGAAAATAGTCGACGCCGCCGTGCCACTAAAACTGAAAAGAGTTACAGAGAAGGTTAAAAACCCATGGTTCAATGGAACACTGAATGAAGACAGGCGGAAAATGAGACTTGCGGAAAGAAAATGGAGACAACACCCATCATCCGCAGAACTAAAATCCCTCAGAAAAATCAGAAACAAATAATATAGACCACGGAAACTATTTGAGATCATTAAACAACAATCAAATAAGCTGGCCAAATCTGCCCTAGAAGTCACAAAAGCACAACTAAGATGCAAAGAATTCTCAACCTTTTTCATGGACAAAGCTAACACGCTTGAAAGAGAACTCTGGAGTGCAGCAGATAACCTTGACTACCATACACCATCATTGAACAATACCACGTCGAAAAGTGTTGATAATATGATATAAAACTTGGCTTAATGGGACACCTTCAAACTATTGGACCAGAATACCATGGCCAAAACATTATCAGACATTAAACCTAACAATCACTATAACGACACACTACCATCAAAATGCCTGAAAGAAATCAGCCATATAATGATTCCAATATGGACAGAAATGATAAACGCCTCTCTAGCCCAGGGGAGCCTTCCAGAATGCCTAAAAACAGGTCAAATAACTACCGCCCAGGACCAACATCCCTCTTCTTGCCAAACTAATAGAGAAATGTGTGCAAAATCAACTTATCCAACACATTGACAATTTCTCACTATTGAATGACTGCCTATCGGGATTCAGAACAGGACACAGTACGGAAACGGCGATCTTGCACATAGTCGATGACGCACTTCAGGCCCTAGATCAAATCGAGCTTGTCTGCTTATCCTCCTTGACCTGTCATCCGCATTTGGCACGGTAAATCATGAAAAATTACTGAACAGGCTCCATGATAGGATGGGAATATCTGGTAAAGTGCTGAAATGGCTTGAATCCTTCCTTCAGAATAGAACGCAAATATTCCTGGTCAACCAATCACTCTCACCTTCATGCCCTAACTCAATTGGAGTCCCACAAGGATCTACATTATCTCCATCAATGTTTAACCTGTATATCGATCCCCTTACAGAAATTCTCAGAAACACCAAAATATCTTACCACATGTATGCGGATGACACAAAGATATATATCAAGATCGCGTCTCTGGAAAACATCAACTTAATGAATGAGGCCCTAACAATGACACTAAAATGGTTAACTATCAATCATCTGAAGCTAAACGCACATAAAACAGAATTCTTATTAATCTCACCACAAAAGAATCTCTCAGAAGTGAAGGAATGGTCCAAAATGATCACAGCGTTAAACTGCACCCTTTCCCTAGATGACTCAGCGAAATCACTAGGAATCACACTGGATGAGAAACTAGACATGAAAGCCCACATCAAATCAATGGCAAAAAGCGCCCGTTTTTATTTGAACTACTTAAGAAAAATGAAACTATTATTATCTGAGGCGGATCTCAAACTAGCGGTGCAATCACTGGTTATTTCGAGGATTGAATATGGATGTACAATGTTGGCAGGTCTACCAAAAATTTCCACGGCACCATTAGAACCATGCCTCAATGCAACGGCAAGACTTATCACCGGAACGAGGAAATTTGACCATATCTCCCCACACCTGAAAGCATTAATTGGCTACCCTACGAAGCCAGAATTCAACTAAAAATGGCATGTATTACCCACAAAGCGCTCCATTACAATTCACTGAGATACCTTGCCCAAAAAATTGAACTATCTGGAGGAAATAGACCAGCCAGGAGTGCCAAGGAACTGGTGCTGAGGCCACCCATCTTCAAGAAGAAAAAAACCTATGATAGAGCGTTCTCAGGAGCGGCCCCTAGAATCTGGAACTCACTTCCCCCGAACATTAGAAAAATTACAAACACAGCAACATTTAACTAAGATCTTTCTAATAAGTAAGTTCCTTCCATAGGCAAGACAGTTTGTCACTAACACCTTGGCACAGAGATGACCAAGATATAACAACAAGGGAAGTAAAGAGAAAATCACTAGCTTCATGAGGATATCAGCGGTCGGTTCGATACTAACCCCGGGACTGGAGAATATAGAAGGCACAGGAAAAGACACTTAAAATCAATCATATACGGGAAGCCCTCGTACACCATATATAGTTATTTCTTAAACCTACCTCAATACATTGTATATTCGGTTTTAACCTTGTACTGTATTTTATTTTATTTTTTCCTCGTTAACCCTTTGTGGAACTTTACCTAACTACCTTTAGCTATTACTGTAATCTCATTATACTTTACAAGACTTGTTTTCTAATCTACCTCATGTAATGTTAAG
Organism: Lissotriton helveticus; assembly: GCF_964261635.1. Lineage (NCBI taxonomy): Eukaryota > Metazoa > Chordata > Amphibia > Caudata > Salamandridae > Lissotriton > Lissotriton helveticus. The sequence continues at coordinate 1,706,832,355 of NC_136065.1, read as the reverse complement.
CGCTCTGCTACCCAAGGGTCTTGTTCACGCTATAGAAAACTTTTCAATAAATAAGTAATACCGCTAAAGATTTCCCTTTATTTTTCTGGCCTTTCTGTTTCTTATTTACAAGTTTACCTCTGCTGCCAGCTTCAGTCACGAGATGCTCCCCTTCCAGGTGAACCAACCCTTGTACCGGCTTTGATAGGATTTCTATTGGGAGATCAAAGCTAGGGCAGAGCCTTTGCTCAAGCCCTTGTTTGAGCGCTTGCTTCTTAGGTCGTGCACTAACTCTTTAGAATCAGCAGTGTTGGTCTTACATAACTTAGTGCCCGGGTCCATGCAGGTGTGGGGAAATGGAGGCAATAGAACAGTTGTAACTAACTTATCTTGGCAGGGCTCCCCCAACATAGTAATTAAGACAGAACCCTCCCTGTGCCTTCCCCTGTCCTCTTTCTTAGCGGAATTCTTACAAATGGTACAATATTCAGTTGCCTCTGCACAATTCTTGCAAGGTTTAGGAGAGATACCTCCTAGCAACTCTAGGTTTCCCTTACTAGGCCCCTTACTAAGCCCATTCTGAGAGTATTCAGCACTCTTATATTCCCTATATGTGTCTGGTATCGCTGTCAGCTGTAAACAGATAAGGTGAGGGCGAGGGGGAGGTGTAAGAAAGAATAAATCACAGAGAGGTCCTCTAAAGCTAACCCTCTGGACAACTCGCTTCTGATTCTGAAATTCAGCAGCAGCCAGCCCCCAGAGACTTACTTATCCTCCAGCTGTTTACCTCTCTATTTTCTCTGTTCTCTGCACGGCCACAAGCTGCTGCTCACACTCCCGGCAGTCTATAAACCTCCGCTGCCTTGTGGTATAGCTTGTATCGAGCGCCACCATTATTTTCTGTTTGCAGCCTCAATGCTGCCACAGTACCGCCTCCGCACAAACTGAGGAGCGCTCTCTCCCCTACCCAGCCTTTCTGCCGTCTTCCAAGCTACCTCCAGTCACCTTCTCTTCTCGGGGCGAAACGCGATGGGAAAAAAGCAAACAGAACCTCTTCCCGGCCTCCGTCAGCCGTCAGCCTCCGCTTCCGCCACTGACACTAGCCTTGCTTCAACCAACTCCGCCCTCTGCCCTCAGAGCTCCGCAGACTCCAAGAGAGCTGCTGGAGGAAGGCTTCAGAGCCAAAGAATCGCCAACACCTCGGTGCCTCGAAGGTCTGTACACTTTAGGAATACATTTCTTTGTGTTCTTCCCTTGTAAAAGTTTGCCGCTTCAACAGAAAAAGTACGCGCTTCTTGCAGGAGCCGGCAGTCACCGCCCCGTTTTCCACACACACACCTCAATCGCGGAGCTCGCGACCTGGGCTTTCAGCCGGCAGCCATGTTCTCCTACTCCACGTTCACATTCCTATAAAATGCAGTCCCCATGGAGTTTATTTCCATGTCGATACAAAAAGATACAGAGTGAAATTAACTCCTTTATTTGGGCATCTAAAGGGGAAAGAATAGCCTGGAGAAAGCTTTGCCAAAAGAAAAGTAGGGGGGATCGCCAGTCCAGATTTAACCATGTATTATAAAGCGTTTCAGTTTAAAAACATTAGGATTTTATTTCTTCCCCGATAGTCCTACCCGGCCTATTGGAAAGCCGTAAACGATCATGATCAATGTTTTTATACATTTGGCCATCCCAAATACTTTAAAAAGATCAGACTGAAGGTATTAAGATCAGCATATAAAATGTGGTCAGAGATAAGAAAAGTGTGGAGGTATTCATATTATAGTACTATAGTACTCTGGCGCCGGGTACTCCAGAATGCCTGAAAGACACCCTAGCATCTCCGTAGTAAAAAGCAGGAATAGAAAGGTGGGGGGACCTTCTTGAAAATGGGAACCTTAAACATTGGGATGTCTAAGCGGAATGAACCAAAAATGAACTATCAAGATTCAAATACTACCAAATGGCCAGTTGGGCCAGAGGACAAGTAATAATACCGGACTCGGGCAGTACGCTAGAGGAGAACCTACAAAAAAAAACCAATTTGAAAGGAAGTTTCACTCTCGTACTGGCACTTGATCGAGGGAAACAAGGCCGATTTTGATACAACTGAAGGCATCTGGAAGTAAATCTTTCCGGATAAAGATATGCAACATTCTAGGCAAGTATCCTGCACCTTTTTATGGCACATTATTGTTTCTGCACCTCTCAGGAGAAACCATCTTTTTACTTTGCACAGGTCGTATTGGACACATGAAAAATTGACCAAGATGAACACACAGATGGTGAAAAAATGTCCTAAATGCGGATAAATGAAGGCCAACAACATACACATGTTTTTTACATGCACTCACCTTGACGTTTATTGGCATGCCATCGATAAGACTGTTGGCAAAGCTCTAGATTTCAACGTCAAGGTAAGTTCTTTCACTATCATTTTTGGCATTTTATACATTGCTGAATTTAGTATTAATTTAAGTAAGAAGCAGTACCACTTGCTAATTATGTCTATGTTATTGGATAGAAGAGAGGTGTGCAAAAATTGGATTCTTCCATCACCTCCTCAAGTAGACGATTGGGTTAGGGCAATGAACAAATTCAGAAAGCTGGATGAACTGAGAGGGAATAGTAAACGCACAAACTATTGGGAATTATGGGACAAGGTTAGGTGATAGGGCAAGGAGGGAAGTCCAATGATTTAAACAAACACGATCAAGCAAGCTCTTTCTATGGTGGCATCCTGCTCGCATAAACTAGTCGGAACTTGCTGGTGTTTTTATGATGGAAGGATTTTCTTTTGTTTTCAGCTTTTCCTTAGTCTCATTTGCTATGACTCTTAATTGTAATAATTGCTTGCTATTTTGCATAAAATAAAAATGTATTAATGTACCTTTGGTGCATTTATTGACATTCTAGAACCAAATGGTGTGTCCACCCAAAATAATACTGCTCTCTGAAAGGTCTGAGGCAGTCTGTTGGTCCTACAATTTCTAAAAGTTGCACACTGGCATGACAGTGAGACACCTTTCTGTTTTTTCAGCTCTGTAGGCCCACAGCTATATCCACACTTCCAGGCACCATGGATAATGTACCTGGTAGGCCAATCACTTGGTTTCCTTTACTTAGGTGGTAAATTGCAACGGGTGGCAGGCTCCCTCCCTGGAAACAAATGTCACCAAAAGTGGAAAATCACGTACACAGAATGCACACTGTTCAGGTCTCAGACCTGAGCGAATGTCATTATGTAAGAGTCAAAAAAGCAGAAATAGTGGAGATTTTAACATTGCAAATGGATTTACTTCCTTATTGTTGTGCAGCATGGAAGCTGGCATGACAGTGGATAAATACATAAGAGAACAGTGTTGACACCTTCTTGGCTAAGCATGCTCTATGTATTGGGGCAAAAAAGAACTTGAGATGTATTTTTGCCTCTCTATGTTAACACAATCTGAAAGTTGGGGTGGTCATAGGTGCGATAACTTGAACACTTCCACAGGAATTGTGACAAAGAAATTTGATTGGTGTTAACTGGCTCTAGAATAGTGGAGATGCACAATTAAAGCGCCACCGCTAAAATTCACCAAAGAGCAATACTTACGTGCATTAGCTCCATATATCTACTTAGGAGTTTCCATACACGTGTGCTCTAATGTTTTCATTATAATGTTACAAATTGTAGTTCTGATTCACATTCCCAATGAGTTATACTGCTTTTACTGAAATGTAATTCTTATGTACTCTTGTATTCATATATTAATGTTTTGCATTTATTCTATGATCGTAGGTGCATATATATGTTCACGTATTCAAAGTGTACACTGACTGTCTTACTAAGTTAACTATATCAAAGGCGTCAAGCATTTGGTCTTTACTGTTTAACCTTTAAAGTGAAAGTATTGTTTACACTGCAATGTTTTTTATTTTGCAGATGCATTCAAAAGATTTTATAGTTAATGAAAGGCATATTGTGTATTAGAGAAAGTGAGGTCCGAGAGCAAAACTTTTGGCAAGACTGAGAGACACTTCCAAACTAAGAGACCCAAGGTCGTCTTGATGTCCAAACCATAGGATGGGAAAAATGAGTGAAGTTGCCAATATCTACTGTGAGATGGTAGAAAGCCTATGCCGTTGGGTTTAGTTGGTCTTCACACTTAAGTCTTTGGAGCAGATACCCTTTGGACTCTGAGAGGTACAGACTTCTCTGCTGATATTTCCATTGTGTGACTTTAAGCCATAAATTGCCTTGGAGAACTTTTACTGAAGTCACCACTGCGCTGACACCTTTCTGCTTTCTCTGATCTCACAAGGTTTCTCTAGTTTTTTAAACTTTAGTTTGGGACTAGTATAGGTAACTAGTAAGGGACAGACTACCTCCTGAGGCGGAAAGCCGGGAGTTTTACTTGCACGCTCTTGCTCATTTCTTTTTAACAAACTTTGATTGTCACTAATAACTTGTTATTTTAACTCACCAGTCAGTGTGCGCACTTTCAGAGCACTGATCGACTTGATTAGGCGCGCACAGCGGACCCTAGCGCTGCCTCGCTGCCTACTACAAACGCCATCCCCGGCCACGAGAAAGGCCACGCCCCTTTTAGGCCACGCCCATTCTCCGCGCATATAAACACTCGCTGAATACAAGCGACGTGTTTGACAGACTACCTCCTGAGGCGGAAAGCCGGGAGTTTTACTTGCACGCTCTTGCTCATTTCTTTTTAACAAACTTTGATTGTCACTAATAACTTGTTATTTTAACTCACCAGTCAGTGTGCGCACTTTCAGAGCACTGATCGACTTGATTAGTCGCGCACAGCGGACCCTAGCGCTGCCACGCTGCCTACTACAAACGCCATCCCCGGCCACGAGAGAGGCCACGCCCCTTTTAGGCCACGCCCATTCCCCGCGAATATAAACACTCGCTGAATACAAGCGACGTGTTTGACAGACTACTTCCTGAGGTGGAAAGCCGGGAGTTTTACTTGCACGCTCTTGCTCATTTCTCTTTTAACAAACTTTGATTGTCACTAATAACTTGTTATTTTAACTCACCAGTCAGTGTGCACACTTTCAGAGCACTGATTGACTTGATTAGGCGCGCACATCGGACCCTAGCGCTGCCTACTACAAACGCCATCCCCGGCCACGAGAGAGGCCACGCCCCTTTTTAGGCCACGCCCTCCCACTCTCACCGCCCGGCATAAATATGTGTGTTCACCGGAAGCGCAGCGGACGAGCGCAGCGGGAGCGCCGTCTGCACACCGAAGTCGTGCCTAAGGCAAGCCCGTCTGCGCCCGTCCGCGCCAGGACGGGCCTTAGGGCACGGCATGCTGAACCCTTCATCACATACTCAGCCCAATCCCTTAGGGATCTACAATATTCCGCCTCTATGCTCTTCCCTACTGCCACTCGACGTATATCTGCTGTCGGCATCTCGCGCCCTGACCAACCTCACCCAGGCGGACACCTACCTGTAGTCACTCTTACTGGGAACTCTACGTCGATCAGGGTATTATACCTAAACACCCGTTCGCTGGTGAAACACTCCGAGGACATCTTTATCTTGCTGTCTAACTCCAATCCTGATATGCTCCTGCTTACGGAAACTTGGCTAACCTCAGAGTCCCTTCCAGACATACTGGCAGCCCTCCCCCCGATTACTACATTCTCCACGCCGATCGCCTTGATGACCGGCCTGGGGGTGGGGTGGCAGCCATTATATCTAAACGCTTACCCTCTATTTTCTTATATTCCCTCACTCTACCTGAGGTCGAAAACGTACTCTTCAGTGTACAAACAGACACGGGCCCCCTTACTCTTCTTCTACTTTACCGGCCTCCCTACCCCATGCCCTCTTTTTCCTCCACTCTGAGTGAACAACTGTCCACCCTGCTAACAGTGCACTCCGGCTTTGCCATCTTTGGCGATCTAAACTATTGGTTTAACGACACCAACGCCGGCCCTCACGCCACTGAGCTCTTTGAGACTCTTGGAAACCTCAACCTTACTCAGCATGTCTCTCAACCCACCCATAACAAGGGACGTATTCTGGACCAGATTTGGTCCTGTAATTTGGCCCTGTCCTCCCCGGACATTTTTCCCTGTGCCTGGTCTGACCACCACTTGGTGGACACCACTATCCCAGTCGCCGGCCAGATTTTCACCCCTTTAATGGCCGGGGGCCAGTCAGAAAGATGGAATACCTACGATGCCCAGGGCTTTCTCACCGCTCTTGCCGACTCTTGCCCAGACTCTCACTCCCCCAGTGACATCGATGAACTAGTACAAGACATAGGTTCCTGGTTAGAGTCGGATAGCGACCAGTTCGCTCCTCTAGTTACCTTCCCTCGCACTAGGCATCGGAACTCCCACAGGTGGTTCTCGGACGACCTCAAGGCTCTTAAACTAAAAACTCGCCAGTCAGAACGCACCTGGAGACGTGACTATTCTGACTTAGCCAGACAGTCCTATCTGGCCACACGTAATGACTACAAATCTGCCATCAGGTCAGCCAAAATGGAACATTTCTCCCATAGGATCGTATCGGCAGCAGACAAATCCAAGGAGGTGTTCAGAGTCCTGAACGAGCTAACCACAGATGATAGAACCCTCCCAGCCCAGACTCCTACTCAGGACGCCTGTGACACCCTGAACTCTTTCTTTCTGGAAAAAGTCATAAAAATCAAAAATTCCATTCCCCCACCTTCCCAGTCTTCCCCCCTGGATTTCCCCTCTAACAACCCGCTGACCTTCACTACTTTTCCCGCCTTGGACACTACCTCCCTAGCGGAACTTGCTATCCGTGTGAAATCTGGCTCCCCTAACGACTGCTGTCCACCCTCTGTTCTGCGGAGCATATGCCTTAATCTGCCAGACTGCATCTTACATCTACTCAACAGATCACTCAGCAGTGGTATTTGTCCCACTTCCTTTAAGGAGGCTATTCTAGTTCCCCTCCTTAAGAAACCAGGCGCCAACCCTGCAGAGCCATCGAATTATCGTCCTATCTCCCTCCTCCCCTACTTTTCTAAGATCTTAGAGGCCCATGTCACCCGTTGCCTGTCAACTTTCGGCGAATCCTCCCGCCATCTTGAGCCTAATCAGGCTGGATTCCGACCTGCCCACTCTACAGAGGCTGTCATTCTGGCAGTCCTTGATACACTCAGGAGCAATGCGGACGCCGGGAGTCCTCAAGCCCTCGTCCTGCTGGATCTGTCTGCCGCGTTCGACACGGTGGACCATAACATCCTTCTCCACCGTGTCGAACGGGCAGGCATCCAGGGCTCTGCTCTCGAGTGGGTCAGGTCCTTCCTCACTGGAAGAACAGAGGCGGTCCGTCTGGGCCCCTATTCGGCCAAAAAATCCCCCACGTCCTGTGGAGTCCCCCAGGGCTCCTCCCTTTCTCCACTCCTATTTAACTTATACCTTCGGCCATTGATTCAATCCCTTCTCAAATGGGACATCACAGTTTATAATTACGCCGACGACTTACAGCTCATCTTCTTACTCAACTCCCCACTGGCCATCAATACGTTCCACGCAGTTATGACTCAAATCCAATCTTGGATGGACCGGAATCAATTAAAACTGAACCCCGGCAAAACTGAGCTCCTCCTCCCTGGCCTCAGCCATGTCCACTGGGGCCCACAGTTCTGGCCCTCGTTGCTTGGCTTACCCCCTACCCCAGCTAAAACAATAAAAAGTCTGGGTGTAATCATTGACGTTGAACTTTCCCTCAAAGCCCAAGTTGGAGCGATAATTTCATCATGCATGTTCCAACTTCGGAGGATTCGTAAAGTCCTTCACCTCCTCCCCCCCGTAGCACTTACCAAAACTGTCACCTCACTCGTGCTCTCCCGTCTTGATTTCTCTAACTCCATCTATCACGGTCTCCCACAATTCCTGCTAAATCGTCTCCAAGTCGTCCAAAATCAGGCAGCCTGCTTGATCCATGGAACCCCCAGATGGCAATCTGCCAAGCCTCTGCTTCATAGCCTCCAATGGCTACCAGTAGACCAAAGGGCTGCCTTCAAGGTGGCTTGTCTCACCTTTAAAGCTCTTCACTGTTCCAGCCCTGGGTTCCTCAAATCCCTTATCCGCCCCTACCGCCCTACACGCAACCTCCGTTCAGCCCACTGTGACTTGCTAGTCACCCCACGAAACAAAACCAAGAAATTCGGTGGCCGCTGTTTCTCCTACCTTGCTCCCACTCTCTGGAACCTTCTTCCTCTATCTATCAAATCCTCTTCCTCTCTCCTTTCTTTCAGAAAACAATTAAAAACCCATCTCTTCCCATCCTTCAGCTAGGCTCCTCTTCCTCTCGTGTTTCCCCCTCTCCCACTCTGTCGATCAGCGCCAGGAAGCTTTGCCGTCAGCGCGCTCTATAAATGGCACCTAACATACCATAACATAACATAATTTTAGAATTACTCATGCCTAGACAGGAGTATCGAAACTTGTACACTGACCATCAAATCATATTTCTTATCTTTTGTATTGTTGCAATTGACTTTCTTGTATGCCTTATGCTACTAAGACTTAGGTCTTGATTTAGAAGTTGGTGGGACTCCCGTCATCCTTCCTTGGTGACAGCTACAAGTACTCCATCGAGCTTACAGATTTCCACCTGCCGAGATTAGATGTGGACTGGCTAATCTGCCATCCAAGCTAACAGATTGTTTTCCGTTGCATAACAGGCTCACCTCTTTTGATGCGACGGACTCCTCTGCTGGCTAACGGTACTCCATCTCTATTAGGATGACAGGTTTGCACCAATCCTATTTAGATTTCATGGTTGTGCTTGCATTGTCCTAGTGATGAAATCATGATGGAGTGAGTCTGCCACTGGACGCATTTACCATTGTGTATTCCTGTGGCTTTTGGATTGATGCTAACATCACACACATTATGTGTTTGTGCAAATTTTTGCCACCTGCATACCTCCAAGCATCACGTGGAGGCCCAGAGGACAGGTGGTTGTTCTCCAAGCCTCCCCTTACCACTATATTCCCGGGAGGAGAGGGTCTTGCAGATCCTACACCCTGATGGCCTGTCAGAAATCCCTGGTAGAGTGGAGACTGGTAACTCATACTTTTCAATGTGTCACTAAACATGCATGTTGTTTTTGCTTTGAAATTGGCTGTTACAAAAGTGTTTTACCCTTATTGTAACATATGGCATAGCAGCCTCCACACTCCCCCCAGCTTCTGAACCAGCACAACCTTCTGCCCCAATTCAGGTCCCATCCTCAAACCAGTTCCTAAATCCCACCCCAATCTCAAGCACACTCACTTCTTTGCAGGCAACCACTCCAACAGACACAAGCAGCACAATAACATAAACACAAACACACAAAGAAACACAAACAATACCCACACAATATTAAAACAACACCCACAAGCAGGTCACCCCCACTCCGCTGCTTGTCACCTGACTGCCTGGTAGCCTGGTTCCTACCTCCTTGCTGCCTGCCTCCTTGTTCCTGGGTTTCATTTTCCCTCCCCTCTGCCCTGCGTGCCAGTACCCCCCACCCCTGCCGCTCTCGACCAGGCCCTTTTGCCGCCGCTTCCTCCCTGCGGCCAGCCCCCCTGCACACCCGTTGGCCTTCGAGCTCCCGCCTCCCAGCTGCTCCTCCCTCCCAAGCCACCTCATATGCAGGCCCAGAAGGGGCTGCACAGGGGGCACGCCGCTGGCGCGCCAATGGCGCCCCTAAGGCAAGCCCATCTGAGCCTGTTTGCGCCTGGACCGCCTCCAGCGGCAGAACCCTTGGACCCCGCAAACGCCACAACACCAGAATCCACTACGATGCCAGCACCCTCCACGCACTCAACACCGGCCGAAACCACACCTGCTTCCAGGCCGCCCTGAAACGGACCCACCGACCCTTCTCCTGCGGCACCTGCAGCTTCACCTACGACAGAACCACCAAACCCCCAAGGACTGGATCCAACCACCTCCGCTGCATACTCCTCAACACCCGATCCGCACACAAACACGCCGTTGTGCTCTGGGATCTGCTCGACACCTCCGCCCCAGACGTGGCCTTCTTAACCGAGACCTGGTGGAACGACTCCTCGGCGCCCAACATCGCCATAGCCATCCCGGACAGCTACAAGGTCACCCGCAGGGATCGCGCCAATGGAATCGGATGAGGAATAGCCATCCTCCACAAGTCCACCCTCAAGGTTGCCACCCACGCAGACGACACCCTCAACACCACCGAACACCTGCACTTCCGGATACACACCGACCCCAACACTACCCTCAGAGGAACACTCATCTACAGACCCCCCCGGACCCCAGGCTCAGTTCAGTGACTCTATTGCCAACCTCGCCAGCAACCACGCACTCGCCTCCACGGAGTAAATCCTCCTCGGGGACCTGAACTTCCACCTCGAGAACAACAACGACGCCAACTCTGCCACCCTGATCGACAACCTCACCTACCTCTGCCTCAGACAACTCGTCATGGCACCCACCCACGACGCCGGCCACACGCTGGATCCCGTGTTCTCCACAGGCTCCCACGTCACCTTCGACCACACCACCGAACTCCACTGGACCAACCACCACTGCATCCATTTCACCTTCAAGAAACCAACCACGCACCACCGCACCCAACAGCTGCCTTGCAGCTGCTGCAGCAAAGTCACCGAAGACCAGCTGATCACCTCCCTTGCCAAGAACCCACCACCGACCCCACCAACCCAGAGGGCGCAGCCTGCAACCTCAGACAGTGGATCAACGACTGTGCCAATACACTCGCCTACTCAAGAAACCCTCCAACAGCCACGCCAAGAGCCACCTGGTTCACCGACGAGCTCCAGACCTCCAAACGCGCATGCCGGAAACTGGAGAAGACATGGCTCCACGAACGCACACCGGACAAACACACAGCCCACAAGGACGCCACCCGCAGACAATACCACCTCATCAGATTAGCTAAGAGATCCTCCTTCAAAGACCGCTTGGATAACAACGCACATGACAGCAAAGAGCTCTTCAGCATCATAAAGGAACTCTCCAACCCCAGTGCCAACGACATCCCGCCCTCACAAGAAATGTGCGACTCACTAGCCATCTTCTTCCACCGCAAGACCGCTGACATCCACAACAGCTTCAACACCACGACCGCCGACTACGCCAGACTCCACCCCCCCTGTGAACACCACCAGCATCAACCGCTTGACCTCCTGGTCCAACGTCAACTATGACAAGGCACGCAAGGTCATGAACTCCATCCACTCGGGATCTCCGTCTGACCCGTACCCTCACCACGTATTCAACAAAGGAGACGCAGCCATCGCACCCCAACTATGAAAGGTCATCAACATCTCCCTCAAAACAGCGACATTCCCGGAAAGCTGGAAGCACGCCGAAATCAACACCCTCCTCAAGAAGCCCAAAGCGGACCTCAAGGACCTCAAGGACTTCCGGCTCTTCTCCCTGCTCCCCTTCCCGGCAAAGGTCATCGAGAAAATCACCAACAAGCAACTGGCCCGCTACCTGGAAGACAACAACATCTTGGACCCGTCCCAGTCCGGATTCAGACGCAACCACAGCACAGAGACAGCCCTCATCGCCTCGACAGAGACATCAGGCGCCAACTAGACAACGGCAAAACATCAGCCCTCCTCCTCCTGGACCTGTCAGCTGCCTTCGACACGGTCTTCCATCGCACTCTAAAGACATGCCTCCTAGAAGCCGGAATCTAAGAGAAGGGTCTCAACTGGACCACGTCCTTCCTCGCCGGCAGAATCCAGAGCGTCCGCCTCCCACCCTTCCGATCCGAAGCCACCGACATCATCTGCGGCGTCCCCCAGGGCTCATCTCTCAGCCTGACGGTGCTCAACATCAACATGGCCACCCTCACACAAGTGGCCCGCCATCATGACCTCAACATCATCTCCTCCGCCGACGACACCCAGCTCATCCTCTCCCTCACCAAGGACCGACACACTGCCAAAACCAACCTCCATGAGGGAATGAAGGCCTTCGCCGACTGGATGAGGAGCAGCCGTCTAAAACTGAACTTGGACAAGACAGAGGTCCTCATCCTCGGACCCACCCCCTCAGCCTGTGACAACTTCTGGTGGCTGACCACACTGGGAACAGCAACAACACCCACCGACCACACACACAACCTAGGTTACATCCTCGACTCATCCCTCTCCATGTCTAAGCAGGTCAACGCCGTCTCCTCCTCCTGCTACAATACCCTCCGCATGCTCCGCAGGATCTACAAGTGGATCCCGAAAGATATCACTGTTGACGCCGGAGGAGAACTGGCGTCTTGACCGGACCTTGGCGCATCCCCGCCTGAATCACCTTCTGCCGGATGCCGCCGATGAAGTGGGGGGGACGAGTGGACCGACGGCTGCCCTGACTATTACCAATGCGGGGTGGTGCGGTGAGTGGTGGGTAACCCTGCCGGGCTCTCTGGCCATGCTGGACGCCGCACCGCCAGGAGACTGCTTCCCCCCCCTCTCTGCCCTCCGTTATCCTTGCTGCATTCCTCCGTCTTGCCCCCTGCCCCGATAGTGCTGCGGGCTGACCGGGGTGACATATAAGAGCTGCAGTGACAATCCTAGGCTGGCGACCTGATTAATATCACGGAGTTTCCCTCAGCTGCTGGCTCCGTGTAAGGGGTGAGGGGACTGATTTCAGGATCCTGTACATGGTGGGCCCGAATTTCTCATTGCCGGACGGCAGGAGGTGGTCGGGCGGAGTGCCCTGCGGCCCGGGACGACTGCCACTTTGGCTGGAGGGGAGACGGAAGATCCAGCACTAGCTTTGCCCAGGGCTCCCACTAGGCAGTACAACAACTGGGATCAACAGTTTTGACCACCACCCGTGGGACACCCCTCCTCATTCTCTGGGCGCCTACCGCACTGCTACATATCTACCCAGGCTGTTCTCTCTGCCCCTGCTGAATGGGCACCTTCTCATGGCAGACGGACCACAGCGGTATTTTCGACTAGACGGGGCGCCGCAGTGGTGATGTCCCCCTGCGCTGGGCGGTCTGGTGAGACTGGCTCCTGAGTGTTCTTGCCCCCCAGCGACCTGCGCCCAGCTTAGGGCCCCCATCCTCTTGTGTTGCGGCCTGGGGGACTAGAGGCGGCCCTCCGTAGAATAGAACTACTCATCGCTGGAGCCCTTATGCGCAGGAGTGGGACTGCGCTGACCCCCTAGCCGGCTGGATCTTATAGGGCGTCTGAGCAGGAACGGACCCACTTTTAGAATGATTCAAAGCTGATCCATGGAAACTTACACCGAACTAGCAGCGTTTTCCGGGGGCTCTACTACCAATTTCCCCGGTTGGACTCATGCAACTGTATTTCGCTTAGCCCTGTTCATTTGACCTGCCCTCTTCTTCCTCCTGATGTATGGCGATCCTCCATCTACCCGTGTGTGCCTGTGTGGCCCGTCCTGTCCGCTACCCCTGTCCGCTCTACTCTTCTCCATTTTCCTGCTAATGACCTTTGCCCTCACCTGTCCTAGCCCCCACCCTGTTGATCTACAAATTTTCCCTCGTCAATTGAGATCTAGCTATTTTGTTCTGATGCCCGATGGAGCTACCTAGTTTAGCTATAGGGGAGACAGGTCGGGGATTTCCCTCCTTGGACGTCACCTACCCAGTCGGATTTTAGCCAGACTTCCTTGCATCTCTCCTGTCGTCTCTTCCCACATCCTCCCTCCATTTATTTTTATTTTATTTTATTTTTATTATGTCTCTCCTTCCCCCTCTCTCTAAGTATTGAGACTGAACTATTTTGTCTGATGCCCGATGGAGCTACATGGCTTAGCTATAGGGGAGATGGACCGTGGATTCTCTCCTTGGTCATCACTTACCCAGTCGGTCTTTAGACAGACTTCCTCTTGTCTCTCCTTGTTGTCTTTTCTCTCTTTCCTCCCTTACCCTCCTCCCCCGCCCCCTCCAATGCTTTGATCTCTCCTTTCTCTCCTCTCCTAATATATTGCCTATTATTTTTGATATATTGTGTAATTGTTGATCTTGTCTGATACATTGTTGATCCTCATGTATAGTGCTCTGATACCTTTGGGTCTAGCCAACCTCACTTTCCCTCCTCCCCTCCCTTAGCCCTGTTCATTTGACCTGCCCTCTTCTTCCTCCTGATTTATGGCGATCCTCCATCTACCTGTGTGCGCCTGTGTGGCCCGTCCTGTGCGCTACCCCTCTCCTTCCCCCTCCCCCCCACTACTTTCTCGCTCCTCTCTCTCCTCCCCTAATGTATTGCTGACTGTTTGATATAATGTTTTCTTTTTTGATCTTTTCCTATATATTGTTGAACCACATTGTTGCACTTCCTTTCATCTCTACTGCAGTCTCCTACCGCATCCGCCCTCCAATTATGTCTCGCCTTCCCTCCTCTCTTAATGTATTGAGACTGAACTATTTAGTCTTACGCCCGATGGAGCTACTTAGTTTAGCTATAGGGGCCGTGGATTCCTTCCTTAGTCGTCACCTACCCAGTCGGTCTTTAGACAGACTTCTTTTTCGTCTCTCCTCATTGTTTCGTCCCTAGCTCCTATCCCCTCTCCCCCGAATTCTCTCCCCTTGCCTGCTACTCTGCCTACCCCCTGTCCTTTGTGCCCTTTTGAATAAGCACTCCTTCTCCCCTTGTTGGGGAAAGATCCAATATTTATACTCTGGAGTATCAGCGAACCCGCTGAGTGAGTCCACTGTGCCAAGGGAGCCACTCACACTTGAGGTATGGTATGGCACCCCTTGCCAAAGCACTCACTCTCCCCTTTCTGGGGAAGGATCCAGTATGTAGGTCTTGGAGTCTCAGAGATCTCTCTGAGAGAGTCCACTGCGCAAAGGGAGCCTCTCGCAACAGAGATAGTGAAGTGATACCACTTTCCCTGGGATCACAGCTTACTGGACTTTGGACATTTGCCTTGACTCATCTACCGGTTTGTGTACCAGTTATTTTTTATTTATTTTGGACATTTATAAAGCGCCTGGAAAATACGCCCACCGGCGTGTCCCCGCGCAATAAGTGAGAGCTACGGTCCAACCACCCTCCAGAGACGCCTACCTACTGAACAAAAGAGTTTTAAGTTTTTTCCTGAAGATGGTTTCAGACGGTTCCAGTCGCAGATTCAGGGGTAAGGCGTTCCAGTACTTGGCAGCCAGGTATCTGAAGGGCCTCCCTCCCATTCAGGCTTTTCTTACTCTTGGTACCATCAGAAGACCCGTGCAGGAGGAGCGGAGATTACGCGTGGGCTCATACCAAGTCACCAGGCTCCAAAGCAAAGCAGGAGCTTTACCGTTCAGAATGCGGTGGCATGTGGAGAGAGTTTTGAATTCCACCCTGCTTCCAACAGTCACCCTTCCCCTCCTCTTCCCATGCTGTGTCTCTCACCCTAACCTCTTCTTTCCCGCCTTCATTATCTGTCTACTTCCGCTGCTCCAACCTCCCCATCCCCTGAATCTCTCACCTTGCCTGATTCTCCCCTTACGTATTTGTGCTTATTGTTTATCTCGACCTTACCAGTAACTATGTGGCCATGCTCTAAGAACTATGTAACCTTCGTTATGATGTAACCTGTAACTATGATCTGATGCACATGTAAAGCGCCCTGATACCTCCGGGTCTAGCCAGCGCTATATAAAACTCTTGAAAAAAAAATAAATAAATAAATACCAGAAGAACGGTGACACAGGCCCTCGTCAGCAGCAGACTAGACTATGGCAACGCACTCTACGCAGGAATCCCAGCCAAACACCTACGATGACTACAACGCATACAAAACGCCTCTGCTGATCGTCAACGTCCCCGCCGCAACCACAACACCCCCCACCTGAGAGACCTACACTGGCTCCCTGTCGACAAGAGGATCACCTTCAAGCTCCTCACCCACGCACACAAAGCACTCCACAATGCCGGACCAGCCTACTTGAACAGCAGACTCAGACTCCACACCCCCACCAGCCAGCTCCGCTCCGCCAGCCTCGCCCTCGCCGCTGTCCCCCGCATCCAATGGACGACCTCTGGCGGAAGATCCTTCTCCTACCTCACCGCCAAGACCTGGAACACCCTCCCTACCCACATACGGCAGACCCAAGACCTACTCACCTTCAGAAGGCTCCTTAAGACCTGGCTCTTCGAGCAGTAGCAGCACCCCCCTCTCCTCAGCGCCTTGGGAACCTCACGGGTAAGTAGCACGCTTTACAAGTACTCTGATTGATTGATTGATTGATTGATTGATTGAAGCACCACAAGCACAACATCCACAACCACTACCACACCCACAACCCACTCATCACAACCTACACACTTACACTAAAGCACATCCACACACAAAACAACACCAACTGGAAGCAAACACACACACTCACCAGATTATCCAACACCAACCAAAAAACACACATCTGATCTGACACAATAAACATAAGACTGAGATGCAACAAGCAAACATCCAGTCACAAGCACAGCACCCACTTCAGCTCCTTCCACCCTGATCAGTCGCTCCTTTAGCACCCCCCTCCCACCCTTACTCCAATTTTCTAACATTTAATTTTTCTAATTGTGAAAGAATTATCTCAATTATTTCACATATTTTAAACTTTGCAATTGAAATGTGTTTGTCAGGTGTTTTTATTTTAAATTAACATGGGAAAAAATAAATGCATATGCATTACACATAATACAAAATTACATGTATGAGCAATTTGAAAATGCATGAGTCCAGAGCAAATTTAAACAAACAGTTCATAAGAAAACAATAAAAAAGTAGCTTACCTTTGGTTCCAGTGACAGAGGAGTTGATTTGCTTCATCGTCAAGTAGCAGCAGCAAAGGAAGGACTTGGGCAATCGGGTACATGACAGAAGCAGAAGTGAAATACAGAGAAAAGGTAAGTTTCTATCTCTTATCCGTTCGATTCTGCTGACTCAGGTTTGGAGGTTTAGCTGCCACAGTTTACTCGAAGGAAAGGCACATCATGATTGGCCCAGCAGTAATATTGGCAGGTCTCCCTCCAGCAGCCTCTATTACCTATGAGGCTGGGATACAAATTCTGGCTGAGATCCTGCACTTAGACAGACTATTGTACATAGACCCACCAGCATCTAAATTGAGGGAGTGGACAGCCTAGTAGGTGGGTGGAGAAACCATCGGGAATGTGATGGTAGGACCAGAGAGACCACGATCTAAATAAGGCCCTAAATTTCATTAGACTTTTCAGTCTAACTTTGCTGATTATGTATCTTTTGTAATATAATCTTGAGGTTCAAAGATATCAGTTTGGCCCTTAATTTTTGTAATACAACTCTTTTAACGTTACTTATTGGTTCCTGGTCCTTTGTGTGTGGACAATGCTTTACACTGTAAAATGAAATGTTGGATTTATGTTAACTTCCCTTTACCTCTTATGCAACTATAAGATTAATCGCAGGAGAAATCGTAAGAAGGACCCAGTGCTTCATTAATAACACTGGGCATTACAACTCCTAGTTCTGCATTTCTGTCACATTCAATGCCTTATGTCAGATTTTAGTTTTTTTACTATAGCATACATTTTTCAGAGGCTTTTGTCAGCGCTTGTGTGAGACTGACAATATTATGACCATGCATTGTGATGTGACATTTTGAACCAAGACAGCCTGATCACAAGTTAGCTAAAGTTTAGGGAGAGCTAATCATAGGGTCAGGCCGTCTGACCTCTGACAGGGCTGTGTATGGCCAGTAGCTCTATCACATCTGTCCACCAGGCTGTTGCTCTTCTTCAGCATGCCCAGTGGCAAGATGAAAAGAGGTATTGCTGCTGTACAGCTCGTATTGTGGCTCCTCATCCTGCTGCAAGGTTGCAGCTCACAAGCAATGGCAAAGCCAATGGTTCTGGCTTGTAACTTGAAGTGCAAGCCAGACAGTCCTACTGGCTTAGGAAATACTTCTTCCTTTAATCATATATATAATTTGATGCTGCCAAAAATAATGCTCCTGGCTACTATAGCAATTAATAAGAGTAGGAAGCAGAAAGGCCTTATCAGAGGGTAGTGCTAAGCATTTATTGTACACACTCAGGCAGGGAAAGTTTTCACACACTCAAGGACTGAACAAAGACCAATTGCCTTTTATAAAAATATTATTTAGTTGTATTTTATTTTCTAGAACCAAGCCAGGTCTGGTACAGGTATTTATAATGATATATATAATAATGATTGAATATAAATATATTCAATTTAACTATGGTTCAAATGCAGTGAATCAATTTACAGTCAGATTACTTAGTAATCACTTTTCTTATGCAGACAGGTATTGCTAGATGTAACGTTGGTGCATTTCCTGAGGGAAGGAACATTAGAGTCAATGCTTGTGAAAATTTGTTACAGATTTATGATGTACACACAAGCGACATTTAGTTCTGTGAAAGCAGAGCCGGGTTTACGGGTCCATGTGTAGGATTCAGTTTGAGGAGCATTTGAGTTACACCACCAGCGGCACCGAGGTGGCCAGGTGCAGAGTGCCAGGTCCGTACCTTAGACAATGGCCTTGCACAATCGTGGGAGTGGGAGGACTGTGTCAAACAGGCCACCATTTGGATAAGCAAGGACTCCAGGGACAGCACTGAGCCCGGATGGCCAACACAGGAACTACACCACCAGAAGCACAGAGGCGGCCAGGTGTAGGATGCAGTGTCACGTGTGGTTGCAGGTTTTGGTCCAGGATCCCTCCAAACCGGTCATCAGTTGATGATGTGAATGGGGTTTTTAGGAGCTGCTGCTTTTGGTCCATGGCGTTTGATGACAGAGTCAGTGGGATGGTGGCTATTAGTTCTTCTGGGCCGCTTTGGTTAAGGAGTCAGTCGGGGTGTTCACCTTCGATCTCGGTTGAGGAGGTATCTAATGTTGTTGGCTGCAGGTTTGCTTTTAAGAGATTGTTTGTTGGAGGTCTTTATGATCCAGACTTGGATAGTTGGTGAGCCTTTCATGAAGGGTTGATTCATTCAGGCTCGCATGCCGGGAGCAGAGTGGAGGAGACTCGCGGAGTCGGTCGGAATCAGAGTCAGATTCGTTTGAGCAAGTCTGATGCTCACAGGAGACAAAAGTCCTATTTTAGATGCAAAGGTAGGGCAGGTTCTCTGGGTTTTTTAGGTCTTCTGGCTGCATGACACATCAATGTTCTGCTGGAGGAGTCTGAGTTCGGGACAGGCAGGTAGGGCTGGAGCCAAGTCAGTTGGTGTCCTCCTCTTTTCTCCATATGGCTGTTTGGTCCTTCTTCTTATTTTCTTGTTTTCAGCTCTGGTTAGAGGAGGCAAGGTTTGGAGTTGCCCCTAAATCCTAAATTTAGGAGTGTTACAGGTAGGGACAGGTTGGGCCAATGGGCCCCTTCCTTGGGATGAGTACACCCCCTATAATGCCACCCTCCAGTGGGAGGGGGACTTAGGCCTCACTCTGGTTGGTGGGGTCCCTCCATCTGCAAGATGGCGGGGACTGAGAGTTGTGCTTCACCTCACCTCCCCCACCTCAGGGGTGGAGTTGGCCAAGGGGAGCTCACCTCTGTCTGTCTAGATTTTCTCATTGATTCTCCTGCCTAAAGTGGGGGTTAGAACTGGTGGGTAACATTTGGTGTAAGCAGCAAATGGCTGGGGCAGCTCATCAAAGGGGGCAGGCCTTTGAAGCTTCCCCTTTGTGAACCCTGTTCTTCTTGGGGGAGGAGGCTTGGCAACTCACCCGATGCGCTTTGTTTCAGGACCTGACAGCAGCAAGCTCTCAACCCAGGGATCCAGAAACATGTCTGGTGGTAGCAGCAGTCGAGCAGCCACTCAGCCAGGACACTAGTGGTAGGTCATTTTTCAGGGGGCACCTCTAAGATGCCCTCTGAGTGCATTTTTCATTAAACCCCACACTGGCATCAGGGTGGGTTTAATGTGCTCAGAAGTTTGATACCAAACTTAGACTTAGACTTAGACACTGTAGGGGTACATGTCTCCTGCACCTGTACACTCACCACTGGCACAGTGCACCCAACAATTGGGGTGGCTTACCTGGGCCAGGGTATTGGTTTGTAGGCATGGCACGCAGGGATGTCAGCCTGCAATGTCAGGGTGTGGGTCTAAAAGTACAAGGCCTGTCATGATGGCCTTCAGAGGCCTTCCTTGGTCACAGTGCCCTTGGTACATTGAGTCCCTTTACAAGGGACTTACATGTGGCCAGAGAGTTGTCAATTGGGTTTTGGAATAGTATAGTTTAGGGAAAGAAAATAGGCCCTGAGTAACTGGTTGGCCGACATCCAGAGCATGCTCAGTCAAAGCACAGCAACATAGGAATAAGTGGGGGCAACCATGCAAAAAGTGGGCACTTTCCTACAATATGTACTTGATATTTCATCAGCTGGTAACACCTACATTTTTTTCAAGTAATTCATTTGAAAACCTTTGCTGCAAAATGAATTGACTGGCCCCATTTAACAAATACGGTTCTTGATTAGAGAATCATATAAACCTAATTACAGATTTCGATCACTTGGTACAATTAGAAGCTGAAACGCACTATACAGAACACAGCTGAAATGTAAAACACGATTTAATTGCCCAGCCTAATCCTCCAGGCTTTGAAGATCCTAATCCCACAGGTATGATTCTCAGAAGGCATTAACAGGCCACTATAAATGGTTTTGGTTGCTCGGCAGAACATGATCAGTTCCATTAAATGACTTTGTGACAGTGGGGAAAAGGTAGGTACCAGACCATTTGACATGTCACTGCCTGTATTTATATACAAAGTGGATGGTTACTCTGTCTTCTTCGTACAAAAATGTAAACCTGAATGTTCAGTTACAAATGTTACATATTTTGAGTCTGCTATATCTTATGTAAACAGAGAAAATATTCATGTTTTAGTTTAAAGTACATTTAGTATTTTTTACTTTAAGGAGAATATACATCAATGATAGTTAAATGGTAAATGTGTACATCATATTATGACATCAACCCAGCGCTGCTGTTGTTGTTCGCTTTAAAGGGATCCAGGGGTGGCATTTAATACTCCTCATATTAGGAAAGCACGCTGGGAAATACCCGAACTTCTCCGGATTGTTTCTTCTTACACACAGTGCTTAATTTGAGCTTAATTTGTGCTGGTGGGGTATTCGGAGCAAAGCTTTGGGCACCAGCACTAATTCTTTTACAAAGTAAGCACTGCTTACAAGTTCGTCCTATGCTCTATAAATACATACTCAAAATATTGAAAGGATTTCCATAAAGTATAACTCTCAAATTTGAGTTCTACACTTTAAACGCTTAATAACTTGTACTTTTAAAATGGGTTTCCTAATTATAAATGTAAGGATTTTGTGTGCCCACAAAAGTAAAAAAATAAATACCAAGCACTTGAAAAGAAGATGCATTTAGTATGCCAATTTGTATTTCTGTGAACCTTTAGGAACATATCGTTTCGACCTGGCAGGAGGATCATATTATTTCCTTCCTCTTATCAATTTCGGTACGAGTGTACCCAAAATTAGTAGTCGCTAAGGACCAGGATGCAAAAAAAAATCCATAATGGCCAAATTATCACTGAATGCCTGCGTGTTGTTTTATTTTATTTTAAAATAAAAGTTTAAACTGCAAATAAAAGAGTGAATCTATGGACCTGATTACGATGACGGACTGACTTCTGTCCTCACATGTCATCACACGTCTTTCTGAAATTACCCCACATCTTTTAAAAATGAGAATAACATGGAAATATTCACATACCGTTAGTAGAAATAGACTAATAGACTATGCTAAGAGATGTTTTGGGGCTGATTCCAAAGGCAGAGGAGAGTATGTAAAATATTATTCCCGTAGTCATTTTTCCAATATTAAGATCAGCTACTCTCTATGTTGTTCGCTTTATAATGGGCTGATATTTTGAAATTAATTAATATTACATGAATTTAATCTGTACAGGAGGAAAATTACTGACAGTCATCTACTAACTCTATGCACAGTTTATTAGTTCATTTAAGTACAAAATTCTTCTTCTTACCTCCACATTTATATTCAAATGTTGCCTAATAACACAATAATATAAAGCTCCATCCCTGAATTGTATGCACATGCAACTTGAGTTTGTGCCAGAATTAATTAAATGGTGTATACTTAACCTTTCCATGGTAACTGTGGATAATGCTATCTAATTTCCCTAAATAAATACAAAGTTAAACCATTTAAAAATGTCTTTGAAATAAGAATGGTTATATTGAAGATATTTTAATGGCAACTAGTACCAGGGGTTATCTTGTGAAGAGCATAGCTCTACCTTTACTAATTCACAAAAAAGTGGAACTCACAATAACTATTTAGTTAACAATGCAACACAAACAATACATTAATGTGTTCATTACAATGTGGAGCAGAAAGCCTCAGTCCAACACAGTCTCTGAATGGGGACCGACCAACTCACGGTCGACAGTTCCAACCGCCTCACTACGATGTGACCGAACACTGTTCAGTCGTATTCTCATTGTTTCCTATTGGAGTCCTTGTTTCGCAAAATAACCGACTGTAACACAGGCTCCTATTGGGAAATGGGGTATGTGTGTAAAACCCTGCAACCTGATGTAGCCACCCCATTGTGTGTGCCACTCAGTGCAGGGTTTTACAGGGGGGTCCCTTAGGTATCCTCTCCCAACCGGAAACACCAGGATGAAGAGAGCCCTGTTAGGGTCACCCAAGTCACTTTTGGACAGCCTTTTCGTGTCGGATAGGCCGACAAGGAAATGCTGTTGGAAATTGACATTGTAATCCGGAGGATGTAAATGCTGTCGATAGGAGTGTACGATGAGGTTCTGACCAACACACATTGGCCACGAACCCTTGGCCAGATGTACGACATTTTTTAGCATGCCCAAATGGGTGTTAGACTCGTTAGTGCATGCTAAAAACCATGGCGTCATGTACAGACAGTATTTCGCGATTTGCAAATAAATTGTGACTCTCAAAATACTGTTTTTCGACTCGGTATTTGGAAGGAACATTCCCTTCCAATTAGTGACTCCATAGCGATGTACGAATGTTTTGCAACCGCAATAGCAGTCACAAAACACTCGCAAATTACCACCTGCTCTAAGTAGGTGGTAATGCATTACCAAATGGAATGGGGTCCCCTTTGCAAATGAATGCACAATAATTTTATCAGGGACCCCTGCTTGCCCTTAACAAATGAAACAAAAATGTTTTATTTTTATTTTTTTAAATGCATACCAATTTCCTTTAAGGAAAACAGGCTGCATTTAAAATAAAAAACAGCTTTATTTAAAAACAGTCCCAGGCATGGTGGTCTGCTGAGCCCAGCAGGCCACCATCCCTGGGAGGGCCAGCCATTCTAAACGGGGTCGCAAAACATGAGAGGCTCATTATTATTGATGAGCCTCGCATTTTGCAACCCCATTGGGAATCTCAAACAGTGTCCAAGACAGTGTTGTACATGCCAAATCGTCACTATTTGGCAGGTCGTACACCTGACCCCTATTCAGAATGACCGTGCAGTTTAACTTCCGACGGCGAACATTGTAATCGGGCAGTCGAAATGTAAACCGACCAAGATGGTCGGAAGTGCTCCAGCGTGGTCGAGGAGATTCCGACTGTCTGGAGGAGGCTTTCTGCCTAAAATCGTAATCGGCCCCAAACAATTTATCTCTGGGTAACACTTTAGATGTTATTCAAAGCGTGATGTTGATCTTGAGGTTAACTTAAGGGGGAATATCTCTGTATTTGATGTATTCTGTATAGACTGTAGGACTTTAGCATAGAAATAATACTGCCATTTTGAAATGTAGAACACACCCATATATTAATTATTATAATAATGTATGAGCCCTTTTTGTTTAAAAGCAAAGAGAAATGGACTTCTGATCTTGTTTTTCATTGTACCAGGAAAAAAACGTTGAAGTGTCAAAATGGATTGTTTTAACTGAGGTAGTATGGCTACGCTTTGGGCACTAAAATCATATGATTCTCAGTTTTAAATCACAGGTTTAACAAAATTAACTGTTCTGTGATGCATTTTACTGTCAATTATTCTATGGAATTTTTATAATGTAAAGAACGAAGCGATACCAGGAATCATGAAAAAACTCACCCAAGACAATTTGTTGTTTTTTCTTCGATTTGCATAAACTTATTTGGGAAAACTAAATGTCCCACATGACAAATATAAAACCCCAAGAATATGAATTTGCACCCCACTACTCTTTTAATCTCTTATTTAACAGTTTGCCATGAAAGTATCTAATTTGTGGTGGATGGAAGCAGCGCTGGGTCATTCATCCAAAAAATACACTACAACTAAATTACAAAACATATCTCAGCAGATTTCTAACATATTTGCCCTATCCGGACAGTAGACAACATTCTGCATGGCATCTGCCCAAAGAAACTTTATACTTTGCCCTTCCAAATACATGTAGTAATGCCATGTTACAAAACATTTCAATACACAGTAGATAAAAAGTGTCTGTAAAGGTCAGTTGAAATAGCTCATTCCACCCGATGTATTTGCAAATGGTGAAGAAGAGATTACTGCAATTGATGGGAGACTCTGAAAGCTAAGTGCATTCTAATCCAGTACCTAATTTGCTAGAGATCTTCAAAGAGCATCCAAGATTTGATTTTCCAAAAAGCGAATGAAAACAAAATAACAATGGTTTACTTTTGTTCTAAAGAAGATCGGGGTGCTTCACAAAAGTAAAGGTATAATTGTTTATTTACTCACATGTAAATGTACTCCAACACTTGGTGTAACGATCCACTTTTTTTGCTAATACCATTCTGAATGAAGATTTACACCTAAATGTAGACGTATATTGTACCAAGGAGGAGTTGGAGCGTCTGATACTAGAATTTACACGTGTAAAGCTACTAGTTCATTTCAGTCTGCCGGCGGAGATTATTCTTTAAAATAAATGGTAAGACTTTTGTTTACAATATAAATGTAAATGTTAAATAATCTAACATAGTTCAAAATAACTTGGACCTAATAAAATAAAACTTTATTGCATGGTACCTCACTAAAATAAACATGCATTAAATAATGTCATGATTTAAATAAGTGATATGCTTTCCTGACCTTTCCCTTTCCGCCTTTTCCCTCTCACTGCTAGCCCTGCTCAGAAGCCTTCTTAATCTTGCACAAAGGTATTTGGACAAAAATATTGAGTTTTTAATATGATGATACATAAATATTGGAAAGAAAATATTGTGATACACAAAGATACCATGATGCAAAAATGCATCCGTTCATGTTGAAATGGGAATGCAGACTGCGTCCTCGCATTCCAAATTCCACCGTGCAGTTTTCAAGTGTGTTCTCGCATTGCAAATCTTGCCCAAACAGCACCATAGGGCTGCATGGGCGTGGCCATCTTTTGTCTGCTCTCTTTATGCTGCTGGGACTAAAATGGAATCTATTTTTGTCTGTGTAAACCTCCCCCTTTAAAACAAATCTACCCCTCATTTTTATTTTTTATATTAGCGTGGGTCTTTGTGTTTGTGTAGTTTACGGTTTGGGGATTTTTCATGATTTCTTGTTTATTTCCCTTTCCTTATCTTTCTTCTTTCCTTTTCCTTTTCTTTTTTTAACCCATCCAGTGCCATACCATACTCACTAGCTAGTACCAGGGTGTCATCAACTCAACATGTGGCCGTAAACCCCCCAGCTTTACCAGCTGCAGCGGTGGTTGAGATAATAGCATCTTTTATCTGCAACTCACAAAAAGCACACATAATGATATCTTGAGGTAAAAATGAAAAAACAGAAGGTTAAAGAATGGAAATGGTATATGAATGAAAGGGTGGGTGGTTGGTATGGTAGTGTGTAGTAAAGGGAGGATAATTGAATGGATGGATAATTGAGTGGAAATGTTGGTGAAAGAATGAATGAGAGAAAGTAAAGCTTAATAATAGTGGTAACAGGTGAATTCGAATAAAAGGATGAATATTTGGATTGCTTGGTTGACTAAGCAAGGCAGCTCTTCTCATTAGGAGCATGCTGCTCACCGACATTGCTTACTTTGTTTATGTAGGGTTACCAAAGCTATGGTTCAAAGTGGCGGTATTTAAAATATGTTTTTCCTATGTAAGGTCTTTTTATTAATCAGCCTCTTTGGAATATGGGTAGAAATAGAACTGCTTGTGGAGAAAAGCAGGGCCATTGTAATTAAAAATAGATAATTGTTAACTGCAGATGCCCCATCTGTAGACAGTAGCAAACTACCAGACGCACTGGCTAGCAATGAGAACATGGATTCATTATTTTAGCAAAACACACAGTGCATAATACCGTGCTTATTAATGGGAGGTAATTTTTTTTCAACTCAAAGTGTCTGTTAGTAGTTACTTGGAAAGCCTCCAGAAAAAAATATACACCGTTTTTTTTTTAATCCAGTGTTATTCTGCCTTTAAATACCTTTTTGCCACACAGTCAGTGCTGTTTATGCAAGGCATGTGTGAGTAAAACATTAGTTTGGACTGGTGACTCTCCTGATCATATTCACATCACATTCCAATGGCGTAGGGGGCCAGCATTGTACTGCTACTGTGTCGCCCGGTAATTTAAAACAATTGTTTTAAATTACTGCACAGAGCATTACAATTTGTCTTTTCTGTTTTTCCCAATATAGCTGTTCATGCTTGTCCAGCTGGCCAACTCACCATGCAGGGGATAGTGGCCCATTTGCGGTGAAAGAGGCTGGAGCTTATCCAGCGAGAGTACCAGTGGCTGGTGGTCCTGGAAGAGGAGAGGGAGCAAACAAATGCCTCTCAGTCGGGCCCCAGCCTCCAGCCTCTCGGCCATGCCAATGCCAGTGTCGCTGACAGCTTCCATCAACTGATGTCACCTCCTCTCACACTGACAACACAACCAGGCAATTCCTGTGCCACATCCAGCAGCAGATGGACTCCATTGGGACCCAGCTCACCACAATGGTGCAGAGCCTGGACAAGCTCTGGACGACACCAATGACCGCTTTGATCCCTTTAAAAAAAATTGTTTCTAATGGGAGGGACGGGTGAGAGTGGGTGGAAAAGGAGTTGGGACTGGGTTTAACTTTCTTTGGCCATTTTCAATGTTTTGGGACATTGGGGCTTGGGTTAGTGTTGTTTGGGGAGAGGGGTGGGCAGGTTGGATGGGTGGAGAGGGTGACTTTCTTTCTAGAGATATAAAGTGGGAAACTTTTATTTCATCTAAATGTATGCCCGAGGTATTTTTTTTATTTTAATTTGCACTGCTGTCTTCAGCTTTTATGCAGCCTGTTTATTTGCTTGGAAGAGACACTGTAGTGCTTATGTATACAGTTTTACTTCTGTAACTATCTTGACCATTAGGGGTTATGCTTCCATGACCTATATTGTCTACAACAACCTAGATAAGAAATAGTAGCAGTTATTTACTTATATACAAAGTTAACTAGTTCACTTCACTCAATACTAGTTGTCTTACCTGAATATATATGAAGTAATAACAGGGAAGGCATCACAACTTCACAAGCTAGGTCCGACTTCCAGGTCCACCCAGGTGAGCTCTAACTGTAGGAATAATCTGAATGATTGATTATCCATTTTTTGGCAACTAATTGGAAATAAAAAGACTAAGAAAATGGGTTATATGTTCTCAAAGGTTTACCAAGAATTGACACATGAGTACTACTTGATGACACAACGAGAGTTCCTGATAGTGCTAAAATACCAGAAATAGCAATAATAATACATTTTGGCTAATGGGCAGCTAGTGGTATTATTTATGAAATCCTCGAGCTATAAAAAATTTACATAAAGTCTGGAGTTAACAAACTTAGGTTAGGCATTTATGGTTATGCAATATAAGGCCTGAATGGTAATGCTGATGACTGATGTTCTTCTTCATTCTATATTTAAAATATGGATAACTTTTCATGCACGGGTGGGTTAATGTGGCCAGTGTGGGCTTTTGCCTAAAAGATGCCACAGCAAGTTGGTGTTGTTTTCACCACATCCACCTCAACAGGTGTGATATCAATTGATGTTGTAAATTAAGCCACACCACAGCAAATGACACATCAAATGTATGTTTGTGAATGCCAATCACCTCCAGGGAAAAAAGTGATTGCCCATCACTCAGGCCCCAAACATTGCAAATCAATCATCTCAGGTAAGTTCCCACATTACAGTTCAGTACCCTCCCTCACTGTCTGCCACCACATGAATCATTAAAACTCATCCTCACTCACACAATCACTCACTCACTGTTGCAATATTTGAAGTTACCTCTTCCAATCCAAGAACTGGTAGTTTAGGTATTAGGTATTCATCTTTGATGCAGGCAACATATTGGAGTTTATTATTGGCAGGCTGTCTTGTATATCAACGATCTTCTGGGGCAGACCTTCTAGTTCTAAGTGCTACAAAAGGGTTAAGAAATAGACATGGGAGGGTGCAGGCATTGTCTCCAATGCCATGAAGGAATTGTGGAGGCTTCTTTAATGCACATTGGTCCAACTTCAATCTGGCAATATATATGAATGAAAAAATGGTTGGGTAGCATAAATCTGACACAAATAATAATGTTCCACTACCTATTATACATTTTAGCAAATATAGAAGTTCAATGAGAAATAACTAACAAGTTCTAAAGGGGCACTGGCATACTTAGTCTGGAAATAGAATTTATTTTCTAGCTCAAGTGGTTCACCCAGAAGTTAATCAGCTAACACATTTGATTCAATTTTTGGAGCAATCACCCTAAACCTCCTCTGTGCTGTTTCAGGAACATTATAATTGTGCGATATAAAATGTTGGTTAATTTTCGTCATAGTCAATTTCTTCACGTTTTGAGATGACAGACTGCTCCTTCTCTCTGTCACAACTGTAGCAGCTGCACTGAAGGCAAGCTCAGCAGACACACTGTGGGCAGGACAAGTCACATATGTTTTTGCCAGGTTGCTGAGCTCTGGTCATTTGCGCATTTTCCCATACCAATACTTCAATGGATTTTGATCCACATGGACCTCTATTGGCTCATCCAGAAACTCCTGGGACATCATGTGGATGGCCATTGGGGCTTCCACTTGCTTCACCTGTTTTGCAATCTGCACTGGACTAGAGCCCTGTTAATTGAAATCAATTCAATGCAGAGGTTGGGTCTGGGCCTTCTGTTGCTTTTGTTGCCGGTGTTCTGGTTGATGGTGTTGTTTGTTGCTGTGAGTCAAGACTGCCCTCTCTGGAAGTTGAAGGCAGCACCTTGGAACTGTGTTTCCGACTTTCTCTACAATCCACCTCTTGTATTTTAAAACATCCCCTTCAGAAAAAGGAATTCAAGTGGGCAGAATGTTTTTATACCATGGATCAAATACTGTGGCACAGATGTGCTCTCAGGAGGTGGTGATGTCATTTTGCAGCCTTGTATTACAAGCCAAGTGAAGGATTATGTTTTCAACTGAGGCATGCGCTTTTGTGATTTCTGCGGGGTGAACCTTTTAGACACCTTCTAGACCTGGTCCTGTAGCAGATGCAACAGCAGGATAGCTTGGCACATCGCACTATCCTCCTTGTAAACCTTTTCAGAATATTAAGAAGAAAAAGATAGATATTGCTCTGGTTGTGAAGCCTTTGTAAAAACAGATAGGCTCCTGCAGGGAATTGCACCGCTCTGACTGGCTCCCAACACTTCAACCAGGAACTGTTAGTGGCCATCTTGGGACTTACCAAGTCCTAAAAAAAATGTTAGAGTAAAGAAAAATCGGCAGGGTAGGAATACCGTGACCCCCCAAGCCATGGTGTTGTGGTCTCCCTGGCTCCAAGCCACCACATAAAAGCATTTGCGGAATCATGGCAAACTTTTAAAGAAAGCCATGCATGCTCCAGCACATCTGTTTTCTAAAGACCCTAGGTGGCCAAATCCCAGGGACATTCGAGTAAAGAAGGAGGGGGCTCATATGGCCCCCCCCTCCTGGACTTTTCCTAAGCCCCAGCAACAGCCACCTCCCCTCGGCACTAAAAACAAAAAATGCAGAGATCCGTTATGATAAATTCAGTGAATGATACCAGTCATGTGTATCTATGCCTGTTAGATCATTAAAGTGACTTCCTGTTACCTCCAGCAATTCCCATGCATAATGGATCTCAGGGAGAATATGTACTGTTTTGCTAGGCAGTGTGCTTCCCATCCCTCTTTGATTGTCTTGTCCATAGATTTACTGGCTGACCAGTCCTTGTGACTGCCCCTGCGTATTAGATGTGGTACATAACCTGAAAAGACATCGTGCAACATTCCCAAGCAACAAGAAGAAGAATCAAAGAAGCATCTTTGAATATAATACTCCCGAAACATGTGTCCAGGCATACAAATCACTGGGGAGCACTTCAACTATACAGTGACTGGTAACATGCACTAGATTTAACATGATGCATCTGTGAAAAAAATGTGTGCTGGTATGCCCCACCCCACTTTAATTGGCTCCTTCTTGGAGTTACTGCCTGATGAGCCCTTCTGGATTACTCATACTCTAAGATACCAACTGGAACTGTACTGCCCTCATATAAAAATCAATGAAGACAAGAACTTAACCTAATTGCCTATTTGGAATAATCTTAAATTAAATTAAACTAAACGTATAAATAAATTATATTCGATGTTAAAAACTGTCAAAACTTAAAACTTAATTGAATTTAATATTTGAATAACCCCAAAAGAAATAGTATTTAGTTGAATATAATTAAATTATGAAAACAATTTAAAAATATGAATAAGTCTTACTTAATGTTAATACATTGTCTAAATATAACACATAATTTAATATATATTAGTTTAATAACTTTTTAAATAAAAAAATATATGTAGCATAGTTAATAAAATATAATTTAATGGTGTTTAATAAATTCTATACATAAATGCAAGACACTGGTTGTACGCCTGGCTGTGTGTGTGGCCTACCTTTATTATTTGACTGTGTCTCTGTGGCTGTATTTTTTTGCAGAGTTTTATATAGCGCGAACTTGACCCGAATCGGGTATCAGAGCGCTTTACATAGCACCAGTAACATTACATGAGGACATGAGGACACACATTCATTTTTGTTAGGCACAGGGAGATTAAGTGATTTGCCCAGAATCACAGGATGTTCAGTGTCATTGCAGAGACTCAAACCCAGTTCCCCAGATTTGCGGTCTACCGCCATAGCCATTAGGCCAACTCCTCTCCCCATGTATCTTCTTTTCCTCGCATGCAGGGAAACAGTCACTCTGCTAAGGCACTGGCCACTCATCCATCAACCCCAGACGGGGGATCAGAGGAGGAGCTGGTGCTGGAGCTGGATCTGGTGCCAAATGAAAGTGCTCTTTGATCGGGGAAAAAGCCAAGCGCCCAAGAGCTGAGGGCATGCAGCAAAAGGCACATGACGTGCAAGCCTTTGGAAAAGTGGACATGGTGGCTATAGGTCGCCCTGTACCTGAAACTAGATCCAATTATGCAATACCTAACATTCAAAGAATCAAAGCTTCTCATCCTTAACCAGCATATTTCACTGTGGGAAAAAGCATCTCATGTGGAACCCGTGGCACTTACGAATGTGCCAGTAGTGAGGCTTTTAACCTTGGTGATCAATCCAAAAGGAGAAAGGAGCAGCCAATACCACAAAAACCCATACTGTAGCGTGTCACTCATCCTCCATGGCCTTCAAGGCGCCCATTAAATGTTGCCATTCCATTAGCAGGGTCAGAAGGAGGGGGTTCTTCCTCTGAGCTTCCTAGCCTGAGAAACTATAATGGGGGAGAAATACCTTAAGAGGGGGAGGAAAGTTCAAGTCAGGGGGGTCGGGTTGCTTCAAGCAGAGCCCAGTTGCCTTATAACTCCCACCTGAATCTGCATCGGGGAATGTACCAGTGCTTTCACTGGGAGTTTTAGAAGATTTTTCCCAGTTGAAGAACAATGTTTTGCACTGGTTGACCCGCAACACAACATGGGGACTCAGGGCAGAAAGATTCATTAACATGGTGCTTAGAGTCCACTGGGTAGGGAGGTTATTATAGAAATGTGAAGGTGACTGGGTTAATAGTAACTTTAATAGACCCCATTTTGTAGGAAGGATCTTATTTTCTACCACCTCTCGTACCCCCTCTGGCCCTCCTTAGACCATTGTGCCCCCCCTCCCCAGGATTCTTCTATAGACCCCTGTCTACTTAATGGAGTACTAAAAGTCACCGTAAGCAGATCCAGGATGGCTGGCAGATGGCCGCCTCCCATATACCCCTCTTCAACAGCTTTGCAGCTCTGGGAACCATGGACAATTGTGATTGACTTCCAGGGGCGGCACCTGCAAAATCAGTGATACGCTCTCCCATGACTGATGTTCTCCCGTTAGGCAGTGGTCCCTTAGTCGGAAAGGACTGTAAATTTAATTCTTGGACCATAGATGGTTTGGCAAACAAGTTCTCAGATCCCCTGTGGACTTTGTTTATAAAAACGTTTGATGTGATTTGTTTACAAGAAACGTGGGCCACTAAGAACAGTTTTTCTATGCAGGGATATCGGGCACATGCATCAAGGGTTTTTGCATTCGCAAACAGTGCGAATCGCAAAATGTGGCCGTTTGCGAATGCAAATCCCTTTTTTGGGATGCATGAAGCTTTTTGCTTTTTTCGCAATTTAAGAGATCGCAATTTATTTGCGATTTCTTAAATGCAATGCATGATTTGTTTAAAATTGCAAAACCCCAAATAGGAAGTGGTAAATTACCATGAAGTTAACCTTCATGGTAACTTGCGAAAACGTTAAAAAATGCACAAAAGGGCATTTTTGAAAGTTTCATTTTACACACGCACATGCCCTTGGGGCATGTGTGTGTGAAGAATGTACTTAAAAAAACACTTCAGGGCTGCAAGGGGGACCCCCCACACCCTTGAAATTGTATTCTCATTTTGCGATTCCTTAATTGCGAATCGCAAAATGAGAATGCCTTCACATTCATTCCAATGGGCCCCTAGGCCCATAGGAATGAATGGTAAGGGATTCCTTAATTGCGAATCGCAAATTGTGAATCGCAATTAAGGAAAATTAGGAAATGGCAAAAAAATAGCGATTTCTTCATGCATAGCCGTTTGCGAATTCTTAATTGCGATTCCTTAATTTTCGCAATTAAGAATTCGCAAACGGGAAGATTGATGCATGTGGCCGTAAGTCTTTTTTGTTCCTGCGAGCCCCTTGCCGTCAGGAAAACCTAAAGGGGTCAGTGGTTTGTCTCTTTAGCAGTAGACTATACAGCTGTTGTGTTGCCCACAGCCAACTCTTGCTTGAAACTTTGTTAGTTAGTATCGGGTCATGTTTTCTGGTACTATTGTATTTTTATAACGCTACTTCCTCTTCTCTGGGTGTTTCCAATATAACCCTGTTGAGCTCCTTTTAAAGAAACAAGAGTACCCTAGATTATATTAAATGATTGCCGGAGATTTTAAGACCTATTGTGTGGGGATCCCAGGGTAACGGGCTTCAGAGATATGGGTTGCTCATGTCTGAAGGGTATCCATTTTGAGCATAACACCCATGGCGACAGTCACACAAAGCGGTACTTGTTTTTTAGCAAAAATCATGTAATTTGGAACTCTGTGTTGCACTGGTCACTTTTGATCGCTGTGCACTGAGAATAAGAAATAGATATGGGTCTGTATAATACATTTTGTTGATTGTATTTGGCTGCTTTTGTAAGGGATGTGGTTTTGAAGTCTTCATTTTAATCTTTATATGTTATTGCTTTTTATTGATATTTGCCTTAACCTGTAATTTTATAGCTCATTTGTAAGTTGAATAAAGTTTATTTGACTGACAAAAAAACTCCTTTAATGCCCTAGTGAGTAAATTTGATTTAACATTGTCCACATGCAAAATGGACCCAGCCAGGAAGGATATTAACCCCTCTTTCTCAGGGAGGTAATGTGGTTCATTTATTGATTGTATTCTTATTTCAACATCTCTTTTTTACATGATCTTGTACTTTTTCATTAAGGAAAGTATATATAGTGATCATAGTCCATTATGTGCCCCAATCAGCTGGCCACTATTAGCGCCCGTTGAGGGGGTTGGGAATAGGGGGTATTGAAAGCCACAGATGAGGGAAGAAGGTAATGGGCTCAAATATTCCCAGACTCCTTTCATGTATCATTATCTGCCTTGTGCCAGAAGGAGCTAGCTATCTGCACAGCTCTGCAGGCGGAACCAAGTGTCTTCATAGAAGCCTTTAAAGTCATCTCTAGCACCATAACAGATCTGCTCAAAGCCCCAACGTGGTGATTTTCTTACCTGGCCCCCAGATGGTTTGACACTGCCTGCTCTCGTGCATCTAGAAAGCTGAAGGCAGCACTAGGCTACAGAATGAGGGATACTGCCTTAATACATTTCTGTCAAAGGTCTTACAAAGCTAAACTAGTAAGACGTAAGGCTGTGCTGAAGGAAGAGGGATGGAGTAAGCTTATTGAGAAAGCACCTTAAAGTGCAGCTCCAAGTTTTGGAGCATCTTAAATAGCCCCCTTTTAACAGAGGATGAATGGGTGCACCATATCAGGAAAATGTTTC
Organism: Lissotriton helveticus; assembly: GCF_964261635.1. Classification (NCBI taxonomy): domain Eukaryota; kingdom Metazoa; phylum Chordata; class Amphibia; order Caudata; family Salamandridae; genus Lissotriton; species Lissotriton helveticus. The sequence continues at coordinate 1,706,797,837 of NC_136065.1, read as the reverse complement.
CGTGCCCACTGATGGGATTACAGTTACTGGAGCAGGTGAAAGTAAATCTGACCTGGTATTTTCAACTGAAAAAGTGAGGAAGGGCATTGCTGGGCTGTCAAGAAATAAGGCACCAGGACAAGATGGTATGCCTCCAAATCTTTATATTTCCAACCTGAATTTGGGGTTACCAGTACTCACAGCTCTTATTAATGCCGTGGTGAGAGATGGTTCCCCCGGTTCCTGGGCTTTATTTACCGTTGTCCCAGTATTTAAAAAGGGAAATAGAGATAGTACCCAGTGCAATAGGTTGATCTCTCTGTTGGACTAAGTGGTCAAGGTGGTCGGACTTATCCTACTAGACAGGCTGGCCTGTTGGGCAGGCAATATTAACATCCTATCAGATGTCCAGTTTGGTTTTCGTCCAGGGAGGTCGACCGTGGACCAATACCTAAATCTGTTTTTGATCCTTAATAAGTACACGGTTGCCCGCCCTGGAAATATTCAGCTGGCTTTTATGGACTTGTCATTTGCGTTTGATTGCGTCAACAGAATTAAGCTCTGGCAGACTATTTTGTCCATCGGGGTCGACAGAGACATCGTCCTTTTCCTGCGGGACCTCCACATAGACACAAAGGCCGAGGTTCGATACACACAAGATTTTATGGTTACCTGCAAGTTCTCAATACAGTGAGGAGTCTGGCACGGATGTATTTTGACCCCATTTTTGTTCAATTTATATATAAACAATTTGGAGAAGGTACTAATGGATCGCCCTTGGGTGGAGCAGTGTGATCTGCCTGTACTCCTGTATGTAGATGACGCGGTCCTTATGGCCCAGACCGTAAGGGGGCTGCAGACCCTGCTTAATTCCTTCACTTCATTTATGGAGGAACAGGACCTGCTGATAAATATTTCGAAATCCTACGTGATGCAGGTGGGACCCCCTTCAAGAAAGTTGTATCCATTCCAGGTTGGATCTGTTCAGGTACCCTGGACAGATGTTTTTTCCTATCTGGGGGTTCTGTTAGATGAAAATGTGAATTTGAGGCCCTTAAAAATAAGAAAGAAAGGAGAGCTAGCGCTGGCCAATGCAGCAAATTTTTAACTTTGCCTCAAGACCAGGAAAGAGACTGATTGGGGCTCTCTTGCAGATATATAGGGCCAAGTGCATGGCCAAGGTGTCCTATGGCAGTGAAATCTGAGGTCACATTCCTCATGAGGAGTTACAAGTAGTCAAAAACTTTTTTTGGGATGGCTTTTAGGTGTACCACAGGGAACTTCAACTTTAGCGGCACATGAAGAGGTGAGGGGTGGCTTCTCTTTCAGACTTACTGGCTTTTTGACCCCTCTCTCTGTGGTTAAACAGCTGGCTTAGCCAAGGGATCTCTCTACACAACCTTGGCTCAATTATATTAAGGGGTGTTTTCCAAGCCTGGGAAGAGCTGACTTATTTTTCAATTCGGAACTGGTGAACAGGAATGATCTGGGAGGGGCAAAGGTGTTCTTCTTTAGACAGCGGACCCTAGATAGGGAAGATCAGGAGCTGAGCAAGTCTAGTGTATGCAGGTTTATCATCGTGAAATCTGTGCAAGGCACAGAGCCATACCTTCTAGGGTCATTACGCGGTTACAGCGAGATTTTTACTGACCAGGTTCCATTTTGATCTCATTTATCTTCTCCTCGCGCAGCCATGTGAGTGTAACAGGGGTCAGAGCTTAATTTCCTGTGGCTGTGAAGGTAAATATCCACTGGACATGCTCCATTCAGTAATGTTCTGTTGATAATATGAATTACCCCAGAAGTCTTAAATCGTTCCATTTTGAAAAAGTTCAAGTTCAGGCATTTTACAAATGTTATCCAGCAACATTGTTTTTCTTGTTCCTAATTTTTTAAAATCCGCTGTTAGGCTCAGATCCAACTGTGACTAGAGGTAAATAAGGGATGGCTGAGATGTGATCCTGGAAGTATTGTTATTCTGTACCTAGTTGTATTTATCTTTTACCCTTTTTTAAACATGTATTATATACACACTTTATAACAGTATATTTTATCTTTTGTGTATAGTATTTGATGTCATTTGGTAGACATTTTATTGATAGTCCTTTTTGTTGTATATATACTGTTATTTGACTTTTATGTTTTGTTTTTTTAAAAACCGAATTAAGTGATTTGATAATGATGCTGATGAATATGAATGGAATGCTTGATGTAATCTCAGACAATGGCAAATTCTCAGGCTACATCCCAATCCATCGATTTTTTACCACCATGTCACCTTACTTTAGACCAAATCATATGCCACTCAGTCTTGACCCTTCTTTAATCGTTATAGTCAAGCCAACATTACCAAGCCAGGTCCTCCCCGAACAGAAATACAAGCAAATTTGGACCAGTTTCTTCATAATAAGGGATCATCAGCTAGGTATAGCTTGATTCTAGTGGCACAGTGAGCACAGGACCCAAGTCTAGACATACCTGCCTTGACAATTTGGGATTGACTCAAAGAAGAAGCAGTCGGCCACATAAAACATCACAGTGACTGTGTGAAAACATAGCTCATTATTTGGAATAGAAGATTGTAAAAATGTTATCCAAATTAGGAAGTGTTCTCTATTATGCAAGGAGAAATGATGACACACAGGCAGAAATAATATGATCCGAATTTCAGCCTGTACAGAGGAAGAGATTAAATAAATCTGGGAGAAGATTACCTCTGCTTCTCCAAAAGACTCATGTGTACTCCATTTCTAAATAAATCTGATAAATACAGTTATTCCAGTTTTCACTAGACTCTGCAACTTCCCTTTGGAGGAGAGGATTGTCTTCCCTTCTCAGAAGAAAGCAATGGTTAAAAGTCATCTCTGAGCTCTCATATCATGCTAAAATTATCAATGTATCTCAATGCTCCGACTATTAAGTACAAATTACTGAGACAACAATATTTAGAGACCCAAGGCATATAACATCAGGCTCAGTTTGGTTTTCAGGAGGGGCTTAGCACCAAGACCACTCTTGTCAATGCTACGATGAGATACCAGAGTGCTTGGTTGATGGGGAATGGAAGTAATAGTACTCCTTGAATGCTTACCTGTCTTTGATACTATCTGATATGACATTCTCTTGAACCAGCTGAAAGATACAATGTTAGCAGGATTACCACTAAAGTGCTGTGCCTCCTACCTGTCTGATCGCAAGCAAACAGTAAACTTGGGAAACCTCAATTTCCATTTTTAACAGACACAACTTGGGATCCTTCAGAGATCAACACTAAGTGCAACCCTGTTTTACCTGTATGTCTCCCCTTAAATAATGCTTCATTTATAAGAATGTCCATATAAACTTTTGGACATGTCTTCCTGTGCCTAATCTGATGACATAAAACTGGTTGTGAGATTATACAGAGACCAACAGAAACTGTTGAGTTACTTAACAGAAGTAGCAAAATGGACAATGAACTACTACCTTTTTGTAAATGGGGAAGCAAGAGAATAAGGGACCTATTACAATGTCGGGTGGACTTTCATCCGCCCAACATCGTCTCGGTATGAGAACCGACCGACCATAAGTTGTGATTCCGTGCACCTTATCACAATGTGACTGCACATGGTGCGGTCGCAAACTCACATTTCTCAATCAGAGCTGGTGCTGTGGGCAGAAACTGCCCGCAGCACCAGTTCCCATTTAGAAATGGGAGTTTTTACACATCCCTGCTCCGGGTGCCTGCCACACGGTGCAAGGATGTGAAGGGGGCAGCATGAGTGCCCAACGGGGCTTCAACCCAAGGGCCAGAGGAGTAGGGGACCCTGCTAGGAGCTCCCAAAGACACTTTTAGACACAAGTTCCATGTCGGAAATGCTGACATGGAACTGCTGTCAGAAAGTGCCATCATAATCCCAAATGTTATGAAAAAAGGGTTAACCTAATAGAGTCAATGGGACGTGGGTAGCTGAGCGTTATAGACAGAATGGTCCCAGACTGGAAAGAAGGAAACAGATTCAGGACAAAATCATGTAAGTAAAAAACAACCAAAATAAATGCATCAAATAAACAGTACGATGTTTTTATTCACAAGGTACCAACAAACCTATAACTGGTTTATGCACTACAATTGTCCAATTTTTTTCTTTTTTCTTTTTTCAATACATTTGTGCCCACATATGCGACGCAAAAAGGAAAGGGGGGTGCTGTGAGTGGGTTTCAGTGAGAAGTAAAAGAAGGTTTTCTTTTTTGTGACAAACAGGTAAATTCAGTTTATACGTTTGTTAAACAATATTTCAGGTGGTTCCCCATAGTGAGGCCACACATAGCAACTCTAACGAGTCCAAACAATTCTCCAAAACCAGTCTCCTATTGTAGCTGTATTAATCTTGCTTGCATGTAGAAGCTGGCACAGAAAGGGACAGGTAGTCTACGTTTCGACCCTATGGTGGGTAGGGAAAGTGGCCTTTACAAGACGGGTCTTCATCAGGACAGGTGGTTGGAGTGGGCAGACTTCCTGGGGGAGGGAAAAGAAATATTTTTTTATTTTATATTGAAGGTCTCCAGGAGAGATCCTTATCTAACCATTACACGAGCCGCAGTGCGCTCGGATTGTTGTTTAAGAAATTCCACACATTGACCAAAGTGCTAACACAGAAGGGTGCATGATGTACGTATCAAAACTCTATATGAGAGGAGACCTAACATTGACTGTGTCTCGGAATCCCCATTACTCCGCAGGCACAAAAATTGCGCCAACTAACAAAAATTGTTTACCACTGAATATCTCACCTCCAGGACCCCATTGACTTTCCCTACCCCCTAAAGGGTCGAAACGTAGACTACCTGTCCCTTTCTGTGCCAGTTCGGGCTGGACTGTTCCCATGAGGCACAGGGTGAGACGGATTTGCATATAGCCATGTCTGAACTGGGGTGGCAGAGTGGGCCAAAGAACGGTGATGGATTAAACCCAGATCTTTTGACTGGGTGTGAGTGTTTGATTGATTCGGATGATCCATCCATCACCACCCCCTTTTGTACCGCTTTTGGCCGCCATAAGTGTGGCAGGGTATGCTCAGATGTGAGTCCCTTGCTCACTTTGCCACTGGATTCAAGCAAGCCGGGCTGAAGACGGCTGGAATGCCAGAAACCGGTCCTCGGAAGCTTGTTTCCGGTCCAGGGAAGACATGGCTTGGCAGTTCGGGCTGGACTGTTCCCATGAGGCACAGGGTCAGACTGATTTGCAACTAGCCATGTCTGAACTGGGGTGGGAGAGTGGGCTAAAGAACGGTGATGGATTAAACCCAGATCTTTTGACTGGGTGTGAGTGTTTGATTGATTCGGATGCTCCGTCCATCACCACCCCCTTTTGTACCTCTTTTGGCCGCCATAAGTGTGGCAGGGTATGCTCAGACGTGAGTCCCTTGCTCACTTTGCCACTGCATTCAAGCAAGCCGGGCTGAAGAAGGATGGAATGCCAGAAACCGGTCCTCGGAAGCTTGTTTCCGGTCCAGGGAAGACATGGCTTGGCAGTTTGGGCTGGACTGTTCCAATGAGGCACAGGGTCAGACTGATTTGCATATAGCCATGTCTGAACTGGGGTGGCAGAGTGGGCTAAAGAACGGTGATGGATTAAACCCAGATCTTTTGACTGGGTGTGAGTGTTTGATTGATTCAGGTGCTCCGTCCATTACCACCCCCTTTTGTACCGCTTTTAGCCGCCATAAGTGTGGCAGGGTATGCTCAGACATGAGTCCCTTGCTCACTTTGCCACTGGATTCAAGCAAGCCGGGCTGAAGACGGCTGGAATGCCAGAAACCGGTCCTCGGAAGCTTGTTTCTGGTCCAGGGAAGACATGGCTTGGCAGTTCGGGCTGGACTGTTCCCATGAGGCACAGGGTCAGACTGATTTGCATATAGCCATGTCTGAACTGGGGTGGCAGAGTGGGCTAAAGAACGGTGATAGATTAAACCCAGATCTTTTGACTGGGTGTGAGTGTTTGATTGATTCGGATGCTCCGTCCATCACCGCCCCCTTTTGTACCGCTTTTGGCTGCCATAAGTGTGGCAGGGTATGCTCAGATGTGAGTCCCTTGCTCCCTTTGCCACTGTATTCAAGCAAGCCGGGCTGAATACGGCTGGAATGCCAGAAACCGGTCCTCGGAAGCTTGTTTCCGGTCCAGGGAAGACATGGCTCGGCAGTTCGGGCTGGACTGTTCCCATGAGGCACAGGGTCAGACTGATTTGCATATAGCCATGTCTGAACTGGGGTGGGAGAGTGGGCTAAAGAACGGTGATGGATTAAACCCAGATCTTTTGACTGGGTGTGAGTGTTTGATTGATTCGGATGCTCCGTCCATCACACCCCCTTTTGTGCCAGTTCCTACCTGCAAGCAAGATTGATACAGCTACAATAGGAGACTGGTTTTGGAGAATTGTTTGGACTCGTAAGAGTTGCTATGTGTGGCCTCACTATGGGGAACCACCTGAAATATTGTTTAACAAACGTACAAAACTGAATTTAACTGTTTGTCACAAAAAAGAAAACCTTCTTTTACTTCTCACTGAAACCCCCTCACAGCACCCCCTCCCTTTTCCTTTTTGCATTGCATATGTGGGCACAAATGTATTGAAAAAAGAAAAAAGAAAATAATTTGACAATTGTAGTGCATAACCCAGTTATAGGTTTGTTGGTACCTTGTGAATAAAAACATCGTACTTTTTATTTGATGCATTTATTTTGGTTGTTTTTTACTTACATGATGTTGACCTGAATCTGTTTCCTTCTTACCAGTCTGGGACCATTCTGTCTATAACGCTCAGCTACACAGGTCCCATTGACTCTATTGGGTTAACCCTTTTTTCATAACATACTTCGAGCAGGTAATACCTGCGAGGTTTCTTTCCTTTTTTACTTATACTTTGAATCCTTCCCAGCTACCTGACCATGGTAGATAAAGAAATTCTCACATACACAGAAGACTACATACACCAACTTTTGCATGACCCCGTTAACAATTTTCTGTCACCCAATCTACCTGTTATTGATATTACCCTTAATGATAAGATTACCCAGCTGGAACGCTTAGAAAAGAAATTGATTCGAACCCGTCTTCACTGCCACTATCTTGCGCAGTGTTTGCAATCCAACATTATACCAACAGGACTGCAAATTAAAGTAGAACCGGCCATTTTTATTGAAATCCCTAAGTTCAGAGAGGGATTTAGCTTCGTCGCCAATAATTGTCCCCGGCACTGGATGGTGCTGGGGGATTGAAACGGCGGCGGAGCAAGTCCAGATTCTTACCAAACAAATCTCTGATTTGAAAGCTGAAATTTCAGCTGATAACACTCTCACCAATTCCAAGGAGGCATTGACCAAATTAGTGGCAACATTGCAAGACTTTGAGACTACCACTATAAAGAAGAAACTAGAGAAACTCGCACAAGATCTACGTTTCTACGACAAAAAGAAAACGTACCCTTATCTCCAGGAGGACTATTACCGGCAAGATCAACAAGGGCGTTTTACCAATCGGGGATATAGAGGTCCCAGAGGCAGACGACCATACACCACTTTTTAGGACTCTTCATATAGCTCCGGTGAGGAATCTGACCAAACAGGCCCAAGCACATCATACGGGTACCAAGATCCATACCACCCATCGTATCAACAAATTCCTTTTTTAGGACAGGGCACATGGAGACTGCCACGGGGACGTGGGAACAACTGGAACAGAGGCGCGAACAGGGGCCAACAGGGCCCACCAACGGGATGGGAAAGCGACAACGGGAGAGGTTGAGGTGTGAAACAAGTTCGTTTCCCACCAGAGGAACACGGGGAGAGGTCAAACCGCCGCAAGAACTACCGATGGTAAGACTCTTGACAACTCCGGTGATCAACCTCTCGACATATACCTTGAAAGATGAAGAAATCAGCGTGTTAAGTAAAGGCCTGTCATATGTTCCAACAACGGTACCCAATGAATTTAACACCATGGCAGAACTGGCCAGATTCTTTAGAAAAATAAGGTTGCGTTATTTCTTTAAAGACAGGCCATCACAGATTGGGTCTTCAGCATCTGGTTTAAGGGTACCTTCGACTTTTGTTCCTCCAACACACACTATGACGCAAAGAATCTTGGCATATGAAAGCATAGTGACAAGCGATGGACATAAGATTCTAAATGAAAGAAAATACATAAAATTCAACATCAGGAAGACGGAGAGAATGGCCCTCACTTCTATTAGAGAGAATCGCGCTGGTATTGGGAAACTGGCGGACAAGGGAGGTGCGATCATCATCCAGGACGTAACAAAATACACGGGTGAAATATTGAGACAACTGAATGATGGGATAAGCTACAGAAAACTGGCGAGTGATACGTCCAAAGAACTTGCAGCAGAGATCCAACATGTAACCAAAGAAGGCTTGGATCAAGGGTTCATATCCGCACAGGAATATCAATACTTGAATCAAAAAAAGGTTGTATGACATTACAACGCATGCTTTTACCACGCATGTCTTTACAACGCGGTATTTACAACGCATGCCTTTACAACGCATAGTGCTTTGGGGCGCTGGATAGTGAATTGTTTAATTTACTATTCCAACTCCAGTCCCCGTGGATAGTAGGGAAGGTGTTGGATAGTAAATTAAACCTATTCCCTATCCTAGAGCGCCCTCCAGCGCAATGCGTTGTAAAAGTTGCATCGTAAAGGCACTGCGTGGTAAAAGTTGCGTTGTAAGGGATATTTCCCCCCGAAAAAACGGTTACCAACTATATATACGCTCCCGAAGCTGCACAAAGACATGCAGAACTCACCGGGTCGGCCAATAGTTTCTGGCTGTGGTTCGATACTAGAACCTCTATGCCGCTATATTGATGTTTTTCTGAAACCTATTTCAGAACAGATGACCTACCTACGCGATACCACCCATACCATTAATATCATGGACGGACGACCATTCAGATCGGAGGACCAATTATTGGCAACATGCGATATTGTGTCCTTATACACTAGTATTCCCCAAGATGAAGCACGCGAGGAGGTGACCATGGCCTTGGAACGACGAGAAGCACCTGTACGCGTTCCTACCACTTTTATTATCTTGCTTCTCAAAATTGCCATGATGCGCAATTTCTTTATTTTCCAGAACTGTTTTTACGTACAAACTAAGGGAGTCGCAATGGGGGTGGCCTTCTCTCCAGATTTAGCGATAACATTTATGTAAACTTTTGAGAGCACCTTCATCCTGAATAACATCAATCCATACAGATCAAGCATCCAATTGTGGATGCGATATATAGATGACATTCTTCTGGTATGGACAGGAACCAAAAATGAGATTATGGCTTTCCATTCATGGCTGAATTTGAGATCCCGAGATATTCAGTTCACTATACAAGCAGACAAAAAGAAGATAGATTTCCTGGATTTAACTATAGTAGCTGAAAATGATGTACTGTATACAACCCTATTCAGGAAACCGGCAGAACGGAATTCATTACTGCAGTACTCAAGTCACCATCCCCGTGGTCTTCGTGATAACTTGCCCTTTGGACAGTTCTTGAGGATTCGGAGAAATTGTAGCAAAAAAGAGCACTACATGGAGGAGTCTGCAAAATTGATGGAACGGTTGCTGGAACGAGGCTACCCCAAGCGACTGACAAAGAAGGCAAGAAAACGAGCATGATTAACCATCGAGAATCACTCCTAGAACCTGCTGAACGATCCAACAATGAGGAACAACGTATGATATGCGTGACAACTTTCTCCACTAAAAGCAATGCTATTAAAAAACCATCAATAAGCACTGGACGCTGGTATCGGAGGACTTGGGCAGCAGTGCTCTACCGATGCATTCTTTTAAAAAATCTAGAAGTATCCGTGATCCTGTGGTATGCTCATTTTTGGAAACTCCACCATTACCCACTATAACATCACTTTGGAATTTGGCACCTCTTTTGGGACATTATAATGTGGGAAATGTAAGGCTTGCCCACAAACCATCCAGACAAAAGAATTCGTCTTTAAAGAACACAAGATCAGACTCAAAGCTCACACTAACTGCAATACCATGAATGTTGTGTATTGCATCATCTGTCCGTGTGATTTGATATATGTTGGGCAGACGCAACAACGGGTGAAAACACGCTTCCTACAACACTGTAGTCGCATTAGATGCAGAGTAACTGGAGCGCCTAGGGTTGGACACTGTGAGAGTAAGGAACATACACCAGAAAGTCTAAAATGGATTGTCCTTGAACATGTGAAAGTGGGCCCCAGTGGTGGTAACATCGCATCCATTCTCAATGTACTTGAGCTTAAGTGGATTACATCCTTTAAATCAATACAAAGCGGGCTTAATGAGTCAGAAAGCAGTTTTGCATAATTATCCAACCTGTAGTTCAATGATCTCTCCCTGTATCTGAGTGGTATTCTCAATCTTTCTATCTATATCTGGCTTGACATTTGTAATGTTTACACACTTAGAACAATGATTGAGATTTTGTTGTACAAGATCTAGATGGTACTACTTTGTAGTCTTCACCACCTTGTGATGGTAGGTGCGCTACACGAGCTTTTAACATGCGGATGACACTTAGAAAAATGGGAAAATTGTTTTAATGTTTTTTTATGATATTGGTCACGCGGCTTTCACTGCCGTGCGAGGCTAGTGCGCTGCAAATAATCCACAATTTCTTCTAATACTATAGTAATGTTGATGCTTTTTAATTTTTAAGTTTTGTTAATTGGCATCATGTACCTTAGTTCGCAATTAGAGATACATCACGTCTCCAATGTTAGGGAGATTACACCTTCCTTTTCCAATTACTCGTAACCCTGAGTCTTTCTACAGTGCTGATTTTGCGTGTTTGATACACGCCCCCTAACTACACTTCCTAGTTACCGGTCAGTCACGGAGGGTTCTGCACACGATCAGACACCGTCATGAGTAACTCCGATTTATCTTACGAGTTTCCGCATGATTTCCAGATTTATCTTTCCAAACATAGGTGAGTCACGTTCAACTAAAATCTTGATCCAGTGGTCAACCGTAGGAGTTAATAGGTACGCCACGACAGAACCCTAGGTCTAAGTTAGTTGTTCGTTTTTTTGCAGCATCGAGGTGTTCACCGCCCGATTCCAATTAATCCAAGCAGACCCGTGAAACAAGGATAAAGGTAAATCCCGAATTAATATATTTTTTGTGCAGGCAGGGCACTTTAATGTCCAGTGGAGGAGGTGTGTGTAATTTGATCTCCTCTCCCCTTGTTGTTTTTTAGACGTTTGAAAATTGCGAGTTTACCGTGCCTTCCGGGGAAACCCGTCAATGGGGTCCTGGAGGTGAGATATTCAGTGGTAAACAATTTTTGTTAATTGGCGCAATTTTTGTGCCTGCGGAGTAATGGGGATTCCGAGACACAGTCAATGTTAGGTCTCCTCTCATATAGAGTTTTGATACGTACATCATGCACCCTTCTGTGTTAGCACTTTGGTCAATGTGTGGAATTTCTTAAACAACAATCCGAGCGCGCTGCGGCTCGTCTAATGGTTAGATAAGGATCTCTCCTGGAGACCTTCAATATAAAATAAAAAATATTTCTTTTCCCTCCCCCAGGAAGTCTGCCCACTCCAACCACCTGTCCTGATGAAGACCCGTCATGTAAGGGCCACTTTTCCTACCCACCATAGGGTCGAAACGTAGACTACCTGTCCCTTTCTGTGCCAGCTCCTACCCGCAAGCAAGATTAATACAGCTACAATAGGAGACTGGTTTTGGGGAATTGTTTGGCCTTGTAAGAGTTGCTATGTGTGGCCTCACTATGGGGAACCACCTGGAATATTGTTTAACAAATGTATAAAACTGAATTTAACTGTTTGTCGCAAAAAAGAAAACCTTCTTTTACTTCTCACTGAAACCCCCTCACAGCACCCCCCCTTTTCCTTTTTGCGTTGCATATGTGGGCACAAATGTATTGAAAAAAGAAAAGAGAAAAAAATTGGACAATTGTGGTGCATAAACCAGTTATAGGTTTTTTGGTACCTTGTGAATAAAAACATTGTACTGTTTATTTGATGCATTTATTTTGGTTGTTTTTTACTTACATGATTTTGTCCTGAATCTGTTTCCTTCTTCCCAGTCTGGGACCATTCTGTCTATAACGATCATAATCCCAAAGGCAGAAACGCCTTCCTAAAGGCAATATGTGGCCGACTGGCTCCATGAACCCATTGTGATCTATTTAGTTCCCCAAGCCGGTTTACCCTCCGACTTGGGAGCTAAATAATATTCTCCTGCTCGGATTACTGCTACTCACTTTTGTTGAGCTTTCTAAATTATTGCTACAGAGTTTACAAATAGTACAGAATACTGCCGCAAACTAGTGCTTGAGTTGAAGAAAAAGACCCCGGTCTCTAATGAGTTTCAGAAACTTAATTGGTTCCCGGTAAACAAGCAGATTGATTTCAAAGCACTATGCCTATGTCAAAAAGCCATCTGTGGGCCCAGGCACTCTTTGCCAGGTTGCCCCCAATGTTTTGCCTTTACCCTCCTCTTTTTGCTTAATTTGTTTTAGTTGTCCTTAGGACTGTTAACCATTGCTTGTGCTCTCTCCTTCAAACATGGTAAATTTGACTTCAGCCTTATTGTCATTTTGAATTTACTTATATGTCCCTTGCAGAGTGTTATACCATGTACTCAAGGCCAAAACATTAAATGGTGCTAGTGGGCCTCCAGCACTTACAGTGCCACCCACTTAAGTAGCCCCTTAAACATGTCCCATGTCTACCTTTGCAGCCCGAAAGCAGTTTTAAACTGCCAGTTTGACTCAGCAATATAACACCCTCCCCTTTTATTGCATGTAAGTCAACACTTAGGCCCTAGGAAGCCCATATGACAGAGTGCATTGTAATTAAACAGTTCGACATGTACGTTTAAGTTTTACAGGTATTGGTAGTGAAAAACTCCAAAATGTGTTTTTCACCACTATGGTGCCAACCAGTCAAACAGGATAACATCGGGTTGTCTTATGCTAACATGTGATTGAAAATAGATAAGAATTTCATGTTTGGTATCTATGAGTTTATAGTTAAAAATCCTCTTTAATGGTAATGTCAAGTTTTTAATTTTGAAATGCCACTTTTAGAAAGTTTTAAAAAGTGTAGAAATAGTGATGAATGGAATGCTTGAATTAATCTCAGCCACAAGTAATTACTCATGCCACATTCCAATTCATCGTTATTTTGCACTCCATGCCTCCTCAGTTTGGAACCAGCTGTATGCAAATCAATCTTGACCCTAAATCCAATGGGAACAGTCAAGCACAAACTGCCAAGCCAGGTCCTCCTTAACCAGAACACAAGCAAACCTGGACTCGTTTTGCCACTATCATGGGCTCATCAGCCGCGTATAGCTGGGTTCCAATGACACAGTCTGTATGTCCAAGGGACCACTGACTACTCATAAAAAATTAAAAATAAACCTTTCTTGTCATCATTTGAAACATATCCTATTTTCCTTCAAAGACTAAGTATGGGCGAAATTTGCGAATTCGCGCGAAATTAAATTCGCAACCCGCAAAATCCGCGAATTTGCAGATTTTTGTTTTTTTGCGTGTTTGCGCGGTTTTTTGGGTGTTTGCGGGCCGCTTGCATAGCGAAGTTACCCATGTGGTCGTCTATGGGCACAGCACCCTCTGGTTCACCACTGCCACCCTCTGGTTCATCACTGCCACAGTCTGGTTCACCACTGCCACCCTCTGGTTCACCCCTGCCACCCTCTGGTTCACCCCTGCCACCCTTTGGTTCACCACTGCCATCCTCTGGTTCAGCACTGCCACTCTCTGGTTCACCCCTGCCACCCTCTGGTTCAGCACTGTCACCCTCTGGTTCACCACTGCCACCCTCTGGTTCACGACTGCCACCCTCTGGTTCACCACTGCCACCCTCTGGTTAACCACTGCCACCCTCTGGTTCACCCCTGTCACCCTCTGGTTCACCACTGCCACCCTCTGGTTCATCACAGCACCCTCTGGTTCACCCCTGCCACCCTCTGGTCCACCACTGCCACCCTCTGGTTAACCACTGTCACCCTCTGGTTCAGCACTGCCACCCTCTGGTTCAGCACTGCCACACTCTGGTACAGCACTGTCACCCTCTGGTTCACCACTGCCACCCTCTGGTTCACGACTGCCACCCTCTGGTTCATCACAGCACCTCTGGTTCACCCCTGCCACCCTCTGGTACAGCACTGTCACCCTCTGGTTCACCACTGCCACCCTCTGGTTCACGACTGCCACCCTCTGGTTCATCACAGCACCTCTTGTTCACCACTGCCACCCTCTGGTTAATCACTGTCACCCTCTGATTCAGCACTGCCACCCTCTGGTTCACCACTGCCACCCTCTGGTTCACCACTGCCACCCTCTGGTTCACCACTGCCACCCTCTGGTTCATCACAGCACCCTCTGGTTCACCCCTGCCACCCTCTGGTACAGCACTGTCACCCTCTGGTTCACCACTGCCACCCTCTGGTTCACGACTGCCACCCTCTGGTTCATCACAGCACCTCTGGTTCACCACTGCCACCCTCTGGTTAACCACTGTCACCCTCTGGTTCAGCACTGCCACCTAGGGGTTCACCGCTGCCACTCTCTGGTTCACTACTGCCACCCTCTGGTTCACCCATGCCAACCTCTGGTTCACCACTGCCACCCTCTGGTTCACCCCTGCCACCATCTGGTTCATCACTGCCACCCTCTGGTTCTCCCCTGCCACCCTCTGGTTCAGCACTGCCACCCTCTGGTTCAGCACTGTCACCCTCTGGTTCACCCCTGCCACCCTCTGGTTCATCACTGTCACCCTCTGGTTCATCACTGCCACCCTCTGGTTCACCACTGCCACCCTCTACCGAGTCCTTTTGTGACGCAGCGGCTGCACAAAAGATGTGCCATGGTGCTGGGTATTAACAACGTGACGCATCTGAGAAATGCATCACGTTGTAAAGCCCTGCGCCATCAGGAGGCGTTCCGGTGCAGGGGAGGGCGTTCCTGCGCAGGAACGCCTCCTAAAAGTGGCTGAGTGAAATCTACAAGATTTCACTCAGTCACTTTTAGGCCAATGCTGCGCCAAAACCCTGCGCCTGCTTGAAGCAGGCGCAAGGATTGATGCAGCATTGGGGAGATAGGGCCCCCAGAGCATTGCTGGAGCTGCTTCGCAAGCGCGACACAGCTCCAGCAATGCCCTGCTTTTACGGCACAGATGCGTGACGCATCTGTGTCGTTTTTGCCACATGGTGCGCCGCATCCCTGGGGATGCGCCAGTTATTGTAAATCTGCCCCTATACATTTAGCCAACGAGGGAGCACTTACTGATTAGACAGTAGAAAGTACTCCAGTTGAGTAGAGGTATTGCACAAAAAGGTGGCATCTTCGTGGACAAACACGCAAGGCTGGATTCATTCTGCCCCCTTTTAGACTCGTTTTTTGTGCCCTTCTGCCCTCTGTTAGACTCGTTTTTCCCTTGTTTTTCTGCCCTTCTGCCCTCTGTTAGACTCGTTTTTCCCTTGTTTTTCTGCCCTTCTGCCCTCTGTTAGACTCGTTTTTTGTGCCCTTCTGCCCTCTGTTATTCCCTTGTTTTTCTACCCTTCTGCCCTCTCTTAGACTCATTTGTTGTGCCCTTCTGCCCTCTGTTAGACTCGTTTTTGTGCCTTTCTGCCCCGTTAGACTCGTTTTTTGTACCCTTCTGCCCTCTGTTAGACTCTTCTTCCCTTGTTTTCCTGCCCTTCTGCCCTTTGTTAGACTGCTTTTTGTGCCTTTCTGCCCTCTGCATCACCACATCATCACTCAGCACTACCCCAGCATCACTCAGCACCACCACATTATCACTCAGCACCACCACATTATCACTCAGCACCACCACAGCATCACTCAGCACCACCACAGCACCAATCAGCACCACCACAGCACCACTCAGCGCCACCACAGCATCACTCAGCACCACCAGATTATCACTCAGCACCACTCAGCACCACCACAGCATCACTCAGCACCACCACAGCATCACTCAGCACCACCACAGCATCACTCATCACCACCACAGAACCACTCAGCACCACCACAGCATCACTCAGCACCACCAGATTATCACTCAGCACCACTCAGCACCACCACAGCATCACTCAGCACCACCACAGCATCACTCAGCACCACCACAGCACCTCTCAGCATCACCACAGCACCACTCAGCACCACTAAGCGCCACCCCAACATCAATCTGCGCAACCATTCAACAACAACTGGTTCAAGTATGTTCTCTCAATGTTTCAAACTTTATTACAAATGTCACAAAAGATGTTAATATTTCACTTCTCTTCTTGGATTTTCATCACAATAAAATACACTGAACATAATCTTCACAAAAGTTATTTACAAAATCTTAAGCTATTGCCATTATAAATTAAAATCACTTTTATTTAAGTATTAATTATTAAAAAAAATTAAAAGCCATTGTAATTTGTAATATCAATACCGCTAAGTCACGTAAATACAAAACATGTTGCATTACAAATGCTATAGGTGTCACATTTTTCGAAAGTTATAACTATTGACATTGTAAATGACAAAGCTATTAATTTAGCTATTTTCAAAACCAACACATAAATAAAAAAATTGTCATTTACAAGACCAATAGCTCACACTTTCCTAATGCGAGACCTATTGCATTGCAAGTGCTTGTTTTTATATCTGTCAGTGCTTCCTGTTGAGGTTTAATTTTCGTGACAAGCACCTCATTGCCTACTTGTAACTATTCTCTGACCCTGCTTCAAGGGTCAGAGCAGGGTCAGAGAATAGTTGCAAGTAGGCAACGAGGCGCCAGGAAGTACTTACAGGCTTACAGCAGCAGGTGCCTAAATTGAAGTTAATTTCTTTGTAACCCTTTTGTAAAAGGTTACAAAAAATTAGCTTCAACTTTTACACCTGCTGCTGTAACCCTGTTAGTGCTTGGCTGAAAATTCGTCCCCACTGATTAGCCGATTTTATCGCGATTTCGCGAGATTCGCGGATCGCGAAATCGCGGAAATCCACAAATTCCACGAGCGGAACGAATTTTCAGCCCATGCTTATCAAAGACACTGGGCTGCATTTAAAAAAAAAAGATTCCTTTATTAAAAAATCAATCAATCTGCTGACCCGCAACAGGCCCTTTCATTGTGGTTTCTGTAATCCAGGTTCTTTGCCTATGTTTAACAAAAGAAGTAATTGTGGGAGAGCAATATAAGCCACAAAGTGTAAATGAACATCTAACAATCTTCAAACACACTTATTGTATAGCAAACACAAGGCCCCTCATAACGGATGATTAAAATATTTTTAATAAAGTCACACACCTTGAACATGTTAACATAAAGATTCAACGTTTCCACACACTAGAAAACATTTCTTTGAACTAAGAAGTATCGATATTGCTCATTTCTTTCTTACTATTTCTTTTCAGTACAAAATCTGCTTTTCGTTCACAGGGATTGGAATTCTCCTCTGATGTATTGTCAATGAAGAATGCTTTATCATTACTATTTCAGCTACAGTATGAAAGTGTCTGGCCCTTTCCTTACCTGAAAATGTGAACAGACAATAGGGCCTGATTAAGTTTTTGGTGGTCTGACTTCCCGAGAACCCTGCTGTATTTTGAGTTATTCTGTCAGAAGAGCCATGCGCTGCCACAGCAATGTTGTCTGTGTGTGAGCCAACATCGCCAGTGCTGCGGTCCACCCGCTGAATGTATTACGACTACACAGTCATACTTGCGGTTTCCTAGTGGTGCTTCATAAAACGCTGGTTACCCGGTGTGCTACATGCAAAAAATAACAGCAGAACAGTAACTATTCGATGGATTACAAAACTGCAAACGTTATGTGCATTGGCAAGTCAACAGACCTGCAAATCGCACTGTAAAACACACAGCATTCCTAACCACAATACTTTGTTCCAGCCCAGGAGACAGCCACCAGCGTGTACTGCATTAGCACTTTCCATCAGCTTAAATTTTCTTTTGTTCACCTTTTTTCCTTTATCCTTTGTTTGTATGTCATTCTTATACTCACTCACGGTTTTTTTCACAATGACTGGGAGAAAAAAAACTTCACTGAGCAGGAGTTGACAGTCATAGTGGATGAAATCTGTAGAATACATTTTTGGAGCCCAAATCAAGCAGACACCTCACAGTAGGAACATTTAAAGGTGGGACAGGATATTTGACAGAGCGAATTTTGTTGGCACCACCCTGCAGACCTAGGTCAACATTAGGAAAGGTGGAATGACCTCAGGCTGAGAGTACACACCAAGTACAACAGCCACCACTTGGCAGTTCAGAGGACTGGCAGTGGCCTTCCCAGAGCACCATTACAACTCTTACCCTGGGAGGAGAAGATATTGGCCATCCTGCATACTGAGGGCTTCACAGGAATTTCACTTCACTTCAGGAACTTCCATAATATCAAAATGTCCTGGTTGCTTCTGACTCCAATTTTGCTAATGTGTTGTCTATCTACTTTCCTAACATGCAATACCCAAGGTATCTGCGATGTTGGTTGGTCTATGGCAATATGTATTGATGCAAATAGGAGCACATGTGTCCAAATCCATGACACATTCACTTGTTACAATGCTGTCTGTAAGTGAATTACGAAAAAAATAACCATGATATGTGTCAATATACAATGTATGGTCCATCCCAAATGCATGTTGCCAGCAGCTATGGTGCAGTAACCTTGCGCTGTGTTTCCAAAGTGAGATTGAACTGACTACAACTACCATGAGTCCTTGTCACTCCAACTCTAACGAAGATCCTAGACTGCTTGTGCTCCTTCTCACCTGTTGGCCCATGTTACTACTGATCTACACTAGTCATGCTGGTTACCATTTCTCATGTGTTGGTAAGTAGCAATAGAAAAGGTACCACAACTACCTAGAGGCCTTGTCACTCCAATTCTAACCTTATATTCCTGCCCGTACTCTTCGTTCTTCTTCGACTCATATCGCAAAGGTCCCTCAAATTAACCGTCTCCGGATGGGTGGGAGATTCTTCGCTTATTTGGGTACCCGTGCATAGAATAGTCTTCCTCCGTACCTGAGGCTGATAGACATTCTTGAACTGTTTAAGAAGAAAAACCCATCTTTTTAATGACTAGTCCCGTCTCTTGTTTTCTGTCCTCCCACTGCCAGTGCCGGGACACCCCGTTGAGTAGCCGCACGCTTTACAATTTGTTTTAATATAACATAACAACAGATGCTTGACTGCTTGTGTCCCTTCTCACTTGTCGGCCATGTTACTACTGATCTACACTTGTTCTGAAATTTGCATTGTACATACAATGCTTCACTCAAATATACATCTGAATACTTTGTTTGTCGGTGTCCTGGACCCATGAACTTAAACCATTGATGGCATAAGTGACAACATAAAAACGGTGTAACTTCACTATTTGTCAGCCATGAAGCAAACTAACCTCATTAACAGTTCCATTTATCTAACTTTGACACAACTATACCTTGGAATGGACAAATACACATGATATGACTACACTGTGTTTGTAGCAGAGCATTGGAAATGTCATATCTACCCCTAAAGCCAATATGCCACATAGCTTCACATCTAAATAGCTAATGAAATATAAACCTTTGATTGAATGTCTACCAATGTTTAGTAACCAAGTTCAACTCCACGCAAATAGCGCACAATAGTAATCCCTATTTATTATGTTCCATTCTAGGTCTCCCTTGATGTTGGCACAAACAATGTGGGTGTAGATACCTCACTTTAACCATTAACAATGTTCTCCATTTCTCAACAGGACAGCCCACTGCTGCACCTGCTCAGTCATTGATAACCGAACAGTTCTCCTCTCCTCCCCATGAGGAAGCCATCAGTGCTGACAATACTTCTGAAGTTGTAGACGTGGATGATGGTCCTTTCCCATCTAGTCAGCCTGGGCAGACCCCATCAGTGGGGCAAACTGTGCCTAAAAAACACCTCCAACCACAGCTACAACACCACTGCTAACATGTGCACCTAGTACAGTGAGTACTATCCTGTGCCCCCAGTCCTAATTTCTGATCCAGCTATTACCACCACAGTCATGGAGGTACCAGGACCTAGTGGGAGGGTGCAGTATATGCCAAGGGCACATGGCCAGGGGATAGGCATCGTGGGAGTATAACTGTGGTCCCCCAGAGTGAGCTCACTGAGGCCATGGACACCTACGCTGCCACCACCGGAGTCCTGGGAGTCTACCAGGACTCTCAAAGTGTGATGGGCTAGGTATTCAGGAAATTAAGGAGCTGCAGAGGGCCATATACTAGGACGTTACTGCCATCCACACTGAGGTGGCTGGCATCCACACTGAGGTGGGCGGTCTCTGCACCGAGGTGGCTGTCCTCCACACCGAGGTGGCTGGCCTCTGCACATGGTTGGGGTGCTGCAGAATATAAACACCATCCTTTGCAGGGCTTTTCCCCCTGCATCTACATTTTCCTCTGTCTCAAGTACATTTCTGCCATGAACAACTGCTTCAGCCGCAAGAAGGGAGGCCCTCACAGAGAACGATATGCCTGCATGCGCCCCTGTCTCAGCAGTTCCGGATCTCCCCTCTGCCCACGTAAAGGGATGTCTACATAAAATTTAAGGAGCTCAGGATGGCAAGACACCCACCACCACCAGTAAGAAACCTCGGGCCAGATGTATGACCCTAAATTGCATTCGCAATCAGCCCGTTTGTGACCGCAATTTAGGGCATGGCCGTGCACAATTCTCCTTTTGCGAATCAGTAAATTTGACTGATTCGTAAAATGAGGTTTGCGACTTGCTATTAGGAAGCGGCGTGCCAAGGGCGTCCCTTCCTAATAGCGACTTGCATTTATATGTATAAATGTTTTGCAACCACAATTGTGGTCACAAAACACTCACAAATTACTGTTGCAGGGATTCTGCTCCGTCACAGAACTGTGCACAGAGACTCAGGACCTCAGTGAATTAGGGTGTACTAAAGAACTCACCTTAGTACCCAACATCCCCTACCAGACTAGCATCAGTGTTTCATTAGCTCTTCGTCCTATAGCAAAGTCACCAATGATTAGACAACCCAGAACATGTGACTTAGGATAACTCAGGTAAGGTGGGAAACATGAAAACTCTTTCGTTATACTCTCATACCAGTCCAGAACAGGGAGTAAAGGGAGACACAAGCAAGTTTAAAATGTTTATTTTAACGCCGTGATCTCAGGTGCAGCATCTTAGCTAATACAAGCAGACATATGATAAGAAATAAGATTGTCAGCATAGTTACTATTCCATAAAATACAAAGGGAGAAAGCATGTTATGATGCTAAATGGAAACAGGTTAAATATATACCTATATTTCACCCTCCCCTGCTAGTAGGTTATTTTATAACTAAAGAAGTTCTCTTAGGCTTGCATAGGTGACCCCATACCGCAGAGATTAGCAGGAGTGAATCACACTGAGCTCTGCATAAGCTCTCAGCATACGAATGTTCTCCCAGTGTGTTCGATCATGCCTACACAGTGTATTATTAAAGGCGCCAGTATCTGAGCTGTCCAAAGCTGCATATATGTTATGTCTAGAACGTATGCTGATCAGTTCGAACAAAAGCAACAGTGGTGATATAACCTTGAAGGCCTTGGCACTCACTGTTCAGACTAAGCTTACAAAGCAAGTCTAGCAATGTAGAAAAACAAGTTATTCTCATGTGAAGCAAAACTCTCAATCTAACTCGAAACAATATCTAACGTGTGTGCCGTGTGCAAAAGAAAGCAAAAGGTAAAATGGCGTTTAAACTTCTAATAAGCTTGTGCTAACTTAACACTGTAGAAATGCAAGGCTCAGCCCCACTACATTACCACCTACTTCAAGTAGGTGGAAAATCATTTGCAAACAGGAAGGGGTCCCCAGGAGACCATTCCCTTTTGTGGATGGGTCCAAAAACATGTTTTTAAAGGCAGGCAGTGGTCCTAGGGACCACTGCCTGCCCTTAAAATTGAAACTGAAAAGTTTCATTTTTCTTTTTTTTAAATGCATACTGTTTTCCTCTAAGGAAAACAGGCTGCATGAATAAAGAAATGCTTTATTTAAAAGCAGTCACAGACATGGTGATCTGCTGAGCCCAGCAAGCCACCATCCCTGAGAGTGCTAGCCATTCCTAATGGGGTCGCAAATTGTGCCTGCCTCATTAATATTAATGAGACATACAATTTGTGACCCCATTAGGAATCGCAAACAGTGTTGTACATACAATTTGTAAGTGGCAAAATGCGAGTCGCAAATGTGACGCAATTTGCAACTCGCAAATTGGTGGGTCGTACATCTGGCACCTCAACCCATTGATCATCCTGTGTATGCTACTCATTTCAATTTGTTGACTAATCCTGACAACTTTTCCATATCTGATGGGAGGAACAGTTTTAGTTTCAGTTTCTTTATTTGGCATAATTAACATAAAACATTGCAATATTAACATTTTAAAAGAAAAGGAATTTAGACAAATATTTAATATAATTTCATCAACCATTACCACCTTTTTGAACGCTATGTTATAAGAAATATCTTCAAGTAAATCCCGTTAAAACCCAAGGTAGAAAAATACTATACAATTTAAAATCAGAGTTAATAATAGTGGAGTTAGGGAATTTCATTAGTTTACAGGTGGAGTGAGGTGCAGGTATCTGATGGGAGGAGTATATTGGACTTTGGACTCCAGAAAAATTGGACTATACTCCAAATATTTCATCCACAATGACTGAAGACTTCACATTTTTGTTACCACCCTTTAAGTTTTAAGTTGAGTTTTTCGCCATGTTCAATTCATAAAAAATATGTCACCAAATCATTGTCTTCTGTTCTAGTTTTCACTTATAAAAATGTTAATGTACTGCTTCAAATTCTGCATTTGGTTCTTCATCAGCATCTCACAGCATCTCACAGCATCTCTCCTAGCAACAGCATCTCCCGCAGCTACGACAGCATCCCAAATCGCTAACTAACAAACTAAGGCTGTTTTAATTATACCTTTCATTCTTCATGTTCCACCCACTAAAGTTTCAATTATGCAAAAATACTACATCTGATTGGTCAGGCAAGGGTGCAGCTCCATCACACCATGCTAACATTTCATTAAAATCAGTTCATCTATTGTTCGCAAACCCATCCCCTTAATTATTATTCATAATTTTTGTTCTCCTACGTCTTTAGTTTACTTTGCAACATTTGTATTAACATTCTGAATAAGAGTCTTCTTTGTTGAGCTCTTCTCCATTCATTCCCACGTTTGTAACACTCGATTAGCACCCATAAGCCCAAGACAAACTAGCTATAGCCCCTCACCCCTGAAAACCCAAGTGATGAGGCACCCCAGAACACAACACTCCTGACTCTCTCAGGAATCGCACTTGCAAGGCACTCCCTTTCGCTCCCACTTTTGTATTCATCCACAACAAGATCTGACAGAGACACAGAAACGTTTTAAAATGTTTATTTTAACTAACATGCTCTATTATGCAGTATATGTGCCACAACAAGCAGAAAAATGCATAACACAAATATAGTCAGTGTAGCAATTAGTCCATAAATCATAACAGGTGCTGTATTTATAAACAAGAGCCTAACCTCCATCCCCTTGTACGAAAGCAAGATGAATATATATTAGAAGAGCTCTGGGTGTTACCTGCAGACCGCATACCTCAGACTATAGATGGTAGATCTATATTACATGTGCCATTATGCTCTTCTACCTGGAGGAAAATTCCCTCTCCAAGTGTTAGCTACCTATCTGTGTATTCCCATAAGACCATAGTGCGTATTCCAAAACAACAGCTGCATTTGCTTGTTTTGTCTAGGTGCTAGGGCCTGACCAGAACAGAATAACAAGGGGCATTGTTGTTCGATCTTGCATACAATGTTCAGTCTAAATCCCAGGAACTCGCAGTGCTTGATATATAACTGTATGTTCTTGTGTAAATGTTGCAAGAGAGGCTTATGAAAAATAAGCTCTTATTGTGACGCGTGAAAAGCAGCGCGCAGTCAGTAGCATGCTCAAGTCAACTTAGAGAAATACAACTATGTCTCCTCGGTCCATGTGACAATTGATGAGGAGGTAATGTTGTGGAACACAAATTAATGCACCATTCACTAACCCTTTAAATAATTTTGTAATACATGTCCCTTTGTGTACAGTATGCCTGTGCAGTACCAATGTTTTTGCCTCTGAGAGAATCCTAAAGATGTGATGTATATTAAGAAGCAATCCCAGACAGGGTCCCTGTATATGTGTTAATTATTTAAGGACCCCAACTCACTTGTTGGTCAATGGGAGGCATTGTTTTGCTGAGGAGTCAATGGCAACAGGTAGTTGTATGACTTGCTGTCGATTTTGTCCATGTCAGACTTGATTTTAAACATGGTTGAGCAGGTAGAGTAGTGGCAGGATGAGTAGGATAGGCTCCATGGAGGCTAAGGGCATGTAGGGGTAAGTTGAGGTGAGTTTTGGCCTAATATCCATCCCTTTCCGCCATCTCAGATGTGGTGGGTGGACCTCCACTGTCATGCCAGCTGTAAAGCAACTCACAATTGCGTAGGTGGATTCACTGGTGGTCTGAGTCTCCCACAGCCTCATAGGCCCGCCCTATGGCTGCTGTGCTCGGAGTTGGCTGGCAGTGTTGGCGGGTCGGTAGTAGTCTTTGCTAATCTAATCTGCCCAACATGTAATGCGGTGATCGGACCACTGAGATTATTTTGGTCGGACCACCAGCACTGACGTGGCTGTCCATGGACCACCAAATTCATAAAAAGCCCCTAAGAAGAAATTACTCATACATGTGATTTTTAAACTAATCAGCTTTGTAACAATTAGTGCATGACAGCAAAATACTATAAACCATGAGAATTCATAGTAACATTTCACAGCCATTCAGATCAGGATGTCTATTTAATTGGAGAACCATTGGATGAAGAAACTTAGTGTCATTGGCTAGCTGAATACTCAGAACGTGTTGAATAATGATATGTTATTGTTTAATTGATTCCTCCCCTGGTAGTCCTTCTGGGTGTTTTGTTTCAAATTGTGATTTTGATGTTTGAATGACTGAAGTGTGGGATTAACTCAGTATGACTGTTCTGTCTGAGTGTGAGTTGAGGGTTGTAGATGTTCTTCGGCGTTTCCATTAATCTCACCATTTAGCTATGTATATATTCTAGATGTCTTTTTATTGTGTTTATTATCTAAAAATTAAATATTTACTAATGTGATTGATAGCAATGAATAAATGCAACATATTTACTCTTATAATTGTATTACGAGATCCATGGGGATTTGTATTCTGTGGTGTGTACTGTGACTAGTTGCTTATTTTTGTCTATACTTTGTTTACATTTGATTACCAGGCAGGGTTTGCTTTGTTCGTATAAGGATATTATTCTCCCGAACCTCCTGGTATATCAATTCACAGGGGCCTCTTTACTTTGTTATAGCAAAATACTATAAACCATGGGCATTCAAAGTCACATTTGTTAATGCATTGACTTTGTACATATTTTCGTTATATCAATGTGAACATAATAATGATATAATTAAACTTGACTTGGGATGTCAGTCTTTCTTTCCTTCACACATGCACTCACACACACTCACACACATAGGCACCCCTCTCTGTCACATCACATATTCATACACACAAAAGCAAGCACATTCTGTCACACACATATTCACACTTTCTATCTCCAAATGGCATCATTTTATGTGTGTTGACTTTTAGCAGTCCTGTATTTTTATCAAACCATAACTTTGAATCTTGGAATTGATCAGACCTTACTTAAAATGCTGAAAATTAGGTGCCTATAGCTCTAATGAGTTAACACATGAATACAGCATTTGTTCATATCTGAGTTTGCATGAGTTAGCACTTTAGAACGGATGTATGACGTTACAACGCATACTATTACAACGCATGCTTTTACAACGCATTTTTTTCAAAACAAGTACCTTTACAACGCATGTCTTTACAATGCATACTATTACAACGCGAAATACTAAAAGTAATGGAAATGTAATATTACAACAAAAACACATATATCGCATACCATTACAACGCATAAAAAAAAGAATAACATATATATTTTCTCTTTTGTAAAATAAATCCTGGCACGGGATGCAGGGAAAATAGAGGTTTTGGGTGGGGAAGTAATTTAAAATGTGGTAATAAACTGTACGTTAATATAAAATAAAACGTCATTTTTCGAAATTAATACTCGAGTATTAAAATTAATACTCCAGTAATAAAAAAAACTCACATTCCGAAAACATTTTGAAACATATAAAACAAATCACAAAAATATTATTGACGAACAATTATTATACAAAATATAGAAGATAACTTTAACAAATATAATCGAAAAATGAAACACATAGCCGCCATTTTAGATAATAAAACCTACAAGGGTATATTGGATTTCCCCCTTTTACTATTGGTATTTTAGATAATAAGCACAACAAATAAGTCCTACAACTCTTTTCATGAAATAACACTTAGAGACTGAAAACAAAATGGAGTACCAACCGCTATTTCAAACACAAAACACACACTTTTAGAACGATAATTTAAATTACATGTTTTCACAGCAAATAAAAGTAAGAAAAAAACTCGTTTAAACGCAGCGTTTCTTCAAATTTTCAGGTGACAACACAAAAACCTATAAATACGAGTAAGACACCATTTTGAAATCAGTTGTTTCCTCTTGCCACATAGAAGACCTTGACTGAAGCCAAAACTAATCCTTTCAGAAATGAAAGTAAGTTTCCATTGAAATAAAACTAAAATAAGAATTAATCACAAAATAATAATTTGAAATGCTAAACATAACACATATTTTTTTTCAGATTTATAAAGAAATCAATTCATTAAATAACATCGTTTCACCATAACAATTATTTACTCTACGATGTAAGTCCAATTATAATTATAAAATATCTTTACTTTTATACTGCTTAACTAAAAAAAAGCAACGTTTTCAAATGTCGTGTCAAAGCAAATAATTATCACATACAGAAGTGTTTAACAAAGCAATAGTATTATTATATTTTTTTAAAAGTAAATCACGTAGCACTGTAACAGTTTTAGTACTGTGTTTAACATTTTAGAATTAAATGTTTTCTAGTAAAAAGCAAACAAAGAATTACTTATTCGAATTTGCATATATTAAAACATAAACAAATCTCAAATGTTTTCTATCGTCAGAAAGAACAATAAATGTGAAGCACCTAACAACAACTCTGCAAAAGTGGTGTCTCCAATTAAGGAGCAAAGCATAATATATTCTGATTGAAAAAGGTACTTTATTTTAATTATTTATGATAAATTTATTTTTTAAAGGATGCAGTACCTTATCAACCTAATTTTAAAATACCATTTTGGTAAAGCAATTTAAAAATAGCAAATTATTTTACACATCGAAATTCTGTTTTCGAAAGTATAACAAAATATTTCAAATAACATTTTTTTTTCCTATAAAATTGTAGGGCTATAAAACTTAAATGTAACATCTTCCTTTTTTTAAATCCATATTTAGAGAAATTATCCTCTAAGAACTATAAACCTTCATCCAAATGAAATACCATTAAAAGAATTTAAAGGTAAATTTTACTATTTATATCCATTTACACCAAAAAAACATCGTAATCGAAAAACCTCTGTTTTCATGAAAAGAAGCAAAAGTCCAATATTTTAAAAATGTACAAGAAATATTCCTATTTCTCTGTCTTTCAACCAGGTCAAAAACAAAGTACTCTTCATTTTCAAACTCCTTTTCAAAGCCAAGAGCGCAAAAGTAAACAACCAAAGGTAAATCAACTTAAATAACATTTCAAATATGCAAACGTTATACATCATTTAGAAAAGGCACTATAATAATTTTTTTCATGCAAACAAATGAGAAATGGCTGCAGAAACAATAGTATATACTAATTCCTATTAATATAACAAATGAGTCTATGTACCATGTGAAATACAATGTGTTTTGGTAACATGAACACTAAATTGATAAAAATTTCTATTCAGAGAATGTTGAAATATATTTTCATAATAAGCAAATCTCAAATATACTTTATTTTTTCATTAAAAACAGATAACCATCTTAAAAGCATAGAACAACAGCAAACAAATTCACATCTTCAACCAAAACAGAAAAACTCGACTCTAAAAAGGTAAATGTTTCAAAGGTGAACCAGTAAAAAAAGAAAAGAAAGTGTAGCAGTAAGGAAAATGTAGGAGAGTTTAGGAGGTACCATTAACTTTTGTAACTTCAGGAAGGTGCACCAGTCGGAAAAGTATGGAGTAGTGTAAGGGTACCATTTAATATTCTAACTCCAGGAAGGTGCAACAGTAAGGAAAGTGTGGGATAGTTTAGGGGTACCATTTACTAATCTAACTCCAGGAAGGTCCAGCAGTAGGGAAAGTGTGGGATAGTGTAGGGGTACCATTTACTATTCTAACTCCAGGAAGGTGAAGCAGTAGGGAAAGTGTGGTATATTTAGGGGTATAAATATGTATACATTTAATAAAATTAATCTTTATCAAAATTTATTTTTTTTAAATAAAAAAATCACTTTATAAATTTCCTGAGTACGTATTATATTATTTACTTTATTTAAATATACATTTTCTATAAATGTTATACTACCGATATATCCTTTAAATTGCACTTACCTCTAAACAATTCTCTTTTCCTTCCTTTTGATCTGTCTTCTAGCTGTAATAATGCTTTCAAAAAGGTTCCGCGGCATTCATAACATGAGGTATAGAAATAAACGATGGACATTACTCTCCATTGAAATCAATACAAAAGCGTGGGAACATTTCTTTTTTAACTATTTTTAAATACTTCTGTTTTTATATTTATTTTCTTTATATTTTCAAATACATTTTAACAAATTTTTACTTATTTAAAAATAAATAACTACTCTTTATTTTTTTCCAAAATTTCTTTTATTTTTTTCACTGGTATTAATTATTAATGTAGTATTATTTGTGTCTTCCTTAATATTTTTTATCATATAAATAATTTATTTAAATATGTCTTTTATTTATCACTCTAGTATTAATAATTACTTTTTTTTATATTTACAATCTAAATATATATTTTTTTACTCTAGTATTAAATATTACTATTCTTTCATTTTTTTATCATATTAATAATTTATCAAAATATGACTTTAAATAATTACTCTAGTATTAAATATTACTTTATTATGTGTTTTAAATATTTACAATCATCTAAATAATTATTAATAATTAATTTAGTATTCATTTTTAACTTCCATACTATTTAAATTACAATAACTTGTATTACTTACACTAGTATTAATGATTAATTAAGTATTAATTTATAATATACAAAATATTTTTTATTAATAAGTAAAATTTAAATTAAATCTTTTATTTTTTAAATTATTAAAATAGTTTCATTACAAACTTACAACTTAAACAATAAATTTAATTAAAATGATAGTAAATACTTACGTTGTAAAAACTTGTGTTGTAATAGCATCTGCGTTGTAATAGCATGCGTTGTAAAAACATGTGTTGTAAAAGCACTTGCGTTGTATAAGATTCGTTGTAATAGCAGTGCGTCGTAAAAGTTGCGTAGTAAAGGATGTTTCCCCTTTAGAACCTGACCTATTGGCATTGCTACTGCTTGTTTGATTAGTTTTCCACACAGTTAAACCCACATTTTACACTACCATTAAAGCCATAACATCTTCCTCCTGGATGCTGAGACAACCAGTAATGGTCTTCACCAGATCCTATGAGGACCACAGAGTTTTGGTTGAGAAAATTATTTACCCTCAACTCTCATCTTCATTTATGAATTCTTTGCAAGTTAGATTGCACTAAATTGATGTTGGAATTGTGTAACTTGCAGGGTGTACATGTGCAACAAGATTTTGAGGATTATTTATTTTTAAAATGTGGTATTTTGCATCAACAATATCATACATTAATTTTAAGACAAGGCCAAACTCCCTGGTAGGAAAACAAGCTTACATTATACATTCGCATATGGTTAGCAACTATTCCTAGCTTTTCTGATGGAGAAATAAAGTATCTGATATTGCACTCAAGGAGTACATTAGAGTCTTTACTGAGTAACCATACACTTCAAAGAGCAATTAGCAACTGCACTGCAAAATGGTAAAAATTAAAATAAATGTTATCTAACTGAGGGTGTAGTAAGCAAGATGTCCAAACACTGAAGGTTTTTATGAGCTATCACACCACTCCTGAAATCCTGGAAACATCCTACATTTAACTCTGTTATTCATATCTTTTACCACCGGGATCATGGAGAGGAATCAATCAGGGTGTTGGTAATGTCCTCCTTAGAGAGATTGCACAACAAGATTGTTGGACCCTGTGCCTCTAATCTTATGATGGCACCTGGAACTTTTACTGGTTTAAGAAGAAGAACATGATAGGCATCTTAGTTTAGCCCTAAGAAGACACCAGCTGATGCAGCAGGTGTGGCCAACAATTTAATGACCTGGCAGAGGAAGCCTGTGAGTGCATCTTAGCTGGTCATGTATTTAGCCATGTAT
This sequence comes from Lissotriton helveticus, assembly GCF_964261635.1. Lineage (NCBI taxonomy): Eukaryota > Metazoa > Chordata > Amphibia > Caudata > Salamandridae > Lissotriton > Lissotriton helveticus. Next base: position 1,706,767,215 of record NC_136065.1, on the reverse strand, counting down.
TTAGCCAATATATGGCAGCTCAGGTGAAGAGGAGAGGAAAGCTGATCAAACTGGCAAGTGGTCTTGCCACTTTCTGGGAGGACCGCACTGGAAAATAAAATCAGTGTAATTGGCTAGAACCTTACTCTTCTAAACACTGACTGACAGAAGCTGGCTCCCGCGGCTGATACGGAACCGCGATTTCTCTTAGTGCAACTCGTCAAGAATTGGTGCAAGAGGTGTAGAAGCAAGTTGCAGATATTCAGGAATAGGTATCTGAGTTTGGATGTTCAGAATTCAGATGGTTGTTCCAAAAATAGGAACTTGGGCATTTTCTGTGCAGGAAATTCTCCTTTTGCTGGACCCTATTTTGCTACTGATTTTCAGACTATGCACACTGGGGCACTGCAAAGATGCACCCAGTATACATGTGCTCTGACCCCTAATTTATGAAGAAATTAGCCAATCCCTGATTAGAATCGGTGACATTACAAAAGCCCCACCATGTGGTGTGGGATGCCCCCCAATTGCCAGTCGGCCCCCTCCAGCACTATGCATGGGTAGCAGGCCCCTGGGCTTAGATCTCCTGCCTGGAACCAGAGTGTGAGGGAGCCCTCCATGTACTTTGCAGGGGGCCCCCTTATGTTCTGTTATACCACTGATTGGAATATTTAACCTTTCTATAAAGGCATAGTATGTGGTGCCTAAATGCACCCATAGTGTAGGAAGTGAAGTGTTACCTGTGCACTGTAGCAGTTATTGTGCCATCACCTAGTGTTACAAAAGAAAACATGGCCTCCTGCCAAACATTGTAGTCAGACTGCTGCAGAGTAAAACCTGTAGATTTACCTGTTAAAATTACCCTTTTTAACAGGTAAAAGTCCCCCTTTTAAATATTAGGCAGTCCGCCATATATAGGCCTTGTAGCCCACAAGGTACAGTGAATGGTATTTGAAAGTGGGACATGCGGAAAATGAATGTTAACATATCCCTAAAGTGGCAAGGCCCTAAAATCTAGATGTCCCATATAGAAAATCAGAGTATATGTATAAAATACTAATAACTTATCTCAAGAATGGGGCTGGGTACAAAAATAATGAAAGAACCATTTTTGATAGATACTAAAAATCCAATTCAATGGTGAAGTTGGGTTTTTAATAAATATTAGGGAAACACAACTTTAAAAAGGTTGCTTTTCCCTATCTGTTGATCATGGATGCTAATTTGCATCAGTGCAACAGTTTCTCCAAACTAATACTTGGTTGGTTTGAATATTTTCTACTATTGTTATCACAAATGATATTCAAAATACAGCAACATGGTGCAGTACAATGTCCCAGCTAATGGGAGAAGAGTAATAGACCTAACAAAGGACCACTCGAGCAGATTAGCTCTCTGCATGAAAAACTGTTTGACAAATTAAAAACCCACTTTACGAAGCAAGGGACATTAGGGAAAACAGGAGGTGACTCTTCTGGCTCCAAATGGTACGATAAATCCTGTCGTCAGGCCCATAGAGCCTTGATTAATGCCATTAAATCCAGGCTGAATTCAGATATCAAAGCGGAAAGCCTAAATTATAAGAAGGTCCAAAAGTTTGCGAAGCAATCATGGGATGACCGCCGCTGGCAGGACCTGTATGAGGCAAGCTTATCTTCCAACCAGATTAAATTCTGGCAGGTCGTAAAATGGGGAGGGCCCAATGACTCGCAAACGCCAGCTAATCATGTTCCTGCTAAAGATTGGGTGGAACACTACTCAACACAGTTTTGTGGTGGGGTGATGACAACAAACGAAGTGGAGAGAGGCATGTCGTTGTTAATACCTAAACCCATAAACAAGCTTTTAGTGTTTGATAGCACTGAGGCTGAGACGGCGCTAAGATTGGTCCAAGCAGGTAAAGCACCTGGCATGAACTGCATCCCTGCCGATCTTTTTAAGTATGACCAGCAAAATTGGGTACCTTATATAACGACTCTAGCCAATGCTATTGTCAATGGGGCTAGGGTTCCGGAGTCCTGGAGAGGGGCTGAAATCCTACCAGTTTTTAAAAAAAGAGACCGGTCTCTACCAGGAAGTTACCGCCCCATAAGCCTCATAGACGCCCTGCAGAGAGTTATAGCAAGAATGCTCCTGGCTAGAATTCAGGCATGGATGAGCGAGGCAAATATTTTATCCCCGATGCAAGCAGGTTTTAGATCATGTACAAGAACAGTCGACCAAGTATTCAGATTCAATCTGATATATTGGAAGGTTGTGCTTTTGGGTGGAGGCACCGTTTATGCAGCATTTGTGGACCTAAAATCCGCATTTGACTTAGTTCCCAGAGAAAAGCTGTGGGTTGCCCTGAGTAAAATGGGAATGCCACCAGAACTTTTGGAGTTAACTGTAAGGCTGCATGAGAATAACTTTGCTAGAGTAAGATGGGGTAGGCAGGGTCAGGTGACAGAGACTTTCCCAGTGACCCGTGGTGTAAGGCAGGGTTGCGTCCTGGCACCAACCCTGTTTCTCCTATTCATAAACAAAGTAGTGCAGTTTCTAGCAGATACTCCAACAGATGCACCTGTTTTAGGCGGGAGAAAGTTTCCTCTTTTAATTTTCGCTGACAACACGTTGATCCTGGCAAAAACGCAAATTGGACTACAGACAGCAATTAACAAATTTGTAGATTTTTGCAAAATTAACGATCTTAAGATCAACGTGTACAAAACGTTATTCATGGTCTTAACGAAAAACAAACCACTTAGAAGCCAAGTTAGTATGAACGGCACCAAGTTAGAACAGGTGGGTGTTATGACTTACTTAGGGATGGTTATAGACTATAGGCTGCGTTGGAAGGCACAGATTGAGGCGCTTTGTTTGAAATTCGCCCGTCTAACGGGGTGTCTTGTAAAGGAACAACGTTGCTCGCAAACTAAGAGGATACTGCCAGTATTAATGGAGCGGACTTATGGACTGTTGTGGACCTTGCACCCTTGGTAAAAATCCAAAACAAATTCTTGCGAAGTCTGGTTAGTCTTCCACAATCAACGCCAATAATCCCTCTTCTATTAGATATGGGCTGTCATTCCATTAGAGATCTAGCTCGATATAGGATGGTGGCCTTGTGGAGATGTATCTGGTCCACCCCAGAATTGATTTTATTCGCAAATGAAATTGTGGATCTGATATCTATCCTAGGGTCAGGAAACCTACCGTGGTTCCGAGACGTGAAGTCCATTCTAGAAAACATGGGCTTGAGTCTATTGTGGTTAGACCCAGGAAATAATGCATTCCCATCGAAAAAAGAATTTAAGCAACTATATTGGGCAACTGTAAAGGAACAATATGTTCAATTGTCACGGTCTACAAACCTGACAGGTCTTTTTTTGCTTCATAAGGTTGATATCCGCCTAGAGCAATATTGGGATAGTATTACCAAAAGTCTAGACAGAAAACTCTATTATCAGTTTAGAGTTGGTACACTACCTGTAAGGGCATTTACCTGCAAATGGCATGATCGACGAAACGAGTCCTGTCCATGGTGTAGTGGGCAAAGGGAATCTATTGGCCACCTCTTTTTTGTCTGCCCCGCTTATTCCGCACCTAGGCGCAAGTGGCTTAAACCCATTTGCAGAAGGATTAATTCTTGGGTGTGTATGGAAGCCATCTGGGTTTTAAGATCTAATACTTCAGAATGTGTGACCATAGGCGTGGCCAAATTTTTAGGATGGGCATGGATCATCAGAGCTAGGCACCCACTTGTTACTTAAACAGTAGAAGATTAATAGCTGTTATATTATCTAACTAAATGAAGTTAACACTTTTTATCTTGAATATAATATCAAACGTCTATTTGAATATATTTAATTCAGTTTTAATGGATCCTTGATGTTTTAGCGGACATTGTAGGAAATTGCTAATAACTGTTAAATTAATTATGATGTGAATTGAATTTCTCTCTTTTTTATTATGAATTATGTACGTATTTTTTATGATCTCTTTTATGGTGAAAAATCCGAAATAAAGACGTATGAAACTGAAACGAAACTGTAATAGACCTAAGGTATATATCAGTTAGTCCATCTTCATGTACGTATACATGCAAAGACCATGGTTTAGTACCTAAGGAGGGAAACATCATTAAATGATTGCAAATACAGTAAAACAACCCTTCACAAGAAGAATGCTAGATCAATAAAATGCAGATCACCTACAGTGTGGATAACAAACTACTTTAAGATAATTTGTTGCAAAGGTGCTGTCCCACTGGGTGGATCTTAGAGTGAGTGCCAGGAAAATCCAGTTGTACTGAGTGCGCAATCTGAATGTTGTCTGTCACCAACAGAAACTTTGCATTATCAGTGTTTAAAAGGAAAGAGACACCCAATATATGAAACTAATCATTCAGTCTGTAGATCATACGCCTGATTTTCAAACTCAACTGTGTAGTACATTTTGTAGTACTACAAAACATACTACAAAATATAATTCACAAACTATGTATGGAGTTTTATAAATGTGAGGTCCCTATCCTTATGGGTGCAGAGTTCTCCACCCCAACGACGGAGTTTCCAGGTTTGGAGAACTCCACAAACATAAGTATAGGGAACGCAGAGTTATAAATCTCCACACATAGGGGCTCATTACGATCGCGGTTTTCCCGCGTCCTCCGGGCCGGAGGAAGCCACCGCCGGCCCGGAGGATGCGGGAAAACCGCTGAGGACCCACCAAAGACCCACCGCCACATTAGGATGGCTGGTGGGTCCTGGTTTAAGTCCGCCGCTTTTCCGCCATGGTCGGCTTACAACCGCGGCGGAAAAGCTCTAATATGGTGGCGGTGTCTCCCAGACACCGCCAGCCATATTAGGATGTGTCCAAAGTAATGCTTTTCCGCGGCGGGTTTTCTGCCGTGGAAAAGCATGTGGGACTTCACTGCGGGGGCCCTTTGCGGGCCCCCTGGGTAAAGGTGGGGGTGGGGGGTGCACATGGGGTTACCTATGGTACCCCCTGTATTTGTATGCAGAAATCGGCAGGCACCGCACGGTGCCAGCCGCTTTCTGCATACAAATGTAATGTATGCTTTTTCACCATTGCAGCGGGTGCAGCTTGAAGCCGCACCCGCCGCAATGGTAAAAATAGAGGATGTGACCGCCAGGGTGGTGGTCACATCCTAATTTCACAGGAGGGAACTCCGCAGGGGTCGCGGACAGACGCAAGTCCGTCCGCGATCGTAATGAGCCCCATAGTTTTTGAATACCGAAAAATAATAAACTTATTCTAAAATGTAACTTTACGTTTAAGAATTAAGCCCCAAATGCTCATAAGCTGTCATTATTACCATAACATCCATCTGCATGAGGGGAAGGAGTAGATATTTGTTACCCTCAAAGAAGGCAATCTCACCTTTGCTAGTGCTAAATAATTCCATCATTTCCAATGGTTATTCATATCGGATATGTTCCGTATATGTCAGGGAGGATAGCCTGTGCACGTGCCTTTAGCACTCATGGGAAAGTTGGCTTTTAGTCTGGCCCAGAACTGTGTCTCTCACTGAGTGTTTAAATGATAGGTTGTTTGCGAAACATGGAATGCTCAGCAGTACATTTGCACACTTGGTAGGGGAGGATCTCCCGAAGTGGTGGCAGAATAGAGTATCTGTGTATCTAGTCTGGGTGATGTTTGACCCCAGAATAATTTTCTTATGAAGGAGTCTAGCAGTTTAAGGATGGCAGTAGGGATCTTGGACGGTAACACGCATAATACAAAATCAAATCGTGGGCCGCCACCATTTTGATTGTTTGGACCCTTCCCAAAGCAAAAGTTGCAGAGATGTCCACTTATTAAAGTCTTGCCTGGTTTTCTCAAATAAAGTGAGCATGTTCTTGTGCACCATAGAGAAGAAATTGCTGCTGACTAGAATTCCCAGGTGTTTCAATCCAGCCGGTATCAATTTCCTGGAAGAGCACCCAGGGCATATCAGTGAGTGTGTGGGGTCATTGGCATGGCTACAGTTTTGCCCAAATTTATTCTGTATTCCGAGAAGAGTGAACATTTGTTTATGATTTGGATCAATATTGGAAGTATTGTTCATGGTTTATCTTGGTGTCAGAAGGATGTCATCTGCATATAGCAGCAGTTTGTTATCTCCAGCTCCCATGTTGATTCCTGTCATGTTTGTTGAAGAGTGAATCGCTAAGAGCTCTAGAGGCAATATAAAAAAAAGAGGAGTGCCTTTGGCTATTGAAATAGATTTTGAGATAAATCCTTTGAAGTTGAGTTGTGGAGTAGAGCTTGTATTGTTGTATATGAATTTAGGACCCTAGTGTAATTTTCCCGATTCATGACCATATATAGGTATAAATCACCCTGTCCTTAGGTTGTATGGCATTACAACGCGGGCTTTTACCCCGCATGCCATTACAACCAATCAATCAATCAGTGACACTTATAAAGCGCGCTACATACCCGTAGGGTCTCAAGGCGCTGGGGGGGGGGGTGCCGCTACTGCTCGAACAGCCAGGTCTTCAGCTTCTTCCTGAAGGAGAGGTGGTCTTGGATCAGGCGCAGGTCGGTCGGGAGGGAGTTCCAGGTCTTGGCGGCCAGGTAGGAGAAGGACCTTCCTCCTGTAGTCGCTCTTCGGGTGCGGGGGACGGCGGCGAGGGCGTGGTTGGCTGATCGGAGGTGGCGTTTGGGAGCGTAGAAGTTGACTCGGCTGTTGAGGTAGCTCGGGCCTCGGTCGTGTAGGGCTTTGTGTGCGTGGGTGAGGAGGCGGAAGGTGATTCTTTTGTTGACGGGGAGCCAGTGAAGGTCTCTCAGATGTCCGGAGATGTGGCTGGTTCGTGGGATGTTGAGGATGAGTCTGGCCGAGGCGTTCTGGATCCGCTGGAGTCTCTTCTGGAGCTTGGCGGTGGTACCGGCGTATAGGGCGTTGCCGTAGTCCAGGCGGCTGGTGACGAGGGCCTGGGTGACGGTCTTCCTGGTCTCGGTGGGGATCCACCAGAAGATCTTTCGTAGCATGCGCAGGATGTTGAAGCACGACGAGGAGACGGCGTTGACTTGTCTGGTCATGGAGAGGGAGGAGTCCAGGATGAAGCCCAGGTTGCGTGCGTGGTCTGTCGGTTTGGGTGCGGTGCCCAGGGCGGGTGGCCACCAGGAGTCGTCCCAGGCGGAGGGTGACGAGCCCAGGATGAGGACCTCCGTCTTGTCTGAGTTCAGTTTCAGGCGGCTGGTCGTCATCCACTCGGCTACCTCTTTCATCCCTTCGTGCAGGTTGGCTCTGGCGGCGGCGGGGTCGTTGGTCAGGGAGAGGATCAGCTGGGTGTCATCGGCGTAGGAGATTATGCTGAGGTTGTGTTTGCGTACGATGGCCGCGAGGGGGCTCATGTAGACGTTGAAGAGGGTGGGGCTCAGAGATGATCCTTGGGGGACGCCGCAGATGACTTCGGAGGCCTCTGACTTGTACGGTGGCAGGCGGACTCTCTGTGTTCTTCCGTCGAGGAAGGAGATGATCCATTCCAGTGCTTTCTCCTGAATTCCGACGTCGCTGAGGCGCTGCACTAGGGTGCGGTGGCAGACGGTGTCGAATGCCGCGGAGAGGTCTAGGAGGATGAGGGCCACTGTTTCTCCATTGTCCATCAGGGCTCGGATGTCATCGGTGGCGGCGATGAGGGCGGTCTCGGTGCTGTGGTTGGCTCGGAAGCCGGACTGTGAGGGGTCGAGGGATCCGTTCGTCTCGAGGAAGGCGGCCATCTGCTTGTTGACGGTCTTCTCGATGACTTTGGCTGGGAACGGGAGCAGCGAGATGGGGCGGTAATTCTTGAGGTCGGTGGGGTCCGCTGTTGGTTTCTTGAGTAGGGCGCTGAGTTCGGCGTGTTTCCAGCTCTCAGGGAAGATGGTGGTGTCGAAGGATGTGTTGATGATGTCTCGCAGGTGGGGTGCGATGACAGCGTCGGCCTTGTTGAAGACGTGGTGTGGGCAGGGGTCTGTCGGAGATCCGGAGTGGATGGAGTTCATCGTGCGGATGGTGTCTTCGGTGCTGATCGGGGTCCAGGCGTGGAGGGTGGTGGTGGGGGGTGGTTGTTCGGTCATGGTGTGCGTTGGTTGGTTGTTGAAGCTGCTGTGTATGTCCGTGATCTTGTTGTGGAAGTATGAAGCGAGGGAGTTGCAGAGGTCTTGCGATGGGGTGATGTCGTTGTTTCCTGCGCTGGGGTTGGAAAGCTCTTTCACGATGTTGAAGAGTTCCTTGCAGTTGTGTGCGTTGTTGTCCAGCCGGTCCTTGAATGCTGTTTTCTTGGCGGCGCGGATCAGCTGGTGGTGTTTCCGGGTGGCAAGTTTGTAGGAGGTCCTGTTGTCCGGTGTCGGTTCCCTTTTCCAGGCTTTCTCGAGGGCTCGGCAGTTCTTCTTGGAGCTCTTGAGTTCGTCGGTGAACCATGGGGCCTTCTTGCTGCCGTGTCTGCTAGGCGGGGTCCTCAGTGGGGCGAGTTCGTCCGCGCAGTTGCTGATCCACTTCGTGAGGTTGTCGGCGGCCTGGCTGGGGTTCGCTGAGCTGGCAGGAGGGTGCTGGCTCAGGGAGGTGGCGAGCTGGACTGCTGTGATCTTGTTCCAGCTTCTGCGGGCGGCCTGTTGCTGGTGTTGGTGGGTCGTCGTTCTCTTGAAGGTGAAGTGGACGCAGCTGTGGTCCGTCCATTGAAGCTCTGTGGCGTGGCTGAAGTCGATGTCTGTGCTGGATGAGAAGACGGCGTCGAGTGTGTGTCCGGCGCGGTGGGTGGAGGTGGACACCAGTTGCTTGAGTCCCAGGTTGGCGAGGTTGTCGAGCAGGGTGCTGGTGTTGCGGTCGTTGTTGTTCTCCAGATGGAAGTTGAGGTCTCCCAGGAGGATGTAGTCAGCGGAGGGGAGGGCATGCGGGCTGACAAAGTCGGCGATGTCCTCGCTGAATTGCGTGCGTGGTCCAGGGGGTCGGTAGATCAGGGTGCCTCTGAGGGTGGTGTTCGGGTTGGTGTGGATCTGGAAATGCAGGTGTTCGGCGCTGGTCAGGGTGTTGTCGGTGCTGGTCGTGAGACGGATGGTGCTTCTGTGGATGATGGCGGGAATTACAGCGAAAGTCGTTACAACGACTTTCGCTGGAGGGCGCTGGATAGTGGAATAGTTTAATTTTCTATTCCAACTCCAACCCACGTTGACAGTAGGGAAGGTGTTGGATAGAAAATTAAACTATTCCCTATCCAACAGCGCCCTCCAGCGAAAGTCATTGTAACGACTTTCATTGTAATCCCTGCGTTCTAATGGCAGTACGGGGTAATCCCTGTGTTATCATGGCTGTTCCCCTAACCTTATATAGGCATAGAAATCATAACCATATTTAGACTTAGCCTATGCATTCCAAATACGGCATGGCTACTTCCACTAGTTCCAAAAAACCACAACCATTTCTTGGAAAAACTGGCTTTCAGGAGTCAGGGACTTCCCCTTGCTTGAATATTGATTTATCCAAGAACTCATGGAGTTTTTATAGAACTGAGTCTTTGATGACGTTATTATGTCCAACCTTACGTCAAACTAGGCACCTTCAAGGTATAAATATGCCCACACATGCCCAGGCAAACACACGGTGGTTTGGAGCAGTTCAACTATCTACCTACACGACACAGCTCGCTAAAGCAAGTGCCGAAGGAAGCCGACCCTCCAGCAGATGCACTGAGAGAGACGCTGTCTTTTCTCTTACTGAGAAATCCAGCTCCAGTGTTTCCAAGCTACCCTTGTGGGTTGTTGGGAAATCGAGTCCTGAGAGAGAGATACCAGACCTCCTTCATTCTAAAACCAAGGTACGGAGCTGATTAGACCCTTAGAGAATTCTTGGATAGATTCTTGGCAAAAGAATGCTGAAACTAAGCTACACCTCACTTACTTCTTCCCTTGTACTAGACCTAGGTTAGGTACATCGGGTTAGGAGCATTTTAGAAGCACCGGTTGAGTACTTTAGTCTTTATTTATTAATGTATGTATTCTATGTATTTTATGGGTTAGAAACCATATCATGCTTTTACAGTATTATTTCATAATACTCTTCGTACTGTACGCATTGTACTTTGCAACCAGTATTACGATTGTAGCAGTTCATTTCTCCTGCATGAGACAGAAAACTGTTCAATAAATACTTTTTATCGAAAACGCCCATCTCTCTATTTCTCTGCATCTCTGGTGAAACGAAGCATGCACTATTGACTGAGTGAAATAACTATCTATTGTTTCCGCGACTCTAGAGATACATTTCTTATTCATGGGAAACAAAGTTGTCATGTTTATGTGGTTGTCAGAGACTAATCCCTTCTTGTTTATTCGAGAAAGTTTCTGGTGACCTCTGAGCTAGCTGGCACTCACAATTAAGTCTAGTATATTCGATGGAGACCTAGTAGACCTTAGTCCTACGTCAAATCTATAGGATATATTATTCCAATGCGCAGAGCCTATTGGGAATATAGGAACTACACTACATGGCGCCCAACGTTTGGTAAGGCGATAATTTAACGCTAGATACTAGAGTAACTCAGCCGTGCTTTTCACAGAGACCTCTTTTTTCCCGTAAAATACTCCAAAAGACGTCTGGAGTGGGTAAAAAGATATAATATCAACCATAACAGAGTAGGACGAAAATCTTATGTATTAGTTTTGGTTTGTTCAACGTTGAAATACAGTGTTCCAAAATATTGTGCAGCTAATCTTTGTTTCCTTGAAACTTGCTCTGCAAACTTTCAGTCAACAAAATGCCGGAGAGTGACGACGGAGGGAGAGAGCTCCACTAGCAGCTCGGGCAGTTTTAGACAACACAATTCTCCAACAGAATGACCTGAATGCTATACTCATCCTGGTAAATATAAGGAAAACAATCACTATAAAACGTATAGAAAATGGAGTATCATCGAGAGGTGGCAAAGTCATATTTATTATAGAGGCACATAAATATCGGCAGACAGAGGAATTCTATTCATGGATTCTGTTTCCTGCAGAAAATCCAGTAACACACGAGTTCTACTACTACAAAGTAGAGGAACCTCCAGCGGAAAACGTTCCTTTCGAGTACGTTGAAATTCCACTAACTTATCAAGAGCATCAGCTCTGGTTTAAAGGCGCCCTATAACATCAAAATCACATTACCAGGCTCGGTCCACTAGGTAGACCAGGAGCAACATGGCCGGTACTAGCCAGCTATACACCACATCGTCACATTGAAAAGATGACAGGTCCAGAACTGTTAGATCAGCTAAAACAGCTAATAAAAATACACAGACAATTGGTTCAATATGTCATGCGGACCTTAACAGTCCAACCGACTATAAGGATTCCAAAACACACCCCACACCAGGGGAATACAAACAAAATTACACCACAGACTATACAGTCAGTAATCGGTAAATTGCCTGCAAAAAGAGAACAAATTCCATTCTGGTTAGCCCAGAGAATTACTCAAATAGTGGCAGTATTTCCTGATAGTACACCTCATGAAAAATACAGGATTCTAACAATCTATTTACCAATGGGGATTGCACCACACGTGGAGGACTGTGACACTTGGGGTACAGTCTTTGCTTCAATCTTCACACGGTGTTCCGTCTATGGCGGTAATACCAGACGTCCTAAGACAGAGATCGAAATGAATACGGACCAGAACCTGCCTTCAATCTTGGTATGAAGTTACAAAAAGATTTCAAACAGGTCTCGGCTATACTATTAGCTATATACTATTAGCTAACATTAAAGGTGAAGCAGCATCCGTGACAATCCGCCAAAAACTAAAAGAAAGTGATATTACTGAGAAACCATATGAACTTGCCAGAATTATTGGAAAATCCTATGAAGAACTAGGTAGAGATAGTTTGGGTGGGAAACCAGTAAAACCCCAACTAACTGAAAATCCTGAAAAACGTTTTTATTAAAAATAATCTCACTACTCCTAAAAAGAAGTGGGAAAACACCAAACAGGCACTTCCTAAAGAGAAGCGTTCTCAGTCCAGAGGAAGGTCTCCTCAAAAGGAGCCCTCTGAAAAGAGGTATAACCTCAGAAATAGGGATAATTTGAGAAAACCTGATAGATATCAAGATATTGATACACGTTCCTCTTGTACCTTTCAGACTTCCTCGCAGAAATCCGAAAGAAGAGGACGATCAAAACAAAAAGAAGAACGCGTGAAGTCCAAAGACCAACAGCACATTCCAAAAAATAAGAAAACTCAATTCACCAAGAAGGTAGCAAGTGTAAAGATCAGACGTGCAGAGGATCTTGAGGACACAACTCAAGAACGGGGAGTGGGCCCAGACAATGCTAGACAGCGCAGCAGAGGTCACCATAGCCCGCAAGATCTTGAAGGATCATCTGGAGACAGTGGACTTAAATGAATGCATTCAAGTTGAAACTGCCGACACCAGGGTTAGTGTACCCCATAAGTTATATGAAGTAACACTAGGAAAGTAAAATCACTCTTTTGGGAGAAGCTATCTAAGGGTTATGACTGACATTCTTCCAGCTGAACAAGACTGGCCACCTGAATTTGTCAGGGAGTGCCCACATGTCGAAGAGATAATTATGCCAGCCTTCTCTAATCACATTCCAATTCATAAAAAATACACCTATGCCAGAAAATGGGCTGTAGCCCAGGCTCCAGCATTATATAAAAATCATGTAGGATGGGATGAGGATTCTCCTCATCATAAAATCCAGTTAAAAAACTCAATCGACTGCTCAGAGGCAGTATCCAGTTAAGCAGGAAGCTAAAAAACAAGTCAGGGAGATATTAGATCAACTTGAATACCAAGGGGTGATTGAAACATGCACCTCATGTATGAACAATACTTTGTTTCCTGTCTCCAAACCAGACAATACATATCGTCTAGTTTTGGACTACAGACACTTAAACTCTTGTTGCAAAACTTTTGCAGTACAAAATGCACACAGTGCAGCATTGATGAATAACATTGTGCGTAAAAAGTATAAAACGACATTAGATATTTCTAACGGTTTCTTCTGTCAAAACATTGCACCAGAAAGCAGGTATTTGACCGCTTTCTCAATCATGGGGACACAGCGACAATGTTGTCGTCTCCTCCAGGGATTCAAGAATAGTCCAGGGTTATTTTCAGCCAGAGTAACAGAGTTACTACAAACATATGATGAAGAGGCACTATCTTATGTCAATGACATCTATCTTACAGACGATGATTTGGACGTGCAATTGAAAAGAGTCAACACCATAATACTTGGGTTCGCTTCTGAAGGGTACAAATTCAATTTTAAGAAATCACGAAGTGCCCACCTCAACATCCTATTTTTAGAATATGAATTAACAAGTGAAGGCAAAAGCCTGGCAGCCAACTTTCTAGAGAAATGTGCACTGCTTCACGCTCCGAAAACGCTGAAAACATTACAGGCAATTCTAGGTTTCCTGAATTTAAGAAGAGATTAGACCTCCTTACGAACTAATAAAACATGATTTCAAATCAACTAATTGGACTCAAGAACACACGAAATTATGCGTTCAGTGCAAACAGACACGTTAGCAAAAACACAATTACAGACACGCGACAACATACGCAACCTTGTCATTCGGATCATCCCAGGGAGATGCTGTTTCACATACCTAACGATTAATGAAGGTGAAAAGGTACCAATAGCTTACAAATCACACTTGTACACACTAGTTGAAATGAAATTCACTTCTACTGAAAAAATTCTGACAGAGGTTCAAACTGCAGTAGCAAAAGAGAGAGCTCTAAACGCATAATGGTCGTTACACCTGTACCTGCCTTAGAGGCAGTGACAAAAGCGAGCATTCCCAATGCTAAGGCTTTACATCCGAGATGGATACAATGGGTTAATTCTCTTGCTGCAACAGACGTTTAGTACGTTTTTGACACCTACTTGAAAACACAAGAATTTCTGCAATACGAACATGAATGTCCTCTGCCAACCGAGATTCTGCCACTAGAACATTACGGATGTATAATCTATACAGACGGATCAGCACAGCCCGCAATTGGGGGTAAACAAGCCTATAATGATGCGGACGCGATTGTTAAAGGTCGCTGGCGTGAAGGTAAATCTTGACCTATGGTCACAAAAACTCAATCACTTTGACACTGTACAGCTCAGTGAGCTGAACTACAGGCTTTTAAGATGGCGCTTGAAAATACCGATCGCGAATTCCCCAAACTCATAGGGGCCGATTAGGATGGCGGTTTTTCCGCATCCTCCGGGCCGGCGGAAGTGTCCGCCGGCCTGGAGGATGCGGAAAAACCGCGGCGGAGACTCCAAAGACCCACCGCCAAATTAGGATGGCTGGTGTGTCTGGAATTCCGTCCGCCGCTTTTCCACCACGGTCGGCTTCCGACCGCGGCGGAAAAGCTATAACATGGCAGGCGGTGTCTATGAGACACCGTCCGCCATATCATGATGTGTGTGTAAATATGCTTTTCCACGGCGGCATTGCCGCCATGGAAAAGCATACGGACCTTCACTTCGGGGGCCCGTTGCGGGCCCCCTGGGTGAAGGGGTGGTGGTGGGTGCACATGGGGGGTACCTATGGTACCCCCTGCATTTGCGTGCACAATGCTGCAGGCACCGCGCGGTGCCTGCCGCTTTGTGCACGCAAATGCTGTGCATGCATTTTTTACATTGGGGCGGGTGCAGCTTGAAGCTGCACCCGCCGCAATGTTAGAGATAGAGGATGTGACCGCCACCCTGGCGGTCACATCCTAATCAGATCGGAGGGAACGCCGCAGCCCATGCGGACGTTCCCTCCTCCTCAGGGGTCGCGGACGGACTCAAGTCCGTCCGCGATCCTAATCGACCCCATAGTGTGCAATTTGTATTATTGCGTCCAGTCTTAAAACGAATATCTGCAGAACTGCGTTCAAAACGGTTTCAAAGATGCAGAAGGTGGCACAATTAAGCATAAAATGCTGTGGGAACAAGTAGTTCTATTACAAAAAGAACTACAAAAGACTCACGTGATTCATACACTGAGTCATCTGCGTGATGGCGTTCACGTTGTAGGGAATTCATTGGCTGATGAGGCCGCGAAGGCAGCTGTGCAAATGGCTTCCGTAGCTGCAATCACTTGTTCAAAAACAAAAATAGATGGTGAAACAATGCTAGCAGTAATTGCCTCAATGAAAGGCAGCTATGCAGCGTTACCTCTAAATTATCCGCTCGGGTATACATACATAATTGATGCAAACTCCGTTCCTTTTGCTCAAATCCCTGGAGTGGGGGATAGAGTAATTCCATACAGGAACCAGAGAGGTGCTTTGGTTTACGAAGCACATATGGGAGAGGGTCTGACACATCAAGGGATCTGACAATCTCTAATAGAATTAGAATAGATGTACTGGTGGCCGGGAATGAGCATTAAAGTTTACAAATTCAGAATTAACTGTGATACCTGTGACAGAGATCATAGCTTTGAAAGCCACCAGGTACCTGACTACAGTGTAGCCAGCCCAATACAGATACAACTGTTAGACAGCATTAGACTTTCTACACGCAGACGTCACCATGGATGGATGCGGTCCCACAACTATTAGGACAAGATTCATTTGGATGTAGCCTCAGCGCTCGGCTTACGCCCGGACTGTTATAAAAGATTTGCGAGTCTTTATCGGCACATACGCAATTGGCACGCTTCATTCTGACCAGGGTCCTGCGTTTAGCTCTCGAGCTTACAAAGAGGCCATGGCCATCTTGGGCGTTGCATTGAGGTACTCGAGTCCATTCCATCCTGATGGAAATGCGGTAGTGGAACAAAAAAACGTGACATAAAGCAATCTATAACAGCTAGGGTATTATGTTCGGGTGACGGGTGGGTCAAACAACTAATAAGTGCCCAACGTAGTCTTAATAATCTGCCAAGAAATTCTCTGGGTGGAATCACTCCATATGAATTACTATTTGGGACTAGAATGATCATCCAGGATCTTGATTGTCAAACTTCAGTGGTGGAACAGGAGCCCTTTGATATCAAAGACCGTTTGGCTGTTTTACAGGACTTAAATGAAAAAAGAAGAAGTCTGAGTAACACAATACAGAAGCATATGACCACTGAAGAAAAACCACCTGTCCCAGCAAGGCCTGTCTGTATTCATAAAATTGGGGATCTAGTCAGGGAAAAGATCGCGGTGAAGAAGGAATTTGGGCCTTCTTATAGAAAAGCAGTACCTGTCTTAGCAATCCACGGAACAAGATCAGTGTTACTACCGCCCCTTGCTGGAAAAAGGGAGAACAGAATCGTGTCCATCAACCTGGTCAAACCACATCATGTGGCCGATAATAAGTAGTAGGCCCAGTGGACTCCCAAGATGTAGCAGACGACCAAATCTTGCTACATTTCAAGAGGTTCAAACTGAAAGACTTGTCACCTTTGATAAACCTGCAGTAAGAAAAGAAGGACTATGCAACAAAACCATGGAACTTGTACCTCTTGAAACCCAAATAACAGTTCGTCAAGAAACACCTGTCTACCATGATATAGCCTCTGACTATACTAATATGACAAAGAAAGAAACAGCTCCAGCGATACCGAAAAATCCGGATGCAATCCCAACAATTGACAGACCTGCCTCTGGCTTTTTCATCAACTTTGATACATTTCCTGAGGATCCCAGTGAACCTGAAACCACGCCAGCTAATAAAACTTTCAAAGAAAAAATAACAGAACTCTTTCAACAACTTGAAAAAATATATCTGGTTTCACCATGGGTTGAATTTTGGATTGTGTTAGGTGTACTTTTTCTCCTACTTTGGCTCATTCTTGTTTTTAGTTTGGGACAGATGATAGATTGTAGTGTAGTTCCTATCTTCCCAATAGGCTCTGCGCATTGGAATAATACCTACAGCAGTAAAGGCCTAGGCCAGATGTTAACTAGGTCTACTACTGTCGATACTAGACTTAAGTTTTGGGTTTGCCAGCATAGCTCAGAGTTCGCTAGAAACTTTCTCGAATGTTCAAGGAGGAATTAACTTCCCTGATTAGACAAGAAGGGATTTAGTTTCTGACAACCATAGAACATGACAACTTTGCTCTCCCCTAATCAAGAGTCAATCTCGAGAGTCGTGTGAACAAAAGACAAATTATTTTACTCAGTCAGTACGTGCATTCTTAGTCTCATCAGAATGTAGAGAAAAGGAAGAGACGGGCGTGTTCAATAAAAAGATGTTATTTATTGATCAGTCTCTTTTCTCATACAAGAGAAATGGATCGATATTATTGCAATACTTATAGCTAAGTAAAGTGCATACATTAAAAGCAATAGTATAAAGTAATACTGTAAAAACATTGATATGGTTTCTAAGCCATAAGATGTTTTAAAATGAATAAAATATATTTACATACACATATACATTTGACTAAACGTACTCAACTGGTGTTTCTAAATACGCCTACCCCGTGTACCTGACCTAAGCCTAATACGTGGGCGGGAATAGAAAGTTACAGTTTAAGTTAAGTTTGTTTTTGCCAAGTGAATAACTAAAGAATTCTCTGTGAGGGGTTATTCATTCTGTACCTGGAAGTTAGGATGAATGAGGAATGGTATCTCTTTCTCTGGTCTCGATATTCCAGGCTGCCTGCGAGGGCTACCCGGAAGCGCCGGTGCTGGGTCTCTCGGCAGGAGAAAGCAGCTTCTCTCAGCGCGTCAGGAAGGCGGGGCTGCTGCCAGCGGGGTCTGCTCTGCTCTCGGCTTCGGCAAGTATGGCTGCTCCGTCTCGTCACCACGCGTGTGTTTGCATAGGGCAAGATCGGTAATATTTATACCTTTAAGGTGCCGAGATTGACGTAAGGATGGACATAGATACGTCAATAAAGATGTCATACGACTTGCTCGTTAGCACATTCTTTTACTAAAGTTCTCGGTGAAATCAAAACAATGGCCGCAGGGTTTTGCCCAGGTTGTCATAGGTTTGATTTGTTATGAGAACTCCGTATGCCTTATCAGGGGCTGGAGGAATATCGCTTGTCTAATTAGATCGCAAGCGTTATGACCTAATCAGATAACACGTTCCTGTGCCGTAGTGTGACTGCGTCACATAACGGTATCTGCATCATGGGGGTTTTCTGCCTCATGGGCTGACTGCTAGTTAACTTGTTGGTTTGTTTAACTAGAATAGGGTCAGGAATAGGGGGATCGATTCAGAACCGATAGGAATACATGACACCCATTCCACGCTAACTATGGACATATTTACTAATCTAGGCATAGTATAACATAGTACAACATACTATAGAGTAGTGTGTATACCTTACCACCCCAAAATACATAAATGCATTTTGAAATTTTCAAATATACTGAAAAAAATTGCAGACATATATATATGGTATGCACTCAAGCTGTAGAAAAATGCCAAAGTAATTGCATTTGTATACATTATTGCTTATTTGGTATATGAGAATTACACATGAAATGGTTTCTGACAGAAAAAAGTTTCGAGACCATTCCATCACAGAATAAAACATCTTTATGAACATGCCAGCGGGCAGCTAATGTCTATAAGCTATCTAAATTTTAGAAACCTTAGTTCTCTAAGAATAGTTCTTACTTTAAGCAGAAGATAGTGTCCCGAAAAATATGCAAAAATATTTGGGGCTGCTGAAAAAACTGCTGTCCGTGAACTGGAGCGAAAATGTTCATGTGACTTTATTTTTAAAGTTGAAGGCCGAATTCAGGGAACGCCGTGTGCGAGCTTGCTCAAAAGTCTCTATTTCTGTTCGGGTGAGAACATCATATCATTTAGGCTTTCGAAAAAACTGTCAACAGCTTCCTGGGAAAGTTCCACTAACTCAGAAATAGGTGTAATCATGCATTCTTGCGCATGATTGTCTCCATTGACATTCTGATTCGCATTGCTGACAGAAGGTCGTACCTGTTCGATGCTGCTTTCATCTTGAACTTCACTACCCATCAATCGTAGTGGTGAAGCTTCCACGAATGCCGTCATCAGGATTGGTAGCCTTTGAGGGCAGCACAATGCATGAACCTTGATCGGGCTCAACAATGTCTCTGCATCCATTGGCGCATCCGATTGTAGCGTCAGACAGGTGTCTAACACGCATTCTTCTCCGCATAGCAGACACCTCAATACAGGTAAAACACATCTTTGCCACATTGGTCGAAATGATAGAAACCAGGTCATGTTCAGGTCTCTAAGCCGGGAGAGTCCCAGGATTTTTGATATCCGGTCCCGGTATCCAATGGCTAGGATTGTTTCTTCCCTTGTCGCAAGAGTTTTGTCTGTGACATGGGTTGCCATAACGAAAAATAAGGACTAAGAATAGGATTCCTGCAATTAGTCCCAGGATCAGGGGAAGTCCGCCAAAAATCGAATGGACGAAATCTGGAAAAATACCCAGTATGGCTTTGAATGGTGTTAATGCCATCGAAAATACTGTCTTAAATACCTTTGAGACCCCATTGGTATCAGAAATATTTAAGATTTCATTCAGGATTTCCGCGAAATGTACGGGGGAATTAGTTGATAATAATGTATGTATCTCTGCAGTCGTCCTTACGACTTGTAGATCATACGTTTCTTTTGATGACGAGAGCCTGGTAGGCGTCTGAAGAAGCACTGTTTTCATTCTGCTTAAAGTATCTATTCGAATAGAAGTAATTTTCAAATCGGGCCATGCCCTTGCCTCCCTGTCTGTAAAGGAGCTGGGGAACAATGAGCGTCCACAGCACTTGACCTTCGCAGTCGTAGTTACTAGATAAGGAGTCCCGGGCATAAGACTACAACATCTGCGGTCTACAATAAGAATGTAACTCCCATTATAGAGTCTTTGAAAGAATGGTTCTATCTCAGTTGCAGGTGCGCCTTGCTGGTGACATGAAAGGTTGTATGAATTCCCTTCACAGGCTCCATGCAAACTAATTCCGTTACACAGAAGCGTGCCGCTTAGTGACATAGCACAATTGTTGCCACTAAGAAACACTTTCTGTCCTTTATTACTGACACATGCATGTGAATAGGGCAGGTTCCATGTTGTTTTAAGGTACCCCTTTCCCAATTTCTCGTACATGCCAGCCTGTATATATTTTTGGCAGTATTGAAACCTGAAGGTTGAGATTGGAATATTTATGATTCCATGTATTATCCATTCACTGACAGGTCGTTCTGACATTGTCATTGGTAATCTTTCAAGTTTTTCAATGCTCAAGATTGTATAATCAGCACCCTTTTGCGCCATACTGATTTGTCTATCAGTAAGGTTAAAGATTTCGAATAGTGACGTTGTGTTGATTAAACGCCAAGGCACATAGCCTGAACGCAGATTTTGTAACGTCCAGCCAAGCTGTACAATAGAACGCAATTGAGACTGACCGTGTTGTAATAACAGTAAGTCCTGCGATAATATGTCGATTGCTGAAGACACAATGCTGTCCAAAGAAAAAATTCTGGAGGACAGAGTCATTAACCCATTGTCCACTACAGAAAGTGATTTTTCCAAATTAATACGGTCAATTTCCTGTATTTTCTCTGCTGTTTCAATTTGAGTAACCTTCCAGGCCTCATTGTATGCTGCATATACAGAGGCTGCTATGAAACGCTTTTGACGCTGTTTGCGTGGTCCCATTATGAAATCACGCAAGTCAGCACCATCAGTAAGTAAAGTTAGGTGTTGCTTAATTTCTGCCAGTGTGGAGGTTTGTAGCCATTGAAGGCATAATTTGCCCACACTGTAGGTGGTTATTATCCCTGGGTGATGTCTTTGAGGATATCTAGGGTCTGGCCTGGTCATTTTAAACCCCTGTGTTTTGTTCAGGAATCTGTCTTGACAGTTATTAGTATCTGTGGGCCAGATCAACCACTGTTTCCAATCAGGATGTGTTCTGTTTTGGTTTAATATATGGTTTACGTCTATCTCTTCATCTGTATCAGAGCTATTGTTAAACATTGTTGGCTTTGGAATAGACGGTTTATTTAGGTCTTTGATTTTGGCTAAGCCAAGACAGGTGGTTTGTTGGACAGTGTCATTTAAAAATATAATTTGTTCTGGGATCGTGCAGGCTCTAAACAGTGATTCTATACCCTGTACTTGCCATTCTTTTGTACCCCAAACACTTTTCAATTCAACATGTGTGTCCCAATAATCAAATCCAAAAGTATTCATTTGTTCAAAAAATGAGTCTGAATATATCAATTTTGTGTTGGTTATCATGGTCTTGGTTCCTGTCTTGTTCGACAATTTAAAATAAAATGTTTCAGCATTACTTGTGTTAAAACCTGAAAAGTATGAATATTTGTCGTATACGGTTCTTGAGCTCCCTTTTGGAGGAGTTGCACAATGTTCCCATTGATTATAATTTAAAACATTTCTAGGCTGTGCAGATCTATGTAGAAAATGGTTACCATAGTGGTTATAGCAATACATACTATCATAATTTGTAGAACCCTGCAAATAATCATGTTTGGTAAATTTAGCAGACATTACTAAATCAGACATCATGTTATTAATACTTTCAAAGTCCCAATCATCAGCAAATGAGTTTGGTTTTACAAAGTCACTCAAGGAGATCTTAATTTGGTGTGGATATTTCAGGATCTCGACCGGACCATAAATTTCATAGTCAGTGTTGTCCCATGCTACCCCACCCGGTATAGGATTGGCTGTGAAGTTGGCTGAAGAAAGTTCTCTTTTCTCGACGTGTGAAGATGTGTGTGGTTTGAGGATCAAGTTGATTTTCTGACTTGCTGTGTCCATTTTAGCATATTTTCCCTCAATGAAGCTTCCCAAAGTAAGTACCATGATGAGCCAAAGTATGAGGATAAATGCACCAAAACCCACCCAAAATTCAATCCATGGAGAAATTAGATATGTTTCTTTCAGTTGTTTCAAAAGTTCTTTAGCTTTATCTTTAAAGGTTTTTGGTGATGGCTGTGTCTTTGATTCACTGAAGCCTTCAGAGGAATCATCGAAGTTTATGAAGTAGCCGGATGCAGTTCTGTCAATTATTCCAATTGCTTCAGGATTTCTGTTTCTTGCATTTTCACTTGGTACTTCAGTATAGATTGGTGTGTCTCAGCTAAATGTTTTTATTTGGGTTTTCAGAGGTCTGAGTTCTATTGCATTGTTGCATAGTCCTTGTTGTTCTTCTGTAGGCGTTTCGAATGTGATGAGCCTCTTCGTTAGGACCTCTGTACTGGTAGCAAACCTTGGTGTTCTGCTACTTATTGGGAGTCCACTTGGCCTACTGTTTGTTATCGGCCACATGTTGTGGTTTTACCAGGTCGATGGATACAACTCGGTTCTCCTTTTTACCAGCAAGTGGCGGTAGTACAACTGATCTTGTCCCGTTGACAGACAAGACAGGAACTGCTTTTCTGTAAGAAGGCCCAAATTCCTTCTTTACCGCGATCTTTTCCCTGACTAGATCCCCGACTTTTGGAATCCAGACGGGTCTTGCTGGGACAGGTGGTGGTTCTTCAGTGGTTGTTGGCTGCTGTTTCAACTTTATGTTGCTCAGGTCTTTTCTTGTTTTGTTTAAGTCCTGTAAAATAGCCAAACGGTCTTTGATATCAAAGCTTTTTTCTTTCACCACTGAAGTCTGACTATCAAGGTCAGAGATCAACATCCTAGTTCCAAATAATAATTCGTACGGACTGAATCCCTTCAGAGAATTTCTTGGCAAGTTATTTAGACTACGTTGGACACTTATTAGATGTTTGACCCACCCAGCTCCCGAACCTAATATCCTTTCTGCTATAGATTGCTTTATGCCTTGGTTTTTTCTTTACACCATCCCGTACCCTCAGGAAGGAAGTGAGAAGATTCCCGCTGGACTGTGCTCATTCGGCCATGTTTCCCCCCAGGCTGGTGGGCTTGAGTGAAAACAATGGTCGAACGTAGCATGCTCTTAGCGTATATGCCATTTAGACTCGCAAATCTTTGTATAACAGTCCGGACGTCAGCCGAGTGCTGGTGATTTACATTATAAGTGGAAACTAGCCTGTATATGTTAATCGCAAGCCATTCTTTTTACTGGTAATATTATCTGCCGTAATATGACGAGGTATCAAACTGTTTCTCTCCCCACTGCGATCTCTATTGCAGTTTGGGCAGCGTTTTACAAACATGGTGTGACGCAGGCTCATGCCTGGCCACCAGTACCGTGATTGTAATTCTTCCAGAGAATCTTTTAATTTAAGGTGTCTGAGACCCTCGCCCATGTGTGCGTCTGCGATTAACAAGTTTCTCCTGTCCATGTTTGGAATCACTCTATCCCCCACTCCAGGGATTCGAGCAAAAGGGACGGAGTTTGCATCGATTATGTATGTATAATTGAGTGGATAGTTGATCGGTAACGCTGAGCAGTCGCCTTTTGATGACGTTTTCACCGCCAGCACTGTTTCACCGTCAATGTATTTTAATGTACGCTTTTTTCGAACTACGGGAGCCGATTTAGTGGCTGCCGCTGCGGCTGTTTCAGCCAATGAATTCCCTACAACGTGAACGCCATCACGCTGATGACTCAGTGAGTGAGTCACGTGAGTCTTTGGTAGTTCTTTTTGTAAAAGAGCTATTTGTTCCCAGAGCAGTTTCTGCTTTATTGGTGCATCTGTGTCATCTTTGTAACCGTTTTGAATCCATGCCTGCAAATCGCTGTTATATGATTTGACGCAGTAATATGAATCTGACACTATAAGTGTCGGGAATTCGCGATCCGCATTATCTAGCGCCATCTTCAATGCTATTATTTCAGTTTGTTTTTCTGAATTAGTTTCTACTGAGTGTGATTTTGTTAATAGAGGTTTTAGTTTACCTCCGCGCCACACTTCTTTTGTAATCTCACATGTGGGGTTGTATGCTTGTTCTCTCCAAACGGACGGTTGAGCATGTCCGTCTGTATAGATTACACAGGCGTAATGTCGTAAAGGCAGAATGTCGATTGGCAGAGGATATGTTTCTTCATATTCTAGATTTTTCAATTCTTCTAGTTCTGGATCAAAGTAGTAGTATACTGTGTCCGTTGTGATAGAATTCACCCATTGTATCCATTCCGGATTCAATGTTGTTGTTGGTAAATTACACGGTGTTGTTAGTGCCTCAAAGGCTGATTCTGCTGTTCTGACTGTAATGTGTCTACTGTCCGCTTGATCTTTTTCTCTAGCTATTGCGGTTTGAACTGCATGAACAATTTTTTCTTTGTTGCTGAATCTCTGTTCAGCTTTTGTGTACAAGTGTGATTTGAATGCAATTGGTACCTTATCTCCCTCATTAGAGGTCAGGTATGTGAATCCGCATCTCCCTGGGATGACTCGAATCACAAGATTGCGTGTGTTATCACGTGTTTCTAATTTGGTTTTAATTAGCATGTCTGTTTGTAAGGATCTCAGAATTTCTGTGTGTATTTGAGTCCAGCTGGATCTTTTAAAATCTGGTTTAATTAGATCATAAAGGGGTTTGACCCTTTCTGCGTAATTTGCAATGTATGTTCTTCCGAAATTTAGGAAGCCTAGAATCGACTGAAGATTTTTTAGTGTTCTAGGTGCTTGGATTACGGCGCATTTCTCTAGGAAATTGTCAGCCAGGCTTTTGCCTTCACTTGATAATTCATATCCTAAGAACAGGACTGTCAGATGGGCAATTCTGGACTTTTTAAAGTTGAATTTGTAACCCTCTGCTGCGAACCCAAGTATTATGGTGTTCACTCTCTTCAAGTGAGTCTCCAAGTCATCATCTGTTATGTAAATGTCATCGACATAAGATAATGCTTCATCATCATATAGTTGTAGTAATTCTGTTACTCTTGCTGAGAATACCCCCGGGCTGTTCTTGTACCCCTGGGCTAACCGACAGAATTGTTTTTGAGTGCCATTTACTGAGAATGCAGTTAAATATCTGCTCTCTGGTGCTATGTTTTGACAAAAGAATCCATTGGAGATGTCCAAGGGTGTTTTGTATTTTTTGCGCACTATGTTATTCATTAGTGCAGCACTGTGTGAGTTTTGCACTGCAAAAGTTTTGCAACATGTGTTAAGGTGTCGGTAATCCAAAACTAGACGATATAAATTGTCTGGTTTGGAGACCGGAAACAAAGGATTGTTCATTTGTGAGGTGCAAGTTTCAATCACCCCCTGGTATTCTAGCTGATCTAGTATTTCGTTTACCTGTTTTTTAGCTTCTTGCTTAATTGGGTACTGCCTTTGTGCAGTAGGTTGTGATTTTAACTGGATTTTGTGAGGAGGAGAATCCTCATCCCATCCTACATGATTTTTATATGAAGCAGGAGCTAGAGCTACTGCCCACTTCCTAGCAAGTGTATATTTTTTATGAATCGGGATATGATTCGAGAAGGCAGGCATAATTATTTCTTCGCCATGAGGGCACTCCCTGACAAACTCTGGTGGCCAGTCTTTTTCAGCTAGAAGGATGTCATAACCCTTGGAGAGGTTATCCCAAAATAGTCCCCTTATTTTTCTAGTCTTATCTCCCTCTATACGTAATGTTATCTCGTATATCTTGTGAGGTTTGCTAACCCTGGTGTCTGCAGTTTCCACTTGAAGATATTCATTCGTGTCCACTGTCTCCAGATGATTCATAAGGACTTTGTGAGCTATGCTCACTTCTGCTGCGCTGTCTAGCATTGTCTGAGCCCACTCTCCGTTTTTCAGTTGTGTCCTCAGTATTCTCGGCATTGTTAACTACCTTGATACTGGCTACCTTCTTTTTTGGAAATTGTAATTTCTTTTTTAGCTGAGCAGGTTCCTTGTCTTTGGACTTGGTGTGCTCTTCTGTTTGTTCTGATCGTCCTCTTCTTTCCGATTTCTGCGAGGAAGTCTGAAAAGATTGAGAGGGACGTGTATCAATGTCTTGATATCTATCAGGTTTTTTTATATTATCCCTATTTCTAAGGTTATATCTTTTCCCAGAGGGGTCACTCTGGGGTGACCTTTGTCTTTGGTTTGGAGATTTTTCTCTTTGGCTAGGAGACCTTCCTCTAGACTGGAATTTCTTTTCTTTAGGATTGGATTGTTTGTTTCCATCCCAGTTCTTTTTTGGTGAATTATTATTAAAAAATATTTTTTCAGGACTTTCAGTCAGTTGCGGTTTTACTGGTATTCCACCTAGACTGTCTCTACCTAGTTCCTCATAGGATTTTTCTATGATTCTGGCAATTTCAGCTGGTTGGTCTGCTATATCTGTCTCTTTTAACCTCTGGCGGATCGCCACGTTTGCTGCTTCACCTTTTATGTTGGCTAATAGTATAGCCGAGACCTGCTTGAAGTCTTTTAGTATTTTCATACCAAGAGTTAAAGCGGGTTCTGGACCGTATTCATCTTGAATTTGTTTTAACACATCGGGTATTACCGAAATGGATGGAACACCGTGCGTTTTTGTGTAGATGGAAGCAAAGACTGTACCCCAAGTGTCACAGTCCTCAATGTGTGGTGCGATTCCCATTGGAAGACAGATAGTCAGAATCCTGTGTTTTTCTAACGGGGTGGTGTCAGGAAACACCGCCTCTATTTGGGTGATTTTTTGTGCCAACCAGAATGGTATCTGTTCCCGTTTAGCCGGTACTTTACCTAGGCAGGACTGGATGTTCTGTGGTGTAATTTTATTTGTGTTCCCCTGGTGAGGGGTCAGCTGTGGAAGTTTAATAGCTGGCTGAATTGTTGAAGTCCGCATCACATACTGAACTAATTGTCTATGAATTTGTATTAATTGTTTTAGCTGTGTTAACAGCTGTGGTGCAGGCATCTCGTTGATGTCTGGATGTGGTGTGTATCCGGCTAGGACCGGCCACGTTGCTCCTGGTCTACCTAAAGGACCGAGCCTGGTGATGTGATTATTGTGTTTTAGGGCGCCATCAAATAAGAGCAAATGCTCTTGGAATTTGAGTGGTACTTCCACCTCCTCGAAAGGAGTGTACTCATTAGGAGGTTCCTCTATTTTGTAATAGTGGAAGTACTTTGTTACAGCATTAGCTGCTGGAAAATGTATCCATGAATAATATACCTCTGTCTGCCGATATTCGTGTGCCTCAATTACGAATATGACTGTGCCACCTCTAGGTGTCAGTCCATTTTCTATAAGTTTTAGGGTTATAGATCTCCTTTTGATGACCGGGATGAGTATTATCTCCGGGTCAGCGTCTTGTAGTGCAGTATCAGCTGCTGCGATTTCAGCTGCTAATCTAACTGCCTCTCTTTCTTCTTCATTGTCTGACATTTTACTGTCCTGAAGGTTATTTTGTTTGTTTGCAGATCAGGTTTCTTATGGAAACAGAGATTAGATGCACAATATTTTGGAACAGTGTATCCTTCAACGTTGACTATACCAAGAACCATACATAGGAGTTACCTCCTGCGAGGTTTTGGAGGATATTACCTTTCACCCACTCCAGACGTCTTTGGAGTATAATGGGAAAAGGGGTCTGAGTGAGAAAGCACGACTGAGTTACTCTAAATGTCTTACGTTAGTTTTATCGCCCTTTCCAAACGCGTTGGGCGCCATGTAGTGTAGTTCCTATCTTCCCAATAGGCTCTGCGCATTGGAATAATACCTACAGCAGTAAAGGCCTAGGCCAGACGTTAACTAGGTCTACTACTGTCGATACTAGACTTAAGTTTTGGGTTTGCCAGCATAGCTCAGAGTTCGCTAGAAACTTTCTCGAATGTTCAAGGAGGAATTAACTTCCCTGATTAGACAAGAAGGGATTTAGTTTCTGACAACCATAGAACATGACAACTTTGCTCTCCCCTAATCAAGAGTCAATCTCGAGAGTCGTGTGAACAAAAGACAAATTATTTTACTCAGTCAGTACGTGCATTCTTAGTCTCATCAGAATGTAGAGAAAAGGAAGAGACGGGCGTGTTCAATAAAAAGATGTTATTTATTGATCAGTCTCTTTTCTCATACAAGAGAAATGGATCGATATTATTGCAATACTTATAGCTAAGTAAAGTGCATACATTAAAAGCAATAGTATAAAGTAATACTGTAAAAACATTGATATGGTTTCTAAGCCATAAGATGTTTTAAAATGAATAAAATATATTTACATACACATATACATTTGACTAAACGTACTCAACTGGTGTTTCTAAATACGCCTACCCCGTGTACCTGACCTAAGCCTAATACGTGGGCGGGAATAGAAAGTTACAGTTTAAGTTAAGTTTGTTTTTGCCAAGTGAATAACTAAAGAATTCTCTGTGAGGGGTTATTCAGTTCTGTACCTGGAAGTTAGGATGAATGAGGAATGGTATCTCTTTCTCTGGTCTCGATATTCCAGGCTGCCTGCGAGGGCTACCCGGAAGCGCCGGTGCTGGGTCTCTCGGCAGGAGAAAGCAGCTTCTCTCAGCGTGTCAGGAAGGCGGGGCTGCTGCCAGCGGGGTCTGCTCTGCTCTCGGCTTCGGCAAGTATGGCTGCTCCGTCTCGTCACCACGCGTGTGTTTGCATAGGGCAAGATCGGTAATATTTATTCCTTTAAGGTGCCGAGATTGACGTAAGGATGGACATAGATACGTCAATAAAGATGTCATACGACTTGCTCGTTAGCACATTCTTTTACTAAAGTTCTCGGTGAAATCAAAACAATGGCCGCAGGGTTTTGCCCAGGTTGTCATAGGTTTGATTTGTTATGAGAACTCCGTATGCCTTATCAGGGGCTGGAGGAATATCGCTTGTCTAATTAGATCGCAAGCGTTATGACCTAATCAGATAACACGTTCCTGTGCCGTAGTGTGACTGCGTCAGATAACGGTATCTGCATCATGGGGGTTTTCTGCCTCATGGGCTGACTGCTAGTTAACTTGTTGGTTTGTTAAACTAGAATAGGGTCAGGAATAGGGGGATCGATTCAGAACCGATAGGAATACATGACAAGATGGAAAATACAGTACAATAGACCCAGCAAGTAAGAGCATTAACTTGCTCCTGAAACCTCACAAATCATCTCATCGTGTGCGAAGAGACCTGTCATCAGTGAACTTCACAGCCGTTCCTATACCTGGTGGTATAGCATGGGACACAACTGATTATGACATTTATGGTCCTGTGGAACTTTTGAAGATTCCACACCAGTTTAAGCTTTCTTTGAGTGACTTCGTTTCACCCAGCACATTTTCTGATGATTGGGACTTTGAAACTGTTAATAATATGATGACAGATTTAGAAATATCAGCTAAATTCACAAAACATGAATATTTAGAAGAGAATGTTCAGATTAGGAACACATGTATTGTTTTAATCATTATGGTCACCATTATTTGCACAAATCTGCAAACCCTAGAAATGTTTTTACTTATAATCAATGGGAACATTGTCCAACGCCGCCAAAGGCAGCTCAAAAACATTTTATGAAAAGTTTCCATACTTCTCAGGTTTTAATGTCACAAATCCAGAAACGTTTTATTTAAAAAATATGAATAAGACAGGAATGAAAAACATGCTGACCAATACTAAACAAATGTATTCTGCGAACGTTTATGCTCAGCTGTCTACATTAGGCTTTGACTTTTGGAAAGACAACATTGAGACAAAAACTGTTCGGAGCAAAAAAGACTGGCAGATACAAGGTTTAGAGGCATTGTTCAGAGCCTGCATTATCCCAGAACAAATAACGTTTTTAAATGACACTGTTCAACAAACATCATGTTTTGGCTCAGCTAGGATAAAAGATTTAAAAAAACATCCACACCTAAACCCACACCTGACAGTAACTTAACTTCAGGTGAGGAGGTAGACGTAAATTATATTTTACAACAGAACAGAACTAATCCTGAATGGAAAAAATGGTTAATCTGGCCCACAGACACGAATAACTGTCAAGATAGATTACTGTACAAAACACAAGGGTTCAAAGTAACTAGGCCAGATACAAGATATTCCCAGAGACAATATTAAGGGATAGTTACAACATACAGTGTACGAAAACTATGCCTTGAGTGTCTACAGAAATCCACACTTCCAGAAATTAAACAACACTTAACGTCAAAAACGTTTCACATACGCCGGTATATATTCTGCTTACAATGAAGCATGGAAAGTCAGGCAAATGGAAACTGCAGAATAAATAAGAGAAATTGATCGTATTAATTTAGAGAAAACTCTCTCTGTAGTGGACAATGGGTTAACGACTCTGTCCTCCAGGATTTATTCTTTGGACAGCATTGTATCATCTGCTATTGACATAATAGATCAGGACTAATGTTACAACATGGCCAGTCTCAATTACGTTCTGTAATGCTGCTAGGTTGGACATTACAAAATCTCTGTTCAGGCTATGCGCCATGGCGTCTAATCAACACCACGTCATTGTTTTCTGCCTTTAACCTTACAGATAAACAAATCTCTTTGGCACAAAGAGGAGCAGACTATACGGTGCCAAGCATAGAAAAACTGGAAAGATTACCATTAACTGTTTCTGAGAAACCAGTCGTGGAATGGATAATACATGGCACCAATACGATACCAGTGACGATTTTCCAGTTTCAGTATTGCTTACAACACATACCAGTGGGCCTGTATAAAAGGTTGTGTAAAGAATACATTAAGTCAACCTGGAATTTACCATACACACACAAATGTTGGAGTGGGGAAAGGAGGTATTTCTTAGTGGAAAAAATTGTAAGAACTCGCTAAGCGGTACACTTTTATGTCAAGGTATGAATTTACACGGAGCCTGTGAGGGTTCTTAAAATAACCTTTCTTGCCACCTGCACAGTTCACCAGCAGCAGTGATAGATCCAATTTTCAGGCAGCTTTCCAATGGCAGATACGTTATGCTCACTGATCACAGTTGTTGTGGCATGGTGCCAGGAATAGCCTATCTCGTTAGTGTGTCAGTCAGGGTCACTTGTAGTATGCAAGTATTATTTCCAAAAAGCAAGACAGACAGGGAGTCTGCGTTATGGCCTTCACTGAATATCTCTTCTATACAAATTGATACTTTAAGCAGAATGAAAGCCATTCTTTAGCAAAAAACTGTGCCACTGACCTTGTCCAGAGAAACGTATGATCTGCAAGTTGCAAGGACTTCTGCAGAGATACATACGTTATTATCAAGGAACTGTCCAATACATTTCGCAGAAATGTTAGGTCGTATCTTAACCACTTGGCTGCTGAGGCATCTCAAGGATCATAATGTAATTTCCATTGAAATCAATGGAAGCTCCATGACGAGCTGAGCTCGTCATGAGCGTCCAAGGGGTTAAACATGTCTGATACGAGTGGTATTGTACATGTATTTAAGACAGTTTTTTCGGGACTGTTAGCACCCTTTCAAGCAGTCCTAGGCATTTTTCCAAATTTCGTTCACTCCATGTTTGGCGGCCTGCCTTTTCTTTTGGGGCTCGTAGCAGGAATTCTATTTTTATTTCTTCTGCGCTGATATGGCAAGTCCAGTCGCCAACGATACCCAGACTACCATGGAGAATGCTCAATCTAGTCATACGGTACTGTGACAGAATTACACAGATTCTTGGCTTGTCTAAGAGATCTGACTACCACATGGTTTCTCTCGTTCAGACCAATCTGGAAAGATTGCATCTTACCTGTTCTACGATGCCTGCTTTGTGGAGAGGAATGCGTGTTGGACGTTTGTCTTACACTTCCATCAGCACTGCCAACGGATGCTGTCGCATTACTGGGTCCGGTAACGGCTCACGTGTTGTGTTGTCCCCAACAGCTACCTATCCTGATGACATCATTCATTGAGATCTCACCGGCAAATCCAACTGGAGGTGAGATACGCGGATCGAAAGGCACACAGATACCATCTGATATGAACATTGTTAACTGACGGCGATGCTGCTCATCCGTGCACCATTGATCTACTTAATGAAGTAGTTCCACTTTCACCTACTGTGGTAGAGGATTTCTTTGCCAGCTTAGACGATTTGATGTTTTCTCCTGACACCGAGAATAGCTTTTGAAATCTCCACACAGCGTTCCATGAACTCTGAATTTGGCCTTCACTTTTCATAACAATCCTTCCAAAGCTTTGGAACTCTATTTTTCTACGGCTAATTTTGACTTTTTCCCAAAGAACTTGAAAATATAATAAAAAAATGTTTGGGCACAAAGTAATCTGCTTAAAGTAGGACTATTCTTAGAGAACAAGAAATTCATTTTTGAATACTTCCTAGAGACAATATTTGACCTTGTCCTCATAACCGCAACAGTATATTATTCTGCTATGGGATGGTATCGACTTTTTTTTCTGTTATTAAGAGCCGTGTCATTAAGGTACATTTCATTATTTATTTAGTTAGTATTAATGCTTTCATGCTTTATACTTCATTTGAAAACACTATTCTTAAAAGCGTATAGTCAAATGCTCATTTTCGTGTGCAAACCTTTTTCGAATGCATTTTTTGTATTTTGGGTGGGGATTGTAAACAGATGCTTTAGATATGTTTTAATGCTTATAATTTAGTAATGTTTAACATAATATAGTGGAGTGGGTGTTGTATACGAATTTAGGACTCTAGTGTAATTTTACCGATTCATGCCCATATATAGGTATAAATCACCCTGTCCTTATATAGGCATAGAAATCATAACCATATTTAGACTTAGCCTATGCAGTCCAAATACAGCATGGCTACTTCCTCTAGTTCCGAAAATCCACAATGATTTCTTGGAAAAACCCGGCCTTCAGCAGTCAGGGACTTCCCCTTGCTTGAATATTGATTTATCCAAGAACTCATGGAGATTTCAAAGAACTGAGTCTTTGATGACGTTATTATGTCCAACCTTACGTCAAACTAGGCACCTTCAAGGTATAAATATGCCCACACTTGCCCCGGCAAACACACGGTGGTTTGGAGCAGTTCGACTATCTACCTACATGACACAGCTCACCGAAGCAAGTGCCGAAGGAAGCCGACCCTCCAGCAGAAGCACTGAGAGAGACGCTTTCTTTTCTCTTTCCGAGAAATCCAGCTCCCGTGTTTCGAGGCTACCCTTGCGGGTTGTTTGAAAATCGAGTCCTGAGAGAGAGATACCAGAAGTCCTTCATTCTAAAACCAAGGTACGGAGCTGATTAGACCCTTAGAGAATTCTTGGATAAATTCTTGGCAAAAGAATACTGAAACTAAACTACACCTCACTTACTTCTTCCCTTGTACTAGACCTAGGTTAGGTACACCGGGGTAGGCGTATTTAAGAAGCACCAGTTGAGTACTTTTAAGTCTTTATTTATTAATGTATGTATTCTATGTATTTTATGGCTTAGAAACCATATCATGCTTTTACAGTATTATTTTATAATACTCTTCTTACTGTGCACATTGTACATTGCAACCAGTATTATGATTGTAGCAGTTCATTTCTCCTGCATGAGACATAAGACTGTTAAATAAATACTTTTTATTGAAAACGCCCATCTCTCTATTTCTCTGCACCTCTGGTGAAATGAAGCATGCACGATTGACTGAGTGAAATAACTATGTATTGTTTCCGTGACAAATTTTATTGCTTCCGTTACTTTGAAGTCTAGTTCTTCATAAAAGTTCAGTAGAAGCATAGGAACTTCTACGTTACTCATAAAGGTGTTCTTTCTGGAGTTTATGCTAGATAGTTAGTGGCATATAGGTTTGTTTACAGGGCACAAATTCTTGCAAAATGCCTGCAGGGAGTGATGCATTCTCACCGGTTGCAGTAAGAATCACTTCAATAGCTCATTATGCTTCTCTTTGTCGCAGTTGCCATGCATCAAGGAGACCCACCTTTTCACCATGCTCATGCATTTTGCTTTTGATGCGCGTCAAAGCCTTCTCTGCTGGCATTTTAAGAATTATGTTAATGCAACTGTTTTCTGTGCCAAGGAGTGTAGGAGGTACTGGGCTGGTGCATTGTGATACGTAGGTTGCAGATTTCAAGATCTAGCCACCTTTGATAATCTGCAGCTACTTTTCATGAAATGGTTGAGCCTCTTTTTAGTATGCCTCTTAATAGGTTTTACCTCCAGCCCACAATGTTTGTCTCCAGTTTACTGTTGGCCCATTAAGAACCAGGAACGTAGAAAGATAACTTTGAGTTTCTTTTTCTCTTTAGCATATTTCAGTTTCATGACATTCAGTTTCCAGGTTTGGGCTTTGGGGCATACCAATTGGAGATCTCATCTAAGGTAGGTGGGTGCATGATCCGAGATACTACTGATGTCACTCTCACAAGGGCAGACTTTAAGAAGGGCCCCTGATTTGAATATGAAGCTGTTGATCCTGGATTTAAAAACAAGCGCAGGGACAGGCAAGTACACTACTTTCCAGTTGGTTGTAAAAGATGCCAAAGATCTAGTAAAGCATGATCCATCATGATGTCTGTGAGGATGGCCCTATTATTGTCTCCTTGGCAGGGCCAGCTGCTGTTTTTTTTCCATGAAAGTTTAGAGAGCCAAGTTCTTTTGACACCCGTTGGGGCACAGATATAGCCAATGACATAAGGGTGTTTTCTTAATTTTTATCTTCTCAAAGGAATACATCCCTGTTTCATCTATCCACTTTTATGCGTGTATGCAGCAAACCTTTTTGGATGATATTGGCAACTACATTTGTCCTGTTGGGGACGGATCTTTCTCATGGATGGCCGGCTGCATCTTATTAACCATTTTAACTTCGCTGACTCAGTTCCCGAAAGGTGGGTTTCTTGTAGGAAGAATATATCTGGCTAGACACAGCTGGCACAGATAACAGCATTGGGGCAGGGCATGGCAGGGCGGGGGAAAGTGGACAAACAGCGGGATAGGGGAAGTAAAATAACAAATAAATAAAACCACTTACCTTGCGCTCACCACACCGCTGACTGGGCAATGCGACGAACGCAGGGTAAATGGTTCTATTTATCTTTTTATTTTACTTTTCCTATCCCGTCGCCTGTCCACTACTCTCAACCCCTGATCCACCCCTGCCCACCAACCCATCACTGTTACCTGTGCCACCCACACCTGTATCTTGCCTTTTACATTTTGATAAGTTAAGGATTTTCATCTTAATATAGTCGGTAAAACTATTTACATTAAGTAAACATGTGGATAATTCCTTATTGCTGTAGTATTGGTTTGAGTATGTCCCAGGAAATCAGGTGGGACATAGATTGTGGGTAAGTGTTATTATTATTAGAAAATCTAGATAGCGCTCAGCTACCCACACAGGGTTTTCAGGCACTTTAGCAATAGTTAGGGTCGAACTAGATCATGCTGACTCAAAACATCCAGGTCTTCAGCTGTTTTTGAAAAGTGGTCTGAGAAGTGCAACTTCTCAAGAGTTCAGGGTGGGCATTCCAAAGCTTGGGGCCGTGGCATGCAAAGGACCAGCTTCTCCTGCTTGTATGTTTGACTCTTGGAACAGTGCACAGGGAAAGGTCACTGGAACATAGAGGATGAGCCTAGTTTGGTCTCACCATTTCATGAAGTAATTAAGCCTTACCCCTGATCTTGCTCTGTGCACATAGTACAGGGCTTTGAATTTAATCTGTTTCTCCAGCTTGAGCTATTGAAGTTTGCGATGAAGAGAAGAGCTCAATGCATTTTTTGGGAGTCTGTAGAGCAACCTAGCCCCCAGGTTTTGGACGACTTGTAGCCATATCATGGAGGCTTTATCTGCCCCCAAATAGAGCACATTACAGTAGTCCAGTCTCGACAAGAGGAGTGTCTGGATGACTGTCCTTTGATCTGAGTATTGGAGTTTCCAGATGATTTTCTGCAACCATTTCAGGACGGTGAAGCAGGTATAAGCCACCTTCACTACCTGAGGTTTCATAGACAGCTTTTCATCCAGCAGAAAACAGAGGTTCTAACCTTGTGAGCCGGAACAGGAAGAGCACCCAAGGTTTCTGGCCAATGCTATGGACCCCCAAAGGGATGGGTTCTATCCTAGCACCTGTACATCAGTATTGCCTCTGTTAAGGTTACTTGATTTATTATTCATCTACCAGGCAGCCAGGCCCAAGCAGGGAGTCCAGGCCCTCAGGATTGGGGTATTGCACGGATGTCAGAGAAAAGATGACTTGTGTATCATCCATGTAGGAAAATAAAATGAGCCCACAGCTTTCAACCAGGTATGCCAGCGGGCGGACATAGATGTTAAATAGCTCCAGACAAAAGGCTGAACCTTGGGGAACCCCTGAGATGAGGGCATGCCATGTGAAAGAGGTGCTGACTGAGGAAATCTGGAAAGTTCAATCCTTTAAAAGGGATGCCATGCAGTTAAAGCCATTTCTTGGGAATCTCAGTTTGGTAAGTATCTCTAAAAGCATGGCGTGAGACACATCATTGAAGGCAGCACTGAGGAAATGTATAATCAGCACTGCCATCTTGCCTTCATCCAGGAGTTGTCTGAGGTGTTCTGTGACTGCTAGAAGGGGGGGATTCAGTGCTGTATTCCACTCTAAACCCTTACTGAGAGGGTAGTAAAGCATGATTGGGACGTCCAAGCCGTAGAGGCTCTGTTTTCTGATTTGAAAAATTATGCTACCTTTGATGCTGAAGATTTATATTTAGACTCTGCAAATTATGCTGATTTGTTTTGTTACCAACACTATGGCAATAATTTTCTTCACAAAGCAAACACATTTAGAAATGTGGTTAATTACACACAATGGGAACATTGTTCCGCTCCTGTTGAAGCCAGCTCCAAAACTCTTTTGAAAAAGTTTTCCTACTTTACTGATTCTAATAAATCAAATCCTGAAGCATTTGATTTCAAGATGACTGAGAAGTCCTCTTCCAAAGGTAGACTTACCCACACAAAATTGTTACATTCCAAGTACTTTCTTGACCAATTGGCTGTTGGAGGCTCTGAGCTGTGGAAAGATACTATTGATCTTAAATCTGTTTGGGTTTCTAAAAATTGGCAAGTGCAAGGCAC
Source organism: Lissotriton helveticus (assembly GCF_964261635.1). Classification (NCBI taxonomy): domain Eukaryota; kingdom Metazoa; phylum Chordata; class Amphibia; order Caudata; family Salamandridae; genus Lissotriton; species Lissotriton helveticus. The sequence continues at coordinate 1,706,730,395 of NC_136065.1, read as the reverse complement.
TGAGGCTTTGCATCGTGCATGTCTCATCCCGAACCATATGTTGTTTCTGAATATTTCACAAACCACCACCTTTGAATTGGCTACGTCTAAAAAATTAAATGCTCCTACTATTCCTCATTTGGGAGAATACCCTGAATGGAACAATTGCACCGGTAGGTCGCTTAGTGATTTACACACTCTGTTACTAAATTTGTCTTTTAACATTTCCAGTATGGATCCCAAAGGCTGGCTGTTATGGCAAAAAGTAAAGACTCATGGCAAAATCATTTTCTGGGTTTGGCCCCTGGCTATACACAGGTTAGGGTGGATTCCGGTTTTCAGAGTGACCATTCACGCACTACCTATTCTGTAGGCAAGCTATGTCAGAACTGTCTCAAACACTCCACTTTAGTGTCAGTTAAGCTTCATTTGTCTAAACTGACTGACGATGTTGATTTGAATGTCTTTGTGAAAGGTCCTGCAGCAGGAAGGTCCAAAAGGTGGATTTATGCAGTTTACAACGAAGTTTGGAAACTGTCCCAAGTTGAAGCTGCTTCTAGGTTAAGAGCTATTGATCAAGCTAATTTAGAAAAAGTGTTTGCAGTTGTGGATAATAGCATAAACACGCTTTCTTACCGTATTTACACATTAGATAATATTGTTTCTTCTGTAGTTGATATTGTTCAGGATGAAATCTCAGTTTTGTATCATGGTCAAAATCAATTGCCTTCTGGTATACAGTTTGCATGGACTTTACAAACGTTGAAGGCTGGGAAAGTGCCTTGAGACTACATGAACACTTCTTCGCTATTTTTGCCCCCTTTAATTTGACTGTTAAACAACAATGTATGTCAATGGAGAATGCTACATTTTCAGTATTGCACAGAGAAAAGTTAGAACCTTTACCATTTTCTGTGGCCGAAACCAATTCTGCAGTTTGGTTTATTCATGGGTTAATCACGCTACCTTTTCCCCTGTTTAAATTTGAAGCTTGCATGAAACATGATGCCATAGGCATGATGTTTTCTCTCTGCCCTTGGTCAGGAATCAATCAAATGGGAAGGAGGTGCAGAGTCCCTCCTACCAGCTGCATACATCCATAGCTACGGATGTATGCAGCTGTAGCTTTTGATTGATGCCTGATCTATTACCTGGATACGACTGGCCATTGCGCCACATGAACTCAGGCTAAGAATCCCAAGTCTGAAACCCAAACTGTCATCACTATTCACTTGTATTCCTGTCTTGAGAAAGACCCGCCGCGACCACCCACTGGGGCGCCAACAGGGTCGAAACGTCGACACATGTCATAGGTCCAGAACCACCAGGATCCCAATAGGAACACTAGGATTCCTTGGTTGAAAATTAGCATCTGACAATGAAACACTTGTATATATTTGTACATAGGAAATCGCTTTGCACTGTATATTTCTTCACTCATTGAGCACTTTTCACTCAAAGTCACCTTTTTACACTATTTCTGACAGTCTTAACATGCATTGTATAAAAAACAGCAATGGACCACACACCGCTAGCCCCTTCTCCGGGTCGCCCCTAAGCACTCTGGTATGTGCAGTGCCTGAAGTTCGAAGAATTACTGAACGTTTGTAAGTGGTTCACCTATGTAGGTGCAAGTAGATTCTTATTGTTCCCCCGATCTCTAGACCCGGGACATGGCCCGGGTTTCGGGATATCTTCCCTCATCAGTAGAGAAAGATAATAGGGGTGGAAGAGAAGGCCGCCTCGTAACCGTCACGGGCCTCGTTGCCCAGCACGCAGGTGCGTCGTCCAGAAGCTCGTCAGCTTGGGAGGCTCAAGGGAGCCCTTATGTAGAAAAAACAGCAATGGACCGCACACCGCTAGCCCCTCCTCCGGGTCGCCCCTAAGCACTCTGGTATGTGCAGTGCCTGAAGTTCGAAGAATTACTGAAAGTTTGTAAGTGGTTCACCTAAGTAGGTGCAAATAGATACTTGTTGTTCCCCCGATCTCTAGGCCCGGGACATGGCCCGGGTTTCGGGATATCTTCCCTCATCAGTAGAGAAAGTCAATAGGGGTGTGCGGTCCATTGCGATGGTTTTAACATGCATTGTATGTTATCTTTGAATGAAGTAATTCGGATATAAATTGAATGAATTATGTTAAAAATTACATAATACAAGCATTTGATTTCAAGATTTTGTAATTTAAGCATTCATTTCTCAAGTTAGGTGTGTATCAGAGATTATCTGTTCTTGATTGCATTTATCAGCAATAACAAAGTAATGTATCTTACCCAACAGAACCAATTTTTTCTTAACCATTAATTACCCAGGATCTGAGGGACACAGGGTTACCCCTTTTTCTTTATTAATACTCGTACTGAGGTACATGCTTACTCAATACAGATCTCCCCCTGCATTTTGGGGTGTTAATTCACACTATTTTCAATTCAACCACAGGCTTGGCACACTTTTTTAAAGTAGTAAGTTCTGGCCTTGTGACTTTATTCCAAACTATGGGGCTGATTATGATTGCTGATATTCCGCATCCTCCGGGCCGGCGGAAGCCACGACAGGCCAGAGGATGCGGAGTATCCGCTGCGGGCGGAAGAAATACCCCCCGTCCGATTATGATGGCGGGGGATATTTTTTATGTCCGCAGCTTTTCCGCCGCGGTCGCCTTCCGACAGCGGCGGAAAAGCTCTAACATGGCTGGCGGTGCCTATCAGACACCGCCAGGCATATTAGGATGTCCGCGTTTCTATGCCTTTCCACGGCGGCATTTGTGCCATGGAAAGGCATACGGTCTTTTGTCTGGCCCCCAGGGGTGAAGGGGGGGTGGGGGTTGCACATGGGGGGTACCTATGGTACCCCCCTGCCTTTGCGTGCACGAAGCAGCAGGCACTACGCAGTGCCTGCCGCTTCGTGCATGCAAAGGTCAACATGCAATTTTTAACATTGCGGTGGGTGCTGCTTGAAGCAGCATCCGCCGCAATGTTAAAGGTAGGGGATGTGACTGCCAGGGTGGCGGTCACATCCTAATTGCCATGGAGGGATCGCTGCTACCCATGCGGATGGTCCCTCTTCCTAGAGGATGGCGGACGTCCGCCATCCTAATAGGGCCCTAAATTTGGTGTGATACCGGCATTTTTTCATTCTATTTTTTCAAGCGTCTTTGGCGGTTTCCCGTTAATTCTCGCCTTGGCTGCCGGTGTACTGCTGTGAATTTGCACATTCTTTGCCCCAGGACAATCTGCCCCAGCTGCTCCAAATTCATAACCGGATGCTTGAATACTATGGATTTGTACTTTACATGCGTGCAGCCATTTTTCCACTGCCTGGATTGCATTATTGAGTGGGCTCTGGATTTGTGTCTTGCAATACGGTGTCTCCTAACATGGATTATGATCTACTAAGGAGTCCCTTAGTTGCTCATGAACTAGACTGTTCTGGTGTCAGGATGATGGCCTGCACAGCAGCGCATAGAGTCCTGGGCAATTGGAATATATGGTCTGCAGCCCATGATTTTTTTGGCACACAGTTATCTCGAAGAACGTCCGAGTTGTCCTCTGATGGTGCTAGAGGCTCCGACTGTTGAGAAACATGTGTGTTCTTTTCCATTACTGAATTGGATAGCTGAAATGTTCAGTGAAGATAACAACGACTTCCTATTGGAGGCAGTTACAACGTACTGTGCCTATACACTGTTAGATTGATTTCCGCCTTCATAGACAAGTACTGGACTCATGAATTTTACCTTCATTTTTTCTAAGCATTTATATGTGTTTTGACACTATATACCCCTGCTTTATTTGGTTACTAATTCGGAATTTCTTCCCTTTTATCCAGTTTGGAGAAATGTTGAACTTGGTTCTGTCTCATTCAAACTTGAACTCTGCGTTCTAATATTTGTCCCCACTTATTGTGCATTCGATCAAGGAAGGGTATAGTGAGGGCTGAGCTTGGTTGCGCACATTTCTATATTAGCACATGCTTAATAGAAGTTTAAACGCCATTTTACCTTTTGCTTCTTTTTGCACTCAACACTGCATATAGCTGTTGTTGTAAGTTAGGCTGCGTGAATTGCTTCACATGAGAAAGGCTTGTTTTCGGCATCCCTAGACTTACATCGCGACCCTAGTCTGCATAGTAAGTGCTAAAGCCTCTAAGGTTATCATAACAAGGAAGCAGTTATTCGGGCTGATAGGCTCCCGTTTTTAGAGATGACATACATGCAGCTGCGAGCCAACGGAGATTCTGGCGCCTTTAATATTGCACTGTAGGCATGATTTCAGGCACTTGAAAGAATACAGTTTTTCAAGAGAGACAGAGAGCTTTTGCAGATCCTGATGTCATTTACACCTGCTGATCTTCGAGGTCCCCACTCAAGCCTAAGAGACCTTCTATATTTTATAAAACGTGAATTCCCATAGAAGCCCAGGTTAACACAAGAACCTGGGCTTCTATGGCAATTCACAAGGGCATGTTATCAAGCCCATTATCGCCACTTTAGCGACAGTTTCCTGCAGATAAAAGCGGCGATAATATATCGCCCTTTCTTGATAATATGGCCCATAGTTCCTATCTAGAGAGGGTGTTACACTAGGTACTATAAGACCTGTTTTCACCATCACTTTAATATGATTTCTCCTTTTGTGCTTTATTGAATTGTAACAATGCTGATCATATTATTTCGAATCATATGCCTGCTTATGTTAGCAAAGACACTGCACCTTAGAGCATGTCATTAAAATAAATATTTTAACCTTACCCGTGTCTCTTTTTACTCCTGTTGTGGACTGGTATGAGAGTATAACAAAAGAGCGTTCTTGCTGCCCACCATTCGCGAGTATAACCTAAGTTGCATGTTCTGGGTTTTCTAATCATTGGTTCCTTTGCTATAGGACGAAGAGCTAATGTGACACTGATGCTAGCTGGTTAGGGTTTCTAGGTACTGAGGTGAGTTTTCTGGTCCATCACAATTCACTGAGGTCCTGGGTCTCTGTGCACAGTTCTGTGTAGGAGCAGAATCCCTGCTACAGAAGCAAATAGAACTTATGGGTTACTTGAGGTCATGCTGGATTGGGCTAATTAAAAATTTCTAGCTGACTGTAATGGAGGGCAGGCCGGTTACAGAACTCATGCAGGTCAAGCTGAAAAAGTGCCATGGATAGAGCAAGCATCAACATTGAAGACTCGATGCGTTGGTTCCGTTCTGCGCAGGTTACAAACGCTTTTTTGATAAACACCTTTACAAAGCAGGCACTGCATCGTTGTCGAGCTGCACTGTCCATCATCATCAAGTAGCACATTCTTACTGAGTGAAGTTATCGATTAGCTCCTGTGTCGGCAACAAAGGGCAATGCGTCGGTTCCAATCGGGTAAAAGTCTTCATTGCATTGATTTTGATGGTTCTGAATAGCAGAAGCACCTTTAAAGGACCCAGGACTGGAATTAAGGGACCCAGGACTGGATTGGCATCATTTGGCAGGACAGGACTCCCAGATGGCAGAGTCCAGGTGCTGTTGCAGAGTTGAAAAACATTTTTGATGGCCCTGAGACTTCGGAACAGGTGGCAAGCCAGCAAGTTCTTGGAGTCACTGGGTTCAAGTGAAATGGGTCCAGTCCTTATTCTCAGCAGACAGCAGGGCAGCACAGCAAAGCAGAAAAGCAGTTCTTCCAGAGAAGCAGTCAAGCAGAGTGTCAATCTTTGTAGCACTACAGTCTTTGCTCCTGGCAGAGTTATTCATAGGTACAGTTTCAAAGCAGTCCCTTGAAGTGCACAGGTCCCCTTATGTCCGAAGCTCTCTCTCCAGACTATCAGTAGGGTGCTTTCAGCCTCTTGTGTGGGTAGAGGCCTCTGCCTACTCAGGTTTAAGTGTCAGCTCCCCACTCTCTTCCTGCCCAGGAAGAGCTATCAGAATGCAGATAAATGCTGATGAGATATTTATCACCTCCACTCTTCCTGTGTTTGTGGCTGTCTAGAGGGAATGTACAAAGTGTAGCTGTCACCCACCCCAGACTTGCATTGGAGAAAGGCTGCAAGGTATAAAGAGCAGTAAGAGCAGAGAAATGTCTACTTTCTAAAAGTGGCACTTCTAAATCAGTAATCTTAAATTCAACGTTACCAGTAAACAAGATCTATTAGTACCATTCCAAAGATATGAAACATGATTTATCGTCTCCTTTCTAATCAGGAATTACAGCTTAACAGTTTTTTAAGGAAGTCTCAATGTTAGCCTAATAGAGGAGTAGGCCTCACAATAGTGAAAGGTGAATTTAGCTGTTTGTCACTACAAGGACATGTAAAACCTACCAGTGCTTGTCCTACCTTTTACTTACAAAGCACCTTTCCATAAACTGAGCACACAGGCTTTGCAATGGCAGGCCTGAGACAGGTGTTTCGTCACAATCAGTGCTGCATGCCTGGAAGTAGCATTTAGTTCACAGGCCCTGTGTATATGATAATCCACTTTACAAGGGACTTACAAGTAAATTAAATATGTCAATTGAGTATATAACATTGTCACCATGTTTAGAGAGAAGCATGTGCACTTTTGCACTAGAAAGCAGTGGTAATTGTGAGTAGTTGGCCTGGTATATGCTGTCCACTATTCTAGTGGGCACCTTGCACCAGTCCAAACGACCCCTTATTGATGGTAGGTTAAAGACAACCTTATAGAAAGCTATTCTAGTGGTAGCTGTGGAGAGCAGCCTTCAGGCTAAGCCTTGAAGGAATGTAAAGCAGCTTGTTTTGCCAGTCTATAATCTTGTGAATGAACAAATGAAAGGAGAACCACACCAGGTATATATATAAAATATATGTATGTATTCTAAACACACTCCTCTAGTCCATTTCTGAGGCCAGAGGCAAAAGTACATCAGTTAAACTTATTTAACACACAGTAAATTAGCACAGTATACGTTTAGCCCTAGGGCCCTCACAAACCATATACTAAGAAAGTGGTATAAGGACCACGAATGTCATAGATACAAGGCCTAGGGCCTGTAGAACTGCTGGGACCACCAGGACCCACCCAAGGTAGTGACACATGGGACCCATGGGGGATGCGTGCAGTGTCTAAACACAGACACATATCACTATTTACTTCTATGGGGAAAGTTGCCGCTGAAAAATTACAAAGGAAGGACACTTAGAAGAGGACTTGGAGCAAACCCCTTTAGAACTAGGCAGTTCTAGAGTCAATACCCAAGGGAGCACTGGAGTACTTGTGTTACCTCACCCAGGGAAGCCGGGTGCATAGGTGTCTTTTCGTGTCAGGTTTCTTCGTAATTTTCAATGGCGAGCTGCGAGAAAGTGCTGCAGGCGACCAAGTCAAAAGTGTCTGGATGGATTCAAGCCTGGATTGGAGTCAAGAAGAACCTGAAAGCAGTGGGAACAGAGACTGGGTCAATAGCCAGTGACCAGGAAGGCGAAGAGACAATGCCAACCGATCTCGGGTACTTTCAGATGAAGAAGGTGAAGCTTGAGTCTTCAGCCGTGAAGAGCAGGAGGTGTCAACAGCAACCAGGAGCTGGGTTTGAGCTGTCCTACAAAGGATGTCGAGTACTTCAGTAACGTATTCCGGATGGGACCCAACAAGCCTTGGCAACAGAAACCCATGCAAGAAAGCAGAGATTGGCTACGGTGCAGACCAGCAAGGTCTGAGGGACTCACCCTTTGGAGGGGAGTCAGGGCACTTCTGGAGCAACCAGGAAAGCCCAAGAATCAGAAGAGTTCCTGTCGTGGAGATCCACCAGTCAACAGACCAGGGATTGCAAAGGAGCCTCAAGCATAAATGCTAGAAGCAGGCCCACAATCTTTGGTGCAAATGATGCTCGGGGTTCGGACTACGTGTAGCCCAATGCACCACTTTGGGAAAGCTCAGGAAGTTGATGCACTTGCTATGTGCATGGTGTCCAGGAGTTCCGGTCCCACATCTCTCGTAATGGCTGCGGTTCTCAGCTTTGCTGAGATCTCATATCGGCCTCTGAGATGCCAGGAAGTATATGTCCTGTGTTGCAAATCCATCGGGATCCGACAGGATCCTTGGAAATGCAGACCGGCAAGATGTTTCTTTGGTGCCTGTTTGAACAGGGGAGACGCTCCTTGACCCCAAGAGAGATTCTTCCATCTTCTAGTCGAAATAGAATGTCGAAGGTCCAGGATATATGTTGCAGAGTTTTGTCCAACATAATCTAAAGTCCTAAGGACTGGGTTCCCATACTTATACTAAGTTTAGGGGTTGGACCTACTCTAGGAACCCACCTGTGGGTGGATCCAGGGAGGGGGCGGGTACACTGCTTTCCCTTTGTCCAGTTTTGCACCAGAGCAGGGGCTGAGTGCCCCTGCAACCGGTTTGAACTGGGATATGCAGAGGGACACCAAGTGTGCACCCAGCACTGTCTGAAAATCATTCACTGAATGCACCCACCCAGCCCCAATACACTAAAGCCTGTCTGGTTCTATTCTATTAAAATTATTTATAACGCGCACTATCACCATAGGTTTCTTGGCGCTCAATGACATAGAACAGTGACCTAAACAGGAGAGATTAGTCGAATGCAGCTTGGAAGAGCAGAGTTTTTAAAAATTTGCGGAAACAGTCGTATTTAGGACAAAGACGGAGAGAAGGAGGCAAAGAGTTCCAGGTAAAAGGGGCCAGAACCGAAAAGCTCAAGCCGCCGTGCTTTTTCCTTTTGTAGCGGGGGACATCAAGAAGATTTAGTGACGCTGAGCGGAGAGCTCTAGAGGGAATGTGACGGGACAAGGTTGAAGATATGAACAGGGGGGCTGCGTCCGAAAGTGCCTTAAAAGTGGTGCATGCCAGTTTAAAGGTGCAGCGTTTAGAGACAGGGAGCCAATGAAGAGTGCGAAGAAGGGGGGTGACGTGTTCGTGTTTGGGCTGGCGGAAAATCAGCCGGGCAGCCTGATTCTGCACCAGCTGGAGTCGGTGAAGGTGGCAAGCGGGGATTCCAGCGTACAGAATGTTGGCATAGTCAAGCCTGGAGGTTATGAGCGCGATGACCACTTGGATTAGGGCTTCCATTTTGTGATGCTGGGGCTCTTTTAAACTATTACTCGTCAGGTAAGTGTGTATATGTCTTCTCCCTCTAGAAGGGTGGAATTCTAAGAGAATATGGTCTGGCTGCATAACAGAACAGCTACAGAGAATAGATTCCGAAAGCTGCCGAGGAGTCCTGCTCATGCATGGACACCCTCTCACACAAAACCAAGCACTCTGCCTTCAGGATTGGTAAGACCCGTCATTGGAGTGACTTATAGGTTTATATCTGTCAGTGATTAAGGGTAGATGTAGATAGCCTATATCTTAATAAGGCGTGCATGCACCACCTTACCCAGACTGAAGTAGCAGGCCTGTGGTGCCATTTTGGAAGGCTTCCCAAGGGTGGCATAATACATGCTTTAGCTCCTGGTAGGCCATATACTAGGGACTCACAAGGGTAACCCAGTAACCAATCTGGAGTGTACCTAATGTACATGCAATCAATTTAGAGAGGAAGCAGCTAGGCTGGGGTCCTGATTATAAGGGCCCCAGCCAGACTAAAGTCAAGAAACAGTGAAAAACAGGCATAAAGTGGGGTTAACCTTAGTTAACTAATCCTACTCTCTTATACAACCTCCCCAAATGCAGGGACTTTAAACTAACCTTGACCAGTTGAGTCTTCATGTTCTAAGTGGAAATATCTGGAGAGTCCATCTGCATTGGCATTGTTACTCCCAGGTCTATGTTCCACTATATAGTCCATCCCCTGTAGGGAAATGGACTACCTTAAAAGTTTGGGGTTTTTACCCTTCCTCTGTTTTAGCCATAAGAGGGGCCAATGGTCAGTCCGTTCATTAATCCCGTTGGGACTCAATGTTTATAAATAGTATATCCAGTAGGTTTCGCGTTTCAGAAGGGTTTTTTTATTGTCTCTTTCTTCACTTCTTTCCACAACTTCCAAAACACACGCCTTGATTTGATTTATTTGGTGATTGTGTTCAATAAAGTGGGTTGCCACTGCTGATTTTAGAGCTTTCGTTCTAATGTTGCTTTTGTGCTCTGTGAGCCTCGGACAGACAGAACGCAAATTCAAAATAAGGTTCACAGAGCACAAAAGCAACATTAGAACGAAAGCTCTAAAATCAGCAGTGGCAACCCACTTTATTGAACACAATCACCAAATAAATCAAATCAAGGCCCAACGGAATTAATGAACGGACGGAATTCAGTTGCTACTTATGACCACATCATACTGTGTATGAATATCTAAATTGTGCTGTGATATCATTTTAAGATGAATCCCGATTATGTTACGAACCATTCATTATTTTTTAGATTGCTCCCTATTTTGTATTTCACACTATGTTATCACCAAGCTTAGGTATTTTTTACACTTGTACGTTTAGAATGCTTTATTTACATCCCGATCGTGAACAATTTCATTCTCGGCACCCGGCTCCTTTAATAGATCACGCGCGTAATTCACTTTTTAAACACACCCCCTAAGCGTCACCCGCAAACTTTCTTGAACCGAAGGAGAAACACACCGCAGCGCCATAAGACGTTACGAAAGACTTATTTGGTAAGCAGCCGAAGCGGAGCGCAGCAACTTATTTAAACTAGCGCGTAATTCCTCACAAAGCTGTGACATAAATTATAATCAATAAGACAACCCGTGAACTTTAATTACCATCATGAAGAACACTAGATAACGTTTTTCAAACGATACATTGTGACATATTATATGGAGGGCAACGTTAGGAGTTGTGTAAACAATGAGCAACTAAATGTTGGTGATTGCATATTTAATTTGACATTTTTTCATTTAACCCGTTGATGTTATACCATACTAAGTTGATAGTTATATCATGATAATTATTGAGTGTTGCACAAAACAGTGACAGTCACATGCTTTGTTTCACAGACTTCCCCGATGAAGGCCAGTAGGCCAAAATGCATTGGAAGACATGATTTTGTTGGATATATGAAAACATAATAAGTTGAATATTTATGATACTCGATGGATAATCATGAATGCAATCAAGTAATTGCATTGAACTGATGCTATAAGTATGAATAAAATACTTGCGAAAACAAGAAGCATACTAAAAACCTTTGTTTGAAAACTTTATTGACTAAGAATCAGCTGGTTTTTCCAGCACCTATCCACCAGTGCCAGAGGAGACACTTACACAGTTTGTGTCAGTGCGGTCTAAAGTCTCTTGAATTTAAACATCGTTTAGAGCATGGATGGCATTGGATTGGGGTGATTTTTGTGTGTATTTTGATTGTGTGGGTGTTGTTGGGGCCTGGTCCAGGGCCTAGCCATGTGGGTGTGGGGGGGGGGCATATTGAGGCCAGGCAGTTTTTGCCATAGGCCGGCAAGCCTGCGGGCCAGTAGGCCTACAGATATGAATGGGTGCATGAAACAACTCTCTCTGTGTGTTCTCTCTTCTATTAATTTAAACATCCATTTTTGATTAGAATTGCAATTTTTATTTTGGGTCTTTCCGTTTTTGGGTATGATGTGTTAATAATAATAAATGCCTAGTTGCAATAGTATTAATTGAAGCACGACATATGCAACATTTATTTAACTGATGTTCCTATGGCTTCTTTGCTTTTAGGTGCACAAAGACTGAGAACCAGGAATCATCCTCATCATAATCACTTGTAGTGCCATGAAGAAGTCCTGCTGCGGTGTGTGCACAATGTCACGTGACGTCACGTGTGGCCACAGACAACTCTGCAACTCATGCAACTGTGTCCTGCTGTTCTGACATCTGAAGAAGATGGGCCCAAAAAAAAGTGGCCGTAGCTCCTCTACCAAGAAAGTTGCCAGTGCAAGTAAAAAGGAGCAGAAGAAGCAAGGGGTCCAACTTACCAAGGAGACTGGTGGGCCGACCACCACATTTTTGTGGGAAAAAAAACCTACGCCTGCAGCAGCGGTGTCCGCCGGGGACCAAGCTGGGAGCAGCACCTCCGCTTCATTGGTCTCAGTGCCACTACGTCAAGTTAGGGCCAAGCCCATGAGTGCCGCAGAGGCAGCCACTTTAATCACTCTTTCACCATCGACCAGTGATGTTGGCGTTGACTCATCGCAAAGTAGCATCCAATCAACGCAGGGTGTAACTCATCTGCCGCAATGACAACCACAGGTGCAACAAGGAGAGATGCAAGGAGAGGCGCAAGGAGAGGCACAAGGAGAGGCGCAAGGAGACGCGCAAGTAGAGGCGCAAGGAGAGGCGCAAGGAGAGGTGCAAGGAGAGGCGCAAGGAGAGGCGCAAGGAGAGGCACAAGGAGAGGCACAACTGCCCACAATACTTGTTCCTCCAGAAGTAGCGGCACATCAGGAAATCGAGATTCATGCGGAGGTATCAGCCGAGCAAGCCACTCCTGATGATCCATTGTCTTCCAGATCCCCAGCAAGGAAAAGGTCAAGGAGGGCTACTACAACTACTTCTTCAAGCCCCCCTCCTTCTGATGATCTAGATCTTGATTGGCACCCACCAATTCAGTCTGAGAGGGAGGCACGCCATGAGCCGACTAAGCTAGGTAAAAGGAAGGTTCCTGCAAAGCTTTCAGTTATGGGTGATGACAAAGAAGAAGTAGAAGTGGTGTATTCTGCTGCTGATGAAGAGTCTGACGATGACGACCAGTCATCACAGTCGTCATTCCAGCCCCAGAGGGCATGCAGCAGACAGACATTTTTACCCTATACCGAAATGCTGCGCAGGATGTGGGCAGCGTGGCACTGGTACCACCACCAACACAGGTAACTACTACACCAACACGACCTACAGCTTCCATATTTTCTCTTCAGAAGGGCCGGCAGGGACCTCCATCCAGCTCGACCTCCATTACCTCAAATAATGGTGCTGTAAGTGCACAAGAGAGTCAAATTCTGCCACGCCCATCCTCCACTTCATCTGGCATTGAAAGGGGCACCTCCACTACCACCACCACAAATCTCAACTCCCCAGTTTGGAACTTCTTTAGTGTTAGCAAAAAGGCGGAAAACCAAGTTATTTGTTCGATTTGTAAACAAGTAGTTAGTCGGGGTAAGCTTAGTACCAACTATGGTACCGGAGGCCCAGAGGTCATCTCCAAAAACACCACAGCATCCTGTGGGAGGCGCACCTAAGTAACATCCGGAAAGCCAAAACTAGTAGAAAACCGAATGTAGACATTGATATTGCATCTGATGACGAGGAGCTGATTGTGCAGGGGGGAGGTGAAGAAGCGAGAGACATTTTTTCTGGTACACACAGTACCCATGGCAGCAGCACTGCAGTGGTAGTGCCCACACCCTCTGTCCCAGGAACATCTAGGTGGCACAGTAAGAGTCTGGTAGAGACACCAATACGAAAAAGTACATCAATGAGCCTAACTGGGTTGAAGAAGTCTGGATCATCATCACATATGAAAACGGTCCAGACCACTATTAAAAGCATGTTTTGGTCAGAGGCGCCATTGGAACGCAATCACCCAACGGCACGTCTGTATAATGCAATGCTGGCTAAAATGTAAGTGCTGGACCTTCTCCCTTTTTCTTTTGTGGAAGGGGTGGGTTTTTGAGAATTTGTGCAACAGTCTGCCCTAAATGGAAGGTTCCTAGCCGGTTCTATTTTGCCAGAGTTGCCGTTCCAGCACTACATCAAGATGTGCTGGACGTGATTGGGGCAGCTTTGCAGAAGAGTGCTGTTCACATTATCCACCTGACAACAGACATGTGGACCAGTTGCCAAGCCGTTGATTACATGTGCATCACTGCATACTGCGTCTCTTTTGCGGGGTTTAGGGAGAAGATAGCAGCAGCTGTTGACAGTGTCACAATTTTTCAAGCTACTCGGAAACATGCAACAGTAGCCATGTTTGCCATGGAGAAATCTCATACTGCAGTAAACATTTTGGAGGAGTTTAACAGTAAGGTACTTGAATGGCTGCAGCCAAGAAAGCGCATGATTGGTTATGTTTCCACAGATAATGGCAGTAATATAGTTAAGGCCATGGCTGATGGTGGATATTTCAGAGTGCCGTGTTTGGCGCAAGGCATTACCATTATTGTTCTAGCTTTCTTGACAAAAGAAAACACAGTCAGCAAGTTACTGACCACCTGCCGAAGAATCTGCACACATTTCAGCCATTCTTTTAAGGCTCGGAAGCAGCTGAGGATCATTGAACATGACCGTAGAGTGCTAGTCAGAGGACTCATCCAGGAGGTGGCAACACTTTGGAACTCAACCTTCTACATGCTTGAGCGTCTGTTTGAGCAGTACTTGGTAATCAATGAGTATGTCTTTCACGCACGGGGTGCTTCAATGAAAGACATGAGGCTAGAGGTGGAGGAATGTGACATGGTTAAAAGCCTGTGTTGTGATCAAAAAGAGAGAGGAGAACTAGAGAGACTAGTCCGTTTCCCCAGTTTATATGTTAGCAGTCAATGAGAACTAGCTCTGGTTTAAATTGTTTGTATGTCTGGGGTGGAGTAAAACCATTAGGTTTTATGAAGGCCCTCACCCACCAACCTAGTTGGTGGCATGCTTCATCATCGGGCCCCACCCGAGGTACCTCAGGTGTGCTTCGATGCCAGATTACTGCGGAGCGGGTTTTTTGGTTTGTGAGGGTGCTGTGAGTGTGCTCTGAGTGAGGTTTAAAATACTGTCCTGGGTGTCCCAAAGACTGTTTTAATGGTGGGCCCCAGGCAGTCAATAAAAACAAAGGCTTTCGGAAATGCACGGTAGGCGTATGGCCTCCGACGTCCTGTGCGGTCAATTAGTTTCAGCCAGGCCTTTTCTTCTACTGGCTTTCGTCAGGACCTTACATGTGTAGGGTGTTACAGGGGTTTGTATGAGTTTGTCAGTGCCCTGTGTGTAAAGCACACGCTACGGTGCTTATATGTGCAAAAGGTGTTTCCTCTCGAGTTGTGCACCTGATTTTAGCGAACAACTCAGCATGGAGCTCAGCCGGGGGCCAGGACCATGTGCATTTGCGCGATGTCGCTGGGCCCGCAATGAACCTGTTGTCTGGGCTGAGGCTCCGTGAGCTATCCCATTGTTGCGCATGCTAGAGCACCAACTGAAGGCGGTGTCTTCAATGTTCCGAGTTGATGCTGAAAAATAATACGCATATCAGTTGGTGGAGAACTTATTAAGCTGCCTAGTTGACAATGCAAGGCTTAAAGCAATACATTCAGAACAACATTACATTTGTGCCACTATTCTGGATCCATGGTAAAAAAAGGCACTGGCCAGAAATACATTCATTCCTTTTTCTGAAGCAGATGTCTCCAAGTACAAACATTGGCTAGCTCTGTCAGCCACTAGTTAAAAAAAGAGCGGCAGGAAATTGAAGGAACCACCACAAGTACTACTGAAGCAGCAGGCCATCCAGCGCCAAAGTCTACTTCTATGGCCGAAGGAAGTCACTTTCCCTCAGAGCCGTTACCGACACCAGCAACCGTATCATCATCACCTGCACCAGGCCCAGCAATAATATTGTCGAAAGCGGATTGGATAACTCATCAAGGGTTTGCTTGTTCCAGTGTTGATGCAAAGGCAGCAGATGGTACGCAAAGTAGAGCACCCCGGGAGGACCTTCAGTGGAAGGTGCAGGCCTATCTGGATGACCCAACAGAGGTCTTCTTTGATCAGAACCCATTGGTGTATTGGTATGGGAAAAGGCCTCAATGGCCACTGATCACCAAGCTGGCTATAAATTATTTGGCTTGCCCACTCGCAAGTGTGTCTTCTGAACGTGTTTTCAGTGCTGCTGGTGCCATTGTAACATCAAAAAGGACCCGCCTCTTGCCCCAAAATGTGGAGAGGTTAACAATGATCAAGATGAATCAGCACTTCATACCACCAGATTACAAAATGCGTGAATCCACGCAGGAAGAAGAGGACACCGACTTAGGTGATGGAAGTTCTTCTCTGTTAGCTGACCTACTCCCGTTTCAATTCACAGAGTTTGAGGACGAGCTCTACTTCCCTGACACCTAGGCTTGAAATATTTACACTTTTTCTTTTCGTCCTTATTCACTTTTATTTCTGTGTGTCTTTCTTTGTTTTGCAACTTTTAGCACAAAAAACTCTAATCACAACAAATCCATCAGCAGCACTGTCTTCGTCTTATTTCCATATTGACGGTGCCGCAGTCTGCATTCCTGAAGTTCACGAGTCCACAACTCAGTCATGCTCCTCTATCCTCCTCTTCCATACTCCCCCTATCCATTTCCCTCAAGGCAGATGGCCGGATTATACAGGATCAAGAAACTGTCGCTTTGTAGACGAGTCCCCTCAAAAGAAGTGGGACTGGAATGACTGACTATGCTGACTGTTACTTCTGAAATTGACACATGAGGCTGCCCTGTGGCCCTTCACTTAAGAATAAGATGCTGACAAACAGTGGAACAGGTAATGAATGATGAGATGGCATGCAGTGGACAACACTCGCTGTCTGGCTCTGATGAAAGCAATTGCTGTTTGTTTGTTATGCATGAAATGAATCCTATGTGTTCTGTTATTATTTAATCTTTTACAAACTAAATGTAACTCAAGTCTACTCTGTTTACCTTGTTTAATGCAAATTGTACTTCTACTGCAGGGGCCACTACGTTGCATTTTTTAATATGGAAAATGTCCTTGGACTCACTGTGTGTAGACTGTGACTGCATGAACAACATTGAGTTGCCA
The DNA here is from genome assembly GCF_964261635.1 of Lissotriton helveticus. NCBI lineage: Eukaryota > Metazoa > Chordata > Amphibia > Caudata > Salamandridae > Lissotriton > Lissotriton helveticus. The sequence continues at coordinate 1,706,713,736 of NC_136065.1, read as the reverse complement.
ACACCATGATGATGACCAAAGTTACATAATATCTTTACAGTCACTCACTGGGATGGATGGATCATCATCGTCGATATACGGAAGAACTATGGCCATTTCGTGAGTGGCAAACCGGTAAACAAGTCAACAACAACCACAGCAGAACTACATGTCTGTCTAATCGTGGTATGGAGTGGTCGAGTCAGTGTAGTGTTATGCCAGAGTCCAGACAGCGGTTCATGTAAAATTGCGGCTATGTGGCTTGCTGTATAAAATTAGATCTGCTTTGTATGTCTGTGTCAAAGAGGTATGCTACATGGAGGTTGGTTCACTCAGTGGTGCCTGCCTTGACCGTCTGCATGGCCCTGGCCTGCTGTGTGCTAATTATTGTCCTGGAAACAGAGACTCAGAGTAGGCACTTTAGAAATTATGTATGTATGTAACACTGTCGCCTCTGAAAGTGAAAGTGTTATTTTTGCACTACACACCGTACCTTATATTTTTCCTCCGGGGTGTTTTAATATCTCTTTCTGTTTTTCCATTGACAATTACAGGCCGGCACTTACCCTGTGCGATGGGAAAAACATTAAGTCAGGCTTACCATAGCAATCGCAACTCCGCATCCTCCAGGCAGGCAGTGGACAGTGTGGTCACCAAGATTGATCGACAGAGCTCCCGATGGAATGGAGAAGTACCCCGAATAAGAGGAATTCCTGGATGCATGCAACTTCCCAATTTGACCAGAACAACTACAACATACAGTTACAGTATCCACTTCACTTATCCTTATCTTTTAAATAATGGTATTGTTGTGTACTTCTATGAGTGTTTGCCCTCTGCTTCAAATTCATCCATTCAGCTATTTGATACGTTTCTTTGCTATTTTTCAAACTAATGTAATGTACTACTAAGTGTTTATTCTCCCTGAGGGCAGATAGGCAAGTGAAATTGCGTAATTACTGCAGCCCTGTATTGTCTAATTGTTTAGTACTAGTTAGTAATTTGTAGTACTACATTTCATTAACCTAACCATCCATTTAGCAAACAACTTCATGCATGCACTTCCTTTATGTCCCTTAAAAGATTTATGGATATATTCGTATCCAAAGATATTTTTTTCTTCATTTGTTGTTTGTCCATGCCGTTTTTTTATCTCTCCAAAAAACTTTCCCAAAAACCCCCATTCCCATCCATTTTTCAAACCCTAAACCTCTTCCCCCGGGATGTGTGGTTTTCATTGAGGTGTGATTAAATGACACCAATAATTCCACACGCTTGCTGGGGAGGATAAGGTCAAAAGCAGCAGAAAATCCATTTCAAGGGAGGTCAAGGAATCCGAGGATATATTCTTATTCTGCTTGACATACACCCATGAGCATTTGAAAATAAATTCAGAATTTCATGTCCGCCATCAAGTGGATTCATCATCAACAACATCCTCCTACACGTGACGAAAGCTTACGCTGCTGTGTCCTTCAGTACTATTTCTTGTAGTAGCCATAATCCACGCAACTAGTAGCTAACTTTTGATTGAATACTTTAGCATTGCTTAGGCTACAATTTATGGCACTGTTCTTGTGTACTGTACTATCGTATTGTTCTAATGCTCCTCTCAGGTCACTCAATGTATCATTTCCTTTTTTTTCATATGCTGCTACTGCCAGTGTGTACCACTACTACTACCACCACAACTATGCCATTTTATCCGTCCAGCATTCCATAGCCAACCTTAATCGCCATTTGCCTTGCAGCCAGCCCTGTGCCTAGCCCTATTCTCAAACACGAATCACAGGTAAGATAAGCATTTTGGGGGAGGAAGAATAATGGAGTAGGGGGAGAGGAGAGACTGACGGTAGTACTAGTAAAATAGTAGGACAATTGAATTCACTAACTCTGTCACTGGCACTTTTGTACAAATTTGGGCAATTACTTAGACAATTTGAATAAACCAGCCAGTTAAGTTTCAGGAAAACAAACGTACAGTTAACCCTCCCCTGCCTCCCCCACAAAACAGTAAAAACGTGTATGCTATGTTTACGTGGAAAATAAATAATTATTTCGACCCTAACAAAAATAAACTATCCACAAGACCCGATCCACAGCCTCCCTAAGCCCAACCAATGTCCATGAAATGTCCCCAAAAGTCCAAAAACCCCAATGCCCAATTCCCACCCCCCAAAAGTTTTCCAAAAAGGGGCAAGGGACAGTCTCTACTTTGGCCGGCAGTGTCCTGTGGCCAGGTAGTCACGCAGCTCTCTCCGGAGGGCCTTGAGCAGGACTTTCTGCCTCTCCACCTCCGGCTCAAGATAGGCCAAGTGCAGGATTAGGCGGTGCACACGCGCCTTGCAGGTACTGTGGGGAGCAGCTGTTGTTTTCGCTGCTCGGCGGCGGCGGGTGGCTGCCGGACCATGGCGCCGTACCGCTGGAGGATTGCGCTGGCTGTATGACCCAGGGGCAGTGGAGGAGGATGCAGGTGTTGTTGTTGACTGAGAGTCATCCTCCTCCTCCTGAGCCACCAGCCGCCGATATTCGGCAACAATTGCATTCAGCTTCCGTCGCCTGGCCCGGATAGCCAACTCCTTCCTTGATAGTTTAGAAGGAGTATCTATATGAAGAAAGAAAAAAATACTGTAACCAATACTCTTTAAGATTAACACAAAATAATTCAACAGAAAGTTGTGTCACAGTAGCACTAGCAACTTGCAAGTACAGTACATAACATTTGTGGCATGTATCTATCTAACCTCCCACTTTGTCGGCCTCTGCTCTAACATTAGTGGGAGTTTCAGGAATTCTACTAGCACTATGGACTCACTACATGAGACTCAGAGAGTACACCAGTCTTCTTCTTCTTTCTTGTTTAGCGAAATTAGTACGTAAACTTGTGGAAGCCAGCATAATGGCAGCGCACTCAGCTTGCACCAAGAAAAACAGACGCAAGCCATGATGACGCAGACTCACGTTACTGTTACCAGTACATGCAGGTGGGGAAGCTCTTACTTTTCTATTGTGGGTGGCACTGGCCATACTCTGTTACAAGTTACAACAAGGGCTACTGCTCAATTAGTTAACTTTCACCCTGCCCTGCCCCTGACGACTACAAAAGGAAAATGAAGAAGATAATATGATCATCTATCCCTTCACATGATATTTTCTAATGTAAGGGATGACTTTAGGTGCTTTGTTTTTATTGATTGAGTGAACACCGATAGGCGCACATGAATGACAGAGTTGAAACAAAATTAAGAACATAGGTAGTGACTGAGTGGTCCCCGTAATTGCCGGAGGAAGGCACTTGTGACTTGACTTGATAATGTGAACTATACAATATAGATACCCAATATATGCTGTACTTGCAAACTACTTTTAGTCAAGGGAGTATTCTGAAAAATTACAACTTCTACTTCCCTCGGCTTTGCTACTTTGGCACGGACGTGCGGTGTTACATGCTCTTCAAACTAACACTCTTCATCCAGTGACCGTCTACTCTGTCTACTCTACATACACCTATGCTATTTATGAGGAAGATACCATCCAGGCATCCATCCATTCAAAGTAAATGTCAATCATTCTTCTTTATGTCTCAACTGGACAAACCTTACTTTTTCTCACCGGAAGACCCCTTATTTTGTAAACTGCCACCCATGCATCCGTGCTTGACTTGCATTTGAATTTGACCCAAAGGATATATTGCTCACACATACAGTTTCTGTTTCACCCACCCAGGCAGTCCTCTTTTATTTCTCCTTCAACCCATCCTTGCTTCAACCGCCATGCATCAGATTCCTACCAGCCACCTCTGTCTGCATTCAAAAACACGTATCATTCTTTGCCAGTCATTAATTTAACTCGCTCGTCCTGCCTTACACCCTTCTTTCCCTTTTTGTTCATCCCATCCATCAAGTTCATCTCTGATCTGACTTGGCTTCTTGATAAAACTTTCACAGCTGAGTTAAAGTCAAATTTAGAGGAGGCCATTGGTTACTCGTCAACTCCCGCCGCTAATGCTAATGCTAATGCGAAGTCAAAGGTGACTGTCTTCTACCTGGTAGACAAAAACTTAGTTCTAAATTTGTAAGTCTTCTTAACAGTAAAGTGTACTTGTACTGTACACCATATACACCCCTGCAGCGAGCCTGCTCTGCAATCTCAATAAGTAAGGAATATAACAGCTTACTACTGCCCGCCACTACCGAGGCATCCCCACAGCAGTTCCTGCTGGCACTGGCGACACAGCATCTGCCCCTGGAGTGACCACATCCGCGCTGGCCCCAGCACTGGTGGTGGGCTGTGCCGATGGTGTTCCGCCTAGAAAATACATTTCATATTTTTAGATGCCATATACACCACTCCCTATTTGGTCTAGGAATGAAAAAAATGTTACTACATAAAGAAATTTCATTATTTGTGACTCTCTAGTCTAAATTAAAAATTCCCCTTTCGGAAGGGGAGGGTGTTTTCATTTATGCTTACCATAACATACTACACTTTTTGGCACAACTGATGAATGCTTGCTTTTTAACATGCACCATTTTTCTCATAACAGACAGAAGCTTCCCTTCTACGTACAAGAGAAATATGTTACTCATCATCATCACAACCAGTACTTTAAGTTCCAACCAGGTGAGGCGTCTCCCACAATTAATGTGTAAAATCAGCCACTGTTCAGTATTCAAGAGTTCACTGTTTCTCTTCTATGAAGTTGATTTTAGTAAATGTTTTTATATAATGCACAATTGAAAATTAATATACAGATTACACACAGAGCTAGTTGTTTTACTTTTAATAAAGCTTTAAAACTTACATAGGCTCTGTGGTTTTTGGTCTGAGTGAGTGAGCGAAAGGGTTTGCAATTTGCAAGCATGATTCCGTGACTCTGAGAGGTCGGGACTCTAACTCCGTAGTCTTATGTTCTGGGTTGTATAATCATTGGGGATCATCGCTGCATTCGGGAGCTAAATAATGACTCTGACACACTAGCTAGTTGGTAAGGAGATTGGGGGTTCAACTTCTGTTATGACTGAGGTATGTGGAAAGTCTAATTGGGCCTGTTATCACCAATGCCCTATTTCTTGTCCACACATTCTGTATGTGCAGAATAGTCCCTGCAACAGTAGTAGTATGTCCTCCTATCCAATCAAAAAGTAAACTAGTATCTTATTCTTGGTGGCCATTGACATTTTATTTTTGGGAATTGTCAAAGCATAAACATTAAGAAGACTTCAATATACATTATGGACAACCCAGAGGACTGCACTCAGTGCCTAGAGCTACTGCTGAATAGGAGTTTTGTTTAACACCTTTTGCCAACTGTGCAAGCTTAGCTAGCTACACAGACAGACTAATAATAATAAATAGTAGTAGCACAGAGAGTCATAGTAGAGGCAGGATAAGAATTTAGAAACAGTCTACAAGAAGATCAAAGACGATTTAGGAAAAAATAGAATTATGATGAACGTTTGGAATAAATAGGTGCTGTAAAAGTTAGGGAAGTATAATTATTAATATTAACAGGAAAACTTACTGGGGCCAGCAGAAGAGCCCTCGGCGGACCAATCCTGGCCTTCCTGCGCCGCCGGCGTTGCCACAGCCACCGCCACTACCACCGCCACCGCCACCTCTGTCCTCTTTCCCCTGGGAGGAGCTGATGTACATGAAAGAAAGACACAAACATGGATGATTGTTGTTAAGGAAATCAAACATTTAAAAAAAACAATAACAAATTATTTTGGGGAAATAAAAAACAATTGCACTAAATTTATCGACCTATCTAATGTGGTCTACTAGGATATTAGCATTGCTGGATTCACGGACCGTCTACTTGGAAAGTTATGTAACTCACTAAACCAACTACAAAAAGGTTCTACTAGGACTGGCAGTACTCAGCAGCACGCGAAGTGACAGACACAGTTCGTCATGATTGCAGACCACTAAAAATGTCCTACTAAATAACAAGTCATAATATACTCAACCTATCAATCCTTCACCACTATCTCTTCTTAGTGGCAGGAGTACAAAGGATGGACTGGACTTGCGTCTCTAGTCTCTCCAGCATTAAGCAGTTCTGTAAAGTACACTCATACATAATCACTCTGGCCAAATGAGCACAAAATGTAAAACAAGTAAGCAAAGTAGCACCGCCACTGACTGAGCAGGCAAGCACCTGCAATCATAGAAGCTTTTGAAACATAATTTACCTGCAATGTAATCGGCAGCATTCTTGCTCTTCGGAAAAAACATATATTTGCAATATACCACAGAGCAGAAGAAAACAAAGTAGTTATTAAATGGCTACTATTACTCACCAAGCCCAGGGATCTCGACGTCAAGCAGGTCGAGCAGGTCTTGTTCCCGGTCCAGTAAATTGGACCACCGGTGTGTCACCTGGTTGTGGGTGCGCCGGACGCCTGACTCCCAATACATGGCCCGGCAAACCTTACTCCATAGGTGGCGACGCTCCCGGAGGCCGTACCCGGTACCGGACCTGCCGCCTGCTGCAGGTCTTCGGGAGGTAGAGCTGCACAAAGAAGGCCAGTGCGGCCACCTCCACCGCGCTGAAGATCTCCCTGGGACTTACAGACTGCCCCCTTAAACGCCCGCAAAGCAGCCGGCTGCGGGGTGCGGGACTTTTCCCCTTGGACTTGCCGGCTCCCTTTGCCATGGTCCTGGGTTAAAGAAAGGAAAAATAGGCTAAAAAAAAATTCGTTATTAAAGTAACAAAAAGTAGAAAAAACCACAAAATATAGATGTACAAATATAAAGAGATAGATAATGAGTAAAAAAGATTTAAAAAAAGTTCAAACAAACAAAGGATTACAAAGATTGAAGCAGGATAGAAAAAGCCTGCCCAGAACCATAGCAATGAATGAAAAACAAGATGGCGTGCCCATTGCAACTACGTGGTTAAGTTTGCACGATATTTTCCCCGCGAGCACGCAAAAACTGACGCAAACACGCATTTGCGCCCCGGAACAGGAAATGCACAACGCGAGCATGCAACTAGCGCCCGGAAATGGAAATACGCAACGCGAACAGTGAAAACAAGATGGCCACGCCCATTTACGACCGCATGGGTAACTTCGCGATAGCGGCGGGAAGAAAAAAAACGCAACTCTCATAAATAAAAAAATCCGCAATCTCACGAAAGTTCACGAATTTTGCGAACCGCGAGTACGCTTTCGCGCGATTCGCCCATATTTACTCCCAACCCACTGCCTACCCTTTCAGGCTCTGAAGCCTTCTTCAGGTCATCTAACAGCAATACCTCTCTGAGGCGTTGGGTGTTGGCACCTTTGCCAGTCTTCAGTTGTCAAAGTGTACACAGAGCTCTTAACTCAGAGTTGCAAAGTTGAAGGACAATTTTGATGGCCCTGAGACTTCGGAACAGTTGCCAAGCCAGCAAGCCCTTGGAGTCCCTGGGTTCAAGTGAGATTGGTCCAGTCCTTGTTCTCAGCAGGACAGGGATCAGCAGACAGCAGGGAAGCACAGCAAATCAGAAAAGCAGTTCTTCCAGAGAAGCAGTCAAGCAGAGTGTCACTCTTGGTAGCACTACAGCCTTTGCTCCTGGCAGAGTTGTTTCATAGGTCCAGTTTCAAAGCAGGCCCTGGAACTGCACAGGTCCCCTTTTCTTTGAAGCCCTCTCTCCAGACTATCAGCCCCTTGTGTGGGTAAGAGGCCCCTGCCTACTCACCTGTAAGTGTCAGCTCCCCACTCTCTTCCTGCCCAGGAAGAGCTATCAGAATGCAGATAAATGCTGATGAGATATTTGTCACACACACTCTTCCTGTGTTTGTGGCTGTCTAGAGGGAATGCACAAAGTATAGCTCTCACCCACCCCAGACTTGCATTGGATACAGGCTTCATGGTACAAAGAGGAGTAAGAGCAGAGAAATGTCCACTTTCTAAAAGTGGCACTTCTAAAACAGTAATCTTAAATCCAACTTTACCAGTAAACAGGATGCATTAGTACCATTCCAAAGATATGAAACATGATGCAGCATCTCCTTTCTAATCAGGAATTAGAGCTTAAAAGTGTTTTAAGGAAGTTCCAATGTTAGCCTATGAGAGGAATTGGCCTCACGATAGTGAAAGGTGAATTTAGCTGTTTGTCACTACTAGGACATGTAAAACCTACCAGTGCATGTCCTAACTTTTACTTACAGAGCACCCTTCCTTAAAATGAGCACACAGGCTTTTCAATGGCAGGCCTGAGACAGGTTTGAAAGGCTACTTGTATGACGTCACAATCAGTGCTGCATGCCTAGTAGTAGCATTTAGGTCACAGGTCCTGTGTATATGATAATCCACTTTACAAGGGACTTACAAGTAAATTAAATATGTCAATTGAGTATATAACATTGTCACCATGTTTAGGGAGAAGCATGTGCACTTTTGCACTAGAAAGCAGTGGTAATTGTGAGTAGTTGGCCTGGTATATGCTGTCCACTATTCTAGTGGGCACCTTGCACCAGTCCAAACGACCCCTTATTGATGGTAGGTTAAAGACAACCTTATAGAAAGCTATTCTAGTGGTAGCTGTGGAGAGCAGCCTTCAGGCTAAGTCTTGAAGGAATGTAAAGCAGCTTGTTTTGCCAGTCTATAATCTTGTGAATGAACAAATGAAAGGAGAACCACACCAGGTATATATATAAAATATATGTATGTATTCTAAACACACTCCTCTAGTCCATTTCTGAGACCAGAGGCAAAAGTACATCAGTTAAACTTATTTAACACACAGTAAATTAGCACAGTATACGTTTAGCCCTAGGGCCCTCACAAACCACATACTAAGAAAGTGGTATAAGGACCACGAATGTCATAGATACAAGGCCTAGGGCCTGTAGAACTGCTGGGACCACCAGGACCCACCCAAGGTAGTGACACATGGGACCCATGGGGGACGCGTGCAGTGTCTAAACACAGACACATATCACTATTTACTTCTATGGGGAAAGTTGCAGCTGAAAAATTACAAAGGAAGGACACTTAGAAGAGGACTTGGAGCAAACCCCTTTAGAACTAGGCAGTTCTAGAGTCAATACCCAAGGGAGCACTGGAGTACTTGTGTTACCTCACCCAGGGAAGCCGGGTGCATAGGTGTCTTTTCGTGTCAGGTTTCTTCGTAATTTTCAATGGCGAGCTGCGAGAAAGTGCTGCAGGCGACCAAGTCAAAAGTGTCTGGATGGATTCAAGCCTGGATTGGAGTCAAGAAGAACCTGAAAGCAGTGGGAACAGAGACTGGGTCAATAGCCAGTGACCAGGAAGGCGAAGAGACAATGCCAACCGATCTCGGGTACTTTCAGATGAAGAAGGTGAAGCTTGAGTCTTCAGCCGTGAAGAGCAGGAGGTGTCAACAGCAACCAGGAGCTGGGTTTGAGCTGTCCTACAAAGGATGTCGAGTACTTCAGTAACGTATTCCGGATGGGACCCAACAAGCCTTGGCAACAGAAACCCATGCAAGAAAGCAGAGATTGGCTACGGTGCAGACCAGCAAGGTCTGAGGGACTCACCCTTTGGAGGGGAGTCAGGGCACTTCTGGAGCAACCAGGAAAGCCCAAGAAGCAGAAGAGTTCCTGTCGTGGAGATCCACCAGTCAACAGACCAGGGATTGCAAAGGAGCCTCAAGCATAAATGCTAGAAGCAGGCCCACAATCTTTGGTGCAAATGATGCTCGGGGTTCGGACTACGTGTAGCCCAATGCACCACTTTGGGAAAGCTCAGGAAGTTGATGCACTTGCTATGTGCATGGTGTCCAGGAGTTCCGGTCCCACGTCTCTCGTAATGGCTGCGGTTCTCAGCTTTGCTGAGATCTCATATCGGCCTCTGAGATGCCAGGAAGTATATGTCCTGTGTTGCAAATCCATCGGGATCCGACAGGATCCTTGGAAATGCAGACCGGCAAGATGTTTCTTTGGTGCCTGTTTGAACAGGGGAGACGCTCCTTGACCCCAAGGGAGATTCTTCCGTCTTCTAGTCGAAATAGAATGTCAAAGGTCCAGGATATATGGTGCAGAGTTTCGTCCAGGGTAATCTAAAGTCCTAAGGACTAGGTTCCCCTACTTATACTAAGTTTAGGGGTTGGACTTACTCTAGGGACCCACCTGTGGGTGGATCCAGGGAGAGGGTGGTTACACCCCTTTCCCTTTGTCCAATTTCGTGCCAGAGCAGGGGCTGAGCGCCTCTGCAACCGGTTTGAACTGGGATATGCACAGGGACACCAAGTGTGCACCCAGCACTCTCTGAAAAGCATTCACTGAAGGCACCCACCGAGCCCCAATACACTAAAGCTTGTCTTGGGAGGTGGTTACACCTCCCTCTGACAGGAAACCTATTGTCCAGACCTCCCCTGCCGGAGTTTTATCCAGCAGCAGGAGGTCAGACTCGTCTCAGCGGCTGCAGCATCCATTTTGTGATGCTGAGGCTCTTTTAATCTATTACCGGTCAGGTAAGTGTGTACATGTCTTCTCCCTCTAGAAGGGTGGAATTCTACCCCCAGCGCCAGAACTGGCGGGGAGGGGTAGGATTCCAAAGTGTTTGACACCAAACACAAAATGTTTCCTTGCAGCCATTCCGAAGTTAGCATTTACCACGAGGTTATAATGCACTTGAGAGTATATGGTCTGGCTGCATCACAGAACAGCTACAGAGAATAGATTCCGAAAGCTGCAGAGAGGTCCTGCTCATGCATGGGCACCTTCTCACACAAAACCAAGTACTCTGCTTTCAGGATTGGTGAGGCCTGCCATAGGAGTGACTTATATGTTTATATGTGTCAGTGATTAAGGGTAGATATAGGTAGCCTATATCTTAGTAAGGGGTGCATGCACCACCTTACCCAGGCTGCAGTAGCACACCTGTGGTGCCATTTTGGAAGACTTCCCAGGGGTGGCATAATACATGCTTCAGCCCCTGGTAGGCCTCTGGGGTACCTATGCCCTTCGTACCTAAGGTACCATATACTAGGGACTCACAAGGGTAACCCAACCAATCTGTAGTGTACCTAATGTACATGCAATCAATTTAGAGAGGAAGCAGCTAGGATGGGGTCCTGGTTAGCAGGGCCCCAGCCAGACTAAAGTCGAGAAACAGTGAAACGCCAGCAAAAAGTGGGGGTATTCATAGTAAGCAGATCCTGCGCTTCGACAGTATTGTGCTCATAGTCCAAATGCCAACAAAAAGAGGAGATGAGCAGGCAAACAGTTTGAGAAATACCACTTTAATGATGACAGGTCTAACATCAGTGTTTTTTTCTTCTCTCATATACATAATACACTCTCAAGGATTGATTATTTTGTGGTTACCAAGTCATTATTACCTTGACTGCACACTACTGAGATAGTCTCCATTTATTAGTGTTTTTTATTTGTGATTTCTTTTAAAGTTATATTATCCTGTTGATAAGAATTTGCAGAGTTATTGGTTCTCACTTGAAGGAAACGTGTTTTTGTTCACAAAATAATTGATACTATCGGCTCCTTTACTCATCAACAAAAAATGAAACCTGAAGTATTTTGGTTCTCTTTTCTGACTTTCCATTCTTCACAGTAATATTTGAACTCTTATTCTCTTTCTTGATCTGTTTTCTCTTTTTTTTTCTTTCTTTACACTTTTTCTTGTCTTTCTTTTTTTCGATATGTTTGATTTTCCTTAATTTATTACATATAGTTTTTTTTACAATTCCATATCATTGTCAATTCTATGTTACTTATTTATTCTTTTTTCTTAAAACCTCAAAAAAATTGATTAAACTAAAAGGAAGTATTATACATTCTTGGAATTAATTTGTTATGATGACTAATGCTTGATGAGTCGTGATGTTACCCCACACCTTATGTTATATACATATGTTTTCATTGTACTAATGCTTGTGTTTAGTCCACACTCCGGTAAAACACATAAGAAGAGACTTCATTGAAAGTATTGCCTTTTGTATATGCATATTTCTCATGGCTTAATGTTATAGACAACTCGGCAATAAAGCCTTCTACCGTCAGATGAGTTTAGTAGGCCTGGGCAAAATGTTAATTAGACTGGAGTAATCATAATAATTTTGGTATATTTTGTGTTGCTCTTGAGATGTTAAAATAGTAACAATTATGTGATTATGTTTGTTTATGTAATGTTCTGTAGTTTTGGGTAAATATGTCTACCGAAGAGTACAGGAACAGAGAGCATGCTGGCAGTAACTGTTGCTGTACTGTTGAAGTTAGCTCTATGCTGTCTGCTCAAAATACATACTCGGGCCATTTTAGATGTGGGAGGGCATTTTTTAGTATGTAATTAGCAATACATGCAGGGTTATGCTCATTGCCTAATTCCAGGCAATATTGCTGTAATTGTATGCAATGATGCTGCAGTAAATTATGCTAGTTATGCCCACCACTAGTTTTTAGCTGTTGTAACCCAGTATAAAAACTTGTTTCAGCTAACCAGCATCGAACTGCATCCTTGCACATGGAGCCATTTTGTAGGGCATTCACCTTATATTAGTGCACAACTAATGTACTTCTATTGGTTGCAAAGGTGAGACCTTAACATAAAGTAGGAAAGATATGTGAAACTTTTGTCATGCTTGTCATCATGGCACACTATGAGGCAAGATTTTTCTTTAGCTGGGCATATAGTGTTTGGCACTGTATGCATGTGTGTATTTATATCACATTTTTACGGCACAGACCTAGCCAATAGGCAGAGGAGTACTGCACATGGTAAAAGACAAGTATAAAGTCAAAGAGGAAAAGGAGATGGAACTTGGTTGAGAATTATTAATGTATTGTGATGTTGTGATGTTTTAAATAGGCGATTCTTCAACTCTTTCTAAAATGTTGCTGCATTGGGGTGGTTTTGATTGATACAGAAATTTTCCATATTCTGGGTTCGTCAATTTTTAAGTCCTGCTGATTTTTTCCCTTTTTTACACTTCTTAATCTGACGGTGTCCTGGCTGTGGGTGGGTCGAGATCCACCAGAGATGGTGAGCTTGCCTGTAGGATAAAAGAGGATGCTAGTCATGATTGCCTTGTGAATGATGCAGCTGTTTTTTTCAGCAGCTGCGGATGGTCTATTGTTATATAAGGATGGACTACTGGACCAAATTCAACAATACGATATGACAAACATATTTTGTACTGCTTGTGGCGTTTGTTAAACTTTGGATGAAGTTAGAGTTTTCCAGTCGAAAGATGTTTTTACTACTGAGCTCCAAGCTGTTCTTTAGAGGACCTCCCTCTGCCATCCCAGTGGTCACCCACCTACCATATTGAGAGCTCACCAAACTTTGGCACAGTATTTTCAAACAAAGCACTCCTGTCGATACAGCGGGAGCACCTTTCCAATACACTCAAAGCCAATTTACATCTGCTGATGTAGCTAGAATGCGCTAAGTAACAACATCTGAAAAAATAAGCAATGTTCCTGCCACACAGGGACATTTCTCATTGAGCCTTGGGGACATATATGTTTTTTTTTCGTTTTGCTCAGTACCGCCATACCTCACAAAATGATCCCTGGCTGGAAAAATCAACATGGAATGGTCAACACTAAATAGGGCAGTCCTTCTAAAGCTAACAGAGTGGTAGCCCTGTGCAGATGAGCCACCAGCAAACGGTGTCTCATGATGACACCAGAAGTAGCTTCACCATTGGAAACCTGAGAGGTACCCATCTATAAATGAGGTAAAAGAATCATAATGAATGAATGAATTACCTCTTTTATATGTGTGGTTACTTATAACCATTACAATATACAACATTAAAAACTTTTGAAGGTTGAAAAATAAAATATATGTGCAGGACATTTTTAAAATCATTTTTTTGTTCTTATTTCATTTAAAACTTGCAACAAAGGGACTGTATTTTAAGGCTGAAAGAGCTGTGAGGCATTTGTTCAGTGATGGCCTGACCTCCGGGATGGTGACCCTGACATTTTAGGGTCTGCCGGGTTGTTCACCACACTCAGCCTGTGGAGATTTGTCCTTCAATGTTGTACAGGTATGGTAAACAAATTTCCCAAAGTTAGCCATGTGCTTCACAATGTCCGGAGTGTAAAGCCATTGGACAGCCTCCTTTGCTGTGCGGGTGCCCAGTTGGAGAAGAATGAGTCAGAGATGGATTCTGCTAATTAGCCGCAGGGCGCGGCAGCAAAGTAAGATGTGTGCCAGGGACTCTCTTTTGTAATTGCAGAGACGACACTCTGTAATGCCCAGCCATGCTTTCCCAGTTGGATATAGTTCTTTCAGGGGATGCGGATGTAGCCTGGTTGCTACAATCCGATGTAGAGCATGTTTCCTCACAGGCTGCATGAGGTAAGGCTTACGGCTAAGCAGTATGTGAGGGATACTTTGGGATTCATAAAAATCTCTGGCTGCCAAGGATTCCATATCCAGACTGCGAGAACATAAGCGTAATTGCTTTTTTATTGTTTTGATGATAGCATAGTTGATTATACTAGGGTCCCAGTCCTCTGTCGCAAGTTGCAGAATATCTTTGGCTGTAGCAAGGCAGGCAGACCAATGGTTACTTGGTTGTGGGAAATTAATTTTATACGGCTTCAAGGTGTTTTCTGGAGCCGCTGTTGTTAGATAAAAGTATTTCGTCAGCACAGCCAGCTCTTCTAATTTTCGTTGGTTACTATCAAATTCCAGGCAAATCAATATGTTCCTAGTACAGGCTGGTATATAAAATATCTTTTTATACGCTGTGCAATGTATTTTTTCCAAGTCATGCGCAAACCTCTCTCGAAATGCCTGTTTCGTGTAGTTAAGGGTAGTAATTTAGCCCTCAATACTCTTTGAATGGCTGTAGTTGTTGGACTATTTAAAATGGCACATCATTTGCAGAGGGCATAGTTGATCATCTTTCCTTTCTGCCACAGTTTGTGGAGGTGGGCCTGTGGATGGCCTGTTTAGCTAAACCAGGCCCCAAGGTAATTATAGGTTTGTAAACAGTCCAAAACAAGGGGACCCAACATCCACTTCGCCAGTTTTGTCTTCAGGCAGTGGCCAAAAATCTCTATTTTGGACTTGCTTTGGGTAACGACCAGCTTGTTTCCAGTGGTATATTCAGAGAGGACGGTAAGTGCTTTTTGTAGACCTATTTTGGTGTGGTCCAAAAGAACAAGGTCGTTGGCATATTGCAACAGCTGGATCTTTGTGTGGCCGAACTTAGGGGTAGCTAAAGTAGCTCCGTGCAGTGCTCGGACGATATCTGCAGTGTACAAATTAAAAAGCATCAGTGCCAGGAAGCATCCCTGCCTTAGCCCCCGATCTGTAGCAATGTTCTCTGTGGTAGACTCCCTGGAAAGTTTGACCCTTACCCAGGCTCGAGAAGACAGCGATCTAATTGCTTGTAATAATGACAGGCTGATGTTCCAGCGTGCCAATTTCTGCCAGAGAATGTTATGTCTTCCCCATAGAAGGCAGCAAAGTGGTCAATGAAGCAGGTGAAGAGCGGCAGGCAGTGATGGGTCATTGCTTGTTGGGCTAAATACGACAGGGCGGTAATGTTATCTATGGTAGAACCCCCTGGTCTGAACCCAGTCTGGTAAAATGGCAAAATACCTTTGATGCAAGCCCAGTCAACTAATTCTTGCAATAGTGTACTTTCGTAGGCCTTGCCCTCAATGTCCAACAGGCCAATCATCCGGTAGTACCTGGGGTTGGTGTTTGGCACTTTTTTGCATATTGTTTGCAGCGGTGAGCCCCTCCAAGAATCTGGGACATCCTCCCAAAGCTTACATTCTCTGTATAGTTGTGCAAGGTTATAGGACCAAAAGTCCATGTCCTCCCTGAAGAGGGACTGGGCAGTCTGTTGGGGCCAGGTACTCCATTATGCCAAATCTTGTTTAGGACGCTACAGACTACTGCCTTGTGTGGAAGAATTAGATCAGCCGGGGATCCGGTGGGCTCTGCTGTGGCGTTGTACACATTGAGTGGGTTCTCTCTACTGGAAGACCTGTGGATTAGATTATTTAGATATTGCCAGAATTCTTGAGACTTACACAGAGCCAACAGAGCAACGATTTTCAGCCATTTTGCCTCTGTGGAACCACGTTTTGCCTTCCAAACCAGTTGGGAGTGGGTCTTTGCTGCTAAGTTCATTTGCTTTTTGACAGACTCCAACCCAGTTTTTTTTATACTTCCTTCATTTGGTTTTTAGTATTTAGCACCATGTAACAATGCAGTGGTGTCATTTTCTTTTTTGGGGTATGGAAGTTGTCAGCCGAAATTATTGGACTTGTATACGGACTACCGGTGTCATTCAGCAACCCCCCGGCTGTTGCAGGGACCAGGCCCCCTTCCAGATTTGCTGCATAGTTTGATTTGTGAGCGTCGAGTAGAAATGAGGAGGCTCCCAGATTATGGCAAGATTGGGACCTTCTCATCCTCCTCATAGGCAAAGTAATATGATGGACTGGTGGGGTGGCTCCATTCCCATTGATTGCGGGACTGGTCCTATTTCAGCCTCGCCTGTCTCGATGGTAGCCTTTGAGCATTCCTCTTTTCTGGCTGTGGAGCTTGTTGTGACTATGAAAGCTTCAGAGCCCTTGGGAGCATGATCGTCCTTGTGTATAAGTGTGGAGGTCATGGTGACTGTGGTTCAGAATCCTTGGAAATCCCGTTGTCCACGTTTTTGGCATCTAAGTTTGTCCACACTGGGCTGCTCTCTACCTTGGGCTGGTCCTTGGGGTGAATAGATACCCCCCCCCCCATAGCAGCCTTGTTTGTAAGCATGTCCACAGCAGTGGGCTTGGGGATCTGTTTTAATGTTGACAATCAGTCACTTTTTTTAAGACATTACAGTGCCTGTGGCTGACCTCAGGAATAGGGGAGAAGGAGGATTGACAGTGGTCCTGTGCGGAGGGATGTTATATGGAGGGATGCTTAAGGGGCTTAGAGGGGCGAGCCAAAAGCCAGTAGGTGGGAGGATCATTAGAACAATTCAAAGATGAGGCAGGCTGGTGAGTGGGTAGAAATGTAAGACAGATGTACTGGGTAGCCCTCTCTGAACCCATGTTGCAGCCCTTGCCGCTCCACACCCAGCCCACTCCGCACCTCGAGGTATGTACTCACACTCACCGGTCACCAGCAGGAAGAAGGGGTCCTGGTCAAAGTCCGAGCCCCAGGGGTGAAGAGGACACCAGCACACAAGCATTGTATTGGATTTTGGGGTCGATGGTGGCAACAGGTCATATGTCCCGCAGTCCTTCCCTGTCTTCTGTCTCCTTTCCATAATTGTCTATTTGGCGAGTTGCAGATGATGGTGGAAGGGGCCAGATAAAAGCCTTGTGGAAGGTGCAGTACTAGGAGATGCCAAGGGGTGGGCAAGCTGGGCGCAATTGCAGGCTGCACCCAAACTTCATTGGGGCACCTCCATGATGCAGCCGAGGACTCACTCTTGCCACAGCCACCTGATAATGGCTGCCACTCTAGCCCCTTCATGGGCACCCTACTGCCGCCTGCCACCACCGTTGGCCATTTTTTATGGTGGTGTAAAGTAGGAGCCGCTTCACGGTGGGGGCCCACAGCTCAGAGCTGCAGAAAGAATAATCTGGCGGTAACCTGCACTGCAACTTGCCCAGGCTCAACTTGGCATCCCACACAGCGTCCCGCTTCTGTGCGCTGATGTGCTGTCTCTGCCCATTCATGTCTCTGGCTCCCGCTCCATTCCAAGAAGGGAAATGAATGGCGTGTCCCGGATTACACCATGGTTCAGAATCATAAGTGTGACCGAGCAGGACATCTGCCAGTTTATGGTGGGAGTCACACATCTGCCACATTCAAATTTATGCCGTAAGACAATTACTATAAAAGTGAATATTAGACCAATCAGCCTAAGTGTGATCTTCCCCCCAAAAGTTTGCCATTGCCCTCCACTACTTTTTGCTGAAATTGGTTTATGTTGGCTCCAGGACTCTGTGCACTTTACAACTGCTAACCAGTGCTAAAGTGCTTTCACTCTCTCCCTTAAACATAGTCAAATTGGCTTACACCTGTTTGGCATATTTAATTTGCTTCAAAGTCTCTTGTAGAGTATTATATCATATACCAAGGGCTTGTAAATTTAATAGTGCAGGTGGGCTTGAAGCTCTTATTGTGCCTCCCACTTAAGGAGCCCCTTAAAACATGTCCCAGTCCTGCCATTAAAGCCTAAATAAAGTTTTAAACTGTCAAGTCGACTTAGCAGTATAACCCCCTTGCAAACCATTAAACTCTCCTTTTATTGAATATATATTACCCCTAAGGTAGGCCCTAGGTAGCCCCTAGGCAGCATGCATTGTAATTAAAAGGTTGTACATGTAGTTTTAAGTTTTACATGCCCTGGAAGAGAAAAAATCCTAAAGTCATTTGTCCCCACTGTGAGGCCCACCTCTCCCGTAGGATATCATTGGGCTATTGCTACATGACATTGATTAAGTGCTAATGTTTGCTTGAAAACAGGTCAATATGTTGTGTTTGGTGTCTGAGAATCTGTAACTGAAAATCTTCTTTGATGGTAATGTAAGAATTTAAATTAAAGTTTTGAAAATACCTCTTTTAGAGAATTGGTATTTTCCTAACTTAACCATTTGTGCCTGCAACCTGGTCCTAGGTCACATGACCGGGTGTAATTGGCAGTTGGACAGCAATACAATAGAGGGATTAGGTGTGCCTGGCAGGATTGGGGGGTGGAGCTGGGCACAGCCCCACTTGCAACTGCATGGGCTGTACTCTACCTTCACACAATGGACTTGCCACCCCTGCATTGTTCATGAAGCCATCTTGGAGCCAGGTAAGGGAAGTCCCCCAGACCCACTCTTCCATTCACTTTCTGAACCTGTAGATGGACTTTCAGAGGACTGCCTGCTGCTGTGGCCCGATGTGTTCCTCAAAAGACTACTTTGCTGCCCTTGGGAGGACTGCTTTACTGCCTAGAGCCTGCCTTGAACCCTCAGAATCCTGCCCTGCTGTTCGATGTTTCGTTTCAACACTTGAACCCAGGACTACCAGAGTGCCAACAAGGGGTACTTGTCTGGCCTCCTGAATAGAGCCTCAGGGACAGAAAAGGCTTCAACCATCTTAAACCACACTTAGACCCAGAGTGAGCCCTAACCCACCACTCCAAGTAGCAGTGCCACTCCGGTCCTGGACTCTTGGAAGTGGTGCTTAATGTGCCCGGATAGCCAAAATTCGAAACTTAGGAAAATTGTTGGCTAAAAGCTGCTCAAAGAACCAAGAGGAGAACAGGACCAATCTGCTTGAATATTCTCCCAAGATGCATCACCAGTTGGCTTGCCTTTGTGGCAGCTCCTGCTACATTCTTCCACGCAGCAGCGAATCCTGTTCAGCAGTCCTTCACCAAAGTGACAAACGACCTAGAGTAGCTCTAGTCGGCTAAGGCCTCCAGCCCCAATATGTGGAGGTTTTTTATTTCCATTGACAAGATTAAGGGGCTGATTACAAGTCTTGTGGTCCACGGACTGTCAGACTTACAGGGGCACGGTGGTGACGGTCTCCCCACCACCCCATTATGAGATGGCAAATGGGACTGCCACAGCCTTGCTGCAGCCGCGAGGGAACTGGGGTTCTCTGGCGGTG
This sequence comes from Lissotriton helveticus, assembly GCF_964261635.1. Classification (NCBI taxonomy): domain Eukaryota; kingdom Metazoa; phylum Chordata; class Amphibia; order Caudata; family Salamandridae; genus Lissotriton; species Lissotriton helveticus. Next base: position 1,706,694,182 of record NC_136065.1, on the reverse strand, counting down.
TTGCGGCAGTCAGGAGGCATCCATATGCTTGGCAGGATCTCTGCGATCCCATCAAGTATATTAGTAGTTTCCTTTACACCAGGGTTTTCATGGTGGTTCTCCTACAGCCCCCCTGGTGCCTCGGGGCCTTGTGGATGCATACAGGGGAGTGCATGCACACCAGTTGTTGCAAGGCATGGACTTCAGCCCAGGAACTGTTTTTGGTGTTCTCATTGCGGTGCCCATTTTTTAAGCCTGTTAGATAGGAGGAAACTCCTAATCTAGCAGGCATTCTCAACATGGATTTGGTGGTGCAACAGTGGGGCAGACCCAGGCTCTAAGTCTAAACTTAGAACTCTACATTACAACTTTACTGAAGAAAAGCTACCCTGCCGAGATTTTCAGGTAAGGTCCTAGGCCAGGATCCTAACAAATGATCAGAGGAACCGACCTACTAATCAGGGCCAAACCACCACTCTTTTCATGATATTTGTACTTTTCTATTGTTAATTAGTTATTTATTTTATTCTCCATTTATCGTATACAAATATAAATATGTCAATACATGATATGAGATTTTCAAAAACTTCATATACTTAAATTTCAAGGATAAAATTACAAAAACACACATAATATTAAAGATACTACACAATACATACACAAAGCAGACGATGTCCCACACACACCATGTCACTCTCACTCACATAGCCATGTAATCAGGGGAAATATCCGCCACTCTTTCATACATCAAATGCTGGTACATAGACACCACCAAATGAATAACAGATAGTCAATTATTCATAAACTGAGGAAAAGTTAAGGGAGACATGGATGTCAAAAGGTAGGACTGAAGATGGAATGACCAATCCTTCTGCCAACAACGAATTACGCGACATTTCTGTGTCTGGGTCCACAAGGACCACACCTGCGTCAGGGCGACGATGTACCATGGAGGGGGGGACAAGACCACTGGAAATACAAAATATAAATATCACACAGACTGTCATTTAGTCATTTACTTTTTCACACTACATACAATCGCAGAGATACATAAATATACATTCAGCTCTGAGTTCAGAAGGTGCTCGTATAGAATAAGTCTTAGACACTTGTGTATTATAATTATAACATTGGGCTAAAGGAGAAATAGCTCACGGGTTTGGAACCAACAATCCTACATCCATCCATAATCCTACATCCCTTTTTTCCTTCTCACTCATCTTACACCTAACATGCAAAAGAACAACATTTTACATCTCTTATTCTCAAGCAAAAGGCTCTGCCAAACCCCTAGGCTGGATTCCTGTGGCTGAAAACCTAGCAGCCCTTTCTCATTTGCTTAAAAATTATTGGCGAGGGGCTGCTTACCAAGATTAGCTTGGGCCTAAGGTGATAGAGGGTATCCACGTACAAATGAAGATGAATCCACTGCGCCTCCCTTCCAGCAACGCTGCCCTCCAGCATGTAAGGGGAACTTCTAGCACGTAGACCATAAAACACTGGATAGAAACAATCTAAGGAAAAATACATGTTCCAGTGACTTTCTGATCTTAATGTCAAATGGATAGAACAAACAGGTACAGATAACATCAAAACCCGGCGAATCACTCTCTGCGGCCGACCCCTTGTACTTAGGGCGATGTCTAGTACCTATAAGCGTAGCTTACCTGATTAATCTTCCAGGGGCAGTCCCTCACGGGGGGCTATATTGCGTCACTCTCCTTATAGGTGCTCTCTGGTCTCCTCAGATACTGTTTGATCCCTTAGATCTGAGGGAGATCTAAGGGATCAAACAAAATGAAAAAGACGATCATTGTTAGCCTATACTTAAGGTATCAACACTCAAAACACCCAAAGAGGCTATTTCTAAAAAACTAGGAAGTCGATCATCACAGGATAAGAGATAAAATTGACTCAGTTAGCCCGGAAGTGACCTGCATACAATTAGCATATTCAGCTAACCTTGTCTGCGAAACTCAGGATGTTAGTAATAAAGAGATACCTCTCTAGGCCTAGGTGATGTGCGATGGGCGGGGACTCACGGCGGGGATAAATCTAGTGGTGTCTAATCAAATAAAAACAAGATCCTAGCAAACACTAGGTCACAACACCACTATCGCAGTGGCACAAAAATAAGGGCTAAATAACACCATATACCTTAGCGCAGTTGTAACAGGGCCAGACGCCTCCCGGACCCAGGATATGGGTTTCCGGAGGGGGGATCACCCGAAGGTCCACTGGTGCAGCTCTGTATGGGTAAAGGATACACAAAAACGCATATCAAATTCGGCGTATATTAAAGGGGTCTCCCAGTTTAAGCATATTATTGGAATCCCAATTCAACAGAACCCTGACTATGCTACCAAGGACACTGCACTAATCATGGCCCCCGCCTCGATTAAGCAAAGAGAGTGAATCATCAGGCTTTTCCGGAATAGCAGGGGAGAGGTCAGGATTCTCTTACCGTGTAGTGCTGCTGTAGGATTCTCCCAGGGACCAAGGCGGGGGCAACACGGGAGAAATTCAACTCCGTGGAAAACCGGGAGTGGTACAAACTTCCCGCATTCTTTTGAATCCTAGGCGTCCGAGGTTACGCCCACTCATTCAGTTCTCTAGCTCTAGAGGTAAAGTAAAGTAAAGTCCACATTTGTAAAGCGCACAATCACCCGTAAGGGTCTCTAGGCGCTGGGGGCCGTCGGGAAGATTAAGCGAGCTATTGCCCAGAGTCACATGGTGCTGGGCTAACCTGCCGCCGGAGCCGGGGATCGAACAGTGGTCCCCAGATTCCAGCGTCAGTCGCCCTGGCCACGGCGCCACACCTCTCCCAGAGGTGTAGTAATCAAGAGCGGACTTAAGAGAAACACCCTTTCAATCTTCGGGCTGCCATTTTAGACAGGTGTTCTGTCAGCGCGGTGTAGTATATATTTCTTCACATAGCATATTAGGGGGGCCCATGCTCATCAGTCCTGACAGATTCCTAACCTGATTGTAGTTTTCTCCGAGGAGAAACGAGGGTAAAGTGTATCTCCCGCAGAAGTTTTTTTGGGATGGTTAACATCCATAATAGTATTTGGGCACTCATGCCTTAGGAGGGGCAATTCAGGACAGACTAAGTAGCACATCCATAAGGCATTCCTGCGGCCATTTTGAACTGGGGTTCGGTCCTCAGAAAGTTGTGAGGTTTTCTTTAGAGGAACGGGGTGGACAGAGCCTAATAGCTGATTTTCTGACACTATCCTGCATTTAGTGCACTCGCCCATCAACCGGATTGGACTCTTAGGGAGGACCCAGCCGATTTCTCATTTGAGATAAAATGACCATATGGTCTGTTAGCAGTATATCCATTCGGAGATGGGTTCACAGAATTGCATTGGACCAGGGACATTCCTCATTCAGTCCTCCTTTGACAGAGTCCAAGAAAAAGATCCCAAAAACTTCTCTTTTGCGCCGGAGGGTCTAGGGGTCAACCCCTGGTTGGGCCTGGATTTTCTCCAGTATGAACCATCTGAGTTCTTTCTCAGTGTGATTCTTGTTCAACCAGTGTGTGACAATCGGGGCAGATGTTTTCCCATTTCGGATGTTCGACTTATGTTCGCCGATTCTCAGGCGATATTCCCTCCCGGTTTCCCCAACATAGGGTAAATTGCACGGGCAAAGAATAACATATACAATGTTAGATGGACGGCAATTCGTAAAAAAAAAATGTTGTCCCACAGATATGGTACATTTAGTAGTAGTCACAGAATCCCCAATTATAGCATGTGGACAGGCCTGACAACTGCCACAGCGCTGGCTTCCAAAGATGGGATGGGCGCCAACTATGGCCGTTTGGGATTGGGTAGAGGGGTCCTGGAGGCTACCTTTCACCAAGAAATTCTTTAGATTCTTGTTTCGCTTAAACTCGAAAATGGGTTTGCGCAAATGCGTTCTGCTCTCCCCTAGGTTCAAGAGATGCCAATAAGAATTGATGGCTTGTCTCAATTTATGATCTAGGTTAGAGTGGCGGGTGATACAGACCAATTGGTCCTGAGATGATCTCTCTTTGGGCAGGAACATGGACTCTCGATTAAAATATCGGGCTCTTTTGAACGAGTCTTTGATGAGTTTGGGGGGATAACCCCGATAGGCCAGTTTCTCCTTTAGAATGTCTGCCTGAGTGAGTGAGAAAATCCCTGATGTCAGTACAATTTCTCCGAATCTGGAGAAATTGACTGAAGGGTATGCTGTCCCTTTGACAGCGAGGATGGAAGCTGCCGTATTGTAGCAGCGTGTTTCTAGATTACAACTTTGTCTAGTGGTTCCCAATGATGATGCTGCCTCCTCGGAAACTGCCCGCTGCCTTAACACGCTGATATTCACTGTTTCAGAGCACTTTTCTTCAAAATTCTTTCTACATCTGAAGGTAAGCACCACAGGACCCAATCCACTTTGTGTATTCGACTCATGCTTCATCACCGTCAGACATATTTTCTTTGACCCGGTGTCAAGTGACTAGATGTCCGCAGTTGATGGTTTGATCTTTTACGTGGTATTTCAAACATTTTTGAAGCTGACAGAAAAAAAGAGAGTCAAGGTGAACAATGTTTACTCGAAAAAAAGAACAGATGGTATGAGCAGTAAGGGATTTTGGAAAAAAATATGTCTGACATTGTAAACTGAAAGAAATATGTCCAGCAAAAAGAGGAGTTTAAAATGTAATGATAAAGAGGAAAGTGTAATAAGGATTTAACTTGGAGACTGAAACAGTTTAAGGAGATAACAGTAAAAATGTTTCGAAATCAAGTAATACAAAATTTATAAAGGAGGATGAAGAACTATATGAGAAGACGTGCTTTAGTTAAACAAAAACAACATAATGAAAGTATAGTAAACAAAGCATTTGCTCTGAAGAGAAAACCTTTTATCTTAATATTGAACAGAATGAAGAAACTAGAGAAAACAATACTATGCACGAAGAAAAGAACATTAAGGAAACTGCTTATAAACAAAAGTAATTTTTGTAAAGTGTTTAGAGGTGAATGGATGCACACATGTAGCACAGTGCCATTTTTTAATGCTATATTAGTGAATGCAGTTGACTCAAGTGGTTGCTGCCATGAAGTAAAAGATGGAACTCCAATAGAAAAAGAACAGATAGTTGTTAGGAGTGTAGAACAACTGATAGCTGATGAAGTACAAGCAGTGCTTAATTTGTGCCGGTGGTTTAACAGGGCCGGGGCTATTGAATTTTGCTCCCCTGTGGATTGGCCCAGTAATTATTAAAAATAAATGTACCTACCTGTCCTGCTTCATTTGCATGTCTGCCTGATAGGTCTAGAGAGTGTACCACCCAGGTCCAGGCACAATCTAGGGTATGCGACTAGATTGTCGCCTGTGCAGTCTGCATGTTCGGTGTGCAGTAGGATACTACCAATTTGCCAGCGCTGCCACACATGGTGAGATCAGCCACCCAGCCAAAGATTGTTTTTCATCAGAGTGTTGCTATGCTTAGTAATCATCCATGCCTGTTGCAGAGAGAAGGAGAGGATCGCTCAATGATGTCAAGGTCCATAGAAAGATGTTTGCATGGAACGTGAAGCTTTCTTCACTTGCGTTCTGTGAATCATGGAGTTCAGCAGGTCTTTCTACAGTCTTGCAGCACAGTATCCAGCACCAATGCTACAATAAGTGTGAATTTTCTTTAGCGCAGCTCCATGTTTGCAAGAAGCTGCTGTTAAATCATGTCCAGGTTACCTAAATGACAAAAGTGTGTCATTAAACATGTTGGACAAAACACCAAGCCTCCCAGCTGCATTCAACTTGACACTCACACTTAATATTTATACAAATCATGAGAGAAGGCTTGAGTTTTAGGAAGTACAGATCAGGAATATTATAAGGATTTTGGGGGCACTGGGTCAAAATAATTTTGGAGGCCCCTGTTCAGAACATGTCTGAATTTATGATCCAGTTTCAGCTCTTTCATGCCCTCCTCAGCCAGGTTACTGACAGTGCACAGGCACACTGGTTCAAATTCCAAATGTATTTTCATCTAATATTCGGGGATAGTGACGTGTGTTTTCAATATTGTAATACAGAAGCTCACTAATATTGTAAATAATCTTGGTGACCTTTTCCTGTTTTGTTTATGTGAGTTCTTGTTACATTCTAAAAAACTTTATGGAATGGTACATGGTGTGTATGATCAAAGTCCCGCAGGGCCAAGGGCCAAGTGACTATCCCTCCGGTATAGGTCTTCTTCAAGACATACATGTGTGAAAAAAGCAGACAAAGGCCAGTGTGTTAAAGTTCCGAGTGGAAGTATTTAGTTCCGTCCATGTGGTAAAGAGCCTGATGTGTGGCAAATGTATGTGTGTAAAGTAAGTCACTGAGTTAAGATGATCCTGCATTGCGATTGTGTGTTAAACGGCCAAGTACCGTGTATTAAAAATGTCTTGTGTGATGCATGGTTCTTTACATGTGATAAATGTTCATGTGAATAAACGGTCTCCATTTTGCTGTAGGGTCACACTTAGTAAAAGTGTGTATGAAGTGTTGTGAAGTGTTACTTACTGTCCATCAAAAATACTGGCAACGGAGTACTACTTGCACCTATCTGTATGGTGATGTTACATCTGGCTTTTAGCAGAGCCAATTGAGGATGTGTGTGGAGCCAACAGTGTAAGTAGGTGGAGTCAATGGTTAAAGTTTGGGGATTCAGGGGAAGTGGGTGTGGCCTCCTAAAACATTTCAGCACCTGGATTTAATATTTTACAAATTAAGCACTGAGCACAAGGAAGGGATAGCCAGGCTCCCGTGTACAAGTGGAAGTGTAGTAGTATGTGTACTGTCAGTCAGGAATCAATTGATAAATTGAAAACATGTTTAATAGAATTTTCATAGAGAACTCTGAAACAGAAAATTAAAATGCTCCAAGGATTAGATCCATGCAGTTAGGAAATACAGTTACCTACAAAGCCATTCACTTGCATGCCTTTCAAAAAAATGTGTAAAAGAAGTTTTCATCACTTTAGAATGTTAGCTGTACATCATTCCAAAATGTGACATTTACTAAGGAGAATTTATTATGTAAAAACTCGAGCCTTATATTTAGGAGATATGAATAGAGATCTATTACATGGTACTGTGGCAGAGGTTGAGAAAGTGTGAGCAGAAATTCAGTTCCATTTCTTTGCTTGTGAAGAAGAGAATAGGGAAAATGAGGAGGTAGTTAGTGGAGGTGTAGAGCAACAGGTAACCGAGATTAGTATTGAACAATTTGAAAAATAGATAGGCAAGTGTAATGCATTATGTTCTGAAATACTTGAGTACGTTTGTATTTGTTGTCGCCACACTCACTACAAGAACCAAACTTGTAAGTAGCAGTATTTTTTAAAACTGAGCAAGATAACAGAGAAGAGTGTCAGACATTTGGCATATATATATTTGTAGAAGAATGGTCTTATTTAGCCACAAAGTAAACAATGTGTAAGTATTATTATGATAAATTGAAGAAGATAAAATGCCAGTTAGAGCAATTCATAATACATTACAGTTGGCACATATCCCACAAGAACTTGAGCAATTAAATATTTATGATTCAATTCTAATACAAATTGTCCTACCATTTCAAGCAATACTTTTAATGGAACTTATAACAAGGAAACTACCAACAGATCTACAAAAAGGATTTAAAGGAAGAGTTATCTATTTACCATTTTATTTTAAAACAAATATTACCACTATGGGTGTTGTGAGGGACATAGATGAGCCACAGGTTATTCTGATAAATGGAGTGCCCATGAAAGGCAAAGAATATCTGGCAAGAGTTATTGGATGTGAATAAAGTTAAAACATCCACAAATTTACGGAATGAAAATGTTTTCTACAGAGATATGGATATTATTGAAGATGTAAGTTGTATTGATGATAAACTCCTACAATCAAGTCGGCAAATAGAAAAAGTGGAAGTCATAAAAAAATGTGAGCACTACAGTATACATCCACTTCTTTAAATAAAATGTGTTTGGGGTGCCATTTTATTTGTTTCAAATGAAAGAAGCCAGAGGAACTCCAAAAATGCGGGTGAAAAAGTTTTGAGGCCCACAGCTTCTCATGGCTAGTTCCTCCTGTACAAATGCCAGCAGCTGAATACAGGTCCAACAAGACTATATTCTAAGGACCCTGTGCTTTGACAGTGTATTCCCTATATGATCCACCTGATATTTGAAAGTAGCTTGTCAGGATTGTCTTATACAGTGAACCATATTTTAAAGATAGGAGGTTTCTTTGGGGGTGCGGAGTTTAATATAGCACAAACTTGATCCGAAGGTATCAGAGTGCTTTACATGAGCACCAGTTGCGTTACAGACGTACACATTTTTTTTTTGTTAGGCACGGGGAGATTACCTGATTTGTCCAGGATGTTGAGTGTTCCTGGCGAGACTCGAACCCAGTTTTCCAGCTTTGAGGTCGGCTGCTCTAGCCATAAGGCCACATCCTTTCCCCAAGGAGTTAATCTGAAAAATATTTCTGTAATGGAGCTGTTGATAAAATACAAGGTAAGGATGGAAATCTGGAGTGTAACTTAATCAGTCTGATGAAATGTGTCATTGAACGAATGAATACTGGTAATGTCATAATGGAGAACTTAAATGTATGCTCTGAAATATTAGAGGACCTACTTGGTTTGTGACACTTAGTTGTGCAGAGTATTCATTAGATTATTTATTTACTACAAAAGAGAAACAAACTCTAACATTAAGGATATTCATTTGAAAACAGCAGGAGAACTTTGCTCTTTGGATCCTGCTAATGTATGTAGGTATTTTGATCACACGTTTCAAGCAATGCTGGCTTTCATGTGCTATAAAATGATTTGTCTTCTTGCAGAAGCATGAGATTTGTTTTGGAGAAAAGAATACCAGGTCAGAGATGCTCCTTATGTACACACACACTCGTATGAATAAAGGATGCACCAAAATTTAGAACAGATACTGGTGACTGTGTACTGTCTTTCATAGAACAGTCTGTTACCTGCACCATCCTAGATGAGAATAATAATAAAATCCTAAAACAACAAATTCTATGGTTCTAAAAACATAGCTGTGGGAAATAGTGCTGCCGAAGATACAGATGTAAAGGTAAATTTCATACACCGTTTTGTTTAGGATTTACAAGGCCTGTTATCTCCAAAGGATGAGTGAATTGCTTTTTATCTGCAATGAGACATACTCTCACAGGAAAATCACCCAAAAATACATATAATCTGAGAAGATCAGAGGCTTCCAAATATATTAATGATTACAATAATTGTGTTCTATAATTATGGAATGCAAATATGGGCATACAGTTTGTTGCAAATAACTCCATTGCTGTTGCTTGCTATGTCACTTCCTAAATCACAAAGTCGTGGAAAGCAGAAATGTAGGAAACATGGAAGGACATTTCTGTAGAAAATTCTCTATGTAAGAAATTGTACAGTTTATCTTTGAAAATGCTTTCACATAAGGTGATAGGTTCTTTTGAGTGGCATGGCAGAATGAGTTCATCTAGCTTATACTCAAAGTCTAGGGGAATTGTTTGGGTTAGTCTAGGCCTTGGCAATCCGCAAAACAGTCTTGAAGTTTTTTCCAGACATTCAATACCTAGCAGAGTTTGATCCAGATGTTACAGATTTTACAAAAACAAACATGTTGGATACCTACTATCCAAGAAGAAGTGCACACCTCTAAAGTATATATTAAATTCTGCAACACTACAGGTACAGGGAGAATGTGACGAAAAACAATATTGAAGGAAAATATGCTGTAGTTGGTTGCAACAGTTGTTTGGTTCAGCATGCAAAAGCTAACATAATAAACCATGGAAAACTTACTTTTCACACTGCTAAGAAAAAATTATTTTTCTACTTACACTTCTCCGGCTATTCAAACATTGACATGGTGAAACAGACTTACTTGGACAATGTCACTGCGACGAAGACCCTTTTAATGCTGCAAAAAATGGCATTCAATTTCCAATATTTAGATACTACCTGAAAATGTTAAATGAAGAAATTGAACAAAGGGAAACAATTGCTGCTGAGATAGCAAAGGATAGTTAAAAAAAAAAACAGCCGGAGCTCCGAATCTCTCAGTCAAGATCCTCTTTGATGGACAATACCTGAAAGTGAAGCTACCATTATGATTGATGAGGTCGGACATCAATGCAGCAAGGTAGAGAAAAAAATGTTGACTTGTAACAGTTAGTGCAACAACTCAGTGATGAGCAGAAAGATATATATATTTACAGAAGTGAAAATGAAAGTAGACCCTGGATTTCATTACATTCAATGCAAATGTTCACATTTTAAGCCTATTCTTTTATATGTTAGCAGACAAGCTGGGACTGGGGAAAGCTGTTTAATCCAAGTTCTAACCACTTATCTACAGAGGACTACAAAGTCCATGTTGTGTGTAGTAATAGCACCTACTAGATTAGCTCAACACCACATATAATGAATTACATTGAATCGTTTACTTAGGATACCTGTTGAACATATTATTACACTGGAAAATCTGACATTATCTAGTGAAGCTTGCCACAAATTTTGCAGAGTTTCGAAGAAATTAAGGGCCTCATTATGAGTTTTGGAGTCTTGGAGCGGACCGCAACGCCAGTGCCCCGCACCAAGATCCCCTAAAACATAATGAGACCGCACACCGGATTCCAACTGGAATCCAGGTCAGGCGGTCCTGTGGTGGCTGGCCAACGGCAGTGCCATGATAAGGTTCATATGTGAGCCTTAGCAAGGCACCAGAATGGGAAATCCATTGCAAGTTCCTGCCCTGCATGAACTATGAAGCCCATGCCATGCTGGAGCTGGGGTGCATTCAGACAAGGGGGACCACCATGTGCCCCCCTGCATGCATCCCATGGCGCAGTGGCAAGTCGTGGTCTGATCCCCATAGAAAGAATATGGCTAGTAGACTGAAAGTCTGGTGGTCCACGACTGACACCAAGATTATGGCGGTCCAATGGACCGCCGTAGTTGCAATAAGGCCCTTAAAAGTTTAATCATCGATGAGGGGACCATGGTCTAAAACGTATTGCCTGTGTTTGTGCATTTGAAAAGACTGAGTAAGAAATACCTTTTGGGGGAAAGAGTTTCATTGTTTTTGGTGATTTATTGCAACTTACGCTGTCAAAGTACAGCCTGCCCATTTTTAAGACACTTTTACATAAAGATACTGGAAATTCTTTAGGAAATATTGGAAATGTAAACATTTGGTTGAATTTCGAATATGAAGAACTAATTTGAAACATGTGTCAATCATCTGATATACATATGGAAATATTCTGAAGCATATCAGAGTGGGAGTACTGTCAAAAGAAGGAAAACTTTGTTTGCAAACTCAACTTCTAAACAACTTATTTCTTTCTGAAATGTCTGCAGCAGTGCTAATGTATGAATGTATTCAACAACAAAAATCTATTGTCTGTTTAATGCCTATTCTATAGGAATATTCCTTTTTTAATGAACATTTGCTACAACTAGAGAAAAAACAACTATTGGCTCTAACAGCAATTGACAACATGGAACATCAAAGAGTGACAATACTGTTGACTGAAAAACTATATTGTATACTGAATTCGTTGGAAAAGTGTGTTTCCAAAACTGGGAAATCAGAAACATGTTTACGTGTTTCTAAGAACTGTAGGATAATTTTGCAGCATAATATAAATGTTGAGGAAGGATTAGTTAATGGAGCCAAGGGTAAAATAATAGATTACATTTTTTATGCAAATAGGAATGAGGTTGAAAACCTAGCTGTTAAGTGTGATCAACTTGAAGGTGTAAAGCAGATATCAAGGGATGTTATATGTGTCTTACTTATAAATGACTTGTATGTTCACAGAAAACAGTTTCCAGTATTTCGAGCATATGCTGTAACAATAAATAAGTCTCAGTGTAGATGCAGCATTTATTAACATTTGTAGCACTGTATTCAAGGAAGGCATGCCATATGTAGCATTGGATTGGGTTAGAACTTTGTCTATATTTAATACAGTATGATGACAGTAAAGTAAATGTTGATTCAAGTTGTGTAATAGAGTATAACAGTTTGAGAAGCCTCTATTTTCCTCATTTAGGACAGTATCCGTTTTACAAAAAGTTTAGAATATTGCCAAAACAAAAGAATCTGAATGATGATTGTAAAATTCCTCAGACAAAGATTAAAAAAACAGAAGAAAGAAGTATTGTATGAAAAGAAACCAAACATGGTGGTGAAATTTGTTGGTCACCAGTTGTCAACCATCTCTGGAGTTGACTGCTATGCCAATGTAATTCTCAATGCACTATTCTCTTTACCTCCAGTGGTTAATGCAATTTTTCAGAAAAAGGATAAAAGATTGCACTCTGCTCTCTTTAACTTGTTAGAACTCATCTGCAATGATAGAACAAGATCTATTAGAGATCTTGCAGATCTGTGTACTGGATCTGTAAACTTCACATTAAACACCAAAGAAGGTGCACAAGAAATCATGATTATTCTACTTTATATCTTGGAAGAGGCGATGGTACCTATTGATGAGCTATGTTTAGGCGGTGATCAAGATATTGTGCACATTTTATTTGTTTGTCCTCATGCAAGTGTAGTTAAAGCGCGGCTAAGATATCTTCAGCCGATATATCTGAAATGCAACATTACTACAGTACATAGTTTATTATTATTATGTAAACAGCCGACAGATGAATGGGTTTGTTACAATTTTTATAAATTCTTAAAATCTTTTTTAATACTATATTGAAGTGTATGTTTATTTTTTTATTTCTGTAAATGTCTCCAAATTTGTGGTCCTCAGTTGAGTACCAAAGCAAATAAAAACTTTTTGACTTGACTTTGATGAGCTATGTGGATAAAGTTACTCGTGGGAGCATAACTGTCAAAATAGTTATTTTTCTACACAGATAGATTGAGAATGATTCATGTACTTAGCTCTACCAGACTGTCAGACTGTAAAACGTTCAGTTTTGAGAAATTAAAAAATGCAACACATAACAGCTGCACAAAATGTAGCTCATATCTTCTATCAACTTTGAATATATGAAGAACTGTCAAGTATATCATTCTAATGCTACAGTGATGCACTGCAGTTAGAACTAAATTTGAAACACAAATTACAAATTTTAAAGCTGCACACATCTTGGTTTCCAGTAACACATATACCTGTGTAGCTATTATTTTTCATTATGGAGTAAATGCTACATCTAGGCCGTACACCATCTTCTTAAAAAATACAGCTGGATCGACAGAGTGTAATACCAACCTTACATTCAAGCAGAGATTACTGTATAAACGACTAAATTCTTCCCTTCTCTTTCTTAAATTAATGTTCTAAGGAGGATTACTACTGAAACAATGGAATGTTACTCTTCTGGAACTTCCAATACAACAAGTTAAGATATAATTTTGACTCATAAGGGTAATATCTTTATAAGGGATTCCAAAATTCTAATGTAGTTACTCCTGGAAGCAAATAGCGGAGATAGCAGTTAATTGGACTGACTTACTCTACTGCTGAATAATGGATTACTGGCTCTTAATGTCTTTTCATATCCCACTATTATTCATCGAATTAATTGTATTACAAAACTACAATATACATCATATTATTTTATAAATATAGGTAAAACAGTGAGGTAAATGTATGTAGTGAGTGTGATGCATAATACTGTTAATTTGAAATACCATGCTATGCACTTATGTTTTTTTTACATTCCATATGACTGTTTCTCCTCCCCCCACTGTTCAATGAGCATCTATACACACTTTATTTATAGTGTAAAAGTATGTACACTGGGAACAGTGAAGGAAGGGAATATGAGAACACTCAATAAAATGTTTAATTGCTATGCAATGATATACATGTCTTCTGTTTCATTATTAATACTAGCTCTTTTATCACAGATTATCATAATTTAATATAGAAATGTATAATACAAAACGTCAACTTCCATTTATCTTTTCTTTTTCTTTACTGATAAAAGGACCTTTTTGGCAGTAATGTAGGTAACTAGTTACTTTTTTCTGCATCCATACATATTCTTTGTACACATAATTAATTATACTAATACAGCAATACACAACAAACCACACACTAATACATATATAGACACACCCAGGCATACAGCAGTGCTGACAGTGAGATACCCAAGCATACGCCAAAGCAGGCCCCGGCACATCAAGTCAAACCTGAATACATTCAATAACACACAAAGACACATGTTGAAACATGCACTATCATGCCCAGGAACATACCAATGCAGACACTTACACACACAGATATACGTTAATGCAAATAGTAACACACCCTGCCAACACTAATGACTGCAATAACTTATGCAAATACACACTAATGGATACACTACGACATGCAGGACTACAACAATGTATACAATAACACACACAATTACTACGTATACATTGACACACTTAGACATATACCAATGCAGTCACTGACATACTGGGTCATACAGCAAAACAGACATCGAAACACCCACCAAAATACTAATGCATCTAAAACACACTCTGGAAGACAATGATGTGTACACAAACACGCCTAGGCACACACTCAAGTAAACACTGACACACCCAGGGATATAGCAATGCATACACTGACTGAGCTAGGCATACAATAATACATACATTAACACAGCTAGGGACATAGCACTAGAGAGACTAACACACCCAGGAATACAGTAATTTCAGACAATGATACAGCTAGCAATATATACCAATGCAGACACTGATACACCCATGCACATACTAATGCATACACTGGTACTTCCAGGCACAGACTGATGCATACACTGACATGCCCATGCACATACCGATTCATATACTGACACCCAGGTATGTACTAATCCATACACTAACACATCCATGAACATATTGATACATACACTGACATACCCTTGACCATATTGATGCATGCATTGACACAGCCAGACAAGCACTGATGCACACTGGGACAGTCACACACACACTGGTGTACTCAATGACACATTCACACACTCACTTATATAAATATTACAACATTCTGAGACTCACTGACACATACAATGAGGCACTCATAGATACATTGACACACTCTAAAACACATTCACCCACTCACTCATACAAAAACCACTAGAGTCTGGTACTCACTCATAGATATTTGAAGATACGCATGGATAGAGTAATCCATTCAGTAACACATTAACATACTCACTTATACACACACCTTGAAACACCCTAGCAGTAACTGATACATACACTGACACAACCATGCACACACTGATGCACTCACTGGTATATTCATCCACTAATACAAACACTCAGTCACAAATGCACAAGAATAATAAAGAGTCAGACATAGCTCTTTGTTTGAATGAATGGTGGTTCTAAAAAAGAACCTTGTTATGTACTTTTGAAAAAACCTATTTTCTTTTTTTGTTGTGTTTTTCTATGCTGAAAAATTTTAAATAACCTTTGTAAAAAATTAAATGCAGAAATGTTGCATTATCAAAGCACAACGGTGCTGCAGAACAGCTTCTTCAAAAATAAATTATAAAGACAAATCTGTGTTTTTTCACCTATGAAAATAAATATGCAATATCTTTAACTTTCGCAGCCACAACCTCGAGGCAGGTGGTATAGTGCGTCACCCTACAGCCTAGTTCAGTGCAGGTGGATAGCATTGTAATTTCAGGAGCAATGGCATGGACAGATGACAAGGTCCAAACTAGAGCATCCAGGTTTTCCAAGTTCTTTTTCTCTCACCAGTCATAAATAAGTGTGGTCATGGATGGCCAGAAGATACGTCCACATAATCAATTTACAATGAAAATGCTTATTTGCAGCTCCACAAGGCAGGTCCACTATTAACCAATCACATGGCAGATTCTCTTTAAGACACTGTGGGAGTCCAGAACCATAATTGTAAATTATTTTTTCTCTAAAAGTAAATATTCATTAACAATATCCCACCTCCAAATGTGTCCAGTCTTACCATACCCTAGCTATAAATTACTCCTATACCTTTAAAATATTTTAAAATAATTTTAGAAATTTAACGAAACCATGGATCGGATTTGCGGCCTGGTTCCAATCACGTGATCAGAACTCAAACCATAGAGTTTGGCCTTCTATGTTTGTAATACCAAGGAAGATCTAAGGTTCCAAAACAATTTGAATAAAGTAAATAAATTTCTTCCTCTGTGCAAAACTAATTAGGCATTGCAAACAATAACGAGCACACCTTCCTCTCACATCTTTATTAGAATAAATGACCTGACCATGGTACCACAAATAATAGTCCACATGTTATTACTTTGTGGTTTCTTCTAGACACATTTTGAAACTATGTATTCATTTTTTTTAAACACTGTCAACTTGGAACAATGCAGGAAGTTGGCCACCAAGTTTGTTTGTAGGGACATCCAGAGAACAATCTGGCACAGCATTTTGAAAATGGTAGAAATTCATGGAAAACGCTGCAGGAACATTACAGTTTGAAAATATATATATTTTTAAAAACTTACAAATTCCCTGGAAAAACCAAAGATTAAAGAGAAATTATAGTTAGGAAATAGAATTTAAAAACTGTAGAAATTCACTGATAAGAACAAAGGTTACCGGGATGTTATAGTTAGGAAACAAAATATAAAAAACTTTGAAGATTCACTGAAAAGTAATGTAATATGTGAGGTTTAAAGGGCAGAATTGCTAGGAAATAGAATTTTTAAAAACCTTGGAATTTCATTGAGGTCACAAGCAGTGCATTGCACAGGCATAAGTTATAGTTAACTCATCTTACTATAACTCCTGAACATCTCTGGTTTTGTACGAGAGAAATATTAGCCTAACTATAAGGTCCCTTTAATCTTTGTTATTATATATGTATATTCATTGAAACAACCATAGGTTTCACACATGTTAAAGTTAGGAATTAGCATTTAAAAAACTATGCAAATTCATTGAAAAAACCATAGGTTTCACACGTTATAGTTAGCTGAACTTTTCTCTCAAACAAAACCTTTGAAATTCCTCTGTTATAGTTAGCTCAGCTAACTATAACTGGCGCTCCCGCAATGCACTGCTGATGGCGTCACATATTACATCACTCATGACATGGTCAGTGACATCACTCATGACATCACTGATGACATCTCAAATGACATCCCTGATGACATCACTGATGACATCATCCAGTGAATGTGTGTCTTTCTGAAAAATACATATTTTTTATATATGTATATCTAAAGGTCGATGGAAGAACAAATGGGAAAATAAGTGTCTAAATGGATGTTTTTTTTGTAAAATTAATTGTATAACTGACTTATTAAGTATATCTTAGTGAATAGGTGTACTAGCAAGTAATCTTTAAATATTTAATTATCTGTATCAGTGTCTCACTTTGTATATAAGTGCCTGCATGGGTTGGTGAGTAGCTACATGAGTGTGTATATGGGTTATTAGGTGTTTTGAGTACCAAAATGAGTGTTTGTACGGTTCGGTGGGGAGTATTACTTAGCGCACAGATGCATGCATGGCTGACTCACTATTTGTATGTGTTTTGAAGACAGTATGTGTGCAGGACTGTATGGGTGGATGAGTGTGTGTATGGGTGTGTTAGTGAGTGAATGACTGTCTCAATAGTATCTTTATGAGTAACTACATATGTTTTAAACTAGTATATGTGAGTATTGATTTATATAAGTGAGTATATCTGAGAGCAAGAGATTCTAAGACTTCCTGTATAAATAAGTATGTGTTTCTATAAGTGATTGTTTAAGAGAGTAAGTATGTCTACGATTCTGTAGAAGTTAGTGTAGTGGTGGGTGTATAGCTGTATATGCAAGTAAATGGATATTTGATAGTTTACTTGCATGTGTGAGAATGTGTGTGAGTAACTCTATAGATGAGTGTCGGTGTATAACAGGATATATAGGTGTATGAGTACATATGATGAGTGAGTACATGTATGAGTGACTATAAATAACTGTTGGTGAATGAGTGGATGTGGATGTAGATTTTGGGATTACTCAATAGGTTGTTCTAACTGGTATTGGTAATTCAATTTTTTGGAAAATGTTAGTTTCTATTTTTGATCGTATGTATCAAAGGTTATATTACAGTAAGAGGAGATCTGCCACAAGGATGATGTCATCAGTGATGTTATCAGGGATGTCATTTGAGATGTCGTCAGTAATGTCATGAGTGATGTCACTGACCATATCATGAGTGATGTAATATGTGAAGTCATCAGCAGTGCATTGCGGGCACGCAAGGTATAGTTAGCTGAGCTAACTATAACGGAGGAATTTCAAAGGTTTTGTATGTTAGAAATGTTCAGCTAACTATAACGTGTGAAACCTATAGTTTTTTCAATGAATTTGCATAGTTTTTTAAATGCTAATTCCTAACTATAACATGTGTGAAACCTATGTTTTTTTCAATGAATTTGCAAGGTTTTTTAAATGCTAATTCCTAACTATAACGTGTGTGAAACCTATGGTTTTTTCAGTGAATTTCAAAGGTTTTGTAAATGATAATTTATAAATGTATTAATTATTATGTCTTTCTTTTTATACTAATTTCTTATATTTTTAATATAAATATTTATATTTTTTTATATTTTAGATTATATTTCATATTATTATTATAAAATAATAACAAAACTAAATTGCAAAGTAATTTTGGATGAATTATTGCTTGACGTCGGTTGCAAGTATAACACAGCTCCAGCAGTTCTCTTGGGGCCCTACGCTCACAATGCTGTATCAATCCTTACACCTGCTTCAAGCATGTGCAAGGTTTTGACGCAGCATAAGCTCAAAAGTCACTGAATAAAATATTATACATTTCGCTCAGTCACTTTTACGAGGCCTTGCTGCACCCCCTTCTGCACAAGAAAGCCTCTTCTGGTGCAGCGCTTTACACTGTAATACACCCTCCAGATGCATCACATTGTTAATAGCACACACCATGGCACATCTTTTGCACCACCATTGTGCCACAAAAGTGACGCAACAGCTGTGTAAAAGAGGCACAAGGAAATTGTAAATCCGCCCCTAAAACATACAAATTCACCCAGGCACTTTCACCAGCAGCGTACCTTGAAACATACACTTGTAACATATTTATGTACATATGATACATTCAAGTGCTTCGGACATACTACAGTATACTGTAGATAAACACATTATAAATTTATGCTGTAGCAGTTCCTTATAGTTCTGCACTTTCACATTCTCCATACACTAGTAACATATTCATTCATTCATTTATGAACTACACATTCATTCTGACAAACTTTTACACACTACCATAGAAATATAGTTCTTTCTTTGACCAGTGAAGGTAGTTCTAGAAAGAACAGTTTTTTTTGTTTTGTAGTGTCGAGGACAGCAATGATCCTGCATCCCGCGTTTCATCAAGTCTATAGATTGTTCCCCATACATTACACAAACGTTTATCACAATAAATGCATAGAATTGTCATATAGCTACAATATATCTTTATAATGTGTTAAGTTAGCATAGGCTCATTAAATGTTTAAACGCCATTTTTCCTTTGCTGCTTCTGCACACGACACTTAATTGTTGATTTAGCTTTCAACCTAGTAGTTCGTTGTGGTTTACTTGAGAATAATATGTTATTACTCTGATATCAGCTTTGCTTAATAAACTATGTCTGCACATAGAGTGCTGAAGCTTCAGGAACAACACGATACAGAATTGTTATGAGGTCTGATCTTCGCGCCTTTATAGACATAACATAAGTGCAGCTTCTGCCAACTTTGGCTTTAAGGCGGGTTTTATATTACTTTGCTTGTGGCACACATAACACACTTGATGCTGTTCGCATGCAGAGAGAGCTGGTGTATGCTGATGTGATGTCTTCATTCTAGGATCCTGAGGTATGGGCCCGCCCTAATTCAACCCAAAGAGACCTTCTTAGCTATTAATATAATATGTGTGTTAGGGAGGGTGAGAAATAAGTGTTGTTAACTCTTATTCATTACAGCATGTTAACATGCTGTCACCATTTTCTTTTTATGGACTAGTAACTATGCTGATAACTTTGCTTTTGATAATATGTTTCCTTGTATTACCTAAGATACTGCACCTGAGAAGACGACATTAGTAAATAGATATTTCAAATATTTCAAATGTTCACGTGTTCACGTGTTCTTCTTGACTCCACGTTCTGGTTTGAAATGATTGCATAACGAAAGAGTGCTCATGTGTTCCACGTAACCTGAGGTATTGTAAGCTCATGTTCTGGTTTGTCTAAACATTGGGAGTTTGTTATGACCAATGAGACACTGTAGCTAGCTCGGTAAGGGGTTTATTGGGTACTAAGGTGAGTTTTGGGTCACCCTAATTCGCTGAGGTTCCAATCCTCTGTGCACAGTTCTGTGGGAGAACAGAAACCCTGCTACAGAATTTTAACTTTAGCAAAGTCAGAATCAATATGTGGGCGTGTAATGCTTGCTGAAAATGCTGCTGCTGCAGTTAATGTGCTTGGTGTTGCAGCAGGTGGGTTCTCGTGCAACCTCCGTCTTGCAGCTCGAGCAAAGTTCTTGGGGTGCAAGTTCTTCACGTGTCGCACCATATTTGCTGTGCCATAGGAGTATTTTTTACATGGATCACCCCTTGAAAGAGTTGTTTGGCAAATTTTACAGGTTACTTTTGGAGCATTAACCTTTTTTTGACCTTCTGGAAAAGTGAAAAACGTCCAAATTAGAGCTCTTCCCTCTTCTTTGGACGTTCTTCAGGAATGAAATCTCCCTCTGAAGAACTGCTGGAAGATTACTCCATTGCTCTTATTATTATGATCTTCCTTCTATTTGAAAAGATTCTCAGAACTAATGCTAATTCTTAGAAGTCAAAGTCGAATAATTATAATGGGACAGAACTTTCAACAGTCGCTATAGGAAAAGTTATGAACTAATCAAATCTCTACTTTTAAAGTCACATGCCTTGCGTACGCTTATGATGCGCTTGCGCAGCTCTTTCAATACGAGTACGCATGATGTTCTACCGCGATTTGTGTAATTCTTTTTAAAAGTAATATATGATTATTACAAGTATTACAAACAATTCTGAGTTATCCCAAATGTCTGCCCTTAGTATCTACATTAAATACATACATGTTTTAAACCAAGTAGAAACATTGCCCCCTTTCGCGTACAGAACGTCGTACATGACGTCACACCGAAGCTTTACTGCGACGCGTAACGTCAAAGCATATTTGTACCGTATGCGCGGGTACACGCTGAGTATGATAAGCAGTACAAGCTATGGTGCAATCACCCTCTCAGTGAGAAATCAGAGCTCAGGGCGTGCTAAGGAGAATGATTAGAAGTGCTGACTCATTGCAGATCCGATTCTGGGCCTGCCTCTGCGCACATTATAACACTGCCCCCATCTCTCACTGTTGTTAATTGTTACTGCACACAAATACTTGCACATGCGCGGTGCACACCCGCCCACATTACCCACATGCCACCACCTAGCATGCTTGCTATCATTTAGCCTGGAAACCTATACATTACCCAATGGCATATCCCCCAGGGCCATCATTCTTACAGACCGCGAAAACGCTACCAATGACAGCCCTGGGCTTGGTTTGGTCAGCCCCCGCGGTTCCCATGTAATGCAGGCACTGACGTGAGCACGCTCTCTTTTGCCTACCTCTGCTGCGGTGACAGACAGACTGTCGAAAACACCCCAGACTCAGCAAAACCGCCTTTCAAGACATGACAAAAGACGACAGAAGCAAAGGTAAGAGAAGACGTCACAACATCAGCCTCCACTGTAAAATGTATATTCATAATGCTTTTTTTTTATCCTTCATATGGCTTTCCTACCCCTCAATGGTTTTAAATTGTACTTACATAATTGAAATATTTCTTTATAAGTCACGAGGTCCTATACACCTCTAATCTTAAAAATAGTTTGTGCATACATTTCTGTGTCATATTTCTGTACTACGCCACGAGCTTAGTCCTCTATTATTATTAATTGTGCGTCCATGATAGTATTTTTTTTTCTGCGTCATGAGGCCGTGCCAGGCCTCTATTAACTTATTGATCTTCCTTTGTTTGCTGGAGCTGCAACAGTCTAACTACGGAATATTAAGAACCCACATTAAAATTCACTTTTGATAGTAGTTACGCAACTCAGTTTACGATAACTAATCAAAACATCCTTTTGTTTCCTTCACCAAACATCGTTCAGAAGCAACCACGGCCTATCGAGCAACAGCAATGGAATTCTCTGCAACTTATTGACTATACTTTGACGTATAGAAGTAGAGTTCAAGTCGAATGGTAAACTCCGGTGGCTGCACTCTTTATAGAAGGTAAGCACAGCCGCCTAGATCTACAAAGCCTTCATAGCAATGCATTAGAAATAAGTCACCATAACGGACGTCAGTAACGCAGTAGGCACTTCCATATAGACACCACTTGAACGCGGCACTATAACAACTGAAATAAACCCGGTACACTGCACTCGTAAAACTGTAGTGTTAGCTTTATTTGTGAAACGAGAGAGGGCCATATTATCAAACCTTGGCAACAAAATTATTGCCACTTTATCAGCAGCAAACTGCTGCTAAAGTGGCCATAAAGGTTTGATAATATGATCTATTGAATTCCAATCGAAGCTCATGTTAGATGTGAAGGACATCTAACATGAGCTTCGATTGGAATTCCATAGACCATATTATCAAACCCATTATCGCCACTTTTGCGACACTTTTCTGATAATAAAGTGGTGATAATTTTGTCGCCCAGGCTTGATATTATGGCCCAGAGTGCGTAGTGTACAGTAGCTTCCCTGTAAAATCTATAATTACCTCTGAGCAGTGACAACAGATAGCTTACAACAGTCTGGCAAACAGATCCACAACCTTATTACACCACTTTTGAGTCACTTTTAACATGGGTAAAGTAACGCAAGGAGCTAGTAAAAATATGTCTCACTTTTCAAGAAAAAATCTCAACTCCAGACTCTGCGACACAGTTTTAATGTTGTTTTATCTCTCTCTCTTTCTCTCTCTCACTCTCTGTGACATCATTTCTCTTTCTCTCTTAAACTTATACACTGCTGTATGCTTGGACGTGTAGAAGAATTGTTGAAATGAAGTTGTCAATCCAACTGGCTGAAGTGTTTGGCCGCCAGGTTTACACAACGGTAAGCACAGAGGCCTAGATCTACAAATCCTTCATAGGAATGCATTAGAAATAATTCGGCATAACGGGCGTTAGTAATGCAGTGGGCACTTCCATATAGACACCACTTGAACGCGGCACTATAACAAGTAAAATGTACCAGGTACATTGCACTCGTTAAACTGTAGTGTTAGCTTTATTTGTGAAACGAGAGATGGCCATATTATCAAGCCTTGGCGACAAAATTATCGCCACTTTATCGGCAGCAAACTGCCGCTAAAGTGGCCATAATATGTTTGATAATATGCTCTATTGAATTCCAATCGAAGCTCATGTTAGATGTGAAGGACATCTAACATGAGCTTCGATTGGAATTCCATAGAGCATATTATCAAACCCATTATCGCCACTTTAGCGACACTTTCCTGCCCATAAAGTGGCGATAATTTTGTCGCCCAGGCTTGATATTATGGCCCAGAGTGTGTAGTGTACAGCAGCTTCTCTGTAAAATCTATAATTACCTCCGATCAGTGACAACAGATAGGTTACAACAGTCTGACAAACATATCCACAACCTTATTACGCCACTTTTGAGTCACTTTTAACATGGGTAAAGTAACGCAAGGAGCTAGTAAAAATATGTCTCACTTTTCAAGAAAAAATCTCAACTCCAGACTCTGCGACACAGTTTTAATGTTGTTTTATCTCTCTCTTTCTCTCTCTCACTCTCTGTGACATCATTTCTCTTTCTCTCTTAAACTTATACACTGCTGTATGCTTGGACGTGTAGAAGAATTGTTGAAATGAAGTTGTCAATCCAACTGGCTGAAGTGTTTGGCCGCCAGGTTTACACAACGGTAAGCACAGAGGCCTAGATCTACAAATCCTTCATAGGAATGCATTAGAAATAATTCGGCATAACGGGCGTTAGTAATGCAGTGGGCACTTCCATATAGACACCACTTGAACGCGGCACTATAACAAGTAAAATGTACCAGGTACATTGCACTCGTTAAACTGTAGTGTTAGCTTTATTTGTGAAACGAGAGATGGCCATATTATCAAGCCTTGGCGACAAAATTATCGCCACTTTATCGGCAGCAAACTGCCGCTAAAGTGGCCATAATATGTTTGATAATATGCTCGATTGAATTCCAATCGAAGCTCATGTTAGATGTGAAGGACATCTAACATGAGCTTCGATTGGAATTCCATAGAGCATATTATCAAACCCATTATCGCCACTTTAGCGACACTTTCCTGCCCATAAAGTGGCGATAATTTTGTCGCCCAGGCTTGATATTATGGCCCAGAGTGTGTAGTGTACAGCAGCTTCTCTGTAAAATCTATAATTACCTCCGATCAGTGACAACAGATAGGTTACAACAGTCTGACAAACATATCCACAACCTTATTACGCCACTTTTGAGTCACTTTTAACATGGGTAAAGTGATGCATGGAGCTAGTAAATATACGTCTAACTTTTCAAGAAAAAATCTCAACTCCAGACTCTGCGACACAGTTTTAATGTTGTTTTCTCTCTCTTCCTCTCTCTCTCACTCTCTGTGACATCATTACTCTTTCTCTCTTAAACTTAGACACTGCTGTCTGCTTGGACATGTAGAAGAATAATTGTAGTGAAGTTGTGAAGTCTACTTCCTTATGTGTTTGGCCACAAGGTTTATACAACGGTAAGCCCAGAGGCCTAGATCTACAAATCCTTCATAGGAATGTATTAGAAATAATTCGGCATAACGGGCGTTAGTAACGCAGTAGGCACTTCCATATAGACACCACTTGAATGCGGCACTATAACAAGTAAAATGTACCAGGTACACTGCACTTATAAAACTGTAGTGTTAGCTTCATTTGTGAAACGAGAGAGGACCATATTATCAAGCCTTGGTGACAAAATTATCTCCACTTTACCGGCTGCAAACTGTCGCTAAAGTGGCCATAATAGGTTTGATAATATGCTCTATTGAATTCCAATCGAACCTCATGTTAGATGTGTAGGACATCTAACATGAACTTCGATTGGAATTCCATGGAGCATATTATCAAACCCATTATCGCCACTTTAGCGACACTTTACTGCCGATAAATTGGCGATAATTTTGTCACACAGGATTGATATTATGGCCCAGAGTGCATAGTGTACAGCAGCTTCCCTGCAAAATCTATAATTACCTCCGAGCAGTGACAACATATACGTAACAGCAGTCTGACAAACAGATCCACAACCTTATTATGCCACTTTGAGTCACTTTTAACATGGGTTCAAGAAAAAATCTCAACTCCAGACTCTGCGACACAGTTTTAATGTTGTTTTATCTCTCTCTCACTCTCTGTGACATCATTTCTCTTTCTCTCTTAAACTTAGACACTGCTGTCTTCGACGTGTAGACTTGTAGAAGAATTGTTCAGAATAAGTTGTGACACCAACTGACTGAAATGTTTATCCGCAAGGTTTATACAAAGGTAAGGACAGAGGCCTAGATCTACAAAGCCTTCATAGGAATGCATTAGAAATAAGTCGCCATAACGGGCGTCAGTAACGCAGTAGGCACTTCCATATAGACACCACTTGAACGCGGCACTAAAACAGAACTGGAATGTACGAGTCACACTGCACACGAAAAACCGTAGAGTTACCAAAACTTGTAGGGGCATAGTCTCAAGAATGGCAATAAAATTATCGCCATATTGCCATAGTAGCTCAGGTTAACACCAGAACCTGGACTGCTATGGGAATTCACAATTATCAAGCCCATTATCGCTGCTTTAGCTGCAGTTTCCTGCCGCTGAAACGGCGAAAATTTTAACGCCGTTATTGATAATATGCCCCGTAATGCTTCAGCTCATTTATTCACATCTACATAATTCTAAACTCTAATTTTCTTTTTTCTTTTGCAGATTACCAATCGGACACCATTTCACAATTTGTTTATAACATTGTTTAAGTTATTTTTCCAGTTCTTATATAGTTATAATTGAGTTTCGTTTATATTTATTGCTTAATAAAAGTGAATTTAAAAAACGACATACTTCATTTATTTTGTGGGGGAGGGGTATAACGGCCCACAATAAAAATAATGTTGAAATACTTTAGTAAGATATTCAAGACTAGGATTGAAAACTACTGAGTTCTAACTAACAGATATAATAAAAACAACGGTGAGAAACTACTAAAATGGCGGTGGACGAAGTACGTAATCAACGTTTGGCGCCTCGGCACTACCTTTCAGATAAATATATAAAAAATATGACTATTAATACTGTACAAAAGTACAGCAGTGGATGACACACACGAACTAGGAAAAGTAAGCGACAGATTTACTAACTGATATAAAGAAAGGTTTGCTTGTTGAACTTGAAGAAAAAGAAAACGTGGGCTTCGAAACGACGCTGAGCATGTGAAGAGAGTACAACTGCTACACCAAAAAAAAGGAAAGCTTTACATGCTATCATAGAAATGAAGGAGCATATTATCAACAAAAGGCGATACATTATTGCCGCTTTTATCGACAGGAAACTGCCGATAAAGCGGCAATAATGTGCTTGATAATAGGCCCTTGTAACGTCCCAAAGCAGCCCAGGTTCTAGTGTTAACCTGGGCTCCTATGGTTATTCACAAGGGCATATTATCAAGCCCATTATCGCCGCTTTATCGGCAGTAATGTATCGCCTTTTGTTGATAATATGGCTCATTGCTCTTTTTTTGACTAGTAAACTTACGTGCATAATATCAAGGACCGATCTTAAAATTATCGCCATTTTATTGGCAGGAAACTGCCGATAAAACAGCGATAATGAGCTTGATAATACGGCCTTGTTATTTCCCATAGAAGCCCATGTTAACACCAGAACATAGGCTTCTATGGGAATTTACAAGGACGTATTATCAAGCCCACCCTCCCAACATTAATAAAAAAAACATAGGCCTTTGTACATTCTCATAGCAGCCGAAGCTCTGATGTTAACCTGGGCTGCTATGGTTATTCACAAGGGCATATTATCAAGCCCATTATCGCCGCTTTATCGGCAGTTTCCTGCCAGTAAAAGCGACGATAATGTATCGCCTTTTGTTGATAATATGGCCCGTGCCGAGTTGCGTCAGCAAGTTGTGCTTCCATATCAAGTATCTTAGATATAAGTTTTTTATGGTTTTTACGACTCACCGCATTTTGCCTAAATATATATTGTTGAGCAAACCCCCTAATACAACATTTGCATGTATCCCATACAGTATTTATATTCGCCGAATGAATGTTTAGTGAGATAAACTCATGAATATGTTTTTTAATTAATGAAGTAAAACTAGTATCAACAAGTAAGTGTCTAGGGAAAGTAAATTTTCGAGTTACTTTATGATTTTGACCCTTAATAGTAACTTCTATTAGCAAGGGATTGTGATCGGAAGTAACTTTGGGGCAGCTTTCAATCTCACAGTTCTCTAAAATTTGATCAGAGGTCCATATCATGTCTATTCTAGAGCAGGATTTGTGTGGTGCGGAATAATAAGTGAAGCCTGCCAATTTAGGATGCTTAAACCGCCAAACATCTTTGAGGTTATTCAACCTTGCTAATTATAAAATTGCTGCTCTTACTTTGCGCATTCTTTTATAATTACTTTGCCCGGTTGAGTCAACTTTGTAGTCAATAGCACAATTAAAATCCCCAGCAATAATAATCTCGCCATCCCATTCGAGTAGTTCTATACTTAGTTCTTCAAAGACTCTGGGATCATCAATATTTGGTCCATATACTACACATAGTACCAGTTTCACATTGTCACCTTGCATCTGTGCAATTGCCCACCTTCCCCGAGCATCGGAGGTGGTTTTGATTGTTTCTAGTGAAACTCCTTTTTGTTTTAAAATAGCTACCCCCCTAATAGTTTCATTTAGAGTAGAACATACAACCAATTCGTATCTCAATTGTAATAGTAATTTACGATCTTGATATTTAATATGAGTCTCAGAAACCAAAACTATATTGGGGTTGTACATTTTTATCTCTTCCTGTACTAAATTCCTTTTGTTTTTGCTATTTAGGCCATCTACATTCCAACATAATATTCTTAATTCAAGCATTTAACTGTTAGGGTGTTTCTCTGATCTTTATAATTCCCCTCCATCTTTACACTTTTCAAAATAATTAGATTTACCACCCTACTAATATTTAAAAGAAAGTCGAATTCTGCCAACAATTTTATCCCCATTTTTAGTCGCCCCACCCACCCTCGCCAGTGGTTGTCACGCCCTCCCCTGCAACAACCCCGACCCCACCCTAGCGACCTCCCGTCCCTTAGGGGGGAGCACCCCTCTATCTTTTGCTGCCGGTGAAAGGGCAGCGTAGTGAAGGTGCATACGTAAGGAGCCGCTCATGCCATATCTTAACATACTCTATACATAAACACGTGCCTACAGAGTGAGAAATGAAAAAAAAAAAGAATGGCTGTACCCATGAAAAAAAGTTTTGTGTTTTTTTCCTTTTTTTTTCCACTTCCTTCTCTCCTCTTTTTTCTTTCTTTCTCTTTTCTTTTTTTTTTTAAGTAATACAAGCCATAAGTGCATCAAAACAGAGAAAAAGTGTAAATCATGTGCTCTATGCTCTATCCAAATAAGTTCAGTGAGCGAAGGAAGCGAAAAGTGAAGTAGTGTCATTGGTGCATGAGCGCCAGTTACTTTATCTCTTTAATTGACTTTTCCTTTTTCGTTTTCTTTTGCATTCTCCCAAGAGAATTTTTCCAAAGATTGTTCAGCAGCTGAAAGATCAGTGAAAAAGGTCGTTTGACCATTGCGAATGACCTTAAGGCGAGCCGGTTCTTGGAGATAGGCCATACATCCTAAATTCTTAAAGGCATCTATCATCTTCCGAAGCTCCCAGCGTTTGTCCATTGTGCCCTTACTTAGGTCAGATTTCACAAAAAAGGTGAGATTGTCCACGGTGACCGGATTATTGGGTCTAGCCTTAAATGATACAGCTTGCCGCAGTAAAAAGTTGCCAAAGTGGATCAGAAACGGTCTAGGAAATTTACTACTCGTGCTTCTTTGAGTCAAAGGTAGTCTGTGCACTCTCTGTAGCTGGGAATCCCAGTCCCAATCGGCTAGATCAATAAAGGCTCTTTGAAAGAGTTTCACCATTAATGCCCGCGGGTCGGACCCTTCCATCCCTTCAGGTATGCCAAACAATCTAAGGTTTTGCCTTCGTGCCCGATTTTCAAGGTCTTCTACTTTAGCTTCAAGTTTAGAAACTCTTAGTGTATTTTGCTGAGCAGTAAGCGTAGTTTTATTCATATCTTCTTCCACTTCCACTATTCGTTGCTTGATGTCTTCGATGTCCTTTGTCACTCCTCCCAAACCTAGACCAATATCTCTCATAGTTTCCTGCAATTTGGTATTATCTTCTCTTAGCTGCAGATATTGTTGTTGTATCTCGGCTCTTTGTTCTAGAAGCGTCTGCATAATTGTTACCATTGATATGTTTGATGAACCAGAGGGGTTGGAGGAGTCTTGTGAAGACATTTGAGAGGCTGATTTCGCGGACATGGTTACGGAACCCGCTATTACTTTTGGAGAGTTAGTATCTAAGTCATCCATCACCTTCTCCGCAGGTTCTTGCTCAAGATTTGATCCCAGGATATTGACAGGAATCTCAGCCAAGAATAGTTGGGGTTTCTTCAGGCTTAATTTTAATAGTTCCGTGTCTTCACATGGCTGATCAGGGTTATTGACTACTGATTTAGGAGCTTGGTCTGCAAATTCAATGGCCTCTACAATGTACACAGGGGGAGTATAGGAGATATTAGAAGTGGGGGTAGGAGTAGAAGTGGGAGAGGTAGGAGAAATTACTGGAGATCCTGAGGTTATTGGGGAACCCCCAGCTCTGGGCTCACAAATTCTTTCCGTGTTATTTAAGGTAGTATTCATTGGTGCCATTTGATTTGAGGATAGTGCACTTAGGTAAGAATCTATTGAGGGGACCTTAGGGTAGTTTGATTTAGGATCTTGTATGCAGATCGTGTCATCAGTGCTTGCACCAGAGAGTCTTAAAGCCATAGTCTTGACTCCTCCCTTTGCCTCTATCCATCTTCTCAGAGGACTATCATCGATTAGGCGATTTTTCTTGCTTCCTGGCAATTCTTTTGAAGCTGTCTTTAATAGATTTTTCTGCATAGTCTTGCCCTTCGCCTTTTTCTTCTTTGTTATAGTTTTTTTAGTTAGAGCTTTAAATGATCCGTCAGCTCCCTCTTCTTCTGTTATTTTGTCGTATTCTAGATTAGAGTCTTCATCTGATATGACCGTAGATGCATGAGATACGCCGTCACCACTTAGTTTCTCCTTTGTTGTATTATTAACTAACTGTGATTGGGCATTAATATTAACATTCTGTTCGTCAACATACACCCTTTGATCTTGTACCAAAGATACTGATTCCTCAGTAGTATCTTCAGTAGAGTCTACTCTCTGCGTAGTCTTTTGGCACCCATGCGATATATCCAGAGTTGGTGAAGAGGTGGCTGAACCCAGATCAACATTGGTGTTTGAGTTTATGTGGGGTAGCTTATCCGATCCCTTCCTTGGATTTTTAATCCCGGCACTGTCTACTTTGACTGCCTCATCCACTACTACTCCTCCAATAATGTCCCCCGCCGCGGTTTCAGCCAAAGTTGAAATCTTGACAGGTAGGGTAGGAGCTGCATTCACATTGTCCTCTACAGCCTTACTGATCATTTTCTTTTTCGTTTTAGGCACTATTAGTGGCTCAGACCTGGGTTTTGGCTCAGTACTATTACCTCCCTTCACAATTGGAGCACATTGCGTTTCATTACGTAGGTCCATTGCGCTAGTATTATCAGCTTTTATATTGGTAGGCTGGTTTTTAGCTTTCACAGCGATAGTGTTAGTGTTAATGTTCGTAATAAGTGGCTGTTGAGTCTGCTGAGGCTCATGGTTAGAGCCTGGCGCCCCTGTTACCACTGATACCATTAGCCCTGTTGCCGCTGCCGCTGATACCGCCATCGTACCTGAGTGTGCTTGGCTCCGCATCTGACAGGTCTTCCGATTCCGTGTAGACCTCGTCTGTCGCGCGGACATCAGCGCTCTCCCCGCTTGCGTCTCCCTTGGTATCAGCGGCGTACTTCGCTTGTTTGGGCGTGGTGTCAGATGGGCTCCCCAGCTGCAGTGGAGCCGACAAGCTGGCTACTCCCCCTGCCGTGCAAGCAAGGCTAGCCGCGGCGTAGTTCCAGGAGTGTAACAAGGTCCTGCCGCAGTGTCGAAGCAGAACCCTTAGCATTGGATTAATTTAGGGAGTCCAGCCGCCGAGTAAAACACTGAAGAGAGCGGAATAACCACGCAGAGCCAGGGAAGCAAAGCCGTCGATAATCCCCAACTGTAAGTTTGCTAAGTTTGCTAGCGTCAAAGGAGTAATTGGTGAGTACCGTGTACTGACTCCTTCAGCCCCCAGTCTGCATACTGCTTCCAATCACCTAGTATTCAGATGAAAATCACAAATTTTTCACGGCGAGCAGCATTCATTTTCTAAGGCATTTGTTACTTAGGCAGAGCGGCTCCGTGCAGCAACCTTCACTTGGCGGTGTCAGCAGAGGGGATTAGACTCAATTTGGCGGAATTGCAAGCCGTACTTAAAAAAACATTGAGAGAAAGATCTATTTCAAAATTGCAAAAGTATAAACTAGATCAGTACGAAGGCGGCGACCGCATCGGGAAAATATTAGCTTTTAAAACTGCAGATAGGAAAGCCAAAACTAAAATTAAGGAAATAATAGGATTAGACTCAATCACTTATGAGCAAGAAGACCAAATACTCCAACAGTTTGCTAAATTCTATCAACAACTTTATACACCTGAAGTGATACCAACTAAAGCGGATATCTTACAATATCTTGATAGATATCTAACTCCACCTCGGGCGTTAAATAGTGAAGCACTACAACAATTGAACTCAAAAATTACACTAGAGGAAATAAAACTCGCAATTGATAATCTACCCCTAGGGAAGGCGGTAGGCGAAGATAGCTTACCCGTGGAAATTTACAAACTCTGTGCTGAAGAACTGTTGCCATTACTAGAAAAAGTGATTAATTCTATTATTGTTTCCAAGCAAGCTCCATTAACATGGAAAATCACCAAAATAATCTTCTTTTTGAAAAAGGGAAAACCGGAAAAAGAATGTGGATCATACCGGCCGATTTCTTTACTAAATTCTGACGTAAAAATCTTTGCTAAAATTCTTGCCAATCGCTTAGCCCCTTTATTGCCGGAGATTGTTAACCTTCAACAACATGGTTTTGTAATGGGCAGAGATACTACAATACATGTCAATACCTCAATAACAGCTTTTGATGTTGCAGGAACTACCCACACCCCACTCGGTATGATTATGTTAGATGCCGAAAAAGCATTTGACCGAGTGGGGTGGGAATATCTGTGGGCAGTATTAAGCAAAATGGGATTATCAGGGCCCTATTTAGACTGGGTTAGGTCACTCTATGACGAACCACAGGCTATGATAAGCTATGGTGGCAAAGATTCAGCTAACTTTAAGATCGCAAGAGGCACGAGGCAAGGCTGTCCCCTTTCTCCTTTACTTTTTGCTCTTTCTTTAGAACCCTTTTTAAATGCACTTAATGATCAAGCTAACATTACCCCAGTGAACCATGGGGGCATAACTCTTAAAATAACTGCCTTTGCCGATGACATAGCTATCTATACAACAGACATTAATAATGCTATGCCAGAAATTATTCATGAAGCGCACAACTATGGTAGAATCTCCGGGTACAAACTGAATGTGAGTAAAACTCAAATTATAGCTAACTACACCCCCGCTGTACATATTTTTGATATCTGTAAAGAAGCGGTCTATTTAGGAATTAAACTAACTGCAAAAGTGCAAAAGTGGGGGAAATTCTTGAAATAAACTATGAGACATTTTTAAAAGAAACTACTAAAAGTCTCAAGAAATGGCACAAAATCCCTCTTAGCTTACTAGGTCGACTCAACCTGATAAAGATGAAAATACTACCTAAACTACTTTATCTGTTTAGAGCTATTCCGTTACAACCGAATAAACTTTTTTTCAAAAGGCTTGATAGTATATGCAGTAACTTTATATGGGGCTATAAAAAAGCACGAAGGGCCATCAAATTTCTGGCACTACCCACTTCTAAAGGGGGACTCGCCTTTCCAGATTTTAATTTGTACTTCTTAGCTGCTTTTTTTTTTTCGGGTAAGGAGTTTATTAAAAAACGAGCCATCTCTATTTTTTCACCAATATATGCTAGGTGCTGATTCCAACCAGTTTTTACTACGCGTTCATGATCCAAACTACTACAAGCGGGTCAAATTTAAGACTGCCAAACATGCCATTAAAATTTGGGACAAAATCTTACATATTAGTAAAAGTTCGTTCTATAATGCCGAGCTTAGATTATGGAGCAATCCTGGTCTCCCGGACATCTTTTCGGATGGGACAGGGAATCGCTGGATAAGACATGGATTAAGCACGCTAGGAGATATCTATGGAATTAACGGTCTGATTGATTTTGAAAATTTGAAAATTATTAATGGTGTTACGAATGATATGCACTTTAAATATAGACAACTGAGAGACTTTTTTCTTATCAAAATGAAAATAACGGGAGTTATGCAATCAGAAATTTGTGAGTGCATTTATTCGTATAAAACTAAGTCACTAATAAAATTGGGTTACCAATTGTTGAGTAAAGACAAAGGGGAAAATACTACCAAAATTGCAGGTAGATGGTCCCGTAGATTAAATCTGGATGTAAATTCAACACAGATTGGAAATGCCTTAACACACCTAAGTGATATAGTACACTCTTCTAACCTTAGAATGCAATTGTATAGGACAATTACGGAGCTGTACTACACCCCACAAAGAATATCCTTATGGTCGCAAGGGAACTTGCTCTCAGATAATACTAAATGCCCAAAATGTAATATGCATGCTGCCGGAATCGATCATATGTTATTCTCCTGTCCCTCATTTTCTACCTATTGGAATGGTATAATGGACTATTTACAAAACAACGGGATAACGATACCTGAACTTACTGCTCATTTGGTTCTACTTGATATGCAAGAGCTCAACTCTCCCAACAGGGATCTTACTACGATTTTGCTTTCATGTGCAAGATTAACCATAGCAAGGTCATGGATTTCTAAGGAACCTCCAAATGTAGCCGAGTGGCTGGCTTTGGTTAGCGAAATTAGAACTTTGGAACTATCACTTGCCAAATATCGAGGCCCAAAAACCCTTGCTCGAAAAGAAAGGATCTGGAAACACTTCTTTCAAGTACCAGAAGTGCTGACTATTTGCTAAAGCCTCACTATGTTCGAAACTATTTTTCTCCTCCTAAAGGTTTAGCCTATGTTAATGATTGAATTGTCCTTTTAACTTTCTTTTATTTCTTTTTTTTTCCCCTCTCTATCTTTATTTGCACTTTTCACTCTCAAAAAAGTGAATCAATGGTAACTTTATTTGCATCAGATTTTTGGATAATGTATGTATGTATTACCATTGTACCTGTCGAATCCTGCAATAAAAAAATATATAAAAAAAAAATAAAAAAAAAAGATAATATGGCCCATTGCTCTTTTTTTTGACCAGTAAACTTAGGTGCATATTATCAAGGATCGGTGTTAAAATTATCGCTGTTTTATTGGCAGGAAACTGCCGATAAAACGGCGATAATGAGCTTCATAATACAGCCTTGTTATTTCCCATTGAAGCCCATGTTAACACCAGAACATAGGCTTCTATGGGAATTTACAAGTACGTATTATCAAGCCCACCCTCTCAACATTAATAAAAAAACTCCAGACAATGCAGGTACCCGGAGCTGGAAGGTCATTTTACATATCACTGCCCCAGAAATGTGGTGTTCACCGCAACGTGTAAGGGGAGAGAGAGAGCTCAAAACATATATTTTTTTTAAAAAGACCAGATGGGTGCCGCTCGCCGAGACTGCGGGGAGTAGGGCCGTAACCCCCCCGCATACTTCAAAATTAAAACCAGAGGAGTGCCATTCCCCTGTGCTCGGGGCACCTCACAAGCCCACATTATGCAGAAAAATTGCCCTCGTAATTTGGCCCCCGGGACCTAATGAATAAAACGGACTTCTACTTTTTTTTTCACCTTTTCTCACCGTGTACAAGTACTGCAGAAGTACCCCGCCATTTTTTATTTAAAAAAAATAAACATTGAGCCTAAAGATCCATATACCACCCCCTGACCGAGACTATAGGCTCCGAATATTTCTACCCTGCCCCGTTTCCTTATTTCTCAACTTTGTTTTACTGTTTTCTTCTGACACTGCTCTCCCGACAAAAATCATGGCTGCCAACACTTCCTGGTTTGGAGAATTGACAGCCAATCATCATGCAGCTCCTGCTCGTAATTGTACGTATTTCCATACGTGTACGCCGTGATTTTTCTTTAAAAAAAAATAAATAAAAAATAGAGCCTAAACATCCATGTACGACCCCCTGAGCAAGCCTAAAGGGTCAGAATGTCTCTACCCTACACACTTTCACTTATTTCTGAACTTTGTTTTACTGTTTTCTTGTGACTCGGTTTTAGCGAGGCACAAGATGGCCGCCAACACTTCCTGGTTTCGAGTGTTGACAGACAGTTCACAGCCAATCAGCATGCAGCTCGTGCTCGTAATTGAACAGATTTCAGTGCGCGTGCTGAACTTCGTCTCTAGATATCGCTATGATTTTACTTGCAATTTTCTCAGAAACTACTGAACGGATTTACACCATATAACAAAAAGCACAATCTGTGAACAGAACTCTACCTCTCTGCCAAATTTTGTGTCATTCCGTTCAGCCGTTCGGGCTGTAGCCCTGGCTAAAGGTCGCTATGGAAAATTGCATGCGGATAACATGTTTTGGGACCCCCCTTTTTTCTCGGCCCCCACTTTATGAATCACCCCCAAACTTTCAGGGAAGGAGCGGAACCGAGCAGGCCATTTTCTTGGAGAAATTCACGAGCATTCGTCCACCAGCGCCAAAGTTATTCCAAATAGAATGTTGTGGATTTCCTATGGAAACTAGGTCCTAACTATAACTACCTACTGGCGACTGCCAGTAGGTAATATATATATATATATATATATATATATATATATATATATATATATATATATATATATATATATATATATATATATATATATATATATATATATATATATATTATTATTTTTTTCACAAACGCCCTAAAGCTTTCCAGGACACACTCGTGTTCGGCCTGCCATCCGGCTTCACAGGATTTACTCTCCGATGGCTCACAGGTATAAAGTGGTACTTGCCTGACGCGTTTCGGGGTCACTCGCCCCTTAATCATAGGCGGCTCAGGATGTGATGACAGAGGCTCACTTTTATTGGTTGTTAACATGCACGCTTATCATTGGTTGACAGTTCGTTTGGTTTCTTATGTTGCATGCTGGAAGTTGTATTCTTATTTTCACAGTCTCTGAAACACAGCCTCAATTTGAGCAATATTCATTCCTAAGTGGAAACCAGTGTTGCATGGAGAGTTTCGTTCAATCCGGCTTCCCACACTGCGTAGGACGGCAAAGTTCCGTTCCACAGTCCCTCTAGTCCATTCCCCGCTCCGCGGTGACTAGAGACGGTGCGTCCTGACGCGGTAAGGACTCCGCGCTGCATCAATTTTTCACAAACGCCCTAAAGCTTTCCAGGACACACTCGTGTTCGGCCTGCCATCCGGCTTCACAGGATTTACTCTCCGATGGCTCACAGGTATAAAGTGGTACTTGCCTGACGCGTTTCGGGGTCACTCGCCCCTTAATCATAGGCGGCTCAGGATGTGATGACAGAGGCTCACTTTTATTGGTTGTTAACATGCACGCTTATCATTGGTTGACAGTTCGTTTGGTTTCTTATGTTGCATGCTGGAAGTTGTATTCTTATTTTCACAGTCTCTGAAACACAGCCTCAATTTGAGCAATATTCATTCCTAAGTGGAAACCAGTGTTGCATGGAGAGTTTCGTTCAATCCGGCTTCCCACACTGCGTAGGACGGCAAAGTTCCGTTCCACAGTCCCTCTAGTCCATTCCCCGCTCCGCGGTGACTAGAGACGGTGCGTCCTGACGCGGTAAGGACTCCGCGCTGCATCAATTTTTCACAAACGCCCTAAAGCTTTCCAGGACACACTCGTGTTCGGCCTGCCATCCGGCTTCACAGGATTTACTCTCCGATGGCTCACAGGTATAAAGTGGTACTTGCCTGATGCGTTTCGGGGTCACTCGCCCCTTAATCATAGGCGGCTCAGGATGTGATGACAGAGGCTCACTTTTATTGGTTGTTAACATGCACGCTTATCATTGGTTGACAGTTCGTTTGGTTTCTTATGTTGCATGCTGGAAGTTGTATTCTTATTTTCACAGTCTCTGAAACACAGCCTCAATTTGAGCAATATTCATTCCTAAGTGGAAACCAGTGTTGCATGGAGAGTTTCGTTCAATCCGGCTTCCCACACTGCGTAGGACGGCAAAGTTCCGTTCCACAGTCCCTCTAGTCCATTCCCCGCTCCGCGGTGACTAGAGACGGTGCGTCCTGACGCGGTAAGGACTCCGCGCTGCATCAATTTTTCACAAACGCCCTAAAGCTTTCCAGGACACACTCGTGTTCGGCCTGCCATCCGGCTTCACAGGATTTACTCTCCGATGGCTCACAGGTATAAAGTGGTACTTGCCTGACGCGTTTCGGGGTCACTCGCCCCTTAATCATAGGCGGCTCAGGATGTGATGACAGAGGCTCACTTTTATTGGTTGTTAACATGCACGCTTATCATTGGTTGACAGTTCGTTTGGTTTCTTATGTTGCATGCTGGAAGTTGTATTCTTATTTTCACAGTCTCTGAAACACAGCCTCAATTTGAGCAATATTCATTCCTAAGTGGAAACCAGTGTTGCATGGAGAGTTTCGTTCAATCCGGCTTCCCACACTGCGTAGGACGGCAAAGTTCCGTTCCACAGTCCCTCTAGTCCATTCCCCGCTCCGCGGTGACTAGAGACGGTGCGTCCTGACGCGGTAAGGACTCCGCGCTGCATCAATTTTTCACAAACGCCCTAAAGCTTTCCAGGACACACTCGTGTTCGGCCTGCCATCCGGCTTCACAGGATTTACTCTCCGATGGCTCACAGGTATAAAGTGGTACTTGCCTGACGCGTTTCGGGGTCACTCGCCCCTTAATCATAGGCGGCTCAGGATGTGATGACAGAGGCTCACTTTTATTGGTTGTTAACATGCACGCTTATCATTGGTTGACAGTTCGTTTGGTTTCTTATGTTGCATGCTGGAAGTTGTATTCTTATTTTCACAGTCTCTGAAACACAGCCTCAATTTGAGCAATATTCATTCCTAAGTGGAAACCAGTGTTGCATGGAGAGTTTCGTTCAATCCGGCTTCCCACACTGCGTAGGACGGCAAAGTTCCGTTCCACAGTCCCTCTAGTCCATTCCCCGCTCCGCGGTGACTAGAGACGGTGCGTCCTGACGCGGTAAGGACTCCGCGCTGCATCAATTTTTCACAAACGCCCTAAAGCTTTCCAGGACACACTCGTGTTCGGCCTGCCATCCGGCTTCACAGGATTTACTCTCCGATGGCTCACAGGTATAAAGTGGTACTTGCCTGACGCGTTTCGGGGTCACTCGCCCCTTAATCATAGGCGGCTCAGGATGTGATGACAGAGGCTCACTTTTATTGGTTGTTAACATGCACGCTTATCATTGGTTGACAGTTCGTTTGGTTTCTTATGTTGCATGCTGGAAGTTGTATTCTTATTTTCACAGTCTCTGAAACACAGCCTCAATTTGAGCAATATTCATTCCTAAGTGGAAACCAGTGTTGCATGGAGAGTTTCGTTCAATCCGGCTTCCCACACTGCGTAGGACGGCAAAGTTCCGTTCCACAGTCCCTCTAGTCCATGACCAGGAACCTTATGGTTCAAAACGCGTAGGCGGAGGAAGAAAACAGGTCAACAAACAGAAATTATAATTCCAAGTGGAGTGCGGTGTCTTTATGCAAAGAGACTTGCTTTTGTGATATATATAGACAGTGGGAGGAGGGCAGATGGGCAAGCAATACGAGGGAGGTGCAGGTGCCCGTAGCTATGGTACAGAGGGCCTTCATTGGTACTCAAAGGTAAATAGAAAGGGGACCTGGTTTACAGGTCCAGAAATGTACTGAGGAGCTGGTTTCTGAAGTTCTCTTTTTATACCCTGGTGCCCTGGTTGTAAAAGGTGGGAGAAGCTTCCAGACACTGCCTCCCTGCGCTGGCTCCAAGCTGGACATAGTAACAATGTGGGGTAATTCGCCCCTTAGTGTGAAGGCAGAGCACAGGCTATTCAGTTGCAAATGGGGCTGTGCTCTGTTCCACTCCCATCCTGTCAGAAGATGGTACATTCATGCACATCTGATCTCTCTAGTGTGTGACAGTCTGAGATTCACAAAATCTAACTTTCAACAATAACTAGTCATGTAACCCATGACAGCCTGCAAGCACAATAAGCTACGGGCAGGAAAAAGCTACCTTTCTAAAAGTGGCATTTTCAAATTTGTAATGAAAGATCCGACTTTACCAATAAAAAGGTATTATCAGTACAGTTTCATAGATACCAACATGAAACATGAAATAGCTAGCTGCTTACAACTGGAAAGTGCAACAAATTAAATATAGTAAGGAATCCCAATGTTATACATTGGGAGGGGTAGGTCCCACAGTAGTGAAAAAAGAATTTGGGAGTTCTTAGCTGCCATGACATGTAAAACTTAAAAAGTACATGTCCAACCTTTTAATTACATAGACCCTGCCTAGAAGGCTGCCTAGGGCTTACCTTAGGGGTGACTTTTATGTAATAAAAGGGGGGTTTAAGGCTCAGCAAGGGGGTTTTAATGTCAAGTCGGCATGACAGTTTAAAACTGGATATATGGTATACCACTCTACAATTGACCTACAGGTAAATTAAACATGCCAGTTGGGTAAAAGCCAATGTAACAATATTCTGGGGAGAGAGCACAACCACTTTAGCACTGGTAAGCAGTGGTAAAGTGCACAAAGATTTAAGGCCAACAAAAACAAATTCAGAAAAAAATGAAGGGTAAAACATAAAATGTTTGGGGGTGACCCTGCAGGTATAGCAGTCTTTAGGTAGTGGTCTGTTATGAAGCTCACCTAAAGATTGTGTTTGGTCTTTCATCTTTCTTCCCTCAAGTATATACCTCCACTTTGTAAAATCATATTAATCCTGACTGCTCATTAAATATCTCCTACTACCTATTTATTGATAAGGTACATATCTTGCTCTCCCTGTTCATTTGACTGGCTACCTTGCCAAACCAGCCACCTGAAAATCACTATGTACTTTC
The DNA here is from genome assembly GCF_964261635.1 of Lissotriton helveticus. Lineage (NCBI taxonomy): Eukaryota > Metazoa > Chordata > Amphibia > Caudata > Salamandridae > Lissotriton > Lissotriton helveticus. Next base: position 1,706,653,558 of record NC_136065.1, on the reverse strand, counting down.
CACGTGGGCACCCCTCCTTCTCAAAATGAAAGCAGTCCATTCCTTGAGCACTGCAAATGAATCGACCAAAGTAGAGGTGGTAATGTTGACCCCACCTCTTATGAGGTGATATACTTACATATATCAGATGTCACTAACGCAGGTCAAAAATGTGTGCTTTTTATTATGTGTTGGAACTTTAATGTGTGATCTTTTATCTGCAGCCTTTCTAACTTCTGTGTATGTTTTTTGCTAGGTGACTCAATGACCCAATCAAATTTCACCTTGGGGACAGCATTCATTCTCCATGGATTCTCTGATCTTTCTCCAAAGCTGCAACTTTTACTCTTCATTCTGTTCCTAATCATATACGTCATAACTCTTCTGGGAAACAGTATCATTTTTGTTATTGTAACTGTGGATCACACACTTCATACGACCATGTACTATTTTCTGAAAAATTTGTCCTTATTGGAAATCGCATTTACAACGGTCACTGTTCCAAAGATGCTGACAGTTTACCTCACAAACAACAAAAACATTTCCTTTGTTAGCTGTGCTGTACAGATGTATTTCTTTCTATTCCTTGGTACCACAGACTGTCTTCTTCTAGCTGTCATGGCTGTCGACCGCTATGTAGCCATTTGTGTTCCTCTCCGCTATACGACCATTATGAGCAAAGCCAAATGTGTTCAGTTGGCTTTCACCGCATGGATTGTAGGACTTGTTTTTTCAGTGTGTCAGACCACATTCATATTTCATTTACCATTCTGTAAATCTCACGACATCTACCATTTCTTCTGTGATGTTCCACCTTTGTTGAGACTACCTTGCGCAGACACTTTTGCTAATGAAATTGTGAATGCGGCAGCAGGGGTTGCATTCCTCTTGTTGCCTCTTCTGCTCATTATTTTCTCCTATGCCTTTATAATAAAAAAAATTGCAAATATGAAATCTACCCAGGGAAGGCAGAAAGCTGTGACCACCTGTGCTTCTCACATCACCTCAGTCTCGTTCTTCTATGGGGCTTCCATTCTTGCATACATGCAGCCAAGTTCAAATTATTCTCAGGGGGAGGAAAGGGTGTTTGCAGCATTTTATGCATTCATTATCCCAATGTTAAACCCTTTGATATATAGCCTAAGAAATGAGGAGGTCAAAGGAGCAATAAGAAAACAGTTATCTACAAGGGTATTTCACGAATCATCATAAAATAAAATAAAATAAAATAAAATAAAATAAAGAGCAATATCTTTATTTTTGGGAATAGCACAATATCAGTATTCCAAAATGAATCTATCATCAATTCTTTGTCTTGTGCATTGCAGTGGTCTTCAATAGTGTTGATGTTTGCTAATACCAAACATGTACATGTATAAGTAGTAAATGTTAAGCAGTTGAAAACATAAGGGCATCTCAGTTCCCGAATGTCCCCTGCTATTCAACTGATTATTGGTTGCCACTGTTTTCATCCCCATCTGAGAGTGCTTCTCAGTTACTATTGTCCACCATACTCTTTTAAAGCCTGTACTGTCCAGTACTCTCCTGTAAATTTTCTCTGTGTGCCCAGTATGCTGGTAAAACATGTTGTGCTACCGGAAATAGGTGAGCTAAGGTTTTGCAATTACTTACATGAAGAGTGCATAGATTGATTCCAGAGGGATGACTAGCAAGATTATCTCCTGACATCCCCATCATGGAATTTGTAGTCCCACGTTATCAAGATATTAGGTTTACTGTGCAGATATCAGTCAGTGACATCTTCTTCTAGAGCAATAACCTTTTTTTGTCTGAAATTGACAATGCGTAGTCTTGTGGTGTATGTGCATGAATTACACTAGCAAACTGTTTCATTAGTCTAAGATTGCTTAGTTTAAGATGCATGTGATAGTATATCAATTACACATTTTTTTCCGGTGCATTACTTTTCGTTAAAAGTAGAGTGTGGCCGACCAAAACATATGTCAGTTTATGGTGGAAGTCACACATCTGCATCACTCAAAATGACCCCAATGGAAATCTACTCTAAAAGTGAGCAATGATTGGTGTACCTGCTTCGCTGATATCTATGCATCATTCAACTCTCTTAATTGGTGATGTTTCTGGACTAAGTTAAAATATTAGCAACATCAATCACTGGTATAGCAATAATTTAATGCATCATTTCAAGCATGAGGAAGTGGCTGAGGTGGGAGCTAAAGACAAACTTTCCAATAAGTAGGGTTGTGTGTTCGCACTGCCACTTTCTACCCTTTAATTCTTTAACCTCATCACATCCAGGTGCTTTATACAAACTTCTTCATTAATATTTTCATGTCTAGTCATACACAAATAGCTTGGTCCTACCTAATTGGGTCTACAACCCTAAGTGGCATCATTAGACTCTTACCGTAAATTCAACACATTACCTGATGCAAAGACCCAGATAGTGTACTTAGGAAGAAAAATAACAATATTTCACAGGATTTTCATGGTTAGTACTTTAGTGGTGGTGTAAAATTATGGAGTCGTGGGGTTAGTCTTTAAGAGCAACCTCAACGTACTTTCCCAGACTGCGAGGTCTATGATTAATGACCAATTTAGAATAACTGGCTGAATAAGATTATCACGCTTAACGTAGGATAGTCGATTTGGCAATTAGCAAATAGTAAACACCTTTGGACATAAAAATAGGTCCTAAATCATGCCTGTGTTCCTACAATTAGCGCTGCGAGCCATAAGTTTAAGCGAAAGTACTAGGTGTAAATTTTCTCCATGCACTGGCTAATGAATCCTTCCCATCCGTTCCTTGATTGTGGAATTTTGCTTCTCTGGAACCTTATATGAATTTGTAAAAGTTTTCTCTGAATTATGGATGATATGAGGGCAAGCATCAGTGCTGAGTTTGCACCTTCTTAAAATAGTTTTATAATTCTTACCTAAAATCATGTGAGAGGTATGGGCAAAGCTGCAGACTAAATAAAAGCTAAGCTATGCAGAGGACAAGAACATCAATGCAAGTCATTTGTGTGTGCGTGGAATTGACTTTGTTTACCAATTGCTGTCTTGGCTAATAAGACCTTTTTTCATTTCTCCTAAACTGGAAAAACGCACATTCAGATCCTTTGAACCTAATGGACTGTAAATGGAGGTGGGCCACTGTAACAAGAAAACAATGCTGGGATTGGTCTCACAGTCCACTTATATTGTGCACTCCACACTCTTTACCTCTTCCTGAGTATTTAGTTTTTTTAGTTATTGGGAGCCCCCATACCACTTTCACCTTTCGTTTTTCGAGTAACTGGCGTTTCCTTCATGACTCTGTTCACCCTTTTTTTTAACCAGGGTGCCTCATATTCTCATGCCTCTCATTACACCACATCCTAACAAGCAGCATAGGATGTGGTGGCAGGGTGATGCCAGTTGTGTGGGCTGTATGTCAGAATATCATATACAAAAATATAGTTTGATATAAATATTATCTCCTATATATGTTTTTTTAAGAATATCTACTCTTTGGGTGCAGGTTTATTTTTTGTCTAAATGCGATATTTAGGATACAATATTTATGTCAATAATATTCTGTTCTGGTAACACATTGGTGTGGTCTTAACCAGCTGCTAAGATGGCGTGTTAAGTAGCCGCATACCTCCATAACCACATACAAGTGCTACTAAATACACATGAAAACAAGTACTGAAATGTAATGCTCATTCTTTTTCAAATATAATTACTGCCAAAACAGGAAAGCATAGTCACATGGTAAAGCATGAAGTAGCAACAAAGTGTGTCAAGTTTCCTTTTTGTCAGGTCATTTCCCCACTGGTTCGATTAAACCAGCATGCATTCCAAAGGCTTAATGGATCTGTAAAATATGAGAGTGCAGAGAAGGGGGATGTGAGTGTTAAGCCTATGCTCCTTCCCATTTGATAAACATAGAATCTAGAAAGTATATCATTTTTCGAGATTCCCTACGGGGCTTGAGATGGATCAGCTTATATTTTACTGCTCTATTTATGATTATCTCTTGTTTGGGTGAAGTAGAACTTCAGCTCATTGTGGTGTTGCTAGGACTGTTGGAAGCATTGAAACTGACCGCACCTGACCACCACCTAGGGTGACCAACTGGCATTGGTGCAAATTCAGGACGGTGAGTGTAAAAATTCAGGACAAAGGGTCAAAATTCAGGACACAAATTCAGGACAGGAGGTCAAAATTCAGGACAATTGGTGAGTTTTACAGACACCTCAGAGGTCGCGCAATAGTATATAAGTAAGCCCAGCCATATCCACACATATTCAACCATTTGCAAACCTATCCATCTTGTATCCTTCCATCTATCATTTCACTCATCCATCCCTTCATCCATCTTTTCACTCATCCATCCATTATCCATCCATCCACCCTTTCACCCTATCCATCTGTACACTTATCCATCCACTCTTCATCCCATCCATCCATTCACTCGTCCATCCAGCCATTTACCCTTTCACCAATCCAGCCATCCTTTCACTTACTAATCCTTCCACCCATCCACTCTTTTAGTCATCCATCCATCCTCCCTTTCTCTCTCCATCGACCCTTTCACTTAGCCAACCTTCCTTCCTTCCATCCATCCATCCACCCATCCATCCATCTACTCATCCACTCATGAATCCATCCATTGACCCTATCACTCATCCATCTATCATTTCACTCCTTCACACATCTATTCATCCTTTTGTCCATCTACCCTCCCTTTCACTCACTCATCCATCCTTACATCCACCCTTTCACTCATACGTCCATTCATTCACCCTTGCACTTATCAATCCATCAATCCATCCCTCATTTCACTCATCCACCTACCCACCCATCATCCACCCAACCATCCACCCACCCACCATCCACCCCCCATCCACTCATTCATCCTTTCATCCACCCACCATCCACCCACCCATCCACTCATCCATCCATCCTTTCACCCACCCACTCATCATCCATCCATCCATCCTTTCACCCACCCACTCCTCATCCATCCATCCATCCTTTCACCCACCCACTCTCCATCCATCCATCCTTTCACCCACCCACTCATCATCCATCCATCCTTCATTCCCCTCATCATCCATCCTTCCCCTCATCATCCATCCATCCTTCCACCTACCCACTCATCATCCATCTATCCATCCTTCCTTCCCCTCATCCATCCATCCTTCCCCTCATCCATCCTTCCTTTCATCCATCATCCATCCTTCCCCTCATCCATCCATTCTTCCCATCGATGTATCCTTCCCCTCATCCATCCATCCTTCCACTCATCCATCCATCCATCCTTTCACCCACCCACTCTCCATCCATCCATCCTTTCACCCACCCACTCATCATCCATCCATCCATCCTTCCCCTCATCATCCATCCTTCCCCTCATCATCCATCCATCCATCCTTCCTTCCCCTCATCCATCCATCCTTCCCCTCATCCATCCATCCTTCCCCTCATCCATCCATCCTTCCCCTCCATCCAACCATCCTTCCCCTCCATCCATCCACCATTCCCTCATCATCCATCCATCCTTTCACCCACTCATCCATCCATCCATCCATCCATCCATCCATCCATCCTTACCCTCCATCCATCCCCTCATCCATCCATCCTTTCCCTCATCCATCCATCCTTTCCCTCATCCATCCATCTTTCCTTCCCCTCATCCATCCTTTCACCCACCCACTCTCCATCCATCCATCCTTTCACCCACCCACTCATCATCCATCGATCCTTCCGCTCATCATCCATCCATCCTTCCCCTCATCATCCATCCATCCATCCTTCCACCCACCCACCCATCATCCATCCATCCATCCTTCCTTCCCCTCATCCATCCATCCTTCCCCTCATCCATCCATCCTTCCCCTTATCCATCCATCCTTCCTCTCATCCATCCTTCCTTTCATCCATCATCCATCTTTCCCCTAATCCATCCATTCTTCCCATCCATTTATCCTTCCCCTCATCCATGCATCCTTCCCCTCATCATCCATCCACCCTTTCGCCCACTTATCCATCCATCCTTCCCCTCCATCCATCCCCTCATTCATCCATCCTTCTCCTCCATCCATCCTTCCCCTCCATCCATCCATCCTTCCCCTCCATCCATCCATCCATCCATCCTTCCCCTCATCATCCATCTATCCTTTCACCCACTCATCCATCCATCCTTCCCCTCCATCCATCCCCTCATCCATCCATCCTTCCCCTCATCCATCCATCCTTCCTTCCCCTCATCCATCCATCCTTCCCCTCATCCATCCTTCCTTTCATCCATCATCCATCCTTCCCCTCATCCATCCATCCATACCATCCATTTATCCTTCCCCTCATCCATCCATCCTTCCCCTCATCCATCTTTCCCCTCATCCATCATCCAGCTACCCTTCCACCCATACATCCAGCTATTTACATTTTCTCTCATCCATCCTTCCCCTCATTCATCAATCCATCCATCCGCTCGCATTATCCATTTATTCACTCCATCATTCATCCATTTACCCTTTCACTAATTCATCCAGCCATTCACCCATCCCTTCACTTACTTACTCGCCCACCTTTCCATATTAATTTTGAGCTGAGCCCTTTTGCGCCGAGGCCCATCAAGAACTTCACGACTGAGACAGAAGCCAACCAGGGCAGAGACATAATCCACCACAGGGGGGACAAGAGCCATCACAGGAGGGGGAACAGGATCCACCAGGGTGGGCACAGGGGTGGGCATGCAGTATTCTAGTATCATCTTGGGCTCCTCACACCCTCCTGAACAAGAGACTCTCTGTCCAAAATGCCATCCCCCACTGTGATGTACAGTACTTACAGGAGATACTCTGAGAGAACTGATTGAACTGATTGTCCTCCATATTTTGTTAATCAGTGTGGGTGCGATTGTGCCTTTTCTTTATTGTATTACATTATAAACTGCATGTTCAAAGAACGGAGGTTTGCTTACAATTTAGTGACAGTAATTAAGCTCTGTGAAGAGAACCACGTGCTGCCTCCGTGTAATCTGGCTGGGCGGAGTCTAGGATGTTTGGGGCCCTGGGTAGAAATGGAATGTGTAAGGCCCCCTCTAAATTGCAGAGACATGAGTCATTCAGGGCTGTTTGCATCTGAATAGATGCCCCTGCTCCTGAAGTTGCAGCCCTCCCTCTCAGTCACCTTCGAAGCACCTCTTAACAGCTCATCAAGGGCTGGAGGTGTCAGGGTTGCCATCCCGCTGTGCCTCTCCAATGCTGCGGGGTATCTGAGGAGCTTTGATGCAGCATGGGAGTCAAGAATGGAGGTGGGGACAAGCTGTGCCGGCTTTAGGGTGGGGCGACCAGGGCCCGGCTAAAATGACGGACAAATGGCGTCCGTTGAAGAATCCTTCACGGACAACGGACAGACGGCCAAAATTACGGACTGTCCGTGAAATTTACGGACGGTTAGTCACCCTACCACCACCCCATCGCTCCCGTACACCCCTTCCTGCGGAAGCTACTCATTTGGGCTCTCTCGCAGAGCTCTGTCTGATGGGTATCAAGCCTTGTTGAAGATTATTACATTCCAAAAAAGTTACTAATTCTGAACATGGAAATCTTATTTTTTTTTTTAAAACATTATCTATCATTTTAGTACATAGTATCAGTACAAACATATGTGCTCACTGTCATTGCCAAAATCATTAAACAATGAAAAAATTGACCATATCGAACTCACTATATCAAGAAACAGTAGGGAAACTATTGAATTTTCAAAATACAGTCCCAGAGGCCAGCCTAACTCCCCAAATGGAAACGTCCACCCACATCAGTACAGACATGGAATCAAAACACAACCTCTACATCCTACAGAAGGATATTAGTAAATGTGCAATTGTGATCAATAAGCAAGTTACCCCACCCCAGCCGGACTATACCTTATTCTAGCTGATTGCCAGTAGCTCGGTGTTCAGACTCCACATAAGTCTTAAAGGGCCCCCAAGTATCTTTGGGATGGGAGGAGCGAGGTAGTGTACTGGAATAGACTTCACTGTTAGTGTTACAGAATGGCAGACTATTCAGCTAACTGTGTAATGTGGGAACTGTCTTGCAGCCCCAATGGAGAGTGATTTCCCTTTCGGCCAGCTGAAAACTAACGGAGACAAATCTTCGACAAATCTTCGAACTCCTTTAGGGAAGTTTACCACATAGCCTAATAATTCCACTTTGGGTTTGGGGACGAGGGTCAGTGTGGTTATGTCACCTAGCATTTTATGAACCGCCTCCCAGTATGACTGCAGTTTTGAACAAGTCCACGTGAGATGGGCAAAATCAACGTGTGGAGCATCCCATTTACGACAGTTATGAGGTCTGGACGGATCTAGCCTGTGAGATCTGGTGGGGGTGATGTACATTCTGCCCAGGAATTTAAAATGGAGTTGTTTATGTCGAATGTTTAAAGAGACTTCTTTTGTTACTGCGCAACATTTGGTCCATTGGTCGTCTGAGATGGAGTAGAGTAAGTAGTCTTCCCAGTCCTTGCGAAACTTGTTGTCATTGACCGGCATAATGTTGGAACATGCCTTGTACAGCTTAGATATGAGGTGCACCCCTCCCTTACTCTCTATAATAATGGAGAGTGGAGTGAAAGAGTCCGGCTCAATGGGAAAATATGGCAAAGATGGGTGTAGAGCCAAACGTATATGTCCCAAAATAAAGCGATCCATGAAAGTGGCTCTGTGGAAGCTCTCTTCATCTGCCACAGAGAAGACATGCCCTCCTGGGTACAAGTCTCCTGTCTTGGTAATATCAAAGATGGCCAAGGTGCTCTGCCCCAGTCTTTCACCGGGGATTGGCAGCCAGCAAGCATTGGGGATGGGTGAAGTGGATGAATATAGTGTAGATGTGCCGGTGTGCCGCCTCAGTTTGTCCAAGGACCAACTGTTGGTAGAGACTGTCTGTATGCCATTAGGGTTTCTGGGTACGCCCTTGGTCAATACTGTAGATAACGTCTCAGGCAGGACAAAATCCACCTCAGGGCGGAGAAATGGGTTCGTAGTGCCAGGGTGAAACAAAGCGAAGGCGTAGCTGCATTGGGCCACTAGGTGGTACAACTTAAGGTCGGGCACCCCAAACCCGCCCTCTAATATGGAAGAGTCAGCACTTGCCAACACATGCAAGTCTGTTTGCCCCCCCCCCAGACCAATCTAAGAAGATGTAAGCGTTGTGTCAAAAAAAAACTGTTCTGGAGCGGAATGGGATATTATTAAAAATGTTGGGGAGAACAACCATCTTGATGACGGCAACTCTGCCAGCGATGGATAACGGCAACCGCAGCCATCTCTCCACCTAAGACTCAAGGGTGCTGGCCGCTTGACTGTAATTGAGGCAGAGTATTTGGGTTGTGTCGAGATCTATATGAATGGCCAAATATTTAACGGAGTCAGTGCACCTTTCAAGGAGGAATTCACACTCCCACTGCTTTGGGTGCGAGGTTAAGGGGAAGATAACTGACTTGCACCAATTAATGCCCAGGCCAGAATGTTGTCTGAATCTGAGGATCTCCCTAATAAGAGGCTCCAAGGTGACCTGAGGTTCCCTGACATAAGGAATAGTGTTGTCCGCATAGAGCGAGACCAGGAGGAGACCAGTGTTGAATTGGAGGTCCCTCTGCAGATGTTTCTCCTGAAAATATCGGATTAAAAGGTCCATGGTGAGAATAAACAATAAGGGCAACAGGGGACAGCCTTGCAGAGTGCCGCGAGATAGAAAGAAGGGTCAAGAAAGCATACCGTTCAGGCGAAGTCTTGCTGTGGGACGGCTGTAAAATAATTCAGTGGTGGCAATAAATCCTGCTGGCATTCCTATGCGACACATGACAGACATGAACAAAGGCCACTCTAGGAATCAAATGCTTTCTCGGTGTCCAACAAGACTGCGGCAGCTGAGACTTCAGGGTTAATCCTGTGGAGAATTGTGAAAAGCATCCTGAAATTCAATGAAGAAGATCAATGGGGAACAAAGCCAGATTGAGCTTGGGAAACAATAAATTCCATCAGGAGTGATAAGCGCATGTCGAGCACCTTGGCCAGAATTTAATAGTCTAGATTAAGTAGGGATAAGGGTCTGTATGACCCACATAATGTTGGGTCTTTGCCAGGTTTGGGAATTAGTATAATGACAGCCTCACAAAGAGTGGAGGGTAAGATGTGTCTTTTGAGGGCCTCTGCATACACCTGAATAGTTGAGGAGCCAGCAGATCCTTATAGGACTTACAAAAATCCCCTTCAAAGCCATCAGCCAAGGGGCAGAGGAGGTTCAAAGGGCCTCAATGGCACTAGTGACCTCCTCCTCTGTGATTGGCTCGACCAAAAATTCCTGTGGATTCTTCTCTAGATATACCAAAGCAATCTTGCACAGGTATGATTCCTGTGCAGTGGGGTCGCTCCCTACTCTAGAGTGTACAAAGAGGTGAAATATTCAAGGAATTTGTTACAAATCTCAGAGTTGTCCGTGATTGCCTGGCCTGTGGTGGATCTCAACTCAGTGATATAGGCTTTGATGTATGGGGGTCGAAGCATCTGGCTAGTACCCAGCCTGGTCATTCACCCTCGCCATAGCGACAAGCAAGTGTGAAATTTACCTAGAAAAAGTATTTTGCGATCTGCGGTCTCTCTATTTTCTAAGTATGGGCGGAAAATTCATTCCGCTCGCGGAATTTGCAAATTTTTGGCAATTTCGCGAATCGTGCAAAATTGCCCAAAAATACGCAATTTGCGAGTTGGCGGATTCTTTTTTTTTTGTACGCGCGTCAAAAATACAATCTCAGGGGCGCGGCATTGACTTACCATGATTCTGTGTTCGTTGATGAGATTTTGGTAGCTGGCCGAGCGACGCCGCGATCGCGAACACGTCATTGTGACCCGAAAAAGGAAATTGCGAATGCGAACAAGTCATAGTGACCTGAACCAGGAAAAAGGCACCACGAGCAGGCTGATTAAGTGAAAACAACATGTTCGCGACCGTTGCGACCGCATGCGCAAGTTCTCATTCCCGAACTGGTAAAAAAAATCTCGCAAACTCGCAAAAAATCGCGATTACGAAATTGCTTATCGCAAATTTCGCCCATGCTTACTATTTTCAGTGAGGAGGGTGAGCCGACATTTGACTGACTCTGGATTAGAAGTATTTATTGTTGCGCAGTCAATTTCTGTCAGGTCGCGTTCCAAATGAGAGGGTGTCGTTCTTAGAGCTTTTAGTACCCGGGCATGTTTGGCGATGCAGACACCCCTAATGTATACATTAAAACCCTCCCACAGGATGGCCCAAGTATCAACCGAGCCGGTATTGATGGCAACGTATTCTTCAATGGCTTCGCGTACCTCAGAGTGGAAGAGGTTATCATGGAGGGCGCGGCTAGAAAAACGCCACTGTTGTTCATACCCATCTGGACTGGGAACTCGAAGGACAAGCTTAACAGGGGAGTTGTCAGAGTATGTTCTCAGGAGAGTCATGATCGAATGGTACCAGCTGGAGATGCCAGGGGAAACAAGTCAATATTCAATACTAGTCCAAGTGTTGTTTTGGGCAGCATAATGCGTGTATTCAGTGGTGGTAGGGTTGCACTTGCACCATATGTCGTGAAGCAATAATTGCTCACAAAAATATAGTAGAGCATGGCGAGCACGTGGTTTAGTGCCAGGAGAATTAGCGGTGCCATTCAAGGCGGGGTTAAGGAGCAAATTCAAACCCCACCTAGCAGTAGTAGGACAGGATCTAACCTCAAACGTTGGGCATGCAGGAAATAAAAGAATTCCGGGGAATCCGTGTGTGGGACATAAACATACACCAGGGCAGTGCTATGACCCATTAGCGACCCTGTGACAATGGTGTAGCTACCCATGCTGTCCCCATTGGCTGAGTGAAGACTGAAGGGCACCATTTTGTGAATGAGAATGTCAGTGCCTCTAGCCTAATTGCATTAGTTGGAAAAAATATCTGTGTGTGCACCAGCTTGAAGCAAAACATGCAGAGTCAGATTTGGGCAAGTGTGTTACCTGCAAAAAAGCAATGTCGACGTTGTGACGTAGTAGATAGTGAATGACATGCCTTCTCTTACAATTGTCGTTAAGACCCCTGACATTCCAGGACAGCAAGGACAACCCAGAGGGACCATCAACATTACCTAGCTGGGCCATCTAATGGTCACGGCATATAGGACAAAAACAGTCAATTGCTGATATATGTTAAATTGGACAGTGAGCATAACAGTAAGTAAACAAAATGTCTGTAAGTTAAAAATTGTCCCTCACCCAACCTCCCCATAAAGAAAGCGAGGCAAAACCACAACAGACAACAAAACATGATATACCTAGTAACTTTGAATTGGAATGAGAAACCCCTGTGCCACTAGAAACAAACCCAAGGTGTACACCATGAGGGGTGGCAACGCCACATCAGTCGACCAGCTATTAGAAATATTTCGTATTGAAGAGTAATATTATCCCAGTGCAGCCATATTAACAGATGGAGAATGAACAATACAATAGACTCAGCCAGTTCCGGCGCTTGAAAATAGGTCCATACTTGCGTTGGAGCCACTGCATGGAGGGGAACTCCCGGCCCCATCAGCGACTGTCTGGTTGTTGTTCTTTATTTTTGTGGCAGAATTCCTGCGCCTCGGTTGGCGCATCGAAAATCCAGGCCCGGCTATGTACTTCTATTCGCAATCTGGCAGGGTATAAAGCATGCCGTACCTCAAATCCAAGTCCCAAGGACCGCAACACCACCGCCCTGCTGGACAACCTCGCAAATCTCGGACTCAAGCAACTGGTCAACACCCCCACTCACTACGCAGGCCACACGCTTGATCCCGTCTTCTCATCCAGCAAGCACATCACCTTCAGCCACTCTACTGGACTTCACTGGACCGACCACGGCTGCGTCCACTTCAGCTTCAGAAGAACAACGACCCACCACCACCCGCAACAGGTTCCTCACAGGAGGTGGAGCAAGATCACCGCCGAGCAGCTCACAACCTCCCTCAGCCAGAACCCGCCCTGAAGCACAACGGACCCCAACGAAGCAGCCCGCAACTTCACCCAATGGATGACCGCCTGCGCAGACGACCTCGCGCCACTGAAGAACCCTCCCAGCAGACCCAGAAGCAAGAAAGCCACCTGGTTCACCGACGAACTTAAGGACTCCAAGAAGAACTGCCGCACCCTCGAGAAAGCCTGGCTCGTCAACCAGACCACAGACAACATGACCACCCTCAAACAAACCACCCGCAAGCACCACCAGCTAATCCGCACTACCAAAAAGAAAACACTGAAGGAACGACTGGACAACAACGACCACGACAGCAAGAAACTCTTCAGCATCATCAAGGAGTTCTCCAACCCCAGCACCGGCAACAACGACATCACTCCTTCTCAAGACCTCTGCGACTCTCTCGCCTCGTTCTTCCACTGCAAATCGCTGACATCCACAACAGCTTCGGCGCACCAGCCACGCTCCCCACCGTCAAACCAACGCCCCCCACCGCCACCCTCCGCACCTGGACCACGGCGGCCACCGAAGACACAGCCCGCACGATGAACACCATCCACTCCGGATCTCCGACGGACCCCTGCCCCCACCACGTCTTCAACAAGGCAGACTCCATCATCGCACCCCAACTGCGGGACATCATCAACATCTCCTTCAACACCGCCACCTTCCCGGAGAGCTGGAAGTACGTCGAGCTCAGCGCCCTACTAAAGAAACCAACAGCGGACCCCACCGACCTCAAGAACGTTCGCCCCATCTCGCTCCTCCCTTTTCCTGCCAAAGTCATCGAGAAGACCGTCAGCAGACAGCTGGCCGCCTTCCTCGAGACGAACGGATCCCTTGACCCCTTGCTGTCCGGTTTCCGAGCCAACCACAGCACCGAGACCGCCCTCATCGCAGCCACCGACGACATCAGAACCCTGCTCTACAACGGGGAAACAGCGGCCCTCATCCTCCTGGATCTCTCCGCAGCGTTCGACACTGTCTGCCACCGCACCCTAGTCCAACGCCTCAGCAACACAGGTGTCCAAGAGAAGGCTCTGGAATGGATCATCTCGTTCCTCGCTGGAAGAGCACAGGGAGTCCGCCTCCCCCCGTTTCGATCCGAGGCCACCGAAGTCATCTGAGGCGTGCCACAAGGATCATCACTCAGCCCCACCCTCTTCAACGTCTACATGAGACCACTTGCAGCCATCGCACGCCAACACAACCTCAACATCATCGCCTACGTCGACGACACCCAACTGATCCTCTCCCTCACCAGTGACCCCACCCCGCCAACGCCAGAACTAGCCTACACAAAGGGGATGAAAGACGTCGCCGAGTGGATGAAGAACAGCCGCCTGAAACTGAACTCAGACAAGACGGAAGTCCTGGGGTCATTACCCTCCGCCTGGGATGACACCTGGTGGCCTCCGGTCCTAGGCAGCGCACCCAAGCCAACAGACCATGCACGCAACCTGGGCTTCATCCTGGACTCCTCCCTCTCGATGACCAGACAATTAAACGCCGTCTCCTCATCATGCTTCAACACCCTAGGCACGCTCCGTAAGATCTTCCGATGGATCCCGACCGAAACCAGGAAGACGGTCACCCAGGCACTCGTCACGAGCTGACTGGACTACGGAAACACCCTCTACGCCGGAACCACAGCCAAGCTACAGAAACCACTCCAACGCATCCAGAACGCCTCTGCCCGACTCATCCTGGACATCCCCCGACGCAGCCACATCTCCGGACACCTGAGGGACCTGCACTTACTCCCCGTCAGCAAGAGAATCACATTCAGACTCCTCACCCACGCACACAAGTCCCTCCACGACCTGGGCCCCAAGTACCTCAACAACCGCCTGATCTACTCGCCCACCCGCCAGCTACGTTCGGCAAACCTCGCCCTCGCCGCCGTACCACGCATCCGAAGAGCCACCGCCGGAGGAAGATCCTTCTCCTACCTGGCGGCCAAGTCATGGAACTCCCTCCCCACCCACCTCTGGCTGACCCAGGACCATCTCACTTCAGGAGGCAACTCAAGACCTGGCTGTTCGAGCAATAGCAGACCCCCCTTCCCCTATGCGCCTTGAGACCCTCCGGGTGAGTAGTGCACTATACAAATGCCATGATTGATTGATTGATTGATTGATTGAGGGTGGCTTTGATTCCCTTATACTTATGGCGGGCCTCCTGTACCATGATGGTGAAGTCTGGGTAGAGAGCTAGTTTGGAACCATGCCAAGTGGGGTCTCCACGATCTCTAGCGAGGCACAGTGCGGTGTCACGGTCTCAAAAGTTCATGATGCATGCGATGATGGGCCTTGGAGGGCAGCCCGGATTAAGCCAAGAGCCCAGAGTGCAGTGAGCACGTTCTACTACAAAGGCAGGGGTAAAGGACTCCCTTCCAAACATATCGGTAAGCAAGGTCTCAGCAAAGAGGTCAACACGGCCTGTGGGCGTGGTCTCCAGCACTCCCAGGATGAGGATGTGCTTTTGCCTGCTGCGTGCCTCAAGGTCTTCATTCTTAATCGCACATCCTTGAGGATGCGTTCAACATACTCCCGTCTTTCAAGAGATTGTGCAGTGCCATCCTCAATGTCAGAAATGCGCGCTTCTGCAACATCCAGGCATCTATCATGTGCTTGAAGTTTGGCCCCCAGGCTCTCGAGTTGCTTATCCAAGGTGCCAAATTGCCCATCCAGTGACCTAAAGCCCACTCTCATCTCCTGTAGCAGTGATAAGGATTGAGCGCTTGAGTTGCCATATTCACCATTTCCTGGCATCCCTCTGCCATGTTCAGGCCGCTCTCTGGAACCCTCTTGGCAAGCTTTTCAAAAGAAAGTGTCTTTTGCTTAGGGTCTTTGAGGCCCATGCCGCTACACAGAGATGAAAAAAGGGAGGCAGCAAGATATTCACTGATCAAATCGAATATGGGAGACAAATCCAGCTCCTTGAGCTAGTGTGTGGACAGGGGGGAATGGGGACTGGGCACAGGGTGCACCAAGAGCAGGTGGGTCGTTCCTCGGAGGAGACTGAAGAGAGAAGTAGTGGGTGCCCTGGAAAGCGAGCCCTCCGATGAGCATGCATAGATGTAGGGGTGTGCTTGGATGTTAACTGCACCTCTGTGCAATGGCGGGGTCTATGCACTGGACGGCCAAGAACCGGTAAGAGGTAATACGTGGGGTTAGGCAGTTACATGTAGGCTGAGGCTCAGGGCTCAGGCACTCTGATTCAGGGAGCAGCAAGCGCATTGTGCCCACCAGCCACAGGTCACTGATTGAGCCGGCCAGTGCAATGGAGTTTAGCGCGGGGGCAGCCGGACACTGAGAGCGATGGAGCAAACCCTGTCCGCACCGGCAACCACATCCGTGAGCGAGTGGTCACCTCCCAGGCTTGCCAGCGGGCCCTGTTCCCGCGGGGCCTAGGGGAGAAGGTGGGAGCAGGTGGAGCAGCCTGGTTTCAGCCAAATGTAGCCACTTCTCTGCTGTGTTGGAGCGTATGTGGAGGGAGGAGCACAAAGAGGGACCCACGGCAGGTGCATTCACCGCGATAGATGTTGTTTTGCCCAGTCTGTCACCAGTTCCTGTCTGTGTCGAACCACCAGTGGAGCAGTATAGAGAAGGGATCTGGCCGCTGTCAACAATCGCCATGCCCCCTAATCTGTCATGCAGAGGGAAACCAGGTTCGGACACCCGGAACCTTGATCAGGTGGGATCACCATGTGCACCCCACGCCTGGCAATACAGCGATGTCAAGCTGGAGTCAATTAAGCCGCATTTTGAGGAGATATCACTATTGATCTGGAGGCGGCTGGTGGAGCTTCAATGCACCGTGGCAATCTTGGTTGGTGGCTTAGCCATGCCCCCTGCACATGCAAATCTTCACAGTAACTTCGTCCAGCAATTCTCCGATGATGACGCCTCCTCCTACAACAATGCCTGCAGCCTTGTCGTGATGAGTTTCTACGTTCTCTTCAAATTTCTTCTAAATCCCAAAGTAAGCACCGACGCGGCCCAATACACTTTTGTATCCAACTCATCCCCCATCGCGTTCGACTTTGACACAGTTTAATGCAACTAGATATCCGGGGTTGGTACTTTGATCTTTTAGGTGCTAGTTTTTTCAAAACTTTGAAAATTCATAACTCCGGTTCTACTGTTTGCATTTTTGTTGTTTTGGTGTCAAATAATTAGCTAAAACATACTCTAGTTTTCTAAATTGGTGTAGGATATTCCTTGTGTTGTGTTTTGACTTTATTGCTGTTTGTGTGATCCATAAATGATTTATAGCTTTCTTCTAAATTAAGCCTGACTGCTTTGCGCCATGCTACCCGATGGTTAAACACCTGTCAATTAGGTGACTTTAGTCATTCACCCTGACAGGGATGGTGGCTGTTGCATGAGCATGGGTAACACCCCACTCTACCTACAACCCAATTTCTCACCGAGGGCATATGCCTTGCATCCATGTATGACAAGCTGATGGACCTGGCGACTGAAGTCAAATCAGTCTATACCAAATGAGATCCTTTTGCCACAAAGTAGATAGACTAGTTCAGAACATGCTGACGGCGGAGAATCACGTGAACGGATTCCAGATGCATGATACTCAAAAATGGCATGTCAGCCAAAAATGACCAACCTGGAAGACCGAGCACACCGGGATAACATCTGCTTGTATGGAATCCTGGAAAAAACTTAGAACAGGAAAACATGAAAGGTGTTTTGATCCACATAAGCCCCCAACTCACAGGGATGATAATATCTGGATCACTCAAGCTTCAGAAGACACACAGAATCTGAGCCTGACTACCACAAAATCTAATGGTGCAGAGAGGACAAGATCTGTTATAACATGTTTCTATGGCACAAGAAAACTCAACAGATATTAGCAGCAGCACACCAGCATTGCCCGTACGGCAATGACTCAAATTGAAGCAAATTTCTCCAGAGCCACTCATGTGAAATGCTAAGCTTTCCTGGCTCTCTGAATAAAGTTTTGGAATTAGAACAATAAATATAGTCTCTCAGAACAAGTATTGATGTGGCAGAGCCCTCTGGACCTGGCTCACATTTTGCACAGCCTTGAAGACAACATTTTTGACTCTGCCGGGCTACCATGGCAAGTGAACAAATCAACCGCCAAAAGTGACTGGGTCTTTCAAAGACCAGGGAGGTAATAATACAGTCCTTTTATGATTGTTTTAGAGTCTGTATTTATGGTGGAAAACATATTTTTTGTCACACTTACAAAACAGAGATGCATTAGTCTTATTGTTTATTGCTGTTGAATGAAAATTGTTAGTTCAGGCTATGTTTCTTTTTTTTTTAAAGTAAGTTTACCTGCAACGGTTTTTGTTTCTTCATGCTCTGGTTGGTACATTTTCCAAATTTTTGGAGAAAATGTAAGGTCTGTGGAAAAGAAACAATATGTAAGTACACTGCACTGTTAAATTAGTGTATTTTGACCCCATCCACTGTCCAGCACCTACCCTGCTGTACGTACGCTACCCAGCTGAGTTAGAATAGTTCATTCATTCATAAAACTTTATTTCGGCACATTTGGCCATAAAAGCATATGTACATACAATATGTATAATTAAAAAAAAGTAAAAGAAAAGATCTGCATTCCATATTCTGGGGCAGCATTTCCAGACATCAATCATCTTGGTAAACAGGGCATAAAGTGCTTGTGCAATGTACATTGAGAGGATATTTCCAAGAAACATGTTTGCTCAGTTGTGTATTACAAAATAAAATTGCAATGCAGATAAGATAATAACAAATAAGCAGAAAAACAATGCATTTACTCAGCCATCATATTTACCCCCAGTTGGCAGCATAGGGATTAGCTTAAGCCAAAAACATTGAGGGGCAACGATCTATATACATTGAGTACCAACGAATGTTAGTCATTAAAAATAATTCAATCGGAGGAGCTACGGACGCGTCCAAAATGGCCGCGTAAGCCGAGGGCTCTCAAGACCCTCGCTACCCCTCGGCTTCTTTCTGCTTAATATCCTGAAACTGGACCGTGAATTTTGATAGCGGAGGAGAAGCGGTGCCGAGCGCAGTAATTTGCATACCGCTAGACCGAGGAACGCCGAAGGGAGAGGGCAGTAAAGTTTGTGGTCTACTCTATGCACTATGAAGCCGGGGTCTCGAGTTGCCACTGGACCCCGGCCGGAGGGCAACAACATCAGGGCCGTGACCGGAAATGGCGGGCCCGGTCTCGGAGAAGGTTCGGCCTTATCCCCCACAACAAAGGGGTGAACCGCCCCACTGCGCCCCGCTGGATATTGCGCTCTAACCAACGAATGAGGAATGCCTGAGCCACAGCATAAAGGTGCGTCATGCAGCCTGAGCCTACGGCCACGGCCCGGTAGCTCCTAATTGAGGGCTCACGGGACACGGCGACACCTGCTGGGAGGTGGGGCGGTGTAACGGAGGACCCTGATTGACGGCAGGAGTCTCTGGGGCAGGCTGAGTGGCCCTGAGGTGTGGTTTACGGGCCAGGTGACGCGGATAAGGTGGAGATAAAGATCGGCTTGATCAGAGATAGACAGGCTGGGGGGAGGAAAGGTCTCCCACATTCAGGACCACTGGCATTGTTTGCGAAGCCTCAGTGGTAAAGCAGCGACCTGTTTCCTTGCCATTGCCCCAGAGACTGTGGGACGGTGCTGTTGTTGGGCGAGTGCTGAATACTGGGGATTGTTCGTCCCCTTGAAACATTGATCGACCTGTTTGCTGGATACTGCGCTGGCTGGGCTTTTGTAACGGCAGTGTCACCTGGGCGTCACTGCCTGTGGTCGGGTGCCGTGGTTGTGGGATCTTAGCCGCTGCTAAGCTCACTCTTCCCTGATATTCGAAATGGCGACCAAACCCGAAGCCAAGAAGCAACAATCTAAGATGACTAGAGGGGCCAGGTACACTCAGGTTAACAAGCTGGATCGCTATACACAACCCAAAGGGTTTCCTACTGGATTTGGGAAGCCGCAAGATGGTAGTGTTGCAGTATTGACCACCACAACAGAACTCATGCTGCAGGATGGGGAAACATCTCTTACAACGCAACTTTTACCACGCAATGCTTTTACATCGCAACTTTTACAACGCAAACCATTACAACGCATTGCCCTGGGGGGCGCTCTAGGATAGGGAATAGATTTAATTTACTATCCAACACCTTCCTTACTATCCACGGGGACTGGAGTTGGAATAGTAAATTAAACTATTGACTATCCAGCACCCCAAAGCGGTATGCGTTGTAAAGGCCTGCGTTGTAAAACTTGCGATGTAAAAGCATGCATGGTAAAAGCATGCGTTGTAATGTCATACGTTATGACCGCGATCGACGGGGTAAAAACTTCCCTCGGTCAAAAGATGGAATCCCTGGATCATAAATTGGACACGGTCACTATAGAAGTTAACTTGATCTGGGCAGACCTCACCAAAACCAGTGAAAAGGTAAAATCACTAGACATCAAGACGTCCAGTCTTACCGATGATGTAGCACAGCTGCAGCAAGACGTGCAAGATCTGAAGGCCTCCAGTGATGCTGCAAATCATAAGTTGGACGAATATGAAGAGAGGGCTCGTAGAACCAACTTGCGCATAATTGGCGTACCGGAGAAAGCTGAAGGCCAGGCTGCCGACCTTTTTGTTGAACTAAATAAACAACAAAAAAGCCAAATTCTGGAATATTAGTTCTACAACCAAACAATTACAAAGAACGCTGCTTTGATTGAAACAAAAACAACTTGTTTGTCATTAACACCATGAAGGTTTATTCCTAATTATAACATGATCATTTTTCTTATTAGCACACTATTTGTCGCGCTTGGAAAATACAACATACAAAATGCACAACTGTCTTTATATACAATATATACAATAATATACAATTTCAAGCATACTTAACCATTCATTCATACACACTCCTTACAAAACAGTGAAAACAATAATAAGAAATACGAAAACAGTGCGTCCAAACATCGGTTAGTAAATCAGTCCTAAATATTTCTTTTCATATTTTGACGATTTGTTGCAGTTTCTGATTGTCACAAGCACTCTCGTGAAGCCAAATCAATACAAAACAAGATTAGGGGTAACCAGACGTTGGACTGAAAGGTGGTCGACGCGTTTCAAACCCCTATCATTAGGGTGGGGTTCTCCTCAGGACCGAATGGTTCTGAAACAATAAAGATTACTGAATTTAGCGCGTGTGTCTAGAACATAGACGTCTAACTACAAGAAGGGATCAACTCCCTGTGTGCCACTGGAGCCTCCTACCTTAATCCAAGAGTCACAGCGCAATCGATAACAGGCAGTGAGGTATCCCAAAGGTATGGTATTTCCCAACAAGCGTGATTACAGCCGCTGTACAGAGAAAACGCGACAACAATTACTGGTGTGTCACACTTAACCCATTCTTTCATACTGGTCAGACGCGGGACGATGTAGGGAGCAATGGTACTTACCCGCTGTAGTGCAGCTGGCTGCTCGCAGATAATTGTCTTAAGCGTCTGCTCCTTTCCTGCAAAATGGAGCGAGATACGCGTTAGCTATCTGGCGCTCTGGACGCCACTGTTGTAATGAACCGCGGTGCGGAGTCACGTACCAGTGTTAGCAAAAAGGCATGAATCCTTCTCCTTAGGCGGTTTGACTGATGGAAACCGCTAGAGTCCTCGGGTGGAAGTGTTGTCTCAGTACTTCCTGATTGTTACCAGGTCTCAGGGGTTTCTGGGATATGTAGTTCCAAGGTCGGTCTCGCAGCAGAGTGGGACAAGACCAGGCCTGGAATGGATATCATGATAGTCAGTGTAGCCTTAGACAGTGGGCTTGTAGATTTCCGAAATTTCGTTTAACCCCCGCGTAGCGGTGTTAAACCTCATTATAAGCATTGCCTCTCGTTGAGACAGTTGGGCATCTAAATCACCGCCCCTCGGATTTTTTTCAATTTTGGACAGCACTGTCCAGCGGAGGTTAGTATTTGCGTGATTACACTTGGCCCAATGATTGACCAAAGGGGCATTTTCCACTCCCCTGCGGATACGCGATTTATGTTGCGTAATCTTACTCCTGATTTCTTGCGTTGTTTTTCCGATGTAGACTAGAGGGCATGGGCACACAATTGCATATACAACGTTCTTGGACTTGCAATTAGTAAAGGTGTCATGTTTCCAATGGATATCATCAAACGTGAAAACTGAGTCCTCAATAGTCTCTGCACAGCAGGTGCATGTACCGCACTTATGGTGTCCTTTGGCCGGAGGTAATCCGAACAGACTTTGTAATGTGGGTGCCTTAGTAGTTGGTAGTGCCGCCCTGACAACGTAATTGGCCACACTTTTGTCCTTTTTATACGCAAAAAGTGGTGGCACTGAGAAATCTTCATGCAAGTTCTTTAGCAGATGCCAGTTGGACGTAATGAGCTTCCTGTGTAAATTTGTCGCTGGACAGAAAGTAGTAACACATACCATCCTTTTAACGTCTGGTTTGCTCCTTTTTACCAGCAATGTCTCACGAGGAGTCCACCATGCCCGTTTGAGGGAATTTTTTAATAGTTTTTTTGGGTACCCTCTCTGAATAAGACGATCTTTTAACAGTTCTGCGTGTTTGAAATATTCTTCCTTCGTGGAACAATTTCTGTGTATTCTCAGAAATTGCCCAAAGGGCAAGTTCTGTTTCAAACTCCGAGGGTGGTTGCTGCTACATAAGGCATTACATTTTTCCAGCAACCAACCTCGGAGTTTGAAACAGAACTTGCCCTTTGGGCAATTTCTGAGAATACACAGAAATTGTTCCACGAAGGAAGAATATTTCAAACACGCAGAACTGTTAAAAGATCGTCTTATTCAGAGAGGGTACCCAAAAAAACTATTAAAAAATTCCCTCAAACGGGCATGGTGGACTCCTCGTGAGACATTGCTGGTAAAAAGGAGCAAACCAGACGTTAAAAGGATGGTATGTGTTACTACTTTCTGTCCAGCGACAAATTTACACAGGAAGCTCATTACGTCCAACTGGCATCTGCTAAAGAACTTGCATGAAGATTTCTCAGTGCCACCACTTTTTGCGTATAAAAAGGACAAAAGTGTGGCCAATTACGTTGTCAGGGCGGCACTACCAACTACTAAGGCACCCACATTACAAAGTCTGTTCGGATTACCTCCGGCCAAAGGACACCATAAGTGCGGTACATGCACCTGCTGTGCAGAGACTATTGAGGACTCAGTTTTCACGTTTGATGATATCCATTGGAAACATGACACCTTTACTAATTGCAAGTCCAAGAACGTTGTATACGCAATTGTGTGCCCATGCCCTCTAGTCTACATCGGAAAAACAACGCAAGAAATCAGGAGTAGGATTACGCAACATAAATCGCGTATCCGCAGGGGAGTGGAAAATGCCCCTTTGGTCAATCATTGGGCAAAGTGTAATCACGCAAATACTAACCTCCGCTGGACAGTGCTGTCCAAAATTGAAAAAAATCCGAGGGGCGGTGATTTAGATGCCCAACTGTCTCAACGAGAGGCAATGCTTATAATGAGGTTTAACACCGCTACGCGGGGGTTAAACGAAATTTCGGAAATCTACAAGCCCACTGTCTAAGGCTACACTGACTATCATGATATCCATTCCAGGCCTGGTCTTGTCCCACTCTGCTGCCAGACCGACCTTGGAACTACATATCCCAGAAACCCCTGAGACCTGGTAACAATCAGGAAGTACTGAGACAACACTTCCACCCGAGGACTCTAGCGGTTTCCATCAGTCAAACCGCCTAAGGAGAAGGATTCATGCCTTTTTGCTAACACTGGTACGTGACTCCGCACCGCGGTTCATTACAACAGTGGCGTCCAGAGCACCAGATAGCTAACGCGTATCTCGCTCCATTTTGCAGGAAAGGAGCAGACGCTTAAGACAATTATCTGCGAGCAGCCAGCTGCACTACAGCGGGTAAGTACCATTGCTCCCTACATCGTCCCGCGTCTGACCAGTATGAAAGAATGGGTTAAGTGTGACACACCAGTAATTGTTGTCGCGTTTTCTCTGTACAGCGGCTGTAATCACGCTTGTTGGGAAATACCATACCTTTGGGATACCTCACTGCCTGTTATCGATTGCGCTGTGACTCTTGGATTAAGGTAGGAGGCACCAGTGGCACACAGGGAGTTGATCCCTTCTTGTAGTTAGCCGTCTATGTTCTAGACACACGCGCTAAATTCAGTAATCTTTATTGTTTGAGAACCATTCGGTCCTGAGGAGAACCCCACCCTAATGATAGGGGTTTGAAACGCGTCGACCACCTTTCAGTCCAACGTCTGGTTACCCCTAATCTTGTTTTGTATTGATTTGGCTTCACGAGAGTGCTTGTGACAATCAGAAACTGCAACAAATCGTCAAAATATGAAAAGAAATATTTAGGACTGATTTACTAACCGATGTTTGGACGCACTGTTTTCGCATTTCTTATTATTGTTTTCACTGTTTTGTAAGGAGTGTGTATGAATGAATGGTTAAGTATGCTTGAAATTGTATATTTTTGTATATATTGTATATAAAGACAGTTGTGCATTTTGTATGTTGTATTTTCCAAGCGCGACAAATAGTGTGCTAATAAGAAAAATGATCATGTTATAATTAGGAATAAACCTTCATGGTGTTAATGACAAACAAGTTGTTTTTGTTTCAATCAAAGCAGCGTTCTTTGTAATTGTTTGGTTGTAGAACTAATATTCCAGAATTTGGCTTTTTTGTTGTTTATTTAGTCTGGTTGGACTCAGCCTTTCTGAGTAAGGAGTCAAGGCCCTTTTTGATTCTTATACTTTTGAGCGGGCAGCAGCTCGCGAGGTCCTGATAGGTAGAAATTCTACCACAGGGTAGTAGTTGTTGGTTGGTAATTGTGAATTGCCTATTGCGAAGGCATTCGTGTTTGGGGACTTGGTTAGGTTATTACCTTCTTTCACTTTTCTCTAACTCACATCACTCACACCGTTTATGTTTGTCTTGTCTAATTGTTTCACCTGAATGATATGGCTGAAAGTGACACACTAGCTTTTAGCGAAGAACATATTCAGAACTTAATTAGGGAATCCTCCGGTGTTCGCCTCTGCTGCTCTCAGCCTTACAGCTAACACTCAGAACGAGTCTGATAAATTGACTCGGTTACGCAAAAAACAAATCCGGACAGACCTGCATGGTCATTTTTTACTTCAACACCTTCGATCTGGCACCATTCCAGCGGGCCTTGTGATCCGTAATATTCCAGTTGTCTTTACGGACGATCCAGTGTACAAAAAAGGTTTCAGTGGTATCGAAACAAAGTGCAGCAGAGATCTCATGGTCCTAACCATTGAGACTGCACACAGGACATCGCTGAAGGAACTAGAAGAAATAGAGACTTTAAAAAGGGAAATTGAGACCAATCAGCTAATAACAGATTCCAAAACTCTCTTGGAGAAAATTGACAAAGAAATACTAGAATTTAAGGACTTCACAGTTACTCAAAAAAACAATAAATTTGAACTGGACAAGAAAAATTTCTCATTAGAATCAATCTATCCATATCGCAACAAGGATTTTTATACGCATTCCGATTCTCGACGCTTTCTGCAGGACAATCAAGGACGATCTCGCCGTAAATTTCTAACTTTTTCAGACACTTCATCTTCCTCAGGGAGCGAACCAGACAATAGCAGTCGACCAAATCAAAACAGGGCAGCAAACCGCCCCAATCAATACCAACAACAAGCGCAAACCCAACAGCCTTTTTTAGGACGGGGTCAACAGAAACCCAGAGGCCGGGTCCGGTTCACACAACCATGGCAAATGAGAACCCGCCAGAAATCTTACAACAATTAGAGATTTCGCCTATTTACAACTTATCAAATAGGATGCTATCGGCAGCAGAAACATCTATCCTAACCAAAGGACTTAACTTTGTCCCATCAAGACCAACGGACTTCACTAGAATGAAACTAGAGACACTGGAGTTCTGCCGTAAAATCCGCCTAAAAACATTTTTTCAGGATATCACTGAAAACACACAGGAAGAAACAACTGGCCTTAAGAAAAAGTCGACATTTTGTCTGAGAGGACCTAAAATCCCAAAGGAGGTTCTATCATTTGAAACAACCGTGTTATCAGGAATTTTGACGATTGAAAAAAAGAAGTCATATGTAAAGTTCAATCTGTCTAAAGCGGAAAAGGATGCACTTACAGCGGTTAAGAATGACAACACCATAGTCGTCAAACAAGCCGATAAGGGCGGAGCGGTGGTGTTATGGGATATTAACAAATATAAACTGGAAGTACACCGCCAACTTGACGATCAGGAATGCTACAGACGCATCAATAAAGATCCCACCACAGAATTAAAAAATCAATTATTTGACACTATTCAAAGGGGTTTTGATGAAGGCATCATCGGACCAAAGGAGCTAGTGTTCTTACAGAACAAAAATCCAAGGACACCAGTTTTCTATGTGCTCCCCAAATTGCACAAAGATGAGATTAATCCACCAGGACGCCCCATTATTTCAGGGTGTGAGTCCCTGTTCGAACCTATTGCAAAATACATTGACCATTTTTTAAAACCCTTCATTCAGACAATTCCCGCTCACCTTCAAGATACCACCTCGTTCCTTAATCGCATTTCCACTATTCAATTTGATCCGAAGAGACAACTTCTAGTTACACTGGATGTGGTGTCTCTATACACCCAGATCCCCCAAGAACAAGCACTGGAAACCCTGACGGTATTCTTGGATAAAAGGATAAGACCAATGAGAGTCCCAACGGAGTTTATACTTGACCTTGCAAGGTTTGCCCTGCAAAAAAACTTTTTTACATTTGATGCTGAATTTTTTTATCAAATCAAGGGGGTGGCGATGGGTTGCCCCTTTGCCCCAGAGCTAGCCATAATGTTCATGGGGTTATATGAAGAAAAATTTATATATCAAACCAACCCTTTCAGCAGCAACATATCCCATTACATGCGTTATATTGATGACATCTTCTTGGTTTGGACAGGAGGCCATGAAGATCTCAGCCAATTCGTGTGCTGGTTGAATTCAAGAACGGTTGACATCCAGTTCTCAGTCTCAGCCTCAAATGAATCCATCAACTATCTGGACGTCAAAGTGGAACCTCAGGATGGAAGCTTAAGTACAACATTGTTTCGCAAACCTTCTGACAGGAATAAGGCATTACATTTTTTCAGCAACCACCCTCGGAGTTTGAAACAGAACTTGCCCTTTGGGCAATTTCTGAGAATACACAGAAATTGTTCCACGAAGGAAGAATATTTCAAACACGCAGAACTGTTAAAAGATCGTCTTATTCAGAGAGGGTACCCAAAAAAACTATTAAAAAATTCCCTCAAACGGGCATGGTGGACTCCTCGTGAGACATTGCTGGTAAAAAGGAGCAAACCAGACGTTAAAAGGATGGTATGTGTTACTACTTTCTGTCCAGCGACAAATTTACACAGGAAGCTCATTACGTCCAACTGGCATCTGCTAAAGAACTTGCATGAAGATTTCTCAGTGCCACCACTTTTTGCGTATAAAAAGGACAAAAGTGTGGCCAATTACGTTGTCAGGGCGGCACTACCAACTACTAAGGCACCCACATTACAAAGTCTGTTCGGATTACCTCCGGCCAAAGGACACCATAAGTGCGGTACATGCACCTGCTCTGCAGAGACTATTGAGGACTCAGTTTTCACGTTTGATGATATCCATTGGAAACATGACACCTTTACTAATTGCAAGTCCAAGAACGTTGTATACGCAATTGTGTGCCCATGCCCTCTAGTCTACATCGGAAAAACAACGCAAGAAATCAGGAGTAGGATTACGCAACATGAATCGCGTATCCGCAGGGGAGTGGAAAATGCCCCTTTGGTCAATCATTGGGCCAAGTGTAATCACGCAAATACTAACCTCCGCTGGACAGTGCTGTCCAAAATTGAAAAAAATCCGAGGGGCGGTGATTTAGATGCCCAACTGTCTCAACGAGAGGCAATGCTTATAATGAGGTTTAACACCGCTACGCGGGGGTTAAACGAAATTTCGGAAATCTACAAGCCCACTGTCTAAGGCTACACTGACTATCATGATATCCATTCCAGGCCTGGTCTTGTCCCACTCTGCTGCCAGACCGACCTTGGAACTACATATCCCAGAAACCCCTGAGACCTGGTAACAATCAGGAAGTACTGAGACAACACTTCCACCCGAGGACTCTAGCGGTTTCCATCAGTCAAACCGCCTAAGGAGAAGGATTCATGCCTTTTTGCTAACACTGGTACGTGACTCCGCACCGCGGTTCATTACAACAGTGGCGTCCAGAGCGCCAGATAGCTAACGCGTATCTCGCTCCATTTTGCAGGAAAGGAGCAGACGCTTAAGACAATTATCTGCGAGCAGCCAGCTGCACTACAGCGGGTAAGTACCATTGCTCCCTACATCGTCCCGCGTCTGACCAGTATGAAAGAATGGGTTAAGTGTGACACACCAGTAATTGTTGTCGCGTTTTCTCTGTACAGCGGCTGTAATCACGCTTGTTGGGAAATACCATACCTTTGGGATACCTCACTGCCTGTTATCGATTGCGCTGTGACTCTTGGATTAAGGTAGGAGGCTCCAGTGGCACACAGGGAGTTGATCCCTTCTTGTAGTTAGCCGTCTATGTTCTAGACACACGCGCTAAATTCAGTAATCTTTATTGTTTCAGAACCATTCGGTCCTGAGGAGAACCCCACCCTAATGATAGGGGTTTGAAACGCGTCGACCACCTTTCAGTCCAACGTCTGGTTACCCCTAATCTTGTTTTGTATTGATTTGGCTTCACGAGAGTGCTTGTGACAATCAGAAACTGCAACAAATCGTCAAAATATGAAAAGAAATATTTAGGACTGATTTACTAACCGATGTTTGGACGCACTGTTTTCGTATTTCTTATTATTGTTTTCACTGTTTTGTAAGGAGTGTGTATGAATGAATGGTTAAGTATGCTTGAAATTGTATATTTTTGTATATATTGTATATAAAGACAGTTGTGCATTTTGTATGTTGTATTTTCCAAGCGCGACAAATAGTGTGCTAATAAGAAAAATGATCATGTTATAATTAGGAATAAACCTTCATGGTGTTAATGACAAACAAGTTGTTTTTGTTTCAATCAAAGCAGCGTTCTTTGTAATTGTTTGGTTGTAGAACTAATATTCCAGAATTTGGCTTTTTTGTTGTTTATTTAGTCTGGTTGGACTCAGCCTTTCTGAGTAAGGAGTCAAGGCCCTTTTTGATTCTTAGACCTTTTTGTTGAAGACATTATACTGAACCATTTGGAACCCAAAGGCCTGGGGAACTTTTTTACAGTGGAAAGAGCACACAGGGTTCTGGGAGGGAGACCGCGAACTGGGGCACCACCCCGAGCGATTATTGCCAGGGTACTCAATTTCAGAGACGCTATCCTGTAAGCTTCCAGGTCTGGGGGCACTTTGAAGTTAATAAATTCCACCCTCAACTTTTTCCCTGACTTTACGCAGGCGGTACAGAAACAACGGCAATCTTTCATGGGCGTCAAAAGGAAGCTACGTGATAAAGGGCTGAAGTATGCCATGATGTACCGGGCCAAGTTGCGTGTTGAACATGAGGGCAAGGCGTTTTTCTTTGATAATCCCGAAATTGCCTCGTACTGGTTGGAAAGTCTTTCCACTTGGGATGAACAGAGATGATGGAGCGGTGATGAAGACGAGGGTGCACAAGAGCAAGAATAATGACTGACATTGTTACAGGTGGGGTTGGGCTGTGTTGGGGAGGTGGACCTTGGCTATAGAGTGTGTATAATAATGGACTCAAAGGTCCAACAACAATTTCGGGGTCAGGTGGGGAATCAGAGGGTCGTGCTCTTCCTCAGGTTTACTTTACGATAGTTAACTAGTTAGCATATGGGGCGACAGGCACACTGCGAGTTGGGGGCGGAAGTATACTATGAGCAGGGGTGCAGGGAGGGGGGTGGCCGACGGCACTTGTTTGGGGGGATTTTTTTTTGTTGTTTCATTTTGTTTGCTGTTGTTTGTCAAGGCATCGTATTTGGTAGTGGCATGACTATGTTGCAGTGGTTGGGGAGGATCGTTCCTTTTGCTTCTTGGATGATGGGGGTAGGGAATTGAAAGTATTGAGTTGGAATGTGAATGGGCTTGGTGATAAAATAAAGCGTAGTGTGGTTCTTCAATACCTTTGACGACACAGCCCTGATGTGGTTCTATTACAGGAAACTCATTTGGTGGGGAATACGTGTAAAGCGCTGCATAGAATGGGATACAATTAGTGGCACACACGGGTTTCACTTCGGGCTCCAGAGGGGTGGGATTCCTTGCCCGTAAGGCACTCCCATTGGTGATTGACTCTGTGTCTAAGGATGACAGGGGCAGGTATGTTGGGGTTACGGGCCGCTGGAAGGAGCATGTCATCGCCCTGTTATCGTTCTCTGTACCTCCTGGTATGCAGGCTCTCACTTTCGCTGATTTGGGAAAGGTTCTGCTAGATCTCCCACGTGGTCTGTTGATTCTAGGGGGTGATTTTAACACTGTAGCCTCGGGGGTTATGGACAGGCATCCTCCGCGGGATATACGGCGAGCGCAGAGATGGTTGGCTGATTTTTTTGATGCAATGGGTTTGGTCGATGGCTGGAGATTGCTCCATCCGGATCAAAGGCAGTATACTTTTCATTCTGGGGTCCATGGTAGTCAGTCTAGATTAGAATATTGTCTTGTACCTGCAGCTCAAGCATCTTACGTGGTGGAGGCGACACACCTTGCTAGGGGCATATCTGACCATTCGCCGCTCTGGCTCCGTTTCGGTGTTTCCCTGGGATCTGGGGGTAGAGTAGCCCCCATAAATCCCTGGCATTTGCATAATCCCAAACTTAGGGGGGACCTGATCAAGGCGTTGGATCACTATTTCCTAGAAAATGAGGGGTCGGTGCCCTCTTCGGTCAAACTCTGGGAACCTTTAAGATGGTTCTTAGGGGGCAGGCTCTTTCATTCTTAGCAGGAGCCAAGAGAGACCGCAATAAAGGAATTGTAAAATTGGAAGCCCAGATAGGTGACCTGGAAGTGGAATTGGAGCAGGAGGTGACTCACGCTAAACTGCATGTCCTTAGCCTCAAGCAGCATAAGTTTAGATCGCTGGTCACTGATAGCGCTAAAGCCTTAAGTAGAGAGCAGCAGGGTCGGCTGTATGACGTCGGCGAAAAAGCGGGGAAACGTATTGCTTGGTTAGACAAGAAAGATAGGGCGGATCGGTTTGTCCCAGAGATTGTGAAGGAGGGTGGAATACACCTCACGGACCCCCAGGATATAGTGAATAGTTTTGCAGATTATTTACACACTGTATACATATCGGTCTCAGATCTTCCGGAGGAGGACTCCCAGTTGATGCTGCGAGATTTGCAGCTCCCTTGTTTGACAGAGGAGGACCGTAAGTTTATGGATAGTGCCTTTACCGTAGACGAAGTGGCACAAGCGGTGCGTTCGCTGAACTCAGGTAAGGCGTTGGGGCCTAATGGGATCCCATTTGAGCTGTACAAGCTTCGACCTGATAGGATCGCCCCCTACCTGAGACGCATGTTCCTTGAAGCCCGGGAGAAGGGGATACTACCCTATGATCAGAGAGTCGCTTCTCTAGTGGTTATCCATAAGGAGGGCAAACCAAAATCGAATTGCGCCTAATATAGGCCTATTTCATTATTGAATGCGGAGCCCAAGATTCTTGCCAAGATCCTCTCCACCAGATTGATAAAGGTGATCAGGGGGTTGATACTTCCCGATCAATCAGGTTTCATCCCACATAGAAACACGGCCCTCAATTTGCGTAGATTGCATGGGGTGATCGCCAGGGCTCATTCCCTGATGAAACTCACTGTAATAGCATCGCTTGATGCAACGATGGCCTTTGATACGGTGGAATGACCTTATTTATGGGCTGTTTTAGCAAAATTTGGCTTTGGCTCTGATTTTATCTGCTGGGTCCGCTTTTTGTATACTGAACCCCTTGCCCAGGTAGTGGTGAATAATCGGGTCTTGTCCCCATTTAGTCTTGGATGTGGCACCAGGCAGGGGTGACCCCTCTCCCCCCTCGCTAGCTCTTGAGCCGTTGGCCCCCTGGATCTGCTGGGAGCCCTCAATTTGAGGTCTTCGATGGTCGCCGCAGTGGGAGGATAGAATCTCTCTTTATGCGGACGATATGTTGCTTTATCTGTCATCACCTAGAAAATCGCTGAACGCTGTATGTGATGTGTTGACATCCTTTGGTAGGAACTCAGGGTTATCTATCAACTGGGGAAAATCAATCTTGTCCGTTCTTAGTGGGGACGCTCCGCCTCTCCCACGTAACTGTCCGATTCAGATAGCTACAGGCGGGTTTAAATATTTAGGGATATTTGTCTCACTGGACCCTGGGGTGCGTTATGAGAGGAATCTTCTCTCTTTCTTGGTTAGACTTCGAAGCGATGTGGCCAGTTGGAAGAGGCTCCCTCTCTCCGTGCTGGGGCGTGCAACCCTCTTCAAAATTATGTCTTTGCCTCGTTTCCTACAGCTCTTCAAAATTCATTAGATGTAGTGCCAGCTAGTTACTTCCGGGAGATCGAAGGGTTGCAACGCACCCTGTTATGGGATGTTAGACCCCGGATTGCTTTAGCTAAATTGACACTTCCATGGTATGATGGCGGGATTGCGTTCCCTGACATCCGACGATACTATTGGGCTTCTCAGTTGGCGGCCATTAACCTTAGCACTTATGGGCCCCCTTCTGACCCCGGCTATGTGATGGATAGGTGGCTCCTGCCTGGAGGCAATTGCAATAGGGCGTTGTATACTAAAACGGCGGGGAGAGATTTGACAGGGCCAACCAAGCACGCTGTGCGTATCTGGCGTGATGCCACTAGCTCTTTGGGATGGAGGGACCGTCTGACACAAGCCACTCCACTGTTTGACTCTGACAGGTTGGGCAAGCTTTGGAATACGAAAGGTTTTGACAAATGGGACTTGATTGGGATCTCAACTGTTGGAGACGTCTGGGCCAAGGGGAAGATTAA
Organism: Lissotriton helveticus; assembly: GCF_964261635.1. Classification (NCBI taxonomy): domain Eukaryota; kingdom Metazoa; phylum Chordata; class Amphibia; order Caudata; family Salamandridae; genus Lissotriton; species Lissotriton helveticus. Next base: position 1,706,620,458 of record NC_136065.1, on the reverse strand, counting down.
AACGTTCCTGGAATTGCAAACTGAATATAAGGTAAGATGCACTGAGTATTTTCGCTATGCACAGGTCAGACATGCGTTGAAGGGGGTGCTACCAGTGGCGGCGGATTTACCCGAGGCCTCACCTCTTGAGGCCAGAATTTTAGATGGATATCTGCCCGAAAAAACTATTTCCCTGATTCATAAAAAGTTGATCAATCATGGAGCAGATCTCCTGGTTGACTTGGGAGCCAAATGGTTGCACGATGGGGTTGAATTGGGTGATGAGGACTGGCAAACAACAGTATCTTCACCGAGGGTAGTCGCGATCCCAGCACGCCTTTGGCTTGTTCAGTTGAAAATATTGCATAGAATTTATGACACTGGACCCCGATTGGTTCATATGGGGCTGTCAGAGATGGATTTGTGTAGACGGGGGTGTGGCCTTGTGGGCACATTCATCCATATTATTTGGGAGTGCCGTTCTGTAACCGAGTATTGGAAGGAGATACACGATGTCATGCAAGAGGTTTTGGGGGTCGCAATGTTGCCGGAGGCGAGGTGATGCCTCCTAAATATTTGGGAGCCCACGGATCTTAATACAGCACAGACCAACTGGGTGACTTTGGGCGATATGATAGCGAAGAGGAATATAGCACAGAGATGGGGTCTGAGAGGCTACCGACAGTCGAAGAATGGAAAGGAAACATGGATTGGTGTATGTTCCGCAAAAAAACTGTTTATGTGGCGCGGGCCACCCGCGTAAGTGGACATCTGTGTGGGGGTTGTGGAACAGGTACAGGGGAGATATCTGTGTACCACCTGTTGATTCTCCCATTGATATTCCTACTTCTCCTTGATGGTTCTATATGTCTATGTTATGTCTCCCGCTGTCCCCCCCTTTTTGCTCCCTTTTTTCTCCTGTCAAGATAATGTGCGGTACGGGAGGGTGTCTCCCTCATATTATGTCACTGTTTGTTTTTTGATGCCTTGTTGCAATAAAAAGAAATATTTAAAAAAAAATTCAATCGTTTTTAAATCAGCTAAATAAATACAGTATGTATGAAAATCATCAATTAAAAGATATGGAGTCATGGACTATTGTCATTCCTATTTGCAATCTTTTTTAGGATGACTCTACGTGTGCACCACATGGTAAATAAAAAGCGTGACATTGAAAACACCATGGGCATGTGTTCATCAGATTTTAATATCCTATGCACATCGGGACAATGTCTGGATCCCAAATTCCTACAGAGTTGAAGTAGCCACGCAACCTTGCCTTCCTATACCCCTGACAAAAAATACCGCATGGATGTCAATCTCATCTGTGTTATTGCACACAGGCACTCTGCGTTATTGGAGCCCTCACATTTTTTTGTGAATGAGGGCAGCAGAAGGACTCCATACCTAAGTAGCAAATAAAGCTTCTTAGCGAGGAGCGGCTGTATGTCGTCCAACACAGATTCTAGGGTGTATGTATTTTTTACTTCAAGAAAGTCAGCAGTCAGTCACCTCACTGAAGGCCTCCTCCCAAGCTGGTTGAATTTGTAATATCTATAACTCTCTACCAGGGCCTATGGAAAAGAAACAATACGTAACATTTGTGGGAGAGGTGTGGCGCCGCGGCCAGGGCGACTGACGCTGGAATCTGGGGATCAGGGTTCGATCCCCGGCTCCGGCGGCAGGTTAGCCCAGCACCATGTGACTCTGGGCAATAGCTTGCTTAATCTTCCCGACGGCCCCCAGCGCCTAGAGACCCTAACGGGTGATTGTGCGCTTTACAAATATGGATTATTATAACACAGCACTGTTAAATTAGTGTATTTTAACCGCATCCACTGTCCAGCAGCTAGCCTGAAGAAGTACCCAGCTGAGCTAGAATAGTACTTTTGACCCCCAGCCACTGTCCAGCACCTGTCCTGATGTAAGTTATAATTGACAAAAATTTTATTCCGTTTGATGAAAAAGTATGTTTTTTTAAGATTTCAGACATATTACGATTGCCATTTTTATTGGGGACAAGCAGCACAGATAGGGTTAAAATAGAGGTAGGACTACTGTACAAATGGGTTTCACAGAAACACATTTATTTAAGTATCTGGCATACCGTGACATGATTTATTATTAATGTTTATATGTAAAATGTATTTTGTGAAATAAAACTGCATTCACTTTACATACTTTTGCGAAATATAATATTTTTTTAATCATTTTTCTGCAAAGTACATATTTTGAGACATATTAAAGATGAGTTGTAATGGTATGCGTGGTAATGGTATGCACGGCAAGTTAATTTTTAATGGCCCCCTATGAACGTTCGTGCTAGTCACATGAGTGGTAAGACGTGCGTTGTACTGCCTGGTTCGTTGTAGAAACAGCATTGTACAGGCATGTGTGGAAAAGGCATGCGTTGTACCAAATTACATCCCTCTCATTGATTAAGCTTGTCCCAACTGCATACACACAGCTTTGCTACTCCATCTCCTACCTATGTCTCATTTTCTCTAATGCTACATCAATGTTGGCCATACCACTTACCATAATCTCTCTAAATGTAGATGGCCTCATGAACAATATAAAAAGGAAAAGTTTCTCTCATTCCTAGCCTCCAAATGTGCAGACTTAGCTCTGTTGCAGGAGACCCATTTATTGTGTACCAAAAACCAACTAACTTCAACAGGATTGGGTGGCAAAAGATTTTTGCTGTGAAAGTATCTCATTAGACCCTAATAATCCCATAATACCCTTAAGTACAAGAAAGGGGAAACAACCATCACAATGCAACTTTCACAAGGTGCTACCATTTCAACTAAACTTTTACAACGCAGGATCCATTACAACGCATGCTATTACAACGCATGTCATTACATAGCAGATGCTATTACAACGCATGCCATTACAACATAAGCTTGGGTAAGTATGTAATTTAGCTAATATTAATTTAATTTTAATTAAGTTTTCTTAAATTCATTTAATTGCTATAATTTTTTTAATTTTAATTTATTTATATTTTATTTTAAATATATATTAATTAAATTAAATTAATTACTACTACTATTACACCCCCCTGGAGTTAGAATAGTATTTTTAACCCATACTCTATTCAACACTTACCCTACTATTACACCCCCCTGGAGTTAGAATAGTAATTTTAACACCTACACTATCCAACACTTACCTTACTATTACAGCCCCCTGGAGTTAGAACAGTAATTTTAACCCCTACACTATCCAAAACTTACCCTACTATTACACCCCCCTGGAGTTAGAATAGTTTTTTTTAACCCCTACACCTTCCAAAACGTATCCTACTATTACACCTCCTGGAGTTAGAATAGTTATTTTAACCCCTACTCTATCCAACACTTACTCTACTATTACACCCCCCTGGAGTTAGAATAGTATTTTTAACCCCTACACTATCCAACACTTACCCTAATATTACACCCCCCTGGAGTTAGAATAGTAAATGTTATCACCTACACTATCCTACACTTACACTACTATTACAGTCCCCTGGAGTTAGAATAGTAAATGCAAACCCTACTCTATCCAACACTTACCCTACTATTACACCCCCCTGGAGTTAGAATATTATTTTTGACCCCTACACTATCCAAAACGTACCATACTATTACACCCCCCGTAGTTAGAATAGTAATTTTAACCCCTACTCTATCCAACACTTACTCTACTATTACACCCCCTGGAGTTAGAATAGTATTTTTAACCCCTACACTATCCAAAATTGACCTTACCATTACACCCCCCTGGAGTTAGAACAGTAATTTTAACCCCTACTCTATCTAACACTTACCCTACTATTACACCTCCTTTGGAGAAAGAATAGTTATTTAACCCCCTACACTATCCACAACTTATTAATTTTTTCACCTACACTATTCTAAATGTACACTAAAATTACACTCCTATTAGAGTATGAATTATAATTAATACTCCTAAGAGTAAATACATTAGTTATTTTAATATATTTAAAAAAATTATATAATTATTTTTAAAGTAAATTAAAAAAACTATTAAAAATCATTTAAAAAAGATGTAATTTAAAATATGTTTTAAAAAAATAATAGTAAACAGTTATTAACATACATTTTTTTAAAGTTCCCACACTTTTACATTGATTTCAATGTAAAGAAATGTCCTTCGTTTATTTCCATAGATGTCTAGGTGATTGCCGCGTCTATCTTATCTGAAGTCTTTTTAAGAGCAACGCGGGAGGGAAAAGAAGCCTAATGCAGCACCCTAAAGGTAAGATTGTTTTTTTTTTATTTAATACATATTTTAAACATAATTAGCACATTTTAAATACAATTTTAAAAAAAGAAGAATTACAATGCGAGAATGTTCAATTTGTTTTATTAAAAAAAATATTTACAATTTTCATAATTATAATACATTATATCATATTTTTATAACATTGGTAAAGTTTATTTATATAAAACAATTTCTAATAAAATAAATTAATATAAAAAAGAAATTGTAAATAAATTGTCCTTTTTCTTTTTTTGTAGCTCTTGATTACGTATACGCGTATACGTGAATTACGTAGGTAGCCATTTTGAGGAGCGTCGAAGGACAGAGCAGAATCAAGGAGACATGCGTTCAGATAAGAAACTTTCAAAACTTATATACTATTGTGAATGATATTGTGAGGGACATTTATTGTAAGGAGAAAAGAGGGAGGTTTAGATAAGTTAATTACTTGTATTATTGTATGTTTTTTGCATGTCCTGGATCTTGTTGTTACTGTATGCCCACGTTGGGTCACATGTTAACTGATCTTTAAAAAAAGTGAGTGTAAATTCTTAGTAACTAAGTTTAATTAACTGTAAATACGGTACTGTGAGTGAAAAAAAAGCAAAAATATTTTGTTTTTGAAAGACCGGAGAATGTTGAAGATCGATTTTAGAATAATGGATGTTTTCATTGGGAAACAGATTGATTATTATTTGGTTTTTGGATTCAAAGAAGACATCAATGGTATTGGCTTTTTTAAATGTACTGTGGTTTTCAAAGGTTTGGATTGATAGATTGAAGAAGATGGATCTTGATATCTTTTTTTTTGGATTCACGATAATTTGGAAATGGAGAAGACATATTTTGGGGGATTTTTTTTTAAATCAATCTTTTTAAAAAAATTTATTTTTGGAATGGAGTGGCAAATAACTGGAATGGTTATCTTGTTGGAATTTGAGTTTTAAAAAGAAGATTTTCCGAATGGGAATCCGTTTTCTGAATTTAATTTTGCATTTTAAAAAAAGCATGGAAAACATGGTTATGATTTGGATTAATAAAGAAAAAAATGTTTTGAAAAATGCCAATTTAAAATTGTATTTATATATTTTAGGTCAAAACAGGAAAGTAATAGTGTAGGTTGAGTTAGTAATCTAGAATGTGTGCAACATTATCCAGGTAGACTGAAGCCACACACAATGGAAATTGTTGTAATGCACCCAATAGTCTTTCAGACATTTCTTTTGATCTTTTAAAAATGTGTGGGTTTAGACTACCTGTTAATGCTTGTGACAGTCTCATTTCTTGGAAACTTTGCTCCTTCCTCAAAGTTTCCAAAAAATGATAAAAGTTTGGGTGAGGTTTGCCAATTGTGTGGTTGTAGGAGTTGTGCCATCCCTCTATGGCATTGTTTGTCTTTGCTCCTCCTTCTAAGCAGCTCAAGTAGCAGTTCTATCACTCCACATGGAAACGTGGCTTCCTCCTGCAACCCGATCTGCTTAGATGCCCAATCCATGTGTCTTCAAAATAATTTCGTAAGGGTGCCAATTTTTCTTCGTTTGATGTATAAAAGTCTGATTCTGTAGTTGCAGTGTAGTACTCGTCTACACTTTCAGGAGGAACAAAGCAAAGTGCAGTTAGTTTTTTTAATTTGAATTGCAGTTTGCTATCCGATACGTAATGCACAACTAAGGATGTGTTTTGTATCTTACGTCAAAATTAGAAAAAACATCCTTGAATTTGGGTATCCGTGTACGTTTTATTAATAACATTTATCATTGCGAATTCAAAATCAATAACTATTTTCCTAGGACTTTTGTTTGATGTTTTGGATTTTAACCCCTTCGATGCTGGCCCGTTTCCGCCGCTGTGCGGTAAACAAACGAACAGGGCGGGGCCGTGACGAACCCCAGCCGTCATCCGCACACGAGCACCGCGGAGCGTGACGGCTGTGGTTCGTCACCAGCATGCAAGGGGTTAACACAGTTAAAAGTTCAGTGTAAGTTGTGGATTGTTTATCAGGTAGCAAACTGTATACTAAGGGACTACTGTATTGTTTATGTTAGCATTAATAGTTTATATTTAGGTGAATGGATGGGGCGTGCTTTTAAAAGTCCCATCCATCATCCAAACATCACTATTCTCTAACTTGGCTAAATTACAGGGTGTGCTAAAGATAATTATTTGTTTTTGAGGGTTTTTGTTATCATGCAGTAAGGAAGGTTTGTTAAATATAGAAACAGAGAGTTCAGGAGGAATAAGTATATTAGAGTATGTTAGAGGGGTAACTCTTTGTGGGTTACTTGCCTGTTTTTTGCGTTGTATAATTCGTCTCAGATTGGGTATGATGGGCATACTGTTAGCAACATGACTAGGGACATGCTGGGCAACCTCCCTCAAAATGGAACCAGAGAAGTCATTGGAGGTGCTTGCAAAATCTTTCATTTGATTAATTGTTTCTCTTACCTCAATCTCCATTGCAGAGGCAGAGTGGTTATGCTTTGTTGTTTTAACAACTGTGTCACCCAGAGTAACTGCTCTGCCTGTGCAATGGGTTGAGTAGTATTGCACACATCTCCAATGTCTCCTGGGTTTGGTTATTCTCTCCTTACAATAAATGTACCCTGCATGTTTCAGAAGTCGGTTTCCTTTGCTTGAGGTAATATAATGGGCTGTCTTATTCGTTTACATTATCTGAAATGATAAGAAATAAAAGAAAAGTATGTCACAATTATTAATATATGATTTGTTATTATTTTTTTGGTTCTGCTTCTTTTGGTACAGTTGTTTCAAAAAACATATATGCAACATTATCTGATTGCTTGGTTTATATTCTATTTTAACATTGTTGCCAGTTGTCTGAAATGTACCTTGTAAAATATGTAAAAGTATTTTTCACCTTTTTTGTTGGTTGCTGGTTCGATACCACGGATTAGGTTGAACTGCTTGTTGGTTAGTTGAGTTTTCAAGTTGTTGTGCTGTAAGACAATTTTATCATTTTTGGTTAAATTTATGGTGTTGTTTTGCTATGTTGCTCTATCTAGAGAAAAAGGGGTTAAATTATTTTTCATCTCTTTTATGAAATCTATTTACCTTTAGTATTTTTTAGGATGAATCGAAGATGCTTGGGATTTTTTTTAGAAGGTGTTCTGAAGCTGGTGTTTTTTCTTTGTTGCTTGAGCTCAGATGTAAATGATGATATCTATAGTAGGATATAATATATATAGACTATTTATTTTCAATGTATTAAATATCTATTTATAGGATTAAAATATTGCATTATTTCAAGGTTAAAAGGTATTACAGTTTCTCAAAAATTGCAATTTTGACAGCAAAAATATTACAAACTTTTTTTCTAAAAACTATATAGTTTACAGTTCAGAAACAGTTGCAGAAATGTTCATGATTTAACAAACTTTTTTCAAAAAACTATATAGATTACAGTTCAGAAACAGTGGCAGAAATGTTCATGATTTAGTTTAAAAAATTGTTTTTAAATTGCAACATTATTTAAAAAAATTGAAGGAGTTAATTATTAATTTATTTTCCTTGGTCATAGATGTCGTTCTTTGTTATTCGTGTTGTTTATTTAATATATTTTATATTGATGTGATCAGAAATATTTTATGTTTGCTGGAAATATGTAAAAGTGGTCGGAATTAGCATTTAAAAAAAATTGAGCGGTATTTAAAAACAAAATAATCATCACATTCATAATATTTAATTTCATTGTAATCAGAACTTTTCTTTGAGAAAATTAATATATTACTATAGCATTATTCAAAAGTCTTACCTATTTTTGAAAAACAATCAATTTAGTAAAGTTACACATTTCGTAATTTATAATCCTATTTAGTTTTACATATGAATGTAACAAAAATATTTATTGTTTTTTTTCTGGAAAATATTAAAAATTTTGCAGCATTAATTGCATTTTAATAACACACTTTGGTAGACATATAAAAACTTACAATTAAAATAGGTTCAGCACATTATATACATTGGCATATTTTTAATTATCATCTGTCTGTCATTTATTTTCAAATTTAAAATGAAAACTTTCCTTCATTTTGGGAACGAAAAGTCACTTTTTCAGTTAAACAACTCTATATTTTATTTAATTAATTCACTTACTTACAATTTTATTAATTGGTTTCCAATATTAGCCAAGTTGGATAAATGTATGTCACGTTTGCAAAAAACTGAAAAATAATTTATATTCATCATAATAATTTTTTTTTGGTTTATTAGTTAAAGTTAATATTTTACTAGAAATGTATTATACTTACTTGCTTTTTGAGAATTGTTGAAATGCTATTCCACTGTGTTAGTTTCTGTGGGAGCGTGAGAGGTAGCGTTAAAAGCATCTGCTCTCGCTGGTAGTCTGTTGACCACTAATTTCAAAATGGAGTACATGCATTGTTTATCATTTTTTTGGTGTCTCACAATTGTTTTCGAAAAAATATTCAATTTGGTTCTCAATTTTTTAGGATTCATTTGATTTGAGTACTAATAATTTTATTTATCTTTGATAAAGTGACTGTTTAATGGGTTTGTCAGTGTTTACTCTTCCATTTTGTTTTCTGTAGGTTCTATTTCCTGTCATGAAAACTGTTGTAGGACTTGAGGATGAGCAAGCTCATAAAATGGTGGATTGTTTTTAGCTACTTCGATTCTTTTCTTTGTAGACTAAGTTTTACATAGTTTCCTAGATGTTATTAATATATTAATAAATTGGTATCTGTTTTCGTTTTAAAAATGTTGTTTTTTCGATAATATGTTATGTTACTGGATTAATACTCGAGTGTTCATTTTAATACCCGAGTATTAATTTAACAAAAAAATGCCAGTTTTAAAAAAGAATATGCGCACAGTTGCGTACCACATTTTAATACACTTACCCACCCAAAACTCCTATTTTCCCTGCATCCCTTGCCAAGAGTTATTTTACAAAATGTTTTTAAAATATTTTTTTTTTGCGTTGTAATTCGATGCGTAGTATTGTTTTGCGTTGTGATGGCACTATCAATGCATTCTATTTATATTGCGTTGTAATGGTATGCATTGTAAAATTATTTGTTGTAATAGTTTTTGCGTTGTGAAAAATGTGTTGTAATGGCATGCGTTGTTGAAGCATGCGTTGTATTATCATACATCCCAAACAAGTGTAGAGGAGCTATATGTACCTTGTTTGCTTCTAATATTGTGGGAGGAAGTAGGAGGATGAGGAGGGTAGGTTTGTGAATGCTAAACTGAGTATAGGCACAAAATAATTTTGTGTAGACGACATACACGTCTGTGTGTGCAACAGGATAACCTTCCTGCTACACCCTAACCACTGCGTTAGGTACTACACACTTTATTTTGGGAGGATACGGGAATTCGACCGAATATGCAATCCTGGACAACACCGTCTCAATAGACACAGCAAACATTGCATACAGGACATGCCCTCGAATACCAGGGCCTTAAATATATATGGAGACTCTTAACACCTGTCTGGCAAAGAATATCCCTTCCTTTCCCCTATTCATGATACCCAGTCCAGGTTGCACTGCTTTCTGATTTTCAGTCAACTACTAAACTCATATTGAAATGCACTATATGAAAGGGTTCTGTCACAGAACATTCACCCTTCCATATCACTGTGGGCTGGAACTTGGGTCAACCAACACAGAAACAATAACATCTCACTCTTTAAAATGACCAAAGAAAATGTCCGCCTCAAATCGCACCTGGTAACCTACCTCAAAGATAATAAAGGATCTGTTAGCTGAGCACAAATCCTATGAACAGCAACGAAGGCCACCATCAGAGGGTAAGTTATTAGGGGCTTGGCTTTGGCCAAGGAACACACAAAGTTACAAAAGCAAACGTTAGAGTCTGAGAATAAAATCCACACCAGGAATTACACCAAGAACCACTCTGAGGAGGCAAGAAAAAAATGGAAAAAGCTTAGTAATTTATTTCATTTTAAGGCAAAATATATGTTTTACAGACTCAAAGCAAGGTGTTATGAAGAGAGGGAGAAGTTGGAAGGTGTTTAACAGAACAGTTTTGGCAGAAGGAGGCATCAGCAGTTATTCCAGAGATACAGGATAATGACGGTCATCGAGTCAGACACCTACAGTGGATAGCATCCATGTTTGCAGTATACTATGCAATCCTGTATAGCACAGCATTGTGAGTTAGCTAAGCTCTGAAGGCGTCAATTCTTCCATGGACTGCCCCTACCACATCGTATTGATGAGGGCAAGTCACTCTTACAGGGCGACATAACTAAAGACACAATTGCCCCAGCAATCTCCAACCTTCCCTATAATAAGGCACAGATGAATGATGGCTTCCATAGAGAATTCTACAAGTGGGTGAAAACGAAGGTGGTGACTCACTGTGTGAGGCATATAAAGAGGCAGAATCCCTTGGTAGCCTAACATACTTCTCCAAAAAGGCACTTATAATAAATAGTTTTCCGCAACCCTGGATATAACCTGCTGGATTGTAGCAGTTACCACCCTATATCACTTCTTAATGTGGATATTAAAATACTAGCGAGTAGCCTGGCCACCACATTTAAACAGGTCCTTCAAGATCTTATCCATCCCAACCAGGTTGGCTTTGTGATGGGAAGGACATGCTGTATCCATATGTGCACAGTCTCTCATCTTCTATAGCTATCTAAGTACTCCAAAGACAATACCCTTGCCCTATCTTTCAATGCTAAGAAGAGATTTGGTAGAATAAAATGTTACATGTTTTGTAGGCTCAATACGTTTGGTTTACGGGAGGACTTAGTCACCAAAGTTAAATAGTTTTATGAAAATCTTGCCACACAGTTTAACTGTGGAAGCTTCATATCAGACCCATTTACCATTCATAAGGCAACCTGTCAAGGGTCCCTACGATGACCTCTATAATTACTTCTTGCCCTAGAACCCCTATTGGTGTCCATAGATCAATCACATGAAAAAGCAGGAGTTCCTACCCAAGCTGGTGGTTTATATTAATAGAGGGGTTGAAAGCATGATCTCTTATAATATAGATCCACTCTTGGCCAAGTCTAAGTTAGAATATGATAATTTTTAACATTTACACCGGTCTCTCTGGGGACATCTACAACCCATAAAGATAGTGACAACTGCACTGGTCCAATCCATTGACAAAGATGTTAAGGATTTTATATAGGGAGAAATGAAACTTAGATTGCGAATATTCAGACTAATTGCTTTTTAGAAGTAGTCGTTTCTTGAAGTTTTCGAAATGTGGAACATCACTATTCACTGATCCAAACTGAACCACTTATGACCAGGAAGGGGGACCCCCAGTGGATCCCCACTGAATAGTAGGCCAGGCCTACAAATGTTATGCTTACATAAATTACCTCATTCCTTTTCTCCTAATCCTAAAATACTGGCTATGTCACAAACTTGGCTAGGTATCCATAAAAGACTACAGGTTCATACCAGACCTTGGGGCCGATTATGATCGCGGACGGACTTTCGTCGGTCCGCGATCACTGAGGAGGAGGGAACGTCCGCATGGGCTGCGGCGTTCCCTCCTGTACGATTAGGATGTGACCGCCACCCTGGCGGTCACATCCTCTATTACTTACATTGCGGCGGGTGCGGCTTCAAGCTGCACCCGCAGCAATGTAAAAAATGCAGGTGTTGCATTTGTATGCAGAAAGAGGCAGGCACTGCGCGGTGCCTGCCGCTTTCCGCATAGAAATGCAGGGGGGTACCATAGGTACCCCCCATGTGCACCCCCCACCCCCACTTCACCTAGGGGGCCCGCAACGGGCCCCCGAAGTGAAGTTACACATGCTTTTCCACGGCGGAAAAGCCGCCGCGGAAAAGCATGTTTCCCATCCCATCCTAATCTGGCTGACGGTGTCTGAGAGACACCGTCACCATATTAGAGCTTTTCCGCCGCGGTTGTAAGCCAACCGCGGTGGAAAAGCAGCGGACGGAAACCAGGACCCACCAGCCATCCTAATGTGGCGGTGGGTCTTTGGTGGGTCCGCAGCGGATTTTCCGCATCCTCCGGGCCGGCGGTGGCTTCCGCCAACGCCAGCATAATGATAGACAGTTGCCCCATTCAGTGGGAAATATGGTAGACAGCTGGTATACTCACTTTAAATCAATTTGTAGGCCAAAAGTATCTCAACACACGTACAGCTTTATGTGAGGAATTGTGATTTATCTCTAATCAGGCATGGAAGTACTTACAACTTCAACACTGCCTTAACAGCATATTGGGGATTGAACCATAGGACATTCCGGATTCACAGTATCTGAAACAATGGGAAAATACAGGGGGTGATGTTGGGTCTCTACAATACAATAGTATAACACCTATACTCAGTTTATTTCTACAGTAAATGGATACAAATTATACATACAGAGTACACAGACTCTGAAGGGGAAAACATTGTGGAGCGAATATGGACAAGGAGTGCGAGAATCCAGAATGGCATTTTTTTTTTCAAGTCAGTCCAGGATTGATATTGTACTGCACAGAAATTGTGGCCCACCAGTGCCCTGCTCTCTGCAACTGCCGGAGATGTTATCAGTCAGGGTGCGATACATCTCGCATTCAACAGAGTTGCCATAATATTAGATGAGTCTGGTCTTGATAGAAACCACACTGAGTGAGGCATTAGTAAATCGTTTACCCATAACTGGAAAACTGATTATGTTGTTTGACGCAACAGACATACCACCACTGACAGGACATAATCCACATTCGTAATACTCGGGCCTTGCAGTATGCGAGAGCTATGGCAATGGACTACTCCACAGCTACCCATGTACGACGAATGGTTACAGGAGATGCACAGGACAGCTTTCTATGAGCATCTTGTACATAAACTACAAGATCATTTGAATATATATTTTGTGACATCTGGTTGCCATGTTTTTTGATAAATTATAGATCACCAGTCACAGAACTGTGTGGCAAGAGTCTCCTTATGTAATAGCCAGGAACACTACAACACTTACTACTACCGCAAATGTCTGTAAGGATTTACCTTCATCATATTGCAGAATGTATACTGACAATATTCCTAACAGAGAAACAAAATGCCCTCCCACATACACAATCCTATCCCTACCATCCCCCCACACCCCACACATTCAAGGGGATATGTCCTACTGAGTCCTTTTTTCACCATTCCTGATTTGTTACGTCCTTGGAACAGATCCTGACTTTGTCCTAGGGCTAGGGTTTTTTGCATACACAAGGAACGTCCTTAGAATATTACGAAATATTTGGAGGAAGTACAGCTTAATTTGCAACCAAAAGTGACAGGGAGATATTGGGAAATAAAGATGTTGTACATTCTTGGACCACTGATGGTGCGATTCGTGGTTCAACTACATGTTCTTACGGTTGTAGCATCTTTAGTCTATATGGTATAATGCTCCAGCGCAATTCATGATTACTGTTGTTGAGATATACTGCATTTCGTACTGATTGTTCTCAATAAACTTGCAACCAAAAAAAGACAAATTAAATAAAGGCATCCCTTCAGTTTATTTCAATCAGAGGTGCTTGCAGAGGGCTGGTATGTTATTGTCCAATGCGCAACCCATTTTACCATTGTGAATAACTAAAGCCCGAACATAGATGGTCCAGAATTCTTTACTGAAATTCAGAAAGCAGTGCACAAGATGTCACAGAGAACCATCACATGGGGATTGGATTTTAACACAATAAATAAAATAAAATATCTGGAATGGGTGTAGTTGCAAAGAAGAAGTCAGTCAAACCCTGGGAGGCCTTCAAAGTGCTAACACTGGGACATTTTACAGTCGAACAGCATGGGGTACTCAAAACATTATAATGCCACCACCATGAGTGACAAGAGCTTGCACTGCCAGATCCGACTCTGCTTTTACATGGTGAATTGAAATAAAGGGAAGAAGAATGATAAAATAAATCCACTTAAAATCCTAAACATGGTGAAACGGGGGCAGAGCCAACTGCACTCGAAGATGGTGGTCCCTCAGTGAAGCTCTACTCAGACGGCCTCCCGCATCTGACAAAAACAGGTGGCAAGCAAGTGAACATTACAAAAAGCACTACTAGACCTGCAGAACATCCTGAGAGTACGAGAAACTGATCCGCTTGGCTCACAGCACAATTGGAGGAGAGAACCACTCAGGAATATGGTGGTGCCCCATTGAAACTCTGCTCAGACGGCCCATCTTATCAGCCAGAATAAAGGTGGTGGAGAGAATTAACATTACAAAAAAGAAATCCCACCTAGATCTGCAGAACTCCCTGGCTACAGGCATAGGCACAGAGGGTGGTAGCACAAATATGAGACAGTCACGGAGCAAAGAGAAGTACAGCGAGGAAGCAACTACTACCGGGAAAACGGACTCAGAGGCATGCGCCATGAGTCCTCAGAGGCATGCGCCATGAGTCCTCAGGATAGAGGCACTTTACTTAATGGTCCGCCTTTCCGGCAAAACCGAGAGCCGGGGGACCTGAGATGCACTGGAATTATAATGCAAACCGTGCGTGGTAGCAGTCCATGGTCGCAGAAGAAGGAAAGGAATCATGCAAGCGCAGAAACCCTATACAGAGTACAATAGGAGTCTAAACTTTGATAATGGACTCCTGCTACTCGCCACTAGACAAGCTATTGCAGCAGACGTGCCAATAAACCTGATTCAGGTAGGAAAATCCCAATTTTTACGCTCCACCTTCTATATCCATTTACTTGTGGTTCAAATATTCAAAGGTGTGTTTAACATTCACCAATCAGTGTTCCGTTTTAACAAGAATTGTAATCGGTTCATTACTTTAGTTGTTGAGGAGAAGGTCATTTTTAACTGTGGTAAACTGAATGACAATCAATGTAATCATATTTTCTAAATGTAATTACACTTAATAATATTTGTTTGATTGCGAATGTTTTATAATATTGTAATGTGCATTAATTTTTGATTCTCAAATTATCTTAGACTGACTCTGGGGCTTAGCTGAATTTTTCACATTTTAAGCTTCCTAGTGTGCCATTTCTCTTTTGTCGGCAGGAGTATTATCGGGTTCTCTCTTGGTTAAAAATGTGTTAGACTGATAGTGAGGCCTGGAAAGAGAAAACTGGCATGAGATGTGAAGAGATGACAGTGAAAGGAGCTTCCTGTATCTGGTGTGCCAAGAAGATGAAACTCTCAAGGGCGAGCAGATGTTACCTAATTGTTTGAGAGTGGAAATTAGGGTAGTCTACTGGTTCTTGGCAAATGCTGCCAGGGGGATTTATCTTGGACTGTCTGAGTGAGATCTGGATGTTCTGGAGCCTTTGAATGCGCTTTTAATTACTGTTCCATACTTAGGAGCCCATTAGGATGACAGGCGGACATAGCCCGCCTGCCATCCCATCGTAGATAGTGACCGCCCGCCATAGAAACGGGGGTCCCGTGGGGGAAATTAGGATGCGCCCGCCACAGTGGAGGGCGCATCCTGTATTTTTAACATTGCGGCGGGGGGTGCTGAAATTACTGCCTGCCGCAATGCTAAGAATACATGTTGTGCATTTCAAAACACAACGTGACAGGCACTGCGCGGTGCCTGCCACGTTGTTCTTTGAAATGCAGGGGGTACTAAAGGTACCCCCAATGTGCAATGGGCCCCCACAGGTAGACTCCGCATGCCTTTCCGTGGTGGCAATGCTGCCACGGAAAGGCATTCATCAGTGCACATCGTAATATGGCTGGCGGTGTTAAACAGACACCGCCACCATATTGCAGCCTTTTCCGCCGCGGTCGCAAAGCGACCGGGGCGGAAATGCGGTGGACGGTCTTTCCATCCGCCGCGGACCCTCCAGCCATAATAATATGGCGGGGAATCATTCCTGCAAGGATGGCAGGCGGATCGCCCTGCCAGGCCGGCGGTCGGACTTAACCCTGACTTAGACACTCTTTCATTTCCTCAAGAACAGAGGCCGCCCCAATCAGAAGACTTATATCGCGCACCTAAAATTGAAGTATTTACTGCTCATTTGTGTGTTAAAATTGAATGAAACTAGAGGAATTGTTTTTGAAAAAGTGTCACCACTCTGCTTTTTAAATTCACGATTGCGCTGCGCACACTCACCCCCTGAGGCTTGCTCTGACTACTAGAGCGCCCAGCAACTTCCGGCCTCCTCCCGGGTCCTGATCACGTGGCCTCTAGGAGGGGCCGAGGCAACCGGCAGCAACAAAATCCAGCCGCAACGCGGGTGCGGGCACTCGAGAACAGAGGCCGCCCCGATCAGAGCACTTATATCGCGTGCCTGAAATTGAAGTATTTACTGCTCATTTGTGTGTTAAAATTTAACAAAACTAGAGGAATTGTATTTAAAAAACTGTCACCACTCTGTGTTTTAAATTCACGATCACGCTGCGCACACTCACCACCTGAGGCTTGCTTTGACTACTAGAGTTCCCAACAACTTCCGGCCTCCTCCCGGGTCCTGATCTGAACTGAAATTGAAGTATTTACTGCTCATTTGTGTGTTAAAATTGAACAAAACTAGAGGAATTGATTTTAAAAAACTGTCACTATGACTACTAGAGCGCCCAGCAACTTCCGGCCTCCTCCCGGGTCCTGATCACGTGACCTCTAGAAGGGGCGGAGGCAACCGGCAGCCACAAATGCCAGCCGCAGTTCACAAGCCCATCTGCGCCCGTCCGCACCCAGCCGGGCCCAGGGCCAAGGTATTCTGCCCAAATACTTAAATACTCCTCCCAGGAACTGAGAGCAATGCACTCTGAATCATCCGCAGCTGTAAGCACCTCGTTAACTAGACTGCAAAATCACAATATCTATCATAAAAGAGCTGCCTTCCCTGAGGTCAAGCTGCCCCACAAGCTAAGCCAACAACTAAAACAAGTAAGCGCAGAACATGAGGAACTGTCATTATGCTATCTCAATACACTCTCCTTAGTAAAGCACCAACTAGAAATCTTCTACCTCCTCGACACAGATAGACCGGATATTCTTTTTCTTACGGAAACCTGGTTAACCACAAAATCTACACCCGACATTACAGCTGCACTACCTAATGAATATTACATCTTGCAAACTAATCGCTTTACGGCAAAGCCTGGTGGCGGAGTTGCAGCGATCATTCACAAAAAACTGAACTTTTCTGCCCTTACTCCACTCAACCTACCTGCCACAGAAAACACGGTGCTCAAACTCGAATCACAGTAAGCCCCTATTATCTGTATACTTATTTACAGCCCCCCCAACATATGCCCCTGTTCCCCCACTTCCTGAGAGAACAATTAGCACCCCTAGTCACCGACCATATGAGCATTCTGTTGACAGGGGATTTTAACTATTGGGCTAGTGACCCCCAAGAAGGACCACACTCAAGTGAATTGACCGAATCACTCGAATTTCTGAACCTCACCTAACAAATCTCTTCCCCCATTCACATAAAAGGTCACATCCTTGACCAACTATGGATCACCAAATCGTCAGTCTCAGCCCTCTCTATACGGCCCTGTTCCTAGTCACACCACCATCTTATAAAATTCAGTCTAAAACTCCCAAGCACTGGCAAACTACCACCCTTAAAGGGTGGTACAGCTAGAAAATGGAACACCATATACAACGATTAATTTATCACCCTAAGAAACACTACACCCAACCCTAATCAAGATATTGACCACCATGAGGATTCCTTCTCTAACTGGCTCCAAGCAGCCAGCAATACCCATGCCACCCCCAAACAAATCAGACTCACCCACCGGCACGAGGCTCAGAGGTGGTTTTCACCCAAACTAAAATCTCAAAAACGCACTCTGCGCCAAATAGAGAGGAAATGGAGGCAGAGCTATTCATCAGAAGGAAAGGACAACTATGTCAGAGCCATGAAGGAATACAAAAAATCCATTACCATTGCAAAAGCAACCTATTTCTCATCTGGCATCCTTAACGCCAGTAACCAATCCAAAGAAATCTTCTCGATTGTAGATGAGTTATCAAACCCAGAGAGAGTATTAAACAAAGCCAAACCCTCTCAACCCTTCTGCGACTCTCTAAACACCTATTTCATTGATAAAATACATATCATCAAAGCAAGCATCACTGCCACGTTAATAAACAATAATGGCTCACCTACCATTAGGAACCCCCAAACTACCGACCAATTTTCCCCTATTGACACTGCGACTCTGCGCCAATTACTGACCATGGTTAAATCAGGCTCCCCTCTGGTTCACTGCCCCCCCATGTCCTGAGAACAGCCTTCTCAGTTTTTCCAGACCCAGCTCTTGCCCTCCTCAACCAATCCCTGGTTCAAGGCTGTGTACCCAATGCTTTTAAGGAAGCCATTGTAGTCCCTCTTCTCAAAAAACCTGGTGCTGACCCACACCTGTCGGTCAACTACCGTCCCATTTCTTTGCTTTCTTTCATGGCCAAGCTACTGGAATCTCATTTGGCCAGATGCCTATCTAATTTTCTGGAACAGACAGAATTCCTCGATCCCTGTGAAGCTGGCTTTCCCCCAGCACACTCGACCGAAACTGTGATGCTAGCTGTACTTCATTCCCTACTTGAAAAAGCAGATACAGGTACACCACAGGTCCTGGTATTGCTCGACCTCTCGGCGGCCTTTGATACGGTCGACCACAGGATCCTGGCCGACAGGTTCGAAGAGGCTGGCACCAGAGGCCCAGCTCTGCTGGATCAAATCCTTTTTGAACAACCACTCCCAGGCAGTCAGTTCTGGCCCGTTTCGCGCCCCCAAGCTAACAACTACTTGTGGGGTCCCACAGGACTCGTCCCTTTCCCCCCACTTGTTCAACATCTACCTTCACCCACTAATAAGTGCCCACAAGGGGAGAGGGATCACCATGTTCAATCATACCGACGATCTCCAACTCCAATTCTAGATCAACAATTCCCCCCAGTCAATCTCTGACTTCAAAGACACCATGACCTTCATCCGCTCATGGATGGATCACAACCATTTAAAACTGAAGCCCAGTAAAACTGAACTCATTCTGATAGGCGCGGCACAAACCCACTGGGTCCCACACTACCTAGGTCCTCCCCCCATTCCCGCTACTTCAGTAAAAAGTCTTGGGGTCACCATAAGCAATGATCTGTCCCTCAAAGCGCACATAGGCACCGTGATTTCCACCTGCTTCCTGCAATTACACAAGATCAGGAAAATAAGCAGGCTCCTATCCCAAACTGCACTGATCCAGGCCGTAATTGCCCTGGTCTTATCTTAGCTTGATTACGCTAATGCTACCTTTCTGGGACTTCCAATTGGACTTACCAAACGACTACAACTAGTGCAAAATCAAGTGGCCAGACTTATCTACCAACAACCCAGATGGCAACACGCCTCCCCACTCTGCCTGGTGTTCAAATATTTAAACAGACACAGTCCCAAATTCATCACTGACCGTATCTACCATTACACACCTTCACGGGACCTCAGTTCAGCCCACCTCCATCTCCTCACAGTACGCACCTTCAAACTGAAGCGACAAGGGGGCTGCAGGTTCGCAACCCTTGCCCCTCGACTATGGAACTCCATTCCACTGGACATCAGACTAAGCACTAACCTTATCAAATTCAGAAATGCCCTCAAAACATGGCTTTTCTCATGCGCATATAAATAATCTGTTCAGTCTAGTGACCCCTTTGCCTTATTAGCGCCAAGAAACCAACCGGTGAACGAGCGCTCTACAAGTCCCTTATAATATAATAATATATAATATTTCCACTGAACTTCTACTGAGGAACAGAGAATGCAGGCTACTTCTTCCCTTCCTCTTTAGAAATTCCTGATGTTCTCTTTATTCTTTAACCTAGACAGTGAGGGCTTCTTTATGGAACACATTATTTAGACAGTTTGCATTTTTTACATATTGATTGTTACTATTCTGTATGTTGTAATACTTAAATTTAGAAAATGTGAGCACCCAAATATTATTTCTGTATTAATATACTTTTAAAACCATTCTCATTTTTTTTTATGCATGATTTGCTAATTACTTGAAAAATAAACCTTTATGCTTGGAATTCCATCCTGCCTCATCATTATGAAGCCTTTTGGGTTCACAGTAATTGAGATGCATTTCTGATGTAAGCTCCCTCTCAACACTTAACCTCGACAACCAAAGGCCAATATGACCAGTGGGGGATTCAATGTGATGATTTCAACAAGCGACTGAGGTTAAAATACCACCGCTCCATCAAGTGTTAGCAAAGAATTGGTTTAATCCCACCGCTTGCAAATTAGATAGGGAACTGTAGCTTTGTTGTGAGTGTACTAACAGTGATTGATGCTGGTAGAGCCTTTTGTGCATAGGAGAAACTCCATTAGTCAAAGGGATTTCCCACTGGCTGAGATCTCATCTGTGTGCATGTTAACATTGAAAAACAATATTTCCCTTGTCCCCTTGCATGAGTGTTTACTTTGAATTTCTTTTGTGGTGCAGACAAGGATTTTTTAATAAAAGTGCTTGCTTTAATGATTTCGTTTGTGTGCATACAGAGATGTAGTAAAGGAGGGTGAACCGTCGCATGAGTGGCATCACAGAGTGCCGTGTTGTGATTGGTTGGTGGTATTGATTGTTATATCAAGTATCACAGGTGATAGATCAGGATAAGAATAGCGGTGCAGAGATCGGATACTTATGCTGAAAAATAGTTAATTGTGATTTAATACTATTTGCCGTTATATGGAATAGTTTTCTTGTTCTTTGATTGTTGGAATTTGCATAAAAATGAAATGTTTCACAGCTATTAGAGAAATGATGAGGGGTGATGTGAAAGTTCCTGTCCAAGATGGTGAGGAAGCACCACCAGAAGGCAGGCCGGTCATTACATGGCCTTTTAGTGTGGAGCTCCATACTTGCATTTGAGTTAACCAGTGGCAAACGATCACCAAGAAAGAAGGGCCATTACAAATCCCTCTATATGGGACGGGGAACATCCTTTACAACGCAACTTTTACAACGCACTACCATTACGACAAAACTTTTACGACGCAAGTTATTACAACGCATTGCGCTGGGGGGCGCTGTAGGATAGGGAATAGTTTAATTACTATTCAACACCTTCCCTACTATCCACGGGGACTGGAGTTGGAATAGTAAATTAAACTATTCACTATCCAGCGCCCCCATCGCAAGTCGTTGTAACGACTTGCGTTGTAAAACCTGCGTCGTAATGGCATGCGTTGTAAAAGCATGCGTTGAAACGTCATACATCCATATGGGACATTTCAAACATTTGGCTGTCTTTTTTTTATATGACATGACGCCTCTACCCACACCTGCCCAATACGAGGCTTTGATTGCTTGGGAACACGCTGCTCATGCTAAATACCATGAGAAATATCAAAGCAGAGCTAAAAGAACTGTTTGTAATTATATGGATGCTAAATGTCAATGTCAATGGTTCCTATATAGCGCCTTATCACCGCAAGGTCTCAATGCGCTTGCTTTGGAAACCCGTCCTGGCTTTTCCCTGTGAGATTACCCCTACTGGGCATCCCCAAGGTGAAAGCCAGGCATCCCGCCACGGGGGGGCCGTAGTGGAGATTAAGCAAGCAATTGCCCAGAGTTGCAGAGTGTGAACCTGTGATTCGAGTAGGCACCGAAGCGAGAATTATCAAGTCCGTGGACATTTGGGCTCAAGACCCTGCTGCATCAGGAATTGAACCCTGGTCCCGGGTCTGACCTCTGCTTCAGGGTCTGCCTCCTCTAACCAGTGAGCCACACTTCTCCGGATGGAGCAGCAGAAATGGAGAAGGGAAATAGTTGAGGGAGTTTGGATGTATCCTGTATTAACAAATAAGAAATCTAAGAAACTAAAAGTCCATGGAGAGAATGACGCAGAGAAACCAGGCAAATCTGGTAGAGATAGTGAGTCCACTGATGATTATCTTGATGACTTGTTGTCATCCCATCCTCCACCTTATAATGCTGCTCCACCTTCTAATAGTGATGTTGCCACTAATAGCAGTACTGTTACTATGGAACCTGTTGACCCCAATGTGGTACAAGCTGGTGGATCTTCTCCAGCCCTTCTTTTGCAGTGAGAGGGAGGGCTGCACTCTCTCAGCACTTACATAAATGCATGGAGATGCTGCTCAATGGCCCTTGGCATATTTTTTTGCTACCCTTTATCTTGTAGCCACAGGACTGCCTGGCTGGCTTAAAGCTATCATGGCTGTAGGTGTCAGCTTTGAAGGGTATGATAGTATGGGCCATCATCTTACAGTGATGGTCGCTCATTCAGTGCAGCTCTCACTGACCTGCATCCAATCCCAGCATCTGAAAAACAGCTGATTAGCAAAGTACACACAAGTTATATTGGTAGTCTGTTGCCCCAATGGCTAGACATTTTCATGGTCCCGCACACATAAGGAGAGACGCTATGAATTGGTTCAATACCCGGTTCAGGTTGATGGCTGAGAATTTATCTATTTGTCTCATAGATGGTTGTGTGTCAGCAGATAAATGTAGGCAAAAGGACCCCTTTGATGATGAGTCACATAGGGAGATCAGTAGGTCCATTTAACAGGATGCAACTGGATTGTATCACAATACCTGTGTGTAACGGGCTGAGATATGTGCTGGTTATTGTGTGCATTTTCTCACGATATCTGACTAGGAATAATGCCAGTTTCACCATAGCAAAGTTGTTACTGACAAAGTGGATACCCCTCTTCGGGTTCCCGAATTCTCTGGATTCAGACATTTCAATAATGAAGTCCAGAAACTGTTATGCGCAGCATTACAGGAGAACAGATATTGCACTGTAGTTATTGACCTGAGGCTTTTGGAATAGTGGAACAGGTAAACACAACTTTGAAGTCTTGACTAGTAAAAGTGCCTGCATTCACCTCTCTAATGTGACCTGATGCTTTGCATTGTGGGTTGAGCCATGAGACTGCCTGTCGTGCCTGCAAATGCACTCAAAAATATTTCAGATGATATGATTCTTGACTACTGCAGGGGAATGGCGGATGTGATGCATTATGTGTCTCACCAGGCAGGAACTACTTCTGCTCTTACACACCAGGAGCAATTTCATGACCTTAGCACCAGAGACTGGGTATTAGTGAAGAAGCATGTCCATAAAACGTGTCTGGAACTTTGCTGTAAACGCCCTTTTGAAGTCATCCTAGTGATCAGCACAGCCGTTAGATGTGGGGGTCTACTTAACTGGGTACATGCATCACTTACCAAGTGAGTGGAGTGTCCCCTCGATGATGTGACAGTGCCAATCCCTGAAGCATTATCAGAACCCTCTGGATCCCCTGAAGAATCAGCGAGGGCAGAGTGAGCGAACCTGAGCCCCAAGATCCACCAGTGAGGAGAGGCTTCAAAGGGGTCCAAGAAGGAGTTGAGATGAGCTTAGCTTCAGCAGTGGTCAAAGCGGGAGCAAAAAAAAAAGAACTTGGCCATTGGCATACTTGGAGACTAACCCTGATCCTGGAAAAGGGCTGAGTGATATGACAAGCAAAGGCCTAGGTCAAGATAAATGGCAAAAGAGACATGAGCGAAGGAGGCCAAGTTTGCCTGTTTAGCGCATACCACAAACTGTCACAGAAGAAAATAAAACCAGGAAGTTGAGTGGCACGAGATCAAAAAGAGCATGAGTACCTTCCAGGAGTTATTCAGCTCCTGAGTGGACATACTACATAAAATATGTCATTGGCCAAGCCATTTTATCATTTGGGTGGTAACAGTTCAGTGCTGACAGATCCTCTGTGGGACTGAAACCTACTACAGTGTTATCATACTGCCTTCATTTTCATGATTAAACAAGACAACAAACTGGAATTGAAATTTTACATATTCTAATGAACGCTTGTCTTACTGAATTAAGAAGAGTCACTAGGTCCCAGGCTTCAGAAGAAGAGAGTGTTTTTATTCATTCTAGAAGAAAACATCAGAGATAGGGATGACTCATGAAGACTGTTGTATATAAGACTAGCCACATTATATCATTGAAATCAGTTTGATTGTAAAGAAGCTATAAATATATTTGGTTATGATATACCTAGGCTGGATATTGCTGGAGTATTCGTTATTACTATCATAGTGTGAATCTCTTTCCTTATAGGATTAAGTTTCTCAGTTCCTACTGATCCTCTTAAATTCACCCATCTCCAACAAAATCAAGTCATTCTTCCGATTTTTTTTTAAATCACCCATTTTTCTAAATTTCTTTCTTTCTTTCTTTCTTTATTCGAGGTTTTATAGAGCACGAACGTGACTCGTTAGGGTATCAGAGAGCTTTTCAGGCTTGGCACACCTAACTATAGGAAACCATTTGTCCTTTACATTCATGAGATGGCTGGTTGCATAATTTCTGTTTTAGCACAAATTTAGGGATAAACAGCGGTCTCGCGCTTATTTTTCTGCTGTGTTTGACCCTGTGATACCAAAGGGGATGATGGGTGGAGCGTTTGAGCAAATCAAACACTCACCCCCAGTCAACTGATCATCATTCTTTAGCTCACTCTACCACCCCAGTTCAGACATGGCCATATGCAAATCAGTCTGACCCTGTGCCTCATGGTAACAGTCCAGCCCGAACTGCCAAGCCATGTCTTCCCTGGACCGGAAAAAAGCATCCTGGGACCGGTGTCTGGCGAATCAGCCGTCATCAGCCAGGCTAGCTTGAATCCAGTGCCAAAGTGAGCAAGGGACCCACGTCTGGGCATACTGACTGATGTTCCCTTATCTGACCCACATGGGGAACTATATGTCAATAGCTCTTGTTTAAATTACCAGATGGCACCACCACTGCAGCTTATTCAATCACCACGTTGCGTATGGTGGTAGAGAAATCACGGGTCCCCTATCAGTCGGCTCAAGCCGCTGAGCTTGCTGCCATTATTCAAGCTTGTGAATTGAGTGAAGGGCTGGTTGTCAATATCTATACCAATGCATTCAGGGTCACGCATCATTTTGGGTGACTGTGGGTAGACAGAGGGTTTCTTACCTTTCATGGTACCAAAATCAAACATCGGCACCTTATATTGCAGCTTCAGTCTCCTTTAACCCTCCCCAAGAAATTACCAATAATCAAGTGTAGCGCCCATAAGAATGTTACTTATGACGTAGGTAGACAAAATGCATTTGCAGATCAGGTAGCTAAGAACACAGCCCAAAGTAAAATGAAAAGAATGTTTGTTGCAGGTCCAGCTAGATAGGTTACTGAGGTTGTCGTGTTTGAAAATACAGTTGAGAGTGGAAAGGAGATACAAAGCGAGGCCAT
Organism: Lissotriton helveticus; assembly: GCF_964261635.1. NCBI lineage: Eukaryota > Metazoa > Chordata > Amphibia > Caudata > Salamandridae > Lissotriton > Lissotriton helveticus. Next base: position 1,706,594,964 of record NC_136065.1, on the reverse strand, counting down.
GATTGAGGAATTAGCGAAATGGCAGGAGAGTACAGCACAGTTGAATGAGGAAAGGTGTTGGATTGATAAATCTGGAGAACAGAAATGGATGTTGCCTGATGTATTTGTACTTCCTGTGGTTGCTATGGCTCATGGTCCAGCCTATATTAGTGCGAAAGGCAATTGTAAACTCTTAGCCCCTGTATGGCATAACAATAACATACCTCAGACAGCTGCACATTAGGTGCAACACTGTATGAGCTGTATGCCATATAATCAAGGGAAAGGGACCCCTATATCACCTGGTAACTTTACACCACCTACTTTTCAGTTTGAAGTCCTCCAAATGGATTACATTGAACTAGAGAGATGCAAGTATGTTTTAGTAGTCATGTGTGCATTCAGAATATGGGTTGAGGCTTACCACACTACAGATAATTCGACCATTACAACAGCAAAGGTACTCCTTAAATACTACTTTCCTTGATTCGGCTTTCCCCAAATTTTCTGGAGTGACAAATGGTCTCATTTTAATGGGAAAGTGATAAAATTGATTTACAATAGTTTATATATTAAACATAAATTTCATACTGCCAATCATCCACAGTCATCGGGTTTGGTTGAAAAGTACAATGGACAACAGGGTTGAAATGGCCAGATTCTCTACTGTTACCTCTTCTGTCAACAAGAACTACAGCCCATTCTAGAACAAGATTGTCACCTTATGAGTTTGTGTTTGGACACCTTCAAATGTATGAGGTGTCCCACGTCCTTATAAATATTCTGATATTGAATATAATGGGTTACTTGATAATCTTGGCCAATTAACAGAAAGTTTACGTTCTATTCATCAACAGGTGTGGGAATCCCTACCTCCTATACCAGAGGGACCCGGCCACAACATCCAGCCAGGCGACTTTGCATTGGTGCGGAAATTCTTGGGGAGGAAAAGTCTGGAGCCCCGCTGGAAAGGCCCTGAACAGGTTCTGATGGTGACACGGGTGGCTGCAAAGGTTGGTGGTTGGAAAAACTGGGTGCACACCACCCATTGTTGGAAGATTCCTTTGCAGTTGACATATGATTAGTGGGTCAAGGAGGGTATTGAGGAAGTGCCCAGCTTTGTCCCTTTTAGTGACGCTCAGCTGACCTGGGCGCAAACAGAGAAGGAGAACAATGTTGTTTTGAATGAGGCTGTTCCACCAGAAATATGAGCTATCCAAGAGCCTTTGCTCATTGATCACACAGTGCCTGGGGCTGCCAGGTACAATTTGTCTCCTCGGCTGAGGGCGACTGAATCTACGGAGGAAAAAGATTAGGGACGGACTGCACAAGATAGGAAGTACTGAATAACAGTACCAATGAATAATTGAAAATTCTGTATTTACTTTGCCTTTGTTGTTTGAACATTAATTAAGGACAACAGTATACTGTGAAAATATACCACTTTTATCGTAGGATAGATTAGGAGAAGAGCTTAGGACAGAGCTAGCTCCACCGCCGGCACTCAAAAAGAGTGCCAACTTATTGATGGACAATAGGAGCCTGTGCCAGTGAGGCTCTAACGGACACTGGGAACTTTTATATTTTCGTGCATTTTTTGTTTTTGGAATTCACTATGTATCTCTTTGGCAGGAAGGTTGCTGAGGTGGAGAAGCCAATGGTTACTACACAAAGTAATGTGATGTGGTCAAGGAAATGTAAAATAACATGCATAGTTCTTTTGATACTGGTGATAATAATACTGTTTTGGGTATCATGGTTTTTGGAGAGGCTCATAGTGTGCCTTTACGCAGTAAGGGTAAAGTTATTTTCCCGAAACGAGCTAAAAGAACTGCTCCGAGTAATGTATTTTTTTTAAACACATAGGAGGTTCTTCGCCAAGGGGACCGCTTGTTACCCCACCCAATAATCTGTCACCAGTCTGTGGACTGCATACACATTGTCACTTGTAAATTATACATGTACTCAGTTTACAGAATAGAATAAAATAGAATTTTTATTGCACAATTAATTACAATTATTGCAGTCACAAATACTAAGATACATGATAAGATGCATGAGCTTCAATATTAAAAGCTTTTTCCGTTTACATTAAAAAGAATTAAAAACTGATAGTGTTTTTATGAGCTTTGTGATTCTATGAGTTTTTCGGAGGCCAAAATGTCCTCTACGGCCATTAGAAATTTTAAAAAGCGCGCCGACAACTGTGCTGAATCGCCCTTCAAGCATTCCAATGGCAAGTCCAAATGTTTAAAATGCACCAGATGGATCGAAGTCAATAGGTTCTTAAAGGGCGCAGTGACTAGCAAATACATAATATATGAGTTAAGGTTTCTTCTTCTCGACCACATGCACAGCGCTGTGTGTATGAGATTTCTTTGTAGCCTTGCCCATACTTGTATGCCAATAGAGGGATCAAGCCGAATCATAGCCGAATCAGTTGGCACTTCATTATATGTGAATCATAGCCTCATCAGTTGACTCTTCATTATAGGCTTTATGATAGATGGCAGATAGTGTGGTAAGCCTCTGCTGTTGTATAGTTTTTAAAGCCCAGCTTCCATGCTTAAGTTTTTTTTAGCTTGTTGCATCGTTGACCTCTGACATTATCCTAGCCTGTTTTATTAAGAGTTCTGCTGCCGCCGGTATGGGCCCATATTTCGCTGGCTTCCAATGATTTAATAGAATGCGTAAGATAATTATCATTACCCAAATGTAATTTTTTAATGAGCTCTCCCGTGCTCTTTTGGCCTTAAGACAGAATGCTATGAATCGTGCTTTAAGTATCAACTTTTGAGACGTCAAGTTGAATTGCTTACGGATTTGCACATGCGAAGTGGAAGAGGGTAAAAGAAAAACTTTACTGAAGCAGGCACATTGTTCTCCGTTCAGCCACGTTGACATCTTGTCTTTAAAGTCAATAGCGCCATGGGGAACGGACGGTAGGAATTTTGCCCCATTGCTTGGTTGGATTAAAGGTGTGAGGTAAGGTGAGCACATAGATTTCCTTGCTCTACAGAAGGCAACCTCCAAGGTTTCTGCCAGCTTGTGCATTATTATGATGTGTGTGGACTGCCTTTCTTTATGGTCGATCCATACCCAAGGTACTTATAAGTTGAGTGTGTCTCGATGGATTGACCGTCGACTTGCCATAAACCTCTTCTTTTCGTTTGCTTAGAGATTATCATCGTCTATGTTTTGTCGTGTTTATTTTCAATGTATTGGCTTTGCAATATGACGACGATGAAGTTAAAAGTCGCTGTAGGCCAATCGGAGTTTGATCTAACAGGATGGTGTCGTCTGCGTATTGCAACGATTGGATTTTAAATCTGGCGAGTTGAGGAGGGAAAGCTCGAGCCTGTGCCAGGAAATCAGGAAGGCTGGTTAAATACAAATTAAAAAGCATTGGGGCCAGTATACAGCCTTGTTTTAGTCCTTGTTTGTTTGTATCTTCATTGTTGTTGACTAGTCTGCAGACACTCTGATTTAGACCCAAGTTTCAGAATATAGAGCCACTAGTGTGTTTAATAGTGAGTTGTTAAACGGTATCAAAGGCTGTTTGAAAATCGATATAAGCTAAGTAGAGTGACTTTCCTTTCTTGTCCGGTGTTGTTTCTATGAACACCTTGGCTGCGGCTGGAATTCCGCGCCGGTGCTGGACATTCCGATCTTAGGCGTGGTCATGACGGCTCCCGGCCGTCATCAGCACCCCCCCCCGTGACTCATGACCGCCAGGAGCCGTCATCAGCACCAAAGGGGTTAAAGATAGCACACAGATCAAGTTGTCTTCAATGCTAGAACCATTTTGGAAGCCAGTTTGCATATACCGGATCAGATTTAGTGCTTCAACCCAGGCATGTTGGCATAACATTTCCCATCGACATCCAAGAGGACAATCATGCGATAGTTTTCTGGATTCGAACGTGTCCCTTTTTTATGTATTGGTACTAAAGGGGAACCCGTCCATGACTTGGCAATGTGCCTTCCCGCTCTATACTCCATAAATAATGGTGCCATAATGGTTGCCCATTTAGAGCCTGTTCCTTTATATACCATTGGGAGTATGCCGTTTCGGCCTGGTGCCCCGCCTGGGCGCATTTTATTTATAATGTGCACAACCATATCTGCTGTTATTTCCATCTGGTCATTCGATGCACACAGTGGCTCTAAGTGAGGTCGTATTTTAGGGAAAGTAACCGGATTGACTTGTGCTGTCTTCGCATGGCGAGTCCCTGTAGAGAGCATATATTTGGTTTTCCCACGTTTGGGTCGAGATGTTTGTGACAGAGGGTTGCAGATTTGCTTTAAAGCAGTTTTTCATCCACTTCCAGAACCCCTTCTGGTCTCGAGACTTTATTATTTCATGTGCTTTGATCCTGTGAGATTCTGCAGCCATTTTTCGGAGAGCGAATCTTGCTTTCCTGTAACTATGATGGATTACTGCCACCTTTTCCATGGCTAATCTGTATTCAGAGATCTCATTGGTGATATTTCGCATAGTATAGTTTAATTTATGTGTAATTGCTGTTATTAACTCTTTTTGTTTTTTGAGGAGATTGTATCTTGAATATGATGTGGATGGATTTCGCTTCGTCCCTCTGAGTTTATCCCTGATCTCTCCCAGAAGATGTTCCCACAATAGTGTCGGGATTAGATTACCATTTCCGTCAGATGTTCTGGACAGGATTAATTCTACTTCTTCATCTATTTTTTCTTTACGTTCGATCGACCACCGTATTTTCCTAATTGGCTCCAGATTGGCCTCCTCACTGATCAATTGGACTGTTGGGCGATGGCATTGCAATGATAGAATGTTGCAGGAGATGATGGCATGGTCACTTGCCATTGATGGAGTGACAGCAAAGTCTTGAGCTGCGGGAAAATGCACATTCGAAATTCAAATGTGGTCTGCAGTGTCCAGTCTAGAGTGGGAGAAGTGCGTATATGCTACCGGTGAGTCAGAGGATGATCTTCCATTTAACCGCTTCAGCGCGGCGCGAATTTTCGCGCTGTGCTGAGCGTTCTAAGAAACGGGTGTGGTCGTGACGGAACGGTTCCGTCATGAGCACAGCTCAACCGTCGCTCATGACGGAACCGTTCCGTCATGAGCATCGAAGGGGTTAAGGCAAGGAGGCCCAGTTGGTTGAAATAGGCTGTTTACAGAAGTGAAAGGAGTGTTTGGTGTTGGTTATCTGGGGTCTTGTCTATACCATAGAAGGCTACTGGGAGTGGGTTACCCGGGTTGTGATAACAATGCATAATTCAACAATTTGTATATGGAAACACAGAATGTCACATTGGTGGGTTGGCAGTACAAGGGATTGATAGTCCCCAGATAGGCCTGTTTTTACCCTGCTTGTTTTCCCATTGTGAATAGCACTGATACTTCATTGTATATAACTTGCTCAAGAATAGTTTTGTACAAAAACAGGAACCCCATAGTCAATAAAAAGAATCCAAGTACTTTTGGAATGAACTCCAGGTATACAGCAGTGGATTATGAGGGGCCAATTTATGCACACCTAGGGTTTTTCTTCTTGTCTAATGGGACGTATTCCAATGTCCATAATGGTACAGACGATGTAGCTCTTGGAATCGTATTGCCTTTGGGTGTGCCCTGTAAATATGCCAAGCCTGAAACAAGATGTGTTAAAAGGACACTAATGAAATAATTCTGTGAAGGGGTGTCCGATATGGCGGTCAATAATGACAGTAATGGTATCACTTTTGGATACATCCTTTCCTTTATTTTCACATTGGGTGGTACTTCCATGGCCAGGGTGAGAAAACTGGAGAATACTTTGGATGCAAACTGCAAATTCTTTCTAATACTACAGAGGCAGCTTTGAGCGGCATCACCACTCAGTTGGAGAGTATGCGGATATATTTAGAACAGACTAGATATGCAGTGGATTTTATTCTAGCCAAGAGTGGTGGTGTATGCGCGGTAGCTGGCGATCAGTGTGTGGTCGGGATTAAGACTATGGAAAAAATATTACCAAACACATTTGAGATATTCTTGAAAATGTAAAGGCAAAGGAAAATGGGAATTAGAGCTGGTCCCGTTTCGGGAGCAGGGGCTGGATTCTAAAAAAATGGATTTATCTTATTTTCATATTGATGCTCTGCTGTGTTCTGGTACTGTGTCTTCCCTTTTGCTGTTCCTATTGTACCACTGTTTTCACTCCGAAAAAGAAGATTTCTATTCATGATACAAATGCTGCTATAATGCTTCAGAAAGATATTGATGATTTGATGAATATTGTTGAGGGTATTTTTGAGGATTCATCCCTCCTTGCTGTTATACTCTCTGATGCTAATGGTATGGAGTGCTCATAATTGCACCCTAATGTGATATTTTACTATCACTTGCAATTCTCTTTTCCTTTGCCATAATTGCAAATGTTTTAGCTCATGCTAAAAGGAGGGTCCATTAGAACAGACCTGTTTATACTTACGCAATGCCATATGTAAGTTAGCATTTGCAGCACCATTTTCTTTTTCAGGCGCCATTTTAGGCTGTTCAAAACTGATCTTGTCTATTTCTGAGAAATTTCCCTGCCTAAGTTTTGTTTCTTAAATGTTAGGTTTTTTTTTAGTAATGAGTAAACTGTTCATGTCACAACATAGCTTTCCCAGTACATAAAGGCTCCCTCCCACTTGTTTGTTGGTCCTGATTAGCAGGATCACAGTCAGACTAGTCAATAACTGCTTAGCGCCAGGCAAAAAGTGGAGGTAACCATAAAAGCAGATCCTACTTTGCTACATTCAGTTTGTCAATGAACCCGACATCATTCATTACACTGCCCCTCCATATAATGAACAGGTCATTAATATTGCACAGCCACATGATCACCTGCCCATCAATTGGGGAGACTGCTAGATCTTCCTTGATATCTTCCTCCCATGACCCCAAGAAAGGTTTAGCAAAACTGGGGGCAAAGCAAGTACCCATGGCTGTGCCAAGAATTTGTTTGCATATGGTACCATTGAACATGGACATCTTGTTGTTTTAACATGTCCAACATGTTGCTATGATCCAGGTAACATATATGCATGTTATTCAGGAAATAGTGGCATGTCCTAATGCCTAGGGTATGGTCAATGGTCGTTTATAAAGAGTTGGTGTCTCTTATATAGAAAGGAAGGGCCATTACATACTCTTGAAGAAAGTGAACTACATACTTTGAGATATTTTCTAACACACTTCCTCTGGAAGAAGCAATAGGTTTACCCAGTGGTTTAATAGAGTCTTAGTGGATCTTGGGGAGAAGATAGAGAATGGGCAATTTGGGATACTCTTGTTTCAAGAAGCCAAATTCTTCCCACTCTAGAATACCACTATCCTTCCAACAAGTTAGTTTCTCCCATATTTGTATGATTCTATCTTCGCACTGTTCAATGTTCATTTTAGCATAAAACTTAGTGTCATCCAATTGTCTATGGGCCTCAGCCATATACATCCTTCTACCCTACAGTACAATGACACCACCTTTATCAGCTGGGCGTATTACGATATTGGTATCCTCAGCTAATTATTTGATGGCAAGGTATTGTGCTGCAGTAAGGTTGTGTTGTAAGGTTATTTTGGCCTCTGGCAACCTCTCAGCAATCCAGCTGCGTGGGTGTTACTGGCGGTGTTGGGAGGTGTTGTTGGCCCCCAAGGACCCATTAAGAGGCAGGAGGACTTCACCCCCCAACTAGTAGTGCACCACAAGCGGAGCCGCTTTTACAGAGTGGTGGAGCAGGGGGCATGGCCTCCAAAGACCTCTTAGGAATCCCACTGTGTTGGACTTATTGAAGGTAACAGGTGAGGTAGTTGGTCCTCATTCTACAAAACAGTCACTGGATGATGTCATTAGTATTGTCATATGAGATGTCATCAGTGATATCACATAACATGTCATGAGTGATGTAATATGTGAGGTCATAAGCAGTGCATTGTGGGGACACATGTTATAGTTATCTCAACTAACTATAACTGCAGAATATCTCAGAAAGTTTTGTACTAGTAAAACATGAGCCTAACTATAACGCCCCTGTAAACTTAATTGTTTTCAGTGACTATATATACGAAACCTTATTGATTTTTCATCCTAGCTCCTTTCCAATGATTGTGACGGTAATTTATAGGCTTTGTGGACTTGAAGTAACAGGCTTAGGATGTTCCCAGTTTACTATCAGCAGTCAAGTGATAAACGGTATACCCTCTTTGAAAATTTGTGACACATAGCATATCTATGAATTGCCCCACTCACTATACCTTTACTGGTATTCATCAACCACCTAACAAACTAAATACATTAATACACTTTATGGGGGAAGCCTACTTTTTAAATTGTGAACACAAAGTAGTGTTTGTTCCCTATGCACAATAGTGTGTTGATACTCTTAAGCACCTCACATCATCCACAATGTACAGTCATGATGTTAACAGATATACATTATGTAATGAAAATGTACATTTAGTGATGCCATACAATGTACAGCTTGCTGGGTAATTGCAGTTAGGACCATATTTGCAAAAAATGGATGTTTGGTTTTACTAATAGCTTTGGTGCTGTTTGATGAACTGTCACTTGGATCTTGGTCTAGAAAGTGGGCTATTTGTGATTTGGTGTAAATCCAGTAAGTGGTTGTTGAAAATGTAAAGATGAACTATTACATATGCTCCATGATGTAGAAGAATCACAGATACAAAGATAAGATCTGATGGTATCCACCACATCAACGACGATTTTGCTGCAGCCTTTTAGGACCAATCATGACCAGTCCCCTGTCCTGAAAAAAAGTAAAATAAGACACTTAGGGGCAGGGAAGTGATAACATACTTCTGAGACCAGGTCGGGTGGACCCAGAATTACACCTCCTGGGGCCCAAAATGTAATTTATATTAATGGTACTATAGATTTGTGTATCTACAGTGCCATTAAAAGAAAGTCACCTGCCACAGCCCCCAACATATAGGCATGTTGTGGGAACCTCGGGAGGGCACTCGTGCACCAAATTTAAAATAATGGCCGACTTCTGGCAGGACACAGTATGGGTGCTTGCTGGGGAGCAGGCAGGGGCCACAGTGGCCTTAGTGCTCCGACTGCAGCCTCAAAGTTATTTTAAATTGCGGAAATCCTTAAAAAACAATATTAATAAGTGAACGTTGGAGCTGCTCATTTATTATTCATTGCGCCAAGCAGAGAGTGCCTAATAATGCCCTGCAAGGGCTTTTTAGTTATATATTTAGAACATGGCTGAGCTCCCACAAAGGTGATGTGCACCCCGACATGAAAAAATGAAAAAATGAAATGAAAAAAATAATTTATAAAGCGCGATGGCTACCCGGGGGCTACGACATATATTTCCAATGTTGTGCAGGTTTGGAGGGAGAGCAGCAGCCCACAGGAACCTTAAAAATAACACAGAAAGTCACCTGTCCAGCTTTTTTCTAAAGCAATCAGAGTATGAGCTATATTAGTTTTTCAGTTAGAGTGCAGAGACTCATTGTGGTTGATTCTATGGTTGTTCTTTGTGACCTGAAAAAATATTTAAAAAATACTCGAAGACATGTTTATGTTTTTTGTTTTTTTTATATTTCACCAAAAATATTTTGACACAATCACTAATTTTAAACATTACAATGTGTGAACCTAAGAAATATACATTTGATTTTAGTTATTGGTGAACTTTTATCAACGCCAATAGATCAGCTATACATATGCTGATCTACTGACAATCCACTTAGGACCATAGGCCTGTTGCTTTTTATATTTTGGTCTTTTAACCCTTTGATAAAGCCAGTAGGTCTGCCTTACTTGACTTGAGTGCCGGTGTTGGCAATTTGGCTGAAACCCCCACTCCCGCCCCCTTGACCGGCACTGGGGAGGTACATGAAGGCCTCTCTGGTGCTCAGCATCAGAGGGGTTCCTTTATTTTATTTTGATTTTGCGCAGCCTGAGTCTCTTCTTTGTTTACTGTAATGGCAATCAGCAAGCAAATTCTGCTGATGTCATTACATTAAAGGGAAAGTAAAATAGGCAAATGGGCTCGTTCTACTTTCACTGCATCAGTACTCAGGTGCATTTCTCAGTCCCCTGAGCATTAATTGAAGTAGGGGAGGTATCATTGGAAAGGAGAGAATTCCCCCATTCCAATGATATACCTACCTAGTGGATCCCTGCTTGTGGAACGCCATACCCCCAATCTGCCCCCAGGAGGGCAGAAAGCAGGAATGTTAAAAAAAATATAGGGGTGGGGGTCTACCCACCATGGACATGCTCCCACCCCAACAAAGAGGCAGACAGTCTCTCTGCCCCTGGGATATTGACAGAAAGCCCATTAGACACCAGGGAAATTTCAGATAAATATAGGGGTGGACCCTACCCACCATAGGGCATGTCCCCACTGCAAGCAAAATGTGCTGACATGGCGGGAGATGAGGATGATTACCACAAATCTGCCAAGCTTGGAATGCAAAAATCTCATGAGACACCAGGGATTGCATTTATGCAGTAATTTTTGGTGTGGCGATGGCTCTCTGGGCATGGGCCCATGCTATTCCGCTCCCCGCTGCCCATTAGACCGTTTACCCCCCTGAGGGCTAGATTTGGTCATTCACTCCAATCTGCTCCCTCCAGGGAGCAGAAAGCCCACTGAACACCAAGGATGTAAAAACAGAAGCACAACAAATATAAGGAGGGGTGGCCTACCCTGCCATCAATCCATAACCCCACCCCAGAAGGTGAAAAAGATATGTGGTTTGTCCCTATTGGGGAAGATGCCCCAAATCTGCCCCTAGGGAGTCAGAGAGTCCACCTTCCTTTGAGGCAAAATTAAGTGGTGCGTGTATTGCACTCTGACATTGGCCACACACAAACACACACACACATACCAAAATAAAATAAACCAGTGTTTTTGCCCGCTCATGGGTAGACAGAAGATCTGCCCCTAAATTGATACAGGGGCAAAAAGCCCACTGTTTGGCAGGAATACATTTTTCTAATAACATTTTGGAGTGGGTCTGTCTCATCCTAACATCAGGCCCCACCTTCGCCCCTTATATGGCAGTCTTTCTGATCCTCTGTAGACTAAAGAATCCCATCCCAATGGCAAGCGAGAGAATATTTGAGTCTTTTGGGGGCTTTATTTTTACATATGGGCCAGGAGAGTGCGGTTAACTCCCAATATTGTCCCACTTGCAATTTTGCATTGCTTCACTTTTTGGGCTTGAATAGGCTGCCCCCTGGAAAAACCTACCAGACCCAGACAGTTCTAAAAACTAGAGGGGAGTGCAAGGTGGTGCGCTTTGCACGGATTCCACAACAGTTTCTTACCCACAATGCCCTCAAAGCTCAAACTTTGACTAAATATACACATTTTCAGCACATATCTGTGAGGAAAACTTCTGGAATGTTCAGAGAGCCAGCCATTTCAAACCAAACTGAGTTCCCACACATCTCCCAATATGAACGATACCCCACTTGTGTGAGTGGGCCAAGAAACCATGACATAAAAGACCCTAACACTTTATGTGGAGATGATTGACGGCAGCTGTGTATGGAAAGACTCATGGCCAGTATATAAAGGGAATGGGCAGTGTGTTCTTCAGTCTGCAAGAGCCACTTTAGCAGTATGGTATAAAGCAGTCAGTCACCAGCAGAGCATTTGCATCTTTTTGATCTGCATTAACCCCAGTAGTTGGAAATCTGATGTTCACTCTAGAGGTAGGTGGATTAAGATAGGTGAACCTTCAAATTTGATGTATCTCTTTCAGATTTCCATGCCAGCCTCCAGGATGTTGCTATTGGTATGTGCATTTGAACCTTAATAAACTCATTTGATCCATAAACGTTTAGATTGTCAATGACTTGACCTATAACTGAGCTACAAAAATAATTGAAATTGTACAATTTGGAGTCTTTTGATAGTTTATACCTGTTGAGTCAGATTTTGAATCATTAAAAAGAAGAATTATTTACACAATACATCTATACTGACTGGTAAAAGTGCTATCATACCTAAGGGGCTATATAGTAATGGTGCAATGGGAGAAATATTTTCAAACCATAGTGTTTCTAAAGGCAAAAGCAATAATCGCAAAAATACAACTATTCCCAAGTAATCAGATAGAATTTATAATTTAGGAATTAAGATGCACTGCTGTCCTATGAGAGCCATTGAGAGGTTGTCATATTTTCTATTTAACTGGCCAAGTCATGCCAATTGAAGGAAGGCAAAGCATGCTAATAGACATACTAGAAATAATGCCAGTCTGTTATTAATGAAAATCAGTAGCTAACGTTGTCTGTAAATTTTGTGACTACACAGTATACACATTGAAGTTTAAACAGATTGTTATTAATGATAACAGAATTTTATAACTGTGTGCAGCTAATCAAGTTACATGATCTTTTATCTACCATGCTAAAGACTATTATCTGGGGTGAGTAGATATAAATCTTTTGTTTGGTTTACAGGTTTAGATTTTGTTAATGTTCTTAATATTCATGATTGGTTTAAAATCCATCTCTTTTTTGTAATGGATGTTATCTTATCATTGTTAATATTTACAATTATAGCTGCCACATTTGCACCACCTCTTGCTATTTACACATTAGAGAGGCTTCAAACTGTTTGTAGTGAAATAGATGAGGAACAATTTACCCTTAAAGCATTTACGTCTAATGTCTGTTTCAGTGACCGGGATTTTACTGAGATGGACTGGACATCTTGATGCATTAAGGCTAATGTCTGTTTCAGTGACCGTGATTTTACTGAGATGGACTGGACATCTTGATGCAGAATTTCAATATCGAATAAGGATGTTTTTTGTTAAGGGAAGTGCTTGGTGATAGCTGGGTGACTGTGTGTGTTCTGCTCCCAGCTATCATAGAGAAAAATAATCCTATGAAGAAGCAATGTATTTTGGTATACTAATTTGGAATCTAAGATAAGGGCTCCTTTTGTCAAAAGTACCCTCCAAATAGTGTTCGGAAAAGGTGTCAGAAGATGATGTTGCAACATAAGTGATGATTTTAAAAGGCATACATAGCAAAATATTGTGCAACAGATATTTTGACAAAGAATATTTATGAGCATTTTTAAGAGAATCTGTTTAGTTTTGTGAACAAAAAAGCTGAACATTCAACATGTTATGAGAGCAAAGTACAGCAAATCAAAGTGCAAAGGCAATTAGTGAACTAACATGTTGCCATTATAACAAGGTAAGGCATCCAAAAAACATGCACTTCCTAATCAAGAAAGCGAATAATCAGCAATTAAAATGTTGTTTCAGCACCGTGAATAAATAAAAGCACACACACTAGCTGCACACAGGAGCTTCTTGATGCCCCATCAACAATACACATTAAGAAAAACTGCTTAGGAGGTAAAGTGAATCCATGGCAGGAGCAAGGATGAGTTCCAACTCAGGAACAAACAATGAAGGCAAAAAACCTATAGATTGTTATAACATGGTTCCTCAATTATGCTTAAGCTTCTTTCGAAATCAAATAAAAAACACTCAAAGAAGGACACAGTAAACACCTAGTGCACAAGGGAGTGCAGGTGATTGGTTTGAAGATTTTGTTTTCATTCTGAGAGTTCTTCTAGATGGCATCACTGAATCAGAGACATCTTGCAAGAAAGTCTGGTCAACTTTAAATATCTTGTCAAAAGTGCTCAAACCTGCAAAGTTATGTTTTGCTTTTATCATTTGGAATTAGCCTCAAGGAGCAAGAATTCACAGTATGCCCTGGTTCAAAGAAGTTTGTTTGGTTAAAATTTTGAAATTGATAATATGATCCCTTTAAGGATATACATAACTTTTTTGCTTGGAATATAAAATTCTCGTGGGTACTGTGCCAAACAAGTAAATACTGAAATATATTTCAATAGTTCCTTTTCGGGATTGTTTGTAAAACAATGATTTTTTTTAGGATTTTTAAACATTGTGCTAATTGTTTGTACCCATTCATAAATTCTGTGTTTGACTGGAGGCTTACTGAAGTCCACTTGCATAGAACTGGTCTTGAATTGTTTGCTTGACTGGACCAACAATGAGCAGGTGGTTAGTTGCATATTTTCTACAGGTGTTTCATCATCCTTCTTACCATCACTCCATACATGAGCAATCCCTTGGGACCTTGGAGAAGAAGCTGAAATACCAATAACAATTTAATTGCGCCTTCTGATTCCCTTGGCCACTGCCCCTCCCTTTAGTCACCTCATTTCCACCCTATCACTTCCCACACTCTTTCGAGATCAGCTTCCCAGAGGTGTCATTTTTAGGTCTCAGGAGCGATTAGAACAGTATATTATAATCTTCTTTTCGGTTAGTAAATTGGGTGATTTGTTTCAAGGCCTCTGGCAGAAGCTCTGAGTGAACCAGGGTTAGGTGTTTGACATTTCTATATTGAAGTGTATACATCCTCAGGTTAGTTCTTACAAAGATATAGTCTGAGATTTATGTTACAAACTTTCATAATTTCTCTTTGAATATGCTTACCTAAATATGAAAATGGTATTTCTAACAGGACCATCAGCCTTCAATGGTGGTAGAAGTTGACGTTGTATTTCATGAAATATCCTGAAGCCCCCGCTCCTGTTGCTGCTGCTCCCTGCAAGGGATCCTGGGAGCCCATGTCAGGTATCCACTGGGGAAAATACGAATTTCCATTCTGTGCAGTTGATACAGACATATGTGTACTGTGTTCTTGTTGCACTAATATAAATAGTTGGGGATGTCAGTAATACATTACGTCAACGGTTCAGTTGATAATTTGTTAGGCTTGGGTAAGTTATAGTTTAAAATTGTTCCTCGTTTCTTGATTGCTCCCTTAATGTAAATGCAAAGGAAGTAGTACAGTTTACAGAGATGATTCTCTCAAGACCTCTAACCTGTTTATTGCTACTACACAACAGTCATACTACAAGTAACTGAGGTAAAAACATACATGCTCTTTGCTGCATATAAGCAGAAACATTAGCAATGCTAGACTTAAGGGGTTCAAATGGCTGGATTGTTTGAATTGTACTAAAGGCGTGCAATTTTGCACCTACATTTGCACTGACTGAGCCCTTTTTTGCACCTATAGTGCTATCTATACCCTTTCTGGCAGCTGGAGGGATGAGTACCAGCCACTTAGATAATGAATTAAATTAAAATGGGCTTAAATGTGCTTGAAGATTGTTTTCCATTCATGTTACATTCATCATGGGTGTTTGACTATTTAGCTTCCAATGATTTCGCTCCACAAATTGTTCTACAGAAAAAACTTTAAATATAAGCTCTAATTTTTCCAATTAAAGTGGTTACATGACGGAACTCCAGATGCGTTTACCACGCATGCCTTCACAACGCAGGCAATACATGAGCGCGTTGTTATCACGCAAGTCGCTACAACGGCTTGCCTTAAGGGGGAACTGGACTTTGGATTAGTATAATTTACTATTCTAACTCCAGTATGCTCAACGGTAGTGAAGGTGTTGGACTTAAAATCCAATGACAGTCCAACAACATGTTCCCTAAAGCAAGTCATTGTGACAACTTGCTAAAGGAATGAGTAGTAACATCGCAGTCGTTACAGTGCCAGCGTTGTAAAGGCACTGCGTGGTTTTGACTGTGTGCTAAATGATGTTTCCCAATTGAATTGCAGTCTACATGGAGGTCTGATTCTGTAGCTTATAGTGTGTGGCATATTTTACTCGTTCTGCCTGCGGTGTGCTTTGGCAACATGTAATATGTTACTTGCACCTTCTATGGTTAAGGCTGTATTCAGCTGGGATGTTTGTCTATTCATATCATGCTGCTCCATGTGGAAGTTCAATTTGAAGGGAGGTCTAGCACTGCAACAGGATGCAGCGTGTAGGGATGTTTGTTCCTGCACCCTCAAGTACATTCAGTGGAAGCTCATATCCCCAAATCATTTGGGTCCTCCATAGAATGCTACAGAAGTTTCAAAAGAAGGGGCCTTATTGATTGAATGCAGGGGTCAGGGAAGGGTGTGCTAAAGATAAATGTATCTAATTTAAGCAAGGCACTTGAAACTTGCATGTCAAGTATTACTAATGTAATTACATGGCCCGCCCCTGACAGTGCTAAAAGCTACCACGCTATCCAGGCTTGGCAGATGTACCTAATTGGCAGGGAACCACTTTTTCTTCCCTGGGCTTTCATTAAAAAAAATTAGTGATTCCCTGAAGACGTCAGTTTATCTTGCTGCATTAGAGCCAAGTGGACGTGTATGTCCACTTGCAATAAATTCGAAAACAAAACTATTGGAATAATAATAATAATTGTGCCAATATTTGCAGCTAAATTTTCAGAAAATATGTGCCCAATAGCAGTACAGCACTGAGGAATTGAAATGAAACCTCAAGAATCTATACTAAGTATTTAGAGAAGTACCTTGCATATGTGGATGATGCCATGGGCGTTTCACGCTAGTTTTGTTTTTGTAGAGTCACACTGCAAAGGTTCTTTTTCAGAACATGGAGGTGTAAAGGGGAGAGAAATCATTAACAAACAGTCAATTGGCCAATAATTGTCTTTGATAATTAATGACCCACAGACAACTACTTAAGGTTAGTTAGGTCATTTGAAAGTCAAAAATAACTGGACAGTAAGACACCTCAACACGAGGGTATAGAAATACAAAGGAATTAGCCCGAAGCCAAATATGCGCATCCAATTTAGACAGTGCAACATGAACAAAAACAATTAATTTAAGAAGTAGGATAGAGAAAATCAGCAAGCATGAGTCCAAGTTTCCCTGCTTTGAGGGTTGGTGAGTGGAAAGCATTAATACTATCCATACTCTAATGCTAAGATGACATCCATATATACACATTTTCAATTGAAAGGATAAAAGGTGTCAGTGCTTGGAGTCTTCCTAGGAAGCCTCTCCACCATCAATGTATCACGTAGCATAAAGCCACCATTGTAAAGAAGGAGTTTGCTCTTAGATGCTCTATCCCTGAAGGCAACAAAGAAGTGTGGCTCTTTCCCTAGTTCCAGCAATCAGTTATTCACAGGTAGAAATCCCATAATGCACTTCGCTCATGCCAACTGCTCTGGCTACAGTCCTGAACATAATGTTCCACAATTTTATCCATGTACCTTTCCTGCAACAAATTATCATTGGTGCCCAGACCTTCTCCTGTATGAATCATAATCTCCTTCCTTTATCGACCCAAGTCACATGATTGTAAATTTTTCTCTTCTTGCCTAACTAGTATTCAACCTAAATGAGCACTTCTTCACCTGCAATACAAAACGTGAGAAGATTCAACAGCACACATGAAATTCAAAATGTTAATCCTAAAACAAGAGTTGTCAGGGACTTGCATTTCAGGCATACATTTCAGCTAACATAAGAATGCATGATGTAAGCTTTATGAATTCACATAAACATTAATGCAATTTTAACTAATACATTTACCTACGTATGAAATGTCATAATTAAAAGACATATTTAGTACCTGAATATTTGTCAGTTTCACAACACGAATTCTTCAGGTCAACTTTTTCCTCTAGTAACATTCAATTTCTACATTAATTCTCCGTAATACATGTCAATAGCCTAAAATATGTCACATAATTATGTTAATCATATTCACAATTCTAACACATCACAAATATATGTTTGCAAGCATATAAGCGGGCGTGCTCTACACATGCACCCCTACAATTGAAATGAGATTTCCGCTCCATAATCTGCGTATTAGTGACTATTACATTGAACATGGAAACGGCAGTGATCAGCTGCAAATGTTACAATGTATGAGGCCTTCACTGTGTTGAAGATTGGAGTTTAACCTGTGCATGAGGATGCTAGACTGTGTTTCAAGTTACATCTCAACTTGGGGTGGGACAGTCATCAGTAAAGGACAACCAGCTTCTTCATCGATAGGATGCACTGGATACAGTAGGTCAGTGGTTCTTTCCTGTGGTCCGAGGACCTACTTAGCGGTTCTGCAATTGTTTTACAAAATTAAAAAATACAATAATTCATAAATTGAAAAAGTATATAAAAATAAAGAAGAAAATTTGATGTTATGAACATTTTTCATATATTTGATTGTGAATTAAACAAAATATATTTATATTTGAGCATCTGTTAGCTGTAAATTTTTTTGTATTTTTGTGTAATGTATTGAGGTTCAATTCATAGAAATTGCTGAGGCTGGGGGTCTTTCCAATAATGACTCAGTGTATTTGCAGTTTGTGCATCAGAATATAGTCTTATGTACAGTTGTAACCCGATTTTTAGGCGGTAATTGTATATGACTGCATTAAACATATAGGGGCAGATGTATCAAAATACCTATTTGCGATAATCAAATAGCGATTTTTTGAGAATCGTTATTTGAGAATTGCAAAATGGTATGTATCTAAAAAATCGCAATTTTTAGCGATTTCTTAATATTCCTTATTTGCGAATTGCAAATTGCGAATTCGCAATTAAGGAATATTTTCCCATTCATTTCTATGGGCCAGGATGCCCATAGGAAGGAATGAGAAGTTATTCTCAATTTGCGATTCGCAATTTGCTAATCGCAAATTGAGAATAATTTCAAGCGTGCAAGGGTGTCTGAAGGACACCCTGCTGCACCCCTGAAATTTACATGTGCGCGCATATGGCGCACATACATGCACTAAGGGCATGTATGAGCGCCACATGGCACCTTTACAAAGGCCAAAAAGCGCATTTATAAAAGAATTCGTAAATTACCACCAACTACAAGTTGGTGGTAATTTGCAACTTCTTAGTGTAAAATCGCAAAACTTGAATGCTTCTTACATAGCATTTAAGGAATCGCTTTTTGCGATTCCTTAAATGCTTGCGCAAAATTAAGGAATCACAAATGTTGTGATTCCTTAATTTTGCGATGCGATTTTCATCATACATCGCATTTGCCGATTTTTTTGTCGCAAACGCTGCTTATTTTGCGAATCGCAGCGTTTGCGACAAAAAAAAACGGATGATACATCTGTCCCATAATGGCTTTACCAGTTTAGATGAGGTGCTCCTAGCGTTTCACGGAAGCATTCTAGTTACTATTTAGGTGGTAACAAAAATTTAAATCCAATTGCTTTCTTAATGGCATAGGACCTCATTATGAGTTTGGCAGTCCTCCTGTCGGCCCTCCACCGTCGCACCGACAGGAGGACTGCCAAGCCCATTGTAAACCCACCTGTCAGATTATGAGTGTAAACCATGTCAGGGAGGCGGTGCTGTGGCGGTCTCCTGGCAGTGGTCTGTTAGGTTCATAGGAGAGCCTAACATGCAGACCGCTTCCATGAGAGTGCCGCCTGCACCACCGCTGTGGTATCCTGGATCCCGGTGGACGGAGCAGTCCTGTAGTGGTCTGACCCCCACACTCAAAATACTGTGGGTGGGACCGCAGTGGTGTTAGTGGTTGGACCACCACCGTGAGTACAGCAGTCCTGTGGACAGCCATACTCGTAATAAGGTTCTTAGTGTTTTCATTAAAACTGCACGTTAATATTACTTTATTCATATTTCTTCCTGTGAAGGCATCGGCCTTAAAGGTCTCACGTTTTTTTAATGTGTTCCAGTGAAAGGAATGTGATGTCACTTCCTGCCAGGTTATGAAGGCGCAATATAACTTTTGCAACTCCTGTCATGTTTGTGAATAAACTTACACAGAAAAATGAGTGTGATAAACATCTCAATAAGATATTTAAAATATCTTGAACTGTCCGTTAAAGAAAGTATGCTAACGTGCCTCCACAAATTATTATCATATCCCATACAAATTTAGTTATTCACAAATGCTTTCTATTCTCAACCTTCCACATTACATGTGTTACTTCTCATATTATCAGGTCTGATATATTTCACATCAGGCTGTATAACATGCAGACAAGCCCTGTGCATAGAGGCGGCATAGAGGCAAAACATTTAAAAAGGTCATATAATGTATAAAAAAAACCCGTATGGGTTCCCTAGGAAAAATGTGTTTTTTTATTGAAATTTTGGATGGTGACAAATGTTCATGCCCTTCTGTCAAAGGTCAAAACCTAGAGTAAAGGAAGTGCCCAATTTAGAGCCAGAGAACATTTAGCCAATTCCATACCTATTCACACCCATTGTTGAGCTGCTTACTGTTTTAACCCTATTTGAATCATCCTATTTTCCTGTCTGTTGGCAGAAAGGTTGGGCCACGTTTTGCTAATCTCTTTACAGTATATGTTGCTACTATAATCTGTTATGTTATGTTAAACGTTATGTTAAACTTTATTTGTAGAGCGCACGTACACCAGGTTGGTTTCTTGGTGCTACTCTGAAGGTGTTAGACTAAGGTGTTACTAGTGTGCCTGTTTAAATAGCCATGTTTTTAGAAGTTTGCGGAAGCTCATGAGGTCTGTGCAGGATCTGATCTCAAGACGAGGGAGTTCCAATATTTGTGGCCTAGGATGGCGAACCTTGTCCCCCCCGGCGCGTTTTAGCCTGAATGGCGGCATGGTTAGGAGATGCATATAAGCAGATCGTAGGTTGCGGGTCGGATTGTACCTGTTGATCAACCTGTTAATGAATTTTGAGTTTTGCTATTCAGGTATTTAAAGATGATGCATCCCACCTTGAAGGCACATCTCTGAGTTAATGCAAGCCTGCGTAACTTCTTCAGAAAAGGGGTGGTATGCTGGCACCTATTCTCATGAAAGATCAGCCTGGCTGCCTGGTTTTGAACTATTTGAAGGCGGAGGGTAAGATAGGCTGGGGTGCCAAAGTATAGTGAGTTGGCATAATCAATGTGGAATATCACCATGGCGAGAAATGCCTCTCTCTTCCATTGGTGCACTAGGAGTAGAGGCGCAGAGCACAGCAGCCTGAGGGCCTACTGAACCCAGATTATTGTTGTGCTTCACAATTCAAACAGGGGCCTGGGGGGTTGTTTTTCCTTCTTGTAATAGGGCCTACGGCACACTGGCTGCGATATTGTCTAAGGTATGTAGAAATTATTAAAAGGACTCAATCACCAATACATTTATAACCTTTCTAACCCATCTTCCCTACCCCTGAATTCTGATTATTCCTCACTTATAACATAAATAAATGTCTACTGCAAAGGGAGCGAAAAAAGATTTGCCCCCTTTGCTGCCAGACGGAAAGCCTATACCACTCAATGAATGATTACTTTTTTTTTTTTTTTTACAAATTTAACTTTGCATGGATTTGTAAATGCCAACATACATTTTGGTTGTGGCTGCGCCATAAAAATTGAGCAACCACGATGCAATTTGTTTAAATCTGGGCCATTATTTATTCACTTTTATTTAACTCAGGTGGGGGAAGTGGTGAAAACCAAGCAAACATAATAATGCATTTCCTTGCTTACGGCATAACTTTGTTTTGAAATGCCATTTATAGGTTACTATCAAGAACATTCTACCCTTTAATTGTTCGGGGCTAAAAACTCAACTCACAGAAGCTGATAGATCTCTCCATGAGACTAAGGATTTTTTTCCCGCCAACATGCATGCTGGCAAAGAGTCACTATACAGTACTAAACAAAGGTTTTGATGTCCGTATTATCCCACAACTGTGAAGGGAAATGCACGTGCAGTTAATAACGAAGCTTAGAGAACCACAAGTACAACATCAATTGAACACTATAGCCATGAGATAATTAACTTATAGACTTCATATATTGCTTTAAACATATGTCCCTTCAATATATTGAAAAACATAACAGTGATTGATGGCATGCTATAATTGTTCTCAGCCGTCTTAATTATGCAAAGTCATAGACCATTCCATCCTTTTATGCCATCTATGCAACTCTAGACAGAGATAAGTGATATGCAATGAATTCTTGATCCTGCTCACATAGGAACAGTTCTGCCCAAATTGACAGGAGAAGTTCCGACTGAATAGAAACACAACCCAGACAAGTTTCATCCATTAGCTTGGGTCAAAGCCACTAAGGGATTGAATCGAATGACAAAGTGAGCACCAGACCCAAGTTTGGGCAACCCCGTCACAATAACTGTGTCCTATTGAGAGAAACCAAAAAGCAAGTCATGTAATTCTTGAACTAATTTAAGCCACTGGACATTACTTGGGTTGGATTCCAGTCCATCTTGTTTTGCCCACAGTGCCACTCTAGCCGGAGACAAGACATATGCAAATCTTGGTCCTGCTCCCATAGAAACAGCTTAGCAGATCTAATTGCAAGGCCAGGTGCCCTCCAGACTGGAATTAAAGCAACCCCACATCAATTTCATTCCTTTAGACTGAAACCTTAAAGCACACACACATGATATGCATGGTTGAGGTCTGCCTCTTCAAAACAAATGCATACTCCAGGGACCCTTCTTTGCTATAATTTTGCCAATATTATAATTGATTGCCCATTCACTTTATCTCTTCAAATTCCCTTCAAATGAATTATGCTTTCTAAGCCATGTGACTTTGTGACTTGGTAAGCCAAAACAGCATCAGCTTCACCAGAAAAGTTTCTTCAAGTGGTAAAATTCTGCCATGCTATTTTGTTTCATGGGTTTCCACTGGTAGAGAAGTCCATCTGCTGAGTTTCAGATTTACTTACCAATCTTGGAGAACACAAAGCATATTTAGATGCCAAAGTGAAGTTTAAAGAGTGGACACAAATAGTTTTTGGGCCTGATTCCACACGTTACCTATTTTGAAATCAGAAAAGCTTACATTCACTCACCCAAGTTTTACCATCAGCTTTAAATGCCTTCTTCAGTAAATCCTTCTTCAAGGATTTGATTTCTCGCACTTAAACAGAAATCATGTCATCTGAATTGAACGAAAATGTGATTAGGTTGTAGTTTATCTGCGTATTTGAAGCAAACTTGTAAATGATTATATTTACTATTAATCACCATTAATAACACCCCCATCGTCTGTGAGGCAAATGATCTTCTGTTTAACTAGACACTTTTTGACAATTTAATTTAAACGTCAGTCTTTCCATTTCATGGTACTGAAATATGCTGTCAGGCAAATCAATAAACATCTGAAATTCTACATTAAATAGGCACGCAAATAACATGAAATCTCACCTGCTCTTGAGACACATCCACTTTTTAAATATTTTTTTTTAACTTTATCTTATTCAGAATTGTACAAGTTTCACAGTACATGCTTTTTCACAAAGTCATGAAGCGATGAATAAAATATTAAAAGAAGATTATCATGCATATCAGACTACTATCTCAGCCAATCGCAACGGCCCCAGAACGTGCCTATACTTCCGGCCCTGGAGTAGAATTATATATCACGCCAACTCTACCACATTCAGTGGTGCCACGGACCATGTGCCCGGTGGGCACACCCCACATTCACAGACTTCACACAGTGTCAGTCAAGCCATTGGTGTGAACGTACGGAAGATGGAGTTTGCCACTTTGGATGAAACCGTTGCTGCGACTTTTGGTCTTTCATCTGACAGCAGACTCTTCAACATTTCCCCCCAAGCCTCTAAATTATGTTCTGCATTCTCATCCATGCAAAATTAGTGCAAGTGACGCTCCTCAGCCATGCTCCATTCACACACTTTAGTCCTCCATTTATCCAGCTGGGTGGGGTGTAGGGTGTGTCCAGTGTATGGCAATACAACGTTTAGCTAGCACGAGTCCCAAAAGGGGCACATTTTCATCGCATACAGGTCACAGATTTGGGGACCGGGAGCTCACCTAGAAGACAATGCTTAATTGATGCCTCAACGTTACTGGCTACTTCCCGGATCTGTGCAAACGCTTGTTGCCTCTCTCCCTCCGTAGGTGCCAATGGCAGGTCTACCAACCACCTATTTTGGATCTTTAATACATCAATCTTACTGTCCGCCTTTAGAGCTTTATGAATGCGGGAGTTCAGTCCCCTGGAGGTGCCTGGGTCAAGCATTAGCACCAAGTATTTGATTTCTCAGTCTCCTCTAGGAAGGAAGAATACCTTGCATGTTGTGCATGATATTTTTGCATATTGGAAAAGGTGACCCTCTGGTACTTGATAACAGTCCTTCGCATCCACAACGGAAAGGAAAATCAGTTTGAGGTACAGGTAACCTGCAGCCACACATCCCCCTGATACCACCTCACAAGGTCCATCACTGTTTGTGTTTCACTGGAACCCAGGAGCCAGCGGAGAGGGAGCAACTGTGCGTACGGGACCTTACATAGGACCAGGACAACCGCCCGCTCCCAGGCCCCTGTAACCTGACGAACCACAAACGGTCAATAAGGAGGAGTCTGTGAACCCATCATGAGGTATCCTTGGAGTTCTATGCCCGAGCACCAATCTACCAATAATGCTTTCTCAGTGTTCAAACCCTCGGCACAACACTGCGCTGTATACTGTAATAGTCCTGCAAAATAATAGAGGCCAGGGTCTGGAAGACCCAGGCCCACGGATTCCATATCTAGTTTTAGCACCTCCAACTTTACCCTGCTGCATTTTCCAGCCCATACTAAGGATATCAGGATGCTATTTAGGGTGGCAAAGTTAGCCCTCAGGATACAGCAGACGGAGTTCTGGAGAGCATAGAGGCAACCAGGAAGCAGAACCATGTTGGCTAGGGCCTCCTGCCCCATAGCAGAAAGGCGTTGGGGATTTCAGAAGTGAATAGATGTCTGGAAGCCCGCAATGACCTAATGTTCAAGGTGTATTGGGCCTTGGCAGTATGGGAAATCTGTATGCGCAAAAAGTGCAAGTGGTTGCATTCCCATCGAAAGTCCATAACAGGGAGATCCGCAGTCTCCTTCCCGACAAGGACCACCAGCAGAAATATAATCTAATTCTGGGGGTTAACATGTAGCCATGAAACTGCAAAAAAATGAGGTCAACACATCTAAAAGTGAAGCTACCGCCCTCTACGGGTGAAGAACATACATTAGCACATCATCTACATGTAGGTAGACAACATGGGTGTGGCTACCCACTGAGATGGCCAACCTTACTTTACAGCCAGATTGCTATTGGTTCCATTGCTAGAGCAAAGAGGAGCAGAGACAACGGAAAACCCCATCTCAGGCTCTGCTCTATAAGAATACCTTTAGAGATCACACCGCCACTATGAGCGCGGGCCAATGGTTGACAATAGAGGAGACGGACCTAAGATATAAACTCCTGGCCTAGATCCATCTTCCCTAAGACTTCCCACAAGTAATCTCATTGCAGGGTGTCAAATGCTTTTTCGATGTCCAGGTCAATCACCGCCACCCGCACATCATCATCTGCCACTGAATGCAGCAAATGAGTAAGCCTTTGCAAGTTCATATGTATCCCCCTACCAGGCATAAGCCAACTTTGGTCTTCATAGACGAAATGTGTCACCACACTGCCCAAACACATCGCCAATACATCTACTCCCAGCATGGATAAAGGTCGGTAGGAGCCAGGTTCAAGTTTAGCGAGCATAACAACCTGAACTTCTCGCATAGATGGTGGAAGAGTCCCAACCTACTTAGCCTCCTGTAGGGTCTCTAGCAAACTGGGGAGCAAGAGGTCAGCAAATGTCTGGAAGAACATCTGGAGACCATCGGACCCGGCGAGTTGCACCGTGCCAAATTCTGCATTGCTCTCGTAAATCCTCAAGTCAGAGTGGCTCCCTGTGGCCAACTCTATGTGCCTCCTTGAGGCTCGGAAGCAGTAAATCATTCAAAATCCTCCCTATCTCAGTTGTGTCGACACATAGGCCCTCTATATACACCAATATCAAATGATCATGCATGCTAGGGAATTGACACCAACATGCGTGGAGGCTATGAGCTCACCTGGGGGTCTGAGTGTCAATATTATCGGGGTGTTCCTGCTTCACAGACCACACCAGAAGTCCCCCAGACTTGTTGCCCTCCCGATGTAACAGTTGGCGATATTCGCATCTAGTCAGGTAATACAATCTGTCCAATATCGCCTCCCTCAGCGGTGGAGCTGCAGTAGAGCCTCAGCCTGTTGCTCCATTGTGGACCCCCTCACCTGCAGTCTGGGCAGTACATCATCTGTCTCAGTAAGCTCCCTCTTCAAGCGTATCCTCACACCACCTACTCTGAACATGTACTTCCCTGTGTCAACATATCCTCTTTAGACATGTCAGCATCTCAAGTACGAAAGAACGAATAGATGAATAAATAAATGAATGAATGAATATAAAAGTGACTTGTTAAAGGCACGGTTACTCTAAGGAGTTTCCCGGCGCTCTGCACACAGGCCACAAATACAGAGTGCAAATAAGCTATCTATTTCTGTCTAAGGAGTCATATTTTTGATTTTTCCTGAACAATGTTATTGCATCAACTGACTGCAACTCCAATTGGAGCTTGTTCCATGTTGGCAGCCCTGGAAAAGAGAAGGACCTTTCCCCAACTCTAGTTCGGTGAATCCTTGGAATTCTGGCCAGGAGGTTATTGGCTGACTGCATTTTTACACCCGGACAGAGAAGCTAAATCTTGTCCTCGGATGTCCTCCACCGTTGTGGTGAAGTGCCTTTTGGACCAACACAGGTGTTTTAAGTAAAATGTTCTTTTAGGCCATTGAAGAACCTGTGGGTACACATGCGTTTTTTCAGAGGAAGGCCCAGTAGAGTGTTTTGGACCACCTGTAATCTATTAATAAGGTAGTTAGCAAGTCCCAAATATAGGGCATTTCAATAATCCAGCCTTGAAGTTATACGCGCTCTGTATGACCAGCTTCCTTGATGAGAATGAGAGGAAATCTAAAAGCTTCTTCAGAATGCATAGTAGGTTAAAGCATGTTGCCACCACCCTTTTATTTTGAGATTGTAAAGAGAGACAGTCATTGACTTTAACACCCAAGTTCTTAACTGTACCTCTTAGAGGGACGGGGGCAGAATCAACTAGTCAGTCGTTCTGCCAAGTCTCTGAGGCTTTGAGATTGAATAATAACAATTCAATCATGTCTGCATTGCGTTTGAACTGATGGTCGATTAACCAGTGGAAGACGGCTGTTAGGTAGGATCTGATGGATTTGCACCACAATTCAGCTTCTATGCCCCAAGGGAACAACAGCTGTGTGTCATTAGCATAAAAGATCACTTTTGCTCCCAAGGCTTTGGCCAGTTGATCTGATGGATTGAGATATACTTTGAATAATGTAGGGCTTAAGGCCGAACCCTGTTGGACTCCCACTGACAGTTCCTAGGTTAGAAATAGGGTTCCCTAGTTGGCAGGTGTGTATCCTATTCAACTAGGGACCCTTCCTTCTAGTCAGGATAAGGGATCTACACATATAAAAGAACCCCAGATTACCTCCTTGGTAGCTTGGCACAAGCAGTCAGGCTTATCTCAGAGGCAATGTGTAAAGCATTTGCACATAACACACAGTAATAAAGTGAAAAGCTGCAAAAGGACACAGTACCAGTTTTTGAAAAAAAGGCCAATATTTATCTGTGTAAAACATGACGAAAATTTTAAAAATCCAACACACCGTCATAAAGATATCAATTTTGCAAGAATAAACTTAAAAGACAGCTTCTCGGAGCTGCCTCGTAGCCTTCTTTCACCAGACCGAGTGGTCCTCTCGCTGGATTCCCATACAGTAACTCAAAGTCACTGAACTCCAATGACTCCTGCAATACCTCCTTGTAAGCGAAGAGAAGGCATGGCAAGAGGACATCCCACTTATGCCTCATGGGGGCGATCTGACGCTTGATCATGCCCTTCAGAGTTTGTTAAATCATTCTAGTAAACTATTACCTAGGGGGAGGTAAGGAGTGGTGAGCTTGCAGGTTACACCTCACTCCTCCGACAGGGATGGCATATACTTGGATATGAAATCGGTACCTCGGTCAGATACCACCTATCTGGGGAAACCCACGTGCGAAAAGATCCTCATAAATGTCCGGCCCAGGATTGGTGCTGTCGTTGTCCTGAGAGGGCTAGCCCAGGGTACCGGGTGGCATGGTCCACTAAGACCAGGATGTGCCTGTTGCCCATGGCTATCTTGGGGTGCAGAGGCCCAACAATATCCATCCCCACCCTCTCAGAAAGGGTGCCTACAACCGAAAAAAGTTGGAGAGGAGCCTTACACTTCCTCCCACTCTTACCTCTTGCCTGGCAAGTTTGGCAAGACCTACAATATACGTCAGACTTCCTTCGTATTTGGGGCCAAAAGAAGTGGGTGACAATCATGTCAAAGGTTTTGTCCTGTCCCAAATGTCCTGCAAAGATACGTTGTGAGCCAGACTCAGTAGGAAGGTCCTGAAGCGCTGGGGTACCACCAGCACACAGGCAGACCCAAGCTCAGCGTCCTGAGGCTTGCTGTATAGGAGACCAATTTCCCAGTAGATGCAGTGTGATCCAAACCAATCACCAGTGGCCTGGTTTGCAGCCTGCTGCCGTAAACCAAAGAGAGAAGGGCATTCTCTCTGCTCCCTGCAGAACTCTTACCTGGTGGGACCCCACTCTCTCTCCCAATCTGCTAGCTCAAATAAGTCCCCCTGTTCAGTCACTTATTCCCCTGTAGGTTCTGGAGGTCAGATTTCTCCCTGACTGTAGGAACTTCAGGGGCAGGTTTCCCACACCCCTTTCCCTTTCTCTTGGCAGGCACCTGTGCCACTGTTTCATGCTCCAAGACCTTCTGATCACCCTATCTGGCTGCCATGTACCAAGTGGTCTAGCATGCCCACTCTGACAACCCCCTCACTCATAGGGAACCTGCACCACCTTAAATTGGTGCTCCGAGTTGTCTACAGCAACTACTTGGTGGAATGCACCAGGGACTACTTGTTCCTCAGATACCAGATGACACCGGACTGAGGTCACACTGGCTCAAGTATCCATAGGAAGCTTCCTGGGCTCAGTCAACTTTCTATCTGTCATGTGCTGGTGCAGCTCTGCAAAACACAGACTAGACAAGTGGTCCCATGCAATCAAATTGTACAGCCCCTGAAAATCTGTCACATTACTACCCTTCAACCAACCATCCAGTGCTCTGCAAAAATAATCTACACATTAACACCAGATGTGGGAATCAGTTTTCCTACAGGCTCTAAACTAATACCCGTACTTGTCAGGAGTGAGACCATACCGGGTTAGAAGGGCCTCCTTCATAAAAGTGTAGGTGAGGTTGTACCCCTTCCCTAAAGGCAACAATGTGCCCCTCCCCTCCTTTGTGAAGTGGGTTCACAATCCTGCTCCTCAATTCTTCTCAGGGACCCCAATCATGTGGATCGATGCTCCATAGCCCTGAAACCATCTCCGTATGGCATCTCCTTTGTCGTATGCATACATCCTATATTCTTGGGAATGTGTACTATTCTATCTGAGTGAACCGAGGAATTGCTGCCATCGTCTGTGCTGGGCCTACTTCTCTGATTCAGCTCCTTCACTCTGAACTCATGGGATAAAATCATCTTCCTTTCTTCCATGGCTCTCTTTGGTCCTCCATTTGTAACCTCTCCAGCTCTATTTGATGCCTCCTAACTTGTCTTCTGTTCTCCAGCCCCATTGGAAAGAAGAAGACCACTGCTGCCTGGCATGGAGGACTCCTCCCATACCAACTGCACATCAACTCTTGGAATTGGCTTCTTAGCCTCCACACTAAGATCTTCAGACTGCCCACTGGCGTATTTGGTCGCTACCCAGGCTCTCAGTGCCTTTTGTAGCTCTTCCTTTTTGGTGAGGCCTCTAACTTGGACTGTGAGTGTTTTAAAAACTGCCTTCAGTTCCTTTATGGTGTAGGATCCCAGCCTATCCTTCTAAAAAATCAAGTCAAGGGGTACAACTGACGATGCTCTTGACTGAGACATGATGCAGTGGGAAGTTATAATTCAAACAAATGGAGAGATCAAAAATAGACCAAAAAGGAAATAGTATGTGGTACGTAGTGGCCAGCGATGTCGTAGTAGTGTGCATCAATCACTGTAGGTCTTGTGCAAACACAATTCCTATCCTCACTGCTGACAACCAATGTTAGAAATAGGTGTCTCTGGATGGCAGATTTGTACCTTGTCCGAAGTAGGGACCGTTCCTTCCAGTCTGGATAAGGGGGATTACATTTCTAAAATAATCCCCTCTCACCCCCTTGGTAGCTTGGTACAAGCAGTCAGGCTTATCTCAGAGGCAATATGTATAGCATTTGCACAGAACACAAAGTAATACAGTGAAAACTCTGGAATAAGACACCACACCAGTTTTAGAATACTATCCAATATTTATCTGTGTAAAACAAGACCAAAACAATAAAAATCTAACATACTGTCATAAAGATATGAATTGTGCAAGAACAAACTTAAAAAACAGTTCCTAGAAGTCGATAGCTCCTTCTGGGGTTGTGACGTGTAGTGAATAAACCAATCCAACAATTCAGGCCAATTGCAAGGTCATGGGCCAGCTACTGTGTTGAGTAGATCGGCCAACAGTATCTTGATAATGCAGGGTGTTATGTACCTTACAATGAGCTCGGAAGAGGCGGTGTCATTGGCATCAACTCTGGAGTTCGGTGCATGAGTCGTCGGGCCCTTGCAGTCAAATGCATTGCAGATCAAACTCTGTGAGGTTGAAGTCAGGAATGCTGGCATTGGCAGGTGTCGGCCTGTGGTGCGAAGTAGAGCTGTGCGACGATCGGTGCCCTCAGTTTGCGGTGCAGGCAGCGGCTTGTGACGGCATCTAGTGGTGGTGAGACCAGAGCTGGGGGCGGTGCTCATTACAGTGCTGGGAGATAACGGTGTAAGCAGTGGCATCATTGTTCCTGAAGCGCTGTCATTGGAAGACGATCCAGCGTCGATGGGCCAAGGCTGTGGTGTGGGACGGGCGGTGCATCGAAAAACTTATGAGCGGTGCTCCAGGCCACGGTGCAGGCAGGGATATAGATGTCAGCATGGAGCATCATCTTTAGGGGTTCCAGGGCAGCACTGTAAAGCGAGGCAATGTGAAGTAAGGTGACCTCCGGTCACAGTACAAGCAGCAACTCGGTAGTGGTGTTCAGTGGCATCATCAGTGAGACCAGGGGTTGCAGGGCTGTGCTCTCTGAAGTACCTTGAGGTCATGGAGCTTGCAGCGGCACTGCTGACTGTGGCATAGTGGTTTTGTCTTCTGTTGCAGCACAAAACAGACAGATCCCAGTGCTGTTGACAGGTGAAACTGAAGTCTTTGATGTTCCTGAGATGTCTTAAACAAGGGCTTAGCTCTACCACAAGCCCTAGTAGAAACTCAGAAAATAAGTTGAGTTCAGTCCTTTCACTGCCCAAGACAAAAGCAGCAACTGCAGGCTGATCCAATAAAGCAACCCACAGCAAAGGGGCAGTACTCCTCCTGGCAGCTCTTCTTCTTCGCAGGTTCCTTAGTCCAAAAGAGTTCTAAAGTTGTGGGGTCAGGGCCCCAATATTTATACTACTTTTCTTTTTGACGTCTTAGGCAGAAAGTCCCTCTTGCTCAGTAAAAACCAGTTCTGTCCTCCCTGGCCCAGCTTCACTACAGGAGGTGGAGAGAGCATTGTGAAGAGCATCCACAGTATTCAGGTGTCAGTGACAACTCTCCCACCACTCTATCTCAGGATGGCCCACCCGCATATGCAGGGCACACCTCAGCTTCTTGTGTATGTGTGTTTGGAGTGAATGCACAAACAGCAACCTGTCAGTCTAAAAAGCAGAGGCACATAGGATGCTTAAGCAAGAAAATGACCACTTTCTAAAAGTGGCATTTTCAAACACACAATTTAAAAAACACCTTTACTAAAAGATGTGTTATTAAATTCTGAGCTCAGGGAACCTAAACTCAATTTCACTATCCTTTTTCCCAATTAGAAGTAACACTTGTAAAATGTTAAAAGGCAGCTCCAATGATCAACTATGGGAAAGACAGCCTTTCAATAGTGAAAAAAGAAAATGGCTGCATTTCACTGGATGTATGACGTTACAACGCAGGCTATTACAACGCCTGCCTTTACAACGCGGTTTTTACATCGCATACCATTACAACACATAGCTTTTTTGGATGTTGGATAGTGAATAGTTTAATTTATTATTCCAACTCCAGTCCCCGTGGAAACTAGGGAAGGTTATTGGATAGTAAATCAACCTATTCCCTATCCTAGAGCGCCCCTCAGCGCAATGCGTTGTAATAGTTTGCATTGTAATGACCGCGTTGTAATGGTAGTGCGTTGTAAAAGTTTCGTTGTAAGTGATGTTTACCCATTTCACTATGAGGACATGTTGAACCGGATCACTGAAATAATATCGAGTGACAAAATATCGACCTTCAAGAATATCGTTGACAAAATATAGACTGTCAAAATATCGACTTTCTATGTACAAACAGGTAAGTACAAAAATATCGAGTTTTAAATATCGTTTACAAAAATATAGTTGTAAAAAATATCGAATTTATTAAAAACAATGTTTAATTACATTAATATAAAAAATTAATTACTAAAATATACTTAACAATACTTAAAATAACTTTTAATAATTAAATATTTAATGAAAGTAAAAAAATAATATTTTTTTATTCATATTTCTTAAAACATATATATATATATAGTAACAAAATATGTATATAATAATTGTTTTTAATTTAAATTATTTAAAATTAATTTAATATATTTTAATTTAATTTAATTTCATTAAATTAATTTAATGTAAATTAAATTTTATTTTATTTTTACACTGTACCCCTGTACCCCAAAAACCCAAAACTGACCCTGAACCCTAAAAAAACCACTTTACCCAAAAACCCAAAACTGACCCTGAACCCTAAAAATACCCTTTTACCCAAAAACTAAAAACTGACCCTGAACCCTAAAAATACCCCTTTACCCAAAAAACAAAAACTGACCCTGAACCCTAAAAATAGCCCTTTACCCAAAAACTAAAAACTGACCCTGAACCCTAAAAATACCACTTTACCCAAAAACTAAAAACTGACCCTGAACCCTAAAAATACCCCTTTACCCAAAAACTAAAAACTGACCCTGAACCCTAAAAATACCCCTTTACCCAAAAACTAAAAACTGACCCTGAACCCAAAAAATACCCCTTTACCCAAAAACCAAAAACTGACCCTGAACCCTAAAAATACCCCTTTACCCAAAAACTAAAAACTGACCCTGAACACTAAAAATACCCCTTTACCCAAAAACTATTTATTAATAAATAAATTACAAAATAATATAAATATAAATTTATTTAAAAATAATTAACTATTTAATATAACATAATAATTAATATATTAAAATTACTAATTAACTATACATATTTCAATTAGTTACCTATTAATACTAATTTATAACTAATTACCAATTATTTATTTGATAATTAAAAATTAATGTACAATTATTTTATATTAAATACAATTAAATAAATGTTATTATTTCATTAATTATTATTAAATTACTTCCCACTCTATTCCCCTATAAACCCACAACCCGCTACAGGAAATAAATAATTTAATTTAACATAATTAGCAATTAATCAATTAAATTAAATTAATTACCAATTAAATTTTAATTAATTAACAAATATTTTTTAATTAACAATTAATTAAATATTACTACCAAATATTAAATTTACATATTTAATTAATTATAATTAAATTACTTCCCACCCTATTTCCCTATAAACCCACAACCCGCTACAGGAAATAAATTATTTAAATTTACATAATTAGCAATTAATCAATTACATTAAATTAATTACCAATTACATTTTAAATAATTAACAAATATTATTTAATTACCAATTAATTAAATATTACTACCAATTAATAAATTTACATATTTAATTAATTATAATTAAATTACTTCCCACCCTACTCCCCTATAAACCCACATCCCGCTACAGAATAAAATTACACAATAATTAAAAAAAATGATTAATTAAAAATAATTATAACATAAAATGACACTTTTCACACATATTATAACATGAAAAAACACTATAAATAATTAAATATTATTTAAAAAAACGATATTTTTTACTATCTAGATTATATACTTGGATATTTTCACTTTCTATATTATTTACAGTCGATATTACTTCACTTACCTTAAAAACGATATTTTGGCTGTCTATATTCTGTCCTGTCGATATTTTGTCCAAACGATATTTCAAACTCGATATTCTGTCCAAACGATATTTTGGAGTCGATATTATGTCTGTGCACCGTTGAACACACCAGCACGTGTCCTACCTTTCACATACACTACACCCTGCCCACAGGGGTACCTTAGGCCTTCCTTAGGGGTGACTTACATGTAAGAAAAGGAAAGGTTAGGACCTGACAAGTGGGTGCCCTTCCCAGATCGACATGGCAGTGAAAACTGCATGCAGACACTGCAGTGGCAGTCCTGAGACACCTTTGAAAAGCTACTTGTGTGGGTGGCTCAACCAGTGCTGCTGGCTCACTAGTGGCATTTGATTTACAGGCCCTGGGCACACACAGTGCACTGTACAAGGGGTCTACTAGTAAATCAAATATGCCAATAATGGAAATCCAATCTTAGCACAATTTACATTAGGAACACATGCGCTTTAGCACTGAATAGCAGTGAAAAAAGTGCGCAGAGACACTAAATTGACAAAAAACGAAGTCCAGTATACCATCAAAAACAGGACATCAGAAAGCAAAAAGACTGGGGAAAAGCACCAAAAGATGCCAGGTACATGTTCAATGCAGCTGAAAGTAGGGAAAACTACCCACCCACCTGGGAGTTCTCTTCAATATGGTGGAAGAACTAGGGCAGACCATCAGCATTAGCATGTTCTGTGCCAGGACGGTGTTCCACTGTAAAGTCAATTCCCTGTAGGGAGATGACCACCTCAGCAGTTTTGGGTTTGCACCCTTCGTCTGCATTAATCATCGGAGGGGTCTCTGGTCTGTCTGACCAATCATACGACAATATGCATTAGGAACATGTCCACTTTAGCACTGAATAGCAGTGAAAAAGCGCGGAGAAATGCTAAAACAGAAAAAATAAAGTCCAGCATACCATCAAAAACAGGAGGTCAGAAAGCAAAAAGACAGGGGTAAATTGCCAAACGATGGCAAGTCTAACATAGGGACTCCAAAGAGAAGTGGAATAGATCCAAACCTATTGTCCTCTGCCCTCCAAAAACACGACCAACCAGTCCAGGGTTTGACCAACGATTTTGATAGATTGGAAACACAAAAGGAGTTTGGCATGGGGGACCGTAGCAAAGGCATCTGACAGATCTAACATAATCAGCAATACTTTCTACAAGCATCTTAGGTGATTCTGATGTGATCAGCAACCTCTACTAGTGCTGTTTCTGTGCTGAAGTTGGAGCTCAAGCCTTACTGGCTTGGTTGGAGCAAGTTATTAGCTTTTGAAAGAGCTGTTGGATTACATATTTTTTCAGCACTTTAGACAGAGCTGGTGGTAATGATATTGGTCTGTAATTGGATTGCTCTCCCGAGCCTGCCCACAAATTTCTTAAGCTGGGGCAAGATTTTAGCCTGCTTCCTGGAATGGGTTAGTATTGCTATGAACAGCTATTCGTTCAGCAGCTTATTAGCCAAAGGGTTATTAATGCGTGCCACAGTGCTAATAGGTTGGCAGGGCAGGGATCAGCAGGAGGTCCGGATATAAGGTTGCATATCACTGCTAATGACTACTCTAAGTTGATATGTTTTGAGCTAGAGAGAGTCGCTTAGGAAGTAGTAGCTATGTTATGTTGCATTTCATTCATCAAAATCACTTCAGACTGGGAGCCAAGAGAGCAGGAGGAAAGGCTAGCTTGGATGACTGAAATCTTATTATGAAAATAGAATGCCACCTGCACGCACCACTCAGCTGAAGGCTGTTGAAGGCTTGGGCAAGCCTCAGGGGACATAACGTTTTTAATAACTTTAAAGTTTTCTCTGGATTTATATCCTACTCTCTCTGTTTTATCTTCCAAATAAGCATTATTGGCTATTTTGACTTCAGTATAGTACTTCCCTAAAGCATCCTTGTATACAGCCTTGAGATTAGGGTTAAAATGTTCCCTCCATTGTCTCTCTAAGGTTTTGCATTGTTTCTTGTCTTCTCTGAGACCATCTGTGTACATGGAGCTGGACGGCGTAGTTCTGTGTATGATGGACCGAGTGAACTCTTCAAACGGGAGACTTTTAGAAATGGCCATTGTTAGAAATTGGGGTCTCTAGTTGGCAATGGTTTGTACCTTTGTCCAAGTAGGGGCACTTCTTCCTAGGCAGGGTGTAGGAGGATACATTACTGAAATAACCCCTGCCCACTCCCTTGGTAGCTTGGCACGAGCAGTCAGGATTATCTCAGAGGCAGTATGTAAAGCATTTGCACATAGCCAACAGTAACACAGTGAAAACACTACTAAACACCAGTGTATAAAAATATCTAATTTTTTATATATTTAAAAGGAGACCAAAACAATAAAAATCCACGATACAGTACTTACAAATATGCACTTAGCAAGAATTACCTTAAAAATGCAGTTCCTTTAAGTCGGTAGCTCCGTCTCGTGCTACTGCGCTGCTGAAAACAACAGAATTCAACAGTTGCATCCGACTGCGCCGGTTGTGGTGTCGGCAGACTCATAAACAGTACCTTTTTGTTGCCGCCTATTACGTTAGTGCGGGCCAGTCGTGGTAATCGTCATGGTTGTGGTGTGAAGTGGAGCGGTGCGCCATGCTGTAAAGGCAGCGGCTCGGTGACTGTTGTCCAACAGCGTCGGTGCGACCAGGGGTGCAGTGCGAAGTGAGCGCTGTGCACGTTGGGGCGCTGACAGATCACAGTGCAGGTGACAGTGCCGGTTGCGGGGAGCTGTCGTCGGTCGGTGCAGACTGCGGTGTGGGACGGGGCATCGTTAGACTTATGAGCAGTGCCCCCAAGCCACAACGTGGTCATGTGTGTCAAAGTAAGCAGACAGCGATGGCTATGGTGAGACCAGGATGGTAAAGTGAGGCGAGGTGGTGCGGAGTCCGGTGCCCACAGGTCATGGGGCAAGCAGTGGCTTGGTGGTGGCAGACATCATCGTTGAGGTACAAGATGCAGTGAGATACAGCGATGCCCTCTGTGATGCCTTCAGTACACAGAGACGGAGTCAGTGACAGAGTTGATTGCCCCCCCCTTCTGTGGCAACTGAAACCACGGTTCGAGATGTGGTACCAAGTGGTCGGTGAAGTCTTTGTGGTCCCAGATACTTCAGAACGGGAGGCAAGTTCACTTTCAAGCCTTTGGAGATACTCAGCACAAGTTAAGAAAGTTCAGTCCAGTCCTTTCACTGCCGAAGGCAGAAGCACCAAATGCAGGCCAACACAGCAAAGCAATAACACAGCAAAGGGGCAGTACTCATCCTGGCAGGTCTTCCAGCTCTTCTTCTTTGAAGGTTCCTTGATCCAGTGAGTTCTCTGAAGTTTTTTTATCTCCCTGAGACTTCCAACAGGAGGCAGCTCTACTTCAAGCCCTTGGGGAAAACTCTAACAGCAGGATAATGAAAGTTCAATCCAGTCCTTTCCCTGCCCAAGAGAGAAGCAGCAAGCAGCATGCCATCACAGCGGAGCATGCAGCAAAGTGTCAGTTCCTCCTGACAGCTTTTCCAGCTCTTCTTCCTGGCAGGTTCCTTAGTTCAACAGTAACTAAAGTTCTGTGGTCTAGGCCCCAATATTTATACTCATTTTCTCTTAGTTCTTTTGGGGAGAGAGTGTCTGTGCTCAGCCCAAACCAGTTCTGTCCTCTCTGGTCCAGCTCCCTGGCAGGAAGTGGAGACAGCATGGTCCAAGGCAGACGAGGGTCATTCTGGTGCAAGGGAAATCTCCTGCCAGCACTCTAAATGTAGGCCAGGCCTATTCAGGTGCTAGGGAAATCTCCTCCCACCACTCAAAATGCAGACCAGGGATATTCAGGTGCTAGTGAAACTCCTCCCACTACTCTGAATGCCTCCTAGGTCTATTCAGCCTATCCTTGACTCATTAAGGAAAGGCAGGACACATATCAACCCCCAATTCCAGTAGCTGCCTGAGAGAGTGTGCATCCCCAGCCCCTATCACTCCAAAGCAGACAGTAAATCCACAAACCAGCAGAGGCACACAGCATGGCTAAGCAAGAAAATACCCACTTCTAAAAGTAGTATTTTCAAACACACAATATAAAAATTATCTTTACTAAAAGATGCATTTTTATATTCTGAGTTCAGGCATACTAAACTCTATCTTTATATCGTGTCCAAATGGGAAGTTATACTTATAAGATGTTAATAAGTATTCCTCATTCTATAATATGCGAAAGATAGCCTATCAATAGTGAAAAAATAAATAAACTGTATTTCACTATCAGGACATGTAACACAGACACCAGTACATGTCCTACTTTTCACATTCACTGTACCCTGCCCACGGGGGTACCTTGGACCTACCTTAGGGGTGTCTTACATATAAAAAAGGAAGGTTAGGGCCTGGCAACTGGTTGCACTTGCCAAGTCAACATGGAAGTCACAACTGTGCACAGACGCTGTAGTGTCAGGTCTGAGAATCCTTTTGAAGGGCAGCTTATGCGGGTGGCACAAGTGTGCTGCAGGCCCGCTAGCAGCATTTGATTTACAGGCCCTTGCACACACAGTGCCCTGTACTAGGGATTTAGTAGCAGTTCAAATACGCCAATTATGGAAACACCAACGCATAATAAGAATTTACACAGATAGCATATGCACTTTAGCACTGAATAGCAGTGTTAAAGTGCCCAAAGTACCAAAACCAACAAAAATAGGGTCAACACCAGGAGGCCAAAAGCAAAATGTCTGGGGGTAAACCTGCTGAAAAAGCCAAGTCTAACAACTATCATGGGGAAGCCAAGAATTTTTCACCAGCACACACACTGCTCCACCTGGCTATCACTAACCTTTTTTTAAATTCAACACAGTCCTTGTAGGATTATACATTTTAAACCATAGTGATACCAGTAAAGTGCCCTCAGAGTGAGAGACAAAAGTTTGTAGATGCCCCACTTACCTGTTTTCGGAAGCGCACTTCAGCTAAGCCTTGCATAGATCATCTTGAAACATTACTACGTTTATTAAAAATAAATATTCAGCAAATGTGGGACAGGTTCTCGTCAAGACAACTGATCTATGATCTTTGGTAGAGCATTCAAGATGGCCGCCTGCTGACTTTCCTCCACGGGAGCCGAGGAATTATTGACAACGTGAGCAGATGCTCTGGCCGGGGCACAAATTCTTTTTCAGTCAGGATGTAGCCAAGGTCACTGCTGCTAGGAGAAAATCATTTTTGGACTTGAGACCAGCTTTGAGATCCATGAATGTGCGGTATGATCTTCTTCATCCATGTTTCTTCAAAGTCACTTACAATGACAGGACGATCACCTTCGAAGACCCCAAGGATTTTAAACAATTCATCCATGAACAAAAAGGAGGAGAGATGGAACTGAGTAAAACATGATTGTGCACTTCCTTTTCCTGTTTTTCTTATTGTCTCTTTTTGTTGTTTTGTATAGGTTCTGCATTCCTTTGGTCTGTTGGATTGTGCTGTGACTGTTGTTGTCATCTTCGCTCTTCCAGTCTTCATATTTTTGTGTATGCTGTATCAAGCTTTTCATCACATGGCAGGTCTTGTGTTTCCCCGTCTATTTGGAAATATCCTTTACCTGTCCTGCATGAAGTCTCTGTCCCTGACTTCATATATTTGTTTCTTATTTTCCTTATGGCCTCCCTTCGGGTTGGACTTCTTGCCTTGCCCCCTTGCTCCCAACAAGTCTCCTTTAGTTCGTCATTCTCTTGGATGATATGACTGAAGTTCTTCGGCTTCTTGTCATCTTTTCACTTTTTTATACCCTGGGGAGTTATTTTCTTCAATCCCCACTAAAGTTCCCTTTAGATTTCTGAATCATTTTTCTTTTTCTATTTTCTCCTTTTTCTTTACACCTATTAATTGTGGCTCTCCATTAGCTTTTACTCATTTCTCTATATATCTGTTTATTCCATCAGTCTATAGTACTTTTTATTCATTTGGTGTTGGTTTAACCATTGAAAAACTCATTCTTGTCTCTCTAGATAACAGTTATTGCATACGTTAGTCATGGCTCAGTTGCGTAGTGTTTCCTGGAATGTAGAAGGACTTTGCAATCTTGTTAAAAAGCAGAGGGTGTTAACTCATCATTCCAAGTTGAATTGCTGGATCGCTATTTGGTCACATCTTAAAAATGGCAACATTGATTGTATGCGCAGGCAATGGTTAGGTTCTGTTTTCAGTTCTGCTGCTGTTAACAATACGAATTGTATTTTAATTTTATTTCATAAATCTCTGCATATTCAAGTGATTAAGGAAACCAAAGATGATGCTCGGAGGTGGTTACTAGCTGAATGTCAAGATTGAAGACACTCTTTCCTCACTTTGTAACATTTATGGCCCTGCAGGTGTAGATTACAATTTTGGGAATGGTTCTCTACTATTCTATTCGAATGTTCTTCAGACAATTTTATAGTGGGGGGAGACTGCAACCAACTAATGGATCCATTTATAGACCGGCGCTCTCAATTTTGATATATCCCCAATTAAAAATCCTTCCAGAGGGTTATTTCCTCTAGATGTTTAAATGATGCCTGGTGAGCTGTTCACCCAGACCTGTTGGAATTCACATATTTTTCTCCTGCAAACTCCTCACAATCCAGACTAGATTTTTTGTTTGTCACACAAAATGTTCTCCAATTGATTTTGAAGGTTGAAATTTGCTCCAGTCTAATTACAGATCACACCCCTGTTATTTTAGACCTCGATATTCCCAAAAACAATTCACAGCCTAATAGGTGGAGATTTAATAACTTATTATTGAAAGATCAACGGTTTACTGATGCATTTGCTGCTTTTACAACCAATTGTTTTGCTCTAAATATTCCTGTTGATTCATAGATGAATTACATATATGATGCATCGAAAACATCTTCCAGGGATTTTATTATTGATTATGTCACAGGGAAGAAGAAGAAATCACTTTCACTTAAGGAGTATTCACAAGTGCTTAAACATATCAAAATGTTGTAGTATGATTATTTGACCTCTAAAAAAACAGGCACTTTGTCTAAATTAGTCAAAGCCAAATTGCAATACAACAAACAATCTTGTATTAATGCACGTGGTAATTTACTTAAAATCAATACAAAAATGTTTGGCTGCTGTAATAAAGCTGGGAAAATGTTGGCCAATTATTTGAAAATTAAAAAACCAAAATCTAAAATACATGTCATCACAGACAATGATGGATTGACTTAGATTAAAGACATAAAAATTCTAGAAGGTTTTACACAGTATTACACTAACCTATCTTCAGTAGAGATGTCTCCCAAGCCTGACCAATTAGACTCTTCTTTTCCAACTATCCCCAAACCAGCAGCCAACGCATTAGATCTCACTGTCTTAGATGCTGACATAACAGAGGCGGAACTCAAAAATGTTGTTCTTTAACTTCCTAAAGATAAAGCTCCCAGTCCTCATGGCTTTTCTGTTAATTTTTACTCCCATTTTGCTCATCTCCTTCTTCCAAAATGAACTATTTCAATATTCTATTTTGTCACTCATGAACGCACACAAGAAACCTTTTCACAGGCGATGCTTTGCCAGCTTCCCAAGAAGGGTAAGGACTTCTCCAAGTGTGGGAATTATACACCTATTTCTCTTATTAACTCCCTTTCCCAACTTGTCACCTTGTGATGCCTTGGGATAGAGAGGGGTGCACGAGGCAGCTGCGAAATAACTGACTTCAAGCTCTAGGAAGTACAGGGTTGATACAGTACTCATCCGGGGCTGCTTCAGAAATGTGAAATTTCATTGCATCATTTGTGGGCATTCCATGTGGACCACTAAGTATTTCAGACCAAGACTGGCACCATATCAACCAGTAGGCTGCTGATTACCACATTCACTACCACCAACTGCCACAAAATAAATGACACAGGCGCACTAGCATGCTTGTGCCTAGGAAAAACTCCCTTATGTCCAATTCAGGTAGCGGAGAAGGCAGCCACTGTATGTATACTATTTAAAGTCAATTAGAAGGTAATTGTAATTGCTTTTTGCAATTACTATCTTTAACATTTGTAATTGGTCGGGCAGGGCACTTCCACCCACCATCAGAAGCTGCTGCTTGCTATATTTTCCATGTATGCAGAGAAGCATAACACATGGCATATTAAAAAATGATGTGTACAGAGAATGTCCTCGTGGCCCAAAGTCACAAAACTGCTCAAAAAAGAGTAACATAGCTTTCAAAAATTCTTCCTGTTGAGAGACCAACCATACCCTGAAAGGGAAGTGAGATCGGACCGGAGTGATGGCAGGTAGTGATAAATTAACTTCACAGATGAGTTGCAGGATATTATTACTTGATGAGAATATGTTAAACTTGTACTCAGGTCCTTGCTTTGAAATTGACTTCAACCCCATACTCTGTAGCTGATTTAGAATTTTCGGGATCAGAAATTATGGAGTACAATATACTTATTATCTATATGATATATTTTGAGTTTACTCTAGTTACTGGATGACTTGACTTCCTTAAAGATCTAAATGAGACAATATTTATGTTACATTTCTAACTCTGTGAGAGGCCAACAGAGACCATACATCATCTTGAAAACCCAAACAATAGACCTGTACTGTGATGTTCACATTCTGATTAAATTAAAAATTGGGCCGATGGTTAAGGAAGTTGTTAAACCTGGGAAACATTGTGTACAGCGACGGCTTAACAATGAATGCTTATACAACTAAGGCTTTACAGTGAAAACATCTTAACCACAAATGTTTTTACGAAGCATGCCTTTACCACATATGCTTACACAAGGTTAAGACTGATTTGCATAAAGCTGTGTCTGAACTGAGGTGACGAAGTGAGCTAAAGAATGATGATGGACTCAACCCAGATCTGTGACTGGGGGTGAGTGTCTGAAAACTTTCAGCGCTCCCTCTATCATTTCCTTGTGTTTGCTTTGTTCGCCCTGAGTTTGCAGGGTATGCCCAGACATGGGTGACTTGCTAACTTTGCCACTGGATTCAAGCTAGCCTGGCTGATGAGGGCTGTTAACCCAAAAGTGGTCCCAGGATGCTTGTTTCCGGTCCAGGGAAGATATGGCTTGGCAGTTTGGGCTGGACTGTTGCCATGATGCACAGGGTCAAGACTGCTTTGCATAAAACTGTTTCTGAACTGGGGTGGCGAAGTGAGCTAAAGAACGATGATGGATTCAACCCAGATCTGTGACTGGAGGGGAGTGTCTGAATGTTTCAGTGCTCCGTCCATCATTTCCTTGTGTTTGGTTTGTTCACCCTAAGTTGGCGGGGTATGCCCAGACGTGGGTCACTTGCTCACTTTGCCACTGGATTCAAGCTAGCTGGGCTGATGAGGGCTTTTAGCCCAAAACCATACCCAGGATGCTTGTTTCCGGTCCAGGGAAGACATGGCGTGGCAGTTCGGGCTGGACTGTTCCCATTAGGCACAGGATCAAGACTGAGTTGCATAAAGCTGTGTTTGAACTGGGGTGGCGAAGTGAGCTAAAGAATGATGATGGATTCAACCCAGATTTGTGACTGGGGGTGAGTAAAAGGTTTCAGTGCTCTATCCATCATTTTATTGTGTTTGCTATGTTCGCCCTTAGTTGGCAGGATATGCCCAGACATGGGTCTCTTTCTCACTTTGCCACTGGATTCAAGCTAGCCTGGCTGATGTGAGCTGTTAGCCTGAAACTGGTCCCGTGATGCTTGTTTCTGGTCCAGGGAAGACATGGCTTGGCAGTTCAGGCTGGACTGTTCCCATGAGGCACAGGGTCAAGACTGTTTTGCATAAATATGTGTCTGAACTTGGGTGGCGAAGTGTGCTAAAGAATGATGATGGATTCAACCTAGATCTGTGACTGGAGGTGACTGTCTGAAAAATATCAGCTCTCCGTCTATCATTTCCTTGAGTTTTCTTTGTTTGCCCTAAGTTGGTAGGGTATGCCCAGACGTGGGTTCCTTGCTCACTTTGCCACTGGATTAAATCTATCCTGTCTGATGAGGGCTGTTAGCCTGAAATGGGTCCCAGGCTGCTTGTTTTCACAACATGGCAGACATGGCTTGGCAGTTTGGACTGCACTGTTTCCATGATGCACAGGGTCAGGCCTGATTTGCAGAAAGCTGTGTCTGAACTGTGGTGGCGAAGTGAGCTAAAGAATGATGATGGATTCAGCCCGGATATGTGACTGGGGATGAGTGTAAGAAAAGTTTCGGGGCTTTCTTCATCATTTCCTTGTGTTTGCTTTGTTCACCCTACGTTGGCAGGGTATGCCCAGACATGGGTCACTTGCTCACTTTGCTGCTGAATTAAAGCTAGCCTGGCTGATGAGGGCAGTTAGCCCGAAACTGGTCCCAGGATGCTTGTCTTCGGTCCAGGGAAGTCACAGTTTGGCAGTTTGGGTTGGACTGTTCCCATGAGGCACATGGTCAAAACTGATTTGCTTAAAGCTTTGTCTGAACTGGGGTGGCGAAGTGAGCTTAAGAATGATGATGGATTCAACCCAGATCTGTGACTGGGGATGAGTGTCTGAAAAGTTTCAGCGCTCTGTCTATCATTTCCTCTCGTTTGCTTTGTTTGCCCTAAGTTGGTAGGGTATGCCCAGACGTGGGTTCCTTGCTCACTTTGCCACTGGATTAAATCTATCCTGGCTGATGAGGCCTGTTAGCCTGAAACGGGCCCCAGGCTGCTTGTTTTCGCAACATGGCAGACATGGCTTGGCAGTTTGGACTGCACTGTTTCCATGATGCACAGGGCCAGGCCTGATTTGCAGAAACCTGTGTCTGAACTGTGGTGGCGAAGTGAGCTAAAGAATGAAGATGGATTCAGCCCAGATCTGTGACTGGGGATGAGTGTAAGCAAAGTTTCGGGGCTTTCTTCATCATTTCCTTGTGTTTGCTTTGTTCGCCCTAAGTTGGCAGGCTATGCCCAGATGTGGGTCCCTTACCCACTTTGCCAATGGATT
Source organism: Lissotriton helveticus (assembly GCF_964261635.1). NCBI lineage: Eukaryota > Metazoa > Chordata > Amphibia > Caudata > Salamandridae > Lissotriton > Lissotriton helveticus. The sequence goes on along the minus strand of NC_136065.1, from coordinate 1,706,550,048 downwards.
CAATCTAGCCAGGCTGATGAGGGCTGTTAGCCCAAAACTGGTCCCAGTATGTTGTTTCCAGTCCAGGGAAGACATGGCTTGGTAGTTCGGGCTCGACTGTTCCCATGAGGTACAGGGTCAAGACTGATTTGTGTAAAACTGTGTCTGAACTGGGGTGGCAAAGAGAGCAAAACAATGATGATGGATTCAACTCAGATCTGTGACTGGGGGTGAGTGTCTGAAAAGTTTCAGCGTTCTGTCTATCATTTCATTGTGTTTCCTTTAACCAATATGGCGGCAAAATTCTTAGATTCGCACACCCACCAAGACAGGTACATGATCGCTACACAAATCCACTTAAAAAAATGTAAATGAATATTTATAATTTAGAAAAGAGAAAACATTATATTATTTTTATACCAATCAAAAACCTAAATTTTTTTTTTTTTAAACATTATACTTATAAATTAGCAATTAAAAAACATTTTAAATTCACTGAAAAATACACAGGTTTCAGGGACGTTATAGTTATAAATTATCATTTAATAAACTATAGACATTCCCTGAAAACACCATAAGTTTCAGGGACTTTATAGTTAGAAATTAGCATTTAAAAAACCATAGAAATTCACTGAAAAAACTACAGGTTTTATGGACGTTATAGTTAGTTGGACATTTCACTCGTACAAAATCAGAGAAATTTAGCACTTATAGTTAGCTGAGCTAACTATAACTTGCGCCCCCGCAATACACTGATGATGATGTCACATATTACATCATTCATGACTTGGTCAGTGACATCACTGATGACATCTCAAATTACATCACTGATGACAACATCCACTTAATATCTGATGCACTTCCTCACACCCTAATATAACCTTTCATACATCTACTCTAAAATACAAACTACCATTCTCAAAACCATACACGCACCAATTCTAATTAGAACATACCCACTCACTGATTTATAGGTCTGCACACACATCCACTCACCCATACAGTCACTCAGACTCTCAGTCACTCATCAATACAGCCTCAGATATATGCACTCATATATCTACACAGATACTCACACACCGCCACTCACCCATCGAGTTACTAACACACCTAGTTAGTCACGCAAAGGCTCAATCACAGTGCCATTTACTCACCAATACAGTTATACACACACACCACCTCACGTTTTCATGTAGATACTAACACATACTTACTCTCGTATACAATCATTGACACAAGCATACACTCATCCATACAGCCACTCTCACAATCACAGAGAAGAAGAGAGAGGCCGCATTGCATACCCAGGCCACACTGTTCACCTGCTGCCACCTTATTGTCTCCAACCACTTGACGGTACTTATAGTAGCACACCAAGTCACACATCTGAGGCAGAGCCATCATCTGAAAAAGAGTCCAGAGACATGACTGGCACAGTACATACACTTGCACAAGACAACATCACCCGCCCGCCGATGCACATCAAGGCAGAGGCATCCCAGCCCCTCCCGCCACCCATTGGAGCATGCCCACCCATGCACACCTGGGCCACACTGCTCACTAGGCCTGGGTGGTAAATTCCGTTCCGCACGTGGAATTTGGGTAATTTCGCGTTCCACGGAGAATGCGAAATTGCCCAAAATTCTGCTATTTTTGCTTGTTTGCGTTCTCAAAATACGTGTTCGCAAGATATTTACCCCCGAGCACGCAAACAGCTATTACGAACAGGTAAAAAGCATTGCGAACAAGCAGTTCCACAGGTTCCCAGAATTTCTGAGTGTTCGCGGAGATTTTTTACAGTTTCGCTGAGATTTGCGTAACACAATTACGCAAATTCAGCCCAACCCTACTGCTCAACATCTGCCACCGGCGTGTAGACTGCAGGTCCCACCACATGCCACTGCAAGCCACAAGCCTGGGGCCCGCAGACATGGTACCCTTCACACCATGCATCCACCCTGCGCTGGCACCAGGTATCACGTTTGGGGCTGGGACTTTATTACACCATGGCATGGGACAGACCAGGGCACACGGCAACATCACAGTCTGCACAGCCGCCCAGCCCAATGGGTGCCACTAACTCTGTGACCCCGGAAGCGTGGCAACATGGCGGTAGACCCGCGCAGGCTGCTGGCAAAGCCTACCCTGCGGCCCAGCAAGGCACACAAATTCTGAGCAGTCCAGAGTGCCAGGACGAGCCATCAACACAGGCGGCACACCCTCTCAGCAGCTCAAGGTGCCAATGACTCAGTACACCCTAAGTGCAAACCTGCCCTTAGGGAGTGGCTGTGACATGCCGAAAAATAAACCAATGACCTGCACACCACCAGCAATTACGCCTGCGATGGGAAGCATTGAGCCCCCCCCCCCCCCTGGGAGCATGAGCGGAGTGGTCTGGCCTGCCGTATGTCGAAACAGGGCAGGGTTTGCAAAAATGACTTGTGGCCACTGGGCGTGGTTCAGTCCATGTCAGGACAAGAAAGTGGCTGGTGCGTGTATCCCTGTTGTGGTGTCCACAGGACCTGTGACACATTTTTCTATGTAGCACCCTCTGACTGGCATCCCACAAGATGAGCATCATTGACGCAAGGGACATCACTGTCCCTACATTCATCACCACATACATACATGAATGATGAAAGACATGACACAGCCGTGCGTCACTGGATGTTTGTTGCACATCCAGTGCTTTTCCGCAGCTGGAGCAGTACAGGGCACTGCTGAGTACACCATATTATATGGGCCTGTGGAGGATCAGCCAGAGTCCAGGTGCGGAAGACATGTACTGAGGAGTAGGAGGGGTGCAGTCCACAGTCTGGTCGCCGTGTCATTGGTCATAAACAGGATGTGGCGGTCCATGTCACTGTCCAAGGTGAGTGCATCTGAGTGAATTGGGGGTCTATGGAAGTTAATGAGGCCATGTGTAGGACCAACCAAGAACAGCCCAGGTGGCGGAAATGAATGCTACTGAGCCCTTATGATCACAAGACCATCCACGTCCTCGTATCCAGATATGTGACCTGCCCCACCTGTGGGTGTTGCTGTACAGGCTGCGGCACTGTGTGCCGCTGACACATCAGGTGCCGGAGGGGGTTTGTCGGCTGCACTGTGTGGCTCTTACACCTCAGGTGCTGGAGGTGGTCTGTCAGCCACACTGGGTGGCACTGACACCTCAGGTGCCGGAGTGGTTAGGTCTGCCGCACAGGGAGGCATAGTCACACCAGGGAGTGGAGATGTGGATGGTGTGGGGGCAGCAGCATTGAACATCGCCAGGCCTTGTGGCAGCAATGCCATGATGAGGATCTGCAGGGCATGGTATATCCCAGCTACATTCCGCTAATGTTCAGCGGTGGCTGCCATCCTTTCTGCCTCCATCTGCACCATGAGCCTTCGTATCTGTGGCAGCTCACAGCTGGTATCGCTGGAGCGACTCTGAGTGGACTGGTGTTCCTTTCTCCACGTCATGACTCCAGCAATGTCAGTCAGGGCTCGTTGGAGACCATGTAGCGGGGCTACATACCCAAGGATGGCGTCAAAGTTTGGTTGCCATTTTGCTGAAGCCCAACCGCATCTGCTCTGCGATCTCCCTCTGGCACTCCAGCACAAGGAGTTGGAAGGCCATGTATTGTTCCTGGGGGCCTTGGGGGTGCCGGGCTGTGGGTGCCTCCTGCTAGGTGCTTTTGGTAGTGGGTGGGGTCTCCTCGATGCAGCTGGCCTGCCCTGATCTTGGAGATTAGTTGCGGATGAGGTCAATGATGTCTTGGATGGCTTGGGTGTTGATGCTGGTGTTGTCCTCCTCGTCATCAGTGAAGAGTGGCTGGGACTGTTCTGCAGGAGGTGTTGACGGTGCCCCTGCGATGTGAAGGGGAGATGGTTTATTACGATGTGTCCACATGTATGTAGCCGCATGGTACATGTTGACATTCAGACAGCATGGCATTGTGCATTGTGACAGTCTGTAGATCTGGGCTAGGACCCATAGTCATTGTGGGTGTGCACTGTGCTCTGCTTTATTTGTTCATATGTGTCATTGTGCCCATCTCCACCCATCTCCCCAGTACCTGGTGGTCACTCACCCTGCAGTAGTGTTGTGTCCTGTCGAGCAGTTTCCGACCCCCCGACTCCGGGCACAGTCTCCACACTGATGACTGTCGACACCAGCTCCTCCATGTCATCCAGCTTGAGCTGTGGTGCTGAGCCCCCACCTCCAGTCTGCGGGAGGGCCTTCCGGTTGGCCGAGAGTTTCTCCTTGGTCCACCGCTTGATGTCATTCCACCGCCTCTTGACCTCGTCCATTGTCCTCTTGTGCTCCCTGATGGCATTCACATTTTTGGTGCCCAATGACACGTTGGTGACGAACAGTTTTTGATGGTGTTCCATCACCTCCGTGACTATGATCCGGTTCGCCTGCGGACTGAACTTCATCTTCCTCTTCTTCTTGTCCTTGCCCTTCCCTGTCCCCAAGGTCCCGGACTGGTCAGCCGGGGTGCTTGTGGGGTTGCACTCATCCTCTGCGCCTGCTCCAGCTGCCTCCATGGTGCTTGGGGGTTTGTCAGTTTGTGTTTGGGTGTTTTTTCTACTTTTATGGTGATTTTTCCCGCCTGCCAGGTGTGTGTTGCAGGCCTGGCGCTGCTTATCACTGGTTTCCTCATCGAGCTTGGGCCCTTCGCAGGTTTTTTGATGTTGGGTTTTGTGTTTTTGTTTCCATTGAGGTGGTTCTATTGCGGACATTGTCCGCAGTTTCGGCAGACTATCGCAGCGCTGTGTTGTGAATTCCATGTTGACACAGGGTTATTTTCCCATGATGGGCTGCAATGTTGAAAGTTGCGTTACGCTACTCTTGCGGTAGTTAGCACACGTTCTTGTGAATATACCCCTAAATGTTCTAAGTCTTACTCAAAATTAAAATCTGTTTTACACAACTAAAAGTAAAACTGAGATGAAATTAAAAAGGCCAGAAAGGAATATCAGTCTGCACTGAAGGAACGTAAAAATGCATTAAAAGGGGTGGCATGGCACGCCCTACATTCAGCTACAGAAACCAGAGATTCCTCCACTTGAAAAGTGGTTAATGCACCCTTCTTGGCCGATAAAGATTCAGCCAAGTTGGATATGGCTATTACAGAGACAGAATAGGTAGTTCACTTTGTAAAGCTGTTTAGTGATTTTTAATCTAATATTCCATTATGGGGTCTGTTTTTAACTCGTCATTAATGCAAGTTGTACAGCCTATTTTCCATCATCCTGGGCAAGTCGACATTAGTACCGATTTTCAAAAAAGGAGACAGAGAAAACCCAACATGCTATAGGCCAGTTTCCTTACTGGACTCTACTGTCAAACTTGTGGGTAGAATTATCCTAAATAGATTACAAGATTGGGCTAATGAACAATCTATTATAAGTGACCTACAATACGGCTTTCGTAAAGGAATGGGTACGGTAGAACAGGGACTTAACCTATCAACCTTGTTAGGAAAATATTTAAAAGGCCAAAAGGGGAAAGTTATTTTTAGCATCTGTCAATTCAACAGCGGATTTTGATTGCGTTATAAATAAGAAGCTCTGGAATATTTTAGAGGGATTGGGGTGGATAAATCACTTTTATTATTTTTAAAGCAGCTCTATTTAGGGGCAAAGGCAAAAGTCCGCTATGGGGTAGGGGGGAATGTACAAAATGATTTGATATTAAGAGAGGCGTGAGGCAAGGATGCATACTGGCACCCTTCCTCTTCACTTTGTACATAAATAATTTAGGGCAGGTATTACAGGAGGGGTGCCAGGACCTACCATTGGTGGAGAAGCGCCCTGTACCTACATTAATGTATGCGGATGATGCGATCCTTATGGCCCGCACTCCATTGGGTCTCCAATGGGTAGTCACTGTCTTTGCCAAATTTCTGAAAAATGTGGGTCTCTCTGTTAACAGTACTAAAACTTTTATTATGAAATGTGGGGCAGGAAGTAGTAGATGTAGAGGTTTTATAGTGATAACAAAAGATTGATTGTGTAAAAACTTTTAGGGATCTTAGTGGATCATGGAGGGACCTGGACACAGTCCATTAAAATGAGGAGACTTCTATTTAGTAAGGCACTTGCAGCACTTTCAAATTTTAGCAGGAAACGAGGAAGACATTCATCAGTCGAACTGCTAAAAATATATAAGGCAAAATGTGTTCCAATAGCCACTTACGGTGCCGACGTTTGGGGGCACGCTGACACCAAATACCTACAGATCACTGAGAATTATTTTCTTAGGTTTTTGCTGGCCTTCCCCCCAAGGACTTCCACTCACATTTGCCACACTAAACTAGGTTTGCCTTTTTTGGAGGACATTATAAAAATGCAGCCGGTACTACTTTGGCACCAGATCTGGACCACAAAGGAAACATTACTCGATCACCAAATTATGATTGATACCTGTGGGCTAGACGGTGCTATGCACATTAAGTGGCTAAACTATATAAAATATTTTACACAGTCTTGGCCATACTGAATACTTTTCTGACCCAAACTCCTTGCACACTATAGACAAAAAAGATCTAAAAAACAACTATCTCCCCCTGCTTGAAACAAAAAGAAACAGTTCTAGTCTGATTAAACCTACATTCCAGGTGAATTATCTTACTTTGACGTCAACTAGTATTCAGCCATACCTGAGGATTGTAACAGGAGGCTATTATAGATTCTTACTAGTGCGCTTCAGATCAAATATAATCCATAGATCAATTAGTTTCCCCAAATTAAATGACTGGTCCAGATCTATGAGTAATTGCCCGTATGACGATGTATCCCATCAGTCAACATTGCACATATTCTTTTTTTTGTAAATTTTATAATGGGCAACGAAAGAGATGGATTCTCTCTCTTTTACGGTCCCTTGGGCTTAGACAATGTAGGCCAGCTTTATTGAACCTACAATTGCTAGAAAACACGTTTGTAATTATTTCTATTTTACAGTTTAAAAACCATGTTTTTAAATGTAGGAAATCCATATTGTTATGCAATCATTCTATGGGTGAACATGTAATTATTTGGTTTCTCCTGGCTGTAATGACAGTTATGATTGTATACATTTCTCAGATGTGATTTACGAATATACCGGGATGAAAGGCAATGTATATACTGATCACTTTCATGTGCTTTTATGATTATTTCAAAGTAATCGAATAAAGCTTGATTTGATGTGATTTGTTTTGATTTGAACTGCGTATGTGTGTAACTGAGCTGCTATGCTCAAAACAAGAAAAAACGCTATTTTGAATGAAAGCTTTATTGTTCAATCTAGCATCAGACACTGCCTAATTCTGTATAATATGAAAATATCAAAAACGTGTCTTCAATGGAAATAATGTAACTTGTCTGCAATTACCTGATCATAGATAGGCAGAACGCCGGCAGTTGTCAATTCAAAAGAGCAAAGATGTACTAACGCTGATGTTTATAAAGGAAAATATTTGGGCATGACACTAAACAAAGCCTTTGTTTCATTTATGTCTATACTGTCCCGTAAAATGTCCGAGCGAGTGTATTTCTGGTAAAACATTTATATGCTATAGATAGTTGAACCCACTAATGTTGTTGTTTCTGAAATCACTACGCTATCACTATCCCATAAGGATGGTAATTACTTAAGGCCCATTGTGCTGAGAAGAGTATCTAAGAGTGCTGTATCTCTTAAATTATAATGCTAGCTAAGCAATATCATCATTTAGGCAAGTAGTGTCGTTTTTAAGGCTGTGCACCCACCGCTGTTCACGTCTAAACAAAAAACTGGATTTGTCTGTGATATGTTCAGGAATCCAAGGTTGTTCAAGGACTGTCCAGTTTAGATCACCTTCAGTGTGATGCATGTCCAAAAAATGATTCATCATTTTAGTAGAGCGCTTTTTGCAACAAATGGTGATTTTATACGTTAGTATCCTTGTCTTGATCTTTCGCGTTATCATGCCCACATAGTGTAAACCACATGGGCTTGTGATTAAGTATATAAATTTCTCGCTGTTGCAATTTGTATGTTTAGAAAAAATCCAAGGTCTATTTGTGCAGATGTCAATCTCAGTGTTTTTTTATTTTGGGGGCATACCAAACATGTGCCACACGGAAGATGTCCCTTGATAGGAGCTAAGCCCCACAGGGACTCTTGGTTAGAAGGTTTATTGAATGTAGGCCGAGTGTGCACTAACTGATCTTTAATGTTTGTGCTCCTCTTGAGGACGAACAGTGGACGAGGCAGCTGTTCCATACCAATGTTGATAATTTTCTAGTGTTTAAGAATGCTCTTTTTTTAGTTCAAAATGATTTTATTAAATTATTTTGCAAACAGAAAAAGTAGACAAATACAATACAGAAAGAATAAATCATACATGCGTAAATAGTGAAAATATCAGCATCAAATATAGGTAGCCAAAAATGAATAGGAATGAGGGAAAGGGAAGGGGAGGGCGATAGGAAGTACATATCGTAGTATCATAAAATAAAACAATATAGAGTCACAATCATATTGAAAACAAAAAAGGATGGTAAAGTAATGGAAATTAATCATTAAAATACATAAAATGAGACTTAATCATATCAATGCAGAACATAATAGTCGATAGGAGACCAAAAAGATTGAAATGACTGCGAATTGTGAATAGCACCTTTGAGAGACAGCTGAGCACCTTTTCTCGTAAAGATAATCCTTGACCACCAAGCATGCACTGAAAGAGGAGAAGCATATTTCCAACAAAAAGTAATGGATTTTAAAGCAGCTGTGATTAAAAAATTAAATAATTTAGCTTCTGCCTTATTAAGAGGATGGGAAAGAGCAACCGATTTACATATTAACATAGCATAAGAAATATCATCTTGCAAAGGTAAAATTTTCAAAATGACATTCCAGATTTCTAACCAAAATGTCATAATAACTGGGCATTGAAATAACATATGACGAAGTACCCCAGAACTCGAATTGCAATGCCAACAAACATCAGATGGTAACAATTTCGCATGGTATAATCGAGATGGGGTCCAGAAGGTATTAAATAAAACATAAGCATTAGTCTGGTAAAGAGACACCGGAAGCCATCCAGAGATACTACTCAGCCATATGGAGGACCACACGTCTTCTGATAGGGAGAGAGAGAGTTCAGTATTCCAGAAAGATGATATTGCACCAACATTTGAGCCCCGCAAGGAGGTGAATTTTTTATAAAAAACAGAGACAGCTTTTGGGGAGGATGTAACAGCTGTAAGGTAAATTAATAGGTCATTAGTGGTGGACGTGGGAATACCATTGGGAAATGAGTCCAAAATTGAATTACATAAAGATTGGTATTTGGAGAAATCCGAAGCTGGGATATCAAATTTCAACCGTAGTTGTTCAAAAGGAATAAAGGCATTTCCACAAAACACATCTTTCAGATAAAAAATTCCCTTTGACATCCATGAGGACCAAAAATTAATGTTTCTGTTTAGCTTAAGTAAAGCACTATGCCACAAAGACAAGTGGGCTGTAGAGAGCAAAGGTAACTCAAAATTAGAATCCAAATCATTAATTATCAATCTAGAGGATTTGATTATAGATGATAGATGAACAACTTTGGAGACAGAGGACATTGATATCAAAGAGGGGAGTGGAAAAGGACGAACAATCGAAGACTCAATATCAAACCAAATTGGAGGCCTCACCACATGTGAATTTGTAAACCATAAAGCGCTTTGTGTCAAAATAAAAGCTTTATGGTAGAGGTAAAAGTCTGGAAGGGAAAAACCAGCCTGGGATTTAGGAAATTTCAATTTCTTGTAAACAATACGAGGTACCTTGTTAGACCATAAAAATTTAGATAACAGTTTATCAATATTTTTATAAAATTTGAGAGGAAATTGAGTGGGAATCATGGCTAATGAGTAGAACATTTTTGGTGCAATATTCATTTTTATAGCCTCCATTCTACCCCACCAGGTGAGATAAAGGGGCGACCATTTGGACGATTTGTCTTTGATATAATCAAGTATAAAATCACTATTAAGTTTTAATGTGGCTGGCAACGAGGAGGCAAATAGAATACCTAGGTATTTCAGTTTACTGCTCTGCCATAGAATATCGGTGTTTGGTAACAAAGCCGGGGTACAAAAAGCATTCAGAGGAAAAAATTCTGTTTTACTTACATTCAACTTATAACCAGAAACCATTGAGTATTTGTCAATAATATCCAATAGTGAGGGAACAGAGGAAATAGGATTACTAATAAACAACAAAACATCATCTGCATAGGCTAAAGTTTTAAGAGTGACATCATTTATCGCAATACCTTGAATATTATCACAGAGTCGGATATAATTAAGAAAAGGTTCAATTCCTAATAAAAATAACAGTGGGGAAAGGGGGCACCCCTGCCTAGTACCTCTAAAAAGGGAAAATTGAGTGGAAATGTGTCCATTAATAAACAAACGAGCAGTAGGGGCAGAATATAAAGCAGAAATCATACTAATAAAATGGGTACCAAAATTAAAAGATAATAAGGTTTTAAATAAAAATTGCCAATGAATTTTGTCAAAAGCTTTTTCCGCATCTAAAGCCATCACTCCCGCAGGGGAAGCGAGATGTGGACACTGTTCAATAACATGTAATAGTGCCCTAGTGTTGTTAGCCGAATACCTATGTTTCATAAAACCAGATTGATCTGGGTGAATGATTGAGTGAAGGATGGGAGCTAATCTAGTGGCAAGGATTTTAGCATAAAGTTTACAATCCTGATTAATTAGGGAAATGGGGCGATAATTTGCAACTTGGGTAGGAACTTTATCAGGTTTGGGCAAAACAATGCAAAAAACACAGTTGATGGACAGAATGTAGAACAATGTCATACATTCACCCCAGTACAAGGATCTGGGCCTAAATCCATAATTTTTTTGCACTCCACACCACCCTGGGTTAGACACTGGCTATAGGCAAATCAGCTCTGACCCTGTGCCTCATGGGAACAGTCCAGTCCGAACTACCAAGCCATGTCTTTCCCAGACCGGAATCAAGCATCCAAGGACCGGTTTCTGGCTACCAGCCTTCATTCAGCCTGGATAGCTTGACTCCAGTCAGGTTTGGGCAAAACAATGATCAGAGCTTCTGTAAAGGAGCCTGAAATAGTGCCAGAGGAACCAAAATGGGAAATAAGTGCACTTAAATAAGGCAAAAGGTGAGATTGAAACTCTTTATAAAACTCAGCTGGGATACCATCTGGGCCAGGTGATTTATTCTTGGGAAGTGACTTAATAGCAAGTAAAATCTCATCACAAGTAATTGGAGAATCTAGGCCCATTCTGTCTGAGGGAGAAACTTGAGGTAAATTACAATTATTTAAAAAGGAATCTATTAAAGAATCATTACAGGGGGCTGGTTGACTATATAGTTTAGAATAGAAACGTAAAAATTCCTGGACAATAGCATCATGGGAAGTAGCAACTTGACCTTGAGGACCATGAATTGAAGTTATTTGAGTTTTATCCTTCTTGATACGTAAATAATTTGCAAGAAGTTTTCCTGATCTATTGGAATTAAAGCGAAACTTTGCGTTAGACTTCGTAAGTTGGATTCCTGCTCTAGTACTAAGTGTAGCATTCAATTCATAACGAAGCTTTTGTAATTTAAATTTAAATTGAGGGTCACTAGAGGAAATAAATAATCGTTCATACTTAGCAATTTGCTTTTCCAAATGTGTAATATTAGTGTTAAATTGTTTGTTCTCATGGGCCATAATAGAAATAGAGGTACCCCTAATGAAAGCCTTAAAGGCATCCCATCTATTCACAAGGGAAGTCGAGCCCTCAGGGTTAAATAAAAAATAGTCTTGAACAGCTTGTAAAAGTTTAGACTTATGTTTATCATTAAGTACTATATTCGAGTTCATACGCCAACGACTTTGCTTGGCATAAGGTGAGGAAATATTTAAGACAAAAGAAATTAAGGCATGGTCCGAAATATCAATGTTACCTATAGTAGGTTTGGTGGCTGATTGAATTAGGGAAGGCGAAAGCAAGAAATAATCAATCCTGGAGTGCGAATTATGGGGATTAGAGAAAAAGGAAAACCATTTATCAGTAGGAAAATGTAGCCTCCAGATATCAGCCAACTTGGTTGTATGAAGGAAAGATCTAAAGGTCATGAAAAACTTTAGGAGGTCGGTATTTTGAGGTGGAGAGCCTATCAAGTAACGGATCAATAATCACATTGAAATCTCCCCCTACAATTAAAGGAACTGGTCCCAACTTCAGAACTTCAGATGTTAACTTAGACCAAAAAGAGGGATCGTCAGCCGTAGGGCCATATATATTAAGCAAAAAGAACGTAGAATCATACATTTTAACTTTAACCACTACATATCTACCTTCCGCATCCGTGAACTTACTAAGAACCTGGCAGTGCAACCTCTTTTCAAATAAAATAGCAACACCATTTTTCTTGTCAAGCGCAGGAGAAGAAACAATGTTATCTACCCACTTTTTCTTCATATAGCTTAAAATTTTGTCATCAACATGTGTTTCTTGAATAAAACAAATATCAGCTTTGCACATACCCAAATAATCCAAGATTTTGGTACGCTTAACTGGATGCCTTAACCCTTTAACGTTAAGTGAAACAATTTTAACATTGTGAGTATCAGCCATTAGGAGTTAGGAGGAAGAGGATAGAAGAATGAATCAGAAGAAGAGGAAATGAAAAATAGCCACGAAAAAAAAGCGACTCTAAGTATAGAGCAAGAAAAGGAAAGACACAAAAGGAAGAGACACAAAAGGGATGAAAATTGACAAACAAGAAACAAAGACACAAAGAAGAATACAGAGACGCACACCCGTTCCGCAAGCATGGCCAGAAAACCGTTGGAGCCCGTGAAGAGAGAAACATTCAAATGTCAGGATAAATCAGATTATGAGCAGTCAAGTAACCGGATCATGAGTGTCCATTGACGATGAGGCTTGCTGTTCCAGAAAGAGACGTAGATCTTCAGGACGGTGAAAAGATTTAGAAAAGGAGTCTTTCCAAACTCTCATCGTAGAAGGATCAAATAGACCATACTTAAAACCAAGGCTTCTCAATTGTGGGCGGAAAGAGGAAAATTCCTTGCGAATAGCAACAGTTTCTTTAGCAAAATCTTGATGAATGAAGATTTTACAACCATTTACCAAGAGTGAAGGAATGTCTCTTGCTGCTTTCCTGATAAGGACCAAGTGATGGTGTCGCAGAACCTTAAAGATCATTTGCCTGGGCTTAGTGTGGCGAGGATTTCTATGCGAAGGGATTCTATGAGCCTTATCCACTTCAAATTTTTCAGGGAATTTAATGTTCAGGAGGCCAGGTAGTAGAGATTCTAAATATAAGCGACAGTCCGATCCCTCAATCTCCTCAGGAAGGTTGAAAATACGAAGGTTGTATTGTCTATTACGGTTTTCCAACTCCAGCAAATGAGTACGCAGTGGTACTATTTGACTCACTAAGGGAGTAAAAGAATCCAATCTAGTTTTATTGTCCTGAATTTTGATAGCATTATCAGAGACTTTCATAGACGTAGAAGCCATTTCTTTACGAATATTTTTCAGTTCAGTCGCAATTGTATCAGTATTCATGCGCAGCGCTTGAATTTCCTCCAAAATTAGATTAAGTGACTGTTCAGAAGAGTCATTAGCACTAGATTTGGATGGAGTAGGTGATACCTGTTTTTTCCTTTTAGGAGAAGCCAAATTTTTATTTTCCATTTTTGAGTAGTAAAAATAACCTTTTGCTCCAAATAAATACACAATAAGAAAAAACACCTCAAAATTTGGTAAATATGAGGGAAAAAAGGCATGAAATTCCCAAAAAGCTCTTGAGAAGGGCTGGTGCAGCAGCTAAACTGAGTCGTGGGTGTGGCTAGGCCCAAGCCAGGCCCTATCTTTGTAATTTCTCCGCCCCCTAGGCAGAGCAAACCGGCAGTAACTGAAGCAGAGGCATGGGAGAGGAACCAAGAAGCCAGCTGAAGCACTTACCCACGATAAAATCGCCCAAAAAACAGTCTCAAGGTAGGAATCAGGTATATATAGGCAGCGCTGCTAGAAAACAAAATATCCTGACTGAAAATTCGTCGTTATAAGGCTAATTAAGCCGGCGAACTCACGGAGCTCCTGTGGTGGCGGCCATCTTGGTCGACGCACTCGCGCGACTCCAGAAGAATGCTCTTTTTAATCTGGTTTGAATAGCTGCAAAGGGGTTAACACGAGTCAGCCTGGATTGTTCTTATTTAGGAGGTGTTACTTCAATCAGAGCATCTCTGTAATTATTCGCAGCTCTTTTCCTGGATATTTGAATGGTATTTATTGGGTATTTCTTAGCTTTTAACTGAGAAGTGAGTTTACTGGCATGTTCATTGTATTTTTCCATGAGGAGCAATTTCTCCTAATATGGAGGAATTGCCCGAAAGGCAAATGCTCACAGAGAGATTTTGGATGATAACTTGGATATGATAGGAGTGAATTGCGAGCTGTAGGTCTCCTGTATAACTCAGTGCACACTCCTACCCCTTCAGGAAAGATCCGAATGTCAAAAAAGATAAACTGATGTTGGAAAATTCAAAAGTAAATTTAAGAAAATCATTTCTGGCGTTTAACCACTGGTGAAAAGACATGATAGTTTCAGGGGTACCCCTCCATACCACAAACACATCGTCGATGTAGCGTTTCCAAACACGAATATGTTTACGTAGGGGTTAAGATCTTGTAGAATCTCTGCCTGTTCGAAGTGATGTACATAGAGATTTGCCAGACTCTGGCTAAACGCTGCCCATGGAAGTCCTTGACATTTGTAAGAAGAGGTCATCTTCAAATTTGAAGAAATTCTCTTTCATGGCCAGATGAGCACAAGCCATGATAATGATGCTATCACTGAGCTTGGTGTTGAGTAGAGTTTCTACCGTGGCAAGTGTGTCCTCCTGCGGTGTGCAGGTATACAGGGATTCCACTTAGAAAGAGACTAGATAATCGTGCTCCACAGCAAACAAAATTTCAGTGAGTTGCCGTAAAAGATCTCTTGCGTCCTTGATATAAGTTGGCATCTTGAGTACCAGAAGTCGAAGAAAAAAGTCAACAAAAGTTGACAAAGGCTCCAGAATAGATCCAATGCCGGAAATAATCAGCCTCCCTGGTGGTGGTCGCTGTTTTTTGCGTATTTTCGCCAATCCTTAAAAATAAAGGATAACGGGATAGGATGTCACTAAGAATGAAGCTTCATGTACCGTGATCCAGCCTTCTTCCTTGGCCTCCTCTACCATCCTTTTTATTTCTGTAGACAGTCGTTTTGTAGAGTCCATCTTAAATGGTCTGTAGAACCTTTGGTTTTCAAGTTGTTGGAGGCACTCAGCTCTATAGGTTGTGGCATCAACAATGCCTTTGGAACCCCGTTTGTCCACTGGCTTCACGACAATAGAATTATCTCTGGCCAATCACTGAAGTGCTAAGCTTTCATGTTTAGGTAAATTCTGGAACTGCCTGGTATCTTGTTCGAACAAGTTTGTCACATCTTGTAGCACAGCTTTCTCAAAAGTGCAATCCGTGCCGGGATCAGATGTGAAGGAGGGGTAAAGGTAGGCTGTGGCCTCAGTCTGTGTTCTTGGAATCCTCTTCTTGTTCTTTCATCGGTTTATTCTGAAAGAAAGAGAGTAAGCAGATTTTACGAAAAAGGAGGCCAATTCATGTCTAATCTGGAATGTATCTCCTTTTTACATTGGCACAAAACCCAGGCCTCTATTCAAAACAGCTGTATCATCATATGTAAGTGTCCATTTACTCAAGTTGACAATTAGCCTCATGGCTGCTCCCTGGTTGGACAGGGGGTTGGGTCATACTGCATGTTGTCTTGGACACCAATTATTCTAAGATCACTAGCTAATTGACTGGAGGATGGCTGACTAAACGCTTTCTACATACATCAAAAAAATTGGATATCTTCTTAATGTTAGTACACTCCACACATGTTACTTTCCTGTCACTTGCATGGTATTCTTCCTGTGGTGATACTACAATTATATCATATATCGGTTAACTTCCTTAGGTTAGTGGACTCCACCCATTGCACTTGCTTGTCAAGCGCTAGTCCAACAGCCAAATTCATGTGTATCCCACTGTGATACAGCAATTCACAGGTTTTCTGGGGTCACCTTAGCCTACCCTTGTCTCTGAATGTTTTACGACCATATTTATTCTTGCTTTTTTCCTTACACTGATGATGTACTAACTGTGAATTCTTGACCAATACACCAGATGTAGGAAGCCCTTTACCGGTCGGTAACGGCCGATTTCGGACGTTACCGACCGGTAAATGGGTATTTGGTATGTAGGGGGCCATTTTAACAGATTTGGTAAATTTACCGAATCGGTAAATTTACCGATTCTGTAAAATACCGAATCGGTATTTTTACCGATTCGGTAACGGCCAGATGTAGGTGGGACTCTTCAGAGTCCCTAAGGTCTTACAGAATCTGTATTTTACCACCCAAGCCAATTGGGTGGTAAAATACGGAATCCAGGTGTGCATGCACATGTGTGCATGCACACCTAGCCATGTGACAGACAGACATGCCCTTAGGGCATGTCTGTGTGCCACATGGCACACATGTCCGTCTTTGGGGTGCTAGAGGGTGTCAAAGTGACACCCCCTGCACCCTTGCAAAAATCGGTATTTACCGAATCGGTAAATACCGATTCGGTATTGCCCATTGATTCCTATGGGCTTCAAGGCTTAAATACCGAATCTTAACGATTCGGTATTTACCGATTCTGAAATACCTACATCCCCCCCCTCTATTTCAGTAAAATTCGGTATTTAAGAAGTGGTAAATAAGAATGACCTACATCTAGCCCTATGATGTTAATTGCTTGACACATGATTTTATTTCATTTTCATTTCCCAGAGCGGGATTAGGATTACTGGTTCAGTAATATTATAGTTATAATTTTCCACATGTTCCCTTTAACACTGCAGCAGCTCTGGCTATCTGGTCCTGAGGAAAGCCTAGATACTTACTGAGACCACTTAGGCTGAAATATGTCGACCGCTTTTTGACACTGAGCAGTTTTGCCCCCATTAGATAGTTTTAATCTAACCATTCATGATTCACATTTCTTTTGCGCTGTGCTCTCACCACACTATTATTCATCTATGGGATTTTAGCATCCTAGATAGTTTCCTAACACTTCAAAACATCCCTGAGCTCCTTCCGCACATTGAGGAGGTTGTAGCCTTCCGTGGGACTAGGCCTTCTCACTGGGAGGAGAAATCCATATGATTAAGCATACCACCTATGGTGGGTGAGGGTATTCTTCCTAAAAGGGATCTCTGCCAGGAGGAGATTTTGTGAGACATTAGTCCGACTTCCTCCAGTATTCTTCGTGCTAGCTAAAGGCCCGAGGATTTTGTGTGTTACTACTGTGCAGTGTGTTACACATCGTCGGGCATGTGTGCCATTGTGCCCATCTCCCCCAATTCCCATAGGCCCTATCGAGCTGTGTCAGTACTCCCAACTCCTTGCACCGTCTCCACACTGATGACTGTGGCCTCCATTTCCTCCAGCCCATTCTGTGGCGCAGGACTCCCACATCCTGTTGCCGTTGCTGCCTTCCTGTTGGCAGTGGGTTTGTGCTTGGTTTGGCTTTTTACATCACGCCAGCACCTCTTGGCCTCCTCCATTGACTTCTTCGACGCTCCAACTACATTCACGTTAGTCTAAATGTGGGTCAGTTGATGGTAATGTTTTGTCACCTCAGTGACGCTGATCTGGTTTTGCTGTGGACTGCGCCCCGTCGTCCTCTACCTCTACTCCTTGCCCTTCCCTGACCCCGAGGTTCCTTGCTGGCGGTCAGTGGTGCTTGTGGGTTCGCGTTGGCCTTTGCCCTCGGTCCGGGTGCATCCACGGTGCTACGCACTACACTTTGTTATTGGTGTGTTTTTTTGTTGCTTTTATAGTCCATTTTCCCGCATGACGCATGGGTTTTGTAAAACCTGCCGCTGGTTTTCGCAGATTTTTATTTCGCTATTGGCCTCATCACATCTTTTTTTGCGTTCTCGTTTCTCATTTTTGCGGCATCACGTAGACTTTATCGCGGGCATTTGACGCGTTGACGTGGGCCTATCGCATAGTGCCTCCGTGTTGTGAATACTTAGTTAACACAGCGTTATTTTCCTGTGATAGCATGCGAAATGAAGAGTTGAGTTAAGCTAATTTTGCAGTAACTGTCACACGTTTTTGAGAATATCCCCCGAAATTTTGCTATACAATATACAATCCCTGTTGATATCTCTCTACATTCTAATGTCTACTTGTAAAAGGCTATACTGAGAAACTTACATATCAACAAACAGCTTTTCATCCAGTAAAGCACACACATTTAAAATATATTTAAAAAAAGAACATTATTAAATTCTGTATTTACAAACATTATTCTTTAAATTAACAATAATGTTAATTACCTGAAGTTGGAACTGTTTCTCAAATGCAGCTAAAGACACCAGTCTCTTTTACTTCCAAATAAAATCACATCCACAGAGCACAAGTTAAAGAGACTTTTCTCTCCTCCAAACCATCAAGTACAATATCACATCACAGTATTTCTTCAACAATGTACTGACAATGTTAACTATTGGTTGACCATAACTTAAGCATGTGTTTTTTTCCTTCTTCTTCCCATACAATCTCGCAAGACTCTTGAAGGATCTTAAAATGACTCGTGGCTGGTTCAGTAATTTTCCATGTGGGTCTCATGAGACTCTTGCAAGATCACTCAAGTCTCATGCAGCAAGCTTAACTCCCTGAAGTTTACAAACTACTCTTGCTGGATCACAACAGAGTTCCAAACTTATTGAATACCATACTCCTTTACAAAACTGACACTCTTTCACCTATAAATGTTTCATATAATAACTCAATTTTCATTGGTATAATGACAACCACATGACTCTCACAAGAGTGGGAGTACCCAACAGCTTACTTTCCCTCATATATTTATCTGACTCCCACAAGACTATTAAGGCTAATATATAAAAAGATCTCTAAACTGAACAGACTGGATTAATCACTCAGACTTCTAGGGCAAAGAGAGAGAGTCTGGCCTTTTACATGAGAAGTCTCTCTCCGATGACAGATCTATGTAGTAGGATGTCTGGATGTAGTGTAGGTCCCATATTCCCAATAGGCTCTGCGCATTGGAATAATATATCCTATAGATGTAACATAGGACTCTTGAAGGATTTTAAAATGACTCGTGGCTGGTTCAGTAATTTTCCATGTGGGTCTCATGAGCCTCTTGCAAGATCACTCAAGTCTCATGCAGCAAGCTTAACTTCCTGAAGTTTGCAAACTACTCTTGCTGGATCACAACACAATTACAAACTTATTGAATACCATACTCCTTTACAAAACTGACACTCTTTCACCAATAAATGTTTCATATAATAACTCCATTTTCATTGGTATAATGACACCCACAGGACTCTCACAAGAGTGGGAGCACCCAACAGCTTACTTGCCCTCATATATTTATCTGACTCCCACAAGACTATTAACGGTAATATATAAAAAGAACTCTAAACTGAACAGACTGGATTAATCACTCAGACTTCTAGGGTAAAGAGAGAGAGACTGGCCTTTTGCATGAGAAGTCTCTCTCTGATGACAGATCTATGTAGTAGGAGGTCTGGATGTAGTGTAGTTCCTATATTCCCAATAGGCTCTGCGCATTGGAATAATATATCCTATAGATGTAACGTAGGACTATTGAAGGATTTTAAAATGACTCGTGGCTGGTTCAGTAATTTTCCATGTGGGTCTCATGAGCCTCTTGCAAGATCACTCAAGTCTCATGCAGCAAGCTTAACTTCCTGAAGTTTGCAAACTACTCTTGCTGGATCACAACACAATTACAAACTTATTGAATACCATACTCCTTTACAAAACTGACACTCTTTCACCAATAAATGTTTCATATAATAACTCCATTTTCATTGGTATAATGACACCCACAGGACTCTCACAAGAGTGGGAGCACCCAACAGCTTACTTGCCCTCATATATTTATCTGACTCCCACAAGACTATTAACGGTAATATATAAAAAGAACTCTAAACTGAACAGACTGGATTAATCACTCAGACTTCTAGGGTAAAGAGAGAGAGACTGGCCTTTTGCATGAGAAGTCTCTCTCTGATGACAGATCTATGTAGTAGGAGGTCTGGATGTAGTGTAGTTCCTATATTCCCAATAGGCTCTGCGCATTGGAATAATATATCCTATAGATGTAACGTAGGACTATTGAAGGATTTTAAAATGACTCGTGGCTGGTTCAGTAATTTTCCATGTGGGTCTCATGAGCCTCTTGCAAGATCACTCAAGTCTCATGCAGCAAGCTTAACTTCCTGAAGTTTGCAAACTACTCTTGCTGGATCACAACACAATTACAAACTTATTGAATACCATACTCCTTTACAAAACTGACACTCTTTCACCAATAAATGTTTCATATAATAACTCCATTTTCATTGGTATAATGACACCCACAGGACTCTCACAAGAGTGGGAGCACCCAACAGCTTACTTGCCCTCATATATTTATCTGACTCCCACAAGACTATTAACGCTAACATATAAAAAGAACTCTAAACTGAACAGACTGGATTAATCACTCAGACATCTAGGGTAAAGAGAGAGAGACTGGCCTTTTACATGAGAAGTCTCTCTCTGATGACAGATTTGTGTAGTAGGATGTCTGGATGTAGGGTAGTTCCTATATTCCCAATAGGCTCTGCGCATTGGAATAATATATCCTATTGATGTGACATAGGACTTAGGTCGACTAGGTCTCTATCGAATATATTAGACTTAATTGTGAGTGCCAGCTAGCTCAGGGGTCACTAGAAACTTTCTCGAATAAACAAGAAAGGATTAGTTTCTGACAACCGCATAAACATGACAACTTTGTTTCCCCAAGATAAAAGGTATCTTCAGAGTCATGAAAACAATAGATATGCAATCGTGCATGCTTCGATTCATCAGAGGTGCAGAGAAATAGAGAGACGGGCGTTTTCAGTAAAAAGAATTTATTGAACAGTCTTCTTTCTCATGCAAAAGAAATGAACTGCTACAATCGTAATACTGGCTGTAAAATATAATGCGTACAGCAAGAAGAGTATTATAAAATAATACTGTAAAAGCATGATATGGTTTCTAAGCCATAAAATACATACATAAATAACAAAGACTAAAAGTACTCAACTGGTGCTTCTCAAATACGCCTACCCCAATGTACCTAACCGAAGTCTATTAAGAGGGAAGAAGTAAGTGAGGTGTAGTAAAGGTTTAGTTTCTTTGCCAAGAATCTATCCAAGATTTCTCTTAGGTTCTAATCTACTCCGTACCTTGGTTTTAGAATGAAGGAGGTCTGGTATCTCTGTCTCCGGACTCGATTTCGCAACAACCCGCAAGGGGAGCTTGGAAACATTGGAGCTTGATTCTCAGCGAGAGAAAAGCAGCCTCTCTGTCAGTGCGTCAGTTGGAGGGTCTGCTTCCTTCGGCACTTGCTGTAGCGAGCTGCGTCGGGCAGGTAGATAGTCGAACTGCTCCAAACCACTGTGTGTTTTGCTAGGGCAAGTGTGGGCTTATTTATACCTTGAAGGTGCCTGGTTTGACGTGAAGTCGGACATAATAACGTCACCAAAAAATGGCAGCTCTTTGAAAACGCCGTGATTTCTAGGACAAATCAATATTCAAGAAAGGGGATGTCCCTGACTGCTAAAGCTGATTTTTCCAAGAAATCGTTGTGGCTTTTTGGAACTAGTGGAAGTAGCCATGCCTGTATTAGGACTGCATGAGCAATGTCTAAATATGGGTACGATTTATATGCCTATATAAGGGCATTAATCGGGAAAATTGCACTAGGGTCCTAAAATGCTATACAACATGGAGGCACTCACCTCTCTACTGAGATCCTCTCTTGGATGATAGATGTGCATAGTACAATATGGGAAGAACTGGCCTCTTTGCTCAGGTTCCTCTCTCAGTTGACTGGTATAAATAGTAGGGTGTTGGGAGGGACTAGCCTATCAGCTAAGACCTCTCGCTTCAATTACAAATGTGCATAGTAGAGTGTGGGGAGAGACTGCTGTCTCCTCTAATGTGACCCCTCTCGCCTATGATGGATGTGCACAGAAGGGTGTGAGGAGACACTGACCTGTCCACTACCAGCTATGTATCAGATGACGGGTGTGCATAACAGGGCATGTGGAGGAATGGCTTCCAAATAAATACACCTCTCTTATATGCCAGATAAACATAGTAGGGTATGAAAAGGGACAGACCGATCCACTAAGATGTCTTTCTTGGATGATGGATGGATGTACTAGAATATGGAACAGACTACTCTCTTCGCTGGGATATCTCTCTTGGGTGACAGCTGTCTAAAGGAGGATGTATAGAGAGAATGGCCTCTAAAGTGAGACCTCTGTCTCAGACAACGGGTGTGCATTGTAGGGTGTGAGAATGGACTGGCATCTCCACTGAGACCTCTCTCAGATAATAGATGTGCATGGTAGGGTGTCTGGAGGGACTCATCTCTCCACTCAGATCTCTCTCTTGAATGATAAATGTGCATGCCCGTACAGGTAGGGGCTGTCCTCTCCGCTCAGACCCCTCTCTCAGAGGACAGGTGTGAATATTAGGGTTGGAGAGGGCTTGGCCTTTTTGAAGAGACCTCTATTCAGATGATGGGTGTGTGTAGTAGGGTGTGCGGGAGGAATGACCACTCAATTAACACCCCTCTACAGGGTGATGAGCATGTGTATTCGCATCTAGGCAGGGCCTAACCTCACCCCGGAAGTGTCTCTTCCAGGCAACGGGTGATCATAGTAGGTTGTGAAAAGGGACTGCTGAGACCTTTCTCTCAGATAATACATGTCCATAGCAGGGTGTGGAGAAAGACTGCCCTCTCCTCTGATGAGACCCCACTCTTGGATGACATATGTACAGAGTAGGGTGTGAGGAGACACTGGCCTTTCCACTTGGACCTCTCTCTCAGATGATGGGTGTGCAGAGTAGGGTGTAGGGAGGGACTGGCTTCTCCACTGAGATCAATCTCTTTGATGACGGATGTGCATAGAACAGTGTGGGGCCAGACTGGCCTGAGCACTGACATCTCCTTCTTGAATGACTACTGTGCGTTATATAGTATGAACAGAGACTAGCCTCTCCAATGACTCCTCTCTCTGGGATGATGGGTGTGTGTAGTATGGTATGGTGAAGGACTGCTCTCTACTCTAAGACCCTTCTCAGATGGCAGGTGTTTTCAGTAGGGTGTGGGAAGGGACTGACCTCTCCACTAAGGCCGATCTCTCAGATAACATGTGTGAATATTATTGCATAGTGAGAGACTGCCCTTTCCTCTAATGAGACCCTTCTCTTTAATTACATTTGTGATTAGTAGGGTGTGAGGAGACACTGGCCTCTCCATTGACACCTATGTATCAGATGACAGGTATGCATAGCAGGATATGGGGATGAGTGGCATCTATAATAACACCTCACCCTTGGATGATAGATGTACATAGTAGGGTACTGGGAGGAAATGGCATGTCTGCTGAGATATGTCTCCTAGATGATGGATGTGTGTACAAGATATGGGGGTCTCTACACTGACATCTCTCTCATGTATGAAAGCTGTGCATAGGAAGATGTAAAGAGGCTAGCCTCTCCAGTGAGACCTCTGTCTTAGATGATGGGTGTTTGTAGTAGGGTGTGGGAGGGAATGGCCTTTCTGCTAAGACCACTCTCTCAGATGGCAGATGTGTGTAATAGGGTGTCTGTAGGGACCCACCTCTCCACTGAGATCCCTCTCTTGGATGATCGATGTTCATTGTATGCTAGAAGTAGGGACTGGCCTCTCCGCTGAGACCTCTCTATTAGATGACAGGTGTGTATAGTAGGGTATGTGGATGAACTAACCTATCCACTAAGACCCCTCCACATGGTGACGAGCAAGAATTAAAAATGAAGGAGTTAAAATATCCACTTTTTCTCTTTCGCTGGTTCTTTTGGAAATATAAACTGTTACTTGTCCACACTTTTCATGAAAAAAGTTGTTAAGCTGGTCTAGCCCTCACAGCAGATCAATCCAGCAGTCCGGCTGTGCTGGACTTGCTTCCAGGTGTGCCATATTCGTATCATTCTGTCCATTTTAGACACCACCAAGGCCCACAT
Organism: Lissotriton helveticus; assembly: GCF_964261635.1. Classification (NCBI taxonomy): domain Eukaryota; kingdom Metazoa; phylum Chordata; class Amphibia; order Caudata; family Salamandridae; genus Lissotriton; species Lissotriton helveticus. Next base: position 1,706,525,827 of record NC_136065.1, on the reverse strand, counting down.
CGCCATCCTCTAACACTGATGATTATTTAGGGGCCCTATTTAAAGTGTGGCGGAGAGGGTACTGCATCACAACGGTGAGGGAGTACCCTTTCAGGCAAACTGATAGTCCTCCTACCTCATCTAGAGCCAGGCAGACAGTTAGTATGTCGAGGATTGAAACTACTCCATCTCTGGCACTGACATACACCTCTGACGGAATAAAAAAGTAATGGCCCTCCAAGGTTTTGCAATGTCCCCCCCCCCCTATTTAGTCTGGTTGGGCAAATAACAGGTTTCTGCAGTCCATACCTGGTGATAAGAGACAGTGAAAACTGTAAAATGACATCCCATACCATTGTAGAAAAATCCTATGGCAAGGGGGGGTCATTGGTTTTTTTGTTTTAAAAAACAAAATCCCAATTTGGGATTTCATGTTTGAAGATATATGGACATTAAAGGTTTGACATATGAGTTTGTTATGTTGAAAAAACTGATACCAATTGAAATGTTTTTGTCCTTTCTGAACGTGTGGGCTTTGTATGAATGTTTCATCTACTTTGTCATTACCTTCCATGTTTGTCTCATTAGGTGACTCAATGACCCAATCACATTTTACCACGGTAACAGGATTCATCCTCCATGGATTCTCCGATCTTCCTTCATTGTGGCAGCTTGTGCTCTTCATTCTATTCCTAGTCACCTACATATTAACTCTGCTAGGAAACAGTGTAATATTTGTTATAGTAACACACTTCATACGCCCATGTACTATTTCCTAAAGGTTCTGTCAGAGGTGGAGATTGCTTTTACAACCGTTACAGTCCCGAAGATGCTGACAGGTTTCCTCACAAAGGACAGGAGCATTTCCTTTGTGAGCTGTGCTTTGCAAGAGTGTTTTTTTCTTTCCTTTGGTGTCACAGAGTGCCTTTTACTTGCAGTCATGGCCCTTGACCGCTACGTAGCCATTTGCATTCCTCTCCAATACATGACAATTATGAGTCATTCCAAGTGCGTTCTGTTGGCTTTATCCACATGGATCGCAGCCTCTGTATTCTCGGTATGTCAGACATTGTTCATTTTTCATTTACCATTCTGCAAGTCTCGTTACATCTATCATTTCTTCTGTGAAGTTCCAGCGTTGCTGAGATTACCTTGTGTGGACACTTCTGCAAATGAAATTTTTAATGCTGCAGCATCGGTTGTGCTCCTAGTGTTACCTTGCCTGTTCATCCTTTTTTCATATATCTTTATTATCACAAAAATTTCCAAGATGAAATCTACACAGGGAAAGCGCAAAGCTGTGTCCACATGTGTGTCGCACATCACCTCCGTCTCATTGTTCTATGGGGCTTGCATGCTTTCTTACATGCAGCCAAGCTCAAATTATTCCCAGGGAAAGGAGAGGGTTTTTGCTGCATTTTATGCATTCATTACTCCAATGTTAAACCCTCTGATATATAGCCTAAGAAATGAAGAAGTAAAATCAGCTCTTAGAAAACGTTTATCTTCAAGTGTATTTCATAAAACCTAATAAAATACAAGGGATAATTGACTACACAAATGTGCCTTTTTTGGCCACCCCAATGTTTTGTTCACTTGCATTACTGCCTTTTGAGCTCTGTACAATGGGGTACTGCTCTCCATGCCTCAGTGTGTGTGCTGCCACCCATCAACCCAAAAACAATTGGCTAATTTCCAATTTACATATTTAACCTTACAGTAAGGCAGTTGTGTATGGCACAGAAAAACACACCAATGGCAGAGAAAGTTAAGTCTCAAATGTTGACTACAGTACGTATTGTGCTATCCACTATAATGACTAAGAAAAGATGGCTTCAGGCCTACCATTGGGGCCTAACTCCTGCAGCTTCCAAACCTGAAGGCAAACTGGGCAAAAAAGCTTTTTAAAAGAAAAGAACCCTATTTGTAAATACCACATGTCACACATCAGTAGGGCTTGTGGCCTCAAGTTAGGGTGCCCAATATTCAAACATGGCAAAAGCAAAAAAAATATATTGGCATGCAATAGGCCTCAGAGCTATTTTCACTGTCATGGGATGTAACTGGCCTTTGAAGAAAAACTAAATGTCAGAATAAAATCATAAGCCTGCTAACTCTGGGCAAGAATAAGCTACAGCGGTGAGGAAACCACTATTTTTTATAATTATTAATAATCAAATTAATTGGTAATGTTGGATTCTGAATAAATGTTTAGGAAAAGTGATTTTTATAAAGCTACACTGTACCAATACTGAGCCTCCAGTTGGCCAACTAGTATTAGCCTGCTGACAGATAGCCCTGCCAGTGCTTCCTCCTAATGAGCAGTGAACCTACTCCTGGAGCAGGAACAATGGCTTGGAGACTTTCACAAGAGAGCAGGGTGTGAGGTATGTGCCAAATATTAGCTCAGGATGGACAACTTTGGAGGGTACATTAACTTCATTTATTTGAAAGGGTCCAGGTTGAGGCCTGCCCATTCTTAGTTAAGTGTGGGAGAGACTAAGGGAAAAGAAGCATTCTGTTCCATCGGCTGTCCGTAACTGGTTTTGCTACAGCCCAGTGGGATGAGGATGGGAATGATCACTTCCCTAAACACCTCCCTGGCTGATCCACAAGCTTCCTTCCGGGTCAAGAAGATTATGCAATGTTGGATTTGCCTCAGAATAGTGCACGGTGGGACAGTTTGCAAACAGGGTGTGATGCAAAAGTAGGAAGGGTTACCCCTAGAAACTTGGTTGGTGCATTCAGATGTGCTGATACATGCTGCATTGTCTTTTTCCAGAACTGATTTTCCATACAAGTTGCAAGAAAGTATAGTGTGTTCCTTCATACCACCCAAGAACAAGCTGATAGATGGAATGCTTGAATGAATCTCAGAAACAGGCAATCACTTGGGCCCTATCCTAATCTTTGTTTTTCACCTAGCATGCCACCTCAGTTTGGACTCAGCCATTTGCAAATCAGTTGTTACCCTACTCCAAAAGGAGCAGCCTGGTCCGAGCTGCCAAACCAGGTGCTCCCTAGACTGAATACAAACAACCTATGACTGGTATTGCCCTTATAAGGGCTCATCAGCCAGCTTAAATTCAGTGGCATAGTGAGCACGGGAACCAGGTCTGGGCATACCTGTCACACCTAGGGTGTCAGCTTCAACACTAATAAGGTGATAGATAGAATCCTTTAATTAAATTAAGCCACTGGAATTCACTCAGAGTCGCACCCACCCAAAAAGGAATTTTTTGTGCAATCATAAAAATGAAAATCAAAGAGATTATTCCATGCAGGAGCCGCATAAGATAGGGATATTCAGTTAATGAAAATTGAGTACTTCTATCTGCTCTATTGAGAGAAGATTGCACTATTTCTCCTAGTGTAAGATCGTTATCTTGCTTGAAATAACTTTGTAAGGGAAAATGACAGGTTGATTTGTTCATCAACTTTACGCAAAGAGTTATTTTATTAATGCTCACATTTGCCTCTGCCCTTGTTGCAGGAGATGTAAAGCCTCTTTCAAAAGATTGAAGTCAGAAACAAAATAATGGTTGAGATTGTTTATTTATGTGGACAGTGTTTGAAAGTCCTTGTCAATACCTTCAAATGTGCTTTGCAATATTTCACTACTGTTTTTTCTATTCTTTCTGGAGCTCCTCTTTTGTAATATGCCTGTATCATATTATATAACAATGATTTGTATATTACTGTATGTGGTCCCAAAAGGAAATCACTCAAATCCATATCTTCACTGAACTTTGACAGATGCTCTTTCACTGTGCTCAAACTAGATTAGTGCAGCCTTTTTTTTACATCGTTTCCCCTCACTGTATGCAGTTGTGGTCATTGTAAAATATATACTCAACATAGGATCTGGTTTGCTTGCCAATGGGCGAGTAGTTTTAGACAGACAATAATTTATTGGGCATAAGCCACACCATCTGAATCAAACAATGTTAAATGTTAATTCCATTCTGCACCTTTTCATTGAAATCATTATCACGAATTTTTTCTTGCCATTTCCAAGCTGTAGAGTGATTAAACTTAAGATTTTTTATGTAATAGTTAATTTCATTCTCAAATATGCAAAGCTTGATCAAGTTGTCTTTTGTACTCTCTTATTTAAAGATACAGGGCTTGATTATGAATTTGGCAGTCTTGGGACAGCTGTCACGGCGGACCATTGTAGTCCGACCGCTGTTTTATGATGTTGGCAGTCCCATAGACAAAAGACCGCCGGCCAACCACTACCACTACCAGCTATTCACAGATCACCTCGGCAGCGGTCGGGGAATAGCAACTGCCATAGGGGCGTACAGAGAAGTTTCACCACTGTCCGAAATATGAGTTGGTTTTCCAACGAGCTGACCATGGCGGTGGGACTGCCAGCTTTGAGTCAGCAGAATCGAAGTATTTGCAGTCCATACGCAACCATTTCCTTTTCTTCCCTTCAGTATCTGATTTGGATTCCTTTCTTAAGGTCCCCCTTCACAGCAGCATCTTGAACCCTTTTTGCGCCGAAATCCAGATAAGTCAGTTTTGTACTATTTATCCATTAACTGGACTAGACACAGTGTGGCCCATACTTCAGTAATCCAAAAATACAAGGTATTTTTTCAGATGTGTTATGTATATGTGTACACTGCAATCTAAGAGCCTGATTAGGATGTCAATCGGAGTTGCCTCCGACCGACATCCATGCTGTTTCGGAACCCTCCGACCTCGGTTCGGCGGTCCGAAGCTGCAGCTATAATGTGACCACACATGGTGCGGTCGCCGTCTCCCATTTCCCTATGGGAGTTTGTGCAGCGGTCGGAACCGACCACAGCACAAGCTCCCCAAGATAAATGGGAGTCATTGTAAATCCCTGCACCGTGTAGCTGGCACTCACAGTGCCTGCTACATGGTGCAGGGATTTTAAGGGAGGACACCATAGGTGTCCCCTTCGCTCCCAATCGTAGGCCCCAGAAGAAGGGTGCCATGGTATGGGCCCCCAAAGTTGCTTTCCAACAAGTTTTCCATGTCAGAAAGCCTGACATGGAAAGCCTGTCTGAAACCGACATCATAATCTCGACGGCGGAAACACCTTACACACAGGATTATATGGCTGTTTCGACTGCCCGATGAGCTCTTTGAGCCTGTCGGAAGGTAGCCGGATTGACCGGCCGGTTTCAAATCTGACCCAGGTCTTTGTATTAGGGCAGTCGGATTTGAAACCTTAGATGTTGGTCGAAAAGCCTCCGACCTTTGGTCTGAGACTTTCCGACCGTCTTCCAAATTGTGATATCATTGTGAGGCCATCTCAGGTGATCCTCCTTCTCCACACGTCACTGCTTCTGAAGCACTGAGAGGGATAAGAGCACAGGGCGGTGGACTGCAGATCCTATGCTGGAACCTGGCAGGACTTAAAAATAAACTGCAATGCCCAGAATGGGGACAATATGGGGAAGTACAGGAGATTTGTATGTTCAAAGAGACCTGGGTGAGGGAAGCTTTTCAGCGGGTTGGCTGGGCGTCTTTTAACATCTTGGCAACTATGGGGGGGAGAGGGAGACCCTCTGGTGGCATAGCTATCTGGGTAGGCACACACCTTGGCTGTAGAGCCAAGCAGATGACACCCCTCTCAATTGAAATTCAATGTGTCCTGCTGGTAGCAATGCCAATGATATCCAAAATGTGGGGGTAGTACAGGAAACTGCATCACAGGAACAAGACATGGCAGGTAAAATCCACGAGGAACTAATTACAAAATTGACTGACGTATTCTATCCGGTGTCTTAGTTGAGAGAATACAAATGTCCCACATGCTCCTGGTTCAATCACAAGTGCCGTAAAGCCAAACGAGACCTGCTGGATGCGGTGAAGGCGAAGGACAGGCCACAAATCATCCTCGCCAGGGCCAGCTAAGAAGGGACCATCCAACAGGAAAGGAAAAAACTGGGAAGAAGATAGGTGGGATGCCCACAGGCTAGCCCTGAGTGATACAGATTTGAAAACTTTATGGGCCATAGTGAGCTCCGGCAATAGGGAAGGGAGTTCGGCCATAGAGCCCAATATAGCGCCCAAGGCTTGGAAGTCACATTACGGGTCCCTGTACGACACTAAGGAGGGCACCAGTGATAACCCTAGCTCACCCAGTTTATCCCTGGAGTTCCATCAGGAGGGGGGATAGGAGATGACTATAGCTGAAGTAGGAAATGCTATCAACAATCTGCATCGCAGTAAAGCGTCAGGTTTAGATAAACTTCCGGGGGACCTTTTCCGTGAGGTACCCATAATCTGGGCACCATATTTGTGCGCCCTTTATGATGCAGTTCTGAAGGGCATGGATACCTGGCGTGGGGCAGAGATGGTTCCCATATTTAAAAAAGGTTGTCCTCTTCTACCCTCAAACTATAGACCCATCAGTCTAATTGACATCACTCAAAAACTGATGGGTCGGGTCCTTTTGGACTGTTTACAGGGTTGGATGGAGGAGGAGGAGATACTAAACCCCTTTCAGGCCGGCTTCAGAACAAATATGTCAACCGTAGACCATATACTCAGATTACAGCTAATCTTCTGGAAAACGGTGACTATAGAGGATGGTAGCCTCTACTTAATATTTGTTGATCTGAAGTCGGCCTTCGACCTTCTACCTAGGGGAAAACTCTGGAAAGTCCTCAGTGATCTTGGGATTCCACCCTATCTCCTCAATGTGATAGTAAGGCTCCACACAGAAATGTATGCACAAGTTAGGTGTGGTAAACACGGGGAACTTTCCTCACTTTTCCCCGTCAAAAAGGGGGTATGTCAGGGATGCGTTCTCGCCCCACCCTATTCTGTCTTTTCATCAATGGGCTCATCGAGCACCTCAAAAACATCCAGGATAATGATGCCCCCAAGTTAGTCTCGGGGAAGGTACCACCATTGATGTTCGCGGACGATACCCTCTTATTGTCAAAATCACCCACGGGTATTCAGCATATCCTTGATGGTTTCGCAAATTTTTGTAACATGAGGGTTTTGGAGATCAACCTAACAAAGGCCACATATATGATATTCAACCCCCACCCGATGACCGGTTTAAATCCCTCCCTAAATGTACACTCCTGGAAAGGGTTAGGATTTTTTATTATTTGGGTGTTACACTATCAAAGCACTTCGAGTGGGGGCCTCAGATAGCTAAAGCAAGTCTCAAGTTAACCCAGACCGTGGGTGGGATTATGAAAATGCACAGAACTTCAGCATTCAAGCCAGCAGCCCAGATTGTGGACATTTTTAAAGCCCAAGCAAGGGGGGCCACATATACAGGACAGAATTGTGAGGGCATTGCTTCACCTACAAATCTGGTGAAGGATGTGAACAACTTTATGAGGCAGCTATTAGGCCTTCCTCGTAGCACCCCCCTAGTACCTCTTCGCATGGACCTGGGCATGAGGCCCATTGATGAAGAGATCGCCCTTAGACCTTTTACTTATTGGCGCTGGGTATAGGTGACCCCGGAGTTGTCCTTCTACAAAGCCGAGCTTAAGGATATCTTGTTAATTACTGTCTCCAAGAAAATACTGTGGCTGTGCCACATAAGGGATCTGGCCTCAAGGTTAGGCAGGTTGGATCTCTGGAGAACCCCTGAGTCTTCATGCCTAATGTTATCTAGGTTGGAACTAGTGCAACTCTCCAGGCATGTGAATATTCTGGCCATACAGGGAAGTCCCACTGCCGGTAATATGACAACAGAGCTAATACAAGTAAAAGATATAAATAGAAAAGAACCCTTCCTGGATGTGATCCATCCCCCATTGGCCAGGAAACTGTATGGGCAGTTTAGATTAGGGAATCTTCCACTATCTACACATACAAGCAAATGGGCCAAAGAGAATACGGCTGAGTGGCCTGCCTGTAATTATAAGCTTGAGTCCGAAGTACACGTACTGTTTTTCTGCCCTGCATACCAACTGCCCCGCAAATGCTGGTTGATCCAAATTTGCAGAAATGTAGGCTTTGTGCACCATTTAGAGGCGTACAGAGTTCTAAAATATGACACGCACCCCCCAATTGTGTTTGGCGTGTCACGCTTCTTAAACCATATGCGGCACATACGGCGGGGTTTGATTAAGAACCACACTGGGTAGACCCAAGTATAGGAAAAGCAAAGGTCCAGCTTAGTGCAAACATGGTTATGGTTCTCTGTCTTAGGTTATATTTGTTTGTATTCTCAAACGTCTGTAAATATTTTATCTCATGTTTTTATTAAATTAGTGCTATTATTCGATTTTAATAGTGTATGAGGACACTTGCGTTTTAACTGTCACATGTGTTTGGAAGCTGCAGAATCCTGTTCCATGAAGGTTACTTTGATACATAGAATATATAATTGCAAGTGCTTACCCTTTTTATGTATTCGATTGTTGTTGTGATTTTCAATTATGCACTTTTATGACCCTAGTGGCCAAAATAAAGTTATTATTAAATTTATTAGGTAAGCCCATGAATAGTAATTCCTTTTGGGAATAATAAAAAAACACTTATGGGAAAAATAAAATACCAATGTATCGGATCTGTTTTGTAGTGCTCATGCTGCATAATTAGAGCTTTGAGCATGGAATCTAGGTTCCCTAGATTCCATGCTCAAGCGAGAATCGTGAGAACAGCGGTTGCTGCGCATTACCCTGGCTGAGACACTTCGTCTGGTGGCTTATCATATTAAGAATAAAGCTGTTTTACTTTCACGCTCACCTGTCTCCACGTGGCTTGATTATGACATGCTTTTATCCCTAGGTTTAGACGTTGCAGAAAAGGAGGATGTTCCTCATCCATTCTGGCAACCAAACCATGGTATCATCTCCTATTTAGGTTACTTGGCATGCGCAATGAGGTGCATTTATGAAAACTCCTAAAACATGGTTATTTTTCTATCTGTTAATTTCTGGTTTAGTGTTTGTTCCTAGGGACTTTTAGCACTGGGATGCTCCTTCAGAGCAGCTGCCATGCTTACAAGCCCTGCAATGCATTCATTGATTCCTTACACTAACTGCAACCTCACACAGTGGCTTACTTTTCAGTCTGACATATTTGTCCTTTGTGTGATACCCAGTCCATCTACTCCTTTGTCTTTTTTATGTTCCCAGAATCCTACAAAGAACAGGAAAAATAGCTGTCAGAATACCATTCTAGCTTTCTGATATTATCATGGCCACTCCAAATTATATCCACCCTAATTGGAGTCCTGCAGTGGTGGCAATGCAATCCTCATTTTCTGTTTGGACTCTTATTTTTTCTTAAACCCAGGTGCTTCTTTTATTTAATGGAGTCGTCAATCTCATTTTTTTGGTTTGAGTTGAAGTTGTGCAGCTCAATAACGTAAAGTAAGACGGCCCACAGAAGTATAAATAGCTGAAATAATTTTATGAAGCTCTCATTCATGATCTTGAACAGGAACACAAGCTAGACACTCCCTGAAATGTATCTCCCTCTCATATGTTAATCAGAACTATTGAGGAACCTGTTTCAAAATTCCCTATAAATTCATTACTACATAAAGAGGTGGTGCAGCTCTGTGCACATGTTGTGTTTGTTTTAACATCTCAAGCAAAACTGTTAATGTGGGTGTGCCATGCATCGTAGTGTAAATGCTGGCAAATATAGTTTCCTATGTAGTACACTCTTCTACAAGTGGTACCATACCAAGCGTAAGACAGACATAGTTAGCATTTTATGCTCATCCTGGGGTGTTGTGTAATGATAGACAGCTTCCAAATGATATGTTTAATCGGAAATTCAAAATGGAATCTTGTCACACTTTGTGTGCACTTTGCCTATCATAGTAGTTTGTGGACTAATTGCATGAATTGCAGGTTGCACTCGTTTTGGCAAGACCGAAAACTAATACCCAAGTCACCATTTATAGTAAAACAAACTGTCTGTTACCTATAGATAGCCACAAACTGATTTAACATGTGTCTTAAGTCTGGCATTTGCAGATTTACAATCTCTGGATATGGTGTATACCCTGCTAATATGTGCTAAGTAGCCCCTTCATAGTTTAAGGAGCCACTTATAATATTCTGAACTACATGAGGTATTTGTCCATGAAAACATGCTTGGTTTTCTTGATATCCTACAATGGGGTGTTTGATCTTTATGTGGTTTCCATTTAGGAAATTGCTAAAAAATTACAGGAAGTTATGTGTGATGCATCTCTGGCGCCTCATATTAAAAATGGCATTTGGACCAAATATAGAAAAAAATATATAACGAGGCAGAAATATGGAGTTGGAAATAAAGTGATGCCAAATATTGTGTGCAAAAATATCGTTGACAATATGAATTGTAAGGTAAGTAATATTGAGGTAGAACATATTTATGTTGATAATATGGTTTAAAATAATATTGTTGTTAATAATATCATTATTTAAATGTTTCTATTTATTTTAGTATATTTAATTGTTTATGTTATCAATAGCTTGTATAATTATTTTTAATGGGTTAGCGGATTGTGGGATTTATAGAGATACAGGGTGGGAAGTAAATTAATTATAAATAATTGTTAATTCATTTTTAATTATTATTTATTATTTAATTGATCATTATTAATGTAAACTGTGTAATTAATTAAGCTTTTTATGTTATCTATCAGGTGCAGATTGTTGGGTTTGCAGGGCTAGAGCATGGCAAGTTAATTAAATATAAATAATTTATTATTAGTTAATTATTTGTAATAGTTTAATTGACAGTTGATTATGTAACATGTGTAATTAATATAATTTCTAAGATATATTTTAGGTATGTGCTGTTTAGCTTATAGAGGGAAATGATTTTAGTAATAATAAATGTAAAAATAGTTATTCATTCATTAAAAATTGTGCTATTAATTATGTCATTTGTTAACTGTGTTATGCTTTTTAATTGTAAATAACATTGTATTTGTTGGTTGTTATCATTGCAAGAATATAGGTCTTGATTTCGATGGCGGTGAGACCGCCACCATCAGGCCATCGGTGGCGGTCCCACCGCCATCTGCCCCTGCAGGTCCGCCCACTGCATTATGATGGCCCTAAACATCCCTGCACTATGTGGCATGAACTGCATGGTGCCTGCCACATAGTGCAGGGATGTTCACAAACATGCCTCTAAGCAGTAAGGCTTGTGCTGCAGCCCAAGCTTCAATGCTAAGAGGCATGTTTCCCACGGCCTCCATTTATCCCACGGCAGAAGAACAGCACTGAACCACCGGGCAGGCCCATTTTGTCCTCTGTTAATGGCCTCACAGAGCATATGTCTATGTTTGTTGACAGAACACAACACATTAAGGAGGGTCTCAGGGACAGTTTAAAGACCTGCAAGGTGTGTTTCCCCTAATTTACAATCATATACCAAGTTCTCTCCTCTCCCGATGAGGTGGTTGTCATCCTAACCTGTTGACATATTTTCTTCTTAGCTGGTCTCTTATCTGGTCATTTTCCACTTTTGTTCCTAGACCCAAGGTGTTGTGTGGTATATGTTTGTTGACAGTTATCTCGTTCCGTTTGTAGTCCAACTAGACTCATACATCAAAGACACGAAGGACTTCTTCAATAAAGTCACTGATGTTTTGTGGGATAGCAGCTATCTGTTCATGGTTTTAGACGTTACCAGTCTATATACTAATATCAAGCACGAGCATGGGTTGTTGCCCGTTAGGCATTATTTGGAAAAGCGTCAGCTACGATATGCGCAGCATAATGACATGGTACTTGAGTGTGTAGAGTTCTGCTTAACCAATAACATCTTCCTATTTGAGGAGCAACTTTTTAGGCAGACCTCTGGCATTGCGATGGTCACATGCTTTGCCCCCAGCTACGCGAACCTGTTCGTTGGCTGGTGGGAGGAGTGGGTGCCCAGGGCGTGCCAGGGACAAGAAACTGGGAGAGTGGTTTATTCGCATCGATATGTTGATGACCTTTTCATCGTGTGGCAGGGGACGGTGAATACGGCACATCGGTATATCGATGTCCTTAATGATGAGTATGGCCTACACTTCTCAGGTGCAATGGTGGCATTCAGACTGCCCTTTTCCGTAAACCCACAGCTGGGAACTCGACCCTTAGTGCTAACAGTAATCATTCTCCCAAACTGGTTCAGAGCATTCCCTATGGAGAGCTCTTGAGACTCCGTAGGAATAGCTGCAGGGATCAGGATTTAGAGGCGGCTGCCTCGGAATGCATCAGCAGATTTAAGATGAGGGGTTATAACCCTGGTTCCCTGGAAAAAACCCTTAGTAGGTTAAGACTGATATCAAGATCTGAACTTCTGTTAGATAAACCTAAAGATAAGTCTAAGGTGAAAGGTGGGACATTTCTGATGATTACCCCCTACTCTACAGAAGCTAATCATCTAAGGAAAATGCTTCGTAAAAATTGGCATATCCTACAGACAGACCCGATCATAAAGGATGATATACCGGCACACCCCCTGGTTACATTTAGAAAGGCTAGGTCTCTAAGAGATATGTTGGTTAGGAGTCACCTTGAAAAAGTTAAACCACGAATAGGTACTCTTAGAGAAATGAAGGGCTTTTCCCCTTGCAGCAAATGCAAGGCTTGTACAGGGAGTAAAAGGGTTTTGTCCTATAACTTGCTGGACACAGGGAGAGTTAAAACTATTGAAAAATTCCTGACGTGAAGTACCCCTTATGCCGTCTACTGCTTAGTTTCTCCGATATATAGGCAGCACTATACATCAGCTTAAAATTAGGATCCTGGAACATCTGAGGGCCATGGACAAGGCAGATCCAGCCTATCCAGTCGCTAGACACTTCGCAGAATTCCATCAGTGCAACAGGAGCAAACTACAATATTTTGGCGTAGACTCCGTCCCCAATAACATCAGAGGGGGTGATAGACTGAGACGATTACGTCGCTTAGAGTCTAGGTACATTTTAGACCTTATGTCCAAGTCCCCGTAGTGCGGAGTTGCGCAAACTTCGCAAACTACGCGAGCGTAGCGTAGTGCTTCGCCCAGGGTTAATTTATATGCCACAAACCTTGCTTTCAGCTTTCTTTCGAGAAACAAACGAGCGAAGACCCAGGTTTGGTGCTAGTTGTTTATTTGTTCAGCACACCATCAAGTCGCCATGGCGCATTTCGGCAGATCCCTGCCTTGATCACATGACAGCATTACATTATGTGAAACCTCATTTTAAAGTGCCAGTGCAGTTAATTAATACTAAACATAGAAAAAATACTATGCAATTTGTGCATAAATGCATACAGTTTAACATTGTTTCAATACAATAATATATTGGAGTGGAAAGGGTTTCCAACTAAAATATTAAAATACATAATGTTCAATAAAATGTTATCTTAAATTTCTTCCTAGAAGATAAAAACTGTATTATTTTCCAGTTCTATTTCCATTTTCATATGTATATATATATATTACCTACTGGCGGTCGCCAGTAGGTAGTTATAGTTAGGACTTAGTTTGCATAGGAAAAGCGTTTTTTGTTTTCCCAATAACTCTAGCGCTGGTTGACAAATCTTCACGAAATTTTCAAAACTAGTGGCCCGCTCCGGTCAGCTCTTGTCTTGAAAGTTTCGGGGTGATTAAATAAGCAGAGAAAAAAGGGGGTCCCAAAACGCGTTTTCCCCATGTTATTTTCCATAGGAAATTTTAGACAAAGCTACAGCCCGAACTGCTGAACGGAATTACACCAAGTTCACAAACAGGTAGCCCTTGGTTCAGAAAGAGTCCTTTTTGTGAAATGGTGTAAATGCGTTCAGTAGTTCCTGAGGAATTAGAAAAAGAAAATGTTTTGGCATCTATGGCCGCAGTGGGTTCGCGAACCCTCCCAACCACGAGCTTCATTCTAATTGGCTGCCAACACTCCAAACCAGGAAGTGTTGGCAGCCATCTTGTGACTCAGTAAAACCGAGTCACAAGAAAAGAGTTGAAAAAAGAAATTAAAAAACTAGAAAATGGGGTAGGGTAGAAACCCCCTGACTTCCTATGCCGGCTCAGGGAGTCCCAAAAGGACCGAAAGGGCCCAAAAAAACATTTTCTTCAAAACATGTTGGTGGTAAGCGCAACGGGGTCGCGAATCCAGCCAAAATGATGAAAAAAACAAAGCGTGGGCTCCCGCGCTTCGTTTAAAAATAGCCTCCGGGTGGACCACGTTCCGTGGCATTATAAATTCATTAGTGAGGGCCCATAGGGGCCCCGGTGGCCCCAGAGACCACTACCTCCCCAGGGCTTTAACAATTAATAATAGTTGCCCGCGCCCCCGCAGCCTTGGAGACTGCTATCTCCCCGGGGCTGTTAAAAAAAGCATGGGGGTCCCAATCATCCCATGCTGGCCTGGGTTCCCCCCTACCTGTGTGGGGGGCTCGAGACCCCCAACTTGCCCTGGGGACCACCAACTCCCTGGGGCACTAAAAATGTAAATGTAGGGGTCTGTTACGGACCGCCGAGCCCCAGGGACCACCCCCTCCCCGGGGCTTTGCAATGGTTGGAGGGGGGCTGCGCAGCCCCCCTCCTGGAGCCCTCCATAGCCCTGGGGACCGCCACCCCCCAGAGCCGGCTCCTGCAGTGTCCCAGGGTGCCCATCCCGGTTTTCTGCTCTCGCTTCCAAAATCGAAAGCAGATTGCTTTTCCACAAAGGGAGGTGAATGTTAGCAATGCCGGCTCCCACAGGAGACGGGGAGTTGCCGGGACCGTGATGGCATTAAGGCCAGGTCCCGGGGGATGGGGTCCCGGGGCCCAAAATGGTTTAGGAGGGGGGTCGCTGTCGCTCCTACTCCATTTTTTTCAAAGTAGATTTGGGCATGCTCCGGGGAATGGGGTCCCTGGGGTGACTGTAAATTAATGGAAGTGGACAATATTTTATTTCTTGAAAATTTGGAGGCAAGGCGCTCAGCGCGGACCCCTGGTGTGAACGCAAGGGATGCGTGGCTCCCAGCGTGGCCCCCTGGTGTGAACCCAAGGGGTGCGCAGCTCCCAGTGCGGTCCCATGGTGTGAACATGAGGGGTGCACAGTGCTCAGCGCGGCCCCCTAGTGTAAACACGATGGTTGTGCAGCTCCAAAATTCTTGATCGGTGCATGACTCTAAGCAAAAATAATTAAGCTTTTTTATATATATAAACCTAGGTTATATGTTGTGTTATTGAGTGGCTCTAAAATGAACCCTTGCTTTCATTGGGAGATTGTTGCAGCTACATGTAAGTGAGGATGCAGAGCTTCAGGTTGTTGAGAAACACTCTGTTGCCTTGATCAGTGAAGTGTACTCCGTCACATCTTCAGATGCCGTCCATATTGAAACGAAGATTGTTGTTATAGATGGAGCCCATACATTGGTCTCTGAGGTAAGCAGAAACAGCTTTATTGACATATTTTCTAGCTTTTTCAATCTGAGGACAAAATTGATTGGACCAGTTCCATTTCTGTCTTTGGTATATGTTAGAGTATACAGAGACAGTTTGGGGGAAAAGCAACATCAAGTCTGCAAAGGTGTCCTTCATTAGCAATTCCAGACCTACCCCAGTCAATATGCCTAGGTCATTGCCACCACGTTGCACAATCATGAGGTCAGGGGCTTGGAGATGCAAACAGGTTTTAACCAAAGGCATCAAACAGTGCCACTTTAATCCTCTCTGTCCAATCCACTTAATGTCTACATTTTGCAAAGCTAGGTTTTTGTTAATACCTCTGTGTTAAATTCCTTTAACCCAACAATCCACACAGAAAGCCTCTTGAAGGGATGTCCGTAGGTAACTAAAAGATGTCTGTAGCTGAGGTAGTCAGTTGGTAGAATGATAGGTATCTAAAATGGTGGACAAGATGCTGTTTTAAAAAAATCTGAGAAATGATTGGTTGTTTATGAACATTTTACACTGAAAAATGGGGTGCATGGGACTTTGTTTAAAAAGCATGTTTGTTATTGGTCAGTAAAAAATGTTTGAAAGGTACAGTAGAAAGGATAAGGTCATGTTTCGCAAAGCCAACCACACCTGCTGTTTGCATGTGCAACATTGTGTGGTGAACTTGAAAATATGATGAGCTTGTGAACATTCAGTTAAGTTAAATGTTGCATGAGCTGTTGCTGTGGAAACTTGCATTAAGCAGAAGGGGTGAAGAGGTCAGTTCATAAGAGTTATTACCCGTGACCAGTGGAAATGTGTTTTACAATTTGAAAAACTCTGGTAAGCAATGCCATTTGTTGCTTAGGTGTATTTGTATGGAAGAAGAGAGGGAAACCTTGCCATTACTGGTTTTACCTTGCTGAGGTTGGTACATTATATTGACTTTGTGTAAAAAAAAATCCTGTCTGAGTGTGTGAGATTTTTCATTCAACAGATTTATTTGCAAAGTGGGTAAAAACTTTATTGTATAGTTAATAACAACCATTACAAATTTTAAAAGAAATGAAAATAAATTAATAGCATCGGTTTAGAACTGGTCAATATGCAATCATAGCAGTCTAAAAAAACAACATTTTATCAAAGAATTTTCAGTGCCTAATCAATTTGATTCTATAATGTCCATTAACTGGTAGTCGAACTGCGAATTTGACTCATCTTCCTTCACTGTATTCACTGACTGGCAAGGAAAAATGGCGGGTGCAATTTCTAGCATGTCAGTGAAAGGTAGGGGTTATTTACTCTGAGATTAACCGCATAATCTCAATTTTCAGCTTTGTGCAGTGACACCCCTTTTGCTCTCAAACTTCATGACAAAATTAACTGATTTGCAAATAAATTGTGGATCTGCTGCTATTTGCAAGGTGAGTTATACATTTTTGAGGATTATTTAAAAAATATTTGACATTATTTTAACACTGCGCAGTTTGAGATGTACTATTAAATGTAGAGATGTATATTGGAATTCGTTTCATTGTGCTTGAATATTGTTTAAAAGAGTCTGTACAGTAACATGTGCATTTTTTAAGATAATTACTGATGTTATTATTTAAGCTTGTTTTTTAAGTCTGTTCAAAGGTATAGTTGAATGATGCCACATATTTGTTTACATAGTTGAATGAAGGTGCAGTACAAATGTGTAATTTGAAAGATGTTCATATAAGGTGTAGTTTATTAGCCTTAATTATTTCTTCTCTCTACAAAAGGAATAGATGAATGATACTGCATAGTTATAGATGCTTTGGTAAAGATGCATCACAACTGTGCTGTTTGAAAGATGATCATTTAAGGTGTTAATAATTAGGTTTCTGTTATTAGTTTGTACAGAAGGTAAAGGTAAATGATGCCATGTGTTTTAAGATAGAATGGTGAAATAAGGTGTTGTTCATTATACTTCTTTTTGTAGTCTGAGCAAAGGTATAGTTGAATGATGCCACCAAATTTTAGATACAAAATGCTGATAAAAGGTGCTGTTAATTACCCTTCTTTCTTAGGACTGTTGAGAGATATAGTTTGATGATGTTGCATATTTGTAGATTGAATGATCAAGATGTAGCTCAAAAGTAAACCACCACATATTACCCTTTCTTGTATGTTGTACTTATCTACTTAACTAGATAGTATGTAATGACTCATATATGTGTTCAGACTGTATTTATATAGTTGTATTTATGCTTACTGAACTATTGAGTGGTGCCTGACAAATTACAGGAGTGCAAAGATAGTGAATATGTGATTTTAAAAGTACAAGAGTAAGGATTTGCTGATTCCATATTGTGCAATCACCCAGTTAGTATCCAATTACTTCCCATGCACTTATGCAATGACACATGCACTAACTCATGCACTAGTACAATCCTCAGAGCACTACCTATGCACTCCAGCAGTCCCCTTGTCACTCCCTGTGCACTTTTCCAATCACCCTGCCAGCAGTATTTACTTATCCAATCACTCTGCCAAAACCCAAGCACTTGTAAATTCACCATGCACTCTCCTTGCAGTACTATAATCATCCAGTTACTACCCATGTAATCCTGAAATGGCCAAGGCACTAACTCATGCAGTGGTAAAATCTCCAGAGCACTACCGATGCAGTCCAGCAATCCCCCTGTCACTCCCTGTGCACTCTTCCAATCACTCCGCCAGTACCATATACTTATCTAATCACTTTGCCAAAACAAAAGCACTTATAAACTCACCATGCACTCTCCTTGCAGTACTGTAATCATGCTGTCACTACCTATGTACTCATGCAGTGGCCCAGGCACTCATACATTCACTGCTACAATCCCCAGAGCACGACCTATGCACTCCAGCAATTGCCCATCACTCTTTGAGCACTCTTCCAATCATCCTGCCAGCACCATGTACTTATCCAATAACTGTGAAAATACTCAAGCACTTATAAATTCACTATGTACTCTCCTTGCAGCACTCTAATCATCCAGTCACTACCTATGTACTTATGCAATGACCCAGGCACAAACAGATGTAGTGCTACAATCCACTGAGGACTACCTATGCACCCCAGTAATCCCCTGTCACTGCCTATGCACTCCTCCAATCACCCAGCCAGCAGTATATACTTATCGTTTCACTCCACCAAAACCCAAGCACTTATAAATTCACCATGCACTCTCCTTGCAGCACTCTAATCATCCAGTCACTACCCATGTAATCATGCAATGGCCAAGGCACTAACAGATGTAGTGCTAGAATCTCCTGAGACTACCTATGTACCCCAGTAATAACCCTGTCACTACCTATGCACTCCTCCAATCACCCAGCCAGCAGTATGTACTTATCCAATCACTCTACCAAAACCCAATCACTCATAAATTCACCATACACTCTCCTTTCAGCACTCTAATCATCCAGTCACTATGCATGTACTCATGCAATGCTAAAATCTCCAGAGCACTATCCATGCAGTCCAGCAATTCCCTTGTCACTCCCTGTGCACTCTTCCAGTCACTTTGCCAGCACCATATACTTATCTAATAACTTCGCAAAAACCAAAGCAGTTATACATTTGCAGTACTCTAATCATGCAGTCACTGCCCATGTACACATGCAATGGCCCAGGCACTAACATGTGCACTGCTACAATCCCCAGAGCACTACCTATGCACTCCAGCAATCCCCTAGTCACTCTTTGAGCACTCTTACAATCACCCTGCCAGCACCATGTACGTATCCAACCACTGCAACAATACTCAAGCACTTATAAATTCACTATGTACTCTCCTTGCAGCACTCTAATCATCCAGTCACTATCTATGTACATATGCAATGACCCAGGCACTAACAGATGTAGTGGTACAATCACCTGACGACAACCTATGCACCCCAGTAATCCCCTTGTCACTACATATGCACTCCTCCAATCACCCAGCCAGCAGCATGTACTTATCCAATCACTACGCCAAAACCCAATAGTGTATAAATTCAGTATGTACTCTCCTTACAGTACTCTAATCATGCAGTCACTACCAATGTGCTCATGCAATGGCCCAGGCACTAACACATGCACTGCAACAATCTGCAGAGCACTACCTACGCACTCCAGCAATCCCCCTGTCACTCCCTGAGCACTCTTCTAAGCACCCTGCCAGCACCATGTACTGTCCAATCACTGTGCCAAAACCCAAGTACTTATAAATTCATTATGCACTCTCCTTGCACCACTGTAAACATCCAGTCACTACCCATGTACAATGGCCCAGGCACTATTTGATGCAGTGATACAATCCCCAGAGCACTACCCATGCAGTCCAGCAATCCCCCTGTCACTCCCTGTGCACTCTTCGAATCACTCCACCAATACATATACTTATCTAATCAGTTCACCAATACCATATCACTTATAAATTCGCCATGCACTCTCTTTGCAGTACTGTAATCATGCAGTCACTACCTATGTACTCATGCAATGGCCAGGCACTAATTACATTCACTGTTACAATCCCCAGAGCACTACCTATGCACTCCAGCAACCCCCCTGTCACTCTTTGAGCACTCTACCAATCACCCAGCCAGCACCATCTACTTATCCAATCACTGCAACAATTCTCAAACCCTTATAAATTCACTATGTACTCCCCTTTCAGCGCTCTAAACATCAAGTCACTAACTATGTACTTATGCAATGACCCAGGCACTAACAGATGTAGAGCTACAATCCACTGAGTAACTACCTATGCACCCCAGTAATCACCTGTCACTACCTATGCACTCCTCCAATCACCCAGCCAGCAGTATGTACTCATCTAATCACTCGCCAAAACCCAAGCACTTATAAATGCACCATGCACTCTCCTTGCAGCACTCTAATAATCCAGTCACTATACATGTACTCATGCAATGGCTCAGGCACTAACACATGCAGTGCTTAAATCTCCAGAGCACTATCCATGCAGTCCAGCACTCATCCTGTCACTCCCTGTGCACTCTTCCAATCACTCCGCCAGCACCATATACTTATCTAATCAGTTTGCCAAAACCAAAGCACCTTTATATTCACCATGCACTCTCTTTGCAGTAGTCTGATCATGCAGTCACTACCCATGTACTCATGCAATGGCCCAGGCCCAGGCATTAATACTTTCACTGCTACAATCCCCAGAGCACTACCTATGAATTCCACCATTTCTCCTGTTACTCTGTAAGCACTCGTCCAATCACCCTGTCAGCACCATGTACTTATCCAATCACTGCGCATATATCCAAGTACTTAAAAATTCACCTTGTACTCTCTTTGCAGTAATCATCCAGTCACTAACCATGTACTTATGCAATAACCCAGACACAAACAGATGTAGCGCTACAATCCCCTGAGGACTACCAATGCACCCCAGTAATCCCCTGTCACTACCCATGCACTCCTTCAATCAATTCAAGACACCTGGAGAACTGTGTTCCTTCGATCCTTTAGATGTGTGCAGCTATTTTAATCATAGGTTTCAACCTATGATGTCTTTTATCTGCAACAAAAACA
This sequence comes from Lissotriton helveticus, assembly GCF_964261635.1. NCBI lineage: Eukaryota > Metazoa > Chordata > Amphibia > Caudata > Salamandridae > Lissotriton > Lissotriton helveticus. The sequence goes on along the minus strand of NC_136065.1, from coordinate 1,706,504,985 downwards.
ATCCTCCTTTTGGAGAAGTTATTGATTTATTTTGGAGAAAGGAGTATCAAGCTAGAGGTGTTCCTCATATACATATGCTTTTATAGATCAAATATGCACCCAAATTTGGCACTGATTCGGATGAGACTGTTTTATCTTTTTTTGAAGACTATGTTATATGGGCTATACCAAAAATAGGAGAGGAAAACAGCTTAAGACAACAAGTTTTTGGGTTTCAAACTCATCAATGTAGCAAATACTGTCAACAGAAATACAAGTCAAAGGAAAACTTTTTTTACTAAATGTCGTTTTGGATTTCCACTTCCAGTAATATCCAAAGGAAGCATCAATAGTTCCATGTCTACAGTGAGGCATACATTCACTAGAAAATCTCCCAAAAACACTTACAGTTTAAAAAGAAGTGAACAAAGTATATTATTGATTATAATCCCGTTATTTTGTCGATGTGGAATGCTAATATGGATATCCAGTATGTTGCAGATAATTCCATTGCTGTTGCTCGGAATGTAACACCATACATAACAAAACCTGAAAAAACTTAGTTGAAAGAAATGTGGGAATAAATTTCCCAAGAGAAGACTCTTAGTAACAGCTTTAGTTTGAAGAGGCTGTCCCATTGAGAGATTGGATCCTACGAATGTTCAGATCGGTTGTCCTCTGAAGTTTATATTCAAGGTCAAGTGGAATTGATTGGGTTAGTCTAGGTCTTGCTGCAACCCGAAATAAAGTACTTAATTCTGTACAAGAAATTGAATGTTTAGCACTAAATGAACTGGAAACACAGATATTGTTAAAACAAACATGTTGAATGCTCACTGTCCAAAAAGAAGTCTCTATCTTGAAAATAAAAGTCTCTATGAAGTATTGCAATATCACAGCTGTAGGAGAAACATTACAGAGAACATAAATGAAGAAAAATATGCAGTGATTGGTTCAGATGATGTTTGGTGAAACATAGTAAAGGAAATCTGATTAATCACAGGAAACTGAGGTGCGATACACCTGATAAAAGGGAATTTTACTATTTAGCACTTTTGCAACTCTTCAAGCCTTGGCGTACTGAAATGGAATTACTTGGAGATTATCAGTGCTATGAAGATTCTTTTAATGCATGCAAAGATTGCATTGAGTGCATAATTTTTCCAAATTATCTCCAAATGTTGAATGAAGAAATTGAACAGGAAGCTAGTATTGCAGTTGAGTTTGCTAGAGACAGTTCTCAAGATAATCAAAGTTCTGTTCCACTTAGTCAAGATCTACTAGGACAACCAATTCTTGAAAATGAATCAGCAATCGCCATGAGTGAAGTGGAAACAGCAATGCATCAAGCTCAACATGATAATATGGAAAAACAAACTGGTATATCCTGAGTTAAATTCCAACAGCAATCAATGTTCATAATAAATCAAAGTTGATGCAGTCTTCTTATATTCTTCATTTATTTTTCTTAAGGAACATTCCAGTAGTCGCGATTTTGCACTGTGTCGGAGTCACCGTAAAGGCGTGTGGCCTTTCCTAATCTTGTTTTATCAATAATCGATCAACATCGAACCGGTCAGTAGAGTGTGTTCAGCGGGCACAATGTTCCTTATTTAATTAACTTGAAATCTACTTATTGGTTTAACTCTACTCCCTAAAAGAATTAGCCCTGATGAAGTTTGTAGTTGTTACTATGAAAGACGAAACACGTGTTGACTAGGCTCGAAGTTGAAGATCATCATTGAATAAGAAAAAAAAATTAAGAATATAAGAAGTCTATGTCGACTTTGATTTATTATGAACATGCTGTTGCAATTTAGCTCAGGATATACCAGTTTATTTTTGCTTATAGTGGTGAATTTTTTATTCACGCTATTTGTTTGACGGTAGATGGCCATCACCTTATTCTTTGAGTTTGGAGACTGTAAATTATCCGACTAACTACTACCCTGCGCAATTTTCACCCAGCCATCTGTTCATATATGCTCCATGATATTATGGACTTAGGAAACTTGGAAGAACAACTATATATTGAACAGAACCAAATATATCAGCAAGTGACACAACACCATGGTTTTCTTCATGAAAAAAAGAATGCACATGCACATCTTTAAAACCTATTCAAATGTATATCAGTGGTCAAGCTGGTACAGGAAAAAGTTTCTTAATTGATGTTTGACAAGTTATTTGCAGAAAACGACTGAATCACATTTATCTTGTATTGTAACCGCTCCAACAGGGTTAGCAGTGCACAACATTAAAGGAATTACATTACATCGCTTACTAATTCTACCTGTTGAGCATGAAAATAAGTTGGAATATCACAAACTTTCTGGAGAAGCTTGTGTCAAAGTTTCAAGAGTACTAAAGAAAATGAAACTTCTGATTATTGATGAGGTGAGTATGGTCTCAAACTAAATGCTTGCCTTTTTGCATTTAAGAATGTAGCAAATTTGAAAAATGGAATATGATGGAAGCGTGGGCGTAATATCTGTTTCGTTCGCAAAATTTGCGGATTTTTTGGAAATTCGCAGTCCGCGAATCGCGCAAATTTGCCCAAAAATCCGTAAATTCACAAGCTTCGGATTTTTTTGCTTGGTCGCGCTTGAAAAATACAATATCGTGCTCGCGGCGTTGACTTACCGTTATTCTGAGTCCACCGAGTTGTTTTTCTCCTGGTTTGCGTGTGCTGCGTCATTTAGGATCTTGCTGCGTGAGCGCGCAAGAGTTTTTCGAATGCAATTACGTCATCGTGGCTCGCCATCTTGCACAGCGAGAGTTTGACAACGCGAGTACGTCATAAGGGCCCGCGATTACGCATTGCGGGAGCAAATAATGCCGAACAGGTAGATGCGGCGCGCAGCTGACTTCCGGCAGGAGATTTGAACAGCTCGCTTTCCCGAAATTGGAAAAATTGCAATTGTGCACAACAAATCCACCGCAGGAAGCATAAACCTTCTGAAAATGATGATTTTGATCAGAATAACTCCTCAGATTGACATTTGGCTGCACTTTTTGGTGCAAAGAGTCCATTTTTGGGGGGGGGTGGGAGGAAGGAAGTGCCCCAGAGTCTCCAACTTCATGTTCCTGTCCAGCAGGCTCCTCCCAGTGCTTTGTCTATGTCCTGGTCACTTTTGATTTGGATCTGGAGCTGGAAGGATTACTTTTTGTGGCTGCTGCTGGATATTTGTATTTGAGGACTTTTTGGACTTTGGAGTTTGGATCACTTTTGGACTTGGTATTGTTTGTTGGGGGAAATTTACAGTTGCTGCAACTACAGTTTTAAAACTTTTTTCACAAGTTTAAAACAATATATATTGTGGGTATTCACAGTATCCAGTAGGCCCAGGGTTAGTCATGGGTGCATGATACAACTGTTTCTGTGATTTGTTTTTTAACTTAATTCTCATTTATGTCATGGGATTTTAGCTCACTGTTATATGTTGATTTTGTTTTTAATTTTGGGGTGCCTATAAAGCCTCACAAGCCAGTAGGCCCAGGGGTAGTGAGTGGTGCATGGACCAAGTCTTTCTGTGGGGTGTCTTGAATTTAAACATCATTGATGGCATGGATGGCATTGGATAGTGGTGATTTTTGTGTGTTTTTCGACTTTTTGGGGTGTTGTTGGGGCCTGGCCATGTGGGTGGGGGCCATTTTGAGGACTGGTACAGACAGTGCCTGGCCATGTGGTGGGGGTCAAGGGGCCAATTTGAAACCAGGCAGAGTGCTCAGGCCTGCACCCAGTTTGCCTTGCTTTCTTCCATTAGGCCCAGGGGTAGTAAGTGGTGCATGGACCAAGTCTTTCTGTGGGGTGTCTTGAATTTAAACATCATTGAGGGCATGGATGGCATTGGATTGTGGTGATTTGTGTGTTTTTTTTAACTTTTTGGGGTGGTGTTGGGGCCTGGCCATGTGGGTGGGTGCCATTTTGAGGCCTGGTCCAGGCAGGGCCTGGCCATGTGGCTGGGGATCAAGGGGCCAATTTGAAGCCAGGCAGTGTGCTCAGGCCTGCACCCAGTTTGCCTTGCTTTCTTCCATTATGCCCAGGGGTACTCAGTGGTGCATGGGCCAAGTCTTTATGTGGGGTGTCTTGAATTTAAACATCATTGAGGGCATGGATGGCATTGGATTGTGATAATTTTTGTGTGTTTCGACTTTTTGGGGTGGTGTTGGGGCCTGGCCATGTGGGTGGGGGCCATTTTGAGGCCTGGTCCAGGCAGGGTCTGGCCATGTGGCTGGGGGTCAAGGGGCCATTTTGAAGCCAGGTAGTGTGCTCAGGCCTGCACCCAGTTTGCCTTGCTTTCTTCCATTATGCCCAGGGGTAGTCAGTGGTGCATGGACCAGTCTTAATGTTTGGTGTCTTGAATTTAAAAATCATTGAGGGCATGGATGGCATTGGATTGTGGAGATTTATGTGTGTTTTATGACTTTTTCGGGTGGTGTTGGGGCCTGGCCATGTGGGTGGGGGCCATTTTGAGGCCTGGAACAGGCGGGACCTGGCCATGTGTCTGGGGGTCAAGGGGCCATTTTGAAGCCAGGCAGTGTGCTCAGGCCTGCACCCAGTTTGCCTTGCTTTCTTCCATTAGGCCCAGGGGTAGTGAGTGGTGCATGGACCAAGTCTTTCTGTGGGGTGTCTTGAATTTAAACATCATTGAGGGCATGGATGGCATCGGATTGTGGTGATTTGTGTGTTTTTTTCGACTTTTTGGGGTGGTGTTGGGGCCTGGCCATGTGGGTGGGGGCCATTTTGAGGCCTGGTCCAGGCAGGGCCTGGCCATGTGGCTGGGGATCAAGGGGCCATTTTGAAGCCAGGCAGTGTGCTCAGGCCTGCACCCAGTTTGCCTTGCTTTCTTCCATTATGCCCAGGGGTACTCAGTGGTGCATGGGCCAAGTCTTTATGTGGGGTGTCTTGAATTTAAACATCATTGAGGGCATGGATGGCATTGGATTGTGATAATTTTTGTGTGTTTCGACTTTTTGGGGTGGTGTTGGGGCCTGACCATGTGGTTGGGGGCCATTTTGAGGCCTGGTCCAGGCAGGGTCTGGCCATGTGGCTGGGGGTCAAGGGGCCATTTTGAAGCAAGGCAGTGTGCTCAGGCCTGCACCCAGTTTGCCTTGCTTTCTTTCATTATGCCCAGGGGTAGTCAGTGGTGCATGGACCTAGTCTTAATGTTTGGTGTCTTGAATTTAAAAATCATTGAGGGCATGGATGGCATTGGATTGTGGAGATTTGTGTGTGTTTTATGACTTTTTGGGTGGTGTTGGGGCCTGGCCATGTGGGTGGGGGCCATTTTGAGGCCTGGTCCAGGCAGGACCTGGCCATGTGGCTGGGGGTCAAGGGGCCATTTTGAAGCCAGGCAGTGTGCTCAGGCCTTCACCCAGTTTGCCTTGCTTTCTTCCATTAGGCCCAGGGGTACTCAGTGGTGCATGGACAAAGTCTTTCTGTGGGGTGTCTTGAATTTAAACATCATTTAGGGCATGGATGGCATTGGATTGTGGTGATTTTTGTGTGTTTTTTTTACTTTTTGTGGTGTTTAACTGATGTTCCTCTGGCTTCCATTGCTTTTAGGTGCACAAGAGAACCACCAGTGCCAGGAAGAAGTCCTGCAGCGGTGTGTGCAGCACAACATCACGTGACGTCACGTGTGGCCACAGACAAGACAACTCTGCAACTCGTGCAACTGTGGCCTGCTGTTCTGACATCTGAAGAAGATGGGCCCAAAGAAAGGTGGCTGTAACGCGTCAGCGAAAAAAGTTGCCAGTGCCACTGCCAGTAAGAAGGAGCAGAAAAAGCAAGTGGCACCACCTATCAAGGAGACTGGTGTGCCCACCGACACCTTTTTTGGGAGAAAAAAAAACTACGCCTGCAGCAGCAGCGGTGTCCGCCGGGGACCAAGCTGGAAGCAGCACCTCACCTTCATTGGGCTCAGTGCCACCACGCCAAGTTAGGTCCAAGACCATGAGTGCTGCTGCGGCAGCCACTTTGGTTGTTCAATCACCATCGACCAGTGATATTGGCTCATCACAAGAAAGTACCATCCAATCAACGCCGGGTGTAACTCAGCTGACGAGTGTTCAACAACCACAGCCGCAACGACAACCACAGGTGCAACTAGTACAAACGCAAGTTCATGGGCAAGGAGAGGCGAAAGGAGTGGTGCAAGGAGAGGTGCAACTAGAGGTTCATGGAGCGGCACAACTGCCTACAACGCTTGTTCCTCCAGAAGTAGGGGCACATCAGGAAATTGATATTGAAGCGGAGGTATCATCCAAGGAAGCCACTCCTCCTGATGTTGATCCATTGTCTTCCAGATCCCCAGCAAGAAAAAGGTCAAGGAGGGCTACTACTACTACTACAAGTTCTTCTTCAATCCCTCTTCATTCTGATGACCTTGATCCTGATTGGAACCCAAAAATGCAGTATGAGAGTGAGGCACGCCATAAGCCGACAAAGGTAGCTAAGCCTAAAAGGAAGGTTCCCGCAAGGCTTCTACTTATGGGTGATGACGACGAACAAGAAGTGGTGTCTTCTGCTGCTGATGAACAGTCTGACGACGACCCAGTCATCCCATTCATCACTCCAGGCCCAGTGGGCATGCAGCAGACAGACATTTTCACCCTATCCCGAATGGCTGCAGAGCGGGATGTGGGCGGCGTGGCACTGGTACCACCACCAACACAGTTAACTACAACACCAACACTACCTACAGCTTCCATATTTTTTAGTCAGAAGGGCCGGCAGGAACCTTCATCCAGCTCGACCTCCATTACCTCAAGTAGTGGTGCTGCAAGTGAACAACATAAACAAATTCAGCCACACCCATCCTCCACTTCATCTGGCATTGATAGTCAAAGTAGCACCTCCACCACCAGCAGACATTCCCAGTCTCCAGTTTGGGACTTCTTTACTGTTAGCCCAAATGCGGAAAACATGGTCGTTTGTTCGATTTGTAAAGTATTAGTTAGTCGGGGTAAGCTTGGTACCAACTATAGTACCGGAGGCCAGAGAGGTCATCTCCAAAAACACCACACTATCAGGTGGGAGGCGCACCTAAGGAAGATCCAGGAAAACCAAAGTAGAAATGATCCAAATGTATCCATTCACATTGCATCTGATGCTGACGAGGGGCTGATTGTGCAGGGGAGAAGTCAAGAACCGACCGACATTTTTTCTGGTATACCCAGTATCCCTGGCAGCAGCACTGCAGTGGTAGCGCCCACACCCTCTACCCCTGCAACATGTATGAGTCACACTAAGAGTCTGGGAGAGATACCAATGCGAAAAACTACATCAATGAGCCTAACTGGTTTGAAGTCTGCATCATCATCATCATCATCATCACGTAAAATGGCCCAACCCACCATTAGAAGCATGTTTTGGTCGGATGCGCCATTTGAACGCAACCACCCAACGGTACGTCTGTATAACGCAAAGCTGGCTAAAATGCTAGCGCTGGACCTTCTCCCTTTTTCTTAAGTGGAAGGGGTGGGTTTTCTAGAATTTGTGGCAACAGTCTGCCCTAAATGGAAGGTTCCTAGCCGGTCCTATTTTGCCAGAGTTGCGGTTCCAGCACTACATCAAGATGTGCTGGATATAATTGGGGCAGATTTGCAGAAGAGTGCTGTTCACACTATTCACTTGACAACAGACATGTGGACCAGTTGCCAAGCCCTTGATTACATGTGCATCACTGCACACTGGGTCTCTTTTGCAGGGGTTAGAGACAAGACAAATGTAGGTGTTGACCCGGACACACTTTTTCAAGCTACTCGGAAACATGCAACATTAGCCATGTTTGCCATGGAGAAAACTCACACTGCACCTAACCTTTTGGAGGAGTTTGATAGGAAGGTCCCTGAATGGCGGCATCCAAGAAATCACATAGTTGGTTATATTTCCACGGATAATGGCAGTAATATAGTTAAGGCCATGCAACAAGGTGGCTATTTCAGAGTGCCGTGTTTGGCGCACAGTATTAACATCGTGGTGAAAGATTTCTTGAAAAATGAAAACACAGTCAGCAAGTTACTGACCACCTGCCGAAGAATCTGCACACATTTCAGCCATTCTTTTAAGGCCCGGAAGGAGCAGAGGAGCATTCAACATGAACGTAAACTGCCAGTCAAAGGACTAATCCAGGAGGTGGCAACACGTTGGAACTCAACCTTTTACATGCTTGAGCGTCTGTCTGAGTAGTGGGGGGTAATAAATGAGTATGTCTATAAACTGGGTTCTACTATGAAAGACATGAGGCTAGAGTTGGAGGAATGGAACCTAGTTGCAAGCCTGAGAGACATGCTTCGTCCTTTTGAGGTCTTCATGCGTGAAGTCAGCAGGGAGGACTGTTCTTCGGGCAAAGCTATCCCATTGTTGCGCATGCTAGAGCACCAACTGAAGGCGGTGTCTTCAATGTTCCGAGATGATGCTGAAAAGCAAGACGCATATCGGTTGGCGGAGAGGTTATTAAGCCGCCTAGTTGACAATCAAAGGCTTAAAGACATACATACAGAACAACTTTACATTTGTGCCACTATTCTGGATCCACGGTATAAAAAGGCAGTGGCCAGCAAAGCATTCATTCCTTTTGATGAAGCAGATGTTTCAAAGTACAAACATTGGCTAGCTGTGTCAGCCAGTCGGATCGATAAAAAAAGAGCGGCAGAAAATTCAAGGAGACGGCAGAAGTACAACTGAATCAGCAGGCCATCCGGCGTCAAGTTCAACTTCTGAATCTGTGGCCGAAGGGAGTCACTTTCCCTCACAGCCGTTAACGACACCAGCAGCAACAGTATAATCGCCCTCACCTGGACCAGACCGAGCCATAATATTGTGGGAAGAGGATTGGCTAACTCATCAAGCGTTTGCTCGTTACAGTTCTGCAAAGGCCGCAGATGGTACGCAAAGTGGAGCAACCGTGGAGAACCTTGAGTCAATCTTGCTGGCCTATCTCGATGACCCAACAGAGGTCTTTGTTAATAAGAACCCATTGCTGAATTGGTACAGGAAAATGCCTCTATGGCCACTGATCACCAACCTGGCTATACATTATTTGTCTTGCCCACTCGCATGCGTGCCTTCTGAACGTGTTTTCAGCTGGTGCCATTGTAACTTCAAAAAGGACCCGCCTCTCACCCAAAAATGTGGAGAGGTTAACACTGATCCAAATGAATCAGCACTTCATACCACCAGATTACAAAATACGTGAATGCACGCAGGAAGACAAGGACACCGACTTAGGTGACGGAAGTTCTTCTCTGTTAGCTGACCTACTCCCGTCTCAATTCATAGAGTTTGAGGACGAGCTCTACTTCCCTGACACGAGGCCTGAAAATGATTTCCTTTTTTCCGTCCTTATTCACTTATATTCCTGTGTGTCTTTCTTTGTTTTGCAACTTTTACCACAACAAAACTCCAATCACCTAATGGTAACAAGTCCATCAGCAGCACTGTCTTCATCTTATTTTCCTTATTGATTTGAAGGTGCCGCAGTCTGCATTCCTGAGGTTCACAAGTTCACAACTCAATCATGCTCCTCTATCCTCCTCCTCCAGACTCCTCCTATCCATTTCCCTCAAGGCAGATGGATGGATTACGAAGAATAAAGAAAGTTTGTGTTCGTAGACGAGTCCCCTCATGTGGGACTGAAATTACTGACTGACTACATGCTTGTTGATTGCTGACAGAGTTACTTCTGATATTGACAGGAGAGGCTGCCCTGTGGGCCCTCACTTTCTGAAGAAGATGCGGACAAAAAGTAGAACAGGTAATGAATAATTGAGAATATGGCATGCATAAGTGTTACATTTTGCATTTTTGCCTGTTTAAGGGTGTTCTACGTTTTTGCGGGAGGGTTGGCAGGTCTTGGGGCATTGCTGGGAAGGTCTAATATCGGGCGCAATTGGTTTGGACAAAATCCATGGTGAAAAAGTTTTTCCGTTTTTGCTCACTTCCTTGTTTTTGGGGGGCTGTTTGGGGGGTTCTAGGTTTTTTGGGGGGGTCTGGGGGTCTGGGAGCACTGCTGGGATAGTATCATTTTGATTGCAAGTGATTTGAAGAAAATCCATGGTGGGAAAGTGGAGTTATGGCCTAGCTGCAGAGCGCTTTTGGACTGAATCGAAGGAAGGCCGAAAATATTCTAAGTGTGCGATTTAGCATTTTTGCTTTTTGCCTGTTTGGGGGTGTTCTACTTTTTTGCGGGTGGGTTGGCGGGTCTGGTGGCATTGCTGAGAAGGTCGAATATCGGGCGCACGTGTTTTGGACAAAATCCATGGTGAAAACGTTTTTCCGTTTTTGCTCACTTGCCTGTTTTTGGGGGGCTGTTTGGGGGTTCTAGGATTTTGGGGGTGGGTTTTGGGGACTGGGAGCACTGCTGGAAAAGTTTAATTTTGATTGCATTTGTTTTTAAGGAAATCCACGGTGGAAAAGGGGAGTTATGGCCTAGCTGCAGAGTGCGTTTTGGCCAGCAGTATCGCATGTTTTTAGGGGGCTACTTGGGGGTGTTCTAGATTTCTGCGAATGGGTTCAGGGGTCTGGGAGCACAACTGGTAATGTCTAATTTTGGATGCAAGTGTTTTTAAGAAAATCCATGGTGGAAAAGGGGGGGTTGGGCCTAGTTGCAGAGTGAGTTTTGGCACAATTTGGAGTTAGGGTTAGCACTTTCTCATTTTTTCTACATTTTTGCGACTGGGTTCAGTGGTCTGGGAGCACTCCTGGGAATGTGTAATTGTGATTGCAAGTGGTTTGAAGAAAATCCGAGGTGATTTTATTTTTTACCAAAATTGCTTTTCTGCGGAGGGCTACTTGGTGGGGGTTCTAATTTTTGCGACTGGGTTTAGGGGTCTGGGAGCACTCCTGGGAATGTCTAATAATCATTGCAAGTATTTTGAAGAAAATCCATGGTGGAAAAGGGGTCTTTTGGTCCTAATTTCAAAGTGCACCTTCTGCTTGATTTTCAACTAGGCCTCATCCCTGTCGCAGTATTGGATGTTTTTGGGGGGCTACTTGGGGGGGTTCTACAGTTTTGTGCCTGGGTTACGGGGTCTAGGGGCACTCTTGGGAATGTCTCATTTTGATTGCAAGTGTTTTGAAGAAAATCCACGGTGGAAAAGGAGGGTTTGGGCCTACTTGCAGAGTGTGTTTCTGCACATTTTGAAGTTAGGGTTCAACCTTGTAGCAGTATCGCATGTTTTTAGGGGGCTACTTGGGGGTGTTCTACATTTTGCCGACTGGGTTCAGGGGTCTGGGAGCACTCCTGGGAATGTCTAATTTTGTTTGCAATTTCTTAAAGGAAATCCATGGTGGATCAGCAGAATTCAACCATGGTTACTATAACTATCCTTGTAAAGGAGAACCAGGTTACGCACTTTTGAAGTGATGATTGTATATAATAATAATGTCAGCTCTGAAAACTGAAAGTGTTATTTTTGCACTAGAGAGCGTACCTTAGATTTTTTTAACTGCTTTACCTGCTGTTTTTTCCCATAAAAAATTACAGGACGGCTTTTACCATGTGCCATGGAACAAACGCTGAACTCAGACGCAATCCGCAATTACTCATCAGGCAGCCAGTGGACAGTGTGTCTGGTCACCAATATTGATCGATGGAGCGTAAGATGGAATGGAGGAGTATATCGCGAATAAGAGGAATGGCTGGATGCATGCAACTTCAACAATTCAACAGGACAACTACAACATAAAGTTACAGTATTCTCTCTTAACTTCTTATCTTTTAAATGTTATTGTTGTAAAAAACTTGAACTTCTACGAATGTGACTAGGTGCGTTTCTTCTTTGTTCTCTGCTTCAAATTCATCTCTCCAGCTATTTCATACGTGTCTTTGCTATTTTTATAACTAACTTAATGTACTAATAATAAGTGTTTATTCTCTATGAGGGCAGAAAGGCAAGTAAAATTACGTAATTAATGCAGCCCTGTACTAGTGTCAATGTCAAATTATTACCTCATACTTACTAATAAGATGTAGTAAGTACAACTTTTCAGTAACCTAACCTTCCGTTTAGCAAACAACGTCATGCATGCAGTAGTGCACTACATTATGTCCCTTAAAAGATTTATGGATATCTTTGAATCCAAAAATGTGTTTCTCTTCATTTGTTGTTTGTCCATGCATAGTTTTTTTTTCTTCTCTCCACAAAACTTTTCCCAAAAAACCCCATTCCCATCCAATCTTCAAATTCCCTAACCCTCTTCCCCCGGGCTGTGTGGTTTTTCATTGAGGTATGACTATGACAACAAGAAATTACACACACTTGCAGGGGAGGATAAGGTCTAAGCACCAGAAAAATGTTGGAAAATGGAATTTCATGTGCGACATCGTGAATTGAGCATCAAACATCATGCTCGTACACATGACGAATCAAATGGTTAATTCTTATGTTTAAGTATCCTTTGCCTTCATAATAGTTCTTATAGTAGCCATAGTCCACGAAACTAGTACTTATATTTAGAATACTTTAGCACTGCTTAGGCTACAATTTATGCTACTGTTCTGTAGTGTACTATCTATCGTACTGTTTCCAATGCTACGCTCAGGCTACTCAAAGTTTCATTTCCTTTTTTTTCATATGCTGCTACTGCCAGTCGATACCACTACTACTACCAGCACAACAATGATATTTCATACTTCGAGGATTCATGTCAACAACCAACCATTTGCCATGCAGGCAGCCCCGTCGCTACCCCTATTCTCAAACACGAATCACAGGTAGGATAAGCATTTTGGAGAGGTAGAATAATGGGCTAGGACTGGGAAGAGAGCAGAGACTGCCAGTACTACTAGTAAAGTACTAGTAGGGCTACTGAATTCACTAACTCGGTTACTGGCACTTTGGTACATTTCAGGACTAGATGTTTCATTGATGCTGGTAAGCTGGAAGAAACCAAATGTCCAGTAACCACTGCCCACCCCCACACAAAATAATATGAACACGTATACTATGTTTTGGTATGAAAAATAATTATTAAGAAATATATTCATGTAGTACAAAAATAAAATAAATTAACCCAACTCACCCACTACCTAACCCCAACCAATGTCCAAAAGTCCAAAAGTCTTCTTTCCCAAACACCCAATTCCCACCCCCCCCAACAGTCTTTAAAAAAGGGGCAAGGGACAGGCACTTCCTCCGGTGGCGTAGTGTGGACAGCTGTTGCTGCACGTCCCGCAGCTCTTTGCAGAGGTCCCGGAGCTGGCACTGATGTTTTTTGGCCAACCGCTCCAGGTGCTTCACTCTTTTATGGAGGCGACGCTGACGTACCATCCAGGCTCTGGGGGGGCAGCTGATTGTTTTGCTGCTGTGCGGCGGCGGGAGGCTGTCGGGTCACGGCTCCATTTGGCTGGAGGCTTCTGGCTGGTGGACACAGGGGCACTGGAGGAGGATGCAGTGGTTGCTCTCTCCTCCTCCTGCTCCCGAGCCCACAGCCGCCGATACTCGGCACAAATAGCCTCCAGCTTACGGGCCCTGGCCCGGACAGCCATCTCCTTTCGGGTGAGCTTTTTCAGAGTAGCATCTATATAAAGAAAGAAAGAAAAATACTGTAGCCAATAATCTTTAACATAAAGTCAAAATAATTCAACGGAAAGTTGACTCTCAGTAACACCAGCAAGTAGCAAACTCAGTATAACATTTTGGTATGTATCTTTCCTCTGTCTTTGTAGGCCTGTGACATTACTGGGAGTTTCAGGAATTCCACTAGCAGGACTAGGGATGGACTCACTAATACATACATAGTCAGAGAGTACAAAAAAAGTCTTCTGTTTTTTTCTCTTGTTTTGCAAAAGAAATTACTGGTACGTGAACTTGTGGTAGCCGGCATGGCAGCTCACTCAGCTTGCACCCAAGAAAAACAGACACAAGCCATGATGACGCAGACTCGCAGTACTTTAAGCAGTACATGCAGGTGGGGATAGGAAGCTCTTACTTTTCTATAGAAGTGGCTCTGCCACTGGCCATACTCGGTTACATCAAGGGCTACTTCTCAATGTAATGATATCTTTCGCACTGCCCCCCGGGCCTTTACTACAACAAAAGAAGAATGAAGATTATTCAATTCTGATCATATATCATTATCCTGCCGATCACATGATCTTTGGTTACATGATGGATGACTTCAGGTGCTTTGTTTTGAGAGATTGATTGAACTACAGCGATAGTCCACCCATGACACAGCTTAAATAAAATTATTAACATAGGGAGTGAGTGTGGAACCCATAATTGGCGGAGGAAGGGACTTGACTTGATATCATGTTGTCAACTATACAATCCATGCACAATAGATGCTGCACTTGCAAAGTAAAGTACTGTACTGTTAGTCAAGGCAGGGAGTATTTGTGATCAATCACAAATTCTAGTATTTGGATTTCCTCAGCTTTGCTACTCTGGCACGGACATGCTGTTCAAAGTAACAATCTTTATCCACTCAGCGTCTGCTCTACTATATCATACACCTCTGCTATTGATGAGGAAAAAGAAGATAACATCCAGGCTTCCAAAGTACGTCTATCATTCTTCTTAATGTCTCAAATGTACCAAGTTTTCTTTTTCTCAACAACCAACTAACACCCTTTTCATTATATTTTGGAAACCACCGTCTTATTCTCTTGACTTGCATTCAAAAACACCATTCTTTACAGTCATAAATGTTAAGACTCGCTCGTCCTTCGTTTCACCCTTATTTCACTTTTCGTTCTTCACATCCCTAAAGTACATCTGATATGACTTGGATTCACGATAAAAGTTTGCCAGCTGAGTTGAAGATAATAGAGGGGGCCATTGCTTACCCGAGAAGTACCGCCGCTAATGCTATTACAAGTCAAGGTTGACTGTCTTCTCCGTGATAGCCAAAAAAGTAGTTCTAAATTAGTAACTGTTCTTAACAGTACAGTGCACTTGTACTAGTGTACTGTACAGTACATCATACACTCCTTTGCGAGCCTACTCAAAAGTGTCAATGAGTAAGGAGTATAATAACTTACCACCGTCTGCCGCCGCTGAGCATTCCCCCCATCTCCTCCTGGTGGCGCCGCTGCATCCGCATCTAGAGTGGAGCCCTCCGCAGTGCTGGCCCCAGCACTGGTGCTCATCTGTGCCGCATCAGATGTTGTGGCGTCTAGAAAAAACATGTCATATTTTCAGATGCCATACACAACCCCCTAGTTCGTCTCGTAATGGAAGGAAATGTTACATAACACATTTTTTATTACTGGGATTGAAAAATAGAAACGGTTTAGGGGAGGGTGTTAACTTTTTATATGCTTATTCCATTAAATGCTACACTTCTTAGGACAACTGATGAATGTTTGCTTATCGTGCACCATTTTTCTAATTACAGAAAGAAGATTACATTGCCCTTCTGCCAACAGGACGATTCACCAACTACTAGTAAGTCATCGCCAGCAGTGCTTTAAGTACTTTAAAGAAGGTGGTGGCTCCAGAACAGTTTTTCTAATAATTTCATGTGTCTGTTAATTATTACGTTAAAGTAATATGTTTCATGGGAATGTTGTTTAAACTTTAACGTCATCTATCAGCAGTGCTCACTCCGAATACTACGCTATTAAAAATAAAGAAATCATTTTTTCATTTCTTTATTGAAAATAAAACTTTAAAACTAACAAACACTGTGTGGTTTTTGTTCACGAGTGAGTGAGCGGAAGGGTTTGAACTACTGCATGTGGCAGTCATGTTTCTGTGACTCAGATAGGCTGGGACTCGGCGGTAGTCTTCTTCTGTTCTTCTGGGTCGTAAAATCATTGGTCAGACACACTAGATAGTCGGTCAGGGGATTGGGGGTTCCACTTCTGTTCGGACTGAGGTATGTGGAAAGTCGAACTGCACCTATCATCATTAATGTCCTATTTCTCTTGTCTATACTTCTTTATGTGCAGAATAGTTCCTGAAACACTAGCAGTATGGTATGTGCTCCTAGCAAATCAAAAAGGCAACTGCTACCTTTTTCTTGGTGTAAACATTGACATTTTGTTGTTGGAAATTGTCAAAGCACTTACATTAAGTAGACTGGAATAGACAGCAAGGGCAACCCAGATGACTGTACTCGGTGCCTAGAGCTATTGCTGGATCAGAGTTTTGTTTAACACCGTTTGCCAACTGTTCAAGCTTAGCTATCTACACAGACCGACTCATAATCGTAAATAGTAGTAGCACAGAGAGTGATGGTAGAGGCAGGATAAGCATGTAGAAAGTAGTCTAGATTAGAAGAAGATCAAAGACTATTTTGTAAAAAATAGAATTCGGAAACATTTTGTAATGAATAGGAGCTGTAAAAGTTAGGGAAGTATAAGTATTAATATAATAATAGAACAAGTTACTGAGGCCAGCAGAAGAGCCTGCAAGTGACTGCTATGACTGTCCACCTTCTTCCACCGAGTCTCAATGGTGCTGCTAGTCACCTTGCCCCTGGGAGGTGCTGATGATCATGAAATTAATTTGATAGATTTTGATGAGAGAAAGATTAGTGGGGAAGCACATTGTGTAAGAGAGTGTAATTGGTTAAGAACACTGTATGCTCCTAACTTAGGTGAATATCCTGTGTATGAAAAGAGTGTAGTATGTTGAAAACAAACATATGAGAAAATCTGTAGTGAGGTTGGAAGAAGAAAAAAATCAAGAGAATGTTGAGATTCCAAAAAAAAACAATAGGGCACTGTTGAAGATATTGTAGGATATCAGTTAGAAAACACTTCAGAGATTAACTGCTATGCTAATGTAGTTGTGAACATCATATTTATTTCTACAACAACAAATGATGGAGAATCATGAAAAAAGGATTTGTTCCGTGTTGCATTCTATTTTTGAAAAAATGAGAACTGATAAAACTAAAATCCAAAGTGTTTCTGGCATTTGGAATCTTCTGGATATATGTTCTGGTCCTTCACAATTTACACACAATGTACAGCAAGATGCTCAGGAATTTCTTATGTTTATGCTTGCAGTATTGGAAGATAAAGAAATACAAATTGAAAATCTATTTGGACTTTGTTACAGATGGGAACATGAATGTGAAAATTGTACATTTACTTCTACCACTAACATAGACATTGACAGATTCATACATTTGACAATACCAGATTGTAAAACAGTGTCCTTTAACAAATTAGGTAAATCAGCTTATCAAAATATGGAGTGAAGTCACTGCAAATCAGAAATGTTATCAACATTATTTATAGAAAGATTTGGACAATATATCATTTTAATGATGCAACGTTGTAGAGCAGATGGATGAAAATTGGAAACTTTAATTACAAAATGTTGTAGCAAGTCAACTATCAATATCAGGAAAAACTTTCAAAGCAGTAGCAATTATTTTCCACGATGGACCTTCTACAACATCTGGACACTATACTGTCTATTTAATGTGCAATATAGGATAGACATGTTGTAATGATGCCTATTTGCTTTTCAAATATCAGTTCCCTAATGAATTACCAAATGCATTTCTAATATTTTTGATGTCAAAGTTCTGAGAACATCATTCGGCCTATTGGGAAGATGTCAATATGGATTAATTAGATTATTTTGGATTCTTTCAATACAAGCGATTTCAGGAATATCATTCGGCCTAGTGGGAAGATATCAATATTAATTAAGAACTGTATATTCTCACTGCAAATGATTTCAAGAACATCATTTAGACTATAGGGAAGATATCAAGAATTGCTGATTCAATTATGGTTTCTGTTCTTTTATATTGTATTTAGAAAATTGTCTTAGAAAGAAGCATTCCATATATTTTATATTTGTATTATATGCAATGTTATTGAGGATGTTTATTTTAGCAAATGTGAACACATACTTGAGTTTGTTGTAGATATTTTGAACACAGATTTGTTTTTTTAACAATCTTATTGATTGTATTGTTTTGCCCGCTGTTACATGATGAGCAACATTGAAATCACTGTCTTTGGTGAAATTCAATAGATTCTGAGAAGAGCAAACTGAGTTAAGGGTATGAGGACCCTCACCTCCCTAGAGATGGGGTGAGGATTGCTATCATCCTCCTCTTCTTCTTCCTCTGACTGGGTGTTACCCTGTTCAGAAGGGTGGCCTTTTGCATACTCAGCCAGGAGCTCCTGGATCACTTGTTTGGTTGGATGCAGGCCCATGACTATCTTTTTAATATTGCATAAGGACCTCAATTCCTTGAAGAACAAGTGTAAGTAAGGTGTGAGGTTGAGCTCCTCAACAACCAGGTCCATGGTGTTATCTTCACTAATAGCTGGGTTCTGTTGAGACATTCTAACCTGACAGTTCTAACCCTCTACCATAACTATAGTGACTTTTATTTTTCTAAAATTCGAATGGGACTTAAGCAAGGCCATACCAGACTTTTAGTATTTTGGAAAACCCAATTTCAGAATTCTAAAGGTAATTTATGAGTTCTGTTGTGTGATCAGATGGTAACCAAGTAGTCCAACAAATGCAAGTTTGTATCCCACCGCTGATCCACCAATGTAAGAAAGTGGCTCTATATATACTGGACCAAAGTAAGTTACAGTGTGTATAGAGTCTCCAATCCCCAGAGGTATAACAGAGGTTAAAGTCAGATCTGACCTTACTCTCTAATGTGGTAGCTTAGTCGAGCAGTAAGGCAGTATCAGAGGACCGTGTAAAGCATTTGTTGTACACACTCAGTCAGCAAAAGGTTTCACATACTCAAGAAAGGAACTCTAGGCCAATTGTTTTTAGATCAAAAGATATAGGGCCAGATGTAGTAACGGCCGAAAATCGGTATTTCCGGCCGTTACCGACCGGTATTTAGCACTCGGGATGTAGGAGACCGAAAATCATCTGAATTGTTAAATTTACCGAATCGGTAAAGTTACCGAATCAGTAAAATACCGAATCGGAAATATTACCGAATCTGTAAATTTACCGATACGCAAAGGTTTGCGAATCGGTAAATTTACCGAAACGGTAATATTTACCAAATCGGTAAATTTACCGAATCGGTAAATTACCGAATCGGTAAATATGAAGTGGTAAAAATGGATATTGAGATGTAGGGAAGCTCTGAAATACCGATTTTGCTTGAAATTCGGTATTTAAGAGTCGGTATTTACCATGGATTGGACTCAGGTGGTACACAGGTGCAACCTATAAAAATGGACCCAAAATGCAATTCTTCTTGCACAATGGCGGCATTTTATGTGATTGCAATACGGCTAAGGCTACAGGAGGAAGGGGAGAGGGAATGGCAGAGAGAGGAGCAGGTCTACAGACAGAGGAAAACCCTGTTCATGCTCACAGAGGCAGAGATACTCCAGAGGTACAGGTTGGCCCCAGACGCCATCACTGACCTCATCAAGGACCTCCACCCACTGTTGGAGCACACTACCCCAAGGGCACACGCTATTCCTCCCCATGTGCAGGTGCTGTGCAGCCTATACCTGCTTGCCTCTGGGAGCTACCAGAGTGTGGTTGCTGCGGTAGGTGGGGTGACCCAGAGCAGCCTGTCAAGTTTTTTCCTCAAATTCCTTGACGCAATGTTACAGAGGATGGAGCATTACATATAATTTCCTGCAACCCATGCTGAACTGGTCCAAACCAAATCAGACTTCTACCAGATGGCACGTTTCCCCAATATCATTAGCTGCATTGGTGGCATGCACATTCCCATTTGTCCCCCTGCTGCCACAGAATATATCTACAGGAATAGGAAGTCCACCCACACCATCAATGTGCAGGTGATCTGCAATGCAAAGTTCGCCATTACTGACCTTGTGGCAAAATTCCCTGGGAGTACCCATGACTCCTATATATTTCAAAACAGTGGCATCTATGCACGGCTGACTGCAGGTGAATTTGGTGAAGGATACCTCCTAGGTAAGACACAGTGTGCGACCCCTATAACACCTATTGCAGTAAGCAGTACATGTATTCATGTGATTAAATCATACCCATTTTCTTTTAGGAGACAGTGCATATGCCCTCCGCTCCTTCATACTCACCCCCTACCTCAACCCCTCAACACCCAGCCAAAGGAGATATAACCGGGCACACAAGAGCACACGCAATGTTGTTGAGAGAACATTTGGCATCTGGAAAAGCAAGTTCAGATGCTTGCACAAGAGCGGAGGTGCAAGGCAGTATACCCCCATC
Organism: Lissotriton helveticus; assembly: GCF_964261635.1. NCBI lineage: Eukaryota > Metazoa > Chordata > Amphibia > Caudata > Salamandridae > Lissotriton > Lissotriton helveticus. The sequence continues at coordinate 1,706,484,867 of NC_136065.1, read as the reverse complement.
CCCTGCTGTAAGATCATTGCTGCCTGTGCCATGTTGCACAATCTTGCTGTGAAGAGGGGGACTGAGGTGGAGTTGTCAGACTATGAGGATCATGAAAATGACATTGCTGTGCCTGAAACACAACCTGCTGGAGTGTCAACACCAAGTGATGGCAGATACAGACGTGAGGAAATAACACTCAACTATTTCTGAGTAAGTGATGACACTGAAACCTATATTGAAAGCACAAGCTTTTGTTTAATTTAGTATATTTCCAGGTATGTTAAAGAACAAAAGTGCAACAGTAAGCATTTCACAGCAATGCTCACAGTGAGCAAACACACACACACAGGTGTTGAATCCACCCACCATAGTTGTATATTGTCACTATACTTAACAAAGAAGGGAGGTAGAGTACAACGTAGGATTCCTACTCCACGGGCACTGATAAATAAACAAGAAGAATCCTACTACCAGTGTGTAAAAAAGGGAGAAAGGGGGAACACTCAGTGTTGTGTAAAATACCCCTCACACACCAACAGGCCCCTTGGTGTCATGCTTCATCATCGGGGTCTTCGCACCCCGCTAAGGGGATGCGGCACGCTACGACCTGCGACTACGCGGGAGCGTTGACAAATTAGACTATGTGTGGTGTGTGTTGAGTGTAGGTGAAGGGGAATAAATGTGAGTGGGAGGTGTAGTGAGAAATTAAAAAGTACCTGGCTAGTGGGTAATATGAAAAAAACTTTATTTCGTACCCCTGGCTGGTGCTGTTAAAAAGTGTGCAAAAGAACGAGTTTTCTTTGTCTTAATTAGGGACAAAAAACTCTGGTGTGCGTCGACATGTTTCGGTACTGGTGTACCTTCTTCAGGACGGGGCACAACTCCCAACCCTACTCACGTTTTTCTAAGGAAAATGGGTTTATTTTAATTATTCTAAAAAGTGATTACACTCATTAAAGACGGCTACAATGTGCCTACTGCGGTTCTCTGGATCATGTAATTACATGTCTCATGGTCTTTGCTGTCTATTGCCTCATGAGCAAGTCCTGAGCATCAAGGTAGGTAGGTGGATCCGGCGGAGCAGCACAGGGTGGTAGAAGGAGGCCAATATAGGCGGATTTCATTGTGGATCCACCTACCTACCTTGATGCTCAGGACTTGCTCATGAGGCAATAGACAGCAAAGACCATGAGACATGTAATTACATGATCCAGAGAACCGCTGTAGGCACATTGTAGCCGTCTTTAATGAGTGTAATCACTTTTTAGAATAATTAAAATAAACCCATTTTCCTTAGAAAAACGTGAGTAGGGTTGGGAGTTGTGCCCCGTCCTGAAGAAGGTACACCAGTACCGAAACATGTCGACGCACACCAGAGTTTTTTGTCCCTAATTAAGACAAAGAAAACTCGTTCTTTTGCACACTTTTTAACAGCACCAGCCAGGGGTACGAAATAAAGTTTTTTTCATATTACCCACTAGCCAGGTACTTTTTAATTTCTCACTACACCTCCCACTCACATTTATTCCCCTTCACCTACACTCAACACACACCACACATAGTCTAATTTGTCAACGCTCCCGCGTAGTCGCAGGTCGTAGCGTGCCGCATCCCCTTAGCGGGGTGCGAAGACCCCGATGATGAAGCATGACACCAAGGGGCCTGTTGGTGTGTGAGGGGTATTTTACACAACACTGAGTGTTCCCCCTTTCTCCCTTTTTTACACACTGGTAGTAGGATTCTTCTTGTTTGTATATTGTCACTAGGCAGGTTTAAATGGCACAAATGTGCAACTTAAACTTTTTGATCTATGATTATAATGTCCAATGGCAGTAGGCCATATTATCAACTGTTTATTTTCGACCACGCTTTGCACTAGCAGGTGTTTGTGGCTCAACCTGTTCACTGGGCGTTTGGCCTGTAGCCTCACCCTGTCGCCTGCTGCTCCTCCTTGTCTCTACGACATGGGGGTTGCCGTGCTGCTCCTACTGGTGCTACCTTCAGTGTCCGGCACGTTAATGGCAGCAGTTTGTGCACTTTGGGCATTGAGTAGAGCCTCCAGTGCACCGGTCATTCCGGCTATGCCCCTTGTGAGCTGATTGCTGTTATGAGTTAGGACTTCCTGACTATTCATGCTACGTCTGCATAGCAGGGATGTGGCTGTTGCCAGGCGGTGTATAGATTTCTCAGTTCTCTCTGCACGCTGCTTCTCCCTGCGCCTTGAAGTAATTTCAGAGTCCAGTTTTGTGCACAGTTGCTGCATGGATTGTGACATGTCCTGTATGCCTGCTGCCATGCCCTTGTTCACTTCTACCAGCTCCCTGATGCCCTTGCCAATTTCCTGCATGTTGATGTTGAGGTTTCGCATTTGTCTTTGACAGGCCATGATGCCCTTGCCCTGCATCCTCTGAATCCTGACCATGGATCCCTCCAGGCCTTGGAAGACACTGGACCCCTCCCCACGTGCACCTACACTCCTTCCTTGTACTGTGCGCCGTCTAGTGGTGCTTGGTACAGGCTCTGTGCTGGGCTGCAGTGTGACAGAGATGGCAGCTTCAGCCAAGTTGTGTGACTCTTCACCCACCATTTCACCAGCAGCGTCTCCATTTTCAGCAGTGGAGAAACAACATGCCTCCTGCTAGGGTGTGCAGCAGGTGTTTCTACCTCCAAGGATGCTGGCATTTCGGGTGATGAATGCAATAGTGGGGACTGTGTTGGTATTGGGGAGGCCTGCATTTCTTCACTGACGTCAGGTTCTTGGGAAGGTGCCTGCCCACTCTGAACACCTGTGTCCTGTGATGCACTGGGACCTGGCTCATGACTGTCATCCCTCTCGGGTGCCGTGCCTTCTGCCTCCTGAGACTGCCTTCTGGATGTGTGACCTGTGGACATATGAGCACATATCAGCTAGGTGCAAATGTCTCACAGCCACTACAATTAAACATATGTAATAACACTTAGTACATGCTGCCTGCCCTTCATTATGTCTGCATTCATTTGAATAACTTGGTGGTTACAGTGCTGTGTGACATGCTCTTTCATTAACTGACTACGTGTACCATGATGCACTGCTACAGTTTGGCACAGACACCCTGGGACTGGGGTAACTTAGCTGCAAGGGGTGAGGGATGGATGAGGGTGTGAGGGGGATTGCTGTGCATGCATCTTACCTTTTTTAGTTGCAGCTTTCTCCGAGCTGTCCACTTCTCCCAGTCCATGGACACTTTCAGGCTCCAGGGTGGTGGCTACCATCTCCTCCAGGTCAGTGAGGGGGGGTGCAGTGTTCTTTCCACCACCTGTTTGGGGGGCCTGTTTGTGGTGGTCAGCCATTTTCTTTTTTGTGAGGCTCCTTAGGTCATAGAACCTCTTTTTTAAATCTTCAGTGACTCTGGTGGTCACTCCCACTGCATTCACTTTCTCCAGGATTTCCAGCTAAATCTTCCTTTTTGCTGATTCTGGCACAGTAAGGGACTGCTTACCAAAAAGTATGTGGTGAACCTTAACCACCTCCTCAACAAGGACCTGTAGCTCCATGCTGCTGAATTTGAGCTTTCTTTTCCTTTCAGCCTGCTCTGTGTCCTTGCTGCTTGCCATCTTTTAATTTGAAAGGAGCACAAACTCTGTTTGCTGCTGCTCCCAGTCTCTCTGCTCCAACTGCCTCTCCAGAACCTTCTAATTACTTGCAGCTGCCTGTGTAGCCACTTCCTGGTAGGAAGGGGGAGGGAGGTTGCACCTGATTGGCTGTTGTGTTAAGTTTCACTTTTGCTTGCTGTCCGATTCGGTGTTTACCGATTCGGTAAATACCGATTCGGTAAATACTGATTCGGTAATTTCCGATTGTCCGATACCAAATTTTACCGATTCGGTAAAAAATACCGATTTTTTCCCTACATCTCATTTACCGATTTTTGAATACCGAATCGGTAAAATTCGGTATTTAAGAATCGGTAAAATCAGATTACCTACATCTAGCCCATAGTTGTTTTATTTTAGAAGCAACCCGTATCAAAATATACTTTTCTCAATATGAGTGACTTTGGGTAATTACTTTGTAGAGAGGCAATAGACTTAGTAAGTACAATAGTTATTGGGGTTGCAATAGGCTACACAATTCTAAACACAATTTAACATTGAGCTCAATGGGTTTGTCTATAAAAATGCAATAGATTACTTTCAGGATTACTTTGTTAAGCTGTAAACAGTTAAGTAATAGCGTTTTGGTTACAGTTGTACTTTTTAAAGGATATAAATGTATTTTCAAAGTTGACAGAAACTTTTCAAAGAAAAACTAGCAATGTTATCCTATGGAAGGAAATTCAAGTCACAGGTAAAGTAGGTTCTCGTTACTTTTGTAATCCAGTACTGGACTCCTAGATCCAGCACTGGGACTTCTAGCTGAGACAGGTAAGTATTCACCTTTCAGCAGTTGGTACGATTTTTAAGGAATATTTGTAGTCTGCAAAAATCGACACCTAGAAGAAATTTCTGAGAAAAAAAACAGTCAATGGTTTCCTATGGAAGAAAATGCAGGTAACTGGTAAGTACAGTTAAGATTAATTTTGCGGTTCAGCACTGAACTAGAAAGTACAGCACTGCCTGCTCTCCTGATCCCAGGTGAGTATTGCGGAAACTGTTATTCAGCTGATTTTAGAGGAATATTTTAAAGTTGCAAAAATCAACACTTAGAATAAATTCAGTGAAAACCAGTCCATGTTAGCCTATGGAAGGAAAGTGAGTTATCGGCTTTCATGGGAGTACTCGACTGGTGAGGTTAAGGTTCTGGGCATAGACTCAGGGGTCTCCCAGGGACGGAAAGGTACAGTTGTTACACGCTCAGCGGCAGAGGCGAAGCCGGGTGCAGAGAGAGTAGGCCCATTGGTGGGTTGAGGAGAATAAAAATGAGGACTGAATCAATATAGAGACGTTAGGTACCCCAATATTTGTTGAGAAGAAGCACCTTGAGTCTTTTTTTGAAGAGAGGGTAGGAGGGGTTGCATCGAAGATCTTTGGGGAGAGAGTTCCAAATCGTAGGGGCATTACCAGAGAATGCACGTGATTGTGTCTTTTTACATTTGAGTCTCGGGGGGATGAGGACAAGGGCGTTAGTGCTTTTCAAGGACCTGGAGCAACCAGCTTTTTGTAGTTTGTCAGAGAGGTAAGAGGGGGTGTTTTGGTGAAGGGCTTTGTGAGTAATACATGCCATCTTGAAGGTGGATTTACCTTCAATTGGGAGCCAGTTAAGGTTTTTGAGGATAGGAGAAATGTGATCAAATCGTTTACAATCAAAGATAAGTCTAGCAGCCAGGTTGAGGACAGATTTAATCGGGGCCGGGTGGACTTTTGGGGTGCCTACAAGGGTGGCGTTGCCATAGTCAATTCTGGAAAGTACAAGAGATTGGACAACAATTTTGAAGTCATCCACTGGAATGAAAGGTTAAATTTTTTTACGGTGGAGAAGGGAGAAGAGAGCACCTTTAGCAGCATTTTTAATGTGAGGGAATGGAGTAAGATTCTTATCAATGCTGATGCCCAGGGATTTGACAGAGTTAGAGGTGGAGAGGGAGCAGTTGAGTGCATTGATATCATTGATCCAGAGTTGGATAGGCAGAGAACAGTTTTTGGGAGTGAAAAGGATGACTTCAGTTTTTTGGGGATTCAGTTTGAGATGATTAAGATGGAACCAGGCTATCATTGAGGAGAAGAATGTCATGGTGGGATTTGATCTTGTAATATAGTTGTGTGTTGTCAGCATAGAGGTGGTAGCTGATATTAGCTTGTTTTAGAATAAGGGTGAGTGGTTCCATGAATAGATTAAATAGGTTTGGGGAAAGGATAGAGCCTTGTGGGACCCCAAGTGAGACAGGTTGGGATTTGGAGAGGCAGTGACTGAGTTTAATTTATTGGGATCTGTTTTGGAGATATGAGGTGAACCATTGGTGAACAGTGCCCTCAAACCCAAAGCGGTCTTTGAGAGTATTAAAAAGGGTGGGATGGTGGACAGTATCAAACGCAGCAGAGAGGTCAAGGAGGATAAGGAGGGAGGATTCGCCTTTGTCAAGAGAGCGATGAATATCATCAGTGATACTGAGCATAGCAGTTTCACTGCTGCATCATTTTCTAAAACCAGATTGGAAAACGTGGAGGAGATTGAAGGAAGTGATATGTTTGTCTAACTGGGAAAGTACACATTTTTCAAGGGCTTTGGAGAGGAAGGGAAGATTAGACATAAGGGGGTAGATTGTTCAAGTCATTAGGATCAGCGGTGGGGTTTTTGAGGATGGGGAGATTTGACCTAGTTGAAGGGATGCTGGGACACAACCAGTGGCAAGGGAGGAATTGATGATATTGGTCCAGATGGGGGCAATGATGTGTTTGAGTTCCTGAACCAACTGGGCGGGAAGAGGATCATTGGTGTGTGAAGATGGTTTGAGTTTCGAGATGATGTTGAGGACAGTAGATTCGGATACTGGACAAAATTCCTTCCAGGAGGCATTGTTTTTGGTAAGGTTGTCCTTAAAGATAGAGTCAGGGTGGGGTAGAGTGGGGAGGGGTAGAGAGGGGTCGTGGCACGGAGGGGCAGAGGAGCAAGGTGAAGTAGGAATGTTAGGGAGGTGGTGTTGGCTGAGGGTAGATTGAAATGGGAGAGGAGGAGAAGAGAAGGATAGTTCAATCGAGTTGACTTTATTAGAAAAGAAGCTGGCGATTTCTTCGCATCTTTCAACAGTGGCTGGTATTTTAGGGGGACCAGAGGAAGTTTGTTTTTTAACAATGCTAAAGAGTTCTCTGGGACGGTTTTTAGCCTGGTCAAGTTGTGAACGGAGGAAGGAGGCTTTTTCAGCGAAGATGTGCTTCTTGTATTTGGCTCTGGCATTTCTAAGGAGTATCAGGTTATCAGGGGAGGGATGATTCCTCCATGAGCGTTCAGACTGTCTGAGGGCCCGTCTTTCATTATTAAGGTCAGAGTTAAACCAGGTTTTGGGAGGTATTTTGTTGTTGTTGTTTAAATAGAATTATTGTAATGTTCAGTTAGGTCATTGGTGCTGTGAGAGGGGGGAGGAGTAAGTGGGTTTTGATAGAGGATTCCAACTCGCCAGGGGGAATAAGGTGAAGATTATGAGTATGTTTCATGGTAAAGTGCCGATAGGGGTGTGGAGAGTAATAGAGCAGTTCAAAGTGAAGAGGATAAGGTGATGATCAGAACAGTCGACTGGAAGAATCGTTGAGAGAGAGGCCAGATCCTTGCTCGTCATATTAGCATCAAGGGTGGCGCCTTTAGAGTGAGTCGGGGATTGGCAGAGTTGTGTCAAGTCAGTAATGTCCATGATATCTTTAAGGAGGATGACAGACGGGTCGTCGTTATTATTCAAGTGGATGTTATAGTCGCCAAGAAAGAGATTCTTGGAGTGAGTGAGCAAAGATTGGGTGATAAGATCAGACAGCTCTTCGGTAAAGGGGAAGGAATTGCCGGGGGTGATAGATAGTATGTAGACGAATGGTGGGGGAGCCAGGAGCAGTAAGATCAACACAAAGGTATTCAAAGAAAGAAGGGTCCTGGAGATGAACTAGCCTGAAATTAAGTTCCTTTTTAAAAATTAGGGCAAGGCCACCTCCTATCTGCTTTATTCTGTCTTTCCTAATGATGGAATATCCAGGAGGAATGAGCAAGTCAAGGATAGGAGTCGAGTGGGGGGTTGAGCCAGGGTTCCGTAAGGAATGCAATATCTATGTTTTCATTGAGAATGGTTTCCGCAATATCAGTCGCATGGCAAGATGCGGATCAGCAGTTAATCAACATGCAGTAGAGGGGTGAGGAGTCAAGGTATTGAGTGGGTGGATCAGGGAGGATAGAAGGTAGATGTTGAGGGGGTCTAGGTGATGTCGGGTAAAGGGGGAGTCGACTCGTTCCTAGGAGAACAGGGATAGTAAACTGCGGGAAAGGGGGACTAGAGAACTAGGAAGGAAGGGGGAAGACGAGGGGGTTCGGGGATAAGGTAACATCCAAGGATATTGGGTATGCAACATGTTGAGAAGAGGATATCGTCGATGCCGTGTACGGTTGGGGTGCATTGGAAGGATAAATGGGTTTGGGTGGGGTAAGGTAGTTTGTAGGGAGGAGGGAGCCATGAGAAGAGTACTCGATGTTACCAGTACTGGGGGAGCTGTTGCTGGAGGAAGTGGGAGGGGAGCTGATGTGTGATGATACGCTGCTTAATGAAGGGACAGATGTGCGTGCGTGATCAGAAGAGTGGGCTTTAGTAAGGAGTGAGACATCGGATCTGAGGGAGGAGAGTTCTAAAACAAGGGAAGAAAGGAGAAGTTCAAAATTAAGGAGTGATAGTGTAAGAAGTGAGGAGTGGAGTGGATCAAAAGATTTTGGGAGTAGTGAGGAGTAGGAGTTAGGATTAGGGAGAGGGAGGGCTGTAACCAGGGGGGGAAAGAGAAGGAAATTATGATGGGTGGGAGGTTTCGTATTGGGGAGGGGGGGACCAAGGAGATAGGAGTGGTTGGGGCATTGGGTTTAATGAGATCGTTAGTTAAATGAGGGGGAGGGATAGTACAGGATGTAGATGTAGGTGTATTGAGGGCTGCAGAAGAGATCAAAGGCGTGTGAGAGGGAGTGGTCAGCGGAGGAGATGTCAGAGTTGGTGTGGGAGTAAGGGGGGCGATTACACAAGGGGGAGAAGCTATAGAGCATCCATGGGGTGGGTGTTATGGGATTCAGAAGTAGAGAGGTAGATGGACGAAGGTGTATTGTTAAAAAGAGAGGGTATGGGGGGTCCGTGAGAGAGGCTGGAGGAGACGAGAGAGAGTTGTAAGAAGAGGAGGATGGAGGGGGTTTGTTCAGTGGGAGATCACAAGGAGTGGAGTGTTCGGTAGAGCTTAAAGACTGCGGGGTAGTAGGGGAGTAAGGAGAGGGTGTGCAGGTAACAGGAGTATCAAGCAAGTTTGAAGGCTTAAGAGGAGTGAGTGGAGGAGACCCTAATTGAGAGAGGCAGAGGCAGGGCGTAGGGGTGGGGGGCAAGGAAGAAAGAGGGTGGTGCTGGGGAGCAGGAATATAGGGTTGGGAGTCAAGGATGGAAGAGGGTGGGAAAGGGACAGTGGGGGTAGGGTGTGAGAGAATCGTTGGTGAAGGTGGATGTGAGAGAGGCAGAAAAACTAGGTGATTGGGAGAAAAGGGTGTCATTACCGTTTATACACTTAGGAGTAGGGGTGCTTAGTAGTGATTGAGAGAGAACATCAAGGATAGTGGAAGAGGTGGGGGAGACAGTAAGGAGAGATAAGGGGGAACGTGGGTGAAGGGAGTCAGAGCTGGTGATAAAGCAGTCAACTAGGGGTGACAGCTGCGGTTGAGTGAGGGCAACAGGACTTGGTGGAAGAATGGGTGAATCAGAGAGGAGGGAACGTGAGGCTGGGTGGAGTAGGGTGTCGATGCTAGAGCCGGTATTGAGAGTTCGAGTAGACAGTGTAGTTTGGGAGTAGACGTCACTATTGAGAGGGGTTATAGGAAAATCAGAGAGAAGAGTTAGAGGGGTAGGAGGCAAGGGGGGAGATAATGGAAATAGGGGATGAGGGGGTTGGAGGGAGGTTCAGGTCCTGGAGTTCGAAGATGTAGAGGTGATTTTCAGACCCTTGGATGAGAATATTACCAGATTTGAAGATGGAAATATCAATTTCTCCTGGAAAGGAAGTGGAGAGTGTGGTGGAGAGTTTTATACCGTACGGAATATTGCGAGAGTTAGTGATAGGGAGGTGTTGAAGAAATAGGCTTTTCCATTTAGAAGGGCGTTTGGAGAAGAAGATGTAGTTGGTGATTAAGGAGGAGTAAAGTGTATTATGGCAATCAGCAAATAAGGTTTCAGGGTGGAGACTGAGGAGCTTGTGTTTGAAGTTTTTCTTACCATGTTTGGTGAGGTGGGAAGGGTAGAGGATAGACCAGGAATTGGGGCCAATTTTCAAGATAGGTGATACTGAGGAAGAAGGGGAAAGAGAGAGGGGAGGCATGATTGGGAGAGAATGGAGAGAGCGAGGAACCACACAGATTAAACCATAAGAATAATCATAACAGGAAAATGGAAAGGAAGAGATACATTAAGCCAAAGCAAAATACAAGGAAATGGGGGAGAGCAAAATAAGAGAATAACCACTGGGGGGACAACATAATCAGATCAAATAAACAACAACAAAAGACAGCATAGTAATAAAAAAATAAACAACAATAATATAACACGTCAAAAAAGTGCATTCAAGGATAAATAATAAGACTGAGATATATATGCAATAAACTAAGAATGGGAAATATGTGAATCGGCAAAAGAGAATAAACAACCGCGAAAATACAGTAATAGCTGCATAGATATCGCACAAAGGTTACGTTATTATAGGTCAGTGGTCACCCGCTGCTGTGTTTAGATACTGCACGTGTTTCCTAGGAAATGGGGGTGCACCATGCAAAGGAAGTGAGTCTGCTGTGAATCGGATGAGAAGAATAGAATACCAGTGAAATACAGTATAAGCTGCATAGATCTTGCACTAATGTTACGTTATAATAAGTTGATGGTAATCCCCCTGTTGTGTTTAGACACTGCACATGTCACCTGTGGGCATCCTACTTCCAAACATTTGGTTGTATAGTGAAGCCCCAGCAATTCCCTAGACCCTAGGTCATCTTTCTATTCCAGACGTGGTTCTTATACCATTATTTTAGTATATGGTTAGTGAGGCTCATAGGGCATGGCTGTATTTGTGCAACTTAACGTATGCTATTTGTGAATCCTGCAATAAACTTTGACCCTTGACCTCATAAAGAGTGAAGAGGGGTTGTCTTTAGAATAAATGCATATAGATATGATATAAGCCTTGTGTGGTGTCTTTTCATTTGGTATTCAAGGGAGTATACATAGTTAAACAACTAGCTTCACAAGCTCTCAGAAGTCTTAGCCTATTGATTGCTGGTCTAGGCTACACTAGGACAGCTGTCTATAAGGTTGGCTTTATAGCCATCATCAAGAAGGGTTGGGTTAGACTGGTGCGAGGTGCCCACTAGAGCTAGTGGACATCATATGTCAGGCTAACTTCTCACAAGTACTAGTCCGGGGTGGTCCTGTAGTAGTGACATCCTCTTTGTTGTAAATTGCGATCCACTGCTTTTTCAAAATCCCACAGTTCGTTCATTGACTGCCGTTCCGGGTCAGAGCCAGTCCAAGATGGCCGCCACCTTGTCGAGCCTGGCTCAGGGAGCTGCTGTAGACCCTTGTTTGTTTTTATGGTACTGTCCTGTTTCTATTTCCATTACCAGCTGCTGCCATTTTCGTGGGGAATATGCTAGAGGCAGAATGGAGGAGCAATTCCGTGTTCAAAATGGCTGGGGGAAATAAAATTACAATAAAACTGCAGTGCCACCGACCAACAGCTATACTGTACTGATTCCAAAGTTTGACCCACTGCTGGCACCAGGACGTCGAGGGGTCACCCTATGTATTATCTTGATGGGGCACTCAGTTGGGGCATAGTAGCGACGCTGTACTCAAATCCTTAGGAGCTCCCTAAGTATGACCTCCCAGTACCATATACTCTTAATGGCATTACTGCACTTACAGTGCCCAGGAATGGCCCTGGGTACTGTAGGGGCACAGGGCTCATGCACCTGTGCCCACACCACTGGCATAGGGCACCCAGCTAGAGGGGTGATTGAGGTATGCCAGGGCAGTGGATTTTGTGGGCATGGCACACAGGGATATGTGCCATGTCGACTCTCTGTTTACTTCTGAACTTAGACACTCAGCCTGCAAAGTCAGTGTGTGGGTGTCAGGGTACTAGGCCCCTAAGGGTGGCATAATAAGTGCTGCAGCCCGTAGGGGTCGTCTCTGGTCACCATGCCCTGGGTACCTAGGGTACCATTTACTAGGGGCTGACAGGTGGCCAGAGATGTCAATTGGGTTTTGTTTTCAACACAGTTTTAGGGAAGGAACACAGGCCCTGGGCACCTGGTTGGCAGGAGCCCAGGGCACAGTCAGTCAAAGCACATCAGCAGTTCAGCAAACAGTGGGGGCATACCAATGCAGAAAGATGGCACTTTCTCACACCCAGTCACAAACACATGCACTGCTGCAATCCCTTGAGCACTACCTATGCAGTCCATCAATACCCCTGTTACTACCTATGCACTCCTCCAATCACCCAGCCAGTCCCATGTTCTTATCCAATCAGTGCGCCAAAACCCAAGCACTTATAAATTCACCATGTACTCTCCTTGCAGTACTCTAATCATCCGGTCACTACCCATGTACTCATGCAATGATCCAGGCAATAACACATGGACTGCTGCAATTCCTTTGCTCTACCTATGCAGTCCTCTAACCACCTACACACTTCTCATTCGCTCCTTCAACTACCCAGGTAGTACCCATGCAGTCCAGTAATCACCCCGTCACTGCCCAAGCAATCCTCCAGTCACTACCATGTACTAATCCAATCACTCCACCGATACCCAAGCAGTTATAAATTCACTCAGGCACTCTACTTGCAGTATTCTAATCATTCAGTCAGTAGCCATGTACTCATGCAATGACCCAGGCACTAACACATGCACTGCTACAATACCCTGTGCACTACCCATGCAGTCCTCTAACCACCTACACACTACTCATTCGCTCCTTCAATTCCTCTTGTAGTACCCATGCAGTCTAGCAATCACCCTGTCACTCCACATGCACTCCTCCAGTCACCCAGCCGCTACCATTTACTAATCCAAACACTCCGCCAATACCCAAGCACTTATAAATTCACCGCACACTCTCCTTGCAGTACTTTAATCATCCACTCAGTACCCTTGTACTTATTCAATGATCAGGCACTAACACATGTACTGCTACAATCAATGTGTAGTACCCATGCAGTCCCCTAACCACCTACACACTTCTCATTCGCTCCTTCAATTCCCCTGGTAGTACCGATGCAGTCCAGCAATCACACTGTCACTCCCCGTGCACTCCTCCAGTCACCCAACTACTACCATGTACTAATCCAAACACTCTGCCAATACTCAAACACTTACAAATTCACCATTTACTCTCCTTGCAGTACTCTAATCATCAATCATTCAAGTGATTTTTCTTTTTTTGACCAGTAGAAGTGGTTCCGTAAGAACCTTTTTTTTTTTGGAACAGTTTGAAAAAAAAAAGAAATTTTTACTCTTAACTTTTTTTGTGTTTCTTATTTTAAAAACAACAGACAAAAATAAAGATCACAAAATGATCTCTCCAACAAAAACAAAAGCACATTATAAAAAGAAAAAATAACATTTATGTGCTTTTAGAGCAGCAGAGATAACGTCCACACACTGCTCTCCAATACAGAGTTTCGTGTCGCACTTAATGCAACTAACTGCTGCATTTAAAAATTCGGGAAAAATGTTGTGCCTTGGAGCAGGTGGAAGCTGTGTTGATGTTGATAGAGCATTTTGATCTCATTCGGCAGCAGCATTCAACTCTCTTCTCCTCTCTTCTCCTGCCAGTTGTACTGGGTGCATAGTCTCCAAATGTTTCTTCATGCTGCTAGTCCCACACAAATATTTTTTGTCATACCCTCTAGACAGCACTTTCTGGCAGATAAAGCAAGTAACTTTTCGGGTGTTTACCTTTTTTCGCCCTTAGGAACAGTGAAAAAAGCCCACACAATGCTCTCTATCTTTTTTTTGTTATGCTCCATATAAAATAAAGAAACACACAAAAAAGGTAAAGTTGTAAAGTGAAGAAGGAAACAGGTCTTGTCTCTATGAAAGACAAAAAATAAGGGGAATATCAAGAGGATGGATCCTCCCACTTCCACAATGAAATTGATTTAAACCACTCAGATTCTTTTTTTCTTGTGCTGACATGAAGTCGCGTAGGGTGCGCGCACACATCACGTACCCTTTGCGCACCCTCTAAATATCGAATATATGATTATACACTATAAATAGCAATTTCTATAAACTTCTAATAAGTATATTAGCAAAACTGTTCAGTCTAATATCATATTCAAACTTTCAAAAGTAATTTTTTCAAGTTTAAAAATAAGCCAAAGTCGCGACTATGGCACTATCACTGCACGACCCCGGAAATACATGCAGGGGAGGGTCATGCACACTAAGCGCATACGCCACGCATAAAACAAATTTAGTTTTGTACAGATTATATTGAAAATAATAGTTTAAAAATACTTTTGTACAGAAATTTAGACAAACACTAAGCAAAACATGTTTTCATAATTAATTTAAAGATAATTCATACCTTACAAATTATGCAGAAGTCAAGACCCCCACACGACTTTTCAAAATGACTACGAGAATGCACGCAGCCATCGTGTAGGGTGTGCTTAGGTTGCACGACTTCTGTATAATAATTAAAAAAAATTAAAAAGAATGAATATAGTTTTACTTACTATAAATCAATCTCAATATTTGTTAAATATATATGTATATATGTAGTCAATAAAAAACATAGGAATGAGGCACATTATACCTAGAAATTTTCATTTAAAACACCTTTGAAATTCACTGAAAAAACCATGGGTTTCAGAGACGTTATAGTTAGAAATTAGCATTTAAAAAACCTTTAAAATTCATTGAAAAAACCACAGGTTTTAGGGACGTTGTAGTTACAAATTAGCATTTAAAAAAACTTCAAAATTCACTGAAAAAAACACAGGTTTCAGGGATGTTATAGTTAGTTGGACATTTTGCTCGTACAAAACTAGTGAAATTCGGCTGTTATAGTTAGTTGGGCTAACTATAACTTGCGCCCCCGCAATACACTACTGATGACGTCACATATTATATCACTCATGACATGGTCAGTGGCATCTCTGATGACATCATCCATGTGATCATCTGATGCACCTCCTCACAAACTATTATAACTTTTGATACAACCCCTCTAAAATATAGACTCCATTCTCGAAACCATAGACACACCAATACCAGTTAATACATACTCACCCACAATCCATAGGTCTATACTCATATCCACTCACACATATAGTCACTCATACACGCACATCAATATATCCACTGCAATATGCAATCGTACACCTGTACAGATACTCACAAACCGCCACACACCTAGTCAGTCTTACAAAAAATGAATCATTACTCACCTAAACAGTTACACACACACCACCTCACTTATTCATACAGATACTAACACATACTTACTCTCTTACATAATCACTGACAGAACCACACACTCATTCCTATAGCTACTCTCACAATCACTCACTCTCACATATAGTCATTTATATAATTCAACACTCACATATACTGTCTTTTACATATGTAGTTACTCACACATGTAACACTGAGATATCCATTCACTCACCAACACACCCATAAAACACTCACCCACCTATATAGTCCTTCACAGATGCACTCTTAGAACCCGTACACCCAGTGAATCGCCCACTAACACATCTATGCACAAAGTCACACACCCTCCATCCACTCACACAGACACTCAGGCACCTATGTATATACTCATACAATCAATCAATAACCCATATAGACAGTCATGTAGCCACTCACCGACCCATGCAGTTGCTTACACACCAATTGACAGACTGATACAGACATTCCCACAGTTTAGTCATTAACCCATGCATTCAGTAAACACGTTTAATTACTCACGTATACAGTCAGTCACGCACCTACTAAATCATAAATTCAGAAACTGATACACCCACTCATTTTTCAATACACCTTGGCATATATATATGTATATATAAAAAACATATTTATACTTTACAGAAACACACAGTCACTGGATGATGTTATCAGAGATGCCATCAGTGATATCATTTGAGATGTCATCAATGATGTCATCAGTGATGTCACTGACCATGTCATGAGTGATGTAATATGTGACACCATCAGCAGTGCATAGCCGGGTCGCAAGTTATAGTTAGCCCAACTAACTATAATGGCTGAATTTCTCTGGTTTTGTATGAGTGAAATGTCCAACTAACTATAACGTCCCTGAAACCTGTGTTTTTTTCAATGAATATAGATATATGTAGATAGGTAGACATATTTATATCTATATATAGATAGATAGATAGATAGATAGATAGATAGATAGATAGATAGATAGATAGATAGATAGATAGATATTTTTTATATTAAACTTTAACAAAAAATGCAAATTACAATATAAATAAATACAATTATAAATAGTTTTTAATCATGTATTCGTAAATAAACAAACACACATACATATATGTGTGTGTTTTTTCAATTACTAAAATATTTATATATAGTTTTAATCTATTTATATATATTTGATGTATAGTATATTACTGGTACATGTCAATATGCTAAGATATTTAATATTGACTATTTTTAAATATATGTCCAAACAATATTTTTGTAATTGACATTAGTGTATAACAATATTATTTCTTCAGTATTTTTGTAATTTACATTAAAATGATAGAAAAATAATATTTTTGTCTTAGATATTTTTGACTCAATATTTATGTACCACAATATTTTTCTTTTTTATATTTTGTCAGAGAACCATAAAAAATGACACCGAAGAGGCATTTCACATTCAAAAAATAGTGCTAAAGGTTATTACACATTTTGAAAGCACTCTTCAATTTTGTTTATTCCATCCTTCTCCTACTTAACTATATCTCCTGTTTCCCTATTTCCAAGGTCCATCCACCACATTCTTCTCCACAGATCTCTTTATTCCTTTATTTTCACTTTCTGTTTCCCTGAGACTGCCTCTGTCCTTAACTTTTTAGTTGTTTGTTCCTTGCTTTGTCTCTATTTGTATATCTACCTTTTGAATGTATTTATCTCAACTATGGCATTGGTAGGAAGCACCGACATGCCCTCCTGGACCCCTTGTAGTCAACAGCACCACGAGGGAGTAACAATCTACCATATAATTAGTGAGGCAGAGGTGGTAGCACTCATTCTTTTTTTTTTTTTTGAATTTGTCTTTTATTAGAATGGACCTTCTAATAAAGCAAATAACAGAACAGATTCTCATTTTACAATAAACAGTCACAGTGAAATGTCAGGTAGTGCTGGTGTCATTGGATACATCAAATCAATTATAAACACAACAAACTCATAGACCTTGAGGGTAGACAGGGTTTGACAGTGGTGTCTAACTTTCCCTCCCGCTGTCTGTATCACATGAAACATTCCAGTCTCAGTTCCTTGAGGTTCTGAGGTGTTGATGTTGTCACAAAACCTGTAGCAGTCGTTCCACAAATGAATTTCCTGGGGCAGCCCCTGTTCTCGTATGCCACCATCTCCACCCTTATTGCCATCCCTGCTTCATGGGCACCCTCGTCGATCACAGGTTAATTGACAGGTCACGTTTTTCCATAATCAATGTCATGACACAGAATATAAGTTTTGTTAGTTGTATGTCCATATGCTTGAGATCACCATTATTACAAATGATGGCAGTGGAGGCAAATAACATTCAAAGTTCTGTCCCAATTTCTGCAGTATACTTCATCAGTATTCCATTATCTTAGTGCAGCCCCAAACTGTGTTTAAGAATGAGTCCTCTTCTTGCATGCATTTCAATAAATTAGGTGTTGGGGCCCATCCCATTCTATAAAGCCTATTCCTATTGTAATACACCAAGTGCAGGATTATCAACTGACTCTGGTGCACCCTAGCTTTTATTACAACTCCAGGGCATCAGGGCTGCTTCCCAATCTCTGTTCCTCAAAGGGACACTCTTAGGGATCTTGGTCGGGTCTATCTCCTGGAATGCATGTCTCAACTGAGCATATTAAACATCTGGCTCTGCATCATGTTATAATTAACCAGTAGGGTAGAGAATCACTTCACCTTTCATTCTCAGTAAGTCCCCCATCTATCTTTGATATATAAATGTGGCTCTATGCTTTTAACCCTTTTAGGATATGGATTTCCTTCAGCATATTCCCTTCCACCAGTGGTGTCTCCTTTGTAATAATCTCATCCTTCCACTCAATGTACTTTGTTGCTCTGTCCCAGACCAGTAGTGATATCTGGCTTGTTTGCCATAAGTTTGACCTTCCCTTAATGTCATATATGTAGTGCATGTGTTAGTGTACTCTCATTGATGATCTTTCCAATCTAACTGAGGTGTCATCCCTTGTGGCAAAGATCCAGTCATTGATATGTAAAATGTTTTTGCCCAGTAAAAGGCTCTAACATCCGGGAGTGCAATCCCACGGCTATAGATGGATCTGGTAAGTGTTTACATTGCTATTGCTGTTTTAGCTGATCTTGTGTAGTCTGGAAAGATCATTTTCTCTTCGACTTATAGAGCACTTCCACCGGTAAGTCTGACTTCTCTAGGGATATTGTCTCTGTTGTGGTGGTTAAGGAAACAGGCTAGCATTGGCATTGGAGGGAGTAACCTGCTAGTAGTCTCATCACCAGTGCCAAAAACTCCCTTTCAAAGATCAAGCAGGGAAAGAAGCTCTTTGATAATATGATGGATGATAGGCACTTTTTCAAGAATTCCACTAGATTCTTTCCCTCTTTTCCCTGAGAATTCAACAAAGCAGAGGTTGTTTCGACTCTCTAGGTCCTCTGCTATCATCGCCAATTCTTTAAAGAATATTGCTAGTGATGATACTATATTTCTAAGCTCTTTGACGGGTTCTTCAATTCATAAATTGACCACATAACACTGGCTAGTTCCATGGAGATATTTTGGGGACCCTCTCTAATCGGCATTACTTCGGATCCCACTTCTCCAATCTTTTGTTCAGGGGCCTTCTTTGAGGTCTAAATTTCCAGGAAGATTGTTTTCAACACTTGAGCTGAACCCTCTTCCCCATATCATCCCTGTGCTGTTGGCTACAAACCATTGAGGAACCGTCAGCTTGGTGCACGTGTCCACGCTCCTCTGTTTTAGGGCATAGTTCTCCTTGTCTTTTGCCCTTAACTTTTTTGATGTGTGGCTGCTGAATCAGTTTTTACTGTCTCCTTTCTACCTGTATCTCTGATATGGGGTTGTCTGCTTTTACCTCACTGCCTCTATGCCACAGGGAGAGCCCTGGTGGTCATATAGGCATCCCATGTGTGTGGCCACCAGCCTCTCCACTTTGTTAGTTAAGTACTCTGCCTGCTCCCTTACCTCTTGTGAGTAGCAAGAATATCTCAGGCTTTATGTTCCACAGTCCTCACATGTAACTTAAAGATGGGCTTCGGACAGTGTCTGCCGGCAAGTTCTGTGGACCCATTTGGGTCTGATGTAGAATGTGGTCTTTAGGTTCGGTAGTAGTATAATGATCCCCCATCTCTCCTCTGTCCTCAACAGTGATGTGTGTTAGGGCACAGAGGAACAAGGAATGTGATGAGGCCCCTTTCAGGCCCACTCCCTCTACAATGTATGTAAGAATGTATATGACATCTCATTAGCGCAAAACTATCAAAAAAGCAGTGAAGCAGTGTTCATGGTCAAAGGCAAGCTTAAAATCAACAAATATCAAGAAAGGAACTAAATTGTGGATGATGAATAGTAAGAAAGTGGCTCTGCATATACTGCACCAAAGTAAGCTTCAGTCTGCAGAGTCCACAGTCCCCAGAGGTATGGCAGAGGTTAAAGTTAGATATAACCTTACTCTCTAAAGTGGTAGCTTGGTCGATCAGTAAGACAGTATCAGAGGACACTGTGAAGCATTTGTTGTACACACTCAGTCAGCAAATGGTCTCACACACTCAAGAACTGAACTCTAGGCTAATTGTTTTGAATATCAAAATATATATTTGTTCATTTCAGAACCACAAGTAGGTATCATAAATACTTTCTCAGAATGAGATGTTGCAATTGAATTCTTTCAAATAGCAATAGACTTTTAAATGCAATAGGTACAGTTGTTGCAATATGCAACACAAGTTAAACAGAACATAACATTGAGCTCAATTGAAAGTTTTTAGTAAAAGCAATACAATCACTTTACGAATGTTTTTCTTCCTCAGTGCTAAATTCTGGATTCAGCCCTGGTGCATTTCATGTAAACAGTTGCAAGAAATAGTTTTTGTTACACAGGCGATTTTTAAGGAATATTTGTATGTTTTGAAAATCAGGCAAAAAACAGGCAATGTTATCCTATGGGAGGAAATCAGGATATCGGAAAATCATGGTTGTAATTACTTTTCAGGTTCAGTGCTGGGCTCAAAGATACAGCACTGGGATCTCTCCTGATAGCAGGTGTGTAATTTCGTTTTCGTTGATCGGACGATTTTTAAGGAATATTTCAAACTTGCAAAATTCGTTACAGAAGAAATGAAACCCAGTCAATGTTACCCTGTGGAGAAAATCAAGTTATCGGTCTTTGGGTAAGTACTCGGCTGGCAGAGTTAAAGTTCTGGGGGTAGACTCAGGGGTCTCCCAGGGTCAAGTAGGTACAGTCGTTAAACCCTCAGCGGCACTGGGGCAGCCGGGTGCAGAGTGAGTAGGCCCGATGTTACCTCATGGAGGAGCTCCTAGTCACTTACAAAGTGCAAGTGGGGAAGTAGGATAAGACATTTGCTGCACTTCCAGTGGCACTTGGGCGGTTGGGTGCAGGTTGTTTTGGGCCTTTGGGCGCTTGATGTGTTTCAATGGGAAAGCTGGAAGTTGAACAAAGGCTGCAGGCTCGGGACAGAGATTCTTCAGGTGCGACCACCACTTCGAGAGGTAAGTTGGGATGTTGTAGGGTAGGTAGACACCCAGGAGTTGGGCACAGGGGGCCGTGGAGCACCTGGTGCACGGGTGTCTTTTGCTGTCGGGAAATCTTACCATCAGCTGCTCGCGGTTGGAGGGGTCCCTTGTTGTGAGGCTGCAGGCTTCGTCAAGAGCATTGATGAGGGTCCTTGTGTGCTGGAATCTGGGTCACAGTCGCCGGGGGGACGTCATCGTGGTCTTTGTCCACTCAGGTACAGGCTGGGCTTGGCGGCTGAAGAGTGTGCTGGATTTGCGGTTCCTGGCTGGCACCAGGAGGTGTTGCTCGTTGAGCAGAACCACAGCTCGTGGGATTCCCAGTCTTTAGATGAGCAAGGCAGTCAAGTCCTCCGGGGATTTTGAGGTTGCTGACCACTGGAGATACCGGGGTTTAGCAGGAGCAGGTTCAAGGATCAACAGCCGGCATAGCGCCAGGACGCCCCTTTGCTGGGGCAGCTGTTGCGCTGTACAAATATTAATATCATAACATAACATAACATAACAAGCCAGTTGGAGTCATCCTCTTCTTAGCAGCTGCACGGCAGGTCTTCTTTCTTCCTGTTCTTCTTCTTGTTTCAAAATCAGGATCTGAGGAAGGAAGGTTCAGGGTGCCCCTGAATACTAAATTTAGAGGTGTTCCTGGTAGGGCAAGGGCAGGGACCAATAGGTCCCTGTCCTTTGGTGAGTACACCCCTTATCCTGCCACTCTCCAGTGGGAGGGGGGCAGGAGCCAAGCTCTGATTGGGTAGGGCACCTCATTCTCAAAATGGTTGGAGCCCAGAGTTGTGCTTTACCTCGCCTGCCCAGCCTGAGGGTTGGGGTTGGCAGAGGCTGGCAGACCCCCTTTCCTTCCTTTGTTTTTCCCGCCTGTCTTCCTGCTAGAGTGGGGGTCAGAACCGGTGGGGGCCAGTTGCTGAGTACAGCAAGTGGCCTGGAGAAGGTCACAAATGTGGCATGTCTTTGATGGTAGCCCTGCCCATCCTGGGGGAGAAGACCTAGCACCTCGTCCCAGGATGTTCATTGTTGCAGGCCCAAGAGAGCGGAGAGCTCTCTACCCAGTGGTCCAACAACATGTCTGCTAGGTGGCAGATAAGGCAGCCTCTCAGTCAGGACACAGGTTGTGGGTTACTTTAAAGGGAAACTCTTAGTTGCCCACTGGCATGCACTCTACAATAAATCCCACACTGGCATCAGTGCGGGTTTAATGTGCTGAGAAGTTTGATACCAAACTTCTCAGTCTTCAGTGTAGCCATCATGGTGCTGTGGAGTTCATGTTGATGACCTCCCAGTTCCATATACTCTTAATGGCACCACTGCACTTACAGTGCCCAGGAATTGACCTGGGTACTGTAGGGGTACAGGGCTCATACCCTTGTACCCACACCACTGGCATAGGGCACCCAGCTAGAGGTGTGACTGAGGTATGCCAGGGCAGTGTATTGTGGGCTTTGTACACAGAGATGTGTGCCATGTCGACTCTGTGGTTTGTTCTGCACCAAGACACTCAGCCTGCAAAAGCAGTGTGTGTGTGTCAGGATACAGGGCCCCTAAGGGTGGCACAATAAGTTCTTCAGCCCTTAAGGTCTTCCCTGGTCACAGAGCCCTGGGTACCTAGAGTACCATTTACTAGGGGTTGACGTGTGGCAGAGATGCCAATTGGGTTTAGGTTTCCACACAGTTTTTAAGGAAGGAACACAGGCCCTGGGCTCCTGATTGGCAGGAGCCCAGGGCACACTCAGTCAAAGTGCATCAGCAATACAGCAAAAAGTGGGGGCATACCATACAAGAAAGATGGTACTTTCTCACACAACCCCCCCAAGCGAAAGGTGATGAGACTAACCTTGCCCTAGGGAGTCTTCATTGTCTAAGTGGAGGAACCTGGAAAGTCCATCTGTATTGGCATGGACAGTCCCAGGTTTGTGTTCCACTTCAAAGTCCATTCCATGTAGGGAGATGGACCATCGTAGTAGTTTTGGGCTCTCTGCTTTCATTTACATTAGCCATCTGAGAGGTCTGTGGTCAGTTTGAAGCAGGAAGTGAGTTCCAAACAAGTAGGGCCTCAACTTCTTCAGGGACCAAACCACAGCAAAGGCCTCCTTCTCAATGGCACTACAACGCTGCTCACTGGGTAGAAGCCTTCTGCTTATAAAAATCAACAGGTTGGTCTTGGCCTTCATCATTGGTCTGGGATAGGACCGCTCCTATTCCTAGCTCAGAGGCATCAGTCTACACTATGAACTGCTTGGCATAATTTGGTGTTTTTAGAATTGGTGCTGAGCACATTGCTTCCTTCATGGTCTCAAAAGTCTTTTAACAACTAACAGTCCAGTTGATTTCTTGGGCATCTTTTGGAGGTGTGTTCTGTGAGGGGAGTCACTGAACCCATACCCCTTCACAAACCTCCTGGAGTACCCAGTCAAACAAAGAAATCCCCTGACTTGGGTCTGGGTTGTTGGAGCTGCCCAGCCCAGGATGGCTGGATCTTGGGTTGTAAGGGTTGCACCAGGCCTCCACCAACAAGGTGGCCAAAGTACACCTCAGTGCCCTGCCTTGTCTGGCATTGGGATGCCTTGATAGTTAGGCCTGCAGATTGCAGGGCTTCTAAAACCTTCCCAAGATGGATTAGGTGATCCTGCCAGGAGGAGATAAAGACAGCAATATCATTAAGATAAGCTGAACTAAAGGATTCCAAGCCAGCCAGGACTTGATTCACCAACCTCTGGAAAGTGTTAGAGGCGTTCTTTAAACCAAAAGGCATTCGAGTAAACTGATAGTGCCCATCAGGTGTGAAGAATGCAGTTTTCTCTTTTGCTCCTGTGGCCATGTCAATCTGCCAGTACCCTGCAGTTAAGTCAAAGATACTGAGAAATGTATCTGCCCCCAAATTGTGTATCAATTGATCTCCTCTTTGGATAGTGTGAGCATCTGTCTTGGTGACAGAGTTGAGCCCTCTATAGTCCACACAAAACCTCACTTCTCTCATTCCACCCTATGGATGAGGCTTGGGGAACAGAACCACTTGGATAGCCAAGGGGCTATCAGAGGGTTCAATAACCCCTAACTGCAGCATCTTGCTCACTTCAGCTTTGATACTTTCCTTGACTTGGTCTGACTGTCGATAGATCTTGTTTTTGACAGGTGCACTGTCACCAGTGTCCACATCATGGGTACACCAATTTGTCAGACCAGGGGTCAGGGAAAAGAGACCAGCATACTGTTGCAAGACTTGCGTGCAGTCAGTCTGCTGTTGGGCAGAGAGGGTGTCTGAAAATACAACTCCATCGACTGACACATCTTTTGGGCTATAGGAGAGGAGATCAGGGAGAGGTTCACTCTCTGCTTCCTGTTCCTCATCAGTCACCATCAGCATGGTGATGTCAGCCCTGTCATTGTAGAGCTTAAGGCGGTTCACATGGATAACCCTCTTGGGAGTCCTGCTTGTGCCCAAGTCAACTAAGTAAGTGACCTCACTCTTCATTTCTAAGATAGGGTAAGGGCCACTCCATCTATCCTAGAGTGCCCTTGGTGCCATTGGCTTTAAAATCCACACCTGTTGCCCAGTATGAAATTCAACCAGTGCAGCTTTTTGGTCATAAAAGTGCTTCTGAAGCTCCCGGTGGGCCTCAAGATTCGTGGATGCTTTTTTCCATGCACATAGTCCACAATGTCTTGCATGGGTTCTTGGAGAGGCCTCTCCCAACCCTTCTTCACAAGACAGAGTTTGCTCCTCACAGGATGACCAACCAGATGTTCAATGGGGGAAAATCCTACTCCCTTCTGTGGCACTTCCCTGTAAGCGAAAAGCAGGCATGGCAACAGAACGTCCCATCTCCTCTTGAGTTTTTCAGGGAGTCCCAGGATCATGCCTTTCAATGTCTTGTTTTATCTCTCAACAATGCCATTGGTTTGTGGATGGTATGGGGTAGACTTGTCCTGCACTCCACACTACTTCCACATGTGTTTCAGGTAAACAGACATGAAGTTGAAACCTCTGTCTGAAACCACCTCCTTAGGAAACCCTACCATGGTAAAGACACCCAGGAGGGCCTTAGCTACTGCAGGAGCTGTAGTAGTACTAAGTGGAATTGCTTCAGGGTACCTAGTAGTATGATCCACTACTACTAGAATTAACTTGTTCCCTGAGCCCGTGGGAGGTTCAAGTGGACCCACAATGTCCACACCTACCCTTACAAAGGGAACCCCACCACAGGCAGTGGTATCGGGGGGGCCTTTGGTATGCCACTGGTCTTGCCACTGACCTGACAGGTAACACAGGAGCTAACAAACTCCTTCACCTTTTGGTACATCTGGGGCCAGTAAAAGTGACTAACTCGCCTTTCCCACATTTTTGTTTGCCCCACATGTCCAGCTAGGTGGATGTCATGAACAAAAGTTAAGAGGAACTCCCTGTACATATGTGGCACTACCACTCTCCTGGTGGCTCCAGGAGTTGGGGTTCTTGCCTCAGCATAAAGTAATCCCTCTTCCCAATTAGCTCTGTGGGTACCACTGACATCTCTCTGTGATTCTGAAACAGCGTGCTGCCTCAGGCTTTCAAGAGTGGGACAGTCTTGCTGACCCTGGCACAGCTCTTCCCTAGTGGGTCCCCCTGGGCCCAGGAGTAAAACCTGGTAAGGCTCCAGCTCCATAGGCTCAGTTCCCTCAAGGGTGTCCAAAACCTCTCCCTGAGGAGAGGGGTCATGAATTGTTGGCTGTATAGAAGCTGGTTCCTCAGTCGTCTTACCTTTTCTCTTGGTGGATTGGTCATACTTTCAGGCTCCAATCCTACTTTTTCACCCTTTCTCTTGCTCTGTGCTCTTGTTTGCACACACACCAATTCTGGGATACCCAGCATGGGTTTTCAATTCAACCACAGCCCAGGCTGAAGTTTCCAGGTCAATGTCAAGCAGACATTCAGCTGGTAACTTTTGAGAGACCACTACCTCTTTCAGGCCAGGAACCCCCCCAAGCCTAATGTCACCACAGCCATTGGATGATTAGTGGTAACACTGTCAGCATTGGTGACTGGGTAAGTTTTCCCAATCAAGTATTGCTCAGGGGAAACCAGAGTGTTTCTCACCATAGTGACACTGGCACCTGTATCCCTCAGATCCTATAACCTAGTTCCATTAAACTAGTGGTATTGTAAATACTTCTTTACGTTGATTGGCCACACAGCTACAGTGGCAAACTCCACTACCCTTTCTGAAGCTAGAACTGCTTCAGTGTGAATGCTGATTTGGTCTGGGCACACTGTTGATCCCATCTGTAGACTTGCTACCCCAGGTGTAACTGTACTGGGTTCCTTAGGGGCTTTGCGGTAGGGGCAAGAATTATCTACAGTTAAGTGTCCCAACTTCTTACAGTTGTTCCACCAGGCCTTTAAAGGATAACATATTTTCCCCCTGTAGGGCTGAGGCAGATTTTCCCCTTATAGGGAGTAGTTGGGGACCCATCCCCCTGTACAGGTTTTCGGGGCCCTTTAGAGGACTGAGACATTTTATCTTGGGGGTTCTCACCACCTTTCCCCTGGGGAGGTTTGTAACCACCTTCTTCTGGTCACCCCAGTGGCTGTCCTTCCTTGTCACCCTAGTCTTCACCCAGTGGTCTGCCTTCTTTCCCAATTATTGGGGAGAAATTAGACCTAGGTCTACCAAATGCTGATGTAACTTTTCATTTGGGCAAATACTTAGTATATGTTCCTTTATAAACAAATTGGAAAGTCCAGAGAAATCATGCACATTGTGTCCAGTTAACCAACCATCCAGAGTCTTTACTGAGTAGTCTACAAAATCAATCCAGGACTGGGTCTGGGTTTTGTGAGCACCCTTCAACCTAATTCTATACTCCTCAGTAGGGAGCCCAAATCCCTCAATCAGAGTCTTCTTCATGAGGTCATAGGACCCTGCATCTGGCCCAGAGAGGGTAAGAAGCCTGTCTCTACAGTTACCAGAGAACAGTTCCCACTGAAGTGCCCCCCAGAGAGGTTTCTTAATTTTCTCATGTCACAAGCCCTCTCAAAGGCTGTGAACCACTTGGTGATGTCATCACCATCCTCAAATTTACGGACAATCCCTTTGGGGATTTTAGGATCATGAGATTGCTCTTTATCCTTAATATTAGTATTGCTGCCACCATTGATGGGTGCTAAACCCATCTCTTTCCTTTCCTTCTCTAGAGCAAGGAGTCTGGACTCTAGGGATAATCTCTTGGCCAGCGTTGCTAAAAAAACAGTCCTCTTGGGGGTTTTCCCTGGGACCTGGTCCACCTGTGCGGTCTCTAGGTTCCCAGAGAGTTATTCTTGGAGTTAAGGGTTTTGGGGGGCATTTCCTCCCTAGGGATGACTGGAGGGGGGTCACTATCCCCCTCATTCTCTTCCCTTTCCCATCTGACTGGTCATCACCATTTTCAGAGTGGTGGCCCTGAGCATACTCTTCCAGGAGCTCCTGGAGCCCTTGTTTGGTTGGATGCAGGCCCATTTGTATATTTTTCAGTTTGCATAAGGACCTCAATTCCTTGAAAGACAAGCGTAAGTAAGGTGTGAGGACGAGCTCCTCAACCAGGTCCTGCAAGTTATTACCTTCACCAGTAGTTGGGTTCTTTTGAGACATTCTAACCAGACAGTTCTAACCCTCTCTCTTGACAACAGTGACTTTAATTCCTTTAAAATTCTATTGGGACTTAAGCAAGGCCCTGACAAGACTTTTAGTATTTTAGAGAAACCAATTTAGGAAAATCTGAATTCTAAAGGCAATTTAAGAGTTCTGTTGTGTGATCAGATGGTAACCAAGTAGTCCAACAAATCAAGTTTGTATCCCACCGCTGCTCCACCGATGTAAGAAAGTGGCTCTGTATATACTGCACCAAAGTAAGGTTCAGTGTGCACAGTCCACAGTCCCCAAAGGTATGGCAGAGGTTACAGTTAGATATAACCTTACTCTCTAAAGTGGTAGCTTGGTCGAGCAGTAAGGCAGTATCAGAGGACAATGTAAAGCCTTTGTTGTACACCCTCAGTCAGCAAATGGTCTCACACACTCAAGAACTGAGCTCTAGGCCACTTGTTTTATATATAAAAACTACCAGCCCGTCCCGACGTTGTCCCGGTATGAAATAGAATGTGTGCAATGTGTGTAATAGGCAAGGGAAATTTATTTTAAAATCTCACGGTAGATAACATTTTTAGCATGAAGTGTCACAATAGTTAGGCATGTGTGTGCAGATACTGTGTGTACCTCGGAGTAAGAAGTATTAGCAGATGTCTCTAGTGTGTATGTACTCCACTTCCGTAGGTAAGCGTGTGTGAAAGTGCATTCAGTTGTAAATTTCGTGTCCCCGCAGGCACGTTGAAACGCGTCATCCCCGCTTGAGGCCCGGCTCCAGTTTTGTTTGATGTTGTGCTTGTGGTGTAAAGTCGTTGATGCAGAGAGTTGAGTGGGTGACAGTGCACGCTGGAGACGTCGCCGTGTGGGAAAGTGCAGTCAGTTTAAAGGTTGGTGTCCCAGCAGACGCGCTTAGTCGTGTCATCCGCCGCCTGAGCCCAGCTCCAGCCCTGGTTGATGTTGTGCGCCTGGTGTCAATTCGTTTATGCAGAGAGTTGAATGTGTGACAGTGCGCAGGGGATGTATGCCTTTACAACGCGGTTTTTACAACGCATACCATTACAACGCATAGTGCTTTGGGGCGCTGGATAGTGAATAGTTTAATTTACTGTTCCAACTCCAATCCCCGTGGATAGTAGGGAAGGTGTTGGACAGTAAATTAAACCTATTCCCTATCCTAGAGCGCCCCCCAGCTCAATGCATTGTAATGGTTTGCGTTGTAAAAGTTGCGTCGTAAAGGCACTGCGTGGTAAAAGTTGCGCTGTAAAGGATGTTTCCGGTGTGCAGGAGACGCTGCAGTTAGTGTCCCCGCAGGCATGGTCCTTTATGCAGAGAGTTGACTGGCTGACAGTGCACAGGATATTGTGCAGTTATTATCCCCGCAGGCACGATCAGTCCTGTCTGCCCCCGCCTAAGCCCCAGCAATTGCCGCGCCCATTGGCCACGCCCCTTGCTCCTGCGCAATTGCCGCACCCATTGGCCTTGGCCACGCCCCCGGCCCAACGCACATGTTTGTTTTTCACACACCCTCAAGGCACGCTTTTTTTGGGGGGCATGTGCCGCGCGATTGTTGCCGGTTGTCGCGCCCATTGGCCACACCCCTTGCTGCCACGCAATTGCAATTGCCGCGCTCATTGGCCTTGTTCACGCCCCAGCACATGCCCCCAACACAACGCACACGTTTAAGGAACGCTGTTTTTTGTCGTCATGCCGCGCCCCGCCCACGCCCACGCGGGACTACTTTGCTGGTAAGGTTCTTTTACCTTTCAAATGTATATGGTGGGCATCTGTATAGCCTATGTCCTTCTGCTGCAACTGCCCTTGCCAATGATGTATTGGGTGTTGTGATTGGTGCTGTGGTTCCTGAGATTACCCGCCTCAAAGGTTTGGGCTCTCTCTTTATAATATTAGTATAGATACATAGTTGTTATTTTAGAACCACAAGTGGGTATCATAAATACCTTCTCAGAATGAGATGTTGCAAGTGAATACTTTCAAATAGCAACATACTTTTAAATGCAATAGGTACAGTTGTTGCAATATGCAACACAAGTTAAACACCAAATAACATTGAGCTCAAAGGGAAGTTTTAAGTAACGGCAATAAAATCACTTTACGAATGTTTTTCTTACTCAGGGCTGGATCCTGGATTCAGCCCTGGTGCATTTCCTTTAAACAGTTGCAAGAAATAGTTTTTATTACACAGGTGATTTTTGTGGAATATTTGTATGCTTTGAAAATCAACACAGAAGAAATTCTGGCAAAAAGCTGGCAATGTTATCCTAGGGGAGGAAATCAGGTTATCGGAAAATCACGGTTGTAATTACTTTTCAGGTTCAGCGCTGGGCTTAAAGATACATGCAAAAACAACAGTTGATGGACAGAATGCAGAACAATGTCATACATTCACCCCTGTACAGAGATCTGGGCCTAAATCCATCACTTTTTTGCTCACCATCCCATTCCAGTTTGAACCCAGCCATATCCAAATCAGTCTTGACTCTGTGCCCCATGGGAGCTGTCCAGCCTGAACTGCCAAGCCAGGTCCTCCCTGGACTGGAAACAAGCATCATGGGACCGGTTTCGGGCTTTCAGCCCTCATCAGCCAGGATAGCTTGATTCCAGTGGCATGGGGAGCACGGGAATCACGTCTGAGCATACCCGTCCCACTTGGGGTGACAAATGCAAAAACAACAGTTGATGGACAGAATGCAGAACAATGTCATACATTCACCCCAGTATAGAGATATTGGCCTAAATCCATTGTTTTTTGCTCACTATTCCATTGCAGTTTGAACCCAGCCATATGCAAATCAGTCTTGACCCTGTGCCCCATGGGAACAGTCCAGCCCGAACTGCCAAGCCAGGTCCTCCCTGGACTGGAAACAAGCATCCTAGGATCGGTTCTGGGCTTTTAGCCCTCATCAGCTAGGATCGATAGCCCAATCCGGGTTCTGAGGGAGAGGAATTCGATAACCCAATCGCGGTCTGACTGTTAGCTGCAGAGAGGAGTGTGACGCTGGCATTGCACTTTAGCTGTGGGTGCTGGTCCTGATCAACGGTGGTCCTGTCCTGATCCAATTTGGTCCGTACTTGTCCTGATTCTGGTCTGCACCTGTCCTATCCTGTTGGCACCTGAACTATCGGGGGTCCTGTCCTTTATCCCAGCCCGTGGCCAAGGTTGGTCTTCACACCATTCTAGGTAATTATAAATCTGTGTGGGTATGTCATTGTACTGTTTCCCTTTTCTTACCCTTCCTATGTTTCAATGTTTAAAGAAAGTCTTATAATATTTATACATCATCCTGCTTTGCTTATTTTCTTCTTAATTGAACGAGCTTTATTTAAATTGGTATGGACTCTGACAATTAGGAATTTACATAGATTAGCCCCCAGATGCATCAAGCATCCGTTTTGCGATTCCTTATTAGCGAAAAATAAGGAATAGCTAATAAGGAATAGCAAAATGGTATGCAAGAAAAAATCACTTTAAAAATTAGCGATTTCTTAAAATTTCTTAATAGCAATTTGCAAATTGCGAGTCACAATTAAGGAATACCTCCCCATTCGCCCAAAAGAATGAATGGGGAGAATTTTCAATTTGCGAATCGCAAAATGAGAATGCGATTTCAAGGGGGCAGGGGTGTCCAAAGGACACCCTGTTGCACCCCTGAAATTGATCTGTGCGCAACATGAAACATTGAAAAATGCACTTTAGTGCATTTTTCAAAGTTTTTATAAATTACCATGAAGTTGTACTTCATGGTAATTTGCGAGCCCTATTAGCGAAATCGCTATTTTTAAACTTTAATGCATTGCATTTAAGGAATCTCAATTTGAGATTCCTTAAATGCAAGTAATTGCAATTTAGCAAATTCTCAATTTGCGATTTTTGCATTTGGGATGATGCATCCCAAATGCAAAAATACCGGTCGCAAAGGGGCAGATTCTGAGAATCTGCCCCTTTGCGAGCATTTTTTAGCTTCATGCATCTGGGTCAAAGTGTTTAAACCTTTCCTGAGTCTTTGGTTATTTTATGAATGCAAATGTTTATTTACTGCCTATTATGCTAACTCCCTTGATCCCTTAGGACTCTAGGTACCGGTGACTAGGATTGGTAAGTCAATGGTATTGGTCCCAAAAGGTTAATTAAAAACCTGATTTAGCGAAGGTTCACCTGTTCACAGTATGTATGTTTTTATGGGCCCAGGTGAGTATGGTAAAACGAGCAGGTGGTCCCGTGCTCGATCAGTATTCTTTTGGTAGCAGAGTAGCGGTTAGGATTTAGTTAAGGTAGGTAGTTAGTCGCATATTGAAAATGTGATTTATATTAATTTTATGTATTAACGAAAACCCGTTTGTATTGTTCTATGTTTGTTCTGGTATCCCCGGGGCAGAATAGCGGATGGTAAATGGAAGCCACTTTGCAGTGAGGTCACTGGTCTGAGGAAGTAAGTGCGTATAAAGTTAGGTAGAACTTGAAGCACTAATTAGGGATTTTCTGTATAAATGTATGAATAAATGATAGCAAAGGAGTTCGCTGTTAAACCTTTGGCCTTATATCACCTAGTAAGGGTAAGCCTGAGGGAGTAACAGGTTCTCTGATGCTTGTATGAAGAGTAAGCGGAAGAGATTTACTCACTGTGTATGAAGAGTAAGCGGAAGGGATTTACTCGCAGTGAGTGAAATAATTTTTCCTTTG
Organism: Lissotriton helveticus; assembly: GCF_964261635.1. Taxonomy (NCBI): domain Eukaryota; kingdom Metazoa; phylum Chordata; class Amphibia; order Caudata; family Salamandridae; genus Lissotriton; species Lissotriton helveticus. Next base: position 1,706,452,879 of record NC_136065.1, on the reverse strand, counting down.
AATTAGTCACTCAGGCACAGTGGCAAAGGTTTTTTACGTTGTGTAGCGGGGTGGTGGGGACCGATACTAACACAGACTGGTGGTCCGCTACCAAAGATAACCCCTCTCTTTCATCGCTTCAGGACACCTGGGAAACAGAGTCCGAAGCGTGGTGGAGTCTGTTACAAGCACCTAAGGAGAACTGTGCCTTTAAGAGCGCCGAGGAAGACAGCGCAAGCACTCCCCCTTATGACGCGCTATTCTGCCGAGCGAGCCCATTGGAGGAGGCGTACACGCCCCCGAGTGACGAATCGGCAGTAGGAGTGAACAAAAAACCGGAAGGAAAAACAACGGTGTGTCTCGACACCTGGAGGGAGAGAGGAGTTCGGTGGGAGGCTGCCAAGGATGGAGAAGGACAGAGCGGGGACATTGCGGAGGAGCGGAGAGTGGGAGTAGCTGTGCCTGGAGGCCATTGTTCTCAAGCACCACCCAGCCACACCCACGGAGGAGTGTGGCTCACACAGGTGCGTGACCGGGTATCGGGTTGGCTGGGTCATCGTGGCAACGCCGTGTAAATATTGTAGATAGCGTCCATTCTTTCCGTCCCTGCCTCTCCCAAACCCCCCTACCCTCCAATCCTCACCACCTTTCCTAAACCTACCGTGCACCGTCTAAGAATAGACCACCAAAGTCACCGGTGTCCGCACTTCCCGAGGGCCCCAAGGGGAATAGCAACGCGTAAAGCAGAGCGCTAAAAGCCTTTCTTTATCTCCCGCATGTGGCGCTGGGAACCGGCCCGAGACAGAAGCCTGGAAAACCCGGAGGAAGAGGGAAGGCGAACCAGCCCTCGAAGATTCCGCAGCCTCGCTGACACCTTGGACCCCGCTACTTTAGCCCGTGAAAGACAGACTCAAAGAAAGAAAAAAACGTTTATAAAAATAAAACCACACCTACCTAGCTCTGTTGTCCGAGTCCCTCCTTCTGAACCATCACAACTGGTGTCAGAAGTGGGATCAGAGCCATCCATCCCGTCTGCAGAGATGGATCAATTGATAAACCATATAATCAAAGGACAAGAAAAGCTTGAATGGGCGGTCGAACGCCAGATGACGTCGGCACAAGCCGACAGGGAATCGTTCAAGGCAGCAATGACTGCCCAGATGGAGGGACTCCAAAGAGCTCTGAAGGAACCTAGTAGTGTCCCCCTGATAGATAGGAGCCCACCGCTGCCACATTCCTCTGGGGTATCACTACAGAAGTATAGTCCTGGAGAGGACCCCTATGCCTTCATGACAAATTTCGAGAGGGCAGCCAGAGCTTGCGGGTGGCCAGAAGATAAATGGCCTTTTTTCCTAGCACCCCTATTGTCAGGAGAAGCGCAGGCGGCGTACCAAGTAGCCAACTCCAGTGGAACAACACCCTATGCACAAATAAAGAACATAATCCTGGATCACCCAGGGCTGGACTCAGAGGCCTATCAAGTCCGCTTCAGCAAGGAGAAGGGAATGCCTGGCGAAAACCCTAAGACTTTGTATTTCCGCCTGAAACATGCGGCTGATAAATGGATACAGCCTGAGGGGGAAAACCAAGGAAGAGATTATGGATTGTATATATCTGGAACAGCTTATGGAGGCATTACCCTATGGTACTCAGAGGTGGTTAAAACAACATGCAGGATTAACACCGGCCCAGGCGATTGAAATGGCCTCAACTTATAATAGGGCACAACCAAAGACTCACCCCTGGGAAGCTGAAAAACTAAAAGCCCCGATAACAAACAAAGCAGAGAGAAGAGGGAAACCTGGGCCGGTTTTTTATGAATGCAAATGTTTATTTACTGCCTATTATGCTAACTCCCTTGATCCCTTAGGACTCTAGGTACCGGTGACTAGGATTGGTAAGTCAATGGTATAGGTCCCAAAAGGTTAATTAAAAACCTGATTTAGCGAAGGTTCACCTGTTCACAGTATGTATGTTTTTATGGGCCCAGGTGAGTATGGTAAAACGAGCAGGTGGTCCCGTGCTCGATCAGTATTCTTTTGGTAGCAGAGTAGCGGTTAGGGTTTAGTTAAGGTAGGTAGTTAGTCGCATATTGAAAATGTGATTTATATTGATTTTATGTATTAACGAAAACCCGTTTGTATTGTTCTATGTTTGTTCTGGTATCCCCGGGGCAGAATAGCGGATGGTAAATGGAAGCCACTTTGCAGTGAGGTCACTGGTCTGAGGAAGTAAGTGCGTATAAAGTTAGGTAGAACTTGAAGCACTAATTAGGGATTTTCTGTATAAATGTATGAATAAATGATAGCAAAGGAGTTCGCTGTTAAACCTTTGGCCTTATATCACCTAGTAAGGGTAAGCCTGAGGGAGTAACAGGTTCTCTGATGCTTGTGTGAAGAGTAAGCGGAAGAGATTTACTCACTGTGTATGAAGAGTAAGCGGAAGGGATTTACTCGCAGTGAGTGAAATAATTTTTCCTTTGAATTAGTCACTCAGGCACAGTGGCAAAGGTTTTTTACGTTGTGTAGCGGGGTGGTGGGGACTGATACTAACACAGACTGGTGGTCCGCTACCAAAGATAACCCCTCTCTTTCATCGCTTCAGGACACCTGGGAAACAGAGTCCGAAGCGTGGTGGAGTCAGTTACAAGCACCTAAGGAGAACTGTGCCTTTAAGAGCGCCGAGGAAGACAGCGCAAGCACTCCCCCTTATGACGCGCTATTCTGCCGAGCGAGCCCATTGGAGGAGGCGTACACGCCCCCGAGTGACGAATCGGCAGTAGGAGTGAACAAAAAGCCAGGAGGAAAAACAACGGTGTGACTCGACACCTGGAGGGAGAGAGGAGTTCGGTGGGAGGCTGCCAAGGACGGAGAAGGACAGAGCGGGGACATTGCAGAGGAGCGGAGAGCGGGAGTAGCTGTGCCTGGAGGCCAACGTTCTCAAGCACCGCCCAGCCACACCCACGGAGGAGTGTGGCTCACACAGGTGCGTGACCGGGTATCGGGTTGGCTGGGTCGGCGTGGCAACGCCGTGTAAATATTGTAGATAGCATCCATTCTTTCCGTCCCTGCCTCTCCCAAATCCCCCTACCCTCCAATCCTCACCACCTTTCCTACACCTACCGTGTACCGTCTAAGAATAGAGCACCAAAGTCACCGGTGTCCGCACTTCCCGAGGGCCCCAAGGGGAATAGCAACGCGTAAAGCAGAGCGCTAATAGCCTTTCTTTATCTCCCGCATGTGGCGCTGGGAACCGGCCCGAGACAGAAGCCTGGAAAACCCAGAGGAAGAGAGAAGGCGAACCAGCCCTCTAAGATTCCGCAGCCTCGCTGACACCTTGGACCCCGCTACTTTAGCCCGTGAAAGACAGACTCAAAGAAAGAAAAAAACGTTTATAAAAATAAAACCACACCTACCTAGCTCTGTTGTCCGAGTCCCTCCTTCTGAACCATCACAACTGGTGTCAGAAGTGGGATCAGAGCCGTCCATCCCGTCTGCAGAGATGGATCAATTGATAAACCATATAATCAAAGGACAAGAAAAGCTTGAATGGGCGGTCGAACGCCAGATGACGTCGGCACAAGCCGACAGGGAATCGTTCAAGGCAGCAATGACTGCCCAGATGGAGGGACTCCAAAGAGCTCTGAAGGAACCTAGTAGTGTCCCCCTGATAGATAGGAGCCCACCGCTGCCACATTCCTCTGGGGTATCACTACAGAAGTATAGTCCTGGAGAGGACCCCGATGCCTTCATGACAAATTTCGAGAGGGCAGCCAGAGCTTGCGGGTGGCCAGAAGATAAATGGCCTTTTTTCCTAGCACCCCTATTGTCAGGAGAAGCGCAGGTGGCGTACCAAGTAGCCAACTCCAGTGGAACAACACCCTATGCACAAATAAAGAACATAATCCTGGATCACCCAGGGCTGGACTCAGAGGCCTATCAAGTCCGCTTCAGCAAGGAGAAGGGAAAGCCTGGCGAAAACCCTAAGACTTTGTATTTCCGCCTGAAACATGCGGCTGATAAATGGATACAGCCTGGGGGGAAAACCAAGGAAGAGATTATGGATTGTATATATCTGGAACAGCTTATGGAGGCATTACCCTATGGTACTCAGAGGTGGTTAAAACAACATGCAGGATTAACACCGGCCCAGGCGATTGAAATGGCCTCAACTTATAATAGGGCACAACCAAAGACTCACCCCTGGGAAGCTGAAAAACTAAAAGCCCCGATAACAAACAAAGCAGAGAGAAGAGGGAAACCTGGGCCGGTTTTTTATGAATGCAAATGTTTATTTACTGCCTATTATGCTAACTCCCTTGATCCCTTAGGACTCTAGGTACCGGTGACTAGGATTGGTAAGTCAATGGTATAGGTCCCAAAAGGTTAATTAAAAACCTGATTTAGCGAAGGTTCAAATGTTCACAGTATGTATGTTTTTATGGGCCCAGGTGAGTATGGTAAAACGAGCAGGTGGTCCGGTGCTCGATCAGTATTCTTTTAGGAGCAGAGTAGCGGTTAGGGTTTAGTTAAGGTAGGTAGTTAGTCGCATATTGAAAATGTGATTTATATTGATTTTATGTATTAACGAAAACCCGTTTGTATTGTTCTATGTTTGTTCTGGTATCCCCGGGGCAGAATAGCGGATGGTAAATGGAAGCCACTTTGCAGTGAGGTCACTGGTCTGAGGAAGTAAGTGCGTATAAAGTTAGGTAGAACTTGAAGCACTAATTAGGGATTTTCTGTATAAATGTATGAATAAATGATAGCAAAGGAGTTCGCTGTTAAACCTTTGGCCTTATATCACCTAGTAAGGGTAAGCCTGAGGGAGTAACAGGTTCTCTGATGCTTGTGTGAAGAGTAAGCGGAAGAGATTTACTCACTGTGTATGAAGAGTAAGCGGAAGGGATTTACTCGCAGTGAGTGAAATAATTTTTCCTTTGAATTAGTCACTCAGGCACAGTGGCAAAGGTTTTTTACGTTGTGTAGCGGGGTGGTGGGGACTGATACTAACACAGACTGGTGGTCCGCTACCAAAGATAACCCCTCTCTTTCATCGCTTCAGGACACCTGGGAAACAGAGTCCGAAGCGTGGTGGAGTCAGTTACAAGCACCTAAGGAGAACTGTGCCTTTAAGAGCGCCGAGGAAGACAGCGCAAGCACTCCTCCTTATGACGCGCTATTCTGCCGAGCGAGCCCATTGGAGGAGGCGTACACGCCCCCGAGTGACGAATCGGCAGTAGGAGTGAACAAAAAGCCGGAAGGAAAAACAACGGTGTGTCTCGACACCTGGAGGGAGAGAGGAGTTCGGTGGGAGGCTGCCAAGGACGGAGAAGGACAGAGCGGGGACATTGCAGAGGAGCGGAGAGCGGGAGTAGCTGTGCCTGGAGGCCAACGTTCTCAAGCACCGCCCAGCCACACCCACGGAGGAGTGTGGCTCACACAGGTGCGTGACCGGGTATCGGGTTGGCTGGGTCGGCGTGGCAACGCCGTGTAAATATTGTAGATAGCGTCCATTCTTTCCGTCCCTGCCTCTCCCAAACCCCCCTACCCTCCAATCCTCACCACCTTTCCTACACCTACCGTGCACCGTCTAAGAATAGAGCACCAAAGTCACCGGTGTCCGCACTTCCCGAGGGCCCCAAGGGGAATAGCAACGCGTAAAGCAGAGCGCTAATAGCCTTTCTTTATCTCCCGCATGTGGCGCTGGGAACCGGCCTGAGACAGAAGCCTGGAAAACCCAGAGGAAGAGAGAAGGCGAACCAGCCCTCTAAGATTCCGCAGCCTCGCTGACACCTTGGACCCCGCTACTTTAGCCCGTGAAAGACAGACTCAAAGAAAGAAAAAAACGTTTATAAAAATAAAACCACACCTACCTAGCTCTGTTGTCCGAGTCCCTCCTTCTGAACCATCACAACTGGTGTCAGAAGTGGGATCAGAGCCGTCCATCCCGTCTGCAGAGATGGATCAATTGATAAACCATATAATCAAAGGACAAGAAAAGCTTGAATGGGCGGTCGAACGCCAGATGACGTCGGCACAAGCCGACAGGGAATCGTTCAAGGCAGCATTGACTGCCCAGATGGAGGGACTCCAAAGAGCTCTGAAGGAACCTAGTAGTGTCCCCCTGATAGATAGGAGCCCACCGCTGCCACATTCCTCTGGGGTATCACTAAAGAAGTATAGTCCTGGAGAGGACCCCGATGCCTTCTTGACAAATTTCGAGAGGGCAGCCAGAGCTTGCGGGTGGCCAGAAGATAAATGGCCTTTTTTCCTAGCACCCCTATTGTCAGGAGAAGCGCAGGCGGCGTACCAAGTAGCCAACTCCAGTGGAACAACACCCTATGCACAAATAAAGAACATAATCCTGGATCACCCAGGGCTGGACTCGGAGGCCTATCAAGTCCGCTTCCGCAAGGAGAAGGGAATGCCTGGCGAAAACCCTAAGACTTTGTATTTCCGCCTGAAACATGCGGCTGATAAATGGATACAGCCTGAGGGGAAAACCAAGGAAGAGATTATGGATTGTATATATCTGGAACAGTTTATGGAGGAATTACCCTACGGTACTCAGAGGTGGTTAAAACAACATGCAGGATTAACACCGGCCCAGGCGATTGAAATGGCCTCAACTTATAATAGGGCACAACCAAAGACTCACCCCTGGGAAGCTGAAAAACTAAAAGCCCCGATAACAAACAAAGCAGAGAGAAGAGGGAAACCTGGTCCGGAGCCCCTAAAGCAAAAACCGCCTCGAATAGAACAACCCGTGATGAGGGGGCCTCAGTGTTTCGACTGTGGAGAGTGGGGCCACATAGCTCGGATGTGCCCAAAAAGAAAACCTACTGAAGAACAAATGGAAGTGGGCTATGCACCTAGAGCCGTCATGTATACAGCGGAAATGGGCCCCTCCTTTTACGTAAGAGTCATGGTGAACCAGAGGTGGGTTAGGGCGTTATTGGATTCCGGTTGCCGTCAATCGGTCATTCAGAAGTCCCTAGTGTTGCCCCAACAATATCTGATAGGTTCCCAGGTGTTTATACGATGTGTCCACGGGGACGTGAAACCCTATGCTCTGGCCGAAAAGGTGATACAACCAGTAGGTAGGAATCCCTGTAAGGTGAGGGTAGGGGTTATAGAGACACTTCCTGAAGACCTAATCCTCGGGGTTGACAACCCAGACTTTGTAGCTATGTTTTCAAAACAGGCCCAGAAACCAGCTTCAGATACACTCCTAACATCTGAACCCTGGGCACTTGATCGCAACTTCAGGTACGCCCAAGCAAACGATGCCACCCTATTCAATGCTTGGGAGGCGGCACACTCAGGTCAGGGAAACCCTCTTACACCATATCCCAGGTTTATCATAGAGAAGAATTTACTGTACAGGGAGGGTAAAGAAGGGGAACCCAAACAACTGGTAGTTACTAAAGAGTTCCGAGAACAGGTCCTATACTATGCACACACCCACTTGACAGCTGGCCATATTGGCGCAGAAAAAATGTTACAAAATATATTGAAGTGGTTTTTTTGGCCTGGCCTGTACAAAGAAGCAACCTCCTTTTGTCGGACCTGTGAGGTGTGTCAGAAGAAAAACATACAGAGACCCCCAGCTGTTCCCCTACAGCCAATGCCGATAATAGGCCACCCATTTGAGAGGGTTGGTATGGACCTCATTGGCCCCCTCCCACGTTCTTCCAAAGGGAACACCTATGCGCTAGTCATAGTAGATTACGCTACACGTTTTCCAGAGGATTTCGCATTAAAATCACCTACCACTAAGAACGTGGCAGAGAAGTTTCTGGAATTGTTCTCCAGAGTAGGGTTCCCCAAAGAGGTCATAACTGACCAAGGGACCCCCTTTGTTTCCAAATTGATGAAAGAGGTCACCAAGTCACTGAATAACCAGCAAATTCGAACATCTGCGTACCACCCGCAGACCGATGGCTTGGTTGAGCGTTACAACCGATCCCTCAAAATCACACTGAGGAAAATGTTGTCCCTAGAAAACCAAGATTGGGACCGCTTACTTCCCTTGGCTTTGTATGTCTTGCGAGCCCAAGTGCAGAGTTCGACCGGATATTCCGCATTTGAGCTGCTCTATGGTAGACAACCCAGATCTCTGCTTGAAATCACACGAGATGCCTGGGAAAGGGAGGAACAGGAGGAAACAAGGTCGCTTCTGGAATATACGCAGTCCCTGCGTAGCAAAATAGGCAAGTTAAGGGATCTTGCCTATTCCAACATTGAACGTAGCCAGATACGACAGAATAAAGCCTATGATCGAGGGAAAAAGTGGAGAACCCTGGATGTAGGTGATTGGGCATTGGTACTATTGCCAACCACCGCTCACAAGTTCCAGCGGGAGTGGAAGGGTCCTTATCAGGTGATTGAGGTACTGGGTTCAACGACCTATCGACTCCAGATATCCCCTGCCAGGAAACAATGCTTTCACATAAATATGTTGAAGAAATGCATAGGGCCCATACCCCGAAATGTCCACTTCGGTTTACCAACACACGCGGAGGCCACCACTCTAGTGGACCTCCCTATCAATGAGGAGATTAGTGCCCCCATGAAACAGGAACTGCAGGACACCTTGCAACCCTTCGCTGATCTATTCTCGGATCAACCAGGTCGTACGTCCTTGATAGAACACAGAATAGACACAGAGCCAGGGAAGATGGTAAAGCTACGGCCTTATAGGATTCCCGCAGCCCGAAGGGAGTCCGTCAGGAAAGAGTTACAGGACATGTTACGACTGGGCATTATCAGACCGTCATGGAGCAGTTGGTCCTCCCCGATTGTAATGGTGCCTAAGCCAGACGGAAACACAAGGTTCTGTATGGACTTTAGAGCACTCAATGCGATTTCCACCTTTGATGCCTACCTCATACCAAGGGTAGATGAGTTGATTGAGCGCATCGTGGAATCCCGTTTCATAACAACGTTAGACCTAACAAAGGGCTATTGGCAGGTGCCTCTACGGGAGGAGGACAGACACAAAACAGCCTTTTCTACTGATGAAGGTCTCTTTGAGTTCAACATGCTGCCATTCGGATTACACGGGGCACCAGCCACGTTTCAGAGGTTAATGCACAAAGTCCTCCTTCCTTTTCGAGGGTTCTGTTCGGTGTATCTGGACGACATCGTGATTTTCAGCGACACCTGGCAGAACCATCTGAAACATCTGAAAACCATACTACTAGCCCTGAGAGAGGCCGGTCTGCACATAAATGCCAAGAAGTCCCGGACAGCCTACACAAAGGTCAAATACTTGGGGTACATGTTAGGTGAGGGGGCTATAGCGCCCCAAGAAGAGAAGGTGAAAGGCATACGAGAAACAACGTTTCCTAGCACCAAGAAAGAACTAAGGGCTTTTCTAGGCCTTATTGGCTATTATCGTAGGTTCCCAGCCAATTTTGCGGAGTTAGCAGCTCCTTTGACTAATCTCCTTCAGAAGGGGGTAAGGCCAAAACAAATACAGTCTCCCCCTGAGGAGGCCAAAGCGGCATTCCACAAACTGAAAGAAGCCCTTACCACCAGTCCCATCTTAATAGTCCCGGATTTTGACAAACCGTTTTTTGTTGCTACAGATGCCTCTGACAAGGGGATTCGGGCGGTACTCTCTCAAATAGGGAAAGACGGCCTTGAGCACCCACTGCTGTATGTCAGCAGGAAGCTTCACCCTCGGGAAACGAAATACCCAACCATTGAACGGGAGTGTTTAGCGATTCGCTGGGCTGTTGAGAAACTCAAATATTACCTCGAGGGAAAACACTTCACCCTTTTCACAGACCATGCCCCACTCCAGTGGATGTACAGGCAGAAGTCCCACAATCAGAGAGTCCTAAGGTGGTTCCTCTTCTTGCAGCCATATTCTTTCACCATACAACATAAGAAGGGCAGAGACCATGGCAATGCTGATTTTCTTTCCAGACTCTGTTCTCTCCCCAATCGGGAGAATCCAAGGGGGAGGAGTGTAGCGGGGTGGTGGGGACCGATACTAACACAGACTGGTGGTCCGCTACCAAAGATAACCCCTCTCTTTCATCGCTTCAGGACACCTGGGAAACGGAGTCCGAAGCGTGGTGGAGTCTTTTTTTTTTTTTTTTTGGTGTGGTGGAGTCAGTTACAAGCACCTAAGGAGAACTGTGCCTTTAAGAGCGCCGAGGAAGACAGCGCAAGCACTCCCCCTTATGACGCACTATTCTGCCGAGTGAGCCCATTGGAGGAGGCGTACACACCCCCGAGTGACGAATCGGCAGTAGGAGTGAACAAAAAGCCGGAAGGAAAAACGACGGTGTGTCTCGACACCTGGAGGGAGAGCGGAGTTCGGCAGGAGGCTGCCAAGGATGGAGAAGGACAGAGCGAGGACATTGCGGAGGAGCGGAGAGCGGGAGTAGCTGTGCCTGGAGGCCAACGTTCTCAAGCACCGCCCAGCCACACCCACGGAGGAGTGTGGCTCACACAGGTGCGTGACCGGGTATCGGGTTGGCTGGGTCGACGTGGCAACGCCGTGTAAATATTGTAGATAGCTTCCATTCTTTCCGTCCCTGCCTCTCCCAAAACCCCCTCTACCCTCCAATCCTCACCACCTTTCCTACACCTATCGTGCACCGTCTAAGAATAGAGCACCAAAGTCACCGGTGTCCGCACTTCCAGAGGGCCCCAAGGGGAATAGCAACGCGTAAAGCAGAGCGCTAAAAGCCTTTCTTTATCTCCCGCATGTGGCGCTGGGACCCGGCCCGAGACAGAAGCCTGGAAAACCCAGAGGAAGAGAGAAGGCGAACCAACCCTCGAAGATTCCGCGCTCTCGCTGACACCTTAGACCCCGCTACTTTAGCCCGTGAAAGACAGACTCAAAGAAAGAAAAAAACGTTTATAAAAATAAAACTACACCTACCTAGCTCTGTTGTCCGAGTCCCTCCTTCTGAACCGCCACACGTTGTTAATTAATATTGCATTTAAAAGTGAAAAGAAATACGTTTTCGTATTATTTGCAAAGCAGGGAGTCAGTTGCGGAGCTGAGCTGATGTCACCAAGAGCCACGCTGGTATTGGTAGAGACAGCGGGTGTGTAGCTGAGGAAATAATTGTAAAGGAGGGGTGAGTGCAGGAGCATGGGAACTTGTCTCTTGAGAAAAGCTGCTCAACTATTAGCTGGAATTTATTTGAATGCTAATCACTGATTGGTTATTGAGAAACGTGCTGGTATTGGTGAAGCATTTAGTAAACAATTGAGTGTAGCTGCATATAAAATTTATTGGTGCAAATCATATGTGGCATATAGATCCAGCAATTCTAGGAAGCAGACCCAATAGGAGGTACTTAAGTTTTGAGCAAGAGCAGTACATAAGAGGTAGACCTCATATCATGTACGGAGGAAAGAGACAAATGTTGTTCAAGAAAGATAAAACGATTAAAACAAGAGAAGGGATTATTATGCCACCACCAAATACACCTGCATCATACATGATGGTAGAAAGGGGCTCCCACACTTGAGTGTGGTTAGAGAACTGGATGGAGTACGCTAAAGATGATGGTGTTTTGGCATTTCCAGAAAATTGTACTTTTAATGGTAGAATTTTGTACAATCTGAGAATATGCATGAATAAATTAGATCCCAGACCTAGATTGACCCATTACGAAGCATTGGAAGAATGGGAAACTGAGGCTTTTGAGTGAGATAGACCCAGAAGTGACAGAAATTGGAGTACATTTTATCCCAGATTTCCTAAAGAGACAAGAGATAAACAAATGAAGAAATGGAGACAGTCTATGTTAGTGGAAGGATTATATCCTGTACTGACTTTAGAGGAACCGTCAGGAAGCAAGTGCACAGAGAAGAGGAAACATTTGATGTCTAGTGATGACTCTGATGATGATTATTTGGAGGATTTGTTATTAAAAAATCCGCCACCTTACCAAGAAGAAGCACGTAGAGTTAACCCTAGTGCCCCGTTTTTAACACCACCTTTGGTTCCACAAATTGTACATGAGCCCTCACTAGAGAAAGTGTTACAGGAAAGGGAAAGAGAGTTAATAAATAAACAGAGAAGTGAATTAATTCAGAAAATTTCCCAGTTGAATACAAGTCCTGAAGCATTAACTATACCAGTAACTATAGGTCCTGTTGTTCCCTTATATGGAGATAAACAGATCTGTCCTAAAACTCCTGTTCTGACCACACCTGTAGTATAGCCTAGAAAGGAAACATTGATTATTGATGACCAAGCAAGTGATTGCGAGTCGGTAGTGTCCCTAATGGATTTACCTATAAGGGAACCCGGAGGTAGCTCAAACAGGAAAAAGACTCCCGGAAGCTACAAAGAAGTAAGAATGGAAACATCCTCAGGTACAAGAAGTGCTACTGTAGTGTCCCCAGAACAAATAGAGAGGTAGTATAGAGAAATAGAAAAGCCAAAATCACAGCCGAAAGCATTGGATATTTTTAAATTAGGAGTTGAATTGGAAGAATTGCTTGATGGAAATGTGGGGTTAGAGAGATTAAATACATTCAGTGAGGATGAATTGCTGTTTATATGTCGAAGTATTACTCGAAATACAAAAGCGTTCCATGAGAAATTAATGAATTTGGCTTCTGATAGGTAATTGATATTTGAAAATCTAAAGTGTTACAGAAACCTTACCAAGCTGGATTTTCTGACAAAGATTTAGAAAACATGATCAGACTGACGAAGAAGTGAGACCGACTTGAGAAGAGATTCACAGGTTAAAGTCTGTGGAAAAGTTACAAAGAGGGGATAAGTCTCCTTAGTCAGAAATGGCTGATTATAATGTTAACGAAAACCCGAAAAGAAATAGTCTAAAGACATGTTGTAGAATATGCACATGCAGTATATTAATAGTAGTCATAGTATGGTTTGGATTGATATTAGCTATACCTTACTTGATGAGCAAAGAGATGCAAAATAACACTAATACACCGGAACGAGTAGATTCACCTAAGAAATTAGATACACAAACACATGGGAAAACAGTTAGTCTTAAGCAACCTGGAGTAAATTTAGAAGCACCAGATGAGGTAGATTTACACTATAAAAGAGCTAGAAATAGAACTAATTTGAATGTATTTGCTAATTTGTTAGTACATGATGTAGAAGCTATGGAGATCAGTGATTGTTATGTGTGCATGAAGTTGCCGACATCAGTAGCTGAAGGGGTCACATACCATCGCTTACCCCTGACATATGGTATTTCATGTAGCATTTTAGGTAGTCTGTTTTATAGAACTGAAAAATTGCAATATTATTATTTTAATTTTGATGTAATCTTTTCTGAAGTTCCTTTACATAGAAATCTAAATCGTATTTCTAGTACTAGAGATCCTACACACTTCATGGGTGATTACTTTCTAAGAGTAGGATCAGTAGATATAGCTGAAGCACACAAAGACATTCTAACATGTACATTACACGAGAAAGATTTTTTTTTTCTAGAATTAGTAGAGAAAAGGAGACAGGATTTCCATAGAAAAGCCTCTGATCAGAAACGAAAGATTCCTAAATGAGCTGAAAATAAAGAGTTTACCTCTAATGGCAAGACTCAAGCTGTTATGTTGCTGGATTTTGAAAAGAAAGGGAAACTCTGTCTCCATAGGGAGAAAACAGACTTTTATAACAATATATTCATTGGTTCCAGTGAGTGTGAACATAACTTCAAAGTAATTGGGGGTTGGGGTTTCAAAGATTGAACTGAACCAGTATTTCCTGGAATTTATTACATTTGTGGGAAAAAGCATACTTTAAATTGCATGATCATTGGTATGGGAGTTGCTATTTTGGAATAGTATTCTCAAAGGTATATCATGTAAAGAAAATCACTGGAAGCAATGAAGAAACTAATGAACTAACACGTAGTAAAAGAGCCACGTTTGCTGAGATTGTAGGTGATATATTTAGTGCAATAATACCTTCAGTGGTAGCGGTTCTGAACACTCAAAGACTTTGCAAATTGTCAACAGTGGTGAATCGCTTATCGACTGACACTGCTAGTGCATTTTTGATGATCAATACCGAATTAGTTGTGGTAAGATAAATGGTTTTACAAAATCGACTTTCTCTATATATATTCATGGCAAAAGAGGGTGGAATCTGTAAAATGCTGAAGACGCAACATTGTTGCACCTACATTCCAGACGCAATTGTTGAAATTGGAAAATATGCAAGAAACAGTACACATTTGAGGGAAGAATTGAAACCACTGGAGGTTGACAGTGCATTGAAGAGACTAATTAATGGTCTCTCTTCTACAGGAAGTTGGTTTTCTAACGTAGGAAAAAGTTTTGTTAGGTAGAATACTGATGCCAATGGTGGGAGTAGCCCTACTGATTTTAGGGATAATAATTTGTTGTAAATGCCGCAAGCATAAAAAGAAATATACCATAAATAAGAAAGGAAAGAAAAGAAATATTGATGAAACTGAGTTAGAAGAATTGAATGGGAATCTCTATAAAAAGATGAAAAATCTCCAAATGAATAATGAGAATATTCCAAACAAGGTGTTTGAAGAGATTGAGTTGGGAAAATGTTGAAAGTTGGCATTTATTTCTGTACTTTGTGATGATATAAAATATCATCAAAGAGGGCATTGATGGAGCAAGGTTTCCTGCATAAAGAGACTTGTTCGGATTCAATCTTCTCAAATAACACATAATTCATTAATAAACATGTTTCATATCACTTATAATGCACCACAGGACATTTCTAGTATCTAGGGGACGCTTTACAATGTGCTTTTTACTAACAGTAACTCGAGTGATCTAAAATGGCTGCCACAATGTGGGAACTTTTCTGCGCATGCGTCTGTTACTCTCATGTGACATGACGTACTCTCTGCTTTTGTGGGAAATCTTTGCTTCTGCGTACCAGCATTAAAGATGGCTGTTCTGTGTTTCACATGCTAACATTTGCACTGCTGCTTGTATTAAACCCTGTTCATTTTGCCTAATAACTACTGCTATAGTTAATAAAAGTAATGGGAATAGAGTAGAGATAAGTGGTATACAGTGCATTCATTTATTCATTGTTCTAAAACTGTTTCTCTTTGACTTTGCTGTTAGCTTGTATTTGGGCCTGATGTAACCTTGCTGCACACCATCTTGAAATCCTGCGACTGCACAGAAGAGCTCAAGAGTCCTCAAGTCATGGCATTGAACCTATGCGAGTGACTGTCCTGCCTGAAGATGCGCCTGGGAAATTCCCCCTTCGACCTCTCGAGAAGAAGCTAAATTGAACATTTTACATACAATGTATTTATTATCGAAACATCCATTGTTGGGTGGAATAAAAGTGCATGGGAAAATAAAATTATGGGAGGGAAAATTGATTTAAATATTTGAATGAAATGATCTCATAACTGGTATGGTGTTTTGACCAATCAAATTGAAATTGAGGGAACACATGAACTTCCAATATTGGGGGGGGGGGGGTGGTACATGGTCCTGGAAAATGGTATATCTAAGGTAGGCTTAGCTAGTTAGATTGTCCGACTTGTCCAAATAGCTGACCTGTCACTGACCCAATGCACTCAATAGGCGATCGAGAGCAGAGGTGCTGGCGGAGCACTCTGTCAGAAGAATCGATAACCCAATCAGGGTTTTGAGGGAGAGGAATTTGATAACCCAATCAGGGTCTGACTGTTAGCTGCAAAGAGGAGTGTGACGCTGGCGTTGCACTTTAGCTGTGGGTGCTGGTCCTAACCTACGGTGGTCCTGTCCTGATCCAATTTGGTCCGTACTTGTCCTGATTCTGGTCTGCACCTGTCTTATCCTGCTGGCACCTGAACTATCGGGGGTCCTGTCTTTTATCCCAGCCCGTGGCCTGGATTGGTCTTCACACTATTCTAGGTAATTATAAATCTGTGTGGGTATGTCATTGTACTGTTTAGGTATCTTCTTCAATGCTTAAAGAAAGTCTTATAATATTTTCACATCATCTTGCTTTGATTCTTTTCTTTTAAATTGAACGAGCTTTAATTAAATTGGTATGGACTGACACATTTAGGAATTTACATAGATAAAGTGTTTAAACCTTTCCCAAGTCTGTAGTTATTTTATGAATGCAAAGGTTTATTTACAGCCTATTATGCTAACTCCCTTGATCCCTAAGGTCTCTAGGTACTGGTGACTAGGATTGGTAAGTAAATGGTATAGGTCCTAAAAGGTTAATTAAAAACCTGATTTAGCGAAGGTTCACCTGTTCAAAGTATGTATGTTTTGATGGGCCCAGGTGAGTATGGTAAAATGAGCAGATGGGCCTGCGCTCTAGCAGTGGGGACTGAGCTCCTGGTCACTTACATAGGGCAAGTGGGGAAGTAGGATAGGACAGTTGCTGCACTTCCAGTGGCACTCAGGCGGCTGGGTGCAGGGTGCTTTTGGGCCTTCGGGTGCACAATGTATTTCAATGGGAAAGCTGGAAGTTGAAAAAAGGCTGTAGGCTCGGGGAGGGAGATTCTTCGGGTGCGACCACCACTTTGAGAGGTAAGTTGGGATGTTGTAGGATAGGGAGACACCCAGGAGTTGGGCTCGGGGGATTGGGGTACAGGGGTGTCTTTTGGTGTCGGGAAATCTTACACTCAGCAGGTCGCTGTTGGAGGGGTCCCTTGTTGTGTGGCTGAAGGCGTCCTCATGAGCGTCGAGGAGGGTCCTTGGGTGCTGGATTCTGGATCACAGTCACCGGGGGGATGTCCTCGTGGTCTTGGTCCACTCAGGCAAGGGCCGGGCTCGGCGGGTGCAGAGTGTGCTGGATTATCGGTTCCTGGCTGGCACCAGGGGTTTCTGCTGGTTGAGCAGAACCACTGCTCGTGAGTGTTTTAGATGAGCAAGGCAGTCAGGTCCTCAGGGGTTTTTGAGGTTGCTTACCAATGGAGATGCCGGGGTTTAGCAAGAGCAGATTAGGGCCGGGGCCAAGTCAGTTGGTGTCGTCCTCTTCTTAGCAGCTGCAAGGCAGGTCTTCTTTCTTCTTGTTCTTCTTGTTTGAACATCGAGTTCTGATGAAGGAAGGTTCAGGGTGCCCCTGAATACTAAGTTTAGGGTGTTACAGGTAGTGCAAGGGCAGGGACCAATGGGTCCCTGTCCTGGGGTGAGTACACCCCCTATCCTGGCACTCTCCAGTGGGAGGGGGCAGGAGCCTAGCTCTGATTGGGTAGGGCTCCCCATTCTCAAAATGGTGAGATACCAGAGTTGTGCTTTACCTCACCTCTCCCACCTGATGGGTGGGGTTGGCAGAGGCTGGCACACCCCCTTTCCCTCCTTTGTTTTTCCTGCCTGTCTTCCTGCTAGAGTGGGGGTCAGAACTGGTGAGGGCCAGTTGCTGAGTACAGCAAGTGACCAGGAGAAGCTCACAACGGCGGCAGGCCTTTGAAGCATCCCTGCCCATCCTGGGAGAGGAGACCTAGCACCACGTCCCAGGATGTACATTGTTGCATGCCCAAGAGAGCGGAGGGCTCTCTACCCAGGGGTCCAGCAACATGTATGCTGGGTGGCAGCCTAGGCAGCCTCTCAATCAGGTAAGGGTTGTGGGTTAGCTTCAGGGGGCAACTCTAAGTTGCCCTCTGGTGTGCACTTTACATTAAATCCCACACTGGCATCAGTGTGGGTTTAATGTGTTGAGAAGTTTGATACCAAACTTCTCTGTCTTCAGTGTAGCCATCATGGTGCTGTAGAGTTTGTGTTGACGACCTCCCAGTACCACATACTCTTAATGGCAGCACTGCACGTAAAGTGCCCAGGAATGGAACTGGGTACTGTAGGGGTACTGGGCTCATGCCCTTGTACCCACACCACTGACATAGGGCACCCAGCTAGATGGGTGACTGAGGTATGCCAGGGCAGTGTATTGTAGGAATGGCACACATCCGTGGCACACAGGGATGTGTGCCATGTTGACTCTGTGCTTTGTTCTGCACAGACACTCAGCCTGCAAAGGCAGTGTGCGTGTGTCATGGTACAGGGCCCCTAAGGGTGGCACAATACGTGCTGAAGCCCTTAGGGGTCTACCCTGGTCACAGTACCCTGGGTACCTAGGGTACTATTTGCCAGGGGCTGACATGTGGCCAAAGATGCCAATTGGGTTTAGGTTTCAACACAGATTTTAGGGAAGGAACACAGGCCCTGGGGAACCTGATTGGCAGGAGCCCAGGGCACACTCAGTCAAAGTACATCAGCAATTCAGCAACAAGTGGGGGTGTACCATGCAAGAAAGATGGTACTTTCTCAACAACTCATGGATGATGATGAAACTAACCTTGCCCTAGGGAGTCTTCATTGTCTTAGTGGAAGAACCTGGAAAGTCCATCTGCATTGGCATGGGCTGTCCAGGTCTGTGTTCCACTTCAAAGTCCATTCCCTGTAGGGAGATGGACCATCTTAGTAGCTTTGGGTTCTCTCCTTTCATTTGCATTAGCCATCTGAGAGGTCTGTTCTCAGTTGGAACCAGGAAGTTAGTTCCACACAAGAAGGGCCTCAACTTCTTCAGGGACAAAACCACAGCAAATGCCTCCCTCTCTATGGCACTCCAACACTGCTCTCTAGGGAGAAGTCTTCTGCTTATGAAAGCAACAGGTTGGTCTTGGCCTTCATCATTGGTCTGGGATAGGACCGCTCCTACTCCTAGCTCAGAGGCATCAATCTGCACTATTAACTGCTTGGCATAATCTGGTGCTTTTAGAATTGGTGTGGAGCACATTGCTATCTTCAGGGTGTCAAAAGCCTTTCGGCAAGTAACAGTCCAGTTGATTTTCTTGGGCATCTTTTTGGAGGTGAGTTCTGTGATGGGAGTCACAATAGGCCTATACCCCTTCACAAACCTCCTGTAGTACCCATTCAAGTCAAGGAATGCCCGGACTTGGGTCTGGGTTGTTGGAGCTGCCCAGTCCAGGATGGCCTGGATCTTAGGTTGTAAGGGTTGTACCTGGCCTCCACCAACAAGGTGGCCCACGTACACCACAATGCCCTGCCCTATTTGGCATTTGGATGCCTTGATAGTTAGGCCTGCAGATTGCAGGGCTTCTAAAACCTTCCCAAGGTGGATCAGGTGATCCTGCCAGGTGGAGATAAAGACAGCAATATCATCAAGTTAAGCTGAACTAAAGGATTCCGACCCAGCCAGGACTTGATTCACCAACCTCTGGAAGGTGGCAGGGGCATTCTTTAAACCAAAAGGCATTACACTAAACTGATAGTGCCCATCAGGTTTGGAGAATGCTGTTTTCTATTTTGCTCCTGAGGCCATGCCAATCTGCCAGTACCCTGCAGTTAAGTCAAAGGTACTGAGACATTTGGCTGCCCCCAAATTGTCTATCAATTCATCTGCTCTTGGCATAGGGTGAGCTTCTGTCTTGATGACAGAGTTGAGCCCTCTATGGTACACACAAAACCTCAATTCTCTCTTTCCACCCTGTGGATGAGGCTTGGGGACCAGAACCACTGGGCTAGCCCAGGGGCTCTCAGAGGATTCAATAACCCCCAACACCAGCATCTTGGTGACTTCAGCTTTGATGCTTTCCTTGACTTGGTCTGACTGTCGATAGATCTTGTTTTTGACAGGTGCACTGTTACCAGTATCCACATCATGGGTACACCAGTTTGTCAGACCAGGGGTCAGAGAAAGGAGACCAGCATACTGTGTGCAAGACTTGCTTGCAGTCGGTCTGCTGTTGGGCAGAGAGGGTATCTGAAAAGACAACTCCATCCACTGATGCATCTTTTGGGCTATAGGAGAAGAGATCAGGGAGAGGTTCACTCTCTGCTTACTGTTCCTCATCAGTCACCATCAGCATGGTGATGTCAGCTCTGTCATTGTAGAGCTTAAGGTGGTTCACATGGATAACCCTCTTGGGTGTCCTGCTTGTGCCCAGGTCAACTAAGTAAGTGACCTCACTCTTCTTTTCTAGGATAGGGTAAGGGACACCCCATCTATCTTGGAGTGCCCTTAGTGCCACTGGCTCCAACACCCACACCTGTTGCCCAGGTTGAAATTCAACCAGTGCAGCTTATTGGTCATACCAGTGCTTCTGAAGCTCCTGGCTGGCCTTAAGATTTATGGATGCTTTTTCCATGTACTCAGCCATTCTGGACCTTAGGCCAAGCACATAGTCCACAATGTCTTACTTGGGTTCTTGCAGAGGCCTCTCCCAACCCTCCTTCATAAGACAGAGGGGTCCCCTCACAGAATGGCCAAACAGAAGTTCAACGGGGGAAAATCCTACTCCCTTCTGTGGAACTTTCCTGTAAGCAAAAAGCAGGCATGGCAACAGAACATTCCATTTCCTCTTGAGTTTTTCAGGGAGTCCCATGATCATGCCTTTCAATGACTTGTTTTGTCTCTCAACAATGCCATTGGTTTGTGGATGGTATGGGGTAGTAAACTTGTCCTGCACTCCACACTACTTCCACGTGTGTTTCAGGTAAGCAGACATGAAATTGGTACCTCTGTCTGAATCCACCTCCTTAGGAACCCCTACCCTGGTGACAACACCCAGGAGGGCCTTAGCTACTGCAGGAGCTGTAGTACCCTAAGTGGAATTGCTTCAGGGTACTAGTAGCATGATCCACTACTCCTAGAATTAACTTGTTCACTGAGGCTGTTGGAGGTTCAAGTGGACACACAATGTCCACACCTACCTTTTCAAAGGTAACCCCCACCACAGACAGTGATATCAGGGGGGGCTTTGGATAGCCACCTGTCTTGGCACTGGCCTGACAGGTAACACAGGAGCTAACAAACTCCTTCACCTTTTAGTTCATCTGGGGCCAGTAAAAGTGATTAACTAGCCTTTCCCAAGTTTTTGTTTGCCCCAGAAGTCCAGCTCGGTGGATGTCATGAGCCAAAGTTAGGAGGAACTCCCTGTACTTCGGTGGCACTACCACTCTCCTGGTGGCTCCAGGAGTCAGCATACAGTAATCCCTCTTCCCAATAAGCACTCTGGGTACAACTTACATCTTCCTGTGCTTCTGAAACAGCTTGCTGCCCCAGGCTTTCAAGAGTGGGAGAGTCTTGCTGACCCTGGCAAAGCTCTTCCCTAGTGGGTCCCGCTGGCCCAGGAGTTCAACCTGGTAAGACTCAAGCTCCATAGGCTCAGTTCCCACTAGGGTTTCCAAGTCCTCTCCCTGAGGAGAGGGGTCCTGAATTGTTGGCTATATAGAAGCTGGTCCCCCAGTCTTCTTACCTTTTCCCTTGGTGAGTTGGGCCATACTTTCAGGCTCCAATCCTACTTTTCACCCCTCCTCTTGCTCTGTGCTCTTGTTTGCACACACACCAATTCAGGGATACCCAGCATGGCTGCATTGGTTTTCAATTCAACCTCAGCCCAGGCTGAGGTTTTCACGTCATTGCCAAGCAGACATTCAGCTGGTAACTTTTGAGAGACCACTACCTGTTACAGGCCAGTTACCCCCTCCTAGCCTAATGTCACCATAGCCATTGGATAATTAGTGGTAACACTGTCAGCATTGGTGACTGGGTACGTTTTCCCAATCAAGTATTGCTCAGGGGAAACCAGTGTGTTTCTCACCATAGTGACACTGCCACATGTATCCCTCAGAGCTTCTATCTTAGTTCCATCAACCCAGGGGTATTGTTAATACTTCTTTAAGTTGGGTGGCCACAAAGCTACAGCGGCAAACTCCACTTCCCCTTCTGTAACTAGAACTGCTTCAGTGTGCATCCTGATTTGCTCTGGGCATACTGTTGATCCCATCTGTAGACTTGCTACCCCAGGTGAAGCTGTACTTGGTCCCTTAGGGCCTTTGGTGTGGGGGCAAGATTTATCTACAGTTAAGTGACCAACTTCTTACAGTTATTACACCAGCCCTTAAACGGTCAAAGTTCTTCCCCCTATAGGGCTGAGGCACATAGGGAGTAGTTTGGGACCCACCCCCTTGTAAAGATTTGTGGGGCCATTTAGAAGACTCAGACTTTTTATCTTGGGGATTCTTACCACCTTTCCCCTGGGGAGGTTTTGTAACCACCTTCTTCTGGTCACCCCAGTGGTTGTCATTGTCACCCTAGTCTTCACCCAATGGACTGCCTTCTTTCCCAATTCTTGGGGAGACATAACACCTAGGTCTACCAAATGCTGATGTAACTTTTCATTTGTGCAATTACTTAGTATATGTTCCTTCATAAAAAAATTGGAAAGTCCTGAAAAATCATGCACATTGTGTACAGTTAACCAACCATCCAGAGTCTTTACTGAGTAGTCTACAAAATCAATCTAGGACTAGGTCTGGGTTTTGTGATCACCCCTGAACCTAATTCTATACTCCTCAGTAGGGAGCCCAAATCCCTCAATCAGAGTCTTCTTCATGAGGTCATAGGACCCTGCATCTGGCCCAGAGAGGGTAAGAAGCCTTTCTCTGCAGTTACCAGAGAACAGTTCCCACTGAAGTGCCCCCCAGAGAGGTTTCTTTAATTTTCTCTTGTCACAAGCCCTCTCAAAGGCTGTGAACCACTTGGTGATGTCATCACCATCCTCAAATTTACGTACAATCCCTTTGGGGATTTTAGGATCATAAGATTGCTCTTTATCCTTATTATTAGTATTGCTGCCACCATTGATGGGGGCTAAACCCATCTCTTTCCTTTCCTTCTCTCGAGCCAGGAGTCTGGACTCTAGGGATAATCTCTTGGCCAGCGTTGCTAAAAACTGTCCTCTTGGGGGTTTTCCCTGGGACCTGGTCCACCTGTGTGGTCTCTAGGATCCCAGAGACTTATTCTTGGAGTTAAGGGTTTTGGGGGCACTTTCTTCCCTAGGGATGACTGGAAGGGGTCACTATCCCCCTCATTCTCTTCCCTTTCCCCATCTGACTGGTCATCACCAATTCTCAGTGGGGTGGCCCTGAGCATACTCAGCCAGGAGCTCCTGGAGCCCTTGTTTGGTTGGATGCAGGCCCATTTGTTATTTTAAGCTTGCATAATGACCTCAATTCTTTCAAATACAGGTGTAAGTAAGGTATGAGGTCGAGCTCATCAACCAGGTCCATCATGTTATTACCTTCACTACTGGCTGGGTTCTTTTGAGACATTATAACCAGACAGTTCTAACCCTCTACCCTTGACTTAACCTGTGCCCTCTTCTACAGGCCACCTGCCCACTTGCCAAATTTTCTCCAGCTATTCAGTAGCATGACAGCCGAGCTGGTGATAAATTATGCCAAAATCATCATGATAGGGGACTTCAATTACTGGCCTCACGACCAGCACTAAAGCACCTGCTGGATGGACTTCACGGAGTCACTAAACGGTCTGAACTTTACCCAGCATATTAATGTGGCCCCCCACTCTAAAGGACACACCCTGGACCAGGTCTGGACCACAAACCTGGACATCACTAATCTCCAGATATCCTCTTGTGCCTGAATTACCTATTTTTTATCTCTTTCTCCATCATCAAACCCACCACTACCAAATCCCCCGCCACCGATCCCCTCATGATCTGGAACTGGAGTCGGGTAGACATCCCTACCCTCTGTGCATCCCTTGCTACCTCTATGCCTAGTACCTCCCAACCCTCCGGATCGCCACTCTCACTTCACACACAGGCTGAAGACCTCAATACCTGGCTGGCCCAGGCGAGTGACATCGTTTCTCCTCTGAAAAAAATTTAAAAATAAGAGGCCCCACGATGCCCAGCTCTGGTTCACTAAGGACCTTAAAGATAGGAAACTCGCCCTACGCCAAACCGAGCGCAAGTGGAGACTGGACTACTGTCCCCTCAAAAAATCCACCATTCTCGCTGCCCTAAAAGACTACAAAACTGCCGTTCTTGTAGCCAAAACTGAATACTTCTCCACCAAAATCTTGAACTCAACCTGTAAAGCCAAAGACATCTTCTCAAGCGTGGATGAACTTGTGAAACCCGACCGTCTCACTATCAAACCCCTGCTATCACAATACCTCTGTGACTCCCTCAACAGTTATTTTATTGAGAAGATCACCAAAATCAAAACCAGTACCCCCAAGGCCGTCTCACACCGTGATCCCAGTGATGCACCCCGTAATTCCTCTCTTCTCCACCATCCCTATGATCAATCAAGAGGTTTTCTTCTCCCTCCTCAGGAAAGTTCGCTCCGGTTCTCCGTGGGACAGCTGTCCCCCTCACATTGCCCTGTTGATTTTTCTCAACATCCCCGACCCCCCCCTCTCTCTCCTCAACAACTCCCTTACTTGCAGCATGGTCCCCAAATCTTTCAAAACTGTGTTAGTCTCGCCCATCCTTAAAAAAACAGGAGCCAACTCTGAAGCAATATGTAATTTCCGCCCTATCTCGCTACTCCCTTTCTTGGGAAAAATTCTGGAGGCCTTTGTAGCAAACTGCCTAAGTACCTTAGTGGAAAACTCCTACTATTTAGACCCCCATCAAGCTGGCTTGAGGCCTCAACACTCCACTGAGTCCATCGCCCCGGCCGTTCACGATGAACTTAGAAAGGGGGCCAATCTGAGCACCTCACAGACATTGGTGCTCCTGTATCTGTCGGCGATATTCTACACTGTCGACCACGCTGTTCTCCTCGATCGGGTCAAGAGCGCCGGCAGCCAGGGCCGACCGCTAAGGTGGCTCACCTTATTCCTCCAAGACCGATATCAAGCGGTCCGCCTTTCCACCTTCGCCTCTGAGGAAAAAAGACTTTCCTGTGGAGTCCCTCAGGGCTCCTCCCTCTCCCCTGTTTTATTTAACCTGTATATTCTTCCCTTGATCTCCGAACTCCAGAAAAGATCAGTGGTCATTTTTAATTATACTGATGACGTTCAGCTCATCTTCAACATCGATCCCGCCCCCTCCTCTATTGAGAACGTTCAATCCACCATGACCTTCATCAGCAGTTGGATGAACGCAAACCAGCTCAAACTTAATCCCGATAACACTGAGCTGGTTCTCACGGGGCCCCTAGGAAATCCTTGGAATTCCAATTTCTGGCCCCTTTCCCTGGGCTGTCCCCCATCCCCTGTTAACTCGGTCAAGAGCCTAGGCGTCACCATCAGCAACGACCTCTCCATGAGGGCTCAAATCAATTAGGTGGTCTTTGTCTGCTATTTCCACCTGCACCGAATCAGAAAAATCAGCAGACTTCTTTCACATGAAGCTCTCGTCCAAGTTACCCTGGGACTAGTTATGTCCCGCATCGACTATGCGAACTCCCTGTATGTCGGTATACCCGCGTACCAATCCCACCGACTCCAACTCATCCAGAACCAAGCAGCCAGGCTTATCCATGGCCAGCCAAAGTTCAGCCACACTAAACCCCTCCTCAGGAGCCTTCAGGAAGAGTAAGTGGTGACGAGCCTGCACTCGGCTGCCCTGCTTTGTGTTGTACTGCTATATGCCAATTGTTGCACTTTAGTAATACCTAGCGCTGCTGTATTACCGAATAATGCATTATGTAAAACTCTGTTTTAATCTGCCACCCTCCAAACTGCCTGCACTTTTAATGTGTTTTTAAACTGTGCTATTTGCTCCTGCTGAATTGTTTTTAAATCGTATTTACCCTGACTGGCATTTGCCCCGCCTCCTGAGTCTCCGATTCCCGGGTCCAACACGGCATTTGCCGATTGATTGGAGGGAACCGGATACCACTATCTGTCCCGGCTGAACCCGCCTGACTTCCGGGGGGGGGAGAGCGGAACACAGGGCTTTCCCGCGTCCGGCAAGCTATTCAGGTTATGCCGAGCTGGACACGCAGCGGACGCGTCAAAGGCAAGCCCGCCTGAGCCCGTCCGCACCCCGGAGGCGATTGGCGCAGGCCACGCTGCCGGCCTGATTCCACGAAGCCAGTATATAAACTACCCAAAAGACGCACTCTTGGCGTTGAGGAGGGAACCGTGCGTATGCCCCCCTTTTCATATATCTGGATTTTGGCAGCAACCCAGTAAGACGTGCCCCTTATGTGGTTTGGTGGGCTTTATCTCTAATACCCAGCAGCCTTCTACTAAAGGGACTGGAGTAAACCCAGGCTCGGGTGATCTCACATACGGCCACAGTAGAAAGCAACTTTGCGCCCTACTTCTCAACACCCGGTCTCTGAAAAAACACGCTCTCAATATACACGATCTGCTAGTGGATAGATCGCCGGATATTCTATATTTAACTGAGACATGGCTATGCGAGACATCTAATCCTACCCTAGCACTGGGTATCCCTACGGGCTACCAGATTATCAGGAAAGACCGCCAGGCTGGTATAGGGGGTGGCATCGCCATTATCTTTAAAAACCACTACTCCTGCTCTACTATACCCGAGGTTGAAGTGGAGGGTACGGAATGCCTTGGCTTTCACCTTGTGATATCACCCCACCAGTCGATTGCGGGCCTCCTAATTTATAGACCTCCGGGGCATGGTGGCAGGTTTTTAGCAGCAATCGGCGACGCTGCCTCGCCGTTTGTCCTTAAATACAAACATTGCCTGGTGCTGGGTGACTTTAATCTACATATGGATGTTCCGGATGATACGGACTCAGACAGATTACTCAACACACTGGAGGCACGAGACTTGAATCCTTGTGTCTCCTCTCCTACCCATGAAAAAGGCCACACCTTAGACCAGATCTTGTCTACAATCACACTAGGCATGAGTCAACCCCATCCTCTTGTCTGGTCTGATCATTTTCTTCTTGAGTTCACATGCGAGAAGACTTCTAACCCTACCAAAGATCCAGGGAATTGTAAATACACTAATTACAGACCCTTTCACTTAATCACACCGGACGCACTTCTCAAGGCACTTAATAAGCACCCAATCATTCTCAGCGGGTACCGGGAGAAAGATGTCCAGGACCTCGATGACTGGCTTGTGTGCCGTGCTGGGGAACTTGTCCCCCAGCCTCTCACTCTGGTAAGGCGACCAAGCCATCCGCCCCCTGGTTCACCTCTGCTCTCAAAGAAATTAAGAGATCATGCAAGCATCTCGAAAGGGTCTGGCAAAATTATTTTGACCTCAACGATAAAATCACGTACAAACAGGCTTCAAAGTCCTATTTCAAACAAGTCCTGGAGGCAAAGAAAACTTTTTTAGCTGTCAAGATTGAACGTGCGTCAAATAAAAACAAGGGCATTTTTTAAATTGTCAGCAATTTCTCTGCCCCGGCAGTAGTAGCCAAATCATTCTCCCCTACTGAGGTGTCCTATTTCCATGACAAAATCGTAAGCATTCAGGAATCTTTCCTGAACTCTCCTCTGGCTCAGAGTGATAAGGGTGTGACTAGCCACCCTCAAAATCAAGATAAGGGCCCTTCTTTGGAACAGTTTCCACTGATCCCAATGGAACAAACTCTTCGAGTCCTGAAGGGCCTCAAATCAGGCTCTCCCTCTGACCCTTGCCCTGCGCACATTTTGGCATCTATTGCGGATATCATTAATCCTTCATTCAATCAGATCCTAAATCTCTCCTTGAAGATGGGCCAGATCCCTGATAGATGGAAGAGAACCAAAATCCTGCCTCTCCTAAAGAAACCTACCCTAGACCCTGAACTTGCGTCTTACTACAGACCCATATCACTGCTTCCCTTCATGTCCAAAGCCCTGGAAAAAGTGGTGAACAAGGTCACCACTGAGTTTATCGAAACCAACTCCTTACTCCACCAGAGTCAGTCAGGGTTCAGGGCCAACTTCAGTACTGAGACGGCACTCCTTGAAGTATCTGAAGCTATAAAAGAGGAAATGGACAGAGGCGGCAAAGCCATACTGATACTCCAGTATTTGTCAGCGGTGTTTGATACCGTCCCCCACGATCGCCTCCTGCAGCGACTTCGGGAGTGCGGGGTTGGGGGTACGGTACTCAACTGGTTCACCTCCTTTTTAAAGGACCGCCAGCAAACAGTATGGGCTCCTCCTTTTGCTGCCCTGATTCCACCCCTTGAGGTGGGTGTACGTGTGTTTGGAGACTCGTTCGGCCACTGTCACCGGCCTATGTGAGGGCAACCACAAAATGGCTGCGGTACGCAAGATGGAACCCGAGGGTTCAGAACGGACTCCCTGATTTCATGGTGATCTCGTCACTCGAAATAGGACGAAAATACTCACACATCTTGCACTCGCCATATTCGGTCTGCTGATACCAAAATCGTCTTGATACGATGACTTTTGTTATGTTATGTTAAGTGTATTTTTTTGAGTGCACAGCTGCCCCAGCGAAGGGGCGTCCTGGCGCTATGTCTGAAAAGGAACATAACAAACAAGCGGAAGTCAAAAGGAAGCTAATAAGGCAGGGGGAAAAGATAGGTTTTCATGACTTTCCTAAAAGCAAAGAGATTTTCCAAAGAACGAATGTGGACAGGAAGTGCATTCCACAGTTTGGCGGCCAACACCATGAAAGATCGACCGCCCACTCTGCATTTATGGAATCGGGGAACAAGTGCCAGACTTTGGCCAGCAGAGCGCAGGCTGCGCGAAGGAGTATAAGGAGTCAAGAGATGCTGGAGGATAGCGGGAGTGTCAGATTTCAGAATTTTAAAAGCAAAGCATAAGGCCTTAAATTCGATGCATCTGATGACTGGCAACCAGTGTAGTTTAACAATTGTGCTGCGGGCTGAGCAGACACGCGGGAGGCCTACCAGGGCTCTAGCTGCCGCATTCTGGACCCGTTGGAATCGCAGGACTTCCGCCTGGTTAGCGCCCAGAAGCAATGCGCTGGCGTAGTCAAATCTGGATAGTACACTCGCTTGAACCACCATCTGGCGAGTGGAGGCATCGAAAAATTTGAGGATAGGCCTCAAACCACGTAAGATGCCGAAGCACATAGATGCCACCTTCTTGGTATGGCACGAGAAGGTAAGTTTGGAATCTAGCCAAACGCCAAGGTTCTTTAGTTCCGACACAGGTTTTGGGGGAGATCCCAGCTCTTTAGGCCACCAATTTGCACCCCACAGCTCAGGCTGTTTTCCCAAGACCATCACCTCGGTTTTGAGGGCGTTGAGCTGTAAACAGTTGGCCGTTAGCCAGCTGGCAACTGCCCTCAAACCATCCGCAAAGTTGGATGCCCGTTGGTCGGACTCTCCGTTAAGGACCACCGCCAACTGGGTATCATCGGCGTAAGATACCATTGTGAGACCCCAACTCTTAGCAACCTCCGCTAATGATTGAACGTAAAGGTTGAAGAGAGTGGGGCTCAACGCCGACCCCTGCGGGACTCCTTGGGTGATGGCATGAGATTTAGATCTAAATGGTGGTACAATCACTTGAAAGGAGCGTTCCGAGAGGAACGACTGAAACCAGTCTAACGCACTGCCTGAGATGCCAGCCTCTCTAAGCCTCTGGACAAGAATGGGATGGGATACAGTGTCAAAGGCGGCACTTAGGTCCAAAAGGACCAGTGCCGCCGTTTGACCAGCATCTAGTACAGAGCGGAGGTGTTCAACCATAAATAAAAGTGCCGTCTCTGTACTATGTCCAGGTCTAAAGCCATTCTGTGTGGGATCCAATAGTTGTGCTGAAGTCAGATGTTTCGTTAAGATGTTATTCACATGGGCCTCTGTGATCTTTGCTACCCATGGAAGGAGAGAGATAGGTCGATAGCTCTCCGGCTTCAGCGGATCCAGTCCAGGTTTTTTTATGATAGGCATGACGCATGCAGCCTTCCAGGCAGGCGGAACTGAACCGGTGGTTAGGGATTGCTCCACTAGATGTCGAATAGGAGGAAAGCAGAGGGGCGCTGAATCCACAAACTGGGCTGGTCTCAACGGGTCATCTGGAGAGCCAGATTTGACCTTGGCCGCCAGGAGATTGAACTCCGGTTCCGATGGTATGGGAAGGGTGGCCAAGCCTTGAGAAGTACGAGGTGTAAAAATTGTACTATCTGGGTCAACTTTGGGAAAAGAGCGATAGATGGCATTTACTTTTTCCACAAAGAAACTGGCCAAACCCTCACAGTGGGCAAGGGAACATACCTCGGTATTAGGGAGTCTGTTCACTTTGAGCTCCTTCAGGACTTTAAAGACCAGTTTGGAAGGATTAGACCTTGCCTGGAATTCCCGTGCATAGTAATCAGACCGGGCCCGGCAAACCGCTCTATGGTAAACCTTAACCTTAGTCAGGTAAGATACTTTTAGGTCTATCTCATATCTCTTCCTCCAAGCTCTTTCGGCTTGTCGACAGGTGGCTTTTAAACGCCTGAGGTCCTCCGAGTACCAAGGATTAGACTGGGAGGAACGGTTCCTGCTCCAGGTAGCTGGTATCAGTACGTCGAGCGCTCGAACAATCCAAGCGCAGAAGGTGTGATACCCAAATTCAACGTCATCCGAATGAACCAGGGGTGTAGTGGTCAGTACACGATGGAAATCCTCCAATTTGAGCTTTTTCCAGGGACGCCTGAAAGATGTTTTATCTGGTTTCCCGGTAGGGCGAGCTGCCGTAGTAATAAAAAGCTCAATGAGGTGATGATCACTCCATCCCATGGGTCTGGGGGGTGAAACCTCAGCCAGTTGGAGGTTTGTGAAGACCGGATCTAAAATATGACCACCCTCATGAGTCGGGTGACGGACCAATTGGGTCAGCTGTACAGCTTCAAGATCGTCGAGCAGACCACAGACCGATGGTACCTCCAAGGCGTCGAAATGGATGTTAAGATCGCCGATGATGGTGAGATTGGAGGTGAGCAGAGAGAGTGAGCTTACCAGCTCAGGAAGAGCTTTCCTAAAAGCACAGTCACTCCCAGGAGGGCGGTATATTACCAGACCTGAAAGAGTTTGGTTCAGGCTAATGCTGATGGAGAATTGAGCACATTCAGCGCCCACCAAGTCAATGGGCTTCCAAGTGCAGGTGAAACAGGTTTTAAAAGCCATAGCAATACCTCCACCTCTCCCCTTACGATTCAAGGTGTAGATAGCATAGCCTGGAGGAAGGGCCAGATTGATAATGGCCGAGTCCTCATCGCCTAGCCAGGTCTCCGTCATAAAGAAGACATCAGGGCCTTCTAGAGAGATAGCTTTTATAACAAGGTTCAGAATTTCAATACCTCAGACCCTCCTTTTGCCCTTACATAGGCAATAACCTAAACCCATGTCAGTCTAAGTCCAGGTCTATACTCATCAGATCATCAAGATGCTGCTGTAGCATCATCCTATTACTTAGCACGTCTCTTGATAGGGGTTTCCTTACACACGATGTAGCACAGAGACCACATACAGCAGGAGTACACTGTACACAAAGACAGAGCAGAAAAAGGATGGCTAAGATCACCCCAATTACCATCAGAGTCTTCCATCCCCACGTGGATAACAGTTCCCAGAACCGTCCCATCCACGACCAATCTCCTTTATCCACGTGTATAGATTCAGAGATTTTATGCAGTTTGGAAATGGCCTGGTACACTGTCGGAGCATTGTCTGGAATGAAAACACAGCAACTTGATTGGATCACTTTACATACCCCACCTCGATCTGCGAGTATGACATCTAGCGCAACTCTGTTCTGGAGAGTCATAAGACGATCCGACTGGAGCTCAGCAGTCAAGTTACTAAGGGCACCAGCAGTTTCAACTACGATGGACTCAACCACTCTCGTCAGTTGTCGTATGTTCCTGCTGTTCACCCTAGGTCCCCAAAACGTCAGAAAACCCTTCAAGAAATCTCCCAATTCTTGTCCTGCAGTATCTTCCTGACTGAAGACACCTCTGACTACTCTTGTCTTGTGGTAATCTGCCGCGGCTGTGTAGGTGGGAGACAACAGGAATGAGACAAAACATGTGCCCGAGAAATCAGGGGGCAGCCATGTGTATGCTCTATCATAACAGATGAAATAGGTACCCTTAGCTGCTAGGAACGATGGGGAAGTCTGGGACGAAAAAAACATACGTCTCAGTGCAGATACTACTCCCTAACTGAGCTCTTGGATTCTTGCCATTACCTTGCAGACAAAGATGACCCTGGTGGGGTACAATCCAAATCGGAGAGGATCTTTTCGCTTGCTGGTTCTTACTCAGACTAGCTCCATATCCGGTCACGTTCCATCCAATATACGCTTGTGTCTCATCTCTCGGGATAGTCTCATAGGAACTAGCTCCTTTAATCATATCGACTATTCCCTTAACTAGAGCACTATTCTTTGGATTATCCTTCACAGAACGTAGGGGGTGGGCTTCGCGAGCGTAGATGAACATTGTTCGGTACGCCCATACGGAACCATTGTAGCTAAATGGCAGGACTAGATAAGGAATACCTTTATCAGTAGTCTGAGGCATAAGACCACACACCCAACAGTTAGTCGCGTTCACTACTAATTGGTGTTGGTGCAGAAGCTGAACAAAAGAGTTATTAACGAACTCCAATCTTCTAACGGTCTCATGTTCAGGCAGAGGATGAAAAGAATGCGAAGAGACAGTAGAAGAAGATATGGGTTGTGTAGTGGATGCAAATGTCACTTGAAAAAAGAATATAACATATCCCATTAAAAACATCATTAAGCTAAGCAACATGAAAACGCACAAAATTAAAAAACATTTTCTACTCATTATTTCACATATTTTGGTTCTAAAGTTTGTTTCTTCAACAGGTCTCTCCATCTCGAAAAACTCCATCCTCTAACCTTGCTGCTCACGGAGGTAGGGTGTTCCGTGCTAAGGAATGCGTCTGTCAGTCCAGGGAACGCCCTAGGACCAACCAGAACCGTCGACCTTGTGTCTTCGACTTGCACTCCAAAGACTTGACGCCACGACCCTACAGCTGAACCCGGATGGCGGTTCGAAAAACAAAAATCGGTCAAAACAGTTTCTCAGATGGGAGAGCTGATCTTTCAAAAATAGCAAAGAAAAGGATTTTTATTTTATTAGTCCCATGACTCTTGGTCGCAAATTATAACGGTTTTTGCCGGGCATTGTGTGATCGCAGAATAAGAGTTCAGATTCGGTAGTGTCCAGCCGCACTGATGGTGGCACGGCTTCTTGCAAAAGATTGTCACTTTCACGCTCAGAACTTCTGCCTTTTAGCGTGCATCGCTAAAAGGCAGAAAACGAGGCACAGTTTCGGTCTCAGAATCAGGAATGCCCTCTTGGACCCACCGGTCGTACAGTAGAGGCAGAGGGTACGCCGCGGATCCAGTTTTTCTTCCCTTGCACTCGTACTGCAGTTCTCGTAGATAAAAGCACCAAGTATGGACCGGTCCAGCGGGGCTGATCATTCTTTGTCCATTGAAAGTTCTTGATCAGCACCCACGATCCGGGATCGATTGCATGCCCTGGATCTTCAGAAGCCTGAGGCAGTGTATCATGAACCTGTTGGTGTAAAACACACAATTTAGCCGTCAAATCATGCAGATAGTCAAGCAATACAGGGTGTTCAATCTCGCTAAATTTCGTCAGCCTCAGTACTCCCCATATGTTGCCGGGCGACCAAAAATTATTTCATATGGACTAAGTCCCACTCGTGAATGCACAGTCATCCTAGTCGACAAGAGTGCTAATGGCAAAGCATCAGGCCATTTAGGACCAGAGCTCGCTTGTATCTTGGCCAGCTTCAATTTGAGGGTGCCATTATAGCACTCCACTAGACCAGCTGATTGGGGGTGATTTGCAGCGTGGAATTTTTGGCGGATTCCTTACCCTTCACACACTCTCTTCATCACTTGACCCACAAATTCACTCCCATTATCACTCCAGACCATTCTCGGCAAACCATACCAAGGGAAAAACTCTTTGACAAGTGCTTTAGCTGTGGACAAGGCAGTATTATCTTTTAGGGGGTATGCTTCTACCCATCCTGAGAAGGCACAAACAACCACAAGTACGTATTTTAGGTTGTTGCATCTCTCCATGTGGATGAAATCTAGCTGCAAAACCTCGAACGGATACGTCGGAGGCGCAAAATGACCAGCTGGAGTTGGAGTTCCCTTGCCAGGATTGTATTTCAGGCAAACCATACAATTCTTGACCACATTCTCTGCACACTTAGGAATTCCAGTATTTTGCCATACTGGAGCCAACAACTTACAGATCCCTTTCACACTGATATAAGCCATTCCATGCACCATTGTAACCACTGCAAGCACGTACGCATCGGGTAACAACCATCGCTGATGCTCCGACAACTCAACCCAACAACCATTCGTGTCTAATTTACCCGTACTCTCTCTCCACACACTCAACTCTTTCTCTGTAGCTTCAGCTTGGATAGACTTCACACTCTCTATTGTATCTTCACACATTCCAACGTCACCAATCCATCTTGCAGGGCCCGCAACATACATTCGACTCATCACATCCCTCGCTGTTTCTTTTGCAACTTCGTCAGCAAACGCATTACCGCGACCAACGTCGTCAGTAACCTTCTTATGTGCACTGCATTTCACAATCGCAACTTGCAACGGCAAGGTGAGTGACCCAAGAAGCTCATTCACCAACTGACCATGCTGAATTTTGGTTCCATGAGGCGTGAGGAACCTACGTTCCTTCCACAAGTGTCCAAAGCTATGAGCCACACCAAATGCATACTGGCTGTCGGTATATATGGTCACTCTCTTTCCTTTCGATAACACACACGCTCTCGTAAGTGCAATCAACTCGGCTGCTTGAGCTGAATTATGTGGGATACGTGCAGCTTCAACAACCGTCTGTAAAGTTGTGACAGCATATGCAGCAGTCGCATCACCATTCGGAAGCTTGAAGCATGAACCATTTACCCATAAGGTACCATCACACTTCTCAAGAGGAGTGTCCCTAAGATCCACTCTCCCTTTCGTTTCCTCCTCTGTCCTGAGAAAGCAATCATGCTGTTCAGAAACATCTGTCTCTGCTGCAATCGGCAACAACGTAGCTGGATTCAACGTATTGCATCTCTTTATGTGCACATGACTCGCTAAGAGTGTCAACTCATAACCTGACAATCGAGCACTCGTTAAGTGCTGTGTCTTAGTCCTGTTTAACAGACTATCCACTGCATGTGGCACCATTACAATCAACGTATTATTCATCACCAAGCAAGCAGACTTTCGAATAGAAACAGCTGCTGCCGCTGTGGCTCTCAAGCAACTCGGCAACGCTCTAGCTACCGGATCCAAGGTCGACGAAAAATACGCGCATGGACGTTGCTTGTCCCCAAAAGACTGTGTCAACACTGACAACGCGCATTCCTCTCTCTCGTGGACATAAAGCGTAAAAGGCTTACTGTAGTCGGAAGTACCCAACACGGGAGCCGAACACAATGCATCGCGCAATTCAGAAAAACCTTTCTGACAGTCGTCAGACCATGGGAGGGGATTCGGTGTATCTTTACAAGTCAATGCCACCAGAGGATTGGCCAGCAAAGAAAAATTCGGTATCCATTGCCTCCACTTTGACGTAATACCCAAGAAAGCACGCACTTCTCTTTGTGTAGTAGGCACACTCATTTTCGCAATTGCTTGAATTCGTTCTGGAGTCAGTCTTCTTCCCTCCTTCGATAAGAGATGACCAAAGTAGGTCACTTCTTGTCGACAATACTGCAACTTCGAAAGAGACACTTTGTGATGGAAATCAGACAAATAACGCAACAACAGCAAGGTAGCTTCTTTACAAATCTCCTCAGTATCGGCAGCGACTAATAAATCGTCAACGTACTGGAGAAGAGCAGCACCATTAGGTAAAGCAATCGTATCAAGCTGTGTTTTTAAAGCCTGACTATAGATGGAAGGGCTTTCGCAATAGCCTTGAGGAGCTCTCTTAAACCGGAAGCTTCGGCCTCCTAAAGAGAAGCCAAAGATATCCCTACTCTCCTCGGCAATCGGGATGCTGAAGAAAGCATTCTTCAAATCAATCACCGAAAACCAAGTGGCTGAAGCTGGAATCATGGTCAGTAAGGCAGTAATGTCTGGAACAACAGGAAATTGCGGAACTACAATCTTATTCACCTCACGAAGATCGATCACGAACCTATATACAGGTGGTTGTGAGGAATCAGTCCTTTTTAGAACAGGCAAAACCGGACTATTGCACACATTACCTCTCGTTTCTTCAATTACATTTTTCTCAATCAGGTCATGAATGATCGCTAGCAACGCTCTTTCACCTTCACTAGAGATCTTGTATTGGGGAATACGTGGCATTTTAACATTTGCTTTCAACGTCACAACATGTGGCGGTATCTCCAACAGACCGACATCATTAGGACCGGTAGCCCAAAGAATATCAGAAAGAGAAGACAATTCTGTCGGAAGTTTATTCTTTGACAAATACATCGGGGAGACCACTTTCTTACCTAATGTAAGTTGTACTCCCGAAGGAGAGCAATACAAGGTCGCGTACAATCTTTTCAACAGATCCAGTCCCAACAAGTTCTCATCACAACCTGTCGTCAGATTAAGAGGTGCTTTGAATTCACACGGTCCAACAGAAAGAGATATAGGACTAGAAATCGGGTTCCTAACCGGGGCGCCAGAAAAACCTACTGAAACATTCGTCTCGCCAGACAAAGGTGCGCCAGTGAGTTTAGAGTGCATAATAGAACTCTTTGTAGCACCAGTATCCAACAGAAAAGGCTCTGTCACACCTGATGCAATCACCTCAACATAAGGTCCACTCTGATCTACTGGAACTGAAACGACTCCCTCTCTTTGTCTATGGCTGTCCTAGCAATCATTACCTTCCATATCCCCACCTTCGACATAGTAGTCGTCAGCATAGTACTGAGTCGTCCTACCAGACGTGTGATTCTGCTGATCAAAACTATTCATTGAATTTTGTGGAGGAAAGGGACGTGCGTCTGGGGGAACCCTTCACGTCCTCTACCTCTAGGAGCTTGTGGAACATTCCTACCTCTTACGCTAGTAACACCATTCATACGCTGCGACAAAACAGGGCAACTACTCTTAAAATGACCCTCTTCTTTGCAATATGCACACTGATTTGGGCCTACAGGAAAACGTTGTTGGAGAGGCTCGAACCTTTGCGAGTTTCGCTGAAACTGCGGAGGCTGCTGATAGTCACGCTGGTTACTACGGGGCGGATACGCTTGCTGTAAAAGAACCTTAGTCTTTAGCTCTTTAGTCTATTTGTCTGCCCTATCCTTCTCATCCGTATCCCTATTATCATAGTATTGTGCAGTAGCCAATATCTGTGCCGATGAGGAAACAGCCCACAAACTCTCGGAATCCTTCAACTTGGTACATAACTCGGGAAGCAAATTATGCACGAACTTATCAACAAACAACCGTTGACCACCTTCAGTACTCATGTCTTGACCACTGTGGTCAATAAATGTTTCTTCAAACCTAGTGAAGAAATCGGACACAGTTTCATCTTTCTTTTGCTTACATGCAGACAATTTGTCCCAGTTTACTCGCATAGCAGGCATTAAAGTCTTCATGTAAGTAATGATCCTACCAGGAAGTTCTGCAACTACAGGCTCCGGTTTAGCACCACCAACTTGTCGCGCATCCGCAGCACTAATATTGACCCAGGTATCACCTAACTCCTGTGCATGGTCCGTGTGCCGAATCAAACCCCATAAAGGTTGTGGAACCACATTTCCAAACAGCATGTCTATATTGGCAAGATTCATAACGCACGAGTCTGCAGTCTGTGATAATTCCTTATAATACCCTGCGGGATTTTTACGGGGTCAGGCAAAGTCTGCTTAAGAGCCAAAACTTCAGCTCGCTTCCACGGAACATGTACCCAAACACGTTGAAAATGTGCTGGCACAGCTGGGGGGTTATTATTTGCACCAGCAGGTACTTCTTCCTTCCATACCGGAGGAACCTCTCTCATTGGATATTGTCTCACTTTCCTCCTAAAAGAAGGATCAGGCTCAAACAACGCCCGCGAAGGAAACTCGTTCCTAAACTAAAGTAGCGTCGCTACCGCTCTTTCAACGTCGGGACCCACAATCGTGCCTTTTGCAAACTCGAACTGTACACGGCACAACTCAGGCGGAGTTTGTCCCAGATCACCATCTTCCAATTCTTCATAAAGAAAATCACACATTCTGTCAAAAACAGACCTCTGCTTCGGTGCTTCCCATTGGCGGAAGACATCCATACCAGACTCTAACTCATATCTTGTAGGGTCAGTAACCCATTTATGCGCCAAATGATCCAATACTCCCTTCTCTCTAGAATCAGGCAGTTGGCTACGCAACTGTTTACGCTCTGAATTGGGGGTTGTGCTCAATGACCCAAAGAAAGGAGAAAAGAGACTAGTAACAGTATCCGTCATTCTCTGTCGGACAGAAGGAGAAGTCGACAGAACAGGAGATAGAGCGGATAGAGCTAATGTAGGAGCAGTAGTAGAAGACGCAGTAAGAACAGGCGGAAGAGTCGTAGGAATTAAAGACGGAACAGGTAGCAAAGTCGGCGGCCCTTGTGGAGGCTGCACCAGAGGAGTAGGAGCCAACTGAAGAGGAGCTGGCGGCTGTGCAATAGCAAGAGGCAAAGCAGCCAGAGGTTGCTGCGCAACTAAAGGTTGCGGAGGTGCTGTAGCACTATGCGCATAAGGGGGTGGCGAGCTCAACAAATGTGACATTAAAGGATCTTTCTCAAGCTCCTTCGCTGCATCTTGCTGAAGAAGCGGCAAAACTGGATAGCATTTACCGATCGCCATTTTACGTTGCCTGTGCAACTGCTCATTCGCTTGTTCTTCTTCGTTATCTTTATACTGCATTGCAGCTTGCATTATCGAGATACCCCTTTCTGTTTTATTTTTCTTTGCTAATTTAATTTCTTTCTGTTTGGCTTCCTTTCGCCATAGGCGGAAAGAGTCAAACATCGCCGGCCGGGCTTTCTTCTTAAAAAGTCTAACCTCTAGATTGTCTAAAATTTCCGTGTCAAAACTACCATATTGGGGCCGAGGTAGGACACCATCCTTTTTCGTGTAACGAATCCATACTTCGTTATATGTGATGGGCCCATGCCATGTTTCACATAGAGCTCTTAGGTTGGAGTTCCAATCGGAGGAACCGGACACGAGTCCTCCAATCGGGAATCCCTATTTCGACCACAACAAAATATTCTTCCAAGTCTGCTAAGACCAGGCATCTTCGCTCACTAGTCTAGCT
This sequence comes from Lissotriton helveticus, assembly GCF_964261635.1. Classification (NCBI taxonomy): domain Eukaryota; kingdom Metazoa; phylum Chordata; class Amphibia; order Caudata; family Salamandridae; genus Lissotriton; species Lissotriton helveticus. The sequence goes on along the minus strand of NC_136065.1, from coordinate 1,706,413,928 downwards.
TCAAACTTCAAGGGAATATCGAATACGATAGTCTTGTGAATACACAAGTCCCTCGGCTTTGGTACTTGCAAGTCCCAAATCAAAGATCCCAAGGGGATACCCGAAAACTAAGGACTGGGAGACGCTCCACTCATACTTAACTGAGGTATCGATGACGTCGCCAGAAGACCCGTCTATCGTCTCGCTCTACAAATCATCAAAGGCTCCAAGACAGGGCGACAGTCAGGGCAGCAGTCCTTCGTAGCCGTCAGAAAGCGGGGAACCGCAACCTGTCGTCAGAATAAGGGGTGCTTCGAATTCACAAGGTCCAACAGAAAGAGATATAGGACTAGAAATCGGGTTCCTAACCGGGGCGCCGGAAAAACCTACTGAAACATTCGTCTCGCCAGACAAAGGTGCGCCAGGGAGTTTAGAGTGCATAATAGAACTCTTTGTAGCACCAGTATCCAACAGAAAAGGCTCTGACACACCTGATGTAATCACCTCAACATAAGGTCCACTCTGATCTACTGGAACTGAAACGACTCCCTCTCTTTGTCTATGGCTGTCCTAGCAATCATTACCTTCCATATCCCCACCTTCGACATAGTAGTCGTCAGCATAGTACTGAGTCGTCCTACCAGACGTGTGATTCTGCTGATCAAAACTATTCATTGAATTTTGTGGAGGAAAGGGACGTGCGTCTGGGGGAACCCTTCACGTCCTCTACCTCTAGGAGCTTGTGGAACATTCCTACCTCTTACGCTAGTAACACCATTCATACGCTGCGACAAAACAGGGCAACTACTCTTAAAATGACCCTCTTCTTTGCAATATGCACACTGATTTGGGCCTACAGGAAAACGTTGTTGGAGAGGCTCGAACCTTTGCGAGTTTCGCTGAAACTGCGGAGGCTGCTGATAGTCACGCTGGTTACTACGGGGCGGATACGCTTGCTGTAAAAGAACCTTAGTCTTTAGCTCTTTAGTCTATTTGTCTGCCCTATCCTTCTCATCCGTATCCCTATTATCATAGTATTGTGCAGTAGCCAATATCTGTGCCGATGAGGAAACAGCCCACAAACTCTCGGAATCCTTCAACTTGGTACATAACTCGGGAAGCAAATTATGCACGAACTTATCAACAAACAACCGTTGACCACCTTCAGTACTCATGTCTTGACCACTGTGGTCAATAAATGTTTCTTCAAACCTAGTGAAGAAATCGGACACAGTTTCATCTTTCTTTTGCTTACATGCAGACAATTTGTCCCAGTTTACTCGCATAGCAGGCATTAAAGTCTTCATGTAAGTAATGATCCTACCAGGAAGTTCTGCAACTACAGGCTCCGGTTTAGCACCACCAACTTGTCGCGCATCCGCAGCACTAATATTGACCCAGGTATCACCTAACTCCTGTGCATGGTCCGTGTGCCGAATCAAACCCCATAAAGGTTGTGGAACCACATTTCCAAACAGCATGTCTATATTGGCAAGATTCATAACGCACGAGTCTGCAGTCTGTGATAATTCCTTATAATACCCTGCGGGATTTTTACGGGGTCAGGCAAAGTCTGCTTAAGAGCCAAAACTTCAGCTCGCTTCCACGGAACATGTACCCAAACACGTTGAAAATGTGCTGGCACAGCTGGGGGGTTATTATTTGCACCAGCAGGTACTTCTTCCTTCCATACCGGAGGAACCTCTCTCATTGGATATTGTCTCACTTTCCTCCTAAAAGAAGGATCAGGCTCAAACAACGCCCGCGAAGGAAACTCGTTCCTAAACTAAAGTAGCGTCGCTACCGCTCTTTCAACGTCGGGACCCACAATCGTGCCTTTTGCAAACTCGAACTGTACACGGCACAACTCAGGCGGAGTTTGTCCCAGATCACCATCTTCCAATTCTTCATAAAGAAAATCACACATTCTGTCAAAAACAGACCTCTGCTTCGGTGCTTCCCATTGGCGGAAGACATCCATACCAGACTCTAACTCATATCTTGTAGGGTCAGTAACCCATTTATGCGCCAAATGATCCAATACTCCCTTCTCTCTAGAATCAGGCAGTTGGCTACGCAACTGTTTACGCTCTGAATTGGGGGTTGTGCTCAATGACCCAAAGAAAGGAGAAAAGAGACTAGTAACAGTATCCGTCATTCTCTGTCGGACAGAAGGAGAAGTCGACAGAACAGGAGATAGAGCGGATAGAGCTAATGTAGGAGCAGTAGTAGAAGACGCAGTAAGAACAGGCGGAAGAGTCGTAGGAATTAAAGACGGAACAGGTAGCAAAGTCGGCGGCCCTTGTGGAGGCTGCACCAGAGGAGTAGGAGCCAACTGAAGAGGAGCTGGCGGCTGTGCAATAGCAAGAGGCAAAGCAGCCAGAGGTTGCTGCGCAACTAAAGGTTGCGGAGGTGCTGTAGCACTATGCGCATAAGGGGGTGGCGAGCTCAACAAATGTGACATTAAAGGATCTTTCTCAAGCTCCTTCGCTGCATCTTGCTGAAGAAGCGGCAAAACTGGATAGCATTTATCGATCGCCATTTTACGTTGCCTGTGCAACTGCTCATTCGCTTGTTCTTCTTCGTTATCTTTATACTGCATTGCAGCTTGCATTATCGAGATACCCCTTTCTGTTTTATTTTTCTTTGCTAATTTAATTTCTTTCTGTTTGGCTTCCTTTCGCCATAGGCGGAAAGAGTCAAACATCGCCGGCCGGGCTTTCTTCTTAAAAAGTCTAACCTCTAGATTGTCTAAAATTTCCGTGTCAAAACTACCATATTGGGGCCGAGGTAGGACACCATCCTTTTTCGTGTAACGAATCCATACTTCGTTATATGTGATGGGCCCATGCCATGTTTCACATAGAGCTCTTAGGTTGGAGTTCCAATCGGAGGAACCGGACACGAGTCCTCCAATCGGGAATCCCTATTTCGACCACAACAAAATATTCTTCCAAGTCTGCTAAGACCAGGCATCTTCGCTCACTAGTCTAGCTTCAAACTTCAAGGGAATATCGAATACGATAGTCTTGTGAATACACAAGTCCCTCGGCTTTGGTACTTGCAAGTCCCAAATCAAAGATCCCAAGGGGATACCCGAAAACTAAGGACTGGGAGACGCTCCACTCATACTTAACTGAGGTATCGATGACGTCGCCAGAAGACCCGTCTATCGTCTCGCTCTACAAATCATCAAAGGCTCCAAGACAGGGCGACAGTCAGGGCAGCAGTCCTTCGTAGCCGTCAGAAAGCGGGGAACCACAACCTGTCGTCAGAATAAGGGGTGCTTCGAATTCACAAGGTCCAACAGAAAGAGATATAGGACTAGAAATCGGGTTCCTAACCGGGGCGCCGGAAAAACCTACTGAAACATTCGTCTCGCCAGACAAAGGTGCGCCAGGGAGTTTAGAGTGCATAATAGAACTCTTTGTAGCACCAGTATCCAACAGAAAAGGCTCTGACACACCTGATGTAATCACCTCAACATAAGGTCCACTCTGATCTACTGGAACTGAAACGACTCCCTCTCTTTGTCTATGGCTGTCCTAGCAATCATTACCTTCCATATCCCCACCTTCGACATAGTAGTCGTCAGCATAGTACTGAGTCGTCCTACCAGACGTGTGATTCTGCTGATCAAAACTATTCATTGAATTTTGTGGAGGAAAGGGACGTGCGTTCTGGGGGAACCCTTCACGTCCTCTACCTCTAGGAGCTTGTGGAACATTCCTACCTCTTACGCTAGTAACACCATTCATACGCTGCGACAAAATAGGGCAACTACTCTTAAAATGACCCTCTTCTTTGCAATATGCACACTGATTAGGGCCTACAGGAAAACGTTGTTGGAGAGGCTCGAACCTTTGCGAGTTTCGCTGAAACTGCGGAGGCTGCTGATAGTCACGCTGGTTACTACGGGGCGGATACGCTTGCTGTAAAAGAACCTTCGTCTTTAGCTCTTTAGTCTTTTTGTCTGCCCTATCCTTCTCATCCTTATCCCTATTTTCATAGTATTGTGCAGTAGCCAATATCTGTGCCGATGAGGAAACAGCCCACGAACTCTCGGAATCCTTCAACTTGGTACATAACTCCGGAAGCAAATTATGCACGAACTTATCAACAAACAACCGTTGACCACCTTCAGTACTCATGTCTTGACCACTGTGGTCAATAAATGTTTCTTCAAACCTAGTGAAGAAATCGGACACAGTTTCATCTTTCTTTTGCTTACATGCAGACAATTTGTCCCAGTTTACTCGCATAGCAGGCATTAAAGTCTTCATGTAAGTAATGATCCTACCAGGAAGTTCTGCAACTACAGGCTCCGGTTTAGCACCACCAACTTGTCGCGCATCCGCAGCACTAATATTGACCCAGGTATCACCTAACTCCTGCGCATGGTCCGTGTGCCGAATCAAACCCCATAAAGGTTGTGGAACCACATTTCCAAACCACATGTCTATATCGGCTAGATTCATAACGCACGATTCTGCAGTCTGTGATAATTCCTTATAATACCCTGCGGGATTTTTACGGGGGTCAGGCAAAGTCTGCTTAAGAGCCAAAACTTCAGCTCGCTTCCACGGAACATGTACCCAAACACGTTGAAAATGTGCTGGCACAGCTGGGGGGTTATTATTTGCATCAGCAGGTGCTTCTTCCTTCCATACCGGAGGAACCTCTCTCATTGGATATTGTCTCACTTTCCTCCTAAAAGAAGGATCAGGCTCAAACAACGCCCGAGGAGGAAACTCGTTCCTAAACTAAAGTAGCGTCGCTACCGCTCTTTCAACGTCGGGACCCACAATCGTGCCTTTTGCAAACTCGAAGCGTAAACGGCACAACTCAGGCGGAGTTTCTCCCAGATCACCATCTTCCAATTCTTCATAAAGAAAATCACACATTCTGTCAAAAACATACCTCTGCTTCGGTGCTTCCCATTGGCGGAAGACATCCATACCAGACTCTAACTCATATCTTGTAGGGTCAGTAACCCATTTATGCGCCAAATGATCCAATACTCCCTTCTCTCTAGAATCAGGCAGTTGGCTAAGCAACTGTTTACGCTCTGAATTGGGGGTTGTGCTCAATGACCCAAAGAAAGGAGAAAAGAGACTAGTAACAGTATCCGTCATTCTCTGTCGGACAGAAGGAGAAGTTGACAGAACAGGAGATAGAGCGGATAGAGGAGCAGTAGTAGAAGACGCAGTAAGAACAGGCAGGAGAGTCGTAGGAATTAAAGACGGAACAGGTAGCAAAGTCGGCGGCCCTTGAGGAGGCTGCACCAGAGGAGTAGGAGCCAACTGAAGAGGAGCTGGCGGCTGTGCAATAGCAAGAGGCAGAGCAGCCAGAGGTTGCTGCGCAACTAAAGGTTGCGGAGGTGCTGTAGCACTCTGCGCATAAGGGGGTGGCGAGCTCAACAAATGTGACATTAAAGGGTCTTTCTCAAGCTCCTTTGCTGCATCTTGCTGAAGAAGCGGCAAAACTGGATAGCATTTATCGATCGCCATTTTACGTTGCCTGTGCAACTGCTCACTCGCTTGTTCTTCTTCGTTATCTTTATACTGCATTGCAGCTTGCATTATCGAGATACCCCTGTCTCTTTTATTTTTCTTTGCTAATTTAATTTCTTTCTGTTTGGCTTCCTTTTGCCATAGGCGGAAAGAGTCAAACATCGCCGGCCGGGCTTTCTTCTTAAAAAGTCTAACCTCTAGATTGTCTAAAATTTCCGTGTCAAAACTACCATATTGGGGCCGAGGTAGGACACCATCCTTTTTCGTGTAACGAATCCATACTTCGTTATATGTGATGGGGCCCATGCCATGTTTCACATAGAGCTCTTAGGTTGGAGTTCCAATCGGAGGAACCGGACACGAGTCCTCCAATCGGGAATCCCTATTTCGACCACAACAAAATATTCTTCCAAGTCTGCTAAGACCAGGCATCTTCGCTCACTAGTCTAGCTTCAAACTTCAAGGGAATATCGAATACGATAGTCTTGTGAATACACAAGTCCCTCGGCTTTGGTACTTGCAAGTCCCAAATTAAAGATCCCAAGGGGATACCCAAAAACTAAGGACTGGGAGACGCTCCACTCATACTTAACTGAGGTATCGATGACGTCGCCAGAAGACCCGTCTATCGTCTCGCTCTACAAATCATCATAGGCTCCAAGACAGGGCGACAGTCAGGGCAGCAGTCCTTCGTAGCCGTCGGAAAGCGGGGAACCTCACAGCAAAGACTTTCAGACCACAACGACATACAGGGGTCGATGAAGTGGCAGGCCTTTCTCCAGAATTTTCACACGAAGCTCCTCACGATCTTCAGGCATGGACCGGTACCGCTGAAGTCGCCCCACGTTGGGCGACAAATGAAGAACCGGGTTATTTAAGACCCAGCGGCGCCAGGTGAAACGCCCTAGTCTCCGGGTCCACCTGTCTTAGAGTACAGAGACACGGGTGATTCTTGTTGACGTCAAAGATGAATTTTATTAGCTGCAGCCTGTAACAGAGATCCTAGAAGTACAACACGGTGTATGTTCTCAGGAGACTGCTCGCCTACAAAAACCAGTCATCCCTTTTTATACCAAATATTATGCTTCAGGCAAATATCCCTAATTTACAGTTGACCACTCACATGTTTTCACAGAAAGAAAAGGCAGGATCATGATGACAAGCCCATTTTTCAGTTTGTCCAGCCCATAATCAATTATTGCTCAAACCCAACATTCTTCATCAGACAGGTCGATGAACCCACCATAAAAACGGGCACATCCCCATCGTAAACGGATCGTAAAGAAAAGAGTAGAGACAGGTGTGAGCAAGATAAGACATAGTTATGCGCAATAAAAGGTTTGATGGTGTTTTGTGTCTCGATCCGTAATCTTGATCAGCTACTGGGGAAGGGACTGGTTTAACAAGTTTGGCTTCAGGCAAGAGGGTCGCTCGCTCAGGTCATTCAGAAGACAGCTAAAGTGCACGTGTGTTTGGAGACTCGTTGGGCCACTGTCACCGGCCTATGTGAGGGCAACCACAAAATGGCTGCCGTATGCAAGATGGAACCCGAGGGTTCAGAATGGACTCCCTGATTTCATGGTAACCTTGTCACTCGAAATAGGACGAAAATACTCACACATCTTGCACTCACCATATTCGGTCTGCTGATACCAAAATCGTCATGATACGACGACTTTTATAACAAGGTTCAGAATTTCAATACCTCAGTAGACCTCAGTGCGTGGCTCTCTTTTCGGGTTCTGACTTCATCCTGCTTCAAGCCCCAGGACACTTAATTGAGTAGCTGTGCGCTCTACAAATCAACTTTTAACATAACATAACATAAAATTGGCTCCCATTGGCCCAGCGCAGCCTCTTCAAACTGGGCTGCCTTATCCATAAAGCCCTCTCTTCCCAGGGACCCTTCTTTATTGCCTCCCGAATCCACCGCTATGTCCCATCTCGCATCCTACGCTCCTCCTGCTCCAATCTCTTGTTCCCTTTCACTTTCAGATGCAAGAAACATGGTGGCCTCAGATTTCCACCCAAGCTCCACTCTTCTGGAATTCCCTCCCCTCCCGAAACTCAGCTTAATACCTTCCCACTCTCAATTTAGGAAGTCGCTTAAGACCTGGCTTTTCTCCCAAGCATACAACTAACTACTACACACTGCCGTGACCTTCAGCCCCTCCACTTAAGCACCAAGAACCCGCTGTTGAAAGTGCGCTCTATAAATAATTTATATCATATCACTACAGTGACTTTTATTTCTTTAAAATTCTATTGGGACTTAAGCAAGGCCCTGACAAGACTTTTAGTATTTTAGAGAAACTAATTTAGGAAAATCAGAATTCTAAAGGCAATTTAAGAGTTCTGTTGTGTGATCAGATGGTAACCAAGTAGTCCAGCAAATGCAAGTTTTTATCCCACCGCTGATCCATCAATGTAGAAAGTGGCTCTGTATATACTGCACCAAAGTAAGGTTCAGTGTGCACAGAGTCCACGGTCGCCAGAGGTATGGCAGTGGTTAAAGTTAGATATAACCTTACTCTCTAAAGTGGTAGCTTGGTCGAGTAGTAAGGCAGTATCAGAGGACATTGTAAAGCATTTGTTGTACACACTCAGTCAGCAAATGGTCTCACACACTCAAGAACTGAACTCTAGGCCAATTGTTTTGTATATAAAAATATATAGTTGTTTATTTTAGAACCACAAGTAGGTATCATAAATACTTTCTCAGAATGAGATGCTGCAATTGAATACTTTCAAATAGCAACAGACTTTTAAATGCAATAGGTACAGTTGTTGCAATATGCAACACAAGTTAAACACAAAATAACATTGAGCTCAACGGGAAGTTTTAAGTAACTGCAATAAAATCACTTTACAAATGTTTTTCATACTCAGGGTTTGATCCTGGATTCAGCCCTGGTGCATTTCCTGTAAACAGTTGCAAGAAATTGTTTTTGTTACACAGGCGATTTTTAAGGAATATTTGTATGTTTTGAAAATCGATACTTAGAAGAAATTCTCGCAAAAACCAGGCAATGTTATCCTATGGGAGGAAATCAGGTTATTGGAAAATCACGGTGGTAATTACTTTTCAGGTTCAGTGCTGGGCTCAAAGATATAGCACTGGGATCTCCTGATAGCAGGTAAGTAATTTGGTTTTCGTTAATCGGACGATTTTTAAGGAATATTTCAAAGTTGCAAAACTCGACACTTAGAAGAAATTCTGAGTGAAACCCAGTCAATGTTACCCTATGGAGAAAATCAAGTTATCGGTCTTTGGGTAAGTACCCGGCTGGCAGAGTTAATTTTCTGGGGGTAGACTCAGGGGTCTCCCAGGGTCAGGTAGGTACAGTCGTTACACCCTCAGCGGCAAAGGGGCAGCCGGGAGCAGAGTGAGTAGGCCCATTGTTATCCTATGGAGGATAGGGAGCCTTTGGTTGGTGGCTGCTAGCAGGCAGGCCACGCGGATGTGGGAGCTAGGCTCCTGGTCACTTACACAGGGCAAGTGGGGAAGTGTAATAGGACAGTTACTGCACTTCCAGTGGCAATCGGGCGGCTGGGTGCAGGGTGCTTTTGGGCCTTCGGGGGCCCCATATATTTCAATGGGAAAGCAGGAAGTTGAACAAAGGCTGCAGGCTCGGGGACAGAGATTCTTTAGGTGCGACCACCACTTTGAGAGGTAAGTTGGGATGTTGCAGGATAGGTAGACACCCAGGAGTTGAGCTTGGGGGGCGCCGGGTACAGGGGTGTCTTTTGGTGTTGGGAAATCTTACCCTTAGCTGGTTGCGGTTGGAGGGGTCCCTTGTTGTGAGGCTGCAGTCATCAGGAGCATCGAGGAGGGTCCTTGGGTGCTGGATTCTGGGTTACAGTCACCAGGGGGACGTCCTCGTGGTCTTTGTCCACTCAGGCACGGGCCGAGCTCCACGGGTGCAGAGTGTGCTGGATTCGCAGGTTCCTGGCTGGCACCAGGGGTTGTTGCTGGTTGAGCAGAACCACTGCTCGTGGGAGTCCCAGTTTTTAGATGAGCAAGGCAGTCAGGTCCTCTGGGGTTTTTGAGGATGCTGACCACTGGAGACGCTGGGGTTTAGCAGGAGCAGGATCTAGGATCAACAGGCCGGTAGGGCTGGGGCCAAGTCAGTTGGTATCGTCCTCTTGTTAGCAGCTGCAAGGCAGGTCTTCTTTCTTCTTGTTCTTCTTGTTTCAAAATCGGGATCTGAGAAAGGAAGGTTCAGGGTGCCCCTAAATGCTAAATTTAGGGGTGTTACAGGTAGGGCAAGGGCAGAGACCAATGGGTTCCTGTCCTGGGGTGAGTTTACCCCCTATCCTGACACTCTCCAGTGGGAGGGGGCAGGAGCCTAGCTCTGATTGGGTAGGGTTCCCCATTCTCAAAATGGCGAGAGCCCAGAGTTGTGCTTTACCTCGTCTCCCCCACCTGAGGGGTGGGGTTGGCAGAGGCTGGTACACCCTCTTTCCTTCCTTTGTTTTTCCCGCATGTCTTCCCACCAGAGTGGCAGTCAGAACCAGTGGGGGCCAGTTGATGAGTACAGCAAGTGGCCTGGAGAAGCGCCCCTTGCCGATCCTAGGGGAGGAGACCTAGCACCCCATCCCAGAATGTGCATTGTTGCAGGCCCAAGAGAGCTGAGGGCTCTCTACCCAGGGGTCCAGCAACATGTCTGCAGGGTGGCAGTCTAGGTAGCCTCTCAGTCAGGACACGGGTTGTGGGTTAGTTTCAGGGGGCAACTCTAAATTGCCCTCTGGCATGCACTTTACATTAAATCCCGAACTGGCATCAGTGTGGGTTTAATGTGCTGAGAAGTTTGATACCAAACTTCTCAGTCTTCAGTGTAGCCATCATAGTGCTGTGGAGTTCATGTTGACGACCTCCCAGTATCATATACTCCTAATGGCTGCACTGCACTTACAGTTCCCTGGAATGGGCCTGGGTACTGTAGTGGTACAGGACTCATGCCCTTGTACCCACACCACTGGCATAGGGCACCCAGCTAGAAGGGTGACTGAGGTATGCCAGGGCAGTGTGTTGTGGACGTGGCGCACAGGGATGCGTGCCATGTCGACTCTGCGGTTTGTTCTGCACCACGACACTCAGCCTGCAAGGGCAGTGTGTGTGTGTGTCACGGTCGGGGCTCCTAAGGGTGGCACAATAAGTGCCGAAGCCCTTAGGGGTCTTCCCTGGTCACAGTGCCCTGGGTACCTAGGGTATTATTTACCAGGAGCTGACATGTGGCCATAGATGCCAATTGGGTTTAGGTTTCAATACAGTTTTTAGGGAAGGAACACAGGCCCTGGGCACCTGATTGGCAGGATCCCAGGGCATACTCAGTCAAAGTACATCAGCAATTAGGCAAAAAGTGGGGGCATACCATGCAAGAAACATGGCACTTGCTCACATGAATGCATTGTGATGCAGTGTTCTTTAAGAGATGAGTCTTCAACTCTTTCTTAAATGAGGGTAGCGTTGGGGTGGCCCTGATGGATGCGAAATTTCGTTCTAGATTCTATGGACATAGATGTGACTTCATTTCTTCAGGCTGTAGTTGAGATGCAGTGTTGCATCTCTCTCCACACTCTTCTATGCACACTTGTCACCGTAGGGAAAAGTCTCAGTGGAGTGGCGAGTCCCTTAACACACTCTACAACACACATCAGTCACACTGTTGAATAGGTTCAGGGGAGATGACAGTCCCTCCCGACACCCTACTACGCACGCCCATCATGCAAAGAGAGAGCTCTCAGCAGAGAGAGCAGTCCCTCCCCACTCCCTACTATGCACATATGTCGTCCAAGAGAGAGATCTTAATGGAGAGGCCAGTTCCTGCCAACACCTGCTCACACAATACTATGTACACCCTCATTCCAGAGAGAGGTCCCTGCAGAGAGGCCAGTTCATCCCCATACTCTAAAATGCACACGTGCCACCTTGTGGAAGAGTTTCAGTGGTGACACCAGTCCATCCCCACATTCTACTATTCACACCCGGCACCCTGTGAGGAGTCTCAGCAGTGAGGATTGTGTATGTATGTATGTATGTATGTATGTTTGGATTTATATAGCGCTTATAACCCAGGGGTCTCTAAGCGCTTTGCCTTGGGAACCCGTCCTGGCTTTTCCCTGTGAGATAGCCCCTACAGGGCATCCCTAAGGTGAAAGCCAGGCATCCCGCCGCGGGGGGCCGTTGTGGAGATTAAGCAAGCTTAATGCCCAGAGTTGCAGAGTGTGAACCCATGATTAGGTCAGGCACCGAAGCGAGAATTATCGAGTCCGGGGACATTTGAGCTCGAGACCCTGCCGCGTCGGGAATTGAACCCTGGTCCCGGGTCTGACCTCTGCTTCAGGGTCTGCCTGCTCTAACCAGTGAGCCACACTTCTCCACGTTATTATCCCTCTACACACCCATCACCCTGTGGAGGAGTCTCATTAGAGAGGCCAGTCCCTCCCCACACGCTACAATGTAGTCCCATCATCCCAGAGAGAGGTCTCAGACAAGAGATCAGTCACTCCCCATATCCTAATTTGCACACCTGTTATCACAGAGAGAGATGTCAGCGGAGAAGGTACTTCCTCCCCAAACCCTACTATGCACAAGTGTCATCCCAGTGAGAGGTCTCAGTAGAGAGGTAACTGTATCCTAATACTCTACTACACACATGTTACCCTGTGAAGGAGTTTCAATGTAGAGGCCAGTCTCTCCGCACACCATACAATGCATGCCAATCAACTCAAAAGAGAAGACTCAGCAGAGAGGAAAGTCCCCTCACCCTACAACACACACCAGTCAACCCGTCGAGGAATCTCAGTGGAGAGGCCAGTTCCTCTCTACACCTTACTATGTGCATCTGCCATTCAAGAGTAAGGCCTCCTCAGGGAAGCCAAACCCTCTCCACACTGTGCTGGCACATGGCTAGACTAGGCCCTGGAAGAAACTCAACCGTCTGTACATACACATGTTTCTTAAGTTGCCTTCTTTTCAATCACAATGATTTCTGACACACATTTGCTTGCTTGACAGTTTAGGATGAGTTTCTCTGACACCACTTTGCTCTCATTTCAACTTCATAGCCACACTATCACTATTTCAAAACCTCTTTGCTCGAAAAAGCCCCTACTTTATTGCACCTGGGAGAAAACCACGGGCCAGTGACACAAAGGGGGAGGGCGCTTCCTGGTATAGAAAGGATTGTAGAACCAAGCATTAAAATTTAGCCTCGACCATTAAATCTAAAGAAGCACTTTAATTAGAGCCTCTAGAATGAGCTACAAGGCAACCCTGCTTCATGCAAAGAAGGTGTGGGATGAATCCTGTTGGCAACAACTAAAGGAACATGCGCAGACAAAGATTATAAAACATTTTAGTCCTTGTTCACTTGGGATCAAACTCCTCCAAGTCACATCACAGCCCAGCTTGGTATGATCACTTTAAAAAGCTCTACTTAGATGTTGCTGACCCATTTCCTATGGAGGATGTTGCCTGCCCTGTGCAGTCCTCAAGCAACAACTTCTTCTCCCTGAGTGAGATAGAGCGTTCTATCAGACATATTGCCAAGTCCAAAGCCTCAGGGCCAGATGGCATCCCATGGGACCTTTTTCTATCGGATATCTCATATTGGGCAAACTAGTAAGTAAGTAAGTAAATATTTATTGCATATGGTTAGTTAAAACCTTTACAAAATTGTGTACACAACAGTATACGAACTAGCCTTGGTTAAAATGCATTTACACTCTTTAAAAAACAAGTTCTTTTTTTAAAAACAGTATTACATCGTCTGCGGCCTGAGCCTCACCTAACATATCAGTCCTTCTGACGTTGTCCGCATCATTTTTTCAGTTTTCTGGATTAGGAGGCTCGCCTTCTGTAAGAATTTGGAGGCCCTACAGGCCGTTTGCAACTGGAAACTGTTCAGTGCTAGCATAACGGCAGGCCTGCATGTTCTGATTTGATAAAAACGAAATATTTGTAATAGGTAGTAACGTCTCAAACTAGCCAATGATGGACAGATGCACAGAATGTGAGTCAGTGTTTCTTCCGAACGGCCACACAGTCTGCATAGCGATGTTTGCCATGTTTGCTTCCATGCTGGGGTCTGATCCTTTGTGGTGTAGGTGCCCAGACGTATGCGTAGGAGCATTTGTTGTGTGGACGGTGTTATATAGTTGACTAGGTATGGTTGTGGGGCTCTTCTCTCATACGTGGCTAGCACCGTCCAACCATGTTTTTTCTTTGCGAGGGCGGCTTTGTCGACAATCATGGATTTTTGTTTTGCTGTACTGTTGGCTATTTTTTTAAAGGCCATAAAGGGGTGGTTTGTATTCCATGCCTCTCGCATATTAAGTTGTGTCAGTGCGTCTTCCAAAGATGTTTTCCATACGTTTTTTGCATTTGTTCGGTTGTTGATTTCGCACCAACAATGGCCCATCAGCGTGTCCTCGCTTGCTGCCCTTAATTTCCAGCACATTTTTAGTATCCCGGCTTGCCTGACTTGATGCTGATTTGAAAGTCCGAATTCCAGACGTACTTGCGCTTGTGATACAGACCTTGGTATGTGAAAGATGTATTTGAACAGATTTGACTGTTGTAAGTTCAAGAAGTTTGCGTCTTTGCCTCTGAATAGCTCCGAACCGTACGTGAGGGCGGGTAAAAACTTTGCCTCAATCACTTCCAAGAGGTAAAGGTTGGAGGGGCATTTCAATTTTGTTTTCAGTAACATTAGAGCAAACCGTAGTGTATTGGACTGCGCTTTTCTATGCAGTTGGTGAATTTTTAATGACCAGCTTGAGTCGACCACTACCCCCAGGTACTTGTAGGAGTTACTTGACTCTATAGTGTTACCCGCGATGTGCCATTTGAATGGTTGTCGCCCTTGCCGGGATGAGAAGCAGACGATCTTTGTTTTATTATAGTTAATTTGCAAGCCATTCGCAGAGATGTATTCATGCAATTTTGTGATGGAGCGTTGTAGACCCAAGGGGGTCTGACTGCAGAGGACTATGTCGTCGGCATACTGTTTATTTATTTATTTATTTAGCATCTTGTATTGCGCAAAACTCAACCCGAAGGTGTCAAGGCGCCTAACAAAAAGATCAAAATTGCAGGGCACAGCTACTCATAAGCTTGAACAAAAAGACGAGTTTTAAGAGCAGATCTAAAACTTTGTAAAGAGGGAAGGGACCTTAGTTCTATCGGGAGATCATTCCACCATTTGGGGGCCAGATGGGAAAAGGCCCTACCACCCCATCTGGTTTTCCGGATCCGCGGGACATGGAGAAAAAGATGATGGGAGGAGCGGAGGTGTCTGCCCGGATGATAGTAAAACAGGGCAGATCCAATCCCTGTAAGGCAATTTCTCGCTAAAGCCTTATAGACCATGCACATGGACTTAAAAACTATCCGCTCCTTGATCGGAAGCCAGTGAAGCTGCTTCCTAGCTAGCGTGGCCGAAGACCGGCTGGGAAGATCTAGGACAAATCTGGCCGCCGCATTCTGGACTACCTGCAGGCGCTGCAGCTGGCTCTTATTGAGTCCAGCATACAGCGCATTGCAGTAGTCCAGGCGGGAACCCAAAAGGGCAACAGCAAGTTGCCTTCTTGCCTGCGGGGAGAGGTAGTGCCTAATTTTCCTCATTATGTGGATTATACCCCAACAGGTGGAAACAGTCCTGCTGACCTGTTGGCACATATCGAGGTTGGGATCTATAATGACCCCTAGATTTTTGGCCAAAGATGTGGGATTATGGGATTAGGGCAGGCACCCAGCGAGTCTGGCCACCACTCCATGGACCAGATCTCCTCCTTTCCACCAAACACCATAACCTCTGTAAGCTCCTTATTTTGTATTGAGCTAACTTTGGCGGGTCAGTTTGTGTCTCCGCGATGCGCTTGTCAAGGTCGGCGGTGAAGATGTTGAAAAGGGTTGGGGCTAATACGCATCCCTGCTTCAGGCCGTTTAGGGTGGGGATTTTTTTTGTTGTTCTATCTCCAGTGCCTAATTTAATCTTGACCCAGGTGGATGAGTATAATTCTATTATTGCTCGTAACAAGTTCGGAGGAGTGCCCCAATTGGCCATTTTTTTCCATAGGATCTCCCTTGGGACAGTGTCGAACGCCGCCTTTAGGTCTACGAAACAGGTGTACAATTTTGTTGACCTTTCCTTTGCTCTTTCGACGAGGAGATTTAATGCTAGAAGATTACATGTGGTGTTGGTTCCGGGCCTAAACCCCGTCTGGGTGATTGGAAGGATGCGTTTAGAACTAACCCAGTCTTCCAGATCTCTCAGGAGATTAGATGCGTAGATTTTTGCCTCCACGTCGATTAGAGCAATCAGCCTATAATTGGCTGGGTCTGTTCTTGCACCTGCTTTAAATATTGGGTGTAAAATGCTCCCTCTCCATGATGTAGGAATGTTTCCTGTTTGAAAGGCATTGTTAAACAAGGGAGTAAGGAGTTCCGCCCAAAAGGATTGGTCAAATTTGAAGAGGCCGTTTGGCAAACCGTTTGGGCCTGGCGCACCTTTTGACCTTAGTTTTTTGATGACCATATGAACTTGGGATGGCGTGAACCGATGTTCTTCGCAGTTTTGGGCCGCTTCTTGATTGTCGTACTGTTGATGCGGGGAACGATTTGAGTCCCATGATTGAAGTTTGGTCTGTTGTGTTCGCTCCAAATGCTGGATCCAGTCTTCCTGTAGAATGTTTGAATTAATGGTCTGTGCGGCTCCATTTGCTATTTTGTTGATGTCTGCCCAAAATTTCCTGTTGTTGTTTGATTTGCTTGATTCTAATAGTTGTTGCCAAGTTTCTGTTTGTTGTTTTAATTTTTCTTGCCAAACGTCTTTTTTGTATTTTTGCCGTAGGTTGTAGATTTGACGCTTGGTGTCGTCAGCCTTTGTCGTGCCTTTTCTTGATAACTTTCTTATTTCTTGGTTTAGAATCCTTTTTTTACTCAGTATTGAGCTCGAGGGCGCCTGGAATGCCTTGCATGGTTTCCTTTTATTTGTGTATGTTTGGTGGCCGAATCTTTCTGTTAGGGTGATGATGATCTTTTCCCACTTGTCCTGAAGAGACGTTTGACTGTTCCCGGTAGCCTCCGCATGCACTCTTTTCGCATGTGCCGTTATTTCTTCGGCGTTCTTTCCGTTCCATACTAATCGCTTAAGATTGTATAGACACGAAGGTTCGGTCAGATCATTGCATGCTGATGCCCTAATGTGTAGATGCCTCAGTACAATTAATTGTGGGCTGTGGTCGCTCTCCAACCGGTGAGTTATGCTGAAGGAAACTATTGTTTGTAAGACGTCTGAGTCCACTATGGTGTAGTCTAGAACAGCTTGAGCCTGTTTAGTTGTTCTGGTTAGGGACGCAGGTTGATCTTGGGGAAAGCGGCCATTCAGGACGATGAGTCCGACTTCGGTGAGCATTTGTGCGCACTGCTGGCCGTGCTTATCCTTTTTTTGATGGTATTTGGGCCAACTATATTTTACTTCTTACAAATGCCATCGAAACTGGTGCCCCAGTCCCTGGGTCCTGGAGGGGGATGGAGGTGGTATATATAAAAAAGGGGACAGAGGACAGCCCTGCAATTATAGGCCTATCAGAATGATAGACACCCAGGAAAAACTTGTTTGCAGGGCTCTTTCATTAAAGATTCAGGCATGGGTGGACGACAATACCATTTAAACACAATACCAAGCAGGTTTCAGAGGCAAGACAGGGACTATTGATCAAGTACTCCGCCTCCTGCTCTTTTACTGGAAAGTTGTAGTGATGGGTCCGGGCAGTATATATTTAGATTTTATTGATCTAAAGATCGCCTTTGACCAAGTTCCCAGGCAGAAGCTTCGGTACGTGCTCAAAGTCAGGGGAATTCCTCCAACAATTCTCAATCTAGTCATCTGATTGCATGAAGATAATTTTGCTCGGGCAAGGTAGGGCACACAGGGTCAACTCACAGAACGCATTCCGGTCAGCAGGGGAGTTCACCAAAGCCGTGTTTTAGCTCCTACTCTCTTTTCTTTGTATATGAATGGAGTGGTAAGCTTTCTATCACAGGAGCCCGCTGACGCCACCATCCTTAGGTGAGGAAAAGTTACAACCCTCTTATTTGCAGATGACTCCCTGCTGGTCATTACTAAATAGATTTAAACTTTTCTGCGACACCCAGGGCCTGATAATAAATACAACCAAAATTAAACTAATGGCTTTTAACCCTCACAAGTCATATAAGGGCAAACCAACCTTAGGAGGTACTCCCCTGGAAATAGGGAGTACCTTTGATTACCAAGGAGTCAGACTTGAGGAGAAAATGTCCTGGAAACCCCACCTAACAAAGATATTACTGAGTCATAAGCCTGTCACAGGGGCATTAGAGAAAGCACACTGTTCCTCCCACAGTAGACCTGCTGCAGCTTCTCTGTAGGTCTACGACTCAAACGTTGTTAGCTCTGCCTTGTATGGGGCAGAGCTGTGGGGCTTTGATAAGACAACTGAGCTCACTAGATCAGAGCATAAATTCCTAAGGAATCTAGTGATGCTGCCCCAAAGCACCCCACTTTCTTCTTTTATGTTAGATATGGGATTGTTGTAATTTAACAGCGATTAGGTTGAGCGTTAGCAAAAGACATCTTGGTTTTGGCCGTTATCTTGACATTTAGCGGCATCCATTTTGGATTCACGGCAGTCATTTTGTCTGCCATATATTGCCTCGTGTCGACCATGTGCTTTGTCCTACCTTTCTGCTCATGGCCTTTGAATCTGCCCGGCAACAAGCTATTAATAGCATCTCTGTGTTCTGCCGCTGACCGTTAGGGTCCGCATCTGTTAGTGATTAACCCTAGATTGGAATGTGTTAGCCGAGACCCCAAAACTGTTAACTCCTCCCACTGATCGATTGTGCTCCTCGATATTGCCTTATATGGACATAAAATGTGCTCTTATGCTTTGTACCGCCTTCTTTTGAGCCCCTGTGTGGGTGTAAATAAACCATGTGTTCAGTAGCCCTTTGTGCTACTTCTCGCAGTACCGAAGGGTACTGGTTGAATTATAGCACCACCTCATGAGGTGTAATAAACGTTTATGTTTGTATATCCAGCTTCCGTGCCAACTTTTTCCTTTGGGGTCTGAAGACTTCGTGCACAGAAGGGCGAACCCTTTGCACTAGCGGGCCTGGCTGAGGCCTGCACGACAAATTGGCGCCCGACACGTAGGGCTCATCGACGGCTCGGATGCCCGAAGGATTGGTCGTGACGAAGGTTCGGAACCTCGCTGAGGACGCTATCGCTGCCAAAGAAGACCCGAGTCTTGGAACCCGAGGCGGTTCTTCCCTTCTTTCCGATCCGACCATCCAGGCGGCGCCGGTCTTCGACTCAGATCTCTTCTGTTGCTCTGCCGCGCAGTGACCGTTTGGTTGAATTTTGAACTTGGCAGTTGGAACCTAGACAGCCTATGATTAGTAAGAGCCGTTTTGCTGCGCCTGTTGTAGGTTTTTGGATTTTGGATGCCCTTGTATGGTAAGGTAGTTTTAGGAACGCTTACTGTGGCATATTTGTATTTGGGAATAGACTTGTCTACTTGGTTTGTATTTGTATTTGGGAAATATATGTGTTGCAACTCATATAGGCAGGAAATGTGGAGATTTTTCTCCGACTTTTGTTTGTATAGCGCAACGTACTAAGAAGGTACCTTAAGCGCTCTTTCCCTATAAATAGTGTATATCTTGCACTATTTCTTTTGGCATGCCTGTTTTTAGCGCACTTCGAAGGTTCTGCTGCTTTTGTAGAGGTACCAGTTTACGACTTGAGGAATCGCAGCCGGCTCCCCCAGAAGGACGCCTAATAGGGGTATGTATGTGAAGTTTGGTCTTTCTGCCATAATGTACAGCACATTGTGGTATAAATACACCAAAAAGGATCCTGAGTTACGTTGGCCACTGCATGGGTCATTTGATCCGCGAAAGGTTGAGTATGTGGAGCGATGTTTGTTTGAGCGAAGGTCTAGACATGATATGTTTGAGAGTTTGCGAATGTGGGAGAAAGAAGTGCAGCAGCAAGAGAAGCATGAGCAAGCGTTGATTGAAAAAGAACAGCGAAAGACTGTGTATGAGAAAGCGCTGGAACTAAGAAAGAAAGAAGAGAGAGAGTTACAGGAGCGAGAGGATGAAGAACGAAGGTTACAGATATCTGGCCAATATCCTGTCCGTCAGCCTCTATATCCTGTCCTTAATAAACCACAAGATTATTTTTTTGTTATGAGATCGACCTCCACCCCTGTATGCCGTTCCGTCTGCTCCGTCTGGAGGCGGCGAGGACTCTGATCCGGACCAACGAAAAGCACGGGACACCCGATCTATGTTGTCTGTTGCGCGCTCGGCCGAACTTCGACAAGCTGGTCGTTTGGCATTACGTAACACTGATTCTGCTCCTGCACTTTTAGCTGGTATAAAGGATTGGTCGGAAAAGGAGCAGTTATATTTTCTTACAACATTTGCTGATGAAGTTGTAGAAAAGTTTCGAAAATACTCTCCAGTTTTAGAACCTAACGATATAGCGGTTGATCGTAAGCAATTACGTGATGGTTCTTTTGTTTTTTCCCAGGTAGACGACGCAGTTAGACGACTGATTAAATTACGAAATGAGGCGTGCCACCTACAGGAGCAGAAACAGATTGCGGACAGCGTTCCTCAGTCCAATCCGCATGGAGAGCCGCAGTCCCCCATCTTCGAGACAGATAAGATAAAATCTGCCGATATGAGAACTATGCGGGAAGCTCTAAAGGATATTTTATTTATAATTGGGTGTACACTCCTTGGAATAGGGCAGATGTAATTGCACTTAAAGCAGCATTGCCTGATCCGTGTAAAAATCCATCCGCCTTTTATGAGGAAGTCGAAGGCGCTTTAAATTCCTGTACTATGACCTTATGTGATATAGATTTGTTTTTCGGTCTAATTTTGCCTCCAGACATGTGGAGGACTGTTCGTAAAATTGATGATCGCGCTATTTTTGGTGCTGAATGGAAAGATTTGGAACAGCTAGATGTGGATAGAGAGCCCGCTAAAAAAACGCATCGGTTAATATTAGATCTTCCTGTAGCCATTTTGACTAAACTTAAAACGATTATCCCCCCCTAAAAAGATTGATTGGACTGTTCTAGCATCGTGTAAACAAAAGACAGATGAATCGGTTTCTGATTTCTTTACACGTTTTGAGGAAGCTTTTCATGATTTTAGCGGCCAGTCTTTAACAGATGATACCGGCAGGCATTTGTTTGTCGATAAATACGTCACAAATCTGTTACCCGGCATAGCCAGCCATCTAAAAGCCAGTGAGAGTTCTTGGACTACTTCCTCTCCGGCCTCTGTTTTGACGAGGAACTGTAGTAAGAAAGAAGACTACATGGCACAATCTGACATAATGATGAAGCGTTTGATAGAAAGAGGTTACCCTAAACGGCTGATCAAGCGCTCCAGGAAGAGGGCATGGTTCGCGTTACTACTTTTTCAACTAAAAGCCATGAAATAAGAAAGACAATTAACAAGCACTAGGGTTTAATTGCAGATGAGTTGGAGATTACAAATGTACCCATGCATGCTTTCAAAAAAGCTAGGAATGTAAAAGACTATGTGGTATCATCTTATTTGGAGTGCCCACCTGCACCTACCTTAGCTTCATGCTCGAAACAACCACCTGTAGTGGGACATTTTAGGTGCGGGAACTGCAAGGCCTGCCTCTCTACAATACAATCTAAGGTATTCCAGTTTACAAATCACCAACACACACACAAGAGTCACACCAATTGTAACACTAGGAATGTTATCTACGGCATAATTTGTCCTTGTGATCTTATATACGTAGGTCAAACCCAGCAGCGTGTAAAAGCTAGATTCCTCGCACACTGCAGCCGCATTAGATGCAAGGTGTCTGGGGCTCCTCTAGTTGAACACTGCGAAAAAGAAAACCACATGCCTGAAACATTGAAATGGGTTGTTTTGGAGCAGGTGACATTAGGCCCAAGGGGTGGTGATCTATCCAATATTCTCAATGTTAGAGAGTTGAAGTGGATTCATATTTTCAATTCTGTAGTTGAGGGCCTAAACGAATCGGAAAGCAGTTTTGTACAGCTGGATAACCTCTGAGTTTGTAGACAGAGCAACATGTTTGAACAGTCTACATTGCCCTGTGAGGAAAATGCACTGTTCATTGTTTTTCGCGGTAGTCAGATTAACCGCACCATAAAAGGGTATGGGTTACACTATCCTATGAGATAAGTGCACTCTGCCCGTAATGATATTATGTGTACGTTGTATTGTAAATTAAGAACATGGTATGATTTAAGAGATCCGGTGAGATGAGTGCACATTGCCTGTGTGTATACCTCGTATACATACCAATCCTTTTGTAATACTGTGTGAACCTTGCCATTCTGTGTAGTAGGCCAACGAGAGTAAAAATAACTCCCTCTATTTTCGTCCATGTGCCTCTAATAATAATAAGACATCTGTACTATTTATTTGTCCTAATACCTATTATATGAGCAATGTCCCTTTAAGTTTTCTCTACACACCCTTTTGGTTTTTTAGGGTTTTGGAATCGATCCGATTATTTTCAATTTTAGGATAAATATTTAATTTGGGTCCCAAACAGCCTTCAATATTAGGCAATTTTTCTAAAATAAACCGGGTGTCTACCTAACTGACTTATAACGTCTCGAATATCCGGGGAGTAGTCTTTTTACTAACTCTATTGAGGCTCTGGCGACATGCTCCACCTCCTACAACTAACCAGGAAGTGTACGAGGCCCCGCATTTGTGGCGGAGACTGAATCACGTCGGGTTGCGGGAGTATTCCGGTCCAACAGTAAACTCCATAGGTAAGCGTTGGTCTACCTCCTTTGGTTTAGGACGCGATAAGACAATATATTTACGTTTGGGTTGAATACTTTAACCCATTGATTTTTTGTCACTCTACAGAGAGTCGTGCCTGTCAAAATATAGGATCTATTCTGCCTCATACTGAAGCATCTGAGGTAAGCTCTGCGTTAAAAATGTGCTGTTTTTAACGTAATAAGGTATAAGTACAGGTCTTGAGTGAATTGCACTTTTTTTTTAATTTAAGGCAGAAGAAATACGGAGTAAATAAATGTCTTTTGGAATATCGCCCCCAGAACTTCTGTTTTGAGAGGTATGTCTTTGATGTATTCTAGAGTGAGGCATTTATAAATGTGTTAAAGGCACTCTAGCGATAGCGCTATGTTCTTACTATGTGGTAAAGGCACTCTAGCGATAGCGCCATGTTCTTACTTTGTTCCCCTACATAGGCGAATTCCCGACCTACACGAATCGATAATATGAACAAGATAATTTTCTGAAAGCACAGTGAGACGATATACACTGCCCACGGAATGTACGTGCTGCCCCTTAGCACCACGCTAGTGCACGGGAGGTATGTCCTTTTGTTGCCCACGTGAACGGTGAACATAAGTAACCTAGAATGGCTGAATATGTAAAATATAGGATCAATCATGTATTTCCATGTTTTTCAAAACTAGTCTTGAATAATCCTCGAGACCTTTGCCCCATGATTTCTAATTACCAGTCTGGTATTAATACTATATATTGGGTTTGATTGATTCCCTTATTTGTATTTGATTAAAATCCAGCGATATGATGTCCGTAGGTGTGTTGGCACGTTTTAACAAATTCAAATTACTGATAGGAGATGAATGAGCTGTGATCTTTAACGGAATCAGAGATGACAAATGTCTCTCCTTATAATTTTCAGTTACAACTTTGTAACGTGGCCTGTGAAACATCATCCCCTGAGGATTCTGTTCTTCTCTCCTTGATAGGTGAGCCAGTATCAGATCTATGTATTTGAAATATGATTCCTTACTATGTGTCTTGTTTCTTTTGCAATTGTAACAACACGCTTTTAATTGTTGCAAATCCGCCTTCCTTGTATTTATTAACAGGATAGGTGTGTGTTAACTGATTTCTTTTTAACTGCCCCTAGGAGGTCGCCCACCCACAACTGTTTTGTCCTGAAGAAGACCCGTTCTGTAAGGACCATTTTCCTACATACATTTTGGGTCGAAACGTAGACTATACGATAATCACCAACTCCTACCCCAAGCAAGACTTTTGCAGCTGCAGTGGAGTTTGGTTGTCTGCATCAGTTGTTTCTGGACTCTCCATGAGCCTTGTGTTGTGGCCTTTGGCTAAAGGAACCACATGTACTCATTTTTTGAATTATGAATAATACTTGTCACTGAATGATCCAGATTATTCCTATATCCTACCCTATCTTTGACACTTCCCTCACTTCACCCCCTCCCTGTTGTGAATGTGGGCACATAGAAATAAATTTTGCTACCTATATATAAAAAAGTGTTATGTGTTCTAACCAATGAAAGGTAATATGTGCAAATCAGAATTACATTTTTGTACATCGAATAATTTTGTTTCTTGAAATAATTATATAATTTTCAATCAAGTCATATTTGTTCCATGTCTGGGACCCCTTTATTTGTACTACATAGCTACCCAGGTCCCTTTGACTTTAGTGGGTATAACCCTGTTTTTTCTATAACGTATCTGTACAGGCATCGGCCTGTGAGGTTACGCTACCCCCCTTGGAAGTTTTTGCGTGTTGTCAATTTTGTATGATTTATAAACATGGTAGATAATGAAATACTTACCTACACAGAAGACTACATAGAACAATTATTACATGATCCGGCCAATAATTTCTTGTCAGCTAGTACACTCATTATAGAGATTACTCTTAATGATAAAATCTCCCAGCTTGAGAGGTTAGTGAAGAAATTAATTCGTACCAAATTACATGGACATTTTCTTGCACAGTGCCTTCAACAAAACATCATACCTATAGGTTTACAAGTTAGAGTAGAACCTGCCATCTTTGTAGATATTCCTAAATTTCGAGAAGGATTCAGTTTTGTTGCTAACAATTGTTCCCGCCATTGGATGGTGCTTGGGATAGAGACTGCGGCAGATCAGGTCCTGGTCCTTACAAAACAGATATTAGAATTGAAGGCAGCCATCTCTGGTGATAGTACTCTTACCAATTCCAAAGAGGCATTATCTAAGCTTGTTGCCACCCTTCAGGATTTTGAAACCATTACCATAAAAAAGAAGCTTGAAAAATTAGCCAGAGATCTTAAATTTTACGACAAAAAGAAAACCTACCCTTACCTATCCGATGACTATTTTCGACAGGATCAACATGGCCGTTTTACAAATCGTGGTTATAGAGGTGGCAGATCAAGAGGGGGCTTTACCACTTTCTCAGATTCATCATATAGTTCTGGAGAAGATTCCGACCAAGCGGGCACTAGTGGCTCTTACGGCTATCAGGACACATATCGCCCTCAATACCAATCCAATTCTTTTTTAGAACAAGGGACATGGAGACCGCCCCGGGGACGAGGCAACAACTGGAACCGAGGAACAGGACGTGGTCAGCAAGGTCCTCCGATGCAGTGGGACAACGATGGCGGCAGAGGTCGCTGGATGAAACAGGTTCGATTTCAACCGGAGGAACATGGCGAACGCTCAACCAGACGCAAGAACTACAGATGGTGAACAATACCGGTACACCGGTTATCAATCTGTCATCGCAACAATTCAATGAAGACGAACTCAGAGTTTTGAGCAAGGGTTTGTCATTTGTCCCTACATCACCCCCGAATTGCTTCAATACACTAATGGAACTTTCCAAATTCTTCAGAAAAATAAGTTTACGATTCTTCTTCAAGAATAGACCACCGCCCAAGACTATATCCGTAACCGGATTCAGGGTACCATCTACTTTTGTGCCTCCAACTAACACAATGAGTCACCAAATATTGGCGTATGAAAACATTGTCACTGGAGAAGTCAGGAAGATCTTAAATGAGAAGACGTATGTAAAATACAATATTAAGAAAACCGAAAGAGCAGCTCTAGAAACTCTAAAATCCCATTGTGATGTTGTGGTGAAACCAGCTGACAAGGGTGGGGCCATCATCATCCAGGATGTATTGAAATATAAAGAAGAGATCTGGCGGCAACTAAACGATGGCATCAGTTATAAGAAGCTGACATCTGATCCAACAAAAGATCTGGCGGCTGAGATCCAGAGGGTCACGCAGGAAGGAGTTCAACAGGGTTTCCTTACGGATCATGAATATCAATACCTGAATCAGAGCCACCCACGCATACCAACTATCTATACCTTACCAAAGGTTCATAAGGACATACATAACCCCCCAGGACGACCGATCGTCTCTGGATGTGGATCCATCCTCAAGCCTTTATGCCGTTATGTGGATTTCTTCCTTAAACCTCTAGCGGAGGCAATTACTACCTATCTGAGAGACACCACACACACCATTAATTTGGTAGATGGGAGACCTTTTAATCCTGAGGAAGAATTATTAGTAACTTGCGACATTGTGTCGCTTTATACGAGCATCCCCCAGGAAGAGGCACTTATGGTGGCCACTGCAGCCCTTGACAGTCGGGAAGCCCCGGTACAAGTACCCACTACATTTATCATCCTTCTTTTAAAGATTGCTATGATGAGGAATTTTTTTATGTTCCAAAATGTATTCTATTTGCAAACTAAGGGCGTGGCAATGGGGGCAGCCTTTGCCCCGGACTTGGCAATTTTGTTTATGGCTTTTTATAAAAAGACCTTTGTCATCAGCGATCACAATCCATTTCGGCATCAAATACAAATGTGGATGCGGTATATAGATGATGTCCTGGTCATATGGAAGGGCAGCGACACTCAACTTGAATACTTCCACTCTTGGTTAAACCTGCAGTCTCGAGACATCCAATTCACGATGCTAGCCAGTAACAGCAGAATTGATTTTCTTGACATCACGTTAGTAGCTGAGGAAGGCACACTGTATACCACACTTTACAGAAAGCCTGCGGAACAGAATTCGTTGTTGCAGTATTCTAGTCATCATCCTCGGAGTCTTCGAGATAACTTGCCCTTTGGCCAGTTTCTCCGGGTCCGGAGGAACTGTAGTAAGAAAGAAGACTACATGGCACAATCTGACATAATAATGAAGCGTTTGATAGAAAGAGGTTACCCTAAACGGCTGATCAAGCGCTCCAGGAAGAGGGCATGGTTCTGCCACCAGGAAACACTTTTGGAACCCACCCTACGTATCTGTCAAGAAGAAAAACGCATGATTTGCGTTACTACTTTTTCAACTAAAAGCCATGCAATCAGAAAGACAATTAACAAGCACTGGGGTTTAATTGCAGATGAGTTGGAGATTACAAATGTACCCATGCATGCTTTCAAAAAAGCTAGGAATGTAAAAGACAATGTGGTATCATCTTATTTGGAGTGCCCACCTGCACCTACCTTAGCTTCATGCTGGAAACAACCACCTGTAGTGGGACAGTTTAGGTGCGGGAACTGCAAGGCCTGCCTCTCTACAATACAATCTAAGGTATTCCAGTTTAAAAATCACCAACACACACACAAGAGTCACACCAATTGTAACACTAGGAATGTTATCTACGGCATAATTTGTCCTTGTGATCTTATATACGTAGGTCAAACCCAGCAGCGTGTAAAAGCTAGATTCCTCGCACACTGCAGCCGCATTAGATGCAAGGTGTCTGAGGCTCCTCTAGTTGAACACTGCGAAAAAGAAAACCAAATGCCTGAAACATTGAAATGGGTTGTTTTGGAGCAGGTGACATTAGGCCCAAGGAGTGGTGATCTATCCAATATTCTCAATGTTAGAGAGTTGAAGTGGATTCATATTTTCAATTCTGTAGTTGAGGGCCTAAACGAATCTGAAAGCAGTTTTGTACAGCTGGATAACCTCTGAGTTTGTAGACAGAGCAACATGTTTGAACAGTCTACATTGCCCTGTGAGGAAAATGCACTGTTCATAGTTTTTCGCGGTAGTCAGATTAACCACACCATAAAAGGGTATGGGTTACACTATCCTATGAGATAAGTGCACTCTGCCCGTAATGATATTATGTGTACGTTGTATTGTAAATTAAGAACATGGTATGATTTAAGAGATCCAGTGAGATGAGTGCACATTGCCTGTGTGTATACCTCGTATACATACCAATCCTTTTGTAATACTGTGTGAACCTTGCCATTCTGTGTAGTAGGCCAACGAGAGTAAAAATAACTCCCTCTATTTTCGTCCATGTGCCTCTAATAATAATAAGACATCTGTACTATTTATTCGTCCTAATACCTATTATATGAGCAATGTCCCTTTAAGTTTTCTCTACACACCCTTTTGGTTTTTTAGGGTTTTGGAATCGATCCGATTATTTTCAATTTTAGGATAAATATTTAATTTGGGTCCCAAACAGCCTTCAATATTAGGCAATTTTTCTAAAATAAACCGGGTGTCTACCTAACTGACTTATAACGTCTCGAATATCCGGGGAGTAGTCTTTTTACTACCTCTATTGAGGCTCTGGCGATATGCTCCACCTCCTATAACTAACCAGGAAGTGTACGAGGCCCCGCATTTGTGGCGGAGACTGAATCACGTCGGGTTGCGGGAGTATTCCGGTCCAACAGTAAACTCCATAGGTAAGCGTTGGTCTACCTGCTTTGGTTTAGGACGCGATAAGACAATATATTTACGTTTGGGTTGAATACTTTAACCCATTGATTTTTTCATCACTCTACAGAGAGTCGTGCCTGTCAAAATATAGGATCTATTCTGCCTCATACTGAAGCATCTGAGGTAAGCTCTGCGTTAAAAATGTGCTGTTTTTAACGTAATAAGGTATAAGTACAGGTCTTGAGTGAATTGCACTTTTTCTTTAATTTAAGGCAGAAGAAATACGGAGTAAATAAATGTCTTTTGGAATATCGCCCCCAGAACTTCTGTTTTGAGAGGTATGTCTTTGATGTATTCTAGAGTGAGGCATTTATAAATGTGTTAAAGGCACTCTAGCGATAGCGCTATGTTCTTACTATGTGGTAAAGGCACTCTAGCAATAGCGCCATGTTCTTACTTTGTTCCCCTACATAGGCGAATTCCCGACCTACACGAATCGATAATATGAACAAGATAATTTTCTGAAAGCACAGTGAGACGATATACACTGCCCACGGAATATACGTGCTGCCCCTTAGCACCACGCTAGTGCACGGGAGGTATGTCCTTTTGTTGCCCACGTGAACGGTGAACATTAGTAACCTAGAATGGCTGAATATGTAAAATATAGGATCAATCATGTATTTCCATGTTTTTCAAAACTAGTCTTGAATAATCCTCGAGACCTTTGCCCCATGATTTCTAATTACCAGTCTGGTATTAATACTATATATTGGGTTTGATTGATTCCCTTATTTGTATTTGATTAAAATCCAGCGATATGGTGTCCGTAGGTGTGTTGGCACGTTTTAACAAATTCAAATTACTGATAGGAGATGAATGAGCTGTGATCTTTAACGGAATCAGAGATGACAAATGTCTCTCCTTATAATTTTCAGTTACAACTTTGTAACGTGGCCTGTGAAACATCATCCCCTGAGGATTCTGTTCCTCTCTCCTTGATAGGTGAGCCAGTATCAGATCTATGTATTTGAAATATGATTCCTTACTATGTGTCTTGTTTCTTTTGCAATTGTAACAACACGCTTTTAATTGTTGCAAATCCGCCTTCCTTGTATTTATTAACAGGATAGGTGTGTGTTAACTGATTTCTTTTTAACTGCCCCTAGGAGGTCGCCCACCCACAACTGTTTTGTCCTGAAGAAGACCCATTCTGTAAGGACCATTTTCCTACATAAATTTTGGGTCGAAACGTAGACTATACGATAATCACCAACTCCTACCCCAAGCAAGACTTTTGCAGCTGCAGTGGAGTTTGGTTGTCAACTTGTCTGCATCAGTTGTTTCTGGACTCTCCATGAGCCTTGTGTTGTGGCCTTTGGCTAAAGGAACCACATGTACTCATTTTTTGAATTATGAATAATACTTGTCACTGAATGATCCAGATTATTCCTATATCCTACCCTATCTTTGACACTTCCCTCACTTCACCCCCTCCCTGTTGTGAATGGGGGCACATACAAATAAATTTTGCTACCTATATATAAAAAATGTGTTATGTGTTCTAACCAATGAAAGGTAATATGTGCAAATCAGAATTACATTTTTGTACATCGAATAATTTTGTTTCTTGAAATAATTGTATAATTTTCAATCAAGTCATATTTGTTCCGTGTCTGGGACCCCTTTCTTTGTACTACTTCTGTTTTGACGATGGCTCAATACTATGAGCGCCAGGAAGCGGAGGCGAAGGGGAACGAGGACAAGAAATCTAAGGAGTTAAAAACGAAAGTTATGATGGCTCAAATTTATGGTCCGCCTTCTAGAGGTTACGATAGGGGCTCTGATAGAAACTATGATAGAGGTGGACGAGCATCTCTCAATACTCCTTACACTCGTACGAATTTATCTATCAATCAATGTGCATATTGTCAGCAGCTTGGCCATTGGATGCGTAATTGCCCATTATTTCGTCCCCAGCAGGAACCCCGTGGGCGGGGCCAAGGGAGAAATGGTTCAGGATCCTCGGAGCCTCGGGGAAATGTGAATGATCATGCCCGATCCGACACAAATGTACGCCCACAGTCTAGACAGAACACTTTCGATAGACGAAATCAATATCAAATGTCCGATTATGTTCAGCCTGATCTTTACGATTCTGCTCATGCATAGGATTGCCTAGGATGGGGTAAGGAATCAGTTGAAGTTCCAGTAGATCAGGCGGGTCTCTATGTTACAGCACATGTTTTGGGTTCTACTGATTGGTTTCTAGTTGATACAGGAGCTACTCGTAGCGCTCTGTCTAAACAATTAGTTCCGAGTGCTCCACTGTCTGGCACGACTATTACTTCGATAGGTTTCGATGGAACACCTTCCCTTAGCCCATTGTCACAACCACTCCCATTTTATGTTGATAAATTCAGTGCTCCATGTCCGTTCTTGCTTTCCCCTAGCACACCAGACAATATTGTGGGTCTTGACATGCTGAAGTACTTTAGAGCCACGATACGATGTTCTCCTGAAGGGGTGCGAGTCATTTTAAATGATAATTATTCTGAACTTGACAGGATTTGCCTTGTTA
This sequence comes from Lissotriton helveticus, assembly GCF_964261635.1. NCBI lineage: Eukaryota > Metazoa > Chordata > Amphibia > Caudata > Salamandridae > Lissotriton > Lissotriton helveticus. The sequence continues at coordinate 1,706,383,286 of NC_136065.1, read as the reverse complement.
GAGAAGATGTTGCACTAGCGTCACTTCCTGAATCTTTGTAGGCTACCTCAGACACTGATGTGAGTCAGATGGTTATTCCTCCGGTTCAGATCAGCATCAAGGAGTGAGCTGTGTTACCTCGTTTGCCACAATATAGGATCTCACAGGAGGGAGAAGAAGCGCTTATACGAATTGTACATGATCTCATCCAAGTAGGGGTTGTGGAGGAAGTCCCATTTAATGTTTGCAACAGCCCGATTCTTCCAATTCTGAAGAGAGATACTGACACACGTCTTTACAGATTCATTATTGATTTGAGGGAGGTGAACAAGATTGTCGTACCACAGTATCCTTTAGTGTCCGACATCACAACACTTCTTACCTTGGTTCCTCTGACTGCTACTACATTCTCTGTGACAGATTTGAAGAACGCCTTCTTTTCGATCCCTATTCATCCTGATAGCCGATATTTGTTCGGTTTCACTTTGAATAATCGATTGTACCGATTTTGTAGAGTTCCTCAAGGCTATACTGAGAGTCCGAGTATTTACAGTCAAGCATTGAAGCGGGAACTTGATTCTTTTGTATTGTCCAAGGGTGTGGCTCTCATACAATATGTCGATGCCATCTTGCTGGCAGCCGACACCCCGGGACAGTGTGAAAAATGTACTCTGTCTTTGCTTTCTTTTCTTGCTTCACATCACCACAAAGTGTCTCAAAAGAAGTTGCAATATTGTAGACCAAAGGTAACCTATTTAGGTCACCTTTTGTCTAAGGAGGGACGTGAATTGACATCAGATCGCATACAAGCCATTTTAGATACGCCAGTCCACACTACACAGAAAGGAGTACGTGCATTTCTGGGTCTTACTTCCTTTTGTAGACAGTGGATTCTAGGATTTTCACACATTGTTAAGCCCTTGTTAGCACTTTTGACGTAAGATACTCCAGTACCCCTCTCCTGCACAGAGGAATGTAAAAGTGCTTTTCGACAGTTACGACAAGCTCTTTGCTCAGCACCAGTGTTAGGCACACCAGATTATACAAAGCTTTTTACACTTTACGTACACAAGAAAGACGGATGTGCGTTGTCAGTGTTGGTTCAGTTACACGGCAATAAGCAACGCCCATGTGCATATTTCTCAGCAGTTCTTGATCCTGTTGCTAGAGCCGTACCTGGGTGTTTTCGCTCAGTTGCAGCAACAGCTGTGTCAATTCGTCGGAGTGAGGGAATAGTTTTGTCACACAAATTGCTAGTGGTAGTACCACATGCTGTTGATGCCCTTTTGAATCAGACAAAGACGCAGCACTTAACTAGCGCTCGTCTCACAGGATACGAACTGACGTTGCTAGCCCCCCACATTACATTGAAGAGATTTGCAACTTTGAATCCAGCTATTTTGCTGCCATATCCGGTGACACAACCTCAGTCACAAGAAACGCACGATTGTATCTTTCTGACTGAGGAACAGACAAAGGGTTGCATTGATTTGCAGGATACGCCCCTTCCAGATGTGGATGGTGAATTGTGGGTTGATGGGTCTTGTTTGAAATTACCAGATGGTACGACCTCAGCCGCATATGCAATTACAACGCTTGAGACAATAGTGGACACAGCTCGCATACCGCAGAAATCGGCTCAAGCAGCTGAATTGATAGCTTTGACGCGAGCATGTGAGCTCAGTGCTGGTTTGTGTGTGAACATTTATACAGATAGCCGCTATGCTTTTGGAGTAGCGCATGATTTTGGCCTACTCTGGAAGGAAAGAGGCGTTCTTACATCTCACGGAATACAGATAATGCATGGAGAATCAGTGCACAATCTCTTGACTGCATTGACATGTCCGAAGAAAATAGCCATAGTGAAGTACAGTGCACACAAGAAAGTAACAGACAAAATTGGACAGGGAAATGCCTTTGTAGACCGCGTAGCACGTGAAACTGCGATGCAGAGAAACACTACTTCTATGTATGTAGTGAAGTCACGAGCAGAAAGATGGCACAATGCTAGGCAGGAGGTGCGAGAGATACAGAAGACAGCTTCTGACAAGGAACGTGAGCAGTGGTCTAAAGAGGGAGAATTGGATGACGAAGGTTGTTAGAGAAACAAGCAGATGGACCGATGGAAGCTGCCTATAGCTTTCGTACAACCTATGTTCAGATGGCACATGGGCTAGCACATGTTGGAGCTTCCGCAATAATAAGAATGCTTACGCAAGTTTGGGAACATCCAGAAATTGCTAGCACATTTAAGAGAGTAGTACAGTCTTGCTTGATTTGTTTGCAATACAATCCTGGAAAAGGAACGCGAGTACCATCTGGAGGTTTTGTCACACCAACTGCGCCTTTTGAAGTCCTGCAAATGGACTACATTCAGCTTGAGCGGTGTAATAATTTAAAGTATGTTCTAGTGGTGGTTTGTGCTTTCAGCAAATGGATTCAAGCATACCCCACGAAAGAATACTGCAATTACTACTGCTAAGGTGCTACTGAAGGAGTTCTTCCCGAGATTTGGTGTTTGCAGACTCTTATGGAATGATAACGGGCCTAATTTTGTTGGGGAAGTTATCAAGTATGTCTTGAAGGGATTAGGAATCAAGCAAAAATTCCATGCTGTGTTCCATCCACAATCAGCAGGATTGGTGGAAAGGTATAACGCTACTCTGAAGCTGAAAATAGCGAAGATTGTGCTTCCACAAATTTGACCTGGCCAGATGCGTTGCCATTGGCTTTGTTGTCCATCAGATCAGTGCCACATTCTAGGACGGGTCTCACCCCGTACGAGGTGGTATTTGAACATTTGGGGAGTTCGGAAACCAAGTTCTGTGTATGATGTACCTTGTGTTTTACTGAATGACTATTTGGCACAATTAACTGGCAGCTTGGTTTCCATTCATCAACAGGTTCGAGAAGCGCTCCCCGATAAATCCCAAGGTGAGGGCCATGAACTCCGTTCTGGTGACTTCGTTATGGTGAAAGTTTTCGAGAGGTCAAGCAGCCTGGAGCCGAGGTGGCGTGGACCAGAACAAGTACTCCTCACCACAAGAATGGCAGTCCGAGTTACCAACAAAAGAAACTGGGTGCATAGCACCCACTGTCGGAAGGTCTTATTGACCTTGGTTGAACCTGCTGTGCTGACCGATCATCGAGACATCCTGACTACGGAGAAAGGCCCTGCTGTGTCGCCTGACGGATCTGTGGAGTTCTTCCCGGCAACCCCTGGAGCAACGCGGTACAATTTGAGATCAAGGAAGTGATCTACAGTTTTTTTTTGTTGCGAGACTGGTTGAGCAACCGCTCTGGGTAGTGGAAACGGAATGCCAATGGGACAAGGGAGGGGGATCAGCCCTGCGTAGTGTAGTGACACCTGTCTTGATCTGTGGTGAAGAAACCAACGTCTACCCAGGGTAAAGAGCTCATTGACTATTTTTGTTTTCTATTTTTTAGTTTGAAGAAGAATTGACTTTGTGACTATGATAACCACTAAGAATAAGAAAAAGATTTTAGGAGTGTTAGGTGTTTTTGTTGTTTTGATCATTTTAGCAGTAATCACGTGGTCTGTTGAAAAGATGATTCCTTCTGGTGAAGTCTTTGTGATTTCTACTACTCCGATTCCAGAAGAGCATCAGCATTTTACTCTTCCGTATCATGAGTATAAGCATCGAGAGTCCTTTGTAAATAATACATTTGTTCAGATGCTGCACCATACCCACAATGCAACTAATGCTACAAACTGCTGGATATGTGGTATGCTTCCAGCTTATCAGAAGAAAGGTGGAACGCCGTTTATTCCGCTTCCTTTTTCGCATAATGGTTCTTGTCGAGCCTGGTACACTCTTCTCTTTTCGAACAGGAAACCTGCAGTAGGTGGACTTCTCTTCCGCCTGAATAAAGAGTGTTACCAAGCGAATGGAACTATATGGGAATGGGAAGAATATCGACCGGACAATGCTTCTACGCCTTATGTTTTCACCCACACGAGAGACTCTACCACAAGCAATGAATCTGTAATTACTGTAACACGTACAAAAGCAGACCTTTGTGTACAAAGTACTGGACAAATTCCAGTCGGAACTAGTGATTGTGTTGTTGTATTAAATATGGATGGAATAAATGAGAGTACCTTCCTGGCTTCACATAACACATATCTAGTATGTGGAAGTCATGGATATCACAGACTGCCTGTAGGGTGGTCTGGCACATGTTATGTTTCCTTCCTATTACCTCCTGTTTTTCTAGCACCTGCTTCCTATCACCGAGATTTTAAATTGTTTAGAAACATTTCTATGAATCGCTATAAATGGACAATACGGATTGATGATTTAGACCAGACAGACACTAGTCTGCAGCAATATGTTGATTTTAATTTAGGCCTGTTTTCTTTTGTGGGTGCTGCACTAAATAGTAGGAAAAGACGACGATTGACTAGAGTTGTAGAGGCCGTCACTAATGAAACTGCTGTAGCCCTTGGAAATATTACTGAGGAGTTGCAAGTTGCCAGAATTGTAACTCTTCAGAACAGGATGGTTCTTGATGTTATGTTAGCAGATAGAGGAGGAGCATGTAAAGTTATCGGAAGTAGTTGCTGTGCTTTTATCCCCGATAACTCGCCTTCTGTATATGAAGCAATTCTTAAGCTGCATAAAATAGCTGCCGATATTCATGGAAAAAATGGCACCTGGACTTTTGCTGGATGGTTTTGGGCTTTAGTCTCCGCCTGGGGTTGGAAATAACTGACTGTTCTATGTATTGCAATTGCAGTGATTTTCACCTGTTGTATGTGCATCCACTGTGGCCAAATGTTGTGTTCCATGTGCATAACTGCCTGTATACCATCTAAGAGAAATGCAATGAAAGCACAACAACCATTGGATAAAGAAGTGACGAGTATAATATGCATAGATGTACAAGATGAGTGCACAGATTACCCTCAAAGAGCATATGTCTTTAGCTAACGCTAAAAGGGTCGTCTGTTGTAATTTAACAGCGATTAGGTTGAGCGTTAGCAAAAGACATTTTGGTTTTGGCCGTTATCTTGACATTTAGCGGCATCCATTTTGGATTCACGGCAGCCATTTTGTCTGCCACATATTGCCTTGTGTCGACCATGTGCTTTGTCCTACCTTTCTGCTCATGGCCTTTGAATCTGCCCGGCAACAAGCTATTAAAAGCATCTCTGTGTTCTGCCGGCTGACCGTTAGGGTCCGCATCTGTTAGTGATTAACCCTAGATTGGAATGTGTTAGCCGAGATCCCAAAACTGTTAACTCCTCCCACTGATCGATTGTGCTCCTCGATATTGCCTTATATGGACATAAAATGTGCTCTTATGCTTTGTACCGCCTTCTTTTGAGCCCCTGTGTGGGTATAAATAAACCATGTGTTCAGTAGCCCTTTGTGCTACTTCTCGCAGTACCGAAGGGTACTGGTTGAATTATAGCACCACCTCATGAGGTGTAATAAACGTTTATGATTGTATTTCCAGTTTCCGTGCCAACTTTTTCCTTTGAGGTCTGAAGACTTCGAGCACAGAAGGGCGAACCCTTTGCACTAGCGGGCCTGGCTGAAGCCTGCATGACAGGATGACACCCTATTAATGACATTGTCAAGCTTCGCCCTTTGTTATTCTGGGCTAGAATTTGGAGGTCTCCGGAGCAACTGCCCTATGCAGAAGCCCCGACAGAGTTTATTGGTTTGGATACCACTAGCAAGGTGAGGTGGACACGAAATGTTAGAAAGATGGTGGTTGAAGAAGGGCTTCAGGAGGCCTGGGAAACATCTGACTCTCCTCTGCTCCAAATAGCATAATAAAGCAGAATTACTGGGAATGGGTTGCGCAACAAGATTCCGTCACGCCCGACTGGGAGAGACTCACCACAGAAATTTTATTGCACACACAGGTGAGATTCCTGGAACCTTACCTTGATTTAATCCAGGTACCTCAGGATAGGAAACTCTTTATCCATTTCAGGTTTGGCTCTCTCCCTGTGAATGAGGTACTAGCCCAGTGGCACATCAATGACCAAGTCTAAGCAAAGCCCCAGGATGCAAGCCACCTGTGGAGTCTGTGTCCCACGTGCTGTTTGCATACCCAGTTTATGTGTGCCCAAGATCAAAATGGATAAAATTTACCTGCTAGCAAATGGGAACACAGAACTACTGGGAGGCCTTGCGTATCCTCAACTCTGATACTAGACCACTCTTTGTATGTGCAGTTGCTAAGTTCCTTGGCCATATGTGGGGCACTAGGAGAAAGATACTTGAGAAAAGAAGTACAGAACTTAGGGGTATATTCACGAGAACGTGCGATAACTACCGCCAACGTCAGTTATCGCCAGAAAAGTTAACGTCGCCTAACCCTGTATTTAATTGCCATGTTAGCGTGGTATTATCAAGCCCACGCTACATGGTGATAAAAACAGAGAACAGCGCAGAAAACAGCTGATAATATTATCGCGATGGCAATAGTAATTCCGGCATTAGCCGACGATACCCGGGATCGGCACAGATGCGCCAGAAAAGTATCATCTTCACTCCAAGCGATGTTGCCATGAGAACATGCCCCACACTATTTTCAATAACATTCTAGGCTTGCAACCTTTCCACGTACTGGGCAAATCACTTAGGGCCAGATGTAGGTAAATTTAATTTACCGATTTTAAAATACCGAGTCATACCGAATCGGTATTTCAGAATCGGAATATGAGATGTAGCTAAAAAATCGGTAAAAATTACCGATTCGGAATCACTCGGTATTTGAAATCGGTATTTACCGATTCGGTATATACCGACTCGGTAAAATCCGAATCGGTAAAACCCATACATTCCAACGGGCCCATGGCCCATAGGAATTAATGGGTATTACCGAATCAGTAAATACCGATTCGGAAAATACCGATTCGTTAAATACAGAATCGGAAATTTGAAATTGACAAACATGTGAGCCTGTGAACCAACCAGGAACTCCAACCACACCCAAACCCAAAAGTACTGGGGAATCAACCAATCAGAATCAAGCACCCCTCCCCAGTACCTGGGACTGGCCACGCCCATGCAGGTGCAGAAACCAACAGTCAGGAGAGCAGGAGGACAGCCTGAGGAGCAGGCTTCCCTGAGCTCACCTGTACAGCACCATGGAGAGTCAGGATGCACAGAGGGATGCTGCTGAGCGCAAAAGAAAGATGACATTCAGCCCTGAGGAACTGCAGGTGCTTGTTGCAGAGGTTGTCAGACATTACAGCAAGATCTTTGGGAAACAATCACTGCATGTTGCTTAGTCCATCAAGCGCACAACCTGGATTGAGATACAAGGCAAGGTAAATGCCATTGGTGTCACCCACTGTGAAATAGACGATCTGAAAAAACGGTGGTATGATCTCCGCATCATCACCAAAAAAAAACTAGCTGCCCACCGCAAGGAAGCTGCAGCAACAGGGGGAGGAAGAAACCGAGCCCCACGACTCACCGACATAGAGGAGCTGGTGGAATCCACCCTTGAGCCTGAATCCATCCACGGCATCGGGGACGCTGACAGCTCTGCAAGAGCTGCAAAGAAACAAGGTAAAATGCCAGTACATTGTCATTAACCCATTTACCTATTCCCCTTACACACTCTGTGTGCCTACATCATACTCCAGAACAGGTTTTACCAATGTCCTGCAATGCATCATGGGAAATGTAGTCATAGGTAGATACCTCTATGCAGTCGGCATGCCATGCAGCAAGGGATGCTACAGACTACTAGCATAAGCAAATGAGGGACAGGCAAATGTGCTATAGTAGTGTGTTTAATCAAGAGACACAGGTGAACCACTCCACTGATACAATGTCCATGTCTGTCCACAGGGGAGTCATCGCGCAGCGCAGCAAAGGATAGGGAGAAGAGGAGGGAAGAAGCTGGACCCAGCACAGGACACGGAGGGAATGACAAAGAGCTGGCAGCCAAGTCACCTGAGGAGCCAACACCACCACAGCCACAGTCCCCTCTGTTATTTGGGAGTCAGGAGTGGCTGCACAGTCCCCCACCCCCACAACTCCGTCCCCAGTGCTGGAAAGGGCAAGGCGCCTTGATGTTCCCCCTCCCCGCATACTGGAAACATCCGAGGAGGAAGAGGATGAGGGTGACATGGCCATCAACCCACAAAATTCAGCCGACGCTGAGCAGCTGCCCACTCCCAGAGCTGTGCGGGCCAGTGTCCGAGGACGAAGGCCACAGGAGGCAGATGAAGTGCGTCAAGATCAGGGGGTCTTCTGCGGACTGGAGGCCACCATGGTCAAAGTTCAGCGCCTGCAGGCGAAAGCAATGATGGGGGTTCAGAGGCATCCATGCACCACCAACAACAAGCGGGATGAAATAGGCAAGGGCATTGGAGACATATCTGAGAGCATGCAGTCAACGGCATCTAGCATTTCCGACATGACACAGTGCATGACTGTCCTGTGCGACAAGTTGGACAGGGACCATTTGGAGAGACGCAAGGCTTGTGTCGATGTGCGCAAGCAGACAAAAGCCCTGAACAGATTTGCAACTGCAACCACCCTGCTGTGCAGACGGTTAGTGGCGATGCAGGATGCCATTGTGCAGTGCTGCACCAATTTATCAGTGGGAATGGCCAGCGTGACCTCTGCTATGGAGCTCATGCTCGCACAACAGACTGCCGCTCGAGGCGACACATGTGTGGCTGAAAGTGAGGAGTCCACCAGCAGGAGTGGCGCAAGCACTCCTGTACAAGAAATACGTAGGAGCGGCAGGCGTCATGCTACTGAGACAGGCCACAACGAGAACATTGACACACAGCCACAGCAGTCCCACCCTGTTGTCCCTGGCCGTAAACATTGACTGTGCCCTCCACCCAATGGGTTCTCTCTATTGGTAAGGACAGCTTTGCGCACTCTGTTAACCGTTCTGCTCATCTCTGAGTCTCCTTAACTTTTGTTAATCACGCGATTCCTGTCTCTGAATATTGTGAATTATGTTTTTTATTTAGAATATTGCCGAGTGCATTTTAAATACGAAGGTGAAACAGTAACTATCCATTGCTACGTCGTGGCATTGCTGTATGCAGCCTTCAACATTTTTTACCGGTAAGGAAGGCTTTGTGAATTCCATTAACTATTTTGCTCAAAGGTTTAACTTCGGTATATTAAGCGGTTCCCTTTCTGAATATCGCGAATTGTGTCTTCTTATTTAGAAACCCATTGAGTGTAAACTAAACAAGATAGTGACACCGATATTTGAAACAGACACGGAAGATCCATACCCAGATTTACGAGCTACTAGTTCTTCCTGACACGAGCAAATTTGGCTCGGTTGTCATCTGTGGCTATAATAACCACATTCACATGTAAGTTTAGCCCACTTATTGTATCATCTTGTAATAACTATATGTACCAAGATAAGTATAAATGCAAACTATGGGGCTCACATTTTAATAATAATAATAATAATAATAATACTGCATTTTGTAAAGCGCAAACAGCTACATCACAAGGAGGTGTCCCGGCGCTGAAAGAGCACAGTTGACCAAGAGGACTTAAGTGAGGATGCCTAGTGTGGTTGGGTGAAGAGCCATGTTTTTAGTAGCCGCTTGAAGCAGATTTCAGAGGGGGCTTGCTGAATTGCTGGGGGCAATGTGTTCCACAATGTCACAACATTAGCCGAAAAGGTACGTCCCCCCACTCCAGCCCTTTTCACTCGAGGGGCAGCAAGCTGGACGCGGCAGTTGGAACGTAACGCACGGGCCTGGGAATATCTCGGGAGCCGAGATTTCAAGTATATAGGGCAGGAGCCAAAGAGAGATCTGAAGGCCAGCGTAAGTGCCTTGAATTTAATTCTGCTGGCACCTGGTAGCCAGTGAAGTGATTGAAGATAAGGAGAGACTGAGTGCTTGAAAGGAATCCTCATTAACAGTCTTGCAGCCGCATTTTGGACCAACTGCAGTTTATGAATTAGGTATTTTGGTAAACCCAGATAGAGGCCGTTGGCGTAATCCAGCCTAGATGTCACTGTGGCATGGATTACTGTTTTACGGCAGCTCTCTGGTAGCAGTCTCAGAATCTTGCGAAGATTCCTCAGTTTGCTCAAGCAGCAGCCGACTACTTGTTGGATGTGCGAGGTAAAAGACAGTCTGTCATCCGACCACACACCTAGATTTTTTGCTGTTAGGCTGGGTGACGGGGCTTGTCCCATTTCCGCTGGCCACCAAAGCTCTGAGGGTGGAGGGAGGCCTTTCCCAAAAAAGATCACTTCCGTTTTATTGGCATTAAGTTTTAAGTTATTCGTATTCATCCAACAGGCCACATCTTGGAGGCAACCCTTGAAACTCGAGAAGGACTCCTCCGACACCTCTGAGTACGGAAATACCAATTGGGTGTCGTCGGCATATGAAATTGCCTTAACACCCCAATTGGCAATCAGCCTAAAGAGAGGGGCGAGGTAGATGTTGAACAAGAGGGGACTGAGTGCCGACCCTTGGGGGACGCCACAACTGAGAACTTTAGGTGATGAAGATACAGATCCCAGCACCACCTTCTGTGTTCTCTGGGACAAATAAGAGTTTATCCATCCCAGTGCCTGGTCACGGATGCCTATCTCCTCCAGTCGCATCAGGAGTCTAGCATGATCAACCGTGTCGAAGACGGCCGACAGAACCAGGAGAACCAGCATCGCTGAGCTTCCCGAACTCATCGACCACCTTACTGACTCTGCCACCTCAATTAATGCTGTCTCTGTGCTGAAGCCAGGTCGAAAGCCAGATTGTGTCTCATGCAGTATCTTATTGTCTTCAATAAATTTACTCAGCTGGCGCTGTATTATTTTCTCTAGCATTTTTCCAGGTGCTGCTAGCAAAGAGATCGGGCGTAGATTGCTAAGGTCTTTAGGATCTCCACTAGGTTTCTTTTTTAGCGGGAGGAGGGTTGCATGTTTCCAGATGTTCGGGAAGACCCCAGAAGCGATGGACGTATTCCAGATCTGTTGTAATGTGGGTGCTACAAAGTCAGCTATGATTCTCCAGAGTTTAGGGGGACATGGATCGTCCGGAGAGCCTGATTTGCAGCAATTCAGTTCTTGCCTAACCGCCGTCAGGGGTATCGTCTGGAATTGGACTAGGGTTTCACACGCCACCTCTTTGGTGGCTAGATCCGTTTTCACTGTTTTTTCCTCGGGCACAAAGGACTCATAAACGTGTTTAATTTTTTGGTCAAAAAACTCTGAGATGTTTTCGCACAGAGTGGTTGACGGTGGGACCTCCCTTTCAATACATTTAGGTTTGAAGAAGGATTGTACCACCTTGAAGATCTGTTTGCTCGAATGCAAAAAAAATTGTTTTTTTGCCTTTCTAATCGCCTTCTGGAATTTTTTGGATGCTTCCTTATATCTAGTTTTTTCTACGGGCCCATAATTAACCCTCCACAGTCTCTCCAGCCTCTTACAGGCTGCTTTCTCTACTCTGAGGTCCTGAGAGAACCAGGGAGCGGAGGGGGAGTCCCGTTTAGATATTGCGCGAGAGGCTGGTGCAATGGAAGATACCATATTTCCGACCCAGTCATTAAGTAGCTGTGCGTCCATATTAGCGTTTGAGGTGAGAGAGGGGATATTCTGAGCCAAAGCAGGGCCCATAATATCAGGGACAAGGTTTTTCCATTGTCTCTTCATGAAAGAGCATTTGCTTGGAGCAGGACTAACCGTAGCTATATTTAATTTGAATGGGATCAGTGAGTGGTCTGACCAGACTAACGGTATAGGTGCCTCTGCCTTAGCATCACTAATATTGGAGAAAATTAGGTCAAGCGTGTGACCTGCTCTGTGTGTGGGGCCAACATTAATCAGTCTCAGCTTGGCTGTATTTAGTGTGGATCTCAGCAACTCTGCAAGAGCGCAGTCCGCTGTGTCCATGTGAATGTTAAAATCCCCGACCACGATGAATTGAGGGTGGAGGAGGGAGATCTGAACAATTGTCTCCATCAGAGTAGACAGATTGGACTCCTCACCGCCAGGTGGGCGGTAGATCACTAGTCCCGCTAAAGACAGCTGAGGGCTTACCTGAAAGCAAAAGTGAAGCCCCTCGATTCCCTGAATCGTGGTAGGGGCCGAGAATGTTAGTGTAAGCTGTTCTTTAAATATGACAGCCACACCTTCGCCTCTCTTTGTGCCTATGCGGTTCGAGAAACATATTTTAAATCCCAGGGGTACTGTGAAATCTAGGTCAGGGACAATCGATATTTTCCCGGCGGTATCGCCTCTTTAACCCACAAAATATTAATCAATGAAGAGGCAGGCGCTGGAGACGGGAAGGCAGGAAACAAGGTTTATTCTCTCCGGAGGAGAACACATCAGTTCAGACAGCAGGTATCGTCCTGAGGTGCTCTAACCGCATCTCTGAGGCCTGGCCTCTTATACACAGTTAAATGAATTTTATTGCAGGTAACACAGTCTTGTAATGCTTTGAAGTATGAAAGGATATCCTCCGAATCTCCCCTTCAGGCCCATTCCCACACACATTTACAGTTGGAGTCCCCACCCCGGTCACAACAGGTGATGATTATCACGCAGCTGGACATACCGCCGATTCATGGAATGTGGGGGTTTGATCAGATCTCATAGGGTGGGGGCTTTGATCAACTCGGGGGTCCTTTGATGAGGGAAGCTTTCTACTGTACGGGGAGGGGCAATAAACAGTATCGGCAGAGCTAGGTGTCGGCCTGGGAACGAGGAAGACAAACGGGCACACAGGAAAAGGGGGTTTGTATCAAAAAGGGCCTGGGACCATGAAAGGAATGAAGGGAGGTGTCGCGCTGGGAACAGGATGGGGTTCTGAGGCAGAGCTGCGCTGAAGAGGGGTTTATGACCCAAAGCATGTGCGAGCGAGGGGGTTTGTCAGCGTGCGGGCTTTGTGAGGGCGAAGGGCTTTGCTGGGGGCCAGTGGCATGAAAAAGGGTGGTTCTGATCGAGGCACCTAAAATGGCGGGTGCGCACGACAAAAAGTGTGGCATCAGGGGAAAAGGCAAGATGGCGCAGATAATGTTTACAAAACCGTACTAATTTTCCACAGTCCTCCCTTTAACATATCCAAGACATCTTGCTGGCCTATTTCCTACCCATGTCTACTGTGGTGGTCATAAGAAAAAGCAGTAGGAACCCAGGTGAAGGAGTCATAAACATTACATTTTAAGATCTCTCGTCTTAGGAGGCGGGTCTATCGATAAACTTGTTTGCAGGAAAGTCATAGTAATGCAATATCGGACAAAAACGATTCTGCAGTGAGAGCATTGAGTACATTTCATAGATACTTATAGTCGTTCGGAATGTAAACTGATAGGTTATTACATATACAAGTTCTGTTCATATTTGGTTGGAGCATAATCAATATGATGGTGGCTGGGAGAGGAATGAGACATAGTAAAAACGATAATCAAGGGTGTCATTGGTCGAAGTTAGTGAGTTCTCAGCATTCTTGGTCGTCTTCTGTTGGCACTGTGGAGCACCGGCGGTGGAGCTATGGGTCCAGCTCTATTCTAGGTCTCGCGTTGCAGGGCATGACCTTTTCCTCGCTTTTCTGGTCAAAAAGGTCCTTTTCGCCCTGTGTCCTTTCGAGTAGATTGTCAAAAGTTCAGGTGGAAGAAGTGTGTGTGTGAGTAGTCCTTAGGGTAGGTCGGAGAAAAAAGGGGGATGGAGCAGGGCCAGATCGGGAACAGACCAAGGGGACGGAAAATTTCAGGTAGGCGGGCTCATGACCGAGTTCAGAGAGCGGGGACTTTTCGGCACACGTTGAACTTCGAGCAGGGGCATCAGGTCAGCCCTTTCCTCTCATTTTGTCGGAAACAGTGCCTCGTCCTGCAGCTCCTTACTGTCGCGGTCTCGCCTTGGCCAATGTCGCAGATGTTCCATAATCTGTAGTCAGGCCACGTGCTCCCACATCCGGTCCTTCTTTCCTCCGACAGTTGTACCCTTAAAATGAGTTCGAAAAGACAGTCTTTAGAGAATTGGCAGAGGAAGGTAATCACATAAGTCTATTTCTCTCCCAGCTCCAAGAAAATAAGAAACATCCGTTACATAAGGGTTCGCAACCAACATATAAATAATTGATGATGGGCTTGTTGGATTTCCTATAACTTTCCTTCATAACTATTTCTTTGGTGTTGGTTGGTGTTACATTCATTGTCGTGGTACGAGATCTGGTACCTTTTGTTGCATTACAGTTACGTCAGTTCTTCTGACAGAGACCCACCTTACTAGTACGAGCCTTACAAAGCTATACCGTTCTCCTGGGCTTTATATTAAAAAAAGGTGCAACGTGCTATCACCATGGTCTGATAGGTATCTTTCTGAGAGACGAACATAGGCTAAACATTTTTCATTCTATCAATGCATCCTGCCTTTCAGCTAAACATTTTACTTTCAACAGGGTTCATTGCAACGATTTCTTCACTTCGGTCTAATCTTAACTTTGCAAACATCATTCTAGTTTCTACATAGCCTCTTACAACCTGACTACTTAGTTAAAAACCGGGGTTTTATGGAAAACAACTAGGGACATAGAAAACTGTGGTAAGGGACTATCGCCTTGCTTTGTGTTATAAGGGCATTATTTAGCAGAAGGCCACAGTTCAGTTGGTAAGCGTTCAGTGATATTTCTCGAATTCCAAACTCTGTAGTTTGCTTATCAACAAATCATTTCTAGGAACAACGGCTGGCCTGCGTTAGTCGTAAATCGACCCATCTCTTACAACCGGGGGTGAGGGACAGTTTTAAAACTCTCGTCTGGGGCAGCCGATACAAAACTGGGGGTGTTCTGGGAAGATGGGGATGTTTTGATCACTTTTTCTGTTTGGGGTATTGCGACAATTCGGGACGGGGAAGGTCGCGTTATCTGAAGCATCTTTTTTTTGTCATAGAAGCCGCTGACATGTAGTTCCCTTATTACGGATCAGATTTAGGGAACCTCAGTCGTCTCACCTTTCCTTTCCCTTATGGCCAATTCTCGGTTTCGTCAAGTTTTTGCAGAAAGGAGAGGTAGTGACACGGCGTCAGGGTGATTTTATTTAGGATAAATTTTGTGCAAATACTTGCGGTATTTGGAGCCAATTGGGTGGTGCACTAGGGGTGGCGGTTTGCCAATTTAGGTGCTAGTCGTTCGGAAGAGCGAGAGAGAGAGAGAGAGAGAGAGAGAGAGAGAGAGAGATGTGCAACAACAGGCTAAATAGTACACGTGCGACATGGGGAGTGGCCGTGTATTAAGATAGGCTATTCAGCGCATTACACAACATAAGACATTACGGGTCTGTGTTAGAATTTTGAAAGCATGCAGTTTGGGATGGACGAGCATTAGGCCGGGTACAGGGGACATGCATCGAGTAAAAAGGGCACCATTGTGTCGCATTTCTTGCATTCTCGGTCCTTTGACCAGTTAAGTCAACGCTTCAGTCATACACAAACATTCTCTCATAGTGTCAGACATACGTGACATGTGTCCATTCACGCAACACGGATCAAGGGTGATCGTTCTTCATCATGTCATACAACTTATTGGTTCTTTCGTTACAAGAGCAGTTTTGTGGGTGTGCTTAGGTGCCACCTGGCAGTGTTAGTCCGCTTCGTGCATCAGACATGGCGAGGTTTCAGATCTTCACCATACCTCGGTCGTGATTCCGATGTGGCCTGTAGGGGGAGGAAAAGAGGGGAGGGGAGGGGGGGACAACATTCGAGCATATCAAAAGCACGGGTACGAAAGTCTTTTACTTACCTCATACTCGTCTTATCTCCTCGGGATAGAATCACTGGGGTTTTGGTTTCTGGAGCCAAGGGGGGGGGGCAGTGTGTCCTTATAGGCTGTGTGTAGGGAAACGTTAGATAATCAGAAGCACTTAGTGCGAGGTTTCTAGTTGGTAGGTGTATCTAGCTATCGGGGTCCTTAAATCTCTTTCAACGCTGTGATGTTCTAAGGTTTATCAGTTCTTCGGTCAACTCTGTTCCCTAGTACCTTTTGAGTGCTGTACCTTTATAACATTCTATCATTTACACCGCCTCACTTTACCCATCCTCGGAAGTCGAGGTCCTTCTCCATACGTTAGTTCCTGAGCCAGTCGCATATTTGGAGGCAGAGTATCGTGTCTTATATTCGATCCTCCATCCGGGGCTGGGCAACCATCTTCTAGTAACCTTAAAGAGAGAGCAAAGCAGGGTGCACAGAAAATCTCTCCCGCGGATCCCACATTTTACAGAAAGCATGCAATACCCATTTCATAGTTTGGAAAAAATTTATTTGCACAATCGTTCAGCATGTTGATATGACAGTGCGATCGTGGTTGGTCGGACACGGCAATGGCTAAAGTGCGTACAGTAGGGGGGGCTATTTTGTAGGATTAAAAACATGTTAAAAAGGTTTATTCATTCATTTGCAGGGAACTAAAAACATCTATCAAATAGTTGAGGGATCAAGGGGCATTCATTTCATAATTGGAAGCACAGTTGGACTAGTTGCAATCAAATTTCCTATAGGTATACCATGGGTGTGTGTCATAAGCGAGGTTACATGTCAGTTATGATAATATTATAATGAATCGTACATTGAAAAAACATTTTTCACGTGGTCCTGTTACATGTTCGTCGAGTGAATCCTCCCTCTTTTCCGTCAAGTGTACAAAGGATCATAACATATCTCGGAACATCGAGTCTTTTTAGCAAAAGAAAACACCACGAGGTGTTCGTAAGTTCCTATTGTTACCGTCGCCATTTTGGGCGGGGCCGGGTTAGTCCGGAAGTAGCATCAAGGAAAAAATGTTTCCTACAACCGGCAGTTGGACCAGAGTCCTTTTCGGCAGTTCAAGAATTCATGCTAACAGAAGGAGTGGCTATGTCATGCTTATTTCGTTAGCGATCAAGGCAGTTGTCCCTCACCGGAAGCCTGCAGGGGCCGAGGGCTCCTGGGACTTTTGTAGAATCTTCAAGGCTGTGGAGATGCTGTCGGAGGTGGGGGCTCGTGCTCCGGTGGGCAAGCGCCCGAGTTACATTGCTGGTCAAAGTTACTCTAGCGGCCTAGACCCGCCTTCCAGCGGACCCAGACGCCATTTTGAGGCCCTGCAGCAGCCCCCCCCTCGTCGAGCCTGCAAGAGTGGAAGAGACCTTTTTGGGGACAAAAAAAAAATGGAACTCCGTGTTGTGGAAGCAGGACATTCGGCTAGGGTGCAGCTGTGGTGCCCCCACCTGGGGGGCGAGGGGGACTCGTTCGTGCCGTCTCCCTCTCCTGGTGCACTCCACGCTGCCCTCTTTCATGGGCATGCATGATGGCCACTCTACATCCCGTGCTCCACAAGTCCCGTGTCCTGTGCTGCGGAAGTATGGCCGCCTGCAGTGCATGTCCCGTGCTGCGGAAGTATGGCCACCTGCGGCGTATGTCCTGTACTGCGGAAGTATGGCCACCGTTGCATGTTCTGTGCTTGCGAAAATATTGGCGCCACCATTGCATGTTCGGTGCTGCGCAGGTATGGGCGCCACCGCTGCATGTTCAGTGCTGCGTAGGTATGGGCGCCACCGCTGGAGGATTTTCGGCGCCGGGCCGGGGGCTGGGAAACCTCCTATCCGGGGAGGTGGGAGAGGCCCGTTCGCGTCGCCTCTCCCTCCCAGCCCACCCTGTACCAATTTCAGCAGAGGTATTTGTGATGGCTGGACCGTGGCTGGGAAGCCTCCTATCCGAGGAGGTGGGAGAGGCCCGTCCGCGTCGCCTCTCCCTCCCGGCTCAACCTGGACTAATTTCGGCGGAGGTATTTGTGATGGCCGGATTGGGGCTGGGAGCCTCCTATCCGAGGAGGTGGGAGAGGCCCGTCCGCGTCGCCTCTCCCTCCCAGCCCACCCCACGAAGAAGAGGATGGGACAGCCACTTCATGCCGGGCCCGTGGTGCCTCCTGGACATCCCACTGGTGATCCAATCGATGGTTGTCAGCAGGCCCCGCCCCACACGTGCTGTGTGGTTCACCTTCCGGATGGGCGTGACCGGTGACCTGCGCCATGTCGGGAATTTCTGGAGTGGGGGTAGGTATTTTGTTTGGACAGGCATGTCTGGGTAATGGGGGGTTGTCTATGCATGCCTGTAACTGCTCCTTTCTTTTTACAGAGTGGGGGGGGGCAGCAGGGAGTAATCAGTCCCATTGCACTCGAAGTTTTGAGTTCATTAATGGAATGTATACTAATTTGTCCGATACTACTCTGTGTATTGTTTCTATAGGTTATCCGAAAAGAGTGGCTTTTTTTTGTGATAGGGAACAGTAGCGGTAGCACGGGGTTCGTCACCGGGTAATTTAGAGCTAGACTGGGTTTCTTGTCTTAGCGTTGTTCGATCTATGAGGACTCGAACATGTCGCTGAAATCGGCCTGGCGAAATCTGTGCCATCTGGCATAATCAAACGTGGTGGTTCTATCTGGCCTGTCCATGTCAGTCTGATTCATCTTTGTTTCGCGCCTTTTCCCTTTCTGCCGGCCTGTTATTCTTGTCGGCCCTCTGTTCCTACTCTCGTTCAGTAGAGTCGGACATTGGGCTTTCCAGTGCCCGGCATAATTACAAAAAGCACATTGGTTTTGCCCTAAGTCTGGTCGTCCTGTGCGTAGTGTCGGGGGATTACTTTCGGGACGTTGTGTCCTGGGGTCGTCCTGTCGATATATTCCTTTACCTGCTCTGTCCTTGTCTCTTTTCTTTCGTTGCATTGCTTCTTTGCGCCACATACCGAGACTGTCGAGCATAATAGGCGTTGTCTTATTATCACGAAGGGCTATTTCTAACGTTTCTATTTTATCAAGATCGAAGGATCCTATCAGTGGCCACTGTTTCTCTTGATTTTCTTTGGTATACCTGTGCCATAGTTTACTATAGGCTATGGTAACTAATCCATAGTTTATGAACATGTCTTTATTAGGGGTGCCTTCCAGCGGAGCTAGATGATCCACCTCTAATAAACGGTCCTGGCTGAACCAACTATCGACCAGTGGGGAGAAGACAGACATGACGGCTCGCGAAGAGGAAAAAAAGTCAGCACTGCCTATCTTATCACTGTGTGCAAAGACTAGACAGAATATTTCTATTCTACGTTGTTTGCAGGCAGTGAATACCTCATGAACCAATATCAAAACAATTAATAAACGACCAGTGGGAAGAATAAGTAGATCCGCAAAAGGTCTGCGTCCTCTACCCTTTCACTATCTGCAAAGGGGAATCTGTTCTTTCCTGTTTGTAGACAGAGAATCTCCTTAAAACAATCCGCGAACAGTAGCTCGGGGTCAAAAACAGTTAATCAGTGTGGGAGAGGGAATCTCCCAAAAATAATCCGTTAATAAATAATCAATCAGTGGGGGAGAAAGATAGGCACGACGGCTGCGTTACCTATCCTTCACTGTTTGCAAAGAGAAAGAGCCTACTGTTTCTCCGTGTGCAGACAGTGAATCTCCAAATAAGTCAGCAAAGAGTAATACTAGTATTTTCTGAACAATTAAACAATTATTTCGCAATTCGTCGTGTCTACACGACCTTACCCGGACCGTATAGACAGTTTCTTGTCTTCAGAATCCAGCGCCCGATCGTCCTCTTTTCCTCGTATTCCTCGCGGCACTCCTGATGGTTCCCAGTCAGGACCGTAGATCACTCGAGAGAGGTCTGTTCGGAACTAGTGAAGTTCGGATGATCGGCTGCCAGACGAGGGTCTATTGGGCAAGAGCTCTCCCGATCGTTGCAGTCGTTCACTCTGTCGTCAGGACCTCTCCCACTGGATCCACGAGTCGCTGATGGGCCCCACGCTTGGGACGCCAATTGCGAAATCTAGGTCAGGGACAATCGATATTTGTCCGGCGGTATCGCCTCTTTAACCCACAAAATATTAATCAATGAAGAGGCAGGCGCTGGAGACGGGAAGGCAGGAAACAAGGTTTATTCTCTCCGGAGGAGAACACATCAGTTCAGACAGCAGGTATCGTCCTGAGGTGCTCTAACCGCATCTCTGAGGCCTGGCCTCTTATACACAGTTAAATGAATTTTATTGCAGGTAACACAGTCTTGTAATGCTTTGAAGTATGAAAGGATATCCTCCGAATCTCCCCTTCAGGCCCGTTCCCACACACATTTACAGTTGGAGTCCCCACCCCGGTCACAACAGGTGATGATTATCACGCAGCTGGACATTCCGCCGATTCATGGAATGTGGGGGTTTGATCGGATCTCATAGGGTGGGGGCTTTAATCAACTCGGGGGTCCTTTGATGAGGGAAGCTTTCTACTGTACGGGGAGGGGCAATAAACAGTATCGGCAGAGCTAGGTGTCGGCCTGGGAACGAGGAAGACAAACGGGCACACAGGAAAAGGGGGTTTGTATCAAAAAGGGCCTGGGACCATGAAAGGAATGAAGGGAGGTGTCGCGCTGGGAACAGGATGGGGTTCTGAGGCAGAGCTGCGCTGAAGAGGGGTTTATGACCCAAAGCATGTGCGAGCGAGGGGGTTTGTCAGCGTGCGGGCTTTGTGAGGGCGAAGGGCTATGCTGGGGGCCAGTGGCATGAAAAAGGGTGGTTCTGATCGAGGCACCTAAAATGGCGGGTGCGCACGACAAAAAGTGTGGCATCAGGGGAAAAGGCAAGATGGCGCAGATAATGTTTACAAAACCGTACTAATTTTCCACAGTACTGCCAGCGAGATGGCAGTCATATTATCCTCATTGGGCCAAGTTTCTGTTAGAAACAGAGCATCCCACTCAAGCTCTTCTAGTAACAGCCAAATCTCATTTGTATGTTTAACTAGGGACCTGCAGTTTAAAAGGCCAGCTCTAAGACCTATGTTGTTCGGCAGCTTGGGTTTCAAAGACCTCTTGGCACCTATTGGGGCCAGTGATGACCCACAATCCACGCATGTCTGGGGAAGAGCTGTGGTCTGAAGACCTATCCCAGGAGTGCAGCACTCAGAAGTAGTATTGAGAGCCCATAGGGCAGCCCTGGACCACACGGTCCTACCCTTGCGTTCACACTCATCGGCAGCATGCCTGGCCCCGGCCGCGGTCTGGTCGCGGACGGGCGCAGACGGGCTTGCCTTAGGCGCGCCTTCGGCACGCAACCGGCGCGCCCAGTGTGTGCACATATTAAATAGTAGGTGGTGGCAGGGGCGTGGCCTGAATGGTGGTGGGCGTGGCCTGTGTGTCCCAGGGGGGTGGCGGCAACACGAGGAAGTATCCCTCGACAGCGTTTCAGACCGCTGCGCGGGAGTGCCCAGGGGGGATGAGGTAGGTTTTGTAGTAAATCACAATATTACCTTCAGGAGTTAAAAATTCTGTCTTTAAAATCACAGTAAATACACTCTTTGCCTTCTCCTCTCTCTCTTTATTATGACTGCACATAATGGCAACACAGAAATCGAACGTGAGACAAAGAAGGCGTTGTTTTTATTTTGAATATTATAGTACATCGATCGCCCTTACGTTAGTATTAGGTAAGTGGTTGTCTTTAATAAGCCCCAAACTAGAAGTTAAACGGAAGTTAGTTTGTATAATTGAGATAATTACTAGTCTCTTATTCCTATGGTTTAAGATTCGTATATAAAGAACGTTACTATCTGTTTTTTAATTGAAAATTCAGGATATCTATTTGGCACTAAATATAAAGATCGCCAACGAAGTTAAAAACATGCAATCCCTAAGGGGTCTATCTAAAAGGTTTTTCTCTGTCTATAAGATAGATTCAAAATGAGAACGTAAACGATATAATATAATACACCGGTGATTCCCGTCAAAGCCCCCTATTGGATATACCTGCATCTTACTCCTAATCTGAGATTAGCAAGACCATCGAGTATGAATATAGCATTAATGACATTATTGGTTGATGAAACACATTAGCCTGTGTCAGTTATTTAAACAACTGTTTTCTGATGACCGGGATGTATTGTAGCATTGTATTGCTATTAAATATGGTGTTTAACATTCATCCTCTTTTATCCACAGTCATTCAATGACATAATCCTTACATCTCTGGATTACTATTGGTTAAGGGAATATGCGTTTGCTATAGATATTGAGTGGAAATTTTAACAGTAAGTATTCTCTTCTCGCACTATATGATTATATTTAGATATATCTAGAATTCATTAGACAATATC
The DNA here is from genome assembly GCF_964261635.1 of Lissotriton helveticus. Classification (NCBI taxonomy): domain Eukaryota; kingdom Metazoa; phylum Chordata; class Amphibia; order Caudata; family Salamandridae; genus Lissotriton; species Lissotriton helveticus. Next base: position 1,706,361,191 of record NC_136065.1, on the reverse strand, counting down.
TATAATCACTAAGTAGTTACCATAATGAGTGACCGAATGGTCCTGGCCTTTTATGTGGATTTTTCCACTGGGTTCCTATCCATCTTAGTTTAGATATATAGCAACTGCTCAAATATATAAATATTAGCTTTGTACCTTGTTTGGCAATTATTATATTGCTATAGCAAGTAGGGAAGGTGTGCTACTTAGGAACTTGCTTTGAATTTGTTGTATAAATTGTTTTAGTTGACTTGAATTATTTATGTTGTATATGATATATTGTTAGTGAAAAATAATTAAATTTATGTAATTGATTTTCTTTTTATATTTTTAACTATTCATTTCAGACAGAAATTATGGCTCCTGAAGAAGGCGTCCCTTGTAACGCCGAAACGCGCGTCTGAAAGCATTGATTGCACTACTTTGTTTTTTTAAATACTATGTGATTATATTGTATTGAAATTGTATAATTTGCTTTTTCTAGTTTATGTTTAATTTTATTTTATATTATTGGTTGTGATGTTTGGTTTTAATATGAATACTTATTAAATGAAACAGAGCTTTTTATATTTAATTGATGTTGTGGTTCCTTCATGTATTTACCTTCCCCTTTTGCTTGCTAAGATTATGCCATGATATGCACATAGTTTATTTCCCTGCCTTAGGAATCATCTATTCCAAACAGGGGGACCTTGTTGTTCACATTATATAACCCTCCACCCAAGGAACAGGTCACGGTGGTGTTAACCGTGACAACACAGTCATGGACATTTATATATCGTGTACAGAATGTGTGCTATCATTGCACTTGCGTAGTGAAAATTAAACTACGCACATTGTGACCTTTGCCTGTCTGTGTCTCATTACTCACTCAGAAATATTGCTGTGTGACCTCTGCCCGTCTCAGTCTCCCATCTGTCGCTGCTGCTGCTACTGTACCATGGGGCTCTGCCAGTTCTGTGTCATCATCAATGTCCTCATGATGTGTGATCTCTACCTCTGTTCCTTCCTTGGTGGCGAGATTGTGTAACATTGCACAGGTTGCAATGATTTTGCAGCACAGGATTGGGGTATACTGGCGTGTCCCTCCACTCTTGTGGAGGCAGCGAAACCTGCTCTTTAGGAGTCCAAATGTGCGCTCCACCACGTTGCGTGTAGATCTGTGAGCCAAATTGTACCGCCTTTCACTCCTGGTGGATGGGTTGAGGTAGGGGGTGAGCACAAAGGACCGCAGGGCATATGCACTGTCGCCTAGTGGGGAGAAAGATTGACATTACTTGCATGTACATGATACATTGATCTGCTGTGGGTGACAGGGTGTGTCAAATTCATTTACCTAGCAGGTATCCGTTTCCAAATTCTCCGGCAACTAGGCGTGTGTATATTCCACTATTCAGGGAACTTCGCAACGATGTCTGTGATGATGTTGCCAGCGTTGCATATGACCTGTACATTGATGGAGTGTGTTGACTTGCGGTTTCTGTATATGTGTTCTGTGGCTGCAGGTGGACAGAGTGGTACGTGGGTGCCATCAATGCAGCCTATCACGTGAGGGAAGTGTGCCAGTTGATAGAAATCAGTCTTGGTTTTTGCAAGTTCCGCAGGTGTATCAGGGAATGAAATGTAATGCTCCATCCTCTGCATCATGGCGTCAAGGAACCTCCTGAAGAAGCGGGACAGGCAGCTCTGGGACACACCACCCACTACAGCTATCACACTCTGGTAGCTCCCGGGGGCCAGCAGGTGTAAGCTACACAGCACCTGCACATGGGGTGGGATGGCGTGGGCCCTGGGTGTTGGGTGTTCCAGGAGTGGGTGTAGGTCCCTGATCAAGTCTTGGATGGTTTGGGGATGTAGCCTGTACCTCTGGAGTATTTCAGGCTCTGTCAGTTGGAACAGTGTTATCCTCTCCCTGTATACTTGTTCCTCCCTTTGCCATTCCCTCTCTTCTGCTGCCTGTAGCCTTTTGCCGCCTTGCAATGACGTAGAAAGCCGCCATTATGGTTCCACAGTTGCATTTTGGGACTCTTTTTATGGCCTTCACCTGATTACCACCTGCATTCAATCCATGGTAAATACCGACTCATAAATACCGAATTTCCGTGTATTCGGTATTTTTTGGCTTTCCTACATCTCCATGGCCATTTTTTACCGTTTCTTATTTACTGATTCGGTAAATAAGAATTTGGTAAATATGAATTCGGTAAATTCCGCCTCGGTAAGAATACGACTCTTATTTACTGAGTCGGAATTATACCGACTCATATTTACCGAGTCGGAATTATACCGACGCATATTTACCGATTCGGAAAATAATAGGCTCCTACATCTCATTTCATTTATACCGGTCGGTAACGGACAAAATTACCAAATTACGGCCGTTACCGACCGGTATTTGGCTACCTACATCTGGCCCTTAATCTTCCTGTGCCTAACATTAATGAATGTGTTCTTCTGTGACGAAACTGGTGCATATGTAAAGCGCTTTGATACCTGATTTTTTGGGTCTAGTTTGCGCTATATAAAACACGCTAAAAACTAAAAATCATCCATGAGGCGACATAGCTATCTCAAGAGGGTAAAGAATGTCATCCAGGCTGGGGATTCGCATGGATTCTGTTATTATAAATACACTAGCATTTCCATGTTTAGATCAGAAGAGCACTCTGCTGTTAATGTGTGGTCACTGCACATTGGAATCTCAGCCCATCTTATTCCTGTTTTCCCTCTGCTAGGAAATATGTCCAACTTGTGACCAAGATGGGGATCTGCACACATTGTCAGAGGTAACTAGGAGTTAAACCATTAAGTAGAAGATTCTATGGCAGACCACCTACCCAAGACAACTAGGAGCACATAGTAGGAGTACACTATACCCACTTATATGCCCGCATATATTCACTGCTTTAGCACAATGGTGGAATTGTATATCCTTTTCACTGTTCGAGTGATGCAATTACTCTTGTATGCTTCTGTCTATTAATCATTGCAGTGCTTATATTTTATACAAAAATCACAATAGTTCAATGAATATAGAAATGCCTTGTTCTGTATTTCTTGTCTATCTCTTTAGGTTTGTATAAGTGGCTGAGCGAAAAGGTTCTAGATCTGTTATTACGATTCCTTGGGAAGTCAGGGTTGTCATGTTCTGAGCTTACCTTCCTAGGCTTAGGGGTACTTATGCTTGCAAGGTAAACCAGTAGGACTATATGCCAACATTTCCTTGGGGGGTGTGTAAAATCAATCTTGGACCATCCTGAAGTAAAGGTTGTCCCACAAATGCACAGTTACTACTGATCAAGTGGAAGCCATACAACACTAATATGCACACCCATCTTCCGAGGCAGAAGTTTCAGTGGAGAGGCGTGTCCCTACCCAAACACGACAATGCACACCTGTCACTCTGGAGGAGTCTCAGCGGAGCAGCCAGTCCATTCCATACCCTACTACGCACATGTGTAACTCTGTGGAGAAGTCTCAGCAGAGAGGCCAGCCCATTCCACACCCTACTACGTACATCAATCACCCTTTGGCAGAGACTCAGTGGAGAGGCCAGTCTTTCCCCACACCTTACTATGCACACCCATCATCCAAGTGGGAGGTCTCAGAGGTGAGGCCAGCCCATTCCCATACTCTACTATGCACACCCTCAGCCTGTGCTGGAGTCTCAACCGAGAGGCCAGTTCCACCCCAAAACCTACTATGCACCCTTGTCACCCTGTCTAGAGGTCTCAGTGGAGAGGCCAGTCCTTCCCCCACCCTAATATGCACACCTGTCATCCAAAAGAGAGGACTCACCATAGAGGCAAGACACTTCCGATGTCCTACTAAACACACCCCCACCCTGTGGAGGAGTCTCAGCGGAGATGCATGTTTCCCCCTCTACCTACTACGCAAACCCATCATCCAAGAGAGAGGTCTCAGCAGAGATGCCAGCCCCTCACCACACCCTACTATGCACACCAGTCACCCAAGATAGAGGTCAGTCTCTCCCCACACCCTAATACACACACTCATCATCCAAGAGAGACAGCTAAACAGGGAGGCTCGTCCCTACCCCTCACTGCTATACACATCCATCATTCAAGAAAGATGTCAGGGAGAGGCCAGTCCCCCCCACACCCTAGTACTCACATACGTCATCCCAGAGAGAGGTCTCAGCAGATATGCCAATACCTTACCACACCTTCCTGTGCACAACAATCATCTCAGAGAGAGGTCTCAGCAGAGGGTAGTCCCCCCACAGCCTTCAATGAACAAGCATCACCCTGTAGAGGAGTCTGAAAGAAAGAACAGTCCCTCCCCTTAACCTACTGCTCATACCTGTCACCCTGTGGAAGAGTCTCAGTGGAGAGGTCAGTTCATCCCAATACTCTACTAGGCACACCAGTCAACCTGTGGATGAGTCTCATCAGAGGACAAGTCTCTCCCCATAAACTACTATACACACCCATCACCCTGTGGAGGAGTTTCAGTGGAAAGGCCAGTCCCTCCCTCAATCCTACTACACACTTCTCAGTGAATATGCCAGCACCACTCCACACCCATCTATACACACTTAACACTCTGGGGAGGGATGTCAGCAGAGAGGCTGGTTCCTCCCCACACCCTACTACAACACCCCAGGTTTAAGACAGAGGGCTCAGCAGAGAGGCCAGTCCCTTTCCAGACACTACTATGCATACCCTATACCCTGGGAAGGGGTGTAAGTGGAGAGGCCTGTCCTTCCCCACACCCTACTATGCACACTTGGTTCCTAGGGGAGAGGTCTTAGTGAACATTTCTGCCCATTTACATTCTATAGGTTCCACAGTTGTCAGGCAGTTATTGTAATTGAGACTTCTGAGCTAGCGAGATTCTGGAGGGAGTGGGTTTAATGTAGAGGTAGAGGTATTTGTTTGGGTGCTCCGGCAAGAGTCAATTAATTTTTTTTAATGGGAGTTGCAACATAAACCAATTAGAGAATGAGGATGTGGGGTGGCTCTAAAAAGTGCTGTTTTGTTTATATTTTGTAGAGTACACATAGATGTTACACTGGATGCATTCCTGTTTCCTTCGATAGTAAAATATATTCCAACTCACCTGTAGAGACCTGTAATATAAAAATGGATAATATGATAAATAGAACTCAATCTAAGGTCACACAGAAATGCTGAAATTGTTCTATTTGAAAATGTATGTGTGTGGGTGCTGCACTCTGCTTTACTGAATTTAAGGGCGTTTAATCAAAATCGTGTGCTACCTTCGATTGGTGCCTGCTACACCACGTAAACCAATGTATTAAGCCTGACACCTAGCTGGCTGCCAGGACTCTAGGGTGCACAACATAAAGAAGAGCGAACTCTTCGTCCATATAAACTTTTTGTTTGTATTTAAACCATTATTTTTTTATATATATACGATATACATCTCATCAAACAAGTTCATCATCATCAAACATAATTTACAGTGTACAAATCAATGCGGTTTATAATGTGCAAAACAATAAGGTTTACAAACTAAAAAAGAAGAACCATTTCATAATATAAACCCAATGCATTTCGGGACCTTTCGTGGCCCCTTCGTCAGGGGTCGTTTATGGCAAGTTGCTTGAAGCAATGAACGATACTTCTGCGAGCCTATGCGTAACGCGTTGGTCTCGCTTCTGTGGCCAAATAAAATTATACTGTTCAGGAAAGCGTTTCTAAATCTTCCTTATTCTTTAGGCGGACTGCTGGTACCAACCTGCGGTCCTACGCTGTGAAGCTTCGGTCCCGCAACGCTAGTACCCCTGCTGTTTTAACTAGAAACTTACGTTTAATGTCCGTGTACTTGGATTCCACGTCTCAACGGGCTCGCAGAAGTGAGTTTGTTTGATGAGATGTATATCGTATATATATAAAAAAATAATGGTTTAAATACAAACAAAAAGTTTATATGGACGAAGAGTTCGCTCATCTTTATGTTGTGCACCCTAGAGTCCTGGCAGCCAGCTAGGTGTCAGGCTTAATACATTGAAATTGTTCTATTGACATGTCCCCGGGATTGCTCCATCTTAGTACAAAATTGTTTTGACCATTACCTTTGAAATATGTTGGAATATACAAAGGCAGTGTGAGGAAAAAGGGATATCAAGTGAGAAAAGGTCTCCTTCATATGGATTCCAAGCAATGTTCCCTTTAATTGTATTCCTCTGTGTGCGGCAGTTCAAGATCTCTGTGCGCTGCAAACAAGGCTATATGCACCAAGCCATTCTATTTGCTCACCATGCCATTCCAGTTTGGACCCAGCCATATGCAAATCAGTCTTGACCCTGCACTCATCGGGAACAGTCCAGCCCAAACTGCCAGGCCAGGTCCTCCCAGAACTGGAAACAAGCATCCTAGGACCGGTTGCGGGCTTTCAGCCCTAATCTGCCAGGATAGCTTGATTCCAGTGGCATGGAGAGCAGGGGACCCACGTCCGGGCATACCCGTCCCACTTGGGGTGACAAATGCAAAAAGAATATTTAATGGACAGAATGCAGAACAATGTCATACATTCACCCCAGTACATATGTCCATCAACTGTGTGTCTTTGGCTTTCTCACCCTTAGTGCACCAGGTAGGCCCAGACGTGGGCCCTGGGCTCACTATGCCACTAGAATCAAGCTATCCCGGCTGAACCGGTCCTAGGATGCTTGTTTGCGGTCCAGGGAGGACCTGAATTGCCAGTTCGAGCTGGACTGGTTTAAACTGGGGTGGCAATTAGACAAAACACAGATCTCTCCAGCAACTGCATTAACCCACAGAGTTATCTGACCATCAATATTATCCTGTAAACTTTCCTGGGGACACAAATCTCTCTTTAGAGAATGTGTTAACCCTATAAGATATTTGTAATCATTAAAGCCAGAAAAGATTTACTGTCACCTTTGTCCCCGTTGCCATTTCTTTACTGCAGAGTTAAAAAAAGTAAATGTTTAAGTTGACAGCCAAACTCTTATTTGCGTGAACCCTGCTCCCGGTGACTGCAGCCCCCTTTCTTTTGTCATGCCTTGACCACCAATTTATGAGTTTGCACATCAATGAGGTCGCTGTAGTGGGTTCTTGGTGAATTAGCAACAAAGTGCATGTGATTCTAAGATCAGCACTCACTGGAAAAAAGCCAAACAGAGACAGTCATCCACCTAACTCCCCAAATTCTAGCAGCACCATATGTAAAGGGCTGCACTCTTATTTGTACAAGCTAACCCTTGAAAATATTTGAAATATCATATACTTATATGTTTGTTGAATATTTTACAAGGTTGCATTCAATATTCAAGAAGTGTATTTCTTTAATATGTGGAAGTGTTTCCCTTTAATACATTCAAATTATTTGGAAATTATTTATTAAAAGTGAGTGGTTTTAAACATGAACTGATAAACAGCCTATCACACAACAGGGGCAGCTACACTTCTGTGGATGAAATGCAGGCCAGTTCCACCACAAAAATAATATGCTGTTGACAATACTTTCATTCCTGCGTTGTGCCCCCAAATGTTGCTAGTTTTTGTCAGTTTTATATAGTGTGAACTTGGCCCTAGGGCACTGGAGCCATTTGCATGAGCACCAGTTGCATTACACAAAGACTCATTAGGATTTATTTTTATATATCCAGATAAATGACACAACAACTGACATACACCTATAGCCTGTCAGTATGATTGGCTTTGTCAATGGGTGTTAGCTGCTTAGGATAAATGAGTAACAACGATTTGTTATAAATAATTAACATTGGAAAGTTTCAATTCGGAAACTCTGAGTCTGTGAATTATATATTATTGATGCCTATGGAAGGAGTTTTGGCCATCAGTTAGTGTGATTAATGATAGATATGTATCTTCTTTTTTTCTGCATATGTTGTCCATCTGCACAACCACCTCTTTGTCCTCTTGAACATCCTCTTTTCTTTCTTCCCGAATGGACTTCCTCGCATCTTTGTCACTTAACCGCCCCCACACATGACCTGCACTCCCTCAAATTTAAGAACTTTAATTTCTCTTACTTTTGTCTTGCAACATTTTTGACATTTGTGTACCCTCTTCTCACACACATCCCCAGAATTTCAGTCTCAAGTGGTATATAAACATTGTTCTGTGTGCCAACCCTCTGACATGCACTTTGTTTGGCTTCAGCCTAAGCGCCTAGATGCTCAATCAAAGCCCCTCATAAACACCTGGCTGGGACAAGCCTCAAAGTATGCAAAGAAAAAAATACAGATAAACAACAAAATTATAAAATAGTGAATGCTAATGCAAGATTGAGTAAAGCATGTGAAATAAGACAAAACATTTATTTTCTTTGCCAGGATTTGAACCCACCGCCTGTACTGCCAAGGTGGCAGCATTTCCATTGCACCACGCTGCCTTTTGGAAATTGGTGTTGGCTCCTAACTTTAAGAAAGCAAACATCATGGGTAAAAGCTGTGAGCTTTCTAATCTAAGCAGCAGAACAGAGGGCAGAGGCTAATAGAATCCACACCGAACACGTGAATAGTGTCAGCTTATTAGATTATAGGTGCACAAAACCTCTATGCTCCCCACAAAATAGAAACTAGTCCCACAAACTTAACATATCAAAAAAGGTTTCAGCACTCTATGCAAGATTTAGCAATGTTTCCTGTCACAATCCACAGTCAATAAGTATCACCAATATTTTGCACATAAGGAAAAAAAGAGATAGCCAAATTCAATAGTTTTTCTTGTTCAAACGTTCTCTTTATTATTCACAAAACAGATTCTTCTTCCACAAACATATTCCTCATAGCCAACGCGTTTCGTCTCTTTAAGAGACTTCTTCAGGGCTATTGAAAGAATATATAAAAAAATATATATCTTTTTTTTTAACGATGGAGACTAACCCCATTATCACACATTAAATCCAGAAAACATCAATTACATTTAAGAAAATCACGTCCAAATTAATTGTTGATTACATAGATAATATTCGAATAAACAAGTGTAAATACTAACTCAAAAAGGATGCAAACTTAAATACAAAAATAATTAGAAATCACAGTGCATATCCAAACACCTTTACATTGCTATAATCATTCGACATTTGACATTAACCGAGCAATGGTGCATAAACACAAAAAGTGATGGCACTCCCGCCCTATACATATGTACATGAGACCCCACACATAAATATAAATAACACATTAAAAACAATACCTCTCAGTATTTGGCATATAGTATATTCTTCAAGCAAAAACGCAGTATTTCAAAGGCAATGTGAATAAAGCACTCTGTACAATGTTCTATCAATCTGTAATAATACATGAATACATTAAGAATTATTATTCTTTATATAAGCTCCTAAACTGTAGAGATCAGAGAGGACATATAAAACAACTATTAATAAACATTGTTGAATAAACATGATGCTCCCATGGGAAAAGCAGACAAACCCACAGAAGTGCAATTGAGTTAATATCTAAATACTATGGTATTGTATTTTCATCAAAGAAACTCATCATTCCATATATATTACATTCATTGTTCTAATTATTTATTACAAATTTTATTCAAAAGAACATGATGAGTTAATTGTACTCTGTTACATAATTTTATTTTGTTTCTTCAGAGGGACCAAACAAGGGAGCACCCACTACCAATTACCAGTATAGTCTGTGTCTCATATCTTTTAAGATGTATATTAAACTAGAAGAGTGTGCTAGGATCGTTAATCTCAAAACAGTATCAGAATCTACAGACCCTGACTTACGAAAGTATATTTAATTTTATAATCAAAGCATAATAAGTTATGGCTAATTCCTTCACAGCAAACGAAATGGACTCCCATATTAATTACAAACAGAGCTTGTTTTGAGAAAAATCTCGCCCATGGTGGCTAAACGACACATGTATTGAGTGTCAATAGGGTTTGTATTAAAAAAAAGTCCCGCCCACAGCGGCTAAACGGCACATGGCGGCCATTTCTACCTCTTCATTTACATGCTAACTAACGCACCTGCTATGTCTTATTTAGGTATTATGTAACTGAAAGAATGCTCGTACATACAATGTATGGCTCCCTCACACTCCCCCTGTTGGCATGGCATATCGATAAGATCACTTGAAAGAATTTTAAATATGCCCTCCACAACGATGTATCTTTCAGGGCATTTACGATTGAATATGAACCAATAGGAACCGTGTTGTATGCTGCCATTTTGAAATGGTTCTCACCACCCATAAGTAAGAGTCCTAGACAACATATTTGTGCTATTTAAATTAAAAAACAAGACCGAATCACCAAACGCATTGTGGCAAGTTAATAGTTTGCAATATAGCCATTAATCAGTATTATTTTGATGAGCACCCAAATGAGTTTTATATCCCATTATTAGACCATAATAAATCGTATTATTAAATTTTGGAACAATATAGCATTTTAGAGTGTATCCTAACTCACCTCAAAAACGGCCTGGTAACCGCACGCAGTCAAGTATATCGATATCACCAACCGAGCCACACTGTTCTTGCATTTTTAAATGCCGCGACCCGGAAGCAAATGGTCACGTGACTCTGAACGTAACCAACCAAGGACTTTATAAACATATTTCAGCCATCTTTCTTTTTCATGATATACTAATTAATGTCATTCTAAGTTGCTCAATACGGAGCAAATAACTCCCCTCTGTGCTTCATAATGCTGATCAGAGATCAACCAACACTACGGCGGCCATCTTGTAGTTGCTGACTCTAGTTTCGTAGCCCACATGTTTTAAACCGAACGAAATACAAATATGTTAACAACAAAATATCTTGGATGAAACAGCCTGTATCAGAAATTGCAGTTTTATTAGAGTAAACAAATTAACTTCATACATTTTTCACGGTCAAGTCTCAAAACACTAAATTTTGCAAATCATTACATGGCGGATATTTTTTGGTCCCATAAAATATCTAACACAAGCTAAATTCATTATTAAATATGTATTTTTATTATGAGGCCATCATTTCCAACCAATGTGTTTGTAAACACATTTTAGCCATCTTTCATTTTTATGAACTACTTATCAAATAATCTCATTCCAGTTGCTCACTATGGGACAAATAACTACCTTCTGATGTCGTTAATGCATCAACCACAACTATGGCAGCCATATTGTAATAACTAACTCAAATATGAAAACATCCATACTCAACCAAAAAAAGGGATACAAATAAATTAAAAACACATTGTCGTAGATAAGACAGCCTTTATCAAATCTTATCAACTTCATAAAAAGAAAGCAGATCTACTGCATACAATATTCACAGCCAAGTGTCAAGAAACTTCATTTTTCAAATCACTACTCGACTAATGTTTTGGTACCATAAAATATCTACCGCTAGCAGTGCCCATAATTCAATATATATTTCTATGATGATGCCACAACGTTAGAAAACAAAACTATCCTAACCATATATTTGTGTGTAACTAAATAGCGTTCAGTGATTCGAGCGGAATCAGACACTATTATTTGAAATCAACCAGTGTATGAGAAATCACTCCACAAAAATCATAAGAACAAAATGACATGCAATATATGCATTTACACGCATGTTAACCATAAATATTTTTATACAAAATAGAGAGATAACCATAAACAGCACCAAATGTATATGCGCAATCTAGTATGCTGTAAAACATCCTCAACAATGTTTACGATGATTACACTACGAATCTGATTTTTATCAATCCATTATATACATAATAAGAAGTATAATGTGCTTAAACAGAATCTTAATATTGTGAGAATATCATCTCTGTGGGTACCCTTATAACAACAAGGTAATTCCAGAGAATGAAAATATTGGCAAATCCACAAAAACATTTACTTAGGATATCTATTACAGATCTAGCATGATAGTATGAGATCCATGTAATCCATATAGTCCAGATAGTTTACAGATCAAACAAAGTTCAACAACATCCTATTCAGAAAACTAGCAAGGCACAGATATATCTAATTCACTGTCATCACAAAAAATAATGCATCTCATCATTAATGTTTAGGCCAAATTGTACAGTCCTAAGGCAACATATCCAGGAAGATTCTCGCTGCCTAAGGAGAAATTCCCTAACACCTCCTCTCTCTGGTAGTTTGACATGATCAATGCCATAGAAGTTAAAACTCATATCATTAGGATGCTCTCGTTGTATATGCATAGAGACATGATATCTCTCATCTCTATTCTTGATAGCTCTTGCATGCTCCTGTATCTGCAGTTTAAGGCTGGGTTTACTGCTCCCAATATATTTATTTTTGACAGGAGCATGTAATCATATACACTGTGTAGGTAGTGTTACAATTTATAAAACAGTTGATCTGAAACTCCCTGGGTGTATTATTGCCAAAGTTTTTACTTTTATTAAGACAAAATTTGCAAACACTACAATTCCCACAAATATGAAAACAACAAGGTTTATCTGGTAGCCATATCGTGGACTTAGTCAAAAGTTCCCTACTATAACTGTGGCTTATTATATCCTTAAGAGTCTTACTCCTACGTTAAACCACTTTAGGTTTCCGTGGTATTACAGTGTCTAAAGCACCCTCTTGTCCAGACCAGAATGCTGTATATGTGATTACTGAGCATATTATGTTCAGTAATAAAAATAATCTCAGAGTCAGATTTATTGGTACCCCGTTTTCTCCCTACTCTTGATTTCAAAATTACATTTCTTTTGTGGGATAAGGCTCTTCTCCCTGCCTTATCCAGGCAAGCTTGATTATAGCCCCTCTTTGCAAAATGTGTCTTGATGTTTCTGAGATTTCTTATGAAATTTTCTTCGAAACTGCAGTTCCGCCTAGCGCGAACCATCTCGCCATAAGGTATTGCTTCAATGGTCGAAGAAGGATGTGCACTTGTTGCGTGTAGATAACTATTACACGCGGTCTTTTTCTAAACATGTCACCATGTGTCGTTTAGCCACTGTGGGCGGGACTTTTTTCAATACAAACTAAGCATGAGCGAAAAATCCGCTCCGATCGCGGATTTTGCGGATTTTCGGTAAATCCGCGATCCGCGAACTCTCGCGAATTTACCGAAAATCCGCAATTCGCGAGCGGCGGATTCCTCGGTCAAAAGTTCACGCCTTGCTGGTCTGTAACTAATTTACGATGGCGCCGGCAAGCTGCCAGCGCCATCCTAAAGTTACTTAATTAGCTTCAGCAGGAAGCTCTAATAGATAAGATAAAGCAGGGGCTCGAGCGCCTGCTTTATGTTACCAATTAGAGCTTCCTGTTGAAGCTAATTTAGTAACTATTTTAGGATGGCGCTGGCAGCTTGCCGGCGCTATCGTAAATTAGTTACAACAGGCACAAAACGGTGGTGTCTTCTTGAATAAATATGAAGGGCAGGGTTCATTCTGGCACGACGGTCCTGGCACAAAAATTACACCTCAACAGGAAGCACTTACAGATATCAATACAGCATGTGCCCTAGTTGAAGCTTTAATTCAGTGACTCATTCATCAGCCCAAAAACAATCCTGAGCATTGTGGAGGCTGGGCAGGTGTGCCTTCTTCCCAAATATACCGTCGAAAATCAGCTGTGACGCTGGATACAGGCCTTTGCATCTTTGACCTTCACGAGCGCAATCTCCGTGCTGTTCTGTGACCAGGAGCTTCTGTCTCTACATCTGTTGCTCTGATCAGTCTCTGACCTTTTATACACACAAGAGGCATGTGCACTCGCATGGAAGCCCCGTCCGTTTGGCCCCGCCCACACACTCGAGGTGTGCACCGTCTTCCCGCCATTTACCCATTATGATAGGTCACTCAAGGGACCCCTGCGCCCTTCGGCGCGATTGCATAGTAACACACACCTGGTCGCTGTTGACAACTCTCGGGCACTTTAGGTAGCTGTAGTGTAGTAAAAGCACTATACATTTACCCAACGAGGTAGCACTTACTGATTATCCAGTAGAAAGTACTCCAGTTGAGTAGAGGTATGGCACAAAACGGTGGCGTCTTCTTGAATAAATATGAAGGGCAGGGTTCAATCTGGCACGATGGTCCTGGCATGGAAGCCCCGCCCCCAAATCCGCCGATCCGCAAAATCCACGGATTTTGCGGATCCACGATCCGTGAATACGCAAATTCGTGAATCGTGGATCCGCAAAATCCGCCCATGCTTAATACAAACCCTATTGACACTCAATACATGCGTCATTTAGCCACCATGGGCGGGATTTTTCTCAAAAAAAGCTCTGTTTGTAATTAATATGGGAGGCCATTTTGTTTGCTGTGATGGAATTAGCCATAACTTATTATGCTTTTATTATAAAATTAAATATTCTTTCGTAAGTCAGGGTCTGTGGATTCTGATACTGTGTTGAGAATAACGATCCTAGCACACTCTTCTAGTTTAATATACATGTTAAAAGTTATGAGACACAGACTATACCGGTACTTGTTAGTGGGTGTTCCCCAGTTTGGTCCCTCTGAAGAAACAAAATAAAATTATGTAACAGAGTACAATTAACTCATCATGTTCTTTTGAATGAAATTTGTAATACATAATTAGAACAATGAATGTAATATATATGGAATGATGGGTTTCTTTGATGAAAATACAATACCATAGTATTTAGATATTAACTCAATTGCACTTCTGTGGGTTTGTCTGCTTTTCCCACGGGAGCATCATGTTTATTCGACAATGTTTATTAATTGTTGTTTTATATGTCCTCTCTGATCTCTACAGTTTAGTAGCTCATATAAGGAATAATAAACCTTAATGTATTCATTTATTATTACAGATTGATAGAACATTGTACAGTGCTTTATTCACAGTGCCTTATATACCATATGCCAAATACTGAGAGGTATTGTTTTTAATGTGTTATTTATATTTATGTGCTAGGTTAAAGTCAAATGTCGAATCGTTATAGCAATGTAAAGGTGTTTGGACATGCACTGTGATTTCTTTTTATTTATTTTTTCACCATCAGTATTCCAAAGTTTTACAGAAAAAAACAAAGATAAATGTAGCAAGAAATGCAAAACATAGAAAGAGCTTAGCCATAATATACACAATTAAACAAGCTGAGACATAAGATAGCAAAAAACTTAAAAGCCACATTATTACCTATTATGAACATTCGTAAACACCATATATCAACAGCAAGGGATTTTGATCGGCATTATACCATTCTAGCCTTCCAGTCAGCTATTGGAGCCCAAATATGCTTTCCCCGTTTCATAGCTTTCCAGCCTTTTTTTCCATACAGCCCTTTTTCCACATTGTAAGTGGCTAAAAGCCTTGACACCCATTGTTGGAATGTGGGGAGTTAGGGTCTTTCCATGCTGCTGCAACACAGATCCTGGCAATCGCCATGGCGATGAATAAAAACTCCCTGTGCCCTTTTGCGCCTCCCTCCTTACAGGTACCTAAGATCAATAATTTGTTAGATAAGTTTACTGTAATCTTCAGGGATTGATCAATAAAAGACTCAATCGCCCTTCTCCATTGATCTAATTTTGGGCAGGCTGCAAACATATGTACCACGTCAGCCGCCATGCTGCCACACCGTCGGCAGCAAATTCCCGTTCGTCCTCCCCACTGAGCTATTTTCGCCGGAGTTTATTAGAGGTTAAAGATCGTTTTAAAATGTTGGGCTTGTAGGTTCGCTACTTTCAGAACCATGCAACCCATTTTAAGCGATGTTACCAGTTCATTACCTTCAATACCCAGCTTCTCCCGCCATTTCTCAGTATGTTTAATAATATCATCATTTTGTTTTTGAATTAGCTCACAATATAGCTGGAAAATGGGGCAGCCTGTGGGATTTTGCAGGCTGTCCATTACGACATCTATGTCAAAGCCCTTTACTCCCCCACTTTTTTTGTTTAGGGCCGATAGTCTCTGTGAAAATTTAAAGAACTCCCTGCGCTCCAAATGAAACCGACTTTGTGTCATTTCAAATGTCATTATGCCGTCAGGATCTATAATATCTCCAATTACCTTGACCCCCATTCCATCCCAACGTCTCATTATATTGTCATGAAACGTCTCTGGGAAAGCTGGATTTCCAAACAGAGGAGTATAAAAGTTAATTCTGCCCAATCCCAATCTTCTCCTAATGGCAGACCAGACTGATGCTACCGCTCTTAAAGTCTTAAATTTCACTTTCTTGTAATAGCTGGCCTCATGAAACCTGAGTAGCCAGTTACGTACTTCACATAGTAAAAGAAGCCCATATACTTCGGGCACTGATTCATCTTCCCTCCAGTTATCGTTCACCGTTCCTCCCAGCAACCCACGCATATACTGTAATGCCGCTGCCAAATATTATAGTTTTAGATCGGGAACTGCCCAGCTTCTCTCTCCCTTGGGAGAGTCATAAGCCTAAAAGCTCTTCTCGTTTTCCCATGGCCCCATATGAATCTATTAATCATTCTCTCCATTTCTTGAAACCAGCTATTATCAAATTTCAAAGAAATCATTCTAAAAAGATATAAAACCTTCGGAAGAAACAACATTTTGCTAATATTACATCTGCCCACAATAGTTTAGTGCAGGCTGTTCATTCTATCCAGATCACTCCTTGACTTCTGAATTATAGGAGAGAGGATTGTTTCAACGATCTTGTTAAATCGGAAGAAATTACAACCCCTAGATACGTGGCTGATTCGACCACACGTGAATCTAGCAGGTTAGCATACTCAATAATAACAATCTGATTATTTCCCCTGTTAAGGCTATAGCCAGAGACTACCCCAAAATGATCTGCCTCATGTTCAATTTCAATCAGAGCCTCAGCGGGATGAGGGGTCGTAATAGCCAGATCGTCTGCGTATCCCAAGATCTTTGTTTCAAACCGATTAAAACGTATTGGAGTAATGTGTCTATTTGATGCAACTTTCCTTATAAACGGGTCGATGTAGAAGGCAAAGAGGAGGGGTGAGCACGGGCACCCCTGTCTAGTTCATCGTTTAATATCTATACTATCACTTTGTCCTCCCATCACACGAACACGGATGCTAGGATTCCTATATAGGACCTGTAGCGCTCTTAAACACCCCCTACCGATATTAACTCTTTCCAATGCTGACCAGAGAAACCCCCACGAGACCCTATTGAATGCTTTCTCCGCGTCAAGCAGGATGAGTGCCATAGGGTCTGGTGTGACTGATGTACTGTCAAACAGGGTAATAACTTTCCTCACGGTGTTCATCAGTTCCTCTACCTGGAATAAAACCATGCTGCCGAATCGAGATCACTTTTCCTATGATCAAACTGAGATAGTTAGCCAAGATTTTAGAGTAGATCTTAGAATCGCTATTCAATAGGCTTATCGGCCTATAAGACCCAAGTTCAATCGGGGGTTTGCTTTTTTTAAGGAACACAATCATAGTAGCTTCTCCCCATTATTGCGGGGGTGCTAAACCATTCTGCACCTGTCGCAACATACTACATAAAAATTTATTTAATGAAGAATTTTGTTTTCATAGAACTCCAAGGGGATAATATCAGGTCCAACCGTCTTGCCCGATGGTAAATCAAAAATAGCTTTTCTAATTTCTTCATCAGTGAAATTGATTTCTAATGCAATTGAATCTTCTGAAGAGAAAGCATCAAATGGAATTGACTCTAAGTAATCCCTAGCTTCCTTGGGATCTCTTACCTCGTCCTCATTATAAAGATTTTGATAAAACTCTTGGAAGGCCTTACATATATCCTTCAGGGTTTTAGCGATTATACCATCTAATGTTTTAACATCAGTGATATCCCCTTTAGAAGCTAACTGCCCAGTCCTGTCAGCTAGTAAGTGTCCCACCTGCTCGCTAAACTCATACTGCTTTTGCTTCCATGCCAAAAATGTCCCTGCTGCTTTAGCAGCAATAGCTTCCCCTGCCGCTGCCTTAGTCAAAACCAATTTTTGCAGAGTCCCTTCTATATTTAACCCATGTTTAATTGCGCTAACCAGTTCCTCCTCAAGACCCCGATTACTCTCTGCATGGCCTCCCTTTCGTTTTTTTCCAATTTGATCCTTGTCAAGGAATAGCTCATTGTTTCCCCCCGAATTACGGCTTTGACAGCATCCCAGACAACTCCTAGTTCTGAGCTCCCCCAGTTGCTCTCCAAAAAATCTTTGAGCCAGTTGCTCATGTGTTCCACATATTCTGTGTCACACAGTAAAGCTCGTTCAAATGTCCAGTTGACTGCTTTTTTGGCCCCTCCATAGGTTTGAATATCTTAGACCAGAGCACTATGAGCTGATACCAGCCATGGTAGTTTCTTGATTTTACAGGACGGGATAATAGAAGAGGAGACTAAAAAGTAATCTAAATTCACCACTGTCCTATGAGGTGCAGAGTAATAGGTACTGCCAGTGGCCAAAGTATTGTAATACTCCCATGCATCGACAAGGACGTTATTCTTCATCATTTGAATTAAAGCCCTGTGGCCTTCTTTCTTCCTGCCTGTAAATTTGGTTGGATCCTCCTTCCAAATCCCATTCAAACCATTAATATTGAGATCTCCACAAAAAAAATCGGGAGCGGCCAGTTTGCCAATTCTTGATTAACAGAGCTAAGCATCTCTGTATCATCAACCGTGTGTCCATAAACTGAGCAGAGTGTAAACATGAATCCTGATATTTGGCCCTCTATAATTGCCCATCAACCATATTTATCTGACAGGCACTTTTTAAAAGTCAGCCCGGTATTTGTGGCTAATATTGCCAGCCCCTTGGTCCTAGTTCCCTGCGAGGTATGGGCTATTAGCTGAAAACCCAATTGTTCCAAAAGGAACTTTCGAGCCCCCTCGACATGCGTCTCTTGTAGGCAGATTATATCGGCACATAGCGTTTTAAGGTATTCACCAACCGTCCTCCTCTTAGCGGGGTCGTTCAGCCCACTAACATTTAGAGTTACTACTCGTATAAAATATATAGTTGAGCATAATGCCTGTTGCCATAGTTTAGAAAAGATTTCATTTCCACCTTGCTTCCTTTATTAGACTGCTCGGTCATGTAGCTGTCTTCTTTACTGAATGGTGATTTTTTTTTCCTTTTTTTACCCCTCCCAGCCCCCCCTTATTAGGGCCCCACTCCAACCCACCAACAACACCCCCCATCCACCTCACCCCGTCCCCCTCACCCCACCTAAACTGCGAAGCAAGCAGACCTAAGGTCCCTGTGATGAAGCCTGAGAGTCAAGCCCCCCTCGCTGCACTCAAGTCTATTATTTCTGTGCCAAACCTGTGACATTCCCTTTTAACTATTCCTATTAATAACCATGTGTACCTCTCGCCCCTACTCCCTCGGTGTCCTTACCCCATTGCTTTAAAGCCCCCTCTTTTTTTCTTTAACAGTAACCTAGCCCTCATTTCAGCTGCCCTAGCTCACAGGCTCAAGATTTACTTGAATTTAGGACATCCAGAGAATTGTTAATCAGCCTGTAAATTAGAAAAAGAATCCATGTAAGCTTTTGCTTGAATCTCTGAAGTAAAGACTCTGGATGTATTCTTGTAGATGATTTTTAGTTTGGCAAGGTTCATCAGAAAACGCCTGCGCACCCAGAGCTTGAAACGGTTGAATCATTTCTCTTAATCTCCAGCGCCTTTCCACAGTAGCGTGGCAGAAATCTGGCCTGGTGAAAAAAGACTGGGACCCAGGTGGATAGAGGGAAGCAAGATGGTGCCTAAATGGGTGGCCGCGGAGATCACTACTCACTGCTGGATATATCCCATGCCCAAACCTACGCCGATCTTCATCAGATTTTCAATTAAAACATGAATACTTACCCCGAATGTCTTTTGCCCGGGACGTCAGCTTGATCGCCGCTGTTGAGGAGTTGCTGACAACAGCTTTGGTGGCAGTGGGGCTATTAGTGGAGGAGCTCCGGTCCAGGTCACGTACAGCCGGCAAGTGCGCTGAGTGCCGAGGAGTGTGGGCGGATCTGGCGGTACAGTCCGGGTGGTTCACTGCAAGGTACCGCTCCCAACAGGCACGAGAGGCTAAGATGCCTCCGAAGACTCGCGCGGAGCCCGGGGAAGGCTATTGATGCACATGCTTGTGCTTCACCTCAGGATGGCGTGGAAGTGGGTGCTCCCAAAGGAGTAAAAATGACAGCCTTGACCAGCGCCAGGGCTACAACGCCTCAGTCTCACTCGAACTGCTCGTCAAAAGGTGAGAGCCTTGGGGTACGTAAAACGAAGGAGAAAGAGAAAGAGAATGAGAAGAGCATAGTAAATGCAGGAGCTAAGGAGGCAAAATTGGATTCTAAGGACACCGTCTAGGGGAATACCATTGTGAACTTTTTTACTGGAATGGCGCCAGCCACCAGAAAGGATTTACAGGCTATTGAAGGGGAGGAACGAATAGCTGTTCCAGAGGTTAGCACTGATGAACTTGGTTTGTCCCCGCTCTCTCAGCCCGGGGATAATGCATATGTACATACTGATGCAAATTTGGAGCTCACTCCTCCAGCTGATCCTGCTGTATGCACCCATATCCCCCTAGCAAGTCATGTCATAATCCAACCCTCGACAGATGAAGGGATCTCCCCTCTGTCAGTTAAGGCAGTAGGGACTCCAGGAGCCATAGGGGCAATAGTTGCAACTAATCCACAAATGGATACCAGGGCCCTAATAGAAAGTATCGAAGCAACCAACGACCTGGAAGAGACAATAGATCTTGATCTTGATCTAGGGGATACCTTTTACTCAGTGACGGACGGCTCTGATGGATCTGACCTTAGTCCCTTGGTGAAGGAATAGAGCGACTCGCAGATCTCCAGTGTCACCACAAGCCCGGGCACGCCGCAGAGAGACACTGTTGTAAGGAAAAATAAACTTTTAAAGAAACATAGAGATGCCTCGGCACTAGAGAAAAGCGCGGAGGGCCATTCTAGGGAAAACAGAGCTAGCTCGGATCCTGCAATGAAATGGGATTACTCTGCCACCAGGAATACTTATCCAGATCAATCAGGGTTGGAAGAAGGCAGAGATGAATGATCACCATCTCTGAAAATGATTTTTGACTCCATCAAACAGCTGCAGGAGGAGACACGTATGGATGGCAAGAAAAACAAACTGGCTACAAAAAAGCTACGAGGGGCAGTAAGAAAAATGGCCAAAGCCTGCCCAGACGTAAATGCAAGGATTACCCATGTGGAGGAGTGCACCAGTACATTAGAGGATAACGCAGCCAAAGCTCAGGCTCACGCTGAATCGTATGACAAACAGCTGGTAGATCTCTAATGGAAAATGGAGGACTTTGAAAACAGACAGCGGCGCAATATTCTCAGAGTTCTTGGTATTGAAGAAGGGGCAGAAGGCGATGATATCCGGGCGTATGTCTTGAAAATGATGAAAGGTGCCTTCCCCGAGCTACAGCACTGGAATTGGGAGACCGAGATCCAACGTGTCCATCACTTTCCCCTGATGTTAAAGAAATCACCGCATGCGGCTAAGCAAGGAATTATTATGCCAAGAGTAATTTTAATGTACTTTGGGAACTTTTTGCTACGAGAAGAGATTTATGCAAAAGCACGCCCCAATGCTAAACGCACCTTTGGGAACCAGTCTTTTTTCACCAGGCACTGTGATTTCTAATTATTATTTTTGTATTTAAGTGTGCATCATTTTTGAGTTAGTATTTACACTTGTTTATTAGAATATTTTCTATGTAATTAACAATTAATTTGGATGTGATTTTCTTAAATGTAATTGAAGTTTTGTGGATTTAATGTGTGACAATGGGGTTAGTCTCCATAGTAAAAAAAAAAAAATATATATATATATATATATATATATATATATATATATATATATATATATATATATATATATATATATATATATTGGTATATTCTTTCAGTAGCCCTGAAGAAGTCTCTCAAAGAGATGAAACGCGTTGGCTATGAGAAATCTGTTTGTGGAAGAAGAATCTGTTTTGTGAATAATAAAGAGAACGCTGGAACAAGAAAAACATCTATTCAATTTGGATTTCTCTTTTTTTCCTTATGTGCAAAATATTGATGATACTTATTGACTTTGGATTGTGACAAGAAATATTGCTAAATCTTGCATAGAGTGCTGAAACCTGTGTTAATCTAAGCTTTCTAATCTGCAACGTGTCCTTGGCAGAATAGCTGCTCTTCTGTCTGACCTCATAAATGCACTGCCACTGCGCCTGCCATTTTGCCCATGTTGATTTACATATGTGGTTGAGGAATGGACTTTTGGTGTTGCGCTCCCTTTTCTAGTGAGTGTGTGCACTAGAGGAAAGCCTGGCACGAGCATGTGCACCCACACATGTTAAAGGGAAGTATGATTCCAAGTCCACCCCCTGTGAGTGTGACAACATCATTGCCACCACAGTGCGCTATCATGAGATCTAGGTGTTCGAAATCCAAAAGGATCTTAACCACAGCTCTAGTCTTAGAAATGTCCAACTGGGGAAATCCATGACCTTTGTCAATTTCACAATTTGTAGCATATTCTCTATCCCAGTAGTTAAAGCTATGTCCCCAAATCAAGATGTAAACCATGATGCATTATGGAGATGCCATTCACAACAGAAGTGTGCAGCTGAATGAGTGATCACAGAAGGAACATGGAGTTAGATCAGAGGGAAAAAAATGGGTAGGTGGAAAAAATTCACAAGCTATTGGTAGGTTATGGTCAGTTAAAACAGTAGTTTAGGGTGTGAGCAACTGTTGTTTTTAATTATGTACTGTTATTGGTTAAAGAGTATGAGTTTTCTAGAGCAGCGTGCTATTGGGTACTTTTGAAATTCTGCTATGATACAGCAAGAATCTGGTGGGCCCAGCATGATCTGATTAGACTCTTGTGAGAGTTGCATGGAAATTTACTAAGTGACTCTGGTATGACATCTTTTCACAATTCAGCTAGAGTCCCAGGAGATCGTTTTGAGAGAACTAGCAAAAGTGTGGATAAAAACAGTGCAAGTGTATAAATAAACCACAGAAAAAACACACCTATCACTTGCATAATCATGGGTGGCTGAGATTGCTCTTGGTGATGTGTAGGTGAAACAGGTGTATTTTCTTTGGCTTCAGCAGAGTTGATTTGATTGAGAGTAGAACAATTTAATGTAATCTGCTACCTTCAAGGTACCGCTTCATTTGCAGATACTTCAAAATATAGAGCTTTACTGATAGGCAGTGAGGAATACTTTGCACACCGTACTGTGACTTAGTTTTTAAAAGATTACGGGCGATATGTATCAAGCATTTTCGCATTCGCAAAGGCAGAAAATCGCAGAATTTCGGTCTTTGCGAATGCGAAAATGCTCATCGGCATGTATGAATGCAAAAGCCATTGAATATAAGGAATCGCTAAAAATGCGATTCCACTATTTGCGAGAAGTGCCAATCTGTGAATAATTAGCGATATTGTACATTAGCGATTTTTTATATTGCGAAATTCGCAAAAGGAAAATCGCAAATGTAGGAAAACGCAGAAAAATCACAGATCAGCATAATTAGCAAAAAAAAATCGCAATGAGATGTATGAAAAAAGCGCAATTAGCAATTTATAAAAATTCGCAAAATACAGAATCGCAATTACCACCAAGTAGGAGCAGGTGGTAACCAGGTGCAAACTATTTAAGCAGCAACAGAATTCAAAAAACTGTTTACCACAATGGCGGGCCTTTACATCATAGCTAGGAGGATGCGTTTGAGAGCTGGGGCACAGAGGAGGCTACGGCAGGAGAGGATATTCCGTTTGCGCGTCACCATCTCCCAGCGCCTTGAGGAGGAGCTCTACACCCATTACAGGCTTGAGGAAGACAGCATAAATGATTTAATAGCAGAACTCAGACCCTACCTTGAACACCCCACACGCAGGACAAATGCCATCTCCACTGAACTACAGGTCCTGTGTTCATTACACTTGTTGGCCTCTGGAAGTTTTCAGGGGGTGATTGCCTCAGCAGGAGGTGTGTCACAAAGTGCCCTTTCACGATTCCTCCATGCCTTCCTAGATGCCATGGTTCAGAGGATGCCACATCACATTTACTTCCCCAGCACACCACAGGCAATAGCACAGACAAAGCAGGACTTTTATCAAATTTCGCAGTTCCCACACGTGATAGGATGCATAGATGGCACACATGTTGCTATATCCCCCCCATCAAGCAATGAATACATCTTCAGAAACCGGAAATGCTACCACTCACTGAACATACAGGTGGTGTGTGATGCAAAACACATCATTACTGACATCGTAGCAAAGTACCCTGGCAGCACACATGATGCATTTATCTTCCGACACAGTGGGATATATCGTAGACTCTCAAGAGGGGAGTTTGGCGAGGGATACCTTCTCGGTAAATACCTTCAGACATAGGGGTCATTACTACCAACCACCATATGCATGTCACAGGCTAACATATTTTTATCTAACCCACAGGTGACAGTGCTTATGCAGTACGTGATTTCATCTTGACTCCCTACCTCAATCCCAACAATGTAAGTGAACGCAGGTACAACAGGGCACACATTGCTACCAGAGGCACCATCGAACGGACATTTGGGATCCTGAAAAGCAGATTCCGGTGCCGCCATAAAAGTGGAGGTGCACTCCAATACAGCCCCAATACATGTTGTGAAATAGTGGTGGCTTGTGCCATGCTCCATAATATAGCAACAAGAAAAGGGACACCAGTGGAGCTGAGTGACTCAGGATCCTCTGATGTAGAGGGGCCTGGACCTGGACATATGGTAGCTGGTAGAGCAGTTGCAGCGGCTGGGCACCAGAGGCGTGATGAGATTACGCGCAAATATTTCTAGGTAAGGAAAAACAACACAATGCCAAGTCATGTAAGTGTGAATGTTGTTTGTAATCCTTAATAGCAGGATATGTATCAACTTAAAACGTACAGTAGTCATACAAGATTATAATTAGCACATGTTCCATTCATAGTGCTCATAACAGCAAAGGTGTGACTCACAAGTTAGATAATGCACAGGCTAATGTTCATTTTAAGGTGTAGCCCTATGGGTCCTGCCACTACGGCGTCTCTCGAAGGTTGGCGTTGGGGTGGTGCTGCTCCTTACTGACTGATTATCTTCTTCGCTTGGAGTAAGTACTCCCGACCCTATTGTGCGTACTTGGTGCAACTAAAAATAATAATAATAATAATAATAATAATAATAATCCACATTTGTAAAGCGCACAATCACCCGTAAGGGTCTCTAGGCGCTGGGGGCCGTCGGGAAGATTAAGCAAGCTATTGCCCAGAGTCACATGGTGCTGGGCTAACCTGCCGTCGGAGCCGGGGATCGAACCCTGATCCCCAGATTCCAGCGTCAGTCGCCCTGGCCGCGGCGCCACACCTCTCCCCAACTCATCCACAGCAGTGGTCACTTGCGTGAGCGCATTTGCTATGCCTTGTGCAGCATGGGTGAATTGCCGCTGCATCTCAATGCTGCGCCTGGCCTGGATGCTACATGTAGCCGCCAGGCGGTTGATGGCCCGGGTGTACCTATCTTGGCGTTGCCAACCTCTGCGCCTAGCACTACCCTCAGTACGCAATTCATTGCATACGGCCTGTAGGCCATCCTTCATGTCATTCCTGAGTGCACGGAAGCCCTCCCTCACCTCCCTTTGTAAAAGCTTTATGTTTTTTGCCTGCAGGCGCTGTACCTGCAACATGTTGAGTTCCAGTCCTGCATAAACTGATTCCTCGCCTCGCCCTTCAAATATGTTAGCCGTGCGTCGCCTGCGCCTGGCTGCACTTCGTGGGACATGCTGTTCTGTTGCCGGTCCCTGTTGCTCTGGCTGTGTGTCCACATGTGTAACATTTTCGCTACTTTCATCTGCGTCATCTTGAATTGGCGCTAGAGGTCTTCTTTGTCTGTGAGTGGTCACAGGGCTGTCCTCCCCATCTGTGTTGACATCTTGGCCTGCTTCTCCTGACTCAGTAACTGTCACACTGCATGAGGGCTGTGTCGAAGATGGTGCTGTGGACAGAACAGCACACATTAATTGACTGCACTGACTTGCACTGTATAAATAAAATGTTCACACCTATTCCATGTACTTTGGTGTCTTGTTCCACTGTCAAGCCAGGCAGAATATATGTTTGACTATTTTAGCTGCAAATTTAAAACTTTGATTTACATGTGACTACATCTCCCATGATGCATTGCTGGGTCTGCCTGTGTGCCTGCTCTGGACTACCTATCTTGTATCTTGACCCTGGCTCACTGCTGGGGGGTGTTGGGGGGTGTTAAGGGTGTGAGGGCATGGTTCTAACCTTTTCCTGTTGCTGGCTGGTCAGAGCTGTCCAAATCAGCCACTCCTCCCACACTCTCTGGTTGCAGGGTCCCCTCCACCAGTTCCTCCAGGGGTGTGGAATCAGAAACAGATGAGGTCCCACCACCTGTTAACCTGGACTGCTCCAGCCTGGCAGCTAGTTTTTCCTTGGAGCGCAGGCGCAGGTCGTACCAGCGCTTTCTGAGGTCCTCCACACTCCGGGGTGTCACACCCACAGCATTCACCTTGTGCTGTATTTCTTCCCAGATCCTCCTTTTGCGACTCTCTGGCACCTCCCTGGATTTCCTTCCAAAAAGTAAATCATTGTTTGACATCATTTCATGGATCAGAGCCTCCAATTCAGCCTCAGAAAACTTTTGTTTTCTTTTCCTTGAGCTTTCACTCTCCTGCTGCTGGGATTCCTGCCTGGGCGTGGCTCCACTCTCAGCCATGTTTCTCCAGGTGCACACTGCACTGTTCCAAACACACCTTCACTCTGCCTCTGAATCAGGAAGTCAGGTGCAGCATGGGTAGTCAATCACTTCCTGGTTGTGATGTCATCATTCTGCACCCGAGTTCCTGATTGGATCATTCCAGAAAATCGCAATTTTGCGATTTATCACACATTTTAGCGAATTTTCGCACAAACTGCGATTTCCCATAGCGATTTCGCATATTATGCGATTCCTACATGTTAAGGATTCGCATTTGGGGAAATCGCTAATAAATTGCGATTTTTAAGAAATCGCAATTTAATAGTGATTTCTATCATACATACCGAATTGCGATTCTGAATGTGCGATTCGGTAAATTTCGCAGATTCAGAATCGCAATTCTGTACTTTCATACATATCGCCCTACATTTTGTACAGAAACTGCGTCAAAAGAAACAGAAACAACGACCACCCCACGTTGTTAAATAATATATGCAGAAATGCACATACTAATAAATTAAATACAAATTCAGTTCCCTGAGCAAAAATGTCAAATTCCAAATCATGAGTCCATGCAAATAGTTTCATCACTTGTTCGTGCTTGGTCTTTATTTTGTCACTTGTATCCTGAGATGAGCTGATACAAGCAACAGCCACAGTTCTTGCCAACACGTGCCAATGATAGAGAAGTAATCATCAGTTGGTAGCGAGTTCAATAATTTCAAACAGTATCCTCGAAGCGTGCATCCAAAAGGTCGCGGCGAGTAATGCCGATCTAAATCGCTACCAACTAATGATTACTTCTCTATCATTGACTGATGAACCGGATTTGGATTTATACTGTCTACCTTATCTGTGGATGGCTCTCTACGATAGAGGCAGATTATATCCAATGAACTAATATAGCTGTCCAGGCCCTGATGAAGTCTTAGGTTATTACTAATAGATGAAACACGTGTTGGCAAGAACTGTGGCTGTTGGTTGTATCATCGATGAACTGAAGTGTGCTTTGAGTTCAAACAAGTCTTCAAAATATAGTGTCATTAATAATAATCCTGGGCAGAGTTCACGCAATTTCACTACGTGGAATTCCACTGCGTTACTGGAAAACTCAGCAAAATTCTACGCAGTTCCGTGACCTGTGGAGTAATTTTTGTAGTACCACCATTATAGTCCACATGATGGCATCAACACTTCAAGTTTGCTATGATGCAACAGAAGAGGTGTGGCGCCGCGGCCAGGGCGACTGACTCCGGAATCTGGGG
Organism: Lissotriton helveticus; assembly: GCF_964261635.1. NCBI lineage: Eukaryota > Metazoa > Chordata > Amphibia > Caudata > Salamandridae > Lissotriton > Lissotriton helveticus. The sequence goes on along the minus strand of NC_136065.1, from coordinate 1,706,333,277 downwards.
ATCACGGTTCGATCCCTGGCTCCGGCAGCAGATTAGCTCAGCACCATGTGACTCTGGGCAATAGCTTGCTTAATCTTCCCGACGGCCCCCAGCGCCTAGAGACCCTTACGGGTGATTGTGCGCTTTACAAATGAGGATTATTATTAGTATTATTATTATTATTATGCTTTCCATCTACGCTTCTGCAGTGCACTATGCACTAATTTCTGTACTTTAATTTACTCCATAAGTAAAACAACATTTAAAAAAATGACAGCATTGAAAGTTGTGGTGCTAGCGAGCATGAGAGAAAAATTAGTATAATCTGTGAGGGTTGTTGAGGAGTAGGACTCGAGGAGGGAGGAAGGGAAGAGGAAGAAGAGTGAGCATAAAGGGAAGATGGTGAAGGGTGATGAGGAGGGAGGTAAGAGGAAGAAGAGTGTGGGACCGGAGACAGAGGGAGAGGGTAGGGTGTCCCTCACAGCTCACTCACATTCTCTTCCAGTGCTTGGCTTGGCAATGGCATCTGGTGATGACATTCGCAAAAAGCAAGCCCTCAGAGGCCTGCACACAGCATCCCACAGCTCTGAGGCCCAGAAGTGAGAGCAGAGAGTCCCTTGCAGCTCACTCACCTTCTCCTTTGGTGCCCAGCTCCGTAGCTGGAGATGTGGGCCTGTAGAGCATTGGAAACCTTAGAGGCCTGCATTGACCATCCCTCGGCTCTGAAGCCCATCAAGATTGTGAGCACACTCCAGACAGTGAGTGTAGGTCAAAGCAGGGGACACCCCTCCTCAGAACAGGGCTCCGTGTAGCACAGGCGTCTCAGCTGTCCCTTGCCTACCTCCTAGCGCTGGATTCTCTCTCCAACCCTGACCTTCTCTCAGGCTCCGAGTCCAGACTCGTACCTACCCTGTGCTACTAGTATGGACCTGCAAACTCACTCCGCACCCAGGCTCTCTCCTACCCTCTACCTGCACAGTGCATACAACACATTAGCAACTCCAATCTTACTCCCAAACTCAGAACAAGCTTTGGCATAGCCAATAGTTCTCGCCTTCGGGACCTTCGCGAAAGCTATTGCCTTTGCCAATGTTTTAAGCTGTGTTGAAGAGCAGCATGGCTGCTGTGCAGCATGTTCGAAAGTTATAATGAAAAAGTGTTATAAGCATTTTTTTACTCTACATATACCAAAACAACAGTACGTACAACTGAATGGCCCAAATAAAAAACTATTGACATAAAAAAAGTCTTCTAGTTGTGTTGTCCTTAAAATGCTGGCAGCTTCTTTCTGCCTCTTATGGGGGCGGACATAAACAATGAAAGGGGGGAGGTTAGTTAATAGTACCTGAATTACAACATGAGCAGCGGATGGACACTAGGGGAGAATGATTAGATGCCAAATTCAGAGTGAATACTGCACGTATGGAAATGGGGCCCATTAGAAACTGTGTGGATAGAGTCTGAAATCAGTACAATATATATAGAAGCACTGAGCCCAGAGATAGAGAATGAAATATGTGAGAAAGACAGACTGAGTTAGTGTTCTGCTCGATTTTCCCGGCCCTTTTTGGAGGAAAGGTGATTGATGGTGACTTCAGTCTCTTATCATTCTGGTACATGGGTTAGAATAGTGGATAGAGCCTATTTACAAGGCATTTCGACATGATTCTGTATCCTATTCTCTAGATTAGGGCTTATATATATAGACTAGGGGATAGATTCGTTAGTATTAGGGATAATTCGCCCCTTAGTTAAGGTATTAGTATACTTTCCATGGAGTTATGCTGAATTCGGGCCTGGTAGGCCTCAAACGGGAGAGACTCCATCTTTCTTTCTGCCCCGGCAGCCTGGGATGCTTCTAGGTCAAGTGTAATGTTTTAGTTACGAGGTGTTGTTCGCTTGGAGAGAACCGGTTCAGGCCGGCCCTTGTCGAAGAATTGTATTTTTCTTCATACCGAAGACACAACATCAGGCCGGCCGGCTGGGAACGTGTCCTTGGTACGGGGAGGTACAAGAATTTGGTGGGCAGCAGGTTACTGGCTGGAATTTTCCATGAAGAAACACGCTTCTATATTAGTGGAAGCCCGAGGTAGTTGCGGAGTTAGTCTTGCAGGCGATATCTGGCCGTCAGTAGAAAACCTATCACTTATTCCAGGGAAGACAGATACCAGTCCAAAGGCGGAGAAGAATCGAGAGACATGCACTCTCCTAGCAGACCAGCCAGGAAAGGAGAGTAGCTGATGAGAGAAAGGTCCCAGGGGCTTAGAGAGGAGTGAAGGGAACAGTGCATAGCGGTGCCGCCGTGTACCCATGATTGCAGAGGTGTGACTTCAAGACGAACTAAAAGCCCAGACGAGAAGGGAACCTAGATGACTGCTGACTGTGGACTCCATATTAATAAGGTGATGTCGACCCTTTCTTATTAGAGTGTACAGCCTAATCTTTTACTTTCCTTTGCAGGCTATGTGTTGTAATGTGGTATTATGTGTTTATGTGTAACGATGAGAAATAAAGTACTTAGTGAACCAGTGTGTAGCTGTTGTTGTCCCTAGTGGGGCTAATCTTTCTTCCAGTCAGGTGCAGGTGAACGGATGCATCTCCCGTCCATGTGGGTCTGAGCAAGGGGGAGAGGGTGGCTTCTATGAGATAATAACCTTTACATAGTGTGCTCTTTATCCTTTCATGAAAAGATAACCTTTTTCTCCTAGTCAGATGCTACTATGTGAACAGATGCTAATCCTGGTCAGGTAAGTGGTAACTGAATAAGGGAGAGAGGGGCTCTTAGATCGAGGGATAGGCGGTACATCACCTAATTTGGCAACCATTGTGTAATCCCGAAATAACGTAGTACTATACCCCTGATGAATAGTGAGATCGATCCCTTTATGTAATGGTAATCATAGGATAAGCTGCCGGTTGGGTAGGTGACTGGGTTCGACTGGAGCCGCGAGGTCATTGATTGCTACTGCTGCCGATTGGGTAGGTGACTGGGTTCGACTGGAGCCGCGAGGTCATTGATTGCTAATGCTGCCGATTGGGTAGGTGACTGGGTTCGACTGGAGCCGCGAGGTCATTGATTGCTACTGCTGCCGATTGGGTAGGTGACTGGGTTCGACTGGAGCCGCGAGGTCATTGATTGCTACTGCTGCCGATTGGGTAGGTGACTGGGTTCGACTGGAGCCGCGAGGTCATTGATTGCTACTGCTGCCGATTGGGTAGGTGACTGGGTTCGACTGGAGCCGCGAGGTCATTGATTGCTACTGCTGCCGATTGGGTAGGTGACTGGGTTCGATTGGAGCTGCGAGGTCATTGATTGCTGATATTATAGGAGGTACATGGTATGTATCTTAGGAATTCCCTGTCCTTAGGGGGTAGATACCTCTGGTGAATAGGCCCTAGGGAGGGGAGAGAGTAACGTTCTGGCTGGGTTAGTGATGCTCTGAGGGGCAGGTTCTATCTGATCCGAAAACCCAAGCAGAACATTTGGCGTCACGAACCGTTTACGAAACCTGTGTGCGTTGTTGTCTTTTTATTTGTCCTCGGCGTATACGTGCTTGCGTTTGTTGTTTCGTTTTCTTTTTGTGTGTTTAGTTTCCTTTTCTCAGAATGTTCTTGAGAAAGTCGAAATCTGTTTTTAAGTTGCCTGTTGATATTCCCGGCTGGGATTCAAGGCCTTATGAGGCCTTGGCCCGCGAGTGGGCTGATTCTACTGGTTTGAGTGAAAATTGGAATTCTTGTCTGGAGCTGGCGGAGCCGGCTGATGTGATTTCCTGTTTGCAGAAGGCGCCGATAGCAAAGGGTGATGAGCTTCCTAGTTTAGGTCGCAGAGGTTGGATTGTTTTGTCTGCGTACAGGCTTGTACATGAGAGGTTGTTGAAATTGCGGAGGGAGCATGTGGAAATGGAACGGAAGTTTGTTGAAATTCAGAATGCTCATACTTTGTTGCGTTGCCAAAATAAATTGCTTGCTGACAAGCTTGAGACGTACCAGACTGTCGCCGAAAGGGCGGCTGTGCGGATTGCACGTTATAAATACAAGCATCGTCGGGGTCGCGTTTCTAAGTGGAAAGTGCGTCTGGTCGTGGCGAAAGCCGGCTTGGATTGGAATCCTGATGAGTGGGATGGTAATATCTGTAATTCGAGTGATTCCCTTTCCTCGGATGAGGAGCCTAAGGATCGCGTGTCTTCTCGCTCCGGACGGGTTCTTAAATCTGCTTCTTGTGCTACGGATGTTGATTCCCGCGACTGCGATTGCCCTTTGAATTCGCTTTCTACTTCTCATGCGGATTGTTCCCCCGAATTTACTGATCGGGCTCCTTCTGGTGCCCTTCCTGCGGTCTCTGCACATCCTGTTTTTCGTAGGAAGTTGCAGCAGGCTCCCGGTCATCTGAACGGTATTCCTTTGGATTCTTTGGAGGATTTTACTCAACAGGAGATTAGTGATATTTTGCAGCGCTTTCGACAGCGCGCTGGTGAGACCTTGCTTACGTGGATGGTGCGCCTCTATGAACTGGGCGCTGCTGGCATTATGTTGGATGCTGGCGATTCATTGAAATTCTGTTCTTTGAGCTCGGATTCTACTGTACAAGATCATTTTCGTAATTTTAATGGTGGTGGTCAAATCAGTTTGCTTCAGTTGGCGACTGAGGGGTGTAATCAAAAGTACCCTACTGAATCTGACTGGCCTGTGAATGACAAGCCGTGGTATACTCTACGCGATGCTGCACAGCGTCTCAAAGAGGAGGTGATGAAAACTGCGATTTTTCTGAGTACTGCTGACAGATTGCTTGATGGTTTGTTAACGTCTTCTGTGCGGAATCGTATTATTCGTTCTTCCCCGGTTGCTTATAAGCAGGTCATGATGACCTTATTGATCAATCAGACTGGTAATGCTTTATCTGTGGTGCAGGAATCTGTACGCCAGCTCGGTGAGCTGGGTGATTGGTTTAAGCCTGAACGACAGTCTCGGTCTGACACTCGTACTCCGGGTGAAAATAGAATTTCTAGACGTGACATGTTTATGGCACTTTTGGCTGATGGTGTGAGGAGGGAGGACATTGATGGTGAAACTACTTCTCGTTTGTGGGAATTGTTTCGCAAGCGCGGTTTGGACCGGAAGGAGGGTGCCCGGCATGTGCGTACGACTGAGTGTGATCGTGAATGCTCTGATGACAGCGGTGATGACTCCCGTCGTGTGCGTTCCGATCGTCGTGATGATCGACGGCTTGAGCGTGATGTGTCCCCTCGTCGGGGGAGAGAGAGAGAGAGAGAGGGGGAGAGAGAGAGGGGGAGAGATGATTATGGTAACAACCGACGTAGAGATGATAGGGATCAGTCCCCTGAGTTGAGGAGGAGGGAGGATCGACACAGATTTTCCGATCGAAATTCACAATACAATACGGAGGATAGGAATCCATTTCGTAAGGGAGATGGATATGAACATGATATATTGATACCTGAGAAACGTGAGAATCTCTATCCTGATTTGTCCTGGGCGTTAGAACGCAGCAAAAATGACTAGGAAGTAGGTCAAGCTCCCGTACACAGATGGGCTCATCGAGATAATAGACCCTATGTTGATATTGAAATTTTTTGGAGACATCGTAATATTCAAAGGGCCCGAGCATTAGTAGATACAGGAGCGGAGGCCACCCTTATTCATGGAAAATCAAAGAAATTTAAAGGCCAATTTTTTACCATTACTGGTTTGGGTGGGAAGGAAACTCCCGCAATACAAACTACAATTGAAATGAAAATAGGCAGAATTTCTAGAAATGAATATTCTGTATTAGTCGTGCCCCTTGTAGAGTACATCATTGGAATTGACATTTTGAAAGGAATGACTTTATATTTGGATGATGGATGTTATCAATTTGGAACTAAACATTACATATCATCCAGACCCGTACGGGTTGGTCGTTTGAGAATGCCCCCCGTAAAGATTCCCCAGGCGACAAAAGTGGTTTGCCAGAAGCAGTATCGTATTCCAGGTGGCCATGAAGAAATTAGTAGCACTATTCAAGACTTGGTGGATGCAGGGGTTATAACTCCAGTTACCTCTGCTTGGAATAATCCTGTCTGGCCGGTGCGTAAGAGTGATAACTCTTGGCGCATGACTGTTGATTATCGAGAATTGAATAAACATACGCCCCCTTTAACTGTCGCAGTACCGGATATTGTTACCTTAATTGAAAGAATTCAAAAGCATCCAGGTACATGGTATGCGTCCATTGATATTGCTAATGCTTTCTTTTCAATCCCGATTGCCCCTGAATGCCAAGATCAATTCAGTTTTACATGGAACGGACGTCAAATGACGTTTAGAAGTCTTCCCCAGGGCTATGTACATAGTCCCACGATATGTCACCGGCTGGTGGCAGAGCATTTGGCTGAGGTACCTGTAAATTCGAAAATTCAAATATGTCATTATATTGATGATATTCTGATTCAAGGTGCAACACAAGATGAAGTTCAGACCCAATTGGATAAAATTCTTGAATGTTTACGTGAAAAAGGTTGGGAAATCAACCCGGATAAATTACAAGGTCCATCCCAGACTGTAACATTTCTGGGTATTAATTGGCATGAAGGTCACAGAGAGGTAATCCCACAAGTAAAACAAAAGATTCTTGACTTTGCAGTTCCGAGGAATAGGAAAGAAGCCCAAAGCTTCATCGGCTTATTTGGTTTTTGGCGCCAGCATATTCCTCATTTGAGTCAAATATTGGCCCCCTTGTATCGAGTCACTCGTAAAAAGAATGCGTTTGAATGGGGTAAACCACAGCAAGATGCGTTTAGTTTGGCAAAAGAAGCGATCCAGTATGCCTTAGATTTATGGCCTGTGTGTGATGGTGATGTGGACTTGAATGTGTCTGTACAAGGCCCTTATGCAAATTGGAGTTTGTGGCAGAAACAAGGCAGAAGTAAAGTACCGTTAGGTTTTTGGACTAAAAAGTTACCTGATGCTGGTGAGCGTTATACACCTTTTGAGAAACAGTTGCTTGCATGTTATTGGGCTCTGGTAGATACCGAGCAATTGACTTTGGGACATGATGTGGTTCTGCGACCTGAAATTCCTATCATGCAGTGGGTTTTGAGTTCGCCGAAAACTCACAGAATTGGACATGCTCAGGAAGCGAGTGTGATCAAATGGAAGTGGTACATACAGGACAGGGCACGTGTGGGACCGAAAGGAGTTGCATCTTTGCATGAGCAGGTGGCGCAGGCACCATTGGTTGAGACAGAGAGTGAATGCTCCATACCTTTAGTGCAGGAATCCCCTGTCAAGTGGGGAAGGCCATTTGATGATTTGCCCCTGGAAGACAGAAACCACGTTTGGTTTACTGATGGTTCAGCAAGATTCATAGGGACAAAAAGACATTGGAAAGCAGTGTCCTATAATCCGATCACACAAAGGTTGCTGAGTACGACAGGTGAGGGAAAGAGTAGTCAATTTGCTGAGCTTTATGCTGTTTATCAAGTTCTGAAACAAGAGTTACCTGGTACATGTCATATTTTTACTGATTCCTGGTCTACTGCCAATGGATTAGCAGTCTGGTTACCGACTTGGCATTCCCATAATTGGGAATTACATTCAAAAGAACTGTGGGGGAAAGAATTATGGCAAGAGATTTGGGACATGCTCCCGCAGAGTACTGTTACAATCTTTCACGTGGATGCTCATACCCCAATAGATTCCCTTGACAAATTTTTTCATAATATTGCAGATGAACAATCTAAAATTCCTGAGGCAATGGTGGACATGCAGGATTCTGATATGGAAGGATTGGCGAAATGGGCCCACCAGAAGGCAGGACATTATGGAGAGAAAGCCACTAGCAGGTGGGCTGCTGATCGAGGAATTTATATTCCTCTAGATTTAATTAAAGACATTATTTTGCATTGTCCCATTTGTCAGCATGCTAGACAGCGGAAAGTGCCTCAAATTGTTAAAGGCCATTTACATCGCGGGAAGCTGCCCGCTCAAATTTGGCAAATTGATTATATTGGCCCGCTTCCTATGAGTAAAAACTGTCAATACATTTGCACCATTGTGGATACATACAGTGGCCTGTTAGTGGCCCTCCCCTGTAAACAAGCTACCCAAGTGAATACAATCAAAACATTGGAATTGATTATGCTCTATTATGGTATCCCCTTCCAAATTCAATCTGATAATGCATCCCATTTTCGTGGAAGATTGGTGCAGGAATTTTGTGTGGAGAATAATATTGAATGGGTGTTTCATATACCGTATTATCCTCAGGCCTCGGGTCTGATTGAACGACTAAATGGCTTGCTGAAAAATCAACTGCGTAAATTGACTGATGACAGATATAAGAATTGGAGGGATTATTTGTTCCAGGCACTGTTAATTTTGAATAATCGTCCCTTTCTAAATGCTGAATCTCCATTGATGCGTTTGTTTCCTCGAAATGTCAATGCGAAGCCCAATCAAATTAATGACCCTGTGACATACTGGGAAATTACCCCCGGAGCACTGGCTCCATGCAGAGCGACCCCGGGGTCGGCAGGTTTAGACTTGCATGCCATGAATGATACTATGATAAAGAGTAAAGATCAAGTTATCATTGAAACCGGTGTTGGTGTTTGTATACCCACTGGAAATTTTGGATTAATCGCCCCCAGATCGGGGCTGGCTGTAAAGGGCATTCAAGTACTCGGAGGAGTCATTGACAGTGACTATCAGGGAGAGATTAAGGTGCTCCTGCTGAATAGCAGTGAGATTGATGTACCGATTCATAAAACTGACCGGATTGCTCAATTGTTGATAATGCCTGTTTTCAGTGGTGAGATCACAAAAGGCGCTGCCCCAACGTTGCTAACTGTACGAGGACAGAAAGGTTTCGGCTCTACAGATAATCCTGGAGCTAGAGTTTGGGTGCAATCGCCTAAGAATCCCCCTGAACAGGCTGAAATAATTGCGACCGGTCACGATAACACCATTCTTGTTATGAGACCAGGGAAAGATAGCTGGGAAGCTGTCCCAGCTGACAAATGTTACCTTCGAGAATGAATAATGCCTGTTTTTGATCCTCTTTCAGATCATTCTCTGGACTGTTGCTGCAGGATGTGTCGGCGTTGGACTCCTTTTGGACTGCTACGACGGGAGAGGCGGGAACCTATCGACCCGGGCTGATTTGAGAACCCGGATGCCGTGTTCCTTTGCTGCGTGGGATTCATCGTCGAACTTTTGGACCACTTTGGCCAAGCGGGTGACCAATGCCCCTCATTTTTGCTTAACGCCGATGCGGTCGGTGACTGATATTCTAGCGACTTGTTTAGTGGCTGTCCCTGCTTCATTGGAGACTTTGGCCCACATTTTCAATGTATCGAATGCCCGTCCTAATGTCCTTTTGGGAGATGTTGCTACACATGAATACTGCCCTTTATGTACTGAGATGTCCGATTCGACACCCTTGATCCAGTCCCAGATAACAACTTATAATATTACGCAGGGTGATTTATGCTTCTTCCTTACTTGTGATCCCAATGCTATTTCTGAGTGTGTACGTTTAAAACTGAAAGGCGCTACGTCGTTCACGGCTCATGAAAGGACTCTTTGCTTCCAGAGGTCACTGAAATCTTGCACTTCTGTTCAAAATAATATGACTTGTAAGAGTTTAGTAGTGACTCCTAGTCATTACCGGACAATGTTGTTACCTTCTGGTTGGCTCTTTTCTTGTGGTAATACATCCTGGCCATATATTCCCGCGAACATTTCCGGAGGCCCTTGTGCCATTACTAGACTGAGTTTATTGATGTTTTCCTCACATCCCCATGCTAATTCCCGTGTGATCCGAGATGCTGTAATGCTACAAGAGGACTGTGATTCATCTATGCATTTATATTCCAAATCTGAATACCTTGGTTTAGCCTTTTCAATTATTGGTGTTCCTGCTTTGGCGGTCTATAATGCCAAGTCTATTGAGAAAATGGCCTGCTGGATGGTGAAATCCATTAATCAAACTTCTACGATTTTGTCTGACATATTACTAGACGCCCAGGGTGAACGTAGAGCTATCTTGCAGAACCGGGCGGCTATTGATTACCTTTTGCTTAAACATGGACATGACTGTTCTGATTTTGAGGGTCTTTGCTGTTTTAACCTATCTGATCATACGAAATCCATTCAGGCTCACATAGATAAACTTCACGACCTGACAGAAGAGGTTAGAAAACACATTGACCAGGGCTGGTTTGACTGGCTCTTTAATTGGCTACCTGATTTACATATGTTGCGTCAAGTTTTAGGGGGTATTTTGATTACTATTAGCATTTTGATTGCTATCTGCTGCTTTATTCAGTGTATTCCTTCTCTACTTCAATACTGCAGCCCCGGTACTAGACGTAGATCAGTTAGTTTTGTTTCCTATTATTCCTCCACAGATGTTAGTTCCGTTTAATAAATGTATAATAGACTGAAGTCAAGGGTGAAATGTTCTGCTCGATTTTCCCGGCCCTTTTTGGAGGAAAGGTGATTGATGGTGACTTCAGTCTCTTATCATTCTGGTACATGGGTTAGAATAGTGGATAGAGCCTATTTACAAGGCATTTCGACATGATTCTGTATCCTATTCTCTAGATTTGGGCTTATATATATAGACTAGGGGATAGATTTGTTAGTATTAGGGATAATTCGCCCCTTAGTTAAGGTATTAGTATACTTTCCATGGAGTTATGCTGAATTCGGGCCTGGTAGGCCTCAAACGGGAGAGACTCCATCTTTCTTTCTGCCCCGGCAGCCTGGGATGCTTCTAGGTCAAGTGTAATGTTTTAGTTACGAGGTGTTGTTCGCTTGGAGAGAACCGGTTCAGGCCGGCCCTTGTCGAAGAATTGTATTTTTCTTCATACCGAAGACACAACATCAGGCCGGCCGGCTGGGAACGTGTCCTTGGTACGGGGAGGTACAAGAATTTGGTGGGCGGCAGGTTACTGGCTGGAATTTTGCATGAACAAACACGCTTCTATATTAGTGGAAGCCCGAGGTAGTTGCGGAGTTAGTCTTGCAGGCGATATCTGGCCGTCAGTAGAAAACCTATCACTTATTCCAGGGAAGACAGATACCAGTCCAAAGGCGGAGAAGAATCGAGAGACATGCACTCTCCTAGCAGACCAGCCAGGAAAGGAGAGTAGCTGATGAGAGAAAGGTCCCAGGGGCTTAGAGAGGAGTGAAGGGAACAGTGCATAGCGGTGCCGCCGTGTACCCGTGATTGCAGAGGTGTGACTTCAAGACGAACTAAAAGCCCAGACGAGAAGGGAACCTAGATGACTGCTGACTGTGGACTCCATATTAATAAGGTGATGTCGACCCTTTCTCATTAGAGTGTACAGCCTAATCTTTTACTTTCCTTTGCAGGCTATGTGTTGTAATGTGGTATTATGTGTTTATGTGTAACGATGAGAAATAAAGTACTTAGTGAACCAGTGTGTAGCTGTTGTTGCCCCTAGTGGGGCTAATCTTTCTTCCAGTCAGGTGCAGGTGAACGGATGCATCTCCCGTCCATGTGGGTCTGAGCAAGGGGGAGAGGGTGGCTTCTATGAGATAATAACCTTTACATAGTGTGCTCTTTATCCTTTCATGAAAAGATAACCTATTCTCCTAGTCAGATGCTACTATGTGAACAGATGCTAATCCTGGTCAGGTAAGTGGTAACTGAATAAGGGAGAGAGGGGCTCTTAGATCGAGGGATAGGCGGTACATCACCTAATTTGGCAACCATTGTGTAATCCCGAAATAACGTAGTACTATACCCCTGATGAATAGTGAGATCGATCCCTTTATGTAATGGTAATCATAGGATAAGCTGCCGGTTGGGTAGGTGACTGGGTTCGACTGGAGCCGCGAGGTCATTGATTGCTACTGCTGCCGATTGGGTAGGTGACTGGGTTCGACTGGAGCCGCGAGGTCATTGATTGCTAATGCTGCCGATTGGGTAGGTGACTGGGTTCGACTGGAGCCGCGAGGTCATTGATTGCTACTGCTGCCGATTGGGTAGGTGACTGGGTTCGACTGGAGCCGCGAGGTCATTGATTGCTACTGCTGCCGATTGGGTAGGTGACTGGGTTCGACTGGAGCCGCGAGGTCATTGATTGCTACTGCTGCCGATTGGGTAGGTGACTGGGTTCGACTAGAGCCGCGAGGTCATTGATTGCTACTGCTGCCGATTGGGTAGGTGACTGGGTTCGACTGGAGCCGCGAGGTCATTGATTGCTACTGCTGCCGATTGGGTAGGTGACTGGGTTCGACTGGAGCCGCGAGGTCATTGATTGCTACTGCTGCCGATTGGGTAGGTGACTGGGTTCGATTGGAGCCGCGAGGTCATTGTTTGCTGATATTATAGGAGGTACATGGTATGTATCTTAGGAATTCCCTGTCCTTAGGGGGTAGATACCTGTCGTGAATAGGCCCTAGGGAGGGGAGAGAGTAACGTTCTGGCTGGGTTAGTGATGCTCTGAGGGGCAGGTTCTATCTGATCCGAAAACCCAAGCAGAACAGTTAGTATGAGAGGAAAACAATCAAATAGAAAGAAGGATACCTACAGGAAGGAGAAAGGGTTACAGAGAAAGAAGTAAGAGAGAGAGACAGAGTAAGCATTTGCTTGAGATGAATGAAGCTAGAGAGACAGGATGAGGAAGGCAAGGGAGAGATGGTGAGAGCAAGAGAGAAACACCTCGAGGGAGGGAGAGAAGAGAAGAGGAGAGGTGGACGAGCGATAAGAAAGCGAGTGTTAGAAGAAGAGAAGTAAATTTGTGAGTGCCATATAAATTGTTATTTGTGTAATTACCCATATATAAAGATACAAATGGCATTTTTACAGTCTTTGCATATTTTTTGCAAAGAAGGGCAGAACAAAGTCCTGCCTGATCATTAAAATTTCTCTTAAGCGCTAGTGAAGTGATAATTTGCCTAACACTGATCAGCCACTAACAGAGAGACACATAGTACAGGGCTCACATAATGATTAAGGTGCAGACTTCAGAAACTAGGTGGCAGTAGAAAGCCACTTAAGGCACGGCAGAACAGACTACAGGAATCACCAACTAATGTCAAGTCACAGGACTTGTGCCACTTATCCATCTCAACCTGCCTCCACATGAAACACTGTGTGCGGACAGGAGCAGGAAACATATATAGATATCCTTGGTTATCCCCTTGGAGCTTGATATTTAAGCGTCTGTCCTGCCACTGAGCATCCCCACAACGTGGTGTGGGGGTCATGAAGTCTAAATACAGCAAGGGCTTCGCAAAAGGGACATGGCACTTGGACTAAAGTAGCGCAGATACGGACTACATCACCCAGATGCCCACGCATTGACTCATCCAGAGCAGTTGAATATCAACATGTGATTTGGCTTAAATAAGAGGGTGTGGCCCGTTCTGTTCCTCCGACCGCTGTAGCCTCTGAGGAAGTGAAATCACGAAACGCGTCAGGCTGCGGTCGCATGCATTCAGAGACTGTGAATTTATCTGTGCAAACCATTAAAGGCTTTTGCTGGGGAAAAAAAGCGTACCGTGTCGGAGTGCTACTCGATAGTTGGTCATCCCCTTGGAGCTTGATATTTAAGCTGCTGTCCTGCCGCTGAGCAGCACCACCCCGTGGCGTGGGGGCCATGAAGTCTAAATACAGCAAGGGCTTCGCAAATGGGACACGGCACTTGGACTAAAGGAGCGCAGATACGGACTACATCACCCAGATGCCCACGCATTGACTCATCCAGAGCAGTTGAATATCAATATGTGATTTGGCTTAAATAAGAGGGTGTGGCCCGTTCTGTTCCTCCGACCGCTGTAGCCTCTGAGGAAGTGAAATCACGAAACGCGTCAGGCTGCGGTCGCATGCATTCAGAGACTGTGAATTTATCTGTGCAAACCATTAAAGGCTTTTTCTGGGGGAAAAAAGCGTACTGTGTCGGAGTGCTACTCGATAGTTGGTCATCCCCTTGGAGCTTGATATCCATGGTTATATAGAACTTTAAAACATTTGCTCCATGACGTACATGTATACAACATTTTTGTACAGCCCTTAGTATTAGAGCTTAACCTGTCTTTTAGATCTTTGAATGCTTGCTGGAAAAGGTATTTGGGCATAATGAGGTAAACTAGCCTGCCAATGATTGTCCAGTAGTAGTCATCAAACATCAGTTTAAATAAATTGTTGAAGATTATTCAAATGCAAATGTTGCCAACTCAGAAAAATAACTGCTGAATATTTAGAAAATGTCTGCTAGCTGTATTGATTTGGTGCAATTATGAAATTAATCTGGAAATTAACTCTGAACTGGATAATTTTGACACTATAAAAAATATTAATGTTTTTATTTTTTTGCTGAGCAGAGCAGTGAACAAAAATAACATATAATAGGTTGGCAGGAGAAAAGCAAAAAAAAAAACAACAACCATCATCCATCCGAATTTGACGCAGATACACAATATATACAGTTAACATCTAAAACCCTTAAAACAGGAATGGACACATCCTCAATTAAAACCTCCCCCATCCTAAAATACCCTAAAGTGTCTTGTGCCAAATGATCATCGAGATTACGACAAAGGTCAATTGGATTGTCTTCATAATTTTTCATGTGTAAAGTCTTAGCATTAATACAGTACACAACTTTTCCCCCATTAGGGGGCTTAAAGTGCAACGCGTTAAATTGCTAAATTTTCTAATGTGCAATGTGCTAAACTGCTAAGATTCCTAAGATTACAATCAAATTATCAAAATACTTCCAAACCACTGCAAAGGTTTTTGATCCGCCAATCAGTTTAGCATATACTTCCTCGAATCTCCTTATTCTTGACATTTTATTTATCCATTTAGGATAAGGTGAAATCTCTTCCGACCTTCAATTTTGGTGAATTAATGAGCGTGCTACTGTTGAGCCGATTGAGATGTACGGCTCTTCAGCTTTAGTCAAGTCTGGCCTAGCTTTAGAAAGCCCAAAGAGAGTCATTTCTGTCTCGGGATTGATCTTTTTTTAATAGGCTGGCTCATTGCTAAAAAAAAATTCTACAGAAGGCTTCGAGCTTCGGGCAACTAAAAAATACGTGAAGCCAATCTCCCTCACCATGGGAGAGACATCGAAAGCATTTATTCTCAACTTCCGCATGACATTTATTTAGCTTTTTCAGAGTATAATAAGCCAGCCACCGTGACAAGAAGACCATCCCTTTAAAATGTGCTGCTCTCAGAGCCTTGCTTCCTGCCCGGGCTATAGCCTGCCTCTCCTGCTGAGAAAAGGAACAGCTAGTCTCCGGAGTTATTTTTCCCAAGAATTCATCAACCAAGGGGAGTGCCTTTTGTTTCAGAATTAAGGAGTACCAATTTCCTACTCCCTTTAATTTTACTTTATATAGAGCATTAACTAGGGCAATTGGAACCCCGCTTGGCAGGAGGCTATATTTTTTAATGAAGTTTATGATCTGCATATATTCCAAGAACCCTGGCTTAATTCGGTTCCCTGCTCTACCTAGTACTCCTTCCCAAGAAATCACTGTATTTACAATGAAGATATGGCCCATATTTTCGAAGCCAATGTCCTTCCATCTCCTATGACGACTTGAATGAATTTGCAGGCCAAACCCCCTACATTCCTCCGATTTAAAAAAAGCAAACCCTGACGAGTTTGCTTGTTTAAAAAAAACTGGAGTCGATCGGAATAAACATGAAGCGTCTTGTAACTGGACTTTTTCAGTAGTTTAGATGTTTTTAGAAAAACTGGAATTAGTGTACTGGACTCATCAATCATTGTTTCGAAAAAATATGTGTCCATCTGGTCGTTGGGTTCCAATAGACGAGCTGTAAGATCTAGTAATGCTGCCTCATAATAGGAACAGATATTTGGTAAGGCTAGACCCCCTTGACTTGTCTCTAGTTGTAGTATGGGCAGTTTAACCCTTGACGCCTTTTTATACCACACAAATTCCCTAAACATTGAGTCAATTGCCTTGAAATATTAAGCATTGATTTTTAAGGGTATATTAACAAACAAAAATATTAAAAGTGGAAGAATTGACATCTTTAACAATGCTACACGGCCGATCATGGTCAATGGTAGGAGGGACCACTTGTCCAGTAGGGTTTTAATTTTATTTCACACTGCTAGATAGTTCAAGTTAAATAATTGATCTATGTGGCTCGAGACATGAATACCCAAATATCTAATTGGCTCTTCTTTCAAGGCCTGGGTTCTTAAGATCGAGGGTAAAAAATTACAGTCCCTGTTAAGCACTAAAATCTCTGTTTTATTTTGATTTATTTTATAGCCTCCTTTTTGTTCGAATTTACTAAATTCTAATAGATCTTCTTCCGCGATCTGTTTATCCGGGCTGAGATACATAATTAATGTCGTCCGCAAATAATTTTAACTTAGACATTCCTTTGCATGGAGCTTAAATTAGGGGATTTCAGCAGATTCTTACAGCTAGGGGCTCAATGAAAAAAGTAAAAAGTAGGTGTGACATCGGACAGCCTTGTCTAGTGCCGCGGTTTATTTCCACGGTCCCAATTGAATCTCCATTGAGCACCTTGGTGTATATTTTTCAGCATATTCAATACTAAAGCCGGGATGCCGAATGTACCTAAACCAAAAAACAGGGCATCCCAGTTTACCAGGTCGAATGCTTTTTCGGCATCAACCATGGTGATAAAATTAGGTATTTTATTATTAGTCACATAGTCGAGAGCTTGAATTAAAAACCCGGTATTGGTGGACATGGACCTTCCGGCTATAAACCCAGTTTGATCACTGTAAATTAACTCCTGGGCGATGGGAGTAAATCGTTGTGCCCAAAATGTCATTAATATTTTAAAATCCACATTAAGGAGACTGATTAGCCTATATGAATGAATATCTTTGCCATTTTTTCCCTTTTTAACAAAACTAACCAAAATGGATTCCTTAAAACTTGGGGGAACACAACCTCCCTGAGTGATATTATAAAAAAGGTTTACCAAAAAAGGGGTCAGCTCTCTCCAAAAAGTTTTATAAAATTCAATTGGAAGACCATCGGCTCCACAGGCTTTTGCTCCTGAAATAGATTTTATCACATTCACAATTTCTTCTTCAGAAATGTCTAGCAGGAGCTGTTCCCCCATTGGCCCTGAAAGATGGGGAAGCTCGGCCCCATCAAAATAATTATTAATTTGAATCAACTTCAAAGCTAGTGGTGTATAACTCCGCTTAATGATCTAGAAAGACTTGGGCTATCTACTCTTTACCCGTTAAAGACAAATCTAGTTTTGGGGTCAAAATTTTTTGTGATGGTGGCTGCCTCCTGTTTGGTTTTGGTACTACAGGCGAGCATCTTGCCAACCATCTGACTCTCCTCATATACTTGCTGTAGATATGTTCTGGAGCTGGCAATCTCTTCCAAAGTAAAAAACTCCTTTAACTTGTATTTAGCCCTATCTAGCTTTGCGTTTGCGTCCTCCATCCCTGCAGACTGTGCATATATGAATTTTGTAGCTTCTACAACTGCCTGCTGGAGTTTCGCAATTTTGTCTTTCCTCAATTTAACTTGAGAGGCGGATAGTGCAATCATTCACCAACGAAGGGCAGCCTTTAACCCCCCCAAAATGAGAAAATTTCTGCCGTGTTCACATTGATCTTAAAAAATTCAACAATCCAATCTTTTGTATCAGCCACCCATTGATGGTGCTGCAAAAGGACCCAATCCACCTGGATCTTGGCCTCCTGCTTTCCCCTATTTCTATACTAAGTTTAATAAGATAATGGTCGGAGAATGGATTAATGTCCATATCAGAGGTAGAATGGCCCAGGGTTTGTGATATTAAAAAAAAAATCAATTTGGGAGGCCGTATGGAATTGATTTGAATAGCATGAAAATTCCCATTTCGATGGGTTGGCGACACGCCAGGGATCCATCAAAATATGCTCCTGTCTTAAAACCTCAATCACCTTTTTAGTTTTGGGTTTAAGCTCTTTTTTGTTTTTGTTCGAGGTGTCTTTCTTTAAATCCTGAATGAAGTTAAAAACGCCTCCCATAATTATTTTCCCGGGAACCCCCCTTAGTACCTCACTAATTATGCATAGGGCAGTGGTGCCATTCACAATGGGGCTGTACTAGTAGTTGATAAAATGCGATATCATACCACTTAATTTTGCCTCAACCCATATTCATCTCCCCTGGGGATCTCTCTTCACTTGGCCAAACTCCCATGGGAGAGCCCTGCAGAAATATATTGCAACTCCTCTCTTAGCCAGTCCTGCAGAAGCAAAAAAAGCATGCGAGTACCATCTTAGGAGGAATATTCTAGGAGGTTTCGTTTTTAAATGTGTCTCCTGTAAAAATAGAACTTGGGGTGAGAAGAAGCTAGCCATCTAATTTGAGCTCCATATTTTTGTTTGTTCAAGATCCCGTTCATGTTGAGCAAAAGAATACTGCACTTACTTGTGATTTATAACCCAATAACTATAGCCTTACTGATTACATCAATGCTTCGCATACTCCTGACTTTTTTTCAATAAAAACCCTGCTACTGCTCATTTTACAAATGCTTTTGCCCATCCCCCTCGAGCCCTCTTCTCCTTCCTAATGTGGTCTCCTCAAGTCCCGCAAGCCACATTTTCCCCTTTCTCTTGATGGGGTGCCTTGACCCTGTACCCTCAGTGACCAGCCCCACCCATACCCACAGACAGATACATTTTTTCCACATTGAACAAGCATTACAAGGATTCTCATCTCATCACAGAGATTTCTTTCAGAAAATCTTGGGCTTCTTCTACCTGTGTAAACAAGTGAAATTTCCCTTTAACCAGTTTAGACTGCTGTGCATTGGATGCCTGGGCCCCTGAACTTTAAATAACAATAACAGTTTTACAAATTCCTTCCGCCTTCGTGCTGCCCCCACTGACATGTCTGAGAAAATACATTTAGATGTCTCATCGATAGGAATTTGTCTAATTTGAATGGCTTTCATATATTAACGTTGCTATTTTAAAACGGAGTTAAACTTGATAGTGATGAAAATGTCGGTTTCTCATGTTGCGTGTTTGTATCTCAGTATGCTTGTTTCCTTATTGTGTTCTGAATATGTATCATGTATTCATAGGAGACACACACCTACATGAACAAGAATGCAAAGGGAAGAAAAAACACTACTTGAGTACAACTTTTCTAGCTGCAGTCAAATTGCCTGCATCCCCTCCCCTACCCCAAATCACAGTATGCGATTCTCATGAAGTCTTGTGAAAAAACCTAGAAGTGTTGTCCTTTGGCTTGGGAGCAGTGCTGCTTGGACCTACGTCTAGAGTCAGTGCATGCACAATGCAATGCGAGATTACCTTCCACAGCCGTTGTAGAAATGGAATGCAAAACAGAATTGTTGTGCATCTGTAAATGACCATGTATGTGTCAAACTGAGCGAGAAAAGGAATCTGTTAGTTTAGTGCGCGGTGAAGGAGGGTATAGTTGGTTGGTAGTAGCGCTTGTTACTTTAATGCTCAGATACCATTTAGTGTGCGTGCATGCTCTAGATACGGGACACTGGTATTTATCGTGAGATGTAGTGTATTACATTGGAAACTAGAGTCTCAACCTGGTTCCAGATTTCGTATTGGAACGGAACGCCGGTTGGATGCAGGGAGGCCGTAAAGTTCATTAAAGGTTTTAAAGAAAGAAATATATATACTCCTTTATCTGCAATCTTTGATCACCTCATCACGGGATCAGCTGAGTAAAGATAGCTCATGATGGCATCTCGACTCTTGGCAACATCCAAATGCAACTGACAAGGAGACCATATAAGGCCCTTGGAAAAATTTTCTGTATTTAGCACATTTTCAGTGCACCCTGTTTTAAAAAAACATTAGCACGGTGGCTCCAACCAAGGCTCTTTTATTCTGAAAACGTTCTTAATAAATGATATTTTTAGATATATATCTGGAGGGATCTCTTTAAAAGGGAAAATAATCTGACCCTCGACCAATGTAGCAACTCTACGCTTTTATAAAGAAAACTGTCCTGAAGAAGGTGAACATCAAACGAAATCACCGAAACGCCGCGTCGACTTTTGTTTTCTAATAAATTGTTTATGTATTGATTGTTTATTGTTTTTATGAATTTTATGAGTAACATTGTATTTTAAACCTGTGTAATAAATTGTAAAAAATGACTTTTTGATATATCAAACCTTTGGGTCTAATTGTATTATTCCGATGATAGCTGACATAAGGAATGTGTAGTCATTTCGAATTGTTTTGTGGTTGTGCAATATGCTGTTAGTTTAATCTTGTAGTACATATTAGTGTTCAGGTCTGTGGGACACATTTGATTTTGTTGTCCTGCCTATGGCCAAATTATTGTTTGATTCTTGGCATGCATGCAGGATCAGTAAAAACCTCCTTAGAGAGCTATTGATCAGTTGGCGTACCCTAAAATCGAGCCGAAATACCTTAAATGAAACATGGGCAGGTTAGCTCAACAGCTGCTGATTTTAGGCAAATCCTTTAATCTCCATGTACCTAAAAATATCTGACTTTGTGTAATATGATGCTTATGTAGAGCGCTCTGTTGCTGCTTAAGGGTTCAAGTGACCAACTTGGTGTTGTGGATCACATTTAGGCAAAGTCCTACTGTAGATCTAGTTAACTCTAGTATGAAATTTCACAGACACAGGATTCCATCATATAATAAAGACAGCTCCAGCTAAATGTGAATTGCGGCATATTGATTTTTAGGCTGCAAGTGCTAATTAGAAGGGTCGATGCTACTGGATAAGAAAACGAAAGGAACTTTACAGTAATAACCAGTTTCTAGAGAAATAGAACTCTAAAACCATTAGGCCCAGATTCCAGATGGCAAAATGTGGTTTGCAAACGCAGAAAGTAACGAACTGACATCAAAAGTACAAAAGAGAACCACGCCCTGACAGAAATCTTCCAGTTCTTCAACATTATGTATATCCTTCAGAACATCCAAAGTATACATCGAAACTGCAGCAATACCTGTGGTCTTTAAAGTGTTCACTTTAGATTTTGCTCTTCCGGCCTCTTTAGGCAGTTTATCCACTTAACGATGACATCCGAGAAAGACATATTGGCTGAAGAAACAAAGAAAGAACTAAGACACGATCATCTGCAGGATGAGAAACGTTTTTATTTTTTTTATTTTTACTCTTAGCTTGCTTTTTCTTAACAGTAAATATTGTTTACCATATAAATAAAAACAGGAAATCTAATGCAGGCCACATTAAATCTAAGTGCATTTCTCTGGAGGTACAGTGTTGTCTCTAATGCATGTTTATGTGCCTTAAACCATTGTTTAAATAATATATGTTTTTAATGCTGATTCCCTTATTGCACCTATTATGTCGGAGGCAGAAGTAAATTTTGCACCGGGAGCTGTCAGTCCTTGAGGTGGCGTTTCTCTGCACACGGAATGCAAAGGGAGGATTCGCAGACCAAGCACTGTATGTAAGAGACCTGCTGGGCCAGTTCCCCATTCTAATTCAAATGAAGGCGAGACTAAGCAGATGTGTCTGGCTTAACAGGGTAGATTTGTGCCGAAGAGAGGCCTGGCTAAAAAATACAGCGTGCAGGCTGCAGGCAGGAAACAGTCTATGTATTATTAACTCAGCAAGACACGCTACATATGGGGGGAGGGTGTGGGGGGAGAGCAGCACCCACCTCCTTACCAGGGCTTGGATGTACTGAAAGCTAGGGGGAGTAAAAGCGGCTGCCATCTGCTAAAGGTGTGGCGTCACTGGAAGGCCACCTAAAAAGAACGGCGTTTTGGCTTGTGGAGGGCACAAGGACAAAGCAGACGGAAAATAGGTATAAAATAAAAGTGGAGGTTTCGAGTTTGCATTGTGAAAGTGACAACTCCCTTGGAGCCAGGAGGAGAGGAGTGCCTGGATAATCATTAAGGCGTCTGACTTATGGGGAAATGTCCGAGACGTCATGAAGTAACGGCTGTGTGGGCAGTATGGAGGCAATCACCTGACAGCTCTGATTTCTTCCAAACCGGGGTCAGAGCCATGGTGGCCGCCGGACAACACAACACTTACTGCAGCATCATGCGAATACTGAAAGGTGACGGTCAGGAAACAATAAAAACAAGCGATGAAACACAAGCGTGGCCCCGAGGCCGTGAATGTGAAACAGTACTCCAGGTTAACACGTGGGAGGGGTGGGGGGAGTGCGGCCAAGAGAACACACAGTGATTCCCTTGCGAGAGCGAGCATGGGCAACATCTGTTTGGAAGTTAATTACAAACAGATGTTGCCAAAGCTCGCTCCCACAAGGGAATCGCCAAACGTGCACGCGTTGCCATTGAAAGCAATTGGTCCACCCTCCTGCTCACTCCCCTCCCCTACGAGGGGCGGAGTGTTCAAGCGACCCCCGGTTGTACAGGTTTCCAATCACCCGTAGGATAGCGGGGCGCCGTCGCACCCCATGGTCCATCGCACAGACTTCCTGGGGATATTATGCCTCAGCACCCTTTGTGCTCCTGAAGAGGGTACCCCTGAGTACCTTTCCGCCTCTGGATCGCCCTGTAACTCCGCCACAGCCCTGGGTGTGGTGACCGTCACAGCCAGGGCCCCCCACCAAGGCCAGCATTCCTACTTACATCCTGCTATTTCTAGGGCCTCATCCCTAACCAGCAAGAATCGGTCCATGCTTATACTGGGCAGATGTACCCCTCGTTCTCAAAACACCCTGTGAATTTGGCGTGTAGCACTCAGGTCTAATGAGGCCAAGTCTCCTCTGCCCAGTGAATTTACGCATAGCGCAGAAGGCTCCATCGCCTCCCCTGCCAAGCTCCCTGCCACAGGAGCCTGGGGTGATTTCCGACCACTGACGTTTACCTGTCCCCCACTGGTTGCTAATTTGCCCCGTGTGGTCATTGTGGTCTTCATCCCTGGTTCATACTTTGCCACCTAGACCAGACAACTTCATAGTTATTTTCAAATTATCCCTGGTGCCCATAGCAATGGTGTCACACGGGCTTGAGGGAATAAGTGTATGGTGTCCATCATTAGACACTGCACTAAGTCGTGAAGTGCCAACCTACAGCTGCCCGGACCCTGTTATCCACCTGTGACCCTTGATACTTATACCAGTAATGGTGTCAAACTACAAGATAGTGTGACACATGTTTAGCTATAATCCTTTTTGGTGGATTCTCTGGGACCCATCTGTGTTCCTGCCAACGCTGTGTCACCCACTTCAGCACTATAACGCCCTAGCCCGCCCCTCAAAAACATCTACAGCCTGATACCCCGGCTGACTTTCTGATGGGGTTTAGAGCCCAGCGCTCCCCGTCTAAGTTTCTAACCTTTCTCTCCCTTGCGTGTGAGAGGCTATCCCTGTCCTGGCGAGGCATATCAAAGACCATTTCCCACCTTAGGGACTAACCTTCCCTGGGAAAAGTGACATAGACACAGGTGTCCATGTGTCTTTGTCGTATAAAAGGGGGAACCACATGAACGCAAAACACTTGACCCTTCTTGGGCAGTCAGACCGCCAAAACAACCTTCTTCAATCATTTTAGCCAAATTATGTGGACCCCACATTCTCCTCAGGTTATTGCACCGCAACCCACAATTTATTTGGCAGCTACCCCCACGGCCTAGCTCCCTGGCTCTTGCGCAGGTGTTATTGTCTGTCTTGAATGGACTGGAACATCCATCACTTGGTGCGTGCTTGCCCTTAATGTAATCACCTTGGTTGTGCAAGCCCCTGCCTGGCCGCAAGCTTAGCTAAGCCCCTGCGGAAATCACCTGCCTGTCTAGGCCCACCAAGCTACCTCCCTTGGCATCCCGTCCCTACAACACAAGGCTTACCTCTTAGGCATGTCACTAATGTCTCCATCATGCGTATAAGGCTAGTTGGGACCTTCTTAGGCAATCTCCCTTCTAGTACACATGCCGAGTAACTATTAATGTCTGTCTCTTGACCAGTCACCCCGATTGGGCACTCGCTGGACCCAAGGCGGCTATTAACAAATGTATATATCAAGTTGGGCAACTTGGGACACTACTACTTTCTCACTGTGTACTTCCCGGCTTGGAGATACTGCCTACGATCTCCCCACCATAGATCCTGAATAACGACTAAATAAATCTGACTCAGGCCGAACGATTACTAGTGCACCTAGCCAAGGGCCCTCCACTGCATATGTACTCCAGCAGTTCATTTTAAGACTGTGGTTATTATCTGCCCACATCTGGACCCTACAAGTGAAACCCAGCCAAATCAATGGCAGGCCCTCCTGCTAAGACAAAACCCTATCTGGCCGTAAACGTGCCAATAAGTGTCTAAATTATTCTGGGCACCAGAATTTAAAACAAACCAATAAATCCAAAGGCAATAGTCACCAATGATCTTGACTTATCCTGTGGCTGTTGTAGCGGTCGTCTCTGAAAGCCAGACAGTGCTATTTAGTAACAATTGAGGGGCGGTGCCGCGCACCAGAACGAACCACCCTGAAAATAGAGCACCGGTGAACATGCTGCTGCTAATAGCAGTAACTGCAAACACAACAATGATGGACAGAATGTGGATCAATGTCACACATTCACCCCAGTCCAAAGATATGGGCCCAAATCCATCGTTTTTCCACTCCACACCACCCTGGGTTAGACAATGGCGATATGCAAATCAGCACTGACCCTGTGCCCCATGGGAACAGTCCAGTCCGAACTACAAAAGCCATGTCCTTCCCAGAACGGAAACAAGCATCCGAGGACCGGACCGGTTTCGAGGTAACACCTCTCTTCAGCCCGGCTAGCTTGATTCCAGTGATGTGGAGTGCCTGGGACTCACGTCTGAGCATCCCCAGTACACTTAGAGCAGTAACTGCAAACACAACAATGATGGACAGAATGTGGATCAATGTCACACATTCACCCCAGTCCAAAGATCTGGGCCCAAATCCATCGTTTTTCCACTCCACACCACCCTGGGTTAGACAATGGCGATATGCAAATCAGCGCTGACCCTGTGCCCCATGGGAACAGTCCAGTCCGAACTACAAAAGCCATGTCCTTCCCAGAACGGAAACAAGCATCCGAGGACCAGACCGGTTTCGAGGTAACACCTCTCTTCAGCCCAGCTAGCTTGATTCCAGTGGTGTGGAGTGCCTGGGACTCACGTCTGAGCATCCCCAGTACACTTAGAGCGGTAACTGCAAACACAACAATGATGGACAAAATGTGGATCAATGTCACACATTCACCCCAGTCCAAAGATCTGGGCCCAAATCCATCGTTTTTCCACTCCACACCACCCTGGGTTAGACAATGGCGATATGCAAATCAGCGCTGACCCTGTGCCCCATGGGAACAGTCCAGTCCGAACTACAAAAGCCATGTCCTTCCCAGAACGGAAACAAGCATCCGAGGACCGGACCGGTTTCGAGGTAACACCTCTCTTCAGCCCGGCTAGCTTGATTCCAGTGGTGTGGAGTGCCTGGGACTCACGTCTGAGCATCCCCAGTACACTTAGAGCGGTAACTGCAAACACAACAATGATGGACAGAATGTGGATCAATGTCACACATTCACCGCAGTCCAAAGATCTGGGCATGGCTTTTGTAGTTCGGACTGGACTGTTCCCATGGGGCACAGGGTCAGCGCTGATTTGCATATCGCCATTGTCTAACCCAGGGTGGGGTGGAGTGGAAAAACGATGGATTTGGGCCCAGATCTTTGGACTGGGGTGAATGTGTGACATTGATCCACATTCTGTCCATCATTGTTGTGTTTGCAGTTACCGCTCTAAGTGTACTGGGGATGCTCAGACGTGAGTCCCAGGCACTCCACACCACTGGAATCAAGCTAGCCGGGCTGAAGAGAGGTGTTACCTCGAAACCGGGCCGGTCCACGGATGCTTGTTTCTGTTCTGGGAAGGACATGGCTTTTGTAGTTCGGACTGGACTGTTCCCATGGGGCACAGGGTCAGCGCTGATTTGCATATCGCCATTGTCTAACCCAGGGTGGTGTAGAGTGGAAAAACGATGGATTTGGGCCCAGATGTTTGGACTGGGGTGAATGTGTGACATTGATCCACATTCTGTCCATCATTGTTGTGTTTGCAGTTACCGCTCTAAGTGTACTGGGGATGCTCAGACGTGAGTCCCAGGCACTCCACACCACTGGAATCAAGCTAGCCGGGCTGAAGAGAGGTGTTACCTCGAAACCGGGCCGGTCCTCGGATGCTTGTTTCTGTTCTGGGAAGGACATGGCTTTTGTAGTTCGGACTGGACTGTTCCCATGGGGCACAGGGTCAGCGCTGATTTGCATATCGCCATTGTCTAACCCAGGGTGGTGTGGAGTGGAAAAACGATGGATTTGGGCCCAGATCTTTGGACTGGGGTGAATGTGTGACATTGATCCACATTCTGTCCATCATTGTTGTGTTTGCAGTTACCACTCTAAGTGTACTGGGGATGCTCAGACGTGAGTCCCAGGCACTCCACACCACTGGAATCAAGCTAGCCGGGCTGAAGAGAGGTGTTACCTCGAAACCGGGCCGGTCCTCGGATGCTTGATTCTGTTCTGGGAAGGACATGGCTTTTGTAGTTCGGACAGGACTGTTCCCATGGGGCACAGGGTCAGCGCTGATTTGCATATCGCCATTGTCTAACCCAGGGTGGTGTGGAGTGGAAAAACGATGGATTTGGGCCCAGATCTTTGGACTAGGGTGAATGTGTGACATTGATCCACATTCTGTCCATCATTGTTGTGTTTGCAGTTACCGCTCTAAGTGTACTGGGGATGCTCAGACGTGAGTCCCAGGCACTCCACACCACTGGAATCAAGCTAGCCGGGCTGAAGAGAGGTGTTACCTCGAAACCGGTCCGGTCCTCGGATGCTTGTTTCTGTTCTGGGAAGGACATGGCTTTTGTAGTTCAGACTGGACTGTTCCCATGGGGCACAGGGTCAGCGCTGATTTGCATATCGCCATTGTCTAACCCAGGGTGGTGTGGAGTGGAAAAACGATGGATTTGGGCCCAGATCTTTGGACTGGGGTGAATGTGTGACATTGATCCACATTCTGTCCATCATTGTTGTGTTTGCAGTTACCGCTCTAAGTGTACTGGGGATGCTCAGACGTGAGCCCCAGGCACTCCACACCACTGGAATCAAGCTAGCCGGGCTGAAGAGAGGTGTTACCTCGAAACCGGGCCGGTCCTCGGATGCTTGTTTCTGTTCTGGGAAGGACATGGCTTTTGTAGTTCGGACTGGACTGTTCCCATGGGGCACAAGGTCAGCGCTGATTTGCATATCGCCATTGTCTAACCCAGGGTGGTGTGGAGTGGAAAAACGATGGATTTGGGCCCAGATCTTTGGACTGGGGTGAATGTGTGACATTGATCCACATTCTGTCCATCATTGTTGTGTTTGCAGTTGCTGCTAATAGCAGTGGCATGCCATAGCCGCACTTACGGAAGTCCAGGCTAGACTCTCTCACATTGTGAGGTTAAAAGTTACCAGGTGACAAGTGTGTACCCCGCAACTAACTAGGCGGGGAAAATGGTGAGTGCCCCTTCCCCTTGTGCGACACAGGTGGATTGCTATGACAGGAAAGATATAATTTTATATTTTATTGTGTCCAGGTATATTTTCGCAGAGCAACTTAAAGAGGTTCAACAATAGCTGATTAGAAAAATCCAAAGCTTATTAACACCATTCTACTAGCTGCACTTAGTAGCGTAATGCACTCCTACGAGCCCTATCAAGTGGATGCATAAGCATCGCCTGCTAGTAACATATGCTTGAGATAAATTGATAATTGTCTACATGTAACTAACCTTTAGTACATGTCAAAAGGACATGCCCCATGCCCTATAGTGCGATAATCTCGTATCCCGCCCTCGTTGTGAGGCTCCCAGGTGCATCCGGGTCAAAGCAATGAAAATTATGCTATCCCGGAGGCAGTAACTAACATGCATGTATCGCATAACAAAATTGTGTAATGCTGGGTCTTATTAAGGCAGGGGAAAGTATGTTTGAGTCTCTCCCCTGCAGCATACAATTTCATGTTGCAATGAAGGACTAATGTGCTACATGAATGAATAGTCGTCCTGTACTCACAATGTACCAATGTCGATAAAGTCAGGGCAGTCACTGCATCCCCTGAGGGGTGACCCATCCCAATCCCATCAAGCTTAATTGCTGTAGTCCTATCCCAGGTAACCCTACCTGCTGCCCAAAAGTGACCCTTGGTGTTGAACCAACCATGCCCTGGATCGCTTGTAGCCGCCGGAATTTATAGCCCTCCACCGAAGTGTGTGAAATGGGCATGCCTGTATCTTGGAGGACTGACAGACGTATGTAATATGCAGTTCTTATGATATACCATGCCCTTACATACACATGCCTGCGATACGCGCACTGAATACAGCAAGGAGCATGCCCAAGTACCTGCCCCTTGTTTTGAGACTTGAGGAGGACATGCAACACACCCCCTAATTGTGGACCTATGCGCAGCCCAGCTGTGCCCACAGCCCCACACAAACCCAGTGTGCTATGGCCCTTATACCTGTTGAAACTTCAGGTGGCCCC
Organism: Lissotriton helveticus; assembly: GCF_964261635.1. Classification (NCBI taxonomy): domain Eukaryota; kingdom Metazoa; phylum Chordata; class Amphibia; order Caudata; family Salamandridae; genus Lissotriton; species Lissotriton helveticus. The sequence goes on along the minus strand of NC_136065.1, from coordinate 1,706,304,740 downwards.
ACATGTGAATAGGGTGGTTCTCCATCACTGTTCCAGCATTTGAGACAACACATTCATTAAAAGCCCTGCCCCCCTCATATACCAATATGAATTCACTGCAATGGGACAGGGGCCATCAATGCCGCCACGCTAACCAGGCCAAAGCCTGGTTGACAGATACGAGATCTAGGATGCCACCTCACATTCTCATAAGCAGTTGGTTGAGGCAAATACCAAGTTAATTATTCAAATGCTAAGTCGATAATGACCGTTGCACTTTAATGACTTATTCATCCCATAACCACCTCCGCCTCCCAGGCCTACAAAACTGACCTAAACGTTCTCCTCCTGCAAAGACACTTCCAAATTGTCATGCCCTCTCTATTATCTGCGGGAAGACCTTTATTATAGAGAATTCTATTCTCCTGGACTATGGAAGTGTCCTCCCAGTGTGTTCTTGTGGTTTGAGTCTGCCCTTTCTGAAGTATTATCCTTCTACCTGTGTTTGTACTCTATTGTAACATGCACACGTCACTTTCTTCTTGTACCACACTTTTTGCTACCTCTTGCATTGTTTTTGGTTCCAGTACTTGCACAAGTGCCACCATTGCCTACGTAACGTTTGTTCTTGTGTTTGAGTGTCCTCCATTTCTGGCAGAATTATACCTCTACCTGTACTTTGTACGCTTTTGTAACTTGCACACATGTCACTTTTCCTACTGTAATGCACCGTTTGCTACCTCTTGTATTGATTGCGCACGATTGACACTTGCTTCCTGTAACTTAGCGTTTGCTTTTGCAATGTGTTCACTTATGGTGCTCTCATGTACCTGTACTGTTCCTATTGTGAAGCGCTCTGAAATGTACCGTTTGCTACCTCTTGTATTGTTTGCTCACAATAGTCACTTCCTTTATGTAACTTAGCGTTTGCTTTTGCAATGTGTTCACTTTTAGTGCTCTCATGTATCAGTTCTGTTCCTATTTTGAAGCGCTCTGACACCTGCGGGTAAAGTCTGCGCTATATGAAGCGATAAAAGAGTGTGTACATGATTGTCAACTGCAGCGGGATACGGAACGTCAATGCAAGCCTCGATCCAGCTTCCCCCGCAACAGTCGACTGCTGTCCCAGTAAGGCCCTATCATCTCCGAGGCGCTCTAAGCTCCTCTAATGACTCCACCCGAAGTGAACCACAGAGAGCGCTCCTAAATAATGGCAACATGGTCTGGGAGTCCTTCCGTCTTACACTCTGAAGACAGACCAAACCAAAGCTTCCGTCGCATAGTGTTATGACTAGTCGCCCCGGAAGACTGGGTGGTGCAGCAAGGCATTGGAAAAAGACAATGGCTTTTTGGAGTAGGCACTTGTTAAATCACATATGCCCTGAAAAAAACAATCTTGCGCTCACTCTTCAAATCATGTACCAACTCACACAAACCCCGCCACCGTGTGGCCACATGCATGAGTGCCTGCAGAGAAAAAACGGCGAGGCAAGAGAAGGCCTATGTGTATCTGAGGACGACATGTTACCCAGCACGCCGCTAGGCCCAAGGGATCAGAAAAGATACCAGGGAAGCCCAACAACCCAAACATCGAAAAGCAACAACAATAGTAATCATCAAACTCGAGCTGTACTGCATAAAAGTGTTTGACTTTTGTCGTCTCTAAGACCAAAGGCAAAGCGGGCTAAGGGAGTCATACAGGAAAAAGGATGCTTCTCAACTTTGCTTTTCCTTCCCAATGCACAACTTCTGCAGGACCCTCTGCTACTTTAACCCCTGCAGTGTCTTCGCATCGCTCTCAAAGCATGATGCAGTACGCCAAACACTTCCACCTGAGCCCTGACCTGTAACCCTTGCCCAAAGCACCAATGTTCTACTACAGGCGAAACTTACTGCTTAGTGACACACAGGACGAAGTGTCGGGTGCCAGAGACACAAAGGAGGAGATGGTTCCTGTGGCCAAAATCTACCACCGCTAGCGATACTTAGCAACTGCGCTACTTGACATCTGAACTATATGAATGACAACAATAAAGGGGAAGCCACGAGGCGCTCGCTGCCCTCCCCCAGCGAAACACCTGGCTCCGAGCGTCTCTTAAGTGCCGAGAAGAGGCCTGCCTAAACTGGGGAAGGAGCCCTGAGAAAATCACTGTCCCCGCTGGAGGTAATGGCGAGGCCAGGTATCATATTACAGCATCAGCTTTAAAATTAGTATTGTCATCTCTACATTGAGAATCTAATGACGGCAACTACCTAGGACAGGGAAGCTGTCACCGCATACCAGATCACTATCACAACCTCAGACGAAGAATCCCCTCCTCAGTCTACGCAGATCTATCCGCAATCAAAATTCTGATACCTGACCATCCTCCAGTTTGTATACTGCCTTCGCATCAAGGTCGTGTTGCAGCGAACAAAAGGCGAGCCTTAAGCGAGGCCCGAATAAGGCCAGCCAGCGCATCTAAGTCCTGTTAACAAAGTAAACCCTCACCAAGATGAGGCTGGTTTGAAGAATCTAGCGCGGTTCCAGTCGGGCCCACGCTGAGAGTCCAAAACACCCTACTTGGGCATCACCGATCCCACCAAGGCCGGACACTGCCTAACCCACGAGGCTTTAGAGGGGAGGGGGCTTACAGACGTCTCAGCCATACTTGCAGTTCCCTCGGACGATGGCGTGGGTCTCCGTGTGAGGAAAGACTGCGTTCAATCATACAAAACTCTTTGATTCCCTCCTGCCATAAATCCGTACACCAGAATCTAAGCAATGCGAAAAGTCAAAAACTGGATCCAGTTCTACCTCACTCAGCTAACTCAGCCTTGCTCCTTACTTTCCAAAATTAAAGCACGATAGACACTTCTTTTCACCAACGCACCACAGCACTATCTGGGCTCCATCGGGAAGCAACAAATAACAACCACTGCGCTCAAACAATTGCGGCAAGCCGCATCTCACCATCCATGGCCTCTCCGTGGACACCAGCACCCGTGCCCGCTCAAATAAATAACGCGGGCCCACATAAGCGACCCCACATGCCACCGGACCATACCGATGCCCTGCACCGGAGGACGCGCTCGACCCCTGCACCCCAACAGTCCCCTCGCTTGAAGGCGATGAAGATCACACCCAATCAGAAACAGACTCACCGCAAGAGAAAACCAAGTCGGCAACCGGCGGAGAAAACATCACATCGATGCCAGACCAGGCCTCTGGATGGAGCGACCAGAGGGCACCCAAACGGCGACAGGGTGAGGAGACAAAGAGGCCGCCAGGTGAGCGGGGGAGGAATTAATACCTCTCCCCCGCCCCCAACCTGGCCGGAAGTGACAAGCGGGACCCGAACAGGGGTCGCAGAACACTGGGCTGCCCCGTGTGCCATCTTGTGGCACTGAGGGGGCTGCCCTCTTATGAGGGTCCCCTGCGGGGACGTGTCGGTCGGCCCGCAAATACTGAAAGGTGACGGTCAGGAAACAATAAAAACAAGCGATGAAACACAAGCGCGGCCCCGCGGCCGTGAAAGTGAAACAGTACTCCAGGTTAACACGTGGAAGGGGTGGGGGGGAGTGCGGCCAAGAGAACACACAGCGATGCCCTTGCGAGAGCAAGCATGGGCAACATCTGTTTGAAAGTTAATTACAAACAGATGTTGCCAAAGCTCGCTCCCACAAGGGAATCGCCAAACGTGCACGTGTTGCCATTGAAAGCAATGCAACGCGTGCATGTTTTTCGGGACAAAAGCGGATCGATTCCACGAGGTACCCCATATGCCAGAGCATTTTGGAGTGGTACCTGCAGAAAAGGACCTGAATGTTCCCCCTCTTCATATAATGAAGTGGATGGGCGTATCGCTAGGTTGAATTAAACTTTACAATTGCAATATTTAATTAAGGTGAGCAGGCATGTCTGTAAACACCGCTGGCAGTTCAGATTTTTTTTACCGAACTTCGCACTGCAAGCGGAGTGCAGAGGGCCAAAAACTCTGTACACTCCACTGGCAGGGCGGAGTGCACTGCCCACCGTTAATTAATATATGAAGTCTAGGACTTAAGATTTAATTAATATATTATTATTTTACTTACAGTTTAACATTGTCTGCCTAAAATGTAATTGGTAGAAACTTCAGTAATCAAAAATGTAAAAAAAAAATTATTATGGAATAACTATTGAAAATAGTAGAGATGTATCTGCATTTTTTAGGAAATTCAAGTTTGCATTGTGTAATGTGTATTTGTTAGATTATGTTTATTGCAGTTGACATTTTAAAATTATAGGAACAATAAGCGCTATAAAAAATTAACAGTGTTTGATATTGAACCTTAGCTGAGGTTATGTGTGGTATGTGGTTGAATTTATAGATGGTCCTCTAGTGATTTCACTATTGAGCTGTAAATGTCGTTTATTAGTTGTTGATGTATTGTGAAACCATTGTAGATTCTATATTTGAACTACTGAACCCAATCATAAACCCTGTTCACTGACAGAAAAGGTGTTTTTAGTGGAGTGCGTTCCTATTTATAAGGTATGAAACTCAGGCAACATCCAGTATTGAGGTTTCAACAGAGAAGCCATATTGTAATACAACTAAACCATTTATCTTGCATAGAGTTCTAAGAGAATGAGCTAGTGTTGCACCACAGTGCTTCATAGAAAATCCACAACCAGTTAAAGTGTGATATTATAGGGCCTCAAATTTTTGTTAAATCTTGTACTCGACACATTTAGTTGTGGAAAATGACAATGTATATGTACATAAGCGGCGTTCATTTGTGTTCACCATACCCCTCGCTGTAAGCAGAACGAATACCGCGAAGCATTGACCGCATCATCCCGCCAGCATAGGCCCATGCACGCACGTACACGACAGCCATTTTAGACACCAAGGCCTCTCTGCCCACTCCCGATAGCCAGCGTCTCTCTCTCCCCCCTCACTCCCCAGCCTCGCAAGCATCCCCGACAGCCCCCGGTCTCTCATGCATAGGCCATAAAACCCTCTCCCTCTGCACGACCCTGCTCTAAAAGTGACACCCCGCCTGACCGACACCTCCTGCATTCCTCCCAGGAACACCCTTCCCCTCTTCTGATGACCCCCCGTCTACGCCTGGCCTCCCGACCCGGTCCCAAGTCATAAAACAAAGCCACATGGATGTACCCCCCCTGGCCCCGCATAGCAAAGCGTGATACACCAACCGAAGTGCCCGATCTTATCGCCTGCCCAACCTTAGATCTGACCACTCCCTCTTGCCCTCGCGTCCTGTTGGAATGTCCGGCTGCAAGATTACAATCACATGTTACATTTGGGAGGGGGAACGACATCCGAACGACTGGTATGGGAATAGGCCTGAAGCTGGGATTCCAAACACGCCTTTTCGTACTTCAAAGTGCCTTTATTGCAATAAGGAATGTTTGTACATCATAAACCTGTGTATAAAAGACGGAGCCTCAGAGAAACTTGTTAGAGCACCTCTTGAAGACATTGTGCGCGTGTCCGAAATGACAGGCTCTCCTCATGAGTAATACAAATCTGTTCCTGCACTCCCGCTTCCAGCGCCCGTCTCTTTATTTGGTAACTGTTCAAGATGGGAACTAAGAGGCGTCTTGTGCCAGCCGCCTGGGCATCGGTTGTAATTTGGGCTGTTTTTCCTCATAGTATGTATTAAGGGGACACTAAAGTGGTTGCTCTTAGCAAATATAATCAGACACTGTGTTCACCCTGTTAAAAACTGTTTGCACATGGGTCAGTGTCTCAGTGAAATCTTTCACATCCAATCTTTGAGCTGCAGAGAAATGTTATAGATAGGCTATGTTGTCATAACATCTAAGAACTTACACTGTATAAAGCTATTAGTAAATGAGTGAGTGCTGTAGAAAAGTGTAGTATGGTAATAATACTCATTTAAATGTCAAAAATGTAAATGGTAGTAGGCGGAAATTGTAGCCTGATTCTAGACCACTTCATGGACCAGACCGGCCATCACACATTACCCAGACCCAAAGATAGGCATCTTCTAGGGGACATAATGAGGAAACACTCATTAATAGATCCATGACAGCTAACTCACCCCACTGACTGAGACTACACCTTTTCTTTATGTGTGCACATTACCGGAACAAAAATAGACTTTTATTTAGTATCTGTCCCCTTTATGCAGTACAATTAAGCACTGATATTGGCATCCCTAGACCTCCTATTCGCTCAATACACCCAGATTTAAACAGCTAGAAGCTAAGAGGACGATGCAGGAGATTGATAAAAGATACATAGAAGAGAATCCACATTTGGCAACTTCATTACAAGTCCTCTAGAAAGCAGGCAAACCCTCCAGAAGAGGTGAACTGATGTGTGATACAGCTACCCTGACACAGTAATCGCTCACAACACAAATAGTCCTTGAACAGCAAATAGCTCTCCTTTCAACTCTATACCGCGTCAACCAAACCGGAGGAGGAATCGCCATCATCTACAGGAACACCATCAGTGTCACAATCAATTCCAAAGACACCCTCACCGCTGCCGAGCACCTACACTTCCAGATCCACACCAACCCCAAGACCACCCTCAGAGGATCACTCATCTACCGTCCCCCGGGCCCACGCACACAATTCAGTGAACCATCGCCGACTTCACCAGCCCACACGCCCTCGCCTCGCCAGACTACATCCTCCTAGGGGACCTGAACTTCCACCTGGAGAACAACAACGACAGCAACTCCACCACCCTGCTCGACAACCTCGCCAACCTTGGACTCAAGCAACTGGTGGACAACCCCACCCACTACGCCGGGCACACGCTTGACCCCATCTTCTCCGCCAGCGGCCATGTCAACTTCAGCAACACCTCCGAACTACACTGGACCGACCACAGCTGCATCCATTTCACCTTCAAGAAGACAACATCCCACCACCTCCCGCAACAGATCCCCCGCAGACACTGAAGAAAAGTAACCACCAACCAGCTAACCACAGCACTGAGCCAGAACCCACCAACTGACTCTACCGACACCAACGCCGCAGCCCACAACCTCACACAGTGGATCACCTACTGCGCTTACGCCCTTGCACCACTGAAGACCCCTTCAGACAAGCCAGGCAACAGGAGAGCCACATGGTTCACCGACGACTTTAAAGATTCGAAGAAATCCTGCCGTACCCTTGAGAAAGCCTGACGTCATGAACAGACGACAGTTAACCTGACAACTCTCAAGAACGCCACACGCAAGCACCACCAGTTGATCCGCACCACCAAAAGGACATTGTTCAAAGAGCGGCTGGACGCCAACACACACAACAGCAAGGAACTCTTCAGCATCATTAAAGAGCTCTCCAACCCCAGCGCCAGCAACAACGACATCACACCGTCGCAAGACCTCTGCAACTCCCTCGCCACGTTCTTCCACCGTAAGATCGCCGATATACACGACAGCTTCGGTGACCAGACCCTGCCTCCAACCACCGAATCAACTCCCCCTACGACCACCCTCAACGCTTGGACCCCCATCAGCACTGAAGACACCACCCACGTGATGAACACCATCCACTCCAGCTCACCCTCCGACCTATGCCCTCACCGCATCTTCAACAAAGCCGACACCATCATCGCATCCCAACTCCGGAATGTCATAAACAACTCCTTCTCATCCGCCACCTTCCCAGAGAGCGGTAAGCACGCAGAAATCCACGCCCTACTGAAGAAACCCACAGCGGACCCCAAGGACCTCAAGAACTTCCGCCCCATCTCTCTTCTCCCCTACCCGGCAAATGTCATCGAAAAGACCGTCAATAAACAACTGACCGCATTCCTCGAGGCAAACGGTTCCCTCGACCCATCCCAGTCCAGATTCCGAGCAAACCACAGCACCAAGACAGCCCTCATCGCAGCCACCGACGACATCAGGACCCTGCTCGACAGCGGTAAAACTGCCGCTCTCATCCTCCTAGACCTCTCTGCCGCCTTCGACACCGTCTGCCATTGCACCCTGACAACATCAGGGATCCAAGGAAGGGCCCTGGACTGGATCACCTCGTTCCTCTTAGACAGAACCCAGCGAGTCCTCCTCCCCCTTCCGCTCCACGACCACCAAGATCATCTGTGGCGTACCCCAAGGCTCTTCACTCAGCCCTACCCTCTTCAACATCTACATGAGCCCCCTCGCCGCCATCGCACACAAACACAACCTCAACGTCATCTCCTACGCCGACGACACCCAGCTGATAGTCTCCCTCACCAAAGACCCGACCACCGCCAGATTCAGCTTCCAGGAAGGAATGAGAGACGTCGCCGAATGGATGAAGCTCAGCCACCTGAAACTGAACTTAGACAAGACGAAAGTCCTCATCCTGGGCCCATTCCCATCCGCATGGGACAACTCCTGGTGGCCCACAGCACTGGGCATCGCGCCAACACCCACGGACCACGCACGCAACCTGGGATTCATCCTGGACTCCTCCCTCACGATGACCAAGCAAGTCAACGCCATCTCATCCACATACTTCAACACCCTGCGCATGCTCCAAAAGATCTTCCAGTGGATCCCCACCAGAACCAGAAAGGCGGTCACCCAGGCCCTCGTCACCAGTCGATTGGACTACGGGAACGCCCTCTACGCTGGAACCACGGCCAAACTGCAGAAAAGACTCCAACTCCTACAGAACGCATCCGGGATGACTCATCCTCAACATTCCTGGCCACAGCCACATCTCTGCCCACCTGAGAGACCTGTACTGGCTCCCCGTCAACAAGAAGATCACGTTCAGGCTCCTCACCCAAGCACACAAAGCTCTCCACGACATGGGCCCCGAATACCTCTACAACCGACGCACGTTCTACACGCCAACACGCCAGCTCCGCTCCGCTAGCCTCGCCCTCGCCCTCGCCACCAACCCTTGGATTGGCAGAGCCACCACCGTAGGAAGATCATTCTCCTACCTGGCTGCCAAGACGTGGAACTCCCTCCCCACCCACTTACAACTGACCCAGGACCACCTCACCTTCAGGAGACACCTCAAGAACTGGCTATTCGAGCAGTAGCAGCACCCCCCCTCCCTTCAGCGACTTGAGACCCGCACGGGTGAGTAACGCGCTCTATAAATGTACTGATTGATTGATTGATACAGCAATTTCCACTCCTGCAATGCTCTTAAACTGCTTTTACAAAAGAAGTCTGAATTGGATGAACTATACAAGACCTTTGCTAAAACACCATTATTTCTGGCACTCTGCTCTTTCGCACATCTAACCCCTTTCCAAGTGAGAGATGCTAGCTCCAGACCGTCCCCGAGAAGTTAAGTTAATACAGTGTCGGGATAACTATCAGATTCAACATGACTACCGGATACCCTGGAAAAATGCTCAAGGCATAAGATGGCTCCTCTACATGGGAGCCCTTTCCATAACTATTTAAAGAGACCGCTGTAGACCCTGTTGCGGCTAAAAATGAAGTGGTGTTTTAAGGCTTTTTGGCACATGTACCAGTTGATTGAGCATTGCTTTTCGCCTTTTTTGATGGAGGGGCTTGTGTTCTCATCACTGTACTTTATTACTTGCTTTTCTTCGCTTATATTCGTCCTTCTGTTTATCTTTGCAATTCAGCACTAACATCGCACTAGCTTGTCTTGTTCTAGATGTAATCTAGTTCTTACTTATTGCGTGACTCACTATATCGTAATAAATTCTTTATATATTTCTAATTGTCATGTAAAGCACTCTGATACTCGCAAGAGTCTGGTTCATGCTATATAAAACCTTCAAAATAAATAAATAAAAAATCTTTCTGTGCATTACTATGCCAATCACAAGGATTGGACTCTACAATAACAACTTAATTGTTAATGGTATGGCATTATGTAGAGGAGCCCATCCAAGTACCAAACACCGGGTTCATTAAAAGGCCTTTTTTAGTGGTCCTCAACATCTCCCCTACACATTCCATCTCACTGTTTAGCACTCCCATAGCATTCATAAGAAATATCATAATAGTAGCAGTCAATGGGTGCTCCTTGGAGGACAATGTTGCAGATGTCCTCTTTCCTATCAGGCTTTACCGGCTGTGGATGGGCGCAATGGAACCAATCTTGACCCGGTCTTCTCCTGGATGCGTCTAATGCTGCAGAATTTATGCAGGGATTATAGCGCCTTCCTGGTGTGAAGCATAACAAGGACGGCCTTCCTGCTGCAAGTTGGACTGGGCCCTGAAGTCCTGCGGCCCCAAAGAGTAGAATGGCTATCATACACTGCAGTAGTCAAGCAGGGATTATAGCCCCCTCCTGGTGCAAAACATAACAAGGGTGGCCTCCCTTCTGCTAGTTGCACTGGGCTCTAAAGTCCTGTGGCCCCACCTGGTAGAACATCTATCCCACACTGCTGGAGTCAAGCAGGGATTAAAGCGCCATCCTAGCACGAAACATGGCGAGGGTGGCCTCCCTGTCAGGCTCGGCGTTGATTCCCTTCGGGGCTGTGACGAATGGCCTATAACCACCCCCACCTGACTCCCCTAGAGCCCGGAATAAGAAACACGGACTACCAGAAGAGTCCTGTGAGGGCGGGAAAGGAAGGGGACAGCGGCGAGGGAGAGCTGAAACGACAAGGACAAACAGATTAGAAAAACACCCTCCCGACAGCCCCACAATCAGCTTCTACACACTCTTTCCTATTGATTACACTTTTCTATCTACTCCCCTACCTGAAAAGGAAAAAACAGAAAGCTTTGTATTCGGGAGGTATGAGGGGGGGCGATCAGGGATGGAAACCAACTGTTAGAACAAATGTGTAAAACCACAATGAGCTGCTGTGTTAATAGAGGCAATAGTAAATACCTAGAATGCTTTCCACATACCACTTTTGTAATGTGTTCTTCTATAGGTTAGACCAATCCACAGTTCACGTACCCCTTGGCTCCTCTCCCTGTACAGTTGAATAAAAAAGCGCAAACAAAACAGGTTGGGGCAAAAGAAAACACAAAGGCAGATAAGGCAGGCTAGGGTACGGTCATCATCACTCAGGTGTCCTGCCCCGCTCTACAGGTTATCCTAGAAGGAAGGAGTCTGCTTCCAAACACGTCCGTGTTTAAGCCCAGGAAAACGTACAGAATATAGTCTTAAACAAAACGACTCCAAAAACTCTTCCACGAGTACAAGCTATGCAATTGTTTTTGTTGTATCGTGAAGACCCTTCCGGTCTAATACGACCAGGAACAAACCTCTCCCCGCATCGAGGGCGCGAAAAGCCGCCTCAGCCAACAGGGAGAGAACGTGAGATAGAGAACCCTTGTTACCTCACAAGGTTCTCCGATGTCATTAGAAATGTACGCAGCCGTGTACCAGGACATAGAATTAATCCTTACTTCCTCCAACCAACACGGGAAGAAGTTAAGCGAATGAACATCAAGGAACGATTCAACAGCTTACCGCTATCTTTGATACCGATCTAAAAAACCTCTGAATAGGAATTATCGGCACCGCTTCCTCGACTCAGCAAAGTATTTATTTCCGGGCTGGTGCGTACCTGACGTCGTAACGTGACGTTGTTTCCTGGGTTTCTTGGTTAATGTAGTTCTGAGCCGCTACTGTTGCGGTTTGTCCCTCATCAGGCGGACAGCGACCCTACATCGTCGATACTTGACAGTACATCCCCCTTCACAAGGGGTGCTGGCCAGCAGCAGGCTTCCCCGGAAACAAGCGATGGAACTTCGCCACCAGACGAGGAGCATGAACCTTACGCGCATTCTCCCAGGAGTTCTCCTCCTGTCCATAGCCCTTCCAAGAAATCAAGTACTGCAGACGACCCCTCACCCACCGGGAATAAAGAACCCCCTGAACTTCATATTCATTGTCATGATGGACCCATAGAGGAGAGGGGGATCTTCGTACCGGGCAAAGAGAGGGTTTCAGCAGGGACACGTGAAAAACAGGGTGAATCCTCATGTGCGCAGGCAGGCGCAACCGAACCGACACAGGGTTCACATGACCTAACACTCTGTAAGGACCAATGAACCGAGGGTTAAATACACTGTGTCTCTTGAACCTGATATACCTGGTAGACAACCACACCAGGTCACCCGTCTTATAGACCGGGCAAGGCCTGTGGCGTTTGTCGGCCTGTGCCTTGTACCTGCTCTTGGCAAGAACAAGATTTTTGGGCGCTTCCGTGAGTATACGGCGCATGCGCAATAACCTGGTTCTGACGTCTGGCAGCCTTACATTGTCATTAGGGAGCAACAAGGGACTAAGCCGAGGATGGTGACCATAGGAACAAAAAAAAAGGGGAATGGAGCGTGGAGGAATGCTGTGAATTGTTGTAAGCCACCTCCGCCAACCATAACCAATCCACCCACGAGTCCGTATTGTTCTGCACATAGCAATGCAGATATTGCTTCAGGGTCTGGTTCAACCTTTCCGTCTGTCCGTCAGTTTGGGGGTTGAAGCTAGTCGACGGAGAGGAGGAGACCTGTAAGGCAGAACACCAAGTTCTCCAAAACCGAGCCGTGAATTGGGCCCCTCTGTCCGACACTATCACCCTCGGGAGACCATGCAACCGAACCACGTTCACCAGAAGAAGGTGGCCCAACTGACCGGCAGTAGGGACCTGTGGACAGGCTATAAAATGCCCCATTTTGGTCAGATAATCCACCACCACCAGGATAGCTGTCTTTCCCTGATCCTTGGAGAGCCCGACTATGAAGTCCACGGAAAACCTCTCCGACGGCGTTTCAGGCATGGGTAAGGGTTGTAGCAAGCCCTGCGCTCTTTGATGATCAGACTTCATTTGGGCGCATCTCATACATTTCTTTCCCCAATGCGTCAGATCAGATCTTATCGACGGCCACCTAAATTGTCTTAGTGCTTTTTCAAGCGTTTTCACAGCTCCTATATGACCTGCACACGGAGCCTCATGACACCATGTGTATACGATCTTCAGTAGAGCCTTGGTGGGTACCAAGACTTGTGACCCCTTCATAGGCACACCGTGTCTTATTCTCCATTCTGGGTGATGTCGAAGCCAGGTTCTCCACACACAGGATTGTATACCCCTGCGGACGCTTTGCAGAAAGTCATCCGTCCGAGTCACACCCACCACTCTAGCGGGATCGATGATTGATCTATGAGTCGTTAATGCATGCATAGCAGGGTTCTCTTGTCTTGTCAAAGCGTCAGCCTTCTTATTCTCTGTGCCGGGGCGAAACGTGACAACGAATCGGTACTCCTCAAAGAACAACATCCAGCGTAGTTGTCTGGGTGTCAGATGACGAGCGGCTCGTAGGAACTGAAGATTCCGATGGTCGGTGTAAACCGTGACCTGATGAAGAGCACCCAATAACCAGTGTCTCCACTCCACAAAGGCGTCACGTATAGCCAACAGCTCCTTTTCAGCGATCGTGTAGTTTGTTTCAGCGGAACTGAGCTTTCTGGACATGAACGCTATGGGATGTAGCATTCCAGTGGATCCTTCCCTTTGCGACAGCACCGCCCCTATAGCCACCTCAGAGGCATCCGCTTCCACCAGGAAAGGCAAGTCAGGGTTGGCATTGGTTAGAACAGGAGCCGTGGAAAAAGCGTCTTTTAATCCTTTAAATGCATTTTGTGCTTCAGCATCCCAGATAAATGGCACGTCTTTCCTTGTGAGATGGGTTAACGGTGTAACTAGAGCAGAGAAACCACGGATAAACCGTCGGTAGAAATTAGCGAATCCAAGTAGACACTGGATGTGCTTCACTGTGTTCGGACGCGGCCACTCTTTCACTGCTTTCACTTTCCTCTCGGCCATAAGTTGACCGGAGGGGGTGAGCATCACTCCCAAGAATTCGACCGTGGTCACGTGGAACTCACATTTCGTGATTTTGCAGTACAGATGGTGAAGTAACAAAGCCTGTAATACTAGGCTCACGTGTTTCGTGTGTTCTTCGAGGGTGTTGGAATATACCAAAATGTTGTCTATATATACGACAACGAAACGATCAAGATATTCTCTCAGTACCTCGTTCAAGAAGAACTGGAAGGCGGCCGGGGCATTACATAGCTCGAAGGGCATCACTAGGTATTCGAAGAGCCCATACCGCGTCTTGAAGGCCGTCTTCCATTCGTCTCCGTGCCGTATGCGGACAAGATGATAGGCTCCACGCAAATAAAGCTTAGTGTACACTGTGGCCGACCGCACCTGTTCAAGCAAAACTGGGATCAACGGCAACGGGTATTGATTCTTAATCGTGATGGTATTTAGGGCCCAATAATCGATGCAACACCTCTTGTCACCATTGGCTTTGGGTATAAAAAATAACGGCGAGGCTGCTGGTGATCTTGACGGACGGATGTACCCTATGGCCAGGTATTTGTCCAAATACTCCCGCAAGTACTCATTTTCGGGTACCGTAAGGGCATAGAGCCTCCCGTTGGGCACCACCGATTCTGGAATAAGGTCTATCCGACAGTCCTAGGCCCTGTGTGGTGGAAGCTCTGCGGCCTGTACATCGCAAAAAACCTCTTTATACTTGTCATAACATGATGGCAACACAACGTCTTTTTCAGCAGCCGTGGCTACCTCGTGAATCGAAGCCAACGTCTTGGAAGGGCCTTCTGAATCGACTACACAATGCGTTCGACAGTACTCCGAAGTGAATTGCACCGTCTTGATCGTCCAGTGTATGACAGGTTCTTGTTTTTGAAGCCACGGAAGTCCCAAAATGACGCCGTATTGCGGCGCTTGGATTATATTGAAAGACAATGTTTCCTGATGGATCCCATTATGGAGAAGAACACATTCTGGCCTATCGGAGGTGATAGGCCCGGGTATAAGCTCACTCCCATCCACAGCATATACCATCTCTGTTTTTTTCTTGGTGATGAGCCGTACCCCCAATCTCTTTGCTTCGTCGAAGTCCATAAAACATCCCGTTGCATCGGAGTCCACCATGGCCTTTATGTCGTGTTCTCTTGAATCTATTATCAGTGTCATGGCCAAAAACAGATGGTTGTTTTCTTGATCCTGACCAGGCGTCACTGAAGGGATGACGATCCTGCTTGAGGGGTCCCCTTCTTTCACCTTCAAGCATTGGAGTTTTCCAACTTCTTCTCGCTAGTTCCTGCTGCAGCTTGTCCGGTTCTGGTCTTCCCGAATTTGGGCTTCACTGGATAATCCCGCAAGTAGTGCCCTTTCTTGCCACAATATAAACAAAGACCGAACTTTCTTCGGTGTTCTTTTTCATTGGCTGTTAAGGCTGCCCTTACCGCTCCGATTTCCATAGTCTCGGTTGAGGAACCTGCTTTCTCCCCAGGTCCCCCTTTCTCATAGGACATAACGAGTTATTCCTTTCTCTTGGTGTCTCCTTTTCGCTCACGTATTCTGTGATCTAATCGTAATGTTAGCTCAATGAGAGCCGAGCAGGAGCGTGGTTGAGGATCAATGTGTGCCAAAACGTCTTTCATCTCCTCGTTTAAGTCTTGGTAAAATAAAGAAGATTGTTTGATTTCTGGCCAGTCAGTTTCTGCTACCAGGCGACGGAAACTATTTAAATAGGTTACCAAGTCGGTGTTGCCTTGTTTCAGAACCAGCAGTTCTCGGTTGGCAGAGAACGTCTCGGCTCTACGGCCGAATGTCTTTTCGAATTCTGTTCGGAATTCGTCCCAATCGTACAGCAGGGGATCATCGCGCCTGCCACAGGAACAGCCCATTGTGCCGCCTCCCCACCCAGATAGGAAATAAGGAAAGCAACCCTAGCCTGATTGGTGGCGAACATCTTGGGCTTACACATGAAATGCAGCAACACCTGCGTCATGAATACCTGAACTTTCTTGTTGTCCCCATAAAACCGCTCAGGAGGGGCTAGGGGTATTTGAGTGGGCATTTCTACCACCACGGAGGTGGAGGGAGGAGAACCCGACCCAGCGTCAAAGGGGTTCCCCTGGATACGATCAAGTCTGGCCTTTAGCTGTGCGTTCTCAGACCTAGAGGCCGCCACTTCTCTATTGGATGCCGCTAGCTCTGTCTGAACCAAAACCAGGGCCGTCAGAACGTCATCTAAGGAGGCCATGATACTGCAACACAGCCAAGAAGAGAAAGAACAATCTTGGGCCGATAGTTCTGTCAGGCTCGGCGTTGGTTCTCTTCGGGGCTGTGACGAATGGCCTATAACCACCCCAACCTGACTCCCCTAGAGCCCGGAATAAGAAACACGGACTATCAGAAGAGTCCCGTGAGGGCGGGAAAGGAAGGGGACAGCGGGGAGGGAGAGCTGAAACGACAAGGACAAACAGATTAGAGAAACACCCTCCCGACAACCCCACAATAAGCTTCTACACACTCTTTCCTATTGATTACACTTTTCTATCTACTCCCATACCTGAAAAGGAAAAAACAGGAAGCTTTGTATTCGAGAGGTATGACGGGGGGCGATCAGGGATGGAAACCAACTGTAACAACAAATGTGTAAAACCACAATGAGCTGCTGTGTTAATAGAGGCAATAGTGAATACCTAGAATGCTTTCCACATACCACTTTTGTAATGTGTTCTTCTATAGGTTAGACCAATCCACAGTTCACGTACCCCTTGGCTCCTCTCCCTGTACAGTTGGATACAAAGCGGAAACAAAACAGGTTGGGGCAAAAGAAAACACAAAGGCAGATAAAGCAGGCTAGGGTACGGTCATCGTCACTCAGGTGTCCTGCCCCGCTCTACAGGTTATCCTAGAAGGAAGGAGTCTGCTTCCAAAGACGTCCGTGTTTAAGCCCAGGACAACGTACAGAATATAGTCATAAACAAAACGACTCCAAAAACTCTTCCACGAGTACAAGCTATGCAATTGTTTTTGTTGTATCGTGAAGACCCTTCCGGTCTAATACGACCAGGAACAAACCTCTCCCCGCATCGAGGGCGCGAAAAGCCGCCTCGGCCAACAGGGAGAGAACGTGAGATAGAGAACCCTTGTTACCTCACAAGGTTCTCCGATGTCATTAGTAATGTACGCAGCTGCGTACCAGGACATAGAATTAATCCTTACTTCCTCCAACCAACACGGGAAGAAGTTAAGCGAATGAACATCAAGGAACGATTCAACAGCTTACCGCTATCTTTGATACCGATCTGAAAAACCTCTGAATAGGAATTATTCGCACCGCTCCCTCGACTCAGCAAAGTATTTATTTCCGGGCTGGTGCGTACCTGACGTCGTAACGTGACGTTGTTTCCTGGGTTTCTTGGGTAATGTAGTTCTGAGCCGCTACTGTTGCCGTTTGTCCCGCATCAGGCGGACAGCGACCCTACATCGTCGATACTTGACACTCCCACTGGCAAGTCCTGCCGCACCACTGGATAGATTGTTCATCACTCATTATGGCCACCAAGGACATTCAAATCATCCTGGACTGAGGAGAAACAGCAGCCGTCATCTTTTTGGAACACTGGCTCACACAACACTCATCAGAAGGCTCCACACGATTGCCATATAACTATACTCTCTCAAATTGATCTGTTCCATCCTGATTGGAAGAACCCAAAGGGTCAGGCTGTCATCCTTCACATCAGAGACCAAAAGGCTAAAAACCAGAGTCCCACAGTGATGGTCCCTCAAGCCCACCCTTTTCAACTTATATATGATGTTGCTTGCCAAGATCATCCACTCCTAAGACATCACCATTATTTACCACACTGATCACACCTTACTCATCCTCTCCCTGATGGAAAAGGCAATTACCACTGGAACCAACTTTACCAACTGCATGACTATTGTAGCTGACTGTATATGAACCAACTGCCTGAAGCTCAACTCCGACAAGATGTCCCCATATGACTCCACCGGGTGGCCATTGGAGCTAGGACCAAGACCCACAGATCACGCAAAAAACCTAGGGATCATCATAGAGTACTAGCTCAAAATGACAGCTCAAGGCAACTCAGTGTGCACCTCCTGCTTCCACATCTTGTGCATGCTTCAAAAGATCTTCAATTAGTTGCCTCAGAACACCAGATGGACTGTCACCAAGCACTCATCACAAGCAGTCTGCACAATGACAACACTATTTGCTCCAGAATCTCCTAACATCTCCTACACAGACTCCAGATGATCCAGAACAACAAAAGACTCATCCTAAATCTCCCATGCCGCACCACATCACACCATGCCTCAGGAAGTTTCACTGGCTCCCTATTCACAAGTGCAGCAAATTCAACCATCTCATGCACACTTAAAAAGTCCTACACAGGACCAGAATACCTGAATATCCACATACACTTATACCAACCCACCAGACACCTGTGCTCTGCCTCACTCTCACTCACACACACTCCCTGCATCTGCAAAAGCAAAACTGTACATCACTCTTTCTCCTACATCCCACCCAAGATGCAGAACAACTTCCTTCAACACATCAGAACCTTTTTCCCTGCATATACTTAAGAAGCCCTATCAGTATGTCTCAGGCCTGCCATTGCAGAGCCTGTGTATGCAGTTTTAAACTGTCATTTGACCTAGAAAGTTAACCCTCCTAATCGGCCCAAACCTTTCTTTTCAATACATATA
Source organism: Lissotriton helveticus (assembly GCF_964261635.1). NCBI lineage: Eukaryota > Metazoa > Chordata > Amphibia > Caudata > Salamandridae > Lissotriton > Lissotriton helveticus. The sequence continues at coordinate 1,706,286,261 of NC_136065.1, read as the reverse complement.
AGTCACCCCTAAGGAAGGCCCCTGACAGCCCTAAGGGTCAGTTATGTTTCATACAGGTTTCTCTGAATAGTAGCCTCATTCATTATGCATGAGGATTCTTGGAATTACAGCAGGACTACCATCTACTGCATAATAACTGTGTATAAGGGTCATTACTACCATCACCCTAGTCTGACATGACACAGCAAGTTATATCCCCTGGGGGTACCACATTGGGTATATAAACACCATATCTCTGCTGAGGCGGGAGAGGAGAAAAAGGACTTCCATGCCGACGCAAGATGCTGAGGTTCCTCCACGCAGACACTCCAGCTCACAGTGATCTAACATCCACTGCGGGGTGTCCATCACGAGAACTAGAAGGGGTCCCACAGTGTCTCACTTCAGGGAATAGGGTTGACTTCATCATAGAGGGATTCTTGGCTTTTACACCTACATACATGCTAGGTACACTTAGATGCATCTAGTTAGGGTTGCATCATAGGAGACACCTTTTATTGTCATGTATTTTTATACTTGCTCGTAGTCATGGTTGTACCACTATGGTAGAAATCTGCCATCCTTTTACTCTGTTGGTGCTTATGATCTGTTATACCTGTTTCTGTCTTATGGTTGTTTCAGCACACCTATTTTACATTAGAATGACGCTGGTTTAATAAATGCTTATTGAAAAATGTCCCCACCATTTACTCTGTGTATCTCTCAGAGACAAAGCGAGCACGAGTAACTGAGCAAAAAGTACTGTGCTGTTTCCAAGATCCCTGATGGGATAGAGTTGTCATGTTTGATAGTTGCCAAGAACTATTCTTTCTTTAGTAAACTGAGTTTATAATGGCACTGTGAGCTAGTTGGTATACAGGCGAACATACCCAGTGGGGGTGTCTGGAATCAGTTTGGACACCAATCCCATGGTCTATGTTGTCTAAACGTGCGGATCCTATATAGGTTTATAATAACTACACAACACTCTGACAGTTTCAACAGCCTCGATACCCAGGAGCCTCTTATCCCACCTGCAACCACCTCACCCAGCGACACTGGACCTTAGAAGACCCTGCTCAGTTGGACTCCCCTCACCACTAACAACACACTCAGGATTGTGAAGAGCATCCACTCTGGAGAACCCTTGGAGCCCTGCCTAGGCTGCATCATCCACAGAGCCAGCACCTCCATCGCCCCCGAACTCTGCCACACCATAAACTGCTCCATCAACTCTGCCACCTTCCCGGAAGACTAGAAACACACAGAGATCAACCCCTTGCTGAAGAAACCCACTGCCAACCTGAAAGACCTCAAGATCGTCAGACCCATCTCTCTGCTCCCCTTCCCAGGCAAGGTCATCAAGAAGGCCATAAAATCCCAATTTTCTGAGTTCATCGAAGTGAACCACATCCTGGAGGAGACCACCCTCCTCGACGCTACAGACGACATCCGCACCCTCCTCGACCGAGGCCAAACTGCAGCCCTTATCCTCCTGGACCTCTCATCCACCTTTGACACCGTCTCCCATCACACCCTATCAAGTAGAACCCTGATGTTGAAATCGGTTCAGTAGTTTGTGCTGACTGGGTTGTCATTACGATGGGAAATAGCAAAAAGCCTTAAGAGACAACAGCAAGATAGCACATGAAGTCGACACTCGAAGCCATTCTTAACAGTCAGAGAAACAGCATGGCCATAATTTTTCATCACACAGGATTTTGAGCTGTTAATCTTCCTATCGTAGGACAGACAATATTACATTTGTCCAGTGAACAGACTGCTTCCGATATCTACAGCTTGTCCAATGACACAATTTTTTTCATGTTTTGCATTGTGTTTCTTTAGGCATACATTTTTCTAATATTCACATGCATAACGTGTTTATTGGAAAGACAAAATTATTCAGGCTATAGTGCCAAACAAGAAAGTACTGTAATATTTCCTTTTTGGCATTGCTTGTAAACGAATTAATATTTTTAACCATTTTATATACATTGTGCTGTAAAGTTAATTGTTTGAACGAGTTCATAAATGTAGTTTTTGATTCGGAAATGTTATTAAATCCACTGGTATAGAACTGTCCCTGATTGATGTTCTTGGTTGGACGAATAATGAGCTGGTAGTGACACATTTTTGGGAGCACTTTTATTATCCGTCGTAGTTTCAATCCATACACGCTCTGCAAAACAAAGCTGAAATAGCAAAAACAATGTATTTGCTCCTTCTGATTCCCCAGACCCTCGCTCTCATATACACACACGCTTTGAGGATCACACTCCCTCAGGTATCATTTCCAGGTCTCAGGAGCCATTAGAACAGCTATAATAACCTTCTTTTGGCTTCGGCATTTGGCTCATTTGTTTCCAGGCCTCTGTGACAGAATGTCTGTGTGAACCAGGATTAGCCTTTGGACTCTTTCTGTTTTGATGTTCGCTGCTTGAAGTGGATGCATCCTCAGGTAAAGTTTTACAAAGGTGTGGTCGGAGATTTTTGTTACACTTTTTTCCAGATTTCTCTAAGAGTACGCTTATCTTAAATATGAAAATGGTTTCATGCTTTGGTTAAAAGCTAGGTTACAATTCGACCACGACTATCTGCCTTTAGTGGTGGTAGACGTCGACCTGTCACTCCATGAACCAGCCTCAAGACACCCGCTCCTGTTGGTATTGCTGACTGCAAGGGGTCCTGGGAGGCCACGTCATGTATCCAAAGTGAAAAATACAAATTATCATTCTCTATATCACTACTACAGTACACAACAGCCATACTATTAGTAACTAAGGAGAAGACATACATTCTCTTTGATGCATGTGAGCAGAAACATTAGCAGTGCTAGACTTAACAGGTTTAAATGGTTGAATTTTTCACATAGTATCAATGTTTTGCAATTTTGCACCAACATTTGCACTGACTGGGTCCTTATTTCACGCCACTAATGCTGCTAGTACCTTACCCTTTCTTTAAGCTGCAGAGATTAGCACCAGCCGCTATTTCATGAGCTATGACGTGCTTTGCCAATCTGAGAACTTTCTTGCAGGCATGATCTTTGTGATTGTGTGGACAGGAATCAGTATTGCCTGCCAGAGAATATGGCAGTGCCCGGGCTACAGGTGCCCGAGAATATGGGGCAGTCTGTTGGGGGGGACACTACGCCCGCATTGAGGTAAGTGCAGGGCTGGATCAGATTTAAGATCTTACCCTCCCCTTCAAGTGTCTCCACCATCAGGCTCCAACGCACTTTTCAACAAAAATCACACCTCAAATATCAACCTAAGAACTATGCAGCAGGGAACAGCTAGCCTGACTCATCTTTAAATGTAACTTGGCTACAGGTACAAGCCGATCAGCCTTGATAAAGGCAGGCACGTCATAGAATGCAGTCTTTAGAGATAAAACTCTCATCTAATCTTCTGACCTTCAGGAGAAAAGCAGAAGATCCATATCTGTAGTTGAATGCTATTGAGACTAGCGCCAAGAGACCGTCATGCAGGCTGTGCCCTACATGAATACAGTAAGCCAAGTTCATTTGTTGAAAAATATACATAGCCGTGTTTGTGGAATATTAGACAAATGTGATTATCCTATGCTTTTTATTATCTTTTAAGACAGTGTTGCAGGCCTGCATTTCAAAGGCTTGCATTTGGTTTATTTCATAACACTATTACTAGTAAACCCTGTGGCTATACTCTTTAATCGATTGGGGAAAAAGTTACATGTAGGGATCTAGACGTTGTGGGTAATTCACACAATAATTCTCATTATTGTGCTTTGAATCTAGAACAATCCTAGAAAAGAACGGAAAAAACAGGTTTTTGATTCGATAGGCACGTTTTCCAGCGTTAACAAAACCTCAGTTGTTGTTTGCTCCTATTTTCCCCAGTATTACCAACGGGGCAATGAAAGTATGCGTTGCCCGCATTGGCAAAGGCTTGCGTGTATTGTCCTTTTGAATGAACACTCTCAGGTATAGAAATACATTCAACTTCCGGCCGATACTGCAGGTGAAAGCTGAATCTTGGGCGCATCATATGATGCACATCACTTTAAGTAACTTCATTCTCATATGCAGCATAACGTGTTGGCCAGGAACTCTTTTTTGTAACATTAAAGAAAACATGCAAATGTTCCTGAAGCAAACTAGACTGATTTTGATGCTGGTTCTTGACAGTGACAAGAGCACAGAAACAAAGCAATAATGACTGTAGTCTGGCCCCATGTCTGTTTCAGGTGCTCGAATTGGCACATAATTGAACCCTGATCCGTTCATATGTGATGCCATGAGAGCTCTTCCTGGGACATGATGCTGTTTCCAGCGCCTGTGGGCACGCGTGGCAGTGCCTAGCAGCATATGATGCCATACATGTTCGTCTGCAGAGAAGATTTCCTCGTGAGGTACGTGTTCGCTGTAAATATACGCTGGGATCTATAGATCCCAACAACAGAACCATGAAACTGGGAAACCGCAGCTGCTCTTCTTAGCAGGGTAGCAGTGGTGTGTGAAATATTGTATAAAAAAGTTATTATGACATCATTTCGTGAGGAGCTCATCTATGATAATATGGATCTTGCTCTAAAACGAATGACATAATTCAGAATATTTGGAAATATACGTTGTAAAATGTTCCATTTTGACCTACGTTTTCGAAATTAGTTGAGGAGAGAAACTTCAAACCTCCTTTGAGGTGTAGCTTCCTGGCTTGGAGGAGCGAGTAGCTGATCTGATAAACTTTTCCACATCTAACTTTGGTTCTGAGCTCCCACTATCTGGAGCAGGCTGCTTGTCAAAGGATGTGCATGCACAATGTACGCTGGAGATAGTGCGCTAGAGACAGCCCCAATACCATCTGGGCTGCCTGTCAGTTCTGCAAATGACCTGTTGTCAGAAGCTCAGGTAGTGACTGGAATGGGAAAAGGGATACATATGTGCGCAATTTTGTTTTTCAACGATGTTACATTCATCAGGGGATTTTGCCAATTTAGCTTTCATTGTTTTCGGTACATAAAATGTTCCACAGGAAAACCTTTATATCTAGGTTCCAGTTTTACCAAGGAAAGTGCACTCTGCAAGGAGGTCTGGTTCTGTAGGGCGTAGTATGTAGCATGTATGATTCTTTCTGCCTGCGGTGTGGTTCTGTAGATTGTAATGAGTCACTTGCACCTTGTATGGCTCATGTGAAGAGTGTAGTCTGCTGGGAGGTTTGTCTATTCAGCTCATCATGCTTCCAGTGAAAGTTCAGTGTATAAGGAGGTCTAGCACTGCAACAAGATGCAGTGCACAGAGATGTCTGTTTCTACAGCCTCATATACATTCAGTGGAAGCTCAGAACCCCAAATGATTGGGGTCTTCCATCGAATGCTGCACAAGTAACAAAAGAAGGGTCTTATGGATGATAAGATGCAGGGGTTAGGATGGGTGCGATGAAGATAATTCAACTAATGTAATCAAGGCGCCCGTAATTGTAAACGTACCACTAAGGTAATTACATTGCCGCCCCTGACAGTATTACTAAAAGCCACCATGCTCTCCAGGCTTGGCAGATTGTACCTTTGGGCACCGCTTTTCTTTTCTGAGCTTTCATTTGACAAATCAATGCTTCCCTGAAGTCGTCGTCTTGTCTTGCTTTGGTTGAACCAAGTGGACGCGCATGCCCGATCAAAATGAAGTGGAAAAGAAAAGTAATAGGAAATAGTGACGTCTTGCTACAATTGCAGCTAATCTCGCAGATATTATTTCCCCTTTAGGAGTTCAGCGCTGGTGATTTGAGGCGAAGCCTCGAGAGTCTGTATTAGGTATACAGAGACCAAGCGTCTGCATTGGGGTTGCTGAAATGGGCGTTTGAGGATAAACTTGCCGACGAGGCGGTCACCCTGATTATTAGTGACTATTACAATAAAAAAAGTGAGGCTGCACTGCGCATCCGTAGTAATTACAATGCATGAGGCCTTCACTGCCTGCTCGGAATATGAACTGTACACGGGGATGCTAAACTGCGTCTTTCAGGCTACGTCTGAACCTGGGGTGGGGCACTCATCAGTGAGGGCATGCCTCTCTTTGGATATGATGCACTGCTTACATTAGGCAATAGCCCAAACCCCAATGGGACGGTGACGAATGCCCTGATTACTTACCGGTAATCTTCCTTACGCCAAGATAGTCTTCCTCGCCACATGACTAACGAAGTGAGCTTCAGCTCCACACCAGAACCCTCCAAGGCAAAAGTTAGCCTCCCATGCCTCCCATCCCTTCCAAATATGGCCGACCCATACACTCCATGACCACTATAAGAGACGGGCCGGCCCAACCCCAAAGCCTGAAACTACCAAGCCAAAACATGAAGCCGATAGCCAGACAAGGAGGGAGGGATGGGAACTCATGTGGCGAGGAGGACTAACTCGGAGTAATAAAGATTACCGGTAAGTAACCGGGGCATTACCTCCTCGTTAGTCTTCCTCGCTACATGACTAAAGAAGTGAGCACATACCCAAGCCAGGAAGGCTTCATGGTACACAAGAAAGCACCACCAAGGTGGAAACAGGTAACCAAAACAACTTTTAATCCATTGTGTAAAGAAACAACAGAATAACAACACAGTCCAAACACGGGACAAATCAAGGGACGGCAGAACCAGCACTCAGAACAGCTCCCGCAAAATCCCCAGGCAGAGATCCCCCCAGGACCACCCAATAGTGTTCCATAAACATGTGGGGGGATGACCACGTTGCAGCCTGGCAGATCTCCTCAGTGGACACACCCTTAAACAAGGCCCAAGAAACAGAGAGGCTCCGGGTGGAACGACCCTGGACCACCCCCGGGAGATCAGAACCCTGGGAATCGCATGCCAGCAGGATAGTCTGCTTCAGCCAGCGACTCAGAGTAGACACAGAAGGCTTGTGACCAGAACGCACCGGACCAAAGGTCACAAACAAACTGTCACACTGACAAAAAGAGGAAGTACGGGCCAAGTAAATCTCCACCGCACGACGGACATCCAGCAAGGACAGGGAGACATCCACCGCCGGGGAGAAGGCAAGGACACCTCACAAGAGCGGTTAGCCAGGGAGGGAATCTTAGGCAGAAAACGGGGATCATGGCGCAGGACCAGCCGGTCCGGCAAGACCATCAAGAAGAGAGGAGACCGAAGGAAGGATCACAGCTCGCCCATGCAGCCAGCTGAGACAATGGCAACCAAGAAAACCACCTTAAAGGTGAGGAATTTGGGATCCACCGACTGAAGGGGCTCAAATGGAGAACCTGCAGAGCCCGCAGGACCAAGGGAAGATCCCAAGGAGGAGCCAGGCACACAGCCCAAGGCTGCCGCAGAGAACAGCTCCGCAGCTAGCGAGCCACCAAGGAATCCAGCCAATCGAGATCCAGACTGCGGAAGATATGCAGGGCAGCCCACTGAGCCCTCAGAGTGGAGGTAGCCAACTCCAGAGAAAAACCCACTGCCAGGAAATCCAGAACCCTCATGGGGTCAACTGACACCGGATCAGAACCCAGCAGGCCGCACCAAAGGGAAAAGGAGGACCAGTGACGGGAATAGGACATCAAGGTCGAAGACCTCCGGGAACCATGCAACAAAGCAACCACCCCCGGGGAATACCCCTGGGCGAACAAGGTCACCCGCTCAACAGCCAAGCCTGCAGATGAAGCCGGCGCAACACCGCCCCGGGGAGAGGAGGCCCCCACAAGGGGAACGGGTGATCCGGAATCGGCCAACAGTCCTGAACCGCCAGCTTGCACAGGAGAGGATACCAGGAGCAGCGAACCCAACCGGGAACCACCAAGAGTAGGAAGGCCCGGTCCAAGCTGGAACAAGCACCACCTGACCCCACCCCCGGGAGGACGTGCCTCACTCCCACGAGAGATGGGATGCACAAAGAGAGCCCAACACTGTGAAGACAGCATGAGCCACGCAGCACCGCCGCAGCGCTCTGAAGAGCGGGCGCGAGGCGAGCGCCCGAGCGGGGAACTGCAGTAGAGGTAGGAAACACCCTGCCGCCGCCTGCTGCAGTGCTTTAAGGGCAGGCGGCATCAGGGGGAACACAGAAAACCATGGTGCACGCGGTGCACAACTTCCGCCGCCCGCCCTAGCATGCAGGGATGGTGGGCGGCCAGCCAGCTCTACATATAAGCAAAAACAATGTGCGGGCTCAAATCCCCCAGCCGGCACACATGTAGCGGATGGCCGTACCCCCACTGCAAGGGGAAAAAAGAGGCTGAGCAGCCGCCCGCCGCAGCGCAACGAGGGGCAGGCGGGTGGTGGGAACAAAGTGCAAATATGCAAAGTCGCCGCCCGCTGCAGCGCCGTGAAAGGCAGGCCGGCAGAGAAACCGGGCGCAGGCCAAAGGGAAGAAACACAATAGCCTAAAAACCTGATTTGATGTGCAGGATCACATTCGCAGACCCTCTGAAGAAACAGGGACAGGAAAAAATAGAGGAGGCAATCCCAAACAGTACCCCGGCCACCCCCCCCCCGGAAACCATCGGCCTGCTAGAGCAGAGCCTAACCGGCTCAAGACAGAACACACCGGGAGAAAAGGGGGGGAAATAATAGCCCAAGTTCCTAGAGTCCGCTATAGCAGGACTGCCACCCGAAACCCATGTACCTGCTAATGCAGGCACCACTTACCTGACGCATCTGGGGAGACTTGCGCAGAAGTAAACAAACAGGCTTTGGGGTTGGGCCGGCCTGCCTTTTATAGTGGTCATGGAGTGTATGGGTCGGCCATATTGGGAAGGGATGGGATGCATGGGAGGCAACATTTTGCTTTGGAGGGTTCTGATGTGGAGCTGAAGCTCACTTCGTTAGTCATGTGGTGAGGAAGACAAACGAGGAGGTAATCTATGTGGCTTTACTGGGCTGTGTAGCACATGTGAGTCGGCATGTGACATGCTGCTATGCATATTAATAGAAGTCTACACAATTGTATTTGCTGTTTGTGCATCAGAATATAATCTGATGCGAGGCTCTTGAGTTGTGCCTGGTCTTTTTAGTCAGCAATTGTGTATGATTGCGTTAAGCATAAAATGGTTGCACCTGTGTAGATGGTGGCTGCCCTCAGCCATTTCACGAATGTGCTCCTACATGATCATGACTGTATTCTAGATAATAAGTAGTTGGTAAAAGTGAAAATCTGTCTGCTTTCCTAATGTTTTTATCAAACATGCACTTGTTCATTTTGCTTCACTCATGTTACTTCAAGTGAAATACTAAGCTGTAAAGGTCAGAGGCCTTATTTTACAATACAGTAAGTCTTCGAGTCAAAAGTATGTTATGTCACTCATCAGAGAACAATTAAACTTTTGCTACTTTTGTCATTTTTGTGAATTGACTTCCACAACCAAATGGACGTGATAAATAACTTCATATGGTCTTTGAAATATCTCAAATTGTTCTTTAAAAAGTATGTTAATTTCAGAGGCAGCTCCTCTACTAAGGCGGAGCATCGTAAAACGACTGCTCTCAGAACAGTGAAAAAAAGGAGACTTTTTTTATAACTATGCTATTATCATTTTACTTTTTGTTAGTGTATTTTAGTGAGTTCTGTACTTTATTTTCACTCTACTTCCTTCCTATTTTTTTTAACTTTTTCCCCTCTTATTACTGTTTTTATTATACTTTCTACATTTTGTCTCTTCCACCCCCCAGCATCATGGCAGAGAAGGGTGCCCCAAAAAAGGCGGCAACCAGAAGCCGCCTTCCTTGTAGGAGGAAGAGCCCGGAAGGGGTACAGCCTCGGGTCTTATTTTCAGAGGTGGAGTTGGCATTGCTGTTTTTTTCTCCAATGCCACCTCGCCTCCATCCAGGCAGCAGGCCGTATGCCTGGGTCTGGGTGTGGACTCCGGAACACTGGAGGCGCTTGGCGAGGGTGTACTGGGCAGTGTATCACTGCTCTTGGATCCGGTGTACCCATAATAAGATGACGTACCAGTGGTCTGACATCCTGGACTGAGAGCAGGATCTGCTCCTGGGGCTGAGGTCACGGGGCTTGGTGGGTAGCTAATTATTAATTATTATTATTTGTGTGTTCTGTTATTGCTAATATATTTTTCCCAAATATCAAGCATGGTGCTCACAATCAGGAAAGTTACGTTTACAAATCTTATATTATGTGATTGTTATTCAATTTCTAGACCGGTGTTCAACGCTACCTAATCGTACTTATTTGCGCTCGCTTGGACTGATTATGTAAGAACTTTAGTATTGACGACTAGAGACTACTTTGTCTTGTCACTAAGATGGTGGTAGTTAGTATTAGTAATTTAGCGGTGCACATCCTCTCACTTCAGTTCTTAAAACCTTTTTCGAAGGTCATACAATGACAAGCAATCAATCAATTTGGTGTATGCATGCATACATCTATTCATTTAAAGACAAAATGCTGACTTAGTAAATTAGCACGTCAAAGGGGGTTGAGAATGATTGTGAAGGAGATTGGAACTTAGACGCAAACATCATTAGTTTCAATTTATTAGTAATTCCAAAGTATTTGGAATAGGTGGGCTAGGTAGATTTATGAAATGTGGAAAAAATACATAAGGAGGTCTACTCTACTAGTCTACTAATAGTCTATCTGATTTAGGAAAGTTATTACAATTGCTGTTTCCTGTCAAAAAATCTTTCTGTCCCTTTATGTCCAACATCAGCATCCAGGGGCAAGGGGTCATCCGAGGCACCTGAGGGAGCTGGAGGTGCCTCCCAGAGTGAAGATTGCTCCTCGGCCCCAGTAAGTCCTCCTGTTGTTAATATTAATATATTTCCCTAACCTTTACTGCTCCTTATTTTGAATAATTTGTTTCTACCTGTTTCCTAATTTGGGGCCCTATTAGGATCGCGGACGGACTTGAGTCCGTCCACGACCCCTGAGGAAGAGGGACCGTCCGCAGGGGCTGCGGTGTTCTCTCCGAGCAGATTAGGATATGACCGCCAGAGTGGCAGTCACATCCTCTATCTTTAACATTGCGGCAGGTGCAGCTTCAAGCTGCACCCGCCGCAAGGTAAAAAATGCATGCATCGCATTTGCATGCACAAAGCGGCAGGCACCGCGCAGTACTGCTGCTTTGTGCACGCAAATGCAGGGGGGTACCATAGGTACCCCCATGTGCACCCCCAACCCCCTTCACCCAGGGGCCCGCAACGGGCCCCTGAAGTGAAAGTCCGTATCCTTTTCAACGACGGAAAAGCCACAGCGGAAAAGCATGTCTTTTCCACCATCCTAATATGGCTGGCGGTGTCTGTTAGACACCACCACCATATTAGGGCTATTCCGCCGCGGTTGTAATGCAACCGCGGCGGAAAAGCGGCGGACGGAATTCAAGACCCACCAACCATCCTAATATGGCGGTGGGTCTTTGGAGGCACCGCAGCGTTTTTTCCGCATCCTCCGGGCCGGCGGTCCGCCGACCCGGAGGATGCGGAAAAAACACAATCATAATCGGCCCCTTAGCTTTTTCCCCAAAGCTCTTCTAACTATCCATTTCTAAATTCTTGTTATCCCTGCATTATCCAATTTAATTATTTTCTATATTCCTAGTGTCTGTATTTTACATCAAACTGTCTCTGTCTCTACTAGTCTGACATTAGCTTCCCTTCTTCTGGTTTTTCCATCAGTTTTCTCTCTCCCCTTATTTATTTTGCGGACTGCCTAGTGGTAGTAATGTAGACTCAAACCATTTGTCATGGCTACTACTAGTACCACTACTCTGCCATGCAGATTGCATGCCCAAGTAAGGTATTGTACGCATGCTTGTTGAGATGAGAACTTAGGCTTTATTTTACTTTCCTATGTCATTGCTCAATCAGTAAAATGGGAGAGCTTCTTTTGTCACTTTGGGCACCCCAAAGTTCTGCCATCTTCTTGTAGTATTTTTAGCAGCAGTTGGTGGTGAACTGATTACCCTGCAGCATGGCTGGAAGGAAGTATGAAGGAGGCTGGCCCCATCGCATTGGCCAACCAAGACCTTATGTCCAGTTGTCCACTCCTATTTCTTTGCAAAAACCCAGATTCATCAATAGCTGTAGCCACGCCAGTCCTTTACAGGTTGTCTCCTCTTCTTGAGAGGCTTTGCAAAAATTGCTATTAACAAAAAATTCCCAGCCTAGTTTGTTCAATAGAAGATACTCTCTGTATCCGAATTGTAGTGATGTCTATTATGTATTTTTAATTTTACAATATAAAAAATAAATACTAGGTGGCCTATCTTGCATCTAAAAAATGTGCAATGTTTTATCTAGCTGCACTAACCACCAGTGCCGGGGCCAGCAGTGTTGGCAGCGCCAGTCCTGTAGAAGATGCGTCAGCGATAAGGGGTGAGCCAGCACCAGTGATGGGCAGTGGTAGGTCATATCGCTTGCTTATTGACAAAAATGATATACTCACTACTTACTTGTACTGTTGAGACTTGTGAAAAAATTAAACACACCCCTCTTTACTTAGCAAACACAGCAGGAGTTGATTAACTATGGCCTCTTCTCAGATTCAATTCAGTAGAGAAAGTTGCATGAAGAGTCAGACCATGATGGGTTGATGGAAAAGGGAAAGAAGGATGGAAGGAGGAAGGACAGGTGAAATGCAATATGACTGGAAGAGAAGGATGCATGTGTGAAAGGATGCATATACTATAGGTGGCTGATAGGATAAATGAGTGGATGAAGGAGCGATGAAAGGTGAAAGGATGCCCTCCTGGGTGGGTGAAAGTGTATGGCTGAAAAGAATCCTCCAGTGGGTGTGATGGGTCAAAGCAAGGATACATGGGTAGTTAAATTACAAATATATGTTGGTGGAAGGTTTGTTGAGAATGAGAGCCATGTTTAGATGGATGGATATATATATATATATATATATATATATATATATATATATATATATATATATATATATATATTCACTGAAAAAACCATAGGTTATAGACCATATATAGTTAGGAATTAGCATTTAAAAAACCTTATTTTACTCACACAAAACCATTGAAATTCCATATATAGTTAGTTGCACTAACTATATATCGCGCACCCGCAATCCACTGCTGATGATGTCACATATTACATCATTCATGACATGGTCAGTGACATCACTGATGACATCACTGATGACATCTCAAATGACATCACTGATGACATCACTGATGACAACATCCAGTGACTGTATGTTTCTGTAAAGTTAAAATATGTCTTACATATTGAAGAATGAGTGGATGTATAAGTGTCTGGACGAAGGATTTAGTAGGTGCATGACTGAATGTATGAGTGAGTGATTAAATGTGTCTCACTGAGTGCATGGGTTAGTGACTAAACTGTCTTAATTTGTGCATCATTATGTCTGTTGTTCTGAAAACTGCTGCATGTGTTGATCAGTAGCTATATGAGTAACTATATGGGTTATTGATTGATTGCCCAAGTATTTGTATGGGAGACTGAGTGTGTGTGTGGCTGGCTGGGAGGTGTGTGACTCTGTACAGATCAATGTGTACTTGTATCAATGATTGTATAAGAGAGTAAGTATGTGTTAGTATATGGTTGAAAACGTAAGGTGCTCTATGTTTAACTGTATAGAGTAGAAAATGGAAGTGTGATTGATTCTTTACAGGACTGACTAGGTGTGTGAGTAACTCCATGGATGAGTGGCAGAGTGTGAGTGTCTGTATAGGTGTATGAGTGCATATGATAGTGTTGTAAAGATGAGTGATTGTATGTATGAATGATTGTATGGGTGAATGAGTGAATGTGTGTGTAGACGTAGGAATCAGTGAGTACGTATGTAGTAACTAGTATTGGTGTGTCAATGGTTTCAAAAATTATACTCTGTTTTTAACACTCGGTGAAACAGAGGTTATATTAAAATGTGAGGAGATGCATTGTATTGTCACATGAATGATATCATCAGTGATGAGGTCATTGATGTCAAATGAGATGGCATCAGTGATGTCATCAGTGATGTCATTTGAGATGTCATCAGTGATGTCATCAGTGATGTCACTGACCATGTCATGAATGATGTAATATGTGACATCATCAGCAGTGGATTGCGGGTGCGCGATATATAGTTAGTGCAACTAACTATATATGGAATTTCAATGGTTTTGTGTGAGTAAAATAAGGTTTTTTAAATGCTAATTCCTAACTATATATGGTCTATAACCTATGGTTTTTTCAGTGAATTTTCAAGGTTTTGTAAATGCTAATTCCTAACTATATATGGTCTATAACCTATGGTTTTTTCAGTGAATTTCAATGGTTTTTTATTAGCAAATATCATAAGCTGTCGAATGTCAAGTACGTGGTAAGTGAAAACATTTTCGTGTTTATGCACACTGATCTGCTTTGAATGGTGCCCCCCCCCCTCATTTCTATTAGGAGTACTCTCTCTTTGCACATAGTGAAGGGTAGTTAACGCAGGCCTTTGCCCCCGTTGTAATACGTCGTGCCTGCTTCTCTCTCCATTTGATTGATTGTTATCCAAGTATTTACTGTTTTAGAATTGGTTCTCTTTGGTTCATTCTCTATTTACAAACAAACACAGAGTCGCAATACTCTGTTTAGTCTTTGCAGATAACAAAAAATCGTGTAAAAAAAAAAGAAAAGGAATCGAGCAAAATCAGTAGGCCACTAATGGGATCTCTTTTTGACCTCGCTAAAATAGAAACATTAGGAACAACCCCTCATGACAAATACAAAACTAGTGAAATGAACTGAACTCCACACAATTATGGCTGCAAAACAGCTCGGCTCCGCCACCCACCCCGCCCAAAATAACGATAAAAAGCGGCTGCCATGATTGGTTGCGGAATGGCCACGACGGAGCTACGAAATGGTGCTGCTCTCATGCTAACCCCAGCTTCAGTCTGAAACATCCAGAAACACTGTAGACTACCAATTCGATCAGTTCTGGTAGCGCCCCAATGTAACCCGGTAGAGAAGAACTAGCCCTCCCCTCTTTGACTAATGGTTCTTGTTGCCTGTCCCTTCTGTTGTCATTTAACAGAACTATTTAGCCTGCTGAAAGGGGTTGTGTTCCGACCGCTGGTTGGTGGACACATTTTGACTATATTCTGGACCTGCGTTGTCGCGTAATGCGTCATATGACGCGCCGCGTTAGCGCATCCGGAAGTCATCCGGGGCGCGCAGCGCGTAACGTAAGCATAACAAGTCATGTGACTTGTTAATAAAACTTTTCATTGGTTCATTTTACTTTTCTTATTCTAATGATGAAAGGCTTGGTCATATGACCTAAAAATTACGCTTTTTATTACTTCCGAACATTATTTTTTCTTAAATATATGTTATAATGTTCCAGGCTAATGTACTTTCCCGGAAAATTTACAACTGTCCTGCAAGTAAAATATATTCTTTTTTCGAGAAAAAGAGCGTTTCTTCGTCCCATGACGGAGCCGTTGAGCAAAAGAGGGTCGACCTGCTGTCTTAGTCGCCGATACGCCTGAATATGAGATTCTTATCGATCACTTTATGTTGCAGGAATAGAAAACACAACAGCCCTTGACCATTTATCTTTACTGCGTTCCTTCGTATTATACCTTTTACCCTTCATGTAATTGGTCTGCTTTATTTCACTTGCCTTTTAATGATTCTAAAACAGTGACTATTATTAAAAACTTTACCAATGTATATACTACTACCATGTTTTCTTTTAAAAACCTTTATTGTGAAAATTTCATTATACAAATACGAGCCTATAACCACGTGGGCCTGCCACAGAGCAAACTGTAATCGTATATGATGAATAGACATTTACACTGTAGAGGAACGTAACGGGCGGGCCATTAGGTTGTAAGAACTAAGGTGTCTAACAGTTACGGAATCGGTGGACGTACATTTTATAATTAAAATACGACAGGGCCAGT
This sequence comes from Lissotriton helveticus, assembly GCF_964261635.1. Classification (NCBI taxonomy): domain Eukaryota; kingdom Metazoa; phylum Chordata; class Amphibia; order Caudata; family Salamandridae; genus Lissotriton; species Lissotriton helveticus. Next base: position 1,706,270,417 of record NC_136065.1, on the reverse strand, counting down.
TACAATAAAATTATCTAGATATACATTTGCGGGCAAGTACCATGGGTGACGTTAATTCGAACTTTCAACAGTACAGTAATCAATAACACATCAGAACTTAATATCAATAGGGATGTCGAAATATTCAATCAATTCTCGTCCCCGCCCGCCATGTGCTTCAAAACTGCATACGTATCTCGTAATTTCAAGGTTCTGCAACCAGTACACAACAAGGAGTTACGAGTCCCATTTATTCCGGCGCCATTTTGGGCGAGGACGGGCAGGTCCAGGATATAGTCAAAATGTCTCTACCAACCATCGACTATGATGACGTTCATATGCTGTATTTATTAGAGTAACACTCATCTGTCCACATGAAATTAATTTGCCACAATCTAAACATGTCATTTTAATCTTTCCAAAGTTCTTCTAAATATTTGGGACCGTTTCCCTTGCCTCTGAAGCTCTCAGTGCCACTTCTTTGATGAATGTACTAGCAGGTCAGGGGTTCTCCTCCAAATCTCTCTTTTATGCAGCACTATAATTAATTGGTGCCACCTCTCCATATGATGATGCATGGTATAGTTACCACAACTATATTTTTTTTCGGTTCCTCTGGAGAGTTCATCGTGGCAGATGAAGCGTGTAACGTACCGGGCATTTACCTTTTTTTGCATGTACAGGAAAGGAAAAAAAAAAATCGAGCGTCCGAGTTCTAAGGTGTCCCAGGGCCATTTTAGTGGACCAGGCCCAAATCCAAAGAACAGGCCGCCATTTTGAGAGTCCTCTTGCAGCCGCCTGTCGCTGTAGCATCAAGAGCAGCCGAAACTCAGCTGAATGGCAACTGAAACGGTAAAGGGGCGCCCCACTACATTTCAGCATTGTAGGATGACCACACCAGTACAGCAACTTGCTAGACATCACCTCGGTGCCATCCGGATCTCGGTGCCCCACTGCAGATGAAGTGCCTCTCAACTATGAAACCACCACGGTGACATCCGGATCTTGGCGCGTTGTGCTGCCTTCGGCCTATTCGCACATCGGTCCGCTACTGACGCCATCTCACAGGCTAATGGGGCGACCCACGCCGAGTTTCAGCATTGTAGGATGACCACACCAGTACAGCAACTTGCTGGACATCACCTCGGTGCCATCCGAATCTTGGCATCTCAACGCCTAGTGGTATCTTCCATACAGAAAATCTTGTTACGCTGCCTTTGGCCCCATTCGCACATCAGTCCGCAACTTAGACATCACCTCGGTGCCATCCGGATCTTGGCATCTCAGCGCCTTGTGGTGTCAGTCAGAAAATATTGTTGCGCTGCCTTTGGCCCCATTCGCACATCAGTCCGCTACTGACACCATCTCACAGGCCAACAGGGCGCCCCACGCCGACTTTTACCATTGTACGATGGCCACACCCGTGGCACAACTTGCTAGACATCACCTCGGTGCCATCCGAATCTTGGCATCTCAACGCCTAGTGGTATCTTCCATACAGAAAATATTGTTATGCTGCCTTTGGCCCCATTCGCACATCGGTCCGCAACTTAGACATCACCTCGGTGCCATCCGGATCTTGGCATCTCAGCGCCTTGTGGTGTATTCTCTTCAGAAAATATTGTTGCGCTGCCTTTGGCCCCATTCGCACATCGGTCCGCAACTTAGACATCACCTCGGTGCCATCCGGATCTTGGCATCTCAGCGCCTTGTGGTGTCTTCTACTCCGAAAATATTGTAGAAAATATTGTTGCGCTGCCTTTGGACCCATTCGCACATCAGTCCGCTACTGACACCATCTCACAGGCCAACAGGGCGCCCCACGCCGACTTTTACCATTGTACGATGGCCACACCAGTGCCACAACTTGCTAGACACCACCTCGGTGCCATCCGGACCTTGGCATCTCAGCGCCTTGTGGTGTCTTCAAATCAGAAAATATTTTTGCGCTGCCTTTGGCCCCATTCGCACATCGGTCCGCTACTGACGCCATCTCACAGGCCAACGGGGCGCCCCACGCCGACTTTCAACATTATAGGATGGCCACAGAAGTGCGACAACTTACTAGACACCACCTCGGTGCCATCCGGATCTTGGCGCGTTGTGCTGCCTTCGGCCTATTCGCACATCGGTCCGCTACTGATGCAAACTCACAGGCCAACGGGGCGCCCCACGCCGACTTTCAGCATTGTAGGATGGCCACACCAGTGCGGAAACTTGCTACACACCACCTCGGTGCCATCCGGATCTTGACATCTCAGCGCCTAGTGGTGTCTTCTATTCCGAAAATATTGTTGCGCTGCCTTCGGCCCCATTCACACATCGGTCCGCTACTGACGCCATCTCACAGGCCAACGGGGCGCCCCACGCCGACTTTCAGCATTGTAGGATGGCCACACCAGTGCCACAACTTGCTAGACACCACCTCGGTGCCATCTGGAACTTGGCATCTCAGCGCCTTGTGGTGTCTTCAATTCAGAATATATTGTTGCGCTGCCTTTGGCCCCATTCGCACATCAGTCCGCTACTGACGCCATCTCACAGGCCAACGGGGCGCCCCACGCCGACTATCAGCATTGTAGGATAGCCACACCAGTACAGCAACTTGCTAGACATCACCTCGGTGCCATCCGGATCTCGGCGCCCCACTGCAGATGAAGTGCCTCTCAACTATGAAACCACCACGATGACATCCGGATCTTGGCGCGTTGTGCTGCCTTCGGCCTATTCGCACATCGGTCCGCTACTGACGCCATCTCACAGGCCAACGGGGCGCCCCACGCCGACTTTCAGCATTGTAGGATGGCCACACCAGTGCGGCAACTTACTAGACACCACCTCGGTGCCATCTGGATCTTGGCGCGTTGTGCTGCCTTCGGCCTATTCGCACATCGGTCCGCTACTGACGCAAACTCACAGGCCAACGGGGCGCCCCACGCCGACTTTCAGCATTGTAGGATGGCCACACCAGTGCTGCAACTTGCTGGACACCACCTCGGTGCCATCCGGATCTTGGCGCGTTGTGTTGCCTTCGGCCTATTCGCACATCGGTCCGCTACTGACGCCGCCTCACGTGCCAACGTATTTTCTCCGCATTTTATACCCTATGCCGCATAACAGGTCATGTGACTTGTTTATAAAACTTTTCATTGGTTCATTTTACTTTTGGTTTCCTAATGATGGAAGGCTTGATCATATGACCTAAAAACAACACTTTTCATTGGATGAAAACTTTTTTTTTTTCCCAAACGATGAAAGCCCCACCTTGTTTCTGGATGTTTCAGACTGAAGCTGGCGTCAGCATGAGAGCACCACCATCTCGTAGCTCCGTCGTGGTCATTCCGCGAGCAATCATGGCAGCCGCTCCCCACCAGAAGCCTGCAGGAGTCGGGGCCCCCAAAACTTTTGATGAATTCTCAATGCGGAGGGGACGCTTTCGAGAATGGGGTCCAAGACCTAGCAGACAAGCGTCCGATTTTCCAAGGTGTCCCAGGGCCATTTCAGTGGACCAGGCCCAAAAAGGAAAGAGCCTGCCGCCATTTTGAGAGTCCTGTGACAGCCGCCTATCGCTGCACCGCAAGAGTGGGCGCAACTCAGCTGAATTGCGGCTTTTGACACAGTGGACCAAAAACGGACGGAATGGCAACTGAAACGGTAAAGGGGCGCCCCACTACAACAGATGACACTCCACCTGGAGAGGCCCGTTCACACTGCCTCCCCCGGGGCGCCCCACGCCGTTATTCGGAGCAGCATTGTAGGATACCAAAACCAGTGCGGCAACTTACTGGACATCACCTTGGTGCCATCGTTCTGCTGCCTTGGAACTATTCGCACAACAGTTTGCTACTGATGACCCACCCCCCGCGACGCCCCACGCCGTTATTTGCTGGGTGGCAACTTACTAGACATCACTTTCGTGTCATCTAGATTTCGGCGCGTTCTGCTGCCTTGGAACTATTCGCACAACAGTTTGCTACTGATGACCCACCCCCCGCGACGCCCCACGCCGGAAATCTGGACGTTGTGCTGCGTTGGGACTATTCGCACAGCCGACCGCTACTTCGTTGTTTTTCCCTAAAAATGTTTATATGTTATTACTATTTTTGTTTTCTTGTATATATTTATAAATTATTAAAGTTTTATAATCTTACTACTTTGTCGGAGTGCTATATATTTTTAATGTGACACATAATTGTAAAAACTTTGATGTACAAAGAGTCATCCCTGGAATCTACCGCTTCACGCTCGGTCCCCTCCCCAATCACAATACAGGATGGTTTTCAGATAATAGCAACGCTTCTGCTGTGACGGATCTCATCGAGTGTGGGCCTTGATCTACTATAACTCCTTTGAAGAGGGGTGATTCTTTACGGCTGTGGCCATAAACTACATCTGCAGGGCTAGCTGATAGCCTAGGACCGGCCTGGACAATCGGACACAGAGGAAAAGGAGTGTCAGAGGGTGCGGTAGTGAATAGGGCGAAAGGGAGGTGTCGGGCGGGCACAGGGTGTGATTCTCAGGGAAGAGCAGCGCAGATGGGGGGAGGTTTATTACCCATGCATAAGACAGAGAGCGGGGGTGACCACTGCCTGGGTGAGATTCTTGCGAGGGTGGGGAGCCATGCTAAGGATCGACAGCGTGCACAGAGTGGGTCTGGTCAAGGCATCTAAAATGGCTGCCGTGCACGACAAAAGTGTGGCATTTGAAAAAAGACAAGATGGCGCAGACAATGTTTTTCAACACTTCCTGATTTCCTTCGAATCGAACGTTAACAGACGTTGGGGCATATTACCAAAGTTAAGCGATATTCATCCCTAACGATGCATTGCAAAGATTTTTTTACCGTCAGAAATTATCGCACATAAACCTTGCTATTATCAAGGTTTATCGCAAATACGATAAAAAACGACCGCAATGCATTAATATCGCTGAAAACTCAGCGATATTCATGCATTACCGAGCTAATGCTCTTAGCCATGTTATCCACCTCCCATTGGATAACATGGCTAAGAACTGCTCAGGGCAGCTGTTACTTTTTGGAGATATTCGCGCTTATCTCGAATATTTCCAAAAGTTGATAATAGGAGATAGCGATGTTAGCGACTGTTTCCAGTCGCTAACATCTTGGCATGCCCACTTTGCATGTCATTAGTGATAAATATCACTCACATGCAAAGTGGGGCCCAAGATGGTCGCTATCTCCTACTAGCCGTCACTAACTGGTGTTAGCAACAGCTAGGTAATACAGATATAATTTTATCTCCGCGAAGCGCAGCGCTGTTACAGATATATATCTTGTTTTTGAACGTTAATTTCTCAAAATGCACTGAAGCACATATATTGAGACCTAGCAAAGGCACATCGGGCTACCAGTCCCTAATATTTTACCAAGTTTCGTGCAAATCCATTCAGCCGTTCGATTATTATTATTATTTTTTTTTTTGCCCCGCGGGGCCCTTTTAAAACCTCCACATCAAACCTAGGGGGTCAGCGAGGATCTACTATGCCCCCTTATGGTCATTTGCCCCTTCGCTTTGGCCTCCTCTTGTCTCTCGATCCTACCGAGAGACAAGATGGCGGCCGCTACGTACTGTTTGGAATGTTTACAGACACCGCAGAGCCAATCAGCTTCGCTTCGCAAAGCTCCGTAACGCGAAAAGTACGCGTAGCGGTGCGCTGTTACAGATATATATCTTTTTTTGAACGTTAATTTCTCAAAATCCACTGAAGCACATATATTGAGACCTAGCAAAGGCACATCGGGCTACCAGTCCCTACAATTTTGCCAAGTTTCGTGCAAATCCATTCAGCCGTTCGATTATTATTATTAGTTTTTTTTTTGCCCCGCGGGCCCTTTTAAAACCTCCACATCAAACCTAGGGGGTCAGCGAGGATCTACTATTCCCCCTTATGGTCATTTGCCCCTTCGCTTTGGCCTCCTCTTGTCTCTCGATCCTACCGAGAGACAAGATGGCGGCCGCTACGGACTGTTTGGAATGTTGACAGACGCCGGAGAACCAATCAGCTTCGCTTCACAAAGCTCCGTTGCGCGAAAAGTACGCGTCCTGGGACGCTGCCCGGTCCGCTGTTACAGATATATATCTTTTTTAAACGTTAATTTCTCAAAATCCACTGGAGCACATATATTGAGACCTACAAAAGGCACATCGGGCTACCAGTCCCTACAATTTTGCCAAGTTTCGTTCAAATCCATTCAGCCGTTCGGGCTAAAAGTGAGGCCAACCGCCCCATGGAAAACTCAATGTTAAAAACACGTTTTGGGACCCCCCTTTTTTCTCAACCCCCCTGGACGAAACCCCCCCCAATTTTCAGGGGCTGCTCAGAAAAAAAATGTGCCATTTTCCTGAAAATTTCAGCCAATTCCGTCCACAAACGCCAAAGTTATTAGACATAGAATTTTCAAAAAACCCATAGAGAAAAAATCCTAACTATATATACCTACTGGCGACCGCCAGTAGGTAATTTATATATATATATATATATATAGATCTGTCACGTCATGCTTTGTAATGCACAACATGTATTTTTACCATTGTGGCGGGCGGTGCTATGCACCCGCCACTTTGGCGGGCGCATCCTAATTCTCCCCACAGGACCCCCGCCCTTATGGCGGGCGGTCCCTTGTACCGGGAGGATGGTGGGCGGGCAAAGTCCGCCCGTCATCCTAATGGGGGCCATAGTTGTGTTTCCCTTCACTCCCAGTGCCCACTCATTCCATTCCTAGTACATAAGTAACTCCTTTCCTAATTTCCTTCTTCTGTCCGAGGCTTCAATTCTGTTTGAAAAAAACATTCTTTGCATGAACTACTTTCCCTTAGCAACGTAATATATTTTTATCAATGCTTACATAATGGATTATCTCAGTTAAAATGTTTCCCTTCCAACAATTGCTGAACATAGTGACTCACTACTAGGAAAAGGTTAGGCACTTGATGATGATCAGTGAAACTTCTACCTATCCAGCCTTGTCCGTCTAACTTACATGCAGTTGACTAAGTTAATAAATATTATCCTTACTGCCTAGTAAATATATTTTGTTGGGAACAAGTAATGTCAAATGTGGTGACGGAGGACGAGACCAGGGAGTTAAGTGGGACTAAAGAGAAGGTGACCGCATTTTGTGGATAGGATAGTCTGTGATGAATGCGCCAAACACAAAATCATGTTCCCTAGTCCTTTCCCTGCATTGTAGTGCATTGCTTTTCCATTGAGCAAACAGGAGGATGTCTGTCTGCATTGTCTTCTTTATAATTATTGAGTGGTACCTCACGTGATGTATATCCTTCATTTTAACTATTCGTCTGCTTTGTTGTAGTCAGGGTGAAATTGAGGCATTTACCAGAGCATGGCCATGATAGGAAAAGAGATCATTGTCTAGTACAACTGCTCCCCCTGCAGATAGTAGGAAAATAACACAACACAAGTATGTCTGTCTAGGGCGCAAGCTGAGATGGCATGCCTACATTAATTTAGCTCAATAAGAGAAAGAAGAATACTTGTATACTCCATAGTGCATAATGCCTGGATCTTTAACCCCATCAAAAATGGCCCGAGGATACCAGCAAATGTACTGCTAGTAATACTGTGCCACCATATAATTTTATATGCTTTGCTAAGAGTATTGGATACAATTTGCCTATTTTCTTTCTTGATATAGCTACTCCTGTCAATCCAACTCAACACAACCAGCAGTAGGTAGCAGCCAGGACCCGGAAAAGGAAGCAGGAGGCCATGAGGGCTGAATGCCAGTGGCTGGTGGCCGAGGAGGAAGAGGCAGCAGCAGCTGCAAATGTCCCAGGCAACAGTCAGGTCCCAGTGCCTCCGGTAGTCCATCACCATGGTCACAAGGCAGTTGCCCGCTGCCATTCCACCACTGAGCCTTTCAGCGCTGTATTCTGGAGAGGCTGGTGTGCATGGAAGCCAGGATGGAGGATCATCTGAACACTTAGAAGAGGAAGCTACTAGCCCACAGCTATGCCTCTTTGGTCACTATTTTAACCTTTTTTTGGTGAGTGGGACTTGATGGGGAGAGAGTGGGAATGTGGCAGTTGAGCCATTTCTGAGGTTTTCTTACTTCTTTATAGACAATTTTATTTTTAGACTTTTACTTTGGAAACTGAGCCTTGGACATAGGGGTTAGGGAGAGGGGTTGGCCAGTTGTTGTTGGCTTATTAGATTATTCATATGTGTCAGGGATATACATTTGTTATAGTTGTACATATAATTTAAATCTTTTTGGGGGGTTACAGTTTTACTTCTTACTGCTGCCTTTGCTGCAGGCCTGCAGCCACTTTTTATAAATCTGCTTATATTGTAACAACAATAAAATAGTTATGCGGTACCCTCACTTGTAATACTACTCTCTCCTCCTATTCTCTGCAGTCTGCAACTATATTAACCCCTAAGGACTCAGTGGGGTGTGTATTTCCATTGTATAAAGATTTTTACAGTTTCACAATTAATCCCCCACAGCTCTTCTCTTACCCTATTAAATTAAGCAATGGTTGCATGGTTTCCCAAGGTCCCATGTTGATAGTAGTTGTATCAGCATGCTAGCACACTAGTCGAACAGTGAAAGCACCAGATCCAGAAGTGAGGTCCCACTTCCTCCTAGCAAGACTCAAACTGTAGGATAAGGAATATTAATTGCAAGAAACTAATTAAATTGAAAAATAACTATGTTAATGCCGTTACTAATAACTTATTATTTGCAAGCTTTTTAACAAAGATGAGACAGTCATCAGAGACAAGACTACTAGTACACAAGAAGAAGAGAGACAATAGAGAAAATATGATAAGCAACACTAAATTAAAATATTCAGAATGGTGAGCTAGCAAAGGTTACAAAATGAAGTTGATTCGAGCTACGAAGCGGACAAGCGCAATCTTTGATGCAATACAGTGCCTGGAGGATAATGCTGGCAATTATGTTCCTCTGAAAATGTTTTAAATATCAAATACTGTGAGTGGGTGGCTAAGCTAAATATAACATTGTCAGTGTGGGCTATGCTTAGAGCTGAAGAAGATCCACGCCCTGCATAGTTGGTGTTGCCTTCACCACATCTGCCCCAACAAATGTGTGATTCATTAATGGTGTAAATTTAATTTAGTCGCACCTCAATTAATCACACAGCCCGAGGGAAGATGGTTAGGGACTCGATGAATGGATGGGAAGGGGATTTGAGGGAAAGGTTTGACAAAGACGACCATCATTATTCTGTTATGGGAGGAAATGGAAAAGGAGGAATGACAATGAGTAGTACAGGTAAACCAAATCCAAATTGTCCACCTGCCCCCAGAGAGACCGCAGTTCAGTGGGACTGAGCTTTGAAGGATAGAAAATAAAATAAAAATATCTGTAGGAGTCAAGGAAGCAAAAGCAACCCACACAGTTCTGCCTGTGACCACATCTTTAATCACACAACACAAGTTCACAACAAACAACGATCACTCCGCGTGCAATGCATGTCATTTACCTATTCTTCCGGTGTGCTCACTGTGATCGATTTGTGGTACATTGCAGAATTCAGACAGCCTCTGTACCACCACCATAAGGATCAGGTGCTTTGTCGAATACACGTCAATGATAGCAACAGAGAAGAAACCCAGCACAAAAAGGATGGGAGCCACAACCACAGCATGGAGGGGTAACTTTCTGGGGAGGTAATGCCTTTACACAAACACAAAACCCAAAACCACAGAAAGTTAAAACAACCAAAAGAGAAAAATCCACCTTACACACACTTCAAAATTAATTTCAAAATTATACCAGTAAGACAAAATTAGGAATTAAAGCCTTAACTTGATTTCAGGAAACTCAGGGCTGTTGTACATTTTTTCGATCCAGAACCCACACTTAAGTCTGCCATTCAGTGTGACAGTGGGAGCCTAAGCCCCACTCTGCTGTAGATCCCCAGGGTGGGGTTGGCTGGCCATTCCCTGGGGGAAGGGCAGTCTGATGAGGGCACAGCAGAGCTCCCAGACCAGTGCATAAAAGGAGGCAGCCAGGTTTCCGCACCCAAGTCCAATTGTGACAGGTTTCAATTACCAAGTCGAAAAGTACCCCATTCTCCAGGGCCCGGCCAGGGACAAAAATTATTTATGGTGTGTAGTCCCAACAAGCAGCGCCCCCAATAATCCATCAGCCTCCAGCCCAATGGAGGCTATCCTTTCAGTTCCAAAACAAACCAATGTTCCAGTGGTTTTTTTTTTGGTTTTTTTTTTCCACATTTGTAAAGCGCACAATCACCCGTAAGGGTCTCTAGGCGCTGGGGGCCGTCGGGAAGATTAAGCGAGCTATTGCCCAGAGTCACATGGTGCTGGGCTGACCTGCCGCAGGCTCCGGGGATCGAACCGTGATCCCCAGATTCCAACGTCAGGCACCCTGGCCGCTGCGCCACACCTCTGTTGGGAGCCAGGTTTTCCACACACTTTGGATAATGAAGACCCCATAACCTCCATAGCACATGCACAAAATCTGACAGATTGTGAAGCTCTGCATGGTGGGCACATTTCTATGAGTTCTTGCCTTGCACCAGAATCCCCATGAAGCAATGTTCTGCCTCCTTCATTCCCTCAAAGTTTTCGAAACATCCAAAGCCTGCCTCCTGGGTCATGCTCCTCCAAAACAATGAGAATAGCTTGTCGCCGGTTAAATATCCCTAGCCACAGCTGGGGACAGCAGAACCAAATATCCTGGATAAGATGTGGTTCAAGGGAGACCATGTTCCAGGAAGAAGAGCATCTGCAAAATTCCAACACAGCTCTATGCAAGGTAAATAGAAATATGCTCACCGCTGTATCCAGCATAGAGATTAGCTAACACACAGGGCCTGTCTGGGGCCTGTCTGGGGAAGCAGTAAGCCCAATCTCAGACACCCTAACATCTGAAGCACATGGGAGCTACAGAAGAGCTCTCCGACACCCCTCTGGTTCATGACAATTAAGACAACAAATCACATGAAGACCTAGAGAAGCGCTCCAAGACCATTAAAAAAAGAAATCCCAAATTTAGCCCAAAAAGAAGCCTCTAGAAAGAGGGCAAGGTCAAAACAAGGGAGACCTACCTGTAGATAAAAAATCTTCCCCTCAACGATGACACCATTGCACTATGGTGCAAGGGTTCTTGCGTTGGCGTTAGGCTGTTAAGTTTAGCGCCAGCACACGGGGGCATGAAAGGCTGCACCATATTGTTCTGAAGTGACGGAGCGCAGCATTAAGCCTGGAAGACTAACGCTTCACTCCAGCACTTCATTCTACACATGCCCCTTAGTAGGCAGGGACCGAGATATCCTACCACCTTAGTACCCATGAGCCTGGGACCGACTAGCTATAGTGTCTCACTGGCCCTCTTACTCACTCAAAGAGGAACAAGTGATTAGACATCCCAGAAGACAACACTCACAACCCTCTCAGGAATTTCAGTGACAGTACACACCCTTTCACTCTCACACACGTACTTGTCCACAATAAATTCTGACACAGACACGAGTAAAGTTTAAATGTTTATTTTAATTATTGTGCTCTAGTGTGCAGTATACATGTCACATTAAGTAAGAAAATGCCTAACACCAATACGGTCAGCATAGTAAGTAATCCATAATTCATTAAAGGAACTGTCATGATATTAGACTGAGTAAACTAATCCCACACCCCTTCTACAGAAGCAAAGTGATTATATCTCAGAAGATCTTTGGGTGTTTGCAGCGCACCCCGTACATGCACAGATGAAAGTTCTACATCCCAGATGTAGTTGTGATCGCTCCTGTCAAAACCTCTCTCCAGGTGTGCGGTTTACAAGTCTGTGCATACTTATATAACAAAGAGTATGTGTTCACAACAACAGCTGCATTAATGTGTTTTTTCTAGTTGCTAGAGCCTCACCAGAACAGAATAACCAGGGGCAATGTTGTTTGACCTAGTCTCCTGTGTCTACGGTGTTCAGACCAAAACCCAGAAAAGAACAGAACACACAACTACAGCAGGTTCTGTGTGAAAGTAAAGCATGGCACAAACCAAAATATGTATGTAGAGTAATGTGCGCAGGGCAGAGAGCAGCCTGCAACGTGCTCAGGCTAACAGAAGGAAAGCGACAATTGGCCTGCATGGGACACGTGACACCTGGAGCCATCCCAAAACCTGCAATAAGTTATGTATTGTACAATTGTATACCCTATGTTTACTATGCGTGTGGCTTTGTCCGTACATTGCAAAAAAACTGCCTAGTCAAATGCAGTCTACACAGACATTATTTACAAAAGCTTCAAGACGTCCCAATAACCAGTTTTTGAAAAAACTTGTTGTATAACCCTCTCGTAACTCGAAAAGAACTAAAGTGATAACAACCTCACAAATAAAATCAATATCATACAATGTTGTAAATAAAGCATAAATTTGAAAAAACAGTTTTGTAAAAAGTTGCACAATTTTATTATACATAATTCCATTGGGTATTCAATCTTGATAATACAGTGCCATTAAAAAACATCTTTTTTTTAAAATGTGACCATACACATGAAGAACAATAAAATCACAAGGTTCAAATGTTGTCGACGCAGCGTTTCGGTTTTTACGATTACACCTTCATCAGGACAAGGTTCTATGAAAATTCACTAAGCCTCTCGTCTCAATTGGAGGGTTTTATTAAAAATGTCATGCCTCAATGGATAAGGGCTCTCTTCTGGAAAATGTACCACAGTATTCTTGCTTCGAGTTTGTCTGTGGTCAGAATGAGACCGGAGGGGGGCCACCGTCTTGTTTAAGATCCATACCTATTATCTTGTGTTGGTATTCATAAAATGCTGGTAATCCACAACTACAGTTTCACAGCGGTCCTGAAAACAGGGATGTTGAGCTCTCTAGGTAGCGTGACTGGATTCCATTTAATTCTCCCAGCACTATCCTTTGAGATACGCTCTTTGATTCAATTGACCTTAGTTCCATATATCGGCCTCCCTGCTCCCCTCTCGTCTCGGAACGCTACCGGAGACAAGAGGGGAGCAGGGAGGCCGAAAAGGTTAGGCACTTGATGATGATCAGTGAAACTTCTACCTATCCAGCCTTGTCCGTCTAACTTACATGCAGTTGACTAAGTTAATAAATATTATCCTTACTGCCTAGTAAATATATTTTGTTGGGAACAAGTAATGTCAAATGTGGTGACGGAGGACGAGACCAGGGAGTTAAGTGGGACTAAAGAGAAGGTGACCGCATTTTGTGGATAGGATAGTCTGTGATGAATGCGCCAAACACAAAATCATGTTCCCTAGTCCTTTCCCTGCATTGTAGTGCATTGCTTTTCCATTGAGCAAACAGGAGGATGTCTGTCTGCATTGTCTTCTTTATAATTATTGAGTGGTACCTCACGTGATGTATATCCTTCATTTTAACTATTCGTCTGCTTTGTTGTAGTCAGGGTGAAATTGAGGCATTTACCAGAGCATGGCCATGATAGGAAAAGAAAAGAGATCATTGTCTAGTACAACTGCTCCCCCTGCAGATAGTAGGAAAATAACACAACACAAGTATGTCTGTCTAGGGCGCAAGCTGAGATGGCATGCCTACATTAATTTAGCTCAATAAGAGAAAGAAGAATACTTGTATACTCCATAGTGCATAATGCCTGGATCTTTAACCCCATCAAAAATGGCCCGAGGATACCAGCAAATGTACTGCTAGTAATACTGTGCCACCATATAATTTTATATGCTTTGCTAAGAGTATTGGATACAATTTGCCTATTTTCTTTCTTGATATAGCTACTCCTGTCAATCCAACTCAACACAACCAGCAGTAGGTAGCAGCCAGGACCCGGAAAAGGAAGCAGGAGGCCATGAGGGCTGAATGCCAGTGGCTGGTGGCCGAGGAGGAAGAGGCAGCAGCAGCTGCAAATGTCCCAGGCAACAGTCAGGTCCCAGTGCCTCCGGTAGTCCATCACCATGGTCACAAGGCAGTTGCCCGCTGCCATTCCACCACTGAGCCTTTCAGCGCTGTATTCTGGAGAGGCTGGTGTGCATGGAAGCCAGGATGGAGGATCATCTGAACACTTAGAAGAGGAAGCTACTAGCCCACAGCTATGCCTCTTTGGTCACTATTTTAACCTTTTTTTGGTGAGTGGGACTTGATGGGGAGAGAGTGGGAATGTGGCAGTTGAGCCATTTCTGAGGTTTTCTTACTTCTTTATAGACAATTTTATTTTTAGACTTTTACTTTGGAAACTGAGCATTGGACATAGGGGTTAGGGAGAGGGGTTGGCCAGTTGTTGTTGGCTTATTAGATTATTCATATGTGTCAGGGATATACATTTGTTATAGTTGTACATATAATTTAAATCTTTTTGGGGGGTTACAGTTTTACTTCTTACTGCTGCCTTTGCTGCAGGCCTGCAGCCACTTTTTATAAATCTGCTTATATTGTAACAACAATACAATAGTTATGCGGTACCCTCACTTGTAATACTACTCTCTCCTCCTATTCTCTGCAGTCTGCAACTATATTAACCCCTAAGGACTCAGTGGGGTGTGTATTTCCATTGTATAAAGATTTTTACAGTTTCACAATTAATCCCCCACAGCTCTTCTCTTACCCTATTAAATTAAGCAATGGTTGCATGGTTTCCCAAGGTCCCATGTTGATAGTAGTTGTATCAGCATGCTAGCACACTAGTCGAACAGTGAAAGCACCAGATCCAGAAGTGAGGTCCCACTTCCTCCTAGCAAGACTCAAACTGTAGGATAAGGAATATTAATTGCAAGAAACTAATTAAATTGAAAAATAACTATGTTAATGCCGTTACTAATAACTTATTATTTGCAAGCTTTTTAACAAAGATGAGACAGTCATCAGAGACAAGACTACTAGTACACAAGAAGAAGAGAGACAATAGAGAAAATATGATAAGCAACACTAAATTAAAATATTCAGAATGGTGAGCTAGCAAAGGTTACAAAATGAAGTTGATTCGAGCTACGAAGCGGACAAGCGCAATCTTTGATGCAATACAGTGCCTGGAGGATAATGCTGGCAATTATGTTCCTCTGAAAATGTTTTAAATATCAAATACTGTGAGTGGGTGGCTAAGCTAAATATAACATTGTCAGTGTGGGCTATGCTTAGAGCTGAAGAAGATCCACGCCCTGCATAGTTGGTGTTGCCTTCACCACATCTGCCCCAACAAATGTGTGATTCATTAATGGTGTAAATTTAATTTAGTCGCACCTCAATTAATCACACAGCCCGAGGGAAGATGGTTAGGGACTCGATGAATGGATGGGAAGGGGATTTGAGGGAAAGGTTTGACAAAGACGACCATCATTATTCTGTTATGGGAGGAAATGGAAAAGGAGGAATGACAATGAGTAGTACAGGTAAACCAAATCCAAATTGTCCACCTGCCCCCAGAGAGACCGCAGTTCAGTGGGACTGAGCTTTGAAGGATAGAAAATAAAATAAAAATATCTGTAGGAGTCAAGGAAGCAAAAGCAACCCACACAGTTCTGCCTGTGACCACATCTCTAATCACACAACACAAGTTCACAACAAACAACGATCACTCCGCGTGCAATGCATGTCATTTACCTATTCTTCCGGTGTGCTCACTGTGATCGATTTGTGGTACATTGCAGAATTCAGACAGCCTCTGTACCACCACCATAAGGATCAGGTGCTTTGTCGAATACACGTCAATGATAGCAACAGAGAAGAAACCCAGCACAAAAAGGATGGGAGCCACAACCACAGCATGGAGGGGTAACTTTCTGGGGAGGTAATGCCTTTACACAAACACAAAACCCAAAACCACAGAAAGTTAAAACAACCAAAAGAGAAAAATCCACCTTACACACACTTCAAAATTAATTTCAAAATTATACCAGTAAGACAAAATTAGGAATTAAAGCCTTAACTTGATTTCAGGAAACTCAGGGCTGTTGTACATTTTTTCGATCCAGAACCCACACTTAAGTCTGCCATTCAGTGTGACAGTGGGAGCCTAAGCCCCACTCTGCTGTAGATCCCCAGGGTGGGGTTGGCTGGCCATTCCCTGGGGGAAGGGCAGTCTGATGAGGGCATAGCAGAGCTCCCAGACCAGTGCATAAAAGGAGGCAGCCAGGTTTCCGCACCCAAGTCCAATTGTGACAGGTTTCAATTACCAAGTCGAAAAGTACCCCATTCTCCAGGGCCCGGCCAGGGACAAAAATTATTTATGGTGTGTAGTCCCAACAAGCAGCGCCCCCAATAATCCATCAGCCTCCAGCCCAATGGAGGCTATCCTTTCAGTTCCAAAACAAACCAATGTTCCAGTGGTTTTTTTTTTGGTTTTTTTTTTCCACATTTGTAAAGCGCACAATCACCCGTAAGGGTCTCTAGGCGCTGGGGGCCGTCGGGAAGATTAAGCGAGCTATTGCCCAGAGTCACATGGTGCTGGGCTGACCTGCCGCAGGCTCCGGGGATCGAACCGTGATCCCCAGATTCCAACGTCAGGCACCCTGGCCGCTGCGCCACACCTCTGTTGGGAGCCAGGTTTTCCACACACTTTGGATAATGAAGACCCCATAACCTCCATAGCACATGCACAAAATCTGACAGATTGTGAAGCTCTGCATGGTGGGCACATTTCTATGAGTTCTTGCCTTGCACCAGAATCCCCATGAAGCAATGTTCTGCCTCCTTCATTCCCTCAAAGTTTTCGAAACATCCAAAGCCTGCCTCCTGGGTCATGCTCCTCCAAAACAATGAGAATAGCTTGTCGCCGGTTAAATATCCCTAGCCACAGCTGGGGACAGCAGAACCAAATATCCTGGATAAGATGTGGTTCAAGGGAGACCATGTTCCAGGAAGAAGAGCATCTGCAAAATTCCAACACAGCTCTATGCAAGGTAAATAGAAATATGCTCACCGCCGTATCCAGCATAGAGATTAGCTAACACACAGGGCCTGTCTGGGGCCTGTCTGGGGAAGCAGTAAGCCCAATCTCAGACACCCTAACATCTGAAGCACATGGGAGCTACAGAAGAGCTCTCCGACACCCCTCTGGTTCATGACAATTAAGACAACAAATCACATGAAGACCTAGAGAAGCGCTCCAAGACCATTAAAAAAAGAAATCCCAAATTTAGCCCAAAAAGAAGCCTCTAGAAAGAGGGCAAGGTCAAAACAAGGGAGACCTACCTGTAGATAAAAAATCTTCCCCTCAACGATGACACCATTGCACTATGGTGCAAGGGTTCTTGCGTTGGCGTTAGGCTGTTAAGTTTAGCGCCAGCACACGGGGGCATGAAAGGCTGCACCATATTGTTCTGAAGTGACGGAGCGCAGCATTAAGCCTGGAAGACTAACGCTTCACTCCAGCACTTCATTCTACACATGCCCCTTAGTAGGCAGGGACCGAGATATCCTACCACCTTAGTACCCATGAGCCTGGGACCGACTAGCTATAGTGTCTCACTGGCCCTCTTACTCACTCAAAGAGGAACAAGTGATTAGACATCCCAGAAGACAACACTCACAACCCTCTCAGGAATTTCAGTGACAGTACACACCCTTTCACTCTCACACACGTACTTGTCCACAATAAATTCTGACACAGACACGAGTAAAGTTTAAATGTTTATTTTAATTATTGTGCTCTAGTGTGCAGTATACATGTCACATTAAGTAAGAAAATGCCTAACACCAATACGGTCAGCATAGTAAGTAATCCATAATTCATTAAAGGAACTGTCATGATATTAGACTGAGTAAACTAATCCCACACCCCTTCTACAGAAGCAAAGTGATTATATCTCAGAAGATCTTTGGGTGTTTGCAGCGCACCCCGTACATGCACAGATGAAAGTTCTACATCCCAGATGTAGTTGTGATCGCTCCTGTCAAAACCTCTCTCCAGGTGTGCGGTTTACAAGTCTGTGCATACTTATATAACAAAGAGTATGTGTTCACAACAACAGCTGCATTAATGTGTTTTTTCTAGTTGCTAGAGCCTCACCAGAACAGAATAACCAGGGGCAATGTTGTTTGACCTAGTCTCCTGTGTCTACGGTGTTCAGACCAAAACCCAGAAAAGAACAGAACACACAACTACAGCAGGTTCTGTGTGAAAGTAAAGCATGGCACAAACCAAAATATGTATGTAGAGTAATGTGCGCAGAGCAGAGAGCAGCCTGCAACGTGCTCAGGCTAACAGAAGGAAAGCGACAATTGGCCTGCATGGGACACGTGACACCTGGAGCCATCCCAAAACCTGCAATAAGTTATGTATTGTACAATTGTATACCCTATGTTTACTATGCGTGTGGCTTTGTCCGTACATTGCAAAAAAACTGCCTAGTCAAATGCAGTCTACACAGACATTATTTACAAAAGCTTCAAGACGTCCCAATAACCAGTTTTTGAAAAAACTTGTTGTATAACCCTCTCGTAACTCGAAAAGAACTAAAGTGATAACAACCTCACAAATAAAATCAATATCATACAATGTTGTAAATAAAGCATAAATTTGAAAAAACAGTTTTGTAAAAAGTTGCACAATTTTATTATACATAATTCCATTGGGTATTCAATCTTGATAATACAGTGCCATTAAAAAACATCTTTTTTTAAAAATGTGACCATACACATGAAGAACAATAAAATCACAAGGTTCAAATGTTGTCGACGCAGCGTTTCGGTTTTTACGATTACACCTTCATCAGGACAAGGTTCTATGAAAATTCACTAAGCCTCTCGTCTCAATTGGAGGGTTTTATTAAAAATGTCATGCCTCAATGGATAAGGGCTCTCTTCTGGAAAATGTACCACAGTATTCTTGCTTCGAGTTTGTCTGTGGTCAGAATGAGACCGGAGGGGGGCCACCATCTTGTTTAAGATCCATACCTATTATCTTGTGTTGGTATTCATAAAATGCTGGTAATCCACAACTACAGTTTCACAGCGGTCCTGAAAACAGGGATGTTGAGCTCTCTAGGTAGCGTGACTGGATTCCATTTAATTCTCCCAGCACTATCCTTTGAGATACGCTCTTTGATTCAATTGACCTTAGTTCCATATATCGGCCTCCCTGCTCCCCTCTCGTCTCGGAACGCTACCGGAGACAAGAGGGGAGCAGGGAGGCCGATATATGGAACTAAGGTCAATTGAATCAAAGACCGTATCTCAAAGGATAGTGCTGGGAGAATTAAAAGGAATCCAGTCACGCTACCTAGAGAGCTCAACATCCCTGTTTTCAGGACCGCTGTGAAACTGTAGTTGTGGATTGCCAGCATTTTATGAATAACAACACAAGATAATAGGTATAGATCTTAAACAAGTTGGTGACCCCCCTCCGGTCTCATTCTGACCACAGACAAACTCGAAGCAAGAATACTGTGGTACATTTTCCAGAAGAGAGCCCTTATCCATTGAGGCATGACATTTTTAATAAAACCCTCCAATTGAGAGGAGAGGCTTAATGAATTTTCATAGAACCTTGTCCTGATGAAGGTGTAATCGCAAAAACCAAAACGCTGCGTCGACAACATTTGAACCTTGTGATTTTATTGTTCTTCATGTGTATGGTCACATTTTTAAAAAAAAGATGTTTTTTAATGGCACTGTATTATCAAGATTTAATACCCAATGGAATTATGTATAATAAAATTGTGCAACTTTTTACAAAACTGTTTTTTCAAATTTATGCTTTATTTACAACATTGTATGATATTGATTTTATTTGTGAGGTTGTTATCACTTTAGTTCTTTTCGAGTTATGAGAGGGTTATACAACAAGTTTTTTCAAAAACTGGTTATTGGGACGTCTTGAAGCTTTTGTAAATCTTGCCTCCTTGTCCCCGATTGGACCCATTAGGAGACCTCCCTTCTTTTTTATATTTGTAATACACAGACATTATCACACTGCTAGCGTAGGGACCTCTCCCATATCACTCACAATTACACCAAACCTAACACTAGAATCCCAGATGCATTACACAGCACCCTTTTGCACAACACATAGCATCAGCAAATGACCACCATGGGCGCCCAGACATCAGCCAAGTCATGTTACGTCTGTTCACTGATACCACATTCAGTAGGCGCAGGCAGGCTTTGCTTGTCCCAGGGGATAGCCCCAGAAAGAGCACAATGTCTTCTTCAGGATTAGGGCTAAAATACAACCCAAAGGAGTACAACCCATTAGAGTAGTAGTGAATATGACCTGATACAAGACCAATCTCACTGCACTGTATCTTTTCACTGAGCTTAGCGATATTCAAATTGAGCTAGACAGAATGTGCAGGGGGGGCACCATAAGGGAGAATACTGTTTGGCCTTGAGACTTTCCAGAAAAGAGATTCTTGGAGGTAGTATACCCACTGCACCAGTGCAAAAACACATCTGCTTCCGCTTCCATCTGTGGTCCTAGAGTGGACCTTAGCATGTCTGGGGCAGTCTTCTTTAATAACAAATGGGCCCCAGACATGGATTTCCAGCATAGGACCATCAACCTTAATGTTATAAAGGAAAACGAGTCATGTCAAGCAATCTGGAATACTGAGATATATGGGTAAAAGTGGTTAGAAGGAAAGGGGCAACCCCTAATTGTATGGAAACTTACACTGTAGTCTTTGTGCTTTAGAGGTAAGGAATGATTCCGCTTGGCACAAAAAATGACTGTTGGGCAATTCTACACATACTGGATATGTAATGGGGTGTCTCCAAGAAGTTGGATGCATACTGACAGTGCGGTGAGTTTGCCTATACTCAGCTAATCCCCGGAAGGCTGGGCCTCTGCTCCATTGTCACCACACACATCTCAACCCTGGTCATTCCTCGAAAAGATCTGTCAAAGTTGTACCAACATCCGCTACAGAGCAAGACAAATCTGTTGCATCCGGCTCAAGAAAAAAGAACTGCTGATTATTTTGGCTGGGCTCAGTCCAAGGATATTCTGGAAGAAATCAGACTGTTTACTGGCACACAGGTATGCACACGGGGTCAAGTTTCAAGTTTCAAGTTAATTTTTATTTGTTTGATTAATTAAAATCTTACAAAAAAGCAGCTAAAACTTCACCAATTAAAAAAAATATATAACAATCGGTTTTTCAGTGAAATATATATCATACACATATAATTATCTATAAGTCTGACCTTTACAATTAAAAAAAACTGTTTTATATAAAATCCATATTCCCATAGTCAGTTGTTTAGTCAAACGATAGCCTCCAATTTTTTCTGTACAACACAAAGGAATTTGACAAGTGCAGAACTCATTGGCAGATCTTCTGGATTTAGACTTGCAACCAGGGCCTGTCTGCATGTCCTTACACCACGCATGTTAATCATTCTTTTAAGCATAGTTTTTCTTTCAATTTCCAGATCCGAACAAAGACACAATAGATGTAAAATGTTTTCTTCTCCTAGTTCACAAAGCCTGCATAACTTATTTTCTTGAAATCTTTTCCATGGAGCTAGGTGACATGTACCTGGAAAGGCGCCAAATCTAGCATTAGTGAAAATGTGTTTATTTTTCTTAGACCATGGTGTTTCAAGGTAAGTTTGAACCTTTTTATTCTTAAATCCACAGACAATTGACCATGCATGACTGCGTTTAACCAAAATATCTTTATCCTTAATCAGGGAGAGATAATTAGTGAGTTTGTTTATTGTTTTCTTGAAGCTTTCCGACTTAATTGTGGTCTTCCAGATGGGTGTTATTCCAAATTCTGCAATTGCGCTATTTAAGTAGGAGCCGACTTTTGTGTTTGTTTTATTTTTTACTTCTTGCCTCAGTAAACGGGACATTTCGTTGTCCTGATCGTTTTTTATTCTGTTCCATACTTTTAGTATGTGCCCCTTCCTTGCATAGCATTGGTTGTTTAACTCAAAGTCCAATCTCACCTGGGCTTGTGAGGCATTCTTCAGGAGAGAAAATAAAGATCTATACGTTTTGGCCACGGCAATATTAATAATCTCCGCATCTTTAATGTTGAGTGCCTCACTACCATAAGTTAAGGCAGGCAATAGTTTTGCGGCAATTATTTTTAATAAAGGATTTTTTTCTGAATGATTTTAAATGCCCCTACTAGGGAGTTTGCTTTTCTAGTAATATCCATTTTTTGTGTCTGGAAGTTGCCGTTGTCATTAAAAGTAACTTCCAAGTATTTATAATCAGCTACTTGCTCCAATTTTTTGCCATCCAAAAACCATTTATGTTTGGATTTAAGGTGTACATTTTTTGAGATGAGCTTTACCTTGGTATTAACTTCATTTATTTGCATACCATTTTCCTGTGAATACCTAAAAACTCCATTGATTAATCATTGCATGCCAACTTTGGTTTGACTTGAAAGTACAACGTCTTCTGCATATATTAGATTAGATATCGGTTTGTGAGCTAACCTTAGAGGGTGTGCATTGATTTCGTTTAGCTCAGTAGATAGATCAGCTAAAAATAAATTAAAAAGTAAAGGGGCCAGAACACACCCTTGTTTCAAACCACTCGATGTAGGAATTGTATTGGTTAGTGTTTTTCCCTCACCTAACCTCACCCTTACCCAAGTTTCCGAGTGCAGGAGCCGGATCATCTTTAACAGGTTATGCGGAATTCCTTGATTGTTACGTTTTTCCCATAGGAGATCTCTGTCGGCACAGTCAAAAGCAGACTTAAAGTCTACGAAACACAGGTATAATGGTTCTTTAACTTCAGTTGCCTTGTCAATTAGTATTGATAGTATTAAAATGTTTGTGGAAGTACCAAGGCCTTTGATTAATCCTGTTTGGTTCGAGGGTAATACTTTTTTCTCCTTTGCCCAGTTTGGTAAATTCTTCAGCAGGGTTCCATCAAACAACTTTGCGTCCGTATCCTGCAATGT
Source organism: Lissotriton helveticus (assembly GCF_964261635.1). Taxonomy (NCBI): domain Eukaryota; kingdom Metazoa; phylum Chordata; class Amphibia; order Caudata; family Salamandridae; genus Lissotriton; species Lissotriton helveticus. The sequence continues at coordinate 1,706,247,573 of NC_136065.1, read as the reverse complement.
AATCAGGCGATAGTTTTCCAGTAGTTGCCAATTTCCTTTCTTCAAGACGGGTGTTATTAGTGATCCTTTCCATGATTTAGGGATTTGGGCACTTTCGACTACTGCTCTAAAAACATCTGTAAGATAAGTAGACCAGAAATCAGGTGCTTCCTTGTATTGTGCAAATGGAATGCCATTGGGACCGGGGGCCCCATCCTTTTGTCTCTTAATTAGTCCAGTCACTTGAGTTTTTGATATTAAAATTTCACAATCGCCTTCTTGATAAGCTTTTCTGTACATCGGATTGTTAGTCGATTGTTTGTGTGTTGTGGATTCCGAATTTAGATGATTTTTAAGGAACGTCACCCATTCTTCTTCAGATAAGCTAGATCCTATAGCAGCTTTATTTGGTCTGGCTAGACCATTATTTATTCTCCAAAACTCCCGCGAATTTGTTAAAGTGCTTGCATGGAAGACTTTTGTCAAGAGCTCTTTTTTTGATTTGTTTTTTTCATTCCAAATTTATTTCCTTAAAGTGCAATTTGTATTTTTTAATGATGCCAGTTTTTCCTCGTTGAGTGGGGACTTGGTTAGTTGTTTCCTAAGCCTGTCTCCCGTGCTTCTAGTTTTCCTTACAGCATATGGAAGCAAAATGTTAGTTTCTCTAGTTTCCATAGTTTTGCTCTTTTTCCTTTGTTCACCTGTTATTTTTGTATTGTAGGTCACTACTTTCTGTGTAAATTCAACCCACTGGTCGACGGCAGATGACTTTATTTGTTCATCAAAGCATTCTTTAACTAGATTCTTTGCCATTGCTGTAATCTCAACCATATTGTCAGGCTTCCATGTAAGTTTCTTATAGTTGGTGGTACCGATCTGACCTTGAAGTGTCAAGTACTTTTCAGATTTTGGGCAGAATAGCTTTATCTCAATTATTTGCTGACTGTGGTCGCTGTTTAAAACTTTTTTCAAACAGTAGGATTTCACTCTGTTGAAAGTACACAATGATGTAAGTGTGTAATGAATACATGAATTACCATTAGTTGAATAAAAAGAATAAGCCGGTGGACAGTCCGTTGTGTATCTACCATTTAGTATCCTGAGACCTAGGGCTTCCATGTCCTTTACCAAGTTTCTCCCTATTCTATTTTGTTTATTAGGTGTTCTAGGTTTCATTATTGGATCCGCGATTCCCCATTGGTGATTTTGAGATTGGACGAAGTCATCCCGCACAAACGATGTCAACAAGTTTGTATTGAAATCACCTGTTACAATGTAGTCAGCTAACTGCTCTTCCAAGATTTGCTCCAAAATCAAATTATTTATGGCAGTAGTCATCTCGTTCCTTGATATCTGGACACGGGGGTCCATATCCTACTTCACTCTGCAAAATAAAGCGAACATCCATGGGTTACAAATAACTCAGTGGGAGCTGCTGAAAATGATGAACAATACTGAGCTTGGCCTTAATGCAATCAAGGAAGAACTAAGAGCCATCCACCCCATGGTAATGCATGTTAGACTTGATGACCGCAGTGGAGGGAGGGGTGTGTACCACGATCGGTTTGCCCATCTTCACGTTTATCCCAGGAAATTACATGGATAAGGGGATCCTGACTCTTTCCATCCAGGCCCTGCACTGTTCACAAACAGACATGCATAAGGAGGGAGGTGCCCGAGCAGGAATGGAATACACACTGGTTTTCCTGGCTCCCTTTTGTTTGATAGGTCTCTGTACATTATTGCTGTCCATTCCTAACTTCTTATTTTTTTGTGTGCTTTCCTACAAGTGGGGGTATCCTGCTGTAAAAACGCAGTCCTCAAATTGGGTAGAATTCATGTAACTAGGAGAGTAGTAATAGTCAAAACCGAAGAATAACAAACCCCTAATAATATGACTGTCATGGAGTATGGGGTTAATGATGTAGTTGAAAATTCAACTAGAGAGGTAAGGTTAATATTGGAAAAGTCGATGTCCATATATGCTATGTTCCTCTCTATGTAAAAACGAAATTGCAACACTGTTGTCAAATTCAACCAACATGGCCTCTCCATCAACCCCAAATCAGCAATATATGGTCAGGCTGGCCTTGTGATTTAGGCCTGAGGTTACTGATGGACACATCACAGATGGAGTGACACAAAACTGGCAGACAAGCACATCAACACGAAGCTCAGATCAATTCCACAGATAGGTGCAGCAATACCACAGTGGTCCAGGAAGATTACCCCAATAAAGAACACATGGCTGGAGGGGTTAGTGCATTCCCAAAATACAATGAAGTTAGATGCTACATTGAGTTAGGAACACTCAGCCAGGCAGAACACAGCACACTTGGTGCAAGCAGTGATCACGCACTCCTCATGCCGGACATCTGGACAACTTACCCACTGGCGCATATTGTGTCCACACAAGGTCGAGGCCCACCTGCATTTGTTTTTCGGTGGGAGAATTTATAAACTTAAGACAAGGCCCACATTCCGTTCCCTAAAAAGTATCTCTGAACTTTTTTATGATGCTCCAAGAAATATTTATAATGGCACTCAGATCGATTGAACTTTGAGACTCTGTAACTGTTCTCCGTAACTGTTCCTGTTTTGATAAACACCTCTTGTCTTTTGTTTTTTCAGGGTAAATTCATATTTGAGCAAGAGGACAAACAGTGATTTTGCTCTCCTTGAAAACTGTGTTGAGGCTAGTTTCTGAGCCTGTGATGTTTTTTCCCAAGTTTATATTGTGTTAAATCTGAACTGTGGTCATTGGTGCACCACATTGCAGTCATCTAGATTCAGCGGCTCCACATCAACTCACAGGTAGGGTGCAGTATGTGGCCTCCACTCTCCTGGCAATGGACCATGACTTGTATTATACAATCCCCACCTGTCTGATGTTGATCTCTCTGTCTGTAGTGCAGCTGTTGATGTGACAGCTTCAATTAAGGAAGGAAATTATACGGAGAGGGTTCCATGTTTATTTGGCATCACTTGGTATAATGTTCTGATTTAAAAAAAATGTTTTATTAGATTTTATTAAACATTACACAGCTAAACACCATGCTTAGCTTAAACTGTACATTTAGCAATTAAATTGAATCCAGGATACATCAAAGACTTTACAAAACTTGCTTCACTGAGGTCACATGGTTTTGATCAACACAACTTGCGGCAATGCTAACCTGTACATCAATACTGCATTTATTGACGTAATCAATCTGACACTGGACTATATGCAAAAACATTTTTCCTTATAGCGAGCTATGTGCCACATCACTATGTGATTCTGCTTAGTTTCCCCCGCTCACCCACATTTCTTACCACTAGGTATTGTTTATACAGTCCCCAAAAGCTTTTTGGGCGGCACTGTAAGGGTATCATGTCATTATATGTTTTGGACTGCATATTCCAGAAAAGCATTTCCTTTTCCCATTCTGTCTTTGAGGGAGAATGGATGTTCTTGCCCACAAGGAACCAATATCAGTATTACCCAATCTTCTATGGCGACGGGGACTCGGTGCTTGCACCTTACTCAGTGCAGTTCTCGTCTATGTTTCCATTTTGAAGCCTTACGCTACACTCCATCTGATGGTTCTCTGCAGCTTGGGGAAACTTTTGTGTGCGTGGCTGGGTCCTGTTGAACAGCCTCCATCACCTTCAAGCTCTGTGCTGTGTTCTTCTTGGATTTGTACATCAAGGGGGAGAAAGGAATCAGAACAGAATAAGGGGAAGAACAAGGAAAAATAACAAATAAACCAATAGAAGAGCGTGCATGTCAAAACTGATGACTGAGGTATGTACCTTGTTAAAGAGCAGGAAGGAAAATGGGGTGCTGACACACAGATGAAGAGGGCACAGCCAACAATGGGCGATGCATCCCACCGGAACATAACATAGAAGGGGTACATAACAGGCATGGGAAGTATCTCAACCTGCATGGGAAGTAACAAAAAAAGATAATTGAACAGCTACCAAACAGTCCGCAGTGAATAACCTATGTAGGAGTTAATTAAAACTGAAAACACAATAAGCCAATGCATACAAGTCTTCGAGTGAGATTTAATACTTTTCCTGATAGCAGATGTATCATCAAAATTGGTAGCGTTGTTCCAAAATATGAATTTAAATTTGCACAGATTAAATAAGCCATATTGTGCACTTAAACCTTGCAGGATGAAGTTTGAAGAAGTCTTTCTGTTGTTTAGCCATAGCCATATAGACATCCTGTGACAGAACATTTTTGCACCAGACCACGTAACATGCATTTTTGATTTGGCTGCTTTAAGATCTTTCAGGAGAACAATGAATTCCCCCAAAAAAATGATTACACTACCTGGTTTGGGAGGACCAGCTAATGAAAACTAGCAAGGCCTCAACCTGTGAGCATGCTGGATGCTTAAACTAATGTAATTAGGTAAGTCTAGACGTTTTGCCAGCAATGAGGTCAAGAAGGAAATGGAATCTTAGCCTTCAATCCCTTTAGGAAGACCATAAAAACTTAGGTTATTATGTCTGTTCCTATCCTCTAGGTCAACAGTCCACTTGTTCACTAATATAACATCCTTTTCCTAGGCTGTGATTTTAGTAGATGCATGCTGTACGTCACTGGCACGTTGCTCCACCAATGGTATTCTAGACTCCATATTTAACCATCTGTCATCAAGGATTTGAACGTGACAATTAGTTTCTTCAATAAATGGTCTTAAGGCTCGAATTTCCTCTATTTCAATTTTTAAGATACAGGATATGTTGACTTTGGTGTAGAAGTAGGATCCTGTTTGAGCATTTTAGTAGAGGAGGGTTAGTGTGATTTCAATGGCGCAAGGGCTGAAGCTGATGAATGAGAAGTGGCAGACTGAGCCATGTCAAAAGAGGCACATGCTCTATCCATTAAAGTCAATGTAGACGAAGGGCAAGAGTCCGGTATGCTGATAGAAGGACCTTTACTTGAAAATAAATGTTTCTTACTTCTGCCCATATATAACTTGGTCACACTTAAAAAATGAAACAAAGTCTAACAGAATATCTCAGTCAAAGGGCCCTTCAAGTTCCTCCAAGATTATATTTGGAACAAGGGTAACTTAGAAACCTTGTAAGTATGAGGTGGTGACTTCAAAGGATATTACAATATAAGGACTGTAGAAAGTCTGTAAGGCGGAGAAAAGCTATATTAAAGCATCATGTGTAGGATTAAAAATAAAGAAACATCATAAGAACGTCTTAGATGTTTTTAACATTACAAGTACCACAGGACCGAGTGAAGAGCAGAGGAGAAAGGGGTTATCACTGTGAAATTAAAAATGTTAGCCACAATGCTTCATATGGCGTGACTGCATCTAACAACTCCAGACTGCCATAAGAAACATTGAAAAGTAAAGAATGCGGATCCGGAGGTATTCCGAAGCTTGAAGATGCAGTTGCCCTAGCTCAGCATGCAGGAAACCGTATTACTTTTATTGGCTGTTTCGGCGTGGCACAGAGCCTCAGTCTGTGCGATTTCACTTTAGGGTATACCTCTTATTGGTCATGAGACCCCTTTTAGGGTTTCACCATAAGCTTTTCCACCTACAAATATTTTGTGTATATATATTTGTAAATTTTCTAGTAGTATTTAGCAGTGTATGTAATAAAGTATTTTCCCTTTTCAGAAGAAAAAGAATGAGCCGGACAGCAATTTCTTGTTTTTGGACCCCAAAAATGGTACTTAGTTTGTGATGCACAGGTTCTGTTTTATAAGTATACTAAGTACTTCATGGTTATGATGGAATTGTTTTCATGCTACAGCATACTATTACAATCGTTAAAATAATACTATATTATATCCCTGTCCTCAAGGCTCTCTGTATATCATGCCACATTCCCTTTGATAGGTGGTCCTGCAAAGTTTCATGAAAATGAGCTGGCCTCTCAAGCAGAAATGTGCATTTTTTGTGAGAAATGGGGTTGTTGATTGAATCAGGGGTGCCCCTGTTCAGGAAAATCTTACAATACCCGTCAGGGTCAATACCAAAAGTCACTACATTTACCTTTGCTCTCTGTTAGCTTGAAATAAAAGCAGTCAGGCTTTACTTAGATGCAATGTGTAAAGTATTTATGCAGCACACAAACAGTCATAAAGTGAAAACACAACACAAGAAAAATCTCACACCAGTTTTGCTGAATAAAGTATATTGTAATAAATAATTTGATACCAAAATGATGACAATTCAATCAATACAACAAGAGTAATGATTTTTAAAGTTTAAGGTAAAAACTAGTGTCTAACAGATTGAATTGCTAACCGTAGACATCTGCAAAAACAACAAGGTAATTTAGGGAAAAATTCAATTGATCTCAGGCACTGGCAATCGCCCGGGCTGCATCCCAATCCATACTTTTTTGTCCACCATGCCACCTCAGTTTGGACTGAGCCATATGCAAATCTGCCTTGATCCTGCTCCTCATGGGAGCAGTCCAGTCTGAGCTGACGGGCCAGTTCCTCCCTGAACTGGAACACAAGCTACCTAGGACCAGGTTTGCCCTAGTTAGGGCTCTTCATCCAGGTACAGCTTGGTTCCAGTGGTACAGTGAACCCCGGACCCACATGTGGACATACCCGGTTCATTTAAGGTGGCAAATGCAAAATCAACGAAGTGATGCATGGAATGCTTGAACTAATCTCAGCCACTTAAAATTGCATCCTAATTTGTTCTTTGGTCACCATACCACATCAGTTGAGATCCAGCCATGCGCAAATCAGTCTTGACTCTGCTCCTCCTGTGAACAGTCCAGCCCAAACAACAGACATTTAATTGGACGAGACCAGGTCAAAGTTGAAAAATATGGCTGATGGCAAAAAATATGGGCGACGGAGCACCAGTTGAATGCGAAGAGTGGATTGGGCCAGGTCAGCTATTACATTTGGACTTAGAAGAAATTTAAAAGGAAATGTTCTGAGGAGGTAAACTTCAGCAGCTCAAGGCTGTAAGGGGTGTCTGAGGAAGGAGCGTTGTCGCCGGGAGCGCTGGACAAAATCACTATGAAGATTTCTTTTTTGGGATTTAGGGCCTGAGTTATAGCTTGGCAAGTGGGGTACTCCGCCACAAAGGTTACAGATATGCTGTCCCCCATATTACAAGTGTATTATAACCTATGGCACTTGTATTAGGGCAGATGGAATATTTGTCACATTTTTGACAAAGTATTCCATCTGCCAAGATCTGAATCAGGCCTAGGTCTCCTTTTTTAGAAATCAAAACCTCTAGCAGGACAAAACTTCAGGCTGTAGCTGATGAGATTTCCTCGAGGCAGGATACCCCTTTGGTGAAGGACCACTGAACAGGATATGCTGCTGTGCAGAAGAATGTAGCAGGAGTTCTCCTGGCCTGGCTTCAAGCTGGCTGCTTTATTAATGGAGGGGTGACAAGTCCTTTGCGGAAGGCAGAGAGGGGCATATTCAGTAGCAAGTGGGGCTGTGCCCTGCTCCATTTCCAATTCTGCCAGTTGATGGCCCATTCAGGCACACCTAATCCCACTACTGTGTGGCTGACTGGGAGGAACAAACAAAGACCTACTGCCACCGCAAGATAGCAGACATCCACGACAGCTTCAACACCCAGACATACCCAACAGATATCAACACAACCGACTCTCCGCACACCATCGACCGCAATCCCTTGCTAGCCTGTGCCAACGTGAGCATCGATGACACCATCAAGACCATGAGCACAATCCACTCTGGCTCCCCTCCAGACCAATTCCTGCACCATATCTTCAACAAAGCCAGCAGCTCCATCGCACCCCATCTGCGCAACGTCATCAATCTCTCCCTCGAGACTGCAATCTTCCCAGAGAGCTGGAAACACACCGAGATCAACGCGCTACTCAAAAAAGCCAAGGCGGACCCAAGAGACCTCAAGAACTTCCAGACCATCTCTCTGCTTCCGTTCCCGGCCAAGGTCATTGAGAAGATCATCAACAGACAGCTAACCTCATACCTCAAAGAAAACAGAATCCTGGACCCTTCCCAGTCAAGGTGCCACAGCAACCACAGCACCGAGACTGCCCTCATCGCCACCACCGATGACATCAGGACCCTGCTGGACAACGGTGAGACCGCGGCCCTCATGCTCCATGACCTCTCCGCCTCCTTCGACACCATCTGCCTCCGCACACAATGTGCACACCTCCACACCGTAGGGATCCGAGATAAGGCTCTGGAATGGACCACCTCCTTCCTCTCTGGCAGAACCCAGAGTGTCCCCCTCTCCCCATTCTGATCTGATGCCTCCTAGATCATCTGCGGCGTACCCCAGGGATCGTCCCTCAGCCCGACACTGTTCAACATCTAAATGGCCCGCTCGCACATGTCGCCCAACAGCACGACCTCAACATAATCTCCTACGCCGACGACATTCAACAGATCCTCTCCCTCACCAAGGACCCCATCACCGCCAAATCAAACCTCCACGAAGAAATGAAGTCCGTCGCTGACCGGATGAAGATCAGCCGACTGAAGTTGAACACGGACAAGTTGGAGGTCCTCATCCTCTGCTCCAACCCTTCAGCCTGGGACAACTCCTGGTGGCAGACGGCAAAGGGGTCAGCCCTGACACCCACCGACCATGCACGCAACCTGGGAATCATCCTCGACTCAATGCTCTCCATGACCAAGCTAGTCTTCTACTCCTGCTTCAACACCCTCCACATGCTCTGCAAAATCTACAGGTGGATCCCGACAGATACAAGGAAAATAGTCACCTAGGCCCTCATCAGCAGCAGACTCGACTACGGAAATACCCTCTACGCGGGAGCCCCGATCAAGCTCATCAAACGACTCCAAAGCATCCAAAATGCATCTGCACGACTGATGCTCGACATACCATGCCACAGCCACATCACCCCCCACCTGATAAACCTGCACTGGCTCCCCATCAACCGAGGATATCCTTTAAGCTCCTCATCCACGCACACAAGGCACTCCACAAGACCGGCCCAGCCTACCTCAACAGACGACTTTCCTTCTACATTCCCAACAGCCAGCTCCGCTCCGCCGACCTCGCACTCGTCACCTTCCCTCGCATCCGAAGAACCATCACTGGCGGGAGATCCTTCTCCCACCTCGCCGCTAAGAACTGGAACACCCTCCCATTGAGCCTACGACAGACCCAAGACCTGCTGACCTTCAGGAGGCTACTCAAGACCTGGCTGTTTGACCAGTAGCAGCTCCCCACCCCCTCCCAGTGCCTTGAGACCCTCGCAGGTATGTAGTGCGCTCTACAAATGATTGATTGATATACCTACACCCAATCATGAGACCCAGTGCCAGGTTGCAGGCACCAAATAGTTAGGGCAAAAAATTCCAACTTTCTAAAAGTGGAATTTCCAAATGTTAACTTAAAATCTGGCTTTACCTTTAACCCGTTGACCGCGGCTGGAATTCCGCCGCGGTGCGGGTGATTTATAACTGGGCGCGGTCAGTACAACCCCCGGCCGTCCTCCGCACACGCCCACCGTGACGTCGGACGGCCGAGGGCCATCCAACGCATGCAAAGAGTTAAAGAGGATTTTTATGTACATTTTCTCAGACCCCAAACATAAAATGTTCACCGGCTCTTAATCAAAGGTTATCACTTATGAAATGAAATAAGGAAACCCAAAGTTATCCTGAGGGAAAGGTATGCCTCGCACTACAGAAAAATGAATTTAGCAGTTTTACACAACCAGAACATGTAAAACCTAACATACATGTCCAGCTTTTTAATGGCAATTCACCGTGTTCTATGTGGTACCTATGCCCTAGCTTACGAATGACTTATATGCAGTAAAAAGCGAGTTTGATGCTTGTAAAGGGGGTTATATTGCCAAGTCGAATTGGCAGTTTAACTGTATTCAGGTTGCAATGGCAGACATCGGACATGTTTTAAAGGGGCTACTTAAGTGGATGACACAATAAGTGCAGCAGGCCCACTAGTAGCATTTAATTTACAGGCCCTGGGTATATTGTATACCGCTCTACAAGGAACTTTTGAGTACAATAATTATGGCAAACATACGTAAGCATCATGTTATCATGTTTAAAGCACAAGCACTTTAGCACTGGTTAGCAGTGGTAAAGTGCACCTGGCCAACAAAATGATTTTCATCAAAAAAGAAAGGGTAAAGATAAAACATTTAGGGATGACCCTGCAGAGAGAGTCAAGTCCAAAGCTCTTTTAATTCACTTTTTTAAGTCGAATGTTTATATTGTGTGTGATATAGCATGACCTCAAGCACAGTTGAGAATTTCAGTCACAAAAGCTACGGGATGAGTAAGGTGACAGAGGGTACATACTCTGCTGGGTTTAGAAGATTGACAAGGCAATTGCTTATCATATGATCCAATATATGGAAGTGTACTGTCATGAATCTGTCAACTAGTTCACATGTTGACACTGTTAGATCTATCAGCTGTATGGTAGTCTTCTCCTATACCTTTTGCCTGCACCCACCTTTTTTTCTAATGTTGTTTTTGCTGGCTTAAGAACTCTGTGCACCTTACCTCTGCTAATCAAGCTGCAGCCAAGACAAGGAGGCAGGAAATTCCAAGCACTTTTCAAAGGGAATCCCTAGAAACTTCTCCTACTTCAAAGAAGACACCAGGTATAAACATAGGACCATCAGGCCCACTTTTCAGTTTTGGCGTCGGAGGGGGACACTAAAGAGAACATATTTACTAGTCCCACCCTAATATAAGCTGTTTTCATGAAGGTGCTTGGCACAAAAGGGGTACATTTACAATTCCCTCGACAATGTAAACCATTTAGGGGAAAGTGTGGAACACTAAAAGGGGCTGAGTTACTATTCTGGCTCCAATCTAAACAATTTTAGGGAAGATGTTGGACAGTACATGTTTCAGATTTATTATTCACACTGCAATTAAAACCATTTTGGAGAAACTGTGGGACAGTTACAGAGTCAGATTTACTATTCCTACCCCGATATACACCATTTTGAAGAAAGTGTTGGAGAAAGTGAAAAGGTGTACTGTTCCCATAACACTATACATCATTCTACAAAACTCCTAAACATTACATAAAAATGGTACATTTTAATTTAAATACATATTCAGAAATTAAATAAATAAGATATAAATTAAGCTTCACTATATAAAATAAAGCAAAAAAATACCTCTTTGCAAAATGTAATAAAAAAGTAGGTGGGAAAGGTATGCCTCGCACTATAGAAAAATGAGTTTAGGAGTTTTAAACAACCAGGACATGTAAAACCTAACACACATGTCCAGATTTTTAATGGCAATTCACCCTGCCCTATGTGGTACCTATGCCCTAGCTTACGAATGACTTCTATGCAATAAAAAGCGAGTTTGAGGCTTGTAAAGGGGGTTATATTGCCAAGTCGAATTGGCAGTTTAACTGTATTCAGGCTGCAATGGCAGACATTGGACATGTTTTAAAGCGGCTACTTAAGTGGATGGCACAATAAGTGCAGCAGGCCCACTAGTGGCATTTAATTCACAGGCCCTGAGTGTATTGTATACCACTCTACAAGGAACTTTTAAGTACAATAAACATGCCAAAGATACGCAAGCCTCATGTTATCATGTTTAAAGCACAAGCACTTTAGCACTTGTTAGCAGTGGTAAAGTGCACATGGTCCTAAGGCCAACAAAATGATTTTCATCAAAAAGGAAAGGGTAAAGATAAAACATTTAGGGATGACCCTGCAGAGAGAGGCAAGTCCAAAGCTCTTCTAATTCACTTTTTTTAGTCAGAATGTTTATATGGTGTGTGATATAGCATGACCTCAAGCACAGTTGAGAATATCAGGCACAAAAGCTAGGGGATGAGTAAGGTGACAGAGCGTACATACTCTGCTGGGTTTAGAAGATTGACAAGGCAATTGCTTATCATATGATCCAATATATGGAAACTCAAGCGTACTGTTATGAATCTGTCAACTAGTTCATATGTTGACACTGTTAGATCTATCAGCCGTAGGGTAGTCTTCTCCTATACCTTTTGCCTGCACCTGCCTTATTTTCTAATGCTGTTTTTGCTGGCTTAAGAACTCCGTGCATCTTACTTCTGCTAATCACGCTGCAGCCAAGACAGGGAGGCAGGAAATTCCAACCACTTTTCAAAGGGAATCCCTAGAAACTTCTCCTACTCCAAAGAAGACACCAGGTATAAACATAGGACCATCAGGCCCACTTTTCAGTTTTGGGGTCGGAGGGAGACACTAAAGAGAATATATTTACTATTCCCACCCTAATATAAGCTGTTTTCATGAAGGTGCTTGGCACAAAAGGGGTACATTTACAACATGGTCTGTGACTGCCGGCCCCCCCCCCCCCCCCTTAACATGCAAACTACAGTTACACACTTATCAAACCAACAACAGAATTCTTTGGAAGGCAGGGGGTCTCGAGCTCGAGACCCCCCGGCCGTATTTATTAAAATATGAAACAAAATTAAAAATGTAATAAAATAACATTATTTACATAATTATTAAATGCAAAATTCAGACATTAGATTTACATCCAGTTTAGACAGGTATGGTGGGCTAACCTTAACAAATGTCTAATACAGCGTGGTTCCTAAACGAATCTAACATCCTGATATCAATTTGCATTTTAATGATTTCTGGTCCTACGGCAAGGTCGCTAACCGGTGTCAGATCCTTTTACCCAGCTACGCTCTCACGTCCGAGATGCGCATGCGCAACAAGGGCCCGTTTGCCCTTGTGCGCTCCGTGAACTCCATTTAACCATAACAGGAGGGCCCTTACACTCGCGCCCTTTGGTGACATCATAGTGTATGTGCGGGGTGGCTACCAGCCTGAGGAAAGCGTGACTCCCCTCCCCCGCACCCAAGCAAGCGGATATCCTGCCCCTGAAGTTCTGGGAGAGACCAATGGCCCCTCCCCCTGGGCGACCTCTTTCGTGAATGGGGCCGCCCCCACCTAAGGACCTTAAATTGCTGCTCACCGATTATGACCTTACCGCCAGACCCACATAATAAATACGACATTACTAATCTAAGAGGGAAAAAAGGGCTAAGGAAAAAGAGTTAATGCAACAGCAAAACACACCCAGAAAACATATACATATTAACATTGCCTGTAAATGGGGAAAAAAGGCTTATGGAAGAAAAACATTTATTCTTACGACATTGCATAGCGTTGAGGAAAATTGAATTTTGCCCTGTCATGTGTCCCTACGTGTTCCCCATTATATGTTATATGTGCATGATTAATATGCATATGTTCCCCCTTGACCGAATAAAGACGCAATTACAGTTGTGTCCAACGTTAACATGTCAGTTATCCAGTCCCTCCTGAAAGCAACGTGAATTAGGCTTCTAGGCCTATGTTGCCAACGTCTTTACATTGTGCACGTTAAATCATCGAGTTGCACCCGTTTCTAGGCCTCACAGGGCCTGGACACCAGATTCAAGCCTCAAGTATCCTGAATCACTCCGAGGAGCGAAGCAGCCCCTCCCGCATCCCTGACCCCTCACTTACTTCCTGCCAAGCAGCGCGGTGCCCGGCCTGGCCTGCCTGCCTGTCTACCAAGAATATGTTATGCCTACAGTTATCAGTTCAGCTCCCCAGCTTCACATTCCTAGCTAACGAACCGCATAAACATCTTCATCTATAGTCTAGTCTTTCTGTCTCCATGCAAGAGAATTACTGAATTAATATCCATAGAAGATTCATAGCACACGCAATACACTAAGAAATATATGCATGCACCAGCCTTAGTGACAAGTAGCCTTTGCCCTGATGACTTTTAGATTCAAGCAACATGTACTCCAAACACGAGATATCAGATATGCTATAGGTACATGTCGTCCTGACATCCCAGACTTTAGTCTCCTCTTCTAGTGCCAGAAGTCAGAGCCCCCAGCTCTCCCCAGTTACACGTCATGGCCCGTTTGCGCGCACCAGTAGGTTAAAGGCTCCAGCTGCCCAGGTAGCCCCCTCCATGTATCCACCCAATTATGACACTTCTGTGACGTTTACATCACATGTCTCCTGTGCACGCCTCCTTTTTACGCCCATGTGTTCTTATCTTTCGTTTGTCACTTGTTACGCCTACTGTATGCAATGCAATTGTACTGTTTTACTATATATACTGTATGATGTTAATGAGATGCTGCAGCTGCCATTTCCCTTTGTCCTGTGTCTGTCCCTTCCTGAACCTTTACAGGTGATGGAACCCGATGGTCCATTGGCTCGAGCCATCTGATTAAAGCCCGTATGACTCAGATACCACGGATTCTGCCTCTTATTTATTGAGCTATCCTTTTCAGTTAATGCATAGAAAAATAGTACCGGTAATTATTTATTTATTTACCACATAAATGGCGCCCGAATAGTGACGAGCCCCTTCCCCACGCGCCGGCGATGTAACGCAGGCCCCCTGACCCTTCTACAGACGTGACGGAACCCTACTGTGCACGTGCAGATATTTCTGCTTCAAGTCTCCCTCAGGCCCACGGAGGAGACGGAGACTGCGGTCCGGCATCCAGACGAGGCGGTGAGGAAGGCGGATCGTCCCGACCAGAGCCCAAGCCGAGAGAGCAAGGTCCGAGGTATCCGGAGGCCCACCTGTTTTCTGAAGCCCGAAGCCCGAGGCGCATGCGTAGTGCGTAGCAGTAACCAGACGTCGTAGCAGTCCAGTCCAGTCCGAGGCCTTCAGTTTTGCTTCCCGGTGAGTACCGTTGCTGGGAACGTATCTAGACGGGTTCATTAATTTGTGCCAGGTCCGACGGGGTTTGGGTACACAGATCCGGTCCGACGTGTTCACCTAGGTGGATACGGTATGACGTGTCTCTTTAGGAGACCGGTATGTTCTGTACTGTTTTAGCAGTGCATCCAGTAATTCTAGTAAGTCTGTTCTCTGGTATAGGTTCTCGAGAAATTCAAGTATTATGTTTTCAATGTATTAGGTAGTATCTGTTCGAACTGTTATTAATGTGTTTTTAATGTCGTGGTATGAGTGATTGTTTTCTATTTATTACTGTGTTCATTGTGTATTGTGTTCAAGTTCAAGTACGGTTCAAATATGCCGCTGTTTTCAAAGTTACGTCAGATAAAAACCAGAAAAGGGTTACTCGAAGAATCAGTTCCTGTCCCTCCCAGGGACAGTCCTGGACATTTCATGTATCATAAGCGTGGCTTAGATGCCATACTGTATCTAGATTTATGGGTGGACTACACCAAAGATCTCGAAGAGAAATATAGATGGCCTGTTTCAGGAACATGGGATGCCGAGTGCATCATGAGAGTAGAAGAAGCATTATGGAAAAAGAAAGCCAGACAATCCCAGAAAGACTCCATAGAATTGTGGCGTAAAGAATCGCATAAAAGAACGGAAAAAGAATTCAGAAAAGCAGAATTAAGTAGAGAGTCCTCAGAAAAAGCCCAAGAAAGGGAATTACTAGAAGAAGGTGAACGAGTTAGAGCAGAACAATCAGACAGACAAAGAAATGCCCTTATTAAAGGTATGTATCCTCTTCTCGCCGAGGGTTTGCCGAAGGCGACCCCGGAAACACCCTGTAATTTACCGCCACCATTAGTCCCGACTAAGCTACGTCATAAACCGACCGCAGCTGAAATCTTCCTCTCTTCCTATTTAGATGACACGGTCCCAGAATATGCTAATACGAATCCTACCCCGCCTGTTCAACTTCCATCTCCCGTTAATAATGTAATTACTGTGCCTCCAGCCGTTGGTCCCGGGAATCCTGTTAATGTGCCAGTACCCCAGGATCAACCCACATTACGTACTCCTGCTTTGCCAGTTACATTACCAGCAGCCGCACATTCAGTATTAATTGACGATTCTAGTTCAGGAGGAGCAGGGGGAGGTATTCCTATCACCCCGCCTCAAACAAAGCGCCTGACGCTGAGAGACGCAGCATTACAGCGTACGCCAAAAGTGGCTACGTACGAAGCACTCAAACGGTTCCTTAATGATTGCAGATATGACCCAGTGCCAGGTGAAGATCACATGATATTGCATTCCGTACGCTTACGACGAGTTGCAAACTTCTTGATTACCATATCAGATATGAAAGAACACTTAGACAAAATATATCATTTCATTCGTACAGGGGAGAAACCAGAATGTATTCACGAAGCTATGGCACACAGGAAAGTCGAGATTCAAGACATGATTTTGCAATTTCTAATAAATTGTTTAATAAGAGAACAGGATCGCCCTGATAAAAATCCAGAAGAGATGAAAGTCCTGATAAGATGGAGTGACAATATAGCAGACGGAAAACACAAGACACAGAATAGTATAGAATCCATGTACAGAAAGGTTCGTAAAGAAATTATATGTATACACGAAAAGGAGAAAGCAAGCAGAGTAGCCGAGAAAGAGAACGACTCTTCAGACGAAGAGGTAGACAACGAGAATCCCACCAGAATAGCGTATGTAGGTAGGACGAGACCTTCCGATAGACACACACGCTCAGATTACAAGAAAGCTTTTCCTCCTCCCGTACCAGAACAGTGTTCTCTTGAACAATTATTCCAGGTTACCGATAAAGTTCTGAAATTACGAATAGGTTACAGTGAGCTCAGTACCATGCATGAACAAGAACTAGCCCGATCAGCAGTCCGATGGATTAGTGATTCTACCACGTATTCAGACGAAGTAGTGGCTCAAATGTTTCTGAAACTGCCCCCAGGCGAACAGCGACTGGTGGGTATGTACATGATCCAGCACCTCATTACACTGTACGAGGATCAGCATTCTGATCCAGGTCCTTTATATAATGTATTGAACGAGTTACTCCTAAACAGATGGAAAGGTCTAGGTACCGATTTAATTAGTGTCATTTTAGAACAGCGCCACAAATACAGGACATTCCTGACTCCACACTTTGTTCCTGTTCCACCCCCATTCTACATAGATAGACAGAATCCGTTGCGAGAAGTGCATCCTGTTAAGGGAACGGGGGGTGCGCTCGAACGAGTATTTGTTTACACCCCTATAACGAAAATAGAACTACTAGAAATGAAAAAGTTAGTGCCCTGTCACGATAAAGATCCAGCAGGGTTCCACCGTGAATTAAAAGATATGCTCCGTATGGGAGAATACACATATCCTGATATCATCAAAATGTTAAAGGTCCTGTTGCCCGCGGGCATATATGAAAAACTCAAAGAAAAAGAATGGGAGGTGGGAGAGAAAAAGATAGATTGGACAGCGTTAGAGAACGAAGATAACACACGAGTCCCAGGTACGGGTCTTGGGGATAAAGCCAAAGAGTTGCCCGAACTGTTAATACAAGTCTTGCCAAGATTACTAGCCACGAAAAAGGAAGATTGGGATGCCATCTCAGCCTGTAAACAGAAACAAGACGAAGACACTAGTGATTTCTATTCCAGATTTGAGAAATGTTTCATTATTAATAGCGGTTTGAAAACAAGTAGTGAGTCGTATCCACATCTTTTTGTTACCAAACTAGTTGAGAATTCTTTACCACAAGTTAAAAATCGAGTATTGAAAGTCGAGAGTACATGGCAAGCTAATACCCTGTCCCAAATGCTACAGATGTTACAGTATCACCAGAACCGAATTAGGGAGGAGCAAGAACACGAAAGGAGACGTATGAAAGACACGAAAATGAAAGTTCTAGTTGCACAGTCTGTTCCAGCAGATAGTCAGAAGAGGGGTACGAATCAGACTAGTCATTCTCCAGCTCCTGTTAAAGGGACATGCAATTACTGGAAACAGCCAGGTCATTATATAAACGAATGTGCAGTTCTGAAACACAACATAGCTACAGGTAAGACGAAAGAGAGACCCCGTCCTCCTAGACAGGAACATGTTCCGCAAAATTTGCAGCAACCACCGCAGAATGCACAACAGACAGTTACAGTACCGCAGCCTATAGCTGCCACACAACACGTTACACAGCAGATGTACCAGTACGCACAGTCAGATTATCCAGAATATCAGCAGTATTCATGAAACAGCCTGGAGAGGGAGGTTGGCTTGCCTCTCATCGAGGTTCCTGTAGATCAAGAGGGTCCCTATGTACACAGTCAAGTATTAGGGAAAGACAGAAAGTTTCTGATTGATACGGGGGCAAGTAGGACTACCATCAGTCATGACGAGGTTCCAGGGGCTCCACTCTCAGGCTCAAGAAATGTTTCCCTGGGATTTTCAGGAAAGCCTATTGTTAATGAAATATCGAAACCAGTTTCCCTAGAAGTTGGTCCATTGTCCCGAACTACAGACTTGTTACTTACGAAATCATGTCCTGAAAATTTACTTGGTATTAAAACATTGAAAGAGTTAGGTGCCGTTATTTGCTGTTCTCCGGAAGGAGTGAGATTGTTTTTACGTGATTTTAAAGGTCATTATGTGTTACGTGATTTTGATCCACGATTACTGAATGTACCACAGCATTTATGGGCGCAAGGTCCAACTGATGTAGGTTGTATGCACATTACACCATATCGTGTCACTCTGAAACAAGGTGTTGTATTACCACGAATTCGACAGTACAAGTTGCCACCTGAGGCTGTAGCAGCCTTATCGAAAATCATTGACGAGCTCATTGCTCAAGGAGTAGTTGTAGAAACTGACTCCAATATATGTAATTCTCCTATCATTCCGATTCTTAAACGTACTGACCCAAATGCACCTCCAGTTTATCGATTAGTGATTGACCTTCGAGAACTTAATAAATTTATCGTACCCCAGTACCCAGTGGTTCCAGATATCTCTTCCCTATTGACTGCCATTGATTCCGAAGCTACGTTCTTTACTGTTATTGATCTCAAGAACGCATTCTTTAGTGTCCCCATTCATCCAGACAGCCAGTTTCTTTTCGGATTCTGTTTAAATGGAAGAAGCTATAAATTTACACGTGCTCCTCAAGGTTTCACAGAAAGTCCTAGTATTTACAGTCAAGCACTTAAAAGACAACTAGACAGTATTCACATGCCAACTGACACTGCTCTGCTCCAGTATGTCGATGATCTATTGATCACAGCCCGTACAGAATGTGACTGCGAACGTGCGTCACTGACAGTCTTGTATTTTCTGGCAGAGATGGGGCACAAGGTGTCCCCTTCGAAACTGCAATTCTGTGTCCAGCAAGTGGTATACCTTGGACACTTACTGTCCAAGAGGGGTAGACAGTTGACACCTGACCGTATCCAGTTAATAGCACATCTTCCTCAGCCTAAGACACAAAAGGAGGTACGAGCTTTTATCGGCCTCACTTCTTACTGCAGACAATGGATCCCTCAGTACGCATATCTAGCCAAGCCACTGATACAATTGACAACACAGGAGGCAGCCACATCGACTGTCCTCCCTTTGACCCAGGACCATACACTTGTTTTCAATGAGTTAAAGAAAGCTTTATGTAATGCACCTGTATTAGCGACACCAAACTACAGTAAGCCTTTTACGCTTTTTGTTACTGAACGTGATGGTACAGCATTATCTGTTCTCACGCAAGATCAAGCAGGACAACACAAACCTTGTGCTTATTTTTCTAGCACATTAGATCCAGTAGCCCAGGCTCTGCCTGCGTGCCTCAAGTCAGTTGCAGCCACAGCTGTAGCTATCAGACAAAGTGATTCCATAGTGTTAGGACACTCCCTGACAGTACAAGCTCCACACTCCGTGGAAGTTCTTTTAAACCGAACACAGACTCAGCACTTGACAATTGCACGATTAACAGGATATGAACTGACACTGTTTCAGCCACACATAGAAATCAGACGCTGCAACATATTAAATCCTGCTACACTGTTACCCTCGATTACATCAAAACCTGCCACACATGATTGTGTGGAAGTTATTAACAACATGACAAAGCCAAGACAAGACTTGACGGACATTGCATTACCTGATCCAGACCTGACACTTTACGTGGATGGTTCATGTATGAGAACGAGTACAGGAGAGTTAGTAGCCGCGTATGCAGTGACTACTGAAACTGAAGTTATAGAAACACATCGTATTGACACCTTGTCTGCTCAAGCAGCAGAGCTCATCGCTCTGACCCAAGCCTGCATACGAGCTAAGAACCTGAAAGTAAACATATATACAGATTCACGTTATGCATTCGGAGTCGTTCACGACTTTGGAGTACTCTGGCAAGAAAGAGGTTTCATGACCTCTCATGGAGCCAAGATTCAGCATGGTCCCCTCATTCAAGCTCTGTTGGAAGCAATACATTTGCCGACAGCCATTGCCATTATGAAGTGCAAAGCACATACGAAAGCCACTGACACCATTTCCCAAGGTAACGATCTAGCAGATCGAACAGCCAAGCTTACAGCTCAGACTCCAGACATTCCAGTTAACATGACAAAGATAGATGTTCCAGATCAGACGACTTGTATGACAGTTAAGGACCCCACACAAGATGTACTAGACATACAGACACATGCTACCCCAGACGAAATCAAGAAATGGTCTGAACAAGGAGGGGTCCAGACAGATCAGGGATGGTTGACGAAGGGAAAAGCCACATGGTTTCTCCCCGACTCTATGGTTCAAGTCATTATTAATACCGCACATAGTCCAGCACACTTAGGAGAAAAAGCCATGTTAGACAGTATCCAGAACCTTTGGTTTAACAAACATTTACGAGCAGCAGCGAAGCAGAAAGTGCGTACCTGCATGATCTGTTGTCAGTTCAATCCAGGTAAAGGTGTTCCGGTGGAACAAGGTGGATTCCATCCTCCTGACCACCCTTTTGAAGTCCTCCAGATGGATTATATTCAGATGGATCGATGCCGAGGTTTCAAGTATGTCCTCGTAGTTGTATGCGCTTTGTCCAGATGGACAGAAGCATATCCAGTCCCAGATTACACTGCCGCGACCACTGCCAGGCAGTTGGTTCGTGAGTTTTTCCCACGCTATGGTTTGCCCAGAGTCGTGTATTCAGACAACGGACAGCCATTCTCATCCGAACTCATGAAACAGGTATCACTTCTGTTAGGGTACCAGTGGAAGTTCCACTGTGTACGACATGACGAGGCAGCTGGCCTCGTCGAGAGACACGATCAGACTCTGAAAATACGTATTGCGAAGGTCTGTGCCGAGAAAGGTGTAGATTGGATGGTAGCCCTGCCAATCGCCCTTTTTTACATGAGAATGGTCGCCCACTCCCGATCAGGTCTGTCACCGTATGAAATAGTGTTTGGTCGTCCCCCAAACATGTGGGGTACACCTATGCCACGTAAAATCACCGATGTTGACAGTAATATGCTGACAGATTACCTAGCTTCCTTGATGTCTGCACTACTCTCTTGTCGTTCACAGGTCGCGGCTGCCTTTCCAGACAACACCCAAGTGAAACCGCACGAGGTCATTCCAGGCGACCTCGTCCTTGTAAGGAATTTTGATCGTTCAAGCCCACTGGAGCCCCGCTGGAAAGAGCCGAAACTTGTTCTGATGACCACAAGGACCGCTGTGAAACTGGAAGGCCGGAAGGGCTGGCTACACTCCAGCCACATCAAGCGTTTTCATGGACTGCGTCCAAAGACTTTTTTCAAGGACTGCCCCGATACTGACTCTAAACTTCCCCTGTTAGAGAAAACTCCGCAGCAGGAGTATAAACTCAAATTAAGGTCTAGCAAGTCAGACAGTTTAATTGTTTAAGTCCCTCTCGGGTGAAGCGGTTAGACAGGTTCCTGACATGTATGAGATAGACCCCCATAGTGAGAGAGTTAGACGAAACTCCAAGAAAATACGTTACTGTAAGAATCTGCGCAGCAGATTTGTTGTTACATTATTGTTGTTATTTCTGAGTCTTACGATCACATGTATAAGTTATGTTTTACATGTATTTTTTCCTCCTCTTGGTTCGCATGTACATCTTTCTTCTAATGATACAGTAGAGCACACTTTTAGTGAACTACCCCCTCACGAGTTATCCTACCGACTTGCAATGCGCAACAATACTTTTATACGTATGTTACACTATTCACACCAGACCAGCAATGCCACTAATTGTTGGGTGTGTGGTCGACTCCCCCCTTACCAGACACCGAAGGGAGTTCTGCCACTTTTTCCCTATCCGTTTTCACACAATGGTTCGTGTGGAGCATGGTTTACGTTAACGTCATCCTCAGACGATAAGTCCCTTTTGAATAGAACATGTTTCACAGACAAGGAAGGTCTTTCCCATAGGACAGGGTTAGATCTAGAAAATGAAGTATATGATCTAGGTAATTTTTCCTCCAATTTCATGATTTTGAATGTTCAGTCCGAGACTACTCCAGATTTGCCTTCTATAACAGTTCTACCAGTGAAAGGCGAATTATGTGTTAGAAAGAATGGTTCAGTACATCTAGGACACAGTGATTGTACTACTGTGGTCGAGTATAGTGACAGTGGGAAATCTACTTTCAAAGCCTCACGTCATTCGTATTTTGTATGTGGTCAGACCGCATATGTACGTCTGCCCCTAGATTGGGATGGAACATGTTACATTGCCTTCCTACTGCCACCAGTTTTCCTAGCCCCATCCGATTATCACAGAAATACACATCTAGTACACGTCAGACATAGAAGGGAGATCGAGTCCCCAATTGTCGATCAAACTGAAACTGCATTAGAACAGTATACAGACTTCAAAAAAGATTTCTTTTTCTTCATAGGACCTATCCAGAATAGTAAATTAATACGTAGGTTAACCAGAACCCTTGAAGCAGTAGTGAATGAGACTACATCCGCTCTAGGTAACTTAACAGAAGAGCAATCTGCTATGAGATTTGTCGTTCTTCAGAACCGCCTTGTTCTTGACGTCATACTGGCCGATAGGGGCGGAGCTTGTAGAGTCATCGGATCTAGTTGTTGTATTTTCATTCCTAATAACGCACCGTCCGTATATTCAGCTATAACAAGACTTCATAAAATAGCCCATCGGCTACACCAGAATCCAGGCACCTGGACATGGTCCGGTTGGCTCTGGAGTATAATATCTGCCTGGGGATGGAAAGTACTGTCATTCCTGGGAATAGTAGTAATGATTATATTCAGTTGTTGTCTCTGTTTACAATGTGGCCCTGCGATTTGCGGCTTGTGCGCTACCTCTTGTATTCCAAGTCCAAAGTCCCATTCCAAGAAGATTAAAGACGAGCAAATGATGCTCTATGAACAGATAGATGGTATCATGAATATTGATGTTTCCTGAAGGAAACGTAGGGAACAAGGAGGGAATGAGGAAAATTGAATTTTGCCCTGTCATGTGTCCCTACGTGTTCCCCATTATATGTTATATGTGCATGATTAATATGCATATGTTCCCCCTTGACCGAATAAAGACGCAATTACAGTTGTGTCCAACGTTAATATGTCAGTTATCCAGTCCCTCCTGAAAGCAACGTGAATTAGGCTTCTAGGCCTATGTTGCCAACGTCTTTACATTGTGCACGTTAAATCATCGAGTTGCACCCGTTTCTAGGCCTCACAGGGCCCGGACACCAGATTCAAGCCTCAAGTCTCCTGAATCACTCCGAGGAGCGATGCAGCCCCTCCCGCATCCCTGACCCCTCACTTACTTCCTGCCAAGCAGGGCGGTGCCCGGCCTGGCCTGCCTGCCTGTCTGCCAAGAATATGTTATGCCTACAGTTATCAGTTCAGCTCCCCAGCTTCACATTCCTAGCTAACGAACCGCATAAACATCTTCATCTATAGTCTAGTCTTTCTGTCTCCATGCAAGAGAATTACTGAATTAATATCCATAGAAGATTCATAGCACACGCAATGCACTAAGAAATATATGCATGCACCAGCCTTAGTGACAAGTAGCCTTTGCCCTGATGACTTTTAGATTCAAGCAACATGTACTCCAAACACGAGATATCAGATAGGCTATAGGTACATGTCGTCCTGACATCCCAGACTTTAGTCTCCTCTTCTAGTGCCAGAAGTCAGAGCCCCCAGCTCTCCCCAGTTACACGTCATGGCCCGTTTGCGCGCACCAGTAGGTTAAAGGTTCCAGCTGCCCAGGTAGCCCCCTCCATGTATCCACCCATTTATGACACTTCTGTGACGTTTACATCACATGTCTCCGTGCACGCCCTGTGCACGCCTCCTTTTTACGCCCATGTGTTCTTATCTTTCGTTTGTCACTTGTTACGCCTACTGTATGCAATGCAATTGTACTGTTTTACTATATATACTGTATGATGTTAATGAGATGCTGCAGCTGCCATTTCCCTTTGTCCTGTGTCTGTCCCTTCCTGAACCTTTACAGGTGATGGAACCCGATGGTCCATTGGCTCGAGCCATCGGATTAAAGCCCGTATGACTCAGATACCACGGATTCTGCCTCTTATTTATTGAGCTATCCTTTTCAGTTAATGCATAGAAAAATAGTACCGGTAATTATTTATTTATTTACCACAGCGTTACACCGTATACCCACCAGTGTCCTCACCAGAATTCTGCTACAAGGGTATGGAGGGTGGGGAAAATTAAAGGCCCCGCAGCGTGGCGAGGAGTGAGCCTGGGGAGCGCAGGCACAAAGAGGCCACTTTCCGCACTCCCCAGGCTCTTAAACCCCCCCTATGCCACGATCCCGCCCCTTCGACCCTGAAGCGCAAAACTGCTTCCGGGTCAACTGGCGGGACGCGGGGTCCAACCAGGACTGGTGATGGGGGGGGGGGGGGCCGGGCCCAGCCATGTGTGCGTGGGGGCCGAGCGGCCCCCCCTTTCCTCATGGTCTGTGACTGCCGGCCACCCCCCCTTAACATGCAAACGACAGATACACTCTTATCAAACGAACAACAGAATTCTTTGGAATGCAGGGGGTCTCGAGCTCGAGACCCCCGGCCGTATTTATTAAAATATGAAACAAAATTAAAAATTTAATAAAATAACATTATTTACATAATTATTAAATGCAAAATTCAGACATTAGATTTACATCCAGTTTAGACAGGTATGGTGGGCTAACCTTAACAAATGTCTAATACAGCGAGGTTCCTAACGGAATCTAACATCCTGATATCAATTTGCATTTTAATATTTCTGGTCCTAGGGCAAGGTCGCTAACCGGTGTCAGATCCTTTTACCCAGCTACGCTCTCACGTCCGAGATGCGCATGCGCAACAAGGGCCCGTTTGCCCTCGTGCGCTCCGTGAACTCCATTTAACCATAACAAGAGGGCCCTTACACTCGCGCCCTTTGATGACGTCATAGTGTATGTGCGGGGTGGCTACCAGCCTGAGGAAAGCGTGACTCCCCTCCCCCGCACCAAAGCAAGCGGATATCCTGCCCCTGAAGTTCTGGCAGAGACCAATGGCCCCTCCCCCTGGGTGACCCCTTTCGTGAATGGGGCCGCCCCCACCTAAGGACCTTAAATTGCTGCTCACCGATTATGACCTTACCGCCACAGGCCAGCATTGTTGACCGACTATCTGGCCCCCACAACTGCCTACACTGAAAGGTCATACCTTCCTAATCAAAACCCTCCACCCCTGCAAGTTTGTTCCCTATCAATAGGGCATTCCCTGACTCTGTCAAATGGACCCTTAACCTGCAAGTAGAGACAACCCCTCCAACCATTGACAACCATTTTTTGACAGCCGCTCACTGCTGGTCCCCTTCAAGTGAACCCCCCCCCCCCCCCCTGCTAATCTAAATTGTCCCTCTCGGATGCACCCCTGTGGAATATACTGCAATGAGGTGTTTGAAATAATTTCTCAATCCAAGTGTTGATCCTCTTTACCGAGTGATTCTTCACCGAGTGATTCTGCGCACTAACAGAGTCCACCCCCCCTTTTCCTGCAGCCTGGGGAACAACTGAGACCCCCTATGGTGCAGTCTGGGTTTTATATTTTGCTAGTCTGCTTGCTACTGCGATTATCCCTTCCACCAGGACCCCCTTGCCCAATTAAACCCAATCGTTGCTACCCTCAAGTCAGATAATGACTGAGGGTGGTGGGGCGTGCCTATCGAGTACCTCTCCTTCCCCACTCTGGACGGACAGACCCCATCTTTGGGGTCCCTGTAATTGCTGTGACCGGGGGCATCCTGGCACTAGACATATATACCCGACCTACGCGCCTACGTTGCTGCGCTCGATAAGACGCGGTGCTCTTGACGCTGACACCCATTGTCAGAGTAACTGAAAAATGCTACCCGGGTAACCACAGGCTCCCAAAAAAGGCTCCCACTGGCGTATCGTGAAGTGTGCTAACCACCCACCCCTGCCCACTCCGCTCTGGGAAATGTTAAGTGTATGTCTACTTCTTTACTATGGAAGTCCCCCTTCCCGACAAGTGGTACTGAGGTGTTGCATAGGCCTATTACTCCTGGGTTTGCCCAGGCTAGCAATGCACACCCTTGTGCACTGCCACATCCCTATCGTTGGCCCTACCAATTGGTAACCTATGAATAGACCATGATGACCCTGGTGGCCCTGCGAGCACATGCGCCGTTACTGTAGAAATACAATTTCCTGATAAGACAACTACTGCCATTTTTATGTGAACATCCCGCTACATTACTGCGGCCAGCCAAATCTGTGGCAACACACCAAAACAGTCAACCTAGTGTTGTCTCCTCCGGCGTCCTTGATCGATCACCCATCAGATCTGATGTCGTTGCTTGTCATCATCTCCCTGACGTACGCATCCCTTTGGCTGTCCACCTGTTGCAGTTGTTGCGGTGTGGAGCGCTTCACAGATATCCACCATGGACCCGGCCATACATAAATGGAAAAGACAAACACAAACGGTTAGTGTTTCTGGCTTCCCGGCGATACTGCAGTATACATGCTTGTCTTACATTGCCTTCACATGCTAAGTTTTAGATAAGATTAGCGCCAGCTGCATTCTCATTAAAACTTCCAACTGTAAGTGTTTAGCATAGCCTCAGTTTGTGTCCCATGTGGCGTGTTTGCATTAGTGTTACGGAGAGGGTGCCCTGTAGAATGACCTTCATTGAAGAATAGTACCCAGTGTGAAGTGCAGTGACACAGTGCATGGGGTCCACAGTGAATACAATAGCGCCTTGATGACCCCTTAAGGATGATACACAGTGTGAAGCGCAGTGCAACAGCACATTCATTGTTATTAAAATTCTGCTGCAGACCAGGACATCACCTCCTATTCCTGGTTTTCTACCCACGTCTTCATGCATAGGATAAAAGTTTGCAAGGGACGGTCTGTTTGTCAGTGCAGCATCAAAGTCCTTACGCAAAGGATTAGCACTGCCCTAACCATGCCCGGCTGTAAAATGGCACCAGAGTCTTTTTAAGGTCCCCACTTTGGCTTCTGGTAAATACCACCCCAGCCAACCTGACATGACCACAAGCATCCCCTGACATGTGTTTCACCCTCCTCAGAGAGATATAACCCTGTCCACACCAGAGTGCACACCGGATTTAAGTCTAAACAAAAAACCCGTTCAGAAAGATACTGCTGCATAAATATACCAAATAACCAAAGCAGAAGACTCTGGATCGTTCTCAACAGGGGCCAGGGTGTGTCGGAATATCAGCACCCCAAGAAAGAGGTCATTAGCATGGAGAAGTTCCCACGCTTGTTGTAACTATCAGTTCGGTTGATGCCATTGTTAATAATTCTAAAATGAGATGAACTTGTGAGATACGTATATTGTGCTAAGTTACCGTGTGTTAAATAAGTTTACTGACTGTAATTTTTTGCCTCTAGCCTCAAAAAGGGACTAGAGGGATGTGTTTAGAACAGATAAATATATTTTATATACACCTGGTGTGGTTCTCCTTTCATCTACTCATTCATGAGATTGTAGACTGGTAACACAAGCTGATTTACATCCCTCCAAGACTTAGCCTGAAGGCTGCTCTCCACATCTACCACTAGGATAGCTTTCTAATAAGGTAGTCTTTAACTTACCATCAATAAGGGTCGTTTGGACTGGTGCAATGTGCCCACCCGAATAGTGGACAGCATATGCCAGGCAACCTTCTCACACTATGCTCACATAATGTCCCCCAAGAACAAATGATGCCACTCCCACAAGCACATCAATGGCTACCTGATCTGGCTAGATCATTGTTTAAGGCATTCTGCACCATCTACCGAGCATCTCAAGGAAAAGGAGTACCACTACAAACAAAATGTAAGCAATGCAGACAAAACAGGGCTCTTCGCTCAGAGGTAGCACCTCAGATTCTCAATTCAGGTTTCAATAAGACATCCACTGGAGGATTCACTTACTTGGTCCAAGTGGCCAAACCCTGGAAGTCCTTGCCACCTAAGATTCGTAGCATTCAGTAATGCATAAAATTCGGATGAGAAGAGAAAAGTTGGATGTTCATGAGATAACCATGTGACGCACCCACCATAGGAATGAGCAATAATTCATATATCAACACACGAGCCATCCTGAGCTCTGGGCCCGCCCCAGCTAGTAGACGAAGCAAGAAAACAAACACAGGGACTTGCTGCTGTTGTTGTTTCTAAAAGCCAATAAACTAACACTCCACAGCAGAATGTTATTCCAATACTGATGAGAAGGGGGGCCTAAATGACAGTCCCTACCCATAGATCCGAATCATAGCCTGCAGTCTGGAGCCCACAGTACCACTCGATGACACTACAAGAGGTAGCCCTACTGCATCCGTTTTTATGCGCCTCCACTTTGCTGATGGCAAAATTGAATGGTAAACACATTACAAATTGGAAACAAAACATCTGTGCCCACGATGCCTCCTTTTGAAAGGGTTTGCAATATGCCCGACTTTGATTTACCTTCCCAGACCAGTCAAAGGCTATGAAATCTTTATCATCTGGTAGCTCCGAGCCAGGCTGGTCTTTATACAACAACAATAGTCACTTCAAAGGCATATCCCGAAGTGTCTTCACAGGACGGGGAAAAATTATCTATTACGGAACCGAAAGGCAGGTCATTACAATCATTTTCTAGTTCTTCTACGTGGCCACTAAATGGTATCACAGGCAAACTAGCTTAATCTCCTGTGTCTGTGTGCCGAGAAGAATTCTGTCCCAGACAGTCGTTTAGATGTCTGAATTTTCCCAAACCATGAGCACGATTCAGTTTTAAGTACTTAATGCCAATTAGGATATTCCCCCCAGATCACGAATGAAGACGTGACACCGAGGCTCGAACCCTGGTCACTTAGCACCAAATTGACTGTCGTTTTAACCATGAGCATGATTAAGTTTTAAATACTTGATGCCAATTAGGAGATTTCCCCAATCAGTGCTGCTTGTAATTCCCTGTAATGATTGCTAACTGCACAAGACAGTCAGTCATTCACAGGAAGGACTGAATTAAAACTTTGAGAGCCCCGGCTTCTGGGAACATCAATGGGCGATGCCAGTCCTGCATGCGAGTGTCAATCACGCTTGAAATAGTGATAACCTTATTGGAAAGGAATTGTAAGTTCTTCATGAGAAAGCATTAATTTACACTACCAACTTCGCCCTCATGTTTTTTGCCTACATTGCAGAGAAAAGACGTCTACTCTTCCTACATGACAGAACTTTTTAAGCAAACCTTAGCGTGCCCGACAAAGCATCATCTGTGGACAGAAGTGGGCCACCACCCCGGTGAGTATATGCGCGAGAGAAGTACCCACTCTTGCCTTAGTCCTGAATATACATTAAAAGACACAGTATGCCCTTGGGTCACAGAGTCTCCCTTAAACTTTCCCACTTTCCCAGGATGCTTCTGATGTACCTCCTTATCTGGTGAATGTACAATGCGTTTTTTTTACCTGGACTTGTAGGGCTGTACAATGTATTGGGAAAGTGTCTTTCTTCCCAACATACGAAAATTCTCCATTACCTCGGAAAGGCATGTACTTTATAAATTAATTCCTGATATCCTTTACATGCCCACTAGATGGTAGCATAGGCTGCCAGATTTAATCTCTTGCATGACCAAAAAACAAAAAAATCCCCTCCCCGACTCTCATGAAACATCATTTCCATTTGTTTTTGAGTGCTTTTATATAGCGCGAACTTAATCCGAATGTGTCAAAGCGCCTCACATAGAACCAGCAGCGTTACATGAGTAGAAAATTATAATTGGGCATGATACCAAAAAACTACTGTGCATGTGCAGGCAAAACCTGACACCCCGACTGCATCGGTTCACAACAGTAACTTCTAGCAGTCTGCTCTGGATTTCTACATATACTTCTGGGCTCTCATAGCGCTCCCCACGCACCGCTCGCACTCAGTGCAAACCCGGTACACAATGCTAAATTCTAGCAGTCATGTCTTCATCCGGTACACAACAGTAATTCTAGCAATCAAAGAAACAAACATCTGGGAGTCGTCACTTTAAAGGTGGGGAGGTTGCCCGAAGGATGAAAAAAGGGGAGGAGTGGGATGGTGAGCACGCTGAAAAGAATCCAGCAGTGTACAACGAGGAGCTCGTTCACAAGGAGGCAAAGAACGGCTCATAAACCAAGCAACAGGGTAGAAATGGGCAGAGTCACAAGACAAAACCAAGAGAGTTGCGAGTAAGAGATAGTGACGCTAAAGTAGAGAGAAGAACGTCGTGATCCCATGCGTTAACAATGCACACCTCTGTTGAGATTAACCAACAGCTATCCCCGCAAAATCCATCCCCATAAAAGCTCGGCTTTAGAGAACAAGCACTTCAAAGGACCATCGTGGAACCCAGGCCTCTATTCTAGTGCCTCGAGGGCCAATGTGTTTAAAAAGGTGCACTACAGAAGTGTTCCCTCTCACCCACTCTTCCTATTTGGAAGAAACCTCTGACTTTATATCAAAAGCATCAAATGGCGGCTGTGAGAACCTATAGTGGGCCAGAGGGGAAAATCGCTGGATGGAGCCCAATCCCGCAAACCAGTGTACACAGCAAAGGGGACAACATCCTTTAAGATAGCATCGCTGAAACTGTGCGCTCACACCCCGCCCACACAGTTATTTTCCCAACTTAACTGGACTGTAACCATCCTCAGTGGGGTTCCGACTCCTGACCCCGTGGCCCGTCCAACACGATTGGAGGATACCGCTACTCCCTCCGTTACTTGCGCTGTTCCATTCAGACACCCTGGTGTCTCATCACTCCCGGGGCCGACACCTTCGTCTGCTTTCACCCGGGCCTCGCGCTCCGATAATAGGGCTCGCACCGACTTCCTGCAAAACAAGACAAAGAAAATTAAAGGCCCCACAGCGGGGCGAGGAGCGAGCCTGGGGAGAGCGGGCACAAAGAGGCCGCTTCCCGCGCTCCCCAGGCTCTTAAACCCCCCCTACGCCGCATTCCCGCCCCCTCGACCCGGAAGCGCAGAACTGCTTCCGGGTCAACTGGCGGGACGCACGGTCCAACCAGGACTGGTTGAGGGGGGGGGGCGGGCCCAGCCATGTGTGCGTGGGGGCCAAGCTGCCCCCCCTTTCCTTTCCCTCTACAATGTAAACCATTTAGGGGAAAGTGTGGGACACTAAAAGGGGCTGAGTTACTATTCTGGCTCCAATCTAAACAATTTTAGGGAATATGTTGGACAGTACATGCTTCAGATTTACTCTTCACACTCCAAATAAACCATTTTGGAGAAACTGTTGGACAGTTAAGGAGTCAATTTTCCTATTCCCATCCAAGTTGAAAACATTTTGAGGAATGTGCCCGACGTTAACGGGGTCAGATTTACTATTCCTACCCCAATATACACCACTTTGAAGAAAGTGTTGGAGAAAGTGAAAAGGTGCACTGTTTCCACAACATTATACATAATTCTACAAAACTCATAAAAACTGTACATTTTAATTTGAATACATATTCAGAAATTAAATAAATAAGATATAAATTAAGCTTCACACAATATAAAAGAAGGCACAAAATATCCCTATTTACAAAATGTAATAAAAAAGTAGGTATTGCTTAAAGGAAAAAACACATCATCATCACTTTGCAAAATTTTTGCAAGATACAGATTGTGGACTTTCTGAAACAACGCAAAAAAATTAATTATAATGTCTAACTACTAGAAAATAATAGCACCATTTTTATGTTTATTAGAAAAAATAATAAGTATTTATGAAATATTTAATACGTTTAAAAAAATTAGCACAATATGCATATGAAATGATCAAATACTACAATCAAATTTTCAAATTCTATTTTTGAATTTCTAATTTTTTTTAAATATTAAATTATAAATAAAACTTGAATCTAAAGTCTAAAAATGTAATAAAATATACATATATATTTAAAAAAATCTCCACATCCTTTCCCCCATAAACCCAACATTCCCCATCTAAAATCTTTATCAAACATATATTTTAATCTTAAATTACATATGATTACAATTTAAAATCAAACATGAAAAACATTAAACTTAAATTTTAAATAATCATCCCCTTATTCAATTTACTATCTAAAATAACTTAAACTAACATGAACATTTAACAAATATATTGTAAAAAATGTCATTTTCTGCAAGAATATTTTGAGACAATATATTTTACAATGATATTCAATCCTAAAACAATATCCTTACCGTCGACATTTACATCCACATTATGATATTTTAGTAATCATATTTTTTGGAGAAATTGAAATTTGAAAATGCAATCTCAAGTTGACATCTTGATGGCAATTTCATGATTTTTTTATGGAACTTTCAGTTCTGCTCTTCTATGATTTAGAATGTTTCTAAATGGGAGTGGGACTACTGAGGTTTTTCACTCATGCTGACAATGTGTTCTCAAACGTCCGAAACAGGAAAATTGCATACACCACGTCTTATTCTGGAACGATTAATCCATTTACACAGTCATGTTAATTCTTTGATGAGTATATGCCACGTCTTATTGTAACTGCAAGATGTATATGAACTTTGGTTTCCTTACCATCATCAGTCTCTCACACAGTAAATATACAGGGAAGCTAAGCAATGAATATATCAGATTCATTATCCATGTTCATCCTCCCTTTCATTATATACATTCACAAATTCTACCTTTATCTTCCTCGATTATATGCTGTAGTTAGTTACCAGTCATTGTGGACGGCAATAACAATGACTGCTGTAAATGGAAGGCAGTCCCTTAAAACTTGCTATCATGCTTCCACCCTTGTTTCTATACAGCAGCCACAGCAGCCAGCCATGATGGCCAGCTATGTCAGTGGTCACATAATTAGGGGGTCTCTAAATGGTTGATCTAAGCCTACTAGTAGCTCACAGGCTGCCAATGAGTAGCACGCACATGATAATCACCTGTCAGCAGGTTTGAAAATATATAGCTGCCCAACTTATAAGACAGCCATTTAAAACACAACAATGTGGCTGTTTCTGTGAGGACTAAGAAGTAGACAGTGCAAGGTAATGAAGCTTACCCTCTTCACAAAAATCCTTCTTTACTTCTTTTTCTCCTTTCTTTTTGCTGTATTTTTCCTTCTCTTTCTTTTTCCTTGCTTCCATGTTCTTTTTTCATTCTCAATTTCTTTTATTACCTCTTTCTCATTTCCCTTCTTATTTCTCCTTTTTTCTTACTTACCCTTTTTACACTTCCTTATTGCCCTCCTTTTTTGTGCATTCTTTTTCACTCTCTTTCCCATTCTTCAATCTTCTTGTCTTGATTTTACTCTTGCTATTTTTTCTACTTTTTTTTTCTAATTTTCTAATTTCTAATTTCTACCTCTACTTTTCCCATGTTCCTCTATGTTTCCCTTTCTTGTTTCTATCTTAATTTTTCTTCACCTCTTTCATTCTCTTTTTTCCTTTTTTCTCTACTTCTTTATAATCCTTTCTTCTTCACCTTTCATTCTCTGCTTTCATTAATGTTTCCTTTGTTATTTCATTCATTAATTTTCCTACCTTTTCTCTTTCTCCTGTCTACATTTTACTTCCTTCCTCTTTCTTGATTTTCCTCCTCTATTTCCTTTCTCTTGTACTATCTCTTCCTATATCCTGTTCTTTCTCCCTCTGCTTTTTTTCTCTTCCTCTTTTCCTGCTTTCTTTTAATTGTATCTTCTTTCTTGATCACCATCTTTCTTCCTCTGTTATTCTGTCTCTGTTTTTTTCTTTTCCTGGTTGTATTTACTTCCTGTCCTTTTTCACCTTTCTTCCTCCACTGCTGTCCTTACCTATATGTCTCTTCTTCCTTCTGTGTATTTCCTATTCTCTCTTGTATTCTTTTCTTTCCCTTTCCATCACTTAGGTGTACCTTCCCTTAATTTCCATCATTTTTACATTCTTCTATTTTCTTGCCTTCTTTAATTTCTCTGTTTTGCTCTTCCTTTTTTCTACTTTTTTTTGTTAGTCATTCTTTACTCCTCCCCTTTAATTTCGTTCACTATTTCTATCTGTTTATCCTCTTTCATTTCCTAAATATCTTTCTTTATGATTCATATTTCTTTAGTTCCTTTTGCTGTTTATTTTTCAATTTTCCCTCATAGGTTCTCTCCTTTATTTTGTTATCTCCATATCATTTTGCTTTTTTAATTTGTCTTCTCTTTCTCTCTTGCCTTTTTCCCTCATTATTTCCTTTCTGTGTCTAACATTCTGTTCTCTCTGTTCTCTCTTCCTCTTTTTTTTCTCTCATGTTCTCGTTCTGTTCATGTTTCACTCTCTATTTATCTTTCTTCCTTTTACTGTCTCAGTAGCCAAGGGGCAAACCTGATCCTCATTGACCATAAATGTAGTTGTTTTCAATACGGCTACTGTGTTATTAATACTGTATTAATAATGTATACTGTATGCTCACTGTAGCAGGAATGTGGGATTCTAGGAGCAGTACTTAAATAACTTAGCTATTTGTACATTTATTGAATCCCATTATTAGGCACTAGCTCACAACAAATTTCAATGACCAGAAGTAGCTCTAGTTATAGGAAAGGCTGGGAACCCCTGCAATAGACAATGCTCATGTTGTACGAATATCCTCTAACACATTCATCCTTGGTACCAAAATGATGGTATTACACAAGATTATGCGGTAATAACACAAGTTTTGCACTGACCTATTGTTCACTGCATGCCAGTATATTTTACCCCTACAAGAGTGAAATGACCCTATTTACCGCAGGTATGTCACACAATGTCAATTTGAAGACTGTCTTGCCCACATTTAGGTACTTGTGCCTGCACACTGCAGCAGTATTAGCACATCTAATTTTCATGCATGGGGTTTCACACAAATTATAAGGTCAGCTCCATTATATGCTACTTTCTCACTATGTGTTTCAAATGAGCGGTGCCTATGACTAAGGTGGCAACCCCAGTCTGTCATTTCAAGGAATGCATAAGAAAATGCTGTATATAGCACTATTGTGGTGGGATGGAGGATCAGTTCTATTTCTTACTGTTTTTTTAAAGGCTCTGTAATTATTCAAATCAGTTCCTTTGTTGTGGCGTCTTTTTCAAGTTTAATGTTTTTTTGTTATTTTTTGAGAAAAGTGTAATTGTAATGTCAGGTTGTTAGGATATATAGGGGCTTAGAGTGAACTGTATTTTAAATATATTAGGTGTGGGTGGCGAACTCCGTTCTGCAGGGGGAGGGTTCTGAGATTTTTGCCATGCCACAAAACTCTGACTACTGACGACAAAGCGGAATTTACTGGCCCATGCTCAACCCCATTTGAATATAAGTTAACTGGGAAATGTATTCCCACATTTCTTTGTAAATATCACTGTGATTCATTCTCAAAAATGCCATGAGTCACAAATGTTATCAAAGGTGCCACAAAACTTATATTTTTTAAGTTTGAAAATAACGTTTTATTGAGCTAAAGCTGCACTTATAACACAATGAGAAACAACATATTCTTTGAGCATACAATCAGAGGTTTGAAAAACATCATACCATCAGGAAGAAATAGTAATGATTACACAGCTATAAAGAACCTTCTATAAAAGATCTAAGGGCACAAAACAAAAAGATCAATTTTGTTAACAAAGAAAAAGTCACTAAGATTTAGGCACTTCTTCAATTCGGGGTTTGTGTATTTGTGCTTCACGAGCAGACTTGTCTAAACAAGAACTAATTGGTAGCCATAAAAGGTCTCTTTCAATAGCTATTGTAACAGAGTACACATATGCTCTATCTAATCTTTGGTGGTAACACACACCATACCACCATGCTTAAAAGCATACTTGAGACGTATCCTTCCAAGATTTAGTGATTTGTTGAAAGGCGACTGCAAGAAGTAAATCTACTCGAAAAAAATCTTTGTATTGAGATCACCAGTTGTTGGAGGTACACTACTAAGGAAAAAATTAATAAAATTAAAAGGGATTTGTGTATCAAAAATAGAGTTTATCTGCTGCCAAACCTTCAACCAGAAATCATATATAAGGGGTAATTCAAACAACATGTTTTTAACAACTTGGCTGCGGCACAAATTCTGCTGCGGTGCAGGACATTCCATTCTTGGGCATGGTTCAGATGGCCCCCTGCCGTCATGCGCACACGCCCACTGTGACTCATAACGGCCAGGGCCGTCATGAGCACCGAAGGGGTTAAGATCTGCCGAAGGCTGAGATAAAGATCAGGACGGTAGAATACAATTTATGTAATTTAAATGGTGTAATCAAAAGTGGATTATAGACAAAAAACAAGGTTTGAGTTGTATTAGCTGCTCTAGAAGACTTTCTTATTATGGTCCAAATTTTATTCCAAAAAGAAGTGGGGAAAGTGGTCTGCAAGTCAAGCTCCGAAATATGTTCTACCTCTGTTTTATCTCTTTCTTCAGGTACAAGAGTTAAATGTTTATATACTTGAGATGTGGATGGTAATATATCTGACAACTGGCAAAGAGGAGGCGGTGGGGAAGAGGATATTTGTTCAGGAGAAAGTTTGTGATAAGCTGTTTGAGTTGCCAAAACAATATTGTGTCTTTATATGAGTCTGGGAAGGAGTATACTGACTGTGCTACTGAAAAGGGCAGAGAAGTACCATTGTGGCAGAACTGAAAAACCCACTTCAAACCTTTAGAATACCAATCCCTCCAAAAAAATATTCTATTGTTTCTTTAAATTGAAGTGTTGTACCAAATTGATGAGTTTAAGAGTTGATCACAGGGGGGTTTATAAGAAACACAAATGGGGGAAAGTATCTTGCAATTATTCTTAAAAATCGAAGAGACAAGGATGTGGGTCTAGAAGTGAAAGACAAACACTCCACCAGGGAAAATGGATTCAAAAAGGATTTCTCCAGATCCATCCATAAGGGGAAGAGCACAGAATGATTATCCTGCTGTAAAAAAGAAGATTGTTTAAGACAAAAGTTTAAATGATATTTGTAGAAATCCGTAAAATTGACTCCCCTCATATGTTTTAGTCTTTTAAGTTTACAAAGAGACATCCTAGATGTCTTGCCATTCCAGAAAAAGTTAGATAACATTGAATATACCTTTTTATAAGGAGAATGGGGATTATTAACAGGTATATTTGAAATACAGAATAATATAACTGGAACAAGCATCATTTTAATAGTATGAAGATGACCCCACCAAGATACAAATAAGGGATTCTAACGAGAAGTAAGTTCAAGTAAGGTTGCATATAATGACTTCCAGTTGAGAGTGATAGAGTTCTTAACACTGTCTGAGAACCACAAACCAAGATATTCCATTTTACCCGGGTTCCAACGAAAAGAAGGCGCACTAAAATCAGCATAAAAACAGAACTTATTTAACGGAAGGATTTCACATTTATCCGTATTTAATTTATACCCTGAGACAAATGCAAAATGATCAACTTCTAAGTAAAACGCAAATAAAGATGTCTGTAGATGAGAAATAAATAACAAGATATCAACGGCATAAGCAGAAAGTTTAAGCTGAGTAGTTCCATAAGGAAAGCCAGTAATTTGTGGATTTGAGCGAATCTTTATTAAAAAGGGTTCTAAGGCGAATATAAATAATAAGGGAGAGAGTGGGCAACCTTGTGGTATGACTCTATGGAAGAGAAAAACATGGGGACTTCAGACCATTTACTAAAATAGAGGATTTGGGAGAAGAAGATAACAAAGAGACATATTTAATAAATTGAGGACCAAACCTGGAAAGATTAGCACAAATAAAAGACCAATTAGCCCTATCAAACTCTTTTTCTCTTCTAAAGAAATCGGTGCCAAAGAAGAACTATAAGATTTGGACTTATTGATATCATTTAAAAATAATCAAATACTATTTGAATGGTGTCTACCCTTAATAAACCCACATTGTTCACTCCCAATTAATTGGCGTAATATTTTATCCGAACGGAGAGCTAACATTTTTGCAAAAATGTTATAGTCTAAATTAATTAAAGAAATTGGGTGATAATTTATACACAGTCTATGATCTATGATATCCTAGGAAGAAGACATATCAATGCCTCTTGAAAAGAGCTACCTGATGCTTCAGAAGATATGAAATAAAGGTAATGCTGGGGTAGTTTAGGTAAAAGAAATGAAGAGAAATACGAATAGAATTTAATAGTAAAACCATCTGGTCCACGAGCCTTGCCGTGTTTAATAAATCGAATAGCATTAGAAATATCCTGTGTTTGAATATCCTTTTTTTAATATAGAAAAATCAGTGTCAGGATGTGTAGTCAAGGGAATGGATGATAAATAGTGGCAAGGTGCTTGGGCATCAGATTGGGATTCTGGAGAAGGAAGGGTCTGATAAAACTTAGTAAATTCCAAAAGTATATCCTCACTTTCATGTAAATTCTGATTAGAGGAGGTTAGAATAGATTCAATCGTAGTGCATTCTTTTTTTATTTTAAAATAATTGGCAAGAAGCTTCCCTGCTCTATTCTGACCCCCATAATATTTTGCACTGGATTTGAGGAAATAAGCATTAGCATTTTCTGCAGAGAGTTTATAAATTCATACAAAATATGTTTGGAATGGAAATTGTAAAAGGAATGTTCTAGTTGTTTGATATGTGAGTTAAGTGTCTTTAACTTAATGGCCTCTGATTTCCGTTTCTGAGAAACAAACTTAATAATAACGGTTCTAGAGGCCGCTTTGAAAATATCCCAAACCACCTGAGGGGATAGATCAGGGGATTCATTTTCTTCACATAAAGTATGAGCAAACTGTTCAAAAGTGTGTGTAAACTGCAAATTCGACAGAAGAGAGTTAATAAACCTCCACCGTCGAGTTCCCTGAAAATGCAGAAGAAGTTCCAAGCCCAGAGTTACAGGTGCGTGATCAGATATCAATATGGATCCTAAATACGAGTTGGTAACTCATTGATTTGGAGATAAAAATATAATCTATTAGAGAATGAGAAAAATGAACAGAGGAAAATAAAGTGTACTCTTGAAGTGTTGGATTGCATAGTCTCCATGCATCAACAAGAGATCGTTGTGATATGATCGTTTTAAATTGAGACTGTATGAAACTAGTTTTGGAGTGTCTGTCTAAAATAGGATGAAAAACCATGTTACAATCACCATAATCATCAGTAAAATCCATCAATTTAGATAATACTCCCGGTCTAAAGGATTTATCTGGATTAGTAGGTGTATAAAAATTAACAATAGTTACAGGAATTTTGTCAACAAGTAAGGAAACTGAGACCCATCTGCCATCACAATCAACATCTTGGGTAAGAGTTTGTATGTTAAGACGCTTGTGACATAAAATCGCTACCCCATTGCGTTTTCCTGAGCCTGGAGAAGCAAAACATGACCAACCCATTGTCATTTAAGTTTAGAGACTTCTTTGTCTGTGATATGTTTTTCTTGTAGCAAGACAATATCACCCTTTAAATTGGAGATATGAGATAAAACACTCTGACGTTTTATAGGAGAGCCTAAACCTTTAACATTCCATGAAATGATTCTCTAAGCCATCTATAACACAGTAATACATCAAAAGTATTAAAATAGGTGATAATAATTAGTGTTTTGAAAAGACAATACAAATTTTATCAAAAGCAACCTTGAAAGTGTAATATTATAGCAGAGTTAATTGCAGATGAAATAAAAATTAAAGTTCTAAGGAAACAGAAAGAAGAGAAAAGAGTACTAGATTGATAGGCAGAAATATAATCAAAAAAGAGAAGAGGAGGGAAAGGAATGAAAAGAGAAACATTAGAAAGTGATAAATACTATCTAAGAAGAGTAACAAGAAAGAGAAAAAACAGAAGGGATAGAGTGGAGAAGGAAGCAAAATATACAAACCATATACAAGATGCAAAAAATTACATACCAGAATACACACACAATTTTGAGGGTGGTGGAGCCACAGAAGGAAACGGTACATCGAGCGGAGCTCTTGGAACAGACTTGGGAGGAAGACGATATACCATCAGACGGACGAAAAATCACATGTATGTCTATGAAAAGGGTTGTACCTAATGAAAAGAAAAAAGAGAACAAGTTACACAAGAATTTACAGAAACAATATAAAAAACATATAACTGGGACAATATAATAGACTAGTGAAAGACAATAAAAAAGTTAAATGGTGGATCTAGTAACTTACATATCCTACAGTCTACAATTGTCCAAAAATCGTTGAAGAAGACAGGGATCCTCATAGAATGTAGTCTTGTTTTCATATGTAACCTTAAAAAGACAAGGCTGAATAAGGCCAAATCTGGCATTGCTATTCCATAGTGCTGTTCTCATATACAAAAACTGTTTTCTTCTATCCGCTGTTGCTTTGGCACAGTCTTCTGAAAAGAAAAGAAAAGAGTAGAGCCTTGCCAGAAGATCCTTCCTTTGACTTTAACTGCTTGTAAAACTTTCAACAAATTATTCTAAAAAGTACAGTATTACTCCTCAAGGTTTACTCGAAGAGGCCATCGATTGGGGAACATGACCTAAACAATGAGCCTGCTGAATGTTCAATGATGGGGATTCCGGAATATTGATATGTTTTGGAAGAAAGGATTGAAAAAAAGAGAGAGGATTAGTGCCTTCAAGTCCCTCTATTAACCATAAATGTGTAGGTTATTGCATCTGCTGTGATTTACAAGATTTGTAACCTGTTTTTCAAGGTGCAATATCTGAGACTGCATAGAGGGAACTCGAGTGGCGGCAGAATGAAAACTCTACTCTCCATGTGTGACCATTTGTCGTCCAGCTGTTGAAAACGTATATTAGTCTCTTCCATGTATGGCTTAAGAGCCCGGATTTCCTCCAAAATTAGTTCCATTTAAATTGGGGGTGAAGAAATGGTTGGCAAAGGCGGGTCTTTTATGGTCTCTTCACAGATGAAAGTGTCAACATGCCAGGTGACTTAGATGTCACTTCGGAGGTAGGTAGCTGTTGGACTTTGCCCTTTTTGCAGGGTCATCCCTGAACTTTTTGCCTTCCTCCTGTATTTTTTCTAATCTATTGTTTGTTGGCTGTTTTATGACTCTGGGCACTTTACCACTGCTGATCAGTGCTAAAGTGCATATGCTCTCCCTATTGTAAATTGATGTATAGATTAGTGACTCCATGATTGGCTGGTTTGGACTTGTCAGACCCTAGTACAGTGCACTGCATGTGCCCAGGGCTTGTAAATCAAATGCTGCTGGTGGGCATGCAGCACTGGTTGTGCCACCCACAGAAGCAGCCTGTAAAAGTGTGTCTCAGGTCTGCAATTGTGTGTAGTCTGGTACTGCCATGTTGACTGGGCAAGTGCACTCACTTGCCAGTCCCTCAACCTTCTTTTTTCTGCATATTAGTCACCCATATAGTAGGCCCAAGGGCAGGGTGCATTGTAGATAAAATGTAGGACATGCCCTGGTGTGTGTGGCATGTCCTAAAAGTGAATTACAGCCATTTTCGTTTTCACTATTGCAAGGCTACCTGTTCCCAATAGGCCGGAAGGGGCAGTTTGATTATAGCACCATATAATCCTAACTGACTCAGGGAACTAGGTAGAAATTCGAGTTTAGTATGCCTGAACTCAGAATAATAAAATACATCGTTCAGTGAAGTTGGTTTTAACATTCTGTGTTTGAAAATGCTACTTTTAGAAAGTGGGTATTTTCTTGCCTAACTGTCCAAGCCTGCCTCTGCTAGGTTGTGTATGCCTTGTCTGGAGTTTGAGTGACAGGGGCTGGGGTATTCCAGGAGACAGGGTGAGTCAGCACAGGACTGAATAGAGCTATCGGCATGTTGATGGGTGGGTGGAATTACACCTGAGACCTGGATAGGGCTGTATCTACATTCCACACGGCTGGCTCCACACCTTGTGGTGTATCTGATGTCTCTGGCCAACACTGTCAAAGGAAAGAAAGAGGCTTGTCAACAAAGTGCTCCAGTACAGCACAGAACTGGTTTGGACTGGGTACAGGACTCTCTGCCTTCAGAGAACAAAGGATTTGCTAGTATAAATAGTGGGACCAAGACCCAAGAACTTTAGATCACTTTTGGGAAACAAGAAGAACCTTTGCTGAGGAGAGGAACCAGAAAAACTGAGGATGGGACTATCCCTAAGCTGAGTGCTCTTTGGGCGATTGGCCTGCAGTGGTTGTCTGATTGCCAAAGAAAGGACTTTGTGCTACTTTCAAATCAACTTGTAAAGGATCTCCAAGGGCTTGAGATAGAGCTTGCCTCCTGCTGAAGTCTCAGGGACAACAGACTTCACCAAGCAGCTCCTCTGCCTTCCCTTGCTGGGAATTGAATTTCCTGCTGATAAGCGGGGCCTTCTGAGAGACTGCATGTCGCTGGGAGCTGGAAGTGCGACTCAAGATGAAGAAGCTGTCACCGCCGCAGACGTTGTCGTCGCATCACCGGAGAACAGTGCATAGCCGTCACAGCAGACTTAGTCGCATCACAGCAGAAGCGCGTCCCCGCTGCT
Source organism: Lissotriton helveticus (assembly GCF_964261635.1). Lineage (NCBI taxonomy): Eukaryota > Metazoa > Chordata > Amphibia > Caudata > Salamandridae > Lissotriton > Lissotriton helveticus. The sequence continues at coordinate 1,706,204,892 of NC_136065.1, read as the reverse complement.
GCCCTCTCCATCGAATCACCTGAAGCGCCTCGCATCACCGGAGAAGAGTGTCGCCGTCGCAACAGAAGCCATCGCATCACTGAAGAAGCGTGTCGCAGGGCCTGTCGCGGCTCAGAAGAATTGTTGAGTCGCCGCACGGCTGTCAGGCGTTAATGCATCTTTGTCGCATCAAGAAGAAGAAGCCATTTTGTTCATTGCACCGGATCTTCATCGCATCACGGCTCTGCTGGTCACATCCGCATCGAAGCACAGTAGAAAACCGAAGCATCACCTCCCCACATGGAGAAGAACCGACGCATCCCATATGCAGCTTTAGGGACCCGACAAATTACCGTTCTTGCATTTAAGGAACCGACCCATCACTTTTGTTGTATAGCGTTACTCATCCAAAGGTACATTGAACTCAAAGTGTCGCATTTTACATCTAAAGAGAACTAAGCTATTTCTACCATTTTTAAAGTACAGTATTGTGGATTTTTGTCTTTTGTGGTCTTGTGTTAAGTCTATAAAAAAATAATTATTTTTATACTACAACTTGTGTGGTGTCCATCTGTAGTGTTGTCACTGGGATACTGCATGTGTTCACAAATACTTTACACACTGCCTCTGAGATAAGCCTGTCCGCTCGAGTCAAGCTACCAAGCAGGTGAGCTGGGGTCATTTTAGGAGTGAACCCCCTTACCCTGACTAGACGCCAGTGTCCCTATTTGGTCAAAGGTACCTACCTCTGCCAACTAGAGACCCCTAAATCTAACAGCAGCAAAATATTTGTTATAGATGGACTTGTTATTACCTCCTGTTCTGACTCTGCCATGTTGTCTTGGAGGGCAGTGAAAGGAATAAAATCCACCACAGATGTGGAGGAGGTTGCCTTAGAGCGTGAGCAGGATTTGTTCTCCCCATACGTCAGTGTCACAAAATAACAGGCAACAGAAAGTCAGGTGAGGAGCGCTGTCACACAATTTCCCTGAAAACACCAAGTAAAAGGCAGAGGTGTCAGAACATAACAGAAATAGGTCAAAAACCATTCAGAAGGTATGTAAGCAATGACTATCAGAGAAATCCTCCATTAGAACATCCAGAAAGAGAAACAAAACATTCATGTCTTATAATAATGAAGATATGGTGCATTTTCAGAGGAGACAATGCCTTAGCGGTAAAAACAAAATGGCGGACGCAAGTCCTGAGGAGCTCGCGTCGATTTAAACAAATGCGAAATAAGCTCTTCCGCTCACCGCCAGAACCCTATAGGGCTGTGGTTCCCAAACTGTGCGCCGCGGCGCCCTGGTGCGCCGTTATCAGTAGCCAGGGGCGCCGCCGCACTACTGGGAAAGATAGCATCTGGCCTCGTTAGGCCCCCCCTGTGCAGGGATGTCAGAAATGCAGAGTGCCAGAACACCGCACGATTAAAACAAACAAACACTTAGGGTCTAAGTGATCAAAGCCGCTGGGAACATGAAAGCCCTTACTCACATAGCAGCACCTAAAGAAAGCAACCCTATTGCGCTATGACTTACGGCCATAAGTTCCCTACGAGGATAAGACTTTACCTCTCCAAGACAACTCTCGAAACAATGAAGGCATGATGTGTGGCAAATCATCAAAACAACAGGCAACCTCAGGCTCCTATACAGATCCCAACTGTAAGGAAAAGCACTAGAAGCTGAACTGGAAGCACTTTGGAAACTGGAAGTAGTGAAGTAGGGGACAAATAGGGATTTTGAAAAAGTGCATGCGTATGATTGTGGATCCCCAGCACTGGACTCATTGGAATATATGCTTGTTGTCACACTTTGAAAACTACCCTCAAGGAGCGACTCTGAGGTGAAGTGTTAGAAAAAATATATACATTCATACAAAAGTACAGCGCATTACCTCTGTCCCCGAGTTTCCACAACAACCATAGCATTTCCGAGCTAACAGTGGGAGTTAGGTTAACAGACTAGTAACTTGCTTCTTAATAAGGTGCACTCAAGTTAAAACTATTTACATTCCCCTCCAAAGGAGCCACCACACATTTCTACAAGTTAGCCAATGGAAACGTTGTATCAGCTGCATTTGCGTTCATGGACTGCGCACTGATATTTTCTGGATGCATTTTCATGCCCAAAGTTTGCGACAAACAACTCTAAATCAACCTGCTTTTTTGACACCACATCCAATCAAACTCCGCCAGCAGGCTGCCAAATGCAGTCTTAATTTTCAAGGAGTAGGGTTTAAGTGTGCTTCATGAGAGACAGTGAAACGTAATTTCAATTTAAACCAAGCAGAAAAATCACTACAATAAGATACATATCAGAACGTACACCCTTTGGTTTTATTTTGATTTTTATTTAATGTGATTTTATATAGCGCGAACATTGTCCGAAGGTGTCAGAGCGCTTAACATAAGAACCAGTTGCGATACATAAGGACTTAGGATTACATGCGTTACATAAAAGATACAAGCAGAAAAAAATTGCAAATGTACAAGTTAAAAAGTTACACAGGGAAGAGATATAAACTGAAATAAATTGCAAATGTACAAGTAGTAAAGTCACACAGGGAAGAGACAAATAGAAAAAATTGCAAATGTACAGGTTGTAAAGTCACTCAAGGAAGAGATACAAATGGATAAATTCTAAGAGTCACATAGGAATGGTAGAGAGTACAAAGGTCTACTGCAGTGGTTCCCAAAGTGTGCGCCGCGGCACCCTGGTGTGCTGGTAAAAAAATGGTGGGGTGCCACGGCCAACTGGCAATTAGGTCAAGGAGCCACGGGTCAAAAAAGTTTGGGAACCACTGCTATAGGGTGAAAAGAATTGTTGCCGCCAGTTTCATCTTTGTAGCAGTACCTATACGAACTGCTCACTAGAGCTCTGACCTCCAAGAGAGTTCACATCCTCCCGTCCAAGCCACGCCCCTGCCACAAGACTAATAATCCCACTATTGTCAGGGACCCGCAGTCGGGGATGACATTGATCAACTCAGGCTGGTCCGCAGCACTTTGCGCAGCGCTCTTGCCCGCTCCCTGAATGTGCACTCGTTTTGCCGGGGTTTTTTTGTGTGCATATTTTATATAGCGCGAACTCGACCCGAAGGTATTGGAGCGCTTTACATGAGCACCGTATTTACATTACACATTCAGGCACTGGCAGATTAAGTGATTAAGAGCACATGAAACAAAGCAATGTCCACCAACTGTTTTGCAGACCAGACCTGATGACAACCAAAGAGCCTTCATAGAAAGGCAAAAGGATACTGCATGCCTTCTGAACTAGATGAAACAGTATCCCAAACAAGGCTTGATATGCAAAACAACACCAAACGTACTGTTTGCATATTTCTGTACAGCTCTTTGGAGAGACACTCTACATGTGGGCCGCTCACGAAGGGATCGGCACGGAGCTTTGGTCACAGAGAAAGCTTGAGTAACCCTCTTCAATTGAACTGAGAGCTGCACACTGCCAGCCAAGTATGAAGAGCTCTGTAAAGAGCTGGACCAATGGATGGTGCAGCTGTTTGAAGACCAAGTGAGAAGGTGTGAGGAATGGGGAGGTTGGGGCCAGAGCAAAACTTGGCTCGGCAGGTGAGGGAGGGCTAAAGAAAGAGGCGAATGCACATTCGGTGAAGTAGTAAGGTTGAGTAGGAGAGAAAACCGACTGTGAGAAGAGGGTAAAATGGGAAAGATAATTGTTTGCCGGCCCCAGCTTATTGAGTGTCTTATCATAGGCCTTAAGGACTGTGACAACAGAAGAGATAGATAGTGGATGTTTAATAGAGGAGAACGTGTATGCCCTTGAAAGTGAAATTTAAATTGCATTCAGGAAGTTAATATGGCAATAACAAAGCTTGATTGAATGCAGGCTCATCACATGCCAATGGGCGCTGTTTTTGTGGTTTACAATTCTTACATAGAGATATGCAGTGGGATTCAAACAAATTAATTTTTCTGTCAATTAAAGAAATCGGTAGTGAAGCAATTGTACATTCTCTGACTGTTTCTGAGTAACATGATCGCACACTGTAGCTAGTGGCTGTCTGTACTTCAATAACCGCTCAAGTTACTTTTGAGGGTACAAGGCTCTAGCTCTGCATGGCAAGCGCTGCATCGTACTTGCATATGAGACAAAGCAGAGCTCGGTGCTGTCTTGAAGCCTCTTACGCACACTGTCAGCTGGTGTCTAAGTGGTTGTATTGGTGTGTGAGTAGGTACGTTAGTGGATGTACTGGTGAGTGATTGGTTGTCTGAGTACCTGTATGGTTGTCTCAGTGTCTGTGTGGGTGGGTGAGGGAGTGTGTGACTGCCTGTGTGGATTAGTGAATGGGTGAGTCTGGCTGTATGGGTTAGTGAGTGCATGTGTGAGGGACTGTGTGAATGAGTGAGTGTGTGTATGGCTATGTCGGTGAATAAGTGGAGGTGTCAGTGATATATAAGTGCAAAATACATACATACATACATACATACATATATGGGTTAGTAACTGGTTATGTGAAAGGCAGTATAGGTGAGTGAAGGAGTATATGAGTGACTGTAAGGGTGAGTGAGTGAATATGAGCATGGCTATATGGGTGAGTGTATGCTTTTGTCAGTGACTGTACAGGTGAGTGAGCATGTGTTAGTGTATGTATGACAAAGTGGGCGTGTGTTTATCTGTATGGGTGAGTGAGTGGCTATGTGACTGACTGTATGGTGCCTAGGTGTGTGAGTAGATCTAAGGGTGACTGACTCAGTAAGTGATTGATTATACGGGTACATGAGTGGATATGTCAATGGCTGTATTAGTGACTAAGTGGGTGAGCGAGTGGATGTGGGTGTGTGTAGCTCTATGAATCAGTAGGTTGGTGTGGTAGTACTGATATTGGTCTGTGAATGAGTTTGTGAATGGTTGTGGGGGAGTGATTCTGTGGATGATATCATCAGTAATGTAATTTGAGATTTCATTAGTGATGCCATCATGAGTGAGACCATGTCATGAGTGATGTAACATGTGGTCATGAGCATGGGTATGTGATTTGTAGTAAGCTCAGATAACTATTACTACTGATATTCACTAGTTTTGTACGAGTGAAACTTGAGAATTACTATTACGTCCCTGTAACTTTTGTTTTTATCAATTAATTTCCAAGGCTTATTTTCCATTTCCAAACTATAACGTCTCTGTAACCTAAGGTTTTTTCAGTGAATTCTATGATTTTTTAAATGAGAATTCCTAAATAAAATATCCCTGTAACCTTTGGATTTTTGGGTGAATTTCTATGGTGTTTTAAATAGTAGTTGTGTTTGCAGAGTGGTGGAGAAAGGGTTCTGGGCCTTCGACCATCTCTCAGGAATCCCGCTGTACAGAACTTACAGGAGGTAACAGGAGGGCTTCTTGGCCCTCAAGTCCCTCAAGAGGAAAGTGGACTTCATCCCCCAACCAACAGTTTATTAGGAGGGCGTCTGCAGAATGGTGGTGGGTACATGGCATCTGAAATCCTCTTAGCAATACAGCTGTTTGGGACTTACTGGAGGCAACAGGAGGGATATTTTACCCCTTCCCTTGAGGCCTGGGCTTTTCTTTACTTTTGTTTATAATTAAAGGGAAGGGAACCAAGTGGCTCCCCTGCCAGGCCTATTTCAGCTCTGGGGAGCCTATCTCCTGGGGCCTTTAAAAAAACAAGACCCCATCCCAGAGGCCTGACCTCCCTTGTGGGTACCCTGTTCGCACCCAAGGTACCCACTTTTTGAAAGTTGGGGACCGCGGGGTAGCCTGTAGGTCCCTTCGGTCCCTGCCAGCTCCCCACATGCTGCAGGAACCTGTATTGCTTTTACTCACAGAGAGCTGCTGATATGCAGTTTCTTTTGTGTAAAAGCAATTGGGTACCACTTTCGACAAGCCAGAGCATTTTTTCTGCTCTTGTTTGTTGAAAGCGGAGCAGAGTTTGCTCTGGTGCTCCAGCCAAGCCACAGCAAACTGCAATGTCCTTGGGGTTGGCACACTGGGCCATTGCAGGAGCCGTCCCTGGGGATGGCAGTCCCCTGGGTCATCTAGGTCTCCAAGAGGACCCCCCTCCTTTCTTCGAATTTTACTAGGGTAGGTGGTCATCCCAGAGGCTGTGGGGAACCTCATGGTCCCTTCATTTTTTTATATTAAAGGTTGCGTTCACTGGGGTGTCAGTTTGTGCCTCCCACATTAATTTACAATGAACCCCCAGGAGGTGACAGTCTCTGTGACTGCCGGGGGTCAGCACGACCTTCGCACTTATTTGTATCAAAGCCACAGTGGGGTGATGGCCTCTGGGGCTGTCAGGGGGTGTGTACAGGCCCCTCCTATATTCATTTACAATGAAGCCCCAGGGAAGTGGCAGCCCCTGGGGGCACAGCGTGTTCCTCGCGGCCCCACACTTCTGAGTACCAAAGATCCTGGAAGGTGGCAGTCCCCGAGGTTGGAGGGGGGTCTGATGGCCCCCAATCTTATTTGTAGTAAAGCCGTAGTGAGATGGTGGTCCCAGGGGCAGTGGGAGAGGCCGTACAAGCTGTCTCTGCATTCATATTTACAGAAGCACAAGGCAGGTGGTGGTCTCCAGGGCACAATAAGCTCCAGTAGGGGGGCCCATGCGCTCCACTCCCTGTAATTAAGAAATGGCCCTGGGAGTTGTCCCACCCGGGGCTGACAAAAAATGAAGTGTGGGAGTCCAAGCTTAATTTTTCTCAAACTTCTTTGGGCCCTGGTGGTCCCAGTAGGAACCCCCCAAGAGGCATATGGCATCAGGGTGTTTCAACCCTGCCCTCTTTTCTTTTTTTTAAACATTTTTTGTGGGACTCGGATCAAATTTTAGTAGTGTGTTGGGCTCCCAGATATCTATGTTTTTAAACTTAAATATCTCTGAAACTAATGAATGGATTCATACCAAATGACAAAAATACGCTTTCTGAACGAACATCTAGCTTTCTGCCAAAATTGGTGTAATTCCATTCAGCAATTCAGGTCCCCCACTTCGGGCTACTCAAAGCCCCAGGCCTTCCACCTCCCTGTGGCACTTTTCAGTAAGAATTCTGGCGGGCCCACTAGGCCACCTCCCTATTGCTATTTCTAATTACGTGGGGGGCATTGTGGACCCCCAGCCCAGGGGATCCCACTTCCCCCGGGCTAATTAAAGTAATATGGGGCCCATGGACCCCCCTATCCCAGGGACTGCCACCTCCCTAGGGAAAATGTCAATATAGTGGGGGTGGACTCGTGGACCCCCCTATCCCGGGGACCGCCACATCCCAGAGCCCACTGTTTTTTTAGAGTAATGCAGGGGTGTAGGGCCTTTCCTGCTGCCCCTGGGACCTCCACCTCCCTGGGGCACATACTTTATTCTAAAAAAAGGCAATGCGAGGGAGGACCTATGACCTCCCCTGCAACCCCATGTACTGACATCTCCCGGGGCTAAATCAAACAAATGTGGGGGCCCCAGGGACAACCATCTCCACTGGGCTGTATCAAATAATAATGCCAGGGGGGGCTCCACCCCCCTAAGCAGCCCTGGGATTGCCACCTCCCTGGGACACACATCCAACAATTAAAGGTGTCCGTTACACACCCCCAGCCCTGGGGACCACCACCTCCCTGGGGTAATTTAAATAAAGGAGTGGGCTGCTTGCCCCCCTCCAGGAGCCCTAAATGGTCGTGGAGTCTGTACCCCCCCATGGCTGGCACCAGAGATTTCCTTGGACATTGCCATTTTCTAGGGCTTGGCAGGAGCACAGCTCCTGCCAAGCCATAGCAAACTGTGGTCTACTCAATGCAATTGAAAGCAGAAAATGCTTTCGCTTGTACGAAAGCTGCACAAAATTGCTTTCGGACAGAGGGAGCTGCATGTTAGCAGATCTCTCTGTCTAAAAGCAATGCTGTCTACTGCAGGAGGCCGGGCCTTCAGGATCTCCAAGTGGTCGCCAATGAGGTGGCCATGCCCCGGGGATATGATCCTCAGAGCTGAAATAGGCCTGGGGAGGGAGACGAGCGGCTTCTCTCCATTATAAACAAAAATATAAAGACATGGCACTGCGGAGTTGGGTCCCCGGCCTAAATTGGCCTCAGGAGGGGGACCACGTGCCCCCCTCCTTTTTAACATAAATTATTATTTTTAAATGAGCATTTCCTGGGAATGGAGCCCTCCCACTTTTTTGAGGATCCCTATTTGAAGAGTGGTGGAGAAAGGTGGCGAGGCCTCTGATGACCTCTTAGCAATGCAGCTGTGTGGGTCTTACTGGAGGTAACACGAGTGCTAGTTGGCCCCAAGGACCCTGAAGATCCAAGGGTACTTCATCCCCCAATTAGAAGTGTGCAGAGAAAGTTAAGGCATAGTGAAGGAGAAGAGAGGCCAGGCCTCTGACAACTTCTCAGCAATCCTGCATTTTAGGACTTACTGGAGGTAATAGAAAGAGGGGTACCCCTCCTGTTACCTCCTGTAAGTCCCACACAGTGGGATTGCTAAGAGGTGTTCGGAAGCCATGCCCCTTTTCTCCTTCACTCTGCCTTAACTTTCTTAAAGACATACCCCTAGCTATAATCAGCTTGGTCAGGTTGTTCTGTATTAGGCACTTAGAGTACTTTGATATTGATCTGTGTGTTGCAATTCAGCCACCACTGCACCGGAGGTCTGACCGCCCCATTAGTAGTTGGCCAGTCGGACCACAGTGGAATCACCAGCTCTGCCTGGGAACCACCGTTCCCTGGCATTGGGGCAGTGGTCAGGTGCCTTAATATGCTTGTTCGGAACATATTACGAGTTTCCTCTCCTCCAGGGTATAAATGGAGCTCCTTCCTCCATGTAAACCTTGGAGGAGAAAAAGCAAAGGGGGCCATAATATTTTATGAAAAATACACACTCATATGAAAACATGATATACAGGTGCCTTGGAAAGGAGGGTAAAATTAAAGCAAAAACTTCTAGAAAACACACACCATTTCCTAAATCTCATCCCAAAATGGTGTAGTTAGTTTCTATATCCATGAATTAGAACATCAACTTTTATAAATGTCCTGGGGAAACAAAGCCGGAACAAGTTGCTTTTGAGGAAGACAGTGGGGTATTTCAATATATTCCTTCCTTCACAAACATGGCACTCCAGACAGAAATTTTGAAATATGCATTTTACCCCTGGGAAATATGTAGATGCTTTTCAATCCTGCTGATAAGGGGTCTCCTCAGGACTGATACATGGGATCAGGGCATCTTAAAGATTTTGGGGATCCTGGGCCAAACATATTTTGTGGGCCTCTGTTCAGAACTGTTTTGAGCTTACAAATTACAGCACTTTTATGCTCTCTCTTGTCAGGTCACTCACAGTACACAGGCACAGCTGTCCAAATTGTGAATGTTTTTACACATGATATTCAGGGATAGTGACATGTATTTTCAACATTAAAATTCAGCACCAGCTCATTAGTATTACTGGTAATAATTGTTGTGACATCCCCTGCCATTTTCAATATGTTAAGTTCTGTCTTGATTGAAAAGAAACTGTTTTTATGGATGTGGCATGGTGTTGGTTAACAAACCTTTTTTTCTGTCACATGTATGTAACAGATTCAAATATTTAACCCATATTGAAAATAAATTAAAGAAAAACGATATTTAAAGAATAGAGCTGGCCCTTTCAGGAGTCCTCCTGAAAGGCTGGGGCCTGGCCAGGGCCCACTTTGCCCATGCCTTAAAATGTCTCTGGTTGAGATACCTAATTAAAAGCAGAAATATTGTGAGGCTCCTCTCCTTTGTGTCGACCACTGGAATCCTTAGTTAAGCTGTGGTGACATCTTACACTTATCCGACAGTGGTGAGTACTGTCAACTACATGTCATACATCTATAATAAACTCAAGAACGGATGCCCACACAAAATAATATACTGCGGTCACCGTAGATGGTGGACAACTACAGACTGTGGGTCACAGCCCTAAGGAATCCGTAGGGCCATTCAATTATTTCTTCTTTGCACTATCCTCTCCCTCAGCATCTCACACGTAGGGGCCGATTACTATCGGCCATAAAGCCTCCGACCTTATGTCAGAAGCTTTATGACCGACATCATAGATTTCAATTCTGACCGGCTAATTACGATGCAGCCGGTCAGAATTTAAGCTGGCCGTTCATACATGCTTGCTTCCGACGTGCTCAATCAATCAATCAATCAATCAATCATGCCATTTGTATAGCGCACTACTCACCCGGGAGGGTCTCAAGGCGCTTGGGGGGAGGGGTATGCTACTGCTCGAACAGCCAGGTCTTGAGTTGTTTCCTGAAGGCGAGATGGTCCTGGGTCAGCCGAAGGTGGATGGGGAGGGAGTTCCAAGTCTTGGCAGCCAGGTAAGAGAAGGATCTTCCTCCGGCGGTGGCTCTTCGGATGCGTGGTACGGCTGCGAGGGCGAGGCTGGTGGACCGTAGCTGGCGGGTGGGCGTGTAGAAGGTCAGGTGGTCGTTGAGGTACTTGGGGCCCAGGTTGTGGAGAGACTTGTGTGCGTGGGTGAGGAGCCGGAACGTGATCCTCTTGTCGACGGGGAGCCAGTGCAGGTTCCTCAGGTGGCTGGAGATGTGGCTGCGTCGGGGGACATCCAGGATGAGTCGGGCGGAGGCGTTCTGGATGCGCTGGAGTCTTTTCTGTAGCTTGGCTGTGGTTCCGGCGTAGAGGGTGTTTCCGTAGTCCAGTCGGCTGGTGACAAGCGCCTGGGTGACAGTCTTCCTGGTCTCGGTCGGGATCCAGCGGAAGATCTTGCGAAGCATACGCAGGGTGTTGAAGCACGATGAGGAGACGGCGTTGACTTGTCTGGTCATTGAGAGGGAGGGGTCCAGGATGAAGCCCAGGTTGCGTGCGTGGTCGGTTGGCTTGGGTGCGGTGCCCAGGGCTGGGGGCCACCAGGAGTCGTCCCAGGCGGAGGGCGAAGATCCCAGGATGAGGACTTCCGTCTTGTCCGAGTTCAGTTTCAGGCGGCTGTCCTTCATCCACTCGGCGACGTCTTTCATCCCTTCGTGTAGGCAGGTTCTGGCGGTGTCGGGGTCTCTGGTGAGGGAGAGGATCAGTTGGGTGTCGTCGGCGTAAGAGATGATGTTGAAGTTGTGCTGGCGTGCGATGGCTGCGAGAGGTTTCATGTAGATGTTGAAGAGGGTGGGGCTGAGTGAAGATCCTTGCGGGATGCCGCAGATGACTTCGGTGGCCTCGGAGCGAAACGGGGGGAGGCGGACTCTTTGTGTTCTTCCGGCGAGGAATGAGATGATCCACTCCAGTGCCTTCTCTTGGATACCGATGTTGCTGAGGCGCTGGACTAGGGTGCGGTGGCAGACCGTGCCGAACGCAGCGGAGAGGTCCAGGAGGATGAGGGCCACTGTTTCCCCCTTGTCGAGCAGGGTCCGGATGTTGTCGGTGGCTGCGATGAGGGCGGTCTCGGTGCTGTGGTTGGCTCTAAAGCCGGACTGCGAGGGGTCGAGGGATCCGTTCGTCTCGAGGAAGGCGGTCAGCTGTCTGTTGACGATCTTCTCGATGACTTTAGCAGGAAAAGGGAGGAGCGAGATGGGGCGGAAGTTTTTGAGATCGGTGCGGTCCGCTGTAGGTTTCTTCAGGAGGGTGCTGATCTCGGCGTGCTTCCAGCTCTCCGGGAAGGTGGCGGTGTTGAAGGAGGCGTTGATGATGTTCCGGAGTTGGGGTGCGATGGTGGAGTTGGCCTTGTTGAAGACGTGGTGTGGGCAGGGGTCGGTTGGTGATCCGGAGTGGATGGTGTTCATCGTGCGGGCTGTGTCTTCGGTGGTCACCGTGGTCCAGGTGCGAAGGGTGGCGGTGGGGGGCATTGGTTCGACGGTTGGGTGCGTGGGTGGGGCGCCGAAGCTGTTGTAAATGTCGACGATCTTGCGGTGGAAGAACGAGGCGAGGGAATCGCAGAGGTCTTGTGACGGAGTGATGTCGTTGGTGCCGGTGCTGGGGTTGGAGAACTCCTTGACGATAGTGAAGAGCTCTTTGCTGTCGTGGGCGTTGTTGTCCAGTCGTTCCTTCAGGGATTTCTTCTTGGTGGTGCGGATGAGCTGGTGGTGCTTGCGGGTAGCGTGTTTGAGGGCGGTCATGTTGTCGGTGGTCGGGTGGAGGAGCCAGGCTTTCTCGAGGGTGCGGCAGGTCTTCTTGGAGTCCTTGAGGTCGTCGGTGAACCAGGATGCCTTCTTGCTCCTGGGTCTGCTGGGAGGGTTCTTTAGTGGCGCAAGGTCGTCGGCGCAGGCGGTCAGCCACTGTGTGAAGTTGCGGGCTGCTTCGTTGGGGTCTGTTGTGTTGGCGGGTGGGCTCTGGCTGAGGGAGGTGGTGAGCTGGTCTGCGGTGATCTTGCTCCAATTCCTGTGAGGTACCTGTTGCGGGTGGTGGTGGGTCATGGATCTTTTGAAGCTGAAGTGGACGCAGCTATGGTCGGTCCAGTGGAGTACGGTGGCGTGGCTGAAGGTGATGTACTTGCTGGAAGAGAAGACGGGATCAAGCGTGTGACCAGCGTAGTGGGTGGGGGTGTTGACCAGTTGCTTGAGTCCGAGGTTGGCAAGGTTTTCCAGCAGGGCGGTGGTGTTGCGGTCCTTGTTGTTCTCCAGGTGGAAGTTGAGGTCCCCGAGGAGGATGTAGTCAGTGGAGGGGAGGGCGTGCGGGCTGATGAAGTCTGTGATGTCTTCGCCGAATTGTGTGCGTGGTCCCGGGGGGTCTGTAGACGAGGGTGCCTCTGAGGGTCGTCTTAGGGTCGGTGTGAATCTGGAAGTGGAGATGTTCGGCTGCGGCGAAGGAGTCGTTGGCGTCGGTCGTGATGCGGATGGTGTTCCTGTGGACGATGGCGATGCCACCTCCGGTCTGGTTGATGCGGTCCCTCCTGATGATCTTGTACCCGTCCGGGATGGCGATGCCGATGTCGGGTGCAGAGGAGGCATTCATCCAGGTTTCCGTGAGGAAGGCGACGTCCGGTGATGTAGCGTCGAGGAGGTTCCAGAGTTCCACGGCGTGTCTGTGGACGGAGCGGGTGTTGATCAGGATGCACTTGAGGTGGTTGCTGCTGGTGTTTGTCTTGGCGGGTGCGGGGCAGGTTCGGAGGCAGGTGAACTTGCAGGTGCAGCAGGTGAAGGGTCCGTGGGTGCGTCTCGGGGTGGCTCGGCAGCAGGCATGGGTCCGGCCGGCATTGAGTGTGTTGAGAGTGGCGGCGTCGTAGGTCAGTCGGGTCATCTTGCCTCGGCGGGGAGGGCCAGGGGTCATGGCGCTGGGCGCGGGCCAGGCACGGACGGGCGCAGACGGGCTTATCTTTGGCGCACCTTCGGGAGCTTCTGTTATGCCCGGTTTACGGCCATAATGCAAGCTCCCATAGAGAAAAGGGAGAATGTGACCACACCATGTGTGGTGGCATTAAAATTAGGCAGTCAGGACCGCCGACAAGACATCGAGAGGTAGTAGCAAGAGGTAGGCTAAAGCTACCAGTGTCAGTTTGGCTACGGTCCCGAACCCGAGTGGCAATTGTTTTTTAAAAATTGTTTTAGAATTTTAAAAGCCTGATGTTTAACTTGGTATTTTAAGGTGGGGTTTAATGGGGGGATTACCTTGTATGCACACTTTCACTTTGATTTAGGTCACAAGTCCCCGTTCCATCACAGCTTTGTTGGTCCGATTGTACAGAGGGACTTGACTCCATCCCTCGAACTCCCTCATTTCCGGTTCCAGCACCACTACTTAGTCCAAATGGGTGCCCGGACGCACCCCTCGAACTCACTCATTTCCAGGTCTGGCTTCACTACTTAGTCCACATTGGTGCTGCGGACCTTCTGCGGACGCACGCTGCGGGCACTCCTACTGTAAAGCCCAACTTCACCCGTCCGCGGCTAGACCACTGCCAACACCAGCCATGCTGCCCAACAGACCAGTGGTTTGACTATCCACTGGTCTAGGGATGTTTTGCTCTCTTGCAGAGGGAAGACATGTCCTAGGGCCCATGCTATTAGGCTAGCCACCGACATGCTTCCATGCACTTGCACTGACTTCTCCTGGGAGCTTGGGAAGTACACTGGACTTGTAGGGATTAGTGACAAGGATTGCGCTATCCGAGGGAGGGGCGGGCGTGCTAACATGATTAAGGCATGTCTAGTACACTGTAGATTACTGCCCAAGCATGCCGAGGATCTATGGTTCACTCTAGCAAATAATGCATGGGACATCATGTTTTTAACAGAAACATGGCTGAACGCGGATTCTGTTTCTACAGTGGCCCTAGCCATCCCTCCTGGTTTTAAAATGTGCTGCGCCAATAGGGAGAGTTGAAAAAAAGGTGCAGGGGTAGCCATTATTTTTAAGGACTCTTGGGTGCTAGCTTCATCAGCACTACTTAATCTGGAGGGGATTGAGGGTCTTAACTTCTGTTTTCAAATGGACCTTTCAACCTCCTTCTCAAGCATCCTCATTTATAGGCCACTGGATTGTGCACCTAACATAAACCATGAGCTTTGCAATTACATTGCCCAGAAATCGCTATTGTATTCACATTTTACTGTATTAGGTGATTTCAACTCACATGTGAATGATCCAACTTGCATGCAGACAGCTTAGCTGATGTTGTCCCTCATGGGGGCCAATCTAATGCAACATGTTATCTCCTCCACCCATAAGGCAGGGCACGCCATTGACCTCGTGTTCTCTAACCTGGCATTCCTGCACACAGAGGCCCCCATCAAATTGGTCTGGTCTGACCACTGTCTGATCCCATTCTTCTTTAGTGTGGATAAACCTTGTAAGAGTAGGGGTAACCAAGCTTTTATCAAAAGAAGTTGGAGAAACCTCACAGCAGCATCCTTGGACCCTTTTTACAGGCCAGCCAACCCACACTCTCTTCTGATCCTAATGCGGATTACTTGGCTCTAAATCAGTGGATTTTGAAAGCAGTTGAACCCTATGGCCTCGGCCAGACCCACTAGGTCATGGAGGCTTTCCCCCTCTGCCCCTTGGTTCTCAGAATCACTAAGGTCTGCCAGGAGCAGTTGTAAATGACTGGAACAGCAGTGGAGGGTAAACTATTTTGAGCCTGCCAAAACCACCTTTAGAAACTCATTGAAAGAGTTGCACAAATTGATAAAGGTAGGTAGGAGGGATTACCAAGCTATATGAATTTACAAGGCTAACAACTCTACCAAAGAGGTATTTAAGGTGGTCAACTCCTTTCTCAAGCCTAGAGCATTAGAGATTGATGTGCAACCCTCCGTCAACTTGTGCGAAAATATTTTAGACTTTTGTGACAATAAAATTCAGAAAGTTTACAATTCCTTTTCAGCAATGCTGGAGACAGAGACATCTGATAGGAGGGAAGGATGCACTCCAGAGTCTTCACTTACAAATGTTATTCCTATCTCCCAGCAAGAAGAGCTGGCAGGAATTCAGAGGTGTAAGTCAGCGGCACCAGATGACCCTTGCCCCCTAAACTTTAGAAAGTGATGGCACACTCTCTAAAAGACATGCTGGCTCACATATGGAACTCTTCCCTTGCAACCGACATCTTCCCAGATATTTGAAAACATACCACGCTCCTCCCACTGAGGAAACAAATTAATGGGGATACTAGGGATTTGAATAACTATAGGCCTATCTCTCTGTTGCCTGCACCAGCAAATATGCTGGAAAAACTGGTGCAGCAACAATTGTAAAACTTCATTAAGAGTAAGGGCATCTTACATGATACACAATCCAGTTTACAGTCTGGTTTTAGTACCGAGGCGGCCCTCTTTGAGTTGACTGAGTTGGTGAGACAGGCGGTGGATTCAGGGGCATCCTCGATGGTGGTGCTTCTGGATCTATAGGCGACATTCGACACTGTCAACAACACCTTGCTCTGTCAGAGACTGCATGAGATGGGCATTGGGGTATGGCACTGTCCTGGCTGAACTCTTACTTGAATAATCGCTCACAGAAGGTCGCGCTGCAACCCTTTGTGTCTAAACTGAAACAGCTTTGGTGTGGAGTCCCTCAGGGGTCAGCGCTGAGTCCACTCTTGTTTAACCTTTACCTGGCTCCACTGTTCTCTTTGATAGCCAACTGGGGGGTAAAAGTAATTTTGTACGCCTATGACACCCAGCTGGTCTTTATTTTTAAAGAGCAGACCGAGGACTCCTTCAAGAGCTGCCTGAGAGACATCGCTTTGTGGATGAACAATAACAAACTCAAACTCAACGCAGGAAAGATGGAGGTGATGTTCTTTGGGAAAGTGCCACCTCCAACAGCAGATCTCTGGTGGCCAACAGAAATGGGACCTCCCCCCACACCTGCAGATATTATAAAAAATCTTGGTGTGAAGTGGGAGGCTGATCTCTCATTTTCTGCACCGATACGCCAGGTATTAGCTACCTTTTTTAGTAAATTGAGAAATATGCGGACATTTCTGCATTTGTTGGTAGAAGAGTGCCGAAAAATCAAAGATCATGCCACGGTGACATCCAGACTGGCAATGGCCTTTATTTGGGTCTGCCAAAGTACCTAATCAGACGCCTTTAGAGCATGCAAAATGAGGCTGAAAGACTGATTTGGCATGACCCTTTCCACGAGCATGTCTTCCGGATTTAAAAGAGCTCCATTGGTTACCAGTGGCCAAAAGGATTGAGTTCAAGGCTCTGACGCTTGCATTCCGAACCACGCATGGTAACTGCCCCTATTTGCAACAAAGACTATGCGGCTATAAGCAGACGAGATCTTTAAGGTCCAAATCTCAAAAGCTACTCCATACACCCCATTTCAAGAAGGCTTGCATGGGGGTGCAGATCCTTCACGGTTGGGGCTGCTAAATTGTAGAACTCCTTGCCAAGTGACTTCCACAACATTGATACAGAGCCCCTTTTTAAGAAAATGGTTAAGACCTGGCTCTTCAGGGCAGATTAGTGGGTAGGAGGCTTTGCCTTTTGGTTCTCCATCTGTGTACTGCTGATCGTTTAGCGCTGGGACACATCTGTTGGAAGTAACTGTCACGCTCTACAAGTGTCTGTATTATTATTATTATTATTATTGTTGTAATATGCCGCATAGTGCTTTCTCAAATGTTTACTTGTAGTTAGACTTATAGCGGGATTAACAGCCATTCACAGGTACAGATTCAATGCTATATTGTCAACTTTGACTAAGTTAAAGTAGATATATCTATAAATGTGCAATTTTGCACATTTTAACCTACTCCACAATGCAAACTAGCCCTGGACTGCTCACTAAATACCCAATACTTGCATTGTCACTTCCTTTTGGACTAGCCCATTCCTGCCTGCAGATGATCTGTTGCAGGTGGATTACAATCCAAATGGCATTTAGAAAAATTGAAACAGTATTCCTGCTAAAATGTTTGCTGTGACATAACTGAATTCTTGCCACTCCTCACTCTGGTGTCAGATCTGAATACATATTGTCAAACTAGTCCACACTTTTACCACATGCACAGGAACCAGAAGTCACATATGACAACAGCAAGGTTCAGAGTTCAGGGATTCCTGCCACGCCGTATTCCCGGAAGAGTATGTCTTGAAAGCTGTTATCTTCTAAACCTGAAAGGACATACTTCTTATGAGATACCTGCGAAGCCTAATCCCACAACCCATCCGCTATACTATTTCGACAGCTATCTGCTAGTGGCCCCTTTAGCAGTTGTCAACCAGTGTCTGCTTCAGTGAAATATTGAATCCTGGCTATCTGGAAAATTCTGGATAAATAGTTGAGTTGACCCATTGGTTGCCTTCCCCGATTGTACTAGTTGGAAATACTATAGCAATTACCCACAGGTGTGTTTGTTTGTCCCACACCACTTTCCATCCTCGCTCTGATGAAGGTGTTGCCCTGGCTGGGGCTTCACACTGATACGCACGTTGGCGTTTAATTTATTGTGACTCCTCCCACCACCAGGATGATACACAAGAATTTGTCATCTGAACATCTTGTGGCAGTTTTACCATCTTGATGTATTTGTGATGTTATGAAATTGTTAGTTGTGTAGTATGAATGTCTGTTCTTACTTGAATGCATCTGAGTATGACTGATATTTCTGAATGAGCTGTGTCGGACATTATGTATATGTATATTTATTGTTGAGTAGTATATTTTCTATGTATTTATCCTGAAAAGGGTTGAGAATCTTGTTCTTATTATATGAATATAAAAATGAAAAATAATTTTGATAAAATCATCTGATGGTTGGATCATTGAATAATTGCAATTGCCAGTGCTGGTGCTTATGAGCAATACTTGGGACCCTCTAGCTAGGGCCTTTTTGGAATCATTTTCTATAAGCAGGTAACCTCTCTGTACTCTGGAACAGCAAGGTTCAGAGCAGATGAGTATGTTACCGCCCTTCTTGCAGTATCCAAGCTAAAAGTTAGGCACTTGTCAATCACCAGCTCTTACTTTTTAACTAGATGTGCTTTGCTTTTGGGAGTTTGAGTTAATACTCAGAATTGTCTTCTCACTCTATGTACAGTGATATCTTTATTCATGCCTCTCCTGTAGTGAGTGCATGTGTGCAGTCAATTTCACCCAGAGGACTGTTGCCCGGCTTGCATGGACTGTCAACCCAGAATGGTATCAGGCAGGGCGTGGAAACATGGAGGAGGAGAAGGATGTCAAACACGGAGTACTTCACATGCTCCAAAAATGTCATTCTTCAGAAGCTGTGTGTATGGCTGGCCTAATGTTTACTCCTATCCAAGATGGTTGCCTCCCTAGTGTTTGCTGCCTGCAGTTCCTGCAGATAATGCTAAACTTGTTGACAGCTTAGGTAGATATGTACTAGTGGCTCCCACTGCTTTAGGCTAATCAGTAATATAGATGGGAAAAATAGAGGCGCAAGGACACATCTCTATTGAACCCTAAAAAATTCCTGAGTATTGGTACCTATACATTTTCAAATCAAGGATGTTGTGCAGGGACTCGTGTTTGAGTAAAAATAACATATAATGCAATTATATGTCACTCCTCCAATTTCAGCACTTTCTACATAATTCTACAATATATTTTGATAAAATTGTAGAACTGCTGATATGAATTTTAAGAATCTAAGTGAAAATAGAGCCAAAAAGCACAATGTGCCAACAAAGGAGATGTGGTCACACTGGACCCGGACAGAGTCAAAAGTTCAGGCTAACTGCATTTAAGAGTGGGCTGGAGACAGGGACCAGGCTTGGCCAGCTGAGCAAAAGTACCTTCATCTGGACTGTGTCAAAGCTGAGGATCCTGTCAAAGGCGAGGATGTGGAGTCCAGACAAGATGATGCGCCAGTGTCGATCCATGTGGCCAAAGCAATGCTCTGGTCCTGGTCATTCAGCAGAGCGTTGCATCAGCTCCGATGAGTGGGTTGCTTCAGGGCAGAGTTTCAGCATCATCATTGAGGCTGTCATCGATGGGGATGCAGGGACTTTGCACAGTGTAGAGCGTCCACCAGTGGTGGTTTTGAAGGTGATGCATCAACTATGAGCTATGCAACAGCACTGATGCACCCATTCTGAACCATGCAACAGGGATGATGCACCAGTAACAATCTGCAGCAGCAGCGATGCTTCAGTGCTCAACCACTAGGTGATGGTGAAGTGCTGATTCTGATCTCTGCAGCAGCAGTGATGCATTGCTTCTGCTAGGACAAGCACCTTAGGCTCACTTCCAAGAGTCCAGGACTGAGGTTGCACAACTTGGCAGGGCAGACTCACAGAGGGTACAGTCCAGGTGCAGCAGCAGAATAGTTGGAAGTCATTTATATCACTGAGAATTCAGAGCTTGAGGACAGTAAACTAGCCCATGGAGTCACTCTGAGTTCCCGGGGTCAAGAGATTCAGGTCCAGACCTTTTCACCCAGGCAAGGATATCTGTGCAGCAAGTCAGCAGAGCAAGGGAGCAGTTCTTCCAGAGCAGCAGTTCAGCATTGTGACAGTCCTTCAGTTTCACAGTAAGTCCTTTCTTTCTGGCAGATTATCCACAGGTCCATAAGTGTACTGAAGTGGTGAGGACTGAGGTCAAGTTCTTATCCCCATAGGTGCCATTGAAGTGGGGCAGACTTTAAAGAAGAACCTTTGAGTGAATAGAGGTCCTCCCTTCCTGCCCTGGCTCCAGACTCACTACAGGGAGTTATGCAGGCCTTTGTATGTGGACAGGACAAAGTGTGATGCTGTAACCAGCTCCTCACTCCACTCCTTCCAGGATGGCCCGTCAAGTCAATTTAAAGCTTCCATTGTGTTTCTGTCAATCGAAATAGACACAAAACTGAGCTGTCCCTAAGCTGGGTGGTGAACTCTGCTCTGCTCGCGTAGTTTGCAGAGTTTTCAGCACTCCACGTTACATGGAGCTCGTGGAGTTCCAAAAGAGTTAGCGAGCGCGAGCACTTCGGGAAGTTCTGCATAATGGAAGTCCGGGAACTCTTCTCAGTCATAACTGTCTCCCTCCCCAGATGTATATCAGAGACAGGCTGCAGGCACACAGGGCTAAAAGCAGGAACATTCCATTTTTATAGGAGTGGGTTTTTCAAGGTTGTGATGAAATAGGCGACTTTGCCATTAAAGAGAATTTATCATTACAATTTCATAGGCACCAAACATGATAGCTCAACCTACTCTCAATTAGAAATTACAGATTATGAAATGTAAACCGAGGGTTGCCCTGGCACAGCAACAGGGCCGTGTCCATAGAGCTTATCATCGAGTGACCCCAGAGTTGCTGGCCCAGGCCGCTGTGGATCACCCGTGTTCCCTCTCGGGCGATTTGGACAGGGATCTGGAGACCTTGCAAGATTGGCTTCTAGACAGGCTAAATGATCTGGCCCCGGAATTGACACCACGCATGACACCGAAACGGGTCTCTGCGCCTTGGTTTACCGCTGCACTGTCGGCTTCGCGGCAGCAGTGTAAGGTAGCCGAAAGAGCTTGGCGGGCACAATATGATACGGTAGCCAAGCTGACCTATCAGACGGTGGTCAAAGCCTATCACCGGGACATTCGCCTGGAAAAGAAAGCATATCTTGCTAGGAGAATAGAAGCCGCTTCTAACTCCTGCAAGGAGATTTTCTCCATTGTGAGAGAATTTATCTCCCCATGGTCTAACACCTCGGATGATAAACCTTCTGGCACCTGGGCTTCGGACCTTGCTGATTTCTTTACGAGCAAGATTCAACGCATACAGGATTCTTTTCCATCGCCTGGACCTATGGTCCAGACTAATCCTGAGATCACCTTATCCCCGCTGGCTTTGCCAGCTGTGACGCTGAATGTGTTTCCACCGATGTCTGCCCTGGACTCTTTAGCGATAATGGGCAATCTTAAATCGGGGTCGCCCCTCGACCCTTGCCCCGCTAAATTTTTAGCGAAAGTTGCGGAGGTGATCAACCCTCTGGCAAACCCGCTGTTAAATCTCTCGTTGAGTCGGGGAGTGGTCCCGCAAGCCTGGAAACAGGCGATGGTGATTCCATTGTTGAAAAAATCTGGCCTGGATCCGAAGGCCCCGGTCAATTACAGGCCTATTTCTTTGCTGCCGGCTTTCTCGAAGATTGTGGAAAAGCACGTTCAGGCTGTGCTTTCCAATTTTCTTGAAACCAATGAGATCTTGCACGCCACCCAGTCTGGTTTTCGTCCCCATCTAAGCACAGAGACTGCGCTCCTTGAGGTCTTAGAAACCATTAAAGGTGTTCTGGACTCAGGGGGCAAAGTCATGCTGGTGATGCTGGACTTGTCGGCGGCATTCGACACCGTCCCCCATGATGGCCTTCTCGCAAGACTTTTTGAGATAGGTCTACGGGGGACGGTGCTCGATTGGTTTTCTTCCTTCCTAGCCGGCCGCCGGCAAACGGTCTGGGCGCCACCAGACTCCGCCGTGATGCCGCCTCTGGGAGTCGGGGTCCCACAGGGCTCTATTTTGAGCCCAACCCTTTTCAACATCTTCATGACCCCATTGGCGGCGTTGGCGGAGTCGTATGGCGCCCGGATCGTGTCTTACGCTGATGACACCCAGCTCCTCTTCTCTTGTCAGAGGGGAGGAGACTTTGAGGAGGTGAGTATCCGGGATTGCCTTGGGGCTGTTTTCCATTGGTTCCATCTGAACAGCCTCAAGTGCAATTCCGATAAGTCCGAGGTACTCTTCTTCGGGTGTGACACAGAGCCAGACTGGCAGGCCTGGTGGCCGATTAATATGTTTCCTCCATCCTGCTCTTCCCATGTCGCTAAAAATCTGGGGGTCAAGATGGACAAAGGATTAACATTGAAATCCCAGATCCTTGGGGTGGCAGGCACCTGCTTCGGCATCCTCAGGATGCTGCGGAGGTTTCTTCCCCTGTTGTCCGAGGAGCACAGGAAAGTGACAGTGCAGGCTCTGATTGGGTCCAGGTTGGATTATTCCAACATTCTTTACCTGGGCCTTCCAGAGTACTTGCTGCAGCGGCTTCAAGTGGTGCAGAACGCTGCCGCGAGAGCAATCTTTGGATTAAACAGGCGGGCCAGTGCATCTGGCCTGTTGATAACTCTGCACTGGCTTCCCATCCGGAAACGGATTGCCTTCAAGGCTTTGACTCTGGCCTACAAAGCTCTCCACATGGTGGGAGCTAAATACCTTCAAAAGAGACTGGTCTTTTATCAACCGACTAGGTCCTTGAGGTCAGAATCTCTGTTTTTGGCGGTCGTCCCGCGTGTGCAGAGAGCGCGCCTGGGAGGCCGCTCCTTTGGTTTGCTGGCACCACAGCTGTGGAATTCTTTGCCGCTTGCCCTCCGGGGAGCTTCTAGTCTCCTTGCTTTTAGAAAAGGTTTGAAAACCTGGTTGTTCACTCAGTAGCCGGTTTCCTGTTTGTTCTTGTTCTGTATTTCTGTTCTTTCTTTTATCGGTGTTATGTTATTGTGTGGCAGCCTTCCTTCTTCAATAAAGCGCCGGGACACTCTTTTTGAGTAGCCGTGCGCTATATAAAAGAATAAATAACATAACATAACATAACATAACATAACATGAGGAACCCCCAATATTATCCTATGAGAGGGATAGGCCTCATAGTAGTGAAAAACTAATTTTAGAATTTATGACTACTAGGACAAGTAAAATGTAAAAGCTAGTTTAAGGCGTGGCAAGGGATTTTAAATGCTGAGTTAACATGGTAGTGAAACACTACATTCAGGCTGCATGGCAGGCCTGGGAATTGTTTGCGGCTGCTGCAGGCCCACTGGTATCATTTGATTTACAGGCCATCGGTATATGGTACACCACTCTACAAGGGACTTAAAAGTAAATTAAATGTGCCAATTAGGTATATGCTGATCAAACCATGTTCAGGGGAATGAACACAAGCACCTCAAGTACTGGTTAGCCTAAGGCCAACAAAAAGAGAATTCGGCAAAATTGGAGGCAGGCAGGCAACATGTTTGGGGGAAGAACCCCCTAAGGCTGACAGGTCTAACACATTGGTTCTCCATCCATGCAATTTCATAGCAATTTTGAACATTTGAAAATAACTAAGCAGATGGGCAAAGCACAGACAACTTGAAAATGTTTTCCGGGCAATTGTAATAATGGATTATAAATATCATGCCCCCTTCAAATAGATGTGACATATTCTGTTGATATAATTGTAGAGAAACCAGCTATAAAGTTCAAAGTCTCAAATACATGTTTCCCTTTGTTTCAAGTGGTGCTCACCCATTAAGGCCTCATTCTCTAGAGTTTTTACACTCACAAAAGAGATTAGGAATTAATGTAAACAAAATATAATAATATGGGGTTTATATTAGAACCAGGTACAATGTTGTTTATCCTGGCTTGATCTTATGTCTTTTTCAGCATATTGCATGAGGCTTACACTAAATGTCCAAGATTACGCCACATCAAGTAATTCAGAATCGTTTAAGCAGTGTTTAATCTTAGCCGGTGGTCGCCAGTTAGGGCCACCGGCACTCATTGTTTGGCAATGCCACCAATGGCGGCTGGTATTAAGGAGCAATCACCAATTATCATGGGTGTCTTTACCCCCATATCTATTATGCTAGCTAGAAGTGGAGGAAAAAGAGATACCGAAAGGGATGATGGACGTAGCGTTTGAGCAAATCAAACACTCACCCCCAGTCAACTGATCTGGGTTTAATCAATCACCATTATTTAGCTCACTCCACCACCCCAGTTTAGACATGGCCATATGCAAATCAGTCTGACTCTGTGCCTCATGGGAACAGTCCAGCCCGAACTACCAAACCATGTCTTTCCTGGATCGGAAACAAGCATCCTGGGACCGGTTTCGGATTGTAATCCTCATCAGCCAGGCTATCTTGAATCCAGTGGTAGAGTGAGCAAGGGACACACATCTGGGCATACCCTGCCAACTTAGGGTGAACAAAGCGATACCAAAGGGGATGATGGACGGAGCATTTGAGCAAATCAAATACTCACCCCAGTCAACTGATCTGGGTTTAATCCATCACCATTCTTTAGGTCACTCCACCACCCCAGTTCAGACGTTGCCATATGCAAATCAGTCTGACTCTGTGACTCATGGGAACAGTCCAGTCCGAACTGCCAAACCATGTCTTCCCCGGACCGGAAAAAAGCATCATGGGACCGGTTTCGGATTCATAATCCTCATCAGCCAGGCTATCTTGAATCCAGTGGTAGAGTGAGCAAGGGACCCACGTCTGGGCATACCCTGCCAACTTAGGGCGAACAAAGCGATACCAAAGGGGATGATGGACGGAGCGTTTGAGCAAATCAAACACTCATCCCCAGTCAACTGATTTGGGTTTAATCCATCACCATTCTTTAGCTCACTCCACCACCCCAGTTCAGACATGGCCATATGCAAATCAGTCTGACTCAGTGCCTCATGGGAACAGTCCAGCCCGAACTGCCAAACCATGTCTTCCCTGGACTGGAAACAAGCATCCTGGGACCGGTTTTGGATTCATAATCCTCATCAGCCAGGCTATCTTGAATCCAGTGGTAGAGTAAGCAAGGGACCCACGTCTGGGCATACCCTGCCAACTTAGGGCGAACAAAGCGATACCAAAGGGGATGATAGACGGAGCGTTTGAGTGGAGTGGAGGCAGAAAATACATATGGTGTGAAAGTAGATCTCTTCTTAATTTTGGAGTACATATTCACTTTCCTCAGTTCAAATTGGGTCACTCTGTCACTTTCCACTCCCTGTAAATGTAGTGACAAAACATTATTTCTGAAGTTACTGGGGCTCAGATTTGTACCACACGTTATAATTTGGAATCTTCCAGATGTAATTAAATCATAATTAAATCATACACCTTAACGCATATTAAAATGTCTTATGTTTTAAATACACCATTAGATTGTCAAACGCTGTTAAAGCCATTTTAGCCTTAATGCCAGGCACCTTTTAAAATAGTCTAAGGAAATGTATTTCAGGAACACCATTGCATGAGTGTCATTCATTAGTTTAACAGCTAAAAAAATTGAAGTAGGGAAAAAACTGTCCCTCAATGCGTATAGCAATTTCTGAGTAATGTGGCAGCCATGCTCTTTGTTGTGAAAATTATGAATAACTTTATCCATCTCAAAAATTCAACCAAAACAATTAGGCTGTGTAACCTTAGTTACCAATATAATTGCTTTTGTCACTTTCTGTGAGTATTGTACCATTAACGTCTAGGTATGTTTTCTCATCAGGTGACTCAATGACCCTATCAAATTTTACCACGAGTACAGAGTTCATCCTCCATGGATTCTCCGATCTTCCTTCACTGTGGCAGATTGTGCTCTTCACTCTATTTCTAGTCACATACACCTTAACTCTGCTGGGAAACAGTATAATATTTGTTATAGTAACTGTGGATCACACACTTCATACGCCCATGTACTATTTCCTCAAGAACATGTCTTTGGTTGAGATCGCGTTCACAACTGTCACTGTCCCGAAGATGCTGACAGCTTTCCTGACGAAGGATAGGAGCATTTCCTTTCTGGGTTGTGCTGCACAGATGTGTTTTTTTCTCTCCTTTGGTGCGACAGAGTGTTTTCTACTTGCAGTCATGGCCTTTGACCGCTACATAGCCATTTGCGTCCCTCTCCACTACATGACCATTATGAGTCAATCCAAGTGTGTTCAGTTGGCTTTGACCACCTGGATTATTGGAACTGTATTCTCGGTATGTCAGACATCGTTTATTTTTCATTTACCCTTTTGTAAATCTCGTTATATTTATCATTTTTTCTGTGATGTTCCAGCGTTGCTGAGATTACCTTGTGTGGACACTTCTGCAAATGAAATTTTCAATACTGCAGCATCGGTTGTGCTCCTATTGTTGCCCCTAATGCTTATATTTTTCTCGTATATTCTCATCTTCACAAAAATTTCGAAGTTAAAATCCACTCAAGGAACGCGCAAAGCTGTGTCCACGTGTGCTTCTCACATAACGTCAGTCTCCTTGTTCTATGGGGCTTGCATTCTTGCATACATGCAGCCAAGCTCAAATTATTCCCAGGGCAAGGAGCGGGTTTTTGCAGCATTTTATGCATTCATTACTCCAATGTTAAACCCTCTGATATATAGCCTAAGGAATGAGGAAGTAAAAACAGCTCTTAGAAAACGGTTATTTTCAAGGGTATTTAATAAAGCATCGTAAATGCAAACAATATCTCAAGTTCACCTGAACAGTGCAATATTATTGATCCATAATTCTAAATCCATCTGCCACAGAAAGGCATTTTGAGTATGTGTCTTCAAAAGAATATCCCCCAGATACATCAAGCATCCATTTTGCGATTCCTTATTAGCGAAAAATAAGGAATCGCTAATAAGGAATTGCAAAATGCTATGCAAGGAAAAATCGCTTAAAAAATAGCGATTTCTTAAAATTCCTTAATTGCGACCCGCAAATTGCGAGTCGCAATTAAGGAATACCTCCCCATTCATCCCTATGGGCCTAGAGACCCATAGGAATGAATGGGAAGACATTCTCAATTTGCGAATCGCAATTAGCGAATCGCAAATTGAGAATGCGATTTCAAGGGTGCAGGGGTGTCCAAAGGACACCCTGTTGCACCCCTGAAATTGATCTGTGCGCATATGTTGCGCACACACATGCCCTTAGGGCATGTGTGTGCGCAACATGAAACTTTGAAAAATGCACTTTAGTGCATTTTTCAAAGTTTTTGCAAATTACCATCAAGTTCAACTTCATGGCAATTTGCGAGCCCTATTAGCGAAATCGCTATTTTTTAAACTTTAATGCATTGCATTTAAGGAATCTCAATTTGAGCTTCCTTAAATGCAAGTAATCATAAATTTGCGATTTCTTATTTTGCCATTTTTGCATTTGGAATGATGCATCCGAAATGTAAAAATACCGGTCGCAAAGGGGCAGATTCTCAGAATCTTTGCGAGCGGATTTTACCTGCATGAATCTATTCCTTAGTGTGTTCAGTAGAAAAAACTTTGCCCCACATGTAACAGTCTCTTGTACCAGACATATGCATTTTTCTAGTATTTTCCTCGTCACGACTCATTCTTTTGAATTAACCAATCAATTAATATCAGCATAGTTTACTTTGCAGAGCACATTGCCTTTTTCAGCAAGTGGAATAAACTGTATTCATCTGTAATTGCTAATGCATAGCCTAATGCGTAGACGTAAATTACACTACCACACGAATTTAGCCATCTTGATATCCTAGGTCCTGATTTATACCTTGGTGGTAAGGATACTTCTTCTCAATTGGGAAGAAGTATCCTTACTGCCAAGATGATGGTCTGCCTGCTTGATTTAAATGTGGGCAGGCCATAGTTTGGCCACAGTGAAGACCATTCTGTCTTCCGTACTAACTTCTCAGATGGCCTGACAGAGTAAGGGCCATCGGCGCATTGACTACCTAATTTAGATGGGTAGACACATAACTGGTTTATACTGTCACTTACTGCCAGGCCAACCTTGGCAGTAAAAGGCATTAACACAAATAAAATGCCCCACTCACCTTGGGAGATAACCCCTATGGCGATGGGGCCCTTTATTTTTTATTTTCAAATAGAAAATCCAGCATAGAGAATAAAAAATAAGTTTGACAAATGGCTCCGTCATACTGATATAGTCATGCGTCAAACTTAAAAATAAAACATTGCCAGGAATTATAAACAAAATAAATATATTGGCTCCTTAGTAAAGATTCACTTACTAAGCTCTTAAACTATTGTATTCAGTTGTATTAATTTTTTTTAATGTACAGGTTAAAACCATTTACAGCTATTTTAAAATATGTAATAAACATGGTATAACAATATTAGTCAAGCATTTCAAGTCAGAAGCTACCATGCTCCATCCCTTCTAAAAGCAATGTTTAGTGTGGCAGCCTCTCTATGGCACATCTTGATGGCATGTTATGTATATGTATGCAAATATAACACAGAAGTACTTAGACTGGAGACATGAGCTATTGTTAAAAAACACAAAAACACTGAAATAAACAAGTTATATGATATTATAAATTGCGTAATTTTCATGCACTGCTCATGACCTAACATTTACATCACTCATGACATGTTAAACGTCCTAGGATTTTTTTCATTGGGTTTTTTCATTAATTGTTAAAAATTCATGTGATGTAAAAGATTCTTTGTCTGTCAGTAATATATATACAAGGCAGTGCTTCATTGTAGTCTTGCTATTGAAATGTAAGTTATAATCTACTTGAAAATAGCAATCATTGTTCACAATAAATAATCTAAATCCAGCAGTGATAATTCAATGCTGTGTTTTTCCATTTTTCACAGGTAAAGTAGCATACAAAACATTTGTAGCTAGAGAATACATGTGTAGTAGTAAACTCCTATTCAAGCTTTGAAAATTAGCAGCATCAGCTTTGTACCACCTGAACATGTACATGATTGCTAAACAACAATTATCCGAACTGCATATTTTTCACACCATGTAGAAAAATTGGCATCTTTACTAAATTATTTTGAACAAACAAGGTCTGGCCATCTAAACAAGTCAGGTTGCAAACGACTTCCAGGTTACAGAACTAAATAGTAGAACTGCTACTCTACATGTTTAGAGAATGGTGCAAAAACTAATATAACATCCTTAAATTAGCATTCCCAGATATTGTTTATTTACCCAAAATACACTATTCCTGCCAAAACTAACAACTATAAGGCCTCCTGCTTGTGTATGTGTTACTCCCGGATTATCATTTAAAAATAAAATGTTTTTTCCCACCTGAAGAAGTCACCTTTATTTTAAAATAATATCACTAACTCTCATAGTTAATCCACAGTAAATCCACAAACTAAGTAATAATCCTCACATTTGCCACATGAAAGCATAAAACCCATTTAAAAAAAAGTCCTGTTACAAATAATAATAATAATAACAATAGAATGCAGGCAAGGTATTTAAGCAAAGTACCATACCCTGCGCCTCCCTACATAAAACTAAATTATACATTTAATCAACCAAAAAAACGAATTCAAGAGTTTAATCCCAATTAAAAAGGAACCCTGAAAAAACATAAAAACAAGATAAGAATGAAAACAATCCTTGGAATAAACAATAATGGATTTAAGAAACACAGAAAAAGGGAACTCTATATGTACTTTACATCCTGCTCCTGAATGATTTTTAAGAATGTAAAAAATAAATTGTTAATACTTTTTTTTTATTGTTTTATTTACATTTAAGATAACTACATACCAACAACATATTAGTGCTATTCAGTATTTAATATTATGAGGCAACACAGGTGCTCGAGTGAAACATTATTTTCAAAATTTTCCTAGTTACATTGGACGGTCTCAATTCTTTTGTAATTTAACATAAAAAAGGAAAAACATAATT
Organism: Lissotriton helveticus; assembly: GCF_964261635.1. Classification (NCBI taxonomy): domain Eukaryota; kingdom Metazoa; phylum Chordata; class Amphibia; order Caudata; family Salamandridae; genus Lissotriton; species Lissotriton helveticus. The sequence goes on along the minus strand of NC_136065.1, from coordinate 1,706,175,130 downwards.
TTCTAACCAAAGACTAGGAAAAAAGCATGCTTGCAGTCTTTTGCATCCTCTTGATGTGCTATAGTGCAATTTATAAAACAGAAACGTGAAGACAACTACATTATGTCATCTATATACACATTGCAAAGTAAAGTATCTATATACATGAATGTACCAAGCAATCGTCACTCATATCCAGATGAACCCTTCTACCCAACCCATCTTCCATACCTTCAATCACATATCTTGATAGAGTTCCAGGTATTGCTATCATCAGCCCCTAAAAACACATCTTTAAAATTCCAGTTGGATGCCAATGACCTAAAACTTGCAAACTTGTGCGGCTGAGAATCTATCAATGGCAAGGTGGAGCGGTAAAGCATAACATCTGCAACACAATTATAGTAGCCTACCAGTATCTGTGCATTCAGTATTTTTTCACTTAGCTGTGGAATTAAAATTCAAGAATTCATTAACTGCACTGACATCTGTTGGAAACATATATACTACCTAGCCTCAAATGGGAACTGTCTAGGGTACTTCTCACAATAGCACACCTGCCCCGTCCATCTATGTCCAGTGCATAACACCCAAGGGGGATCCTCACCCAGACCCAGACGAGCCCTCAACATGCATATGATGAATAATTTCTAGCAAATACCTAACCTCTCCACCCCTTTTTAATTCTGATCATCTCACTTCACATTCCATTTGTCTCTTGTAAGAGTGCAACATTTACTCCCCTACACTTTGGATGCAAGTAGATCTTGGATCACTTGCTAACTATACCTTAGGCTTTCCATATGCTAACCTTGCATCTATGTTCCATTAATGTCAACCTCGCATGTAGTGTAATATGTTACCCTGCCAATGGGTGGGAGTTCCCACCTCCACTTTACCACCCCCACCCATATAGGGGCTCAATGTATAAAAACTATGTCTATTGAACCAACTACAACTTTCCAAACTCCTACTACACAGGGCCCTTTGACAAGGATCTGGTAACCATAAGACAGAGAACAGTAAATGTAGTGCAGTTCAGATGGTTATTTCAATGAACCAAAGAGTTTTGGGGGGTCAGTGATCCCATCTCCAGCTCTACTCACCCATTCTGCCTTCACATGTGCAATTCTATGTCATTTGCTTTCCGTCTAACTCTAACTTCACTTGTAGCTCTTGACTATTTTGTCAAAGTCCATGTGGATTCATTCAAATGTATTATTTAATATATCATGTGTCTTCTTATAAACCAAGCACATCCACCTTCTCGGTATCAGATACCAAAAAATATATATAAATTAATGTCCCTTGAAGATCATGAAAATATGGATGATCTAATGCAATCAGCCAACAGCTAGACATTCTATTGACAGTGGCCTAAAACTAGACCTTGGTGGTAGACTCTGTTCCATAGGCAGAGTTTACAAAGTTTTTGCCATTCTGTACTCTGCTTGTAGCGTGGAGTTCTGCACAAACTCCTATGGTGCATTGCGGGGTTTATCTGCGCTATAATGGGGGTTTGAGGGGCAGCCGAACTCAGTGAGATCTCGTCCCGGGCAGATTGGGAAAGGGTGAGGCGAGCCAAATAGCGGCCATTTTGTGGGTTTTGGGCTACATTGGGAGTAGCCCAATTGTAGCCCAATTTCAAAGATAGCCCAAGGGTTTAAGGGTCGGTTTCGCGCTTTCCCAGCCACCATTTTAGGTTTGGTGACCTGGCGGCTGGGAACGCTGTAGATTTTCTTATTTTATAGGGCCTAGTTTTTGTCTGAGGGTTGTGTGGAGAGTTTTGGGGGTAGAGGCCGGGCATAGTTGGGCCGGAATGCTGGGTGCGGCAGGTTTGGAGTGGAGTGACAGGGAGGGGGAACAGCTAGATGTGGGGGAAGTGGTGGACCTTAGTGTGTTTGGGTGAGTGTGGCGGCCAGCACTTTGGGGCAGGCAGGAAGAGGAGCTGGCATGGGAGAGAGAGGATGGTAGGCCAAGCACACCAGACCATTTTCTTTCAGGCACAACAGCAACAGGGGGCGCCAGACTTGGCAGGGAATTGCGGAGCAGACACGCCTTGGTTAATTGTTTTTGGGGTGGGCAGGGGCAGCAACAGGGAAATCAACAGTAGCAGTCAGGGAGGTTTAGGACGGGGGGAACAGCAGCAGCAGCCCTTCACAGGCAGTTGAGGGGCTAAGGGGCCTGGGCCAAAGGGCTCGAACTCTGGTTAGAACAGATAAATTGATTGGTGCCCTACAGAGTTATGGTTACTGAGAGGCTGCAGAACGCTTGCAGACTGGCTTTCAAGAAAGCTTAAGGCTGGGGTATGAGGGACCTAGGACGAGAAGGTGAGAAGACAATTTACAGTCAGGGAAAGCACATCCAGAAAAGGTGAAAGAAAAGTTGGATAAAGAGGTGCGTGAGGGCGGGACCCTTTGAGGACTGCCACTGGGAAATTTGATTGTGTCACCCATAGGAGTGGTGCCGAAAAAGGAACAAGAAATGAAATGAAATGAAAAATTATATTTATATAGCGCCATTCACCCGGGGGCCTCGCAGCACTTTTCCATTTAATATAACATTTGTCTTGGCCAGAAGGAGGCTCAATGAATGATTTCATAGTCGAAAGTGAGGCTACTGTGTCTTATCCATCAGTTGAAGTGGCAGTGACCTTGGGCGCAACGGCAATGAAGTCAAAGTGCAACATAAAGTGAGCTTTCCGGTGGCTTCCAGTCCACCCGGATGATTGGGATTTCTGGGCATCCATTTCAATGGATAATGGTACCTGGACAAAGCATTGTTCTATGTCTTGAACACTTTTTGAGTTCTTTAGAACGTTTCTTCAATGGTTGTTCTCTGAACGGACGGGTCACCAAGGGATAAAACACTACCTGGATGACTTTTTCTTTGTGGGCACCTCAGACTCCACGGACTGCCAGAAGGTACTGGACAGTTTCAAAGAGATCATGAGGGAACTTTGGGTGCAGTTGGCACTGGAAAAGACTATGGGGCCCTGCATGGCTCTGTCCTTTTTTGGGCATTGAGGTGGACTCTCCATTGATGTAGGCATGCCTTTTAGAGGACAAAAAGCAAATGTTGGGGCTGCTGGCAACAATGTTGTCAAAAAGCAAGGTCCCGGTGAAAGAGATTCAGGTGCTGTTGGGTCACCTCAATTCTGCTTGCAGAGTGGTGAGAGTAGGGTGGACATTTTGCAGACGACTGGGCAGGGCGCTAGCAGGACAGAGGCCTCCACATCATCATGTGCGGCTGTCTGCGGGTGTGAGAGAAGACTTGCAAATGTGGCAGTTTTTCTTACAGAATTTTAAAGGAATTCCACTGATGCAGGAGGGTGACATGGTGTGGGATGTCCAGATCTTTTCTGATGCCGCAGGTAGCAAGGGCTTTGGTCTCTACCGGCAAGGGAAATGGTGTACAGAGCAGTGTCTGACAGGGTGGGTGGGAGGTAGGAGTATAGCATTTTTGGAATTCTTCCCACTGGTGGTGGCTGACACACTATGGGGAGAACAGTTGGCACACAGGAAGGTGACTTTCAGAATTGACAACATGGCGGTTGTGGAAATTGTGAACCGCCAGTCTGCCAAGGATAAAGAAGTTTTGAAATTACTGAGGGTGTTTGTTTTGGGTTGCTTACGTCATGATATTGCCTTTCGAGCAGGGCATGTGCCAGGAATGAACAATAACATAGCGGATGCTTTGACTAGTTCACAGTGGTGGAGATCCCGTGGGCTAGCCAAGGATACAGACAAGAACCCGACCAGCATGCCGCAGCATTTGTGATAGGTAGACAACACAGGATGTTGCAGCTGGTATTAGGGTCCCTTTCTCAATCCACGAGGACAGCGCACAGGACAGCAGGGGAGGAATTTTTCCTCACAGGTGCTAGGCCGCAGGACTCACTGGCACTTTGAGGGGAGGATGTGATGCAGTTCATTCAAGATTTGATTGTGACAGGACTTTCTAGGGTCACGATTGCGGGTAAGCTGGCAAGGAATGCATTTGTGGGGAAACTATTGTGGGGTTATGCGCCATCCGCAGGAGAAATCAGGACGTGGATGCAGGAGGGTTGGGCCTGGAACGTGGTTGTGCAAGCAGAGTTATGAACCCACTGTCTGGGGATTTGTTTGGGAGGGTTCTGCGGTCTTTGCCAGGGTTATGTACTGATGCATATGAGGTGTGTCTTTTCTCCACACTGATGGTGTGGAAGTTTTTTGGGGCCTTCTAGGTGTCAGAAATGTTAGGAACGAAATCGGGGGGAGGGTTTCTATGGGGTGAGGTGTCTCCTTATAAGAATAGCGTTTACACTTGGCTGCAGAAATGTAAAACAGATCAGAGGGGACGGAGAAAATGGGTGTCCTTGCAGGCTGTCGAAAAGCAGCTGACTTGCCCGTGTACGTGGGAATCGAAGTGGAGGAACCTTGCTGCCGGCTCAGTTTAGTTTTTGTACAAGCAAATGGGCAGAGTGCAACAGCTTTTCAGCTTTTAGCGGTTTTGAGGAAAGCACTTGCGGAGTTGGGGATTGATGGTAAGAGTTTTGGGACACATTCCTTCAGGATTGGGGCAGTATCGGAGGCAAGTAACAGGGGCTAAGGGAGAGGGGACGTCATGAGGTTGGGGAGATCGTCTTCGGATTGCTACCAGTGCTACATGCGCAGCACATCGGGGGGATGTAGAGCGGTTCTGTTGTTCCTCCTGCTCATTCCATTTTTCTCATTTCAGGTTCGGTGATGGTTCCCCTCACCAGGGAGATGACTATCTGGATTGTGTGATATTCCTTTGAAAAGTGGGCACAAGTCCAGGCCTGCACCAGTTATTTTGGGGAAAATTTGGGATTTAATAAAGATGTATTCAAAGTTTATTGGAGGGGCAGAGGGGGCATGCGGTGGAAGTAGTTGCTGCAGGTTCTGAATGGCGTCTTTGTGGCTGGTAGGTGCCCCGACATGCTAGTGATATATCTTAGGGAGAATGACATGGTCAAGGAAACTGGTTTGGCTTTAATGAGGAGCATTAAGCGGGATTTGTCTGTGATAAAGCAGCAGTGGTCCGGTTGTGCTGTCATTTGGACAGAATTTGTTCCACGTAGGGTCTGGAGAGGAGCGGTTATTCCCGGGGCAGTAGACAAGGCCCATAGAAAACTCAGCACTGAAATGTTGAGTTTTTGCAGGCATCTGGGTTTTACTAGGATTTATCATAGGGACATTAAGTATGATGCACCAGTATTTTTCAGGGGAGATGGAGTTCATTTATCCAGGATGGGCATGGATTTGTACCTACTGTAAATCAGGGAGGTCCTGGCCAGGATGTTGAATGTACAGCGATACTAATGGGTCATACCTAGGAGGCAGGGGTGGCAGGAAAATGGGGAGGCGGTGTTTCTGCCTACTCTCCCGCCTTTACCTGGGTAGCGGGGTTGTTGAAATTTGGACAAGATTGGCTGAAGTTTTTAGTTAAGTGTTGGTAGTCTGTGAGAAGGAGCAGTGAAAGGGTAACCAGGTAAGCTAAGTTTAGACTAGATGTTTGTTAGTTACAGTTGCACAAAGGCAGGTAGGGGTTTGGGTCATTGGAGGACAGGATTTGTAAATGCAATATTGTGTAAGATTGTGTAATATAGATGTTATGTAATGTTATTTTGTATTCAGCAGGGTAGGGGATTTGATGTGGGGATCATAGGGGTGGGAGGGGAACAGGGGGTCAGGTAATATATGTATAGCGATGTTTTAGTTTTGTAAGGCAGTTACCAGTGTTGATAAATTGTGATATGCACCTGTTTGAATAAAGCAGCCTTTTACACACACACAAATTGGTCTCAGTTAGGCTTGCCCCCTACCTCCCAAGGGGTGTTTGGGGGCAGCTGTAACCAGTGAGGTCTGGCCCTGTGGTGGATTGGTAGGGAGTGGGGTGAGCCGAATAGCAGCCATTTTGTGGGTTTTGTGCTACTTTGGGAATAGTCCAATTGTAGCCCAATTTCAAAGACAGCCCAAGGGTTTAAGGGCCGGTTTCGCGCTTTCCCAGCCACTATTTCAGGTTTTGTGACCTGGTGGTTGGGAGTGCTGTAGGTTTTAGCATTTTTCCTCCCTCCCACCCTCTTTGTCTGGGTTTGGGTGTTTTCTCTTTTGTTTTTTTTCCCATAGGCTGTTATTGGAACAGGTTCATAGGGGTTTTGGCTTAGTTGTATATTTGTCGCTTGGAGCAGGTGCTGACGGGGTTGTTGAAAGATGGACAAGATTGGCTGCAGTTTTTAGTTAAGTGTTGGTACTTTGTGAGCAGGGGCAGGGAAAGGGTAACCAGGTAGGCTAAGTTTAGACTAGATGTTTTTCAGTTACAGTTGCACAAAGGCAGGTAGGGGTTTGGGTCATTGGAGGACAGGATTTGTAAACGCAATAGTGTGTAAGATTGTGTAATATAGTTGTTATGTAATGTTATTTTGTATTCAGCAGGATCGGGGATTTGATGTGATGATCATAGGGGTGGAGAGGAACAGGGGGTCAGGTAATTTATGTATAGTGAGGTTTTAGTTTTGTAAGGAAGTTACAAGTGTTGATAAATTGTTATATGCCCCCAGGCCAGCAGACTATTGGCCATTCAGCTACCAGGCAACTCTGAGTCCTCCCCTCAAACTTGCTCAGGCCCCTTAAGGCTTTTCTGGGTACACCCCAAATCATTCTCCTCCGTCTTGTGAGTTGCAGCCTTCCAGTTCCCCAGACTGCAGTGTGCAGAGTCCAGGAAGTGGTAAGGAGACAGACTAGTGCTGTCTCTTCTCTAATCCAAAAGTTGTTAAAAAATTATTTTCCCTTTCTGGGATTACTGTCTTTGCCCGTGGTTGTTACAGTTTAAAATTGTAGCTTTCACCTACCTGTGTTTAAATATTTTATCACCTGTTTTGTGTTTTAAACTTGTGGTTTTCCCTGCCCATGATTCCATTTTGCTTCCATTTAACATGTTGAATTGTGGGATTTGCAGTACAAACTCTATAGTTTATCCCTCATTCCTGTTGACAATTCAGTTTTCCCTCCAAATGTCCCCTCTGGTCTGTGCTAAGACCTGTATGTTAAATGCAGTGCACCCCAGCCACAATGTTGTGTTCACAAGCCAGTGAAACCAGCCCCCAGTCCCCCAGCAACAGGGATATTCTACATCAGAGGTTGCTTCTATGAGCTTTTTAAACTGTGTTTACTAGGGACTGTGCACTTAGTTTTTTGGGCAGGAGAGGGGGTAAAATGTTATTCAAACAGTATTATTAGATGTCAAGTTATTGAGGCCTTTACCATCATAAGACCAACATTTGGATTGAGCATGTCTGTCTCCTAGGATATTCTGAACAGGAGAAGCAGTTCCCCAGCCCCTACCCCCAGGCCAGCAGACTATTGGCTATTCAGCTACCAGGCAACTCTGAGTCCTCCCCTCACACTTGCCCAGGCCTCTTACGGCTATGCTGGGTACACCCCAAATCATTCTCCTCCATCTTGTGAGTTGCATCCTTCCTGTGCCCCAGATTGCAGTTACCAGAGTCCAGGAAGTGGTAAGGAGACAGACTAGTGCTGTCTCTTCCCCAAAATAAAAGTTATTAAAAAACGATTTTCCCTTTCTGTGATTACTGTCTTTGCCTGTGGGAGTTACAGTTTAAAATTGTAGTTTTAACCTGCCTGTGATTGCATATTTCATCACCTGTATTGTGTTTTAAACTTGTGGTTTTCCCTGCCCATGATTGCTTCCATTTAACGTGCTAAATTGTGGGATTTGCAGTCCAAACTCTGTAGTTTATCCCTCTCATTCCTGTAGACAATTCAGTTTTCCCTCCAAATTTCTCCTCTGCTCTGTCCTAAGACCTTTGTGTTAAAACAGTGCAACCCCAGCCACCATTTTGTGTTCATAAGCCAGCAACAGGGATATCCCCCAAGCAACAGGGATATTCTACATCAGAGGGTGATTCTGTGAACTGTTTAAACTGTGTTTACTAGGAACTGTGCACTTCGTTTTTTGTCCAGGAGAGGGAGTACAGTTTTATTCAAACAGTATTGTTAGATTTCAAGTTAGTGAGGCATTTATCTTTGGAAGTCCAAAGTGTGGATTGAGCCTGTCTGTCTCCTAGGAGATTCTGAACAGGAGAAGCAGCTTCCAACTCCCTGGCCAGCAAACCTTGTCTGAGGTCGTCAGAACCTTATATGGTCTGCTAATAGTTGGTACATGTGTACACTGATTGGAGGTTGTATCTGGTGTTTCTATTGTATTAGGGTTAGTGTCCTCATTGCTTGGGTATTTGAGGGTTCTGATTGGTTTCTGGGTCTGTGATTCAATCAAGGTGGGTTGGGACTAGGGCTAGGGTTAGGATTTCTATTGGAAGTAGGGACTAGGGCTTCCTATGTTATTGGTTGTTGGGAGTAGGGTGGGACTAGGGCTAGGGTTAGACCTTTAATTGGAAGTAGCGACTAGAGCTTCTGGAGTGAATGGTTGCTGGACTAGTTGTGGGACTAAGAGTATGGTTAGGCTTTCTATTGGAAGTAGGGACTAGGGCTTCCTGTACCAATGGTTGCATGGTCTTGGGTTGGGACTACTGGTAGGGCTAGGGCCTCTATTGGACATAGAGATCAGGGTTTTTTAACTGAGTGGGTGCTTGGACTAGGGCTAAGATTGGCTGTAAGGTCCTGGTCTCCTATTGTTTCTAGACTTTTAGGGCTAGTGTTGTGATTGGATAGTGTTAGGGCTAGGGTTCCCATTGGCTGACGGGGTCACCTGATTACTAGGGCTATAAAAGGCCAGGGCTAGGGTGTCTCAGCCCGGGCGTCGAGGCTAAGGGCAGAGAGGACAAGGGCAGTTGCCTGTTTGAGCCTGTTATGGGTAGAGAGGACAAGAGCAGTTGCCTGTTTGAGCCTGTTAAGGGTGGAGAGGACAAGGGCTGCTGCCTGTTTGAGCCTGTTTGAGACTGGCCAGGGCCAGAAATGCTGCCCATTTACCCATTGAGCAATACCCAGCCCACACTATCCACATCCACAAACGTAAGGATCTATATATTTATCACTTTCTTCTAATTTAGAATTCCCAATGAACTACGCTATTTCTTAGCCTATACATTTATCAATATGTTCTATAGATCCACTCTTGTTTATCCCAAACACCATGCCACTACTATGATCCCCAAAATACCCCTTTCTTGGCTCTCTCCTACTCTACTCCTCCTTGTATCATCTGACACCTCTTTCTGGATGTATGACGTTACAACGCATACTTTTACCACGCATACCTTTACAACGCGGTTTTTACCACGCATACCATTACAACGCATAGCGCTTAGAGGTGCTGGATAGTGGTAAGTATAATTTTCTATTCCAACTCCAGTCCCCGTGGACACTAGGGAAGGTGTTGGATAGAAAATTAAACTTATTACCTATCCTAGAGCGCCCCCCAGCGCAATGCGTTGTAAAGTAAAGTCCACACAATCACCCGTGAGGGTCTCTAGGCGCTGGGGGCCGTCGGGAAGATTAAGCAAGCTATTGCCCAGAGTCACATGGTGCTGGGCTAACCTGCCGCCGGAGCCGGGGATCGAGCCCTGATCCCCAGATTCCAGCGTCAGTCGCCCTGGCCGCTAATGGTATGCGTGGTAATGCCTGCGTTGTAATGGTAGTGCGTTGTAAAAATTTCGTTGTAAACGTTACATACCCCTCTTTCTACTATACCTATCCCCAAAACAAACCTTTCTAAGATCTTCCCTCTGACTCCTCCCCTCCAAAACTCCTTTTTACTCATCCAAAAGCCTCTTCCTACTGCTAAGACCAAAAACAGAAAAACAAAAAAAATCCTTCACTCTTTTATCTCTCACTATCCTTTTCAATCAAAATTAACAGACTAACATGTTCACTTCTCAAATTTCATATTCAACTGTACTAATTCACCACTAATACTTTATGGGTTCCGAAGTGGCGTGCTTCAACGCCCCATCAGTGCTATATGAATGCAAAACTTTCTTCCCCTTGTATCCTTCCGCTATCCTTCTCACTCCAGATAACATACTAATATCCACCACTTAGATTACTTCCACATTTCACCATACTAATGTACCACTAATCCGTTATGGGCTACCGGAGTAGCGAGCTTCAACACCCCATCAGGGGTAATAAGCGCTATACAAATACAAACCTTTTTTCCTCCTCTATCCTTCTGCTATCATTCCAAATCCAAATAACTGACTAACCTATCCATCACTTAAAATGTACTTCCATGTTTCACTATAGTAATTCAACACTAATCCTGTATGGATCCGGGAGTAGCGTGCTACTTGCCGAAAAAGTGCTTTGACGCCTCGTCAGGGGTAGTAAGCGCTATATAAATGCAATTACAATATAATACAATACAATATGCACCTGTTTCAATAAATCGGCCTTTTACACACACAAAAGTTGGTCTCGGTTTGGCTTGCCCCCTCCCTCCCAAGGTGGGTTTGGGGGGCAGTCGAACCTAGTGAGGTCTGCCCCGGGACAGATTGGGAGGGGGTGGGGCGAGCTGAATAGAAGCCATCTTGTGGGTTTTGGGCAATATTGGGATTAGCCCAATTGTAACCCAATTTTAAGGATAGCCCAAGGGATTAAGGGCCGATTTCGTGCTTTCCCAGCCACCATTTTAGGTTTGGTAACCAGGGGCTGGGAGCGCAATAGGTTTTAGCATTTCTCCTCCCTCCCACCCTCTTTTTCTGGGTTTGGGTGTTTTTTCTTTTGGGTTTTTTCCCGTAGGCTGTTATTGGAACAGGTTCATAGGGGTTTTGGCAAAGTTGTATATTTGTCGCTTGGAGCAGGTGCTGACAGGGTTGTTGAAAGATGGACAAGATTGGCTGCAGTTTTTAGTTAAGTGTTGGTACTTTGTGAGCAGGGGCAGGGAAAGGGTAACCAGGTAGGCTAAGTTTAGACTAGATGTTTGATAGTTACAGTTGCACAAAGGTAGGTAAGGGTTTGGGTCATTGGAGGACAGGATTTGTAAATAGAATAGTGTGTAAGATTGTGTAATATAGTTGTCATATAGTGTTATTTTGTATTCAGCAGGGTGGGGGATTTGATGTGAGGATTGTGATGTTGTATTTCTCTCATTAATTCTTCAATGTTTCTTTAATTCCTTTATCGCTGATGTCATTTAATTCTATGTTGGAACTCTGGATTGAAGAATGTTGTTTGTGCTTGGTGTCAGTTGACTCTGAGCGTTTGTGGCTGAGGGTTAATAAAACCTACGCTAAAGTTATCCTGCTTCCAGTATATTTATTTTATATCTACAAGACACCACATAAATTGGCGACGATCGGTGAAAGAAGCATTACCTCAACACAAAAGAAGAAACAAAACAGAGTCTCCTAACGTCTCTCCTCCAGCGGCTGTTTAAACAAAGTGAAGCTTTGTCTTCCCAGCGGCAGAGAAAGGGATTAGTAAATCAACTCTGTTCAGAGTTAATGGTGAGGAGTATGGCGGGAGTATTAATATTTTAATGAAAATCAAGGGATCGGTAAAGAAAGGAGAAAAGAAAAGGCTCTGCGCGAGCGCAATTTGAAGGGAGGCACGCGCAAATCTGCGTGACAAAGACGCTTTGAATTTGACGTTGGAGACACGCGCTGATCTGCGTATCAGTGACGCGGTGAATTTTCACCTCTGCGTGTCAATGAGGGAACGAGCTTTGTGACGTCTTCTTTTCTTTCCATTCCGGTCTTTGTCTTCACACGGCGTTCCAGCTTGAATGAGCTTGCGGTTCAATGATGCTGTTGTCATTATGACGAAAGCTCGTATATACAGAGCAACATTAATAAGAGGCATTTAAGCATTTTCTTCAAGTGAAGACGCATCAGCTTTAATTTATTACCAGCATATGTCAGCTGAAATTCAAACTATAAAGAAGGAGACAAAGACTAAGATTTACTGTTTTAAAAAAAAAGGAGGAATTTAATATTACCTTATAAAAAAATACTTTCTTAAGTGTATATAAAAGAAAGAAGGAAGAACTCTGACTTTTGAAAATTAATTGATTGATTTTTGTGTTTAAAAAAAATGCAAAATGTTACGCAGCCAGCCTTTTTCTTAACTAGTCCGGGTGAACCCAATGTTAAATGGAAAAAATGGAAAAAAATATTTGCAAACTATGCAAGAGTTTGTGGCACAAATTTGAGTGTAGAGCGTAAACATTCACTACTTTTACACTGTTTGGGTGGCGAAGGACAAGAAGTTTCAGAACACTTGCCTGAACTTTCCGCAGCTGAGCAAAGGAATTTGAATGAATATGAAATTGCTGTTCTTCAACTTGATCTGCACTATTTACCTATACTTAGCACTATTATGGAGAGGTATCATTTTGGTTTAAGAGAACAGAAGAGGGATGAGACCGTCGAAGAATATGTTTCAGTGTTAAGAAAGTTGGCATCTTCGTGTAATTTTGGGCAAACTTTGGATGAGAGGATCAGAGACCAATTTGTCTTGAGATGTGCGCATGACAACATAAGAAAGGAATTGTGGTTAAAAGATGAACCACCTCTTGATGAAGTTCTTGTAATTGCAAAGCAAGTGGAACATATGACCAAATGTGTTGAAGAATTGAAAGGAGAAAAAGAGAAAACAATTACTGTTGAAACGAAAAGTGAAACTAAAGTGGAAGAAGTGGTTTGACAGTTTGATAATAAAACTAAAGTTAATATGGAAAAGCATAATACTATGCCTTTTGCCTCCAATACAAATTCAGGAAATAGGTTTTCTTGTTTCAGGTGTGGACAATTTGGTCACTTGGCAAATTCTCCTGGTTGCCCTGCGTTAAAAACTTTGAGCAACACTTGTGGGAAAAAAGGTCATTTTGCAAAATTCTGTAGGTCTAAAGTATTTAGTGGTGAGAGTTCAACTAAAAGGTGGTCTAAACCTCAAGTGAAAACTGTGACTTTTCAAGTCAATTGTGAAAAAATTGATCATCCCTCTCATTTAGTTTCTGTTGGAAATGTGATGATAAACCTAAAATTTGATTCATGCTCACATATTACAATGATTGATGAAGAATTGTTTATAAAAAACTTTAAGGGTAAAGTTAAACTATTTAGGTGTGATATTGCTCCTTTGGGTTATGGAGATAACCCCATCAAAATGTTAGGCTACTTCATTGCTAAACTTGAATTGGGTAGTCGTTTGACAGTTGGGAAGATATATGTGACAAAGAAAGGTGATGCTTTGTTGAGTTGGTTACATCAGCGTGATCTTGGTGTTCAACTCAATCCCAATGCATCTCCTCAAGTCATAGTTCAAGAGATATGTGACATGTCTGCCATGTTTTCTGAGAAATTTCCTGATGTATTTAAAGAAGGTTTAGGATGTTTGAAGGGATAAAAACATCATATTAGCTTAAAGGAGCATGCTATTCCTGTAATAGCAAAAGTAAGAAGAATTCCTTTATCTCAACAAGCTAATGTACAGAAAGAAATTGAAAGACTTGTTGAGAATGGAATTATTCAGTCAGTTGAGGCCACAGAATGGTTAGCGCCAGTTGTTGTTGCTCAAAAACCGAACAATGAGATTCGTTTATGTATTGATTTATGGGCTTTAAATAAGGAAGTAGTTGTAGATCGTTTTCCTCTTCCTAACATCGATGAGATGGTTGGTACACTTGAGGGTGCAAAATACTTTACCACATTAGACTTGGCCTCCGCATATCATCAGGTGGAGTTAGATGAGGTCTCTCAGGATTTGACTGCCTTTATTACACCTTTTGGTATGTTCAAATTCAGGAGAATGCCTTTTGGCCTTGTCTCGGCGGCCTCCGTATTGCAACGTATAATGTCTAGGATTCTTAAGGGTCTAAAAGGTGTGAAATGCTATCAGGATGATCTCTTGATTTATGACAAGAACATCCAGGAGCAAAATTCACGTGTTTGTACTGTCTTAGAACGTTTGAATGGTGCTGGCATGTCTTTAAAAAAAGGAAAAATGTAAATTTGGAATGGAGGAGGTAAATTATCTTGGTTATCGCATTACTTGCAAAGGTGTGTTTCCAAAAAAAAGAATTGGTCGACTCTATCGACAAGGTAAAAGAGCCAGCTAACAAGGATGACTTACTTTCATTTCTTGGGATGGTAGAATTTTATTGGAAGTTTATACCGAATTTTGCAGAAAAGTCATTCAATTTAAGGAGGTTGACAGGGAGAAATGTCACGTTTGAGTGGTCATCTGATTGCAATAATGAGTTTGTGTGTATAAAGAATGAGTTGAAAAAGGCTCCTTCTCTCCATGCTTTTGTACCTGGTTTTCCTACTTATATGTTTACTGATGCGAATGAAAAGGGACTAAGTTCTATTCTCCTCCAGAAGAAGGAAGGTAATGAGGTGTTGATCTGTTGTTCATCAAGGTGTCTAAGGGGGTCTGAATTAAATTATTCAGTAATTGAAAGAGAGTCATTGGCGATGTTTTGGACATTAAGGAAGTTCAAGAATTTGATTTGGGGTACTAAGGTTGTAGTATTTTCTGATCATAAGCCTTTGAAAGGGATGTTTTCAAAAAAAGGTTTGGACTCTATTTCATCAAGGATTAGAAGATGGATTATTTCCTTGCAAGAATTTGACTTTGAAGTGTTCCTGGTGTAGCTAATAAATCTGCGGATTGTTTTCCAAGATTGGTTGACTGTGAGAGTTATGATGCGGAAGCTGTATGTGATGTGGAGGAGCTTATTAATGTTTGTGAAGTCACTGAGGGAGCTGTGGAAGAATGTGAATGGAAAAGTGAATTGGAAAAGGATGAAGAGATGATTTCTGTTATGAATTCTTTGAAGAGAAATGTACGTTTGGATAAACCCTGGTCTCTTGTGGCTGATGAACTCTCAGTTACTGATGGTTTGCTGACTCGTGGTACTAAGTTAGTTCCTCCTGTGGTTATTCGGAAAAAACTGTTGTCACATGTTCATAGTGGTCATTTGGGTATTGTAAAAACGAAGGAAATGATGTGTTTGCAGTTTTGGTGGCCCAATATGGATTTGGAAGTAGAGAGATTAGTCAGAGATTGTGTTGAATGTTGTGCGAGTGATAAGATTCTAAAAACTAGACAGATGCCCATGGTGTGTAGACAGTTGCCTGGTCATCCTTGGGATGAGGTTGCCATAGACATTTTAGGTCCTCTTAGTGGTGTATCTGATACCCCGTACTTGATTGTCCTTATTGACTTGTATTCCAGATGGATTGAAGTGACTGCAGTTAGAGACGGTAACTAGACATAATATCGACTCCACAATATCGAATGGACAAAATATCGAGGAAAAAATATCGACAATAGTAAAATATCGATAAAAAAATATTGTTGTGAAAAATATCGAATGAAATAATGTTAAAAAAATATCGAGTACAAAAATATCGACTCAAAAACATCGACAAGAAAAAATATCGATATATAGTTAAAGTAAAAAATATCGATAATATGTAGAAAAAAGGTTACAATTTGTTTTTTATTAATAGTAATATAAATTGTAGGTAATGTTTAGGAGCGGGATGTTGGGTTAATAGGGGATAAGGGTGGGGAGTAAATTAAAATAAATAATTAATTAATAAATGTTTGTAAATTTATTTTAACATTAATTAATTGGTAAATAATTATTATTAATTAATTAATACATTTACTAATTAATATTAATTAGTTAATTAATTAGTATAATTATTGTACCTATTTTTAATTATTAATTATTTGGTAATTAATTAATATTAATTAGTTAATTAATTAACTAATTAATATTATTTACTTAATTAATTTATATAATTTGTACATATTTTTGGGGGGGTAATTAATTGGTAATTAATTAATAATAATAACTTAATTAAATTAATTTGAGTAATTTTTATATAGAGTATATTTTGTTATTGTTAATGAATTAATTTGGAACAAATAATAATAATTATTACATTAAATTAATTACAGGTATTGTGCTAATATATACATTTTTTAGGTATTGTTATAAATTGTAATTAATGTTTAGGAGCGGGATGTTGGGTTAATAGGGGATAAGGGCGGGGAGTAATTTAAAATAATCAATTAATTAGTATATGTTTATAAAGATTTTTAATTATTAATTAATTGGTAAATCATTAATATTAATTAGTTAATTAATTAACTAATTAATAACATTTAGTTAATTAATTAATATAATTTGTACATATTTTTAAGTAGTAATTAATTGGTAAATAATTAATATAATTTTGTTTATTATATTATTTAGAGTAATTTTTCAATATTTAATTTTTAGTTGTTGTTAATTAATTAATTGGGAAAAAATAATATTAATTATTACATTAAATTAATTACAGCTAATGTTCTAATATATTAACTTCTTTCTTATTGTTAATTAATAATTAATTGGTAATTAAATTATAATAAATAATTTGGGGTAAAGGAGTATTTGTTGGGTTCTGGGTCAGTTTTGTGTTTTTGGGTAAAGGGGTATTTATAGGGTTCAGGGTCAGTTTTTAGTTTTTGGGTAAAGGGTTTTTTTTAAGGTTCAGGGTCAGTTTTCAGTTTTTGGGTAAAGGAGTTTTTTAGGGTTCAGGGTCAGTTTTCAGTTCTTGGGTAAAGGTGTATATTTTGGGTTCAGGGTCAGTTTTCAGTTCTTGGGTAAAGGGGTATTTTTTGGGTTCAGGGTCAGTTTTCAGTTCTTGGGTTAAGGGTTTTTTTAGGGTTCAGGGTCAGTTTTCAGTTCTTGGGTAAAGGGGTATTATTTGGGTTCAGGGCCAGTTTTCAGTTTTTGGGTAAAGGAGTTTTTTAGGGTTCAGGGCAGTTTTCAGTTCTTGGGTAAAGGTGTATATTTTGGGTTCAGGGTCAGTTTTCAGTTCTTGGGTAAAGGGGTATTATTTGGGTTCAGGGTCAGTTTTCAGTTCTTGGGTTAAGGGTTTTTTTTAGGGTTCAGGGTCAGTTTTCAGTTTTTGGGGAAAGGGGTATTATTTGGGTTCAGGGTCAGTTTTCAGTTTTTGGGTAAAGGGGTATTTTTAGGGTTCAGGGTCAGTTTTGGGTTTTTGGATAAAGGGTTTTTTTTAGGGTTCAGGGTCAGTTTTCAGTTCTTGGGTAAAGGGGTATTATTTGGGTTCAGGGTCAGTTTTCAGTTTTTGGGTAAAGGAGTTTTTTAGGGTTCAGGGTCAGTTTTCAGTTCTAGGGTAAAGGTGTATATTTTGGGTTCAGGGTCAGTTTTCAGTTCTTGGGTAAAGGGGTATTATTTGGGTTCAGGGTCAGTTTTCAGTTCTTGGGTTAAGGTTTTTTTTAGGGTTCGGGGTCAGTTTTCAGTTCTTGGGTAAAGGGGTATTATTTGGGTTCAGGGTCAGTTTTCAGTTTTTGGGTAAAGGGGTATTTTTAGGGTTCAGGGTCAGTTTGGGTTTTTGGATAAAGGGGTATTTTTTAGGGTTCAGGGTCAGTTTTCAGTTCTTGGGTAAAGGGGCATTTTTTGCGTTCAGGGTCAGTTTTCAGTTTTTGGGTAAAGGGGTATTTTTAGGGTTCAGGGTCAGTTTTGGGTTTTTGGATAAAGGGGTATTTTTCTATAGTTCAGGGTCAATTTTAAGTTCTTGGATAAAGGGGTATTTTTAGGGTTCATGGTCAGTTTTCAGTTCTTGGGTAAAGGGGTATATTTTTGAGTTCAGAGTCAGTTTTTAGTTTTTGGGTAAAGGGGTATTTTTAGGGTTCAGGGTCAGTTTTGTGTATATAAAGTGTGCTAAAAAAAATTAAAAATGTTAAAAATTATTGAAAACATTTTAGTGACAAAAAGTTCCAAATTTTTATGCTAATAAGAAAATTTTGTACTACTCAGCAAAAAATATACTAAAAATATATGTAAATAATATTAATACAATATATATAATTATTTTTAAGGTTCAGGGTCAGTTTTCAGTTTTTTGGGTAAAGGAGTTTTTTAGGGTTCAGGGTCAGTTTTCAGTTCTTGGGTAAAGGGGTATTTTTTGGGTTCAGGGTCAGTTTTCAGTTCTTGGGTAAAGGGGTATTTTTTGGGTTCAGGGTCAGTTTTCAGTTCTTGGGTTAAGGGTTTTTTTTAGGGTTCAGGGTCAGTTTTCAGTTCTTGGGTAAAGGGGTATTATTTGGGTTCAGGGTCAGTTTTCAGTTTTTGGGTAAAGGAGTTTTTTAGGGTTCAGGGCAGTTTTCAGTTCTTGGGTAAAGGTGTATATTTTGGGTTCAGGGTCAGTTTTCAGTTCTTGGGTAAAGGTGTATATTTTGGGTTCAGGGTCAGTTTTCAGTTTTTGGGTAAAGGGGTATTTTTAGGGTTCAGGGTCAGTTTTGGGTTTTTGGATAAAGGGTTTTTTTAGGGTTCAGGGTCAGTTTTCAGTTCTTGGGTAAAGGGGTATTATTTGGGTTCAGGGTCAGTTTTCAGTTTTTGGGTAAAGGAGTTTTTTAGGGTTCAGGGTCAGTTTTCAGTTCTTGGGTAAAGGTGTATATTTTGGGTTCAGGGTCAGTTTTCAGTTCTTGGGTAACGGGGTATTATTTGGGTTCAGGGTCAGTTTTCAGTTCTTGGGTTAAGGTTTTTTTTAGGGTTCAGGGTCAGTTTTCAGTTCTTGGGTAAAGGGGTATTATTTGGGTTCAGGGTCAGTTTTCAGTTTTTGGGTAAAGGGGTATTTTTAGGGTTCAGGGTCAGTTTTGGGTTTTTGGATAAAGGGGTATTTTTTAGGGTTCAGGGTCAGTTTTCAGTTCTTGGGTAAAGGGGCATTTTTTGCGTTCAGGGTCAGTTTTCAGTTTTTGGGTAAAGGGGTATTTTTAGGGTTCAGGGTCAGTTTGGGGTTTTTGGATAAAGGGGTATTTTTTATAGTTCAGGGTCAATTTTAAGTTCTTGGATAAAGGGGTATTTTTAGGGTTCATGGTCAGTTTTCAGTTCTTGGGTAAAGGGGTATATTTTTGAGTTCAGAGTCAGTTTTTAGTTTTTGGGTAAAGGGGTATTTTTAGGGTTCAGGGTCAGTTTTGTGTATATAAAGTGTGCTAAAAAAAATTAAAAATGTTAAAAATTATTGAAAAAATTTTAGTGACAAAAAGTTCCACATTTTTATGCTAATAAGAAAATGTTGTACTACTCAGCAAAAAATATACTAAAAATATATGTAAATAATATTAATACAATATATATCATTATTTGAATTTTTTTTATACAATAACATTATACTAAAGTAGCTATTCTAATTTATACATGGTCAGTGTCCAGCACCTTTCCAGATATTAGTTTCACTTGAGTAGGAATAGTAAATAATAATTGGTCAGTGTCCTGCAACTTCTCTGATAATAGTTTGACTGGAGTAGGAATAGCAATTATTAATTGGTCAGTGTCCAGCACATTTGCATATAATTGTACATTAGCGTGTTATTATATTACTAAATAATGCAAAATGGATGTTTTCACAAAACTTTATTACAATTTTAAATTTTTTTAATGTGTACTACAATACAATCACAATCAAAAAGAAGATAACATTTTTTATAAATGTAGTATTTGCAGAATAACACATTATCATTTATGTAAATGTTGTAATTTGTCACACAAAATTAATTCACAGCATTTTTTCTGTCAATAAAAATATTTATTATCATTAACTTTGAGTAACAAGTATTTATATTGAAAAAAATAAAATACCAGTTATTTTTTGTTTCTTCCATTTATATTTAATAATGTTAATATGATATATTAATATTATTAAATATTAAATTTTTAAATTTACATTTTTATAAAGTAACATGACAATCATTATATTTTTTGGCACATATTTCTGACAATGTTGTTTTTAAATTAAACATATAAATATATTATGTTGTTAACTTTATAACTGTAATGGGGAATAATATGTTTAATAATAATATCTGGTATTGGTAAAAGATTATTTATGCAATTATATACTTTTATAATACTTAGAAATTATTATAAAACATTTTTTATAATTAATAAAAATAATAACAAATATAATTATTATTATTATTATGAATTAATAAACTTAAACATGTATCTTTTCTTTTCAGAAATACATACATTCAGAGAAATAAAATTACATTATTTAAGGCATTATTTATATAGTAAATGGTTATAATTTTTTAATTAATAACAATAAATAAGTTATATTATTTATTATTATTAATTATTTACATAAACAATAATAATGTTTAGTTATAAACAAACACAAAGTTATTCCTATAAATGTACACAATAAGAAATTATTTACATATATTATTTCAAGTGTTACATACTTTTTTAATATTATTAATATATATTAATTACTATATATTAATTAATATTAAAGAAAATTATATTTTTTAAACAGTTTAAATTATAATGAGTCTAGTGTATTAATTTGTTACAATAACAATGTGTATGTATTATATTTTTATACTATAACATTGTATTTTCTATGATACCTTATCAAAATTAGTTTAATGGGACTACTTTTTTACCGCGTAAGGTTATTGCGCTTCATTCAGGACTGGAGAAGCTCGCGGTTGGGAGTTGCTTCGTGTGGAGAGAGGTAAGGTTAATTTACATACAATTTATAACAGAGTGGTAATGTTTGAGGGTATATTCGAACTGTGTAGTGTTTTTGTGTGTATGTATGAATTGTTTATGTAGCGTTTAGGTGTAATGTCGTCGTTATAGATGCGTCGTGTATGTTTTAGTTCTAGTGTTATTTTAAGTGTTAGGAAATGTCTTCTTACATGGTTAATGTTAATTGTGAGTGTATTTACAAATGTTATGGGCTATTTGTGGGTGGGTTTCGTTATGTATGTTTTTTTACAGGTTCCGGTTCCTCGCATGAAAACTACATGGAAGGAAGCGTGTTTTTTTTCGGAGATACTAATGTATGAGTTATTATGGTTATATTTTGACGTGTATCTCCTATTTTTCGTGTTTGCCAGGAGCGGATTTTAATTTTTTTAACCTTTTTTCGGGGTTTTGGAGGGTTTCGTATTGGATTGATATATTGATATGCGTGACCGTTTTTTTAAAGTTGTGTGTATATCACTTTAAATACTAAAGTGTCCACACTACTGTTTTTGGGATTTCCTGGAGCGTTTATTTGAATTTTACATAATTTTCGGGTTTTTGATGGTTTCCCATATTGGAATTGTCCTACATTGTAATGGATTGTATGGATTGTATTTTGCTTCATTACGACTTTTTCATCTACAAAAATCGTAAGTATTTAAAAAACTTTTTTTATTGGGTGGGAAATGTCGATCTTTATGTAATGTGTATGTGTGATGTAATTATAAATATTGCATATTTGTTCAGAAATAATGTCCAAAATTTTGATAAGTTTGTTAAACAAATATGTATTATTTATAATTGTTTAGAAATGTTTATGATTTTTATATGTACCATTATTGTAAGAAGACATTAGTATATTTTGTAGACATTTTTATATTAGCGTTTTAGCTATTATTGACAGGTATTCTAATCCTCTAGTTGTAGGATATAGTGTGACTTGACTTTGCAGTAGTCGGAACATTTGTTTAGTTTGTTTACTTAGTTTTGGACCAATTTGGGTCACAGATTGTTCCATTCTTAGTTCTTGATAGCTTTGTTCTTTTATCAAAGCTTCTAGTAGGTTATGGAATGTGGGTCTGGTTCTGCTTGTGGTAGCTTGGAAAGCATTATGCCACCCTTCTACACTGTTGTTTGTTTTAGCCTCTTGGTTTAAAGTACTAAGATAGACATTCTACCAAGGGATTTGGAATTTGGGTTGGCGTCGATGTCCAGATCTGTGCAACCTTCCCACCCAAGTATCTTCGAAATAGTCCAGTAATGGGGTTAGTTTATCTTCATTCCTCTTGTAATGTGTGCTGTCAATTAATAAATTATAGTGTCCCGCTACATCGGTAACAGGAACATAGGCCAGTGCTATCAATTTTTTTATTTGATAGGCAAAGGTGCTATCTGTTGAGTACAAAATACTTAAAGTTGATTTCTGGAGATGTCTCCATATGCTCTGATTGAAATGATAGTAGCAACCCTGGATTGCTGTGTGGGGAAATGTTTTCAAAATGCTATTAATCATAGCTAATTCGGAATCAATAATTATTTTTTGTGGAAAATAATTATTGATTTCATTTTTGAGAACATTTAATATTTCTGTGTAAGTGTTGTGCTGTTTGTTTGGTAGCAAACAGTAAATGAAAGGGATGTTATAGTTATGGTATAACCCGTGGATGGAATATAGTTGATAACAAGGTTTTGGGCATGGTTTAAATGTTCCATCCATCATCCATTGGGGACACTGTTGGATTTTTCTTAAATTACTTGCAGTTGCAAACATTATGATTCTGTTTGTACTGCTTTCATTGTCAAAAAGGATACATTTGTCTTTATTGTGTGTGATGGACATTTCTGGTGAAATAATAATTTCCTCAAAAGTAGTAGGGTTGGGTGGGGTTGTGGAAGTGCGTCTTTTAGTGTATGCAATTGTGCGTTTTAGGGATTCAATAGAGGGTAGTTGACCTGAAGCATGGGCTGGGACTTTTAACAGTTCCTCTTTAAGGATTTGTGTTGTTGGTTTATCACTTTGTGTGCTAGCAGTTTTTATACTTTCTAAAGCATCTCTTATTTCAATTTCTGTGACATTGGGGGGATGATTGTGTTCCCTGGTAAATAACACATTAGTTTCCTCAGTAGTAGCCCTTCCATAACATTTGTTTGAGTAATATTTGGTACATTTCCAGAAAACTTTTCTACCACTTTGTCTTTCCTGATTATAAACATAACCCATATAACATAACAGTAATTTATTTTTCTGTGACATAACAAATGTTGCACCTTCTGTCATTTTGTTTTACTTGTTCTAGGAAAGAGTAGAAAGAAACAAAATCAAAAAACATATATTTCACTTTGTGGTGCAAACATAATTAATGTTGTATTTATACTTACAGTTACTAAAAGTAGTAATCACAAATGCAGAACTGTATTTTGAAGGATTTTCTTGTCTGTATTTCTTTATTTACTGTTGGTATGAAAATATAGAAATGCTAAGTTAATGTTTACACATAACAAACGTTTTTCCTAGGAAAAAGCAGTTTTTAATTTTGCTTAGTAGTACATTTGATGTGAACATTACATATACTTACTTGTTTAAATAGTTGAGTTATAGTATTTGGTGGAGTACATCAAGGTAGTAAAGTTCAGATCTGTAGAGAAGATAGAATAAATAAATGTAAAATATTATAAAATTTATTTGAAACCGTTGGAAAATTGGAAATATTTAAAAGTATACTAACTTCTAAATAAGTAGTTTTGTTTGCTGTAGGTAGAATAGATGTATGATGTATTCACAATATCTGTAGAGGAAATATAAAATACATAACATGGTGTTAAGAACATAGTTCTTGTTTTTTTCGGAAGTTTTAGACAAATTAGAAGTATACTTACATTTTTTACAAGGGTAGTCTTGTCTTTTGGTATAGTTGATGTTGGATGTTTTTATTGGATCTGTAGGGAAGATGTAATATGCAAGATATGTTGTTTAGAAAATAGCATTTTTAATATTGGGTGTTTACTAACAAAAACATATATACTTACATGTTTAATTAGTGTAGTTTTATACATTTGTAGTGTTGAAATAGGAAAATCGCTGAATATCTGTGAATAAAATGTTTAAAATAAAGTATGAATCTTGTGAAATAGTGTTTAAAAACAGCAGTTGGTGTATAACAGAGCATTAATATATACTTACTATCTGATTTTCCAGGTGAAGAAATAGGAGCATGTATTAGGAATTTATTTGTAGTAGTTTCTATCAGAAAAGTAGGAGGAGATAAAAATTAAATAAGTCCAAGAGTTAGGAGATATAAGTAAAATAGTAGACTACTAATTTAGATTTCTAAATAATGCACTGTAACTTACTTGAATAATTAGCTAGTGAGCTGTATCTTTAAAGATGTTTGTTCAGGAACAAAATCTTCAGAGTGTTGGCATCTTCTTTCTATAGAGTTAGCAGCAGCAAATGGTAGAATGCATGTATCCCTTTTATAGTATGTGTATTTTGTGTACTTTGATTTGATTGGTTGTAGGATGAAAGGAAGGATTGTATAGACTAGTTTGAATTTTTTTTAAGTTAATTGGTGTGTTTGTTGATGTGAGAATGGTGGTATGTGGTGATTTCCGCATTAAAGCATGTTAGTTGTTAAATAAAATAGATGTGTAAGTGGAAAAAAATTATGAAAATGTTACTTACATGTAAAGATTTTTTTTCAAATGATAGAACGCATTTAATAGAATGTATAGTAAATGTAGATAAATAGGAATGTTATAAAAGTAACAGGTATTATATGTAAAATGTTTTTTGTATAGAGCAATGACTTTTATAGACTATTAATATGGTATTTTAGACATGAAAGGGTACAAAAAAGAACTCGATATTTGTTTTGAAACGATATTTTTGTACTCTATATTTTAGTAGTCGATATTTTTGTAGTGTTAGGGGTAATTTCATGAACAACGATATATTTGTAGTCGATATTTATGAAGGCGATATTTATGTACTCGATATTCTAAATACTCGATATTTTTGACTCGATATTTTTGTAGTTGGTGTAATAAGTATACAAAGTCGATATTTTTGTAGTCGATATTTATTCAACGATATTTTTGCAAGTCGATAATGTGACCGTCGATAATATTTCAGTGATCCGTTAGAGACATTACCTCCACCTCTGTCATTAGGTTTTTGGAAGATATTTTTAAAAGGGAGATTTTTCCAAATAGTTTATTGTCTGATAATGGTCCTCGATTTTGTTCTAGTTTGTTTTCTGATTTTTTAAGAAAATGTGGTGTTGTTCATAAGAGATGCTCTCTGTATCATCCTGAGTCAAATGGAGCTGTTGAAAGGGTAAACAAAACACTTAAATAGTCTATACAATTGGCTAGTCTAATGGTTTGAACTGGGTTGTGGCTCTTCAAGATAGAATTAATGCTTATCGTTGTTCTCCTCATTCCTCTACTGGGAGGTCTCCTTTTGAGTTGTTCAAAGGTAGGTTACCTAATACCATGTGGTGTCCTGGTTTGATGAAAATAAATAAAGGTTTGGTTGACAATAGCATAGGTGAATGGAGAGAAAGGGAGTTGAATAAACAGTTTTTGAAGAAGTCGTATTTTGACAAGAAGAAGTTAAAGTTGGTGATCTTGTCAAGATAAAAGCACCTGTTGGTTGTAAGTCGTGGTCTAAGTATACAAATGTCAGACCTGTCATTAAGGTTTTCAAGAATGCCATTAAAACCCAGGATGGGAGGATGTGGAATAAGAGTCGTGTTGTGCTTGTTAGATCTAATGTTTTAGTTTCTAATTTGCCTAATGAAGATGATTCATTTAATGCTATCAATTTTAATGCTATCAGGTAGCTGTACCTTCTTCATCTTGTAATGCCGTATGAGGAGCATGAGGTTACGTAGTGCTCCAATGTACATGAAAGATTATGTTTAATTCTTTCTTTATTGATTTACTTTCTTTTTTGTTGCGAAGGAAGATGTGTGATGTTGTATTTCTCTCATTAATTCTTCACTGTTTCTTTAATTCCTTTATCGCTGATGTCATTTAATTCTATGTTAGAACTCTGGATTGAAGAATGTTGTTTGTGCTTGGTGTCAGGTGACTCTGAGCGTTTGTGGCTGAGGTTTAATAACAACCTACGCTAAAGTTATCCTGCTTCCAGTATATTTATTTTATATCTACAAGACACCACAAGGATCATAGGGGTGGAGAGGAACAGGGGGTCAGGTAATTTATGTATAGTGAGGTTTTAGTTTTGTAAGACAGTTACCAGTGTTGATAAATTGTGATATGCACCTGTTTCAATAAAGTAACCTTTTACAGACACAACAATTGGTCTCAGTTTGGCTTGACCCCCTCCCTCCCAAGGGGGATTTGGGGGGCAGCCGGACCCAGTGCGGTCTGCCCCCGGGACAGATTGGGAGGGGGCGGGGTGAGCCGAATAGCGGCTATTTTGTGGGTTTTGGGCTATCTTGGGAATAGCCCAATTGTAGCCCAATTTTAAAGATAGCTCAAGGGTTTAAGGGTCAGTTTTGCCCTTTCCCGGCCACCATATTAGGTTTGGTGACCTGGTGGCTGGGAGCGCTGTAGATTTTAGCATTTTCCCTCCCTCCCACCATCTTTTTCTGGGTTTGGGTGTTTTTTCTTTTGGGTTTAGTTTTTTTTTCCCATAGGCGTTTATTGGAACAGGTTCATAGGGGCTTTGGCTAAGTTGTATATTCTTCGCTTGGAACAGGTGCTGGCGGGGTTGTTGAAAGTTGGACAAGATTGGCTGAAGTTTTTAGTTAAGTGTTGGTAGTTTGTGAGCAGGGGCAGGGAAAAGGTTACCAGGTAGGCTAAGTTTAGACTAGATGTTTGTTTGTTACACTTGCACAAAGGCAGGTAGGGGTTTGGGTCATTGGCGGACAGGAGTTGTAAATGCAATATTGTGTAAGATTGTGTAATATCGTTGTTATGTAATGTTATTTTGTATTCGGCAGGGTGGGGGATTTAATGTGGGGATTGTAGAGGTGGGGGTGCAGGGGTTCAGGTAATATATGTATAGTGAAGTTTTAGTTTTGTAAGGCAGTTGCCAGTGTTGATAAATTGTGATATACAACTGTTTCAATAAAGCAGCCTTTTACACACACAAAACTTTGTCTCAGTTTGGCTGCACCCCCTCCCTCCCAACCTATATTTGATTGTGCTCTTTTGTAAAGTGCATAGCTCCACTAGTGGGTCTGGTTTGCTGCATATATAAAACTGAAAAATAAATACATAATAAAGACCACAGGCTCTACAAACCTTCAGCACAGAGGAAGGAGGGAGCAGAAGTTGGATGACTCTGCAGGACTGATTGAACCATGGGCTACACATAGGCACAGCACAGTGAGCCAATAAGGAGCTTAAGACAAAGAGGCTCGCCCTTGCTCAAAAAGCTGACAAAGAAGAAACAAAATGGAACTCAAGCCTCCTGGACTTCATGGTGGTGGCAACCCAGTCACTGAGGCTGGGGGACAGAGCAGTTGTTCAAATGGTTTATGGGAATTCAGTGATAGTGGACTGAGAGAACAGCTTATGTCGGTCCGGCATCTCCCGGTGCTGGCAGGGGTCTGATGCAGGCCTCTACTGTCCCTACTGCAGGACTGTATCTCGACTCTCTAGGGGGAGGCTTCTGGCCTAGCAGGCAGCTGGGAAGCCTCGTGGAAATTCTAGAGCTGCGCCTCCACTTTCTGAAGAGAACATGTGCAAGAAAAACTAGCAGTGGCTGCAGCTCTTATGTGATGATGACCAAGAGACCATCTGTTCTTTGTGAGACAGGTCCAGGAAGCAGGGACCACCGGTCTCACACAGTCATCCCTGTAGAGGAGGCTGTCCAAGAGTACAAGGTCTATTTGAGAAATTGCTTCAATGCTGATCTTAGACTGTAAACTATGTGCAGCTGTAACCAAGAGTTCAAGGTATGTGTGCGACACTGCAGCACCGCAGTTCTGCTATAATAATCCCCATAGTGCATGACCCTAC
Organism: Lissotriton helveticus; assembly: GCF_964261635.1. Lineage (NCBI taxonomy): Eukaryota > Metazoa > Chordata > Amphibia > Caudata > Salamandridae > Lissotriton > Lissotriton helveticus. The sequence continues at coordinate 1,706,147,674 of NC_136065.1, read as the reverse complement.
CAAGAACACACAGTATACATGAGGCAGTGGTGAGATTGCAGTTCTTATACAACCATGGCAAGTAAATAATGCATTAGGGGTTAGATTAACACAGACTAGGTCATTTTCTGTATTATAGCATTTGCCCAAATGTCAAGCATGTTTCAGAAACTTTCCATGCGCTCAGCTCATTGCTGACAGTAGTTGTGATCTCGTGATCAGACATGATGCAGGCTAGCACTAGACCCTAAGGACTCAATGCTGCTCGAAAGGAGAGGCTCCACAAGACACAGTCTTTTTTCATAGGGTCCTACACTATTTATTTGTCTTCTGTAGAAATCAGATGCAGCGATAGCCTGTGGTGTATGTGTCACCATCTGTCTGAAGCATTCTTGCGTTGTCCAAGCACTACAATTGGCATAAAAGAAAAATGTTGCCGGCATTCCAATTCTTCAAAAAGATAGTGACTCACAAAACGGTAAAAGTATACTGACTCAACAATTATGCAGTTTTATTATTTGTTTCAAGAAAAAGGCTAGATAATTACAAAACGAAAGAAATGTGTGCCACTTTTTTTTCACCTGAAATGAATTAGACTGTGTTACATTTTATTGTGCCAGACATGAAGAACAGGCACTCACCTTTAAGACATGCTGTTTAAATAATTAATACCTACACATCTGGCTGCCTTTGTGTGGCTTTGTTGACTGCTGGTAATACATAGCACAAGTTGGAATCACTCCCAATGCATCCATCCTGCCTTTGAGGAATATGGTGGTCTGACTGTCAAACAGGCCTGCACCAAAACAAAGAAGCTGTGTCAAAGGCAATGTACTCTGAATATGCTTAATGCATCATGAGGCAAACATTTTTCACCTAAGTCCCTGGACCCCCGCCACTGAATCAGGAGGAAAATTTGATGCTAATGACCGAAGTAGCTCAGATGGATTTATCAGAAGTTGCGCTGAGATATGCTCTCCCCACTAGTAGAACTCAGCGGAATCTCGCAGAGCATTCTGTAACTCTGCGGAATTCTACAGAGTGAAAGTCTGTGAGCTCTGCTCAGGTCTGCCTAAAACAACCTTGAAATATGTGTCCCCTGTTTCACAGGACACTGTCATTAATGACTTTTATCAGAAGGTGACTCTAGATATACAGAAATTGGAGGGCATGTATTATGGAGGCAAAAAGTGCAGGCATGACTTTAATTTGAGCAACAGGGAGGAAGTAGTCTTGAGTAACTTACGGGATGATGACAGTATAATAATACAGGAGGTGGCTAAAGGGGGGTATATTGGTCTAATGGACAAGGTGGACTACATGAATGAGATCCATAGAGAGTTAGAAGACATTTCCTGTTAGGAGAGGCTAAGAGCTAATCCTATTCCCACAATTGAGAAAATCAATAATGCAAAACAGGCAGGAATCATGTAGTATAACTGAACCTAGTAATAGATACCTTTGAGTAAATTTTTCCAGGTTTCCCTGCATTTATATATTGCTCAAAACAATTAAAGTAGGTGCATTCCTGCCAGGGAGGCTAATTATCTCTGGGAATTTGTTCTCTACAGAACGTTTGGCGCAGTATGTCAATAGTTTTTTCAAGCCTCTTGTCACAAATATACCATTGTATTTGCACGATACTAAGATGTTCTGTGCAAATCGGGGTACTTCTAATGGTAAGATGGTCAAGTCATGTTTGTAACAATGGATGTGGAGAGCCTCTATACATGTATCAAACTGGAATGTGCCTTAGAAGCTTTGAGATTTTTCTTGTACAAATGCAATGCAAGTAATTTGGAACACACACAGATGTTGCTAGGAATGTCCAGAATCATTCTTTCAAAGAATGTTTTTCTGCATAATGGCACTTGGTTTCTCCAGAAGCAGGGAACTGCAATGGGCTCCAGGTATGCTCCTTCTTATGCAAATCTTTTAATGGGTTTGTTTGAGAGGGAGCATGCCTGGGCCTGGGCCCTGTTACTCATTCCTGGGTGAATAATGTCATATACTGTGGCAGGTACATAGATGACATCCTGATCATATGGAATGGTTTGGAAGAGGATCTCTTAGCTTATCATGTATTCTTAAATGACAACAGATTTAATGCACATTTGACTTTCAAATATCACAGATAAGAAATTGATTTTCTTGATCTTGCTCTATATGTTCAACAGAATACCATCCACAGTGACTGCTTCAGAAAACAGTCAGCATTCAATAGTGTTTTACACACCTTTCATTGTCAACCAAACTCTATAATAGAAGCAATCCCCTGCGGGGCAATGGTCAGATCTAGGCAGAATTGCAGCCAGGATACACAGTTCACATCAAGAATGAAAGAATGAAAACAAGAGTTCAAGGGTTGTAAGTACAATGATTAGTGTGCCCAAAAGTCCTAAAATAGAGCAATTTAATTAGATCAAACAGACAGGACTCCCAGTGGGGTTAAAAAGAACAAATGAAAGATGAGGTTTGTTTTATTACCCAATATAATGCAGCTAGTGAATATATATTTGATATACTGAGAAAGAACTGGTATATGCTTAAGATTGCCATCTTAACTAAAGGCCTTATATCTAATAAATCTTGTGCAGTTTACCGGAGGGGCATGATGCTTAAAAATTTCTCTGCCCCGGATACAGTAAGAATTCCTGACTTGATAGCATTATCAGTACATGGATTTCAACTAAACCTGATGGATTTTATACATGCAGTAGCTGCAATGAATGTCACTTATGAAGGAATTTGAGATTTATATGTTACTCATGAAAAACAGTCCAACATTAATGTGACCAAGATTCAGGGGACTTACACGGCTTACATTACTACAAGATGGTGGCGTTATTGGGACATCTGTTTATTAGTGTAATATGGCAGACTAATAATCATTTCTAGCTAACACTTTGGGCAATGTTTTGTTAAATTAAACGTTATTCGGATATTAGTTTGAAAATAGGTTTATGTATAATAAAAAATCATTTTACACTGGTTTGGAAAAGATCTAGAGTAAACAAACATTGATAGAGTATACTTTTTTGTATGACGAGACGGTGTCAATATGGGCTTGTGATGATTTAATTAATTTGCAAAGCTATCCCATTTATCTCTAGGCTTTAAAAATAGGAATGTCAGATGCTTTCATAATATCTGATATATAGCTGTCCACACTTAAAGATGGCGCTTATGCACCTAATACTGGGTTCGATTACGTTCACCTGTTATCATGTCAGGTGATTTGAATTGTTTGTGCTACTTAAAAGCTTCCCAAAATAGTGTGGAATGTCATGCTCTTGTGGATGGTGCATACGACACATAAGGTGAACTATGCCAATTCACAGGTGAGAAGGAGCTCTTGGGCCAGTTAGCCAATGTTGTTGGGGCCTATCATCACCACATATTAGGGAGAACAGTGTCTATGAATGCATAAAATGTGAAACTTTGATTTAGGCTTTGGGCAGCTGTGTAATCTATGTTTTACCAACGCCTAGTTAGCTAATTGACATTGGAAGGGGGTATTGATTGTGAACTTGAATGATGCCAATTTTTAGCTTTTTCCTTTTTGAAACAGTTTTTCCCTAAAATGAAAAAATGCTACACAATCACAGGTTGCTTTGCTGGTTATTTTCGCTTTAGCTTACAGTAAAATTCTGTGGCATATTACACTTTTGTGCACGCCATATTCAAATTCTAAGGGAAAGGGACAAAAGTTCCTGGGTTATGCTCCTTAAAATGTGCCAGAGCTCAGTGAGTTAGTTGGCATTAGGAACAGGGGTGGCTTCCCCTTTGGAGCGAAATAGCAACATTCCACTTCAATTCCACCCAAAGATGGAAAAAATGGTAATTCATGATCATTTTATGTTTCATCCTCCTGACCTTAACGGGGAGTCAGGATGGGGGCAGGGCTGCTGCTTAATGACAGCAGCAGAAAGGAGGGTGGGCTGATTGTGCACATTGTGTCCCTTTGGCTGGCTGTCTTGCGACAGCCCACAACAAATGCACACTTTAAACCTCTAACCCAGCTGTCTCAGGAGAGCTGGGTTAGAGTTAGTGCAGGGCTCCAGTGTAAGTAAGTAAGTAAGTAAAGTATTTATTTGTTGATTAATTAAAATCATTACAAACAAGGAAAGATAAAACAACCGGATTAAACAAGCATATACTATACACAGTGCTATTAGCATCATAAAGTGATACTCCAATAATACGTAGATAGTTGACCATTCCATCAAAACGTTCATACAATGCACAATAATTAAAATCTTTAAAACCAACTATAATGCCTTATGATTTACCCCAAAAACTATTATAGCAGCATTTACTTTAAAATGACTTGTGTTGACAGATGCAATTAAAAATACAATTTTTTTGCAGTGTTTCATGTACATGCGAGCGTAAAGTACAACAGGAATATATTATGCAATAAATAAATAAAACTTACTAAAATGCCTTAGAATTGCACCAAGAACTATTATAGCAGCGTTTACATAAAGTGACTTAAGTTGGCAGTTGTAGTTAAAAAAACAAATTTTAGCTGTGTTCCATGTGCAAGCGATAATAAAGTGCAATGTGCCTAATTACATTAAAATATACTCCCAGAACCTTAAGCTAGCTTAACACTTTGCATTCATATAATGTTTGTTAAATTATGTTCCTTACGTATTTTATATCGCAATATAATTGTTTACCCGTTCTAAGCCTTTAAGTTTATTCTCCGCAATGATGATAAACTTAACAAAAAGATAAGTAAGTTTAATATTCGCTCCACTCAAACAGGTAGTAAGTGCTTGTCTACATGTTCTAATTCCTAATTCATTAAAGATCGGTTTTAGAACGGTCTTCCGAGCGTCTGCCAAAGCTGGGCATAAAGTTACTATATGAATTATTGATTCATCACTTTGCCCACAAAGCCTGCAAATACTCGATGACCATTGGTTCTCCCATTTCGGTATGCCATCCTTAGTCGGATATCTTCCCAACCTCAAGTGCATAAATTTATTCTTAAACCTTGGTTTTAAATGATATGCTAAATAGGGTTGGGGCGTCAGCTTACCAAAGGAATTAGCAATTGTCCAGAAATGATTTCTTTTCCTTAATTCTTCTTTGTCAGCTATGATCGTTAGTAGTGAGGCCATTTGATTCATTTCTTTTTTAAAAACTACTTTACTCCTCATTTCATCTTCTAAATTAGGACAATCAAAGTTACCTAAACATTCAGTTAAGTACAGCTGCCAGTTTTTTGAGTATTCCCCTCCTGAAATTTCAAGCCAACTTAGCTTTGCTAAAGATCCTTCCTCCGAGCGGGCTAATGATATTAAGGACTTCAGAAATGCTGATTGACGCGCCACAATTTGGTTTTTCAATCCAAATTCCAATCTTATGTTTGCTCGACTTATATATTTAGGGATTTTAAAAACAGCTTTATAAGTTCGAATTTCTATGTCATCGAGCACTTTCGCGTCTTTGCCCCGAAAGATGACTGAGCAATAGTCCAATGATGGAATTAACTTTGCTCTCATCACCTTCATCAGATGTTCATAATAATTTGTCTCTTAATTTCCTGAAAGCAAATGCAAGAGAGCAGCCCCTGGCTTCAAGGTTATTAAAATGTTGTCTAAATATCAAACCGTCATCAAACGTGATCCCTAGATATTTATAAGATTTCACATTTTCAATTACCAGGCCATTGATATTCCACTCCTTCATCCTCTGTTTCCCTTTTCCCATAGTCATTATTTTTGTCTTTTTTGTATTAATTGTTAGTCCATTTTGAGTGACATAGCCATTAAATGAGTCAATTAACCTTTTTAACCCTATTTCTGTTTGGCTCAATAAAATGGTATCATCTGCATATTGCAGGTATTTGATTTCTTGACCTTGAATAAAAGGCGAATGTGAGTTACTATTTTTAAAGTGGGCAGGCAAGTCGGCCATAAAAAGATTAAAAAGGCAAGGAGCCAACACACAGCCTTGTTTCAATCCCACATTCGTATCCAATCGACGGGTCATATGCTTTCCATCGCCAATTTTGATCTGCACCCAGGTATTTGTGTATAAAATTATGATCATCTTTAATAAAGATTCCGAAATACCCCAATTCCTTAACTTACCCCAGAGACTATTTCGCGGCACAGAGTCAAAAGCGGCTTTTAGATCAATAAAACATACATATAATCTTTGCATCCTGGTTTTAGCTCTCTCACCTAATAATGTTAATAAAATCAAATTGGTATGGGTAGATTCTCCCTTTCTAAACCCAGTTTGAAAATTAGGGATAAGATCTTCCTTTGTGGCCCAAGCCTCTAACTCTTCCAATAGGCAACTAGCAAACAATTTTGCCTCTACATCAGTAAGCGTAATTAAACGATAGTTAGCCGGATTATCGTGTGGGCCACTCTTATATATAGGTTGTATAACACTCCCATGCCAAGATAGCAGAATAAGACCTGTTTTAAGAACTTCATTAAACAGAAGCATTAGCAACTCTGGCCAGTTACTTATATCAGCTTTAAATACTGCATTTGGGATACCATTTGGACCTGGTGCTCCATTGGATCTAATCTTATTTATTGCTTTTTTTACTTTATTGAGCGGCCAGGGCCCCAAATCCACTCTACATTGAGGAGGGGGGGTACAACCCTCAGTCTCTCTATCTATTACTTTATACATATCAAGTAGACTTTTATTAAAACATGTATCATTATCTAGACAATGGGTATCTATTTTTTTATTGAAAAAGCTCACCCAACTCACTTCATCAACATTAGCACTATTGCTTCTATTATTGCCGTTATCAATGTCATTAATAATGCTCCAGAATAACCGTAAATCCTTGGATTTACAAGCATGATGGACTTTTGCCCATGTTGTTTCAAAAAATGCTTGCTTAGCTCTCCAAATTTCCCTTTTGTATCTCTGTTTTAACTCTCTAATTTTAAGCGATACAATTTGAAGCGGCAGCCTGTTTTTATTCCGGTGCAGTGATCTTATTTCTTTATTAAGCTTTATTTTTTTATATAATAGGTGGGAAGAATACCATCCAGGTTTCTTTGGTTTTAGCAATATGCCGTTGGTGGGCTCATTTCTAGCGGATTTAGATATCAGATCGTCACACAAATGTGTCCATAGGTCAACCATAGATTTACCTTTATCATAAGCATCGTGAGCATCCTTGATTAAACAGTCAAGCATTCTCAACATTTTATCCTCATTTTTTCCATTCCATATTAACCTTTTAATATTAAAGGATGTTGGAGCTTTTACCATAATTTTAGTTTCTGGTAAATAGTCTAAATCAATATCAAAATTGATCACTTGTGGATTGTTATCACTTTCGATCCTTGGGGCAATCTCATAGCTTTTAACTAACTTATATAATTTCTCAGACATTATGGTATAGTCTATCACAGAGGAGCTATCTGCTTTGGTAAAAGTCGGGATATTATCAAGGTCATGCATGATCTTTAAATCATATTTTTTAAATTCATAATCTGTCCATTGAGCTAACCATTTTAAGTCAAAAGTCTGCTTTTTAGATGCAACAAAGTGCATATTAAAACCACCTGAAATAATAAATACTGAATCCAAGTGCTCATAATATAAAGTTTTTACCATCCCCCACAGCTGTGTAATTTGGGTGGATCTAACCTTCTTTTTGCAACTTAAATACACATTAATTAGAATAATCGAGTGACTTACTATTAGTTTAACACACTGTAGCAATTTTACATGAAGGTCGATTTCAAAGTGAGAGGCTTTTAGTTTTGTTGATATATACATAGAAAGACCACCACATGGACGGCCTGAATTGGCTTCTCGTATTGCAACATTACAATATTCAACATAACCTATAAAAGGTTCTTTTGACGTAGTCCAAGTTTCCTGAAACATTTATATACTAAAAGCCTTCAAAAAATCAATTACGTATTGATCTTCAATTAATGATTTTAGGCCATTGGTGTTCCAGGAACAAAGAGACAAAGGATTTAGAATACATCAATCCTTTGTTTCAAAGTTATGTTTTGTTAAAATTCCTGGGAGCCAACTCCAATCATCTACCAACTCTGGGACTTTCTTCAATTCCTCACAAGTTCGCAGACCAGGTTGGCTGCTCATTATCTTGATGCCATACGCTAAGTTCAATTCCTTAGATGCGCCTGACGCATTTTTTAAAACTCTAGCCTGTTCTACTATGGTTCTTCTTTTATCATCAGATTTTTTTGTAGCCGTAGCTGATTTTTTATCATCCCCTGTTGGTTCATTTGGTATTAGCAACATCGGGTAGCAAGAAGCTTGGGCTCCCCAAATTTTAATGCCCCATTTCTCAAATACGCAACTGTTGGCCATTATTTTATCAACAATTTCCCCATTTAACCATGTTGTAACTGTTATTTCCCTGTCGCAATTTTCACTTTCTTTCTTAAACTCCACAACTTCTAGGTCACTTGTTACCACATCTTTAAGATCTATAATAGCATGTAATAGTTTCAGGATGTTGCCGCGATTTAAAATATCATGTGGGCCTCTAGAAGTGTATTGGGGACAGAAGGCTACTTTCAACATATCGGTCGACAAATTTAAATGCTCAATATTATCTTTCACAATTATAACTGGCGGGCGTGAATTATCCTTAACAATCACCGGAACCCTTTCTGTCAGCAGATTGACCTCTTTAACTTCCTTTATTGATCTCTCTTGTGTCTCACAGAGGACCACTTGATCGACTCTATTGACATCTTGCTGATAAATGTGATTCACTAAATTCTGATTAACAATATTATTTTGTGCACCTTGATCTACCCATACTTCCCTGCTTGGTTTCCAGCTTAATTCAGACCCCAATTCATTGCTCATACTACCCACTTGGCCATTAGAGTCCACTGGTTTCTCAATATGACTATATTGCAAACTATTAACTTCCGCAGTTAACGATTGGTCAGATGCTTTTTCTTTTATTATTATTGGAACTTTGGCTATGAAGCCGGAACTGAATTTGGGATCTACGCCCCCTAGTTTTTCAACGCCACACTCCATTATTTGTTTTACCTTTACCTTAAATCCAGAGCTCTTATTGGGCCCAAAAATCGGGAAATATGGTTTCATTTTAGATTCCCTTACTTTTAAAAATTTAGGATCATCACTCACTTTCCCATACACTGATTTTAATTCATATGCTTTCTTATTGTGAGCTTTCCTTAACCTTTTCCTAGCCCTTTTTGAAAGGTTTGTTGGTTTCAATGGACCACTTGAATCTTGGCGTTGTTTTAAGCATGGCGATTTCGTACTACTTGAATCATCGATTGACCGTGAAAAATCACTAGTCACACCTTCCATTATCAAGCTATCATTAATTTTCTCACATTCAGTTTTCGGATGAGTGATCTCAGTTACTTGTGTGTTGCTATCATCTTTTACATGTGGCAATTTATCAACGTTAATAAATCTGCTTAAATTATTTGATGGTTCAACAATTTCATTACTAGTTTGCGCATTTCTATCCGACAGCAGTTTAACTTCTTGCACCATGGAACTTACTATTGAGGGCAGATCAGAGATCTTATCAATCAACTGTGCACAGGTACAGGTTATAAGTGGACTATCCTTATCTGCTTGCACCTTCATAATCAAGTTAGTCAGATACAAGAGTTTGGTATCAATACCCGCCACATGGGATGCTAGTGTATTCAAAATATCCACCTGAACATCCAATTTGTCTGAATGGAAATTAAGCGCATTAGTAATTGAGCCCATGGTGTGTAAAAGGCAATCCCATAAACCCTGCTCCGTGCTAAGCTCACTCCTTTTTGAGTGACCCGGGGATATCTGGGGGTCAGCCTCTGTTTTAGATAATGACAATATATTCACTGATTTAGACTGCCCAATATGGTCTAAGCTACATTGTTTATATGTATTATTAATCTTATCAAAACTGCCATCACCTTGATCAAATGATGATATATTGATATTAAGACTATTTTCCATTATTATACTAGACTGCTCCGGGTTAAAAAAAACTAACATTGTCACCTTTAACTGAACAACTAATTGGGCTAGGTAGAATGTCCTTTGTAACAATAATTGGATCACTGGGTCCGGCCTTAAGAGTTAACTTTCCAACTTCGGTACTAACCTCAGCTCCTAGATCATACAAATTATCATGCTTATTTTCGTTCCTAGACATACAAGGAGACAAATCACACACCCTAGACCCCCCCTTATAGTCCGACTCTTTACTGCTAATTTCTAGTTCATCGGCCAACCGAATCGCCACCTGAGATACAGGGTCACAGACATGAATTTGCGCTTGAGCCTGTAACAGTCCTGCTATAATTAAAGGTTGGGTTGGGGGTGCGGGGCTAGGTGCCAATACTTTACCTGTTACGGCTTCTTCGCTCATTGTCCTCCTAACCTGATTAACCACTGCAACATCCAAGTTTTCAGGCAACATCGGTTGGGCCAGGTTACTAACTGAGCTACTTATTTTCTCTTTTTTACACAACGGGGAAGGCAAAGGAGAGGACAATGAGCATTCACTAACCCCCCCACTGGGATCTTCCTTTTCAGAAGATTTCCTTTTGTGATTGTCCTTGTGATTATCTAACTGAGTTTGATGGTACTTAAAGAAGTAGCTCTTTATAGATGACTGCGCCACACATGGGGACCTCATATGACAAGAGTCTTTACTAAGAAAGGCAGAAGAGGCTATTTCCTTAACTGGGATGCACAGATTTTCCTCTGTACAGGCACTTCTTTTATTAATTAGCATGTTTCCCTCCTGTTCTCCGTTATCCTTATCCCTGCTCAGTCGGGTTGATACTTCCGTAGGAGCTTCTGTTGACTCTCTTAGCTCCTCTGGCTTTTGAGTTTGCTTAGAGTTTTGTATAGAGTTTTGTGGACCCCCACGCTGGCGACCGGACCTCATCATCGTTGTTAGACAACAAAGTCCACTTCGCACAATAGACCTCCTCCTCCTTCACTCTCTTGAGTTCGTATGCACAAGATCTTGAATTCGTGCAGGTTTTGGGAAATTCACCACCAATTACAGGGAGGGCGAAACAGCTTCCAAATAGACAATCCCACAGAGTGCACAACTACCACTACTACCACTACACACTCCACAAACATTTTCCTCAATAGTCCTCACTGATCAAGCGACGGGAGTCAGAGAACCTCTTGGAGCCCGTACACCGTCACCGCTACTCCCGGCACCTGGGCGATTCGGCAGCACGCCGACCCCCGTCTGGCACCCCGGGACTAAGCCGTACACGGTACACTACTCCAGAAGTTCCTGTTTTTCAAATCCTAATTCCGCCGCAGCAGGGGATGTGGCGGGGGGGGGGCGGGGGACCGGGGGTGTAGCCTCACTGCGGCCACAACCCGCAGCAGCCGCCGGAGCAGGTTCCTGTTTCTTGCTTGTTCCTACTTATTCCTGCTCACTTCCGCTCACTATTGGGGCAACCACTGCAGCAGCCACCCATCCGGATCGGCGTTCTAGTGATCCTGACGTTTCCTGCAGGAGACAGCTGGCAACTCTCTAGGACACCAAGTGACACGTGTGATGATCAGTAATAAATTATTACACCAGTCGGAGGGTGCAAGACTCCCCTCCTAACGACTTTGTTTGCACACAGTAACTGCAGCTGCCACCTTAATGTACCTTAATGTACCATAATGCAGCTCCCCCACGGCTCACCAACACCAATCAGGAACCCCCCACAGTTATATTCAGTTATATCCAGTTATGTCCAGTTATGTCCCCCAGTTCGAAACTCACCGCAGACTCGCAGGAGGCAACAGCCCTAATTGCTGGCGCTGAGGTCGTGCCCCCCCCGATTACAGACCAGCCTACCGGCCTGCCGGCCTGCCAGCCTACTGAATTGCTCGTAGCGCCCTTGTGCACGCTGCTCTAGGCTCAAGGCTTCTTGCACTCGACACCCTGCACGGGTAGCAGCCCTTGCTGGTCTTACGGCTTGCCGCGGATTCTGGCTTTTCAGCAGTTATCCACGGTCTCGGCGGCTTCTTTCACCCGGTCAACATGCATGAGTAGTGGCTCCCACAGCTCTTGTGCCTCTACGGCTCGCTGTGGCTCGCCGCGGTTTCAGCGGGCTCCGCCGTTCTCAGCCGTTCGCAGCCGCTCACAGGTGTTCACAGGTGCTCACAGCACTCACAGCGCGGTAACAGCGGCAACAATACGTGACTCCTCCTCTCACTTCCGGCACTGGCAACAGCTAAAGGGAGGCCGCCAGTCCAGTAATATTAGTATATTGCCAAGTATGGTCCTTCTTTACACAAATGTGTCCAAAAAAAAAGGAAAGGGCGCTTTTAAACCATAATTATGCTGAAATACAATAGCGCTAGAGTTAATATGCAACGGTATCTGGCAATAGTTTTTACCGAACAGTTCCACATCCACGTTGCCAGACTGCTAAAATTGCATTGTCAAGCAGCACACGTCTTGTATTTTATTAGTAAGCGCTTTTCACAGGCCTTACTGTATACAAGTGAAGCACTCCGCCGGCGTCAGCTCCACACGAACACAAAATCGAGTCCAAGCAGCCCGAAACGACCGCAGGTGAGTCCGGCCGGCGTTCAGCAACCGACGTGCCACGCCCTGTTAACCTCCGGGGTCTGCAGTCTGTTCCCCCCGCTCACCTCCGCAAGGTTGCCAACACCTCAAACGCCACGGATCCCCGCGCCTCCACGCTCAACTACCAGCAGGCTTCCAGGATTCCAAAACCGGGATTTGATGATCAATCACCGCTAAGACACCGCTGAGTCACGCAGCATTCGTCTCCGGGTGCTTCACAGTGAGTAACAGAGTCAGTGATCCAGCAGGGCTCCAGTGTCCTCAGGAGCGGAAAGAGAGGCGGCTCCCTCCAATCAGGGTGCTGCTCTCACAGCATGAGAGCAATACCAGTTTTGGTGTCTGCACTGCATCCAGTTCCTGAGAAGCGGAGGAGGGAGGACGTCGGTTCAGGTAAGGTTTTCAAATAATATTTTTGCACGCACACCCGTTTCCAGTGGCCACTATATTAGGAGTGGGCATTGGCCATGAACCTGAATGATGTAATACCATATACAACCATAGTTAGCTTGGCTGGCTATTTGCACTCTAGCTTACAGAAAAATTCTGTTACGTAACAGGCCTCCATGCACACTGTATAAGGATGCTAAGGGATCCTGGTTTATACAATTCAGTATTTGCCTGTGCCAAGTGGCATTAAGTGTGTTCGTTAGCTGCACACCTGAATGATGCTCTACTTTAGTTCTCACATTTTTTTTAAATAGTTTTTTCATTGACTATTGGTTACACTACCATAGTAAGTTTAACAGGTTATTTGTACTTCAGTGTGATGTAAAATGCCAAAGCATTTCACACTTGTGTGTACACATTTTCACGTCAGTTTGCAGCAAAGTGCCACAGCATTTTCATGTTTATGTGTACACTGCATAGGATTCCTTGAAGTGGCAATAGGTAGGGAACAACAATAAAACCTACTACTTACCTGGATCTAAGAGCCTAACCAGGAATGCAGTGAAACACAGAGCACAGACAAAATGTGCAGAAATGAAATGAATGAAATGAAAGTGGGTTTTGTAAAGCGCATTACTACCCGAAGGCCTCGTAGCGCTATAATTGCAAACTTCCGGGGGTCTACTAGCTTATTCAGAAAAAAGAAAGGTTTTGAGGGTTTTACGGAATTTTAAAAGATTGGACTCGTTCCGAATCATGGGGGGTAAGGAGTTCCAAGTCACAGCCGCATTCAGGGAGAAGGAGCGTCCGCCCCACCTGGCCCGTTTGATTTTGCGTGTTATTGCTAGAAAGGCTGTGCTTGAACGCAGTGATCTTTGCAGCTGGTAGGGTGTGGCTAAGGAACGGATCAGTGCGGGGGCGTTTTTCCACATGGCCTTATGCATTATGCACATCGCCTTAAATTTTACTCTGGCTTGGATGGGCAGCCAGTGTAATTTCCTTAGGGCATCGGTGCCTGAGTGGCTACGGGGCAGGCCTAGCAATAGACGTACTGCTGCGTTCTGGGTGACCTGCAGCTTCTTGAAAGTGCTGGTCGGAGCACCCAGATAAAGGGCATTCCCGTAATCGAGGCGGGACAGGATGATGGCCTGGACCATTATCCTGCGAGCTTGAAAAGGGAGGAGTGGTAAAATTTTCCGCAACATACGCATCAGCCCAAAGCAGGTGGCGGAGAGTACTGTGGCTTGCTTGTTGAAAGTGAGAGTATTATCCAGCCACATACCCAAACTCTTAATTTGTTTTTTGGGTTCTGGGGGAGGGCCCATACAAAGTGGCCATTGTAGAGGAGATCTGGGGTCAGCTTTGTTCCCCAGAAACATCAGTTCAGTTTTGTCCACATTAAGTTTTAAATGCGAAGAGGCCATCCATTCTGAAACTGCTACTAGGCAATTTAGGCAACTGTTCAAGTTCGACGGGGTGTGACCTGGCTGATTCAGGGCCAGCACAAGCTGAGTGTCATCAGCGTAGGTCACAATTTCAAAACCGAAAGGGTGAACGACTTCCGCCAATGGTTGCATATAAGCATTAAAAAGCGTGGGGCTCAGAGAGGAGCCCCGAGGCACGCCTTGATTAAGAGGCCAGGTTTTGGAATGAATATCACCCTCCACCACCTGGAATGTACGGTTTTCCAGAAAAGACTGTAGCCATAAAATGACGCTTCCTGTCACTCCGAGCTGTTTTAATCGGGAGATAAGAGTGTTACTATTTACCGTATCAAAGGCGGCACTTAAGTCCAACAGCATAATTGCTGTAGTGCCACCTTGATCCATGTGCCTGTGGGCTAATTCTGTGACAGTCAGTAGTGCCGCCTCCGTCCCCAATTTTGGGCGAAAGCCCGCCTGAGAATCATGGATCAGATGGTTGGCTTCCAGGTAAGACATCAGACTAGTGTTGATGTGTTTCTCAAGCAGCTTTCCTACCCAAGGAAGGAGTGAGATGGGGCGGTAGTTAGTCATTTTTTCAGGGTTGTTTTTTTTTAATAGGGCCCTGACTTGTGCACACTTCAAGATTTCTGGAACTCTCCCTGTGGTGATTGACATATTTACAATATTTAAAATAATTGGTATGATGGTATCCACAATTTCCAGGGGGAATCGTGGGGGGCACCTGTTGTAACTTTCAGCATAAGAGTGTTAAGCGAGTCTTCTTCAATTAATGGAAATTCAGCTAGTTGACAGATCGTGGTTGAAGGAGGGGTATCTGTTCCCCCTGGCTGTTGACTAACCAGGTCAAATGATGAGGAAATAGCTTGAATTTTTTTATAAAAGTACTCCGCCTGATTGTCACAGCGGGTTTGGGCTTCACGGGGGTCCTGTGAGTTAGAGGGGATACTAATCAAGGATTTCGCTATTGGAAATATTTCCCTAGGGGAGTTGGCGGATGTTATAATTTTTTCCTCGTAGAATAGAGCTGGTGCCAATATAATCTTAGCTTTGTATTTTTTAATTGCCTCTCGATGGCTACTTCTGTCCAGTTCCTTGTGAGTACGTCTCCAGGTTCTCTCCAGCTTCCGGCAATTTAGTTTTAATTCTTTTAACGCTGGAGTGAACCACGGTGATTTTTTAGACTTGGTTCTCACTTTGAGAGGTTTTTGGGGTATGATTGTGTCTAAGGTGGTCTGTAGCCAGTTTGCATAATGGGTGTATAGTGTGTCTACGTCGCCCCCGGTCTGTCGAGGGGTGGTAGAGAGGCACTCCACCCACTTATCTGTGGATAATTTCGCCCAATCCCTTCCTCTTAATGTGGCTCGAGGAGGTGCAGAGAGGGGGTTAGGTGTGTGCCAAAGAAGTGGGACCAAGAAATGATCGGTCCATGGGAGCGGGACTGGGTTCCCGGTTTTAAGTCTGAGATCGTTACTTAGAACCGCGTCTAGCAAGTGGCCTTTGTTATGTGTAGGTAAAAAACCCTTCTGGACAATTTGTATGGCTGCTAGACTGTTCAGAAAGGTGGTAGCTAGTGGGTCCTTAGGATCATCTAAGTGAATGTTCATATCGCCCAAAACCGTGAAATGAGGCTGAGAAACGGCTGATTCAGCGACCTTAGAGGGGAGACAATTCATAAAATCGCCCATTTGGCCTGGGGGGCGGTAGATGAGTTGGCCAGAGAAGGTTAAGGTGGGGGATAGGTCAAGTGCGAAATTCATACTTTCGCAAGTAGGAATTGTCGCAAAACTGGTTCTGCATTGATAAAAGTCCTTAAAAAGTAGGCCTAATCCTCCTCCTCTGCCCTTCACCCTATCAACCCTTTGTAGTCCATATCCTTTCTGTAATATGGCAGCAATGTCAGGGTCAGCTTCTTCCCTTAACCAAGTTTCCGTTAGGAATATGGCGTCAGGGTTAATGTCCTCAAGGAGGATTGACATTTCCACTGCATGTTTGGTAAGAGAGCGACAATTTAAAAGGAAAATTTTAAAAGGGGGACTGATAATCTCGGACTGCTCCAGTGTGGGGCTAGGTGTGTACTGACAATGGGGACACTTTCCCATAGGTGCATCTAGATATATGGAATGGCAGCATGAGGCCTCTAGGATGGGCGTGAGAGTTCTTAGTTGATCGGAGGCATACCTTATCCGGATAGGCAGATCCTCTAATGGTTGGACAGGGGGCCTGGACCCTGGGCGCTGCAGGGCGTGGACGGGCGCAGACGGGCTTGCCTTTGGCGCGGACAGGATGGCCTATTGTTATTATCCATATTGAAGGAGAGGGGGAGGAGGGTGGGAGGGGGGAACAACTCGACCGGCAGCCTTACCCAACTCAAAATGGCGGCCAAGATGGATCGAGGAACTGCTTTCCAGTGCCTACCAACAGCAGCGCTGTGCCAGAGAGGCTTAGGAGCAGCCTCGGAGTGACGCAGATCTCGCTCCGAGGAGTAAAGGTAATTTAAAACTGCAGATTAAAATATATACAATTTTTAAAAGAGCGCGTTATTTTTATTTCAATAACGACCTAGCAATATTAAAAGTGGATAGCAAAGAACCCCCGGATTCCGCCTCAGGGGAGAAGTGAGCAATGAGCGCGAGA
Source organism: Lissotriton helveticus (assembly GCF_964261635.1). Classification (NCBI taxonomy): domain Eukaryota; kingdom Metazoa; phylum Chordata; class Amphibia; order Caudata; family Salamandridae; genus Lissotriton; species Lissotriton helveticus. The sequence continues at coordinate 1,706,130,646 of NC_136065.1, read as the reverse complement.
TGCTAATCACGCCCTTAAGTAATCTGGGAGGGCGGGAGGGGGGGAACAACTCGACCGGCAGCCTTACCCAACTCAAAATGGCGGCCAAGATGGATCGAGGAACTGCTTTCCAGTGCCCACCAACAGCAGCGCTGTGCCAGGGAGGCTTAGGAGCAGCCTCGAAGCGACGCAGATCTCGCTCCGAGGAGTAAAGGTAATTTTAAACTGCAGATTAAAAAATATACAATTTTTAAAAGAGCGCGTTATTTTTATTTCAATAATGACCTAGCAATTTTAAAAGTGGATAGCAAAGAACCCCCGGCTTCCGCCTTAGGGGAGAAGTGAGCAATGAGCGCGAGATGCTAATCACGCCCTTAAGTAATCTGGGAGGGGGGAACAACTCGACCGGCAGCCTTACCCAACTCAAAATGGCGGCCAAGATGGATCGAGGAACTGCTTTCCAGTGCCTACCAACAGCAGCGCTGTGCCAGGGAGGCTTAGGAGCAGCCTCGGAGCGACGCAGACTCGCTCCGAGGAGTAAAGGTAATTTAAAACTGCAGATTAAAATATATACAATTTTTAAAAGAGCGCGTTATTTTTATTTAAAAAACGACCTAGCAATATTAAAAGTGGATAGCAAAGAACCCCCGGCTTCCGCCTCAGGGGAGAAGTGAGCAATGAGCGTGAGATGCTAATCACGCCCTTAAGTAATCTGGGGGGGCGGGAGGGGGGAACAACTCGACCGGCAGCCTTACCCAACTCAAAATGGCGGCCAAGATGGATCGAGGAACTGCTTTCCAGTGCCTACCAACAGCAGCGCTGTGCCAGGGAGGCTTAGGAGCAGCCTCGGAGTGACGCAGATCTCGCTCCGAGGAGTAAAGGTAATTTAAAACTGCAGATTAAAATATATACAATTTTTAAAAGAGCGCGTTATTTTTATTTCAATGACGACCTAGCAATATTAAAAGTGGATAGCAAACAACCCCCTTTCTCCTTCCACCTCAGGGGAGAAGTGAGCAATGGCAAAACGACATGGCTGCCTTCTACGTTTCATAAACACTGCCATTAGCCAATCACATACTGCCTTATGATATGCACGTTGTGTGGTATATAAAAAACTGACCACAGTATACCATTGTACAATATTTACCTAGGTATTTTAAAAATAGTATAATGCTACGTACACAATTCATACATACTACCGAAAATTAACATTTGCACCAACTAATCTATTTTCCTGGCACATTAAATCTACATCTGTTAACACACTCTCACACGTCTGTTTCAATTACCACTCTCCATTGTACACTCCTACACTCTATGCCACTCCATGCCTCTTGACTCTATATGACTCCACTATACACCACTCTACTTTATTCTTATCCACTGTATACCACTCCACTCTTTCCCACTCCACTCCATGCTACTCCACTCCACCCTACACCACTGCACCATATGCTATTACACTCAATTTTATGGCACTCCAGTGTATGTCAATACAATGTACGCCCTTCCACTCAATGCTACTTCACTGTATGCTCTTCCACTGTATGCAACTCCACCCTACAACACAACACTCTATGGTATTCCACTCAATGCTACACCACTGTACGCCACTCCAGTGTACACCACTGTACTGTAGGCTATTTCTCTCTACACCACTGAACTTTACACCATGCCACTGTATACTACTCCACATTATGCCACTCCACTCTATGAGAGTCCACTGTACACTATAAAACTGTGCATTGCTACACTTTAGGGCACCACCATCCATGCCACTCCACTCTGCACCAATTTACTTTACTGTTCTACACTCTATGCTATTTCACTGTAAGACACTCAACTCTATACCAGTCTACTCTACACTAATCCACTATATGCCACTCCACTCTGCAACACTACACTGTATGCCAATATCACTGAATATTATTCCACTCACAACTATATGTCACTCCACTGTAATCCACTCCACTCTAAGCCATTCCACTGTACTCCACTACACTCTATGCTATTCCACTGCATGCCACTACACTCTACACCACTCCACTCTACACCACTCCACTCTACACTATTACACTATATGCCACTACCTGCATCCCCTACACTCTACCATGCTCCACTCTACAACACTCCACTCTATGGTATTTCACTTTACAACACTCCACTCTACGCCACTACACTGTCCCCCACTCCACTCTAGTCTATGCTATTCCACCGTATGCCACCTTACTTTACCTCACTCCACTCTACTCAACTCTACTATACATAGCTCCTCTCTACCACACTCCACTCTACACTATTACATTGTATGCCCCTCTGCACTATGCCACTCCACTCTGACCCCTTCCAGTATATGCTATTCCACTGTATGCCACTCCGGTATACAGCACTCCAATCTACCCCACTCCACTCTATGCTAGTCCGCTTTACCGCGATCTACTTTAACACACTACATTGGGAACCACTACAATGTACACCACTCCAGTGTACGCTATTACACTGTATGTTGCTCAATTGTGCAAATCTGCAGGTTCTTCCACTTCACTGTATGCTATTACGCTATACGCCAATACGCCAATACACTTTTCCACCGTATGACACTCCACTCTATGTTGTTCCTCTCTTTGCCACCCTACTGTACACCACTGCACTCTACATCACTCTACATCACTCTACTCTACCCCACTCTCCTCTACACCACTTAACTATGCCACTCTACTTTATGGCACTCTAGTTTATGCCCCCAAACTCTACATTCGTCCTCTTTATGCTACTCCAGTCTATGCTATTACACTTTATGTAGCACCACTCTCCCCTGCACACTCTACTCTTTTCCACTCAATGCCAGTCCACTCTATGCACCTCCACTCTATGCCACTCTACTGTATGCCAATCCACTTAACACCACCACACTGTATGACCCTCCACTGTATGAGCCTTATCTTGTACAGTTGTTTGTCCCCTGTTTTCAATGTAAGAGAAAAGTAGTCTTGCTTCATTTGCTCTCCTTTCGTCTCTTCCCACTGCCATGATCACTAAGTATTTTTTGTCTCATTCAAGATAAATCTTGCAGTGCTTCAAATGCCCTTCCGCCGGACGGTTAATATGTTGCCCAATCTTCCATGTACCAATTAGGAAAGATGTTGAATGTGGAGTTTAAACAGATTTTCGATTAGCCTCCATTCTGAGTGCACTGCTCATCAGAATCTCATCACACTAACCACACCTGCTTCCCTGGGAAGAACAGTGGGTACCTACAGTGTCAAACATGGGGCCCATATCTTTTAATGCTTTACCCCAGATAGCAGCTGGCCTTTCTTATGCCCAGCTCACCTCCGGTATGGCATGATAATGAACCTGAGGTGACTGATTTTATTACAAGACTGGAGACTACCATTATGCAATACCTTTTATTGTTGCCCATACATGCAGCCCTTTAAAGAACATGTATCACATCATAAGTAAAAAATTCCATAGAATATAAAAAACCATTGTGGTAACTAGGCATCTTCCTTTTTTATGCACTGCTCCTGCACAGTTAAGTACATGTTTATTCTATCTCTCTACTTTCTTACTAGTTTTATAATATACGACTATCAATATAAGGTATGTTGCCTATTCAATCAAACTAGAAGATGACCTAATTTCCTTAAACGTAATGAGCTTTATTAATAGTATATCAAAATTGTGTTCTGACCACCTTAGTTCCTAGAAGGGATTCCTATCCAGCGTGAAAGGTGAGTAAACTACCCTTTCGTATTGACACCTTTCCAATGTATAGCCGGATTTCTTATCATCAATATAACATGATTTATCTTGGTAAAAGAATTTTTTTTTAAAAACACAAAAAAAGCAGAGCTTCTGAAAACCTGACACATTCCAGTGCTCAGCGTGAGGCTCGGCATCGCCGTTCACGGCAAACTTCAAACAGCCAAGACCAGGTGTGTCGTCTCATCTCTGTTTACCTTCCGGACCCGGTGGGCCTCCCGTTCTGTGGGACTTGATGTGCCTCGGCCATCTACAAACAGCCGGGACTGGGCTACTGGCATCTTGTAGGACTGCCTTTCTCTTTAACGATGGTTGTAGGGCGGGGCTTCCTCACTTCCACATTTTTCGCTCATACAGGCTCTCACATTTCGCCTTTTCGGAAAGGCCGTCCAGACTCGCGCTGTGCTTTTCCTTGACAATGCACAGCTTGGAGCCCAATGGCAGAGATTTACAGAGCTGTTGGGGAAACTAACTTGATGCTTGCAATGGTAAGACTGCATTTTAACATTTACCTACCAAGAATATATATTTTTGACTAATAAATAGCCTCTAATTATCTTCTGGTTAGGACAGTGATTAAACACTGCCTTATACCCCTTGCTATACTAACATAATGCTCAAAAGAAGCGCTCAATGGGGGCGTGGCTTAGCCAGATGCAAGATGGCCGCACTCTAAGTGGGCTCCGCTGGCCAAGCCTTAAATTGGCATAATCCTGCGGATTCCTTCTGAGCTGACTTTCCTACCTCAGTGCTCTTAACTCCCTGCTCCACAGGGGGTGAAGGGAGATCCCTCAACGGGTGCCCAACTCCACCTCCACACAACTTTATGATGAGCTCCTCTGGCCCACGCGTGGCAGCCGGGCCTGCCTGGTGGAGTGTCCCGGAGGTTGTACCAGGATGCCGTGGTGATGCGGGATTGCCTGCGTGACTTTGCTGGATCTGTGGCTGCCCACTGCTGTTCCCTGGAGCCCAGCTCTCTACCCGGTCAGGTAGGGCAGCTCTGCGGGTGGGGCAGCTTGTGGCTGGGCTGGGGACTCGCAGGCCATACCACGGGGCCCGGGCTACTTCTCCTGTTGTTGAGGACCTTCTGGCGCTCTGTTAGCCCTGCTTAATCCTCTGCACTGATTGACGGCGTGCTTCCCACATCTTCTAGTCACCCGCTGCTCCTCCGTTCGCTGGCCTCCCGCTGAGACCCCCCCATCTTGCCTCTCTGGCTTGGAGCTGTGCACCGGCCCACCCTGGGATCACCAATGTTGCTGCCTGGCTTGCTGCACCAGCCCCAGACTTCTTACGAGGCCTCTGTGGCTCATCTCCTGCTGCACCCCTTAAATTCCTTGGGGAACGCTGCACTTTGGGCGCCCTGCCAGCTATCACTTACTGACTCACCATCTGGTTCATACACCGACTGTTCCCGGCAGCGAGGTTGGTGTTGGCCCCAAGTATAAGCCCTGCTTTCGCTTGCTGGTGCAACAGGTCTGCTCCTTTTATGTACCACCTCCTGTTTTGGGGCACGTGTCAGCTTTCTCATCCGCCACACTGCCTGAGGGCGCCATATTTCCTGCTGGCCTCCGCCTCCCCTCAGGCAATTTCATCACACCTGCTTCCTTGGAGTGCTGGTTGTGCGGATGGGTGACTGTGGTGGCCTGGGTATGGGGAAAGCAGACCCCAAACAGCCTAAGCTGGCCTTCGACCACTGCAGACTGACTCATCGAGATGGGTATCCCCCGGATACGGGTGACCTTGCTACACAGACTGAAGATGGCCCAACCCGAGAGGACGACCTAAAAGCTATCATGCAGGAAGTAAAGGCCACCGTTTCTGGAATCACCACTTAACTTGACCAACTGTCCGCTGGAACTTATTAAGAACAAGAATGAGGGTTCAGAGGTATGCTCTCGACGGGACAACCTTCGCATTACGGGTGTGCCCGAATCCTCCAACATTTCCAAAATGGAGGACTTTGTTGAGCAGCTCCTGCGTGACCTATTTGGCGATGTCTTATCCCCTGTCTTCATTGTTGAGCGGGCTCACCGCTCTTTGGGTCCGCAGCCTGTTCCTGGTTTGCCAACACGTCCAATAATCGCCAAACTGCTAAATATTCGGGATCGTGACGGAGTTCTCCGTGCTACCAGGGATACGGGTGCAATTCGTCACCATGTCCCTTTATCCCGATTACACGTTGGCGGTGCAGGCTGCCCGACGCGAGTTCCTCCCTGCCAAATGGCTGCTCCAGAAGTATAGTGTCTCCCACTCCCTGGCCTACCCTGCCAAGCTGCGAGTCAAACAAGGCTCCCAAATGCACTTCTTTACCGAGCCAAAAGATGCCCTTGCCTACGCTAATAAACTAGATGAACAGCACTGCTCCACCCCACCCAGTCCCGAGCTAGCCGATGGTGGGGGTTTGAGTGACAATGACTGATATTGGTCCTCATAGCAAGGTTTTTGCTTTTCACGTTGATGTTAACTGACTTAACTGTCCTACCATCCAATGCTGAAGCTGCAACTGTGTTTACTCTATACGGGACTCACATGTCGATGTGTTATTTGCTACCTGATTGTTTGTAGTAGATCACCTCTGGACTTTTTTATATTCGCTTTGCCTCGCTCTTCTTTAGCACCATTGCCACCACTGATGCCCGATTTCTTATATGTATTGTTACGATGCACCCCGGTGCAGGGATTTTCTATTGTTCCTCTTGTTCTAGCTTCTGATGTCCGCCATCATAGGCGTCTTGGCCACCCTGTCCTAGTGTCAGGCGTGTACGCCTGGCAGAGCCATACCTCCTTGGGTGGGATGGCACGGGGTGTGTGGTGGGTAGCTCATCCTAATTGGGAGGTTGGTGTGGGTGGGGGTTAGGGGGTTATGGTATGGGATTTTACCTTCTCGTACAGGCCTATTTTTCTTGTTGCTTTGTTTTGTTTTTTATCATTGGTCACATAAGGCGTTCAATTGCATTTCATATATCCCAGCCTTTTTTTGACTCTCTTGCACGCTTGGCACGGATCATTTCATATCTCTGTCTCACCTCCAATGGCTGACACTAGAGTCTAGACCTGGAAAATTAAAGGTCTAAATGACCACCGTAAAGCAGGCCTTATGCACGCACACCTCATACGCCACCAGGTCGACATCTGCTTCCTCTCTGCTACCTCCTCCAGGTTGCAATTGCGACACGGGGACTAGACCCACTCATCCTTCTATTCTAACTATTCCCGCAGCGTCTCCATCCTGCTTTGTAGGGGGCTCCCCTGGCACATCACTCAATCTTTTATTGACCCTGAGGGTCGCTATGGTATTTTAAAAGGGACACTCCTCACACAACCCCTAATACTTGCCATAATATATGGTCCTAAATTTGACACCTCTACATTTTTAATTACTGTTTGGCAACTTATTTCTTCTATGGGTCCTTGCCCCCTCCTACAGGGAGGTGGCTTCAATATTGCTCTTTCCCAGTTGCTCGGCCGCTCAGGTCTGCATGCACAGCACCCCCCGTCCACCACCCTTCTCAATGCGATCATCTCTGACCACTCCTTGCTTGCCATGTGGAGACACACCAATCCGGATCGGCGTGAAGGCACTTGCATGTCTGGTTCGCGGAGGTGCTGGTCCTGTCAGGACCTTTGGCTCGCAACTCATGACGCTGCCTCCTGGGTTACATCTGTAGACCATATGCCCGCACCCTTTCCGACCACGCTCCCATGTAGCTACTCCTATGGCTCCGACTCTCCATGTGCTGCATGTTTGCTTGAAGGCTGCCAGCGCGCACTCTCTGGGATGCAGTCTTTCAGGAGCAGAACCGCACTGCTATTGTCAATTATTTTGAGCTGAATGCCGGCTCGGTTGAGTCCCCTTTCACCCTCTAGGAGGGCTTCAAGGTAGTAATCCGGGGAGAGTGTATTTCCAAACAATCCATAGTGCTGCATTCTCTATGTGGCACCCTTGCGCGCCTCGAGACTGAAATTAAAACTTTCGACCTTCAACAATCCCTCAACCCACAGCCAAACTCTAGCCCAGATTCAGGGTAAAGTTTCTGAATTCCTGGAAGAAGCGGATAGAGAACTGGCATTTCTAGGCGGAGTGGCATGGAGAAGGCAACTGCCCAGGCAAGATCCTGGCCAACATACTCCAGCACCCCCATACTACCTCATATGTCACTGCTCTACAGAGTGGACCCACTGACAGAATTACTTCTCCTTCGGATATCATTGCCTGCTTCTCTGCTTTTTACACACAACTTTACTCTGCAGGTGCGGCACCCTGCCATGAGCTACTTGACCAATATTTTGACACCCTCAAACTCCTGTGGTTGGGCAATGCACACCGGAAGTACCTGTATGAACTGTTCACCCAGGAGGAGATATCCAATGTTATCTCAGGACTTCCCGGGGGCAAAGCCCCCAGCTCTGATGGCCTCACTTCGGCCTTTTACAAGCAATATGCACCCCTCCTGGTTCCTCACCTAGCTAACATGTATAGTGATTCTCTAGAGCGCGGGTGGCTCCCCCCTCCCCTTCGGGAATCCATGCTCATCCTTCTCCTTAAGCCTGAAAAATCCCCTGAGTTGTGCTATTCCCACCGCCCTTTGTCCCTCATTAATATTGACAATAAATTCTATGCTAAACTACTGGCCACTCATTTCCTTCCACTAATGTTGGTGATCGCGCGTCCTGGCCAATCTGTATTCATCCCCAGGCGCACCACGTCGCATAATCTTCTAACCATCTTTCCGTCTCTTCCTGCTGTTGCGGCACTTTTAGATGCTACTAGAGCTTTTGACACCCTTGAATGGCCTTTCCTCCTCTACCTCCTCCCTCACCTGGGCTTCAGTCGGGGCTTATTGCGGAAGATCCATCTCCTCTATATCCTCTATACCCTCTCTACGGACCGCATCCGCATCAATGGACATGTCACTGAGCCTTTTTCCATTTGAGGGGCACTAGGCAGGGGTGCCCTCTTTCCCCCTTGCTTTTTGCCATCGCTATGGAGCCTCTCGCCACGCGGCTTTCACAACACCAAACTCAGCATAGCCTTGGCTTCGCGGACCGGGCCCTTGTTGTATCCATGTATGCGGATGACGTCACGCTTTACATCTGCATTTTGCAATATAATCTCGGCCCTATAACAAGAGAGGTTGTGCGCTTTGTGGGCCTCTCCCCGGCATCCAGGTCAACTGGAACAAGTCTATTCTTTTTCCCCTTACCAACGCCACCAAAACCCTTCACCTAAGACTACCCTTTTGTCTGACCATCCAGCCCTCCAGATTCCTCAGAGTCTGGCTTAGTAGTGACATTGATGAACTCTGACGCTCTAATTTTGAACATTCTATGAATTGGTTGGAGTCTAAGCTACCGTTTGGTAAAAAATTCCTGTCGCTGGCGGAACGCATTGTGACAGCAAAAATGGTCGTCCTCCCGAAATGTTTATATATTTTTTAAACATCCCCCCTCCCACTCACCTCACACTTTTTACGCCAACAGAATTCACATATCATCGCGCTGGTATGGGCTTGCCACCAACCCAAAATAGCTTACAATATTCTCACACTTCCCCTGTCCCTCAGGGGTTTGGGTGCTCATGATAGGGATGTATGACGTTACAACGCATACTAATACAACGTATGCTTTTACAACACATTTTTTACAAAGCAAGTACCTTTACAACGCCAAACTTTACAACGCATTCTTTTACAACGCAAAATAGTGAATATAATGTAAAAGTACTTTTACAACGAATTCACTTATAACGCATACCGTTACAACACATAAAATGTTTTTTTAATTTAAATTTTGTAAAATAAACCCTGGCACGGGATGTTGGGAAAATAGGGGTTTTGGGTGGGGAAGTGTATTAAAATGTGGGTAAAAACTGAACGTAAATATATCGGAAAGCAACCTTTAAAAAAAAGTAATACTCGAGTAGTAAAATTAATACTCGAGTATCAAAAAAATTACTCGCGGAATTGCAAAAAAATTACTATTTTAACAAAATATAATTAATTAAAAAAACATACCCAAAACAAGTAGCAGAGTAATAAAATAACTAATTTTAAATACAAACATCTTTCATTCGAAAAGTTGCCATTTTAAAAAGGCTACAAGGACAAATTGTCCTACTACTATTTTCATGAAAATAACACCACTACACGATTTACAAAAAGGATGCCAAAATGGGACGTGAAAGTTAAAACAACACTTTTTTACTACAACATTTTAAATTATCCACAAATAATTAAACAATTTAATTAGCACATAAAAACGCTGTATACCTCAACAATTATAATGACACTTTCAAAAAGTTATAAATACAAGCAAAACACCATTTTGAAAGCAGTTGATTATCAACTCCCAGAGTGACCAGACGCAAAAATCTGACCCTCTGACCTACTGACCGAACTACAACCTGATTTGATTCAAACAGAAATATTTCCCGAACCACAAGTAAGTGTCAAATCAAATAACAGCAATAGCTAAATAAAAGGATTAAAAATCAGTATTATTATTAATACTTTTTAAAATATATTTCACAGATATTACAAACTTTCCGGAATAGCCAAACGGTTTTCCAATGTGCTAAAAAACTCACATAAAATATGTAAGTACATATACATATTAATGTATATTTTTCGACATTTATTTAATTTACAGCATAAAACTATTACTAAAATAATACTCATAGAAAATAAACCATTTAAAATCCACAATATATTTTACCGTACCTGTTTTTTTGAAGATATTAAAATAGAAATCAATAGAGTGTGATGTAATCCAATAGAAAGTTTTTTTAACAAATTTAATAAATATAAAATATTTTTTAAAACGACACAACTGAAAGATTAGCGAGGATATCAATTCGAAACTGTATTTTGAGAAAAGAACGACACTCCTTTTGAACTAAAAATAAAAGGTACTGTTTGTAAATATTTTTTTGATCAATTCCAAAATTACCAAAAAAACGTGAATTATTTTTAATACACACATTTATTATTATTTTCACAGAAAAATATCCAAGTAAGAAAATAACGAGTACTTTCATCTGTTTCAAAAAAGCACAACTTTTTAAACAGGTAAATTATTTGAAAATAACAGTACTTCAATATTATTACTCCAAAAAGATGCTAAAGTTGGAAAAGTGTGGTATAGTGTAGGGGCAGGATTAACTATTATAACTCCAAGAATATGATGCTGTAGGGAAAGTGTGGATAGTGTAGGGGTCAAATTTTATATTTAATTTTGAGGAAGGTGATGCAGTAAGGAAAGTGTGGGATAGTGTAGGGTCAGGATTTACTATTCTAACTCCTGGAAGGTGCTGCAGTGGAGAAAGTGTGGGATAGTGTACGGGCAGGATTTACTATTCTAACTCCAGGACGGTGCTGCAGTAGGGAAAGTGTGGGATAGTGTAGGGACACGATTTACTATTCTAACTCAAGGAAGGTGCTGCAGTAGGGAAAGTGTGGGATAGTGTAGAGGCAGGATTTACTAATCTAACTCCAGGAAGGTGCTGCAGTAGGGAAAATGTAGGATACTGTAGGGGCAGGATTTACTATTCAAACTCCAGAAAGGTGCTGCAGTAGGGAAAATGTAGGATAGTGTAGGGGCAGGATTAACTATTCTAACTCCAGAAAGGTGTAGCAGTAGGGAAAGTGTGGGATAGTGTAGGGGCAGGATTTACTATTCTAATTCCAGGAATGTGTTGCAGTAGGGAAAATGTAGGATAGTGTTGGGGCAGGATTTTCGAAAATTTAAGCTTTTGAACAGAAATGTAGACATTTTGCATTTTTCATCAAACATTTAAAATAAAATATACATATTCATATTTTTTTCTGTTTGCAGAATATCAAAGAACTCTTCAAAGACCAAAAGAAAATCAAATCCAAGGGAATCTCAGAACCAAACAAGGAAAACACACTAGACTCTGAAGGTAAATCAAATAAAAATTACAAGCAAATAGACAAAAAAAATGACAGAACTTCATTATTATTACTCTAAAAAGATGCAGTTGTAGGGAAAGTGTGGGATAGTGCAGGGGCAGGATTTACTATTCTAACTTCAGGATGGTGCTGCAGTAGGGAAAGTGTGGGATAGTGTAGGGGCAGGATTTACTATTCTAACTCCAGAAACGTGCTGCAGTAGGGAAATTGTGGGATAGTGTAGGGGCAGGATTTACTATTCTAACTCCAGAAAGGTGCTGCAGTAGGGAAAGTGTGGGATACTGTAGGGGCAGGATTTACTATTCTAACTCCAGAAAGGTACTGCAGTAGGGAAAATGTAGGATAGTGTAGGGGCAGGATTTACTATTCTAACTCTAGAAAGGTGCTGCAGTAGAGAAAGTGTGGGATAGTGTAAGGGTAGGATTTTAGAAAATGTAAGCTTTTGAACAGAAATGTAGACATTTTCCATTTTTCATCAAACACTAAAACAAAAATATACATATTCATATTTTTTTCTGTTTGCAGAATATCAAAGAACTCTTCAAAGACCAAAAGAAAATCAAATCCAAGGGAATCTCAGAACCAAACAAGGAAAACACACCAGACTCTGAAGGTAAATCAAATTCAAAATACAAGCAAATAGACTAAAAAAATGACAGAACTTCATTATTATTACTCTACAAAGATGCTGCTGTAGGGAAAGTGCGGGATAGTGTCGGGGCAGGATTTACTTTTCTAACTCCTGGAAGGTGCTGCAATGAAGAAAGTGTGGGATAGTGTAGGGTCAGAATTTACTATTCTAACTCCAGGACGGTCCTGCAGTAGGGAAAGTGTGGGATAGTGTAGGAGCAGGATTTACTAATCTAACTCCAGGAAGGTGCTGCAGTGAAGAAAGTGTGGGATAGTGTAGGGTCAGGATTTACTATTCTAACTCCAAGAAGGTGCTGCAGTAGGGAAAGTGTGGGATAGTGTAGGGGCAGGATTTACTATTCAAACTCCAGGAAGGTGCTGCAGTAGAGAAAATGTGGGATAGTGTAGGGGCAGTATTTACTAATCTAACTCCAGGAAGGTGCTGCGGTAGGGAAAATGAGAGATAGTGTAGATTTTTTATTATTATCTGAAAAAAACATATTAAAATATATCTATTTTTTCCCCACAGAAAATGTCAACTCAGGAAACAGCATCATATATGAAATCTAGGAAAGGAAACAGTCTATTAACACATGCAGGATATATATATTGTAAAGAAAGGATACGTTTTCCACGGAATCATTCGAGGTGTGTGCAATACTATTCATCCCATTGCAGCGGCAGAGCGGTTACCCTTGATAATATCATAATAAAAACAACTGATCATAACCACTCTGCCTCTGCAATGGAGATTGAAGTAAGGGAAACCTTAAACGAAATGAAAGAAATTGCATCCACCTCCAATGATTCTACAGGAACAATTTTAAGAGAGGTTGCACAGCATGTTCCCAGTCATGTTGCTAGTAATATGCCTATTATTCCTAATTTGAGAAGAATTATACAAAGGCAGGCAAGTAACATAAATACTACAACTCCTCAAACCTTTTCTGATATTGTAATTCCTGAGGAGCTGACTATTTCTTTTGCTAATGAACCATTCCTTTTGCATGATAACAAAAAGCCTAAAAAACCTATTCTTATTTTTAGTACACCGCGTAACCTTGTTAAGTTAGAAAATTGTGAAATTTGGATGATGGATGGGACGTTTAAAAGCACACCCCATCCATTCACCCAAATTTATACAATTCATGGAAAAATTAACAATAATCTGATCCCCTTAGTATATAGTTTGCTACCAGATAAGCAATCTGCAACCTATACTGAATTTTTATCAGTTATTAAAAACATTACCAAAAAAAGTCCTAGGAAAATTATTGTTGATTATGAATTGACTATGATCAATGTGATCACTAAAACGTACACGGATACCCAAATTCAGGGATGTTTTTTCCATTTTTCCCAGGCATTTTGGCGTAAACAACAAAAAACATCCCTGGTTACCGATTACTCATCTGATAGCAAACTACAGTTTGAATTAAAAAAATTAACTGCTCTTTGTTTTGTTCCTCCCGAAAGTGTAGACGAGTACTACATTGCTATTACTGAATCAGAATATTTTAATCAAAATGAAGACAAATTGGCACCCATTCTAAATTATTTTGAAGACACATGGATTGGACACCTAAGCAGATCAGGTCGCAGGAGTAAGCCACGTTACCATGTGGAGTGGTGGAACTGTTACACGATCTGTTTAGAGGGAGAAGCAAAAACAAATAATGCCATAGAGGGATGGCATAACTCCTTCAACCATACAATTGGCAAACCACACCCTAACTTCTACTCATTTCTTGAAACTTTGTAGAAGGAGCAAAGCTTTCAAGAATTGAGAATTTCTACCATATCAAGGGAAATGTCTGAGAGACTATTGGGTGTACTAAAACAGTTTTCGTTGTGTGTGGCTCTAGACTACCTAGAAAATGTTGCTAACATTCTCCATTTCTAAAATATAACTTACTTTCCTGCTTTGACCTAAATTTATCCTAATACAAAATTCAATTGGCAATTTAATTTTTCTAAAACATTTTTTCAAAATTTACGTTGGGTCACCCAACCTTTTTTTTTCCATATTAAAACCATTTGATCCAGTGATAATAAAGACAAAAATCCCAAAATTTTCTCCAGGTCATAAATCAAACCATTCAAATGTATAATTTATATTTTAAAATGCATTTAATAATATAAAATGGAATATTTTTTTAACTTTCAAAATACATTTTCTTTTTGAAAAAGCTTCTTTACAAGTCTAATTTTTTATAATTTTTTTTGAAAACCATAGTCTGAAAAATTTATTTTTGGTTTGATTAAAAAACAAAAAATACATAAAATAACATTTGGAACTTTTTGAAAGTAAAAATGTGGAAATAGAATTTTTTACCAAACACCATTTGTAATAAACTGTAAAGTTCAAAAACTTAGATGAACCAAAAAATCCATTTTCCACTTTGTCAAAATATCTTCTATTTTCTTGTACAAACCCAAAAACACAAAATAAAAAATCTGTAAATATGTTTTGCTATTTTTTCCACATAATCCATCTTTTTATTTTTTCGAAAAAAAGGTACAAAAATAGCCAAATCACTATAAATGCTTCCTAAAATAACTCCTATCCAATCATTTTCTCACTATGTCTCCTTATCTATTTTTATAATGAATCTCTAAGAACATACTTTTGTATTTACCTAACACCATTTGTTCAAATTATATACTATTACAGAAATTATTTGACAATTTCTACCTCCTAGCAAAACATATTCTCACTATATGTCCCTTGCTAGTTTGTAACTCGTTTAAAATTATGCATAATACAAAACTTCTACCTCCTACCGAATAATTTTCTCACTATTTCACCTTTATCATATTAAAAAAAGTTCCAAAACCATAAAATTCTAATTTTAATTAAATAAAACTCAACCAAAAACTACTTGTAAATCAAAGAAGCTTTTTTACTAACTCATTTTATTCAATTTCTACCTTTCTATGCTATTAAAAGTCGAAAAGATATTTCTAAACAATGCATTTTCAAATATACTGTCGCGTTTCAAAAACATTAGTCATAAAACATAATTCTTTCATCATTATCTATATTTAACATTAAATACAACAATTAACATTTCCCTATTATTTTTAACGACCCAACATAGTCATATTCTACTAACATTATCGGCGACATGCTGTTTTCACATAAATAACATTCTTTTTATAAACCGCAACCTCTACTTATCCTTTCTTTACAATATATATGAACTTATTTTCGTTCTAATATGTTTAAATAAAGTAAAAAAGTGTTTCCTACCTGAGCGTAGATCAGCTTCCTGCTGCTTCCTCCATCGATGCTCTTCAAAATGGCCACTTACGTGATCGTGAACGCGTCAACGTCACCTGAGGCTGCAAACATTGAAAAATGACTATTTAATGTCATAATATTTTACTAACCATATTTTATATTTAAATGATCTATATAATTTATAAAATTTTGCAAAAATATGTATACATTTTTTTACTTCTTCTAAATATTTTTTTAAACAAAATCAAAAAATTACTAAGATGTCGTATCTTTTTTTTTACAAATCTTTAAATTTAAACACAATCTTAAAAATAAATGTTTCAACATGTAAAATACTGTTTTATTCTTCTTACCTCTATACTTATTCCATTTCTTTTCTTAACTTCTCAATTCATCCTTTTTCTTTACTTCAAAAGTAGTTCCGCGGGATCCTTTGCTTCAAGTCTAAAAATAAAAGAAGGACAAATGTTCCCATTACTTTCAATGGTAAAGCGTGGGAAAATCATTTAAGTAATATAAAAATACATACATTTTCAACAAATTTAATTATTTAATAAATTCTTAATGTCTCCAAAAATTTTTTTTAATTTTTCAAAATGTAATTTTATACAAATTACAAAAATTTCGTATTAATTTATACAATAATATTACTTTAATATAAATATAATTCCTTTTTATTAAACATTTTAACTAATCCTAATTTATATTTGATTGCAAAAAACTGTTTTTTATAACAATAGTTTATGTACCCTGTTTATTAATTAAAAAAAAATTTGTATTACATTTATTTATTATTTATATTAATAATTGTTAAATAATTAATTAATAAAGATTTCAAGATGTAATAAATTATACATTAATACCAGAGTATTTTGTTATGATATAATCCCTAAATGTATAACTTTTTAATAAATACCTAAGTATTAATTTAATTACAATATATTCCAAAATAATATTTCTTTTACAAAACCACCTGAGTATTAATTTTAAAAAAACATACTCCATTTACATTCATATTAATCCATTTATTAAATAATGTAATAATTCTATTTTAATTTTTTAATAATTAACTTCAAAATAAATCTAATCAATTTGCAAATAACAAAAAAAAAAACAATATCATTTAATACTTACTTTCTAAAGGCATTTGCGTTGTAAAGGCACATGCGTTGTAAAGGCATTTGCGTTGTAAATGCATGCGTTGTAAAAACATGCGTTGTAAAAGTACTTGCGTTATAAAAGTTGCAGTGTAAAGGTAGTGCGTTGTAAAAGTTGCATTGTAAAGGATGTACCCCCCTATATGTGCTCTGTGCCCAAGCCAGCTTTCTTCACTTCTGGCTCCACCCCACCCCCTTCCAACCCAACGTTGAGGTCAAAGCTGATCTTGCTGCTCCTTGACCACTCCAGACTGCACATTTTATTGCACCCAGGTCTCAGCGCTGTGAAGTAAACATGGTGGAATGTCTGTGCTGGGCCTGGAACAGACTGGGGAAACTGGCTGGCCTCTCTACACTCTATGCCCCTTCCATGCCGCTAGCTTGTAACCCGGCATTTCCTCCACTCCAAACGTCCGGCATGATTAAATGTGATACGTCATTAGGCCTCACCACTATTGCTGACCTCTACCCTGCCGATATTTTATTCGCCCTTCCCGGAGATGCTGGGCCGCTAGATCGGCTCCTCTACTACCAAATCCAAGCTTCCTGTAAAGAACTCAACCCCATGTTTCTGAAGCCTCCACCGAAGCATGCTGCCCTCAAGTTGGTATACTCTTCTAGCTCCTCTAGGAAGTTGGTCACCAGGCTTTATGCTCTTTCGCTTGCCGCTTCCCCTGCTAGCACTGACAGAGCCCGCACAGCGTGGAGTGAGGACCCCCAAGAAGTTTGGCTGTATTGCTGCAATCAGATAAAGTGCTTGGCGCCTAACTACCGTTTGCTGTTACTCCATTTTAAATAAATGCACAGACTATATCGTACCCCCACTTCACTGCATAGAAATAGGGCTCCTAGCTAGCGATGGGTGTGTGCGCTGGATTGGCTGTTCCCAAAGGTCTCTACCTACTGACAGGCTGTATGCGTGGTCATTAGTGATATCACCTCTGTGAGAATAGACCCTGGCCCGTTGGTGTATCTCCTTGGCTATGTCAAGCGTATACCGAATGCTAGTCGTAAGCTGACCGCCATTCTTCTAGTCCTTTCCAAACGCAGGGTGTCACTCCCCTGGGGGTGCAGACCAGCGCCCACAGTGGCTGGTTGGCTGAATGATGCTACCCATTGCCAAACGTTATTGGGAGAATTTCTGGACCTGATTCCCACTGTTACCTGCCCCTGACATCTGGGCCTCCCTCATTTCCTACTCACAGAGCTTAACCGCCGGAGTCAGTCCCTTACCCGGTTCCCCAGCAATGTTATACAGGCTTCTCCTGCTCCAACTACTGACGACCCCCCTCCTCCCGCCATTGTTCCACTACTCTCTGAGTAACATGCTCACAGCACCGTTTAGATCTTCGTGCCTGAAATGTGCCTTTTTCTTTTTTCCTTTCTCAAGCATGTTTTCTTCCTTAGGTTCTAAGGTGAAACAATGATGTAACCCATGTGCCGATGCCATTAAGTTATTGTATTCCGTGCCGCGCAGTCATCTGCCTGTTTTGTACTGTTTCTTCTAAAAGCAATAAATACAATTAAAAAAACAGAAGCGCTCAATACATACAATAAATATATAAAGAGGAAACAATTTTCTCTTAAAACAACCTTATTTATTAAAAAGTCAGAAAACAAAGTAGAGTTTAATGGGGACATTCCCCTTACCGAAAATACATCAATGAACTTCTTTGAGAAATGACTCAAATCCTCTCTGAAAGAGGCAGTAGTGGCAGCCTTTAATAAAAGGAAAAGAGACCACATTACTGAGAAAGACTCAGCTGATATCTCCCAAGAGGAAAACACTCTTCCCAAAAAAAAGGTAAGGCCTTGAAAAAGACAAAGCACCTTGAACCCCATGGTAGCCTGAAAAATTTTATAATGACTTCCTTGATGAGGATTTAGAACAACCCAGTAACTCCAGTTTCATTAAGGACCCTGATGGGATCGACATCTTTAATCCCTCTCACATTACTCATCCTAGGAGATCTGCCTGGTAGCCAAGTTTATCAATTTCTGGATAAGAAAATCACTTGAGAAAGATACACAAAATCTAATGAGGTCAAAATGCCCTAGACCCTTTTTGGATAACAAGTCTGAATGACACCAAACTTAGACCCAGAATTAATGACCTTCCTGTTTAAAACAGGTAGAGACCTTAGGAAATGACTGGAACGTTACCTCAAGCAGTGTCAGGACAAATTACTAGACACTCTAGGACCTCTGGCTAGAATCCTATACTCAGTTGAGGAATCCTCTATTAAAGGCACTCTAGTGGATACCGAACTCCTCCGAGGATGGCGCCAGCATGCCTTATGCCTTCTTGGCAAGGCGAATGCAGGCCTTACCTCAGACAGGAGAAGAGCTATACTAATGCGGATAAAGCCCCAATTAGGAGACCTGGCAAGCAAAGATGTTCAGGGTGACCCGAACGGGTTACTCTTCTGCTATAACGTTGTTGAAACCTTTGGCAAATACATTTCCATATTCTCAGCCTTCAGTTTAGCTCAAGCAAACATGAGACGCATGTTTGGAGGTGGAATTTTTGGAAGGGCTGACAGGACAGTACTTACTGTCAGCCGCGGATACTACAGGCCCCCGTTCTACCAGCAGAATCAACGTGGATATGAAAGATACTTCAGAGGAAACAATTCCGTCTTTCCGCAAAGAGGTCACAGCACTCAGGCACGAGCCGGAGGAAGCAGAGGCAGATTCCAAAGCCATGGACAGCAAGGTAAGGACTCTTCCCTCTAGTTCTTTCCTCCCAAAGGTGGGGTGAAGGCTACGCTTCTTCTACCAGAATTGGTCCTTACTAACAAACGATGGTTGTATACTAGATACTATGAAATGATTCATAATACATTTTATCACAACTACTAACCAGACTCTCCAACCCAGGGAACTTAACATAGACCAAGAACAATCAACTCTGGTAGACACAGAAGTGAGTCAAATGCTATTAAAAGGGGCTGTTTCCAAAGTAACAAACACTGGTCTGGGTTTTGTGAGCACAATTTTTCTAGTAAAGAAAAAAGAGAAATGTTGGCGGCCCATAATACATTTGAGGGAACTAAATACCTTCCTTGTGTACAGATACTTCAAGATGGAAAGTATGCATCTTCTGAGAGACATCCTCCAAGAGAAAGACTGGCTCGTAAAACTGGTTCTCAAGGATGCTTATTTTACAATCCCTAAGGGCATAGAGCCTCAGAAATACCTATGGTTTGTATGGAAAAGAGTGACTTACCGATTCTGTTGTGTCCCCTTCAGCCTCTTCCCAGCTCCTTGGTGTTTCACCAAGGTTCTGAGACCAGTGGTTGCCTATCTGAGCAGAAGTGGAGTTTGACTAGTAATCTATTTAGAAGACAATATACTCATGTCTCAAAGTCAAGATGAACTACTGACTCCCATGAAATGGTCTGTGGACCTTTTAGAAGGGTTAGGATTTATTATCAACACAGAGAGGTCCATTATCACCCCAAAACAAAACCTGGAATTCCTAGGTTTCCAGGTAAACACCATTTCGGCCTAACTACAGCTCTCCTTAAAGAAGTTGTCCAAAATAAGCAAGGAGGCAACTTATGTTTTATCAAAAAGTATAGTGAGCTTGCGGGAACCAGCAAGTGTAGTTGGTTTCTTATCCTCTTTGATTCAGGCTATCTCCACTACAGGGCATAACAGAGACTAAAATCTTCAGGGTTGAAGAAGGGACTTTGGTATTCAGACAGAGTTCCCCTGTCATTGGAGGTTGGTGTATGGAGGAAGTGTTATAGCTGGTGCCTGGAAAGTGGTCAGGATCAATTACCTAGCAGATCTATTTAAATCAGGTTTATGCTATAGAACAGTTAACTGCAACAGATCTGGAACTCAGCAGGGCACTCACTGTTAAATGATTTTTCTATTGGTACCGACCCCTTAATACGTAGAGTAATGAAGGGAAAACTACTTAAGTGCCCTCCAAAGTCCAAATATTATTCACTATTCGACCTATTCACCTCTTGGCCAGATAACTCTTATCTTTCCAGAAAACAAACATCAATTAAATTAGCAGCATTACTGTGTCTAATATCCTTTACAAGAGTGTCAGATGTTAAGGTGTTAGAAACCTGTAATAGAGTCTATTACTCAGTTGGAGTACTGTTTGAGATATGGAAAAGGACCAAAACTAATTTTTATACTTATTTTACTGATTACCCAATACTATGTATTTTGAGATTGACCTTCAGGTCAAATGGATTCAGTGCATTAAAATAATTTTTAGACAATCGTTAATTTTCTTAAATGTCTATTTAAGTTCGGAAAAAAGGGTTAGATCATTGCAATTTATTCAGTTATGGGAAATGGTGAAAGTGCTATATTATGATCACCTGGATTCACTGATGATCATTTCAGGGGATTTTAATACTCATCTCGTACAGTATAAAAATCGGGAAATTCAGTCAGAATTACAAGCTCAATGGACTAATTGTGAGTTTATCAAATATAACCTAACGATTTTGCATGATAGAGAGCACATACCAAGTTACAACAACAAAAGAGTGACTATTACTGTGAATTCATAAGTGACAATGTCCCTACCTACTGGAAAAACACAGTGTGGGAAGAAAAAAAGGGGGAGGGATTTTTTTTTTCATAAGGTGAAAGGACTAGCAAAGAAAAAACTTATTTCTTAAAAGAACCCTCACTCACCCTAGTGGTGACATGCTTCATCATGGGGTTCTATACATTGTTCTTATAGTATTATTAAGAGTTCTTTTCAAATACAATAAGCGATGGGAATACCACCCTGGGTTCTTCAGTTTTAAAGTAATAATACCCCCAGAGGGTTCCTGTTTAGAAAAGTTATCCAAAAGGGAATTACATAAGGATGGCCAATGAGTAACCATAGAGATCCCTTTGGCCTTAGCTACTTGACCCTCAAGAATAAGTTGAGATAGGAATTCCAAAATATCTTTCTCAGTTTTATCGCTCCATATGAGCCTTTTAAGATTGTAAGCTGTGGGGGCAGTTCTTAATATTCTTGATTCTGGCAAATGATTGAAGGGGAAGTCAAAGGAAATAACTTGGGGATTGTGGTCACTCTCAATCCTCGAAATTACCTCATAGCTTTGGACTAAATCAGAAAGTTTATTTGACAGTATTGTGTAGTCAATTATAGAGGAGCTACCGATTTTGTTAAATGTCGGTATATGCTCTCTATATATAATCAACAGGAGAGTAAGGGTTTGAGAGGCCACTCTTCAATCCCTATTTATCAAGTTACAACAACAAAAGAGTGACTATTACTGTGAATTCATAAGTGACAGAATGTCCCTACCTACTGGAAAAACACAGTGTGGGAAGAAAAAAAGGGGGAGGGAATTTTTTTTTCATAAGGTCAAAGGACTAGCAAAGAAAAAACTTATTTCTTAAAAGAACCCTCACTCACCCTAATGGTGACATGCTTTTTCATGGGGTTCCCACAGGAGGGACCGAATGTCCCCCCTGTGTGCTGCGATGCCTGCGATTGCAGCGGAGCGGGTTTCTTTGAAAGTGTTTTCTATAAGGTGAGTGCTCAGTGATGTGAGTGTATATTAAAAGATCACAGCTGGACCCAAAAAAACTTTATTAGTGGACCAGCTGTTCACATTAAAACAGTGAGGCCACATGGTGGTTTTTATTAGAACCCCAGTGTCCAAGTGTAGATGGTCAACATGTTTCTGCTGTATACTGCGTGTTATGCTCAGTTCTCTTCAGGACCAATATATAAAAGGTCCCCCGGGTGTCCACGCTCGCTAAGGTGCGTCCACTCCGTGGGGACACAAGTGTGAAAAAAGGATACAAATCTTTCCTTCTTAGACTCACGGTTTTACCCGCGGCCAGTACTCCTGGGATTCGCCTGGAGCCAAAGTCTGTGAATCAACACAAAAACAAAACACACATAATTATTATGTATATAACAAACAGTCTCAATGACCGGAGATGCCAGAGCCTTATGAAACACAGGATTACCAATCACTTCTGGGTCTCCTTACTCCATTGTGCCCACCCTGAAATTACCTGCACTTCAGAAGCTGTCTACAGATTGGACTGTTGTATTGTAGATCATATAAAATCCGTGACGTACATCCTGAATTCACGGTAGCAATTCGCCCCAGTATCTATCAAGGAGTCGTATCTTAGACTTAAAACCAATGCATTATCCCTTTTGAAAAAGACCAGGCACCCTAATCAAAGGTTCGGATGATCTGCAGTTTTAGACAAATCACAGATGCCACCTTAAGTCAAACATACAGCCACTTACGTAGCTCGAAAATCAAGAGTGCCACATGGACTTTCAGTGCGGCAATCTCTTTACGTTGTGCTCCCTCTGAAAACGAGCAAAACAAATCGCCGGCATCAGTATAAGAGCCGCTTGTTACCACGCTTCACACGTAGAAACCCACTTGAGTCTTGCTAAAATGAGAGCACTTACTTAAGACACAACGACTCGCTGCCAGTAACCTAAATTCAGGGCCACTGCAGTCCGGATCTTACTCACAATGCAAAAGCCGCAGCGTTATGTCGGAAATCCCGCTCACGTGACCCGTCCAGAGTCTTGGTGTCACGTGATCGGGGCCGCCGGTTGCCGGGTGAGCGCAGTATCCAGATTGTCTTTTACTCAATTAAATAGAATTACAATATGAGCAGTGATGTTAGGAACACATCAGTTTGCCACCAATATGCTACCAACAAGTTGGATATCAATCATGCAGTAGGTAGCAAAAAATTAATTTCACTGGAAAAGTTCTCTTCCGGTGAGCGATCTGGGAACACTAGACCGCTAACTTAACCTATCTGGAGAACAGAGCATGAAACTTTATTAGTCCGTTATCCAGCACTGAAAGAACAACTACTGCTGTTCTTCCAGTGTATATTAAAAAAGACAATTTAGGAAGCTTGTTCTTAATTGTCCTACGTTCTGTTGGAACTTCAAAAGTTGACAGGTGACAGCATTAATTAGCAAAAATTGCCCCAGCAGCCAAGGGTTGACCAACATATATTTAGCGGTCACTCAGGCACTTATCTCGGGTGTCTGCTGTTCTAACAAACCTTGTCACACAAAACAAAAAGGAACACCACCCATCAATAAAGTAAACCATGTTGGACCGTTCTAATCGTCAGCCACGGTTATTCCAGAGGTATGGCATATGATCTTATTCACAGAATGTGATAATCATCATTAAATCCAGAGCTGTACTTAAGGTTTTTGGGCCTTAGCAGAAGCTTAAAGTACAAAAGGAACCAGTTCAAGCTTATCAGCGTCTCAGAACACTGCCCCACGGTATATCTTCATTCAGACCCATTAGATGAGTCGACAGGCGATGCACCCACCTCTGCTCCTTTTCAAAGAGGCTATTTTCAGTACCGTGTTGCAGGTGCTCAATCACTGTCCAGTGGATCTCATTGGGGGAATGCCTATGTTCTAAGAAGTGTGTGGTCATTTTAGTGTTGTTCTTGCCACATCTTATGCTACTCCTGTGTTCACAAATGCGAAGTTTGACCATCCTCCTTGTCATCCCTACATATCTTAACCCGCAGGGACAGGTTATCAGGTACACGACATTGCTTGTATTGCAATTCGTGTGGTTTCTTTGTTTTCAAGTTTTTCCTGGTTCCAAATGCAATGTTTTGGAGCTTGCAGTTAATGGGCACACACTGCAACCACCACAGGGGTAGTGGCCCACCACAGGTGGCAAACCCCAGGCATTCAAAACACTCCTGGGGGTTTCTTGTAATTTTTGTGGGCGTGTGTGGACCAAAGAGTCCTTAAGACTCCGGGCTCTCTTATAGGAGAACAAAGGTTTCTCCCAATTACAATTATTGCATGTCAGAATCCTCCAATGTTTCTTAATACTCCGACTGACTGTGTTAGATGCTGCGTTGTAAGTAGTAACACAGGTTAACGGGACCTCATTGGTGTTGTTCTTTGGATAATCTTCTAAAAGGGAATCGCGGTTTTGATTATGAGCCCTTTTATAGCTTTTTGTGAGTAGGTGTCTAGGATAACCCCTTTTGCACAATTTGTCTGTCAGATTTCGGGATTGCTCCTTATAATCTATGACATCACTGCAGTTCCTCCTGATCCGGAGGTACTGACCAAACGGTAGGTTTTCTCTGAGTGGATGAGGATGAAAACTTGTGTAGTATAAGAGGTTGTTCTTCGTGGTGGGTTTATAGTAGGTCTTGGTTTTTAGTTGGTTGCCAACACGTGTAATAGTCACGTCCAAAAACACTACTTTCAAATCATTGAATTCGTAGGTGAACTTAAGATGTGGATCCCGATCATTCACCCAAATGAAAAAGGCACGTAATGACTCCTCATTGCCCTTCCAGATTAGCAGCACATCGTCTATGTATCTTTGCCACAGGATGATATTGGCAAAAAAAGGGTTAGTGGTTGGTAAAATGTTAATGGATTCAAAATTGTACACATACAACCCTGCCACACTCGGGTCAAATGTGCTGCCCATAGAAGTTCCGGTTGCCTGTAAGAAAAGTTGATTCTCATATTGAAAAAAGTTCCGTTTCAGGGCCAGGGTGGCACAATCTACCACAAAGGATTTAGATGTATTATATTCCCAGTGGCTAGCCTCCAGGGTTTGGACAGTGATTGAGCTCCTGCAACACGGTATTGAAAATAGCCTCTTTTAAAAGGAACAGAGGTGTGTGCATCGCCTGTCGACTCATCTAATGGGTCTGAATGATGATATACCGTGGGGCAGTGTTCTGAGACGCTGATAAGCTTGAACTGGTTCCTTGTGTACTTTAAGCTTCTGCTAAGGCCCAAAAACCTTAAGTACAACTCTGGTTTTAGTGATGATTATCACATTCTGTGAATAAGATCATATGCCTTACCTCTAGAATAACCGTGGCTGACGATTAGAACGGTCCAACATAGTTTACTTTATCGATGGGTGGTGTTCCATTTTGTTTTGTGTGACAAGGTTTGTTAGAACAGCAGACACCCGAGATAAGTGCCTGAGTGACTGCTAAATATATGTCGGTCAACCCTTGGCTGCTGGGGGCAATTTTTGCTAATTAATGCTGTCACCTGTCAACTTTTAAAGTTCCAACAGAACGTAGGATAATTAAGAACAAGCTTCCTAAATTGTCTTTTTCAATATACACTGGAACTTGCCTGTGCATCGGGAATTGCCGGGAATTGCCGCTGGGGAGCCCGGGTGGAGGACTGCTGCCTTTAACGATCTTTGAACTGCTGGGGTTGCTGCCTGCCTCCCGCTGCCCGCTCCCACTTCCATCTGGGGAAGCGCCAGCCATCGCGTGGAGGGCAGGTCAGGGGACTGCAATCCCCAGCAGCCCTGGGAACCACGTGACCTGATCGAAGCGCCAGGAGGCGCAAAAAAACAGCGATAGCCCTGCTGAGCGGGGGGAGCACATTGGAACTTGCCTGTACATCGGGAATCGCCGGGAATTGCCGCTGGGGAGCCCGGGTGGAGGACTGCTGCCTTTAACAATCTTTGAACTGCTGTGGTTGCTGCCTGCCTCCCGCTGCCCGCTCCCACTTCCATCTGGGGAAGCGCCGGCCGTCGCGTGGAGGGCAGGTCAGGGGACTGCAATCCCCAGCAGCCCAGGGAACCACGTGACCTGATCGAAGCGCCAGGAGGCACATAAAAACAGCGATAGCCCTCCCTCGCGGGACGCCGGGCTAAGCCCGGGCAAAGGGCGGGCCCTCTGTGGCCCTCAGAGGCCTGAGGAAGACGGGACGGGCCACCCTATTTGATCTTCGCCTCATACTCGCTGGAAAAGGGAGGTAACACGAACTAACCCCTCAAAGTGACTGACTTCACATACACTTTGGTATTCCCTAAAGGGCTACCTTCTGACTTTTTCGTTTTTAGCCAATAGATTACGTGTATAACCTGCATAGGTACTTGTCGTAGTAATATACATATACAGAAAGCTAATCACACCATGACTGATAAAGGGCTTCATATAAATAATATCCTTCAGGGGGGCAACGGAAGGGAACATTGGACAACTACCTAATTAGGGCTAGATCGGCAATCGAGTCTGAAATAGAGAGAGTTGAACAAAGTCTTTCCGCAGAGCCCACATCCAGTATACAATCTCCCCTGGTGCTACCAGACCAAATCCAAAATGTTACCTTACTGGAGGAATTAAATCTGATTTGTAAAACTGTATACACCAATGTTGAAAATAGAAACGAGCAAACAAATGCTCCTGCATGTGTAATGAGTAATACAAGTCCGCAGCCTAGAATTACATCTCAACTAAACGTAAGCCATCTTGGTACCCCCCCTTTAACATCACCTAAGGATACTATCCAACAGTCAGCAAATGTCCAGGCCCCCTGTCTTAACAGAAAGCGCAAAGGTGCTAAACAGAGTGAAAGATTAGTTAAAAAACAAAAATTGTATCTAAGTCCCCCTCGGCCATCAGCAATACCCCAAAAACATCTGAGGTACGCTCAATTCTGGACTCCCCTGCATCCCCTACACAATTTGACTTATTGATCCAGATGGAACTTTTGGTCAAATCCTTAATATCCCCATTGGAAAAAAGAATCAAGGTAATAGGGGAAAAGCTCACAAGCATAGAGGAAACCATCAAGGCAAATCTGATACTCACAAAAAGTATGGTAGGACATAAGCAAGTAGAAACTTCAGTCGCTACTGACATCTCAATCACCTCTGTACAAAGTAATACCGCACAAATGTACGCAGTTGCCCCAAAAACATCCGAAACATTACTCATATCAAACCCCCTAATAGCCCAAAGTTCTGCCATTCGAAAAGGGTCGGCTAAAGAACCCACGCCGACAGAGGGGATGTTTTACAACTATGGCAATAGGCAAAGAAAGGCTAAACATATAGATCTACCGCCGGAGGCGGCACCTTTTGTGTGCATCCTCTCAGGCGTGCCTGAACTTACTAACAGCCAAATTGAAAGACCAGCGGATCTGGCAAATAAGGTATCTTTTTGGCTTACCAAAAATAGACCCCTTTCACCCAATATAGATGGAAAAATGTTAAATGTCAGAAGGGTAGGGTGGTTAGGATCCATCCCCAAGGATATACCGGGAGACCTGGTTTTGGTCAACTTTAGCAACCCCCAGAGTCATCAAATACTTGCGAAGTTGGCAGCCACAAATGGGCGATGGCCCAATTGGAACTTGGGAACTGTGTGACTTCTACCCTAGAACTACATACCTGCCCCCTGTAAGATCATATGTACAAAATAACCACTGCATGGGTAACGAAGGCCCGGGACCTAGTAGGCACATAATACCCACCTATAATCAATTTGCTTTATTCTCTGGTATAGATCAGGTGCACTGACTTGTTAATCATATTTTCGAACGGTTTTGCTAATAACTGAAAATGATAACGATTAACACCAAGTCTGGGGATGGTCCTTACTAAAGTAATCATTTATGCACTTTGCTCGTTTGCACATTTTGAAATGTATCTGTTTTATTTTAAACTGTGTCTTCATAAATTTCTTAAGTCAAACAACACTATTTTTTAAAGCTGTTAATTTAATTGATATGACCACGCCTTGTACCATAGCTGCTGGGGTTGGTATATGATGACTTGTAATAACGATTTTATTAGTATAATGAATCCTTTTTAACCTTTGTACAAATAGTGACCATGTTATGAAAATAATCGCTGTTTGTTTTTAATCTGTTTTATCTTGTATGCTTTTATGAATTTTTTATTGAATTCGAATAAAGCTTGTTGACTATTAAATATACACTGGAAGAACAACAGTAGTTGTTCTTTCAGTGCTGGATAACGGACTAATAAAGTTTCATGCTCTGTTCTCCAGATAGGTTAAGTTAGCGGTCTAGTGTTCCCAGATCGCTCACCGGAAGAGAACTTTTCCCGTGAAATTCATTTTTTGCTACCTACTGCATGATTGATATCCAACTTGTTGGTAGCATATTGGTGGCAAACTGATGTGTTCCTAACATCACTGCTCATATTGTAATTCTATTTAATTGAGTAAAAGACAATCTGGATACTGCGCTCGCCCGGCAACCGGCGGCCCCGATCACGTGACACCAAGACTCTGGACGGGTCACGTGAGCGGGATTTCCGACATAACGCTGCGGCTTTTGCATAGTGAGTAAGATACGGACTGCAGTGGCCCTGAATTTAGGTTACTGGCAGCGAGTCGTTGTGTCTTAAGTAAGTGCTCTCATTTTAGCAAGACTCAAGTGGGTTTCTACGTGTGAAGCGTGGTAACAAGCGGCTCTTATAATGATGCCGGCGATTTGTTTTGCTCGTTTTCAGAAGGAGCACAACGTGAAGAGATTGCCGCACTGAAAGTCCTTGTGGCACGCTTGATTTTCGAGCTACGTAAGTGGCTGTATGTTTGACTTAAGGTGGCATCTGTGATTTGTCTAAAACTGCAGATCATCCGAACCTTTGATTAGGGTGCCTGGTCTTTTTTAAAAGGGGTAATGCATTGGTTTTAAGTCTAAGATACGACTCCTTGATAGATACTGGAGCGAATTGCTACCGTGAATTCAGGATGTACGTCACGGATTTTATATGATCTACAATACAACAGTCCCATCTGTAGACAGCTTCTGAAGTGCAGTTAATTTCAGGGTGGGCACAATGGAGTAAGGAGACCCAGAAGTGATTGGTATTCCTGTGTTTCATAAGGCTCTGGCATCTCCGGTCAATGAGACTGTTTGTTATATACATAATATTTATGTGTGTTTTGTTTTTGTGTTGATTCACAGACTTTGTCTCCAGGCGAATCCCAGGAGTACTGGCCGCGGGTAAAACCGTGAGTCTAAAAAGGAAAGATTTGTATCCTTTTTTCACACTTGTGTCCCCACGGAGTGGACGCGCCTTAGCGAGCGTGGACCCCTGGGGGACCTTTTATATATTGGTCCTGAAGAAAGCTGAGCATAACACGCAGTATACAGCAGAAACGGATTGGTGTCACTACAACGCGGTTTTTTACATCGCATTCCGTTACATCGGAATTTTTACAACGCAGGATCCATTACATCGGATGCCATTACAACGCATGGCATTACATAGCATATGCTATTACAACGCATGGCATTACATCGTAAGTATAGGTAAGTATACCTTTTTAAAAAAAATGTAATTAAGTTAATTTAATTAATTTTATTTAATTAATTTAATTAAAATACATTTTAAAATAGTAATTAATTTAATTTAATAGATTTAAATCTATTTATTTAATTTAATTTTAATAAAAATTGTAATTAATTTTAATTAATTAATATAATGAAATTAATTTAATTTAAATATTTTTAAAATTGTAATTAAATTAAATTAATTAAAATAATTTATTTTATTAAATTAATTTAATTAAAAAATGTAATTAATATAATATAATTAATTTAATTTAATAAATATATTTTAATTAATTTATAAATGGTAAATATAATTTAATTAGCCCTAAGCACAAACCCAACCCTGAACCCTAAAACACCCCTGTACCCCAAAACCCAAACCCAACCCTAAAACCTAAAAATACCCCTGTACCCCAAAACCCAAACCCTGCCCTGAAACCTAAAAACACCCCTGTACCCCAAAACCCAAACCCTGCCCTGAAACCTAAAAACACCCCTGTACCCCAAAACCCAAACCCTGCCCTGAAACCTAAAAACACCCCTGTACCCCAAAACCCAAACCCTGCCCTGAAACCTAAAAACACCCCTGTACCCCAAAACCCAAACCCTGCCCTGAAACCTAAAAACACCCTTGTACCCCAAAACCCAAACCCTGCCCTAAAACCTAAAAACACCCCTTTACCCCAAAACCCAAACCCTGCCCTGAAACCTAAAAACACCCCTGTACCCCAAAACCCAAACCCTGCCCTGAAACCTAAAAACACCCCTGTACCCCAAAACCCAAACCCTGCCCTAAAACCTAAAAACACCCCTTTACCCCAAAACCCAAACCCTGCCCTGAAACCTAAAAACACCCCTGTACCCCAAAACCCAAACCCTGCCCTGAAACCTAAAAACACCCCTGTACCCCAAAACCCAAACCCTACCCTAAAACCTAAAAACACCCCTTTACCCCAAAACCCAAACCCTACCCTAAAACCTAAAAACACCCCTGTACCCCAAAACCCAAACCCTTTAATTATAATTAATATGAATTAAATAAAATACTTACCTATATTTACGATGTAATGCCATGCGTTGTAATAGCATCTGCTATGTAATGCCATGCGTTGTAATGGCATCCGATGTAATGGATCCTGCGTTGTAAAAGTTCCGTTGTAATAGACTCCCGTTGTAAAAGTTGTGATGTAACGGTGCATCACCAGCAGAAACATGTTGACCATCTACACTTGGACACTGGGGTTCTTATAAAAACCACCATGTGGCCTCACTGTTTTTAATGTGAACAGCTGGTCCACTAATAACGTTTTTTTGGGTCCAGCTGTGATCTTTTAATATACACTCACATCACTGAGCACTCACCTTATAGAAAACACTTTCAAAGAAACCCGCTCCGCTGCAATCGCAGGCGTCGCAGCACAGGGGGGACATTCAGTCCCTCCTGTGGGAACCCCATGAAGAAGCATGTCACCACTAGGGTGAGTGAGGGTTCTTTTAAGAAATACGTTTTTTCTTTGCTAGTCCTTTGACCTTATGAAACAAAAATTCCCTCCCCCTTTTTTTCTTCCCACACTGTGTTTTTCCAGTAGGTAGGGACATTCTGTCACTTATGAATTCACAGTAATAGTCACTCTTTTGTTGTTGTAACTTGATAAATAGGGGTTGAAGAGTGGCCTCTCAAACCCTTACTCTCCCATTGATTACATATAGAGAGCATATACCGACATTTAACAAAATCTGTAGTTCCTCTATAATTGACTACACAATACTGTCAAATAAACATTCTGATTTAGTCCTAAGCTATGAGGTAATTTCAAGGATTGAGAGTGACCACAATCCCCAAGTTATTTCCTTTGACTTCCCCTTCAATCATTTGCCAGAATCAAGAATATTAAGAACTGCCCCCACAGCTTACAATCTTAAAAGGCTCATATGGAGCGATAAAATTGAGAAAGATATTTTGGAATTCTTATCACAACTTATTCTTGAGGCTCAAGTAGCTAAGTCCAAAGGGATCTCTATGGTTACTCAAACCCAGGGTGGTATTCCCATTGCTTATTGTATTTGAAAAGAACTCTTAATAATACTATAAGAACAATGTATAGAAAAGCGAAAGGGACATCGTATTTTTCAATGTCACTTAAAATTAGAGACCTAAAAAGGGGATACAAGAACAAAATTTGGAGGGCCAAACAAACGTACTATGAAGGGATTTGGTCCAAACTACATTACGCATGTAAGTCCAAAGACTCGCGACTATTCTGTAGTATTATAAATAATTTTAAAATTGGTAATTTTAGAAGTAATAGTGCCAACATTGATGAATTAAGTTGGGTTAACTTCTTTTAAAAGTTGAAAATAGCTCCTAAGGCCCTCAGTGCTACGAGGTAGAAGGTTATCAAGATCATTGCAAATTGGAGCCAGTGGAAGGGCATCTTCTCCCTAGTCCCAATGATTCATTATGCTCCCCTGATATTGTGCCATGGTCGGTTGATAAAGTTAAAAAAGTCTTAATCAAGATTAGATCTAATGGAGTGGTATTCCTAATGCCATCTTTAAAGCTAAAATATCGAATTGGCCAGAGTTATTAACGCTCCTTTTTAATAATGTTCTTAAATCTGGTTGTATCCAGAATCATGGGAGGGAAGCATTATTCAGCCAATTTATAAAAGCGGACTCCAGGACAAACCGGCAAATTATCGCTTAATAACCCTCACAGACGTCGAAGCGAGAAATATTTGCAAGTTGTCTGTTAGATGATTTAGAATCATGGGTACTGAGAGAAAAACTGATCCCAAATTTTCAAACGGGTTTTAAAAAAGGAGAATCAACTTTTACTAACTTGATTTTATTAACATTACTAGGCGAAAGAGCAAAATATAGGAAAAAAAATTGTACATATGTTTCATAGACCTAAAAGCCGCCTTTGATTCTGTCCATAGAAACATTCTTTGGCTAAAATTAATTAAATGGGGTATATCGGAAACTCTTTTAAAGATGATCAAACTTTTATATTCCGATACTTGGGTACAGATCAAAATTGGGGACTGTAGACATACTACCCATTGCCTTGAAACTAACGTCGGCTTGAAACAAGGATGTGTTCTGGCTCCTTGCCTTTTTAATCTATTTATGTCTGATCTTCCAGCCCATTTTATTGATGTTATTTCACACTCCCCTTCTGTGATGGGTAAAGAGGATAAATATTTACAGTACGCAGACAACACTATTTTACTTGGTCAAACAGTTATAGGGTTAAAAAGACTAATAAACTCCTTTAACATATATGTTACTCAAAATGGTTTGACAATTAATACAAAAAAAACAAAAATAATGACAATAGGGAAAGGCAAACCGGGGGTTTAGGATTGGAGTATTAAAGGTTTGACTATAGATTGTGTAAAAACATATAAATATTTGGGAATCACTTTCGATCATGGTTTGACATTTAGGCAGCATTTTAATAATTTAGAGGCTAAAGGTACGTCACTTGCTTTTGCCTTTAGAAAATTGAGAGATAATTTATTATGCCCTAATCACGACCACTTGCTGAAGGTCATAAGAGCAAAACTTATCCTATCCTTGAACTACGGTTCAATAATCTTTCGAGGTAAGGATGCAAATCTTATTGATGACATAGAAGCAAGGACGTATAAATCAGTTTTCATGATTCCTAGACAGATTCCTCGTGCCAATTTAAGACTGGAATTCGGTTTAAGGAAACAGTTATTGGTCCGCCAAGCAACATTCTTAAAAACCTTATTGGCACTTTCTCGATCTGATGAGGAAATATGTGCTGGTATGAGATTTTGAAGGGCAATTATTCGAGTAGTTGGCGGGATTATTTATCTAAGTGTCTATTTAATTTTGAATGCCCAAAATTTGAAGATGAAGTGAGGAGTAAAACGGTTTATAAAAAATCAATTAATTTAACTGTTGCTCGGCTCTCAGAAATAATGGATAAAGATGAACTGAGGAAAAAAAAACACTTTTGGTCTATAGCTAACTCCTTGATAAAATGTTAGTACAACCTTATCTGCTTTTTCATTTAAAACCTCTGATTAAAAGGAAATGTATGCTATTAAGGTTTGGCAATTACCCAACTAAAGATGGAATCCCAAAATGGGAGTATAAATGGTCATCGAACATTTGTAGGCTTTAAAGGCTATGTGAGGAAACTTTTAGGACTATGGTTGGCACTTAATTTTCTTTGATTTTAAAGATTAGAGCAGAGGCACTGCTTCCACGATAGGAGTTTTTTATTATCCATTATTTTGTAAAGTAATAACATCACATTAAGGGCCAGATGTAGGTAACCAAATACCGGTTAGTAGCGGCCGAAAATCGGTATTTTTGGCCGTTACCAACGGGTTTTTGGAAACTGAGATGTAGGGGCCAAAAAAACGACTGAATCGGTAAATTTATCGATTCGGTAAATTTATAGAATCGGCAACTTTACCAAATTGGTAAATTTACCAAATCTAAAATATTTCCGAATCGGTAAAATGACAGAATCTGTAAATATACCGATCGGTAAATTTACCGATTCGGTAAATAAGAAATGGAAAAAAAAGACTTTTGAGATGTAGGTGACCTCCAAAATACCAAATTTGCATGAAATTCGGTATTTAAGAGTCGGTATTTACCATGTATTGAAAGCAAGTGGTAACCAGGTACAGGCTATAAAAAAGAGGGCCCAAAATGCAACAGTGTGACCAGAATGACGGCATTCTACGTGATAGCGAGGCGGCTACGGCTACAGGCAGCAGGAAAGAGGGTCTGGAGAAGGGAGGAGCAGGTCTACAGGCAGAGGGTCACGGTATTCCAACTAACTGTGGCAGAGATCCTGCAAAGGTACAGGCTACACCCCCACACCATCCTGGACTTGGTCAGGGACCTGCACTCACTTTTGAAGCACCCAACCCCAAGGGTGCACACCATCCCACCCCATGTGCAGGTGCTGTGTAGCCTACACCTGCTTGCCTCTGGGAGCTACCAGAGTGTAATTGCTGCAATAGGTGTGGTGTCCCAGAGCTGCCTGTCCCATTTCTTCAGGAAGTTCCTATAGGCCATGATGCAGAGAATGCACCATTACATCAGCTTCCCTGAAACTCATGCAGAACTGCTCAAGACCAAGACTGACTTTTACCAAATTGCACATTTCCCACACGTCATCGGCTGTATTGATGGCACCCACATCCCAATATGCCCACCTGCTGCCACAGAGTACATTTGCAGAAACAGGAAGTCAACTCACACAATAAATGTACAGGTAATCTGTGATGCCAAGTACATTATCACGGACATAGTGGCCAAGTTCCCAGGAAGTACCCACAACTCCTGCATCTTTCAAAACAGTTGGATCTACACACGCCTGACAGTGGGGGAATTTGGCGAAGGATACCTGCTAGGTAAATTACTGTGTGACACTCCCTTGATAGCTCATGCAGATGTATGTGTATGTGTGCCTGTGAGTAATGGCTTTCTCTTTTTCTAATAGGGGATAGTGCATATGCCGTCCGCTCTTTCATCCTGACACCCTACCTCAACCCTTCAACCGCCAGCCAGAGACGATACAACGTGGCACACAAATCAACCAGGAACATTGTGGAGCGCACCTTTGGGCTGTTAAAGAGCAGGTGGAGGGGCACGGCAGTACTCACCAATCATCTGCTGTAAGATTATTGCAACTTGTGCAATGTTGCACAACCTTGCTACTAAGAAGGGCACCGAGGTGGAATTGAGCGACTATGAAGACCATGATGATGAACATGCACTGCCTGAACCCAACACAGTAGGAGTTGCAACACCAACAGATGGCAGACACAGATGGGCAGAGATCACACACAACTACTTTTAAGTAAGTAAAGAGACACAGCAAGGGGTCCAATGTTAAAGACGTAGTTTAATGGGCACTACGGTAAATGTCAAAAGACACATCTGTCATGTCTGAAGTGTGCCTAGCCTAACTGGGCGGACACGGGTTACCTCACCCTCACATGTCCACTGGAATGTTGGCAGCATTACTGTCTGCGCCCACGCACAACACTGCGGGATGCCTGTGGTTGGGTTTGAACATTGTCTTTTGAGCCAGGGCCTGTACTTTGGCGTCTGCTGCTCCTCCTAATGTCCGGTATAGGGGTGCTGCTCCTGCTAGTGGTGTCATCCGTGTCCCCTACACCTTCATCTCCTGCGGTGGCTGACTGGTTTGTCAGCAGCATTTCCATCGCTGTTGTAACTCTCCCCATCCCCCTGGTAAGATCTGTGCAGCAGTGCACCAGCCCCTCCTGCATTGCATCAGAACGGCGACATAACAGTGAAGTTGCTGTTGCTAGACGGTTCATGGCCTTTCTCTGCTGTTGCATGCACTGCCTCTCCCTGCGCCTCTGTGTGCGGTCGTCATGCAGTTCATCACAAAGTGACATCACGCACTGAGACATGTCCCTCACCCCATCTGCCATGTCCCTCATGCTATCTGCTATTGAGGTGATCCCCCGGTTCATGTTCTCCATGTTGCTATTCAGGTGGGACATTTGTCTTTGTACTGCAGTAATTGCTTTTGCCTGCAGGTGCTGCACCTTCACCATCGTGGTTTCCACCCACAGAAGACACCGTCTCCATGGCCACTTGTGCTTCCCTCACGGACCCTATGGCGGCTTGTGCCTCTGTGCACAGAAACAGGAGTGGAAGGAAGACCAGCTATGTTTGCCTCCACTGGCTCATGTTGCATCTCACCCTCCCTTTCCTCATCAGAGGATGTTTTAAATATTTGTAGCGGGGGAACATCATGCCTCCAGGGCCTGAAGATTTCCGGCACCTCTGAGGCTGCTGATGGGGAATGTGTTTGTGGGTCCTGTTGTGGAGAGTCATGGAGCAGAGGCGATGATGGCTGTTGCATGGCGCCTGCCTCTGGTGTGGCAGCTGAATGTGTACTGGGTGCTGGAGGTCTTGCAGTGCTGGGCCCTGCATTCCTGGATCCTTCCTCACTCCTCTCCCTTTGGGGTGTCCTCTTCTCCCTCTCCTGCATAGTCTTGCACAAAGTCTCTCCTGTGGACAGATATGGACAGTGGCTTAGTGATGCTTTCACCGTGTATTTCTTTATTAAAACACAATTCTGTCACACTATTTCATGGTCCTCAACTGCCTCTAATTGTAGTGTGTGGCATGCCTGACATTCTTTCATGTTGACTGCACTGATGTAAGTTGAAATAACTACCACTCCCATAATGCATTGCTGGTGGATACTAAAGCCTGTACTGGAGTTTTGAAACACACAGCCACATTGGGGGAGGGTGACAGGCAAGGGGGGGGAATTTTGGACATGTCCCTTATCTTTCTTTGATGCAGCTCGGGCTGAGCTGTCAGCATCACTAATCCCAAGTATGCTCTCTGGCTCCTGGGTGGACTCCACAAGCTGTTCCAGATCCGTAAGAGCAGGTGCCCTGTTATTTCCTCCACCAGTAGCATTGGCCTCTTTTCTTTGTAAATCCAATTTTTTTTAGTGATGATCCTTAGATCATGCCATCTTTTCGTTAAATCATCCACTTCTCTGATTGTCACCTCTATGGCGAATACTTTAGCCTGGATCCCCAGCCAGGTATTCCTCTTCACAGCCTCTGCTACCTGCAGAGACTGTCTTCCAAACAGCTGGGTGTGGTGTTTTACCACCTCCTCCACCAGCACCTGCAGTTCACCTGTGGTAAACTTGAGTTTTCTTTTCCTGTCAGCACCTTCCCTCTGGGAGTCTTGTGAATCCATCCTGCAATTCGGCACAGCTCAGCTCAGTACAGCCAGTCAGTGTATCACAGCTCTCCTGGATGTTCAATTGGTCTGCACCTGCATGGGTGTGGCCACTTCCTGATTGTGGGGTGGGGTGGATGCACAGGATTGGTTGGTTCCTCTGTTGCTTGGTTGTGGGGTGGGGTGGAGGCACAGGATTGGTTGGTTCCTCTGTTGCTTAGTTGAGGGGTGGGGTGGGGTGGAGGCACGTGATTGGTTCTTAGTTGAATTGCTTGATTTTCGTATTCCCGATTCGGTAAATAAATACCGATTCGGTAAATACCGATTCGGTAAATCCCATTCATCCCTATGGGCCTGGATGCCCATAGGAATGAATGGGAATTACCGAATCGGTATTTACCGAATCGGTATTTACTGATTTGGTAAATACCGAATCGGAGGTACCGAATTTTACCGATTCGGTATTTTTTACCGATTTTTTACCTACATACCATTTTCGATTTCTAAAATACCGAATCGGTAAAATTCGGTATTTTAGAGTCGGGGACTTTACTGACTGTTGCGGTTGTTTTGTGTGGGAGCAAGCTGACAATCGTTCTCCTTCACTGCTAACCCCCTGGACTAGCTACTGCTCGCCAGACCCGCTTCGCGGGTCCCGCATCGCAGTTTCAAGGTGGGAGCATAATTGTTTCTTTGGAGCACAGCGTGAGGGGCATTGAACCATCAGCGGCAGGGCTGCTAGCAGAGCAGGAGGGACTCCGTGTCCCAGGAGCCCCTGCTCAGACCATTCTCCACACCTGGTCCGCTCTCCCTGCTGGCCACGCCCCCCACCCCTAAGAGGCGAAAACCTTCGTGTCTCTGAACCTCCGTGGGACTTTACTGACTGTTGCGGCTGTTTTGTGTGGAAGCAAGCTGACAATCGTTCTCCTTCACTGCTAACCCCCTGGACTAGCTACTGCTCGCCGGACCCGCTTCGCGGGTCCCGCATTCTCGGGTCCCGCATCGCAGTTTCAAGGTGGGAGCATAATTGTTTCTTTGGAGCAGAGCGTGAGGGGCATTGAACCATCAGCGGCTGGGCTGCGAGCAGAGCAGGAGGGACTCCGTGTCCCAGGAGCCCCTGCTCAGACCATTCTCCACACCTGGTCCGCTCTCCCTGCTGGCCACGCCCCCGCCCCTACATAGCACCTACGGGATACCGCTGCGCTGGAGCGCGCGGGAGCGTCCCGGGAGAAGCCCGGGACAAGGGCGGGACCGTCTGTGGCTGTCAGGGGCCGAGGGAGGCTGGGCTGGGCCCAACTATTTTCATTTTGATTCATATACACTACCCTCCTAATTGTTTCTGTATTAGATATTGTTCTCATATTGATTAATTACTGCTTAAATATGACAGCTAAAAAGCTCCGTTCTGGGAGACTATTGGTAGGAAGATCGTGCGTCAAAACTAAATCTAACCCTCTCAGAAATAAGGAGGTCCAAAATTTACAATTAAAAGGTCAGTGCCAATTATTCCAGCTATGGGAAAAGCCAAAAGATAAGATTAAACCTATTGATATGGATGTAGTAGCCTCCCCTGTATGGGTTTGTGAGCAGAGGATCAACTTATGGGGGGAAAATCTGGTATGAGCTCTTTAATTTGTGATGAAACTAATTAATAAAACCCACTGCTTCCCTCCCCAGTAACTTACTCGCCCCTAGAGCTGAGGGCCTGAAGCAGAATAATACTCTAACAATGGCTGATGTCAACTGTATAAAAGAACTCGCAGTTGGTGTCAATCAAAGGGAAGTGGAAAATGAGGAATCCCAAATGTTGGATATTGATCTGGATCTTTTTGGGCGCTACCTGCAAGACGGATCCTTGAAGTTACCTCAGGCCGTTAAAACTCCACTTGGCTCCATTCCCCCGGGTCTCCATCTCTATAGCAGCACCCCTTCGATACAATCCCAAGACATTATCTCCCTGTCTAACAACTCAAATAGCCCCGAGTTGAATATGTCAGGCATTCACCCTACTGTTTTTTCTCGCCCAGAGATTCTTGATAAACCCATCTCCGAGTCCCTAATTGCTTTAGAACATTTGTTGTCCTCAATGTTAGTGCTATTGGGCAAATTCGTAGGAAGTAACGATTGTGTCTTAGAAACAGTTACCCAGATTCTGAAGGTCCTTTTAAATTGGGAACTGATTCCTAGTATTGATTCTCGAGGTGGTTTGCATGATCCTAAAGCCGGTGGTGTTGTTTTGCCCGAACCTGGGCATATAGTTTCTTCTCTCAACTCAATCCAGAACATTCCACCTCTCTCCGCTGAAATCGAGTTACTATCAAATGTGCTTTTGTCAGTTCCTAAATCATCAGCATATAACTGTATCACGGATGTGGCCCTTGAAATTGTAGAAGACTCTAGTAAGGGAGAAGATTTAAAATCTGTTAAAGAACTATTTCCTATCTTTGTTCAGGAGTCTAAGGAGAAGGGGGAAAAAGAAAAAACGGAAAAACCAGAAAAGCGTAGAGGAAAAAAGAGGAAACCTCTCCGTAGATTTAAAAAAAAGAGGCAGAGACAAATAATCTTTGACGATGTTTTAGATCAGCACGCCAAGAGTGAGGTTAATATGTCTTTTCAAACCATTGTAGGGGCTGAAGCTGTAAGTCCACAGCAGGGCACCAATTTGCAAAGTGAAGAGGTGCCAGTTCTACTTGTCAAGAACACCGATATTATTTCTAGTTGTATGATTCCCAATCTAGGAAATCTTCCTACCGGTATAGAGATGGCACCGAATCCTTTTCCGATAGTGAACCTGAAAAAACCTGCTACTGGATTGGTATCAGCCCTCAATCCAACTGCTACTTCTTTTTTTAGAAGATGTAGTCTACTCTAATAAAACCCCTGGAATCCCAAAGGAGGATAGTATAGATACGCTGACGCTGGATTTCCTCCCCCTTTTTGATACTGAATTAATTATGAACAGATCCTGGCTCCTTAGATGTTTTAGGGAGATGGAGAGTTTGAAGTTAATTCAAACTAGGGATATTGATCTGGTCACAATCTTGAATGGTGAGGTAGGTTCCTGTTCTAGGGTTAGGTTTTATTCCAAACTTATCGAGAATCACATTCTGAAGCAAGCTGAGAATCTTCAGTGTCGTGGGATCGATGTAATTCCTTTTTTCTCCCCCAGTAGAGTTGATTCCTTTGATAAAAGACCCTTTGGCACAGGACATACTATTCCTCCTTTCCCCTTTGAGGATCTAAGGATCAGCCTTTCTAGTTCTAAACGCCTAGTATCCCATGTAATCCCTCCCTCTTTCCCTTCAAAGGGAAATAGAGTAGATAATGGTCAGCAATGGAATTGGTTACCCGGCGCATTATATGGTAAATCTACGGACAATCCCAAATTATTGACAAATTTTTAGCAGCAGTTTGAAAATTATCTCTTGGAATGCCGCCAGAATTAAGAACAGTCCTGATAAGATGCAGTTTTTATATACCTTGGAGGCAAATGTGATCTGTACTCCAGAGACGTGGTGTGTGGATAAATTGCCAGTGGATAGGGATTACTTCGTCTTGGAAGGAGGGGCTGTTGCCTCTAAGAGGGGTCACGCTAAAGGGGGAATTGCTTGCCTATTGTCTAATCGGATAAAGTGGAAAAACTCACATCACCTAGATCCCAGTAACCTGTTGCAGGCAGTGACATTATTCTATTTTGACAATCTGGAAAAGATTCAGTCCTTGATATTAATAATTGCATATATTCCCCCCGACGATTGTTATAATGGAGTGCTAAAACAAGTTTTTGCCTTCATTAAACAAATTAAGAAAACTGTTCCTACCCCACACGTAATTTTACTGGGCGATCTTAATTGTAAGATTTCTAATCTAAGCTTGGAACTATTCAGAAACAGGCTTAAAGAGGAATACTTTCAGATCCCACAAGCTCTCTTTCCTGATAAAATTAGAACAAACAAAAGAGGGAAACTGCTCTTGAAAGAATTATCTGAATCCGAGGGTATTATAGTGAATGGAAGGCTTCCATCAGACACTCCTGCTCTTTTTACGCACAAATCTCACAATAGGGAGTCGATACTGGACTACATAATTGTTGAGTATTGTTTTTTCCACCTTTTACAAGACTTAGTGATCTCACAAACTCCTTTCAGTGATCATAAAGTAATTGTTTTAACTCTTTCTATAATCCCGCCCTCGGCTGACCCTTGGACTCTTAATGGCGATCAAATTAATTTTGGGGCTAAATCTGGAAGATGCTTTTGGAACTCAAAAGCCATGAAGGGTTTAGGAAATCTTCTAGATAATACACTCGGCGATCTCCATAATTGGCTAGGGGCTAAATTGACGTCTTTTGAGCTTTTTACGAAGAGGATTATTCTGGTTGCAAGGAAATCCAACTCAATCATAAAAAAGCCCACACTCCCTTGCTCGATCATTTCCTTAAATAAGGAAATAAATAAACTGGTGAGGAAACAATACTTGTCCAGATCCCCTAAAAGATAACGACAAATAACCACCTTAAAAAGAAGGAGACGAAGGGTCAAGTTTAAAATAAAAAAAGAAAAAGAGTATTCTCTCTGGATTAACCTGCGGGAGGCCGCAGTGAACGGACACGCTAGACTGTTCTGGTCCATAATCGGGGAGGGTTGTGGAACAAGAGTTAGTTCTCGCCCTATTCACATATGTGAGCAAACCTGGGTAAATTATATTGAAAATTTATATGCCAGTAATGGGCCAGCGGACGTGAATGTGAGTCTTCGCTATGATAGCGATATCTTAATAGATTTCCCGTCCGAGAAAACCATTGAATTGGCTATAAAAGAACTCCGTCTCTCAGGTGCAATGGGGCCTGATGAACTCCCCATATCGGTCCTGAAACAGGACCCAGTTTCTTGGAGCAAAATTTTGTTCCTCTTATTTAGATTCTGCTTCTTGAATAAATCTGTCCCCCCATCTTGGAAAGGGAGCATTTCAGTGCCTTTGTTCAAGAAGGGAAATAGGAATGATCCTAAGAATTATCGACAAATAGCCCTTCTCGATGCAATTGGCAACATTTTTTCCAAATGCCTCCTATATATATAATGATTGGGTGGAGAGGAATCATATTTTACCCCTAGAGCAGACAGGCTTTCGCAAGGGCCACGGTACATTGGACAATCTCACCGCTCTCCAGATAATCCGTGATAAATATGTAAGGATTCGTGGAGGAAGAATATATGCAGCGTTTATTGATTTCTCCACAGCATTCGACAAAGTTGATCGGCCGTTGCTGTGGAGAAAGCTGGCAGCCCTGGGTATGCCTCCACTCCTCCTAGATTTGGTTAAGGCCCTTCATTCTGATACTTGGTGCCAAGTATTACAGGGTGGGGAAAGGGGGTTATCCCAAACTATCCCGACTATTAATGGATTAAAGCAGGGTTGCCTTTTGGCACCTCTGCTTTTTTCCTTATATATTTCTGATCTCCCTAGGTCTTTATCAGCTGGTGAAGGTATTGCTCCGGCATTAGGGGGATCACCTATCTCTTGTTTGCTCTACGCGGACGATATTCTTATACTAGACCTTACACCCAAGGGGTTAAATAATCGTCTGCATGCCCTACATCTTTTCTCAGAACTCCATTATTTAAAGATAAATACGACCAAAAGTCAAATCATGAGTATCTCAGGGGGGAAAAAAACAAAATATGAGAAATTTGGCTGGTCTGTAGGTGGACATAAACTAGAGGTGGTTAATTCCTATGTCTTTCTAGG
The DNA here is from genome assembly GCF_964261635.1 of Lissotriton helveticus. NCBI lineage: Eukaryota > Metazoa > Chordata > Amphibia > Caudata > Salamandridae > Lissotriton > Lissotriton helveticus. The sequence continues at coordinate 1,706,087,335 of NC_136065.1, read as the reverse complement.
GAAAATATTATCTGCCAACCTAAGCGACAAGGCCCACATCGATAACAATGCTCGTAAGGCCTTGTCCCAGGGTAAAAGTTTAAATGCATTATATTCTGCCACTGGAAGAAGACACTTTCCACATATGCTAGAGGTTTTCAGGGCTAAAATACCGTCATCCCTCCTGTACGGAATCGAAATAGTTCATATAGGGCAATGGGGTTTTTTACATGTTGTAGAAGGAAAAGTCTTACGGTTTTTAGCCTCCACTAATACTTCCTGCTCAGTGGCATCTTTAAGACTTGAGTTTGGTATTCGTAGTAGTTGGGTGCAAGGGTTGGCAGGGCTGGTGCGTTGGGTAACCAGCTTGGCCAGAGGGATATGGGTACTTTGAGATACCTAATGAAGTTGGAATTGTTGGGTACTTTTAGGGAGTTCTCCTCTCTTGTAAAGAATTTTAGGAAAGCTGTTGAACTTTTGCAATTGAAGGAGAGCACTCTCTTTACCCTATCAGCCGCTCAGCTAAAGCCCCTTTTGAAACAGGCCTCGTGGGACCTCAGCTTCAAACTGGATAGGGAATCCATACTTGCTAAGAAAAATGTATCCCCTCTTATTGATACGTGCATATTAAAACGTATGCAACCCTATATCGCCTGGAATATACCCCACGGCATACGGCGTTTCTGGCTTCTTTTAAGGCAGTATCTTCTCCCCCTTAATAAGCTTATGGCTAAGTGGTACGGTTATCCTGCAACCTGCAATCTTTGTAATCTGTCTACTCAGGATTTTATTCATGTTCTTTTTGTATGCCCTGCACTTCGCATATTTCGCCGCAAGTGGTTTAGACAAATTTGTTTGAAATTGAACATTCTTACAGCCAACTCTTTTTTGAGTGCGTTATATAATCCTCCTAATGCAATGTTTTGTTTTAACATTTTTAATTTCTTTAAATGTTTTTTAAATATCTATTAGATGGTCTGATTCAATAGTGTTGATTGTTCACATAGTATTTGTTAAAAAATGCTGTCAAGTATCTGTTGTATTTCTTTTAAGTTTTTTCCATTATGAATATGCTTATTCTTCGTTTTCTCGTTTTATGTGGACCTCTTCGGAGTCCCAAAACATAATAAAATAAAAAACTTGAAACTTGAGTCGGTAAAAATAATCTACCTACATCTGGCCCTAAATCTTTTTGCTGCTATGTATGGTTAGTTGTATGAAAGTGTACAAACAGAAAATGATACCTTTTACACCTAATAGTGAAAGTCAAAGACTAATATCCTTTGTAAAACCCTATAAGGCACTCTCTTCTGCTACAATTTTGAGATGGGTTAAAACAGCAATGTTTGAAGCTGGGATAGACTTATCTAACTTTGGCGCACACTCATTCCATGGCACAATGGCCAGTAAGGTGTTCTGGGGTGGAGGATTCCTTACGGATATTCTCAAAGCAGCAGATTGGTCAAATGCTTCCACTTTTGTTACATTTTACCTTAAACCTGTAGTTCACATAAGCAATATAGCATTAAAAAGCTTTGAACTTGCATAATGGTAGCCTCCGGTCTTGGAATGAAATGACCATTCTCCAATTAACATACAGAGAGAATCTTGATTTCATTAAAGACCACTGAGGCTAACATTATCCCTCCCACCACTTCCTGGTGGATTTTGAAGAAATGATATGTATACATTGTTTTTTTCATATACGCAATGATTAAATTATACATTTCACTCAGTTTTGTAGTTTTGAATTACTTAACATTCAATATTATTTGTTCTCCTTTCTTTTCTTTCCAGACACTACGTCACTGTGAGAACCTCTCACTTATCAAATGCAATTAACAAGAAAGAAGTTGAATTAACAAAAACTTTACCTTGTCGCAGCTGTAAGAGGAAGATGCCTAGTTACAACGAAGTTTTTTTATGTTTTATGGAATGTTTTACGTATTATGTAATACATGTTCTTTAAAGGGCTGCATGTGTGGGCAGCAATAAAAGTTACTGCATAATGTTAGCCTCTGTAATCTTCAATGAAATCAAGATTCTCTCTGTATATTATTTGGAGAATCATCATTCTCCTAAGCAGCATCGCCCTGTAGATATTTATATCAGGCACCTGTGTACAGAGATGGCTGACAAATGTTTCACAGAGTGTCTTGTTTCCAAATAGGTAACCCAAAGTCCCAGTTTCTTCTTGGTGACATCACTTGATAGATATTTGCATCCAGCTTGTGTGGTCAGAGTTTGCAGACTAGTCACACAGTATCTTGTTTACCAAATGTTGATGGTCTCATCACTCTGCCCTAAGGGAGTCACGTATGGCTTCACCTTTGATACTAGTCTGCCATTTGGTATTTTAATTATCTTTGTACTAGAACAGGAGCATTACTGATATGTTATTGAATACTGTTTGTCATAGGGGCTTTTAACCATTTGGTGTACATACTTTTGGCACAGTAGTCATATATTTATGCCCACTGGGGCATTATGTTATAATCCTTGCACAGATTTGCTGTAATTCTCATTCCCTGACTATTGATGTTTTCCTGCAATGTAGAGATAATGTTTTCTTTTTAACATTGTATGCATTTGCTTTAACTTTTGAACTTCCACTATAGCGCCCGAACTTGTCACGTGTCCATTTTTTATGTTTACATACTCTAGGTCTGATTCACAAAGGTAAAGTGAGATGAAAGTCTAACTTTACGACTTTCACTATTCACAAAGGTCATTTACTACTTGTAAATGCACTTTGTGAATACTGAGGGCCACATGTAGGTAGCCAAATACCGGTCGGTAACGGCCGAAATTCGGTAATTTTGTCTGTTACCGACCTGTATTTGGAAAATGAGATGTAGGAGTCAAATATCTACCGATTCGGTAAATATGTGTCGGTATTCTACCGATTCGGAATTTACCGGATCCTTATTTACCAAATTCTTATTTACAGAATCGGTAAATAAGAAATGGTAAAAAATGACTATCGAGATGTAGGAAACCTAAAAAATACTGAATTTCATGAAATTCGGTATTTAAGAGTCGGTATTTACCATGGATTGAAAGCAGGTGGTAACCACGTGCAGGCTATAAAATAAGGCCCCAAATTGCAATAGTGTTACCAGAATGGCGACATTCTACATCATAACAAGGCGGCCACGGCTACAGGTAGCAGGAGAGAGGGTATGGAGAAGGGAGGAGCAAGTCTACAGGCAGAGGATAACACTCTTCCAAATGACTGAGCCGGAGATACTGCAAAGGTACAGGCTACACCCCCACACCATCCTGAACTTGATCAGGGACCTGCACCCACTCCTGGAGCCCCCAACACCAAGGGCGCACGCCATCCCACCCAATGTGCAGGTGCTGTGTAGCCTACACCTGCTTGCCTCTGGGAGTTACCAGAGTGTGATTGCTGCAGTAGGTGGGGTGTCCCAGAGCTGCCTGTCCCGTTTCTTCAGGATGTTCCTTGAGGCCATGATGCAGAGAATGCATCATTATATTAGGTTCCCTGACATACCTGCGGAACTTGTGAAGGCCAAAACAGATTTATATCAACTGGCACACTTCCCTCACGTCATAGGCTGCATAGATGGCACCCACATCCTACTCTGCCCACCTGCAGCCACAGAACACATTTACAGGAACCGGAAGTCAACGCACTCAATCAATGTGCAGGTGATATGCAACACTGGCAACATCATAAAATACATTGTGGCCAAATTCCCTGGGAGTACCCATGGCTCGTACATATTCCAGAACAGTGGGATATACACAAGCCTTGTTGCTGGAGATTTTGGGGACGGATACCTGCTAGGTAAATAACTGTGACACCCTGATAGTGAAAGCAGATGAATGTATCATGAGTATGTAACTAATGGCACTCTCTTTTCCACCTAGGCGATAGCGCTTATGCCCTGCGGTCCTTTGTGCTTACCCCCTACCTCAACCCATCTACCAGGAGTGAGAGGCGTTACAATGTGGCACACAGAGCAACTCGCAACGTTGTAGAACGCACATTTGGACTCCTGAAAAGCAGGTTGCGCTGCCTCCACAAGAGCGGAGGTGCACGGCAATACACTCCAATCATCTGCTGCAAAATGATAGCGACCTGTGCCATGCTGCACAATCTTGCCACCAAGAAAGGCACAGAGGTGGAGATCACACATCATGAGGACATTGATGATGACACAAAACAGGCAGAGCCCTATGCAACAGGAGCAGCACCAGCAACAGATGGGAGACTGAGACGGGCAGAGATCACATGCAGATATTTCTAAGTAAGTAAGGAGACACAGACAGGCTTAGTATTTGAAGTATGTAGTTTAATAGTCACTACCACACTTCACTGATACCAACCCATGGTACTACAATGTCTGTATTCTACACTGGGTGGTCACAGTTTCCCTCATCGTGACCTGTCCTGTGGGTTGAGGGCATCATCAATGTTTACGCCCATGCACTACAGTGTGGGATGCGCGAGGCTGGGTGTCACCGGTTGCAGTGGTGCCTGGGTCAGCAGATTGCCCGGTCTATGTTGGACATCCTGCTATTTAAAGTGTGCACCTGTCTATGAACTGCTAAAATGCCCTTTGCTTGCAGGCGCTGGACTTTAACCATGGTGGCCTCAAGACCACAGAAGACCCCCTCTCCATCCTTGCCTTCGCTCTCTCCCATGCCCTCCGGCACCGGACACCGGCCCGCACAGCTCCAGATGAAGTCTGCTGCCCAGCGTTGTCAGCCTGAGGTGGATTTGTTGGTGTGAGACCCTCCACATCTTCCTCATCTGATGTCTCAAGAATCATCCTGAGAGGGGGCACATCATGCCTCCTTGGCCTTCCCAGCATAGATAACTCTGAGGTTGGTGTGGGGGAGAGTGCTGGTGGTTCCAACTGTTGTGACCCAAACAGCAAAGGTGACAGAGGCTGTGGTGTGGTGGGTCGCTCCGGTGTAGTGGCTGCCTGCGCTGTGGGTGTGTTTTGCAGAACAGTGCTTGGACCTGCTCTATTGGTTGTTTTCACACTCCTCTCCGTTGCCGGTGCCCTCTCCTCCCGTTGTATTGCGCGATGACTCTCCTGTAGACAGATATGAACATTGGGTCAGTGGTGTTGTTCACCTGTGTGTCATTATTAAATCACATTCCTATCACACAATTGCCTAGTCCTCAACAGCTTTTGTATGTTGTGTGTGGCATGCCTTGCTGATTTCTATGTTGACTGCATTGATGTATGTTCCTATGACTACGTCTTCCATGATGCATTGTTGGAAATAACTAAAACCAGTTCTGGAGTATGATGCAGACAACCACATTGGGGGAGGTAATCAGGGAAAAGGGTGGGGATTCAAGTCCATGCATTTTACCTTTTTGTCCCAGCTCTGGCTGAGCTGTCAGCATCCCTGATCCCATGGATACTTTCAGGCTCCAGGGTAGATTCCACCAGCTGCTCCAGGCCTGTCAGTCTTGGTGCTCTGTTCCTCCCTCCTCCTGTGGCTCCGGCTTCTTTCCTCTGTGCTCCGCAGATCATACCACCTTTTTTTCAGGTCATCTATGTCCCTGTGTATGACCCCAATGGTATTGACCTTGGACTGGATCTCCAGCCAGGTGTTCCTTTTGACTGACTCTGCTACATGCAGAACCTGCTTGCCAAAGAGCTGGGTGTGGTGTTTGACGACCTCCTCAATCAGCAGCTGCAGTTCTGCTGGGCTGAATTTCACTTTCCTCTTGCGCTCAGCTGCATTCTTCTGGCCATCCTGGGACTCCATTCTGCTGCTCAGCTATGCTCAGGACTGCCTACTCCTCTGTGTTTCCTCCAGCTCTCCAAACAGTTCAGTTGCTCTGCACCTGCATGGATGTGGACACTTCCAGGTACTAGGGTGGGGTGGTGGCATCTGATTAGTTGGTTTCTCTGTTGCTTTGTTGTGGGGTGTGGTGGGTGTTCCTGATTGGTTGACAGGCTCACATGGGTCTTTTTGAATTTACATATTCGGTATTTACAGAATCGGTAAATACCGCATCGATAAATACCGATTACGTAATTCCCATTCATTCCTATGGGCCTGGAGGCCCGTAGGATTGAATGGGTATTACCGATTCGGTATTTACCGATGTGAAATTCCGACTGTTACCGAATCGGTAAATTTTACAGATTTTTTTCCTACCTCCTGTTTTCTGATTCTGAAATACCGATTCGGTATGAATCGGCATTTAAGAGTCCGTAAACTAGAAATACCTACATCTGGCCCTGAAAGTCGTAAAGTTTGACTTTCGGTATTCACAAAGGGCATTTACGAGTAGTAAATGACCTTTGTGACTACCAAAATTTGTAAAGTCTCTTCACATTTGTGAATTGGGCCCTATATTTTGATGTAATGTCTTGTTGAGATCATGTGATCAAGGCCTCAAAGCCAAAATGCACAATGTCTGCTTTGTGATTTATAAAAAATAATAATAATTATACCACTTATAAAGCGCCTGGTTATACCAACTGGTGTTTCACCTCGCTAAGACCACTATTAAGACAGGATGGGGTGCTGGGGCATGAAGAACAAGGGAAAAAGGGCACAGACCTCAGAGCTGGAAAAGCCAGGTTTTTATTTTTTCCGGAAAAGATTATCCGATGACTGGAGAGAGAGGCAGTGCATTCCAGTTTTTGTCTGCCAAATAACCAAATGAGAGCGCATCCATTCTTGCTTTTTGGACTTTGGGTACTGTGACCAGGTAAGTTTTGGTCAATCTGAGATGTCGGACTGGATTATAAAGGGCAAGTAAATCATGAAGGTAGCTCAGGCCTTTGCCCTGCAAACTCTGATGACAAAAGCACAGGGCTTAAAAAAGGATCCTCTTGTTCATAGGCACCCAATTCAAGAAACCAAGAGCTTTCCTGGAGGAAGGTTTCCTAGATAGATTCATAACTAAGTGGGCAGTGGCATTGTGGATACATTGCAGCATATGAAGAAATATTTTTGTTGCTCCTAGATAGAGGACATTTCCATAGTCCAGTTGGTACATTACAGGGGCTTGGACCAGGATTTTCCTGGCTGAAGTAGGGAGGATATCCAAAGTTATTCTCAACATTTTGAGAATACAAAAGCACTTCCCTACAACCTTCCTAGTGTGTGACTCAAAAGAAATAGTAGAATCTAACCAGACTGCTAGGTTTTTAACCTCCTTTTTAGGGGTTGTAGAAAGACCCAAAGTCTGTGGCCACCGTGGTCAGGACAAAATGGCAGGATTTCTCCACAGCCAGGATCTCTGTTTCGCTGCCATTCAGTTTGAGTATTACAGCAAACAAATGATGGATGGAATGCTGACAATGCAAACATTCTTCCCCAGTCAAAAGAACTGTTTTTTTTTCTCACTACTCCAACCCAGTTTGGACCCAGCCATATGCAAATCAGTCTTGAGCCTGTGCCCCATGGGAACAGTCCAGACCGAACTGCCAGGCCGGGTCCTCCCTGGACCAGAAACAAGCATTGTGGGGTGGGTTTCACCCTTCTTCAGCCTGGCTAGCTTGAATCCAGTGGCACAGTGAGCAAGGGTCCCATGTCTGGGCATAGCCATCCCACTTAGGGCGAAAAGTGTTACAGCAAACATATGAGGGACGGAATGCTCTGGGTTTAATCCATCGTTATTTTGCCTACTAAGCCACCCCAGTTTGGAACAAGCCATATGCAAATCAGTCATGACCCTGTGCCCCATGGGAACAGTAAAGTCCGAACTGCCAGGCCAGGTCCTTCCTGGATTGGAATCAAGCTTCCTGGGACTAGTTTCAGGGTATGTCACCCTTCTTCAGCCATTTAGTTAGAGGCAAGTATTTGTGCTCCAAGTGGCCAGGTCCTTCAAGCAGGATGACAACTTGATGTCTGCTTCCACTGCATTATGGGACAGGGTGACAAAAAGCCATGTGTCAACCGCATAGAATACAATGGTGACATCATGTTTTTCCACAATCACCGCCAAAGGCTCCTGTTGTAAATTGGCAGCAATGGGTTAGCCTTAGCAGAAGCCATCCTGAAATTAGAAGTTATCTTATCCGCTTTGTGAAAGCCATTTTGTATTTCTGGAAGCCATTTTGTTTGCCATGTGCTCGCCATGTGATCTGTCCTACTTTTCTGTTAAATGCTCTTGTAATCTGCCTAGAAACAAACTATATGTAGCATCTTCAACCTTCGCACATGCCCAGAAGGGCCTAGCTAGTAGAATGAACCTGCTTCTCTAGTATAATTGTCAGGCTATTGTTGCTGCTGCATGGAGAAGTAACTCTCCTCCCACTTTGTTGAGCAAGCGGATCATGTATGCCCATCTTAGTCATTTTTGTCATGTTTACATGTGCCAGGACTGCCCTTGGTCTTATGATGACTATGTAACCCTAAGCATATATAAGGCCTCTGTTTTCTGCACTCCTCAGACTGCCTCATTCAGTTGCTAAGGCTTCTGTGTGACGTAGTCTCACTAATTTGAAGTTAATAAAGATGTTCTTTTTTTTCAGCTTCTGTGCCAATTTCTTCTTTGTTGGTTTAAAAGGACTAAGTATCAGTGGGACCCCTGAGAAGTTTTCTATGTTCTACACTCCGATGTAAAGATTAAAAGAGTTGGGCTCAAAATGTAGCCCTTTGGGACCTCTCACGAAAGTGAAATGTTTTTTGAGATGTCTGGACGTTGTGTAACTTGGAAGCTACGATCGTTCAGGAAGGAAGTCATCCATTTTAGAGCAACTCCATCCAGCCCACCTGATTGACGACGTTGTAGGAGCAGTTTGTGAGATACCGTATTGAATGCTGCAATGAGGTATCGCAGGACCATAGCAATAGTCTTACCTTTGTCCACACACCTACATATTGTTTCGATGGTAAGGAACAATGTTGACTCTATAGAGTACGTAGCTCTAAAGCCCGATTATGTGGGGTAGATTGTGCTGAATTGTATGTGCAACCACGTGTATGTTCCCCACTTTTTTTTAACTATTTTATAGAAATAAGGTAGGAGTGAGAAAGGGCGCAAGTTCTCCAGCAGATTCAAGTCTGCTGCTGGCTTTTTCTTTAAAAGGAGAACAATTGCCTGCTTCCACATATTCAGGACAACCCTGACAGGAAAGTTCCAGAAGCTGCTGCACATGTAGCAGTATTATATTCAGACCTTCCCTAATGATTTACAGCATGGCTGGATCTGTTGGGGAGCCAGATTGAATGCTTAGAGCTTCCCCTTTTAAGTCTTCCAGTAGGGGAGGGAGAATTCTGAGAGGGAGTTGACCCCTCCTCTCAGTTTGACAAAGCGTACTCATCCGGAGAAGCATCATACATTTTAGATACATTTGCAGCAAAATTAAATTATTTGGCTTCACATGCACCTCTACCGAGTCCTAGAGTGACCGCTTTAATTTTGTTTTTGGACATTTATATTCACTGGAAAAAACGAAAAATAAGGTAACATTATAGTTAGGAAAAGATGTCAGTGACAACATTAACATCTTGACCTCAAAAAAAAGAATTCACCAGTTATATTTAGAAAAGCTAACAATAACTTGCGCCCCGCCGTACACTGCTTATGACCTCACACATTACATCATTCGGGACATGTTCTAAGCCATCACTGATGACATCTCAAATAACATCATTGATGACATCACTGATGACAAAATTGATGTCATCATCATCATCGAAACTTCTTTTATACACATTGCTCTATAATGGGAACAACATTAGAGCTATGAAAGTAAGTGCAAACTTGTTCATAATAACATGAAGCATTAGTACTGCTATTATACATGCAACCCCAATAAGTGAAGCAAACTTGTGGTATCTGCATCATTGACCCTATACCATACACTACACGGGTAGCCGAGTTCATGTTGACTATAAGCTACAACTATGACTAGGTAACCTATCCTGCACATAGTGTTCAATCTGTGTACAACTGCTCAGGGAAACACATGTTCCTCCAGGTACTGAAGCCCTGTTTTATATCTAATGTCCTTCTATGGACAGTCTTCCCCTGTTTCAAACAGTCACTCAACCTACATTGAGAAAATAACTTCATATGAGTAGAAAAGTGGAGACTGTATAAAGTTCACCCAATGGGAGACTTTACTCTATACCACACTGTTTGCAGACAGTGAAACTCTCATGAGAAATGCACAACAGAGTACTAAAAAGAATCCACTAAGAACAGTGTACTCTCTATGGAAAGCTGTCCAAAGATTGAATATTCACTTAAAATAGCCAAGGTCTGAAGGTGCTAAAGATGATACTACCCGAAGCCTTCGTACAGTGGTGAAAACTTTCCAGATAGCCCATCTTCTGAAGCAAAACAAAACAAGCATATGTGCATAGGTTAGTACTTGGTGCAACAGCCTTCAATATTAAGTAGAAATGGTCATGCTGAGATAGCTCTTTCTAATAACAGAAGGCTGCTAACAATACTTAGTATGTAGTATGTAGATTCTGCCCTGCTGGAAAGGTTTTCTGCTGTACCAAATTACTTGCATGGAACAAAATTAATGCAAGCTGTCACTTGTCACCTGCACATAGAGTTACTCTTCAATACAAAGATTTATAACATATTCAGTATCTCTATACACCTACGCAGCATTAGGAATGCATGTGGTTTGTAAACACTTAAACAGATTACACTGAATATACCCTGATGTAGTATGTAAAATGTACATACACCAGAATCCAACAATTGTGTTTAATGAAAAGCAACCCATTATATAATTGAGGGGAAAAATAAATCACTTAGATTTAATCCACAAGTTTTATGTGCATCAGCCCGACATTTGTACATAGCACACAATAATACTCATTTATTTGTTTAAGTTCATTTTTATTATTAGAAAATGGTCAATCATTATATACGTGTTATCATTGGTAGGCCACATAACGAGAATGTGACTATTTATATCTACAACCGGTCCCAGGATGCTTGTTTCAGGTCCATTGAAGACCTGGCTGGGCAGTTCGGGCTGGACTGTTCGTATGAGGAACAGGGTCAAGACTTATTTGCATATGGTTGGGTCTGAACTATGGTAGCGAAGTGAGCTAAAGAACGATAATGGGTTCAACCCAGGTCTGTGACTGGGGGTGAGTGTCTGGAATGTTTAAGTGCTCCATACATCATATCCTTATGTTGGCTTTGTTCTCCTTAAGTTGGCAGGGTATGCCCAGATGTGGGTCTCTTGCTAATTTTGCCAACGATTTTAAATTAGCCTGGCTGATGAGGGGTGTTACCCTGAAAACGGTCCCAGGATGCTTTTTTCCAGTCCAGAGAAGACCTGGCTTGACAGCTTGGACTTGACTGTTCCCATGAGTAACAGGGTCAAGACTGATTTGCATATGTCTGAGTCTGAACTTATGTGGCGAGATGAGCTAAAGAACAATGATGGATTCAACCCAGACCTGTGACTGGGGGTGAGTGTATGAAAATATTCCGTTCTCCATCAATCATCTCCTTGTGTTTGCTTTATTTATATCTACATGCATGTTTCGAAATATTGTTTCTTCTACAACTTTGGTTGTAAAGGAAGAGTTTGAGATAAGAATTTGGAAGTTTCCACGGTAATCTCTGTTTCACTGTAACAAAAGCATCATCACATTCAGTCCAACAAGATTAATTTTCAATGATAAACTATGTAATGATCAAATATTATTGTGTGTCCATTATAGAAAACAATACCCTCAGTAGTGTATGGTTTATTATAAATTGATATCTGACCAGCCTTAAAGTTGGTGATATCAATATTGATTTTGCTGCCATCAGTTCTGCATCTTAGTAGCATGAGAATGAGGAATTTCAAACTGTCTTAAAGCCAATATAGATAACTGTTGAGATCTGCAGTCTAGACAGGAGCTGCTCTGTAGAGCTTTCAATCGTTTTTCATGACACTCACTTGCAATCTGGTACTGTAAGGTATACAAATCACTATTATTGAATGTTTTTTATGCCTGAAGCGCAAAAATGTACACGTTCATGGCCCCATCAATAGTTTCTTGAAAAGTAATCATATATTGCAATTCCCTCATTTTCTAACACATTTAGCACTACCATTTAAAACTCCTGTGCATATTGTGGCACTTTCAAGGTGAACTATGTACCACTGCAGTCGTCCACAGGTCACTTATAAATGCAGTAGAATTGCACATGGGTTTTTCAGTATGTGCTAAATTTAAAAGAGTTGTCAAAGCTTGACATAAAGGTTTCTCTTTGTTTTGAACAATGTTTCCAACCACCGGCTGTAGATGGAATAGTACTTTTAGACCTGTCATCCTTAGAGTGGTCTTCCCCAATCCTTTTGATTTTAACCTCAACATTTGCTAACTCTTTCTGTTGGCCTTAGGACTCTGAGCACTTTACCATTGCTGACCATTGCTAAAGGGCATGTGCTTCTTACCTAAACATGTGTGCAATTGCTGCATACATAATTGGCATATTTCATTTGCCTATAAGTCTGTTGTAAAGTGGTGTACAATATACCCTTTGTCAATAAGTTAGATGCTACTACTGGACATGCAGCACTGATTGGGCCACCGCCAGAAGTAGTCTTTAAAAGCTGTCTCAGGCCTACCATTGCAGTGCCCGTATGTGTGGTTTACTGCCACTTTGACTCGGCATTTACAGCAACTTGCCAAGACTTAAACTCCCCTTTTACTACATATGTCACCACTAAGGTAGGCACTAGCTATCCCTAAGGGCAGGGGGCAATGGAAGTAAAAGGAAGGACATGTACCTTCATGTATTGCATGTCCTGGTAGTTACAGCTACATTTATTTTTCAGTATTGGAGGCCTACTCCTCCCATGGATTAGCATTGGGATTTCCTTTTACACATTTAAGTGGTAATTCCTGATCAGAAAGGAGCAGCTACTTCATGTTTTATATCTTTGAAATGGTAATGATAAATTCCCTGTGGTGAAGTTGGATTTGACATTACTGTTTTAGGACTGCCACTTTTAGAAAGTGGACATTTCTCTCCACTTACGGCTCTGTGTGCCTTGCAGCCTGTCTCCAGTACAAGTCTAGGGTGGGTGACAGCTACACTTTTTGTATTCCCTCTAGACAGCCACATACAGAGGAAAGATAGGTTTTTCTGAGTACGCATCTGCATACAGCTGCATTCTGATGGCCCTGTTTGGGCAGGATGGTAGGGAGGAGCTAACACTTTGTTGAATACGTAGTGTGCCGTACCCACATAAAGGGCTGATCTACCACCCATAAATAGCCTGGAGGACAGAGCTGGATTAAAAGAAAGTCCTGTGCACTTCAAGGAGCTGTTTTGAAGTCATCCTGACGTCAAAGGCACTTCGGGGTTTGAGTACTGTGTTCCTGACCCGCTAAAATCAAACACTATTCGAATTGTAACTGAAGCTCTGCCAAAACACCTGCTGTGTTGCTTCAAGGACTCAAATCAACTGCTGATCTTGAAGGCCTCGTTTTGTGCTTGTTGCCCTACTGCTCTCTGACATTGCTGAAAGAGAGCTCCAAGTATGCTGCAAGGGCCTATTGACTTGCTTCCTGTTGGTTTAGGCTCAGGGATATCAAAGTCTCTACTCCTGCTTCTGTGCTTGGCTCACTGGGAATGCGCAGATACTTGCAACAAGACCTCGATACATTCTGTCTGCATGTAGCAGAACTAGTGCATCAAGCCAGTTGAGAGAGTAAAAGCAACACATCGCATTGGAACCAGTGCTTTGCCTCCCAAGACTGATGCCTCATACAGCGTTTTACTTCTGCTGCAGCTTAACGCACCCCCTCAACTGAGTGGAGAAACCTGGCGTATTGCTCGATGCCTTCCGACTTGGTATCCGTCTTCAGAATTGACGCAAGACCATCAGTGCTTGGAGAAACTTTAATCATCCTCGACTTGCGAGATCTGCATTGACGCATCTTGCTGTTGCAAGCAGGAAAGGTACTTTGTTCAAAGGCGCCTGCATTGGTCCTGTAGCTGGCCAGTGCTTCATTGCAGTCGCCATAAACTTTGTCTTTTCCCCGGTCCAGAGCGACCTCAAGTAACCCCTAATGTGCTGTTTTCTTCTAAGTGCTATTTTTCACTTATTCTTTTGAAATTCAATATCTCAATTCCTATACATTGAAGATTTGATCTTGCAGTGTTCGTAATATTTTTCTACACCTGTGTGGCGTTGTTTATGGTGTATTCATTCTGTGACTGTGTGTGGTGCACAAATTCTTTACAGATTACCTCTTTAGAAAAGTCTGACAGCTCTGTATCAAGCTAGCAGAGGGTGAGCACAGGCTATCTCTTCAAGTACGTACAGAGTCAGAATCCCAAATGAATTGGTGTCTAAATATGTGGGGGAATGACATAGACAAGTGGTTTGTAGCCTATGAAGTTGCTCTAAGAGTGCCCAAGGTCCCAGAGGAGTCCTGAGGCAGTAGTCTATGGAAGTACATACCCCAGTGGGTAGAGAAAATACATACTACACTGCAATGAAGGCTATCTTAATTTGTAAGTTTGGGCTGATAGCTGAGAAACTCTGACAGAGGTTCAGGGCCAGTCACAGGATCACATTACATATCTGGGTGGACTGTTTAGACTAAGTTCCCATGGCACTGAAGGACTGGGTTAGAGGCAGCAAAGTAGATGATTATTCAGGGCTGTGCAACTTGATTTTGAAGGAGCACATGCTTGTATTTGTTTTCAAGAGCTGTGCCAATACCTGGTTGACAGTAAGCTATCTAACCCCATAAAGCTTGCTGAGGAGGCGGGAATCTGAGTCTGAGAAAGCATCAGGGGGGATTTCCAAAAGGGTGGTCATAAAAAGATAGAGTTCCCTAAAGGCCCCAAAACAGCTCACACTTAACCTTATGCAGCTCAAGTGTTCAATCTTCTGTGTCTGCGTCAGTTCCTGCCTCAAGCACCGATCAAAAGTCAATAGCCCAAGTACATTAAGTGCTATGAGATCTGCGAGTATGGACAGTACAAGGAGGAGTCCATGTGTCCAAAAAAGAGCTTCCTTTCCCACTGGAGGAAAGTTTCCAGAGTTGGCTAGTATACTGATGGGGAGAAATTTAACCTAGTTAATGGGGGTCTTTAGCAGGGTACCCTAGTGTCCCTGAGTGATAGATGATTCCTAAGATCCATGTGTGATCAACTATTCAAAGTATTGGAAATGGGTTATCATCACTGGGCAAGGTGTGGAGGCTCTGAGGGATACATGAGCCAGTATGACTATGATAAGGAGTTAACTGGTTTACCCTGTGCAGGTAATCCCCAATGCATTACACAGCCAAGTTGTGGTGGCTGACAACAGAGAGGTATATACATGTAGTGGGGGATCAGGAGATGCACCGCCAAATTGGCAATATAATCAATCTATTCTGATATTTAGTGTTTAGGGTTAAGGGTGCGTACCCACTGCCTGTAAAACAATAAAACTATTTTTCAACCCAAAATCTGTATGTGCACAAAATAAACTATGAATATTGTTTTATTGTATTAACCATGTGACATGTACACTGAGATACATAAACATGAACTATAAATGCAGGTTATATGTATGTCAACATTTTAAGTGGATAAAATCTCCACTTCTAGTTTCACAATTTACAAAAACAGTTCAAAGTAAACAATGGTTTTTGAAAAACAATAGTTCTGTTGTACAAATTTTTTGGTACATCTTTGAAGAATCTGTGAAGAATCAGCCCAATGCATTTCGGGACCCCATGGTCCCTTCTTCAGGGGCACATCTGAAAACGAATAAATAACACACTAATGTATATTATATGCATACAGAGGAGGTTGTCTCAACAACATTGTAGTTTTAAGAAAATAACATGTGATGTTACCCAAATTATTTTGAGTCTTGAAAATATAGTGATACATGCAAAACCGACATGCTGGTGAAAAAATGCTGAGGGTTTATGAGTTTTGTGTGGTGTTTCCATCGTTCACTATGGTGAATGTATATAAGATCTGTGTTTTCCAACTAGGAACCATGCGGGCTAACACAAGTTTTCAAGAATAAAAAGTATTGTGAAGTGATACCATAGCTCACTGTAGTGAATATATGGAAGATCTGTGCATACCAACTCGAAACCATGCGTGGTTAATAAAAGATGTCAAGATATACCAGTGTTCAAGTACCCAACTGAGATGCAATACGTGAAGAAGTACCTGCTACTAATTATATCCGGACTGTCCGAATAGGGGCAGTCGCGTAAAATGACTAACAAGGAAAATCTGTAATAGTAAACAACTACGTATTACTGCAAGCCTATGTGGAAAATTGTTGCACAAATAAATAAACCGTATAGAACGCTTACCAATGTCAGACTTGTGTGTCTCGTGGGCGAATGAAAAGAGTAGGTGCCTGTAAATATAAACACGAGCATTCTAAAACAACCGAGATTAATGACTGCGATACAAAAATGAAAAAAACCAAAAACCAGTGCTTACCTGTTGAGAGAACAGGTAATGTGAGTAACCAATGTGGATACCATTATCTGAAATAGTGACAATGCAAGATATTATTACGAGGGTCTCCTGTAGTAGGACACGGAGGCTGGAGGTAAAAGAACAGTGGAAACTTACCAAAAAAACGCCAAGAGACGACGAAATTCCCAAAGACGTCCTAACAGAGGTAAACACGCTCAAATATCACGCCAGCTGTGTGTATGGTAGTGAGTTGCCGATCAAGAATCCCTAATGTGGTGTTTGTGCTGATAGGCTGTGTAAGATTCAATTAAGAGGCTAGTGAAAAGATTGTGGCACTGTACACGTATGGCGAACCCCATATTCTGAAAACCAATTGAATAAACGTAATGGGGGTATAAACTGACAGAACGTGAGATGGTGTGCAATGTACATATATACAATCCCGATGTATGGTGGAATGAACTTGAATCTCGTGACCAAAAATGTAAAAATAAAAATAAATATCAACAAATACACTTGTAAAACATGCAAGTATGTAGAAGCTACCTGATTAGTTGTTTATTTCACTAATGTTGTGGAATCCCAAACTGAAGATTTGAATGAGGAATTCATGATTTGAATTCTGTATGTATTTTGTGTACATACAGATTTTGGGAAGAAAAATTTACTTTGGCAACTGCCACAGGTATAGTGCTACCCACTCAGGGATTATTCCCTGTTCTCTCTTGACAACAGAGAGGGCCATTATCCTGTGGCTCTTGTTCCATTTGAGTGGAGGGGGATCAGGTCTGAAAATTGCAGTGAGTCCTGTCATGCCTAAGGATTGTCCTTGAGACACTATCTGGAAAGAAGTGGCGCTCAAGGCTCATGTAGAGATGTTAGGGTTAGCTGATTGGATCTGTGCTACAACAAGGTCTATGGCTGCCCAGGGTAGGAGTAAAATAATACTGAGGCCTGGAATAATGTCCCAGCCAGATGCTAGGCAGGGGAAAGACAGAGGGTGTGGGAAACCATCCCCTAAATGTACTTCCAGCGAGGTGGATGGGGTCCCTGCGGAGCCCACTGAGGAGGACATTGGGATGGGATATAGAAGGAGGACCTACCAAAGGGGAATTCTGTAGGGCACAGAGAGGCACAGAGAGACTGTTCAACCCTTGAGGGCATGAGGAAAAAGGCTGAAGCGTTCAGTTACTTGGCGGGTGCTAGAGAGCCGGGAGCAAAATGGGCGCACTTAGTGCTGCTAGGCTGGTCGAGGGCACAATCCGCCAATTATCCAGCATTAACACCACCATCCACCAGTGACATGGCCATATTCCGACACCTCAGTATGTGGGGAACATGTTGTTAACGTTGGTGATATTCTCTTGTGTCTCTACAAGTTGCTGACAACACAACTTGCATTTGTTCAAAATGGCGGCTCCAACAGAATACCAGCACTGAGACCTGCAGGTGCTCCCGTTGCGGTGACACTGCCCTTGATCCCCGAAGGGCCTTAGTGGAGACGTGCTGCACCCGATCTGTACGACCTCGCTGCCAATATATGGTGAGATCTTGCTGCTGCTATCTGCACACCTGACATCCCTGTTGTGCTCCTGCTCGGGCCCTGTGGTGAATACTGCAGCGGCCTGGAGTGGTGCAGCGTGCTGCTGGTCTGTGTTTGAAACCTGTTGCAGCTTCACCAACGCAGCCTTGCCATCACAGGGGGCTGTGCGACATGCGACTCGCAAGTCATACTCTGCTGTTATGATTGGGACCTGCAAGGGTGGATGTTGGCCCAGACCCCTAGTGTTGCCTCCACTTGAGCTGTTGCCTGTCTGCGTGGTCCTGGGCCTGGTGGTGCTGGGACTCTCTGGAGACACCCTCGACTCTGCCCTTGGTGCCTTGATCCTGTGATACTTTGCAGCTAGGGAAGCTGCAGCTCTGCCGCACCGCCGCTCTTTAACTCTGTGGGGATCGCGCAGCGAGGGGCTACTGAGAGGTATCATGGCAGATGTCGGTCCTGGGCCTCAGCACGGCCCCTAATAACCTGGAGGAGCAGCTGGCGAGTCCTAGCCTCTGACTGTGAAGCTCCTGGCTGTGAGAACCCTGGTCCGGCAATGCTCTATTTCTGGTGAGCGCCTGCAATTCTGTTGTTGGAACTGGAGACCTGAGCAACATAGACCCTTCTGAGCCTGCCAAAGTGCTGTCCTGTACGCTGTTGCAGAGCCGAGCATGGTGTATGGAACAACGACAATCAATCTTCCTGGAGCATGTATTAACCAACACATCTCTTCGAGGTGGGGACTGGGCCACTGTACGCCTCACTTGGTGGCTGTGGTGACTTGAGCTGGTGATGGGCCAGCCCTGCACAGCACGCAGGGCCTGTGGTGATTGTAGCTGTGCATGTCCCACCTGGTGTTGAGTGATCTGCGCTGCTGCACAGGGACTGCGATGAGCTGGTGTGGCGCAACATGGGTCCCGCAAGTATGCTGCATTGGTCCTGTAGAGGGGGGCTGCCTGCGACTGTGCCACTACTCATCGCTGATGTACAGCGGTGGATGCTGCAGCTGAGTGTGCAAGGGGCTGAGAGTTACATTAACCGCATCTGGCATGGAGCAATATACTGAGGCCCTACAGACAACCACCTACGCAGATGCGAATCACATGCGCGAGTGGTCCTCGGGGACCTGTGTGACAGTGTATCCGCATCGGATATCCCTTGCTGGCGTATGGCGTTGAGACGCAGACATCTCCCCGGTAACGATCTCTTGGTGATACCGCGAGCGTAACCCCTCTAGCTGCGGCCATCATCATGGGCAAGATGGACAAGCAGCAAGCGAAACTGAATTTTGAGACCCGATGGCTCACGAAATCCCAAGTTCCAGCTATATCAGATACAGAACCCGAGCTGGAGGCGGGCGCTAGCAGCAAACTGGAGTGCATGATGCTTACCATGCAGCAGAGTCTGCAGACTATTGACGCTAAGATTGATCACCTAAATTTCAGAATGGATAGCATGGCAGTGAAGCTCGAGAAGCATGGGTAGAGCATAACAGAAGCTGAACAATGCATCTCAATGACTGAAGATCAGATGGAGGTACACCACATAGAAAATAGGAATCCTGCAACTGAGTAAACAATCGGGATACTGCAATCATGTTTCAGTATCCTGAAAGCCTCAGAGCAGCGCCTTGTACCAAGGTTTCTACAAATCTGCACCAGCCATCGTTTTCTTGCCTTATGGTAGCCAGGACAGCTAAAAAACACATGGAGCGCTGACTCTGCAGGGCAGTCACATGCCATGCACTTCAAAACCTGCAGACCCCCCCACTTGTTTGTAAAACAACGGAGAGGCAAAATCCCATGCCTAAACTGAAGAAAAAGCTTTCTAGCAGCTGCCGGCTTGATATCATCCAGGGCTGGCTCAAAGCTATACCTATCTTTAATCTCTAAGAAAGCTGAGGTTAGCATGCCTGCTTGGGGGCTATTATGAAGCTGTGCCATTTTATACTCCCCATAGCGGGCATTTAGCAGTTTCCTTGGTAGTGAGGTGCAGGGGAGCTCAGGGTCAGCCCAGAGTTCCCCCAACCCCATGCTGGTTAGCATGGGCTTAATGTACACAAGCCACAGCAATTTGGATGACACCTGCAGGTTCATCACTTCTTTTAATTCCTCCCTGTATGATTGGAGTTCTGGAGTAACCCACATGGCGTCACCAATACAATAAAGGTCTATGGTTACATTCCTCCGCGATTGCCCTGACTCCCAGATCTAATTGGAGCGGGGTTAACGGAGTGCTCCGTGGGAGATTTAACATCTGTCTAAGAAAGTTGTTCTCTACCTGCGTTAGGTTCTCAGAACTAGAGTGGCCCCAAAGTTCTGTGCCATATAATGCCCCTCCCCGGGCTTGTACCTTATAAATTTCAATAGTGGGACTCACTGGTTTCTGGCTGGACTTACAGAATACCTTCATGATACCACCTGACAATTGTGACAGTTTTAATGATGATTTTTTAATTTGTGCCCCCCAATCCATGGTCTCTGTGATTGTAATACCGAGATAATCGAAAGAGGAGACTCTCTTGAGGGGTTTACCATTTAATGAAGGGTTTGCTCGTGTGCTTTTTGGGCTATTGAATGCCGTAAATTTGGTTTTCTGTAGGTTTATTTCTAATCCTCTTTCACTACAGAAGGCTTCAAATCTATTGAGCACCCTCTGAATCCCCATGGGTGATTTAGATACTAATAAAGTATCATCGGCAAACATCATTGCTGCAATTATGCGGGAGGCTAGCCTGGGGGCATCAAGGTCTTTCTCTACAAGTAAATAATCTATTAGACCATTTATGTATAAACTAAAGAGAGTAGGGCAAGCACACATCCCTGTCGAACAACGCGTTTAATCGGGATGGGTGCAGTTAGCTTTCCATCCTTACCAAACCTGATTTGGGCAAAGTTTTCCTCGTGCAGCCGCTTAATGAGTTGGGATAGATATACTGGAACCTCCATCTCGTGGAGGACTGCCCACAGTTTTTCCCTTGGGACCAAATCAAAAGCTGACCTTAGGTCCACAAATATTAAGTAGAGGTTGCAACCCTCTAGACCCACGATCTTCCAGTGTAATAGTTGTAGCCTGAGTATTTGGTTCAAAGTAGACAGTTTTTCACTGAACCCTGCCTGTAAGTGGGTAAGTATCTTCCGTTTCTCCATCCAAGTTTGCAACTTAAGCAACAATACACACGCACAAACTTTTTGCGTAATGTCTATCAGGCTGATTGGCCTATAATTGGTTGGTAAAAGCGGTGAACCTTTTTTGTGAATGGGGATTATTTCTGCTCCAGCCCAGCTGGGGGGGATCTTCATACATGGAAGTATGGCATTGAATAACACCCAGAGGTATGGAGCCCATACAGATGGTTCACTGCGGAAAAGATCCCCAGGAATTTTTTCTAGGCCAGGTGCTTTACCTGGAGATGTAAAGGGCATGCAGTATTGGCTGACAGCGGTACATGCATGGACAGGCAATGAGTGAAGGCACTTTAGAATGTTGAATTTTACATGGCATGGCAGGCACACAACCTAATGTAATTTCATAGTTGACCTGGAACATTGGGAGACTCAATAATCCCAAGAACGCAAGGCAGGTGCTGGCCTACCTGGATCGTCACAGCGTCCAGGTGGCTCCATTACAGGGGACCCACCTTACTAGGCAGGCAGTCTCTGCAGCGACCACTAGATGGGCGGGTGTGCGCTTGGCTTCCTCTACTCTTCTTACACGAGGGGTGTTATGATTTTGATAAAAAAGAGATGTCCCCTTTGAACCCCTACATATAGAAGAGGACAAACAGGGGCGTTACTTACTGGCGCAGGGTATACTATATGGTATGCAGCTGCTTATGGTAAACATCTATGGACCCAACTTTGATGACCCTACCTTTTATGGAACACTATGGGGCAAAATATACCAATTACCCCCTCCGACAATTATTTGTGGGGGGGATTTGAATGTTGGGCTGGTGCCTGAAGCAGATCGTTTGTCAGCAGCAGAACCCGCATTGAAAAGAGCAGCATCATCTGTACATAATGGTATGCTAAATTTGGTGTTATTAGACATTTGGCTACTGCGGCATCCGAGCTTGAGTGAAGGCACATGTCATTCGTATGTACATCAGTCAAGGTGACTATTGGCTGGTCACAACTTATGTGATCACATGGGCACGGAATGTCCAACATCTGCCTAGAACCTTGTGGGATCACTCCCCGGTTTTACTCAGCATATCTTTACCTACCCACGCTCCCTCACAGTTTCAATGACGCTTACAATCATCCTCTCTTCTGGATCCGGTTTTCTGTGACGGTGTTCGGGAAGCACCGGGTCAGTGCAATGCGTGGGGATGCTCTGAGAGGCATTTAAAGTGACAATACCGGGTACATGTATAGGTTTGCAAGCTGGGGTTTTGAACTCTACGGGATACAATGAGACGGTAAGAGTGAGAACTGGGAGACCTAGAGCATGCGTATGGCAATGTGGCCGATCCGGACTAGCAGACATTAAGGCGAAGGTCACATAGTATAATGATGTGGCGGACGAGGAAATACGCCAAACGTCGCGCAGGCACACAGCCAGGTACTATGGTGAAGGGGGCCAGCCTGGGAAAGCGCTGGCTAGTAAAATAGCGGCCCCGTGGGGAAATAAATATATAGTTAAAGCCATCACAGGAGATGATATTGTACATTATGATACGCCCAGTATGCTTAACATGTTCGCGCAATATTACAGTCCATGTGCGCAAATCGACAATCGACAGGGGAGGCAGAGCTAGAGCAGTACCTGGACGATGTGGCACTGATGTGGCTCTTTCGTAGAACAACAAGATTTTTAAATGCACCCACTGACACTGGAAGAAATTATTGAGACCATTACTGCGTTACCAAATGGGTAGGCGGCGGGCACCGATGGCCCACTGGCCGAGTTTTAAAGAATACATTGACATATTAGCCCCTTGTCTCCTAGAGTTGTACATGGAAGCCTATGATACTCAGCGCCTCCCTCCCACTCTGCGAGAAGCTCTGGTTGTTGCATTGTTAAAGCCTGACAAGGGGCTGGACAGGTGCATTTCGTATAGACCCCTGGTTTTGATAAACACTGATGTAAAGATTTTGGCGAAGGTACTGGAAAATAGATTGAAATTGCTCCATCCAGTCATGGTTCTTCCTGATCAATCAGGGTTTGTCCCCGCTAGATCTACGTCACATAATTTACGCACATAGTTTGCAGTGCTGCATGTTCATGAGCCCACTCTGCCTGCTGTGGCGGTCCTGCTGGATGCCGCTAAGGCCTTTTATTCTATCTCCTGGAAATATATGTTTACAATTTTACATCGCATGGGTGTGCTGTTTATTTTTATGGATTGGATCAAGCTGCTGCACACAGACCCATGGCACGTGTAAGAGTCAATGGACACACATCCGAAATCTTCAATAGACAGCCAGGTACACGGCAGTCTTGCCCACTATTGCCTCTGTTGTTGGTGCCAGTTTTGGAGCGGCTGGCATGTATTTTACGGCAACGCTATCCACAGGCAGCACTGTGCTTTTATCAACAGCCCCTAGCTGTCTCCATGTATGCAGACAGCATGGTGCTGTATGAAACACACAGCTTGTCAGAGAATATATACGATTCGAATGTTATTCCAGACTCGGGATAAATTGGACTAAATCAATAATCTTGCCCTAGCACACCACAGATAGAAATGGACTACCCAATACAGTGGTGTACAGACCCGGTAAAGTATCTGGGTATATGGATTCCAAGAGATTCGCAGGCGGTCGTCCAAACTAATTATGAGCAGGTAAGCCACTGAGTTAAATTGCCGTTGTCATTCGCTGACAGGCTAGCGCTCATGAAAATGGTGGTGCTTCGGCGGTTTCTTTACCTATTCATGAATATACCCGTGCATCTAACGCGCCATTTGTTTAACACCCTTCGGTCATTGCTCGTTACACTTGCATGGGGTGGGAAAAAGCCTGAATTATCTGGGACACCCTAATGCTCCCTTATGATATGGGTGGATTCACAGCACCAGATTTTCAGCTGTATTATCTCTGTGCCCAGGCGCATTACACCTACTACTGGCAACAAGCACCAGCCTATATTCCCTATGTGGCGGTAGAATTGGGAGCAGTGCATCCGATACCGCTCAAAGCTATGATAGCCAACAAACATACAGTTTTTAAAAAGGGGGAGATAAACATGGTACAAAATACGGCTAGGGCCTGGCAGGTACTGGGGAGAGAAGCGCGAAAACTGCCACTATATGCACCGGGTATGCCACTCTTACATCACAATGTGATCTCAGTGACCGGGAAAGCTGGCGCACTTAAAATTCTCAGTGAGTTAGGAATGTCGACTGGACCATGGGGGACGTGTTTCCTGGTGGTAAATTTGCAGAGGTAATAACTTTTCTCGTAGATGGGACGAATCCTGCAATGCATACATTTATGTACACGAGACTGCGGTCAGCAATGCGTGCACTATAATCACAATTTCCTGCAGAACCTCCTACCTTGGAGGCACTGCAACTCCTCTACACCACTCAGACGCATGCTAGGCTGGTCACACAACTGTATAGTGCTTCACAGAGGGAAGGGGCTAGTATGGGAGGAGCTCATTGAATAAGTGGAATGCGTCTCTCTCAGAAGACGACTGGAGCAACTTCGGTAGATTGACAGGGAAGCTGACAGCCAATGGCAATCTTAGATTGGTACACTTTAAATATTTACATCAAATGTATTATACACCTGGTCAGCTATATACATATGGTTTAAGAGAAGCTGCTAATTGCAGAAGGTGCAGAGCTCCAGATGCCGACTTCTATCATTTAGCATGGTCCTGCCAGAAAATAAACTCATTTTGGGAAGAGGTCACACATGTTGTGCGTCTGATGGTGGGGGTACCTATAGCATGCAGTCCACAACAATGTCTGTTGGTAAATGTTACTGATGTTAAAGCCTCTATTGGGAAGTTGGTGGTGGTGACGCTATTAATAGCTAAACATAGAGTTTCTATATGATGGGGGAGTAGACCCACACTGACAACTAGACAATGGCTGCAGGACATGGTATATTGCCGGGATGAGCTCACTTGCTATGCTGAAGAACTACCCAGAGCCTCGAAACCCTTTGACATATGGAGCCACTTACTTCCTATTTGCTCACTGTAAATTATATTTGATGCTTTATTCTGCTCTTTACTGCTCTTCTCTGCTCTTTCTCATGGACAATTTTTCCATGTTATATTAGTGCCTGTACTGATAGCAATGTGATATGTAATTGGTGTAATATGCTAAATGGAATGCCTATGCTCTATATGCCCAACAATTGGTAATGAATGTGTGGCTGTACTTGTTTTGAAAATGTATAAATAAAATATATATATATTTTTTTTTAAAGAAGCTTTCAGGTACTTAGAAGCCATCCAGGATGAAATGAAAGAGTAGCATGACAAAGATTCTACCACTATGGAATTCCAGTTCTAACAAGAATATCGACTATTACATTCAGTAACAGGAAACTCCAGAAGTGTTACAAAATGGAAACACTATTACATTGCTAACTTATTTATCTTTTAGCTTTTTTGAAGATATTGTAGATTCTTCGCTTTGTTTTCAAACTGTTCAAAAGTCAACAATCTTAGAACCTTTTGATTTCTGTAAATTAGATCGTTATCAGCAATGGGATATAAGCTCGGATGAGGAGAATGGATTCCTCGCAATCGATTGTACTCTATCACACATGATGATGCAGCATTTACTCTCTTCTCATCAAAATCAAGAAGGTATAATGCTGACAACGTCCTCACCCATGATAAAGCAACATAAGACATTCTTTCTATAAAGACTGTGTGACATATATTTATTAAAGTTGCCTCCAAACTTAATCCTTGAGATTTGTGAATGTTGACTGCATAGGCTGAATAGAAAGGAAACTGTTGTATTTTCACATACACATCTTTTACCCGGAGATATCTGGTTGTGCACCTTCATATTTTTTTCCTTCTTCAATGTGATTTAAACAGAAAATATTCATACTCTGTTCTGTTGGGATATGTAATGAACTCTATGACATTTCCCATTGTAACATTCACTGATAACTCCATGGCGTCCAGAGTTCATTGTGAAATTATGCTGCAGTTTTATAGAGGTTCAGAGCAAACTCTAAACCAGCAATATGTGAAACTGCTTTCCCTAGAGATTGCAGGTCCTTTAGAACTGATTGACATAGTTGTATGTTTAAATATTGATGTTTTATTTTGTCTTTACTTGCAAGAGTTACTATCTCCTGTTTTTCCAAGGGAAACATTCTAAGTTAAATTATGCGCAGGCATTAGTCAGAAATTCTTTTTTCATATTGTGTTGCAGTATAGAAGCTGGTAATTCCTTGTGTGGGAATAGAGACATAACCTTGCAGGAATAAACAGATTTTTTTAGGTTGTTTGCTGGTTATTCCTATTCTCATTTTTAAAATATATTACCATAAATATATTACCATACTCAAAAAAAAAATCATGTCTTATATTTCTGTCAACTCGGTATACTGGAAATGTAACCATATATTAACATTTCCAATATTCCCTGAAGACTTTTGATTTCTTGAAAACTGGCTGGCCTGTGACAGGAGTCAACTGTAAAAGATCAACAAAAACTAGGACGTGTTTAACACCACGGTACAAAAGGGGGTGGTGATGGACGGAGCATCTGAACCAATCAAACACCCAGTCAACAGATCTTGGTTTAATCCATCACCATTCTTTAGCCCACTCTGCCACCCCATATGCAAATCAGTCTGACCCTGTGCCTCATGGGAACAGTCCAGCCCGAACTGCCAAGTCATGTCTTCCCTGGACCGAAAACAAGCATCCTAGGACCAGTTTCTGGCATTTCAGCCGTCATCAGCCAGGCTTGCTTGAATTCAATGGCAAAGTGTTTGGAGTTTGGTGTTTAACACCAAACAAAACATCATAGTAAGTTCTAAGGACCTCTGGCACACACAGATAAATAAAAGCTAGCATAAGGTTTGATACCATGCTAACCTCATGAATAATTAGAATTTTGAATTTCCTGAGAACTCTGGACACCTCATGACAACTCCAGTTTATTGTGTAGACTTTGCAAAGGTGGAGAAGAAAATATTGTCCATCTCCTATGTATCTGTCCTGGCCTTAGCAGGGAAAGATGTGCATTACTTAAACCTCATTTTAATCTTCGGGCCACAAGAACATGCAGGCAGGCATTGAAAATTTGTCTTGATCCAAATGATATAGTTATGAACGTTGCCTTTGTAAAAATTTTAAAAATTATAACTACCGAATTAGAAAAGTAGATGAGGAAAAAAGCTTTTATGAAATCATAAACAGATAAATAGATAATTAAAAAAAAAAATTTACTATATTTTTATTTAAGTCCAATCATCTCAATTTTAAGGATAAAAGAAATGCTTTCTCTTTTTATTGTATTGTATTGTATTACATAAATTGAAAATGTTTTTGTAATGGAAGTATTGTAAGATTTTAATTAATCAAACAATAAAGAATTTTTTTTTTTTTTCATGACAAGCATCACCAAATAACTTTAAGAATTCTAGTTCATGATCATGTTCCACAGGCAACATAAACAGGCTGTGCAATGTGATTCCGTTAATGTTGGGAGCAGCTAGTCCAGTAGGAGAAGTCACAGTACATGATAAATCACAGCTAGTTTTTGTCCAAACAAATGCAGTCAAAAGTTTAAATAGAAAACATTTCCCTGTACCTGCCTGAACACTAAAATACAGAAGTGTAGGCTTGAATGTTTTACAGGTACATTTAGACTTATCATGTAGCAGTCCATGTTCTACAGATGTTATTATTTGCTGAAAATACTTAAGCTGTTCTTCATTTAGTTGTGATATCAAACTTTCTAATCTATGGTCTCCCACCTCATTTGAGCCATAGCATTGCCCACTTCATAATTGCTATTGATGCCACATTTTCAGTGATAGATTGGCCAAGGGTATATTGACTATTCGGCCCGAGCTCTGGATGTCTTGTGAGCTATCCTTTACAACTTCTATAACAATTGTTTCCTACTGTTTGAAACA
The DNA here is from genome assembly GCF_964261635.1 of Lissotriton helveticus. Taxonomy (NCBI): domain Eukaryota; kingdom Metazoa; phylum Chordata; class Amphibia; order Caudata; family Salamandridae; genus Lissotriton; species Lissotriton helveticus. Next base: position 1,706,059,356 of record NC_136065.1, on the reverse strand, counting down.
ATTCACATTGAATGCTATCTTTTGACTGTATTGAAAGTATCTTCATAGCAGACATAGTCAACTAGCAGTTCAGTTTCTGAGCACCAAAGTTTAAAAAGTCGCAACAGAGCCAAGTGAAAGGATGATCTTTTCTCACCTGTTTGACAGCTTAATTTGTAATGGTAAATGAGACTTAGTTTTTCATGTCTCACTGAACTTCCACTACAGCTAGTAACCCCAAATGTCCCTTGCTCAATGTTCTCGTCTACATTATTTCTTTATCAGTAGTACTGCAGTACTTAAAAAAAAAATTCTCGATGGACACCCCAATTAGGATAATAAGTGGCCCTCATATTTGTTTTAAGGAACTCTGGGGCATATTAACAAAACGTAGCGAAAATTATCACTAAACGGGCTTAGCGTGTTTTTTTCTATTGCCGGCTATCGCTGGATTTTATCGCCATGATTTCGCTGTATTAACAACGATTTGCGTATTGGCGAAATAAAATCCAGCGATAGCCGCAACAAAACCCTTCAACCTGAGAAATCCGGAGATAAATGATCAGCGATAATGGCAGAGCTCGCTGATACTGAAGTGTGGATTTATCTTCACATCCACCTCCCATAGGACATAATGCTAAGTCTGCTTTTTTGAAGACGTTAAAATCAGGCGATAATGGGGGCTCAGCGTGAGTTCAGGCATCACTTCGCCGGTCTGCTGCCGGGTTGTTAATTTGGCGAAGCTGTGACAGAGCGTATTGCAATGCTGTTTTCCTCAGGAACGCCTACTTTCCATCTAATTAGCGATGCAAGGCGAGGCGTTAGGAAAACTGCTGCTAACATGCGCTAATGCATGTTAGCGGCACATTGTAAATATCCCAAAATTATGATGACCGCTTTTCCAGCGCTACGTGCTGGAAAAGAGGCGATATGTTCGTTGTTACTATGCCCTCAAGTGCTTTCTGGATCAAACGGAGCAAGATACTCAATTTCATGAAACAATCTCAACAGACATTTTAGTGTTGATGCCAAGCCTAAACTAGGCCAAAATTATTGCTTTTGACTACCTGTATGAGCTTGAAAGAACTAAGTTTGTCACAAGCTTTATAGGGTCCAATTTTCCTGTCTGAGATTGTCTTCAAGCTGAAACTTTAAACCGTTTTACTCAAAGACTTCAGTGTTTCCTATACATCCTTCATCTCTGTCTTTTCTGACTTTGTTATATACGAAGCAAAGTATTATCTACAGCCATAGAATTGTCTGCTACAAACTGAATGTTCATACTGGCATTACACTTGGACAGGATTACTACATTATAATCATTGATAAGTTTTGAACCCTCCCTTTTTTTATGATGTATTTACTTTTAGAAGATTTCCCAGAAACAGTGTAGTATTTCCCTTTTGCTCTGTATCTCTGTCAATAATATTTGCCACATTTATGTGACGGGACTCACAACGTTTGCTGCCTAAGAGTTCTGTTCTGAGACTCTTCTGGAATGTCACAAGTTACATATTGCTGAATAAATGACAACATTGAGTCATCAGTATCCTGACAAAACTTTGGTATATCTTTACCCCACAATAACATATGTATATGTGGTGCTCCTATAACTTGTAATTCAATTCTCCAGGAGAAGTCCCCAGACTTGTGTAATGATAGATTCTTTTTGTTGCAGGCAAAATAAAGCATGGCTCCAAATCTGTGTTTGAAGTATCTACAAACAACTGCACGAGAATGGAACAGAATTCACCTGTCGACTTGAAATCAATCCCTGGAATGTTTGCATTAGTTCGCCTGAGAAAGTCATGAAGATCATCCGAAGCATACTCTGCACAGCTCAAAGTAACAAACCTAGTGGGTGCACCTAGATAGAGTACCATACATTTCTGCTCACCATGACAATGGAACCAATATTCTTTGGTACCACGTTGGCAAGCCATAACATTCATCAAATTACTTTCTATTTTCTCACTTTTACGATGTACTTTATCAACAAAATTTCTCACAGTGATATCATTAAACCAAAATCCTGTTCTCACAAAATGGTCCACTGTATATGATAGCACTGACAGATCACTCTCAAACAAAAGGTGCAAAATGTATAGTCTGTTTTGCGGGGATCTTCAGAATATCATCTACTAGATCTATGTTCTCATCAAAACAACCACATTCTCCTGTAGGAAACAGCATCAGAACATTGTGCTTCTAAACTCTTTTCCCACACACTTACGACTTCTTCTTTTTCTTGCTTCAATTGGTACAATTCTAAATGATCACCTATCATATCTCTGGAATGTAGAGGGTGAATGCTGTAATGTTCTTATATTACTTCTGCACCAAAATCAACCCTTTCAAACTGAGCAGAAGGACCTGATGTGGAACTTTTTGTTCTAAGGCAGGTAACATGTTCCTATGCATCAATATAAAAATAAAATAGAATTTCTATTTTAAGATATTGTAAAGCATGCTTAACCTTATCAAAGCGAAATGTTCCTGCCAATTTGTTTTCTCTTTGGTAGGTACTCCATTTATTAGAACCAATTGTGGTTCTTCTTCTCGATCCACCACTATAGTTTCACTATTCTCCTTAAAAGTAAAAGGCAACTTCACAACTTTACCTTTCAAACCATTTAGTAGTAGAGAAAGAGGTAATTTCTCATTTTTTATTTCCATTTTAACAATGGCTTGGAAGGGATGTACTGTTTCTATGAGAATAGCCTCATACACATTCAGGTTTTCAAGCTGAGGAAAAACAGGAAAAACATCCAATTTGTTAAGAATACCTCTATCACACATTTTATCATCATCCAGTTTGTCAATTCAGTAGTTACCATCTGGCTTATGGACAAGTTAAACCTATCTTCAGTGGTCAAATAAAGAGCAAGCTTAAAACACTGTACTAAATCGCTGTATTCTTTTTTTTACAAATATATTTATTTTCGACTTATATTAAGTAGTGAGCTCCCCTGCAACAAACTTGCACTTTGTATGTCATTTTTGCAGATGTTCTTGCAAATGCATTAATTTCCTTTTTTAAATTCTCTTACACTGTACTAGTATTAGAAGTTTCAGTGTTGTTCTCCCCAATCATCTCACTCTCTTCAGTAGTGTGTAGTGGGAATCTCAAATGTGGCGCAGCATGGGCACGGTCCGCACAAAGTCAGAGAAGGTTTTCCACTGTCCTAGGAATGAAAAGGATTGTCATGTATAGATTAGCAAAGGTGTGGGGTGGTGCAGGTGACAAAGCTGGTGGAACAACAAGAGAGAGTCACTAAGAGGGAAAGAAGTACTGGCGTGAATTAGAGGAAATCACGGGTAAAGCGCAGCATAAGAAGGCGTCTGCTTGGGGTGAACTGAGGAATTATACTGTTCTGGGAAGGGGGTAGAAGGATTTTAGCTAACGGATGAGGTGCGTGGTGTCAGTGAATGCACAGGCGGGAAGAAAACTCACACTATATCCACCAATGTAGGCTGATTTCCTCCTACCTCACGCTTTCCATAGCCCCTGCATCCTTTTACCCCTTGTTCCTTCCCTGAACTCTCCCTTTTCTTCCCTATACAGCACCCCAATTTTGGCAACCCGGTCCTGAAGATGATCCTGAATAAATAAGATTGAAATGCTGTCGACCGATCTAACGGTGCAACTCACGGTGCACATTCTGCTTTAGTTCATAAAAAGTTTAAAATCTTGTTCAATCACTGTAAACAACCATTCTTGCTGAACCATTGATCCTTGTACATATTTTTCATCACTTTGTCACCTTGCTTCTTTCTCTGTGTTTGCCACTTGCGCCGTCACTCGTATCATGAGCACAAAGTGCACCAAGTTCCTTTGGGTTGCCTTCACAATTTATTCTCACAGTGTTGATATTACTGTTTTGTATAAACTGTGTTTTTAAATATATGATGCCATGAACACTTTTGAAAAACTGTCAGGAGTCTCCCTTTTTTCTTATTTGTAATGTCGTGTACATACACATGTATCTGCCTTCCACATTGAATCCAGTTGAGACATTGTTGCTAAATTTCTCTTACTCACCCAGATCTCAACCTTGTTTATGGGTTATACTCCTGTTGTCTTTTACTACTTTGTTGGGATCTTGGCATGGCTTTTAACCCTACAGACAAAATATACAGCACATAATATTTTCTTCTGCTTCTTAAAGACTACTTACTAATAAATAAAGAAAGGCATTGTGTTATTGCATTTTTTATGCTGCACATTCTACATGGAGCTCTTTCATCAAACTGTAATGCTATCTCATACTACCCTGTAACAGCAGTCTCTCTTACTGACATCTCTACAGAGAGCTAATGCTTTTTGCAAATGACTTTTGGAGAAATAGCACCTCCTCTGTAACATGAATTTATAAACAGCAGGCTGCCTAGTGATATATCCGAACAGACTAAACAGTGTTTGTACAAGTCCACATACAACAACTAGCTCCTCTGCTACTAAATATTATCAGAGGAAATATGGGGGATAGTAAACTTTAATTTAAAAGCAGAGGTTTATAATAGAATTGTAATTAGAGTAGTTGGGTCAATAGCAGAACATTATCCATCTACTAATAGGTCTCTAGAGGTTATAGATTGAATGTGAAAGGATTTAGTGAGTAATGCAGCCCTCTACAAAGCCATCTCCTTTGACAGAACATGTGTATGAATGGATTTAGAGAGGGCAAGATATCTACCCTGATATCTGTGAGGAGAGTAAAGGGTTAGTGTAAAAGGTTTTAGAAAAGCAGTATGCAGTGGCATAGCAAGGTCAGGTGGTACCCTGTGCGGAAAATTTATTGTCACCCCCAGCTTGACAAAATGGCAAAAATATGTGTTTAAAACACATTTTTTTCCATTTTGTCAGCCCCTCAGTGATGACACCCGGGGCGGCCTGCACCAACCGCACCCCTCTTCATATCCCACTGGCACTAGGCCCTCTCCTACCTGATTTAAACAACAGGGTATAGTTTGGCTGTGGTAGTGTTTGTGTTGGCTGTGGTGGTGTTTGTAAAAGAGGTACTTCTTACAATTCATACAGAGTGAATGCTTCACTTTTATAACTGGACACCATCTCTCCTAACACTCCTGTACTGGTTGTACAGTGGGTGTGAAGGGTTTTGCTAATGAAGCCATGTATTGCTACAGACGTTTCCTTGGAGTGGAGAGGGTGTCTACTGACAATCCTTCAGGTGATAATGTATGAAGGATCTATGCAAAAATGAGGCCTTGTATTATCAGAAGTTAACAGGGCACTGATTCTGTATGTATATATACAGAGTGAATGGTTCAGTTGTAATAGCACACCATGTATCCTCATTTTCCTGTACAAGATAAAGTTTAGCTTTGAAGGCCTTTACTACAATCATGGCCTCTCTGAGACCTGTTCACATGTTAAATGCTGTGTGTGAAAGTCTTTTGTTAGAAACCCATACCTCTACAAAGACCACATGTATAAATTATTTAAGAAACTGAATCCTCTGTAAGCAAAGCCTTAACACAACACATTTTACAGGCTGGAGATTAGCTAAGGAGCATTTTTATAAAGCTACGACTATATCTCATAAACATTCAAATAGCATGAATGTTTCAGTTTAATCTCAATATGTGTTCTTCACAAATCACCTCTGTACAGAGTGATACTTGAGTTAAAACTGTTTAGAAAGGAACAAATTCACATCATACAAACATAATTTCTCTGACTTAGTTGTATTTATGATTCAATCCAGTTTGTTTACACTCTCTGGTGTAAAAACACTTTGGAATATGCCTAAAAACATTTACTAACAAAGTAAGCTTTTTCCACACACCTTGCTGTATTTATTGTATTTATTTATAAAGCACTTGAATCACCCCCGAAGGGAGATCTCCGTGCTGTGGAGGTGCTGCAGTAGGCCATGAGGAGGAACATGATAAAATAGTATAATTTTCAGAAGCCTTCTGAATTGGATGTGATCAGAGCATTGCCACAGATGGATAGGAAGTTGGTTCCAGAAGAGAGGGGCTAGGTGAAAGACATCTTTCCCACCCAGTCGCGATTTCTTGAACCACGGTACAAGAAGCAGAGATTTGGTCCCAAGCAGAGTGACCTGGAATGTATGTAGTGGTTGTATTTTTTTCCTGATAGCTGGGGTCTTTGCTCTTCAAGGCCTTGTGTACAATACAACAGATTCAAACTTTGATTTGTTTGCGTACTGGGAGCCAGTGAAGTTGTTGTAGGAGGGGAAGGGAAGCATTTCTAGAACAGGCGTTCATGATGAGGCATGCCGCAATGTTTTGGACCACCTGTATTCTGCTCAGCGAGGCCTCGTTAGCTGAGACCAGAAGAGCATTGCAATAGTCCAGACGGCTTAGTACCAATGCCTGGACAAGAGTTTTCCATGTGGACATCGGGAGGAAGGGGAAGACTCGCCGTAGTAAGCCAAGTACATGAAAGCAGGAGCCAGCGGCGATAGCAGTGTGCTCTTTCATAGTCAGATCTTGGTCTAGGCGTATGCCGAGGTTCTTGACTACAGCCTTGGGCTCTGGAGGGTCGCTTAGATCCATCGGCCATCAATCTGGTGACCACATTAATGGAGCATCTCCAAACAACATAATCTCTTTTTTTCCCTTCATTTAGCTGGAGGAAATTGTTCGACATCCAGCTAGCTATGGCTATCATACCTTCCAAGAAGGAAGACTGGGCATTAGCAGTGTGTTTGTTAAATGAGAATAAAAGCTGAGTGTTGTCAGTGTATGAAATTGGTCTGATACCTAGTGTTCTGAGTAAGTCCGCTAGGGGGGCCACATAAATGGTGAATAAAGTGGGACTGAGATAGGAGCCCTGAGGTACTCCCATAGTCAGTCCCAAAATCTTTGATCAAAAGGGGTCAGGGTTAATAGTCTGAGAAAGGAGAGAGAGAAAACTCGCCATCCACCTGAACACCTGTCCTCGGAGTCCAATTTCTTTTAGTCTCCTGAGTGAGATCCGATGGGAGACCGTATCGAAGGAGGCTGATAGATCCAGCAGCACAAGAAGTACTGCTTGTCTGCTGTCCAGGGACTGCCTGATGTTATCGGTGACAGCAATCAATGCCAACTCAGTGCTGTGCCTAGGCATAAATTCAGATTGGGATGGATCAAGGCATCCAGTGGATTCGACATGGTCAGATAGGTGTTTGTTGATCTATTTTTATAGCATCTTAATCAGGAGGGGTAGAAGAGAGATAGGAGGAAAATTGGAAAAATCATCTGTTGGGGCCTTGATATTCTTGCGATTAGGAATAACTTGTGCCGCTTTCCATTCCGCGGGGAGATGTCCCTCTCTCAATGAGAGACTAAGAATTGAGCAAATGTAGGTGATAGTTGTTTGGAGTGCACAGTGGAAATTTTGGCTCGAATAATATCAAGCGGGAGCCTGATTTTACTGTGTTAAACAGTGATTCCACCTCATCATTGGTGAGAGGAACGCACTTTTACAACAGCTGTACCTCAGTTAGGGTGGAAGGGCCTCAGGGAGCTAAAACCTGCTCCGGAGTCCCGGCTGCGATGATTTTATCATAGATCAGCTCAGTTTTCTGTGTAAAGTGTCTTGCAATGTGTTGTACTTGGCCCTTTTTGCAGGGTCATCCCTGAATTTTTTGCCATCCTCCTGTATTTTGTCTGACCTGTTTTTGTTGGTTTAATGACTCTGAGCACTTTAGCACTGCTGATCAGTGCTAAAGTGCATATGCTCTCCATATTGTAAATTGCTGTATGAATCAGTGGTTCCATGATTGGCTGGTTTGGTTTACGTGTCAGACCCTAGTACAGAGCACCAGGAGTGTCCAGGGCTTGTAAGTTAAATGCCGCTGGTGGGCTTGCAGCACTGGTTGTGCCACCCACAGAAGCAGCCTGTAAAAATGTGTCTAAGGTCTGCCATTGCAGAGCCTGTGTGAAGTCTGGTACTGTCATGCTGACTGGGCAAGTGCACCCACTTGCCAGTTCCTAAACCTTCCCTTTTCTTCATATCACGCACCCCTATGGTAGGCCCAAGGGCAGGGTGCATTGTACGTATAAGGTAGGACAGGCCCTGGTGTGTGTGGCATGTCCTAATAGTGAAGTATAGCCATTTTCGCTTTTCAGTATTGTAAGGCTATCTGTTCTCCATTGGCCAGAATGGGCAGTTAGATTATTACATTTTATAATACTCACTGGCTCAGGGAACATGGTAGAAATTCGAGTTTAGTATGCCTCAACTCGGAATGATAAAGTACATCTTTTAGTGAAGTTGGTTTTAACATTCCGTGTTTGAAAATATCACTTTTAGAAAGTAGGTATTTTCTTGTCTAACTATCCAAAGCCTGCCTCTGCTAGGTTGTGTATTCCTTGTCCAGTGTTTTTGAGTGACAGGGCTGGGGATTCCAGGAGACAGGGTGAGTCCTCCCAGTGGTGAATAGAGATATCTGCATCTAGATGGGAGGGAGGAGTTGCACTTGGGACCTGAATAGGACTGTGCCTGCCCCCTACAGTGCTGGCTCCACCCTGCACTGTGAAAGGAGATAAGGAATTGTGTCAACAGAGTGCTCCAGGGCTGTGCCTTTCTTCCACATTGCTGGCTCCACCCCCTATTGAGCGTCTGATATTTCTGCCCTGCACTGTGAAAGGAAAGAAGGAGTCATGTAAACAGAGTGCTCCAGAACTGGTTTAGACTTTGCAAAGGTCCCTCTGCCCTCAGAGGGCAAAGGATTTTGGGGTATAAATAGTGGGTCCCTGATCCCAAGAAATTAGATCACTGTTGGACTACAAGAAGAAACCTTTGCTGAGGGGAGGCACCTGAAGAAACTATGTAGAGACTATCCCTAAGCTGAAGTGCTGCTTGAGGGATTGGCCTGCAGTGGTTGCTTGACTGCCAAAGAAAGGAGAAAGAACTTTGTGTGCCACATTTTCAACTTTTGAAGGATCTCCAAGGGCTTGGAACAGAGCTTGCCTCCTGCTGAAGTCTCAGTGACAACAAACTTCAACCCCCAGCTCCCCAGAGTTATTTGGAAGTGCCTGCTGCTGTTTTGGGCCTTCTGAGGGACTGCGTGTCGCAAGGAGCTGGAAGCCCGACTCAAGAGGAAGAAGCGTGTCGCCGTGGCAGCCACTGCTGTCGCATTTCTGAAGCAGGGTGTCGCCGCTGTAGCTGACGGATTGCACCGCATCGAGAGAAGCGTCTCGTAACGAGGAAGAGGCATGTCGCTGTCGCTGCTGCTGCTGTCGCGGATGTCGTCGCTGTAACTGTCGCACTGCACCGCATCGAGAAAAGCTCCTCACTTCCACGGAGAAGCGTGTCGCCGTCGGATCTGCTACCGTCACATCTTGGATGTCGCTGCTGTAGTTGTCGCATTGCGCGGAAGCGTCTTGCAAACTTCGGAGGAGAGTGTCGCAGCCGAGACTGTTGCCGTCGCATCGCTGAACAAGGGTGTCGCCGCTGCAGTTGACGTATTGAACCGAGACTTGTCACATCATCGGAGAAGCGTGCCGCATCTGGAAGATCTTCACGTCTTTATTTCTTTGCACCGGAACTTTGCCGCATTTCCATCGCTGCAACCCTTTTGTTGTGGATGTGTCACGCATTGTAATGTACATTGACTGAAAGTGTCGCATCTTAAGAACTGAACTGAACGAAGCTAAAACTACCATCTTAAGTATAGTATTGTGGATTTTGTCGTTTGTGGTATTGTGTTACCCCTATATAAAGAATACTTATTTTTTATATAAAATCTGTGTGGTGTCCATCTGTAGTGTTGTCACTGGATTACTGTATGTAGTCACAAATACTTTACACACTGCCTCTGAGATAGGCCTGTCTGCTCACGAAAAGGTACCAAGGGGGTGAGCAGGTGTTATTTTAGGAGTGTACCCCCTTACCTTGACTAGAGGCAAGGGTCCCTATTTGTCACAAGTACCTACCTGTGCCAACTAGAGACCCCCAAATCTAACACAATTCTGTCAAAGAGTGCTTGAGAGGGAGACTCATCATTGTCACAGGCCTCTGGATTAGTGAAAGATATGAGGATTTGGTATAAGACTTTAGGGGCATTCCCTGCCTGATTAAGCTGTAGCGCAATATGAGCTCTACTGGCTATTTTTATGTTTTGTGGTATTATAGAGTTATATAGTATTATATAGTTAACCCCACTTTTTGCTGATGTTTCACTGTTTCCGACTTTGATTGACTGGGATCCAGCTATCCAGGACCCCAGACTCCAGATTGGATACTGGGGTACCTTTATCAGGCCTTAGTGTATGGTACACCATGTACCCAGGGCATAGGTACCCCAGAGACCTCACGGGGGCTGCAGCATGAATTGTGCCACCCCTGAGAGACCATTCAAACTGATACCACAGGTCTGCTACTGCAGCCTCTGTAAGATGGTGCATGCACCCCTTACTTAGATATGGGTTACCTATATCTAGTCTAAATCACTGCACATATAAACCTATCAGTCACCCCTATGGCAGGCCTTATCACTCCTGAAGGCAGGGTGCTGGGTTTTATGTGAGAGGGTGCTCATACATGAGCAGAGCTCCTCTGCAGCCTTCCGAACCTATTTTACGCGGTTGTTTGTGATGCAGCCAACCATATATAGAGAAGTGTGGCTCACTGGTTAGAGGAGGCAGACCTGGAAGCAGAGGTCAGCCTGGGACCAGGGTTCAATTCCCGGCTCGGCGGGGTCTTGAGTCCTAAAATGTCCATGGACTCGACAATTCTCGCTCCGGTGCCTACTCGATTCACGGGTTCACACTCTGCGACTCTGGGCAATAGCTTGCTTAATCTCCACAACGGCCCCTCGCGGTGGGATGCCTGGCTTTCACCTTGCGGATACCCTGCCGGTGTTATCTCACAGGGGAATACCAGGACGGGTTCCCTAAGCAAGCGCTTAGAAACCGCTGGGTGATTTGCGCTATATAAATTCCTGTACATTTACATTTACATATACCTCGCCGTAAATGCTAACTTTATAATGGCTGCTTAGAAACATGTTGTATTTGGTGTCAAACACCTGCCTCCCTTGTTGATCCACTACTGTGGGTCACCAGGCTACCCGGTACCAGCTTTCTCGACCTGGGTATCACAAAATGGCTGCTGCCAGCCACAGACATGCGTCTGCCGTCCGGCTGCTGAGCTGAGCTTGAGCAGGGGAGGCTAGACAATAGGTTTCCTGTCACAGAGAGTTGTGACCACCTTCCAGACAGGATTTAGTGTATTGGGGCTGGGTGGGTGCACTCTGAGAGTGCCTGACAGTATGCACTGGGGGTACATTTAGTGTCCCTATGCATAGCCCAGTTCATACCAGCTGCAGAGGCCATTTGCTCATGCTCTGGTGCACAACTGGACAAATGACATGGGTGTAACCACCCCTCTATCCTGACCCTCCCATAGGTGGGTCCCCGGAGTTTGTCCCACCCCACCCTTGGGTATACCGTAGGAACCCTGACTACAGGACTTTACATTTTACCTGGACTAAACAGCAAGCAGAAACCAAGTACTTCACTGATCTACACTACACTGGATGACTGAAGAATCTCCCTTGGAGTAAAGGAGTTACTTCCCTGCAAGGCAGATAGCCTTCCAATAGTGAGAAAAGGAAGTACACTCTTTTTCACCGTCAGGACATGTCATACACATCAGTACTCCTCCTACCTTTTGCATACACTGCACCCTGCTCATGGGGGTACCTTGGCCTACCTTAGGGGTGTCTTACATATAGAAAAAGGAATGTTAGGGCCAGGAAAGTGGGTGCACTTGCCAGGTTGAAATGGCAGCTCAAAACTGCTCGCAGACACTGCAGTGGCAGGCCTGAATTACATTTGAAGGGCTACTTATATGATTGGCACAATCGGTGCTGCAGGCCCATTAGCAGTATTTGGTTTACATGCCATGTGACACTCAGTGCTCTTTACTGGGGACTTACCTGTGTATCAAATATGCCAGTCATGGCGAAGGGCAAAATGAATGCCCGAAATGCAGTTGGACTAAGATTATTAGCTGTAACACATGTATTAATGTTCCGACGTGACGTAGTACGAGGCCTGGATTGGCACAACTACCTTATGTGAAACAAAGGGGCGTTTGAACAGTTTTATCATGTATAAGTAAATCAAGCTTGATGAAACATGAAAACCATGGAATAAAATGAACTTGAACTTGAAAAGTTTGTAACGTATTTTTGTAGTAGCTGTGTGATTGGTTTGCAGCAACGCGTAGCTGCAATTCTTGCTTCAATTCTCGTACGTGTTCTGAGGCGAGACACGGTCCCATTCAGCACGCAAAAAGGATAAAAAAAAATTCCGAGAAAATTCACAAGCAAGGTGTGCAACTGCTCCCTCTATGCACATTGAGTCATGAAGAACCAGCCATATTTACAATGTACCCAGGGTGCACTTGCACTTTGACACTGATCAGCAGTGGCAAAGTACCCAAAGCATCTAAGCCAGAAAAAACAAACTCCAGCAATATAACAACAATAGAGGAGGTAGAGGCAAAAAGTCAGGGAAAACCACACCAAGGATGCCAACTCTAACATACTGAAATAGATTTACTGATGTGGGTGGCACATTAAGTGTCGCAGGCCAACTAGTAGTATTTAATTTACAGGCCCTGGCACACTCAGAGAAACTTTACTAGGGACTTACTAGTAAATAAAACATGACAATCACGGAGAACCAAGCATAATTACAATTTATAAAGAGTCCACTTGCACTTTGTCACTGATCGCCAGCGGAGATGTCCCCAAAGCAGCTAAGCCAGAAAAAACTAAATCCAGTTCAACATCAGGAATACAGGAGGTGGAGGCAAAAAGTCAGGGGAACCCAAGCCACAATTACCAAGTCTAACGTACTGAAATATATTTCAATAGTTCATTTTCAGGATTGTTTGTAAAACAATGACTTTTTTAAGGATTTTTAAACAGTGTGCTGTAAAATTAATTGTTAGGACCCATTCATAAATTCAGAAGTACTGAAGACCTCGTGCATGGAATTGGCCTTGAATTGGTTGCTTGACCGGACCAACAATGAGCAGATAGTTACACCTGTTCTACAGCAGTTTCATAATCCTTCTTACCAACATGAGCAATCCCTTGGGACCTTGGAAACGAAGCTGAAATACCAATAGCAACTTAATTGAGCCTTCTCATTCCCATGGCCACTGCCCCTCCCTATACTCCCCTCCTCCCCAAGCCTCCCAATCCACAAACTTTGAAGATCACATTCCCATAGGTGTCATTTTTAAGTCTCGGGAGCCATTAGAGCAGTGTATAATAACCTTCTTTTCGGTTCGGAAATTGGGTCATTATTTCTAGGCCTCTGGCAGCAGCTCTGAGTGAACCAGGGTTGGGTGTTCATGTTTGCTCCTTGAAGTGGATACATCCTCAGGTTAGTTCTCACAAAGATATAGTCTGAGATTTATGTTACAAGCTTTCCTGGTTTCAGTTCGAATATGCTTACCTAAATATGAAAATGGTTTCATATTTTGGTTAAAAGCTAAGATACTATTTCTACCAGCACCGTCTACCTTCAATGGTGGTAGAAGTCGACGTTGCATTTCATGAACCAGCCCTAAGCCCCCGCTCCTGTTGCTGGTGCTCCCTGCAAGGGATCCTGGGAGGCCATGTCAGGTATCCACGGGGAAAATACGAATTATCATTCTGTAACCTTGCTAAAGATATATATGTACTTTGTTCTTGTTGCAACAATAGAATATTTGGAGATGTCAAAAACACATAACGTCAACGGTTCAGTTGATAATTTTGTAGGCTTGGGTAAGTTATCTTTTTAAATTGTTCCTCGTTCTTTGATTGCTTCTTGAATGTAAATGAAGAGAAATTAGAACCATTTGCAGAGATGATATCCCTCAAGACCTCTAACTTGTTTATTACTATTACACAACATTCTTACTTCATGGAACTGAGAAAAAAACATACATGCTCTTTGCTGCATGTACGCAGAAAAATTAGCAATGCTAGACTTGTTGGGTTCAAAGGGTTGGATTGTTTAAGTTGTTCTAAAGGCATGCTATTCTGCACCTACATTTGCACCGGCTGGGCCCTTAGTTTACACCTACAATGCTATCTATACCCTTTCTGTCAGCTGGAAAGATAAGAATCAGTCGCTTAGGTAATGACTAAAATGAAAACAGGCTTAAATGTGCTTGAAGATTGTTTTCTATCCATGCTACATTCAAAAGGGGAGTTTGACTATTTAGCTTCCAATGTTTTCGCTCCATGAATTGATCTTCAGGAAAAACGTTATATTTAGGCTCTAGTGAAAAAACGCTTATATGACTTGAACTCTGAATGCGTTTACCATGCATGCCGTCACAACAGAGACAATACAACGAATGTGTTGTTACCACCCGTTATTTTACCAAGCAAGTTGTTATAACAACTTGCCTTAGGGGAAAGCAGGACTTTGGAATAGTATCATTTACAATATCAGCTCGTCTGCACAACAGTAGGGAAGGCGTTGGACTTAAAATCCAATGCTTGTCCACCAACATGTTCCACCAAAGCAAGATTCCTTTAACAACTTATGTGCTAAGGAATGTGCTGTAACATCTCAGTCAATGTAGGCCCGTGTTGTAAAGGCACTGCATGGTTTTGACTGTGTGGTAAAGGAAGTTGACCATTTGAAGTGTGCTCTACATGGAGGTCTGATTCTGTAGCTTGTATTGTGGGGCATGTACTACTCTTTCTGCCTGTGGGGTGGTTCTGTAGCCTTGTAATTTGTTATTTGTACCTTCTATGGCTCTTATGAAGGGTTAATTCAGCTGAGAAGTTTGTCTATTTAGACAATGCCGCTACCAATGGAAGTTCATTTTCTGGGTCGGACTGGCAATGCCAGGCACCGGGTAACACCCTGGTAGGCTGACAGGGGTGGGGGCCGTTTTTTGGGCCGGGAGCCGGTTTTGTTGCTAGGTGGGGCGGGGGGCTGATTTTTTGTACTGCACTCTGTACAGTAGTGAAGTCACTAGTCAGTTACTGACTACAGTACTTCTGCATCTGCTCCTTCTCACTGTCTCCTCGCTCCGTGGGGGGAAAAAAGCACCATTAATCTCAGTTCAGTAGTCTCAGGGCCATTTTAGGAGGTGAGTCGGGTCAAGTGCGCGTGCCGAGCAGGGCGCAGATGTCGCCACTGCCGCGTCTGCATGGCCTGCTCAGTCTTTAGTTTACAGTTAGTTAAGTTCACCTACCTTAGGGGGGTGGTGGTGGGCGGGCGCGGCTGTTGTTGGCGGTGACACATGCACATTGTGTCTCTTGCAATAAAGTGCGCGTGACCCCCCGATTCCAGAATCCAGAGTGAGACCATGATGACGAAAGGCCCTCTCTCGCAGTCGCCACCCTGCCCATAATTTTAGTATTTCAAGCCTAGACCCCCCCCCCCACGACTCCCCCACCCTGGCCCTGCCTGTCCCAGTGTGAGTGTCCACAGTCCCTGGCTGCTGCCGAAGGTTTGCCAGTGCCGCCCGCCGCCATGGGGAGTCAAGTGTTATTTGCATTTTGCAATCAGATAATCTCGTATCTGCGCAATGTGCATTATCTCAGACAAATAATGCGCAGTGCGCAGATACGAGATGTGATGCATGTGAGATAAGTTATCTAGATAAGAGGACCAACTTACTGAGAAGCGCCGCGCACGGGAATGCTGCACAAGAAATGGAAACTGGCCATTACTTGTTGGCAGCCATCTCGCTCTTTATCGGACTCCAGGGTCGATAATCGAGTTTAATCTGCAATTGCTAACCATCTCCTCGTCCTGGAGCGCCAGATGGTACTGCTTTTCAATTAGGTGTGGTGTCTGTTATATAGTGGTAGGTGAGCGTCTCACCATCTACGTCCCTTGTACCCATCTCTAATTACGATCAGCTGTTGTCAATCCAATCCCTGTACTCTCTTTTTCCCTCCTCCTCCCGCCAGTTTTCTCTATCGTGTCACTTTTCTCTTACTTCTGCCGTTTCTGTCACACAAATTAACCTTTCCACTTCTCTTCTCTACCCTATTACCTTTCTCATCCCGTATTTTTCCTTCACTTTCTTTTAACGCCTGCAATTCCTCCTCTTCCCGTATATGATCACTCCCAAGCTTTATGATTCCTTTTTCCCCATATTGAGTGTCTAGAGGTCCGCTCCCTGGGGCAGGAGGCCTCCCAGGCCACCAGGAGAAAGTGAACCGACGGGTGCTGCATCACTCACTCAAGCCCCCGCAAGAGGAAGGGTAGCCGGCGTATACCACACCGCCGAGGCCCCCATGGAAGGGGTGGCTGACCGGATTCCCAGGGAAAATGGACAAAGTCATTGCTTCCAAAAGTGGGGTGAAAGCCGGACCTCTTTATGGAAAAGCCTGCTCAGACAAGGGCCACAAGGTCTTTCAAATATAAAGATTATTGCAACCTTACGGCCTCGCTTTGCAGTTTTCATGCTCTTGTGGGAAGTGTGCTCCGAGCAGTGGCGGCTGGCGACATTGGAAAGTGGTAAGGCGCAAAAGCTGCCGATGTGTACTGCATCATGGGGCTAGTGAGCATGACTGTCAAATGGGGACTCCAGGGGGTTCTCGCTCGAGAAAACTCTGAATAAAAAAAGAGTGGGAAAATCCTGCACCGCAAAGCAAACCTGATGACGACAAAGTAATTGTGACAGTATTGACCCAAAACATTCAAATGCAGGAAAAACACTCCATAGTTTACAGAATGAAAACTGCCCAGCTACTGTAGAATGCAAACTCTACAGCACAACAAGCAATGTTCTAACTATGTTACCTGCATAGGGCAAACAAGCTGTCTTGTCTGTCCACTCTCCGCAATGCACCTGCCTGACACCCTCCCTTCACAGTCTTGCAATGACGACATTCACAACTAACTATACAGCTACTCCACTCTGTAACTTCACAGTGGAACCGAAAAAACAGCGCCCTGTACCTCATTCACCCATTCTCAATGTATATGCCTGCCCTAAAAACCACAAAGACAGACCCCAGACCTTAAATCACCGAACCTCCTCTCGTGCCATCCTTGGAACCTGCAAGGGGTGGGCTGCGTGAGATGGCCATTTCCAGGTCAGAGGCAATGGGAGGAGAAGGAGGAAGAACAGTGAGGAGCTTCATCCCCAGGCAGCACCGAGGCCAAACCCCATCCGGTCTGCTATCACGCCGAACCAACACTACAACATACGGAACACAATACACCTAAAACAAGAAACCAGGGCTGAAACCGAAAGAAATATTGGTTCTCTAGTATTGCAACCCAAGCCCCGCTCATGTCACAACCCTCACAGAGAGCTCAGAACATTCACCATGTGAGGCCTCGTGCAGGGTTGGTCTGGCCATAATGGGCACGGGGCATTTCCCCGATGGACAGCCAGGGTGGGGGCCTTTTTTGGACCCCTGGAAGGCCGTTTTGCAGCTGCAGTGTTTTCCACGTGCATCACCCGCACTCCCCATCCCACCTGCGCCAAGAGGGCTGGTCCGACAACTTGCCAGGGCCGGTTTGAGTTCCCAGTCCGGCCCTGTTCATTTTGCAGGGAGGATGCAGCGTACAGGATGTGTGTTCCTGCAGCCTAAAGTACATTCATTGGAAGCTCAGTACCCAAATTATTGGGGCCCTCCACAGAATGCTGCAGAAGAATCGAAAAAAGGCGACTTATTTATAGGATGCAGGGGTTAGGGAGCAGTGTGCTAAAATAATTCATCAAATGTAAGCAAAGCATTTGCAACTTACATTTCAAGTATTGAGATGCTATTTTCTGTCATGGGTTTCCCCTGGTAGAGAAGTTCATCCGCTGAGTTTCAGATTTACCTACCAATTAAGCATGGGCGGATCTAGCGGATCTCGCGTACGCGAATTTGCGGATTTACGGATTCGCAATCCGCGAAGATACGCGAACTCTCGCGGATTTGCGGATTTTCCCGTTTTTTGTGTTGGCGCGCGTTCGCGCCGATTTTGGGACAATTTCGCAATTGCGAACTTACTTTTCGGCTCGCAACGGCCGCGACTATGTTGTTTCTACGTCTGGTTTATCATCACAGGTTCACAGCACCCTCTGTTTCACCACTGCCACCCTCTGGGACACCCATGCCACCCTCTGGTACATCCTCACTGCCACCCATTAGGTTTGTTTATCACTGTAGTTTATGGGGGGTGAAAAAAGCAACCACACCTCCCCTACTTCAACTGCCATGAATTAATTTGGGGTTGATTAATGTGTCAGTTATTTAGAAAGTTCCAGTCTGGCTGGCACCTGCTTCCTTCCTTATCTGTAATTTGCTTTCTGTTGCAGTGAAATTTTTTTTCACAGGACCTTTATGGTGTACTTGTAGCTATTCTATGAGCCTGCTGTTTGGGTCATAGCAGGGTCATAGAATAGTTGCAAACTCTGGAGGGGCCCCTCAGGAAGCACTACAGTGAATGTTACAAATGTTAAGTTTGAACTTTTGCACCTGCTCATTGCTTTCAGTTTAACAAAAATCGTTTTTTCTGCAATTTCGCGCGTTTTTTGGGGCGCGAATCCGTGCGAGATCGATTTCGGAAGCCGCGAATGCTTGCGAATACACTAATTTTTTTTTGCGACATGTATGTTCGCATGATTTTGTGCGTGTTCGCGAGGCGCTTGTAGCTATACGTTTGCCAAGTTACCCTAGCGGTTGTACACGGGCGCGGCCATCTTGTTTGCGTGACGTAATTCCGTTTCCGGCCGCTATGTGTAATCTCGCAAAGTGTGCTGCTCGCTAGTACAATTTCGCGTGTGCTCGCGAGGAAAATCTCGCGCGAACTTACCCACGCGGTCGGGAACGGGCGCGGCCATCTTGTTTCTCATTCATTGCTATGGTTCTGGGCATGCTTTCTGTATCCTCTCTGAATCTCTGCCATCCTTTGCTTGTTTGAAGTTTATTTGATCTATTTTACTTATTAATCTATCCCTCTATTTTTCTAGCTCTATATTTTTGTGTTTTCTGCTGCTTTTAGTTACTTTTAAACTACTTTTTTAAACTCTTTTCTTTTCTTCTTCACTATTCTATTTCTTCTTTATCATTTAACTTTATTTCTGCCCAGACCATGGTAAAGGGAGCCGGGAAGCACCCTGAGAAGGGGAAGGTTCCGGCACCCCGTGACCGGCTCCCGTGCGGGCGTTTGAGGGGGGAGCAAGTGGTGCCACGGGAGATCTTTAGCGCGGAGGAGGTGGCCGCACTCATCTTCCACGTCCAGCGCCGCCTCCCCAAGACGATCCTGGGAGGCGGCAAGATCGCAACCGGCTATGGCATCCGGGAGCGCCGGAAGCGGTGGGAGAAGGTGTGCCGGGCCATGTTTAAGCTCTCTGGGGTCCGGCGCACATATAACCAGGCCACCCACCGCTGGACAGATGTCATGGACCGGGAGCGGGACTTGCTGGACGCGCTCGGCGTAGAGGACCCCGGGCTTGGTGAGTAGTAGTAGCTATTCATCACTCACTACTCTGTTTTATCCGGCTCTGTCATTTGCAAATCTTTGTTCTTTACCAAGAGCAATAATGCTGCCGATTACATTGTAGGTAAATTATATTTCAAAATCTTCTATGCATTTCAGGTGCACTGCTCTCCTTCTCAGTAGCCTTGCTTGCTACTATGCTTATTTGTTTTGTATTTTGTGTTCATTTCATTGGCCTGAGAAATTATGTATGAGTGTAGTGTAAAGATAAGAACTGCGTAATGCTAGACACTAAGGGTCATATTTTCAATTACCGGCGCATCCCTGCAAAGTAGCAGGGTTGCGGCAGTAATTGTGTGCCATGCCACCACCACCCATTGGCCCAAAATGTCACAGAAGCCTTACGCATCTGTGCCGTAAAGGCGGCGCATTGCTGGAGTTGCGTGCCAACGATGGCGCAGCTCCAGCAATGCTCTGGGGTACCCTATCTCCCCAATGCTGCATCAAGCCGTACGTCGGCTTCAAGCGCGCAGGGTTTGAGTCATGCATCATTGTCCTAAAAGTGACTGATTGACATCTTGTAGATTTCCCTCAGCCACTTTTAGGATTCGTTCCTGCGCAGGTACGCCCTCCCTTGCGCCGGAACGCCCCCTGATGGCGCAGGGCTTTACAACGTGATGCATCGCCCATAATTTCTTTTTTTTAATATATACGCCGCACCAACACCATGGCGAGTCTTTTGTTCTGCCGCTGCGTCACAAAAGTCACGCAACAATGGAGGAAAATGAGCCGCAAGGGACTTCTAAATCAGCCCCAACAGACTGAAGTCCAGTCCTTCCTTTAGACACATGGCTATAAGAAGAAATAGTGGTGGTGGTGGGTGGATTGATAGTTTGAGTATTCACTGATCTGCAAGCAGGATGGACTTTGTCTGTCACTTCGCGTGCTGCGGACTGCTGCCTGCAGTGCCAGGCCTAGGCAAACCTCTTTAGTAGTCTGTTTATTGAGTTACATAGGAACTTTCTAAGTCAACGGTCCGCAAATCAGGCAATACGAATAACGTAGTATACCACATGAGATAGATCCCGTGGAATAGTTGTCTATCTATTTGCTATTTCTCCAAAATATTTAGTTATTGTTCTTTTGAAATGGTTGATTTGGTTGACAAATCTCATCCATGTTTTCTGGTCTTTCTTTCTTTCATGTTGTACATCAGCTCCCCCCAAGGGCAAGAGGACACAGGAGGAGGAGGGTGCTGTTCAGGAGGATGCAGGCCAGGATCGGGCAGGCGAGGGCTCCTTTGCTGGCCCCAGTAAGTTTTAATTGTAATAAAGAGTACCTATTTTTTCCTAGCGTTCCTCATTCGATTTTTTCTAAATCGTCTTTGATCTTCTTGTAGACTGGATATAAATTCTTATCCTGGCTCGAATATGACTCCCTGTGGTATTACTAGATTATTCTTATTAGTCTGTCTGTGTAGCTAACTAAGATTGGACATTTGGCAATTCCATTGGACTCCCATTCTATTCAGCAATAGCTCTATGCACTGTCTCCTTACTGACTAGATAGTGTGGCAGAGTCATTTAGCTCCCGAAGTCACCGATGATTGATCCCCAATGATCTCTAGATTATCGTACGCAGGACAAGAGTACGGAGTCACAGCACAGTCAAGAAGTGTCAGAGGCACTCATGCTTGCAAAAATTCCAAAACCTTTAGCTCATCCACTCTAGTCTGGAGGACCAAAAACCACAGAGTCTATTTAAGTTTAAAAGCTTTATTAAAAGTAAACACATTTATTAAAATCTACTTTGTCATAAAACTATTTAACTGAAAACGGAAAAGTGCTTAGTGCTGACGATTAATTGCATAAAAGTGCAGCAAGACAACAGCCTTCCCTGGAAAAAGGGACATTTTTACTTTAGAGTAGACAGTCACAAATTATTACATTGTATTCTGTTTTTTTAACATTTCTTTATTACTCCTAGACCAAATATTATATAGTAGTGAGTGGTGTATTCTAACATTCTTAAATGTACTTTGTAGGTGGAACATCTGGTGTCGGGGCCAGCGTGGAGGTGGCGGTGTTGGGCGAGGACTCGGAGGACTCTGGGGAGGAGGCGGTGACGGTCCTGTGGGGGTTCGCACGGTGGTGGCGGGAACAGGTAAGCTATATATTCCTTACTTATTGAGATTGAAGACTGCATAGTGTGCTTTCTGCACGGGTGTATTACAAATCAACCAGGTAGTAGCCTCCTCGAAATGTACTTCGCCTTAGCTGTGAAGTTTTTGGTGAGAAGAATCCCAATAAGTTCTTAGACGAACGTGATGGATGGGATGAACGAAAAGCGAAAGAAGGGTGTAAGTAAGTGGGACGCGAAATTGTATGATGGCTGACAAAGAAGAACGATATGTGTTTGCTTGGCCCCCGAGGTGGCTGGGAAGGAAAGAATATGGTATTGTGCATGGCTGGGTCAATGATGAAGCAAGGATGGGTAGAAGGACATCAGCCTGGGTGGGTGAAACAGAAACTGTATGTGTGCGTATACTTTGAATGAATGGATGCCTGGAGCATGGTATTCTCTGACTCTTAGATAGCACATGTGTATCTAGAGAGAGTAGATGGTCGCTGGATGAACTAAGTGTTACCTTGAAGAGCATGTACCACCGCACCCGCACGTCCGTTCCAGTGTAGGGAAGGCAAGGAAAAGAAATTGTAAATGTGTCCAATACTACCATGAATAGTAGAAGTACTTTGTATTGCAACTGCAAGCACAGCATATATCTGGTTATTACGGTGGACACTCCGTACCTCTCTTAATAACTTTAGTTTAGTTGTAGTACGTCATTCATGTGTGGGTGTATCACTGTTCACTCAATATTAAGCAAAGCACCTAAAGTCATCCCATATGTCATCAAATACGTCCCATGTGAAGTGATAGATAATCAAATTATTTAGCTTCTTCATTTTCCTTTTCTAGTACTCATTTGCACTGTAGGGTGAAAGGTAAATTAATTAAGCAGTAGCCCTTGTAACAGAGTATTCTCAGTGCCACCCGTAATAGAAAAGTAATAGCTTCACCACCTGCATGTACTGGACCGGTACAGTAACGCAAGTCTGTCTCACTCATCATGGTGTGCAACTGTTTTTCTCGGGTGCAAGTTCACTGTGCTGCCATTCTGCCGCCTTGCATAAGATAACGTACCAATTTTCCTAAACAAGAGAGAAGAAGAAGAATAAGATCGGTGTTAGTGGTGTACTGTCATAGTCGACTGTAATGGAAGTCCATAGTGGTCGTAGAATTTGTTCATTAAACTACCACTAATGTTAGAGCAAGGATGCAGAAGTGGGAGGTTACATAGATACTGTCCTCAATAGTTATGTACTGTGCTTTCAATTTGCTGCTTGTACTGTGACCCAACTTTCGGCTCAATCACTTTGTGTTATTAATGCTAAGGAGCATTGGTTACAGACTATGTCTTTCTTTCTTCATATAGTTGCTCCTTCCAAATCAACATCACGGAGGGAGCAGGCTTGAATGGCCCGGCAACGGAGGCTGGATGCCACTGTCGCCGAATATCGGCGGCTGGTGGCCCTGGAGGAGGAGGAGGACACGCAGTCGACCGGTGCAACAACAACATCCTCGACTGGGACAGCTGCATCCTCCTCCGTGACCCCACGGGACGCCAGCATGCGCAGTGCTCCAGCGGGACCGAGCCGGGCTAACAAAGCCAACCGCCACCGCCAAGCAACAGAAAGACCAGCTGCCCCCCACAGGAGCTGCAAGGCACACCAACGCCGCCTAGGAGTCCGAATGTCCTACCTGGAGCAGGAGGTCCAGAACTATAAGAACTTGGTGGAGGGCCTCCGCTTCGAGCTTGCCACCCTCCGCAAGGAGTATGATGCCCATGCCGCAAAATGCACCAGCACCCTCCAGTAGTGGAGTGTCCCTTGCCCTTTTTTTATAGACTTTTGGGTGGTGGGATTTGGGAGTTGGGATCGTTTTGGGACTTTTCAAAGACAATCGTTGGGGTTAGGGTGGGTCTTGAGGGAGATTATTTTGTTAGGGCTACATAAATATACATTTTTAAACTTTATCTGACCATACCTGTTTTTTACTGCTTTTCAGTCTGGTGGGTGGGGGACGGGGGTGTAACAGTAAGTTTGTTTTCCTGAACAGTCGTAGGACTTTAGTAGTACTACCGTCAATCTCTCGTCTAGTCCTAAATAATACTCCATTATACTAACTCCCACCAAACGCTTATCTTACCTGTAATTTGTGTTAGAAATTAGGGCTAGGCCCAGGGCTGGCTCCACGTGAAATGGGGATTAACGTTGGCAATCCTGGGCGGGTGAAATTTCCTCATTGCGGTGGTACTAGTGGTGTGACACAGTGGCAGTTGCATGCCTATGGAAAAAAAGAAAACAAAACCTGGTTTGTCCTTACTGTAGCATTAGAACGGTTACGGTACGATCGAGAATATAGCAGGTGACAGTACACTAGAACAGTGCCATAATGTAGCCTAACAAATGGTAAAGTATTTGCTTGCAAGTATAACTAGTACTTGCGTTGAATTTATTTGACATTGGCTCCTACTACTAGAAGATATAGTACTGAAGCTGAGTAAGTCTAGAAGATATCCTCGTATTCCTTCACCAGCCTGTTGCTATGACCTTATCCTCCCCAGCAAGTGTGTGGAATTATTGATGTCATTTTAGTCAGACATCAAGCAAAACAACACAGCCCGGGGGAAGAGGGTTAGGGTTTGGAAAATGGATGGGAATGGGGGTTTCTTTTTGGGTAGGTTTTGTTGAGAGAAGAAAAAAAAAGCACAGCCTGGACAAACAATAATTGAAGATAAAGAAATATTTGGGTACAAACTAAAGCTAAGCACATGCAGTCACACTCATAGAAGAAAACAATGGATACTGTATCTGTATTCTGTATGTTGTTGGAGTTGTCCTGTTGAATTTGGTAAGTAAGTTGCATGCAGCAAACAATTCCTCTTATTAGCGGCACTCCTCCATTCCAGCTGACGCTTCGTCCATCAATGTTGGTGACCACTGACAGAAGACACCCTGTCCACTGCCTGCCTGGCGGATGTTGACTGAAACCCGGCATGTAATTATTGAACGGAAAACAGGAAGTGCTATTACAATACCACTGATAAATAAATAAAAGGTATGCACGCTGTGTGGTGCAAAAAGTCACACTTTGATTTCCCTAATAGACAGTAGAATATTTTTGAAATTGCGTGCTCTGTCTGAGTCACCTTTTTAAGGATAAATAAGTATGGCCAAAATATTATAGCGGATCTTTCCCCTCAAGGTAGGTGTACTGTAAACTGTGTTTTAGAACAAAATTTGACCTTCCCAGCAATGCTCCCACCAAGACCCTTACTAAAGCCAGTCGCAAAAATGTAGAAGACCCCCAATCAGATCTCCAAAAACGATGCCTAGCAGAAAAATGGAGACAAAACGTACTTTGAAAGTAACAGTAGGCCCAAATACAGACCGTGGATTGTATTCAAACCACTTACAAGCAAGCAAAAGTATCCATAGCCAGCATCGCTCCAACAGTGCTCTAAAACCGTAGAACTGCGTTGCAATAGAACACCCCGAAACACATGCAATCCTGCTGCTAGGTCTAACCCTAACGAACCCTAACTTACAAAAAGTGCCAAAACTGGTGTTTCCTTATGGATTTTGTCCAAAACACTTCTATCCGGTATTAGACCTTCCCAGGAATGCCCCAGGCAAGACCCGGGCCGCCAACCCACCCGCAAAAAACCAGGCGACAACACCCCCAAACAGCGAAAAAGCTAAATCTCATACTTACAATATCTCTCGGCCTTCGGCCTCCAAACGCGCTGTGCAGCTAGGTCATCATCAATCATCATAACTCCTGTTTTCCACCAC
Organism: Lissotriton helveticus; assembly: GCF_964261635.1. Taxonomy (NCBI): domain Eukaryota; kingdom Metazoa; phylum Chordata; class Amphibia; order Caudata; family Salamandridae; genus Lissotriton; species Lissotriton helveticus. The sequence continues at coordinate 1,706,034,061 of NC_136065.1, read as the reverse complement.
GGATTTCCTGAAAAGCAAATGCAATCAAGATTAGACTGTCGCAGCAGTGCTTCGACAGAGACCCCGGCCGCAACCCACCCACGAACAGCAGGAAGCCCCCCAAAACGCTACATTGAGCAAGATGTCAGAAGAAGTAGCAAAAAAAAGGCTTTTCCTTAAGGATTTTGTCCAAAACACTTCTATCCGGCATTAGACCTTCCCAGGAATGCCCCAGGAATGCCCCAGCCAAGACCCGCCAACCCACCCGCTAAAAACCACGCGACAACACCCCCAAACAGCGAAAAAGCTAAATCTCACACTTACAATATCTCTCTGCCTTCAGTCCAAACGCGCTGTGCAGCTAGGTCATCATCAATCATCATAACTCCTGTTTTCCACCACGGATTTCCTGAAAAGCAAATGCAATCAAGATTAGACTGTCGCAGCAGTGCTTCAACAGAGACCCCGGCCGCAACCCACCCACGGACAGCAGGAAGCCCCCCAAAACGCTACATTGAGCAAGATGTCAGAAGAAATAGCAAAAAAAAGGCTTTTCCTTAAGGATTTTGTCCAAAACACTTCTATCCGGCATTAGACCTTCCCAGGAATGCCCCCGGAATGCCCCAGCCAAGACCCGCCAACCCACCCGCAAAAAACCACGCGACAACACCCCCAAACAGCGAAAAAGCTAAATCTCATACTTACAATATCTCTCGGCCTTCGGTCCAAACGCGCTGTGCAGCTAGGTCATCATCAATCATCATAACTCCTGTTTTCCACCACGGATTTCCTGAAAAGCAAATGCAATCAAGATTAGACTGTCGCAGCAGTGCTCCCAGACCCCAAAACTCACCCACAAACACCCGGAACCCCGCCAAAGAGCACCTCAAAGGCAAGCAAGTCAGCAAAAACGGCAAGAAATTTCCACCTCATATTTGGTCCAAAACACTTTTATCCATTATTAGAGCTTCACAGCAATGGGCCCAAATCCGTCAACTCACCCGCAAAGAAGTAGAACACCCCCACAAGTGCTGAGTCTTTCTTCATTGGGCGTAATCCAGCACTCTGCTTTGAGGGAAATCGCAGTCTGGAGGAGGAGGATAGAGGAGCATGTTCTTCAGAACTTGTGAACCTGAGGAATGTAGACTGCGGCACCTTCAAATCAATAAGCAAACAAGTGAAGACAGTTCTGCTGATGGTCTTGTTTTTGGGATTAGGTGATTAAAGTTTGAATTAAATTAACTGTGCAAAACAAATAAAGAGAGACACACAGGAATACAAGTGAATAAGGACGAAAAAGAAAGTTATTGATTCATTGTCTCATTTTCAGGGCTCGGTGTCAGGGAATAAGAAGAAGATTTCGTCATCATACTCTGCAAATTCAGGCAGGATGAGGTCAGTGCCACCGAACAGAGAACAAATCCCCTCATCTACGTTGCCGTCCTCCTCGTCTTCATGCGGCGTGCTTTCTCGTACTTTGTAATCTGGTGGTATGAGGTGCTGATTCATCTTGATCATTGTCAGCCGCTCCACATTTTTGGGCGAGAGCCGGCTCCGTTTGGGAGTTACAATGCCACCAGCAGCACTGAAAACACGTTCAGAAGACACACTTGCGAGTGGGCAAGACAAATAGTTTATAGCCAGGTTGGAGAGCTGTGGCCACAATTGTTTTTTGCCATGCCAATACTGCAATGGCTCATCATTAAGAAAGACCTCTGTTGAGTCATTCAGATAGTCCTGCACCATCGACTCAAGGTCATCAACGGTTCCTCCACTTTGCTTACTTTTTGCCGTGCCTGTGACATTTTTTCGAGAACCATACCCCATCAAACTTAGCCAATCCTCCTCCGCAGCCACTGTTAGTGTTGTCATTGTGTGTGGTGCAGATGATCCACTTGCCGGTGTCTTTAACGGCTGAGAGGTCACTTGTGCCCCAGCCACAGGTGCAGAAGTGGATTCTTGTGACTGGGGATGGCCTGCTGATGCTGAATCTGATGTACTGTCTTCTCCTTCAATAACCTGCCGTTCTTTTTCAAACCTCTTGGCTGCCCAGGCTAACCAATGTTTGTACTTTTGAACATCTGCATCAGCAAAAGGAAAGAATGCTTCGCCTGCCAGCGCCTTTTTGTAGCGTGGATCCAGAATAGTAGCACAAATGTAATGCTGTTCTGACTTGATCTTTTGAAGACGTTCATCACCACGTAGGCGCTCTAATAATTTCTCAGACAAAATAAAATGGTCTTTTTTTTTTTCATCTTTTTCAAACTCAGAAGACACCGCCATCAGTTGGTGCTCCAGCATGCACAACAATGGGATAGCTTTTCCCAAATTACAGTCCTCCTGGATGACTGCACGCGTGAAGAACTCAAAAGGACGAAACATGTCTGTCAGGCTTTTAACTATGTCCCATTGCGCCGCACCCATCCGCATGTCCTCCTTCTGAGATGTACCCTCTGTGAAGAAATAGTGATCGAGTACCGTATACTGCTCATACAGACGCTCAAGCATGTAGAAGGTTGAGTTCCAACGTGTTGCCACCTCCTGGATGAGTGCTTTCACTGGTATTCGACTTTGAAGTAGCAGCCTCCTCAGATGCTTCCGGGCCTTAAAAGAATGGCTGAAATGGTTGCACATTTTGCGGCAGGTGGCCATTACCGCGAACGCTGCACTGTCTCTATCACTCAAGAATTTTTGATGCAGTGCGCCAAACACGGCACTCTAAAATAGTCACCCAGCGACATGGCCTTAACTACATTGGCGCCATTATCCGTGGAAACATAACCAATCTTGCGTTTTTTTGGAGATAGCATTTTCAAGACCTTTTTGTCAAACTCGTCCAAAATGTTTTGGGATGTGTGACTTTTCTCCAAGCCAAACATGGCTAGTGTTGCATGTTTCCGAGCAGCTTTGAAAACTTTGTCCGGGTCAACACCTGCGTTTAGCTTTGCTTTAACACCTGAAAAAGAGACCCAGTGTGCAGTGATGCACATGTAATCAGCGCCTGCGCCACTGGTCCACATGTCTGTTGTCAGATGTATTGTGTGAACAGCACTCTTCTGCAAAGCTGCCCCAATCGCCTCCAGCACATCTTCATGTAGTGCTGGAACCGCAACTCTGGCAAAATAGAACCGGCTAGGAACCTTCCATTTAGGGCAGAGCGTTGCCACTAATTCTAGAAAACCTACCGCTTCTACAAAAGAAAAAGGGAGAAGGTCCACAGCTAGCATTTTAGCCAGCTTAGTGTTATACAGACGCGTCAGTGGGTGGTTGCGTTCATATGGCACGTCTGAAGTAAGCATTGTTCTAATGTTGCCCTGGACCAAGCATTTACGGGCTGATAATGACTTTGTTGACCCAATTTTGCTCGCTGGTGAACTTTTGTGCGTTGGTGTCTCACTCGCTCCAACACTCTTAGTGTGCCTCACATTGGGTGTGCTGCTGACAGGGGTACTGGGTGTAAGGGAAGTGTTTGACACGTCTTCTTCCTCCTCGTCATCATCAGATGCAACATCAACTTTTCCTTGAATTCGGCCTTTCTTGATCGCATCTAGGTGCGCAAACCATTGGACAGTGTGCTGTCTCCTAAGATGACCTCTCTGGCCTCCGGTACCATAGTTGGTACCTGGCTTACCACGACTAACTGCAAGCTTACAAAGGGTACAAATGGCAAACTTTGGATTTTTTTGACAAACAGTAAAGAAGTCCCAAACTGGGGACTTGAAGTGTCTGTGGGACCTGGAGGAGGCGGCGATACTGGTGGTGGTGGTCATGAAGCTAAAGCCAGATGAAGTGGAGGATCTGGATTGCCCAACTTTTGTACGTTGTGCACTTTCACCGCCACTAATTAAGGTCGAGGTGGATGGAGGTCTCTTCTTGCCAGAAAGAAATATGGAAGCGGGACGAGTTGGTGTACTACTTAACTCCAATGATTGTGGTGTTTCCACTGCCTCCTCATCGACAACATCATCATCATCACGCTCAGCAGCTCTTCGGGCTAGGGTCAAAATGTCTGTTTGCTGCATGCCCGCTGGGGCTGCAGTGACCTTTATGATGACTGGGTCGTCGTTGGCAGAGTCTTCATCAGCAGCAGTATCCGCCACTTCTTGTTGAGCCTCATCACACTCCATAACTCTGAGACTTTGGACGAGCTTCCTTTTACGCTTAACTACCTTTGTCGGATCATGGTGTGCCTCACTCTCAGACGGCAGTGGTGCTGGTTCCCAAGTTTGATCCGTATCATCAGAAGGAGGTGTGCTTGAAGAAGATGTAGACACCACCCTTGATCTCTTCCTTGCTAGGGGTGTGGAAGACAATGAAGGATCATCAGGAGGAGTGGCTTCCTCAAATGATACCTCGCCTTGATTGTCGATTTCCTGATGTGCCCCTACTTCGGGAGGAACAACTATTGTGCGCACTTGTGACCCTCCATGCACCTCTGCTTGCGCATCTCCTTGCGCTGCACCTCCTTCCACATGTACTTGGGCTTGTACTTGCACATGTGATTGTTGTTGCGGCTGTGGTTGTTCAACACTCGTCAGATGAGCTACAACAACCTGTGTTGATTGAGGGACATTGCTGCTGCTTTCTTGCGATGAGCCAACATCACTGGTCGATGGTGATTGAAGAACTATACTGGCTGCCTCTGCAGCACTCAAGGGCTTGGACTTAAGTTGGCGTGGTGGTGGTGGTGGCACTGAGCCCAATGGAGTGGGGGTGCTGCTGCCAGCTTGGTCCCCAGCAGATCCCGCTGCTGCTGCAGGCATACTTTTTTTTTTACTCCCAAAAAAAGGGGCGGGCGGCACACCAGTCTCCTTGGTAACTTGCTTCTTCTGCTCCTTACTGGCACCTTTCTTGCTAGAGGAGCTACGGGTTACTTTTTTTGGGGCCATCTTCTTCAGAGCAGGTCAGAACAGCAGGCAGCAGTTGCACGAGTTGCAGAGTTGTCTGTGTCCAGACGTGACGTCGCATGACGTTATGCTGCACACACACACCGCTGCAGGACTTCTTCCTGGCACTGGTGGTTCTCTTGAGTCTTGTACACCTAAAAGCAATGGAAGACAGAGGAACATCAGTTCAGTTATACACCCCAAAAAATCGACAAAACACAGAAAAATGAGCACAATCCCATGCCATCCATGATGTTTACATTGAAGACACCCCACAGAAAGACTAGGGACATGCAGGTATGCAACACTCACTACCCCTGGGCATAATGGATGAAAAGTAGGCAAAATAAGTGCAGGCCTCAGACACTGCCTCTCTTCAAAATGGCCCCTTACACCCCAAGCCAGTCCACATCAACAGTACACCCCAAAAAACACAGAAAAACAGCCAAAAATCACCACGAACCAATGTCATCCAGGATGTTTACATTAAAGAGAGTGAGACCACACTACAGGCACACTCAGTCCATGCACCACTACTACCCCTTGGCAAAAGGCCCCACCAGCAGCCCCCAAAAAACAACAAAAAACAATAAAATCAGCACAATCCCAGCCCATCCATGGCCTCAATGGTGTTTAAATTCAAGAAGACACCCCTCAGAAACACTAGGCCCATGCAACACTCACTACCCCTGGGCATAATGGATGAAAAGTAGGCAAAATAAGTGCAGGCCTCAGACACTGCCTCTCTTCAAAATGGCCCCTTACACCCCAAGCACATGTTGCCTGTACCAGCCAGCACTCAAGATGGCCACCACCACCACCCACATGGCCAGTCCACATCAACAGTACACCCCAAAAAACACAGAAAAACAGCCAAAAATCACCACAATCCAATGCCATCCAGGATGTTTACATTAAAGAGAGTGAGACCACACTACAGGCACACTCAGTCCATGCACCACTACTACCCCTTGGCAAAAGGCCCCACCAGCAGCCCCAAAAAAACGACAAAAAACAATAAAATCAGCACAATCCCAGCCCATCCATGGCCTCAATGGTGTTTAAATTCAAGAAGACACCCCTCAGAAACACTAGGCCCATGCAACAGTCACTACCCCTGGGCATAATGGATGAAAAGTAGGCAAAATAAGTGCAGGCCTCAGACACTGCCTCTCTTCAAAATGGCCCCTTACACCCCAAGCACATGTTGCCTGTACCAGCCAGCAGCACTCAAGATGGCCACCACCACCACCCACATGGCCAGTCCACATCAACAGTACACCCCAAAAAACACAGAAAAACAGCCAAAAATCACCACAATCCAATGCCATCCAGGATGTTTACATTAAAGAGAGTGAGACCACACTACAGGCACACTCAGTCCATGCACCACTACTACCCCTTGGCAAAAGGCCCCACCAGCAGCCCCAAAAAAACGACCAAAAACAATACAATCAGCACAATCCCAGCCCATCCATGGCCTCAATGGTGTTTAAATTCAAGAAGACACCCCTCAGAAACACTAGGCCCATGCAACACTCACTACCCCTGGGCATAATGGATGAAAAGTAGGCAAAATAAGTGCAGGCCTCAGACACTGCCTCTCTTCAAAATGGCCCCTTACACCCCAAGCACATGTTGCCTGTACCAACCAGCACTCAAGATGGCCACCACCACCACCCACATGGCCAGTCCACATCAACAGTACACCCCAAAAAACACAGAAAAACAGCCAAAAATCACCACAATCCAATGCCATCCAGGATGTTTACATTAAAGAGAGTGAGACCACACTACAGGCACACTCAGTCCATGCACCACTACCCCTGGGCAAAGGGCCCCACCAGCAGCCCCCAAAAAACGACAAAAAACAATAAAATCAGCACAATCCCAGCCCATCCATTGCCTCAATGGTGTTTAAATTCAAGAAGACACCCCTCAGAAACACTAGGCCCATGCAACACTCACTACCCCTGGGCATAATGGATGAAAAGTAGGCAAAATAAGTGCAGGCCTCAGACACTGCCTCTCCTCAAAATGGCCCCTTACACCCCAAGCACATGTTGCCTGTACCAGCCAGCACTCAAGGTGGCCACCACCACCACCCACATGGCCAGTCCACATCAACAGTACACCCCCAAAAAACAGAAAACCAGCCAGAAATCGCCACAATCCAATGCCATCCATGATGTTTACATTAAAGAGAGTGAGACCACACCACAGGCACACTCAGTCCATGCACCACCACCCCTGGGCAAAAGGCCACACCAGCAGCCCCCAAAAAACGACAAAAAACAATAAAATAAGCACAATCCCAGCCCATCCATGGCCTCAATGATGTTTAAATTCAAGAAGACGCCCCACAGAAAGACTAGGCCCATGCAACACTCACCACCCCTGGGCAAAGGGCCACACCAGCAGGCCCAAAAAAACGACAAAAATCAGCACAATCCCAGCCCATCCATGGCCTCAATGGTGTTTAAATTCAACAAAACAGTTGTATCATGCACCCCTAACCAACCCTGGTCCTACTGGATACTGTGGCTACCCACAATATAATTTATTTAATGTTCTGAAAAAGTTCCAAAATTGTACTTGCAGCAACTGTAATGCCCCAAACAAACTTACTTGTGAAAGTTGATTTCTAATCCAAAAGTGATCCAAAGACAGTCAAAAAGGCCTCAAATCCAAATATCCAGCAGCACCCACAAAAAGTAATCCTTCCAGCTCCAGATCCAAATGAAAGTGACCAGGAGATGGACAAAGCACTGGGAGGAGCCTGCTGGACAGGAACAGGAAGTTGGAGACTGTGGGGCACTTCCTTCCTCCCCCCCCCAAAAAATGGACTCCTTGCAAAAAAAAAGGCCATGCAAATGTCAACCTGAGGAGTGATTCTGATAAAAATCATAATTTTCTGAAGGTTTATCCTGTTTGCTGGTGATTTTCTTGTGCAGAATTGCAAAATCTCTATTTCGCGAGTGCGAGATTGTTCCTTTCCGCCGCAACTACGTGTTCGCAATTGCGAACTCTCGCGAGGTGTGCTGTGCAAGGTGGCAAGCCGCGATTACGTATTCGCGGGCGCCAAACTCCCGCGGGATCACGCAGCAAGATCCAAAATGGCGCGGCAGTCGCAAAGAAAAACAACTCGGCAAACGCTAAATGACGGAAAGTGAACGCCGTGCACCACGCCGCGTGCCGCAACCAAGCAAAAAATCCGCCACGAGCGGATTCACGGATTTTCGACAAATTCGCGAGAGTTCGCGGATTGCGAATTTGCCGAAAATCCGAAAAATCCGCGATCGGAGCGGATTTTACGCCCATACTTACTACCAATCTTGGAGAACGCAAAGGTTAATTAGATGTCAAGGTGAAGTTTAAAGAGTGGACACAACTTGTTTTTGTGCCGTTCTCATCATACCAGCGGACAGCTCTCCATACCGCCCACACGACAGATTCAGCGCACACCGGCCCTTACCAAGGAGGCCAGTGGAGGCCGGAATACCAACCCCACACCACCGTTTCCTCACAAGGGAACGTGGACCTATGCCCTGAAGAAGTTCATTCCCATGAATGAAACGCGTTGGCTGGCAATTTTTGTAAATAAAGGAGTTTTCAAGACTTTAACATCACAAGACTCATTGAGTATTTGACTACTGTGGGTCTCAATACTGAGTGGTGCACCGCTCCAAAAAATTTTACTTCTTCATTTGTCTGCATAGCAGTTGGCACTCAACAACGGCAAGTGCTGGAGCAGCCTTGTGCACACTCAAATCAGATTGACTGTTTGCTATGCATACCAAGGGAACACCACAGGGTAGTGCGGTCACTGTGTCTGCGGTTGTCTGGAAATATAATCTACAAATGTAAGCAAGGCATGTGCAATTTACATGTCAAGTATTGACATGCTATTTTCTGTCATGGGTTTTCGCTGGTAGGGAAGTTCATCCGCTGAGTTTCAGATTTACCTACCAATCTTGGAGAACGCAAAGGTTAATTAGATGTCAAGGTGAAGTTTAAAGAGTGGACACAACTTGTTTTTGTGCCTGATTCTACACGTGTTTCTGATTTTGAAGTCAGCAAATCTTGCATTCACTCGCTCAAGTTTGAAATTACATTTACTATCAACTTTAAAAGCCTTCTTCAGTAAATACTCCTTCAAAACATTTTGATTTCACGCACTTGTACATAAATCATGTCATCGCAATTAAACGACAATATAATTAGGTTGTAGTTTATCAACGTATTTGACGTAAACTCGTAACTGATGATATTTACTATCAATCGGCATTTAATCAGTCCCATTGTAGTGTAGTTCCTATCATCCCAATAGGCTCTGCGCATTGGAATAATACCTACAGCAGTAAAGGCCTAGACCAGACGTTAACTAGGTCTACTACTGTCGATACTAGACTTAAAGTTTTGGGTTTGCCAGCTTAGCTCAGAGTTCACCAGAAACTTTCTCGAATGTTCAAGGAGGACTTAACTTCCCTGATTAGACAAGAAGGGATTTAGTTTCTGACAACCATAGAACATGACAACTTTGCTCTCCCCTAATCAAGAGTATATCTCGAGAGTCGTGTGAACAAAAGGCAATTTATTTTACTCAGTCAGTACGTGCATTCTTAGTCTCATCAGAATGTAGAGAAAAGGAAGAGACGGGCGTGTTCAATAAAAAGGTGTTATTTATTGATCAGTCTCTTTTCTCATACAAGAGAAATGGATCGATATTATTGCAATACTTATAGTTAAGTAAAGTGCATACATTAAAAGCAATAGTATAAAATAATACTGTAAAAACATTGATATGGTTTCTAAGCCATAAGATGTTTTAAAATGAATAAAATATATTACATACACATATACATTTGACTAAACGTACTCAACTGGTGTTTCTAGATACGCCTACCCCGTGTACCTGACCTAAGCCTAATACGTGGGCGGGAATAGAAAGTTACAGTTTAAGTTAAGTTTGTTTTTGCCAAGTGAATAATTAAGGAATTCTCTGGGAGGGGTTATTCAGTTCTGTACCTGGAAGTTAGGATGAATGAGGGATGGTATCTCTCGTCTCTGGTCTCGATATTCCAGGCTGCCTGCGAGGGCTACCCGGAAGCGCCAGTGCTGGATTTCTCGGCAGGAGAAAGCAGCGCGTCTCTCAGCGCGTCAGGAAGGCGGGGCTGCGCCAGCGGGGTCTGCTCTACTCTTCGCTTCGGCAAGTATGGCTGCTCCGTCTCGTCACCACGCGTGTGTTTGCATAGGGCAAGATCGGTAATATTTATACCTTTAAGGTGCCGAGATTGACGTAAGGATGGACATAGATACGTCAATAAGGATGTCATACGACTTGCTCGTTAGCACATTCTTTTGCTGAAGTTCTCGGTGAAATCAAAACAATGGCCGCAGGGTTTTGCCCAGGTTGTCATAGGTTTGATTTGTTATGAGAACTCCGTATGCCTTATCAGGGGCTGGAGGAATATAGCTTGTCTAATTAGATCGCAAGCGTTATGACCTAATCAGATAACACGTTCCTGTGACGTAGTGTGACTGCGTCAGATAACGGTATCTGCATCATGGGGGTTTTCTGCCTCATGGGCTGATTACTAGTTAACTTGTTAGTTTGCTAACCAGAATAGGGTCAGGAATAGGGGGATCGATTCAGAACCTATAGGAATACATCACACCCACTCCACGCTAACTATGGTCATATATACTAATCTATGCATAGTATAACATAGTACAACATACTATAGAGTATAGTGTATACCTTACCACCCCAAAATACATAAATGCATTTTGAAATTTTCAAATATACTGAAAAATTGCAGTCATATGTATTGTATGCACTCAAGCTATGGAATAATGCTAAAGTAATCACGCATTTGTATACATTATTGCTTATTTGGTATATGAGAAATTACACATGAAATGGCTCTTAATACAGAAAAAAAGTTCGAGACCATTCCATCACAGAATAAAATATTTATGAACATACCAGCGGGCAGCTAATGTCTATATGCTATCTAAAAATTTAGAAACCTTAGTTCTCTAAGAATAGTTCTTACTTTAAGCAGAAGATAGTGTCCCGAAAAATATGCAAAAATATTTTGGGGCTGCTGAAAAACTTGCTGTCCGTGAACTGGAGGGAAAATTGTTCATGTGACTTTATTTTTAAAGTTGAAGGCCGAATTCAGGGAACGCCGTGTGCGAGCTTGCTCAAAAGTTTCTATTTCTGTTCTGGAGAGAACATCATATCATTTAGGCTTTCGAAAAAACTGTCAACAGCTTCCTGGGAAAGTTCCACTAACTCGGATATAGGTGTAATCATGCATTCATGCGCATGATTGTCTCCATTGGCATTCTGATTCGCATTGCTGACAGAAGGTCGTACCTGATCGATGCTGCTTTCATCTTGAACTTCACTACCCATCAATCGTAGTGGTGAAGCTTCCACGAATGCCGTCATCAGGATTGGTAGCCTTTGAGGGCAGCACAAAGCATGAACCTTGATCGGGCTCAACAATGTTTCTGCATCCATTGGCGCATCCGATTGTAGCGTCAGACAGGTGTCTAACACGCATTCTTCTCCGCATAGCAGACACCTTAATACAGGTAAAACACATCTTTGCCACATTGGTCGAAATGATAGAAACCAAGTCATGTTCAGGTCTCTAAGCCGGGAGAGTCCCAGGATTTTTGATATCCGGTCCCGGTATCCAATGGCTAGGATTGTTTCTTCCCTTGTCGCAAGAGTTTTGTCTGTGACATGGGTTGCCATAACGAAAAATAAGGACTAAGAATAGGATTCCTGCAATTAGTCCCAGGATCAGGGGAAGTCCGCCAAAAATCGAATGGACGAAATCTGGAAAAATACCCAGTATGGCTTTGAATGGTGTTAATGCCATCGAAAATACTGTCTTAAATACCTTTGAGACCCCATTGGTATCAGAAATATTTAAGATTTCATTAAGGATTTCCGCGAAATGTATGGGGGAATTAGTTGATAACAATGAATGTATCTCTGCAGTCGTCCTTGCGACTTGGAGATCATATGTTTCTTTTGATGACGAGAGCCTTGTAGGCGTCTGAAGAAGCACTGTTTTCATTCTGCTTAAAGTATCTATTCGAATAGAAGTAATTTTCAAATTGGGCCATGCCCTTGCCTCCCTGTCTGGAAAGGAGCTGGGGAACAATGAGCGTCCACAGCACTTGACCTTCGCAGTCGTAGTTACTAGATAAGGAGTCCCGGGCATAAGACTACAACATCTGCGGTCTACAATTAGAATGTAACTCCCATTATAGAGTCTTTGAAAGAATGGTTCTATTTCTGTTGCAGGTGCGCCTTGCTGGTGACATGAAAGGTTGTATGAATTCCCTTCACAGGCTCCATGCAAACTAATTCCGTTACACAGAAGTGTGCCACTTAGTGACATCGCACAATTGTTGCCACTAAGAAACACTTTCTGTCCTTTATTACTGACACATGCATGTGAATAGGGCAGGTTCCATGATGTTTTTATGTACCCCTTTCCCAATTTCTCGTACATGCCAGCCTGTATATATTTTTGGCAGTATTGAAACCTGAAGGTTGAGATTGGAATATTTATTATCCCATGTATTATCCATTCACTGACAGGTCGTTCTGACATTGTCACTGGTAATCTTTCTAGTTTTTCAATGCTCAAGATTGTATAATCAGCACCCTTTTGCGCCATACTGATTTGTCTATCAGTAAGGTTAAAGATTTGGAATAGTGACGTTGTGTTGATTAAACGCCAAGGCACATAGCCTGAACGCAGGTTTTGTAACGTCCAGCCAAGCTGTACAATAGAGCGCAATTGGGACTGACCGTGTTGTAGCAACAGTAAGTCCTGCGATAATATGTGGATTGCTGAAGACACAATGCTGTCCAAAGAAAAAATTCTGGAGGACAGAGTCATTAACCCATTGTCCACTACAGAAAGTGATTTTTCCAAATTAATACGGTCAATTTCCCGTATTCTCTCTGCTGTCTCAATTTGAGTAACCTTCCAGGCCTCATTGTATGCTGCATATACAGAGGCTGCTATGAAACGTTTTTGACGCTGTTTGCGTGGTCCCATTATGAAATCACGCAAGTCAGCACCATCAGTAAGTAAAGTTAGGTGTTGCTTAATTTCCGCCAGTGTGGAAGTTTGTAGCCATTGAAGGCATAATTTGCCCACACTATAGGTGGTTATTATCCCTGGGTGATGTCTTTGGGGATATCTAGGGTCTGGCCTGGTCATTTTGAACCCCTGTGTTTTGTTCAGGAATCTGTCTTGACAGTTATTAGTATCTGTGGGCCAGATCAACCATTGTTTCCAATCAGGATGTGTTCTGTTTTGGTTTAATATATGGTTTACGTCTATCTCTTCATCTGTAGAAGTGTTGCTAAACATTGTTGGCTTTGGAATAGACGGTTTATTTAAATCTTTGATTTTGGCTAGGCCAAGACAGGTGGTTTGTTGAACAGTATCATTTAAAAATATCATTTGTTCTGGGATCATGCAGGCTCTAAACAAAGCTTCTATACCCTGTACTTGCCAATCTTTTGTACCCCAAACACTTTTCAATTCAACATTTTTGTCCCAATAATCAAAACCAAAAGTATTCATTTTTTCAAAAAATGAGTCCGAATATATCAATTTTGTGTTGGTTAACATGGTTTTTGTCCCTGTCTTGTTTGACAATTTAAAATAAAATGTTTCAGCATTACTTGTGTTAAACCCTGAAAAATATGAATATTTGTCGTAAACGGTTCTTGAGCTCCCTTTAGGAGGTGTTGCACAATGTTCCCATTGATTATAATTTAAAACATTTCTAGGTTGTGCAGATTTATGTAGAAAATGGTTACCATAGTGGTTATAACAGAACATACTATCATAATTTGTAGAACCCTGCAAATAATCATGTTTGGTAAATTTAGCAGACATTACTAAGTCAGACATCATATTATTAATGCTTTCAAAGTCTCAATCATCAGCAAATGAGTTTGGTTTTACAAAGTCACTCAAGGAGATCTTAATTTGGTGTGGATATTTCAGGATCTCGACCGGACCATAAATTTCATAGTCAGTGTTGTCCCATGCTACCCCACCCGGTATAGGATTGGCTGTGAAGTTGACTGAAGAAAGTTCTCTTTTCTCGACGTGTGAAGATGTGTGTGGTTTGAGGATCAAGTTGATTTTCTGACTTGCTGTGTCCATTTTAGCATATTTTCCCTCAATGAATCGTCCCAAAGTAAGTACCATGATGAGCCAAAGTATGAGGATAAATGTACCAAAACCCACCCAAAATTCAATCCATGGAGAAATCAGATATGTTTCTTTCAGTTGTTTCAAAAGTTCTTTAGTTTTATCTTTAAAGGTTTTTGATGATGGCTGTGTCTTTGATTCACTGAAGCCTTCAGAGGAATCATCGAAGTTTATGAAGTAGCCGGATGCAGTTCTGTCAATTGTTCCAATTGCTTCAGGATTACTGTTTCTTGCATTTTCGCTTGGTACTTCATTATAGATTGGTGTGTCTCTGCTAAATGTTTTTATTTGGGTTTTCAGAGGTCTGAGTTCTATTGCATTGTTGCATAGTCCTTGTTGTTCTTCTGTAGGCGTTTCGAATGTGATGAGCCTCTTCGTTAGGACCTCTGTACTGGTAGCAAACCTTGGTGTTCTGCTACTTATTGGGAGTCCACTTGGCCTACTGTTTGTTATCGGCCACATGATTGTGGTTTTACCAGGTCGATGGATACAACTCGGTTCTCCTTTTTACCAGCAAGTGGCGGTAGTACAACTGATCTTGTCCCGTTGACAGACAAGACAGGAACTGCTTTTCTGTAAGAAGGCCCAAATTCCTTCTTTACCGCGATCTTTTCCCTGACTAGATCCCCGACTTTTGGAATCCAGACAGGTCTTGCTGGGACAGGTGGTGGTTCTTCAGTGGTTGTTGGCTGTTGTTTCAACTTTATGTTGCTTAGGTCTTTTCTTGTTTTGTTTAAGTCCTGTAAAATAGCCAAACGGTCTTTGATGTCAAAGCTTTTTTCTTTCACCACTGAAGTCTGACTATCAATGTCAGAGATCAACATCCTAGTTCCAAATAATAATTCGTACGCACTGAATCCCTTCAGAGAATTTCTTGGCAAGTTATTTAGACTACGTTGGACACTTATTAGATGTTTGACCCACCCAGCTCCCGAACCTAATACCTTTGCCGTTATAGATTGCTTTATGTCACGGTTTTTTCTTTCAACAATTCCGTTCCCCTCAGGGTGAAATGGACAAGAGTACCGCAATGCCACGCCCATGCTGACCATGGCCTCCTTATAAGCTCTAGAGCTAAAAGCAGGACCGTGGTCCGAATGCAGCATGCCAATTGCGAATGTGCCGATAAAGACTCGCAAATCTTTTATAACAGTTCTGGCGTCAGCTGTTCGCTGGGGCCACATCCATATGAATCTCGTGCATGAATCCACTGCGACCAAGATATATTTATAGTTACCGTCCCTTTGTAAGGGACCGCAGTGATCTAGATAAACACAGGCTAATGGTTTATCCGAGATTAGAAGGGGCGTCTGAGCTGGACGTCTCACCGTTGATACTTTCATTTTTTGACATATTTCACATTCTAGGACATAGTTCCTTGTTTGTCTTCTCATTTGTGGCCACCAGTATCTCTGTTTCAATAATGATACTGTGGCTGAGACGCCAGCATGGATAGAAGCAAGCCCTTCGTGTGCCGCTATTATTAGTCCTAACCTATGTTCCATGTTTGGAATTGCCCTATCCCCCACTCCAGGGATTCGAGCAAAAGGAACATTGTTTGCATCAGTCATGTAAGAGTATTTTACTGGAAAGCCTTTCGGGAGTGTTTCTATCGAATCCTTTTCTGAAGCGCTGACAGCTTGTAATATTTCGCTGTCTATTTTTGTTTTTGACCGGGTGATGGCAGCTACGGAAGCCGTTTGCACAGCTGCCTTCGCGGCCTCATCAGCCAATGAATTCCCTGCAACGTGAACGCCATCACGTTGATGACTCAGCGTATGGATCACGTGAGTCTTTGGTAGATCTTTTTGTAAAAGAACTACTTGTTCCCAGAGCATTTTATGCTTGATTGTGCCACCTTTCGCATCCTTGAAACCATTCTGAAGCCAGATCTGCAAGTATTCATTGTAAGACTGAACGCAATAATACGAATCGCACACTATGAGTGTGGGGAATTCTCGATCGGTATTTTCAAGCGCCATCTTGAACGCCAGTAGTTCAGCTCGTTGAGCTGTACAATCTCCTAAAAATTGTGTTTTAGTGATTGCTGGTTTAAATTTTCCTTCGTGCCAGCGACCTTTAACGATCGCGCACGCAGCACTGTAAGCTTGCTTACCCCCCACTGCGGGTTGTGCTGATCTGTCTGTTTATATTATACAGCCGTAGTGGTCTAGAGGCAGAATTTCGGTTGGCGGAGGACATTCAAATTCATATTGGAGAAATTCTTGTGTTTTTAAGTAAGGATCAAATTCGTACGCCACGTCTGTTGCAGCAAGAGAATTAGCCCATTGTATCCATCTCGGATGGAGTGCTTTAGCATTTGGAATGCTTGCCTTTGTTACCGCCTCTAGGGCTGGTATTGGTGTCACGATTATTATTCGTTTACCTTGTGCCAGGGCTCGTTCTTTTGCTATAGCTGTCTGTGTTGCCGTAAGAATTTTTTCCGTTGGGCTAAATTTCATTTCAGCCTTAGTGTACAAGTGTGATTTGAATGCAATTGGTACCTTTTCTCCCTCATTAGAGGTTAGGTATGTGAATCCGCATCTCCCTGGGATGACTCGAATCACAAGATTGCGTGTGTTATCACGTGTTTCTAATTTTGTTTTAATTAGCATGTCTGTTTGTAGGGATCTCAAAATTTCTGTGTGTATTTGAGTCCAATTGGTTCTTTTAAAATCTGGTTTTATCAGATCATAAAGGGGTTTGACCCTTTCTGCGTAATTTGCAATGTATGTTCTTCCGAAATTTAGGAAGCCTAGAATCGACTGTAAGTTTTTTAGTGTTCTAGGTGCTTGGAGTACGGCACATTTCTCTAGGAAATTGTCAGCCAGGCTTTTGCCTTCACTTGATAATTCATATCCTAAGAACAGGACTGTCAGATGGGCAATTCTGGATTTTTTAAAGTTGAATTTGTAACCCTCTGCTGCGAACCAAAGTATTATGGTGTTCACTCTCTTCAAGTGAGTCTCCAAGTCATCATCTGTTAAGTATATGTCGTCGACATAAGATAATGCTTCATCATCATATATTTGTAGTAATTCTGTTACTCTCGCTGAGAATACTCCTGGGCTGTTCTTGTACCCCTGGGCTAACCGACAGAATTGTTTTTGAGTGCCATTTATTGAGAACGCAGTTAAATATCTGCTCTCTGGTGCTATGTTTTGACAAAAGAATCCATTAGAGATGTCTAAGGTTGTTTTGTATTTTTTGCGCACTATGTTATTCATTAGTGCAGCACTATGTGAGTTTTGCACTGCAAAAGTTTTGCAACATGTGTTAAGGTGTCGGTAATCCAAAACTAGACGATATGAATTGTCTGGTTTGGAGACCGGAAACAAAGGGTTGTTCATTTGTGAGGTGCAAGTTTCAATCACCCCCTGGTAGTCTAGCTGATCTAGTATTTCATTTACCTGTTTTTTAGCTTCTTGCTTAATTGGGTACTGCCTTTGTGCAGTAGGTTGTGATTTTAACTGGATTTTGTGAGGAGGAGAGTCCTCATCCCATCCCACGTGATTTTTATATAAAGCAGGAGCTAGAGCCACTGCCCATTTTCTGGCAAGTGTGTATTTTTTATGAATTGGAATTTGATTTGAGAAGGCAGGCATAATTATTTCTTCGCCATGAGGGCACTCCCTGACAAACTCTGGTGGCCAGTCTTTTTCAGCTAGAAGGATATCATAGCCCTTGGAGAGATTATCCCAAAATAGTCCCCTTATTTTTCTAGTCTTATCCCCCTATATACGCAATGTTATTTCGTATATTTTGTGAGGTTTGCTAACTCTGGTGTCCGCAGTTTCCACTTGAAGATATTCATTCGTGTCCACTGTCTCCAGATGATTCATAAGGACTTTGCGAGCTATGCTCACTTCTGCTGCGCTGTCTAGCATTGTCTGAGCCCATTCCCCGTTTTTCAGTTGTGTCCTCAGAATTCTCGGCATTGTTAACTATTTTAATGCTGGCTACCTTCTTCTTTGGAAATTGTAATTTCTTTTTTAGCTGAGCAGGTTCCTTGTCTTTGGACTTGGCGTGCTCTTCTCTTTGTTCTGATCGTCCTCTTCTTTCCGATTTCTGCGAGGAAGTCTGAAAAGATTGAGAGGGACGTGTATCAATGTCTTGATATCTATCAGGCTTTTTTATATTATCCCTATTTCTAAGGTTATATCTATTCCCAGAGGGGTCACTCTGGGGTGACCTGTGTCTTTGGTTCGGAGATTTTTCTCTTCGCCTAGGAGACCCTCCTCTGGACTGGAATTTCTTTTCTTTAGGAATGGATTGTTTGTTTCCATCCCAGTTCTTTTTTGGTGATGTAGATTTATTATAAAAAAATATTTTTTCAGGACTTTCAATTAGTTGTGGTTTTACTGGTATTCCACCTAAACTATCTCTACCTAGTTCCTCATAGGATTTTTCTATGATTCTGGCAATTTCAGCTGGTTGGTCTGCTATATCTGTCTCTTTTAACCTCTGGCGGATCGCCACGTTTGCTGCTTCACCTTTTATGTTGGCTAATAGTATAGCCGAGACCTGCTTGAAGTCTTTTAGTAATTTCATACCAAGAGTTAAAGCGGGTTCAGGACCATATTCATCTTGAATTTGTTTTAGCACGTCTGGTATTACCGAAATGGATGGAACACCGTGCGTTTTTGTGTAGATGGAAGCAAAAACTGTACCCCAAGTGTCACAGTCCTCAATGTGTGGTGCGATTCCCATTGGAAGACAGATAGTCAGAATCCTGTGTTTTTCTAGCGGGGTGGTGTCTGGAAACACCGCCTCTATTTGGGTGATTTTCTGCGCTAGCCAGAATGGTATTTGTTCCCGTTTAGCCGGTACTTTACCTAGGCACGATTGGATGTTCTGTGGTGTTATTTTATTTGTGTTCCCCTGGTGAGGGGTCAGCTGTGGAAGTTTAATCGCTGGCTGAATTGTTGAAGTCCGCATCACATACTGGACTAATTGTCTATGTATTTTTATTAGTTGTTTTAGCTGTGTTAACAGCTCTGCTGCAGACATCCCATTGATGTCTGGATGTGGTGTGTATCCGGCTAGGACCGGCCACGTTGCTCCTGGTCTTCCTAAAGGACCGAGCCTGGTGATGTGATTGTTATGTTTTAGGGCGCCATCAAATAAGAGCAAATGCTCTTGAAATTTGAGTGGTACTTCCACCTCCTCGAAGGGAGTGTACGTTTCAGGAGGTTCCTCTATTTTGTAATAGTGGAAGTACTTTGTTACAGCATTTGCTGCTGGAAAATGTATCCATGAATAGTATACCTCTGTCTGCCGACATTCGTGTGCCTCAATTACGAATATGACTGTGCCACCTCTAGGTGTCAGTCCATTTTCTATAAGTTTTAGAGTTATAGATCTCCTTTTGATGACCGGGATGAGTATTATATCCTCGTCTGCTGCTTGCATGGTAGCATCAGCTGCTGCGAGTTCAGTTGCTAATCTAACTGCCTCTCTTTCATCCTCATTGTCTGACATTTTACTGTCCAAAAGGTTATTTTGTTTGTTTGCAGATCAGGTTTCTTATGGAAACAAAGATTAGATGCACAATATTTTGGAACAGTATATCCTTCAACGTTGACTATACCAAGAACCATACATAGGAGTTCCCTCCTGCGAGGTCTGGCGGATATAACCTTTCACCCACTCCAGACGTCTTTGGAGTATTTTGGGAAAAGGGGTCTGAGTGAGAAAGCACGACTGAGTTACTCTAAATGTCTTACGTTAGTTTTATCGCCCTTTCCAAACGCGTTGGGCGCCATGTAGTGTAGTTCCTATCATCCCAATAGGCTCTGCGCATTGGAATAATACCTACAGCAGTAAAGGCCTAGACCAGACGTTAACTAGGTCTACTACTGTCGACACTAGACTTAAAGTTTTGGGTTTCCCAGCTTAGCTCAGAGTTCACTAGAAACTTTCTCGAATGTTCAAGGAGGACTTAACTTAGTTACAGTTTAAGTTAAGTTTGTTTTTGCCAAGTGAATAATTAAGGAATTCTCTGGGAGGGGTTATTCAGTTCTGTACCTGGAAGTTAGGATGAATGAGGGATGGTATCTCTCGTCTCTGGTCTCGATATTCCAGGCTGCCTGCGAGGGCTACCCGGAAGCGCCGGTGCTGGATTTCTCGGCAGGAGAAAGCAGCGCATCTCTCAGCGCGTCAGGAAGGCGGGGCTGCGCCAGCGGGGTCTGCTCTGCTCTTCGCTTCGGCAAGTATGGCTGCTCCGTCTCGTCACCACGCGTGTGTTTGCATAGGGCAAGATCGGTAATATTTATACCTTTAAGGTGCCGAGATTGACGTAAGGATGGACATAGATACGTCAATAAGGATGTCATACGACTTGCTCGTTAGCACATTCTTTTGCTGAAGTTCTCGCTGAAATCAAAACAATGGCCGCAGGGTTTTGCCCAGGTTGTCATAGGTTTGATTTGTTATGAGAACTCCGTATGCCTTATCAGGGGCTGGAGGAATATCGCTTGTCTAATTAGATCGCAAGCGTTATGACCTAATCAGATAACACGTTCCTGTGCCGTAGTGTGACTGCGTCAGATAACGGTATCTGCATCATGGGGGTTTTCTGCCTCATGGGCTGATTACTAGTTAACTTGTTAGTTTGCTAACCAGAATAGGGTCAGGAATAGGGGGATCGATTCAGAACCTATAGGAATACATCACACCATCGTCTGTGAGGTAAATGCTCTTCTGTTAAGCTAGACACTTTTGATAATTTGATTTAAATGTCAGTCTTTCCATTAAATGGTGCTGAAATATGCTGTAAGGCAAATCAATAAACAGCTGCCATTCTACATTAAACAGGCAGGCAAATAACATGAAACCACACCTGCTCTTGAGACTGATCCACTTTTTTATTTTATAACATGAAATCACACCTGCTCTTGAGACATATCCACTTTTTTATTTATTTGTGTAACTTGTTTTTATTCTGAATTGTACAAGAATCACAGTACATGCTGTTTCACATAGTCATAAAGCCATGAGTAAAAGTGTATCATGCATATCAGACTACTATTTGAAAAGGGGGGCCATTGGCCCCCCCGCCCGCATGGCGGTGTGGCGACCCTCCCCTCCTCCTACTTCCCGGTGGTGGGGCGTGACCCCCCCCGGCGTCCAGTGATGACGCGGGGGTGTGCGCCCCACCACCGATTGGCTGGCACCCGACCGTGACCCGGATGGCGAAGTAAGACTTCCGGGTCAGGGGGGCGGGCTGCTGAAGGGGCGGGTGGAGGGGGCGTGTTGCCCCCTCCCTGCGCCCCGGGAATAAAGGCGGAGGAGCGTTCGGATGGCCCTTGTTGCCCGGACGCTCCCCCACACTGGTCGTGCCCCGCGCTCGGGGCTGCTACGTTTAGAGGGGACGGATTAGTGGGTCACACTCCTACTGATGTCTTAGCGATGATACCATGGTTGAACATATACCCGGACCACACAGCGGCTACCCTACTTCAGGAGGGGTTCTCCCAAGGTTTTAGGATCCCGGCTGGGGGGTACGAGGGCAGCGCACATTGTAAAAAACAGTTGTCAGTGAAACATAATCCTGCAGTAGTGGCTGCCAAGATTAAGAAGGAACTGTTGCTGGGCAGAATAGCTGGCCCTTTCCAGGATGTCCCTGTCCATAACTTTGCGTGCTCACCGCTGGGCGTGGTACCCAAGAAAGAGAAGGGAGAGTTCAGACTCATTCACAACCTTTCAGCACCAAGAGGGGGCTCATTGAATGATGCAATTAATGATGATATATGCAGTGTGAGATACGCTTCATTTGACCAGGCGATGGAACTGCTGCGGGGTCTAGGGCAAGGGGCACTGATGGCAAAGTCAGACATTGAATCTGCTTTTCGTCTCCTCCCAGTCCATCCTTTGGATCACCACCTCCTGGGTTTCACTTTTGAGGGAACATTGTACATGGACAAGTGCATACTTTGAGACTTTTAGTTCTTTCCTGGAATGGGTCATGAGGCAGGCGACAGGCCATCAGCAGGTCATGCATTACCTGGACGATTTCCTCTTTCTTGGGGCAGCGGGCACTCGAGAGTGTGCTTGGTCATTGCAGGAATTTTGCGTGCTCATGCGGGCTTTTGGGGTTCCGCTGGCGCCGGGGAAGACGGTTGGCCCGTCCACGTGTTTAGAATTCCTGGGCATCGAAATAGACTCAGTGGAAGGGTGTTTCAGGTTGCCCAGGGACAAAGTTTCTAAGTTTAGGGCAGCACTTCAGCAATGCTTACGCAAAGACAAGGTTTCCCTGCAACAATTACAGGAGGTGGTGGGGCAACTGAACTTTGCATTGCGGGTCATCCCCATGGCGCGCCCTTTCTCACGCTCCATTGCCCAGGCCATGAAAGGCCTAAGGGAGAAACACCATCGCACTAGGCTGTCATGTGAGGTTCGCCAGGACATGCGGATATGGTCGGCAATCCTGGAGACCTTCAATGGCAGGGTGGTGTGGTCCGGCCCCCCCACCACATCAGCAGAGTTGGGTTTGTGGACAGACGCAGCTGGTAGTGTGGGTTTTGGCGCCATCCTAGGGACCAAATGGGTGGCGCAAAGGTGGCCCGAGGAATGGAGGACCTGGGGTCTGACCACCAATATCGGTTTCCTGGAATTGTTCCCGATATGGGTAGCACTGATGATCTGGCCAGAACACCTATGTAATCAAGCAGTGGTGTTTTGGTCTGACAACATGAGTGTGGTGGAATGCATAAACCAGCAGGCTGCCCGCTGTCCATTCATACTGCGCCTGGTGAAGGAGATTGTGCTGCAGTGCTTAAGGTGGAACGTAGTTTACAGAGCTAAACATGTGCCAGGCGTCCTCAATAATGCAGCTGATGCCCTTTCTCGCTCAAAAATGCAGGTATTCAGGGAACAGCTTCCTGCAGCAGACCATTGGCCAGCGCAATTCCCGGCAGCACTTTTGCAGATTGGTGCCCCAGATTACAGGACCTCGTGGTAGCTAGCCTAGCCCCCAGGACCAAGACAGCATACGAAGGGGTGTTCTTGTCTTACCGTACATTCCTGGGGCGCGAGTGGGAGGTTAGGTGGGCACAAGTGGACAGCTTTGCGACTTACCTAGAACAGATGCACAAGGAAGGGCGCTCAGCGGTAACGGCAAGCAGACATAGGGCAGCGATTTCATTCTTTGCGCAGGCCAGGGGCGTGAGGGATCCCACTAACACTTTTCTAGTGTGCAAAGCCTTGAGGGGTTGGCGCCGCATGCAAGGACACTCTGTAGATTCAAGAAAACCAATAGGGCTAGTGCGATTAGCAGCCTTATTGTCAGCACTGCATGAGGTCTGTATTTCAACTTGGGAAGTACTGTTGTTCAAAGCCGCGTTCGCATTGGCGTTCTACGGGGCGTTGAGAATAGGCGAGTTGGTAGAAGCTTCGAAAGGAGACAAACAGGACGGCCTTCACTGTGCCTGCGTCAAGATAAGGGAGGATACAATGTGGGTGACAATTCAGGCACGGGGGACATCATAGTGCTCCACCGGGCCCGGACCAATCCTTGCTGCCCGGTATTGCATGTAGAGGTCTTTAGCAGGCAGTGGGAAGGGACGGCGGGGGTGGCACTATTGTGTCACGCCGATGGGACACCATTGACCAGGCATCAGTTTAGGAGAGTCTTCGAGTCGGTGGTCAGGAAGGCAGGCTTGGACCCCAAGGAATTTGGGACCCACTCCTTTAGAATTGGGGCTGCAACTGAAGCAGTGAATAGGGGACTTCCAGCTGAGAATGTTAAGAGAATTGGGAGATGGTCCAGTGATTGTTACAAGCGATATGTACGGATTGACATGTTGTAACTTACCAAGGGACTCACGCCGGATGTTTTCTCGTTTTTTGCAGTTTCTCAAACCTGTTACGCGGGGGAGGAACTTGCCGCGGGGCGTCAAGGAATTTCAGCAGCTCAACAAAAGCGACAAAAGGAGCAACGGACATTGGTGACATGGATTGTGGGCCACTCGTATGTGAGGCGTGCTAAAAATGTCTTGGGGCTGTCTGATTTTTCCCCACCCACCATCCCTGGAGCTATAAGTTGTTTTGCATTATTTGATACCGGTTTATTATGTAAATATCTTGTGTAAGTTTTCTTTAGGCCTTTTTCCCAGTTTTACGAAGTGGTGTTGATGTATAATGTCTGGTGACAATTTATGCTTAGGCCTTTTTTCCCTTAGTAGTTCGACAATATTGGATGACATGGTGATTTAGGTAGTGTAGCTGTCCTTTAGTTCTTTTTCCACAGGTCGTCGTATTTATTAGGTGTGGACACGCGGTAAGGTCATGACCGGTGAGCAATTATTTTAAGGTCTGGGGGGGCGGCATCATCCTCGGAGGTGCCCGCCCAGGGGGAAGAGGGGCCAATGACCCCTCCTAGAACTTCAGGGGCAGGGTCAACTGGTGCTTCAAAGGGGCGCGGGTGGGTGAATCCGAAACCGGTCCCAGGATGCTTGTTTCCGGTCCAGGGAAGATATGGCTTGGCAGTTCGGGCAGGACTGTTCCCATGAGGCACAGGGTCAGACTGATTTGCAAATGGCCATGTCTGAACTGGGGTGGCGGAGTGAGCTAAAGAATGGTGATGGATTAAACCCAGATCAGTTGACTGGGGGTGAGTGTTTGATTTGCTCAAACGCTCCGTCCATCATCCCCTTTTGTATCGCTTTGTTCGCCCTAAGTGTGGCAGGGTATGCTCAGACGTGAGTCCCTTGCTCACTTTGCCACTGGATTCAAGATAGCCTGGCTGATGAGGATTATGAATCCGAAACCGGTCCCAGGATGCTTGGTTCCGGTCCAGGGAAGATATGGCTTGGCAGTTCGGGCTGGACTGTTCCCATGAGGCACAGGGTCAGACTGATTTGCATATGGCCATGTCTGAATTGGGGTGGCGGAGTGAGCTAAAGAATGGTGATGGATTAAACCCAGATCAGTTGACTGGGGGTGAGTGTTTGATTTGCTCAAACGCTCCGTCCATCATCCCCTTTTGTATTGCTTTGTTCGCCCTAAGTGTGGCAGGGTATGCTCAGACGTGAGTCCCTTGCTCACTTTGCCACTGGATTCAAGATAGCCTGGCTGATGAGGATTATGAATCCGAAACCGGTCCCAGGATGCTTGTTTCCGGTCCAGGGAAGATATGGCTTGGCAGTTCGGGCTGGACTGTTCCCATGAGGCACAGGGTCAGACTGATTTGCATATGGCCATGTCTGAACTGGGGTGGCGGAGTCAGCTAAAAAATGGTGATGGATTAAACCCAGATCAGTAGACTGGGGGTGAGTGTTTGATTTGCTCAAACGCTCCGTCCATCATCCCCTTTTGTATCAATTTACAACATGACGCATCTAGGGAGAAGCATCACTTTGTAAAGCCCTGCATCACATTATACCTGCATCAGGTATAATGTATGCAGGGTGGGCATTCCTATGCAGGACGCAATTCTGGGACACCACTGCGTCAAAACCTTATGCCTGAAGCAGGCGTGAGGAGTGACACAGTACAATAAGTATAGCCCTCAACAGGCATTGCTAGAGTTTTGTCTTGCTTGCGACACAACTCCAACAATGAGTGTCCTTTGGGCCAACCAATGCGTCAGAATTTCTGATGTATTTGTCAATCCTTGCGCATGGTGCACTGTATTGTAAATACAGAGCATCCCTGGTGGCTCAAGGGTATCGCAGGCTGGCGCAGGAACACTAACTCATCTCTACAGTTGCAGAATATATAAAGCTGCCTCCCACTCGCAAGCAAAGATTGTTAATTAACTCCTGATCACTGGTAAACACATAAATGAAATTCTTGAAAATCATAAGGATAAACAGCCTGACTCCTTGTTTCTTACAGAAACCCGGCTTAGTGAGTCCTCAACTCCTGACATCTTAGATACCCTACTTCAAGGGTACGGAATACTAAGGCAGGAAAGCCCTATTAAAAGAGGATGATAGATAGCAATAATCTACAAACTGTCCCTATAGTGCACCATTAAAGCAGCCAACTTTGGAAACTGTGAGGTCATAATTTTCCCTCTTGCCACAGTAAACAACTACACTCTAGTGGGCTTCTTAATCTACCAGCCACCAGGACCTGTGGCACAGTTCATATCTAGTCTAGCTGAGAACACTGTCCAGCCAGCACTTCGCCATAATTACCTAATTATCCTTGGTGACCTTAACATACACTTTGACAATAATTCTAACTTAGAGGCTCAATCTCTATGTAAGGAATTTAGAACTATGAATCTGATTCAAAAAGTGAACACCCCCACACACCAACTAGGACATATCCTAGATCGATATTTGCCAACTTTCCTGAGATAGATCTGGTCACCCCGCTAATAGTTCCCTGGTCAGAACACTACTCGGTAGCCTTTTCGGCATTGCTTTGTAGACCCACCCCTTACCCTTTAAGCCTAGTCAGAGGATCACCCGAAGGAAGTGGACTAAGCTTAACTCTGAAATCTTAATTCAGACCCTCTTGACTACCAACCTCCAACTCGGGGACAATGTCAATAAGGCATACTTGGATGTCAAAAAAATTATATTAGGATCTATTGATGAAATAGCACCATGGACCACCCAGAACACCCAGAGGGAGCAGGATCCATTGCCCTGATTCAAAGAAACTCTGATCTCAGCCCAAAAAACTTGTAAACACCTAGAGCTTAAGTGGAGGACAGATTACTGCCCTACTAGCAATACCATCTACAAAAATGAACCTAAACAGTATCACGTACTCATTAGGAAAACACGTTATGTTTTTACACTGATAAAATTGAGCAACACAATTATTCATCCAAATAATTTTTCTCTATTCTCAAATCACTGCCTTCACCAGAACACAAAATGGCCTCTGCACTGACATCCCCTGAGAATTGTTACAAAATTGCTGACTTCTTTTCGTCTAAAGTAGCGAAGACCTATGACACATTCCAGTCAGAAGCACATAGCTGTATCAACCTTGACACCTCTTATGAGGCAGCATTTGAGGGGATTGGTCTCTCTGAACCGAAGACCCGTACGCTAGTTGATCTGAAGTGCCTGGCCATGAGCATCAAATTGGGCTCCCCTCTTGATCCTGCTTCCCCAAAAATCCTGATGCAAGAAATTGACTCTATTCTGCCCTATGTCTATCAGTTTATAGATATATCCTTCCGCTTAGATAAAGTCCCACTGAAATGGAAGCAAGTGATAGTTCTCCCTCTGCAGAAAAAACGTTCTGCCAAACCTATGCTGCTAGAAAACTTATGGCCAATCTGTCTTTTACCAATCTTTGCTAAAATAGTTGAGAATGTGGTGAACAATCAACTTGTAAATCACATTCATCTAAATAATATATTTCACCCTTCACAATCCGGTTTCAGAACTTCTCACTCTAAGGAGTCGACCCTACTTCTCGCAATGAAAACCTTGAGGATGCAGGACATACTGCAGCACTAGCATTCAACACCTTATCACACAACCTACTTCTTCAAAGACTTAGGCTTTGCAGGGTTAGGGGCTCAGCTCTGTGCTGGATGACTTCTTTCCTCCTTTCTCACAGTTTCCAAGTCGCTCAGCACCCGCATACATGTAAGATCATTCCCCTTATGGAAGGGGTCCCTCAGGGTTCTATACTGAGCCCATCCTATTAAATCTTTGTATTGACCCCCCTTGCAAAAGTTGCAGAAAAATACAATGTTACCATCATGTCATATGCAGAGGACACGGCACTTAATGTCACGTTTTCTCAGGACATGGAGACACCTGCTAATCACCACTTGTCTTATAGAGCTCACCTCATGGACGTGCAACAATTGCCCTAAACGGCAATAAAACCGAAGTAATAATAGTTGGGAAATCACATGTTACCTGGTCATCGGCCTGGTGGCCCCAGGCCCTAGGGCAAAAGCTGGTCCCTCAAGCGAAAACTAAAAATCTGGGGCTCTGGTTTGATCCCAAACTTTTGTTTGAGAGCCAAATGGGGAGAGGATGAGGTCTAATGGCTAGGGCAGTCACCCTCAAATCTGGGAAACCTGGTTCGAGTCTCAGCAACGACGCAAAAAATCCTGTGATTCTGGGCAAATGACTTAATCTCCCCATGCCTAACAAGAATGAATGCCTCCTTGTGCAGCGCAACTGGTGCTCATGTAAAGCGCTCTGACACCCGATACCTTCAGGCCAAGTTTGTGCTATATAAAAAATAAAAAATAAAACAGGAAGGTAGCTGGAAAATGCTTCGGGACTATTAAAACCCTTGGATATATTACCCATAGGGGCTATATAAACTATGAGCACACTCTAGTCACATCTCAGATAGATTATGGTAACATTTACTATCTAGGAGTCTCAAAAAAATCGTCAGTAAACTTTAGTATCCAAAATGCTACTGCACATTTAGTACTGAACCTTACCAGAAGAGCATCCACTACTAAAGCCTTGTCTACTCTTCACTGGTTGCCAGT
The DNA here is from genome assembly GCF_964261635.1 of Lissotriton helveticus. Classification (NCBI taxonomy): domain Eukaryota; kingdom Metazoa; phylum Chordata; class Amphibia; order Caudata; family Salamandridae; genus Lissotriton; species Lissotriton helveticus. The sequence goes on along the minus strand of NC_136065.1, from coordinate 1,706,005,493 downwards.
GGAGAAGAAGATTATAGACAAAGCTATGTGCTATTGCCACAGAATCCTGTGGAAGAAAGGCCCAAGCTGCCTCCACTAGATGATAATCTCTTACACACCTTCCCGCAATCTGCGATCTGCAGAAGCCCACCTGGTCATGGAGCTTAAAATCCAAAGGGCTAGGATGGGAGCATGTTCTTTTGGCTATCTCACAGCCAAAAAGTGAAACACTCTGCCAATGACTCTGAGAGCAGAACCTACTGAACACAACTTTTGCAAGGGTCTGAAAACCTGGATATTTCAACCCTAATGTGGGACTTTCTGCAGGTCCTTTTCAGTATTACTTTTCTCTTGAGCCTAGGCAGAGTTTTTACTTTTTCCTCTGGGGGTCTCTATTGGGTGTAACCATCCGCTTTATAAATAGAATTTTATTTTATTTATTCCCTATACAACCCTTGATCACAAATCTGGCTCTAAATATATGTCTATCTTCTCCGACTTCTAGGGCATACCACTGTCGCACTCGGGTATAAGGTCAACAGGAATGCAGACATTGGGTGTCAGTCTGGAACACTTCTATTTGCCGACACAGATGTATAAGCTATTTAATCCACAGGTACCCATGTCCCCATCCTATGGAAGTCCCATGGACTTGTGCCAACTCTACCACTTTCAGTGGTGCCATGGGCAATGTCCCTGTGTGCACACCTCACATTCATACAGTCATACAGTGTCAATCAGTCAAGGGACCAGCCTTCGATGTCAACATAGGCAAGGTGGAGTTTGCCAGTTGGGACTAAAACGTAGTCGGGATTTCCAGCCTCTCATTTGACAACAGACTCCCCAACATTTCCCCCGAGCCTCTAAATCATGTTCTGCATTCTAATCTGTGCAAACTGACTGCAGGTCTCCTCAGTCACGCCCCATTCACTTACTTCAGTCCTCCATTTTATCCAGCCAGGGGGGTGCATGGAGTGTCTAGTTTATGGCAATGTGGCATTTAGCCAGCACAAGTCCCGAAAGGGCCAATTTGTATTGCATACGGGTCACAGATTTAGGGACCGAGAGAACACCTAGAAGACAATGCTTAATCAATGCCTCAACAGGGACTTCTGTGACCTCATGCAGCACACGCAAGACTGCTGACTAGTATATCTGGAGTTGGGCACAATCCCAAGTCATGTGTTAGGAACGTCACAGGCCCCACACCACATGGATGGCATGTTGGAGAGTGGGCTGCATTAAATCTTGACAATTGTTGAGGTGTGAGATATGTGTGATACAAATAATATAATTGTGTGAGCTTAAAGCATGCATTACTGGCTACCTCCCGGACTTGTGCAAACACTTGTCGCCACTCTCCCTCCATAAGTGCCAATAGCAGGTCTGCCAAGCCTCTATCTTGTATCTTTAATACATCATCATATGGTTCACCTTTAGGGCTTTATATATACAGGAGATAAGTCACCTGGAGTGGCCCGGATCAAGCATTAGCACCAGAGTATGTGATTCCTTAGTCTCCTCCAGAAAGGTTGTCCATACCCTCCGGTACTGCATTTTTCAGCCCATTCTAGGGAAATCAGGAGGCTATTTAGGGTGGCCAAGGTTGACCTTGGGATACAGCAGAAGGAGTTCCAGAGGGCATAGAGTCGATTGGGAAGCAGAACCATCTTGGCTAGGGCCACCCACTCCCTAACAGTAAGGCAAAGGTGATTCCAGAAGCAAATAGATGTCTTGAAACCCGCGATGACCACTCCCATGTTCAAGGCGTATTGAGCCTCTGCAGTGTGGGCAATCTGTATGCCAAAGTAGCAAAAAGGGGTCGCATTCCCATCTAAACTCCATAGCGGGGAGGGCAGCAGTCTCCTTCCTGACCAGGGCCACCAACAGAAATAAAACCGACTTCTGGCGGTTAACATGTAGCCAGAAATCGCACCAAACTAGGTTACCATGTCTAAGAGTGTAGTTACCGCCCTCTCCGGGTGATGAACATACAGCAGCGTGTCATCTACATATAGGGAAACAACATAGCTGTGGCAATCCACAGAGATGCCACACCTGGCCATATCTCATCACAGCCAGATTGCTAATGGTTCCATTGCCAGAGCAAAGAGGAGCAGAGACAACAGACAACCCTGTCTTGTGCCCCGCTCATTAAGAATACCTTCAGAGATCAAACAGCCACTATGAAAATGGGCAATTGGTTGACAATAGAGGAGATGAACACAAGAGATAAACTCAGGCCTAAACCCATATTCCCCAAGACTTCCCACCGTTTATCCAATTGCAGGATGTCAAATGCTCTTTCGATGTCCAAAGCAATCACAGCCCCCCCCGCATATCAACATCCGCCACTCACTGAATGCAGCACACGGGAAAGCCTTCACAAGTTCATATGTATACCTCTACCTGGCATAAGCCAACATTTGTCTTCAAGGACCAAATGTGTTACACCACTGCCCAACCGTATTACCAATACCTCAGCTAATATTTCTGTATCTACTCCTAGCATGGATAAAGGCTGGTAGGAGTTAGGTTCAAGTGGGTCCTTGCCCGGTTTAGGGAGCATAATAATCTGAACTTCCCGCATAGATGGCGGAAGAATCCCAACCTACTTAGCCTTCTGTAGGGTCTGTAGCAAACGGGTGAAGAAGACGACAGAGAATGTCTGGAAGAACTTAATTGGGAGGCCATTGCACCCAGTGAGTTGCAACATTCAATTTTCTGTAATGCTTCCCATAAATTCCCACGTTGGAGTGCCTCCCTGTGGCCATCTCTTTGTGCCTCCTTGAGGCACGGAAGCAGTAAGTCATCCAAAAAAACCTTATCTCTGCTGTGTCAACACATGGGCGCTCTTTATACACTAATGCCAAATGATCATTCATTAGGGAATCGACAACAAACTTGCGTGGAGGCTAAGATCTCACCGTTGTGTCTGAATGTTAATATTGTCAGGGTGTTTTTGCTCCAGCGACAACACTAAATGTCCCCCAGACTTTTCGCCCTCCCAATGTAACAATGGGTGAAATTCACATCTGGTCAGGTAATCCAATTCATCCCTAATTTCCCCCACTCTATGCTGGGCCTGCAGTAGAGCAACAAATACACAATTGATGGACAGAATGCAGAACAATTCAAAACATTCACCCCCAGTCAGGAGATCTGGGTTACATCTATCATTCTTTTGCTCACTATGCCACCCCAGTTTAGACCTGGCCATATGCTAATCAATCTTGACTCTGTACCTCATGTACCAACTTAACCCCAAAACCAGAAACAAAAATAAGGATTTGCTCGTGGAACGTACATGGTTTCAAAGAAATGTCCCAAGACCGAGAAACAACAGATTACCTGAGTAATTTTGAAATAATTCTACTCCAGGAAACCTGGAATGTAACCGCGAGGCAAATCATGGGATATGAGGAACATCACATAATGGCAGAAAAATTTTCAAAGTATGGACACCCAAGGGGAGGTCTGTCAATCTTCATTACTAATAATTTTGACTGGAAAACTGAACTGCTCGATTCAGGCGAAAATTGGATACAAGTGATCAAAGTAGAGCCAAAAGCAAATAAAAGGAACTCTAGATGGAGTTTACTCATCATAAATCTATACATTCATCCAGATAAGACAACCAAAATTGAAAAAGCTCTAACTTTGATAAATCTGATAAAATCTTTACACAGAACATACAAATCACATGAGATATTCATTTCCGGTGACTTCAATTGTAATCTAATCAAAACAAACAAGAAAAAGGACAAAATCCATAATATTTGGAGCGATTTGGAACCACTAGGTCTAACAATCCTAAATGGAAAAATGGAGGGAGACATACCCCCCAAAATCACCTTCTCCAGCGGGAAAAAGAGCTCCATAATTGACTTCACCCTAACAAGTAATGAACTAAAAAAGAAAATAGAATACTTTGGAATCCAAACTAGACCTGAGAGCGACCACTTCCCACAAGAGATAATAATGAGGTTACACACTGAAGAAAAAACACAATTAGAATTCCTGTCCGCAATTCCAGAAATATATAAATTGCAAAAACTCAAAAGCAAGGGCCCAATAAAAAAGGAGATAATGGACTCAGTATTAGAATATGAAAACTGCTCCTTGGACACGGTAAACCAATCACCAATAGAAAATTGGGAAAATCTACATAAATTTTTGCTGGGAAAATTTGCAATAAATACACCGGCAAATGACGGCCACAAAGCAAACAAAGAGTCGTGGTATAACCCCAAACTAAGAGACAAGAAACGGGAAATTGCGAAAATATTAAGAACAAGGGCAGCAGGAAAAAGGTCAGGAAATGAAGTAGAAAATAACGACATACAAAAAATGAGGAAAGAATATAAAGAGGACTGTAGAAAAGCAAAAAAATCTCACACAGAAGAAATCTGGGTGGACCTTCTAAGAACAAGCAAACTTCCAAATAGCGGAGAATTTTGGAACATAATAAATAAACTTTCAAAAGCAGCCGGTGAACAAACCAATATAGGAATAAGTGAAACAACATGGGCCGTTTACATTAACAATCTGTACAATACCCAAAGCCATCAAATCAACATAGAAACAACCAAAAACCAAAAAGATTCAGTTCCCGGACAAGTGAAGAACGTCCAACAGGAAATCATTGCCCAAGAGGAACAGGTACCGCTGACAACGATCAAACACCTAACCGCATTAATAAGGAAAATGAAAGCGGAAGGAGCAGCTGGCCCAAATGGAATTCCAAACGCCTTGTTCAAATATGATTCCGAGTTCTGGGCAAAATATTTGACCCCACTCTTTAACTACATTTACAAAGAAAAAAAGACTCCACCAGCCTGGCAAGGAAACATCTTCCACCCGATTCATAAGAGTGGATGTAGAACGGAACCCGGAAATTACAGACTAATAGCTTTAATCGATGTGGAGGCAAAGCTCTTCTCATCCTGTATATTGTCCCTACTTCAACAATGGATAAAAGACAATAATATAATACCTAAATTTCAAACCGGTTTCAGGGAAGGTATGGGCTGCTTAACCAACCTGTCAGCACTGTCGCTATTAATTGAAGGAGCAGGGAAAAGAAAGACGGGATTAATAGCCTGTTACATAGACCTGAAAGCCGCATTCGACCGAGTCCCCAGAAAACGCCTATGGGAAAAACTGGACCTCTGGAATCTACCACCGGCATTAATGGAAACAATAATGGCACTATATAGCGAAACGTGGGCAAAAATAAAACTGGGAGACGGAAGAAGAATATCCGCAGAAATAAAAATAACAAATGGCCTTAAACAGGGCTGCGTGCTCTCCCCAAGCCTTTTTAATATATATTTGGCCGATCTAAAAGACCACCTTCAGAATGCTAACGGACATCCACCAAAATTAGCAAACGAAAGCATTCAGTTTCTCCAATATGCCGACGACATAGTAGTCTTAAGTCAAACACCAATAGGCTTACAAAGAACAATATCAGAACTAACAGACTATTTTGAAAGAGAAGGCCTAGAACTAAACATCAAAAAAACAAAAGTGGTGAGACTAGCGGGGAACAGTAGAAGACCCTTCAAATGGTACACAAAAGGCAGACAAATCGAGGAAACAACTGCTTATAAATATCTGGGAGTCACAATAAGCAAAAATATGTCATTTTCAGACCAAAAAAGAATCATTACTGCAAAAACACAATCCCTGAGCTTTGCGTACAAAGTTCTTCAGGATAAACTGCAATGCCCTTCTTATGATCACCTGCTAAAGGTAATGGCAGCCCAAGTGTTACCATCACTCTCATATGGCCTGGAAATATGGCATGGAAAAGAAGCAGCCATTTTAAATACTCTCCAGACAAAAATATACAAATCTGTATTCAAACTATACAAAGGATCAGCCCCGGCACAAATAAGACTGGAATTTGGTCTACAAAATCAAATATATCAACGGAAAGCTGCCCTAGTAAAATGGTGCTGGAAATTAAGATCGGCAGAAATTGGCTCTTTAAACAACTTATGCTGGCAAGAAATCAAAAAACAATATGACCGATATGAAGCAAACTCATGGGGCTATGACCTACGAGTATCACTAGAAACCCTCAAAATAGAGGAGATCTGGGAAAATCCACCGGAAGAATCTTCTCTCAAAAAGATCTGCAATTTAAATGCAAAAGCCTTAAGTTTGGTAGAAGATAAAAAGACTTTGGCCAAACGGCGCCATGCATGGACCATTTTAAATTCCTACAAACAATTAAAACCTCAAGCCTACCTCATAGCGCATTTCCGGCTATCTTTAAAGACAAAATTTTTGGCCCTTAGAATGGAAGACCACTGCTCCAAAGACTTGATTCCATCATGGAGAGTCACGCACCAGGGACAAAGATGCAGGCTATGTAACTACCACAGTGAGACCTTGTGTCATCTCCTGTGCACATGTGAATCCTCCACAGAAAAAAGGAAGAATTTATTGAAACCTATTTTTAATATGCTACAGATCCGCACCTGCAGGCAAGCTGTGACCAGCTGGTTGGGAGCAGGTTCAAACATTCTAATATGCCGCGGGGTAAAATTCATGAACTCTGTAGAGAATTTGCTCTTAAAAAAAAGAAACAGACAATAGATATAGCCTGGGAGGAAGTATTTTTTTAACTACATGAGTTTTAAACTTGTTGTTATTTTAACAGAATTTTTATACATGTATGCTTTACGGTTATGATAAACCAAATAAAGTAAATTTTTGACTGACTGACTGACTGACTCTGTACCTCATGGGAACAGTCCAGCCCAAACTGCCAAGCCTGGTCCTTCTTGGACCAGAAACAAACATCGTGGGACCGGTTTCTGGGTTTCACCCCTCATCACCCAGGATAGCATGAATCCAGTGGCACAGTGAGCCCGGGACGCACGTCTGGGCATCCTCTGTGCACTTAGGACAATGAAGCAAAAAACACAATTGATTGATGGAATGTATAACAAATCAAAACATTCACCCCCAGTCAAGAGATCTGGGTTAAATCCTTCATTTCATTTTTTTGCTCATCATTCCACCCCAGTTTATACCTGGCCATATGTAAATCAGTTTGACCCTGGGCCTCATGGGAACTGTCCAGCCCAAACTGCCAAGCCTGGTCCTTCTTGGACCAGAAACAAACATCGTGGGACCGGTTTCTGGGTTTCACCCCTCATCACCCAGGATAGCTTGAATCCAGTGCACAGTGAGCTCGGGTCCCAAATTGGTCATACCCGGCTCACTTAGGGTGAGGAAGCAAAACATACACAATTGATGGACAGAATGCAGAACAAATTAAAACATTCACCCCCAGTCAAGAGATTTGGGTTAAATCCATCATTCTTTTTTTGCTCACCATGCCACTGTTCCCATTGGCCGCAGGGTCAAGACTGGTTTGCTTATTGTTGCTTGTTTGTATGACATTGTTCTGCATTCTGTCCATCAATTATTCTTTTTACATTTGTCACCCCAAGTGGGATGGGTATACCCAGATGAGGGTCACATCCTCTTCATGGCACTCGAGTCAAGCTAGCCTGGCTGATAAGGGAAGAAACCCCGAAACTGGTCCTAGGATGCTTGTTTCTAGTCCAGGGAGGATCTGGCCTGGCAATTCCTGCTGGACTGTTCCCACTGGGTGCAGGGTCAAGACTGATTTGCATATGACTGGGTTCAAACTTGAATGGCATGGGGAGCAAAAAATGATAGACGAAGGCCCAGATTTCTGTACTGGGGTAAATGTATGACATTGTTCTGCATTCTGTCCATCAATTGCTCTTTTTGCATTATCACCTCGAGTGGGACGGGTATGACGAAACGTGGGTCCCGTGTTCTACATGCCACTGGAGTCAAGCTATCCTGGCTGATGAGGGGTGAAACCCTGAAACCGGTCCTAGGATGCTTGTATCCAGTCCAGGGAGAACCTGGCCTGGCAGTTCGGGCTGGACTGTTCCCATTGGGTGCAGGGTCAAGACTGATTTGTATATGGCTGGGTTCAAACTGGTATGGCATGGGGACCAGAAAACGGATGGATTTATGCCCAGATCTCTGTACTGGGGTGAATGTATGACATTGTTCTGCATTCTGTCCATCAATTCTTCTTTTTTTTGCAGTGGAGCCTCAGCCTGTGACTCCATCGTGGGTCCCGTACCCAGTCAAGCCAGAACATCTTCTCCAAGTGACTCCTCCCCCCACCCACTCTGGTGAAGTAGTGTGGCTCACTGGTTAGAGGCGGCAGACCCGAGAGCAGAGGACGGCCCGGGACCAGGGTTCGATTCCCGGCGCGGCAGGTTTCTGGACCAGGGTCAGCGGACTCGATAATTCTCTCGCCTCGGTGCCCACTCTGATCAGCGTTCACACTCGGCAACTCTGGGCATTAGCTTGCCTCATCTTCACTAACGGCCCCACCAGACCGCCGGGGATGCCTGGTCTCACCCTGGAGATACCCATTAAGGGACCATCTCTCAGGGAAGCCAGGAAGGGTTTCGCAGCGGTCGAAGCGCCTTGGGACCCTACGGGTAAGTAGTGCGCTATATAAATGCCTATACATTTACATTTACATTTACATGCACTTCCCTTGTGGCAACATATCTACTTTAGAAATGTCAGCATCTCAAGTTTCAAGGAACAAATAGATGAATGGATTAGTGAATAAAAAAGCAACTTGTTTAGCGTATGGTTTCTCCAAGGAGTGTGCCGGCGATCTGCACACAGGCCACTTATACAGAGTGTAAATAAGCCATCTATTCCTGTCTAAAGAGCCATATTTAAAATAAATCCTGAACAATGAACTTGCATCAATTAACTGCAACTCTAATGGGATTTTGTTCCTTGCTGGCGGCCTTGGGAAAGAGAAGGGCCATCCCTCATCCTTGGTTATGTGAATCCTAGGCATTCTGACTAGGAGGCTATTGGCTGATCACAGATGTCTCACAGGCACATAGAAGCTAATTCTTGTCCTGAGATAGCCCATACCTGTGTGTAAAATTGCCCTGTGGACCAACACAAGTGTTTTAAATAAAATGATCTTGTTTATTGGGAGTTAGTAAAGAGCAGGCAGGGATACATGCGTTTTCAGAGGAAGGCCCAGAAGAATCTTCTGTACAACCAATAGTCTATTAACAAGATGGTGAGGAAGTCCCAATTATAGGGCATTTCCGTAATCCAGCTTTGAAGTTATAAGTGCCCTGTATGATCAGGTTCATTGATGAGAATGAGAGAAAATCTAAAGTTTTCTTCAGAATACGTAGTAGGCCAAAGCATGTGGCCACCATCGTTTTAGTCTGAGACAGTGGTCAACTTTAACACTCAAGATCTTAACTGTACCTCCCTGAGGAACGGGAGTGGGGGGCGGGACAAACAGCCAGAAGTTCTGCCATGTCTCTGCGTTTGAACTAATGGTAGGTTAACCAGTGGAAGATGGCATTTAGGCAGGATCTGATAGATTAGCCCAGAAACTCTGCTTCTCTACCCCAGGGAGTCGTCAGCTGAGTGTCATCAGCATAAGAGATCCCTTTTGCTTTCAAGGCTTTGGCCAGGTGGGCTGATGGAGTGAGATATACATTGAATAAGTTAGGCTTAAGGCAGTACCCTGTCGCACTCCCGCTGACAGTTCAAGGGTTAGAAATGGGGGTCTCTGGTTGGCAGGTGTTTATCCTGTTCAAGTAGGGACCCTTCCTTCTAGCCAGGTTAAGGTGAGTTACACTTCTAAAATAACACCAGATCACCTCCTTGATAGCCGAGCATGAGCAGTCAGGCTTATCTCGGAAGCAATGTGTACAGCATTTGCACATAACACACACTAATAAAGTGAAAATGGTACAAAAGGACATATCACCAGTTTAAAAAAAATAGGCAATATTTATCTGTGTAAAACGTGAATAAAATGATGAAAATCTAACATACAATTATAAAGATATGAATTTTGCAAGAACAAACTTAAAAAACAGTTCCTGGGAGCTGCCTCAATGCCTTCCTTCACCAGACTGAGGTCTTCTCACAGGGTGCCCATGCAGTAACTCAGAGGGACTGAACCTTAATGACTTCTATGATACCTTCCTGTAAACAAAGAGAAGGCATGGCAAGAGGACATCCCACTTATGCCTCATGGGGTCGGTAAGCCCCTTTATCATGCCCTTCAAAGTTTGGTTGAATCAGTCCATTAACCATTACCCTGGGGGTGGTAAGGAGTGGTGAACTTGTAGGATGCACCACACTCCGCGCTCTGGGATGTCATATTCTTGGATGTAAAATCAGTACCACAGCCAATTACCACCTCTCTGGGGAAACTGACTCTGGAAAAGATACTCATAAATGCCTGGCCCACCACGGGTGCTGTCATTGTCCTGAGAGGGATAGCTTCCAGGTAATGGGTGGCATGGTCCACCAAGACCAGGACGTGCCTCTTACCCATGGCTGTTTTAGGGTTCAGAGGCCCCACAATGTCAATTTCCAACCTCTCAAAAAGGGTGCCTACAACCGGAACAAGTTGGAGAGGAGCCTTACACTTCCTCCCAATCTTACCACTTGTCTGGCATCTTTGGCAAAACCTGGAATGTGTGTCAGACTGCCTTCGCATTTGGGGCCAAAAGAAGTTGATGGCAATCCTGTCAAAGGTTTTGTCCTGCCTCAAATGTCTTGCAAAAATACGTCGTGAGCCAGACCCAGTAGGAAGGTCCTGAAGTGCTGGTGTACTACCAGCACACAGACAGACCCAGGTTCAGCGACCTTAGACTCGCTATATAGAACACCGTTTTCTCAGTAGATGCAGTGTGATCCAGACTGATCACCAGCTGCCTTGTTTGCAGCCTGCTACTGTAAACCAACCACAGAAGGTCATTCTCTCTGCTCCATGCAGAACTCTCCTGGTCGGATCCCCCTCTTGCTGCCAATGGGACAGCTCAGATAAGTTCCCCTGTTCAGCCACTTATTCTCCTGTAGGTTTCCGGGCATTTCCCTTGAGGGCAGCCTCCTCCCGTACCATGGGAACTTTAGGGGCAGGATTCCCACACCCCCTTGCATTTCTCTTGGCATTTCACCTAGAACACTGTTACAGGCTCCGGTAACTCCTGATCACCCTGTCTGGCTGCCATGGACTGAGTGGTCAAGCATGCCCACTCTGGAAACCCCCCTCACTCATAGGGAACCTGCACCACCTTACATTGGTGCTCTGAGTTGTCTACAACTACTTGGTGGAATAAACCAGGGACTACTTGCTCCTCAGATACAAGGTGACACCGTAGTGAGGTTACACTGGCTCCAGTATCTATCAGAGCCTCTAACTTTGAAAATTGAGGGCATCCACTCCCCATATTTCTTAGTGGTGGTGGGCACTAGGCTTCCCTGAAGCGTCTCACTGTTCCCTAGTGAGACAAGGGTAATTTCTGCGAGGTCCCCATCTTCTCCTGGGACCAACTCCTCCCCAACTGCTACACCAGCCAACACCTTCACTGCCTACTAGTGGGTGCCTGTGCCCACATGGGCCATTTGGGATCCTCATTCATGTGGTCCGCTTGCTCACATGCAAAGCACTTATGGGATCCCTTCTCTGAAGCCTTTCCTGAAGAGACTCATGGCTTCTTATCTCCTGGGGATGTGAGTCTTTTCCCTGGTTTCTAATTTGGGGCCCTTTTGAGAATTACTTTGCTTTACCCTTGTCCCTCCCACTCTTCTGCTGAAGACCATGCCTACCTTCGGCCCTGGTAGTCACCCAGCAGTTCACCTCCATAGGAAGCTTCCTGGGGTCAGCTAACTTACTATCTGTCAAGGGATGGCGCAGCTCTGCAAAACACGGTCTTGAAAAGTGCTACCATGAAATCAAATTGTACAGCCCCGAAAATCTGTCAAATTACTGCCCTTCAACCAACCATCCAGTGCTCTGCAACAAGAAGATATACACTACAACCAGGTGTGGGAATTAGTTTTCCTACTGGCTCTAAACTGATCCCTGTACCCTTCAGGAGTGAGGCCATTCCAGATTAGAAGGGCCTCCTTCATGTCAGTGTAGGTGACGTTGTGTCCCCTTCCTAAAGCCAATAATGTGGCCCTCCCCTCCTCTGTGAAGTGGGTCCAAATCCTGCTCCTCAATTCCTCTGAGGGACTCCATTCATGTTGATAGATACTTCATAGCCCTGAAACCATCTCTGTTTGTCATGTCCTTTGTGGTGTGCATGTCTTATGCTCTTGGGAAAGTGTACTTTTCTAGCTGAGTGAATTACTGCCACTGTCTGTGCTGGACCTACAGTTTTCGATCTCCATAGTAAAGCACATGATACACCGGATTCAAAGTATATACCATAGCTGAGCAGCAATATCACAATAATGATACAACACAGGATGATACACTTTGGGGATCAAAGTGTGACACTCATGGATCCACCTCAGGCAGGGGGGGGCAGGTCAATTCCTCGATATGTCGCCCACTGTGTCCAGATCTTCCGATGTTTCAGGGGGCAGCCGGTGCCTCAAAGACAGCAATCTTGGCCCCCATACATTTATCTAATTCATTCTGCCATTTGCCTATGGTCAGGGGAGATGTCGCCTTCCACCCTTGTGCGATATCCCTTTTGGCGATAGTAAGGGCCAGGAACAGCAGATGCTGTTTATGTTGGTTCCCCCCAATGTCGTTGGTGGAATGAAGTAGGGAAAGCCGGAGGTTTAGTGGAAGTACCCATGCCAGCACTTCATTAAGACATGACCGAACCCTGTTCCAAAGGGCTGCAAAGCTGTGCAGCTCCAAACTGTATGCAGGAATGACCCCTCCTCTCTGCCGCATCTCATGCATGTAGGGGACTGAATGACGCCAATTCGCCATAGCCGCACCCTAGTGTAGCACACTCTATGCAGATATTTGAACTGGATAAGCCGGTAGCGTGTGGAGAATGCTGCACCCCTCGGGCTGGCGATCGCTTTGGCCCAATTATTGTCGGTTAATTCTGGAATGTCAGCCTGCCAGGCAAGTAGGGTCTTGTCGAGGGTGGTGGGTATGTGCGTCGTCAGTGTCTGATATATTTGTCTGATCTTGTGTAGACCAAGGTCACCCATTAGCAGGCAGCCCTTCAGGGGCTGGAACTCCAGGAGATCACAGATCTGGGGTGTGAGTGTGTTACAGAGCTGTAAGAATTTGTAGAATTGGGACTTATGGAGGCCGAAGTCAGTCTCTAGTTGTTGGAATGATTTTAATGTGGTGCCCCGTATGATGTCCCCAAGGGTCGAAATTCCCATCAGGTCCCATCCCCAGAACCCTCCCAATGTGGCCGATGATTGAAGATGTGTACCTTGCCACAGGGGAGTTTGCTGAGTGAGTTTCCCCTTCCACCCCATTTGTCTGGTCTTGCCCCTCCACAGCTGTATGACCACTCTGCCTGCCGGCGGTAGATGCTCTAGACGTGTGGAGCTATACAATAAATGAAGAAGAGGGACTTGCTCCACTGCGGTGTGCTCTATGGCATATGCCAGATCTGTGGGGGAGTTATACCACCATTCGTTTATGCCAAGGTTGTGAGACGCAACATAGTAGGAGTAAATATCAGCTGCCGCCGCAATCCCCCCACAGTACGTGGACTGTGCACATGTGCAGAGTGCCACATGAACCGCTCCTGGTCTTCCATTTTTAACCTCCCCAGTTCTTTTCCTCCATCTCCTCTGGGGACAGGCCACTGTTTCCTGGCCTGGATGAATCCTCCCCTTCCAACAGCACATCAACACTTGGAATTGGCTTCTCGGTCTCCACAAAAAGATTTCCAGACTACCCACTGGAATCTCTGGCTGCTACTGAGGCCCTCAGTGCCTTTTGTAGCTCTTCTTTTTTAATGAGGCCACTAATTTGAACTTTGAGGTTATGCAAACTGCCTTCAGTTCCTTTATGGTGCAGGATTCTCAAAAATCATTTCCAGGGATTCAACCGACTATGCTTTTGACTGAGACATGATGCAGTAAGAAATTTAAATTCATACAAATTGAAAGATCAAAGATAGACCAAACAAGAAACAGTATCTGGGACATAGTGGTCTGCGATATTGTAGTAGTGTACACCAGTCACTGTAGGTCAAGTACACACACAATTCCTATCCTCACTGCTGACAACCAATATTAGAAATGGGGGTCTATGGATGGAAGGTTAGTACTAAGAAAAGGTGAATTTTGCAGATCATCGATCCGCAAATTCACCCGAAATCGGCAAAAAAATCTGCGAATTTGCGGATTAATCCGCGAACTTGCGGATTTTTAAATGTATTGTGCTTTTCCTACACTACACTGACTACAGCTGCGTAAAGTGCCAGAAGAGTTAACTCCAGTAACCATGTGTGTGTTCTATGCCATCGCGCCGAAGGACGCAGGGGTCCCTTGAGTGAGCTGTCCATCATAGTGGGTAAATGCCATGGTGGGAAGACGGTGCACACAGCTAGTGTGTGGGCGAGGCCAAACGGGTGGGCTTCTTTGCGAGTTCACATGCCTCTTGTGTGTAAAAAAGGTCAGAGACCGATCAGAGCAGCAGATGAGGAGAAAGAAGCTCCTTGACACAGGAACTGCACGGGGATTGCGCTCGTGAAAGTGAAGGATGCAGAGGCCTCTATCCAGCATCACAGTTAATTTTCGATGGTAGATATGGGTATAAAGCACATCTGCCCAGCCTCGACAAAGCTCACGATTGTTTTTGGGCTGATGAATGCGTTACTGAATTTGAGCTTCAACTCGGGCACCTGCTTCATTTATATATGTAAGTGCTTCCTGTTGATGTTTAATTTTTGTGACAGGAGCATCGTGCCAGAATGAACCCTGCCCTCGTATTTATCCAAGAAGACACCACCGTTTTGTGCGATACCTCTACTCAACTGGAGTACTTTCTACTGACTAATCAGTAAGTGCTACCTCGTTGGGTAAATGTGTAGTGCTTTTCCTTCACTACAGCTGCGTAAAGTGTCAGAAGAGTTGGATCCAGTGACCATGTGTGTGGTACTATGCCATCGCGCCGAAGGGCGCAGTGGTCCCGTGAGTGAACTGTCCATCATAGTGGGTAAACTGCACGGGGATTGCGCTCGTGAAAGTGAAGGATGCAGAGGCCTCTATCCAGCATCACAGTGGGCTTGCAAGCCCGCTGTGATGCTGGATAGAGGCCTCTGCATTCTTCCCTTTCACAAGCGCAATCCCCGTGCAGTTCCTGTGTCCAGGAGCTTCTTTCTCCTCATCTGCTGCTCTGATCAGTCTGTGACCTTTTTCACACACAAGAGGCATGCAAACTCACATGCAAGAATGTGAGTTCACATGCCCCTTGTGTGTAAAAAAGGTCAGAGACCGATCAGAGCAGCAGATGAGGGGAAAGAAGCTCCTGGACACAGGAACTGCACGGGAATTGGGCTAATGAAAGTGAAGGATGCAGAGGCCTCTATTCAGCATCACAGCTAATTTTCGACGGTAGATATGGGTAGAAAGCACACCTGCCCAGCCTCGACAAAGCTCACGATTGTTTTTGGGCTGCTGAATGCGTTACTGTATTGGAGCTTCAACTCGGGCACCTGCTTCATTTATATATGTAAGTGCTTCCCTGCCCTTCATATTTATCCAAGAAGACGCCATCGTTTTGTGCGATACCTCTACTCAACTGTAGTACTTTTTACTGGCTAATCAGTAAGTGCTACCTCGTTGGGTAAATGTATAGTGCTTTTCCTACACCACAACTTCGTAAAGTGCCAGAAGAGTTGTCTCCAGTGACCATGTGTGTGTTACTATGCCATCGCGCGGAAGGGCGCAGGGGTCCCTTAAGTGGGCTGGGTATAAAAATAAAAAAAATCCACCCGCTCGCGAATTCGCTAATTTTCGGCAATTTCGCGAGATTCGCGGATTGCGAAATTGCCGACAATCCGCAAATTTCGCGAGCGTAACGGATTTTAGGCCCATACTTAGTTTGTACCCTGTACAAGTATGGATCCTTCCTTCTAGACGGGGTAATGGGGATTACACTTCTGAAATAACCGGAAGCTTGGCATGAGCAGTCAGGCTTATCTCAGAGGCAATGTGTTAAGCATTTGCACATGACACACAGTAGTACAGTGAAAACACTACAAAAAGACACCACACCAGTTTTAGAAAGCTAGCCAATCTTTATCTGTGTAAAACAAGACCAAATTGATAAAAATACAACATACTGTCATAAAGATATGAATTAAAAAAAAAAATTCAAGAGACAGATCCTTGAAGTCGATAGCTAAGTCTGGGGCTGTGATGGTGCAGTGAACAAACCAATCCAACAGTTTAGGCCTATCACTGAGGTCGCGGCCAGCAACGCTGTAAGGAAGACCTGACAACATTACCTTGTAAATGCAGGGCTTCATGTACCTTTAGATGAGCTCTGAAGAGGTAGTGTCATCGGCGTCGGCTCTGGAGGTCGGTGCAGGAGTTGTCAGGCACTTGAAGTCAAACGTATTGCAGATCGAACTCCATGCGGTTGAAGTCAGGGCCGCTGGCATTTGCAGGCATCGGGACTGCGTTGCAAACTTGAGTGGTGTGGTGTGTGGTGCGCTCAGGTTGCAGGCTGCAGCTCAGTGATGGCATCTAGTGACGTCGGTGAGACGAGGGCTGTGGTGCAATGCAGGGCAGTGCTCGTTGCGGTGATGACTGGTCATGGTGCAAGTAGGGGCATCATTGTTGCTGAAGCACGTCATTGGTAGATGATCTGGAGTTTGGTGGGCCAAGGTTGTGGTATGGGACAGGTGGTGTATCGAGTAACTTATGAGCGGTGCACCCAGGACACGGTACAGGCAACGGCATCCATGTCGGCACAGAGCGTCATTTTCGGGGATTCCAGGACTGCGATGTGAAGGGAGTCGGTTTGAAGTACTGTGCGCCGGCGGGTGGTGGCAGAGGGTGGTGGCAGTGGTGGTGGCTGGATTTCGGGGCAGTGCGCTCTGCAGTGCCTCCAGCTAAGCCTTGCATAGATCATCTTGAAACATTAATACGTTTGTAAAACATAAATGTTCAACAAATGTGGCACAGATTCTCATCGAGACAACTGATCTACCGAGATAGAATCTTGTCTGGTAGGTGTCCCAGAAGGAGGTACTGCACACCTTGGGCCTCATTTATGAAAAGTGACGCATCGCTGCGTGAAAACAGCGAGGCGTCACTTTTCACTGCGCCCTCCTTGCACCACCAATGATGCGTCATATTTACAGTATGACGCGACATTGCGCAAGGAGTTACAGACACGTCAGTATTTCTGACGTATCTGTATGGCGCAAAAGTGGCGCATTGCTGGAGTGTGTCACAAAAGTGGCGCAACTCCAGAAATGTATCCTTTCACATGGGGCAAGCCTCATGTGAAAGGGCCTGCGTCAGTCTTACGCCTGCTGGCAGGCAGGCGTAAGAAATTGACGCATTTGTGTCCTAGAAGTGGCGCAGTGAAATCACATAGATTTCACTGCGTCACTTCTACGACCCTTTCTTGCGTCAATACGCCCCCCTTGCATTTATTATACCTTGCGCAGGTATGATGTGGCGCAGGGACTTACAAAGTACAGTACAGAATAGAGTTGGTCCGAGTTGCAGGTTTATAATATCATACAGTACTAGAATATTTGTTTCAACACACAATCATCATCAACTTTAAAATGATTGAAGGGAAGAAAATTTTTCGCAGAAATAAATTATTTAATTCACTTTCATTGGCATTTATTCATGCAATGTCATTGTTTGATCAAATTGCAGCCAATAGTTCATCATGTGAAACAAAAATACTTCCATGTAATTGTGAAATCATTACATTCGACATTTGAATCAAGTGCTCTCAGTGAAGAAGGGAAGGGGTATGTGAAAAGTGAGAGGGACAGGGTAAAGGTGTTGTGACATATTCATAACATCATGTTAAAATTGAAAAAACCTTTACAGTCAAATTAATGAGCAAAGGTTCCCAAATTGCATCACACATAGAAAGGAGTCAATCTCATATTTGGATCCTATGGTGTGTCGAGAAAAGGCGTAGTTCTACGTTTCGACCCCCGAATACGCTAAAGGGTTGATTCAAGCCTCATGTTGGGGTCTTCATCAGGAAGGTAACCAGAGCCTATGAAATGACGTAAAACTGAGTTCAGTAACTATGGGTGATTGTGCATTGTTTGATAATGGGAGAGAGAATGCGGTTTTACCTACATCAAAGGACGGTCGCCCTCCATACCGTCTGAGAATGGGCCTTGACAAAGCTCCAAAGGTTTCTGAAATAAATTAGGAAATGAAATCAGGGCGCTAATTCTAAATGACTGCCAGGGGTGGAAAGGCTAAAAGGTGGGGGGACTTACTTGTGCGACGTACTCGCGATCACTAGACCAATGTGTGCAGTGGGATCATTCCTCACGCCTGGTATCGTGAATCGCTTCTTACTGAAAGTTGAAAAGAAGTGTGCTGTCAGAAAAGACTGCGGGCGTGGGTGGTTAACAGAACTTAACTTTGTCTGATCGGATCAGAAAGACCGCTTGGTAATCTGTCACCTCAGTGAAAGAGGCTTTGATAGTGCTCTGATTCTATTACCTTAAACTCGGGACCTCCTCGGCGGGTTCCCGCTCTGCTGGCGTGCTGCATCTGTGTGAGCTCGCGGTGCAGTCGCTGGATGCTAATAAGCGAAAGGGCTCGTCTCAGGGGGCCCAATCAGGATGGAGGAATGACATGTGGGCTCGAAGGCTGAGGGAGCGTGTGTGAAGATTTGGGAAGGCTTATTTGAGAAAAACGAAGGGTGTCAGACCTCTAAGTTCGCATGTTGTATTGGCACGAGGGAGAGGCTTTTGGGAAAGCTTCTTTGAGAAAGACGAAGGGTGTCAGGCCTCTAAGTTCGCATGTTGTATTGGCACGAGGGAGAGTCTATCCATGTTTGGATGCCAGGGGAGCAAGCCTAAATAGGAATAAGAGATGTATGGATGTATAATACACAAACACAGAGTTATTCAACAAACATATTATTAGCAAAAACGTAAGTCAAGTGTCAAATGTGTCCCCGACCAAGATATAATGGGCAGCACACATGTTATTACAATACTTAGATCGAGTGTAGTTGGTCAAGTGTGTCCATGACCATGTGACCGGGGGTGGTCTGTATATGAATAGCATGCACAGGGAACATTTCATTGAACCACATTCATACTGTACATTGTCTATTCCGGATTAAGTCCGGCCATTTGGGAAACATTGGCAGCGAGTTCATTTAACCCCCTGCTTGTGGTCTGGAATTTCTGCATCCATTTACATTCCCTAGTATTAAGGATGGAGTTCAAATTTCCCCCCCGTGGTCCGAGAGAAATTTTTTCAATTACTAACCATCTGAGGGACTCAGGTGCATGGTTTCTGTCTTTGAAGTGGTCGACCAGAGGTGCCCCCGCTGTGGAGCACCAGATCCTGCTGCAGTGTTGGAATATGCGATTTTTGACTTTTTGCTGTGTTTGTCCAACATACATGAGGCCACATGGGCACAGAATCGCATAAATGACACCACTCGAGTTGCAGTTTGTGAAGGACTTGAGATCTATTGTGAGGTTGTTATACCGTACTTGTTTAGTCTCCCAACACATGGAGCATGCTTTACATGTGGTACATTTAAAGTGGCCCACAATTTCCGGTAGTTTCCATAGACTCCGAATTGTAGGTGCCTGTGGGGTATCCAGCAGTGATCGTACCACATAGTCTCTGACATTTCTGGCCTTTTTGAAGGCATGCATAGGAGGTTCAGGGACCTCAAGGATATCTGCTACTAAGCCCCAATGTTTGTTTACAATTCTTCATATCGCATTGCTTTGAGTACAGAATGTGGTAACGCATATCATGCGTTCCTGTGACGTTGTTCGTATCTTGGGTTCGAGTAAGGTTGATCTATCCTGGAACCATGCTCTTTTACGGGATCCTTGACTAGACGCTTGGGGTAGGACGGATACCTGTACACCACTCTCTTCAGGAAACCATCAGAAAGAAACTCCCTCTTACGCTACACAAGCCACCACACAAGAGGATTGAGGGACAACTTGCCCTTCGGACAATTTCTCCGCATCCGTAGAAACTGCTCCCTCAAAGAAGATTTCTTTAAGGAATCGGATGACCTCATCAATCGTCTGATAGACAGAGGCTACCCCAAGCGTAGTCTATGGAAACTACCGGAAATTGTGGGCCACTTTAAATGTACCACATGTAAAGCATGCTCCATGTGTTGGGAGACTAAACAAGTACGGTATAACAACCTCACAATAGATCTCAAGTCCTTCACAAACTGCAACTCGAGTGGTGTCATTTATGCGATTCTGTGCCCATGTGGCCTCATGTATGTTGGACAAACACAGCAAAAAGTCAAAAATCGCATATTCCAACACTGCAGCAGGATCCGGTGCTCCACAGCGGGGGCACCTCTGGTCGACCACTTCAAAGACAGAAACCATGCACCTGAGTCCCTCAGATGGTTAGTAATTGAAAAAATTTCTCTCGGACCACGGGGGGGAAATTTGAACTCCATCCTTAATACTAGGGAATGTAAATGGATGCAGAAATTCCAGACCAAAAGCAGGGGGTTAAATGAACTCAATGCCAATTTTTCCCAAATGGCCGGACTTAATCCGGAATAGACAATGTACAGTATGAATGTGGTTCAATGAAATGTTCCCTGTGCATGCTATTCATATACAGACCACCCCCGGTCACATGGTCATGGACACACTTGACCAACTACACTCGATCTAAGTATTGTAATAACATGTGTGCTGCCCATTACATCTTGGTCAGGGACATATTTGACACTTGACTTACGTTTTTGCTAATAATATGTTTGTTGAATAACTCTGTGTTTGTGTATTATACATCCATACATCTCTTATTCCTATTTAGGCTTGCTCCCCTGGCATCCAAACATGGATAGACTCTCCCTCGTGCCAATACAACATGCGAACTTAGAGGCCTGACACCCTTCGTCTTTCTCAAAGAAGCTTTCCCAAAAGCCTCTCCCTCGTGCCAATACAACATGCGAACTTAGAGGTCTGACACCCTTCGTTTTTCTCAAATAAGCCTTCCCAAATCTTCACACACGCTCCCTCAGCCTTCGAGCCCACACGTCATTCCTCCATCCTGATTGGGCCCCCTGAGACGAGCCCTTTCGCTTATTAGCATCCAGCGACTGCACCGCGAGCTCACACAGATGCAGCACGCCAGCAGAGCGGGAACCCGCCGAGGTCCCGAGTTTAAGGTAATAGAATCAGAGCACTATCAAAGCCTCTTTCACTGAGGTGACAGATTACCAAGCGGTCTTTCTGATCCGATCAGACAAAGTTAAGTTCTGTTAACCACCCACGCCCGCAGTCTTTTCTGACAGCACACTTCTTTTCAACTTTCAGTAAGAAGCGATTCACGATACCAGGCGTGAGGAATGATCCCACTGCACACATTGGTCTAGTGATCGCGAGTACGTCGCACAAGTAAGTCCCCCCACCTTTTAGCCTTTCCACCCCTGGCAGTCATTTAGAATTAGCGCCCTGATTTCATTTCCTAATTTATTTCAGAAACCTTTGGAGCTTTGTCAAGGCCCATTCTCAGACGGTATGGATGGCGACCGTCCTTTGATGTAGGTAAAACCTCATTCTCTCTCCCATTATCAAACAATGCACAATCACCCATAGTTACTGAACTCAGTTTTACGTCATTTCATAGGCTCTCGTTACCTTCCTGATGAGGACCCCAACATGAGGCTTGAATCAACCCTTTAGCGTATTCGGGGGTCGAAACGTAGAACTACGCCTTTTCTCGACACACCATAGGATCCAAATATGAGATTGACTCCTTTCTATGTGTGATGCAATTTGGGAACCTTTGCTCATTAATTTGACTGTAAAGGTTTTTTCAATTTTAACATGATGTTATGAATATGTCACAACACCTTTACCCTGTCCCTCTCACTTTTCACATACCCCTTCCCTTCTTCACTGAGAGCACTTGATTCAAATGTCGAATGTAATGATTTCACAATTACATGGAAGTCTTTTTGTTTCACATGATGAACTATTGGCTGCAATTTGATCAAACAATGACATTGCATGAATAAATGCCAATGAAAGTGAATTGAATAATTTATTTCTGCGAAAAATTTTCTTCCCTTCAATCATTTTAAAGTTGATGATGATTGTGTGTTGAAACAAATATTCTAGTACTGTATGATATTATAAACCTGCAACTCGGACCAACTCTATTCTGTACTGTTCTATGGACCCAGGTCCCGAGTTTTTTAGGGCCAACCCCTTTAATACTCACACGGGATTTACAAAGTGACCCATCTACCTAGATGCGTCACTTTGTAAATATGGCGCAACAAGGTGCATTTTTTACGCCATTGGTGCATCATAAATTGTGACGCACCAGCGGTGTAAAAGTGACGCACAGCCTCATAAATGAGGCCCCTAGAGTCCTCTTCTTTTCCGCAAGCTGCTGAAATGCGCTATACAAATGCAGGGGGTGCAGAAAAATGCAGAGTGTATCTGTTTGCAGCAGGTGACCCAGCTTCACAGAGTTATGAGTTGAGTCTCATGACGGTGTGTTATCCGTTATCTCACAGCTGGAAACCCTCTTGCAAAGGCTGTAACCCCTCCCTTTCCAAACTTGTCACCTTGTGATGAATTAGGATAGAGAGGGTTGGGAGAAGCAACTTGAAATAACTGACTATTAGCCCTAGAAAGTACAGGCCTGATACTGCATTCAACCGGGGCTTCTTCAAAAATGTGACATTTCATTACGTCATTAGTGGGTATTGCCAGATGACCCCCAAGTATTTCACACCCAGACTGGAACCATAAAAGCCAGTAGGCTGCTGCTTAACACATTCACTACCACCACCTGCCACAAAAATAGGCTGCTGCTTAACACATTCACTACCACCACCTGCCACAAAAAACTGGCACATGCACACTAGCGCATGTGCCTAAGAAAAGTTCCCTGATTTCCATTTTAAGGAGCTGACAAGGCCGGCCAAGTCATTATCTTTATTCCATTTAAAGTAAATTGGATAGTAATTACTTTTTGAAATTACCATCTTTAACAGTTGTAATTGGTAGGGCAGGCACCTCCACCCACCATCAGAAGTTGCTGCTGGCTATATTTTCGATATATGCAGAGAAGCATAACACATGGCATATTCAAAAGTGATGTGCACAGAGAATTTTCTTCTTGTGGCCCAAGGTCACAGAATCACTCAGAAAAGAGTAATATAGCTTTCGAAAAGTCTTCCTGTAGAGAGATTGATCACATTCTGAAAGGTAAGTGAGATCTAAACATGTTGCCATCTGCAAGTTGCAAACAAGATCAGAGTGATGGTAGAAAGCCATAAATTATCTTCAAAGAAGAGGTGATGGACATTATTACCTGATGACATTGTGTTAAACCTGAACTCTGGTACTTGCTTCTAAATTGACCTCAACCCCATACACTGAAGCTGATTTAGAATTTATCGGGAGCAGACATTATGGAGTAGAATACATTGACTATATGGTGGATTTTACTAGACATTTTCAGCTTACTGTGGTTACTAATGACTTGACTTCATTCAAGCTCTAAATGAGACCTGTTTTGTGTTACATTGCTAACTGCTGTGATAGGCCAACAGTCAGTCAGTCAAAAACAACTTTATTCGGCTGATTAGAGCCATAAAAGTGCAGCATAACACAGCAAATCAGCATAAAACATCATATGGGTCCAGTAACAATTCATATCTTAATGAGCTTTAAAACCATTAAAACATTATACAAAAAAGAAAATAATCCACATTTGTGACTGTAATATTACATTATGTGGTAATGAGAATAATCATACTGCCAGCATATTCAGAGGAGCTAACTCAGAGTCATCCTATTCCTATATCTAATTGCCCCAATTAAGAAGCTTGCTACCCCGACACAGACTATAGGAGAGCCTAGCATTTGTAGATAGACCAGGGCCGCCCTTACTTGCACGAAATTCTGGCCCCTAAGCAGGAGAAGAATGTACTTCCTGCCCAGGGGGTCATAATGGGTGCAGAAGTACATAATATGTAAAGTGTCTTGCTCTGAGAAGTTGTCACATGTGCACAGATTTGTTGAGTCCAGTTTAAAATAGCCTTTTGGAAAGGCCAGTAGCCAGGGAACCATGTTCAATCGACGTCCCATTGAGACAAAAGAGATGGTAAGCTTTATTTATGTATGTTAAATATGGTTGCATGTGTTGGCCCAGGCTCAACGTGACATATTGTCTCATCGAGAGCTTAATTAGTTCTTTTTCCTCCCTTAGGCCTTGTCATCTGTCTTGGAACTTCAATTTAACCGATCTGATGGCAGACTTGGCCAAGGGAGTAGGGGACATGAACAGGTCGGGGCAGCCAAGATTCTAGGTCTGGTCTTTGATATATTTGAGCCATGGTATATGTAATGCCTTCTCCTGGGTTAAACAATCCTGAATAATCAATTGGTTTACGTATGGGGATGGTTGAGCCCAAATTCTTAGCCAGCATAGAAGTGGGGCGACCGCGATCAGGTCTGAGATATAGCCTGCTCCCAACTCCTCAAGTAAATTAAAAAATTGGGGTGGATGCTGGGACCAAGAGTAGTTTGCACATAAAATTGTTTTCGGCCCCTTGTATTTCTTTCACATCCTTATAACCCCAAATATCACTGCCATAGGTGATCAAGAGATGCACTTTGCATTTTAGGCCTTTAAAATGGCAGGAAATGGCTTAGAGCCTATTCTTTTTGCGAAATCTAGTGTTGCCCCTGCTGCTCTAGCTAAAATGTTCTTTTTAAGTGTGTGGTGTGCACACCAGGAGCGCTAGACGTCAAAGAGCAGCCATAGATATGGGAAAGTGAACACTTTGGTTAGCTCAGCCCCCTTACAATACATCCTAGAGCCTGTTGTCATGGCATGTGATTTTTTAAACTTTGTAATTAGAGCCAAAGAATCCATAAAATATATAAAACAACTTAAAAGCAGTTGCAGCCCCCTAGCAATTCTAGACACAAGAACCACATTGTTGGCATACAAGAGTTCCGGGTTCATTTTGGTGCCGTCTCTTTTGTAATGTCTTTACAACAAGTTGCTAAAGAGTCCTCGACTTTAATAATATAGAGGGTGAACAGCAGCGGGCCAGTATGCATCCCTGCCACACCCCTCTTTTAACCGCCCAAGAGTCGGTCAAGCTGCCGTCTTCATTGAAGCGTACAGCGGCCGTGGTATTATCGTGGGCTGTTGCCAAGAAGGATGTTAATTAATTTTTGCTTATTTTAGTTCTATAGCGGGTTGTGGGTTTATAGGGGAATAGGGTGGGAAGTAATTTAATTTTAATATATTTAATATTAATTTATTAGAAGTTATTAATAAAAAAAAACAGATAAATATTGCGTTTTAGTCCACTAGCGGGTTGTGGGTTTAAAGGAGAATAGGGTGGGAAGTGAATTAATTTAAATTAATTGATTAATAATGTTAATAATTAATAGTTATGTTATTACTATTTTATATTGTTAATTGTGCGACGAAAATCTTATTATTATAATAATAATTATTAATATTTAATTAGTAAATATGTTAATTGTGTAATTTATTTGAGGAGTGAGTTGTCATTTTATAGGGGAGTAGGGTGGGAAGTAATGTAATTATAATGAATTATTAAGTAGTTTAAAATGTAAGATTTATATAATTAATATTTCATATTGTTAATTGTGTTAAAACATGTTATTAATGAGTTATTAATTGGATATTAATTATTAATAATGTATTGGTTAATATGTTAATTGTGTAATTTTGTATGAGTTGGTTGTGAGTTGATAGGGGAGTAGGGTGGGAAGTAATTTAATTTTAATAAAATTGTAATTTTTTTATATAAATATTCATTTGAAGTTATTTTATGGTGTTAATTGTGTAAACTAATTAATTTGTAATTGTTTTTAATTTGCTTGATAATTGTTATTAGTTAATTAATTAATTGATAAATAATTAGGTTAATTGTGTAATAATTTACAATATTGGTTGGGACATTTATAGGGGAATATAGTGGGAGGTAAAATATTTTTTACAAATTAATTATTTGTTAATTAATGTTAATTGTTTTGTAGGAGTGGGAGTATATGTGAATACGTGATGTATATGTGAATAAGTGAGTGTGTGAATAGCTGTATGGGCGAGTGTGTGGCTGTGTGTGTACCTGTATGGTCACAGACACACACTCACCATACTGCTACTGAAACACCCACTCACTCACCAATACAGTCACTCACATACCCATTCACTCACCCAAATAGATACTCTTACATGACTTTGGCCTGCCTAGAGCCACAACATCTCTGTTAAGGGCCTCACTCAGCTCGGCGGCAAGACTTATCATGGGGTCAAAATGGTTCAATAACATCTCCCTGACCTGAAATCCTTCAACTGGCTCCCTTGCGAAGCAAGAATTCAACTCAAACTTGCATGCATGTTGGACAACGCTCTACATCTTAACACCCCAAGTTCTCTTGCTAACAAACTTGAGCTGTCTGGAGGCTCTATGTCAGGGGTCTCCAACCTTTCCTGTACTGAGAACTACTTATGTTCAATGAAATGCATATGTACATTCCACAACATGACTTTGTGACTTCTCCTAACCAAAACAATGATGTGCACTCTCAAAGGGTTGCAGATAAAATGAAGGTTTAATCCAGTCAGTTTATATTAATAAGCAGCATACAGATTGGAAGTTTTTACCCAATGAGTTTCGGTGTAACACACGTCTTAAGGATATAGGTATGAATGCACATACTCTGAAGTGCAGCTGTAAACTCAAAAGTCATCCCATCTTTACCCTCCAAATCTGTTTTCTTTTCTGCACATTTTTTATTTCAGATGTCCCGTTCTTAGCTCGACCATTTTACAATTATGTGCAAGCCTATTGTGATAATCCAGATGTTTTTTTGTTGGATTTAGAGTTACTTGAACTGATGTTAAAATGCCGGCATGATATGGGAGAATAATGTGGGCCTGTGAGTTAATTTTCATTATTTACACTGACTGTCATTACTTAACAGGTATAATTAGTCAAGCATATTACCCACGAGCACAGTGTGTGCTGCGCCAAAACATGTTGGGTAGAAACTTCCATGTTGTGTGCTGCTTATTAATGTAAACTGACTGGATAAAAGCTTTGTTTTATCTGCAACATTTTAAAAGTGCATGGATTCTGTATGATTGAGTTTGATGAGAGAAAGGGCTAATTTTCTAGTGTTAAGAGATTAAATAGATTTTTATCAAATAACATCATAGCCCATCTGTCTAGACTTCTCTGCACTGTGAAGGGTGGGTTTGAAAGGCTTTTCTGAGAGTCATCTTTCTATAAAGATGTGTGTCTGAGTGAATAGGCCGTTTAGTTCACTACAGAAAGACCATCCTCTGTAATAATTCTTCTGAGCAGAATCCACATTCTCTGTAGAAGGATTGAGCAAATAAGTAGGCCCTGTGCTTGTATATTTCAGCATGCTACACGTTTTGCAAGGTAGAGATTGATCAAACAGCGATCCTATCTCACACTACCTTTAACAGCAGTCCTTAGAGAACTACAACCTCCTGTGTTACATGGCTTTATAAACAACAAGCTCTCTAGTGATATCTCTGAACAAAGTAAAGGGTGTGTGTAGGAGGTCTCAGGCAAACATTAGCCCTTGTGCTACTACATTTATCAGAATGGAGACGAGGGATAGCATTGTTTGATGTAAAAGAGGAGGTTTGCAATACAATCCTATACTGAGTAATTGGCTTACATCCATCAAATCTGAGGTTAAATGATGGATGTGATGTGAAAGGATCCAGGGCCAGAGGTATGACCCTTTTTTGCGGCCGCAAATGGGAGATCCTCCCATTTGCGACCGCAAAAAAGTGTAATGACATGTACAAATGCTATTAGGAAGAGGCATTCCTTCCTACTAGCGAGTCACCAGGCCATGTACTATTGTTTGCAACCGCATTTGCGGGAGCAAAACACTTGCAGACCACCTACTTCAAGTAGGTGGTAAAACACTTGCAAACAGGATGGGGTCTCCAAGGGACCCCTTCCCATTTGTGAGTACATTAGAAAATATTTTTTAAAAGAAGGCAGTGGTCCCAGGGATCATTGCCTGCCCTTCAAAAGATAAAACTGAAAAGTTTCATTTTTCTTTTTTAAATGCATTGAGGGAGTACGTTGGCAGTTTTTCACTGCCTTCCAGTTTTTCCAGCACAAAAAGGCAGTCGAAAACTGTCTTTGAGGGCCCCCAGTAGGGCCCCTATGGGTGCGAGGCCGCTAAATGGATCTCTGCACCCGGTGGCAGGCACCTTGGGGTGCCGGCCACAGGATGCAGGGATAAACTGCACCCCTGCTTTTCACAATGCAAGCATGCATTCAGCTCGGAATACATGCTTGCATTGTGAAGTATACGAGTGCGACCGAACAGAGTTCGGTCGCATTGTACTAGCAGGGCCGTAACCGACGACAGCTGGTCGGTCGGTTATGGCTCCTGACCGATGTCGGACGGACCTGAGTCCGTCCGAAATCGAATTCGGCCCCCAAGTCTTTCTCATACAAGTCTA
Source organism: Lissotriton helveticus (assembly GCF_964261635.1). Lineage (NCBI taxonomy): Eukaryota > Metazoa > Chordata > Amphibia > Caudata > Salamandridae > Lissotriton > Lissotriton helveticus. Next base: position 1,705,976,960 of record NC_136065.1, on the reverse strand, counting down.
TACAGAGTGAATGGTTCCATTTTATAACAACCACACCATCATTACTGACATTAATATCAAAACATGGCCTCTCTGGTGAAATCTCATAAGCACGAAGGCTGGCTGTGACAGGCTTTACTAAGAAAGTAATTCCTCTGTCAACATGTTTACTCTTACTGAAAAAGAGTGTTTGGTACACTACTGTAAGACCACTCTCTCTAGTGATTCCTCTAAACAGAATAAAGAGTCTGTGTAGAAGGATTAAAACACCAATTAGACCCTGTGGTAGTACATTTGTCAATATGCAATACATTCAGTAAGGTAGAGTTTCATAAAACAATCTCTCACTACTAATACCACTGTACCAATTAAAGAATGGGTGTGAAAAACCTTTATTGGGGAACTACACTCTCTGCAGACCCTTTACGTTCGGTAAACAAGGTTAATAATACAGTTTGAAAAACAGACTCTACAGTAACATTTCAGTACAAACTAAAGACTCTATGTAGATGGTATAACAGAAACATTATACCGTTTTTCCCAATACAACAGAATCTATAATCTCTACAGTACATGTTGATACATTAGCTCCTTATCTCAGTACTCTATAACCCTTTATAGTACTTAATACTTCATTTTTATGACAACATATCCTCTTAGCTAACACTTGTCCACTGATTGATACTTAACTTTCAAACGCTTTTCTGAGTAAGCCCCCTTCAAAAACCTTTATATTAGTCAACAAACTACTATTACTGTATTTAGGGCATGCACAGGCCAAAATTATATATACTAAGTATAATACTTGGAATATACATTAAGTACTCAAGAGAGATGCATAGACCTCAATGCAAAAATATCTCATTAGCCACCTAAGAACTCAACAACACATCAACCGTAGAATTACCTAAGGTTCAAATGGAAGCACTCTTACTTTACAAATCACAATTAACATTTTCAAAATTATAACATTTCAACAGCAATTAACAAAGTAAAATAAAACACAGATATTAAACCCAAAAGTGTAATTACCACCAGAATAACATTAGTATACAATTGTCGATTAATGTATTATCATGTGTTCAAAAAGGTTTAATAGTAAAGAGTTTGTCAATCACATTTTAGCTATTAAAATGATCACTTTTCTCGTAATGAACAAAGGTATTGAAACTACTTTCTAAATATATCACATTATTAAAATATTTACACATAGATCTCATAGTTTAATTAAACTATATTTTTAATTACCTGCAAATTAAGCCGTATTTTGATTCAGCTGAAAATGCCAATCTCCTTTACTTGAAAATTACATAACCTCTTCAAATCACAAGTCAAAATGATGATTCTTCCTTTACCTTCAAACCACCAGGAGCATTCTCAGGTGTGTGAGGTTATGCAACAGATGTATTTGAACCTTGAAGCCAATACAATACCTTTTTTGAAAGTGTACTGGGAATGTCATCCAATGGTTGACCCAACTATATAACCTTAGTCATGCATTATTCACACAACAAATCCATCTCTCTCACACTATTTGTACTACAATTACAACAATCCCCTTTAATGGTCTTTCTTTACCCTAATTATTAATATTGACAACCTGTCGTTTATTTGTTTTCCTTTATGGTTATTTTAACCAGTTAAAGATACATGTTCTGTGGTAACATACACACTTTTCTCTCCCTGTACAAGATTTTCACTGGACCATAAAAAGGCCTCATGTCAAGGTCACTCAGTAAATTTCCATCTGACTCACGCAAGAGTCTTGCATGATTGTACGAGGCCCCACAACAAGCTTCCACTACAGAAGCGTTTACCCGGGCGACACATGTACAAGTATGGTGTGGGGAAGACATGGCCTCTATGCTCATAAGTCTGTCTTGGATGATAGATTTGCATGCTTGTGGGAAAGACTGACCTCTAACTGAGAGGTCTCCCCACGGATACAGGTCTGCATAGTGCCATGTGGAGCGAGAGTTCTTCCTCCACTAAGATCTCTCCTGAAAGTGTGCACAGGAGGATGTGAGGAAATATGCATATTAGTGCAAGGGATTTGAGAGACCTATCTACTGAGACCTTTCCCCAGACCAACAGATGCAGACAGTAAGATGTAAAAAGACAGTGCCCTCTCTGAACACACCTCCTCTCATGGTAACAGATATAAATAGCACATAGCTCATCCCATAGTGACAGTTATGTATTGTAAGGTATAGACAGAAACTGCCCTCCCTCTCCAGAGTAAGAGCTGTGTGTAATAGAGTGCAAGGAGAGGTTGTCCTTTCCACTCAAACTTCTCCACAGGGTGATGTACATCTGTAGTACATTGTGCCAAATAACTGCATCTGTGCTTAAATCTCTCCCCAAGCTCACATATAAAAGTAGGAGACTGTGAGAGGACATAGACCCTTTCGCTAACACCTCTTTACAAGATAATGGGTGTACATAACTCAGTCTGAACAGGGAATGGTATCTCCTCTGAGTCCTCTACATAGTTGACAGCCATGCACATCAGGGTGTGAGGAAATACTATATTCTCTACTTAGAACTATCCCCACAGTAACAGGCATGCATGACCGGGTGTAGGCAGGGACTGGCCCCTCAGCTGAGGCCTCTTACCAGATTAATGTCCATACAAACTAGGGTATGTGGAGAGACTGACCTCTGAAATCTTACCCTTCTCCTACATGGCAGGTGTGTGTTGTAGAATATGGGGACAGGCTGTGTCTCTTGCAAGCCCTCTTCCCATTATGAGAGCTCTCCATACTATAATGTGGACAAAGAGTCATCTCTCCACCGAGACCTCACTCTTGCATAACAAGTGAGTGTAGTAGGGTGTGCAAATAAGTGACTTCTCCATTAACACCTCTCTTTGGCATATAAGATGGGCTGTGTACTATATAGATACACACACATGCAGGAGCGTCAGTGCAGTCTGAGGAGATGGAACTGCCCAGTTTCTGTGAACATTACCTTACTGCAATAGTATTGAAATCTAAAATAACTAGTAAGTAAAAAAGGATTACAGAGTAACAAATTCCTTTTGACACACCTGTGCTAACAGTGAGCTGGGTGGTTTCCTGTAGAAACAGCAATCTATACACTGCAACCTATGATAAGGGCAAAGGATGTGTTTACTAGAGTTTAGAAAAAGACTACCCCTTGTATTAACACACTACAGATTCTTTGATTCATAGTTTGAAAAACACCCCTTCTCTACTTACAACTGTATACAGGGTGAACACTTTATTTTGTTACACAGCCTACAATCCCTGCTGACATCTCTCTACATTCTAATGTCTACTTGTAAAAGGCTATACTGAGAAACCTACACCTCAACAAACAGTGTTTCATCCAGTAAAGTAACAAATTTAAAATACATATATAAAAAGAACATTATTCAACTCTGAATTCACAAATAATATTCCTTAAATGAACTATAATTTTAATCACCTGAAGTTGGAACTGTTTCTCAAATGCAGCTAAATACACCAGTCTCTTTTACTTTCAAATGAAAATCACATCCACAGAGCCCAAGTCAAAGAGACTTTGCTTTCCTCCAAACCATCAAGTACAATCTCAGCAATCTGTGATTGTGCAGCCAGTCACATCACAGCTTTTCTTCAACCATGCAGTGACAATGTTAACTATTGGTTGACCTTAACTTAACCTGGTCTTATTTCCTTCATCTCACCATACAATTTTGCCAGACTCTGGCAGGATCATAAAACACCTTGTGGCTGGCTCAATCATTTTCCATGCAGGTCTCATGAGACTCTCACATGATCAATTGAGTCTCATGCAGCAAGCTTAACTCCCTGAAGTTTGCAAACTACTCTTTCTGAATGACAACAGAATTACAAACTCGTTGAATACCATACTACTTTACAACACTGACACTCTTTCACCAATAAATGTTTCATATAATAACCCCATTTTCATTGATATATTGATACCCACAAGACTCTAACAAACGTGGGAGCACCCAACAGCTAACTTACACCATTTTATATCTGACTCCTGCAAGACTATTAAGCCTAATATGTAAAAAGGAAACTAAATTGAAGCGATTGCATTCATCACTCGGACTACTAGGGTAAAGAGAGAGGAACTGGTTTTTTGCATGAGAAGTCTCTCTCTAATGATAGATCTGGGTAGTAGAATGTCTGGAGTCACTCACCTCTCAACTTCGATCCCTCTCTTGGATAATAGACATGCATAGTACAATATGGTAAGAACTGGCTTCTTTGCTCAGGCGCCTCAGTTGACTGGTGTGAATAGAAGGGTGTGGGAAGGGACTAGCCTCTCAGGTGAGACCTCTCGCTCAGATGAAAGATGTGCATAGTAGAGTGTGAGGAGAGACTGCTGTCTCCTCTAATGTGATCCTTCTCGTCTATGATGGATGTGTACAGTAGGGTGTGAGGAGACACTGACCTGTCCACTACCAGCTATGTATCAGATGACAAGTGTGCATAATGGGGCCTGTGAAGGAAAGGCTTCCAAATAAACACATCTCTCTTATATGGCAGGTAATCGTAGTAAGGTATGAAAAGGGACATACCTATCCACTAAGATGTCTCTCTTGGATGATGAATGTATGTACCAGGATATGGAATAGACTGCTCTCTTCGCTGAGATCTCTCTCTTGGGTGACAACTGTCTATAGGAGGATGAATAGAGAGACTGGCTTCTCCAGTGAGACCTCTGTCTCAGGAAACAGGTGGGCATTGAAGGGTGTGAGGATGGACTTGCCTTTCCACTGAGACATCTCTCAGATGACAGGTGTGCATAAAAGGGTGTCTGGAAGACCTCACCTCTCCACTCAGATCTCTCTCCTGGATGATAAATGTGCATAGTCCAGTATGAGTAGGGACTATCCTCTCCACCCAAACCCTTCTCTCAGATGATGGGTGTCAATAGTAGAGTGCGGGGAGGGTTGATAAGCATGTGTAGTAGTGTTTGGGGAGTGACCAGCCTTACCACTGAAATGCCTCTCTCAGACAATGGGTGTTCATAGTAGGGTGTAGGAAGGGACTAGCCTCTCTGCTGAGACCTATCTCTCAGATATTATGTGTGCATAGTAGGGTGTGGAGAGAGACTGCCCTCTCCACTAATGAGACCCCTCTCCTGGATGACACATGCATAGTAGGGTGTTTGGAGGGACTGGCTTCTCTCCTGAGATCAACCTCTTAGATGAAAGGTGTGTATAGAACATTGTGGGGACAGACTGACCTGAGCACTAACATCTCCCTCCTGAATGGCTACTGTGCTTAATGTAGTATAGACAGAGACAAGCCTTACCAATGACACCGCTCTCTGGGATGATGGGTTTGTGTAGTAGGGTATGGTGAAGGACTGGCCTCGAAGCTAAGACCCTTCTAAGATGCCAGGTGTGCACAGTAGAGTAGGAGGAGAAATTGGCCTCTCCATTGACACCTGTGTTTCAGATGACTGGTATGCATAGCAGGATGTGGGGATAGCTGGCATCTATATGAACACCTCCCTCTTGGATGACAGATGTATGTAGTAGGGTACTGGGAGGAAATTGCCTCTCTGCTGAGATATCTCTCTTGGATGATGGATGTGTGTACAAGATATAGGGGCCAGCTCCTCGCTTCACTAACATCTCACTCATGTATGAAATCTGTGCATAGGAAGATGTACAGAGGCTGGGCTCTCCAGTTAGTCCTCTGTCTCAGATGATGGGTATTTGTACTAGGGAATGGGGAGGAAATGGCCTCTCTAATAAGACCTCTCTGTCAGATGACAGATGTGTGTAGTAGGATGTCTGGACGGATCCACCTCTCCACTGAGATCCCTCTTTTGGATGATAGATGTTCAGAGTATGCTATAAGTAGGGTCTGGCCTCTCTGCTGTGAGCTCACTCTTAGACGATGGGTGTACATGCTAGGATGTGCGGAAGGACTTGCCTCTTGGCTGAGACCTCTCTTCGAGATGACAGGTGTGCATAGTAGAATATGCTGATGAACCAACCTCTCCACTAACACCCCTTCACATGGTGATAAGCAAGATTTAAGAATGAAGGAGTTAAAACATCCACTTTTTCTCTTTTGCAGGTTCTTTTGGAAATATAAACTATTACTTGTCCATACTTTGTTCTTGGACATTCCTTTCATGTAAAAAGTTGTCAGGCTGGTCTGGCTCTCACTTCAGATCAGTCCAGCAGTCCAGCTGTGCTGGGGTTGCTTCCAGATGTGCCATATTCATATCATCCTTTCCATTTTGGACACCTTCAAGGCCCATATGGCCATCCTCTAAAACTGATGATTAGGAGCCCAATTTAGAGTTTGGCAGAGACAGTACTGCATCGCAATGGTGACGGATTACCCTTTCAGCCAAACTGATAGTCAGCCTAGTCAAAAAATGTAAACCAGCTTTGTTCTATCTCCGATTACTTTAATCTAAATACATTTCCGAAATGATATACAGGTTCATTTCTGCTAAAATCCACTTAAGGAGTTTAGTTCGTAAATAATTGTCCTCTTTTCTCCTGTTTCCCATAGCAGCCCAGGGTCTTATGTTAACCTGGGCTCCTATGGATATTCACAAGGACATATTATCAAGCCCATTATCGCCGTTTTAGCAGCAGTTTCCTGCCGCTAAAGCAGCGATAATTTTATCACCGTTCTTGATAATAAGCCCCAAAGTTTTATGATGATGATGATAGTCAGCCTACCTTATTTAGAACTGGGCTTTATATGAATGTGTTTCATCTGCTTGTCACTAACTTCCATGTTTGTCTCATTAGGTGACTCAATGACCCAATCAAATTTTACCACGGGAACAGGATTCATCCTCCATGGATTCTCCGATCTTCCTACACTGTGGCAGCTTGTGCTCTTCATTCTATTCCTAGTCACCTACATATTATCTCTGCTGGGAAACACAGTAATATTTCTTATAGTGACTGTGGATCACACACTTCATACGCCCATGTACTATTTCCTTAAGGTTCTGTCAGTGGTGGAGATTGCTTTTACAACCGTCACAGTCCCGAAGATGCTGACAGGTTTCCTCACAAAGGACAGGAGCATTTCCTTTGTGGGCTGCGCTTTGCAGCAGTGTTTTTTTCTTTCCTTTGGTGTCACAGAGTGCCTTTTACTTGCAGTCATGGCCCTTGACCGCTACGTAGCCATTTGCATTCCTCTCCAATACATGACAATTATGAGCCATTCCAAGTGCGTTCTGTTGGCTTTATCCACATGGATCGCAGCCTCTGTATTCTCTGTATGTCAGACCTTGTTCGTGTTTCATTTACCATTCTGCAAGTCTCGCTACATCTATCATTTCTTCTGTGAAGTGCCAGCGTTGCTGAGATTACCTTGCATGGACACGTCTGCAAATGAAATTTTCAATGCTGTAGCATCGGTTGTGCTCCTAACATTACCTTGCCTGTTCATCCTTTTCTCATACATCTTTATCATCACAAAAATTTCCAAGATGAAATCTGCCCAGGGAAAGCGCAAAGCTGTTTCTACATGTGCATCACACATCACCTCAGTCTCATTGTTCTATGGGCCTTGCATGCTTTCTTACATGCAACCAAGCTCAAATTATTCCCAGGGAAAGGAAAGGGTTTTTGCAGCATTTTATGCATTCATTACTCCAATGTTAAACCCTATGATATATAGCCTAAGAAATGAAGAAGTAAAAGCAGCTCTTAGAAAACGGTTATCTTCAAGTGTATTTTATTAGGTTTTATAAAATACAAGGGGGAATTGACATAAAAAAGTGCCTTTTTTGACCACCCCAATGTTTTGTTGACTTGCATTACTGTCTTTTGAGCTATGTATAGTGGGGTATTGCTCTCCATGCCTATGTGTGTGTGCTGCCACCCCTAAAACATATAAAATCGGCAAATTCCCAATGTACTTAATTAACCTTAAAGTAAGGCACTAGTCTATGGCACAGAAAAGCTCAAAGAAAGTTAAATCTCACATGTAGACAACAGCACTTATTGTGCTATCCACTATAATGACGAAGAAAACATGGCTTCAGGCCTACTTTTGGGGCCTAACTCCAGCAGCTTTTAAACCTGACGGTAAACAGGTCAAGAAAGCTTTTTAAAAGGAAAGGACCATACTTTTAAACACTACAGGTCACACCTCAGTAGGTCGTGTAGCCCACAGGTTTGGGTGTTAGGTAATAATGGGGTAAACCCTTACCTCATCGACCTGGGTCAGTACAATGTTATATAAAAAGGGTGGTCGATTACAAAACAGTTAGCTATCTCATTACTAAAGAAGAAAGGTACATCAATTAAGTAAGTCTCATTTAGATTGCATTTAATCCAGCCGCTTGCAGTGATTTACTGCAGTTGTACATGTATTATATTTCAAATTCATACAATACATGGTAAATTCAACTTTATTCACTAATTCGTGCTCGGTGATTGTCAGATAAAGAAAAAAGGATTCAAAGAAGGGTAGGGTGTGTTTGGAAAAGAATAAGGGACAAAGAAAAGGAATTGTGTCCTTTAAACAATTCACTCTTATTCAACAAAACATTTCAAATCATGTTATAGATCACAATTTGTTCCCACAATGTACACTATACACATTAGTTGAATATGGCTCATTTTCCGGTAAAGTGTGTATGTGTAAGTCATAATGTCGACGTTTCGACCCCCAAATACAGGGCAGATGGGTCCTCAGTTCGGGGTCTTCCTCAGGACAATTAAAAACAATGACAGTGAGCACATATGCAGGCGATCGAGTGATGACCCGTCTGTGTTGGGACTCGTGCCTGTGACGTGGTTTTTCAATTCGCCCGTGCAGTAGAAGGCGATACTGGTACCGGTCTAGCTGTGGGTGAGGCAAGCGTCCTTCAATCAGCGGGCGGTCCAGTCGAACGTGTAGATGAGTTACACAATCTCAGGGAACCGCTGCCGAGTCGACCACAGTGATCACTGAGATTGTGTAACTCATCTACACGTTCGACTGGACCGCCCGCTGATTGAAGGACGCTTGCCTCACCCACAGCTAGACCGGTACCAGTATCGCCTTCTACTGCACGGGCGAATTGAAAAACCACGTCACAGGCACGAGTCCCAACACAGACGGGTCATCACTCGATCGCCTGCATATGTGCTCACTGTCATTGTTTTTAATTGTCCTGAGGAAGACCCCGAACTGAGGACCCATCTGCCCTGTATTTGGGGGTCGAAACGTCGACATTATGACTTACACTTTACCGGAAAATGAGCCATATTCAACTAATGTGTATAGTGTACATTGTGGGAACAAATTGTGATCTATAACATGATTTGAAATGTTTTGTTGAATAAGAGTGAATTGTTTAAAGGACACAATTCCTTTTCTTTGTCCCTTATTCTTTTCCAAACACACCCTACCCTTCTTTGAATCCTTTTTTCTTTATCTGACAATCACCGAGCACGAATTAGTGAATAAAGTTGAATTTACCACAGGTTTGGGTGGCCAGTATTCAAAAGTAAAAATTGATGGACAGAATGCAGAGCAATGTCATACAATCACCACAGTACAGAGATATTTGCCTAACTCCATTGTTTTATTGCTCCCCATGCCATTTCAATTTGAAGCCAGCCAAGTGCAAATCAGTCTTGACCCTTCACCCAATGGGAACAGTCCAGGCCGAACTGCAGGCCAGGTCCTCCCTGGACTGGAAAAATGCATCCTAGGACTGGTTTCAGGGTTTCACCCCTCATAAACCCAGGATAGCTTGCCTCCAGTGGCATGGAGAGCACGGGACCCATGGCTGTGCATACCCATCCCACTCGGGGTGACAAATTGAAAAAGAACAATTGATGGACAGAATGCAGAACAATGTCATACATTCACCTCAGTACAGAGATCTGGTCCTAAATCCATTGTTTTTTGCTCCCCATACAATTCCAGTTTGAACCAAGCCATATGAAAATCAGGCTTGACCTTGCACCCAATGGGAACAGTCCAGGCCGAAATGCCAGGCCAGGTCCTCTCTTGACTGGAAACAAGCATCCTAGGACCGGTTTCAGAGTTTCACACCTCATCAGCTAGGATAGTTTGACTCCAGTGACACAGAGAGCATGGACTTCATTTGGGCATACCTGTCCCACTCGGGGTGACAAATGCAAAAAGAACTGATGGACAAAATGCTGAAAAAGGTCATACATTCAGTACAGAGAACGTGGCCTAAATCCATTGTTGTTTTTTTCTCTCCATGCCATTCCAGTTTAAACCCAGCCATATGCAAATCAGTCTTGACCTAGCGCCCAATAGGAACAGTCCAGGGCGAACTGCCAGGCCAGGTCCTCTCTGGACTGGAAACAAGCATCCTAGGACTGGTTTTGCTGTTTCACCCATCATCAGCCAGGATAGCTTGACTCCAGTGGCACGGAGAACACGGGATCCACTTCTGGGCATATCTGTCCCACTCAGGACCTGCCATAAGAATTTGGGCTGGACTGTTCACCGGTTCAAGACTAATTTTTATGTGGCCAGGTCTAAACTGGGGTGGTATGGTGAGCAAAATAATTATGGATTTAACCTAGATCCATTGACTGGGGGTGAATGTTTTGATTTGTTCTGCATTCTGTCCATCAATTGTGTGTCTTTTGCTTTCTTGCCTTAAGTGCGCCGGGTATGCCCAAACTTAGGTCCCGGGCTCACTGTGCCACTGGATTCAAGCTATCCTGGCTGATGAGGGGTGAAACTCCGAAACTAGTTGTAGGATGCTTGGTTCAGATCCAGAGATAACCTGGCTTGGGAGATCAGGCTGGACTGCTCCCATGAGGTACAGGGTCAAGACGGTAACCCAGATCTCTTGACTGGGAGGGTGAACGTTTTGATTTGTTCTGCATTCCGTCGAACAATTGTGTGTCTTTTGCAGTATTCAAAAGTGGCACATGGAAAAAAATGTATATTGCATGTACTTATAGGGACTAGCCCTCAAAGATATTTTCACTGTACAGGGATGTAACTGGCCGATGAAGAAAAAGCAAATGAAAGCCCAAGCCTACTACCTCTGGGTAAGAATAAGCTACAGTGGCAAAGAAGACACTATTTTTTGATAATTATTAGAAATCGAATTCATTGGTAATGTTGAATGCTGAATAAATATTTAGGAAAAGTGACTTGTGAACAGCTACACTGTACCATGCTGAGGCTCCAGTTTACCAATTAGTATTAGCCTGCTGGCACATGGCCCTGCCAGTGCTTCCTCCTAATGAGCAGTGGACCTGCTCCCAGAGCAGGCAATGGCTTAGGGATTTCCATAAAAAGAGCGGGATGTGAGGTATGTGACAAATATTAGCTCAAGACGGACAACTTTGGAGGGTACAGTGAACTTCAGTAATTTGAAAGGGTCCAAGGTGAGGCCTGCCCATTCTTAGTTAAGTGTGTGAGAGACTAAAGGAAAATAAGCCTTCTATTCCATAGGCCCTCCGTAGCTCCAGCCCAGAGTAAGGGTGAGCTGGGCCCCAGAATCGGTTTGGTGTAGTTGAGGAAGATGGGACTGATCACTTCGCTAAACACCTCCGTGGCTGGTCCACAAGCTTCCTTCAGGGTCAAGAGGATTCTGCCATGATGGATTTGCCTCAGAATAGTGCACTGTGGGGTGGTTTGCAAACAGGATGTGCTGCAAATGTAGGAAGGATTGCCCCTGGAAACGTGTGTTGCATTGTTTAGGGAGTGTCCAGGAGTCAATTCCACCAATTAGCTAGTGAATTCCACAAACAGGGTACCTCACCCACAGCTCAGGTAAACACATTCTGGACCAACAGAAGAACTGAAGAGCCCTTTACCTGCTGTTTGAGACCAGTGTGAGGAACTGAAGGGCTGGACCTTCTCCCACTTGCATCCAGGACATAGAAGTGGACGCAACGGGTCAGTTGGCTGACCTCCTATGTGGTTACAGGGATACAACATGATATAAGAGATTTTATTTTACTAAAGTGCCTAGCTGAGCAGTAGACACTGGATTGGATGCTGCTGGCGGGCCAGCCTGGAGTAAGTTCTGTACTCTAGGTGCTGTCCTTAAGGTCCTGCGGGCCTTAGAAGTGACCAAGAAGAGTTTCTCCTGACATTTTTGGTCTTACTTGATCATCGCAGTGTCTGGCTTCGAACTGACTTTCACTTATACAGTCCCCCATCTTTCCTTTCTGAAGGCTTTCAACTTCCATTTGAGAGACTATGAAAAACTGGTTCGTTGGTTTAGGGGGGTGTGAGCCCTTCTTATGTAACAGCCACATTCCCCGTGAGGGTAAACCACAAACAGTCACTAAATTAACCTTTGCTTAACCATTTGGTAACTTGGCACAAAAGCAGTCAAGCTTAACTTAGAGCCAAAGTATTCATGAAACACACACACAGTAATAAAAAGAAACATATAAGAAATACCTCAAACCAATTTAGAAAAAGAGAGTACATTTTAATAAATTATTTGACACCAAGACAACAAAAATCTAATCAGTGGAAGAGGAGTTCTGCATTTTTAAAGTTTAAAGTGAAAACTAGCACCTAAAAGATCAAAGCGCCAACCGTAGACATCTAGTTGCGCGATATCGGGGCATAGTTATGGTTGACCGTGATGGAGTACAGTTGGATACACAAAGGCGATTGGGTATGATCTCCAATTACCTTCAGACTTAGAAAACATTTCAAGAACAATTGTCTAAAAAGGTAAGGTTCAGTGGGGCAAGACAGCTAACGGTGTCTGAGGAGGAGGAGTCATTAGGGAGCCGCTGGACGAAGTCGTATTGAAGATCATTCGCAGACTCTTTTTTGGAAGTCAAACATCTTCAGCAGAACAAGTTGAAGCCAATACCTGATGGGAGCTCCACAAGACCAGATACCTTTTCTGTGAAGAGTTGCTGAACAGGCCGACTGGTAATGCACCTTAGGTGGATCAATGAGCAGGTAGATCCCTGTCATCGTTTGTTTCTCAGAGTGCTTTTTGGGTAACAATTGTCTATGTCCTGGGTTTGGGATATTTGCTGTCTGGGCAGTTTTTGCACCACTTCCAAGGATCTGGGATGAAAGAGGCACCTCTTGGAGGGTCAGGACTCACTCAAGCAGTTTCCTGGTGTGAGTTCAAGATGGTGGAAGCCTTTTTTGTCCCGGAAGCTCTGATCAAGAGGCAAGCCAACTGGCCGTTTTAGTCACTCTTGAAGTCCTGAGTTTAAGGTGAAGTGCTGGCTCAAACAGTAGGGCAGACACCTGGAGTTCAAGGTAGGCTTCAGAAAGCAAAACAGTCAGTCATTTTTGGTGCAGCAGGGCAGTCTTCTGAAGTGTACAGCAGCCCACAGCAGCAAGCAGTTCCTAAAGTGTTCTCCTGCAGGTCTCATCGGTACTCTAACAGGCCTCAACATACAATGACCATATTGTGACTTCAGTGACATACACTTACAGGTTTTACCAGCAGCAGACCATGAGAGCAGAATATCCAAAATCACAGATTGGAGTGACACACTCAGGACAAACTCTGAACATAGGGCAGAGTTACTTGCACTCCCATGGGTAAACTTGGTACAGAGGTTGGAGTTATTTGCACTCCTAAGAATAAACTCAGTGTAATGGGTGGGGTTCGTTACACTCCAAATGGTAAACTCAGAACAAAAGTTTATGTGCAAGGTTCATATATACATCAAAGTCTCAAAAATGCTTATTGTTGGCAAAACTGTTTACCAGAGAAACACAGGTTTTAGTCTTTAGTCTCTGTGCAAATAGTTCAAGCGCCAAGGTTGAAAGAGGGGTCCGGAGAATGAACACACAGGAAGCACTGATGGAGATCAGAGAGAGGGCATGGAGGAAATGTGTATAGTCTGTGAAGATCCTAGTGCTCAGGCCAGCTAACTAATAAAGGAGAATTAGTGCACACTAACTTGATATCAAGTACTTAGCCTAGTTCTTCAACATGACTGAAGTTCAAAGAAGATCACAAGGGGCTTTGACCGAGGGAGTTGCAGTGGGTCCAGAGTAGCAGGGCAGGAGGGAGAGAGGAGGAAGACGTGAGGGAGCTTGAGACAAGGGAACCACTGGTTCACTATGGGCAGAAGCAGCGTGGAGCATTTCTTGATTCTGGCTGGATTCTTCAGATGATTGGTAAGGGCGTGCAGGAAGTAATCCAAGCAAAGGTCTCGAAGGCTCAAAGGAAGTAACTAGATCAAGTGTGGCTTGTGGGGCACATGGCCTTCTGGAAGGATTGAACCCTGGAGAAGAACATATGATAGTACACTTCCTTTGGCCTTACAGGAAAGGCTGGTGCAACATGACGATTGGAACCAATAACAGGTAATTAATGTATCTTTTTTGCTCGAATGTGCACAATGGAAAACGACACCAGGCCCTAGTAACAGCGAGTGCAAAACATTCATGGGTTTCCAGGGGAAGCTTTCAAAGATTCAAGGGGAAACCTCAGCAACATCCTAGTAACAGCGGGTGCAGGGAGCTCTATTGATACACAGGTTTTGGGGAATGTTTGCAGGAACGTAAATGCACTGGAATCACTGGGTTTGGCGGGACACATACAGGGGTAGAAGGGCAATGGAACAACAGGGTTTGGGAGGACGCGTGCAGGGATGCAAATGCAAAGGAATATCAAAGTTTCTGGGGAAGCATTGGTCAGGAGGGTGCAAGGGGAACATCAGTCATGAGGATGCTAGGGAAAAATTAGTTATGATATCATAGCGTGCCATAAAACGCCATAGGGGTAAAGTAACATGAGCCCTGTGTGCTAGACAACTATGCAGTGGGATCAGGTGGGGGTCATGACAGAGAGGGCACAGGAGAGGATTGTGATATCCTATCGGTGCTTTAGAGCCTACCTTAGGGGGGACTTATATTTATTAAAAACTGAGTTTTAGGCTTAGCAAAGGGGTTAATCTGGCAAGTTGAAATGGGAGTTTAAAACTGCTCGCATTCTGTACTGGAAGGCCTGAGACATATTTTAAAGGGCTACTTAAGGGGCTAGATCAGTTAGGGCTACAGGCCCATAAGGGGCTGGCTCAATAAGGACTGCAGGCCCACTAGTGGCATTACATTTACAGATCCTAGGTATATGGTATACCTCTTAAATTATGAATTTATAAGCAAATTGAAATATGCCAATCAGGTGTAAATCAATTTTATTATGTTTTAGGGAGAGAACTCAAGCACTTTAGCACTGGTTAGCAGTAGTAATGTGCACAGAGTCTTAAGGCCAACAAAACGAGTTCAGCAAAATAGGAGGGGTGAAGAGAAAAAGTTTGGGGTAAGACCCCCAAACACTGACTGGTCTAAAAGAGACTAATTCAGAAAGTAAATCATGCCTAGTTCCTGGTCAACTGTGAACAGCGACTGCTGTTCACCTCTTTACTTTTCTTAGCACTTTTTGCCTTAACTCTTTAAAAATTCATATCTCACGTTCCCCTCATTGGATTTTTATTGTTTTGGTGTCATTTTACTATCTTTTCTTTATTTTTCCAAATTAGTTATGTTATCTTTATTATGTTGTGTTCTGACTTTTTAAATGTTTTTTTCTAAAAGAAAATGTATTTCTCAAAGCTAAGCCTGTCTTGTCTGTGCCATAGCTACCAGGGTGTTGAGCCCAGGTTAAAATTATGGAAACTGTATTCTATACTATCAAATTAGGGCTTATTCCTTGTAGTGAACTCCCAGACACACCAATTATTAATACACTTTCTTACATTGGTGTTCAGCAGTAGTATCCAGAACTTGGGTTCAGCAATACCACACAGTTTTAAATAATGAAATTAAAAAACACAGTACTGAAGTGACAGCAACATTTTTGGGGGATTTTATTCGCAATTTAATTTCTGATTCCATTTGTTGCACCTTAACTTTTTAGTGGCATGCAGGCAGACCAGTCTACTGACAATAATGATAGGATGGCAGAGATGAGGAGCATGTGGAATCAGAGAGGGCTGAAGATGAGCAGGGAACACAATAAGGGGGAGGGGTGGTTCACGAAGCCCTTATGGCATGGCAAATGTCTAGTAGCTACAGACAACCTAGAAGGAAAATACAGAGACTGAGGAAATCCAAGAAGAAGAGAAAGCAGGGTGTCAACTGTTTCAAAATGTATTTTCTAGTGCACCTTCCGAGGCTGGGAGTGATGCGGTCTGCAACAGACTGAAGGCCACATGTATCAACATTTGTAATAGCGATGACCTAATTGCGATTTTCAGCAAAACGCAATTGGTAATCGCTATTACAAATGCATGAAACTCTAAGAGTTTCATATAGCGATGCATAGGGGGTCGAAAATGGGCCAACCTCATTAATATTAATGAAGTAGGTCCCAATTTGTGACCCCCTAAGAATTGAAAAAAATCATGGGAATGGCGGCGTCCATAATTGCTTTTAAATAAAGCAATCCTTTTTTTTTTTAAATGCAGCCCGTTTTCCCCAAAAGAAAATGGGTTGCATTTAGAAAAGAAAAGGAATCGTTCACTTTCAATTTGTTAAGAGAAGGCAGTGGTCCTTGGGACCATTGCCTTCTGTTGAAAGACGTTTTTGCATACATTCATAAAGGGGAAGGGGTTTGAGAATTGGTTACCAGCAACTTGAATGTTTTTCTACCTCATTCGTGGTCACCAAACATTCATACGCACCAGTATGATTTGGTATTTGGAAGGGACACCCTAAATACGCTCCTTCCAAATACCGATTTGCAAACCCATTTTGCAATTCGGTAACAGGTTACCGAATTGAAAAATAAGGTTTGATATATGCGAAAAGCATTTTTTTGCTTTCACAAATCCACCGATTGGCTTATTTGCAAATGTAAAAATGCTTGATACATGTGGCCCTTAGCCCTTCTGAGCTGTCAGACTGTCAGATGGAATAGAGTAACCAGCAGTCAGGTCAAACTGGCTGCTTTAGCCCTGGAAGAGATAAAACTGACTATATAGGAAAAGTAGGCCCAATTGGGATTTGTATTATTTAATGAAGATGGTGGTAGCAGAGGTGAGGTTTCTACAGGAGGGCCACATCTCTCCATTTGCCCAAAGGTGTGGTGTCTACATTTGTGGAGGGGGTTGACATTGATAAATGGTTCACTTCCTACGAGAATACTTGGAAGATGTATTGGTTGGACAAACAGAATGGGGGGCATTGGTGTAGGGATTGGTGCAAGGTTTAGGAAGATACATTCCTGACTCTAGAGGAGCTACCAGATTTATAAACCCACATGCAGAATGCACTAGTGCAGATGTTTGGTCCCACTCAAGAAGAATACTGTACGTAGTTCAAACACACATGGGTCCACAACAATCTTGGGTATACAGTTTGGTTATGCAGGAGCACGTCTTGAGTAATTGTTTGATAGAGTTGCACAGCATCTATTGCATTACAAGCTGACTGGCCCCATACAACATGATAAGGCTACTGATGTATGGGTATGCACTATTGTGTATAAAATGCCTGCATGCCCGCAACATGCGAAGAGCAACAAGACTCAAAAGGAGCACTCCATAGGGACAACATTCATGACAAAGAGAACGAGTCCCAAATTACTTCTGGAAACCAGGGAGTTAGAAACTCGGGCAGAAAGAGGCCTTTTCAGAAGGACAAGTATTTTGACTGCCTACTGTCAAGGCCTAAAGTCAGAGAGCAAGTGAGGTGATACCACATGTCCCAAGAAGAAGGTGCTCACAAGTGGGTACTATGAAGAGGTGGCTAGTGTAGCACTGTGGGAGGAGGATTAACGAGAAGATGGCATAGATTATGCCCTAGTGCCCATTATTTGGGAGGCGGACCTAAAAGGTAAGCTGGTGATCTTGGAGGGTAGGCAAATCATTTTCAGGGGTTTGTGTGAACCGGGTCCCTCTCACTGCATTGTGGGATACTTGTGCCAGTCAGACCATGTTGGTGGAAAGGCAGATTTCCCCAGAACAATCTCCAAGGAAAGGTCTGCAGAGGAACTCACACTATCCTTTTATGGTGTATTAAAATAAAATAAAAAAACTACTGCACTGCACACAATATCTACAGTGGCTAATATAAAAAATATACAACATAGTGACAAGCGTATGGGATAACAAAGAGAAAAGTAAAACATTATTTCACATTATTACATTCTTTTAGAAGTTTTCTGCATCAGTTTCCAAACCCCGGTATGTGTTTCTCCAACTAAGTTAGTCCTAGCACTAAAAGGAACAGGTGCACGTTTCTTAAATGTCTTTGCTATCATCCACATACCTTAGGGGAACAATAGAGGTAATTGTTCTATAAGAAGACTGAAGCTGTTTGTCTCCATTATCTTCACTTTCAACATCTATGGTGTCTCCATAGGGCTGATAAGCCCATCTGAAAACTTAAAGTGCCTTACTTTAGCCGTCAGAAAAAGGAAAGGTTTTTACAGCTTTTGTCTAAATGACCTTCAGCTTGTATTTCCCTGGAAACAAAGATTCCAATGTCCTAAAAATGTTTTAAGGCAGTTTATTTACTCTGCTTAGGCATTCTGGAACGTTATTGAAACAGACAATCAATCATTGAGCTGTAATGCCCAGTCACCTACTAATTTTCCAGTGAAACCTTGTTTACTGATTAGGAACAATAAATGAAAAATCAAGATATCAAATTATAGTAAAATACATGTTAATCAATAGATTTGAGAAGGCTGAGGTTCCATTCTCCAAAGACTACTGTGCAATTTATCATAAAAAACAACATGCATCTGAATAAATGCACATATAAAATGTAATGTGGAGTACACACATAGTAAAAATATAAAGATTTTATCATCTCTGTAACAAAAGTAGGCCTTTGAGATGAACATATATTTATGTGCAATGGTAATTAAAAAAGAGCTCTGCTAACAATCATATATGACTAATTAACTATTGCGACTTGGTGTAAAATCAAAATAATATAGAACATATAGACAACTTCTGATTGCTTTGAATGAGTTCATAGTTATAGCAGATCAAATGCAAAATAATAAACTTCGGTCAATGAATGCACATTTTCTCCAGCAAATGATAATAATGATGAGGAAGCCGTAAGTGTTTAAAAAAATGAGGATGCTGAAATTGCAGGCATATTTGGTGTCAAAGATATGGATGTGAATTGAGGCATTTTGCAGCATGACATCAATTAAATCTAAAAATGAAGAAACTGTTGGTAGTCCAATGCTTACCGGTTTAGCCATAGGGGATGGTATTAACACATTGTCACACATAGTCTCCTTCTGAAGGGGCAACTGAATTGTAGTGCAGAACGGCTGCTGCCCTTGGATTGGTCGGATCCATTCCCAAATGTCAGTAGACATCATCATTGGATTTTCCAATGGAAAGTACAGAAAAACTAATTCATAGCAGTTCATGCACCAAATGCCTGTTTTCACTAAAGCTGGCCGGCAGTGTCCATCAAATCAGGATGTTCTTGCTTTATGACATTCATGACATCGGGATTCTCTTGGGTGAGATTTGCCCCCATTCATGTTAACATTCATGATGATTTTATTTCCTCATTAGGAAAAAATACGAATTGCACAACCAACCTTAAGAATTGTAGTTGATATTCCACCAAGCAGACCAGGAAAAGTAAGAGGTTAATCCAAAAATAGGCACATGGCTACCCGTAGGCCTCCCAGCGCTAAGAAGAGAGCGTACAGATAGGAACTGATTATCTGGCTGGGAATAGATGAGTCTTCAACATCTTTCGGAAAGAAAGATGATCTTTTGTCATCCGAATATGTTCCGGAAGATCATTCCATCTTTTGAAGGCAACATAAGAGAAATGTCGTCCTCCACTTCTGGCCCTCTTAATTTTTGGTACTATGGCCATGCGTTTACTTTCAGACCGGAGAGCTCTTTTAGGACAGTATGGGGAGACCAACTGATGAAGTATTGGTGGACCCTAAGAAGTTAAAATCTTGGGCATAATGCAGAGAGATTTAAATTGAATTCTCTCAGCAACTGGGAGCCAATGAAGATGATTCAACGCTTTCCTCAATGATTCTCTCCGAGGAATATGCATAAGCATTCTTGCTCCACAATTCTGAACCTTCTGAAGAAGGTCTATCGTGTACTGCGGAGCTCCAAGATAGAGCGCATTTGCGTAATCCAGGCGTGACATTATCAACGCCTGGAGAAGCAGCTTCTTTGCATAGAAGGGTAAGAGAGGAAAACATTTTCTTACCATTCTCATCATTCCAAAGCAGCACCCTGCCACTTTCTTTGCCTGGAACCTCATGTTAAGTTTGTCATCAAGCCAAACACCCAGACTCTTTATATGGTCTTTAGGTGAAGGCAGATTCCCCATACAATTCGGCCAATTAAATGACAGACCGGGTTGCCAAGTTTTGCCCACTTTCATAAGGTCCGTTTTTTCTCCACTATATTCAACTACTGGGAGTCAAGAGGGGTAAAGAAGACTGGATCGCCCTCCACTCAATCAGACACTAATTCAAAAAATGACCCAGTCCTCAAGGCAACGTAAAGGTAAGGCCTGCTATAAACAGTTCTAGATCGTCCAAAGCGCTCTCTAGTTATATCCCTATTTGTAGAGATTATACCACCGTTTCAGGCTATTGCCAACGTTAAAAATTAAGCCCATCTCTGATAAACAAAAAACCTTTTAACACAATACAGACATTCATTCAAAGGGACAACATTAAGAAAAAGGTGTGAATAGCTAGATGACACCTCACGGGCGCACCACCAATGGGGCCCCTGGTTGATACTCACCAGGTTAGCCCTGTTCTCATCATCGGTGTCAAATAGCTTAACGCAAAACGTGTCCAACACGTTTTGCGTTAAGCTATTTGACACCGATGATGAGAACAGGGCTAACCTGGTGAGTATCAACCAGGGGCCCCATTGGTGGTGCGCCCGTGAGGTGTCATCTAGCTATTCACACCTTTTTCTTAATGTTGTCCCTTTGAATGAATGTCTGTATTGTGTTAAAAGGTTTTTTGTTTATCAGAGATGGGCTTAATTTTTAACGTTGGCAATAGCCTGAAACGGTGGTATAATCTCTACAAATAGGGATATAACTAGAGAGCGCTTTGGACGATCTAGAACTGTTTATAGCAGGCCTTACCTTTACGTTGCCTTGAGGACTGGGTCATTTTTTGAATTAGTGGCCGTTTTTTCTCCATTCAATTGTAGGAAGGAGCCTTTCATCCAGGCTGAGATTTCTTCAAGGCACCTAGGGAGATGGTCCACACTGTCTCTCAATTGATTAAGGGATACAATTAATTGTGTATCATCGGCATACGTCACTATTTGTATGCCAAATGATTGCGCAATTTTTGCCAAGGGGTGCATATAAACGTTAAAAAGAGTAGGGCTCAAAGAAGAGCCCTGTGGCACTCCACATTTCAATTGCATGGTCTTAGAAATTGTGTCATCTTCAAAAACCTGAAAGGAACGATCTTCCAGGAAAGATGTTAGCCATCTCAGTGCGGTTTCTGTCACCACTAATTCTTGGCATCTAGAAATAAGAAGTTGGTGGTTGACAGTGTCAAAGGACGCACTGAGGTCTAGGAGGATTATTGCTGCTGATCCACCTGCATCCATAATTTTTCTCGCCACCTCAACTACAACCACCAGAGCAGTTTCCGTGCCCTGATGGGGTCTAAAACCTGTCTGTGTCGAGTGAAGGCGATCATTGTCCTCAAGATATGACGATAAGATGGAATTTACATGTTTCTCAGCTAGTTTTGCTATTCCAGGTAATAGTGAGATAGGGCGAAAATTTGCCAATATCTCTGGGTCCGAACCTTCCTTTTTGAGTAAAGCTCTTAACATGGCTTTTTTCCACTGAGCTGGTACCTTCCCAACTTCCAATGAAGTGTTGATAAGTGCAGCAATCGTGGGGGCTACTTCTATAGATACCTTATTCAAAATGGTTGGAGGAGCAATATCTGTTGGGGAGCCTGATTTTAATTTGTTCAACAGAGATATCAAACCTCCAACCTTCAGAGGTGGGAAGGATTCGAGACTAGATTGTGAAGGGTCTCTTAATGCGTCTGATTGTTGTTCATTATCCAAACTATCAAATGTTTGGAAGGCTGAGTAAATCGCCTCATTTTTGCATGAAAAAACTCAGCGAGGTCATTGCATCTGCCCAGTAAATACCTTGATTTAACTTTATTAGTAGAGGGAGTTGGAAGAGATTTGAATATAGTAAAAATTTCTCGTGGAGTGTTCGAGGCTGATGCAATTTTTGCCTCGTAAAATTTTGTTTGCGCAATACAGATTTCTAATTTGTAGAGTTTAATAGCTTCACGGTAGACTTGCTTTTTCTCTAATGAGTAGTCTTTCCGCCACTGCCTCTCTAGCTGTTTGCATTTATGTTTCAGAACTTTTAGCTCAGGGGTGTACCATGCTATTTTTTTGGGACCTTGTTTAATATCTCTGCATTTTATTGGAGCTATCTGGTCCAAGGAAGTTTCGATCCAGTAATTAAATTGTCTATTAGCTATTTCTGGGTCATCATCAAGTACCGGGCATGTATCAGTAAGGATATCTGCCCAACTTTCCAGTGGGATTTTTGACCAGTTTCTGCTAGATATTACCATACAGGTGGGGACCAGGAAAAAGGGATCAAGTAATGGTCGCTCCACAATACCGGGAGAGGATTATCAACTGCTATGTCAGCATTAGTAAAAATGGGGTCAAGAAGGTGTCCCTTAATATGGGTCGCTCCCTTCACTTTCTGGGTGAGCAATAATGCATCTAGTGAGTCAACCAAATCTTCCACACCATGTGCAGTGCTCTCTTCCAAGTGCAGATTTAGGTCACTTAACACTGAATAATTTAGCAAAGAGCTAATAGGATTTGCTATATTTTAAATTAAATCACTAGAAAAAGAGCCAATGGCTCCTGGTGGCCTATATATTAAAATACCTGAAAAGGTGCATGTTGAAGTGAAACTTATGGCAAAGGAACAGCTTTCACAATCGCGAATCGATCCATTTTTGATTCAGCAGCTGAAAGGCTCTCTATAAATTATAGCAAGCCCCCCACCTCTACTCACTGTACGATCTTGCTTTTGGATAGAGTATCCCGGTGGAAGAGCCTGGACTACAGCTGGAATAGACCAGTCCTTGAGCCAGGTTTCCGTAAGAAACATAATATCAGGGCTATGATTTTCCAAAAGGAGCCGTATTTCTAGCGCATGCTTAGAGAGTGAACGGCAGTTAATCAGGCACATTTTATACTTAGTGACTGGAGGGGGATTGTTGGCCTCTAATCTACCGGTTTTCAGGGCAAAAGAACAATGTGGGCATGATTTATTAACAAAAGGGATCATGCCTGTTATGTTCATAGTATGAAAGATGGTGGGCAATAAGGCTGTAAAAGGAGTAGAAAATTAAATAAGCAAACAATGCTGAATTTCAGATGTAGACCAGGCTATTTCCAGGTAAAATATGTCTGCCACAGGGCGTAAAGGTACTTCTTTCTCTGTTAGAATTGCAATAAGCGTATTTAATTTGATAAATGTACATACTAATCATATCCATTTGTGGCCAGGAAACACTTTCAAACACTTTTTTCTTGGTAGAATACAATGTTATACTAAATCAGTTTATTGTCTTTTGAACAGTTAGGACATATACAAAACCCTGGTCAATCCACAAGAACATTAATTTGTCATAATTATGTAAGTAGCGTTTCAAAGCATTATGTGATAAGAGGGAATACAAAGAGCAGGTAATTAAAGCACTTTACAAGCAAGGCTGGGCTTGTAAGGTTTGCTAGTACTGTGACTAGTTATAGAAACATAGAGAAGTAAAGGTCCTAGTGGGTTGGTGCATGCAGGTGTGCTGATACATGCTGCATCGTCTTTTGTCCAGAAACAGATTTTAAAAGGGAATTTCCATACAAGTTGCAAGAAAATATAGTGAGTGCCTTCATACCAGCCAACAACAAGCTGATGGAAGGAATGCTTGAATTAATCTCAGAAACTTAGGGGGCATGCTAATTCACGGTTTTGCATCTACCATGCCACCTCAATTTGGACCCAGCCATATACAAATCACTTGTGACCCTGCTCCAAAGGGAACAGTCCTGTCTGAACTGCCAAGCCAGATCCACCCTAGACTGGAATATGGACTCATCAGCCAGCGTGAATCAGCCAGCTTGAATTTAGTGCACAGTGCGTACGGGACCCACGTCTGGGCATACCAGTCGCACCTAGGGTGTCAACTGCAACGCTAACAAGGTAATAGTTGGAATCCTTGAATTAAACAAAGCCACTGGAATTCACTTAGAGTTGCACCCACCCAAATAGTTATATTTTGCACAAACATAAAAATGAAAAGCAAAGAGATTATTCCATACAGGAACCCCATTAGATGTGGATATTAAGTTACTGAAAATGGAGTACTTCTATGTGCTTTATTAAGAGAAGATTGCGCTTTCTCTCCTTGTTTAAGATCCTTATCTTGCTTTAAATAACATTGTAAGGGAAAATGACAGTTTGATAGATTGATGAGCTTCCTCAGCACTTTCTGCAAAGTGTTTTTGATTTGCAAGTTATTTTTAATAATGCTCATATTTGCCCCTGTCCTTGTTGCAGGAGATTTGAAGTCTCTTTGAAAAGATTGCAAGCAGAAACAAAATTGTTTGTAATTTTATATGTATGTGGACAGGGGTTGAAAGCCATTGTCAATACATTTAAATGTGCTTTGCAATATTTCTCTACTGTTTTTAAAAATTCTTTCTGGAGCTCCTGTTTTGTAGTATGCCTGTATTATAATGTATTATAATATTGTTTATTACTGTATGTGGTCCAAAAAGGAAATCATTCAAATCCTTATCATCACTGAACTTTGACAGATGTTCTTTCACGGTGCTCAAACTACATTGGAGCAGCCTTTCTTGACATAGTTTCTACTCACTGTATGTGGTTGAGGACATTCTAGAATATTCACTTATCCTCGGATCTCAGCAATTGGTTCAGTACTCGGTACAGTGTAATTAAAAAAGAAAGTCCATAATAACAAGCACATAAAGAAAATTCTGGAATTCCAAGTGTCTCCTTTCAATTCCAAATACTTTAATCAATATTCATTAAAACTCAGAAGGACCATAGCCGATGTGTTTCGTCTCGAAAAGAGACTTGTTCAGGGCTATAGAAAAAACATATATACATATTTTAATTAAAAACACAACACACTTTCTCCGTTGAGAGAATCTAATTAAAAAGACGCACGACTCAGATTTCAAATGTTAACCATTTGCGAGGCTTACATTATGGCCTCATCTTACAAAACATGTACAACAGATCATATATAACACAGCTTCATTTCTCTTAATAACTCGATGTGGAACATTTGCTTAGAATTGATTAAATCCATTAGTAACTTGATGGGGAACATTTGCATAGAATCAACAAAATCAAGTGCAACAATGCAATACATTATATGGTTATAGCAGTGCCTCAGATGTACTACATCTGGAACAAAGCATAGTGTGTACCAAAGAAAGGAGAAAATGCATAAGTGTGCTTGTTATAAACAATAAACCACTAAAATAATATGTTATGACAGTGTACTTCATAAAAGTCACAAAATGTTTTCACATTAGTTTTATATTGCATCAGTCCATAGTTCATACGAAGAAATTCATGCGTTACTTGTTTCGTAGAATCATAAACTTCATGTCACAATATGTCCAATATTAATCTTATTCAGAACAGAGATAAGAATGATCACAATCATTTCTAATTTTATTCCATTATAAATATGTCGAAAATCATACATGTCATTATGTACAAATCATTCAATTTGCAGCTACAGAATTACTTGCTACTGAGTGTCCGTTTTCAAATTGTAGAGAAAACAAACACATAATGTAGGCCTTGAACTCCTTTATGGTGACATTGAATTACTCACAGTCACAAACAATATTGATAGAAATTATCCATAATATTCTTTGATATCTTTACTATTATTTGTTCATCCTACTCATGCTGTTTTGAGGATCATTGCAGAGTTGTTCTTATCTGGCTTATTTTCATCTAATTACTGCTGTGTTTATATTTATAATGCAGATTGTTTAATTTTGCATATGTTCCTCGTAACATAACTAAATGACATTCACATACATCCCGGTGATGAGCCTATTATTTTAGAATCTTTCATGCTGCTAAATCACGGAACTAACAATTTAATCAACCGTATTGTGTGTTGTGTTGAACTATTTTGATTACTCGGGCGCTCCATTTATGGGACATTCTGATTATTGATTTGTATAAGGCAAAGGGCTTAATAACACACTCCCTTTAATATGTGACATTTCTCCCGCTAATACTTGACTATCTAACCCAAACTACAAGAAAGAGCATGATGTATCAAATTGCTCCATAAGCATGACAATTTGGCTTTTAACTCAAACGCGGCACAGGATTAGTTTACAAATAAAGTCATTGTATTAGAGCTTTTCTTACTTTTAGATTACGTCAATTACAGTTTTCCAACTATGATATGTATATTTATTTCAAAAGTATTGAGCCCCTCAGGCGCTCCATGTTCACTATGCCCTCATTACTGGTTCAAATAAAATAAAGAATTGGATGACAGTCCCTTGTATGAATAAAGACCTCTCCCACTTACCAATTAAAAAAACAACAGAATCCTGCACCGTTATAGCCTTGGTTGTGATGCTACTTGTTTTCGACGGCGTTTGGTACTTCTTAATTGTACGCTAGGAATGTGTTTAAATTCGGCCAATCTGTAATCAAGGGAGGATATACATTTGTAGATTTAACTGCTGATTGTTAACAGTAATTTGTACTGTATCGTCTAACAATAGAAAATACATATCATTAATTCACCATTAGCTACCTTAAACATTGCTAGTATCTCTAGTACTGTCGCTAAATATGTCTAAAATTTGTTTGTCAGACGCCCATAGCTGTCCCCTGCTTTTGCAAGAACCATAAACTCTTTTTGTTTATACACGTGCATCCAAATGCCACAGGGTCTGAGGGCTCTCAGACATTTTCTTTTTAAACATGGAGCACAGCACATTGAATATACCAACATGCTTTTCAACATGGCAGAGAGGATTTTGACACAAAATGCATTTCTGCATGATAACAAGTTGTTCTTGCAAAAGCAGGGAACAGCTATGGGCGCCATATTTGCTCCAACTTATGCTAACCTCTTTATGGGTATGTATGAGATGGAGCACGTCTGGGGCCCTGGGGCACACACTTATGGTTGTTCATTAACTGCTGTATCTTCATCTTCAAAGAGGTTGTCAAAACCTGCCACTGGTTCGAACTTACAATTTAGATCGCCCCAATTATCCCTGCCCTAGAAAGCAGTCCGATAGTGACGTGCGCCGCAGCGGTTGCACAAACTATGAAATTAACATCATATCAGGGACTTAGAGCTTATAATGGCCGCTTACCCTCGGACAGACCAAATGCTTTTTCATTTTGTAGAGGTAATTGCCAGAGTCACATAGACTACATAATGGTATCCATTGAGTTCTGACCCAATGTACATTATTTAATAGTAGACACCAGAACTGAGAGTCACCACCAACCCCTACACTTGACACTAGCAGCTCACCTTTTTTCTGACACCACCCTGAGTAGTGGAGGTAATAATATCGCCATGAATGACACCATAGTGAGTAATAACCGTCGAGCCTGAAAGTGGCCTCACATCTTAGGAAATGATCAGTCCATGAGGCAGATCTATAATACTTTTGTAGATATCATCTTTCCCCACATAGACTTACCAGCAGTAGAGTTGCCAATATTGGACATACACCATGCACTTTTAGATGCTTTAGCACCGATTGTGAGTAGAATACCCAAGGAGAGTAGCGGAAGAAGAAATTATTCAAATCTAGTAGATATCCCTTGGTATAACAAGGAGTGTTGTGAAGCAAAAGCCGATCTTATATTGGCAATAAAAAATACTAACTTAATCGTCATAAGAGAGAAAAGGATTAAATATAAGAGAACCCTTGTTTATGCAAACAAAACCTGGGATGATAATATTTCGATGGATTTAATTAGCGCAGCACAGTCCAAAGACCAGGCAGACTTTTGGTGGTTAATAACAAAAGGAAATAAGACAGGTAGGGATTCAAATGACCTCTTTCTTGAGGCCGATACTTGGGTCGACCACTTCTCCCACCTTTACGCGGCAGCTGAAACTGAACAAACATTTACTACCGTTGATCTTGTAACCAATCCAAATGCCATTCATCTATATATTAGTTTGCAAGATACATTGACGGCAGTCGATGCAGTTAAGCCAGGGAAAGTGCCCGGACCCGACGAAATACCGGGGGATTTGCTGAGACATGACAGCAGTGTCTGTGGCCCATACATAAACTGCTTATACAATGCAATATCTTCGGGCGCACCAGTACCTGAATCTTGGAAAGAGGCAGAAATCACTACAATCTTTAAGAAAGGCAATTGTTTTTGCTAGGCATATTTTAAACAAATTGAACGACTGGCTTGAAAAGAATAACGTGCTCTCAAAATTCCAGGTGGGTTTTAGAATTAAAACCAGTAAAATCGATCAGGTTTTTAGATTTATATGCTTATGCTGGAAATACATACATTTAAAAAAAGGCCACTTGTATAATGCATTTGTAGACCTAAAGGCCGCATTCAAACTTATACCCCGAAATTTACTTTGGAAATCGTGGAATTGCCAAGGGGTGCCAGACGAATTACTTGTTTCAAATAATAAGACTACACAAGGATAACTGTGCAAAAGCAAGATAGGGTCTGAGGGTTAAACTCACCAAGGCTTTCCCTGTAGTAAGGGGTGTACGCCAGTGGTGTGTACTGGCATACACCTTATTTTCATTATATGTAAATGATATCCCAAGTCATTTGTACGGATGTGAAAACCATTCGCCTAAGTTTGGGGGGACCTGGTCCCAGCTCTCTTATTTGCTGACAACACCATATTGATATCACAAACACCCAAAGGACTACAATGCTTAATGAATTCTTTACATGCATATTGTAATATGAAGGGCCTTGAAATAAATTCCAGCAAAACTAAGTATATGGAAATAAACCCACATAGATCTTTTAAAAAGAATTTAGTAATCGATAGACAAAAGTTGGAATACGTCCAAAGTTTTAATTATTTGGGTATAACCCTAGATACAAAATTATCTTGGAAGCCACAATTGGAAAAAAAACAAGATTACCCTGCTTCAAAATTCATTGCCGATAATAAAGAGACACAGTAACAGTATTTTGAAAGCGGTGTCCCCAGCCTTGGAGGTATTTAAACATAGAGCACAATTAGCCTCCCTTTACGGGGTTGAAAAATAGGGGCCCTACTGAAAAAAGAGTTTTGAACTAGGAGAAAACAATTTTTTTAGAAGATTACTAAGTCTACCGGTACAAACACCCTTAATTTCATTACAAGACCGGAGGCTACATTATGCATTATCTCTTTAAAGCAGTCTCAAGCAGCCACACTACATCACAAAGTAAAATAGTTCTAGAATGGAATTGTCATATAGTATAAAAGTCATATATATAGTCATTTGAGATGTCATCAGTGATGTCATCAGTGATGTTACTGACCATGTCATGAATGATGTAATATGTGACATCATCAGCAGTGGATTGCGGGTGCACGAGTTATAGTGAGTCCAACTAACTATAACGTGGGAATTTCAATGGTTTTGTATGAGTAAAATGTTCAGCTAACTATAACTGGTGTGAAACCTATGGTTTTTTCAGTGAATTTCAAAGGTTTTTTAAATGCTAATTCCTAACTATAACAAATGTGAAACCTATGGTTTTCCAGTGAATTTCAAAGGTTTTTTAAATGCTAATTCCTAACTATAAGGATTGTGAAACCTATGTTTTTTTCAGTGAATATATATATATATAAATATATATATATATATGCACACGAGGATTCCTTCCGTGGAAAGAAATCAAGGAGTCGCTTTCCGTGAACAAGACAGCGGAGGCTGTCGAAACGCGTTGGTTTTGGTTTGGTTTTGGCACCTTATGGATACAAATAAAGAACCTTAATCACCCTCCTGTGGAATTGTGTGGTTTGAAAGCGACTCCTTGATTTCTTTCCACGGAAGGAATCCTCGTGTGCATTAATAGCGGTTGGGCTCAACCGCAGGAGCGACGCGGCCACAACTAGCAGCGCCTAATGAAAAAAGAAATGAGCCATATGGATACATATATATATATATATGTATATTTACTGAAAAAACCATAGGTTTCACCCCAGTTATAGTTAGGAATTAGCATTTAAAAAACCTATTAAATTCACTGAAAAAAACATAGGTTTTACACCAGTTATAGTTAGCTGGAAATTTTACTCGCATAAAACCATTGAAATTCCCACGTTATAGTTAGTTGGACTCACTATAACTTGCGCGTGCAATGCACTGCTGATATCGTCACATATTACATCACTCATGACATGTCAGTGACATCACTCATGACATCACTGATGACACCATCCAGTGAATGTGTGTCTTTCTGAAAAATAAATAATAGTGAGTAATGTTTAAATATTTAAATATATGTGTTATTGTTTCACTTTGTGTATAAGTGGCTGCATGGGTTGGTGAGTAGCTACATGTGTATGTATATGGGTTATTAGATGTTTTTCTTAGTATTAGTATGAGTGTTTGTATGGTTTGGTGGGGGTATTACTTAGCACTTAGATGCATGAATGACTGACTCTCTCTTTGTATGTGTTTTGAAGACAGCATATGTGCAGGACTGTATGGGTGGATGAGTGTGTATATGTGTGTGTTAGTGAGTGAATGACTGTCTCACTAGTGTCTTTATCAGTAACTACATATGTTTTAATCTAGTATATGTGAATATTGATGTATATAAGTGAGTATATGTGAGAGTGAGGGATTCTAAGAGTTCCTGTTTAAATTAGTATGTGTTTCTATAAGTGATTGTTTAAGAGAGTAAGTATGTGTAAGTTTCCTTAGAAGTAAAGTGGTAGTGTGTGTATAGCTATATATGCAAATGAATAGATGTTCAATAGTTTATTTGCATGTGTGAGTATGTGTGTGAGTAACTTTTGGATGCCTGTCAGTGTGTAACAGGATGTATAGGTGTATCACTACATATGATGAGTGAGTATATGTATGAGTGACTATATAGAACTGTTGGTGAATGAGTGGATGTATATATAGATGGTGGAATTATTGAGTTGGTTGTGGTAACTGGTATGGGTATCTCCATTTTGTTTGAAAATTTTAGTTTCTATTTTTGAATATGTGTTTCAAGGGTTACATTACAGTGAAAGGAGGTCTGTCACTCTGTCACAATGATGGTGTGTAGTATGTATGCATGTTATTATATGCTGTTACTTTAAAGAATCTTTCAAGAGTGTTCTTATGAGTGTCATAGATGTTCTTAGAATGTAGTGTTTTCAATGTCACAGTTATTATGATCCAGTTCTTCTTCATTGCTGGTCGTGGGTTACTTACTCTGGAAATAAAGCCTGCTTTCTGAATCACCTAAATTGGGATTACCTCTTCATTTCTTATCTACAAGCTATACTACATTTATTGGAGACGTTTTTGAAAGCTTGTCTTCAAACCCACCGACGTGAGCAAATCGAAGATTAAAATTCAAAACGCAGATACGGAGCTGAATTGAAAACGGTGATTTTACAGATTTCAAAGGATCATTATACCGAAATAGACATTCCGCTTCGAAAAAACTGTGAGTAAAACTCATTTTACAATACCTTGTTGTGGGATACAACCGTCGCGTTGTTCAAACGCACACCGGATTCAGTGCTCGCGACCCGACCCGAGCCAACTGCTCTCGCGCAGTCACTCGCGCGCTCATCGCTGCAGCCTGAACTCGCGCAGTACGTCTTTGCAGCCTGTGCGCACCATGGCAACGCGCATTGTTTATTGAATGACGCATCCAACGTTAAGCGTCATTGCGCAGGCGGCCATTTTAAGAAATTCATTTTTGTCGGATAAACGCGGCTGGTAGCATTTCCTCACGATTATTCTCGTGAGAAGGAAAGTGAATTAAAGAAAACACAGAAGTCAGTTATTTAGAACTTCCCAGACTAACAAGTAAGAATTTATTTAAATAATTTTCTTCTAAATGGCAACATCAAGCAATAATAACAGTGGGATGTTAGCACCTCCTTCATTTTTAATTGCTCCTGGCAAGCCTCCAACACCATGGCACAAATGGTTACGAGTATTCACCAATTATTTGGAAGCAATAGATGCTTTGTAGTATTCTGCCTCAAGAAAAAGAGCTATTCTGTTTAATCACTTAGGAGACGCAGGACAACAATTATTTGATAATTTGGCTGTGGTACAAGCTCCACCTGATGATGACACTTGGAATGTTTATACTGAGGCTTTAACGCGCCTTGGCAAACAGTTTAAAGATGATCCATCAGTCATGGTTGAGAGACATGTTTTCTTCAAAAGGAAACAATTACAAGAAGAGTCCATAGAAGACTATTTGGCAACTTTACGGGTACTTGCATCAAAATGCGAGTTTGGTACTTATTTAGAAACTGCTCTACGTGATCAGTTAGTCTTTAATTGTTTCAACAAAAAGATCCAGGAGCGGATCTTGACATGTAAAAATCCAACATTGGATGAAGTTATTGTAATTGCGAAAAGCATCGAGTGTTCTGTAGTTTCCTCAAAGATTTTAGCTGAACATGCCTCCTCTACAAATGTTTGTAATGTTTCACAGGCGTCTAGTGATGATTGTATTGTTAATGTTGTTTCTAACCGCAATACTGGCAAAAAAGTTTATTAACAAAAATCTAATGTATTTTGTTACAGGTGCGGTTCAAAATTTCATGTGGGAAACAACCCTAAATGTCCAGCACAAGGTAAAAGGTGTTCGAATTGTAAACGTATAGGTCATTTTGCTGCGTCATGTCGTTTATCTAGAGATAAGACTAAAGTTAATATGGTTTATTCTGAAGAAGAAATTTGTGATGCGTTAAATGTTTCTTCTATATCCATTGTTCAAATTAATGCTCTATGTGACTTCAGTATCAAGGGTCCTATTTGTAAAATTTCTATTGGTATACAATCTTTACAAGTTATGGCGGATTCTGGGTCTCCCATTACCATTTTGGATGAAAGTACTTTTCAGTGTTCTTGGAATGACAAAAAATTACTTACTACAGATGTTAATCCCAAAGCCTTTGGGGGTTTTGATATAACCATGCGTGGTTATTTCCCTGATAACATAGATTTTGAAGGGCGAGTAATATATACCAAAATTTATGTGGCACTGAATGGCAGGGATATTCTGGGTTGGCAAGATCAGGCCAAGCTAGGTATTATTTTAAAGCCTGGTCATCCCGAACCCGTTGCCTTGGGAGATCTACCTATTCTATCCGTTTTTGATTATTGTAATGATCCTATTCTCTGCAATGTTTTAGAAAAATACAAAGTAGTATTTGAAGACAGAATTGGTATGGTAAAAAATGTCGAGCATAATATTAAATTAAAAGACAAGGCTTGTCCTGTTGTCCAGAAGGTACGTCCAGTGCCTCTCTATGGTAGACAAGATTTGAGGAAGCACATTAAATCTCTTGTTACTCAGGACATTATATGTCCGGTTGAATCTTCAGAATGGGTTTCTGCTGCCGTCGTAGCACGAAAACCTTCTGGGGAAATTTGTTTATGTGCAGACCTTCGGGTACTTAATCGTAACATTGTTATTGATGTGCATCCTTTGCCAAAAATCCATGATATGCTGGCCAACATTGGTAGTAGCAAATATTTTTCTACTATTGATTTGCGCTCAGCGTATCATCAAATTCCGTTATCTAAAGAATCTCAGCCTCTTACGACATTTGTAACACCTTTTGGAGTGTATATGTATAAAAGATTACCTTTCGGGCTGGCTTCAGCAGCCAGTATATTTCAAAGGTTAATGGATTCCATTTTTAATAA
Source organism: Lissotriton helveticus (assembly GCF_964261635.1). Classification (NCBI taxonomy): domain Eukaryota; kingdom Metazoa; phylum Chordata; class Amphibia; order Caudata; family Salamandridae; genus Lissotriton; species Lissotriton helveticus. Next base: position 1,705,943,101 of record NC_136065.1, on the reverse strand, counting down.
TTGTCCGGGAATTCAAGCATTCCAGGATGATATTTTAGTACATTCTGAATCTTTGGATCAACATTATATATTGATGGAATATGTTTTAAAATCATTGCAAAGTCATGGTCTTACTATCAACAAGAAGAAATAAAAATTTTTAACAAATGAGGTTGATTATTTAGGCCACAATCTATCAAAGGAAGGGATTAAACCTAAAGCTTCTTTGTTAGAGGCTATTAAAAATGCTCCTTGTCCTTTAGACAAAGACTTCTTAAGAGCATTCTTAGGTTTGAGTGAATATTACGCTCGTTTTGTCAAGGGCTATGCGCTAATTGTCCAACCACTCAGAGATCTTTTGAAAAAACATGCCAAGTATGTTTGGTCCACTGAGTCACAAGTTGCTTTTGATTCCACAAAAAAAATATGATTCTGTCTGCTCCCGCTATCAAACCTTTTTCCCATGGTGTTCAGAGCATCATCACAGTGGATGCTAGTTCTCGGGGACTGGGTGCTGTACTGAGTCAAATGATTAAGGGTGAAGAATGCACCATTGCATTCGCTTCACGATCCTTGACTTCGGCTGAACTCAATTATAGTACTATCGAACGGGAAGCTTTGGCTTGCTCGTGGTCTGTGGAAAAATTTAGAATGTACATTTGGGGAACTAGATTTCTTTTATACACAGATCATAAACCTTTAATTTATATGCTTGGGGAGAGCTCCTCTAATAGAGCCTCTTCTAGGTTAGTTAGATTGTTGGCACGTCTCCAAGAATTCAATTTTGAAATTAAATACGTGCCAGGTGGTAAAAACATTCGGGCGGATTGTTTATCACGTTTACCGTTACCCACACAGGAGTTAGTAAATTCTGATCTGGAGTGTATTTTTGCAATTGAGGATGCTCTTCAAGGAAATAAGATAACTAAACAAGATTGGTTACATAGTATGGAAAATGATTCTTGCCTACTAAATGTGAAAAGGTTTTTGATTAAAGGTTGGCCTATGGATAGAAGCATGTCTATGGAAGAGAAACATTTCGCACAAGTTGCATCAGAATTGTCTGTTTCAGGTGACATTTTATTCAGACAAGACAAGTTTGTCCCGCCTGCTGGTATTAGGCAATCTATTATTTCGGTGGCACATGAGAGTCATCCAGGTGTTACTGGCACTACCAATAAAATTAAGACCACTTACTGGTGGCCTGGAATAGACAATCAAGTAAAGTTGTTCGTCAACCAGTGTCCCCAATGTTTATGCTCAGATAAACACTGGAAGTTGTCCAATTCACCACTTGTACCAGTAGAATGGCCTGAAGCCCCTTGGCAGAAAATTGCCTTGGATTTTTCGGGTCCATTTTCTGTTTTTAATTCTGAATATACATTTTTAATAGTGGCTATTGATTACTTTTCTAAATGGATTTATTTTTCTTTTGTTAAGAGTCCGAATTCTGATTCTGTTGTATCATTTTTAAAGCGTTTATTTGTCATTGATGGTACTCCTCATGAATTAGTTTCCGACAACGGTTCACATTTTGTTTCACAGGAAGTGAATGTGTTTTTAAACAAATTGGATGTTAAGCATACGTTTGTTCCTCTTTACAGTCCTTCATCAAATGGTCTGGTGGAGAGAGCAAACCGTTTGTTGAAAGAGGCAGTTCAAACTGCTTGTGCTAATAAACTTGATATTTCTGAATTTCTTTGTGAGAAAATCTGGAACTATAATTGTACTCCACACAGTACCACAGGAGTTTCTCCTTTTGTTTTACTTCGAGGTAGAATTCCAACTTCTAAGTTAAATCCATCTTGGTTAATGAAAAGTTCTTTGGTCAAGGTTGATTTAGCTAAAATTCGTGAACGTGTAAAAATGAAACAAGAGTGTTACAAAAATCATTACGACAATCGTATGCATGTTGCGGAAAAGCCACTGGTTGTAGGTGATTGGGTCATCATAAAAAAAACCTGTAAAAATCGCTAAGGGTCAATCTAAATTTTCTGCTCCTGTGAAAGTTGTAAAAGTTTCTCGAACTGCAGCTCTCTTGTTTGAAAGGGGTTGGTGGAATAAGAATGTCCTCATTAAAATCACTGACCAGCAAGCAAGGATTATTTCCTCTAACAAGCAGAATTCAGATTTAGTTGATAATTCAGGTTCTGATTGGTTTGGGGTTGGTGAATCTTCAATGATGCCATCTGTTCCTGTTGATTGTACTACAGATGTCAATTCTGGTTCTTCATTATTGGCTCAGGGAGATTCCAAGAGTGTTTCTGATCTCCCTACTTTACAACCTGTTTCAAATACCATTGGTGCGGGGGATGATATGGGGGTTGGTCGTAGAATCAGATCAGTTCCTTTGAGACTGCACGATTATCTTTTGAATTAGTTTATTTTATTGAATGAGTTTCTTTTCACACTTCTTATTGCATTTTTTGTTTTAATGTATTGCTTTCTTTTCATATACCTGATTGTATTTATCTTTAGTTTAAGTTTATTTATTAGGGGAAGGATGTGTAGTATGTATGCATGTTATTATATGCTGTTACTTTAAAGAATCTTTCAAGAGTGTTCTTATGAGTGTCATAGATGTTCTTAGAATGTAGTGTTTTCAATGTCACAGTTATTATGATCCAGTTCTTCTTCATTGCTGGTCGTGGGTTACTTACTCTGGAAATAAAGCCTGCTTTCTGAATCACCTAAATTGGGATTACCTCTTCATTTCTTATCTACAAGCTATACTACATGGTGTCATCAGTGATGTCATGAGTGATGTCACTGACCATGTCATGAGTGATGTAATATGTGACATCATCAGCAGTGCATTGCACGCGCAAGTTATAGTGAGTCCAACTAACTATAACGTGGGAATTTTAATGGTTTTATGCGAGTAAAATTTCCAGCTAACTATAACTGGTGTAAAACCTATGTTTTTTTCAGTGAATTTAATAGGTTTTTTAAATGCTAATTCCTAACTCTAACTGGGGTGAAACCTATGTTTTCTTCAGTGAATTTCATAGGTTTTTTAATAGCAAATCTCTATAGGTATGAAAAGTAATCATTTTTATAGCAAATTTTAAATTGTGTAAATATTTTTTTTTTTTATTGTTTGCCCTGGTACGCGCCCCGGAGCGCTCCCGTGGCGCGTACCGGTGAACGCACGGGTAAGCGCAATTTTACAGGGCGCCCTGGGGCGCGTACCGGGGAGCATCCCGAGAGCGCTATTCCCGCGAACGAAAACAACATCATGACGTTTCGCGTAGTCGTGGGATGCGTCATATGATGCACTGCATAAGCGCACCCGGAATCACGCGATCGCATAAGATCGCGCAACGTCATGACGCGCTTACGCGACACACCCCGTGGCGCGCCCCGGGGCGCGTAGCGTAAGCGCATCGGGTCATGTGATCTGAAAATAACACTTTTCATTGGTGCAGATCAGTTTTGGTTTCCAAATGATGAAAGCTTGGATCATGTGACTTGAAAATAACACTTTTCATTGGTCCAGAACACTTTTTTTCCCAAATGATGAAAACCCCACCTTTTTTCCTCACTCTGACTTTCATCTTTGTGAGAGGAAGACCTGTTTCTGCTTGTTCAGTCATGGCATCTGTAGTAGCTGCAGCTAGTGGACCCCCACCACCACCACAACCACCTAGGAAGGAAGGACCACCTGCACAGTTCCTTCAAAACCCAGAGGAAGAGGAAGAAGAAGAGGAAGAGGAGGTAGAGCCGAGGCAGTTCTTGCGTGAAGAGCCCCAGGAATCCCACCACATAGACCATTTTATATGGCAATTTTTTTCTTACCCTCGAGAGCAAAAAAAGGTCAATGCCCGGTACGTGACATGCCTCATTTGCAATGCAGTTCTGTCCCGAGGCACAGACAAAAAGTATAGTTTTGGAAACTATACTATGCACCGCCACATGCAGAGGTGGCATCCAATCAATTATAGCGTTGCTGAGGTGCGTCACCTCCAGGATAACCCACCAACTCCTGTGGCCAGTATATCGTCACAGGAAACTCTATCGGGACCAGAGGCGAGGGAGACGGTCCCAAGTATTCAAAAGTATTTTTTGCACCTGAAGCTAGTGTGCATTTATTGTGGTGCACTAATTTCTTATGGGGAGAGGAGTATCATTTTAATTAATAGAGCATTTGAAAACCACAAGAAGTAATTTTTATTTTTTTTGCTTCTGTTGAGCCCTTTCTAATGCCTGTTTTTCGTTGTTCAGCCCAAAAAAAACAAAAAAAAATAAAATTGTTCAATAAATACAACAACAAAAAAAAAATGTTCAGAAAAATAAAAAAATATATAAAACAACAAAAACAATTAAAAAAAAGTTCTTTTCAGAACTACCTCCCATTTATAAAAAATTGCTAAAATGTTTAACACTCTGGCAATCTCTTTTTTTTTATTCACTCCCCGGTACGCTCCCCGGTGCGCGTACCGGGCGCTCCCCCCGTGAAAATCGAAAAAAAACAATTTTTTTTTTTTTTTACCCGAGGCACCCTTTTATGGCCCCCACATCAAACCTAGAGGGTCAGGGGGGGTGTACCCTGCCCCCTTTTCATTATTTTCCCTTTTGTTTTTACCACCTCTTGTGTCTCGATCCTACCGAGACACAAGATGGCGGCCGCTGCGAACTGTTTCGAATGTTTACAGACACCCGAGAGCCAATCAGCTTCCCGTGCGCAGGTCGCGTGGCGCGCCCGGAGCGCTTCCCGGTACGCGCACCGGGGCGCGCTTACAGATATATAAATTTTTTTGAACCTAAATTACTCTAAATCATCTGGACCACATATCTTGAGACATAGCAAAGGCACATCGGGCTACCAGTCCCTACAATTTTGCCAAGTTTGGTGAAAATCCATTCAGCCGTTCAAGCTAAAAGTGCGACAGACCGCCCTATGGAAATTAACATGGGGGAAACACGTTTTGGGACCCCCCTTTTATCTCGGCCCCTGCTTGACGAATCCCCCCAAACTTTCAGGGAAGGAGCGGAGAGCCGCGAGGCAAAGTTGCTGAAAACTTCAGGCTGATTCCTCAACCGGCGCCAAAGTTATTCTAAATAGAATGTTGCGGTTTCCCTATGGAAATCGATCCTAACTATAACTACCTACTGGCGACCGCCAGTAGGTAATATATATATATATATATAGATATATATATATTTACACACTAAATACATCAAATGATTAATTTGGATGTGCACTCTTACTCGTTCACACATCACTAAGAAAACACGTCAAATGACCACAGCCACTGGAATCAAACATCACAATGGCACTAGTCAGAAACAAATTACCTCACCTGATCATTCACTCAACATACTTGCCAACTCAAGCTGGGGGGCCCGTTCACAGCGGGGCTTGGACTCTCGACCAGGACTAAGGTTCCGTTCGCCCTATGGCAGTACGTCTACTCCGTAAGCGATCTCCTACCCTGGCTGTCAACAACCCTCATCTTTATTGTCTCAAAACACATGCCGGAGGGTTTGAGAATCTTCCCCTCTGTGCCAAGGAAACTTACTGGAACTGGCCAGCTTCCAGGGAAGCAATCCATCACAGGCAGGAAGGAGTTCCCACGTTCCCTCTACATTCTTACATGTTCCAGCTTTTATCTTGACGCACTTTACTAAAGCCTTCCAGGGTACAATAAATAATCTCTCACAAAACAATCCTTGAGCATGATTGACCCAACCAACTTGCAAGCCTTTCTGTGCGCGCAGAAAACCTCAAGCAAGGCAGAGTCAGAATTCAGGATGACATAAGGCCATGTCAAAGCCAATAGTAAGAACGTGATAATTCTTTGTGCACCACTGCTTATACCATCACATATTTCATCTCTCAATGTACAACACAGTGCACATTTGTGCACCACTGCTCATAACACTGCACTTCAAGACCAAAAAGTACATTCCACCCTCTCTACCTCTTATGCTTTCAAATGCACATCCCACACGTTCTGTTCTTGGCAAGGCTGTTCTACTCTGTGACAGCTCTCATTGTAAGACAGCAAGATTACAAGAACACAACCTTTAGGAGAAACAAACATGTGCAAGACATCATACCTTCAGGCTAAGATAAAATAACACACCAAAGTCAATTAAAATGATGGTGGTTAAAGGTCATCACATAGTGTCTGACCACAAGAGTGCCTCTAGCACTACAGTGCTGTAGAATTAATTGTTTGGACCCATTCATAAATTCAGTTTTTGATTGGAGAAGTACTTAAGTCCACGTTCATAGAACTGGTCTTGAACTGTATGCTTGAATGGACCCATATTGAGAATATAGTTACACATTTTCTAGAGCAGTTTCATCATCCTTCTAACCATCAATCCATACATGAGCAATTGCTTGGGACATTGGAGAGTAGGATGAAAAAGCAATAACAATTTAATTGCACCTTCACATTCCCTAGGCCACTACCCCTCCCCTTAATCCCCTCCCTGCCCCACCCACACTCTTGGAAGATCACATTCCCATAGGTGTCATTTTTAGGTCTATGGAGTAATTAGAACAGGATATAATAACCTTCTTTTCGGTTCAGCATTTGGCTCATTTAAGGATTGATTAGGTGTTGGACCGTTTCTGATTTGATGTTTGCGCCTTGAAGTGGATACATGCTCAGGTTAGTTCTTACAAAGATATGGTCTGAAATTTATGTTAAAAATGTTCTCAGTGTCAGTTAGAATATACTGAACTAAATATGAAAATGGGTTTATGTTTTGGTTGAAAGCTATTTTACCATTTCTACCAGGACAATAACTGCCTTCAATGCTAGTGAAGGATGATGCTGTATGTCAGGAAATTTCCTCGATTCATCAATCTTGTTTTTATTACTCACTGTAAGGGCTCATCAGAGGGCATGTTATGTATCCACCATGAAAAATACGGATTTCATTCTGAGTAGTTGATGAAAAGATACGTGTACTATGGGTAGTATTTATGACCCAGCTTGTGGTGCTCTTGCACCACACAACGTTGTGCAAGAGTAAAGCAAACGTTAAGTCAGATTTCTGTGGCTCTGTGTGGCTTCAAAAATCTGGATTAATGCAGTCAAATTGCTGTGTTGCATCACTATGCCCTAGCATGGCATTCCATGGACATTGCGTGGGTGTCCCTAAGTAACTCCCATGGATGTAGACACATTGCCAGATTTACAAGAACATGCAAACCTGTAGAAGCATCAAAATCTTATACCTTCCTGGGGGAAGCATAACTAGGAGAAATATCTCTTATTCTCCACATTCTGCAGCACACATAGAAAGGGGGCAATGCTCCCCAGAATTGTTTTTTGCAGGAAGGATATCTTCCTGCACAAAAACAATAATGCATGCAACACAGGCACCCTTGCATCATGATGGAAGAGAGCCTGCTTTGGCACTAGGTAGCCCATTGTACACCAGTGCAGGGGAAAGGACAGAAATGCACTGTATTCCATTAAATATTGGGCATTACCACTCTTTCCCTATCCTGCAGTGCAGCACAGCAACCGGACTTGCTGTGCTGCACAGCGTGACTTGGCCATAAATATGGCCCTATGTTCTAAATGCACTAATATAATTATAGAGGGATCTCAATAACATATAACTGTAGTGGCTACACTGATTATTTTGTATGTTTGGGTAATTTGTATTTTTCACTGACACCTTGTTCCTTAATTGCTTCCTAAATTTAAATGCAGGAGTACTACAATTTGCAGAGGTTATGTCTTTATTCAGTGCTAGCTCTCAAGACCTGTACAGTCTATATTACTACTGCAATATACAACATACATACTCTGAGGAGAAGACATACATGCTTTTTGATACACGTAAGCAAAATCATTAGCAGTACTAGTAGATTTAATGGGTTTAAAGGGCTGGATTGTGTAATTTGCACTAATGCTTTGCAATTTTGCATGAACAATTGCACTGTCTGAATTTTTAGTTTACACCTATAAGCTTTCTTTCAGCCGTGGGATTAGAGCAGCTGTAGTCCCCCACAGTCTTCGCCGCCCCCACAGTGAGGGGGGGGGGGGGCAGCGAGCACCAGGGGGCTCCCTACAGCACTGTGATTGGGTGGCAGGACCCTGGCCTGAGATCTCCTGACCGGGTCCAGGGAGGGGGGCCTTCCTTGTTTGTCTTCTTCCAGAACTTTATTCTTTCAGGTATCCATTTCTCAACAAGTATGTACAGCAAATGTGCTTCGGGTTTCCAGTTTTCTGAAAAACGTTTATATAAACAATGAACAGCCAACACATGTTTTGTCTTCTTTTCAGGGGGGTCTCTTAAATTTCATTACGCCATGGAATCTGAGTACTTTCCTACAGGCATGATGTTTGTATTTGCGATTGTGAATTAAGGGAATCACTATTGTCTGCCAGAGAAAATGTCAGTGCCCAGGCTACAGATGCCCAAGAACAATCGGCAGTATGTTGGGAGACACACTGCTCCCAACATTGGCTCAAGTGCATGACTGGATCAGATTTAAGATATTACACCTTACTTTCAAGTGTCGCCACCATCTGCCTCCAACAGACTGATCAGTCTTCATAAATGCGGCCACATCATGGAATAAAGTCTTTAGACATAAAAATCTCATCCAATCTTCTGAGTTTTCAGAGAAAAACACTATTTAGTAAACATCGCAAAATTCCTTGTGGGGTCACTGTCTTTTTGAGCTATTATTAAACAGTCTTTAGATCAGCCAATTAGCACTCATAAGTGGTGATCTCTATATGAATACAGTAAGCATATTTATTTGTTGAAAAAAATATAGCATAGTTTGTGGCATATTCTCAAATGAATTAATTCTATGCATTTTATAATTTGGTGAAACTGTTTTTACATGCTTACATTTCATAAATTTGAACATTTACACTATTACCGTGTAATCAAACTCTTTTATCGACTGGCTTCAAGATACCTTCTTGTAGTTACTTTAATATGCATTTTATTTCCATAGACACGTTATTCAGTGTAAACAAAATCTCTGTTTTTGCTACTGCTTTCCCCAATATTACTTACGGGCCAACAAAAATATGTGTAGCCTCAGTTGCGGCCCGTGGAGGTAGTTCCGTGGGGCGGAAAGGCAGGGTGGGGGAGGGGCAGTGTGGGGTTAGTAAACACCGGAATATGGATGATTGCAGGTAAGTAAACAATTAAATGAATAAAACAAATTTCGTAGCGTGCGCTGCATCGCATTTTGTGATGCAGGGCGCGCAACGAAAATCATGTTATTCTCAGAAACATGTCCCAGGGAGCCCACCCCTGGAGCATAAAGGTTTCCCTGTCGGCAGCAGCATGGGCAGGGGTTGGCCATAAATACCTGCTGTTTAGTTCACTATAATAAAGAATCTATTGAACAGTTGATCTGTCACTGTCCTGCTTTACTTGGCCTAATGAAAATCTATTTGAAGGCTGCATTTATCACCTTTAACTACAGGGCTATGATGGATGCTATCACTTATTGCTGCCGTCTTAGGAAAATGCAAGTTAGTGAAAACATTTAATGAATTTTAATATTGTGTGATGTTTTATCGCTTATGTATTTCTTGTTGCTGCAAAGTCCTCCTTGTGCCCAGGGCACCCAATTTTTTTTTTTGCTGACAGGTACTGGTGGTAACTGACTCTGACTGTCACTAGGCTCTTTCTAACCAGGCCTAGGGCCAGTGCTATGCTGAAAAGACACTTATAATACAGTGAAAACGCCTACATACACTAGGGTACACTATGGGTTAGGGTACTGACATGATTGGCATGACCTCCCCTATAAGGCACTAGTACATAATGGGCAGGGGGGTCAAAACTACCTTTAAGTCCTTAGTATGTAATAGGGCATGGCAGTTGAGAGGCCAACAACCCTTTCTGCACTTGCATCTGTGTACTGCAGAAGCTTGAGGTCAGTTTAAAAGCAGCTCTGTGTTACAAGACTACTTTTGAAATGCAAATTATACCCAAATTATACTTTGGTATTTGGGGCATATAACAATTAATAAACAACAGTGTTTTTGGCATAAGACGCTCCCCCAGGGGCTCGCCTAGGTGTCCCACAGGTGAGGGGTCAGGTATTTAAAAAGAGGACCGTTATAAAATGAGTTTCATATGCCCTGTGTTTAGTAAAATTGTACATTTCACTCCTCACATTGTGGTAAAGTGCTTCCCAAAATCGACTTTTGCGCTAGGAGCACAGTGGAGTAAGGGGTGGACGGTCCTGTAGATATTGGCATGGTCCTTAGATGTTTTATAAACCCTGGTTGTAGAGAAATTGCCCATTGGAATTTCCCTATTGCGGACCCTCAGCCACATAGGTTAACATGTCAAGATGTTATTGATTAATAACTAAAGAAGGGGTGTCAGAAAAATATTGTTCAAGGACTCAGTAGAATGCTATTGATAAATCTAACAAGATGCTACTGTTGAATTTATCCTACAATATATTGACAAGAAGTTATACGACTTTCTTGTCTGTAAGCAAACATTCAGCCATCTAGTGCTCTGACCTGATTGACCAGAGTTAATTGGATTAGCCAGGCTGCTTTGAAGTGGTGATAAATGATCCCTGGGGTTAGGAAGCCCTTCTGGGAGGAGAATGTGCTGGGCATAGGAATGACAGAGCCAGGGGAAGAGGTAGTAGATAATGTTCTTCCAAGGAAGGAGGGAATAGGCTAGAGAAAACAGTTTCATTCACACCTCTACCCTATACCCCCAGGCACATGACAGGCTTAGAGAAGGAATTTGCAGATGATAAAGTGAGGGGAATTATGTAGATGAGCCACCATGTGGGCTGGTTTATTTAGCTCTTCTCTCTCTGCTGCAAAATCAGCCATATTGAATTTTGGAGAAATGGTGCTCTCTGTGAAAATATAGTGCCACACTTTGGAGGATATGGTCATACTCTGGGGTGTTTCCCTGCACCTCATTGGACACGAGTGCCCTCCTGCCTGACCCAGAGAACTTGGAATAAGTATCTAAAAGGGGCAGCGCCTCTCAGATCTGCTTCTTAAAACTTAAGAAAGAAGAAGGGTCTGTGCTAGAAGTTTGATTTGCGCCAACCAGGTCCTGTACTTTGAGTGACTGCACCTGCTTCACAATCTGAAACTACAGTCCAGTGGATCAAGCCTGCTTCAAAAGGACAAATGTGGACTCCATGCAAGATACTGGTTTACAGAGTTCATTTGGACCATCACCACCAAGAATCCTATTCTGGAGCACTACCAGTGAATTTGTAAGGGTTTTGTGTAAGTGGATTGTGGGAATTGAAGTCCCATTCTTTCAAGGACCATCTTGAAGCTTCCAGACCCTTGAAGCAAGTTGTGGATGCTGTTGGGCCCTCAACGGAACTTCAGGAAGAAGTTCCAGAAGCTTGAAGAAGTTTGGAGCAACTTTGGAAAAAAGTTCCATAAGTAGACAGATTCAACCTGGCCAGACAAGCTGGCAACTCTCAAATTATGAGATGGCCTGCTGTTCATTCTTCTGAAAAGCTATGGAGGTCTGACTTCCAGAGTTTGACAGGGAGTTTGCTGAAACCCAAGACGGCGAAGCCTCACCGAATATGGCCTGGTGAAAAGCATCGAGGGACTGTGCAAGAAAAAGCCCCATAAAAGTTTCTAAGTCTGAACATAGAAAAGGTGACTGGGACCAACCACAAGAGTGAAGCTGCCCATCTTCAACCGTGAGCCGGCCTGGATCTCTAGTTCATCCTGCTGGAAAGCTCTGGAGGTCGGGCTTCCACAAGTCTGATAGGGAGCTCGTCGCAAGGCAAGCCAGCAAACCCTCACCAAATCCAGACTGGCTAAGTGCTTCGAGGGAAACCGGGAAGAAAAGCTCCAGAAACGTTTCTAAGTCAGAAGGTAAAAAACACTGACCAGGACCTACCGCGAGGGGTTGTCGCACAGAGCTCCATCGTGGTCGGCCTCACAATTTGACTTTGTCCAGGTCTAGCGCGACCAGGTGTCTATAGGTTTCTAAGTGTGATATGGTACTAAATCTTTAACAATTCAGATATCTGGATACCTACATTGGATTGCTTTCGTTTTGGTGTCATTTTAAAGATACCAATATTCCCTATGTTTATACATTAGTTTTGAATTTTTATTGTGTGTTGTGTCTTAATTATTCACTGAAATGGTGTTTTTAAATGCTTTACATACCTGTCTTTGAAGCTAAGCCTGTCTGATTGCAGTCAACCTACCAAGAGTTGAGCATTGGAATACATTTCTAAGACCTATACTGAGCCCTATAGTGAGTTAGTGGCCTTATACCCAGTGGTAGATATATATATATTTAGCACTAATAATAACCAACTTTCCAACACTTCTTATGCTTTTTATTGTAATGATTCATGTATTCATTTATTCATTCATAATTTTTCATCACAGTTGATCCTACCATTTACTGCAGCCTGTATATGGACAGGTAAAGCAAATATAGGGCCAGATGTAGGAGGCCATTTACCGACCGGTAACGACCGATTTCGGCCGTTACCGACCGGTAAATGGGTATTTGTGATGTAGGGGGCCTATTTTACCGATTCGGTAAATTTACCGAATCGGTAAATTTACCGAATCGGTAAAATACAGAATCGGTATTTTTACTGATTCGTAACGGCCAGATGTAGGTGGGACTCTTCAGAGTCCCTAAGGCCTTACAGATTCGCTATTTTACCACCCAATCCAATTGGGTGGTAAAATACCGAATCCAGGTGTGCATGCACATGTGTGCATGCACACCCTTAGGGCATGTCTGTCTGCCACATGGCACACATGCCTGTATTTGGGGTGCTAGAGGGTGTCAAAGTGACACCCCCTGCACCCTTGCTGGAATCGGTATTTACCGAATCGGTAAATACCGATTCGGTATTGCCCATTGATTCCTATGGGCTTCAAGGCCCATAGGAATCAATGGGCATTACCGAATCGGTATTTACAGAATCGGTAAATACCGAATCTTAACGATTCGGTATTTACCGATTCTGAAATACCTACATCCCCCCCCCCCTCTATTTTACCACTTCTTAAATACCGAATCGGTAAAATTCGGTATTTAAGAAGTGGTAAAATAGAATTACCTACATCTGGCCCTAAGTCTTTATGCTTTGAAATTCAAGCATCTCATTTTCTTTGAGGAATGACAAACAATAGTTGTCCAATGAAAGTCTCCAGTGTAAATATGTCCTATCCCTGACAGTTACTAGCATTAAAAACACAGAAAATAGACATGAACTCTAAGGAAAAAAATATACCCCCAAAGTGCTCATACACCATGGGAATTTACAAATCCTCACATTTTTCAAAACTTTGACATTGAGACAACTTAGAATGTGCCACTTTATGTTGACTGCTATGGTATTAATTTGCATTTGCATGGAACTAAAAACCGCTAAGCAAATGCTTTATTTTGTCCTCCAGATGACAATTGCAAGGGATCAGTCCCAATGCAACTCTTTAAAACTGAATGACCTATGTATAGGAGGAATACGTTGAAGCACACGATTTGTAGGATGGTTGTCTTGCTATCCAGACTACACTTGTCAACATAAACTGGGTGGCTCAGTAGCACTGTTGATAAATCAAGGTATTTTGCTGAATGAAGGTAATGAGTTTGTGCCTATAAACAAACTGCAGGAAGAAGCATCACAATGTTGCAAGGATGACTCATCTGTGATGAGCCATTTTTTTGCATTGCAATTCCTTATTTGTGTTTTTCAGAGACGGTCACAACACACCTGCATGTGCTAAGGACAAATTTGGATAAAAGTACAGAGGATATGTATATATCCAATTGAAAGAAAGACCGACATAGGTATGTCTTATGATTGAACAAAAGCTAAATAGGAAAACATTCTCTACAACATATCAATTCCATTGTCCCTTCCAAAACTTACTCCATAGAGTATGTTATGTGAGTCCAATTATGACTTATAAGTCTAACAAGGCAAAAAGTCCCTCCAGAAAACACCCCTCTGGTATACCATCAATCCCCCAGCATATATGAGGTCAGCAAGTGCTCCAGCAGGAACTAAGAGAATGTATGTAAAGAAGAGTACTTGAGTAGCCACTTGTCCAAATTAATGTAAGAAACTTCCCCATAACTCCTTAAATTGTACTAACCTCTGATTCAATGTGTACATTAGTTACTGAAAGACAGCCATTTCACTCTTATCATCCAACCAAGTGCGAAAGACCTGGACCCTTGATGTTTTCTATAGTCTAAGAACATTTACTTTCTCTACTGCGAGGGCTGTGGACAGCCGTCTATTTACATGGTGTTGAGCAGGACTAAGTCAGCGGTTTCATGTAAAAGTCCTAGGCATGGTGAGAGGTTGCGCCCTAGTCCAGATTTCTGCCTAAGTAAGTGCCATATTTGTTGCCCATACTGTTTTAGGTCAGGGCCGTAGAAGTTTTAAATAAATGCATTTCAGACATAGTTGCCCTAAATCCTTTATCATGCTCAACCTTAAGGTGCACCAATCATCCTCCAAAAATTGGGTTTGGAGGCGTTTTTCCCACCATGTCTGCAAGGCAGAAGAGGAGGGTCAGGAATAAATATAGTCAATCAAAGGGGAGTACAGTCCCGACATATTTCTCTCGAACTCTTTCCAGGTGAGTAGATATTGAAGGATTTGAGAGCATGGCAGTGCTGGGGTCATTATGTTAAAGACTGCAAGAGTGCATAGGTAAGCTGTGTATGACGCCACTGTGGTGAAGTAGGTAAAGGGTTTGAGTGGTTGTTAGAAATGGGGGTCTCTAATTGGCAATGGTTTACACCTTTGTCTAAATAGGGATCCTTCCTTCTAGTCAGGATTAGGGAGATACACTAGCCCCTGCTCACCCCCATGGTAGGTTGGCACAAGCAGTCAGGCTTATCTTAGAGGCAGTGTGTAAAGCATTTGAACATAACTAACAGTAACACAGTGAAAATACTTCAAAAGGACACCACACCAGTTTTAGAAAAAAATATATATTTATCTGTGCAAACAAGACCAAAATGATAAAAGACTAACACACAGTAATCTAAAATATGCACTTTGCAAGAATGACTTCAAAATGCAGTACCTTGAGGTCAGTAGCTCCACCTGGGGCCACCACGGTGATGAAAATAACAGAATCCAACAGGTAAGGCCAACCGCATTTGTGTGGACTAGCTTTAGTGTCAGCAGACTCGTAAACAGTACCCTTGGTTCCGGCTGGTGCAAGTGACAGTGCCTGTTGATGGGAGCTAGCGCCGGTCGGCCCAGACTGCGGTGTGAGACGAGGCCGTGCGTCATGGGACTTACCAGCCGTGCCACCAAAACCATGGTGCGGTCATGGGTATCGAGGTCAGCTTGCAGCAACGCTGTTGGTGAGACCAGGGCGGCAGAGTGAAGCCAGGCAGTGCAGATTGCGGTGCCCAGAGGTCACGGTGCAAGCAGCGGGTCAGTGGTGGAGGTCGTTGTTGGTGAGACCAGAGTTGAGGCACAAAGTGTTGAGGTGCCTTCAGGACACGGAGCTAGCAGCGGTGTCAGTGACGGTGTTGGCTGTTTTGCCCCTCTGTGGCAATTGAAACCCACTGTTCCAGAGGCGGTAGCCAGAGGTAAGTGAAGTCTTTGCTATCCCTGAGACTTCGTGAACAGGAGGCAACCTCTATTTCAAGCCATTGGAGACACTCAGTAATAAGTGAAGAAAGTTCAGTCCAGTCCTTTTACTGCCAAAGGCAGAAGCAGCAGCTGCAGGCCAACCCACCAAAGCAACAACACAGCAACGGGGCAGTACTCCTCCTGGCAGTTCTTTCAGCTCTTCTTCTTGGCAGGTTCCTCGATCAAAGAGAGTTCTAAATTCTAAGGGTCTGGGTCCCAATGTTTATACTGCATTTCTCTTTGTTCTCTTGGGCAGAGAGTGTCTGTGCTTAGTCCAAACCAGTTTGGTCCTCTCTGGCCCAGCTTCCTGGCAGGAGGTGGAGACAGCATTGTCCAAGGCAGACTAGGCCCATTCAGGTGCAAGGAAATCTCCTCCCACTACTCTAAATGCAGTCCAGGTCTATTCAGCCCAGCCCTGACTCATCCAGGAAAGGCAGGACATACCTTGACCCCCAGTGGCTGTCTGAAGAGAATGCATATCCACAGTCCCTTTCACTCCAAAGCCAGACAATCAATCCACAACCCAGTAGAGGCACACAGGATAGCTAAGCAAGAAAATACCTACTTTCTAAAAGTGGTATTTTCAAACACAGAATATAAAAATCATCCTTACTAAAAGATGAATTTCTGCATTCTGAGTTCAGGCATACTAAACTCCATTCCTCCATCTTGTCCCAATGGGAAGATATATTCGTAAAATGTTACCAAGTACTCCCTATTCTATCCTATGGGACAGTTAGCCTTTCAACAGTGAAAAATGAATTGCATTGTAGTTAACTATCAGGACATGTCACACACATCAGGACATGTCCTATTTTTCACATACACTGCACCCTGCCCACAAGTGTAACTTGGGCCTACCTTAGGGTGACTCACATGTAATAAAAAGGAAGGTTAAGACTTGGCAAGTGGGTGTACTTGCCAAGTCGACATGGCAGTTAAACCTGCGCACAGACACTGCAGTGACAGGTCTGACAATCCTGTGAAAGGCTGCTCGTGTGGGTGGCATAATCAGTGCTGCTGGCCAACTAGCAGCATTTGATTTACAGGCCCTGGCACTCTCAGTGCACTTTACTAGGAACTTACCAGTAAATCCTATATGCCAATTATGGGAAACACGAATCCATAATACAAATTACAATAGGATCACTTGCACTTTACACTGGACAGCAGTAAAAAAGTGCACAGAGACACTAAACCAGCAAAAACAGAGTTAAAACCGGGAGGTAAGAAAGCAAAAAGAGTGAGGAAAGACATCGAAAGATGCTAGGTCTAACAGTGGTGGACATATATGATGGACTTAGGTGATCCACCATGCAACGTCATCTAGTAGAGTGATTTTACGCTCTGTTCAGAGTGACCCGTTAAGTTCATTACCTCCAATCTAGAGGGGAAATTTATACATCTTTAATATGTAAGAGACGGTGAGTCCATAACAGCTTGGGAGCTTGATACCAACCATATAGGGAAGTGAGTATGAAAAGGCTGGCTGATGCGGGGTGTAGCAGACGTGTGTAATTTTGAGTCAATTCTCCTGACAAATTAAGTATATGCTTTTCCATAAGGGACGGGAACGGGGCTTTTCTGTGGGTATTGGGGATATGGTATGGGCCAATTGCTGAGCTAACCAATAGCATTCCATGTTGGGTAAGTGCAGTCCCCGAGCTGTTTTTCAGCTCAGAGTTTTAGGTCTTTTACCCTTGATTTTTCATCCTACTATATGAATGCCAATATATGCTTCTCTACTTCTTTAAGAAGTGATGACAGGAGTGCCAGTAGGAGCATCCTAAATACATAGTTGAATCTGGGGTCAATCGGCATTATAATGACTTGGGCTTTTCTTCAGAGAGAGTGTTGCACACCCTTCCATCTTTGGAAATCCGCCTTTGCTCTGTCTAAAAGAGGGAGCATATTGTCTTGGACTATTTTATTGAGACCTCAGTTAAGGAATGTCCCCAAATATTTCAGTCAGAGAATACTTGCATGCAAAGCTTTGAGGGCCCAGTGTTAAATGTGTGGTGGATTGGGTCTTAGGTAGGGCTTCACAATTCGACCAGACGATGTGATAGTCCAAAAAGAATGGGGAGGATCCTGTTTCCAACCTGTGAGTAAGAAAGAGAAGAAAACAATAATAAATCAACAGTTCTTAAAACACACAACCTTTGACCCTGAGGTTTAGGGTGACAACCCAACCACATGCATCATAGACTCCACAATTTAAAAAGCAATGATGCAATGGAAGGGCGCATAAACTTAAATGTAAGTTGCTGATGATGCTGACAATATGTCAAATGCAATCCAGCATGTGTTAGTTGCATGTTTTCCTGCTGGATTACGGCTCCCATTGAGCATCAACCCATGAATATGGAATATCAGTGTTAAGGGTGGAGCACAAGTGCCCGTGGGTCTGTAAAAAAGGATCACTGAAGTTGAAATATGCGTTGTGCAAGTGAGGAACTTCACGTTTTCAACTGAGATTGTGACTTGTCTTGTGCTTTAGAGGGTTTCCAGCGTCCTTGATTATGTCTTTAGGGCCACTTTAGGGTGACAATAACCAGGCTTGACCTGTCCTTCGCGACAGCATCCTGGGTGGTGGTAGAGCCAGTTGATGCAGAAACTGAAAATTGATTAAGTTCCTATGTTATGTCTATTACCGCACCATTCAGTTTATCAAGAAAGTTTTCCAAGACTTCTTTGACATCATATTTTGTGGTTCTAATCATCAAGTCAGGTTCTGGCAGGCCATATCTAATGTCCTTTTTCATCAGCTGAGGTCTGAGTGCCAAGAAATTCCACCTTGACAGAGTTGGATTCTAAAGCAAAATCCACAGAGATGGCGATCTGACTGTTGTTAAATTGATACAAACCATGATTTTTAGTTACATTGATTATTTGCTGAGCCTACTGATATCATAGGCAGCATGCCTGGATCACGCATGGTCTGGTAGGATATAGGCCGTGTCATGGTCTCACACGGAGGGCCTACTGGAACTCTGAAGGATGATATACAGGGACAACGTAGATGTGAGCATTGTCCCTCTAGCTCCTGTCCTCCAGATCAACCACTTTGTGATGTACTCTTCACAAATCTGGACCGCGGGCTGGGGATTTGTCCGAAACATAGTTCAACATCATTAATCATGGATTCCATCGTCAACAGATGGTGGTAGGAAGAGGAGACTTCATCCCTGAGGGATTGCACATTCTTCATTGTTGAAGTGCCTTGTGAGTGAATGGAATTTCTCCAAATCTTGATGTTGGCTAGTTTCTTGAGAAACGTTACTAATGCAGGATCCTTGGAATTTACGGAGGACATCGCAGAGCCTGAATGTGGAGATTTAGATTTACTATGAAATGGCCTCTGAGAAAAGTAAATGTTGAGAGTAATTTGGTTTTGACACATGGGGGAGGGCTCTATAAACACAGCTACTGAATGCCAGTGAATAGGGTCCATGGAGGACTGCCCAAGCAGTTCAAAGAACTAAATAGAGAGCATAATATGGACCATCACAAGGATTAGGCAGACAACATAACTGGCAGGGAACCACATCCAGCTATTATTAGTCACACAAAGTACGTTCTCAAAAGGAGTGTGACAGGAAGGATTCTGTAACTAGTGTCAAAGTTAGAAGATAAAGGGGGATATTCTCAAGAACGTGTGATAATTATCGCAAAATTAGCTTCACGCAACTAACGCCCTGTTAACGTTGTATTCGCAACACAGCAGTACCATTCGATAGTCTCACGATAACACGTCAAATGACCGCCTTAAAATTAACACGATGCCTAAAACATGTGAAACACAATCGTGAAAACGTGAAAAAAGTGGCGATGTCCCAAATCGCGATACAAAAATCAGCGATAACCAGCAACAGGCTGCAATTCCTACACGTCATGCCGGAAAATGCACTATAAAAGCAGAGAAAAAAAACATTTAAAAAAATGTAACTGTGTAGCACCATGGACATACCCGGACCGAGTGCAGAGGACAACGCGAACCCCACAAGCCCCACAGACGAACAGCAAGGAACCTCGGGATCGGGGAAGGCCAAGGAGAAGTGGAAGAGGAAGAGGAAGACGGGGTTCAGTCCGCAGGAAAACAGGATCATCGTTACGGAGGTGATAGAACACTACCAACAACTGTTTGTCACCTCCAAATTGTCATTGGCAACAAAGATGCAAATATGGCAGACCATATTGGACCATGTGAATGCAGTTGCAGAGTTGAGGAGGACAATGGGAGACTTCAAGAGGCGCTGGAATGATGTGAAAGGCAAAAGCAAGAAGAAACTCAATGCCAACATGAAAGCAGCAACGCAGATTGGAGGTGGGGGCCCAGCGGCACACCAGGAGCTGGATGACATTGAGAAAATGGTGGCCACAGTCATCAGTCGGGATACGGTGCCAGGATTTGGGGATCCGGACTCTGCTCAACATGACCTGACACAACATACACAGGGTGAGTACCGACCTGGGACTGGGGGGACGGGGGAGATGGGCACAATGGCACACATGCACAATTAATTAGAGCACACTGCACACCCACAATGACCCTGATCCCTGTGCCACACTGCAGCACACATACAAACACCAAGTAAGCCCCCGTCCACCATGTGCCCAAAGGGGTCCCACTCCACACATCACCAATCTCACCACCAACACATGCACACATGCGAAACCCAGCAAAGATGCGTATTTGTGAGCCACACTGACAATGCAGGTGACACTACATGACGATTAGCATGGCTACAGTCCAATGATCATGACATTGTGCATGCCATGACACTGAGGTGGCTGAGTGTGGACCACATCTGGAAAGGAGCAGCTCACACTCTGAGACATCCACATGCACAAACAACCCCTGATTTCAACAACACATATGCAGACAAACCATGCCCAAGGGTCACAACTCGACCAAGAGCCCAATTTACCCAAGTCCACAACATCTCAGCACTTTAGAAGCACAGAAATCAAAGGCACACCGCCTGAGAGGGATAAGGGACAGCCAATTTAGAGCTGCAGGGGTGACGCACCCACAATGCAGCACACACACAGGATAAAAAGAGCACCTCAACATTGACAACCAGGTGGTACAAACTGCAACACTTTCACAACAGAACACAGGACACAACTGGTTCCGCATGTGTGTACAAAATGGGCAATCACACATCTGGCACAGCAGGAAACTGTGTACGAGTACAACCTCACATCCGTGATGTAGTACAAATGTCCACTGTCCAGCATCAAATAGGCATCTCTTCACAAACAGTCACTATGTAAACTTTGCCAATGCGTCAACATACATGGAACACACAGTGAAACTGCATCTCCCTTTTACATTGCAGAGGGACAATCAACACCTCCTGCAGAGCAGATCCTACATCATGTCAGTGATGATGGAGACCACACCCAGGCCATCGACCATGACAAACTCCAACGGTTCATGGGCAACCTCCGCACCCCACCTCCAGTAGCAGGGAAGCCCAGCACCATTGAGGTGAGCCCACCCCCTGCACAGACCACACAGCAGGAGGCACTCACCACCAGATCTGGCTCACAGCACCTCACAGAAGAACACATAGCATTGCAACGCCGTGTGTTAGACTGCCAGAAGGAGCAGGCTGAACAGGTGCGGGTGGGGTTTGGCCTCATAGCAGCCAAACTAGATGCCATACGTGGTTTACTAAGTACCATCAGGGACCACCTATATGCCCTAACGGACACCCACAGTCCGCCCGTGCCCTCCAACAATCCATGGCTGGCATGGCTGGAGTCATGACTCGGAGACAACAACAACTGTCTAGTCAGAGTAGCTACAGCGATGTCGTCCCTGATTTAGGAAACATAAGGAGGGTCATGGAGAACATGGAGGGAATGCAGGCGCAAAGATTGGCTGCCACCGCTGCACACGAGAAACCTGTAGGTAGGATCGTCCATGCCCTGCAGATCCTCATCATGGGAGTGATGCCACAAGACATTGCGCAGATGAATGCTGCTGCTACTTCTACATCCAAATCTCCAACCCCTGATGTGTCAATGTCACACAGTGTTGCAGACCATACACTACCACCCACATGTGAGGCACATGAAATGTGAGAGGACAAAGATGAGGATGAATCTGCCTTAGGGGTAAGAAGGAAGCAGTAGCACTCATCTCCACCATATGGCTTGTTTCTGCTTGGTTCTGCCCTCTGCATCATGCCCTAACACCTTCCACTGTCCCCCAATACACTCTGCGACACTAAACTTGGACCTCGACATGGACTGACATATTTTGTTTGCTTAACAATGACACAGCAATCAACCTGCGGACTGGACTCTTTCCCTTCCGAGTAACTTGTCAATCCCTAAAGGACCCTGGCTGGCCCTCCACGGGGCAACATTGTAAAGTGTTGTCTGCATGGCCCAGTACTAAGACAGCTTCAACACTCCACTGAACGTGAATACTACATTCTAATACACACAGATGTGTCATGTCTATTATTAATCAGGTAAGAAAGCATGGAAGAATGTAGGGGCAGTGATTCCCCCTTACATCCATGTTGCTCATGTTGTGGGACTTGAGTCACAGAGTGCATCCCTGCATCATGGCAGTACATATTTGACCCCCAAAGGAAGCCCTGTCATCAATTGTAGGTCACAAATGACAGCCTATATGTAATGATTTGGGATACATGTGAAAAGCTGATGAGTGGGATTCCGTACTATCTTTGACACACAGAAATGGCATTTTGAATACTTGACACCCTAAACAGCCTCTCTGTACAGAGGTGACACACCCACCATCTATTTTCAATTTCTCAGAATGTTAGCCACTACATGTTGCATTAACACTTGTCAGAGTGATGTGCTTGTACAGAGGAGTGACATGTACTTAGGGAATGTGTGTTGTGATGAATTTATTTGCACATCCTGTGCCTGTGGTAATTTTGTACTGTCCCATGATTGCTAAGGACTGTCACAATGTGACGTGCTCATGTGAAGAAATTGTCAATGATCGTGTTCCTACGCAGTGTGTGGGAAGTAAAGGTGCTGGGGTACCAAGCTGATGATGGCATCCAAGACAGGTGTGAGCAACTTGGATAGGGCTGGCTGTTAGACTCCTCCGACTCTGGCAGTTGTTGGTTGGAAGTTCCCAGAAGCCAACAGGTGCAGCACAGCCAGTAGCTTTGTCTGCGGAGGGATGTTGGTTGTCCGCTGTGTTGGTACCATCAGCCTAGGGGCAATAAAGGTCAGGATGCGGAGGATGATTGTCCTTTTGAGCCTGTAGTGGGCAATGACATCCTCTGGTGTTAAGTCTGTGAGGCTGGTCTGTTTTCTGAAGGTCCGCTGTCTTTGTCTATGCTGACTCCGTGGTAGTTCAAGGGAGGCGGGGGAGGGGTCCTGGGGGTAGTGGGCCTGGGTGTGGTGGCGGTGGGTGTTGTGGCCCTCTTGGGGCTCTGAGCTGCATGTTCAGTAGCACCATGGCATCTGTTGTTATTCTGGTGTGGCTGTAGGCTGGGCTCCCATTTCTGGTGCAGGTTATCGTCCGACTTAATACCAGGAAAGAGCAGGTGTTAATTTCCTTCTGCTAACGTGCCTTATCGCATGTTTTGTAATCTTATCGCCGATCTGGCTGGTCATTGAGAATACTGCGAAGTGGTGTTGTCGAGGCTTTTTGCACGGGAACGCCTACTCTGCCTCTCATAAGCGTTAGTTTCCGGTGTCTTCCTTGGCGATGTTTTTTGCGCCTTCTATCGCAGGAAAACTGGCGATATTGGCTGTTAGCACCAGCATGTGAATAGGTAAATCTATCGCCACTTTGGCTGCAATAAAGTGCAGCTAACTAGGCGCTAAGGGCCGGATGTAGGTCGGTCGGTAACGGCCGAAAATCGGTATTTTCGGCCGTTACCGACCGAGATTCACAAAATGGTATGTAGGTCCAGGTATTTTACAGAATCGGAAAATTTACCGATCGGTAAATTTACCGAATCTGTAAAATACCGAATCGGTATTTTTTACCGATTCGGTAACAATGAGATGTAGGTGGGACTCTTCTGAGTCCCACAAGCCTTACAGAATCGGTATTTTACCATGAAATCCAACTTCATGGTAAAAAACCGATTCCGGTGTGCATGCACATGTGTGCATGCATACCTGTGCCATATGACAGGCAGACCTGCCCTTAGGGCAGGTATGCCTGCCACATGGCCCCCGAAACCTTTTTTGGGGGTGCTAGAGGGTGTCAAAGTGACACCCCCTGCACCCTTGTCAAAATCGGTATTTACCGATTCTGTAAATACCGACCGGTAATGCCCCATTCATTCCTATGGGCTTCAAAGCCCATAGGAATGAATGGGACATTACCGGTCGGTATTTACAGAATCGGTAAATACCGATTTTTACCGATTCGGTAGCAGGAACATCTGGATGTTCCTACATCTCAACCCCTTAGATTTACCGATTTTTAATTACCGAATCGGTATGCTTCGGTAATTTAAAATCGGTAAATCTATTTTACCTACATCGGGGCCTAAGTCCTTGAGAATATGCCCCCGAGTGTGTTGTTGAGGATATGGGAGATACTTTTTTAAGGTGGAGAAACCTCACTCACCGGAGGGTGACATGCTTCATCATAGGGTTCCCTTCTCACACTGGGGCAGCAAGGTCCCAAGTGTAGGCTTCAACTCTCCAAAAATGGAAGAGGAGCTGAGGTGTTTTATATAGAGGGGACTGTAAGTCTCGGTGGCTGAGGGGCAGAGTGCAAAATAAAGATATTGTTGTTTAAAAATGTCTGTCTCAAGGACACCCTATAACTTTATTGTGTGGTGTCCTGGGATGGGATTAAAAGCAAAGAAGACTGGGGGCTATCAACAAATATACCCCTGCTAGAGGTCAACATGTTTCTGCCCTTTATCAACCCCAACCGGGGTTAATGGGCATTCATCAGGACCAAGAATCAAACTAGTCACTCTGCACTCAGTGGAGCGGGAGGTCGAGGAGCCCTCACTGTGCATATATTGCATTGTTTGAACTTCGCTAGAATTGTTTGGCACTATTTTAACCTTTTTTAACTGCCTGGCATCTCAGCGTTTAGAGCTTCTCTTTTAATCTCTAACCTAATTTTAAAACCAGTTTACTTCCTTACTTTTTTAAAACCCTACCTTTCCTTAGCATTTTGCACTTTACAAAGCTTGTGTTCACTTACAGTTTCAGTCTTTTGCTGCACGTCTTCCCCGGTCCAATGCCGGCATCTTGCCGTTTGATTTGAGGGAAGCGGACACCCCCCCACTAGGCTAATCTGACTTCCAGCATGGTGAATTTCCAGCAGGGAGGTTGTAACTCACCGTGCATATATTGCATTGTTTGAAATTCGCTAGAATTGTATGGCACTATTTTAACCTTTTTGAACTGCCTGGCATTTCAGCGTTTAGCGCTTCTCTTTTAATCTCTAACCTAATTTTAAAACCAGTTTACTTCCTTACCTTTTTAAAAGTGTACCTTTCCTTAGCACTTTGCACTTTATGAAGCTTGTGTTCACTTACAGTTTCAGTCTTTTGCTGCACGTCTCCGCTTCCTCGGTCCGACGCCGGCATCTTGCCGTTTGTTAGTAGGTAAGCAGACACACCCCCACTAGGCCGATCTGACTTCTGGCCTGGTCAATTTCCGGCAGGGAGGTTGGAACTTAGGGGCACATGCATCAACCTATTTAGGAAGTGCAAACGGTGCCAATCGGTAAATTCGGCCGTTTGCACTTCCTAAATAAGTTTTTGGGATGCATCAAACACTTTTCCAATATTCGCATTTTTTTGCATTTCTTAAAAATGTGAATGCATTTAAGGAATCGCATTTGTGCGATTCCTTAAATGCAATGCATCAATTTAAAAAAAAATGCGAATTTTGAAATTGGAAGTGCAAATTAACACGAGGTTGACCCTCGTGTTAATTTGCGAAAATCTTTCAAAATGCAAAAAAATTCATTTTTTACACTGTCATGTTACAGACACACATGTCCTTAGGACATGTGTGTTTGAAACATGCACTTTCAAATACATTTCAGGGGTGCAGGGGGGGGGTCCTTTGGACCCCCCCCGCACCCTTGGAATGCATCAACAAATTGCGAATTCGTAAATGCCTTCCCATTGACTCCTATGGGCCTTTCGGCCCATAGGAATCAAAGGGATTTGCGAAAAAGCAGTTAGGAATTCGGTATTTATTTGCAATTCGGTAAAAATTGCCATTTTTACCGAATTACAAGTAAATACCGAAAAAAATGATGCATAGCATTTTGCAATTCTTAATTTGCGATTCGGTATTTTTCGCAAATTAAGAAATGCAAAATGTATGAATGATGCATGTGCCCCTTAGGACCTTCCGCGCCCCGCCAGCTATTTAATTTCATGCTTGGCCGGACGCGCGCAGTGGGCGCGCCAAATGCAAGCACGTCTACACCCGTCCGCGACAAGGATGTGACAAGGGCAGGAAATGCTGCCCGAAATCAGCCAGCATTTGTTTACATACCTGAGGTACTGAAACACCTTAATATTAAGGGGCACTGCAAGTGCCAGATTGCACCCGACAAAATTTGGGGGGCCTGCTACTACTATCATTGCAGGACAAATTTCCATTTGGGCCCTCCCATATCAATGAACAGTACTAGTCCACTCACCACAGCACACAATGCCCAACTTAAAGATGGACTAATCAATGCCAGATCACTCAGTAAACATGGTCAAGATGTCAGGGATCTAATCATAGATCATCAACTTGACTTCCTATTCATTACTGAGACATGGTTGAAAGACTGGTGCAACCCCGATGTTGCTGTCACTCTTCCTCCTAAATATAAAATCTATAGGAAAGGTAGAATAAATGGCAGAGGAGGATGTCTGGCCATTATTTTACGTGACACACTACACTGCTCTAACTTTGACCTTGACACAATCAAGGGCGCGGAAATCTTAGGCATTTGCATCTCCCTAAATGCCTCCATGTCCTTCTCAGGACTCTGATCTATCGCCCCCCAGGTCAGAGAGCCACCTTTACAGACTCACTTGGGGATTCCTTAAGTCATCTTCTGCTCAGATATGCCAACTGTACTTTGTTCGGTGATTTTAATCTTCATTTAGAATGCCGAACTGAGACAGGAGTCGACAATTTCCTCCAAAGTACAGAACTACTTACATTGCACCAATTGGTAGAGGTCCCAACGCACCAGGCGGGCCATACTTCGGACGGGGTCTGCTCCAATTTCACCGCACTATCGGTAGACACCCGCCTCCCTCAGATATGGTCAGATCATCTCTTTGTGCCCCTCACACTTATGGCACCACAGAAGAGCCGCCCTGACAAACTACCCCTTGATTTCAAATCCAGGCGCAAATGGGCACAACTAGCTGATAACCCTAAGCTACCTTCCCACGCACAAGCTCACCCCCCCGTCCTAACAGGAAATACAGGGTGGGACTCTCGTCTCCTCCACTCCTGGCTTACAGCTGTATGCAACGATCTAATTCCACCAGAGAAACACAATAGGAAAAAGAAAACAAAAATGCAGAAGGTCCCCTGGTTCACGCCTGATCTAGCACAAATACACCTCAATTGTAAGCAACAGGCGCGAAAGTGGAGAAGATCATATAACACTGAAGACAGATTAGCAGAAAGCTCTATCACCCCCAGATTAAATTTGCCAAAGAGATTACTACTCAAGGAAAATAAAGGAGGCCAACCAAGATCAAAAAGTCATCTTCTTGATTATAAAATCGTTTACTAACCCTGAAGCGCTTCAGAAAGAATTACCTCCCTAGCAAACTCTGTGCGATAACATTACAGCCTACTTTGAAGAAAAAGAATTTAATATCCAAAAGGACTTCTTAACCATTCCCATCTATAACTGGGATGGCACCACCGAGCCAGTTCCTGAAGGCACTGCCCACTGCATCAACATTTTTGAACCAGTAACTCTTGAACAGACTTGCCAGGACATAAGAGCCTGCAAATCAGGCTCACCACTGAATGCCTGCCCCCCTATGATTCTCTATAAAATCATTGATATGGTCAATTCAGTCATAAATCAGATAGTTAATTCTTCCTTAAACTCGGGCATACTACCAGATGAGTGGAAGCTTGCTCCGGTAAAACCACTCAAAAAGAAACAAAACATTGACCCCTCGTGCTTTCAAACCTCCGACTCATCTCACTACTCCCTCTGCTAGGAAAAATCACAGAGAAATTTGTACATAAAGAACTAACCAAGTTCATTGAAGCTGCTAATATTCTCCACCCACAACAATCAGGCTTCTGCCCGAAGCACCCAAAAGAATCAGCCCTTTTGGAAGTTACTGGCGCACTAAAAAATTTAGCCGACAAAGGCAGGAAAGCGGTCCAGATCCTACTCGATCTGTCGGCTGCGTTCGATACCATCTCGCAAAATATTCTTCTGAAGAGGCTCGAACGCGGTGGCATCTCAGGTACTGCTCTGGAATGAATAAAATCATTTATTACCAACCGCAGACAAGCGGTGACCCTTGGTACCTTCCTCTCGACAGAAAGAAACATTACAACAGGAGTCCCACAAGGTTCATCATTGAGCCCACTGTTGTTCAACATTTATATGACTCCGCTCATCTTTCTCATAAGTTCCTTCAGGATTGAAGTAACGTCCTACGCAGACCATACTCAAATGATCTTATCTCTCGATAACAACTCTACAGATGCCAAACGTAATTTCAAATGCTGCCTATCCAAAGTCATCCAGTGGATGAAGGATAACCACCTTAGATGTAACACCGACCAATCAGAAATCCTCCCCATTGGGAAGGATGTATAATTCCAGCCGGACAAGTGGTGGCCAGAGGGAACTACACCCCCGCCTGACATGGTCAAGGTAGCCAAAAATCTAGGGGTACAGTTTGATACCACGCTCTCCTTGCTTCCGCACGCTTCAACCATGGCTGGAACTTGCCTCAGTCTTATCAAATCATTAAAAACATTATTTGATCTTATTCCACCAGAAATCAGTAGCAGTGGCCCAGATTCTCTCATGCCTGGACTACTGCAACAGTCTTTTTGCAGGAGCCAATAAGTCAACCTTAAAAAACTTCAAGTTGTCCAGAATGAGGCGGCGTGTCTAGTTCTGAAGTTCCCACGTAGAGCTTCAGCATCAGCTGCATTAAACGTCCTCCATTGGATACCGATACATAAGAGAATCCTTTTTAAAATCCTTTTAATCACCTACAGAGCCACGCTTAAATCAGGACCTAAGTTCCTTTCAGCACAGTTCTCCCCCTACATCACTACCAGGACTCTTAGGTCCTCCTCAGCCAACCTCCTTAAACCACCCATTTTCAGATGTATAACAAAAGGAGGAAAAACTGTGGCCGCTCTTGGGACCAAAGCCAGACACGCACTACCAACCAATCTAAGACTTTAGAAAACAGAAACTCAATTCAGGAAGTCTTTGAATACATGGATATATAGTACCCCAGATGCATTCTGTCTTGCACTTATCTAGCACGTCTAGAGCCCTCCCTCACCTCCAATCAACTAGCACCAGGATACTCCTTGTGAAGTGACAGTCAGCCCTTTACAAATACCAATTTACATTACATTACATTACATAAAAATCATGTAAATTATGTAGAGGCAATGGCAGACATTTATATGGCTGTCACAGATTGGTAACCCATATATACAATGAGTAAGGAATATGTCATCTAATCTGTAAAAGGAAGAAAAGAAATAAAAAACAAAAAGGATGAATCCGGCCATCGTGTATACATATGATATTTAAAGAAACAGAGAAGGAAAGAGATCCCCAACAAAATAATATATCCAGGTGTCAACATTTTACCTGATCAAGAGCATTAGGTTACTCTCTTCAGCCAAAGGGTTCCCTACTTAACACCCAGCTAAAGGCAAACGCCCAGAGAAACATTGCTCTGACATTATGCCTTAAAAAATGGAAATTTTATCACATTTCAATGTACCTGACCATGATTTATTATCCAATTCAGGTAAAGCTGTCAAACAATAAGGAGAAGACAAGAGCGAGGCTCGTCTAACAATAATGTGGTGCACTGCATCATTATCCTCATTGATAGGTACTCAGCTAATTCAAAAGTGTAAAAGTACAGAGTGCACAAGGTGAAAACATTAGTTTCGCATTCAGTCCGGTCTGTCTTAATATCAAAGGCTGGACCTCAGTGTTAAAATGGCAAATCACAGGTTAGTGACTACAGTTATAAATACAGCAGAATTGTAGCACCAAAAGTGCCCCAACTATGGATCTCAATGCAGCCAGCAAAAAGCGTATGGTACTCCGTGCAGGAGAACTCACCTGAGATACAGTCTGAGCTCTCCTCTCTTGGGGTCCAGGTGAGAGAAAGCAAACGCCATCACAGCAAAGGAAAATAGGGGAAGTGACATCGTCATCCGACGTCAAATGTGTCACACGTCGGCTGGAATCATGGGAAACATAGTTTCCTAAGCCATGCGAGTGTGCACCAAAGCCCTCTCATTGTGGCACTCCAGGGAAGCATTTTACAGAACAGATCAGAACACAGGCAGATCAGAACACAGTAACACTTGCTCAAGTTATCTGCCAAGGCTAGTCTAAGGAATATTATTATTTAGTCCTTGGGTGTCGCAGTGAAGTCTGAAAATCCACCTCTGTTCCCTTTGAAACAGGACAGATTCCTGAGAGCCCATTATTCTCACATAGTGAGGTTTGTCAATGATGGTCCATCGAATATCGTTCTCTGTATGGCCCACACTGAGGAAATGTTGTGTGAGTTTCGTGTTGTCTTTTTCAAACAGTACAGAGCTCCGTTGTTTGACTATCCTTTGTTTAAGTTTGTAAATAGTGGTGGGATGAGCTACATACATACATGCTTCTTAACACGTTCCATATGTACACAATAAATGCACCTGTGGTTGATTTTGGTATATGTGTGTGGTGGGGGACTCAGGAGGGATCCCTTGGACTAATACAATGGTGGTCCACTTGAAGAGGTCTTAATGTATATCAAATATGTTATTGTCACCGCTGGATTGTCGTATTGTGCCTTACTTGCCTTATCCTGCTGAATATGTTCAAGATGTACCCTATATATACTGCAATTGAACTCCTTGCATTGCTTTACTTTTTCACAAAAATGCTAAATAAAGTTTAAAAAAAGTTTGTAAATGGTGATGCCCGCATACATCAAATTGCAAGGACAACGCAGGATATAGATCACTCCCCTCCCTCTCGATCACATTCATCAGGTTGCGTAGTTTCCAAGGTGTATTGAGACCCAGTTCTATAGATGTAAGGGCTGATGTAAAAGGACAAACTGAGCATGTAACATAGGGGTAGTGTCCTTTGGCTTATGCTCTGGACCATAAGATGTTTTGTCTCATCGGAATAGGTGGAATGCAGTGACAATGTGTCCATCACCACCCCCTTTACTGTATCGTTTTGTCCACCATAAGCGTGGAAGGGTATGCTCAGACGTGAGTCCCTTGCTCACTGCACCATCAGGATTCAAGCAAGCCGGGCCGAAGACGGCTGTGATGCCAGAAACCGGTCCCCGGAAGCTTGTTTCCTTTCTGGTAAAGAATTGGCTTGGTAGTTTGGTCTGCCCTGTTCCCATGATGCACTGGGCCAGGGACAGACTAATTTGCATATAGCCAGGTTCTGAACTGGGATGGTGCAGTGAGCTAAAAAACAGTGATGGATCAAGCCCTGATCTGTTGACTGGGTAGGAGTGTTCTGCTTAATTCAGATACTCTGACCATCCCCACCCCCTTTACTGTATCGTTTTGTCCACCATAAGCGTGGAAGGGTATGCTCAGACGTGAGTCCCTTGCTCACTGCACCATCAGGATTCAAGCAAGCCGGGCCGATGACGGCTGTGATGCCAGAAACCGGTCCCCGGAAGCTTGCTTCCTTTCTGGTAAAGAATTGGCTTGGTAGTTTGGTCTGCCCTGTTCCCATGATGCACTGGGCCAGGGACAGACTAATTTGCATATAGCCAGGTTCTGAACTGGGATGGTGCAGTGAGCTAAAAAACGGTGATGGATCAAGCCCTGATCTGTTGACTGGGTAGGAGTGTTCTGCTTAATTCAGAGACTCTGTCCATCACCACCCCCTTTACTGTATCGTGACAATGTGAACCAGCATATCTCTGATGTTTCTATTCCGCTTCGGTACAAAGAGTGGTTTTGGTAGTTGGATCTCACCAGTGCTCAAGATGGCCCAATTCCTGTTGATAGATTTCTTCACTATGTCAGTAAGATGACTGTATGTGCTTACACAGACCAGGTGTCCATTGGACTTATTGTATATGTATCAAGTAAGGCTTCTTGATTATTGCTCGCCCTTTTGCATGCTCTCTGTATCAACTTCAAGGGATGTGCTTTTTGTGACAAGTGGGAGCTTAGAGTGTTCCCATGTTCCCTACATTGAGCAACCTCCATGCAATTCTTCTGTAACCTAAGGAATTGACCTACCAGGAGGAGTGGTGCCCCGGGGTATATGGCAATGATCTACCCGGGTATCTAGGCACTGGACAACACTCGGGGGCTAGGGGGAAGACTTAGAGCATTTGCAGTACAGCAGAGCACAAATGAAACACTCGATCCGAGCGCTGACGTCACCCTTTATTAAGTACTCCCTGGTCCGCGCCCGGCCCAGGGAGGTGCAGGCAAACATTGTATTGTATCGGCCGGGTGGCTCACCACATCCCATCCAACCTGGAAACTTGAGACGAGAACTGTCCAACCAAAACACGGCCAGTCCTTGTGGCACCATCCGGGTGGCAGCACACATGTCGGCCATATATTTAACAAATGTCACTCCACTGATCCTTACCGCACAAAGTCCCGCAGCTGGGTGTTTCGGCACCGGATGGTTTCGGAAGTCATAACGATGGTGTTGACTCCGGCCGTTTCCACCCTTGGCTCCTACCTGAGAGCCACCATCTCCGGGCGCCACAACACTCTGCTCGGCCACTCTGTCAGGTCTTACCGGGTTGGCTCCCGAGGGCTGATTTCCAGGGACAGGCACTTCCGCTAGCACTTCTCCCCACACTTTTATTTTGCTGTGCTTGGCCTCGGTACTTTCTTAAACCAGGAGAGGTTGTGGGCTATGCGTTGGTGTCGTTTCTCAGCCACTACTAGAGTCCCTTGGACCCACACCACTCTCCAGGGATCAGGCTCAAACGGCGTGTGAAATTTAGACCCGGGATATTGATCTTTGCCCACCACATAGTCTCCGATCTGAATGTCGGCCGGCCTAGCCCCTCTTTTCTGGCTGGCCAAGTCATTGTTGTTTTTGCGGCGGGCCTGGGATCTTTCTATATCAATTACCACCGGAGTTCAGGCTTCACGGCTGGGTATGCCATCCTGCACATCTCTTTTCAGTAGAAAGTCATGGGGAGCACACTCAGGAACTAATGCAGACAGGTTTACAGATGTACCCCCTGGGCCACCCCGATCCTTAGGGCCTTGTTCAAAGTTCTCATAATCCTTTCGACATCTCCATTCGCCTGCGGCCACTGCGACGTTGTCTTCCTGTGTCTGATGCCGTGTTGCTCAAGGAAGATTTGAAATTCTTGCCCTTGGAAAGGCAAACTGTTGTCTGTAGGGATCTCAATCAGCAGTCCCAGCAAGGCAAAAGTCTTTTCCAGGGCAGGCTGTAGACAGTCAAACGCCGTTGAGGCCACTTATTCCACTACCGGGAACTTTGAATAGCTATCCACCAACACAGCCGTTTGCCTGCCATTGGGAAAGCTCCCAAAGTCCAAACTCACTCGTTCCCAGGGTGACAGGCTGGGCCCTTCAGTGATGACGGGTGTTTCCAGAGGATCAGCCCCCGTGATGAGACATGCATGGCATCGCCGGACCTTGTCTTCCACCATTCGGACCACCCCCGGGAACCAGACCTTCGTCCGCAGACGAGCCTTGGTCTTCTCCACTCCCTGGTGCCTCTGATGTGCTAGCTCAATCGTGCGCTCTCAGAGCATGGCAGGTATTACAATCCGTGAACCCCGCAGGATTACTCCATTCTCTGCCGCACTCAGGTCACCTCAACACCTCCAAAATGCTCTCCCAGTACTCCGTCTCCTCAGCCGACCATCGATCATTCCCACTCAGGAACCACTTCCATTGGTGATCTTGCAGCATGCGGGCCACCAGCCGTAGACATTCATCTTCGGAGGACGCCTTCTGGATATCTTCCAACTACAATGCTTGAGGATGAGACTCCTCCAGCAGTTGCCATACATATATTTCAGCCCCTTCATCTACCTCAGGTCCCTACACCCCACTGGGAGCCAGTGGGTGTCGCAACAACTAGTCTGCACGGTTGCTGGCTCCAGGCCGATACACCACCTCAAACTGATACTGTTGGATCTGGACAGCCCACCTTTCAATTTGCTGTGGTCCGCCTCGTGCTGTGCCTGAGAAGAGGGGTACCAGCGGCTTGTGGTCGGTCACAACTGTGAAATGATGCCCACAGAGATAGATGTGAAAATGTTGACATGCCCACCGGATGGCCAGGGCTTCCCTCTCAATCTGCGCATATCTGGTTTGGACCGCCATGAGCGATCGGCTGGCATAGGCAATAGGTACACATTCATCCTGGTCCGACCTTTGCAGGAGCACGGCCCAAGCCCCACTGGGCTGGCATCCACTATCAGCTCCGTGGCCGCTCCCGGCCGGAAATACGCCACTTTTGCCCCTTTGAGCAGTGCTTTCTTCACATCGGCAAATGCTTGGGCTTCCTTGTCCGTCCACCGCTAGGTGGTGTCTTTTTTTGTTAATTGCCGTAAAGGCTCCGACAAAGTAGCCAGTCGCCGGATGTATCGGCCGAAGTAGTTGGCCATCCCCAGAAAACTCCTCACTTGCGTCGGCGTCTGAGGGATGGCCAGCGTTCTGATGGCTTCTACCTTGGTAGGATCCACTTGTAACCCTTTGGCCGAGAACATGTATCCAAAGAACTCCACCTCCGTGGCATTGAACTCGCACTTCTTTTGATGCAATGTTAAACCTTGTTCCACTAACCGCTTCAGAGTAGCTCTCAACCTCCCATGGTGCTCTTCCAGCGACTGTGAAAATATCAGGATGTCATCACTCACATTGATTGCTCCCACTAGGCCAGACAGTGCTTCTCTCACCACCTCCTGAAATACCTTGGCCGCCGAGGACACTCCTAAGCTTAGTCTCTTGAGCCGTCGCAGTCCGACATGAGTTGAGAACGTTGTGAAATACCTACTTTCTTCTGCCAACATCAGTTGGTGGTAACCGGAGTTTAGGTCTACCTTCGGAAACCATTGCGCCCCATTCAAGTCAGTCACAATCTCATCGATCCTTGGCGTGATGTGCCTCTCCTGGCAAATGGCCCTGTTTGTTATCCGCAGGTCCATGCACAGCCGGATGGCCCCGGGTTGCTTCGGCTTGGGTGCTATTAACAATGGTGACACCCACGGCGTGGGGCCCGACACCTTCTCAATGACTCCTTCCCGTTCCAAACGATCCAGCTCTGCGCGACAGGCTGGATCGACTCGTCAATGTGCAACTGGACCTCCACACCTTTTAGACAGCCAAGTTCCCTGAACAGCTCGGGGAATTCTTCTAGAACTCGGTCTGCCTGTGATTGAAGAATGTGCTTTGCGAACGTCACCATTCCCAGATTCTCAGCTGTGTGGCAACTCAATAGTGATCCGGCCCTGTCAAAGGTGATGTAGAATCGGGTGGCGGTGACTCTGTCTTTGTACTTCACCTCCACATTCACCACTCCTTGTAGCAGAATCGGTGTCTTTCCCTCATATGTCAAAACCCAGGCTGAGGTCGGCATCTGTCCGGGTCTCGGCTTGAGCCTCCTATACTGATCTTATTATTTATTTATTTATTTAACTTATAAAGGGCACTACCACCAAAAAGGCATCCTGGCGCTATTGACTCACTACAAGAAGGGGCATGAAAGCGAGAACAGGGACCAGACAACCAACTACATTTTTGGGAAGAGCCAAGTTTTAAGTCTTCTTCTGAAGGCACACCAGTCACTAAGTTGTCTTAATTCCAAGGGGAGTTGGTTCCAAAGCTTAGCAGCAGCATAACCAAAGGTTCGTCCACCTGCCCTGACTTTCCTAACTCTTGGCATTGCCACCAATTTAGCCGCAGAGGAGCGGAGACATCTCGCAGGCACATACCACACGAACTTTCGCTGCATGGACACCGGACCCACCCTGTGGAAAGCTTTAAACACTATACAGAGAGACTTAAACTGCACTCTCTGTATGAGAGGAAGCCAGTGTAGTTCTGCCATAGCCACTGAGGAGGCAGATCTCCTGGGCCACCCCAAGGCCAATTTGGCAGCTGTCGACTGGATCCTCTGCAGCCTATCAAGCAAAGACTTAGGAGACTCAAGAAACAAGGCGTTGCAATAATCAAGCCTGCTAAGAATAGTAGTACGAACTATCAAAGCCCGAGCGTGAGAGGGCAGCAAATGAAGGATTTTCCGCAGGGACCTAATAATAGCCAGGCAACAGGTCACCGTTTTCCTGACCTGTAGTTCAAGAGTAAGTTTCGAGTCAAACAAGATGCCAAGATTATGCACCTTCTTGACCGGTTGAACTATGGTTGTCATGTTCGCTGGCCAGAAGTTGCCAGGCAAGGCACAGGGTAAGGCAGAGGGAATTCTGTCCCTCGGACAGTAGAGCACCTCAGTCTTCTCTGCATTAAATTGCAGCGAGTTCTCCTTCAACCAGGAAGTCGAATCACGCAGGCACTCATGAAACACTTCTGTTGATATTGATTGATCCCCTTCAAGGGAGAAGATCAGCTGCGTGTCATTGGCATAATTAATGATGTTGATGTTGTGCCTTTTGATGACAGCAATCAGAGGTTTCATGTAAATATTAAATAAGATAGGGCTGATAGTCGAGCCCTGTGGAACGCCATGTGAGATGGATGAGTAGGTAGATTGAAAAGGGGGAGGGATACCGCTTGCTGTCTATCCCCTAGAAATGACCCCAGCCACCTCAGGGCAGTTCCCCTCACCCCAACCTCACTCAATCTTTTCAGCAAAATCCCATGGTCGACCGGGTCGAACGCGGCAGACAGGTCAAGTAGAACCAGCACCTCTGACTGCCCTCTGTCTGCCCGCGTCCGAAGTTCGTCCATCACGGTCACCAGAGCAGTTTCGATCCTGTGAACTGGCCGGAACCCAAACTGCACCTCCTCTAGCAAATCGTGTTGTTCCAAGTACATGGAGAGAGTGCTACTCACCACTCTCTCCACGGCTTTAGCTGGAAAAGGCAAGAGGGAAATGGGCCTAAAGTTCTTCAGGCATTCCAGCTCAAGTGAGGGCTTCTTTAACAGGGGTGTCACCACTGCTTGTTTCCACTGTACTGGGACCAACCCACTGGACAATGACTGATTACAAATCAGTCGGAGAGTAGAGAACAGCTCTACCTTAAATTCACTCCAAATTTTAAAGGGCAGAGGTTCCAGCGGGGACCCTGAATGTACACCACTAGCCAAGCCTATCAAAATCATCCAGTCCAAGGGGCACAAACTCAGAGAGGCAGTAAGGGACCTCGCCATCTACGCTGCGGGCGTTATCGCTTCTAACCATCTCCAAGTCCACTGTCCCCGAGGGATGCTGGCCCCCTCCTAGATCATTGATAATAGTATTAATTTTTTCTTTGAATAACCTAGCTAGGTCTTCACAGAGTTCGTGGGGGGGAGGTATCATGTTCTTCACGCACTCCGGGCTGGTTAAACTATTTAGAATGTTAAAGATACTTCTCGAGCTATTAGGAGCCTTGAGTATCAAAGAGGAGTATTGATCCGCCTTAGCCATGTTTATTGCTTTCTTATAGCTCAGAATCTTAGATTTCCACGTAGTCTTATCGGTATCAGAATAGCTACGTCTCCTCCTCCTTTCAGCATGCTTGCAGTCCAATTTCATGTTTTTAAACTTTTCATTATACCACGCAGCCGAGGGTCTACCCCTAACCCGGTGATTTGTTAGGGGGGCTACTGCATCCAGGAAAGATTTTATTTCACTGCAAAAAGAGGCATAATTCTCAGCAACAGGCTTTGATGGGGCATAGGGGCAACGCCCTTCCGTCGCAGGAGGGACTTCCAGTCTCTACTTACGTAGTCAAGGGCAGCATTTTAGCCCCAAACATTGTAGGAAGCATCGTTAACAAAAAACTTAATCAGTGAATGGTCAGACCATTCCACTGGCAACATTTCCCCTATCAGAAGATGATTCGATGATTTCTGCATCCAGTATATTGACCGAAGCTCCCGTGTCAATCAGGGCCCTTATACAGGATTCTCCAATCCACACTTGGCAGGTAGGGGGTGGTCTCTTGGCGGTGTTGACCCCCTGGATGTGAAATATCACATTCACATTGTCCTCCTAATCATCCGTTGTCGACGATTGGCCGCGGGGACATATGTCGGAGCCTGAGCCCTGGGGACATAGGAATACCAAACATCTCTTCCTTGTAGCCCCCCCGGCCCAGCACTGCAAAGACCTAAGATGACTCACCGGAATCCGATCATCAAGCAGGCAACCCGGAATCGCGCTGTAGATCCTCCGCCTAGTCGGCATACAGGCTGCCCACACCTCAGGGAGGTCGAAGAAACTGGCAGACTCCACAGCAGTTTGACCCAGGCCCGCCAAACTTGAAAGGAATCTAAAATCGGAAACGACGCCGTATATGCAGGATCCGGCCACTGAATCAGCGAAGCAGCTCGTAATCCGGTGAGTGCCCGAGAAGCGAGCCCTAGAGGGTTTGCTCACTGGAACCACCCGACCTATTTATTTATTGTCTTCATCGCTTAATTATCCTCAGCGGCCTCGCAATCCCAGCAACGGAAGACGCGAGACCACTGCAAATGCCTAGACTCTTCGCCCAATTGCGATCGTACAAATCCTAATAACGGGAGACGTGAGGCGCGCTCTCTGTGCCTGCCCCAAGATGGCAGCACCAATCCCCGAATCGGACTCCCACCTCTAAACAACCTACCGAATAAGACTCCCAACTCCTCTAGACCCTTCATCTCCTCTCCTCCCCCTGAGCCAGACACCAACAACTCAAAAACCCCGATGGGAGGGGCAACACATCCTCGCTCCTCCACTACCCGGAGCCTGTCTCTAAGATGGCGGCCACCCGCCCCCTATGTCTCCTCCACATCGATAATCCTATTTTAACCAATGAGATTCGAATGTTAGCACCAAAATCCACCTATTGTGGGAAACAATCCTGAACCACAAATAAATTAATCAAGCAACTCAGTAAACTGAGACAGGAGATGCAGCTCACTCCTTTTTAACCTGGTGCCTACCCCCAAGACGGCGGCTGCCCGCCCGCACTTTTCTTTCTTCTCTGCTCCGTCAAACTTGCAACCAATGTGGACTGAATTGTAATTAGGAAACACCATTAATTGTGAAAAACAACCTGAACCACTAAAGAACAAACAACGCAGCAAGTCGAAACAGGAGATGTAACACACCCTCGATCCATTTCACTTCACCGCACCAACACCGCAGAATGAAGACAAACACTTTGTGAACCTAACTGTTAACCTAGGTCCAATCAAAATTTGTGATGACAAACTGAATTTGTGTGTCTAACCGACCCGCTGACCAATCCCCCTTCATCACTTCTCCTGAAAACCAACTACACTCCTCCACCCCTAGCACAGCTTAAAGAGATAAGCAATAGAGTAATCACCCACTCCTCAATCTCACATCTAACCCACACCGCAGGCTCTAAGACTGAGCTCTCTAGACCAGAAGGAGCGACTTAAAACACCTTCCCCCACCTAGAAACAGAGAAGGGCACCTACTCCTTCTCCTTACAATCTTATCCTCTCTGACCAACAGACTGAACTCAATCTCGGGGCAACCCCCAAAACCATATTCTAGAAATGTCTCCCCCCACCACCTCTCCCTACCAACACCCCACTCCCTACGGATTGAAACGTTACGGCCCGAATTCCTTCTCCATCAATTTCCCACCCAATCTCACACCTAAAGCAAAAAGAAACCTCAAACATAAGCTAATAAAACAACACCCGGAAATTATTTTTGCAGACATTTACCACTGCTCCTCCAAAAGCCAGTTAAAAATGGACCTCTTATTCCAAACCACTAGACCTGCTATTTGGAACGCTACCCTTAAATCGCATCTACACATATTCAAAACAACTAACACTCCCCACATCTCCAAATTAACAATCACACTCCCTAACCGCCCTACACACAGCGGCTACACATCCGTGACCATCTACACCAATGGCACAGTCATGATCCAAGCCAACAATGATAACCTAGAAGCTTTTGACTCACTTTTTCCCTTGCTCCGCAGCGCCCCCTCGCTTCTACATAGCCTCCGCCCATCCAACTCCCTATCCCCTGACAGACCACCCATCCTGAAGACCACACAAAGCAACCTCCAATTTCCTGCCTTGAAAGCCAATCTCCCCCTTCCAAACAACACCCAAAATCCCACCTTTTCCCACCTGATAGCTCTCAATTCTCTCCCTCCCTCCTCTAGCAGTCAGTGCCCTACCCCTGATGAGGCTCTGCAACCCCCCACTGAACAACACACACCCCCTCCGATAGCTCTCATTTCTCTCCCCCCTCCTCAAGTAGACATAACCACATCACCGCTGAGGCTCTCCAGCACTCCACTGAACATCCCCCACCCCCTCCTTCCGTAAGCCCCCTCCCCCAACTAACAACCAGTGAACCTTGCCCGAAGTCAATGACTCCCAAATCTCACTCGCAACCACGAGGTGATCTCCCACTCCCCACACCCAGGACTACCAATAGGGCCATCTTGAACAATTTCAACACCACAAGTCACCCTCAAGAGCCCTCTCAACACCCACACCCGACACTCACTCCCTCCGACACCAATCATGCAGGACCACTCAAGACACAACGACCTAGATTGTCCAACCTCCCATTCTGTAACAAGAATAACTCCCCCATCGCGAACCAAACACAAAGACCCAAAAGATCCAGAGGCGTAACGACCTCCCTGGACGCCCCCACCCCCTTCCCCATAGAGACGTCCCAGCGATTTGCTCTGCTGGAAAGCCAGCTACAAACGATAATACTGGGCCTCACCGAAATCTTACGGAACCTCACCACACCACACCTCAAAAGCCGAACAAACTCCCATCTCCGAAACCCACACTCCCTAACCCCAATCACACAAGGCCAAAAGAGACCAAATGGGCCAGCTGGACCACAACACCCCTACTAAACCAGACACTAAGACCCAAAAGAGCAAGAGCCGCAATGTCCCTGAGCGAAGTGATAATTCTAGCCTAGTCATATAACTCATCCACCACCGCCCACTCCAACTCCAAGTTCCAGGTAATCACTGGATTCGGTAGAGACCGTTCACACCCCATACCCCCAAGACCACCAGCCTTTCTCACCAGCATCCCCAGAGCCCCCTTTAAGGAAAACTCCGTAATGGAGGGATCCACCACAAACTGCATGCTCGTCAACTGCAGATCTGCCATCAAACATGCCACAGAACTAGCTGAGACCATCCTCACCCACGACATAGACATCACGTTCATCACTGAAACATGGCTGAATGAGATCTCCCCCCCAACCATGGACATGGTTGTCCCTCCTGGTTTCACAACCATCCACAAAGACAGAATCAAACAACGAGGAGGAGGTATAGCAATCATTCACAAGAATGACATCGTCATGACGGAAACCGATGCACCAGAATACAACTCCTTCGAATGTCCCACTGCCTCCATCAAGACAAGCAACAACAATCCATTACTCTGCCATCTCCTGTACCATCCGCCAAGAAACAATGCATCATTTGGAGAACACCTTTCCGACCTGATAACTCACGACTCACTCCGTGACTCCAACAACCTAATCCTTGGCGACCTCAATATACACTGGAATGAAAAAAACAACACGCTAATCAAAAAACTAAATGATCTCCTAATCAACTACAACCTCACCCAAAACTGCACTGAGAAAACCCAAAATAGAGGCTCAATCCTGGATGCCATTATCGCACAACCTGACTTAGTTTCAATTGACCACACCTTGCCCATTGACTGGTCAGATCACCATATCATTCTCTTCCATATCAACCAAAAGTCCCAGTGTCAGTCCCGCACGCAACCCCCCCCCCCCGATGGGAAAGAAACTTAAGTCAGATTCCCCTTGAAGACCTGGAGGAAAGGTTAAACTCCCTCCTCCCCACCCACAAAGGTGAGCTCTCAACAACAGAATTGACCTCCCACTACAACTCCACCATGTCCTCCATCATAGACCAAATTGCCCCCCTGAAACTAAAAAGAGACCGGAACATACCATCGAGATCATGGTTCAACACAGGCATAAACTCCGAAAGAAGAGAACTTAGAGCTGCAGAAAGACTCTGGCGCAAAAACCCGTCC
Source organism: Lissotriton helveticus (assembly GCF_964261635.1). Lineage (NCBI taxonomy): Eukaryota > Metazoa > Chordata > Amphibia > Caudata > Salamandridae > Lissotriton > Lissotriton helveticus. The sequence goes on along the minus strand of NC_136065.1, from coordinate 1,705,901,091 downwards.
TCAATCCTACGAAATAGACTGAATCAGTTCGTCGAAAATATAAAAAACACATGATGAATGAAAAATCTTCCTTCTTCTGTAGTGCCCTTGCAAATGCTAAAAACAGGCCCTAAGAACTCTTCAATCTCATTAGGCAACAAACTTCCAAACCCACATCAACACTAGCTATGGCCTCAAAAGACCTATGCGATAACTTTGCCAATTTCTTCACTGACAAAATCACCAAGATTGAACTCTCCTTGGACACTCACCATAGCCCCCTGCCAGCAATTTGCCTCAAGAAACAGAAGAGACTACTTCCAGTCACCCCGCAAACCTATGGAAATCTTTCAATCCCATCGCAGAAGCAGAGATAATCAAAATGATCTCCAACTCCAAACCCTCAGCACACTTCCTGGATCCCATACCTGCCCAACTGGCCAAAAAGCTCACACTCTCCCTAGCCCCACTCTGGACTGAGATTATAAACAGCTCCCTAAGCACTGGAACCATGCCGGACTGTCTCAAAATTGGCCAAGTAACAACTCTACTGAAAAAAACGGGCTCCGACATAAACGATCTGAATAACTTCAGACCCATCTCCAACCTCCCTCTCCTTGCGAAAATCCTGGAAAGATGGGTTCTCCTCCAACTTACCCAACACCTGGAAATCACCAATCTTCTTAACCCACACCAATCGGGTTTCAGAAAAGGATACAGCACAGAGACACCGATCCTAAATATAATAGACGATATGCACAAATCCCTTGACACAGGCCTATGCTGCCTTCTCATACTCCTGGACCTATCGGCAGCTTTTGACACGGTTGACCACAAACTTCTCAAGACACTTAAAGAAAGGGTTGGAGCTGAAGAGGTGGTCTTAAAATGGTTCACCTCCTTTCTACAAAACCGCTCTCAAAAAATAAAAATAAAGAACTTCCTGCCTGACTTAGTCCCTGTTAGCAGGGGTGTCCCACAAGGATCAGTTCTCTCACCTCAGCTTTTCAACATCTATATGGAACCACTTACCATCATATTAAAAAACAACAACATACCCTTCCTCCTCTATGCTGACGATACCCAGATCTATCTGGAAACCACCTCCATCGAAGACATTCACAGACTAAACAACAAAAGTCGAGCACTGCCTATCACAAAACCACCATGAAACTAAACCAAGACAAGACAGAAATCCTCCTCATCTCCAACAAGGAGAAGAACCCCCAAATCACCGAATGGTTAAAAGCTATTGATGCTCTCAATCACAAACCCACCCCAGCCGATTCTGTAAAATCGCTGGGAATCACTCTGGACCCTAAGTTAGACATGAGCAAACACATCAAGAACACTGCAAAGTGCGCCTTCCTCAACCTCAAACTACTACAAAAAAAATAAAACCCTTCATCCCTCCCATGACCTCAAACAAGCCACTCAATCCCTAGTGCTATCAAGACTGGACTACAGAAATGCAACCCTCACAGGATCAGCAAAATCTCACCTAGCCCCCCTCAGATCAACTCTGAACGCAGCAGCCAGAATGTTCAACGGAGTAAAGAAATATGAACACATCTCCCCAGCACTTAGAGAACTAAAATGGCTCCCCAACTTCAAAACTGCCTGCCTCACTCACAAAGCACTTCACACAGGGAATCCCGCCTACCTGGCCTCTAAACTCCAGAAGGCCGGTCAGACAAGAAATCTAAGGAGCACCAACACCTTACTCCTTATCCCCCCGAAACCTCGTAAACAGAAAACCGCATCTCGCTACTTCGCAGGAAATGCACCAAAAATCTGGAACTCCATTCCAATCCATATCAGGACCAATCCCTCTTTCCTAATTTTCAAAAGGCAGCTCAAATAACTCTTCCTTAATCGATCCCTCACAATTGGATAACTAAAGCCTAAATAATCAATTCCTGCTTATAGCAGCACGCAGACACTTTGACACTAAGACCTAACCCTCATGTACCTCACCTAGAGCCACAGTGCCTCTTCAACGTCATTGCCATGTAACGTCACAAGACACTCGACACCCTACAATGCTAACCTATCTTTCGAAGGACAATGGGCTCTCCCCCGAAGATACTCTGAGATATGCCCTGACTCACTGTACATATCACTGTGTAAATTTGTCCTACGTTGTGTTAATGCTGTAAAGCGCTCTGATACCATCGAGTCTAGCTAGCACTATAGAAAACTTTTAAGTAAATAAATAAATAAATAATCTTCCCCTTCCTCTTCCTGCACTTTCTTGGCTGACTTTGTGGGCCTCGAGTCTTAAGGTCTATTACTCCCCTGTTGTTTACTGCTTTGGCATACCTTCGCGAAGTGTCCATACTTGTCACATTTCAGGCACTGCCTCCCTTGGGTGGGACACACTCTTGGTGCATGTGCCCCCATGCTGCAGTTTCGGCACTTTTGCCTCCGTCGCCTCTCTTCCAGTTTGGCTCCATTTCTGGCCCCTCGGCCATAAGCATTCTTTAGCGCCTCAACCCGTTCTATACTGACTGACCCCCTGACGATTTATTTGCCAGCGCCATTTCCATTTCACCTGTGCGTGCTTCCGCCAGTTCATGTGACCTTCCCAGTATCAGGATTTCCTCCAACGTGATCCCCGGTTGACAGTTCCAATGACCTGCATCCTGCGATTAGCTAGGCCCTCGTCTCGAAGGCTCGTTCGGTACCGTACAGGTGCTGACCACTTTTCTTAACCTGGCATAGTACATGTCAATTGACTCTTCCCCCCGCTGCTTGGCTTGGCGCAAATTGAAATGTTCATAGTCGGGGTTAACCTGCGGATCAAAATATCGATTTAGGGCCTGTAGCGCTTTGTTGTAGTCTCCGCTGTCTCCGGTGGTAGGCAAGTCTTGGAATAGTTCATACAGTTCGTCGCCACCCATTAATAGCATCAACAACCTCTTTACCATGTTGTCAGGCTCTCGGGTAGCAACAAAATAGTTTTCTAATTGCCCAGTCACTTCTTCCATCACAGTGCCGCTGTCGTGGGATCTGCCAACTGACTAAATTCTGGCATATTCTTCCCGGGCGTGCGGCTCGGCCACCCTCCAGCGGCCTCCACAGCAGCCGTTCTTTCCGAAGGAGTCTGGCATGTCTGCCTCAATTCACACCGCTCCTCCCGTTCCGCTTGGGGTGCTCTCCCCGCTCGCCGGATTTCAGTTGCTCGACTGCTTCCCAGGCCAACCCCTGCGTTGGCCACGTGGTTGCTCGTGGAATCTGTATCTCACCTTCGTCGCCAATGTGGTGCCCCGGGTATATGGCAATGATCTACCCGGGTATCTAGGCACTGGACAACACTTGGGGCCTAGGGGGAAGACTTAGAGCATTTGCAGTACTGAAGAGCACACATGAAACAATTCCACACAGATACTCGGTCCGTGCCGTCAGCCACGTGCGCTGACATCACCCTTTATTAAATACTCCCTGGACGGCACCCAGCCCAGGGAGGTGCATGCAAACATTGTATTGTAGTGGCCGGGTGGCTCACCACAGGAGGTTGTGTCTGAGTGCAAGGGGGTGGAAACTGGAAAAACTCAATAAAGGGTTACAGGACATTAGCTTCTTATACAATTCGGAGTATATTCCGCCATTTTCCAGGTATAGTTGTAAGTCCAAGAAGGGCAGAGACCTTATTAAACTCACGTACATTTCAGATGTGGATCTCTCGAGTAAGGCTGGGCGCTATACTCCACTCCGCCGGCGGAATTCACTGAGTTTTTTCAACTCCACGCTATGGTTCGAATGCAGATTTAAGCAAAAAACTCTGCCTACCACCGGCGGAGCGCAGTTTACCCTAGGTGCATCCCTCTGGTTTCAACTCGGGACTCAAGACAACAGCAGCAGAAAACGAGTGCAGTAGTAGAAGAATTGACGTGCGGCTCATGTCTACTCAAGTCAGGGAATACACATCTTTGTTTCTTTTTTGAAATGTTAAATTTTTTTTCATTCAGTGATGTCATGTGTCATGTGACATGTCACTAGGAAAAGCGAAACTGAAATGCATGTGTCCCGCACGGCCGTGTTTTCCCGCATGTGTGCAAGTAAACATGCGGGCAAGGCCAGAGATTGCCTCACCTTTCCCATTCAGGAGCAAGGCTAAAAATCGTATGAGTGTAGGAACCTTCTTTGCACTAATGATTCTCGGAGCCAAGGAATAGTTTGTTACTATCTTTATTCCCCGGAGCGCCGGGACTACGTGACTCTCACTCTGAACCGCCCGGCGCCACACAAAATGGCCGCCTTCCGGTTCCGGCTCTAGTTGCCGACAACTAGACCGTCACCACATATCTCCCCCCTTTATGCAACCAACAACCCATAAAATGAGAAGATAGTCTTACTTAATGTCCATAGTAAAGTCCTTGAACCTCATGGGAGTTATCACGATTCTTCCTGCTCTTGTTCTCACCACTCCTTCATCCTTCCCGCCGCCTTGCGTTTCAGGGACGGCGAACCCAATTCGTGTCTCAGTTCCTTCCAGTTTCCCTTCATTCCTCTCTTCTTCTTTGCCTTTCTCGCTTGGGCTACCTCCTCTCTCTCTCTCTCTGCCGTTCCCGCCATGTACACTCTCTGTCTCCTAAACTTGCTGTACCAATCTTTCAACATGCTCTAGTCTCCTTCCTCGACATTCCTCATTCACCCTCTCTTCCACTCCTTCCTCGTCTCCGTCTGCTTCTGCTCCCCACCTCAGGATTTTGCTGCACTTCGCCATCCTGTCCTGCGACCACACCTTGCCATCGCTAAGTAACACCGATCTGGCATAAGGTTCTAAAACTTGTAGGGGCGGTGTGAACTTGCTTTCTCCTTTCCTTCTCATGGTCGCTACCTTCACTCTCACCCAGTTACCCTTCTCTAGTGACACTCCTTGCACATTGTGTCTCTTGTTGAAATGTTCAGTGTACGTCTCTTGTGCTTTCTCCAGATTTCTCCTTACTATTGCCGGTGACCATTTGCTCTGCACTACCATCTGCCTCCATGCGATGTTGTCTTTAGTGAACGTCTCTCTACCCCTCAGTACCTTAAAGGGGCTGTAGCCTGTGCTGCCTGGTGTAATACGGTAGGCCCAGAGCATCCTGGGCAATTCTTCTCCCAATCTTGTCCATCATTTATGGCTGCTTGGACCGTCCCCATTATCACCCGATTAAAACATTCCACCAGCCCATTCCCAGCTGTGTGGTATATGGGAGTGTGCTTGACCTCTATCCCATTTCTGGACATGAAAGCCTCCCATTTGGCTGAGACGAACTGTGGCCCGTTGTCGCATGTTATGACCTTGGGGATTCCTTCCTTCATAAATATGGCGTTCAAAAACGGGATCACCGCTTCGGTGTCCACTGTGTCCTTTACTTCTACCTCCGGCCATTTGGAGTACCTGTCAATTAATACTATGACGTACTTCTGTATTCCTTCAAAGTTAAGGATGGGTCCTATGATGTCAATGGACACCATCTCCCACGGTCCTCCAGGCACGGGGAACTTCCCTAGCTGTGGCCTCAGCATGGTCTGGGATTTGTCCGCTTTGGAGCAGGAGTCACACTGTCTCACATACCTTTCCACCTGAGCGTCAATTGCCGGCCACCAGTACGTCTGTCTAGCTAAGGCTTTAGTCTTCGTGATCCCCTGGTGTCCTTCATGTAATAGCGCCATCAAGTGTTTTATGAGTCCTTTGGGGGGGATGACTTTGTCACCCCTGAGCAGGAACAGGGGGTCCTCCCCAAGTGACAGCTCGTCTCTCACTTCCCAGTACCTCCTGAGGGTCTCTTTCAGGTGTCTCTTTTGCGGCCACCCATGGATGACATACCCTTTTATCACTTCCAAGTCCTCATCTAGTCTGTAGGCCTCTGCCCATTCCTGTGCACTGATCACTTGCTCCATGTCCTGCACGGTCGCCACCATATAGCCTTCCCATCCCGGTGTCTCTTGTTCGTCCGCTCCTTCCTTGGCCGCCGCCCTACTCGGGAAGTCAGCTACTTTGTTCTGAGGCCCCGGTATGTACTTCACATCGTACATGAAGTCTAATAGTCGTAGTGTCATTTTTGCTATTCTCGGGGTGGCATGCGCGTGACCATTGGACGTCAGGACATTTATCAGGGGTTTATGGTCTGTGTGGACCAAGAACTTGGCTCCCCACAGATATTGCCTGAAGCGTTCCATCGCCCACACCACAGCTAGCATCTCTTTTTCAATGACACTGAACTTCTCCTCATTTGGTGCCAGGGATCTGGATGCGAATCTGACTGTTGATAGTTCTCCATTGTCTGACCTTTGCATTAATACTGCCCCCAGGCCCCGGTCGCTGGCATCGGTGGTGAGAATGGATTCTGCAGCCGGGTCAAATCCTTTGAGTGGTATTGCTTCGCCCATCTCCTGTTTTAAGGTCTCAAACTCCTCCTGCTCTTCCTTGTTCCACTTGAACCCGTTTCTCTCCTTCAGCAACTGGCGTAAGCAGTGCGTCTTGGTGGCAAAGTTGGGGATGAATTTACTATAGAATTCGGCCATGCCCAGGAATGACCTGACGTCTTCTTTCTTCCCTGGGGCCGGTGCGTCCATTATCGCCTCCATGTTGGCTCTCTTCGGCTCTATCCCTTTCTTGCTAACTTCGTGACCTAGGTAGGTAACTGACGGTACACCAAATTTGCACTTTGTCCACTCTGCGGTGAGTCTGTTTTCTTCTAATGTGCGTAGCACGGTGTGCAGTTTCTCATTGTGCTCCTGTTTGGATTTTCCCATTACGAGGATATCATCTTGGAAAAATTGAACTCCTTCCACCCTTTGAAAGAGTTTGTGCATCAGCTTTTGAAATAAGACAGCAGCAGATGCCAATCCGAACGGCATTCTCACAAATTTGTAACACCCAAAAGGTGTTATGAAGGACATAAGATGGCTGCTGGAGGGATGGAGTTTTACTTGATGGTAGGCTGATGACAGGTCCACCGTCGGGAACCACTTGATGCCTTTTGTTTTGGCAAGCATCTCATTTATGCGTGGGAGTGGAAATTTGTCAATTAGAATGTTTTTGTTAAGTTCCCTGAGGTCTATACACAGCCTCACCTTCCCGTTGGGCTTTTGAGCTACCACTAAGGGCGACAACCATTCCGCACTCTCTATGGCCTGTATCACCCCACTTTTCTCCAATCTGTCGAGTTCTTCTTGTACTGCCTCTCTGCAACGGAAGGGAATGTTTCAGACTTTGTGGATGACCGGTTTCGCTCCTTCTTTCAACCGTATCATGTGCTTGAACTTAGCCAATTCTCCTATCTGTCCGCTGAACACTTTTGGATATTCTCTGTGCCAGGCCTCATCCTCACGTCTTTCCTCCATTTTCATCAGCAACACTTTTTCTTTGCCTCCTGGATTCAGCTGGATCCCCAGCGCGCCCTGATCCTTCCAGCTGAGCACTGATGGTCCCTTTTCAGCTACATATAGTTTACAGTTAGCTTGACGTCCCTTGAATTCGAATAGCAATGGGCAATAACCCAGCATGGGTATTCTCTGTCCGGTGTAAGTGACTGGTCTCACATCCATGGGACGCAGTTCTTCCTTTACTTTTGTCATGAACTTCTCTTCCCACATTTGTCTTTGAACAATCGTGATGGGGGCTCCTGAGTCTGCTATTATTTCAATTGGCACTCCTCCAATGTGCATGTTGAGCTTTGGTTTGTCTGACTCCTTACATCCCACATCCAGGACTTGGGCGTCGATGTAGAGGACTTCCTCAAGGTCTTCCTCCTCTGCCTGCGTGTCTTCTTCTTCTATATCCCCTTGGTCAATGTATTTGACGGTGGCACCCTTGGGTTTCCGACGGCACACCTTCTCATAATGACCAAACACGCCACAGAATGCACACTTCGCCCTAAACGCTGGACATGCTTTGTCGTTGCCCAGGTGTGACGCGCTTCCACATCTATAGCAGCTCGGTCTTCCTCCCCTTCCTGACCTTGGGGTTGCATCTGCTGTTTGTTGGCCTCTCCTGGTGTCTTGGTTCCTGGGTGGTTCTCTTTGTCTGGGTTTGTCTCCTTTGCTGTGCATCATGACTTTACAGACTGTGTGCGTGCCTCCCGTGTCCTTCCGGGCCGCTTGTGCACATTGTTTGGACATCTCCGCCTTCTTCACTAAGTCCCAGACCTCCTTAAGGGGAGCATCGCCGTTCACCCATAGTTTCTCTTGAATGTGCGTGCTCGACGTGTGCATAATGATTTGATCCCTTACCAGATCGTCGTGGAGGGTACCAAATTTACACGTGAGTGCCAACTTCTGCAGGGCTGCCACGTACTCATCGACGGTCTCTCCGCTTTCCTGTTTTCTCTGGAAAAATTGTATCTGTCTATGGCCACACATACCACCGGCCTGTAGTGCGCATCCAGGTCTTCTATGGCATGTCTGAATACCTCCGTATCTGCCGCATCCCTTGGACTTTTGACAATGGTGTCAAACACTCTCAACCCTTCAGGTCCCAGATTATGGAGTAGTATTTTCCTTCTCCTTGGGTCTGTGTACGCGGTCTCGCTTTCGTCCTCCAGTTCCTCCAGGTAATTTAGGAAATACCGCTTTCAATCCTCCCAAGGCATCGTGGGTTCTCCCCTTTTTGGAAGAAAGGGCACCATGTGGGTGAGGGAAGTGGACGGTGATGCCATCCTTACGTTGCCCCTTGGCCCTGCCTGGGCGGGAATATACCGGTTGGGCGGGCTGCCAGGTGCTTGTTTGGCATCTCCGTCCTCCCCTCTGCTCTCCCCACTGTCTGTGCCTCCTGCAGCCCCTTCAGTTGCTGGGTCCGCTTGTAGTCCACCTCTGTCCACCTTGCTAGGCCCCTTACCCCGCTCTTGCTGATGCGCCAGCGTGTTCTGGCTGGGGGGGCAGGTGCTGGACCGTGTCTCCTCCTCCTTACTGCTTATGGTGCGGGGCTTTCCGCGTTGCTCCGGCAATGCGCTTTGTACACTCTCGTCCAGCGCTTTACCTTGGGCTTCCCCTTCGCTGGGGTGGTAGCCCTCGTATCGTAGTCGGTGCCGAGCAGTGCCCTCCGGTAATGTGGGGCGTGGCCGGCACTGCTGCTAGCGATTCGTTGGTCCTCCGATCGCCCTCTGCCGCGCTCCAGGGTATGCACGTGAGGCTCCGGTGCAGGCGTGTTCCTAACAATTTTTTTCGTGTATATTTCCTTTTCGTTTTTTTTTTTTTCTTTGGTTATTGCAGGCTCTGATCCCGCCTCGTCGCCATTGTAGGAACCTTCTTTGCACTAATGATTCTCGGAGCCAAGGAATAGTTTTTTAGTATCTTTATTCCCCGGAGCACCGGGACTACGTGACTCTCACTCTGAACCGCCCGGCGCCACACAAAATGGCCGCCTTCCGGTTCCGGCTCACAACTTCCGGTTCCGGCTCTAGTTGCCGACAACTAGACTGTCACCACAATGTGCTGCTGGCTGTGGAGGCAACAGCCAGCAGGGGAAGCGCAGACCGGAGGGTGCAGAATCAGCAGACTCAGGAAGAAAGCCGGGTCTGGGCTCCTGCACCCCAAGCACAATTCATGCCTGGGGGCCACGCGCCACTTTGGGTCTTGCATTGCTGGCATTGCAAGGCAGTGAGTAGTATATTTGTTATCCTGTTTACACTAGCTGTCCTTCCTCCCCTGCAACCAATAGGAAAAAGCTGGGGGTGGGGCACAAGCATAGCCCTTGTATCAGCAGGGCAGGTCTAGCCTCTCCCTCTCCAGTGCCTGCTACTCGGCTAGAAGGGGGTCACTCTGATACAGGTCCCAGATGAGATGAGTTCTTTACTAATGTTATTCTTTCCAATACTGCGCCAAATTTAATCCTGCTGTGTCTCTGATTTCGCCATTTTTCCACTTTTTGGAAGCAATCGGCATGTAAGCCATTCGGTTTATTTTTTGTATTTGTAATGTTTATACTGTATACGTGCGTTTGCATTGCCATCTAGTGGTAAGTTTTATTAACATGAGGAGGTTCTTTACAGTGCACTTAGCATCCAACAGTCTGTTTTAGTATCTACTCTGCCTGCTCGTGTATCTCTGCGGAATTGAGCTGAGTTTTTTGGTAACTCCACGGAATTCTGCAGAGTGACACTCTGCAAAATCCACTCACCCTTATTCCAGAGTTGAGTCAGGTTGCAAAAGTCTCAAGGGAGTTCCTAGAGCCCTCCAACACTACTAGTAAATCATTGATATACCTCTTCCAAACTTTGAGGTTTGATGTCAACGGATTGTCTCACGGATAGTTGTGTTGGATCTCAAAATTATGCATGTATAGATTGGCCATACTTAGGGCAAAAGTACTGCCCATCGATGCACCAGTTACCTGTCAATAAAGTTGTTCTTCGAACAAAAAAAGTTCTCATTTATGGCCAGGGTGGCACCTTTCAACACAAATGAAGTAGGAGTCAAATCATCCCATTGTCGTTGATTCAGTAACAGTCTCAATCTTTCTAGGGAATCAAACTGCAGAATATTCATATACAAAGATTCCACATCGAAAGATGCTAAAATGTGACTATCTGGATTAAAAGGAATCTCCGTAAGTATGTTAAGTGTGTCTTTGGTGTCCAACAAATTTGACGGCATCTCTATTACCATGGGGCGTAGAGACCAATCCACAAATTGTGAGAAGGGTTCAAGGAGTGACCGGGGGCAGTATTATAGACTTATGTACCTTTTGGCAGCACATAGAAGTGGGATATTTTTTCCTGTTTTTGTTCCAGAAATTCTCCTTCACTTCCAGTGATCAAAACTGCATCTCTTGCTTCACCCACCATTGCTCTTATGATGGTCAAGAGTCTAGGGGTGGGATCTAGACATAAGCACAGATAGTATTTCCCATCATTGAGTTGGCCGAGACACTCAGTTTGGTAATCCTGTCAGTCCATAATTGCAGTTGCCTTTCCTTGTCTACTGGTTTTATGACTATCCCCAGATTGGAGCCTAGTCATTGGAGGCACTGTGATTAAGTCTTGGATAGATTGAAATAGGGCATATTCACTGATGGTCTCAGTTTGTCAAATTCTTTGATGACTGCCTTCTCAAAGATTGCTACCTTAGGTGGAACCAGATGTAAAGGAGGATTGAAAGTGGATTTCAGTCTGAGGCCCGTATTGATTGCTTGGTTAGGATCGTCTGTCCGAGTATTCTCTGCAAAGAAAAAGGCTAGGTAGATTTTCCTAAAGAATTGAGACATTTCTAAATGGGTTACAAAATCATCACCCAGATGGGTAGGCACAAAACCTTTTTTCAGAAAATCCTCTTCCAAAGGTGTTAAACCTTGGTACAGGGATTAATAATCTAGTCGTCAGGGTACTCGTCGATGGAGATGGGTCCCGCCTCATGCTCCACTCAGTTTGGTAATCTTGTTGGTTCCCTTCTTCTGCATCCTCTTCCACCACAACCCTGTTCTAAAAATGGAGGATAGTTGGATGCTCCAAAGGGCATGGGATGGAAGTGTTGCAAGGGGTAACCCCATGGCTGCGGTGGCCACCACGGCATGCAGGGAATTGTGTCTGAGGTCTGATGAACTGTTCTCTTGGTTGTCATTCGTCGGCTGGTGGGGAGTGTTCAAACCACTTGATTCTGAGTCTCTTGAGGTATTCTGGGGCATATTATCAAGGGGGTTTATCTCCGCTTTTTTGGCTTTAAAAGCCAAGAAAGCGGAGATAAAATTATCTCTCTATTACCTAGCTGTCGCTAACACCAGTTAGCGACAGCTAGTAGGAGATAGCGACCATCTTTGGCCCCACTTTACATGTCAGTGATATTTATCACTAATGACATGCAAAGTGGGCGTGCCAAGATGTTAGCGACTGGAAACAGTCGCTAACATCGCTATCTCCTATTACCAACTTTTGGAGATATTCGCGCTAAGCGCGAATATCTCCAAAAGCTAACAGCTGCCCTGAGCAGTTCTTAGCCATGTTATCCAATGGGAGGTGGATAACATGGCTAAGAGCATTAGCTCGGTAATGCATGAATATCGCGGACATTTCAGCGATATTCATGCATTGCGGCCGTTTTTTATCGCATTTGCGATAAACCTTGGTAATACCAAGGTTTATCTGCAATAAAAATCGCCGCAGCTCAGCGGTACATTTTTGTCTCTAACCAAGCAATAGCAATAATTATCGCTATTGCTTGGTAATATGCCCCCCTATTCTTCAGAATTGAAAGTCCACTCATCTGTCCCCTGTCACCAACCTCTTGCTCCTCTGCGGTTATTATTCTTCATAAAGGATGGTGCATAGTCAACGTTGATATATGGATACACCTTCTCATGAGTAAATCTATCCATATCTTTTTTGAGTTTGTTGATCTTACATTTAAGAATTCCTTCTCTGATCTCTGTTAGAAGTTTGGTAACCTCATATTATTTCTTCTTGTAAGCTGAGATCTGAACAGTTACTTTGATCTGTCATTCCAGTTGTTGTATCTCAACAAGCAATTCATCAGCTGGTTCCTTGGCAGTGTTGATTAACAAAATTGACCAATCACGTGTACACCTCCAAGAGATCAAAGACCAATTATTTTTGAAGATCTTATTATCAAGAAACAACCGTGGAGGATTGATAACAATGAGGCCTTGCAGGGCTATGTTCCCTCTTGGATATTCTGTGAGGATAGCTGCATGCATTGCGTTCTCAATTGTTGTTTCTTAAGATTGGATAATCTCTTCCATTCATCTGTTTAATTCATGGCGACAGCCAATGTAACTTGGAGTCTCTAAGATAGACTGTACCATGTCTTCATCGAAGGCTAGTCCTACACTCTCTGCTATGTTGATAATAGCAGTGTCGTGAAAAAGTGAAATATGAGGCAAAAGTTTCTTTTTTTTTAAAAAAAGGTGATACATGTAAGACAGGTAGTTTAGAAAAAGTATTTGAGACAAGGTGAGAGCAAATGTATCAATCAACAGTCCTAGGACTGTACAAATTATTAATCCGCACAAAAGATCAAAAGTAGAAACCCCCCAAAAGAGAGCGTAATACTCCTTATCTGAATTATTACTCGCACAAAGTACGTTCTCAAAAGCAGTGTGACAGAAAGGATTGTGTAACTAGTGTCAAAGTCAGAAGATTGAGGGCCATATGTATTAAGCTAATTAGCATTCGCAAAGGCCGAAATTCTGCGAATTTCGGCCTTTGCAAATGCTAATTACCTAAATGGTATGTATCAAACATGTTTGATGCAAAATAAGGAATCGCAAAAATTGCTATTCCTTATTTTGCGATTGCACTTAAGGAATTGCAAACTTTGCGATTCCTTAAATGCAATGTATCAAAGAAAAATATGCAAAAAATGCCCATAAGGATTCGCAAATTACCACCAACTTCTAGTTGGTGGTAAGTTGCGAATTCTTTCAAAAAAGCTTTTTTAAAAAAAAACAAAGGTGCCATATGACGCTCATACATGCCCTTAGGGCATGTATGTGCGCCATATGCCCCCACATGTCATTTTCAGGGGTGCAGCAGGGTGTTCTTGAGACACCCCTGCACCCTTGAATAAATTCCTAATTTGCGATTAGCAAATTGCTAATCGCAAACTGCCCCTTCATTCTTATGGGCCTCCTGGCCCATAGAAATGAATGGGTAATTTGCGATTAGCAATTTGCTAATCGCAAATTAGGAATGGTAAGGAATCGCTATTAAAAAGCGATTTTGTACATACATACCGTTTTGCGAATTCTAAATAGCGATTCCTTAAGAATCGCTATTTAGAATTCGCAAAACGGAAGTATGATACATATGGCCCTAAATGTGTTGTTGAGGATATGGGAGATCCTTTGAGAACCCTCACTCACCCGAGGGTGACATGCTTCATCAAAGGGTTGCCTCCTCACACTGGGGCTGCAAGGTCCCAAGTTTGGGTTTCAACTGTCCAAAAATGGAAGCGGAGTTGAGGTGTTTTATACAGAGGGGACCGGAAGTCTTGGTGGATGAGGGGCAGAGTGCAAAATACAGAAGTTGTTGTGTGAAATCATTAAAACTGTCTCCAGAAAACCATATAACTTTATTGTACAGTGTCCTTGGACAGTATTAAAAGCAAAGAGGACTAGGGTATCAACAAATCAACCCTAACCGGAAATCGTAGGCATTCATCAGGTCCAGGAATCAAACTCTGCATATAAATCATATAAATTGTGTACAGACAAGAACATACATTTATACTGGCCTTCAAAGATGGGTAGCCATATATACAATTAGTAAGGAATTACTTATCTGTAAAAGGAAGAAAAGAAAACAAAAATAAAAACCTGAATTTTTCTGGCCATCATGTATACATATGGGGGCAGATTTATGATAACTGGCGCATCCCCAGGGATGCGCCAGTTATTTTGCGCCGCTGCTCCGCCACCCATGGTGCGCCGCATTTACAATGCGGCGCACCATGGGGTAAAAACGGCACAGATGCGTGACGCATCTGAGCCGTAAAGGTCGCGACGCAGCTCCAGCAAGGCTCGGGGGTGCCCCATCTTTACAATGCTGCGTCAAGACCTACGCCTGCTTCAAGCAGGCGCAGGGTTTTGACGCAGCATTGGCCTGAACGTGACTGAGTGAAATCTTATAGATTTCACTCAGCCACTATTGCGAGGCGCACCTGCCTCGGAACGCCCACCCTGCGCCGGAACGCCCACGAGTGGCGCAGGAATTTACAACGTGACGCATCTGCCTAGATGCGTCACGTTGTAAATGGGTCGTAGGGATGCACCACGTTTACGCCGCAGTTGCTTGACGCAAACGTGGCGCATTCCCAACATAAATCTGCCTCCAGATATTTACGCTGGAGGCAAGACACGGCAGCTCCAATACGGAGAGAGATGAGGCGGCTCAATTCAGCTCCTGGGCTACCAGACACCCTGTGCCGCCAGTGTCTTGAACTGCTGGAGCCGACGGTGCTGACGGTGTAAACGGACGAAACGCTGCCTCGAGGTAAGAGGCTAGAGGCAAGTGCAGCTGCCGTTAGTGGGCAGCCGTTGTAAGTGTAAGCCCTTGGAGGTTTTTGCGGAGGCAGACCGGCTAGGCTGGGTTCAACCTGCAAAACCACCTTGTGTGCTCCGCTTGCTCATCCGCAGCACCTAGCTATACAACCTTGCCCCTCCCTCCCCCTTCCCTCAGTAGCAATCCCATTGACAGCTATTGTCAGCAGCCATCAGCAAATGTCACACAACCGGCCCCCCACTTTATAACCCACAACTGGGTTACACTGGGAGAATTTAGAAATTTAAGAATTGAACGCCAGCACTGCTAAGGGACCCCCATCATGGAGTGTGACAGCTTGTGACAGCTTGTGTGTGACCGCCTGACCCATTTCATTTGCCATCAGATCCTGCGAGTTGGAGTGTGAATTCACTCCCTCCCTCCAGCTCAGCACAAGCTTAGCACAAGAGGCGCAAGGCGCGAGGGGAGTTTAGTCAAAAGGGTTGGGACAGCGGGGCAGAGCCCAAGAGCCATCAGGGTACACCCCCAAGGAAAATAAAGGGGGCAAGAGGTAAGGAAGCAGAAGGCTGAGAGCAAAGGGGTTGAAAAGGACAAAGTAGTAAGTAATAAGTGAAAAAAGGACACAGAACACTGGGAGCAATTTCAGAGGATAAGGGGCAGGGGGAAAGATAAAGGACCACAAACTAAGGAAAGGGCCAATATTCAGGTAAAGCAACATGAAGTGAAGTGAAGTGAAACAGAAAAGCAAATTCGCCCGGCGTCGCGTCCCACTCTGTCCAAGCCTCCTCCTCTTAGTACCAGTCTCCAATCTCCGGCTCAGGCCAGTCCAGGTCAGTTTCCCCATAGGGGAGTCCCCTTGGGGGGCATTCAACAGAGCTCCTAGGCAGGCCCTTTGAAGCAAGCCCTGGAGACCCAATACTCCCGAACACTCCCATCAAGAGATCAGGGAAAGCCAGAGGCGGTGAGGGAAAAATACAGGGCAGGTCTAAGAGGGAGCCCCAAGGGATGGACCACACTAACAACTCACCAAAACCAGAGTAGAAACAGAATTAACGACCGGCCTAGAAAAAGACACAACAAGCTACAATACTAATGGAGGGACATGCAGGCCTGCCACCAATATAACTGACGAAGCCAGCGATATTGCACACCGACCATTTCAGACGAAACTAAAGACAGGGAAAAAGAAGAAGAGCCATCAATACTCATCGCACATGGCACCAGTGCCAAAGCCAGCAAGCGGGCACTGATCACAGACTTTTTCAAAGTATGTTGCAGACTCTCTCCAAGGAGTCACAAGGAACACATGGAACGTGGAACTCAAAGAACTTGAGGACCCCAAGGAAGGCAAGAAAATACCAATAACATGTACCCCCTATGTGAAGTCCCAGAGGTTTCCTCGCAAAGCAACTATAACAGCAAAAACAAGGACACTCAGTGCCCTGGAAGTAACGATATCTGCTCTCCTGGGAAGAAGAAAAAAACAGGCAACCAACGAATCAAGATGTACCGATACCTAATGTCCAAAACACACCCGCAATTCCAAAGCATATCACCACCAGCAATTTGAGGCTCTAGTCCATATGGAGTTTGACACACGCTGGGATCTTTTAATCAGCCAAATTTCCCAACCACCACAAAAACAACCCCAAACCACAATAAAAAAATCTGGGAAGACTGTATGCATAGGCTAGATAACATTCTACGTCCATTTGCAACAGTTTACTGTCCCTTCTCATTTACAGGACCACACGCATTGGAACAACAGGGGTCTGCCTTCGTACATGCACAAAATCAGGAGACTTTCGCACTACGACCAGAACTTGACAACCCCGCTAAGCAAATGGACCAGTTATCACCTCAAACCAAATTAAGTGAGCGTTCATCATACATAGTTAAGGAGCCCAGACATGCAACAGCAATGGTATCTAAGGCCCTACATAAAAACGAACAACCACGTAAGAACAAAGACCACATGAGGCAACTGGACCAACTAGATCAACCAAATTGATCTCAAATGAACCAGTCTTCCTACAATCTTCATATGGCCCCAATTGCTAAACACCATGGAAACCATCAGAAATGCATTGACATACCACACTGACAAGCTAGACACTCTAGTCGAACTTTTAAACATCTTAGCCATCCATGTTCAGGGGATAGAAGCAAAGTTGCACGATTTGAACACCATGATAAAGAAGGAATAGCAAGATCTGGACACCACATACCACACTTGTCACTGCCCCCAAATAATCAAATAACTGGCAACGGTACCAACCCTAATATCCGAGAGGCTGGGGTCTGTCAGGGAACACTCAACAGAGACCCATGGAAAAGGTCGGGCGAGTTACACCACAAGCAACATGGACATCCATAAGGCCCCTGAGCACCCAAGCTCCCACACTTTCGAAGATTCGAGGGCGCCAGAGGAAATGAGTGAACAAGCTCAAGCAGGAGCACCAGAGGTGTCTCTTTCCAACTATCACTTGCAACTGACAGTAGACACAAGCCCCAACCAAACAAACCTGTCCACTTCCCTGATGAAGAGGGAAAGAAAACGCCTGAGGAAAGCAAGGAGAGGCAAACTAACTATCCGGGGCTAAACGTACTGTCATCGCAAAAACAACGCTTATCGCACAAGACAAAAAACCTATTGAGAGAGAAAACATCAATTATAGCATCAGGCTTGCCTCCTGGCTAAAGGCAGTTTCAAACTCACCAACAAAAGAGGCTGCACCCTTAGAATACCCCAAACAACAAAACAGGGCAACTTCACAGACAAAGAAAACATACAGTATATTTGAGTTTCAGGAAGGACAGGAATTAAACAAATCATCTCCCCAGGGCATTCAAAAAACGACATCAAACTCTCAGGGCAAAACAGCAAATGCAAGCAACCACAACACACAGGAGGGAACTACCAGTAGACAAGCTGGCATCGAGGAGAAGAGCCGGAACAAAGAAGATAAGAAAAGTGCTCAGTCAACAGGAGAAATTGAGGTCAATTCAGTCATAAACCCCTGAGGCACCCAACGAAACGGCATACAACACCATCCTAACTGAGCCTAACAGGACCAAGACCTAATCCAGGCATCAACAGACTCCCTGAGTATATATATATATATATATAAATCTTTATTCGGTTAATCAAACAGAAACAACCATAAAAGCACAATTAATGATAAAATCACACAATATAACAAGAATAATCTAAAAACTCATGTTAAAAGTAACAGTCACAGTTGGGAGCGGTAATGAGCAATTAGCCCTCCATGCTATTTCTAAATTGTAAAGCTGATTTTTAGAAGCCGATCACAAATAGAGTACTTTCGGGGTTTAACAATTGCAAATAACAAAGTGCGGGTCTAACCTGGGTAAAGTTCAGTTTTTTAAGGAGGGGCTTAAGATAAAACCTCCGAGGTAGATCATAAAAAGAACAAATAAATAAAAAGAGCATCAAATCCTGCGGAGACACATTGTCGCAGCCGCAGGCTAGAAGCACTTGGCCTCGGTAACAGCCCTTTGGGAATGCTAACATTAGGAGGAAAAGGTCCAGTCTGAACCTAGTTAACAAATGGCGGTCAAAACCCGACATTGGCCAGGATAGATAAGGCTCCATATGCGGAGTAGTTTTCAGAATAACATATTTCCAGGCACTACATTTGTTTAGTTCCACCTCTTCACGAGACAAGTATTGTGTGAGAAAAAAAGTTTTCCTCACAAACTCTATGTCAGCAGACCCAATGGAATCTGGATTTAAAAAAAGTTCTGGTCTCCCCATACTAAAAAAACTATCTTTCAAATACTTTAACCAAGGAATATTGAGCATATTGTCCCTCCTGCTTCTCTCAGGAGTAGATGATTTAGAGGCAGGTCTTTATTTAGCCAGCATTTTAGCCCACAAATTAGTGGACGAAGTGCTATGGTATCACTTAGAAAGGGGATACCAGATTCTTCGTGCACTATTAAGTTGCTAGTTCCCCTCGGGACCCCCAACAGCTGTTTCAAAAAGTTGTTTTCTGCCACCACAAGGTCTTTAACTGCCACATACCCCCAGAGTTCACTATCGTAACAGCCTATCGCCACACTCTTTGCCTGATAGATCTTTAGCAGAGCAGCGATAGGACGTTTGCGCATTTTCCTGGCAAAATTGAAAATGGCCGCGTTTGCCCGGGTTATCTCCCCCCTTTTCCTCACAACTGAAGGGCCCCAAGACAACTGGTCATCAAAAAGAACACCCAACTATGAAAAGGTTTTTGTTGTAGGGATCTTCTCTTCATTTATCCGAAATAGAAACGGCTTCTTGTTGCGTTGCCCTACCTGCATTACAAAAGATTTTGTATTATCAATAGATAGGTCACGGGATTTCATAAAGCTATAAAAAGCTTCTAATAAAATTTGAAGCCCACTTGCGGTCCTAGCCAGCAAGACGGCGTCATCCGCGTATAATAAAACAGGTAGCCCCTTACGGCCAACGTAAGGGTAATCAGTGCCAGTATTTAATAGGGACTCCTCCAAATTGTTAATATATAAATTAAATAAGAACGGGGCCAAAATACAGCCCTGCCTGACTCCCCAGTGGTCGCCAAAGTCCCTAGACACCCTAAGGTCCTGAGAATACCTTACATTGGCCCTAGTATCCTGGTGCAGGTCCGCTAGAAAGTTTATTAGGTTTTGCTCCACACCCATGTTGCCCATAACCTCCCAGAGCTTACCCCTATTGACACAATCGAAAGCTGAAGAGAGGTCCATGAACGCCATGTAGATGGTGCCCTGGCGCGCTCTGGTGTACTTTCCTAAGACCATATATAAGTTGAGACACTGCGCAATTGTGGAGTGACCAGGCCGGAAGCCATATTGAATTGGGGAAATAATCTCATTCTCTTCCGCCCAAGTTGTTAATCTATTCAAGATCACTCCACCCACTACTTTGACCACAGAGTCAATTAGAGATATCGGCCTATAACATGAGGTGCTATTCCGGTCCCCTTTCTTAAAAACTGGCACTATCGTGGAAGTCCCCCACGACTTTGGGCAACCATGTTCTGCGGCAGCATTAAGCAAAGCAGTAAGGACAGGCGCCCAAAGAGGTACCATTGATTTAAAAAGGTCTGGGGGCAAGCCATCAGGACCTGGCGCTTTGTTACTAGACAGCCCCATGATACCCTTCTCAACCTCACTCATGATGAAGCGTGGTGGTTTTGCTCCTGGTTCACCTCTCACAGATTCCAACTGTGGAGTGTTATGCTAAAAATAATACTAAAATGGGATACCCACTCATCCTCGGTTATGTTTGTACCAACTTTTGTGTCACCTGGTTGCTCAAATAACGGTTTATTAATGATACCCCAGAATTTCTCGTTATTTCCAAGATTTCTGGGGTCTACCAGATCTTGCCAGATATTGTCCTTCACTTCTGTCCTACGCTTAGCCAAAGCTTTTTCATACAAAAGTCGTAATGCCCTAATCTGTATCGGATCCCTGGGGCTGACCTTCAGTGCCGCCTTTAATTCACGGCATGCCATGGAACAAGAGTGGTCCAACCATTTAGGGTCACTACAAACGGGACCCGACGAAGGTACTGTTAACATTTCCCCTATTTTTGATACAATACCATCAAAAGCTTTAAGAATATCAGGGGCGAAGATATTTGTGACACACACAGTGAGAACTCGGTTACACAAGAATTATTGATCTTGTCATATAATTGACCCGAGTTTACCTTAGCCCACTTTTGCGTCGCCTTCCATCCGTGCATTTGAGAACGCCACCCTCTTGTATTCTTTCCCGTAGTTTTAAAAGGTTACCACCCAATAGAATACAAACTGGGTTATGATCACTGTGTTGGTTCTCCCTGATTTCAAAGCCTAATATAGATGTACAAAGACCACTGGATAGAAGAATATGATCAATATAGGGACGCCCTGTATAGCCCTTATATGTAGGTACTAATTGAAAGCTACATTCATCCACCAAGGACATGGCAGGGATTAAATCAAATTCATTTGTAAGCTGATTCAACAGCTCACCCCGACAAGTATGTTCAAAGTGTAGACCCCTCATCCTGTGACAGCCCAGTGAACCAATTACAGTATTCTTTGGGTTCCCACAAGGGCGTACATTAAAATCCCCTGTAATGAGGATTCGATGGGAAAGGCTCTCACAGTGGGTCCTAACAATGTTACCCAGATCAGCAAGTCTACAATCCCCTTTTGTGTTTACTGCGTTATAGAAGTTAATTAGGGATAGCGTTTCCTTCCCTCTTTTAACCGTCAATACTTGGATGTCAGCATTACAAGTAGATGTTGTTTTGATGGTGCAGAACAGTGCTAAATCGATATACACAGCCAGACCCCCTTTAGCTCTTCCACTTCGTGACGGCTCTGCTGGTACAAAAAAACTTTTATAGCCTTCTATGAATATGTCACTCTCTACCAGCCAAGTCTCTTGCAAACGTATCACCCAGAAGGATCTTATAAAAACCATCCAGGTCGGATCCTTTACTTTTGCAGCTAACCCCGCAATGTTCCAGGAGATTACATTATAATCCAGAACTTTGGATTCTACTAGGGGTGGGACTAGGGCTCCCATTGTACTTGCAGAACAGTGGATATTATTAACTTCATTACTATCCTTTGCCTCTGAGAGGGGGACACATGATGTTTGATCACTTCCGGCCTCTGTCGCTCTCTCTAGAGGTACTCTACACCATTTGTCCTGGACTCGGGGGTGAATATCACCAGGGAAGGAGAGTCAATCAACCATCTCTAGTCCGCTGTACCTGTTTTGTGTTGGTATTTGACTGAAACTACGTGGGTGCTCATGCCAATCACCCAACCACCTACCTCTGCCCCGATGCCTTACTAGAGTCTAATCTCCTTCCGTGTCTAAATTATGAGATGGAGGGTAAAAATAAGATAAAGGAAGAGGTTGAATAGACAGCCCGTTACTGGAAGATACCCCCCTACAGATGTGACCCACGATACGAGGGTCCCTGAAGTTTATGAGCACACAATCGCCTTGTATGTTTTTTGGCGTATGCCCAACCCAGGGCACCCTACGCACCATAGTGATTTAGCAAGTACCATTATAAGGGAGGGGTCTATTTCTATTCAACCAGTCCGATGCCTTATTTTTTAGGGACATATAAGATTCCTTAGTGGGGTTGCTCAACTCAGGTACCCCTCTTAAGACAACTGTGTACGGACATGATTCTGGGGGTAAGTCTACTCTCAACTTCCTAATTGTAACGGGATCAGGTATACCCAGGGGAGTTTCAGTAGACTTAACAGTAGATTTTACAGCGACATCCTCGATAATTGTAACAGCTGGTAATAACACAGAAGCTGGTGGTTTAGCTATATTTCCCTCTAAACACCCCCTGAGTATCTGGGCAAAAAAACTAAACACAGATTTCACACTGACCAAAGTGAACAAAAAAATAGAGCTAGTTCCATACTACAGCTCGAAGGGAGCCCACGACATCTTGAATAGAAGTGCAATACTAAAATTATTTGAAGCCCTCCCAGCACTGAGTGTCGTATTACAAAAATAACCTATGGAGCTATATCTACCAATAGCCCCTAATTATTGCCTTAACAAATAATCAGTCAGTTGGCAGTGAAGGAAAATCTATTGTTTATTAGGCAATCAATACTCTATAGAGGAGCCTCTCCGTACGTCACCCAGCCAGTGCGTGGAGAAGACTGACGATTCACACTCAAAACATGGCATATATACTTTCATTGCGTTACATGAGATCGCCATACGTGGAAAAGTACTGGTAGGCACAGGAGCTTAAAGGAAAGACCATATATGGCACACAAAGCTCATTTAGAAGTCCGCGTCTGCTATTATTGGGGAGGGTCAGGAGGGGTGACTCCCTTTCGTCTCTGTGCCTGGGAGCACAGGTACGGCGCCTCCAGGAATGCGCTCATCACCTCTGAAACCAGATGCGACCTTGGGTCTCAGAACAGGAAAGAATAGTATGAATTCAGCTGTCTGTATAACTCAACTAACAGGGCTTACTTGGCTGCTGGAGGGTGGCACGTGACTACCGTTCGAGTCTAATACATGTACAACAAAATGAAGTCTATTTGGTTCTCAGTCTGCGTACAAAGAAAGATAATGAGAGTGCGCAAAAGGAGTTCCTATATTGACATAACTATTTAATCTAAACTATGATATGCATATAAAAATAGATACATCATGCTAACACACACGATTACGATAAATGTAGAGAATCGATCTCATCCCTCATGAGTCACATCAAAACTAGTGATCTGGAAAGAATCAAGTTCAAGGCAATTCCTAACCGTATTGGTCTTGAATCCACAATATAAACCTAGACAGATCATACCTTCACAGAACAGATTCTCTGGCACAGGAAATCTTTCTCCAACTGGGGCATTGAGCTAAAGAGGATGGAGCTTCTCCATTATCCAAGCCAGTTACAATAGTCGACCCAAACCCAGGGGGTTTTAAAAGGAGCAAAAGGCCCAGATGAGTTTAGCTTAAAGACAGATGATGACCAAACACTCAGACAAATCACGATAGCACACCGAGAAGCAGCAAATTCTAAGGATCACCCGCAGGCAACATCCTTAACACAGCATCACAGAGCAGCATCACCAATGCAAACACGCTTTCCGGGAAAGCGAAGGGTTGCAGGATTTGCTAAGGGAATGTATACAGATTAGGCCCAGAGCTAGAAGAAGCTGACTTTTCAGAATTCACCCAACAGTACGAACTACTCCAATTTCAAGAAACTTGGCAGACAACAAATTCGCCAATTGTAGGCTACAAAGAAAACCTTAACTCAGCAATAAAGGTTGCACAGTACGGAAGGTCAAAAGGCGGCCTATCGACCTTCACCTCGACTGATATCCTCTGGAAAGATAAAGACCTTGATCTTGATTCTCCCTGGATGCAATGCACAAAGCTATAATCTTTGCCATCAATGAGCCTGCTAATCCTGAACATCTATATACATCCTGTGGAAAAGCAAAAAGGGCACAGGTTCCAGCAATTGATTGCCGCACTCAAAATGCTAAAACTCACCCAGCAACATGATAATATAATACTAACTGGGGATTTTTAAATGAATCTACTGAAAGGACAGGAGAGCAACCTCGTAGGCTTAATCGAGCCAAGACAGGGTAACACAAGTAGATGAGATTCTCGGGGCAAGAGATGCACAGCGTTACTGGATGACCTCGCCCTGTACATGCTAAATGGTCATGGTTCGCTGGATAGCCCTGCAGCATTCACAAAAGTTACAGGCAAAACAGGTTCAACAATCGACTTCACCTTAGTGGACCCTGATCTATTCCCTTTTATAACTGATTTCCAAATACAGGAAAGAGCAGAAAGCGACCACTATCCTCAAACCTTCACATTAACCACCACTCCAAATAGGTCTGGGCAAGCTAAGGCTTTCACACTATCAACACATCCTTATAATTTAAAACAAACAACTTGGTATGAAAACAATATTGACTCCATCATGGAGACATGCTTCTCGCTATCTGCACCATCGGAAGCAGAGTCAGATGTCCCAGAGGCCTGGGAATCATTCGTCAACAACCTAAAAAGGAAATTCTGGAGTCCCTGCACCAGCCTCAAACACCCCAGAATGAGAGGGCGACTTGGTATATACACAATATACGGATACAAATAAACACAGCTAAACAAACAGTTAAAAGTACTGCAAACCCAGTGCCCTCAACTAACACAACAGATCCTTACAACCATAGAAAAAAATAGAAAAGACATAAAAAAGGAAACCAAGGTGGCCAAGCAAACATATAAGGAACAACTCAGGATCAAAATGCTCTATGCCAGTAAGCAAAGAAACTCTAAATTGTTTTGGACAAACATCAACTTTTTACTAAATGGCAAAAATCGCCACTTTAATTAGGACATCAAGGAGCAAACATGGAGAACTCACATCAAAGTTACATACAATACAATATCCCCTCAAGTGCATTAATCAGCTCCAAACCATCAAATGAGATCGGAAACGCACATCAGCTTGACTATAAGTTTAAGGACCTGAAACCAAGATCCGTCCAGGAAACAGGCACTACAACCAGCTCATCACCAGCCGAAAAGTCATCCAATCACTCAAGAAATCAAAATAGACGAAAAATGTCAACCAGAAGCTCGTGAATCAATAAAGCACCATTCAAGGGACCATCAAGTACAGATCACCCAAAAGCAGGTATTGAACACCATAAAACAACTGAGATCTGATGGGGCCCCAGTCCCAAAAGGCCTGCCAAATGCCTTGTTCAGGAAAGATCCAGCTTTCTGGTCCGGATATTTAACTCCCCTGTTTATACATAGTTTAGAGACTCACATCATTCCTGACTCTTGGTGGGGTAGCATTTACCAACCCAGAAACAAATCAGGGGTGCGTAAGATTCAACCAACTACAGACTGATAGGGGTCATTGATGTAGAGGCACACATCTATGCATCAAACCTATTGGCAGACCTCAAGGACCGGGTCAGCAGCAAAAACCTAATTCCAAAAACACAAACTGGATTTCGGGCTGGCGTGGGCACCCTAATAAACGTATCAGCAGTTACTCTCTTAGCTAATCAAGCAATTGTCAACTCAAACATCCTTTATGCGTGCTTTGTAGACCTCAAAGCAGCCTTCAACAAAATGCCGAGATCCAAGTGATGGGCTAAAATGAAAGCTTGGGGAGTTCCTGCAAAATTATTGGAAGCAATTATCAACTTGTAGTCACAAACTTGGGTCCAAATAAAAAAGGGGACAGGCAAAGTTTAACAAAGAAAATCACGACCATAAATGGCTTAAAACAGGAGTGTGTCTTGGCGCCCAGCGTATTCAACATCTACACAGCTGATCTAGGGAAAAATATTCATCTAACACAAGGTGACCCTCTTAAACTGGGTAACGTCCCAATCATAAGTCTGCAATATGCGGATGACATTGTCTTGCTCTCCCAAACACCTTGCGGCTCGCAAAGTTTGATCACCCAACCACTAGAATATACCACCTCAGTCCAACTAACAATCAACCTCCAAAGGTCAAAGATCCCGTGCTTCTCCAGCACCCACAAAAACATCTTAAATGTATTTGGAGGTTAAATACCAGCATCTTGTCACAGGTGGATGTATACAAATATTTGGGGGTTCATTTAGATCGCCAACTCAATTACAAGCAACACCAAGACCTCGGGTGAGCAAAAGCAAAACAACTGCTATTCGCTTTTAAAATTCTGCAGAAAAACTAAGCAGCCGTTCAACATATTGTGTATACATATGATATTTCAAGAAAATGAGAAAGAAAGAGATCCCCAACAAAAAAATAGTTTAAAACCCTTTGGTTACAGTACTAATCTAAAAATAAATTTACCAAGGCTAAGAAAAGGAGCTAAGTGAGGACCAGCCACATCCCCGTACACGTCACAATGAAGCAGTAGTATAAAGTTACATCGGCCTACCATATCCATTTACTGCTGCAGGCCTTTAAGGAAGGTCCTGCGCGTACACCACGTGTTAAAAAGAAAATTAGATATTAAGCAAACAATCGGAATTTGCATATTTGATTTCAAAATCCTATAAGCTTCACTACAGCGTCTGGTCCCCATGCTACTACATAGCTGTGTTAGCCAGTACCTTCTGGCCTTTGCGTACCCTCTACAGACAAATAGTACGTGTATTTAGTTTTTTTCAGTGAAACTACAGGCCGGGCATTTCCTGTTTGAGGACCTCTCCCAGTTTTTCATGAAGGCACGCAGCGGTAAGACTCCGTGCCTAAACTGAATAAATAGTTTTTTTGCGAGCAGGGGCTAGATATCCTCCAGCGCCTGTTCAAAGGTATAAGATTTTTTTATAGTTAGAATTGCCTCTGTACGACTGCCAGAGGCAGTTCTGTAACCAAGCTTGTTATGCTTATGCTCTCTGACGCTCACTATAAGGTTTTTTTTTCCTGTCGTTTGGGATGTGAGTTCTGCGTTAATCCAAAGATCACCCATTCCCAGTCCCTCACAGATATTTTTAATATTTAACAGCCAAAGTATCCTCCCAGAGCCCCGCATACCCATAACTTCGGTTAATTCTTCTATATATGCTGTTAGCTCAGGGGTACTCCAGAGGCGCCGCCAGTAGAAGATAGGCCTAAGGGCCACTTCATCCGCCAAGGGCCTAACCCCTAGGTCCATACGAAGTGGTACTATGGGGGTGCTAATTGGGAGGGCTATAAGCTGTCTTATGAAGGAGTTTTCTACTCTGGTGAGTGTGGTCATTGGCATGTGCCCCCAAAGTTCTGCTCCATAGAGGGCAGCAGGTCTTGCCTGTGACTTATACATTTCTAATGGTGGACTAAGGAGATTTTAATGTAAAATTTGAGGATGCCCCCCGTTTTTTGGGTGAGTTTTAGCCCCGATTTGTTGATTTGGGCTCCCCAATCCTTTTGGTCTGTCAACGTCAGGCCCAAATAATCAAATATTTTTACTCTTTCAAGAGGTCTGGAACCTAGGCAAGGATTTGGGTGGGTGGTTTTACCTACATTAAAGGCCATGTACTTTGTTTTTTGTAGGTTTATTTCCAGGCCCTGATGTTTGCAGAAGTCGCTAAAGTTGTCCAATGTTCTCTGTATTCCCGTTGGGGATTTTGAGAGAAGAAGCGTGTCATCTGCAAACATCAGGGCCGGGATCCTACGCTTAGCCAATCTAGGGGAGTCAATGTTCTTTCCTTGTGTCAAAAGGTCTATGAGCCCATTAATGTATAGAGAAAAGAGTGTTGGAGCCAGGACTCAGCCCTGGCAAACCCCTCTCTCCACAGATAAGCGAGCAGAGAGTTTGCCGTTCTTGCCGTATCTGTAAAATTCCCCTCATGGAGCTGTCTTATATGGTAGCACAGATATTCCGGGACTCCCCTTTCTCTCAATGTTGCCCACAACCTTTCCCTCGGGACAAAATCAAAAGCCGATTTTAAATCTATGAAAATAAGGTAGAGGCTGCCACCCTCTAACTTTACAGTTTTCCAATGCAACATCTGCAGTCTAAATAGTTGATCGATCGTAGAGGTTTTGGCCCTAAACCCAGCTTTGAAGGGGGTGAGGATATCATGTTCCTCCATCCATGATTCCAGGGGTCCAAATAGAATTCAGGCATACATTTTTTGTCCTACATCTATAAGGATTATTGGGCGATAGTTAACTAGTAGGAGCGGTGAACCTTTTTTATAAATCGGTATGATTTCAGCTCCCAACCACGTATTTGGTATTGGCATGCCTTGTAGGACGGTGTTAAACAGCATGGTCAAGTAGGGAGCCCAAATAATGGGTTCTGACCGAAATAAGTCACCAGGGATTCTGTCCAAGCCTGCCGCTTTTGCAGGCTGGATCTTCCCTAGGGCTTGGGAGGTTTCTCTTACCGTGATTTTAGGTGGTTTATACTGAGGTGGCCCAAGGTGTGCCTGAGCTCTAGGCATTTACTCACTTCCCTCTATATCTCTACCATAGAGCAATTCAAAATGTGCCCGCCAGACGGATTCATCCAAATTTAGTTCTAGGGCTGATCTAACGGCCTTAGAGCCGGTGTTGACTATATTCCAGAAGGCCCTCAGATCATTAGAAATTAGTGCGCTTCTGAGATTTTCCCATTGCTGTGCTTACCAATACTGTTTAGCTTCAGTAGTAGCTATTTTATACAGGGCCCTAGTTTCTCTGATTTTGGTGGTATCCCTACTTTTAATAGCTGTTATTAATTCGGTTTTTGTGACTCGACAATTGGTGTTCAACCATTTATGTTTGGTCTTATTGTATGCTTTTGGTTTCTTGTTTTGGTAAAACAGAGTTGCCAGAGTGGTAGTCAAATCATTATGATTTTGTGAAATCTTTGTAAGTGAATTTAAATCACCACTACCATCAGGAAGCTGGGAGATAGAGACAAGGTGTGGAACCACTAGATGGTATAATTTGGCCATTTTAGCTGGAGATAAAGCAATTTCAGCCCAGCGTACTCTTCGCCCCCCACTAGTTTGTACTAGGGATTGTGAAGGAACACCGGGGTTCGTCTGTGGCATAAAGATGTTAATTCTAATACTAGAGCGTCATGATCGCTTTCCTGTCGAGGATTAACTTTAAAATCTAATACCTTATCCCAGGACTGCACATCTACGATGATGTAATCAATTATAGAAGTGTGGCCCGGTCTGTTAACAGTATGATTGCCTGAACTGTCTGATCTAAAGCATTCATTGCAGGCTCTGAGGGACAAATTTAATGTCAGAGCCTGTATCTGTAGGGCTAACGGGGTCCATATCCTTAAGGGTATGATGTTTGGTTCAGGGGTAGACCAATAATGGTCTTCTTCCTCATTTGGGCCGCTTGGCAAACCATCCAGAGGTTCAAATTGGCAATTGAAGTCGCCACCAATAATGAATCCACAGTTTGAAGGAATTCTTGTTAAAAATGTGTTTAATTGGATCAGGGTACTAGACTCTTGTCCCCGGGGCGTCGGGCGTGAATATAAATTTATGAGCATTATTTTGCATTTTCCCTGAAACGTTAAAAGTACACATAGGATATCACGGGAGGAGGTCTCGACAAATTTCGCCGCACAACCTAGGTGGGCTCCCACCGATGTGGATAGGCCACCTGAGGGTCTGCCTCTTCCCTCGTGCGTCGCTGGGATGGAAAATACAGCATATCCCTGCTTGCTCAGCTCTACCCTGTGCCATGTTTCCTGGAACATGCAAATACCATGTTGCTCAATGAACAGACCCCAATCGGGATTCCCCAGTTTGGATGCTATTCCTGCTATGTTCCAGGAGAGTATATACATGCTCTGGGTGTTCTCTATAGCTACATTTGTAGGTGCGTCTAAAGAGGGGTTGACCTTGCCATGGTCTTTAAGTGGATCATGAATTGAGTTTGAAAAGGCATTTGTATTTTGGAATGAGATTTCCCCCTCATGTGTGGTTCTACTTGTCAACCTAGGAAATTGCGCTCTATCTGGTGTAAGGTCCGGCGGCAGTGGTTGTCAGTCTACTGCCTCTAGAGATCTATACCTATTGTTCACTGGAATATTAAGGAATTGTGGTGTGGTGTGTGCCTGTAGAGGCAAGCGAAATCGATTGTTCCGAATCATTTCCCAGTTCTGTTGGTGGGCTCTTCTGGTTTCTTGTGCGTGCTGGCGGGGGGGGGGGTAAAAATACCCTAGGGAGACTAGGTTGATACTACTACCTGATCTAGATAAGTAGCAGTCTAGAAGGTGGTTAACTATCCCCCGTTACTAAAGTTTATAATAACACAGTCCCCTGCGATGTCTTTGGGTCTTCAGCCTACACATCCCACCCTACGGATCATAATAATTTCATTTATATCCCTGATGTTAAGGAGATTGTTTTTAACTAGCCAGTGAGTACTTTTGCTTTTCAGGTCATAGAACGTTTCCCTGGTGCCTTTCTTAAGTTCGGGGACTCCAGTTAAAATGGCTGTAAGGGGAATCGAGGCTGGTGGATGATTAATACATGGCAAGGTTTCCTCATATGAAACCTCCTGTTGCCTACTATTTTGTCTGGCCCTTACCCTGTCGACTGTATTCTCACCAAGTCCGACTGCTCCCTCTCTATTAGGATTTTCCTTCTGATTTGAGGGCTTTAATGCCTGGTCTCATTTACTATTTCCTTTCTCTAACTCTTTTGTGCCACTTTTTCGCTTTCCTTGATTTTCCTTATTGGGTTGTGGAGTTTTGCTAGTAACCAGTGGGTTTACTTCTATAGCTTGGGGGCCAGGTGTTATGTGTGGCGGTGTGTTAATTTGGGCCTTTTCTTTGAGAATAGCTTCAGCCCTATCCGCCCACCGTTCTGCTAATTTTGCCAGTTTATCAACCAGAGATTTTTTAGTTCATCCCTCACTATGGTCCTTATTTGGACCTGCATATCTACAACCATGTCCATAACCCAAGATGGCTGTTCCGAGCCCTTAGTGAATAGAGGACTATAGGTAGTGCTCCTTGTGACCGTAGCAATTTCGGGTGGTGGCACTTTTTTTTTGGTCCTCTTGAGTTGCTGGTCTTAGGTTTCCCTTTCTTTGGACGAGCTCCCCCTGGGTAAGATGTCACTTCCCTGTTTTGTTCAGAGGGGCTTGAGGCATTAGGAGCGAGTTCCTGGTCTCTAGTAAGGGAACAGTCAGATGTTTCAGATGGAGCGTTTATAATGGCAAGGTTAGGCGTGAGGGATAAGCGTCTTTCCGTTAGTTCGATTTCATTTGCCACAACTGTGAGAAGTTGGCCTGGTATATGATGCTCACTAGTTCTAGTGATCACCTTGTACCATGCCAAGCAGCCCTTATGATGATTGGTTGTAAGTCAACCTTATAGACCAGCTATCCTAGTGGTAGCATGGGCAAAGCAGTCTTAGGCTAAACTCTGTAAAGGCATGTGAAGCAAGCTGTTTTACCATACACAATCCCCTTGAATACCAAATGAAAGGACACCACACAGATATATATTGAAAATATATATATATTTATTTACTACAAAATCCCCTATACTCTTTATGAGCACAGAAGCAAATGCGTTAAAACAAAACAGAGTTTAAATATACGAAAGTTGCTCAATATGGATGAGCCCTAGGGGCCACTTAAACCATATACTAAAATAGTGGTATAAGAACCACCAATGGGAAAGGAAATAGGCCTAGGGCCTGGGGAATCGCTGGAGCTGTTCGGGACTAACAGTGAAGAAGTCGGGAAAGGCCCGCGGGACTCGGGTGCAGCGCTTAAAGCACACGCATGCACCAATGCAATGTCAATGGTGCGTAAAAGTTATAAAGAAACTATTTTAGGAACCTTCCGACTGACCTAGAAGGACGAAACTATAGATATAGGCACTAGAGGTGTGTACCAGTGTAGGAACACTGGCGTTGCTGAGTTACCTCACCCACAGGAAGCGGGTGCACAGGTGCGAAGATGTGTCGGGTTTCGTCACGCAGGTCGATGGTGCCTGGAGATGAAGATGCTGCAGGCGGGTCGTCGAGGAGTGTTCCGGTGGATCCAAGGATGGATCTGAAGATGTGAAGACCTGAAAGCAGAGGGGACAATGTTCAAAGCCACTAGCCAGTGACTACCGTGGAACCAGGATGGACCCAGGCGATGTCGGGTGCAAACAGGCGAAGAGGTGTAGCTTGTCTCTGCAGCCACGTGAACACGAAGAGGTCGGGGATGTCCAGGAGTCGATCACGAGCTGTCCCACGAAGGCTCTAGCTGATGGCAGTGTCGGCAACTTGATTGAAGCAAACAGGCCTTGGCTAATGCAAGCCACGCAGGAAGTGGAGAAAGCTTGTTACTCGGACAGCAAGGTCAGAGTGGGCTCTCCTTTTCAGGGGAGCGAGGGCCAGTCTGGAGCAACCAGACCAGTGGTATTGTTTGTAGATTTCGTCGCCATGATGGCCACCAGCCAACGGGCTAGCGACCGGGATGACGCGTCGAGTGGCAAAGTGCAGAAGGGCCACACGCAGATTGTAGAGATGCTGGAGGGCTGATCTTCGGTGCAGATGCTGCTCGGTGGTGGGGCTTCTCAAACCCCAAAGCACAGCATCGAGGGTGCCTCGGGTGCTGCGCAGTCAGCTTCTCGGGGTCTTCCAAGATGGCCGGTCCCACGTCTCTCGGTGCCTCCATGGGTCTCTTCTTTTCAGGGACTGTGGATCAGGCTGTGAGATGTCTGGGAATCCAGGTCTTGTCGGGCTCTGGGCTCAGGCTCCGGCGGAGGCGGCGGCAAAGCAGACGTCGAGTTGCTGGTTGGTGCCTGTATTCACAGGGTGGTCACTCCTTGGCCACAAGGGAGATTCTCTTCAGTCTTCTGTGCAGCCGAATGTCGAAGTCCAGTCTTCTTCTTAGTTTCAAGTCGAGTTCAGGATGATCTGAAGTCTTGGGACACAGCTCCTACTCTTATTCCAAATCTAGGGGCCGGATTACCTGCTAGGTCCCTCCTCTGGGTGGGACCAGGAAGGAGGGTGGTTACACCCCCTTTCCTTTGTCCAGCACCGATTTGAACTGGCCTATGAAGAGGGACACCTTGTGTGCCCCGGGCATGTCTCAATCTATTCAGCCCTGTCTTACCCAATACACAAAATCCTGTCTGGGGTGGTGCTAGCACCTCCCAAGGCAGGAAACCCTTTGTCCAAGCCTCCCTCGCTGGAAGGACTCCCAGCAGCAGGAGGTCAGACTTGTGTCTGTGGTGGCAGCATCCATTTTGTGATGCTGAGGCTCATGTTTAACTTTAACCGGGGTTCAGGGTATGTACATGTCGCGTCCCTCTAGAGGGGTGGAATGCTACCCCCGTCGCCAGAACTGGCGAGGGGGTAGTATCCCAACTCGTATGACACCTTACTCGACATGTTTTGATAAAGCCAAACCAAAGATAGCATTTAACCGCGAGGTTCATAATGCACTTAGGAGAAGTGTGGCTCAATGTGGAGCAGTGTGGCTCAATGGTTAGAGCGGCAGACCCTGATGCAGAGGTCTGGCCTGGGACCAGGGTTCAATTCCTGCCTTGGCTGGTCTCGGCGGATCTTGGGCTCATAATTCCTCTGACCTGATTTCTCACCTCGGTGCCTACTCTAAGCATGGGTCCCACGCTGCAACTCTGGGCAATAGCTTGCTTAGTCTCCACAACGGCCCCCTACAGCGCTAGGGATGCCTGGTTGCACCCTGGAGATGCCCAGGAGAGGACATTTCACGGGGAAAAATCAGGAAGGGTTCCCTAGTGGTATGAGTACAGCGCCAGGACACTCAGGAGTATCAGTGCGCTTTACAAGTACGGCTACATTTACATTTACATTTACTTAAGAGTATATGGTATGGCAGTGTCATGGAACAGCTAAAGGACGTGGTTCCGAAAGCTGCAGACAGGCTCAGCTCATGCTAGAGCACCATCTCACATATTTCCAAGCACTCTGCCTCCAGGATTGATGAGGCCTTCCATAGAAGTGGCTGATAGGAACATATGTGTCCATTTTAAGTTAGATATAGGCATACTATACCTAAGCAAGAGGTGATTACACCAACTTGCCCCAGCTGAGTGATCAGCCAGTTGTGTCAAATATGGAGGCCAGGCCAGGGGTGGCACAATACGTGCTGCAGCCCCTGGTAGGCCTTGCAAACACCTATGCCCTGGGTACCTGGGGGACACTGTTACAGGGGCCAATAAGGTGAACCAGTTCCAATTCGTAATGCACCTAGTGTGCATTGGCATTAATTTAGAGAGAGAACAGCAGGCTGTGGGTCTGATTAGCAGGCCCACAGCCACATTAAGTTATAAACCAGTGAAGCAAAAAGCAAACATTTGGGGTGACCATAGGATAGCACCCCTACTCTCCGACAACAACATCAATGGCTCTCTGGAGCATTCTATCTATACAGGTCTGCTTGATGGAGGATGGAGTCTGTAATGATGTAGCAGTTGGCTTGCCCCCCCCAGCACGCCTTCTCATCTTTATAGGAGGAAAGGAATTGTTTATACAGGGAAGAGGAAGCCCAGAAGCTAGAGATCACTAACCTTATAGGTGATTTGAGATGGTGCAAATCCTGGGGCTGGCCTTTGCCCCTTTCAGAGACCAAAGGGAGTGGCCCAGCCCAGCCTCTTCCTGCCTCTGACGGCCTCGGACGGGCTCGCTCTTGGCCCGGGATTTGCGCGCGTCCCATGGTGCTGGAGTCCTTGGTGGGCTTTATCCCGCCTCCGTGCGCGATTTCCTGTGCGTCGCGCCAGGCGCCACAGGGGGCTGCCGGGCGGTGTAGCCCGCTCTAGCCATTCCCCTCACGGCGAACAGGCAAGCAAGGCAGCAGAAATGGCCGTTTCCCTCAGGGCAGTTTGGCGACAGGAGCTCTGGTTCACTGCCGTTCCCCTCACAGCGCAAAACAGGTAGGGAAAATGATGAATGGTGGTGCGTCTCCTGGTGCTTTCGCAGTGACGCGGTGTCAGTCGCCAGTGCGTGGCTATGGGAAATGTAGTCCCCTCTGTTTGGCTGGCGGCACAGCGTTAGAAATTTCCTTTTGTTGCACGGGACTGTTCTCGTGTGCAGGTAGGGCAGCTGGTGACAAGAAGGCTTCACAGGGTTCCACGTGAGCTAACCCCTGTTGGAACCGGAGGTCTCTGGTTGGCACAGGTATGCACTTGTGACAAGCAGGGACCCTCAGCTCCACGTCAGGGCAAGGGAACTACTCCTTCGAATAACCCCTGCTCACCCTCTAGGTAGTGTGGCGCGAGCAGACAAGGCTAATCCTCAGGGCGATAGTAAGTTAGGCATTTATGATCACACACAGTGAACCCACTGACCCACCACAAATGGACACCAGTCGTGTAGTTGTATCAAAAATACGTATACTTTATATAAAAGATAGATTCAAGCAGGATTATCACAAGACCATGTAACGTTTAACGATTTGAGGCCACCAGATTATAATAGGCAAAATTTAGTCTTTGAATGTTCGTTGTTCAGCAAGGTACGATGACAAGGAAATAAGAACGTTGCGGACCCTGGATCCAATGTGAACTCGGGACGGAGTTCAAGTGTACCTTGCTTGTGGAAGTCCGAGGCGTTTCAGGCGTGGCTGGTGAGGGCGGACTCCGAACGAGGCCGACGGTTCTCCAGAGGATCTCTCCGGCTCAGGTCCCCCTCGAGGTGCGGGGTGGAGGAGCAGGACTGTGGAGGGTCGCGGTGATCCGGGGTCGATGCAGCTCACGGGGCGAGGCGCCGTTCAGGCCTGCGGGACGTACTACTTCTTAGCACGCCGGGTCGTACTCGTGGATCTGTGAGGGGCGTCACGTTCTACGACAGACGGGTGCAACACCAGGCTTCCGGTACCACTGTACGGGGAGGCCTTTCTTGAGGTGCGGCATGGGTTTTGGTATGCAGGAGGGCAAAGCGAGACAGTCGGGTACGTTACGACGTACGGACCGTCCGAGGCTATGGAATGTGCTCCGTGCAGATTCCGGCGGGAGAAGATGAGAGGTGCACAACGCGCTCCGTTAGCGGCGAGGTGGCAGGAGAGCAGGCGGCCCAGCACTGAAGCGGAGAGCGACTCAGGGATGAGCGGGCTCTCTACGGCGGGGCGACCTGGCTCCGAGCTGTCACGACCTGGGAGGGGGCGAGGGCACCCGAGTCACAACTCCGGCGAGGAAATAAGAACTAAGGCCCAACAGCAGACGGGCACAAGCAGATAGAACCCAATGGTCCTGGGGTTCCGTTCAGGGGGCAAGCTCTCGATCAAGCCCTTGGAGATCGTTTCAGGCACAAGTCTACAAAGTCCTTTCTGGTCCTTTCCTCTCCCTTCTCAGCAAGGCACCACTGCAGGCCAGTCTTACTGGATTCAGACCGGTTTCCGTCCTTCAGCTTCTGTTGGTCCTTCTAGTCAGGCAGAGGTTCGTCGTGGTCAAAACTGGATCTGATTTGTAAGGAGCGGAGCTCCTATATTTATACTGTGATTCTTTTGTCTTTGCAGGCCAGGGGGCCTGAGCCTAGTTCAACCCGGTTTTGGAGTACTCTGTTTACAGGAAGCTGCCGTCTTCTTTCAGAGTGCGGGCAGAGACATCAGATGCTCCGCAGGAGGTGGAGCCAGCATCGTGGTGGTGGAGCACAACCCTACTCAGAGTCAAGGACTACTCCGCCCACCCATCCTGGTGTAAGCACCCTATTCACCACCTGGGGGTCCAAATTGTCCCTGGGAATCTCCCAGCCCTGTCACTCACACAACCCCAGACAACAGATACACATCCTGGCAGAGGCGGGCTGAATAGTTAGGCGCGCAAAGGCTATCTTTCTAAAAGTAGCATTTGCAAACACAGGATATTAAAATAAACCTTACTAAAGGAAGTATTTTATTATCCTGAGTTTAGGCATACTAAACTCGACATGCTACCGCGTTCCCTGAGTCTGCCGGGACTATAGCGTGTAATAGTTCCGACAGCTCATCTTGGCCTAAGAGAACCGGTAGCCCTTCCATAGTGAAGAACGAAAAGGGCGGTAATTCACTACGAGGACATGCCACACTCTAGGCTTGTCCTACCTTACGCTTCAATGCACCCTGCCCGTAGGCCTACCATAGACTGATGGTGGCGACTGATATGGAGGTTAGGGAAGGTTCAGGGACTGGCAAGTGGGGGCATTTGCGCAGTCAGCGTGACAGTGCGGGACTGTGCGTGGGGTCTGCAATGGCGGACCCGAGTCATGTCTTACGAGGCCGCTTCTGTGGGTGGCACAACCAGCGCTGCAGGCCCACTAGCAGCATTTGTATCTACAAGCCCCGGCACTCCTTGTGCACTTTACTGGGGACTGACAGTAAACCAAATAAGCCAATCGTGGAAATCAACTACACATATACTTTACATTGGGAGCACTTGCACTGCGGCACGGATTGGCCGTGGCGCAGTGCCCTGAGCATCGAACACCAGCAAAACATCTGAGGCACATCAGCAAAAAGAGGAAGGGAGACTCACGCCAAGGTGCCAGGTCTAACAACCCCCAAGTTAGGGCAGATGTCGCAGAGTTTACTTGAAGCACTAAAAGGGCACTGGGGCTGCGCGTTTAAAGCCTGTTCTCAAGCACTCGCTCACCCCTGGAATTGTTTTATAACAATATAATTATCTATTAAAAAATTACAATTACAGTCTCAGTCTCTCAGCTTCTCGCAGACTGCTCATAGGCTGCTTCGAGTGTCTCGGGCACACTTTAATTAAGTGGTTGCTTGCCTTTTCCCCTGTTATTCCTTTCCGAAAATACTGCTCCTTAGGCACCGAGATCAAAGAGGTCAAAGAGGGGCTGTTTACATTTGGCTGCCGTGGAGAAAATCCACCTACCTCCTGCTCTGTACTCTGAACTCCCTGCCAAACAGCATCCGTTGTTTTCCCATTGTCTTCAGCAGGGGTCACCTCGGGTCCCCAAACATTGCTTCATGCCAGCCAAGAAGAAAGAAGAGGCTGCCACAAACACCAGACACAAAACGCAGGCCGAGAAAGAAAGAGAAAAACCGCCTTCAGGACGTCCGTTTTCCACAGCGAGCCAATTCAGGTACAACGAAACTCCATTACCGGGGGCGGGGCTTTATTATCCAATTCAGGTAAAGCTGTCAAACAATAAGAAGAACACAAGAGCGATGTTCGCCTAACAGTAGTGCGGCGCACTGCATCGTTATCCTCATTGATAGGTGCTGAAATAATTCCAAAGTGTAAAAGTACAGAGTTTTCAACCTGAAAACATTAGTTTCACATCCAGCCCGGGCTGTCTCTTTATCAAAGGCTGCACCTTAGTGTTAAAATGCCAAATCACGGGTTAGGGAATACAGTTATAAATACATCGGAAATTGTAGCACCAAAATTGCTACAATCTCAAAGCAGCGAGCAAAAAGCGTTGTTAATCTGTACAGGAGAACTAACCCGAGACACAGTCCGAACTCTCC
The DNA here is from genome assembly GCF_964261635.1 of Lissotriton helveticus. Lineage (NCBI taxonomy): Eukaryota > Metazoa > Chordata > Amphibia > Caudata > Salamandridae > Lissotriton > Lissotriton helveticus. The sequence goes on along the minus strand of NC_136065.1, from coordinate 1,705,862,731 downwards.
TTACTTGAGGTGCTGGCGACAGAAAGCAAACACCATCACAGCAAAGGAAATAGGGGAAGGGACATTGTCAGACAACGTCATATACATCATGCATCGGCTGGAATCATGGGAAACGTAGTTTCCTAAGCCACAGGGGTGAGCACCAAAGCCCTCCCATTGTGGCACTGCAGGGAAGCGTTAAACAGAACAGGCAGATCAGCATGCCTGTCCCTATTATAGAAAGGTAGTACACCTACAAAAAATAGATCAGAAAGTGTGGCAATAATGAAACCAGACTTGTCTGGTTGATAATATTTGGCAGAATGATTACACCCTCAGATCATATCGTTACAAGAAAAGGTCATAGTGGAATGTTTGCACTTGGACATGTCTCTCAAAGATGGTTATCTCCTGGCTATATCAGTGTGTGTACTAAGTAGCTGGTTACATACCAGATCCCAATAATTAGATATCCAGGTGGCTACAGTAGGTACACCGTGTGGAGAGATGTGAGAGAAATGAGAGTATGCAGTGTGCAAAGAAGTGTAAAAAGGAGGGGAACACCAGCTAAACTCGATCAAGTTATCTGACAAGGCTAGTCCTAGGAATATAATCATTTAGTCCTTGGGTGTTGCAGCGAAGCCTGGAAATCTACCTCTGCTCCCTTTGAAACAGGATGGATTCCCTAGAGCCCATTGTTCTCACTTAGTGAGGTTTGTCAATGATAGTCCATGGGATACCGTTCCTATCCTTTGCTTAACTTGCGAGTGGTCATGCCCACATACATCACATTGCAAGGACAATGCAGGATATTGATCACTCCCTCTGTATTGCAGTTTGTCAGGTTGCGTAGTTCCCGAAGGGTATTGAGACCCAGATCTGCAGATGTCAGAGCTGACATAAAAGGACAAACTGAGCATGTCCCACAGGGGTTGTGTCCTTTGGCTTGTGCTCTGGACCATAGGATGTTTTGTCTCATCCAAATAGGTGGAATGCAGGGACAAGTATGAAGCAGAAAATCTCTGATGTTTGTACTACGCTTCAGGGTAAAGAGAGGTTTTGCTAATTGGTTCTCACCAGTGTTCAAGATGGCCCAATTCCTGTTGATAGATTTCTTCACTATGTTAGAAAGATAACTATACGTGCTGACACAGACCAGGCGGTCAATCGAACTTCTTGTATATGTATCAAGTAAGGCTTCTTGATTATTACTCCTCACCCTTTTGTATGCTCTTTGTATCAACTTCATGGGGTATGCTCGTTGTGACAAGTGGGAGCTTAGTGTGTTCGCATGTTCCTTAAATTTAGTAATCGCCGTGCATTTCTTCCGTAACTTAAGGAATTGACCTACCGGGAGGTTGTGTCTCAGTGCATTGGGGTGGATACTGGTAAAACTCCATAATGAGTTATAGGCCATGGCCTTCTTATACAATTTGGAGCATATTCCGCCATCTTTTGGGTATAATCATAAGTACAAGAAGGGCAGAGAGACCTTACTAAACTCACACGTAAATTTCAGGTGTGGAATTCTAGAGTTGAGCCAGGTCGCAAAACTCTCAAGGGAGTTCACAGAGTCCTCCCACACTATTAGTATATCATTACTTTTTCCAAACCTTGAGGTTCAATATAAATGGATTGTCTAATGGATAGATGTGTTGCATATCAGAATTATGCATGTATAGATTGGCCAAACTTGGGGAAAAAGTACTTCTCATCAATGTACCAGTTACCTGCCAATAAAGTTGTTCTTCGAACTGAAAAAAGTTCTCTTTCATGACCAGGGTGGTACATTTCAACACAAAGGAAGTAGAAGTCAAATCATCCAGCTGTCGTCATTAAATAATAGTCTCACTGTTTCTAGGGAATCATCCTGTAGAAAATTCATGTATAAAGATTCCACATCGAAAGATGCTAAAATGTTAGTATTTGGATTGAAAGAAATCTCAGTAAGTATGTTAAGTACGTGGTTTGTGTCCTGTAAATATGATGGCATCTTTATTACCATGGTGTGTAGAAACAAATCCACAAATTGAGAGAAGGGTTCAAGGAGTGACCTATACCCGAGACGATAGGTCTTCCCGGGGGCGTTCTTGTAGAATTATGTACCTTTGGCAGCAAATAGGGTCTTTTGCTGTTTCTGGACCAGAAACTGCTTCACTTCCAGTGATTCAACCTGCATCTCTTGCTCATCCACTTTTGCTCTTATGATGGTAAAGAGTCTAGGAGTGGGATCTAGACATAAGCACAGATGGTATTTTTCATCATTGAGTTGGTGGAGGCACTCAGTTTGGTAATCCTGTTAGTCCATAATGACAGTTGCCCTACTATCTTAACTGATGGTCTCATGTGTCAAATTCTTTGAAGATTGCCTTCTCAAAGGTTTCTTCCTCAGGTAGAACCAGATGTAAAGGAGGATAGAAGGGGATTTCAGTCTGATGCCCGTATTGATCACTTGGTTAGGATTGTCTGGCTGAGTATTCTCTGCAAAGAAAATGTCTAGGCAAATGTTCCTAAAGAATTGAGACATTTCTACACAAGTTAAAAATCATCACCCAGATGGGTAGGCACAAATCACTGACCTTTTTATAGACAATCCTCTTCCAAAGGCATTAAAGCCTTGGCACTAAGATTAATAATCAAGTCATTAGGGTACTCATCAACGGAGATGAGTCCCATGTCATGCTCCGCGTGATGTGTTGTTCGATCGTGGAATCCCACGGAACCCTCTGAGTATCTTGTTGGTTCCCTGATCTGGACCCTCTTCTTCTGCGTCCTCTTCCACCACAACCTTGTTCTAAAAAAGGAGTATGGTTGGATGGCTCCAGAGGGCATGGGATGGAAGGGTTGCATGAGGTAACTCCACAGCTGCGGTGGCCACCACGGGCCTGAAGCGAATTGTGTCAGAGGTCTGATAAACCGTCCTCTTGGTTGTCGCTTCCTCAGCTGGTGTGGAATTTTGGAACCTCTTGAATCAGAATCTCCTGAGGTTCTCCATTCCTCTGAATTGGAAGTCCACTTATCTGTCCCATGTCCCCAAACACTTGCTCCTCTGCAGTTATTATTCTTCATAGAGGATGGTGCATAGTCACTGATATATGGATAGACATTCTCATAAATTAATCAGAATCAGAATAAAGTTTATTGTTTAGTTAATTAAAACCATAACAATGTGCCGATAAGTTACAATGCATAGCACCATTAAAATGTACATTAAAATGGATGATTGACAAGTACATACGACATGGTTTCTAAAGTGTCATTGTGCTACTCTCTTAACATTTTATGATACTATGTTCAGTTATAGTTAATTTATTAGTTATGTTTGCACAGTTCTAACATGGTAGACTGAAAAAGCTATTAGCCTTGTTTCAATACTTCATGGTGATTGGTTAAGAGTTTCATTAAACTATAGTTAAGCTGTGGATCATTTGGATCGAGACATTTTAATATTGCAGTACTACAGGAATGAATGCCTCTTGCATTAAGTGGTCCCTTTAGCAATTTCCAGCGATCCTCGCTTAGAGCTGGGCAGATGCACACTAGGGGGTCCATTACGATGTCGGGAGGATTGCCTCCGCCAGGCTGTGGGTGGCCACCGCCGGCCTGGCGGAGGCAATCCGCCCGACATCGCAAACCCAAATGCCCCCCGCCATATTAGGATGGTGGGGGGCATGGCGGCGGTGAAAAACACCGCCCGCCTGTTTTCCGCCCCTGTCGCCTTGCGACCGGGGCAGAAAGGGAATAATATGGTGGCGGTGTTCAATGGACACCGCCAGCCATATTACGATGCTGAGCGAAAGGTGCCTTTCCGCGGCGGCAATGCCGCTACGGAAAGGCAGGCGGTGTTTGCTGCGGGGGGCCCCTGCGGGCCCCCCTGGTGTAGGCAGAGGTGGGGGAGGACAGGGGGGGTACCACCCCCCCCACATTTGCATATGCAAAGCGGCAGGCACCGCGCGGTGCCTGCCGCTTTGCATATGCAAAAGCGAAAAAGCATTTTTAGCATTGTGGCAGGCGGTGCACTCTGCACCGCCCGCCACAATGCTAAAAATGCTAAAACTATAGGATGTGCTCGCCACTGTGGTGGGCACATCCTAATCCCCCCCACGGGACCCCCCCTCCTTATGGTGGGCGGTCCCGTTCTCCGATAGGGTGGCTGGCGGACAGTGAATAAAATCTTGTATTGGTGATCCCCAAAGATGACATGACTTTGGGCCCTGGTATTTTCAACCTGGCTGGTCAGCATACAATGGCAAGTTACCAAAGCATATTGCTAAAAACATGGACTTTAAATAGGAAGAAAAAGACTGACCCAAGTATGTCGCTTTTTGCAATTTAATATAGGATTGCAGGACCGTCCATGTGTGGCTCGCTTGCTTACGATGGCTTTATCCTCCATTAATGAGTGATGCTTTGCCGCCTTCGTTAGGATTTCTTGAAAGGAAGTAAATGGAAGATTCTGCTGCCAAAGATTTACTATATTAGTGTACTGTATGGATGATTGAAGATACTCAGAGTAGGCAGAATGTGAGTTGCCGTGTAACGCGTTGCAGAGCGCATTGTTGATCTTGTTTTCTCAGTTGTGTCAGACAATGTACCAGGTTTTTATTGTAACAAATCTTCTGTGCATCTATTCCTGCTGCAGCCCAAATTCTAACCGGACCTGCACCGGTGAGGCATTATGTGGAAGCGAAAATACTTTATTATATGCTTGTGTTTGAAGGCTATCCCGCGTTGAAGCATCTTTCCCATGCCAAACTTCACTTACATATGCTAGAGTAGTTAGAAGTTTTGCTTTTATGATCACTAGTAGTGGGGTGAGAGAGGAACTTCTACACTTTTTTATATTGAGTGTATCTATCCATATCCAGTTTGTTGATCTTATATTTAATAATTCCTTATATGGTCTCTGTTAGAAGTTTGATAACCTCATCTAATTTCTTCTTGTAAGCTGATATCTGAACAGTTACTTTGATCTGTGATAATAGTAGTGACGTGAAAAAGTGATGAGCTGAGGTGTTTTATATAGACAGGATTCAAAGCGAAGAAGACTAGCTTTTGATGAAGACCTGGTACCGTCTTTCCCCTCCTTTTTACACTTTTTTGCACTCTGCACACTCTCATATCTCTTACATCTCTCCACACGGTTTACCGACTATAGTAACGAGGATATAAAATTATTAGGATCAGGTATGTAACCAGCTACTTGGTACACACACTGACATTTCCAGGAGATTATTATCTATAAGAGACATGTCCAAGTGCAAACATTATAACTATGACCCTTTCTTGTCATGATTTGGTTTGAGGGTGTAATCATTCTGCCATTGATTATCATACTGACAAGTCTGGTTTCAATATTGCCACACTTTTTGACCCATTTTTTGTTGGTGTACTACCGTTCTATATTAGGGACAGACATTCTGATCTGCTCCTTCTGTTTAACGCTTCCTGCCAGTGCTGAATGGTAGGGCTTTGGTGCCGTGACAACAAAAAAGAGAGTATGAGGGTCGAAGGGAATTTTAAAGACCAGCCCGAATTCACATCCCCAATAACTATATTATAAACAACACAACAAACCAGGGGTCTAGATGCCTCAATTAAGGCTCATCAAAACACACTCTCCTTCTGGTAAAGTGTTAGCCTAAGTCGCACCAAAAAGGGAACCCAAACAAAAGGAACAAGAGTCTCTACGTGATATTTGGTAAGGATCAGCCTATGACAGAATCTGGGTAACCATTAACTCTTCACGGTGATCAATATGATCATTTGGTCAGCCAGTTCAAGGGATGGTGGGTCTCTTGATCATAGAGCTCACCATACCGGTATATACGAGGCTGGATCTCGCCCAAATTCACTCTAGAAAAGAGAAGTGAGTAATGCTATAATCACCCACTGGAAAAAACAGAAAGGGAAAGCAATGCAAAAAAAGGGAAGGTGGTGAGTTAAAATAAGGTGGTGTGCCCCAATATAGAATTTTTATTCAGGATGCGGACATCAACCCCCTAATTAAAAACAGAACAGTGCAAACTGCAGTGTCAACAAATAACTGCCAAAAAGGGCCAACACTTTTCAGCCAAGTGGGCTAATAGTCCCCAGGCTTTCTTCAGGGCCTCTGCTCTTTTACAATTGCTACTGCATTAGTGAGAATTAACACATCTATGCTATAGAATACTTGCTGTGATTAAGTGAGAACATAAAAAATCAGATCCTCCACATCAATGGATCCAAATGGCATCTGTAATAAATCAAAATGGACAATTATAAGTCTCATGTTCCCTTTTGGAGTCCCTTTGGTAAACAAACATGCCATCAATAATGAATTGAAATTCGCTCACCCAGCATGACCGAGGACTGGACCTCACCTCACCTGGACCATGCTCAGAGTGTTGAGGCCCTGCTCTGTAAACAGTTATAAAACAAAGAGATGCAAGAAGAGGAACCATGGAACTTGTGCGATAATACGTTTCCACATAAGACCATCAGCACAAATCTCTGTTTATTAAAAAAACTGTCTTTTGGTGTGCACTTGTGTGGCTTGGGAAACTATCTTTCCCATGATTCCAGCCTACGTGTGACGCATGTGACATTGGACGACGTGGTCACTACCCCTCTTTTCCTTTGCCGTGATGGTTTTTGCTTTCTCGTGCCGGGACCCCGAGAAAGGAGAGTTCGGACTGTATCTCAAGTGAGTACTCCTGCACGGATTAACATGCAATTTTTGCTGGCTGCATTGAGATCCATAGTGGGGCCCTTTTGGTTCTATAATTTCTGCTTTATTTATAACTGTAGTCCCTAACCTGTGATTTGCCATTTTAACACTGAGGTTGTGCCTTTGATAAAGAGATAGACCAAGTTGGATGAAAAACTACTATTTTCACCTTAAGTATTCTGTACTTTTACACTTTTGAATTAGTTGATCACCTATCAGTGAGGATAAGGAAGCAGTGCAGCACATTACTATTAGACAAGCAACGTCTTGTGTTCTCATTGTTTGACAACTTTACCTGAATTGGATATTAAATCATGGTCAGGTATATTGAACTGTGATAAAACTGATGTTTTTCAAGCCACATTGTCACTGCAATGTTTCTCTGGAATTTCTCCTTTAGCCGAGTGTCAAGTGGGGTACTGTTTGGCTGAATGGAGGTAACCTAATGCTCTTGATCAGGTAACTTGAATTGACACCTGGATATATTATTTTGTTCTTCCTTTTACATATGAGACAACATATTCCTTACTAAGTGTACATACAGGCTACCAATCTTCGACAACCTTTGTAAACATTTGATCTTGTCTGTACACAATTTATATGATTTGTATACAGAGTGACTAGTTTGATTCCTGTCCTGACGAATGCCCATGAACTTCTGTTGGAGTCTATAAAGGGCAGAAACATGTTGACCTCTAGCAGGGGTATATTTGTTGATAGCCGTTAGTCCTCTTTGTTTTTAATCCTGCCCCAGGACACTGCATAAAAAGGTTATAGCGTTCCCTGGAGCCAGTTTTAATGTTTTCACAAGACAATTTCTTTATTTTACACTCTGCCCCTCACTTACTGAGACTTCCGGTCCCCTCTATATACAATACCTCAGCTCCTCTTCCATTTTTGGAGAGTTTAAGCCCACACTTAGGACCTTGCGGCCCCAGTGTGAGGGAGGAATCCTATGATGAAGCATGTCACCCTCGGGTTAGTGGGGGTTTTCCCATATCCTCAACAACACACTTAGGGCACGATGTAGGACACCAAATACCGGTCGGTAACGGCCGATTTCAGCCGTTACCGACCGTATTTGGTGTTTGAGATGTAGGGGGCCTAAAATTTACCGATTTGGTAAATTTACCTATTCAGTAATTTTACCGATTCGGTACAATACCGAATCAGTAAATTTACCGAATCAGTAAATCTAGATGTAGGTGGCACTGAAAACAGTGCCACAGGCCCTTAAGGATTCGTTATTTACCACAAAATTCTATTGTGTGGTAAATAACGAATTCCTGTGTACATGCACATCGGTGCATGTACACCTGCGCCATGTGGCACACATACATGACCTAAGGACATGTATGTGTGTCACATGGCACACAAGCCAGAATCAGGGGTGCAACAGGGTGTCAAAGTGACACCCTGTCCCCCTTGACAAATCGGTAATTTTACCGAATCAGGATTTACCGATTCGGTAATTGATATTGATTCCTATGGGCCTCAAGGCCCATAGGAATCAATGGCAATTACCGAATCGGTAAATACCGATTCGGTAATTACCGAATCATACCGATTCGGTAAAAATTACCGAACATTTTCCTACATCTCATTTACCGAATCTAGAATACCGAATGGGTAAAATTCGGTATTCTAGAGTCGGTAAATAAGATTTACCTACATCGGGCCCAGAATCCTCTAACTTTGACACTAGTTACAGAATCCTTTATGTCACACTCCTTTTGAGAACATACTTTGTGTGAGTAATAATTCAGATAAGGAGTAGTACGCACTCTTTTTTGGGGGGGTTTCTCCTTTTGATCTTTTGTTTTTATTAAAAAAACATATTAAACTGCCACAGTGTAAGGGGGGGATTGGCCTCATTATTCACAGATAGTGTTTCAGATGAACCTCAGTCCAAGATGGAAAGGCAGAGCAGTGAGGGGAGATCTACCTATCCAAAATGGCTAACATACTCAGGCAATAGTTCTCTTTCTGTTGCTGTGTGTCTCCCTGTCCTCTGTAGACCCATTGTTTAAGAGAAAATTATAAAAATAGGTGGCGGGTTATGATGAGATTTTCTGCAAATGTTCACTTCTCATCTGCCGTGAGGGACTACAATGTGCCACATCTGCCAGTAGCACAGCCAAAGACCACCAGGCTGGTGAAGGAGCCATGACAGTGGAATGTCGGTCATCCCAGGAGGAACGCTATAATTCTATGTTTGCTGGAAAGTCGGTAGTAGGGGGAGAGAGGGTCCATGCACTCAGTGGCATAATCGGGCCATCATGTGCTCGGTGATCAGAAGGAGTCCATGAGCCAGTGACAGCAGGGGATTAGTGCTGTTGGTGGGAAAAAGCAATAGGCCTGTGAGTATGTCAGGGTGTAGCAACATGGCAAGGAAAGAATGTGCAGGAAGCTCCAACGGCCGGACAGAGTAGTGGAAGGTCTGTTTTGGCACAAAGAGTTTCACACAGCAACCGTCATGGTTTTTACTACCAATCTCGATTGACGCGGCTGACTATTTCATCATATGATAGACCTAGCATATAAAAAAACGATCATTTTTGGTAGCTCACTTTATCATCTATCAGCACAGGAAAACCTGTGCATTATATCTCATGGCCCAGGGCAGACACCACAAAGCCTCAAAGGCTCTTACAACATAAAACCTTGCCCAAAGACCTTTGGTACATGATTTGAATAGACCTTATTGAGGATATGCTACTCTTCAAATGTTTTACCATGTTCGTGTTGATTGACCATTACTTTCACATCTGGGGTCCTCATCCCCTTCATTACAAGTGAGGTGGTTTGCGTTGCCATACAGAAAGGCAAATAAAATGTGCTGTCTAACTGGTCCCTACCCACCTATTGGGTATCATAAGGCCTGACCTACCCAGCATTCCTCCTGTTTTTTTCTCCTGTCCATGGAACTTATTGCAATGGCTGCATTGGGCTCCTGCTAAACATAAAACGAAATGTTATGTATTGCCTCCTGCTGGACTTGGGCTGGGCTTGAGGGAATATATAAATAACAAATTTCATGAACTTACTGGGCGGCAGTCGGTGACTTACAGGATTGCTTGGACAGCTTTTTGTATTTATCTACTTCCTAGCTTGCAGTGCGCATGCACAGAAGTAAGCATGGGCGTAAAATCCGCTCCGATCGCGGATTTTTCGGATTTTCGGCAAATTCGCAATCCGCGAACTCTCGCGAATTTGTCGAAAATCCGTGAATCCGCTCGCGGCGGATTTTTTGCTTGGTTGCGGCGCGCGGCGTGGTGCACGGCGTTCACTTTCCGTCATTAAGCGTTTGCCGAGTTGTTTTTCTCGATCATATTTTACGAGTGCCGCGGCATTTTGGATCTTGCTGCGTGATCCCGCGGGAGTTTGGCGCCCGCGAATACGTAATCGCGGCTTGCCACCGTGCACAGCACACCTCGCGAGAGTTCACAATTGCGAACATGTAGTTGCGGCGGAAAGGAACAATCTCGCACTCGCGAAATAGAGATTTTGCAATTCTGCACAAGAAAATCACCAGCAAACAGGATAAACCTTCAGAAAATTATGATTTTTATCAGAATCACTCCTCAGGTTGACATTTGCATGGCCTTTTTTTTTGCAAGGAGTCCATTTTTGGGGGGGGGGGAAGGAAGTGCCCCAGAGTCTCCAACTTCCTGTTCCTGTCCAGCAGGCTCCTCCCAGTGCTTTGTCCATCTCCTGGTCACTTTCATTTGGCTCTGGAGCTGGAAGGATTACTTTTTGTGGGTGCTGCTGGATATTTGGATTTGAGGCCTTTTTGACTGTCTTTGGATCACTTTTGGATTAGAAGTCAACTTTCACAAGTAAGTTTGTTTGGGGCATTACAGTTGCTGCAACTACAATTTTGGAACTTTTTCAGAACATTAAATAAATTATATTGTGGGTAGCCACAGTATCCAGTAGGACTAGGGTTGGTTATGGGTGCATGATACAACTGTTTTGTTGAATTTAAACACCATTGAGGCCATGGATGGGCTGGGATTGTGCTGATTTTTGTCGTTTTTTTGGGCCTGCTGGTGTGGCCCTTTGCCCAGGGGTGGTGAGTGTTGCATGGGCCTAGTCTTTCTGTGGGGTGTCTTCTTGAATTTAAACATCATTGAGGCCATGGATGGGCTGGGATTGTGCTTATTTTATTGTTTTTTGTCGTTTTTTGGGGGCTGCTGGTGTGGCCTTTTGCCCAGGGGTGGTGGTGCATGGACTGAGTGTGCCTGTGGTGTGGTCTCACTCTCTTTAATGTAAACATCATGGATGGCATTGGATTGTGGTGATTTCTGGCTGGTTTTCTGTTTTTTGGGGGTGTACTGTTGATGTGGACTGGCCATGTGGGTGGTGGTGGTGGCCATCTTGAGTGCTGGCTGGTACAGGCAACATGTGCTTGGGGTGTGAGGGGCCATTTTGAAGAGAGGCAGTGTCTGAGGCCTGCACTTATTTTGCCTACTTTTAATCCATTATGCCCAGGGGTAGTGAGTGTTGCATGGGCCTAGTGTTTCTGAGGGGTGTCTTCTTGAATTTCAACACCATTGAGGCCATGGATGGGCTGGGATTGTGCTGATTTTATAGTTTTTTGTCGTTTTTTTGGGGCTGCTGGTGGGGCCCTTTGCCTAGGGGTGGTGAGTGTTGCATGGGCCTAGTCTTTCTGTGGGATGTCCTCTTGAATTTAAACACCATTGAGGCCATGGATGGGCTGGGATTGTGCTGTTTTTTGTGTTTTATGTCGTTTTTTGGGGGCTGCTGGTGTGGCCTTTTGCCCAGGGGTAGTGGTGCATGGACTGAGTGTGCCTGTAGTGTGGTCTCACTCTCTTTAATGTAAACATCCTGGATGGCATTGGATTGTGGTGATTTTTGGCTGTTTTCTGTTTTTTTGGGGTGTACTGTTGATGTGGACTGGCCATGTGGGTGGTGGTGGTGGCCATCTTGAGTGCTGGCTGGTACAGGCAACATGTGCTTGGGGTGCAAGGGGCCATTTTGAAGAGAGGCAGTGTCTGAGGCCTGCACTTATTTTGCCTACCTTTCATCCATTATGCCCAGGGGTAGTGAGTGTTGCATGGGCCTAGTGTTTCTGAGGGGTGTCTTCTTGAATTTCAACACCATTGAGGCCATGGATGGGCTGGGATTGTGCTGATTTTATAGTTTTTTGTCGTATTTTTGGGGCTGCTGGTGGGGCCCTTTGCCCAGGGGTAGTGGTGCATGGACTGAGTGTGCCTGTAGTGGTCTCACTCTCTTTAATGTAAACATCCTGGATGGCATTGGATTGTGGTGATTTTTGGCTGTTTTTCTGTTTTTTTGGGGTGTACTGTTGATGTGGACTGGCTTGGGGTGTAAGGGGCCATTTTGAAGAGAGGCAGTGTCTGAGGCCTGCACTTATTTTGCCTACTTTTCATCCATTATGCCCAGGGGTAGTGAGTGTTGCATACTTGCATGGCCCTAGTCTTTCTGTGGGGTGTCTTCAATGTAAACATCATGGATGGCATGGGATTGTGCTGATTTTTCTGTGTTTTGTCGATTTTTTGGGGTGTATAACTGAACTGATGTTCCTCTGTCTTCCATTGCTTTTAGGTGCACAAGACTCAAGAGAACCACCAGTGCCAGGAAGAAGTCCTGCAGCGGTGTGTGTGTGCAGCATAACGTCACGCGACGTCACGTCTGGACACAGACAACTCTGCAACTCGTGCAACTGCTGCCTGCTGTTCTGACCTGCTCTGAAGAAGATGGCCCCAAAAAAAGTTACCCGTAGCTCCTCTAGCAAGAAAGGTGCCAGTAAGGAGCAGAAGAAGCAAGTTACCAAGGAGACTGGTGTGCCGCCCGCCCCTTTTTTTGGGAGTAAAAAAAAAAAGTATGCCTGCAGCAGCAGCGGGATATGCTGGGGACCAAGCTGGCAGCAGCACCCCCGCTCCATTGGGCTCAGTGCCACCACCACCACCACGCCAACTTAAGTCCAAGCCCTTGAGTGCTGCAGAGGCAGCCAGTATAGTTCTTCAATCACCATCGACCAGTGATGTTGGCTCATCGCAAGAAAGCAGCAGTAATGTCCCTCAATCAACACAGGTTGTTGTAGCTCATCTGACGAGTGTTGAACAACCACAGCCGCAACAATAATCACATGTGCAAGTACAAGCCCAAGAACATGTGGAAGGAGAGGCAGCGCAAGGAGATGCGCAAGCAGAGGTGCATGGAGGGTCACAAGTGCCCACAATAGTTGTTCCTCCCGAAGAAGGGGCACATCAGGAAATCGACAATCAAGGCGAGGTATCATTTGAGGAAGCCACTCCTCCTGATGATCCTTCATTGTCTTCCACACCCCTAGCAAGGAAGAGATCAAGGGTGGTGTCTACATCTTCTTCAAGCACACCTCCTTCTGATGATACAGATCAAACTTGGGAACCAGCACCACTGCCGTCTGAGAGTGAGGCACACCATGATCCGACAAAGGTAGTTAAGCGTAAAAGGAAGCTCGTCCAAAGTCTCAGAGTTATGGAGTGTGATGAGGCTCAACAAGAAGTGGCGGATACTGCTGCTGATGAAGACTCTGCCAACGACGACCCAGTCATCATAAAGGTCACTGCAGCCCCAGCGGGCATGCAGCAAACAGACATTTTGACCCTAGCCCGAAGAGCTGCTGAGCGTGATGATGATGATGTTGTCGATGAGGAGGCAGTGGAAACACCACAATCATTGGAGTTAAGTAGTACACCAACTCGTCCCGCTTCCATATTTCTTTCTGGCAAGAAGAGACCTCCATCCACCTCAACCTTAATTAGTGGCGGTGAAAGTGCACAACGTACAAAAGTTGGGCAATCCAGATCCTCCACTTCATCTGGCATTAGCTTCATGACCACCACCACCAGTATCGCCGCCTCCTCCAGGTCCCACAGACACTTCAAGTCCCCAGTTTGGGACTTCTTTACTGTTTGTCAAAAAAATCCAAAGTTTGCCATTTGTACCCTTTGTAAGCTTGCAGTTAGTCGTGGTAAGCCAGGTACCAACTATGGTACCGGAGGCCAGAGAGGTCATCTTAGGAGACAGCACACTGTCCAATGGTTTGCGCACCTAGATGCGATCAAGAAAGGCCGAATTCAAGGAAACGTTGATGTTGCATCTGATGATGACGAGGAGGAAGAAGACGTGTCAAACACTTCCCTTACACCCAGTACCCCTGTCAGCAGCACACCCAATGTGAGGCACACTAAGAGTTTTGGAGCGAGTGAGACACCAACGCACAAAAGTTCACCAGCGAGCAAAATTGGGTCAACAAAGTCATTATCAGCCCGTAAATGCTCGGTCCAGGGCAACATTAGAACAATGCTTACTTCAGACGTGCCATATGAACGCAACCACCCACTGACGCGTCTGTATAACACTAAGCTGGCTAAAATGCTAGCTGTGGACCTTCTCCCTTTTTCTTTTGTAGAAGCGGTAGGTTTTCTAGAATTAGTGGCAACGCTCTGCCCTAAATGGAAGGTTCCTAGCCAGTTCTATTTTGCCAGAGTTGCGGTTCCAGCACTACATGAAGATGTGCTGGAGGCGATTGGGGCAGCTTTGCAGAAGAGTGCTGTTCACACAATACATCTGACAACAGACATGTGGACCAGTGGCGCAGGCGCTGATTACATGTGCATCACTGCACACTGGGTCTCTTTTTCAGGTGTTAAAGCAAAGCTAAACGCAGGTGTTGACCCGGACAAAGTTTTCAAAGCTGCTCGGAAACATGCAACACTAGCCATGTTTGGCTTGGAGAAAAGTCACACATCCCAAAACATTTTGGACGAGTTTGACAAAAAGGTCTTGAAAATGCTATCCCCAAAAAAACGCCAGATTGGTTATGTTTCCACGGATAATGGCGCCAATGTAGTTAAGGCCATGGCGCTGGGTCGCTATTTTAGAGTGCCGTGTTTGGCGCACTGTATCAACCTGGTAGTTCAAGAATTCTTGAGTGATAGAGACAGTGCAGCGTTCGCGGTAATGGCCACCTGCCGCAAAATGTGCAACCATTTCAGCCATTCTTTTAAGGCCCGGAAGCATCTGAGGAGGCTGCTACTTCAAAGTCGAATACCAGTGAAAGCACTCATCCAGGAGGTGGCAACACGTTGGAACTCAACCTTCTACATGCTTGAGCGTCTGTATGAGCAGTATACGGTACTCGATCACTATTTCTTCACAGAGGGTACATCTCAGAAGGAGGACATGCGGATGGGTGCGGTGCAATGGGACATAGTTAAAAGCCTGACAGACATGCTTCGTCCTTTTGAGTTCTTCACGCGTGCAGTCAGCCAGGAGGACTTCAATTTGGGAAAAGCTATCCCATTGTTGTGCATGCTGGAGCACCAACTGATGGCGGTGTCTTCTGAGTTTGAAAAAGATGAAAAAAAAAATACCATTTTATTTTGTCTGAGAAATTATTAGAGCGCCTACGTGGTGATGAACGTCTTCAAAAGATCAAGTCAGAACAGCATTACATTTGTGCTACTATTCTGGATCCACGCTACAAAAAGGCGCTGGCAGGCGAAGCATTCTTTCCTTTTGCTGATGCAGATGTTCAAAAGTACAAACATTGGTTAGCCTGGGCAGCCAAGAGGTTTGAAAAAGAACGGCAGGTTATTGAAGGAGAAGACAGTACATCAGCATCAGCAGGCCATCCCCAGTCACAAGAATCCACTTCTGCACCTGTGGCTGGGGCACAAGTGACCTCTCAGCCGTTAAAGACACCGGCAAGTGGATCATCTGCACCACACACAATGACAACACTAACAGTGGCTGCGGAGGAGGATTGGCTAAGTTTGATGGGGTATGGTTCTCGAAAAAATGTCACAGGCACGGCAAAAAGTAAGCAAAGTGGAGGAACCGTTGATGACCTTGAGTCGATGGTACAGGACTATCTGAATGACTCAACAGAGGTCTTTCTTAATGATGAGCCATTGCAGTATTGGCATGGCAAAAAACAATTGTGGCCACAGCTCTCCAACCTGGCTATAAACTATTTGTCTTGCCCACTCGCAAGTGTGTCTTCTGAACGTGTTTTCAGTGCTGCTGGTGGCATTGTAACTCCCAAACGGAGCCGGCTCTCGCCCAAAAATGTGGAGCGGCTGACAATGATCAAGATGAATCAGCACCTCATACCACCAGATTACAAAGTACGAGAAAGCACGCCGCATGAAGACGAGGAGGACGGCAACGTAGATGAGGGGATTTGGTCTCTGTTTGGTGGCACTGACCTCATCCTGCCTGAATTCGCAGAGTATGATGACGAAATCTTCTTCTTATTCCCTGACACCGAGCCCTGAAAATGAGACAATGAATCAATAACTTTCTTTTTCGTCCTTATTCACTTTTATTCCTGTGTGTCTCTCTTTCTTTGTTTTGCACAGTTAATTTAATTCAAACTTTAATCACCTAATCCCAAAAACAAGACCATCAGCAGAACTGTCTTCACTTGTTTGCTTATTGATTTGAAGGTGCCGCAGTCTACATTCCTCAGGTTCACAAGTTCTGAAGAACATGCTCCTCTATCCTCCTCCTCCAGACTACGATTTCCCTCAAAGCAGAGTGCTGGATTACGCCCAATGAAGAAAGACTCAGCACTTGTGGGGGTGTTCTACTTCTTTGCGGGTGAGTTGACGGATTTGGGCCCATTGCTGTGAAGCTCTAATAATGGATAAAAGTGTTTTGGACCAAATATGAGGTGGAAATTTCTTGCCGTTTTTGCTGACTTGCTTGCCTTTGAGGTGCTCTTTGGCGGGGTTCCGGGTGTTTGTGGGTGAGTTTTGGGGTCTGGGAGCACTGCTGCGACAGTCTAATCTTGATTGCATTTGCTTTTCAGGAAATCCGTGGTGGAAAACAGGAGTTATGATGATTGATGATGACCTAGCTGCACAGCGCGTTACTTTGGACCGAAGGCCGAGAGATATTGTAAGTATGAGATTTAGCTTTTTCGCTGTTTGGGGGTGTTGTCGCGTGGTTTTTTGCGGGTGGGTTGGCGGGTCTTGGCTGGGGCATTCCTGGGAAGGTCTAATGCCGGATAGAAGTGTTTTGGACAAAATCCTTAAGGAAAAGCCTTTTTTTTGCTATTTCTTCTGACATCTTGCTCAATGTAGCTTTTTGGGGGGCTTCCTGCTGTCCGTGGATGGGTTGCGGCCGGGGTCTCTGTCGAAGCACTGCTGCGACAGTCTAATCTTGATTGCATTTGCTTTTCAGGAAATCCGTGGTGGAAAACAGGAGTTATGATGATTAATGATGACCTAGCTGCACAGCGCGTTTGGACCGAAGGCCGAGAGATATTGTAAGTATGAGATTTAGCCTTTTCGCTGTTTGGGGGTGTTGTCGCGTGGTTTTTAGCGGGAGGGTTGGCGGGTCTTGGCTGGGGCATTCCTGGGAAGGTCTAATGCCGGATAGAAGTGTTTTGGACAAAATCCTTAAGGAAAAGCCTTTTTTTTTGCTACTTCTTCTGACATCTTGCTCAATGTAGCGTTTTGGGGGGCTTCCTGCTGTTCGTGGATGGGTTGCGGCCGGGGTCTCTGTCGAAGCACTGCTGCGACAGTCTAATCTTGATTGCATTTGCTTTTCAGGAAATCCGTGGTGGAAAACAGGAGTTATGATGATTGATGATGACCTAGCTGCACAGCGCGTTTGGAGGCCGAAGGCCGAGAGATATTGTAAGTATGAGATTTAGCTTTTTCGCTGTTTGGGGGTGTTGTCGCCTGGTTTTTTGCGGGTGGGTTGGCGGCCCGGGTCTTGCCTGGGGCATTCCTGGGAAGGTCTAATACCGGATAGAAGTGTTTTGGACAAAATCCATAAGGAAACACCAGTTTTGGCACTTTTTGTAAGTTAGGGTTCGTTAGGGTTAGCCCTAGCAGCAGGATTGCATGTGTTTCGGGGTGTTCTATTGCAACGCTGTTCTGGGGTTTTAGAGCACTGTTGGAGCGATGCTGGCTATGGATACTTTTGCTTGCTTGCAAGTGGTTTGAATACAATCCACGGTCTGTATTTGGGCCTACTGTTACTTTCAAAGTACGTTTTGTCTCCATTTTTCTGCTAGGCATCGTTTTTGGAGATCTGATTGGGGGTCTTCTACATTTTTGCGACTGGCTTTAGTAAGGGTCTTGGTGGGAGCATTGCTGGGAAGGTCAAATTTTGTTCTAAAACACAGTTTACAGTACACCTACCTTGAGGGGAAAGATCCGCGATAATATTTTGGCCATACTTATTTATCCTTAAAAAGGTGACTCAGACAGAGCACGCAATTTCAAAAATATTCTACTGTCTATTAGGGAAATCAAAGTGTGACTTTTTGCACCACACAGCGTGCATACCTTTTATTTATTTATCAGTGGTATTGTAATAGCACTTCCTGTTTTCCGTTCAATAATTACAGGCCGGGTTTCAGTCAACATCCGCCAGGCAGGCAGTGGACAGGGTGTCTTCTGTCAGTGGTCACCAACATTGATGGACGAAGCGTCAGCTGGAATGGAGGAGTGCCGCTAATAAGAGGAATTGTTTGCTGCATGCAACTTACTTACCAAATTCAACAGGACAACTCCAACAACATACAGAATACAGATACAGTATCCATTGTTTTCTTCTATGAGTGTGACTGCATGTGCTTAGCTTTAGTTTGTACCCAAATATTTCTTTATCTTCAATTATTGTTTGTCCAGGCTGTGCTTTTTTTTTCTTCTCTCAACAAAACCTACCCAAAAAGAAACCCCCATTCCCATCCATTTTCCAAACCCTAACCCTCTTTCCCCGGGCTGTGTTGTTTTGCTTGATGTCTGACTAAAATGACATCAATAATTCCACACACTTGCTGTGGAGGATAAGGTCATAGCAACAGGCTGGTGAAGGAATACGAGGATATCTTCTAGACTTACTCAGCTTCAGTACTATATCTTCTAGTAGTAGGAGCCAATGTCAAATAAATTCAACGCAAGTACTAGTTATACTTGCAAGCAAGTACTTTACCATTTGTTAGGCTACATTATGGCACTGTTCTAGTGTACTGTCACCTGCTATATTCTCGATCGTACCGTAACCGTTCTAATGCTACAGTAAGGACAAACCAGGTTTTGTTTTCTTTTTTTCCATAGGCATGCAACTGCCACTGTGTCACACCACTAGTACCACCGCAATGAGGAAATTTCACCCGCCCAGGATTGCCAACGTTAATCCCCATTTCACGTGGAGCCAGCCCTGGGCCTAGCCCTAATTTCTAACACAAATTACAGGTAAGATAAGCGTTTGGTGGGAGGTAGTATAATGGAGTATTATTTCGGACTAGACGAGAGATTGACGGTAGTACTACTAAAGTCCTACGACTGTTCAGGAAAACAAACTTACTGTTACACCCCCGTCCCCTACCCACCAGACTGAAAAGCAGTAAAAAACAGGTATGGTCAGATAAAGTTTAAAAATTTATATTTATGTAGCCCTAACAAAATAATCTCCCTCAAGACCCACCCTAACCCCAACGATTGTCTTTGAAAAGTCCCAAAACGATCCCAACTCCCAAATCCCACCCCCCAAAAGTCTATAAAAAAAGGGCAAGGGACACTCCACTACTGGAGGGTGCTTCTGGTGCATTTTGCGGCATGGGCATCATACTCCTTGCGGAGGGTGGCAAGCTTGAAGCGGAGGCCCTCCACCAAGTTCTTATAGTTCTGGACCTCCTGCTCCAGGTAGGACATTCGGACTCTTAGGCGGCGTTGGCGTGCCTTGCAGCTCCTGTGGGGGGCAGCTGGTCTTTCTGTTGCTTGGCGGTGGCGGTTGGCTTTGTTAGCCTGGCTCGGTCCTGCTGGAGCACTGCGCATGCTGGCGTCCCGTGGGGTCACGGAGGAGGATGCAGCTGTCCCAGTCGAGGATGTTGTTGTTGCACCGGTCGACTGCGTGTCCTCCTCCTCCTCCAGGGCCACCAGCCGCCGATATTCGGCGACAGTGGCATCCAGCCTCCGTTGCCGGGCCATTCGAGCCTGCTCCCTCCGTGATGTTGATTTGGAAGGAGCAACTATATGAAGAAAAAAAGACATACTCTGTAACCAATGCTCCTTAGCATTAATAACACAAATAATTGAGCCGAAAGTTGGGTCACAGTACAAGTAGCAAATTGAAAGCACAGTACATAACTATTGAGGACAGTATCTATGTAACCTCCCACTTCTGCATCCTTGCTCTAACATTAGTGGTAGTTTAATGAACAAATTCTACGACCACTATGGACTTCCATTACAGTCGACTATGACAGTACACCAGTCTTATTCTTCTTCTTCTCTCTTGTTTAGGAAAATTGGTACGTTATCTTATGCAAGCCGGCAGAATGGCAGCACAGTGAACTTGCACCCGAGAAAAACAGTTGCACACCATGATGAGTGAGACAGACTTGCGTTACTGTACCGGTCCAGTACATGCAGGTGGTGAAGCTATTACTTTTCTATTACGGGTGGCACTGAGAATACTCTGTTACAAGGGCTACTGCTTAATTAATTTACCTTTCACCCTACAGTGCAAATGAGTACTAGAAAAGGAAAATGAAGAAGCTAAATAATTTGATTATCTATCACTTCACATGGGACGTATTTGATGACATATGGGATGACTTTAGGTGATTTGCTTAATATTGAGTGAACAGTGATCCACCCACACATGAATGACGTACTACAACTAAACTAAAGTTATTAAGAGAGGTACGGAGTGTCCACCGTAATAACCAGATATATGCTGTGCTTGCAGTTGCAATACAAAGTACTGCTACTATTCATGGTAGTATTGGACACATTTACAATTTCTTTTCCTTGCCTTCCCTACACTGGAACGGACGTGCGGGTGCGGTGGTACATGCTCTTCAAGGTAACACTTAGTTCATCCAGCGACCATCTACTCTCTCTAGATACACATGTGCTATCTAAGAGTCAGAGAATACCATGCTCCAGGCATCCATTCATTCAAAGTATACGCACACATACAGTTTCTGTTTCACCAACCCAGGCTGATGTCCTTCCACCCATCCTTGCTTCATCATTGACCCAGCCATGCACCATACTATATTCTTTCCTTCCCAGCCACCTCGGGGGCCAAGCAAACACATATCGTTCTTCTTTGCCAGCCATCATACAATTTCGCGTCCCACTTACTTACACTCTTCTTTCGCTTTTCGTTCATCCCATCCATCACGTTCGTCTAAGAACTTATTGGGATTCTTCTCACCAAAAACTTCACAGCTAAGTCGAAGTACATTTCGAGGAGGCTACTACCTGGTTGATTTGTAATACACCCGTGCAGAAAGCACACTATGCAGTCTTCAATCTCAATAAGTAAGGAATATATAGCTTACCTGTTCCCGCCACCACCGTGCGAACCCCCACAGGACCGTCCGCCGGCTCTTGCACCGCCTCCTCCCCAGAGTCCTCCGAGTCCTCGCCCAACACCGCCACCTCCGCGCTGGCCCCGTCACCAGATGTTCCACCTACAAAGTACATTTAAGAATGTTAGAATACACCACTCACAACTATATAATATTTGGTCTAGGAGTAATAAAGAAATGTTAAAAAAACAGAATACAATGTAATCATTTGTGACTGTCTACTCTAAAGTAAAAATGTCCCTTTTTCCAGGGAAGGCTGTTGTCTTGCTGCACTTTTATGCACAACTGATGAATGCTTGCTTTTTATTTTTAACACGCACCACTTTTTCTCCTAACAGACAGAAGCTTGACTCCTAAGAACACGACCAGGATCAAGTTCAAACCAGGTGAGAGCTCGGCTCGACCACAAGAAATGTGTCCAATTAATCGTCAGCACTAAGCACTTTTCCGTTTTCAGTTAAATAGTTTTATGACAAAGTAGATTTTAATAAATGTGTTTACTTTTAATAAAGCTTTTAAACTTAAATAGACTCTGTGGTTTTTGGTCCTCCAGACTAGAGTGGATGAGCTAAAGGTTTTGGAATTTTTGCAAGCATGAGTGCCTCTGACACTTCTTGACTGTGCTGTGACTCCGTACTCTTGTCCTGCGTACGATAATCTAGAGATCATTGGGGATCAATCATCGGTGACTTCGGGAGCTAAATGACTCTGCCACACTATCTAGTCAGTAAGGAGACAGTGCATAGAGCTATTGCTGAATAGAATGGGAGTCCAATGGAATTGCCAAATGTCCAATCTTAGTTAGCTACACAGACAGACTAATAAGAATAATCTAGTAATACCACAGGGAGTCATATTCGAGCCAGGATAAGAATTTATATCCAGTCTACAAGAAGATCAAAGACGATTTAGAAAAAATCGAATGAGGAACGCTAGGAAAAAATAGGTACTCTTTATTACAATTAAAACTTACTGGGGCCAGCAAAGGAGCCCTCGCCTGCCCGATCCTGGCCTGCATCCTCCTGAACAGCACCCTCCTCCTCCTGTGTCCTCTTGCCCTTGGGGGGAGCTGATGTACAACATGAAAGAAAGAAAGACCAGAAAACATGGATGAGATTTGTCAACCAAATCAACCATTTCAAAAGAACAATAACTAAATATTTTGGAGAAATAGCAAATAGATAGACAACTATTCCACGGGATCTATCTCATGTGGTATACTACGTTATTCGTATTGCCTGATTTGCGGACCGTTGACTTAGAAAGTTCCTATGTAACTCAATAAACAGACTACTAAAGAGGTTTGCCTAGGCCTGGCACTGCAGGCAGCAGTCCGCAGCACGCGAAGTGACAGACAAAGTCCATCCTGCTTGCAGATCAGTGAATACTCAAACTATCAATCCACCCACCACCACCACTATTTCTTCTTATAGCCATGTGTCTAAAGGAAGGACTGGACTTCAGTCTGTTGGGGCTGATTTAGAAGTCCCTTGCGGCTCATTTTCCTCCATTGTTGCGTGACTTTTGTGACGCAGCGGCAGAACAAAAGACTCGCCATGGTGTTGGTGCGGCGTATATATTAAAAAAAAAAAATTATGGGCGATGCATCACGTTGTAAAGCCCTGCGCCATCAGGGGGCGTTCCGGCGCAAGGGAGGGCGTACCTGCGCAGGAACGAATCCTAAAAGTGGCTGAGGGAAATCTACAAGATGTCAATCAGTCACTTTTAAGACAATGATGCATGAGTCAAACCCTGCGCGCTTGAAGCCGACGTACGGCTTGATGCAGCATTGGGGAGATAGGGTACCCCAGAGCATTGCTGGAGCTGCGCCATCGTTGGCACGCAACTCCAGCAATGCGCCGCCTTTACGGCACAGATGCGTAAGGCTTCTGTGACGTTTTGGGCCAATGGGTGGTGGTGGCATGGCACACAATTACTGCCGCATCCCTGCTACTTTGCAGGGATGCGCCGGTAATTGAAAATATGACCCTTAGTGTCTAGCATTACGCAGTTCTTATCTTTACACTACACTCATACATAATTTCTCAGGCCAATGAAATGAACACAATTTACAAAACAAATAAGCATAGTAGCAAGCAAGGCTACTGAGAAGGAGAGCAGTGCACCTGAAATGCATAGAAGATTTTGAAATATAATTTACCTACAATGTAATCGGCAGCATTATTGCTCTTGGTAAAGAACAAAGATTTGCAAATAACAGAGCCGGATAAAACAGAGTAGTGATGAATAGCTACTACTACTCACCAAGCCCGGGGACCTCTACGCCGAGCGCGTCCAGCAAGTCCCGTTCCCGGTCCATGACATCTGTCCAGCGGTGGGTGGCCTGGTTATATGTGCGCCGGACCCCAGAGAGCTTATACATGGCCCGGCACACCTTCTCCCACCGCTTCCGGCGTTCCCGGATGCCATAGCCAGTTGCGATCTTGCCGCCTCCCAGGATCGTCTTGGGGAGGCGGCGCTGGACGTGGAAGATGAGTGTGGCCACCTCCTCCGCGCTAAAGATCTCCCGTGGCACCACTTGCTCCCCCCTCAAACGCCCGCACGGGAGCCGGGCACGGGGTGCGGGACCCTTCCCCTTCTCAGGGTGCTTCCCGGCTCCCTTTACCATGGTCTGGGCAGAAATAAAGTTAAATGATAAAGAAGAAATAGAATAGTGAAGAAGAAAAGAAAAGAGTTTAAAAAAGTAGTTTAAAAGTAACTAAAAGTAGCAGAAAACACAAAAATATACAGCTAGAAAAATAGAGGGATAGATAATAAGTAAAATAGATTAAATAAACTTCAAACAAGCAAAGGATGGCAGAGATTCAGAGAGGATACAGAAAGCATGCCCAGAACCATATCAATGAATGAGAAACAAGATGGCCGCGCCCGTTCACGACCGCGTGGGTACGTTCGCGCGAGATTTTCCTCGCGAGCACGCGCAAAATTGTACTAGCGAGCAGCACACTTTGCGAGATTACACATAGCAGCCGGAAACGGAATTACGTCACGCAAACAAGATGGCCGCGCCCGTGTACGACCGCTAGGGTAACTTGGCAAACGTATAGCTACAAGCGCCTCGCGAACACGCACAAAATCACGCGAACATACACGTCGCAAAAAAAAAATTAGTGTATTCGCAAGCATTCGCGGCTTCCGAAATCGATCTCGCACGGATTCGCGCCCCAAAAAACGCGCGAAATTGCAGAAAAAACAATTTTTGCTAAACTGAAAGCAATGAGCAGGTGCAAAAGTTCAAACTTAACATTTGTAACATTCACTGTAGTGCTTCCTGAGGGGCCCCTTCAGAGTTTGCAACTATTCTATGACCCTGCTATGACCCAAACAGCAGGCTCATAGAATAGCTACAAGTAGACCATAAAGGTCCTGTGAAAAAAAATTTCACTGCAACAGAAAGCAAATTACAGATAAGGAAGGAAGCAGGTGCCAGCCAGACTGGAACTTTCTAAATAACTGACACATTAATCAACCCCAAATTAATTCATGGCAGTTGAAGTAGGGGAGGTGTGCTTGCTTTTTTCACCCCCCATAAACTACAGTGATAAACAAACCTAATGGGTGGCAGTGAGGATGTACCAGAGGGTGGCATGGGTGTCCCAGAGGGTGGCAGTGGTGAAACAGAGGGTGCTGTGAACCTGTGATGATAAACCAGACGTAGAAACAACATAGTCGCGGCCGTTGCGAGCCGAAAAGTAAGTTCGCAATTGCGAAATTGTCCCAAAATCGGCGCGAACGCTCGCCAACACAAAAAACGCGAAAATCCGCAAATCCGCGAGAGTTCGCGTATCTTCGCGGATTGCGAATCCGTAAATCCGCAAATTCGCGTACGCGAGATCCGCTAGATCCGCCCATGCTGACACAGAAGTCTACTGTCTGAAAGTGCAACGTTTCAATTTCTCTGCCAAGTCAGAAAGAGGATTCAGAGGAGTCTAAAAATGTCATTTGGATGCAGGTAAGTGTACTAATTTAATTTTTGGTGAAAAAAGTGCTGGCACTACCTATAGTGAAGAGTTATGAGAAACTGGAGTATTAGTTGAGGGGGATAACTCCCAACCTCAAGTAATATTCACAATTCTTGTTAGAGTGAAAGACTAAAGTTCCTAATCAAATATGAGCTCAAGACCCTAGTAGCTATGGCACAGATGATAGACTTAACTTAGAGGCAATATGTAAAGTATTTATGTAGTAGCAAAATGGTAATAAAGTTAAAGCACAACATAAGAAAAATACCAAACCAATTTAGGGAAATGGGGAATATTCCAATAAATAAAATGATACAAAAACAACAAAAATCCTACAAGAAACGGAAATATGAATGTTTAGAGATTAAATGAAAAATATCACCAAAATGCATTAAGCGACAACCAATGTCATCTGGTTGCACTTGATCGGTACTTAGGGTAGAATTAAGGCTACAAGCAAAGCAGCAAGTGTCATGCCAGTCATGCGGCTCCTGTCCGTGGAGACTACACTGGACCTCCTATCTTTCCTAGGGTGTCTTCTGATCAGGGAAGAGTAACCGTGAATCAACTGCTGTACCATTAGGGAAGGGGGGTTGGGACGGAATAACAAACAGAGAGACTTGCATGCGTTTAAGCTAATAAACTGTTTCTTGGAGTCGCACGTACTCTCTTCTTAGTCTTGGAGAGAATTTTCATAATATGTGCGTAATGTAGTACACAGTTAAATGTACTGAAAGTAGAGAGTTTATTCAACAAATGAATAGTCATCAAATATTCCCTCCCACTTTTGACATGTGTACTGACAGTCACTTACACGAAAATGAATCTACTGCTGCATAGAATTTCAATAATCAACTGTTACCCAAGGAGTTGCAGCACTCCCAGCAGAAGCTATATCATGTTTTCACATCACACCGGAAGTTACACCTTGTTTGTTCAACACTAGGCACAAGGTGCGCAAGAGTGTGATTTTGGGTTCACATGCTACAGCAAAAAAAAGGATGACACATAAGAATGTCACTAGGCGCTAATTCCAAGGCCTCTGTAAACGCATTGAATAATACCCACGTCTCAATATTCAAAAGTTCTCCTGTTTTCTGATATTCAGTATCATACAAACAAGACTTTGGTTGATACACTTTCCGTTGCTGCCCTAATCTTAAGGATGGTTCTTAAGCATGTGTTCTCCTATTAGGTGTGGTGTTGCAGGGATGGTGTTTGCTGCATCACTTGATTTGCAGGGGAGAAGATGTCTGCAGTGATGGAGATTCGCAGAAGAGCCAAATGGCATAGGAGGGATGGAGTTAACTGCATTGCTGGATTTGCAGGGGAGAAGATATCCACAGCGTTGGGTATTCGCAGGAGAGCTACAATGCAGAAGAAGGAATATATGATGTTACAACGCATGCAATTACAACGCATGCTTTTACAACGCAGTATTTACATCGCAACTACCATTACATTGCATAATTTTACAATGCATACCATGCAACACATTTTTAAAAACAACTATTACAACACATTCCATTACAATGCATACCATTACAACACATAATAGTGTAGGGGTAACATTTACTATTCCCATGCACCCCAAAACCCACACCCACCCCAATACTAAAAAAATCTCCATTGCCTACCTTATAATGCATTGTAATGGCATGCGTCGTAAGGGTAATCATTGTAGTGGCATGCGTTGTAATGGCATTCATTGTAATGGCATGTGATGTAAAGGCAGTTGCATTGTAAAGGTAGGTCGTTGTAATGACTGTGTTGTGGAGACGTTCGGGTGAGCGGGATGGCTGGAGAGGATTAGTCCTCTTCAACCAGTGGGTAAGCCAAGCAATGCCTCATGATTTGAGTGGAGTATAAATACCATTCCTGAATCATGATGAGTCAGCCCAAATATCCCCATTGTCATGTGCCTATAAATCCACCCAAAATATCCTCATAGTCATGTGCCTATGAGTCAGCCCAAATATCCCCATAGTCATGTGCCAATGAATCAGGGTAAAACTCCCTGTGGTCATGAAGAATCAGCCAGAAGGAACTGGGGGATGTTACTGTTTGTACTTTGGTGTTTATGACTCGGTGGACTAGGGCCGCGGTGGATAATTACATTGGCAAGAATGTAGTCATGCGTAGGGGGCAATGAGACCCATGATTAGTAGGGGTGGTATTGAGTCATGTGCTCGATCTGGCAAGCCCCCCACTCACAAGGTACAGGAGGTGTGAAAACACAAGGAGGTCAGGGTCATGACAGCAAGGGTCAAATACAGAAAGGTTTGGCCCAGTCAGAAGATGTATCTTCTGAGGTAGTACCCGATTTAAGATTTGGAAGATGGGGTAATCTACGCTGGCTTGGTGGAGGACTACTCCTCTCACCAAATTTAGAAATGACCAACAAGCTGAAAGTAATTTCTAAAGCAATGGCAGGAGCCTCTATCAATGCATTCCTGCCAATTCTGTTGAAATTTTGGGGCAGGGCTCCGTCAACATGACACAGCGTGCCACCGTCATAGTTTTGTTTTATTTCTAAAAATAAAATCCTGAAGCATTTATTTGAAAATAAAAAGTAAAATACTCTCATTACCATGGAATTCCTCTCCCATTGCAAGGGGAGCATTTAGCAGTTTTTACTGCCGTTTACTGCTAGGGTTTTCCTGGCAGTTATGTAAATGTAAATGTGTGGGACTTGTAAAGCGCACTGCTGCCCGTAAGCGTCCTGGCGCTGAAGACCGCTGGGGAACCCGTCCTGGCTTTCCCTGTGAGATGGTCCCTTCTGGGTATCTCCAAGGTGAAACCAGGCATCCCTGGCGTCTGTGGGGGGCCGTTGTAGAGATGAGGCAAGCTTAATGCCCAGAGTTGCCGAGTGTGATCCCTGGTTAGAGTAGGCACCGAGGCGAGAATTATCGAGTCCGCTGACCCTGGTCCACGACCCTGCCGCATCGGGAATTGAACCCTGGTCCCGGGCTGTTCTCTGCTTCCGGGTCTGCTGCCTCTAACCAGTGAGCCACACCACTCCACTCCCATGGGCAGTGAAAACTAGCCTCTAATTCTCCCCATCTAAATTAGGTATGTGGAATTAGAGTACAGCCTCAGACTGCATTTACACCACACGGCCTTTGGAGGGATTTACTCACAGAGGAGACATAGTAGTCTCTGATGTGATTAAACCTATGGTCTGCCAACAGCTGCATACTAAAGACCACAGTCTTGGTGGTATGGATACTCCATTGCTGCTGCAACAGAGTAGTAATGCTGTCAAAATATAAATTGGGCCCTACGTTTCTGAAACAGAAGTCAAAAATCGTCAGCAGTGCAAGGCAGCAGGCTGTGGCCATGGAGGGCTCTACACCATCTGATTGTCATTGGATGAGGTCCCAGGGAAGCTGTTCACTTGTGGAGAGAAAGTTCAGAGCAGGCGAAAATTTTGAGATTCACGTCAAGAAAAGGTCTAAGTTCGGCTGCAGTCATTTTAGGTGCTCAGAATGCTCTAGCAGAGCAATGCTGTGCTAATAGCTAATTAGGGCTCCACTAGGCCAAAAAGATTCTCTGCCAGGTCCATTTGAACTGAATTTGCTGCTGCAGAAAAGCTCTGTGAGCCAGACTCTTCCCCCTCCAGAGGACTTAGAGACAAAAAAATTAAGTCTTCCTGTGTTTCCAGGACTTATAGGAGGAGTACCCTTTGAGACCACATAAGTGCCCAGGATTGCACTATGGAGTCAGACTGACTCCAGCAGAGGCCAGCAAAACCTCAAGGGCTCTATCAAAACTCACAATTGGGGACAATACTTGGTTGTCAAGGCTTGTTGTAAACATATCTAGGACCCTATTTAAATATCCCCGATTTATGCCCTTATGTGGTTATATCAAATTATACCCTTATAAAGGCA
This sequence comes from Lissotriton helveticus, assembly GCF_964261635.1. NCBI lineage: Eukaryota > Metazoa > Chordata > Amphibia > Caudata > Salamandridae > Lissotriton > Lissotriton helveticus. Next base: position 1,705,833,787 of record NC_136065.1, on the reverse strand, counting down.
TAAGAATCATACCCATATTAAGTCATAGCCAATGCAGTCCAAATACGGCAAGGCTACTCCCATAGACTCCTAGAAAGCACAACGTGTTCTTAAACAAACCAAGCCTCCAGCAGCCCGGGAACTCCCCCTGCTTCTGTATTGATTTGTCCTAGAACTCCTGGAGTCCTGAAAGAACTGCGAGTTCTTAGTGACGTCTTATGTCCAACCTTACGTCAAACTCGTCACCTTCCAGGTATAAATATACCAGCATCTGCCCTAGCAAAACACACGTTGGTTTGTAGCAGATCGGCTATCTACTTGCCCGACACCCTGCTGAAGCGAGTGCTGAAGGAAGCCGACCCTCCCATTGACGCACTGAGAGAGATGCTGTCTTTTCTCCTGCCGAGAAATCCAGCTCCAGTGTTTCCCTGTCACCCTCGCGGGTTGTTGGAAGATCGAGTCCTGAGAGAGAGAGATACAAGACCTCCTTCATTCTATAACCAAGGTATGGAGCTGATTAGACCCTTAGAGAATTCTTGATTCAGATTCTTGGCAAAAACTATCTTAACTCAAACTACAACTCATTTACTCCTTCCCATGTACTAGGCTTAGGTTAGGTACACCGGGGTAGGCGTATTTTAGAAACACCAGTTGAGTACGTTTAGTCAACTTTTATCATTTTATGTATTTTATCCGTTTTAAGTATCTTATGGCTTAGAAACCATATAAATGCTTTTACAGTATTATTTCATAATTCTCCTTTTACTTTACGCACTTTACTTTATGACAAGTATTGCAATTGTGACAATTCACTTCTCTTGCATGAGAAAGAAGATTGCTCAATAAATAACCACTTTTATTGAAAACGCCCGTCTCTCTATTTCTCTGCACTCCTGGTGAAACTAAGCATGCATGACTGACTGAGTGAAATAGCTATCTATTGTTTCCGCGACTCTGGAGATATACTCCTTGTTCTAGGGGAGCAAAGTTGTCATGTTTATGCGGTTGTCAGAAACAAATCCCTTCTTGTGAATTCGAGAAAGCTTCTAGTGACCTCAGAGCTAGCTGGCATTCATAATTAAGTCTAACATATTCAATAGAGACCTAGTCGACCTCAGTCCTACGTCTAAACTATCGTTTATGTTATTCCAATGCGCAGAACCTATTGGGAATATAGGAACTACACTACAGGCTCATTCCAGCAGAGGCCAGCAGCATAACCCAGGGCAGATGCAGTTGGAATGGTCAGCTGGACTATTGCAGAAAAAGACTTCTTGTAGCTTGTTGTCTCTCTGTAGTTTGACCAGGAAGTCATCTAACTGACCCTTGGAGTCACATCTTGGTCCTGGGTACAAAGCAGAGCAGTCCCTGAGTGTTCATCAAAGACAGCAGTTTCAGTCTGCTTGTAATTCTTCCACAGGTCCAGTAGTATTAACTAATCCCTTCTTGTGAATTCGAGAAAGCTTCTAGTGACCTCAGAGCTAGCTGGCATTCATAATTAAGTCTAACATATTCAATAAAGACCTAGTCGACCTCAGTCCTACGTCTAAACTATCGAGCCTATTGGGAATATAGGAACTACACTACATGGCGCCCAACGTTTGGTAAGGCGATAATTTAACGCTAGATACTAGAGTAACTCAGTCGTGCTTTTTCCCGTAAAAACTCCAATAGACGTCTGGAGTAGGTAAAAGGTTAAAATCCGCCAGAACTTAGTAGGAAGAGATTCCTATGTATTAGTTTTTGGTTTAGTCAACGTTGAAGGATACAGTGTTCCAAAATATTGTGCACCTAATCTTTGTTTCCTTGAAACTTGCTCTGCAAACTTTCTGTCAGCAAAATGAAGGGAAGTGACGACGAAAGAGATGCTTTGGCAGCCCAACTTTTAGCGGAAGACACAAGTCTCCAACAAGTGACCCGGATGCAATACTCATCCCGGTAAATATAAGAAAAACCATAACTATGAAACTTATAGAAAATGGAGTTTTATCAAGAGGTGGTACAGTCATATTTGTTGTCGAGGCACATGAATATCGGCAGACAGAGGTATTCTATTCATGGATAAATTTTCCAGCAGCAAATGCTGTGACACGCGAGTTCCACTACTACAAAATAGAGGAATCTCCAGAGGAATACGTCCCTTTCAAGGAGGTTGAAATTCCACTAACTTACCAAGAGCATGAGCTCTAGAGGAATGGCGCCCTAAAACATCAAAATCACATCACCAGACTCGGTCCACTAGGTAGACCACGAGCCACATGGCCAGTTCTAACCAGCTATACACCACATCCTGACATTGGAAAAATGTCAAGCGATGAACTTTTTGTTCAGCTACAAGAATTAGCAAAAGCATATAGACAATTAGTTCAATTGACAATTAACGGTACAACGATCCGCCAAAAATTAAATAAACAGATATAGCATAACATCCTTTTGAACTTGCCAGAATAATTGAAAAATCCTATGAAGAACTAGGTAGAGATAGTTTGGGTGGGAAACCACTAAAACCACAACTAACTGCAAAATCCTGAAAAAACCTTTATCAAGAATAATCTCATTACTCCAAAAAAGAAGTGGGAGGGTAATAAACAAACCACTCCCAGAGAAAAACAGTTTGAGACCAGAGGAAGGTCTCCCCAACGGAGAAATAGATCTCCGGAACGGGGTAACAGGTCTCCCCAAAGGGAGCCCTCTGAAAAAAGATACAACCTTAGAAATAGGGACAATTTGAGAAAACCTGACAGATATCAAGATATTGATACACGTCCCTCTCGATCTTTTCAGACTTCCTCACAGAAATCGGAAAGAAAAGGACGGTCAGAACATAAAGAAGAGCGCGTACAGTCCAAAGACAGGGAACCTGCTCAACAAAGTAAAAAAATACAATTTCCCAAAAAGAAGGTAGCTAGTATTAAAATAAAACATGCAGAGGATTCTGAGGACACAACTCAAAAACGGAGAATCGGCCCAGACAATGCTAGACAGCGCAGCAGAAGTGACCATAGCTCGCAAGATCCTGATGAATCTTCTGGAGACAGTGGACACGAATGAATACATTCAAGTGGAAACTGCAGACACCAGAGTTAGCGTACCCCATAAATTATATGAAATAACATTACGTATAGAGGGGGACAAAACTAGGAAAATAAGAGGTCTCTTTTGGGAGAACCTATCTAAAGGCTATGATATCCTGCTAGCAGAGAAAGACTGGCCACCAGAGTTTGTCAGGGAGTGACCACATGGCGAAGAAATGATTATGTCTGCCTTCTCAAATCACATTCCAATTCATAAAAAATACACATATGCTAGAAAATGGGCAGTGGCCCAAGCCCCTGCATTATATAAAAATCATGTAGGATGGGATGAGGATTTTCCTCACCATAAAATTCAGTTAAAAAATCAACCTACTGCACAGAGGCAGTCTCCTGTTAAGCAAGAAGCTAAAAAACAAGTCAGGGAGATCTTAGATCAACTTGAATACCAGGGGGTGATTGAAACATGCACCTCACAAATGAACAATCCTTAGTTTCCTGTCTCCAAACCAGACAATTCATATCGTCTAGTTTTGGATTACAGACACCTAAACTCTTGTTGCAAAACATTTGCAATACAAAACTCACACAGTGCAGCACTAATGAATAACATTGTGCGGAAAAAATATAAAACGACATTAGATATTTCAAATGGTTTCTTCTGTCAAAACATTGCACCAGAAAGCAGGTATTTGACTGCTTTCTCCAGTATGGGGGCCCAAAAGCAATTTTGTCGTCTCCCACAAGGATTCAAGAACATCCCAGGAGTATTTTCAGCCAGGGTAACAGAGTTACTACAAATGTATGATGATGAGGAATTATCTTATGTCGATGACATCTATCTTACAGACGATGACCTGGAGACACACTTCAAAAGAGTGAACACCATCAATCAATCAATCAAAGCATTTATATAGCGCACTACTCACCCAGAGGGTCTCAAGGCGCTGGGGGAGGGGGGTCCGCTACTGCTCGAACAGCCAGGTCTTGAGTTGCTTCCTGAAGGCGAGGTGGTCCTGGGTCAGGCGGAGGTGGGTCGGGAGGGAGTTCCATGTCTTGGCGGCGAGGTAGGAGAAGGACCGCCACCCTGGGGTGGCTCTTCGGATGCGGGGGACGGCGGCGAGGGCGTGGCCGGTCGATCGAAGCTGGCGTTTGGGAGCGTAGAAGTTTAGGCGGCTGTTGAGGTATCCTGGGCCTTGGTTGTGTAGGGCTTTGTGTGCGTGGGTGAGGAGTCGGAAGGTGATTCTCTTGTTGACCGGGAGCCAGTGCAGGTCTCTCAGGTGTCCGGAGATGTGGCTGCGACGGGGGATGTCCAGGATGAGACGTGCTGAGGCGTTCTGGATCTGCTGGAGTCTCTTCTGGAGTTTGGCGGTGGTTCCGGCGTAGAGGGAGTTGCCGTAGTCCAGACGGCTGGTGACGAGGGCCTGGGTGACCGTCTTCCTGGTCTCGGTGGGGATCCACCGGAAGATCTTACGTAGCATGCGCAGGATGTTGAAGCACGACGAGGAGACGGCGTTGACTTGTCTGGTCATGGAGAGTGAGGAGTCCAGGATGAAGCCCGGGTTGCGTGCGTGGTCTGATGGTTTGGGTGCGCTGCCTAGGGCGGGGGCCACCAGGAGTCGTCCCAGGCGGAGGGTGAGGATCCCAGGATGAGGACTTCCGTCTTGTCCGAGTTCAGTTTCAGACGGCTGTTCTTCATCCATTCGGATACCTCTTTCATCCCTTCGTGAAGGTTGGCTCTGGCGGAGGCGGGGTCGTTGGTGAGGGAGAGAATCAGCTGGGTGTCGTCGGCGTAGCAGATGATGTTGAGGTTGTGCTGGCGTGCGATGTCTGCGAGGGGGCTCATGTAGACGTTGAAGAGGGTTGGACTGAGCGAGGAGCCTTGAGGAACGCCGCAGATGACTTCGGTGGCTTCAGATCTGAACGTGGTGAGGCGGACTCTCTGTGTCCTTCCGGCGAGGAAGGAGATGATCCACTCTAGTGCCTTCTCCTGGATTCCGACGTTGCTGAGTCGCTGCACTAGTGTACGGTGGCAGACAGTGTCGAAGGCCGCGGAGAGGTCTAGGAGGATGAGGGCTGCTGTTTCTCCGTTGTCGAGCAGGGCTCGGATGTCATCGGTGGCTGCGATCAGGGCGGTTTCGGTACTGTGGTTGGCCCGGAAGCCAGACTGGGAGAGGTCTAGGGATCCGTTCGTCTCGAGGAAGGCGGCCAGCTGCTTGTTGACGGTCTTCTCGATGACTTTTGCAGGAAACGGGAGGAGCGAGATGGGGCGGTAGTTCTTGAGGTCGGTGGGGTCGGCTGATGGCTTCTTTAGTAGAGCGCTGAGTTCGGCGTGCTTCCAGCTCTCCGGGAAGGTAGCGGTGTCAAAGGAGGTGTTGATGATGTTCCGCAGGTGGGGTGCGATGACAGCATCGGCCTTGTTGAAGACGTGGTGAGGGCATGGGTCGGTTGGAGATCCGGAGTGGATGGAGTTCATAGTGCGGACAGTGTCTTCGGTGCTGATGTGGGTCCAGGCGCGGAGGGTGGTGGTGGGGGGCGCTGATTCGGTCGTGGCATGCGTCGGTTGGGTGCTAAAGCTGTTGTGTATGTCCGCGATCTTGTTGTGGAAGTAGGAGGCGAGGGAGTTGCAGAGGTCTTGCGAAGGGGTGATGTCGGTGTTTCCGGCGTTGGGGTTGGAGAGCTCTTTAACGATGTTGAAGAGTTCCTTGCTGTTGCGTGCGTTGATGTCGAGTCGCTCCTTGAATGCGGTTTTCTTGGTTGCGCGGATGAGTTGGTGGTGTTTTCGGGTGTCGAGCTTGAGGGCAGTCATGTTGTCAGGGGTTGGGTCTCTGCGCCATGTTCTCTCGAGGACTCGGCAGTTCTTCTTTGAGCTCTTGAGTTCTTTGGTGAACCATGGGGCTTTCTTGCTGCCGGGTCTGCTGGGCGGGGTCCTCAGGGGGGCGAGGTCGTCAGCGCAGTTGCTGATCCACTTCGTGAGGTTGGTGGCCGCTTGGCTGGGGTTCGTTGCGGTGGTGGGTGGGTTCTTGCTCAGGGAAGTTGCGAGCTGGTCGGCTGTGATCTTGTTCCAGCTTCTGCGTGCAGCCTGTTGTTGGTGGTGGTGGATCGTGGTCCTTCTGAAGCTGAAGTGGACGCAGCTGTGGTCCGTCCAGTGGAGTCCGGTGGCGTGGCTGAAGGCGATGTCCTTGCTGGATGAGAAGACGGGGTCGAGTGTGTGTCCAGCGTAGTGGGTGGGGGTGGTCACCAGCTGCTTGAGTCAGAGGTTAGTGAGGTTGTCCAGCAGGGCGGTGGTGTTGCGGTCGTTGTTGTTCTCCAAGTGGAAGTTGAGGTCCCCGAGGAGAATGTAGTCAGCGGAGGGGAGGGCGTGCGGGCTGATGAAGTCGGCGATGTCTTCGCTGAATTGTGTGCGTGGTCCCGGGGGTCAGTAGATGAGGGTGCCTCTGAGGGTGGTCTTGGGGTTGATGTGGACCTGGAAGTGCAGGTGTTCGGCGGTTGTCAGGGAGTCGTCGGCGTTGGTCGTGATGCGGATGGTGTCTCTGTGGATGATGGCGATGCCTCCTCCGGTGTTGTTGATGCGGTCCCTTCGGATGATCTTGTAGCCGTCTGGGATGGCGAAGGCGATGTCGGGCGCTGAGGAGGCTTTCATCCAGGTTTCCGTGAGGAAGGCGACGTCTGGTGAAGTGGTGTCGAGCAGGTTCCAGAGCTCGACGGCGTGTCTGTGGACGGAGCGGGTGTTGAGCAGAATGCACTTCAGGTGGCTGTTGTTGTTGCTCGTCTTGGTCTTGGTGGGTGTGGGTGTGGTGCAGGTCCGGATGCAGGTGAACTCGCATGAGCGGCAGCTGAAGGGTCCGTGGGTGCATCTCGGGGTGGCTCGGTGGCAGTCGGGGAGTCGGCCGGTGTTGAGTGCGTTGAGGGTGGCGGCGTCGTACGACCAGCGGGTGGGCTGGGGTCTGCAAGGGCCAGGGGTTCTGGCACTGGGCGCGGTCCAGGCGTGGACGGGCGCAGACGGGCTTACCTTTGGCACGCCTTTGGCGCACAATCGGCGCTCCCGCTGCGCGTGACCGCTGCGTGTTCGCACGGTCGCCATATATGGCGAAGTGCGAGGGAGGGCGGAGCAGCTGGGAGGCGGGAGCGGGGAGGGCACAGAAAGAAAGGGGCGTGGCTAAACAACGGAGGCGGGAAGCGAGGAGCGGGGCGGGAGGAAACCGGGGGAGCTAGTACAGGGGGACAGGCGATGACAAATACAATACAAACAAAAGACAATCTCAGTTACAGCAAAGGGGCACACAGCAGGATAAATACGGGGCACAGGAGCCTAAAAGGCAACAGCAGCGAACACAGCCCTAGATGCCCCGACCGCAGGAGACCAGGCCGCTCGGTGGCAGGGGGCGTGGTCAGACGGCGGCGGAAGGGTCAGCGAGGCAGGCGGGTGGCGGGAGGCACACGCAGCAGCTGGTGGCCGTGCGGCGCGGGGGTGTCCTAAGCTAGGTCACACTCACCTGCGTCCCACGGTCGCCATATATGGCCAAGTGCGAGGGAGGGCGGAGCAGCTGGGAGGCGGGAGCGGGGAGGGCACAGAAAGAAAGGGGGCGTGGCTAAACAACGGAGGCGGGAAGCGGGGAGCGGGGCGGGAGGATTCCGGGGGAGCGAGTACAGGGGGACAGGCGATGACAAATACAATACAAACAAAAGACAATCTCAGTTACAGCAAAGGGGCACACAGCAGGATAAATACGGGGCACAGGAGCCTAAAAGGCAACAGCAGCGAACACAGCTCTAGATGCCCCGACCGCAGGAGACCACGCCGCTCGGTGGCAGGGGGCGTGGTCAGACGGCGGCGGCAGGGTCAGCGAGGCAGGCGGGTGGCGGGAGGCACACGCAGCAGCTGGTGGCCGTGCGGCGCGGGGGTGTCCTAAGCTAGGCTATTATACTTGGGTTCGCATCTGAAGGGTACAAATTCAACTTTCAAAAATCACGAATTGCCCACCTCACTGTCCTATTTTTAGGATATGAATTATCAAGTGAAGGCAAAAGCCTAGCAGACGACTTCTTAGAGAAGTGTGCAGTACTCCAAGCTCCAAAAACGCTGAAAAACGTACAATCAATTCTAGGTTTCCTGAACTTTGGAAGAACTTACATTCTAAACTATGCAGAGAGCGTTAAACCTCTCTACGAATTAATAAAACCTGATTTCAAACCAATTAATTGGACTCAGAAACACACAGAAATATTACGATCATTACAAACAGACATGTTAACTAAAACAAAACTGCAAACACGCACAAACGAACGCAACCTTGTAATCCGAGTCATCCCAAGAAGATGCGGATTCACCTACCTGACCTCTAATGAGGGAGAAACGGTACCAATAGCTTTTAAATCACACTTGTACACACAAGCTGAAATGAAATTCAGTTCTACTGAAAAAATTCTTACTGCGGTTCAAACTGCTGTAACAAAAGAAAGAGCCCTAGCTCAAGGAAGAGCATATCTGTTTTAACAGCAATATCAGCCCTTGAGGCAGTAACAAGACCGAGCGTTCCAAATGCTATGGCATTAGATCCAGAATGGATACAATGGGTTAATTCTCTTGCTGCAACAGACGTGATACACGCATTTGATCCCAAAATGAAAAAGCTAGAACATCTAGAATACGAACATGAATGTCCTCTGTCGATTGAAATTCTGCCTCTAGAACAGTACTCCTGTGTAATCTACACAGACAGATTTGCACAACACTACGTTGTGGATAAACAAGTTTACAATGCAGCATGCGCAATTGTCAAAGGTCGCTGGCGCATAGGTAAATTCAGACCAATGGTCACTAAAACTGAATCACTCAGAAACTGTACAGCTCAGCGAGCTGAACTACGAGCTTTGAAGATGGCGCTCGAGAATGCCGATCGCGAATTCCCCACACTAATAGTGTGCGATTCGTATTACTGCGTCCAGTCTTACAATAATTCCATGCAGACCTGGATTGAAAATGGTTACAAAGATGAGACAGGTGTCACAATAAAGCAAAAAAAACTATGGGAACAAGTAGTTCTTTTACAGAAAGAACTACGAAAGACTCACGTGATACATAAGCAGAGTCTTCAATGTGATGGCGTTCACGTTGCAGGGAATTCATTGACTAACACAGCCACAGTGGCAGCTGTTCAATAGGCTTCCGTAGCTACAAAAAAGCGTTCTAAAAAACAAATAGATGGAGAAATCATGCTGGCAGTAAAAGCCTCATTAAAAGGCGACCATGCGGCATTACCTCTAAATTATCCACTCAATAATACATACATAATTGATGCGAACTCCGTTCCTTTTGCTCGAATCCCTGGAGTGGGGGACAGGGCAATTCCAAACATGAACCGGAGGGCTTACTTGATTCAAGAAGCACACATGGGAATGGGTCTGAGGCACCAAGAGATCTTGAAATCTCTAATAGAATTGCAATCACAATACTGGTGGCCGGGGATGAGCATGCAAATGTATAACTTTGCAATGAACTGTCAGGACTGCAACAGAGATCGCAGTTGTGAACCGGACCAAATACCAGCCCAGACACCTCTACTAGACAGCATTAGTCTATCTACACGCAGACATCCACACGGAAAGAAGCAATCCCATAAATATTAAGACGAGATTCATTTGAATGTGGCCCCAGCGTTTGGCTGACGCCAGAACTGTTATAAAAGATTTGCGAGTCATTATCGGCGCATATGCAATTGGCATGCTACATTCTGACCAGGGTCCTGCGTTCAGCTCTCGAGCTTACAAGGAGGCCATGGCCAGCTTGGGCATTGCATTGCGGTACTCTAGTCCATTCCATCCTGAGGGAAATGCGGTAGTGGAGAGAAAAAACCGTGACATAAAGCAATCTATAACAGCGAGGGTATTAGGTTCGGTTGATGGGTGGGTCAAACATCTAATAAGTGTCCAACGTAGTCTTAATAATCTGCCAAGAAATTCTCTGGGTGGAATCACTCCATAGGAACTTTTGTTTGGTACAAGAATGATAACCGAAGATCTCGATTGTCAGACTTCAGTGGTAGAACAAAATACTTTTGATATCAAAGATCGTTTGGCTGTTTTACAGGACTTAAATGAAACAAGAAGAAGTCTAAGTAACACAAAACTAAAGCCAACGGCCACTGAAGAGAAACCACCTGTCCCAGCAAGACCTGTCTGGATTCCAAAGATTGGGGATCTGGTCAGAGAAAAGATCGCGGTGAAGATGGAATTTGGGCCTTCTTACAGAAAAGCAGTACCTGTCTTGGCAATCAGCGGAACAAGATCAATAGTACTACCGCCCCTTGCTGGTAAAAAGGAGAACAGAGTTGTGTCAATCGACCTGGTAAAACCACAATCATGTGGCCAATAATAAGTAGTAGGCCCAGTTGACTACCAAGAAGTAGCAGAAGACCAAACCTGGCTACAATCCAAGAGGTTCAAACTGAGAGACTAATCACATTTGATAAACATGCAGTAAATAAAGAAGGACTATGCAACAAAGCCATGGAACTCGTACCTCTTGGAACCCAAATTGCAACAGTTTGTCAAGAAACACCTGTCTACAATGATGTAGCCTATGACCATACAAATTCAAAGATTAAAGAAAATCCGGAAGCTATTCCAACAATTGATAGAACCGCATCTGGCTACTTCATCAATTTCGATGACTTTTCTGATGATCCAAGTGAACATGAAGACAAGCCAGCAAACAAGACTTTCAAATACAAAATTACAGAACTCTTTCATCAACTTGGAGAAACATATCTGATTTCACCATGGATTGAATTGTGGATTGTGTTGGGTGTACTTTTCCTCCTGCTCTGGCTCATTTTGGTTTTAAGCTTGGGAAGAATGATTGATGGAAAATACAGTACAATGGACACAGCAAGTCAGAACATCAACTTGGTTCTAAAACCTCACAGATCTTCTCACATCGAAAAAAGAGAACTGTCATCAGTGAACATCACAGCCATTCCTATACCTGGTGGTGTAGCATGGGACGCAACTGATTTCGAAATCTATGGCCCGGTTGAACTCTTGAAATATCCACATCAGTTCAAAGTTTCCTTAAGTGACTTTGTATCACCTAGTACTTTCTCTGATGATTGGGACTTTGAAAATATTAATAATCTGATGTCAGATTTAGAAATGTCAGCAAAATTTACAGAACATGATTATTTACAAGGTTCATCAAATTATGAAGAAATGTATTGTTTGAATCATTATGGGCATCACTATTTGCATAAATCTGCTAATCCTAGAAATGTTTTTACTTATAATAAATGGGAGCATTGTCCAACACCGCCAAAAGGCTGTTCAAAAACATTTTATGAGAAATTCCCATACTTCTCTGGGTTTAATAACTCTGATCCAGAAACGTTTTATTTTAAAATTATGAATAAGACAGGAATGAAAAACATGTTGACAAATACTAAACTGATTTATTCTGAAACATTTTATGAAAAAATGTCTACATTTGTTTTTGAATTTTGGAAAAACAACATTGAGACTAAAACAGTCTGGGGTACAAAAGACTGGCAGGTACAAGGTTTAGAATCCTTATTCAGAGCCTGCATGATCCCAGAACCATTAATATTCCTGAATGACCTGCCTTGGCCTAGCCAAGATAAAGGATTTAAACAAACCGTCTATTCCAAATCCCATACCTGATAGTAATAGCACTACAGATGTGGAGATAAACGTATCCCATATTTTACAACAAAACAGAACAAATCCTGATTGGGAAAAATGGTTGATCTGGCCCACAGACACTAATAACTGTCAAGATAGATTCCTGAACAGAACACAGGGGTTCAAACAGAACAGGCCTGACCCAAGATATTCCAGAGACAACATCCAGGGATAATAACAACATACAGTGTAGGAAAACTATGCCTCGAATGGCTACAGAAATCCACACTACCTGAAATTAAGCAACACTTGACTTTACTTAAAGAAGGTGCTGACTTGCGAGATTTCTTACTGGGACCTCGCAAACAGCGTCAAAAACGTTTCATATACGCCGGTATATACGCTGCTTACAACGAAGCTTGGAAAGTAACGCAAATTGAAACTGCTGAAAAAATACGAGAAATTGATCGTATTCATTTAAAAAAATCACTGTCTGTAGTGGACAATGGGTTAACGGCTCTGTCCTCCAGAATTTATTCACTGGACAGCATTGTATCATCTGCTATTGATATAATAGAACAGGATATGCTAATGCTACAACATGGCCAGTCCCAATTACTTTCTATTGTACAGTTCGGCTGGACGTTACAAAACCTCCGTTCAGGCTACGTGCCATGGCGTCTAATCAACACAACTTCATCATTTTCTATCTGTAACCTTACAGATAAACAAATCTCTTTGGCACAAAAAGGTGCAGACTATACGGTGCTGAGCATTGAAAAACTAGAAAGATTACCATTGACAATCTCCGAAAGACCTGTCTTTAAATGGATAATACATGGTACAATTACAATTCCGATAATGACTTTTCAGTTTCAATATTGCCAAAAGCATATACCAGCGGGCCTGTATGAAAGGTTGGGTAAAGGATACATCAAGTCAACCTGGAATTTACCTTATACACATAGATGTTATAGTGAAAGGGATAAAAGAGGTATTTCTTAGTGGTAACAACTGTAAAAATTCACTAAGCGGTACACTTCTGTGTCAAGGTATTAACTTGCATGGAGCCTGCGAAGGTTCATCAAATAACCTTTCATGTCACCTGCACGACACCCCTGCTACAAGATAGAGCCTTTTTTCAGACAACTTTCCAACGGCAGTTACGTTATAATAAGTGACCACAGCTGTTGTGGCATGGTGCCAGGAACGGCCTATCTCGTGAGTGTTACTTCCAGGGTCACTTGCTGTATGCAAGTATTGTATCCAAACAGCAAGCCAGACAAGGAGGCAGCAATATGGCCTTCCTTGAATATCTCTTCTATTCGAATTGATACTTTAAGCAGAATGAAGTCTATTCTTTTACAAACAACTGTGCCTTTTACCTCATCTAGAGAAACGTATGATCTGCAAGTTGCAAGGACAGCAGCAGAGATACATGCATTATTATCAACAAATTGCCCCGTGTATTTCGTAGAAATGTTAAGTCAAATCTTAAACATGTCAGATACTAGTGGCATCGCACATGTATTTAAGACAATTTTTTCGGGACTGTTAGCACCCTTTGAAGCAGTCCTGAGCATCTTCCCGAATTTCGTGCACTCTGTGTTCGGCGGCCTGCCTCTCATCTTGGGACTCGTAGCAGGAATCTTATTTTTGTTCCTTCTGCTCCGATATGGCAAGTCAAATCACAGACAAAACTCAGGCAACAATGGAAGAGACGATCCTAGCAATGCGATACCGAGAGCGGATTACTAAATTCCTCGGCTTGGCTCGGCTAAGAGATCTGAATACTACCTGGTTTCTTTCATTTAGACCAATCTGGCAAGATTGCATCCTACCTGTTCTACGATGCCTGCTCTGCGGAGAAGAATGCGTGTTAGACGTCTGTCTCACACCTCCATCAGCAGTACCTATGGATATCGATACTTTGCTTGGTTCGGTAACGGCGCATGCAACGTGTTGTCCCCAGCGGCTACCTATTCTGATGATGGCATTCGTTGAGACCTCACCATTACGATTAGGTGGAGGTGAGGTACGAGATGAAAGCGGCACACAGGTACAACCTTCTGTGACCATTGCTAATCTAGACACCGATGACAGCAATGCTTCTCACATATGCACTATTTCTACTTTTTCGGACTTGGTCCAACTTTCACCTACTGTTGTAGACACATTCTTTTCCAGCCTATCTGAGTTAATGTTCTCCCCTAACAACGAGAATAACTTTTGAAAACATGAGCACACAGCGTTCCCTGAACTCTGAATTCGGCCTTCAGTTTTGATAAACAGAACTTCTAAAAACATTGGAACTATTTTTTTTCCCTGAAAGCGAAATTATTTTTTCCGTTCCCAAAATATTTACCTTTTTGGCACATGATACTCTGCTTAAAGTAGAACTATTCTTAGAGAACAAGATTTCTATTTTAAGAATCTCTAGAGACAATATTTTGACTTAGCCTCTAGCACATGTACAGTCTTGTATAAATATGTGATGAAATGGTCTCGACCTTCTCTTCTGTATTAAGAGCCATTTCATAAATGTAAATTTCGTGATTAATTCAGTCAAGATTACTAAGCACTAAAATTATATTGTCTGAATGATACACTTGCTTGAAAACGTACAGTATAATACTCATTTTTTGTGTATATACCATTTCAAATGCATTTTATGTATTTTGGGGTGGGCTGGAAAACACATGCACAGAAATGTTTAAAAATTGCTTAGTATTCAGTAATGATGGGTGTTGTAAACGTATCTAGGACCCTATTTAAATATCCCCGATTTATGCCCTTATGTGGTGATATCAAATTAGACCCTTATAAAGGCATAAGAATCATACCCATATTAAGTCATTGGCAATGCAGTCCAAATACGGCAAGGCTACTCCCATAGACTCCTAGAAAGTACAACGTGTTCTTAAACAAACCAAGCCTACAGCAACCCGGGAATTCCACCTGCTTCTGTATTGATTTGTCCTAGAACTCCTGGAGTCCTGAAAGAACTGCGAGTTCTTAGTGACGTCTTATGTCCAACCTTACGTCAAACTCGGCACCTTCCAGGTATAAATATACCAGCATCTGCCCTAGCAAAACACACGGTGGTTTGGAGCAGATCGGCTATCTACTTGCCCGATGCCCTGCTGAAGCGAGTGCCGAAGGAAGCCGACACTCCCATTGACGCACTGAGAGAGACGCTATCTTTTCCCCTGCCGAGAAATCCAGCTCCAGTGTTTCCCTGTCACCCTCGCGGGTTGCTGGGAGATCGAGTCCTGAGAGAGAGATGCAAGACCTCCTTCATTCTATAACCAAGGTACGGAGCTGATTAGACCCTTAGAGAATTCTTGATTCAGATTCGTGGCAAAAACTATCTTAACTCAAACTACAACTCATTTACTCCTTCCCATGTAATAGGCTTAGGTTAGGTACACCGGGGTAGGCGTATTTTAGAAACACCAGTTGAGTATGTTTAGTCAACTTTTATCATTCTATGTATGTTATCCGTTTTAAGTATCTTATGGCTTAGAAACCATATAAATGCTTTTACAGTATTATTTCATAATTCTCCTTTTACTGTACGCACTTTACTTTATGACAAGTATTGCAATTGTGACAATTCACTTCTCTTGCATGAGAAAGAAGATTGCTCAATAAATAACCACTTTTATTGAAAACGCCCGTCTCTCTTTTTCTCTGCACTCCTGGTGAAACTAAGCATGCATGACTGACTGAGTGAAATAGCTATCTATTGTTTCCGCGACTCTGGAGATATACTCCTTGTTCTAGTGGAGCAAAGTTGTCATGTTTATGCGGTTGTCAGAAACGAATCCCTTCTTGTGAATTCGAGAAAGCTTCTAGTGACCTCAGAGCTAGCTGGCATTCATAATTAAGTCTAACATATTCAATAGAGACCTAGTCGACCTCAGTCCTACGTCTAAACTATCGTTTATGTTATTCCAATGCGCAGAGCCTATTGGGAATATATGAACTACACTACAGGCTCATTCCACCAGAGGCCAGCAGCATAACCCAGGGCAGATGCAGTTGGAATGGTCAGCTGGACTATTGCAGAAAAAGACTTCTTGTAGCTTGTTGTCTCTCTGTAGTTTGACCAGGAAGTCATCTAACTGACCCTTGGAGTCACATCTTGGTCCTGGGTACAAAGCAGAGCAGTACCTGAGTGTTCATCAAAAACAGCAGTTTCAGTCTGCTTGTAATTCTTCCACAGGTCCAGTAGTGTTCTGAGAGGGGTATTGGAAATGCCAAATTTAGGCCTGGCACTAGCCTATGGGTTGCTAAGACTCCTGGTCCTTTCCATATGAATAGAGTAAAAGTTCCCAGCGGTACCCCAACCCACATTTGCAGCATTTCTTATGTGATCTACTTCAAACAATCCCACGGTACCCCCTCCACCAACATTCCAGATTGCAAAACCTTTCTTACCTTGTGTAGAGGCTGTGTGCCCACTTCAGTGTTGTGGCTATAAAATTGAGCAGCCTCTCTCCTGTGATCACTCTAAACCAGTTTTGGGGGCAGCTTCTCCATGGGGATTGGTGCCTGATGGACTGGGGCAAAAAAGGAAAGGCCTGTCCAAGTATCAGCTAACATTTGCTTGTGACAGGGTAGGCCTCTTTGAATTAATCAAGTTCCTGGTCCGAGCCCACGGGCTGTCCTCTCCAGGAAACAAAGGCACCTTCCCACAACCAAGGGCTCTGCAATTGCTCTGGGAGCAATTTTCACACCTCATCTAGGGGGCTATTCAACTGTTGTGTGACAGTTGGAACTAATGCAAATGGGCCTCCAGAGGATTTAGGCAGGGAATAGTTAACTTTCTAAGAATGCCATTTACTTGACTATGAAATTGGATTTTCAAAAGCTATTTAAAAGACACTTTAAGTTATATTTCTAGGTGTTTCCCAACCAAAATTAGCATTATTACGTGTAATTATGTTCCCACTGTTTTTCTATGGAATAACCAGCCATGCTACTGTTAAAATAGCTTTTAGGGACTTTTGTCTATGAAGGACTTGTGTAATGTTACATTTTTACATGTCCTACTTCTAAATACCATGCACCTTACCTTTCGGAAATGAGGCCATTTAGGAGTGAATTATTAATATTTAAAAGGAAGAAATAGATTATTTTGACAGGTTAAATTGCAGCATTTTTCATACTGTCTTAGTTAGGCTACAATGGAAGGTCTGAAGCCATGTTTTACATTGTGACGGTAGTGTTTGGCAGAATATGTGCCACAATCCTCTAGTGACAATTAATTTTCAGGCCCTGGGTACACTTTGTACCATATATTAGGGACTTATGAGTAAATTAAAAAAGCCAATCTGGAGTATATAACCATTCCAACATGTTGAAAGGAAATGTTAGAAACTGGGTCTCGAATTGGCAGAGGTATTGACCATGTCCACGTAGGTACCACAACCTTAATCAAGGCAAGTCAGATACACAGTCTAAATTAACCTGTGCTCACCCTTCGGTAGCTTGGCACAGAGCAGTCAGGCTTAACTTAAGAGGCATTGTGTAAAGTCTTTGTGCGACAATTAAAACAGTGACAACACCACACAATAATAATCCACAGCTGGTTAAACAATGGAGCTGAATTTAATGAACACGACAAGGCCAAAACAGCAAAAATTAATAGAACAAGAGTTATGAATTTTTAAAGAATATCTTGAAATACAGTGCTTAGAAACATAAAGTGTCAACTAGGCTATCTGGTCGTGCTCGCCTGGTTCAAATCTGAAAGCTCAAGCCGAATACAATGGAGCGCGTGATGGATACAGCCACCAACATTGTCCCCATGCAAAAGTACCTTGGATGGAGGAATGCATCGACGTCGAAAATCCAATTCAAGGAGCAGTGGAGGCGATGTATCGCCCTTGATGCCTATGGATGCAGGAGATGCACTGGTTCTGATTAACACAGTTGGAGATGCATTGTTGTCAAGCCCTTCACGATGAGGGTGATGCATTGTCATTGAGCCGCACAGCTGGTAATGCCATGTGCTCCTCCTCAGTGGCAGCAGCGATGAGTCAGTGTCATGGTTTAATTGCGTCTGTTCCATCCAGCGCAAAGACAGCTATGTGTGGTTTGTGCTGCCAAACTTCAGAAAACCCAACTCCAAGAGCCCAGGACTGGATTGGCACTAATTGGCAGGGTAAACTCACAGTTGGCCGAGTCCAAAATTGCAGGAGAGTTGATGGAAGTCTTTGATATCCCTGACACTTCAAAACATTAGGCGAGCCAACAACTCCTTCGAGTCACTTTAGTTGTGGAGACGTAAAGATGCAGGTCCAGTCCTTCTCACTCCCAGGCAAGGAGGGCAGCAGGCAGCAGGGCAGGCACAGCAAAGTCCAGCAGAGTGACAGTACTTTCAGCAGCACAGTAGTCCTTTTTCCTGGGAGTATGTCCTCAGGTCCAGAAGTGTACTGCAGTGGTGGTGTTTGAGGTCCAGTACTTATGCTGAGTTGTGTCTTTGAAGTGGGGAAGACTTTAAAGAGAGTCCTTAGAAGTGTGCAAAGTTCCTGTCCTTACTGTCTTGGCTTTAGACTCACTACAGGGGGTATGCAGCTCTTTGTGTGGGGTCAAGCACAGCTCATTCAGTTGTAAATGACAGCTTCTCCATCACGTCCTGCCCAGGATGACCCATCAGGATATTAATGACCCATCAGGATGTGGATGGACCATCAGGCACACCAGGATCCCTTTGTTTGTGGCTTTCTAGATGTAATGCACAAAGCCCAGCTGTTATCCACCCCAGACATGTATTCAGAGACAGGCAGAGGCCAGGTCTGGATTTTAAGGTCAAGAATTTGTACATGGCCTCCACCAACTTGGTGGCTCAAATATCCCTAAAAGCCCTGTCCCATATGACACCTACAGGCCTACTAGTCAGGTCTGCATGCTGCACTGCATGAATCACTTCCTTCAGGTAATAGAGGTGGTTGTCCCAGCTGAAACTGACAACATCATTGTCATCCACTTAGGTAACACTAAAGATCTCCAACCCACCCGAGAGCTGGATGAACAACCTTTGGAAGGTGGCAGCTGCATTTCCAACTCATAGGGGATATATCTGAGCTGGGAGTGCCCCTTGTTGTAGAGGTAATTATGTCACATCAAGGGTACTGAGGAATTTGGCAGCCTTAATCTGCGTATGAGCTCATCAAGTCTGGGGATGGGATGAGCATAAGTCTTGACGACTGAGTTGAGGCCCTTGTAATCTGCTTAGAGTCTCGATTCTGAGGTGCTGCCTAGTGTGCAGCCTTGGGTATCTGCGTCACTGGGCCGGACCAGGAAATTTTAGTCACCACCAAGTCTAGCATCTTTAAAACCTCATCCTTGATACTGGCTCTGAGTTTGTCGATCAGCCTGTACATTTTATCAATATCATGGGTTCACTAATTGGTGAGACCTAGGCCCAGTGAGAAAAAAGAGGAGAATTGTCCCAGTAACTGACTAAAGTCCCTCTGTTGCTCTTCGTTCAGTATGGTAAGAGGATGACTCACTCCACTGACTCATCTTGGTCATTGAAACACTGGAGGTCACGGAGGGCTTCATTCTCCTCCTCCTTCCCATCTGTCACCATTAGCATTGCTACCTTAGACTTGCAGTAACCTCAAGGGGTGCCTAGATGTCTGGAGGTGACCTCCCCTTCCTTTACTTTGACTTCATAGTCCAGTCCAGGAGGAATCGGGCCCATGGGCCCCATGCTCCACACTTTCTGATAATCTTTGTACACCACCAGAGTGGCCTTCTGGTCATTCCACTGCTTTATCATTTCCTAGCCGGCTTCTGAATTCTCAGATGCTCCCTTCATATAGTACCCCATCTTGTCTCAGAGGGATAAAATGTAGCTCACCACATTTTGTACAGCATTCTTGGAAGCATGCCCAAACAGAAGCTCAAAAGCCCACTACCTTCTGCGGTAACTCTCTGCAGGCAAAAACCGGCCTGGTTGCAGGACATCCCACTTACATATAAAGGGCTCAGATAGGCCCAGGATCAATCCTTACAAGGTCTTGTCAAACCTCTCAACAATCCCATTGGTCTCGAGATAGTATGGCCTGAAGAACTTGTAGGTAACCCCACACTCATACCACATGCCCTTCGTATAGGCAGTCATGACTATATTTGGGATTGCCTGCTCTGAAGACAACAGACGACACCTAACAGCAATCATACTTGCTCCTTTGTCTCTCAGAACCTCTCTCTTTACCCATTGATATTAAGACACTGCATATGTATGAAGAAATGCTCTCTCATGTGAAAAATTATTGGATTATCTTGATACTAATAAGGGTGACAGAATGAATTGCACGCATTTTGTATGTTAATTGTGGCAGTAACATAATCAACCAAGAAACTAGGGAATATCTTCTATAAACTGAGAAGAATATAGCCTGAAATAAGGATGAGTTTAAGGAGGAATTTACAATACTACAGTATAGTAAAGAACAGTTTATTCACCTAATGTATACCTTATCTTACTACTACAACCAGAACAGGCTCAGATCCACACCAGCCAAGCCTTGGAGTAGGTCACACAGAACATCAACATGTTAGGGATGCCCAGAGAAGCAGTAATTGCTTAATACCACTATTCATATACGGTGATCCGTGACATTATTCCAGAATGAGAACAAGAGCTTTCATCACCAACATCCTGCTCCCAGGTCATCGCCGAACATGGAAAAATAGCATCTGCACTCCAATTTACTTAAGATTAGATCTTTCCAGAGAGTCAGTGGGGATATGATGGGCATCTCACAGGCAAGCCAAGCACAGTGCTTATGAAACGACTCAAATGTATTGCCAGCTAAGAGTATCAGTTTTTTACCGTGCCACAGCCACTCGTTAAAAATGTAATGGTCAGCAAGAGAAGTCTGTGCAATTGCCCACTTTCTACAGGCTTTAGGTATCACTGATTGCACCTACATGGCACTTGAGCCACCCAACCACAAGGAACACCATTTCCACCACAGATACTATTGACACTCCGTCAAAATGCAAGCTGCCAGTGATGCCAGTGCTCCATCAATGATGCCTATGCTTCCTTTTGTGGGTGTATAAAACAGATATATTTTCAGACAAGTCTGCTCTTTCATATCATTTGGTTCCAAGTTATTTGGTGACACATAGTTACTAGTTAAGTTTAACTAGATCTCATGTGTACCTAGGGAATGGCATTATAAGCATACCTTACAGTATCATAATAAATGCTTGTACAAATAGAAGTTTTGTTATTTTCTCAAAGTAACTACATCACAAATATGACATGCCTTTGGAGCAGATTATGGCAAGTATGTCTTTTCTTCCCGTCACTCTGCCTGTGAGTAGCTTCAGACTGTGGAAGCTACTGAAGAGTAGACTGACTTATGAACTGTTAGAAGAAAAAGATGTTTGTTGCTTCAAATTAGCTCAAAATATGACAAGCCAACTTTTGGAGACCTTGCAAATAGACATCCTCAATATGGGCAAGGATTGATTCAGCTTTAAGATGTTTTTTAGAGGGCATGTTTTGTCCTGAGTAGAACCACGGAATTGAGCTGTGGGTTGAAAAGTCTGGCACATTGTTGGGGATTATCCAAAGCTGATTCAATCTAACATGGAAAAAGGAATTTATACTGAACAGTGTACATTTATTAATTCAGTGACATGCCTCATGTATATGAGGAGGTCATTCATAAAGGTAACTTTATGACTGTGGAGACTTTTCAGTAAGGGCAGAGAACTCTACACATAAAAAGATAGGACAAGCCTTTTTAAGTGAGCACTCTTCCCCTAATAAAGAATCTCTGCAGTTGTAAAGTCTCTATTAAATTATAGTTTGAGGGGGGCGCTAGAGGGCGCACTGCGGGATGGCTGCCTGAACTGACAGCTCCGCCGGACGGGCTCTGATCAACACCTTATGTCCCGCAACGGACGACTGATGACAGCATCGAGTGCCACCAATCGATAGCTGATGAGGCCGGGCGCCTGTGGGACGCGTGTGCTGGCCGGGGAAAATAACGAACACGAAGAATTTCAACGTAGCACCCTGGAGCACTCACGGACATACGGCGGGTAAAATGGCAGATGCCATTCCCCAGCGCATAGCGCACTCACAGTGTAATGCGAACTGCTCTGGTATCCCGACACGGCAATCACGGCAAGCGCTCTAAGCACGCTCCCCTGCGGGAGACGTAAAGACTGGGACAGCTAAGTGTCTCTTAAGCTGCATTTTGTTTGGCGGGACACCGGACGATATACTGGCCTAGATGGCGGCTCACATCCGGAGACCTAGCAGAAGAACGACCAGTCCATGAGTACATACCGTACCCCTTATGATGTCGCTGGGTGCTTCGCAAGCCTGCAAGCGGCGTACTCTTTAGAAACACGAGTCTAACGTATAGCACTAAGCGCTTGAGTCAGCATCACACATCAGCGCGTAGTTATGATGACAAGATGGCGGCGCCCATTTCCCCCGTGTGCCGTGAGGCGCTCTATCACCAGCTGCATATAGCGCGAGCGGAGTGCACCACCTCCACTACCTGACAGGAAGCGGCCACAGTGTATGATGACGACTCGCCCTGCACAGTCAACGGAGGAACGGCCCCCTGCATACTGGTGACGGTGCTTGCTTTGGCACCTGAGAGGATACGTACACCAACTCGGCGTACTGGGGTCTGAAAGGCAGTCTCAACATAAGTCCCTTGTCTAGAGCTCACATATTTACTACTGCCTATGCCACTATAGTGACTGTACATCTCCTGCGACTCTACGACTCAGGGTGTAGGACGCTGCGAAGGGTCCCAGCCCGACGACCTCCGACACTCGGCTGCCTGCCCTCACGCCGGCTTTGACTACCTGACGGCGCCTACGCACACAGCCTGCCCACGGTACATGTAAGCAGCTGCGCTACCTCAAAAACGCTCAGATCCCTATCCAAGGACGGTGTACCTGTTCAAAGTGCGTCTGCAGCCACAATCTACTGAGCTAGACCAAGGTGCCCGATCCTGCTGAGCAGTGTGCAGACCAGAACTTCACCATGGGAAAACCGGACAGGCAGCAGCCTAAACTTAACTTTGAACAGCGCAGGACAACACGTGCGCCCACATCTCACTCGGACACGGAGACGGATACCGTACCGGAGGCGTCCAATGGGATGGAGACCCTACTCAAGGCCATCCAGTCCAGCTTACAGGATATAAATGGGAAATTGGATCACCTCACCTGCCGTGTAGACAATATGGCGGCTAAGCTAGACAAACACGGGGAGCGGCTAGATGAGGCGGAGACCAGAATAACGGCTGTAGAGGACGAAGCGCATACTAGCACCTCCAAATGCACGGGTTTTGAGAAAATCCTGGATGTCATACGATCCAAGGCGGAGGATTTGGAAGCTAGATCAAGACGTAACAACGTGCGCATCGCGGGAGTTCCCGAATCGACCAACATTGGCAAAATGGAGCTCTATGTAGAGGAGCTTTGCATGACGCTGTTTGGCAAGGAAGCTCTGTCACAAATCTTCCTCGTGGAAAGGGCACACCGCACTTTGGCACCTCCACCTCCGCCTGGCACGCCGCCGAGACCCATCGTGGCACGCATCTTAAACTACAGAGATCGAGATACGATACTACGGCTTGCACGTTGTGGTAAATAAATAATTAATTACCGGTTCTATTTTTCAGGATACTCTATAAACAGATAGCTCAATAAATAAGAGTCAGGATTCGAGGTATCTTGAGTCACAGGCTTTAATCAGGCATAAAGGACAGGAACAGGACAGCCTGTACGGGAAGGGAATGAAGGCAGCTGCCGGGGGCAGGGAAAATGGCAGGCGTAACTTTTAACATGAGTGTACAGTATATATACTTAAACAGATACATTACATTAAATACAGTAGGCGTGGTTTCGTAGCAGTCGCGAAAGATAAGGGCAAAATGATGTAACAAGAAGGCGTGTACAGGGCGTATACATAGACATGTGATGTAAACGTAACAGAATATGTCATAAACGGGGCGGGAACATGGAGGGGGCTACCTGAGCAGCTGGGACCTCTAACCTAGTGGTGCGCGCAAACGGGCAATGACGTGTTACCAGGGAGAACTGGGGGCTATGACTTCTGAGCTAGAAGAGGAGACTAAAGTCTGGAGTGTCAGAGCGACATGTACCTAGGGCATATCTGGTATCTAGTGTTTAGAGAACATATTGATAGAATCCAAAAGTTATCAGGGCAAAGGCTACTTGACTCTAAGGCTGGTGCATACATTATTCTACATGTATTGCGTGTGCGAGGAATATTCTATGAATATAATACAGTATTTCTCTTACATGAAGACATAAAGGCTAGACCATGACGGAAACTATTGATGCGATTCAGTAGCTTAGGAATGCAGAGAAGGAGGGCTGGACTGATAACTAGAAACATAACATACTCTTGGCAGACTGGGAGGCAGAGCCAGGCCGGGCCGGGCACTGCGAGGCATGAAGTAAGCTAAGGGTCAGGGATACAGGTGGGGGCTGTATCGCTCCTTGGAGAGGGTTCAGGAGACAGGAGCTGAATCTGAGTCCGGGCCCTTTTGAGGCCTAGAAACGGGGACAATTCAATGAATTAACGTGCACACTGTAAAACGTGGCAACGTAGTTTTACATAGGCCTAATATTCGTTGTTTTCACGAAGACTGGAAACTGGCATACTAGAGATGGACACAACTGTAATTGCGTCTTTAATCGATCAGAGGGGAATATATGCATATCGATCATGCACACATTACATAAGATGGGGAACACGTAGGCACATACAACATGGCAAAATTTACTTTTCCACATTCCCTCCTTGTGCCCTACGTTTCCATCAGGAAACATCTATATTCATGATACCATCTATCATTTCATATAGCATCATTTGCTCGTCTCGAATTGTCTTGGAACGGGATTTAGGACTAGGAATACAAGAGGTAGCACAAATGCCGCAAATCGCAGGGCCACATTGTATACAGAGGCAGCAACTGAATATGATCATTACTGCAATACCTAGGAATGACAATACTTTCCATCCCCAGGCGGATATAATACTCCAGAGCCAACCTGACCATGTCCAGGTGCCTGGATTCTGGTGTAACTGATGGGCAATTTTATGAAGTCTGGTTATAGCTGAATAAACAGACGGCGCGTTATTAGGAATGAAAATGCAGCAACTAGATCCGATGACTCTACATGCTCCTCCTCTATCGGCCAGTATGACGTCAAGAACGAGACGATTTTGGAGCACGACAAATCTCATAGCAGATTGCTCTTCGGTTAAGTTACCTAGAGCAGAAGTAGTCTCATTCACTACTGCTTCAAGGGTTCTCGTTAATCTACGTATTAACTTACTATTCTGGATAGGTCCTATAAAGAAGAAGAAACCTTTATTGAAGTCTTGATATTGTTCTAGAGTAGTTTCAGTTTGATCGACAATTGGGGACTCGATCTCCCTTTTATGTCTGACGTGTACTAGATGTGTGTTTCTGTGATAATCAGATGGGGCTAGAAAAACTGGTGGCAGTAGGAAGGCAATGTAACATGTTCCATCCCAATCGAGGGGCAGACGAACATATGCGGTCTGACCACAAACAAAATAAGAATGACGTGAGGCTTTGAAAATAGATTTCCCACTGTCACTATACTCGACAGTAGTAATACAATCACTATGTCCTACATGTGCGGAACCATTCTTTCTGACACATAATTCGCCTTTGACTGGTAGTACTGAAATAGCAGGCAAATCTGGAGTAGTATCGGACTGAACATTCAGGACCATGAAATTCGAAGAATAATTACCTAAATCATATACTTCATTTTCTAGATCTGACCCTGTTCTATGGGAAAGACCTTGCTTGTCTGGAAAACATGTTCTATTCAGAAGGGACATATCATTGGAGGATGACGTTAACGTGGACCATGCTCCACACGAACCATTATGTGAAAACGGATAAGGAAAGAGTGGCAGAACTCCCTTCGGTGTCTGGAAAGGGGGGAGTCGACCACACACCCAACAATTAGTGGCATTGCTGGTCTGGTGTGAATAGTGTAACATTCTGATGAATGTGTTATTTCGCATAGCAAGACGATAGGATAGCTCGTGAGGAGGCAGATCACTAAATGTGTGCTCTACTGTAGCATTAGAAAACTTATGTACATGTGGAATTGGAAAACATAAATGTAAAGCATAACTTGTGCAGGTAACCATTAGACTCAAAAATAGCAAAAAACTTAGAACAATGATACATTTGATAGAGTTTTGACTAACTCTCTCACTATGGGGGTCTATCTCATACATGTCAGGGACCTGTCTAACCGTTTCACCCGAGAGGGACTTAGACAATTAAACTGGCTGACTTATTTTACTAGACCGAAGTTTCTTTTTATACTCCTGTTGCGGAGTTTCCTCTAACAGGGGAGGCTTGAGTTCAGAGTCAAGTTCAGAGTCTGTTTTTAGGCAGTCTGTAGGAATGTCCTTTGCAAATGTCTTTTCACGAACTCCATGGAATTTCTTGATGTGGGACAGGTGGACCCATCCCTTCCTGCCCTCTAACTTCACGGCGGTCCTTGTTGTTAACAAGACGAGACGGGGCTCCTTCCAACGGGGCTCCAGCAGACTTGAACGATCAAAATTCCGCACCAATACGAGGCTTCCAGGAATGACTTCATGCGGTTTCACCTCGGTGTTGTCTGGAAATGAGGCGGCAACCTGTGAACGACAAGAGTGTAGGGCAGACATCAAGGAAGCTAGGTAATCTGTCAGCATATTACTGGAAACATCTGTAATACTGCGGGGTCTAGGTGTACCCCACATGTTTGGGGGGCGGCCGAATACGACCTCATACGGGGACAGACCTGATCTGGAATGTGCAACCATGCGCGTAAAAAATAGAGCAACTGGCAGGGCAACTAGCCAGTCTACGCCTTTCTCTTTACATATTTTTGCAAGGCGGATTTTCAGAGTCTGATTATGTCTCTCTACGAGACCGGCTGCTTCAGGATGGCGCACACAATGGAACTTCCACTGGTACCCTAATAGAAGGGAAACATGTTTCATAAGCTCAGATGAGAATGGCTGGCCGTTATCTGAATACACGACCCTAGGGAGTCCATAGCGGGGAAAGAATTCACGAACCAACTGCCTGGCAGTGGTCGCGGCTGTGTAATCTGGGACTGGGTATGCTTCTGTCCACCTGGACAAAGCGCATACAACTACGAGGACATACTTGAAACCTCGACATCGCTCCATCTGAATATAATCCATCTGGAGGACTTCAAAAGGGTGGTCAGGAGGTTGGAATCCACCTTGTTCCACCGGGACACTTTTACCTGGATTGAACTGACAACATATCATACAGGTACGGACTTTCTGCTTGGCTGCAGCTCGTAAGTGCTTGTTGAACCAGAGGTTCTGAATACTGTCTAACATGGCTTTTTCTCCTAGATGTGCTGGACTATGTGCGGTATTAATAATGACTTGAACCATAGAGTCGGGGAGAAACCATGTGGCTTTTCCCTTCGTCACCCATCCTTGATCTGTCTGGACCCCTCCTTGTTCGGACCATTTCTTGATTTCTTCGGGAGTAGCATGTAACTGTATGTCTATGACATCTTGTGTAGGGTCCTTAACTGTCATACAAGTAGTCTGATCTGGAGTGGGTGTCTGTGTCGTGTTAACTGTAATGTCTGGGGTCTGAGCTGTAAGCTTGGCTGTTCGATCTGCTAGATCGTTACCTTGGGAAATGATGTCAGTGACTTTCGTATGTGCCTTGCACTTCATGATAGCGATAGCTGTCGGTAAATGTATTGCATCTAACAGAGCTTGAATGAGGAGACCATGCTGAATCTTGGTTCCATGAGAAGTCATGAAACCTCTTTCTTGCCAGAGCACTCCAAAGTCGTGTACGACTCCGAATGCGTAACGTGAATCTGTATATATGTTTACTTTCAGGTTCTTGGCACGTATGCAGGCTTGGGTCAGAGCGACTAGCTCTGCTGCTTGAGCAGACAGGGTGTCAATACGATGTGTTTCTATAACTTCGGTTTCAGTAGTCACTGCATACGCGGCTACTAGTTCTCCTGTACTTGTTCTCATACATGAACCGTCCACATAAAGTGTCAGGTCGGGATCAGGTAATGCAATGTCTGTCAGGTCTTGTCTTGGCTTTGTCATAGTGTTAACTACTTCCACACAGTCATGTGTGGCAGGATTTGAAGTAACTGAGGGTAACAGTGTAGCAGGATTTAGAATGTTGCAGCGTCTGATTTCTATGTGTGGCTGGAACAGTGTCTGTTCATAACCTGTTAAACGTGCAATTGTCAAGTGCTGAGTCTGTGTTCGGTTTAAAAGAACTTCCACGGAATGTGGGACTTGTACTGTCAGGGAGTGTCCTAACACTATGGAATCACTTTGTCTGATAGCTAGAGCTGTGGCTGCAACTGACTTGAGGCACGCAGGCAAAGCCTGGGCTACTGGATCTAATGTGCTCGAAAAATAAGCACAGGGCTTGTATTGTCCTGCTTGATCCTGTGTGAGAACAGATAATGCTGTACCATCACGTTCTGTGACAAAGAGTGTAAAAGGCTTACTATAGTTCGGTGTTGCTAGAACAGGTGCTTGACATAAGGCTTTCTTTAATTCATTAAAAACAAGTGTATGTTCCTGGGTCCAAGGGAGGACAGTCGATACGGCTGCCTCCTGTGTCGTTAACTGTATCAGTGGCTTGGCTAGAAATGCATACTGAGGAATCCATTGTCTGCAGTAAGAAGTGAGGCCGATAAAAGCTCGTACCTCCTTCTGTGTCTTGGGCTGTGGAAGACTCGCTATTAACTGGATACGGTCTGGTGTCAACTGCCTACCCCACTTGGACAGCAAGTGTCCTAAGTATACCACTTGCTGGACACAGAATTGTAATTTGGAAGGGGACACCTTGTGCCCCTGCTCGGCCAGAAAATACAGAACTATAAGTGACGCTCGCTTGCAGTCACGTTCAGAACGGGCTGTGATCAGTAGATCATCGACATACTGGAGCAGGGCAGTATCAGTTGGCATGTGAATATTGTCTAGTTGTCTCTTAAGTGCTTGACTATAAATACTAGGACTTTCTGTGAAACCTTGAGGAGCTCGTGTGAATTTATAGCTCCTTCCATTTAAACAAAAACCAAAAAGGTACTGGCTGTCTGGATGAATGGGGACACTGAAAAATGCATTCTTGAGGTCGATAACAGTGAAAAACGTAGCTTCAGAATCAATGGCTGTTAATAGGGAAGAGATGTCTGGGACTACTGGGTACTGGGGTATGATACATTTATTAAGTTCTCGAAGGTCAATCACTAATCGATATACTGGAGGTGCATTTGGATCAGTACGTTTCATGACTGGAATGATAGGAGAATTACATATATTGGAGTCAGTTTCTACAACCACTCCTTGAGCAATAAGCTCGTCAATAATTTTGGATAAGGCTGCTACAGCCTCAGGTGGCAATCTGTACTGTCTGATTCGTGGCAAAACTATACCTTGCTTGAGAGTCACACGATGGGGTGTGATGTGCATATAACCAACATCAGTTTGACCTTGCGCCCATAGATGCTGCGGTACATTCAGTAATCTTGGATCAAAATCTCGCAATACATAATGACCTTTAAAGTCTCTAAGGAACAATCGGACTCCTTCTGGGGAACAGCATATAACTGCTCCTAATTCTTTTAACGTCTTGATGCCTAATACATTTTCTGGACATGACTTTGTAAGTAACAAATCAGTGGTTCGGGACAGTGGACCAACTTCTAGAGTAACTGGTTTTGAAATTTCATTAACAATCGGCTTTCCTGAAAATCCAAGGGAAACATTTTTAGAGCCTGAGAGCGGAGCCCCTGGAACTTCGTCATGACTGATAGTAGTCCTACTTGCCCCTGTATCAATCAAAAACTTTCTGTCTTTCCCTAATACTTGACTGTATACATAGGGACCCTCTTGATCTACAGGTATCTCGATGAGAGGCAAGCCTACCTCCCTCTCTAGGCTGTTTCATGAATACTGTTGATACTCTGGATACTCTGCCTGTGCATACTGGTACATCTGCTGTGTAACATGCTGTGTTGCAGCGATAGGCTGCAGTGCTGGAACTGTCTGTTGTGCATTCTGTGGTGACTGAGAAGTCTGTGAAACTTGTTCTTGTCTAGGCGGACGTGGTCTTTCTTTAGTTTTACCAGTAGCTATGTTGTGTTTCAGAACTGCACACTCATTTATAAAATGACCTGGCTGTTTACAGTAATTGCAAGTCCCTTTAACGGGAGCTGCAGGATGACTAGCTTGATTCGGACCCCTCTTCTGACTGTCTTGCGGAACAGATTGTGCAACTAATACTTTCATTTTCGTATCTTTCATACGTCTCCTTTCGTGTTCTTGCTCTTCCCTGATTCTGTTCTGGTGATACTGGAGCATCTGTAACATTTGGGACGGAGTATTAGCTTGCCAACTACTTTCGACTTTCAAAACTCGATTTTTAACTTGTGGACTTGAATTCTCGACTAGTTTGGTAACAAAAAGATGAGGGTATGACTCGCTACTTGTTTTCAAACCACTGTTAATAATAAAACATTTTTCAAATCTAGAATAAAAATCACTAGTGTCTTCATCCTGTTTCTGTTTACATGCTGAGATTGCATCTCAATCTTCCTTTTTCGTGGTTAGTAACCTTGGCAAAACCTGTATCAATAACTCGGGCAATTCTTTAACTTTACCCCCTAGACCGGTACCTGGTACTCGTGAATTATCTTCAGCTTCTAGAGCTGTCCAATCTATCTTTTTCTCTCCCACCTCCCATTCTTTCTCCTTGAGTTTTTCGTATACCCCTGCGGGCAACAGGACCTTTAACATTTTAATGATATCAGGATACGTGTATTCTCCCATACGGAGCATGTCTTTTAATTCTCGATGGAACCCTGCTGGATCTTTGTCGTGACAGGGAATTAACTTCTTCATCTCTAAGAGTTCCATCTTGGTGATAGGGGTGTAAACAAATACTCGTTCTAGATCACCACCCGTTGTCCTAACTGGGTGTACTTCTCGTAACGGATGCTGTCTATCTATGTACAATGATTTACTTTCTGGAGGTGAGACATGAACAAAATGCAGATTCAGGAACGTTCTATATTTGTGGCGCTGTTCTAGAATGATACTAATTAAATCGGTACCTAGACCTCTCCATCTATACTGGAGTAACTCGTTCAGAACATCATGTAACGGACCTGGATCAGAATGCTGTCCCTCATACAGTGTAATGAGGTGCTGGATCATATACATACCCACCAGTCGCTGCTCGGCTGGGGGCAGTTTCAGAAACATTTGTGCCACTATTTCGTCTGGAAAAGTGGTAGAATCAGTAGTCCATCGGACTGCTGATCGGGCTAGTTCTTGTTCATGCATGGTACTAAGTTCACTATAACCGATTCGTGATTTCAGAATGTGATCGGTAGCTTGAAATACTTGTTCGAGAGAACCTTGTTCTGGTGCTGGAGGAGGGAAAACTTTCTTGTGTTCTAGGCGTGAATGTCGGTCGGGAAGTCTAGTTCTACCTACATACGCTATTCTGGAGGGATTCTCGCTGTCTACCTCTTCAGTAGAAGAGTCATCTTCTTTCTCGGTTGCTTGTAATGCTTCTCGTTTCTCGTGCAACTTTATTATTTCCCTACGTATTTTCTTGTACATACTCTCTATACAATTCTGGGTCTTGTGTCTACCCTCGGCTATATGATCACTCCACCTAGTCAGGACGTTCATTTCTTCCGGATCTTTTTCCGGATAATCTTGTTCTCTTATTAAACAATTAATTAAAAACTTTAAAAGCATGAGCTGGGTCTCGACTTTTCGTTGAGCCATGGCGTCGCCAATACTTCCTGGGTCTGCTCCTGTACGGATGAAACGATATATTCTGTCTAGATAACCTTTCATATTGGGCAGGGTGTCCAAATATTCGGTCACCCGTCTTACACGCAGTGAATATATAACCATATTATCATCACCTGGGACTGGATCATAACGGCATTCGGTAAGAGCTCGCTTGATATCGGCAACAGACTGATGCTTGGGCGAGCGCTGTAACGCTCGGGCATGTAGCTCGATTAATGTCACACGTCTGTGCTGAGGCGGGGTTCCAGGAGGACTTCCCCCCGAGGCCCCTTGACCGGAATCGTCGACGGGTATTGTACGGGCTGGGAGAGTGACTGATGTAGCGGGTACATGTACTGTAGGCTGGACCGGGGGTACCGTAACAGGTGCTGTAACGGGTGCCCCGGTGGCTGGAGGAACGGGGATTACATTATCTACGGGAGCTGGCGGAACAGGATTTGCATATTCTGGGACTGTGTCGTCCAAATAGGACGAGAGGAAAATGTCAGCTGCGGTTGGTTTGTGACGTAGCTTAATCAGAACTAATGGCGGCGGGAAATTACATGGTGCTTCCGGGGTTGCTTTTGGCAAGCCCTCGGCAAGAAGAGGATACATACCCTTAATAAGGGCATTTCTCTGTCTGTCTGACTGTTCGGTTTTAATTCGTTCACCTACTTCGATTAATTCCCTTTCTTGGGCTCTTTCTGAGGATTCCCTACTTAACTCTGTTTTTCTGAATTCCTTTTCTGTTCTTTTATGGGATTCTTTGCGCCATAACTCGATGGCATCTTTCTGGGACTGTCTGGATTTCTTTTTCCATAATGCTTCTTCTACTCGCATGATGCACTCGGCATCCCATGTACCTGATACGGGCCATCTATATTTCTCTTCTAATTCCTTGGTGTACTCCACCCATAAATCTAGATATAATATGGCACTTAAGCCATGCTTATGATACATAAAATGACCTGGACTGTCCCTAGGCGGGACAGGAACTGCTTCCTCTAGCAATCCTTTTCTGGTTTTTAACTGACGTAATTTCGAGAATAAAGGCATGATTTAGGCTGGAATCTAGACACTATACAATACACAATAAACACAATAATAACTTGAAAAACAAATCACTCATACCACGACATTGAAGACACATGAAATAACATTTAAAATAACAGTTCGGACAGAATATTACCTGGAATACTGAGAACAGAACACATGAATTTCTCGAGAACAGAACTTACTGGAATGACTAGATGCACTGCTAAAACAGTACGAAACTTACCGGTCTCATAAAGAGACACGTCAGGACCCGCATCCACCTAGGTGGACACTTCGTGTTGGATCTGTGTACCCAAACCCACGGACCAGAGACAAATTAATTGACCCTGTCTAGATACTACCCCAGCAACGGTACTCACCGGGCAGCAAGAACGGAAGGCCTCGGACTGGACTGGACTGCTACGACGACGGACTACGAACTTCGGACTTCAGTTACAGGTGGGCCTCCGGATACCTCGGACCTTGGACTCTCGGCTTGGGCTCTGGTCGGGACTCGCCGCGTTCCTCCACCGCCTCGTCTGGATGCTGGACCGCAACCTCCGTCTCCTCCGTGGGCCTGAGGGATACTTGAAGCAGAA
Source organism: Lissotriton helveticus (assembly GCF_964261635.1). NCBI lineage: Eukaryota > Metazoa > Chordata > Amphibia > Caudata > Salamandridae > Lissotriton > Lissotriton helveticus. Next base: position 1,705,800,590 of record NC_136065.1, on the reverse strand, counting down.
ATATCTGCACGTGCACGGTATGGTTCCGTCACGGCTGCAGAGGATCAGGGGGCCTGCGTGGCTTCTCCGGCGCGTGGGGAAAGGGCAAGTCCCTATTCGGGCGCCATTATGTGGTAAATAAATAATTAATTACCGGTTCTATTTTTCAGGATACTCTATAAACAGATAGCTCAATAAATAAGAGTCAGGATTCGAGGTATCTTGAGTCACAGGCTTTAATCAGGCATAAAGGACAGGAACAGGACAGCCTGTACGGGAAGGGAATGAAGGCAGCTGCCGGGGGCAGGGAAAATGGCAGGCGTAACTTTTAACATGAGTGTACAGTATATATACTTAAACAGATACATTACATTCAATACAGTAGGCGTGGTTTCGTAGCAGTCGCGAAAGATAAGGGCAAAATGATGTAACAAGAAGGCGTGTACAGGGCGTATACATAGACATGTGATGTAAACGTAACAGAATATGTCATAAACGGGGCGGGAACATGGAGGGGGCTACCTGAGCAGCTGGGACCTCTAACCTAGTGGTGCGCGCAAACGGGCAATGACGTGTTACCAGGGAGAACTGGGGGCTATGACTTCTGAGCTAGAAGAGGAGACTAAAGTCTGGAGTGTCAGAGCGACATGTACCTAGGGCATATCTGGTATCTAGTGTTTAGAGAACATATTGATAGAATCCAAAAGTTATCAGGGCAAAGGCTACTTGACTCTAAGGCTGGTGCATACATTATTCTACATGTATTGCGTGTGCGAGGAATATTCTATGAATATAATACAGTATTTCTCTTACATGAAGACATAAAGGCTAGACCATGACGGAAACTATTGATGCGATTCAGTAGCTTAGGAATGCAGAGAAGGAGGGCTGGACTGATAACTAGAAACATAACATACTCTTGGCAGACTGGGAGACAGAGCCAGGCCGGGCCGGGCACTGCGAGGCATGAAGTAAGCTAAGGGTCAGGGATACAGGTGGGGGCTGTATCGCTCCTTGGAGAGGGTTCAGGAGACAGGAGCTGAATCTGAGTCCGGGCCCTTTTGAGGCCTAGAAACGGGGACAATTCAATGAATTAACGTGCACACTGTAAAACGTGGCAACGTAGTTTTACATAGGCCTAATATTCGTTGTTTTCACGAAGACTGGAAACTGGCATACTAGAGATGGACACAACTGTAATTGCGTCTTTAATCGATCAGAGGGGAATATATGCATATCGATCATGCACACATAACATAAGATGGGGAACACGTAGGCACATACAACATGGCAAAATTTACTTTTCCACATTGTGAGCGTAAAGATCTTGTGTTCCAAAATAATCGCCTGGAGTTCTATCCGGATCATACAATGGCGGTACAACAGGCACGCAAAGAATTCAACGCAGCCAAGGCCAAACTACGCGATCTGAAGATAGATTACGCTATGCTGTATCCTGCACGTCTGAAGGTGACATGGGAGGGCAAATCAACGGTTCTGTCTACACCAAAGGCAGCTAACGACTACATCAAAACCATTGTGAATGCGCGACGGACCAGAGACAGACAGGAGCAAGACAAAGATATGGAATGAGCGGACCTCCAGATATTTCAAGTGCGACAGGAGCAGAGACTTGACTACTCACGTGGCATCTAGGAAGAACTTCCTCACAGAACGGATTGACCTGTACTAGATGCTACTGACTATGGTGTGTGTGGTGAGTCTTTCCTACATGATACCTTAGAATAATATGCTATTCCTCCAGTCCGACTTTTGAGCACCGGTAGAGTTAGCTCCCATATGCTCCTTATCACTACCCTTGTGTGTTGCGCTGAAACTATGCAGGACCTCACATGCACTGAAGGGGATGGTAACGGCATATCCGGGCACATGACTACTGTTTGATATTATGTCAGGGAGTTATGCATGACGCCGGAACGATGTCCTGGCATGTCCAACTGGTTTTCTCCCACACTACCCCTTTGGAATGTCACGTTTGCAGAAGACTGTATTTTGATACCTATGTACATTCCTCTCAGACGAGGTTGGCGCTGGTGGAGGTATGCTGGTCTGTGTGGTGACTCAGGAACAGACTCTCTTAGTTATCGGAGGATACACCTGGGGTCAGAGGAGGCACTACTCTTTCACATGATTCCTGGGTACACACGAACATGACCCACATATCATTTACAAGACTAATATCAGGGCCTAGTCACTAAATGCATACATATGGAAATTGCCCTTCACTGTTGCCATATAGTGCGTGGTGTGTGACTTCATGCAGAGTTAGAGGAGCGCAGTACTGAGGTAATCTGTTAGACCTGTCATCTAGCTCCTGCGACGGATTCTGCGATCAGATTTCCTGAGAGACACTTTTGTACAACTAAATACTCAACCTAGGCATTGGACGATTCATTGTCGTTGCTTACGTAGGGTGACTCGGGTCTGTCCCCATGTGTACAGTCTAGTCACAGTATGATGTACTGCAATATGTATGCACTGTTGTTTTAGTATAATGCATCATAGGAGGCCACTGAAGATCCCGGAAATCCTGGACTATCAGATGTCTATACTTAACGTAGCCCGTCCACGTCCGTTGTTTCGGATGGAGATGTGTAGCCCTGGTGGAACCCCCTAAGGGAAACCCCCACGAAATGTTTTTGAATTTATACAGTTTTGTTTGGGTATGGCATCAGCAGGTTTGGGCTGCTGTTGTGGGTGGGAAGGGGAATGTTGTGGACATTGTTTTTAATTCGGAATCAGTCTACTTAAGATGCACTGCCTGTACCTACTTGACACGTACTTACGGTTACTTTGAAAATGCCTACAACAGACATTTTGGTTACGAATGGTGGGTGGCTCTCCGTATGGACCATTCAATTGCTGTCAATTGTCACTGTAAGATGCGATGACATCTAACACGCTAACTTCACGATCGTTACACTTCCTTACCTGGAATATTAGGGGTTACACCAATCCGAATAAAATACGTCAGATATTTGCGTGTCTGGACAGATGGCACATAGACGTTGTACTATTTCAAGAGACGCATGAAGCTCCACAAGCGACCGCTCAGGTGGGCAGGCGGTGGGCAGAATCTACATACCACTCACGCTACTCTTCATACTCTAGAGGGGTTTCAATACTGGTCAAAAAAGGAACGAACTTCAAGATAGTTACAACGCACCTAGACAGATATGGGAGATACGTAATCCTTAAGGGTACACTACGGGGACACCCACTAACACTGGTGAACACATATGGCCCAAACACAGATGCTCCTGATTTCTACCACGAGCTATGGCAGCTATTACACTCCGTGGACGCACGTACGATACTATGGGGCGGAGATCTTAACCTGGCTTTGAAGGATGACCTTGACAGGTCAGGAGACACACCAGAACATCACACGCAGGCTCGCACCAAATTGCTAGATATGATGCTAGATTTACGCATATCGGACATCTGGAGGGTCCGGCACCCAGACACTAAAGAGGCGACACACACATCAACAGCACACGGCAGCTGGTCCCGCATAGACTACTGGTTGGGCTCTGACGATTTACTTCTATGGACAAGGGAGGTCAAACATATGCCCAAAACTTTGTCGGACCACAACCCCATTAAACTATCACTCGACTTTCCTGCCTATGTGCTACCCCCATATAATTGGAAATTCAATGCCACGGCACTGACCGACCAAGTTTATGCAGATACCATAGAAAGGGCTATTAGAGATTATTTCCAACTAAACGAAAGTTCCACTGACGATGCGGGCCTCCTATGGGAGGCTTTCAAAGCGACCTTACGGGGCATTTGCATCAGCACCACAGCGGGGATACTGAAGGACATACGAGCGCAACTGGCCAGATGCGAAACTAAACTCAGCTCATTAGAGCGTCAGTATGAAGTATCACCTCTCCCAGCTACACTTGCAGAAATACGTACTACCTTAACGGAGCACCAGTCGTTTGCGGAGGACGAGGTTAAGTACCTGAGTAAGAGACATGTAGCCCGTGTCTATGGAGAAAGTGGGCGACCCGGGCGAGTCCTAGCGAACAAAATATGCACAGGACGTCTGCCCAATACTATCACGCAGATTAGGGGGGCAGATGATCGAATTCACACGGATGCTGAGGCCATCCTCAAATGCTTTGTCACGAACTTTGAGGAACTGTACCAGTCACGACCAGTGGCGTCGCAATCAGACACACTTCAATATCTAGATGACATCGCCATTGCCTGGTTGTCTGACTCCCAGAGGCAATATTTATTGTTGCCAATTACGGTTGAGGAGGTATCTGAGGTGATCCAGTCACTGCCTAACGGCAAGTGCCCAGGCCCGGACGGCTTCACTTGCGAATTTTACAAGGTTTACAAAGACCTCCTGGCACCTCGCTTAGTTGCTATGTTCGGAGCTGCACATGAAGCTCAGTTACTACTGGCAACGCTCAGAGAGGCAATGATGGTGGCGCTTCTCAAACAAGGCAAGAACCCGGAAAACTGCAATTCATATCGGCCCCTCTCCCTACTCAACGTAGATTCTAAGATTCTAGCTAAAATACTTGCCGTGCGTCTGCAGCCACTTATGCAGAATTTGGTTCTCCCAGATCAGTCTGGATTTATACCATCACGTAATACCACGCACAACACCCGTACATTATTTGCGGTCTCACATTATCTAGAGCCGAAGATGCAAGCGGTGGCAGTAATGCTGGATGCTGCCAAAGCATTCGATTCTATAGAGTGGTCTTACTTAATAACAATAATGCACAGAATGGGTTTTCCACTGATCTACATCCACTGGATCCAATTGTTATACACTGCACCCAATGCTAGAGTTAGAGTCAATGGCTATGTCTCTGAAGCCTTTCGCATAGGAAGAGGTACCAGACAGGGCTGCCCGCTGTCACCACTCCTATTTGCTCTAGCTCTGGAGCCCCTGGCCTGTGTAGTGAGACAGAAGGGCCATCATATCGCTCTGCAATTCCCAAACAGGCCTTTGCATATCTCGCTATATGCGGATGATATGCTGCTATATGTTCGGGATTCACCGAGGAATTTAGACCCTCTACTACGCACATATATTAAATTTGGAGGCTTCTCAGGGCTGCAAATAAACTGGGAGAAGTCCTCAATTATCCCACTCACGGACACAACAACACCGCACACAGTAGAATACCCACTGGAATGGCAAACAGACCCCATAAGATATCTGGGTGTTTGGTTTCATAGAGACCCTGAAGTTGTCATCAGAACCAATTATGGCAGAGTGATTGATGCCCTTGAGGACAAAACTAACAGGTGGATTCAACTCCCATTATCCCTAGCCGACCGGATAGCAATAGTGAAGATGGTGGTGCTCCCCAAGCTTCTTTACCTCTTTAACAATATACCCATTCCGCCACCAAGGGAAGTATTCAGGCGCATAACTTCTTTGGTATTGAGGCTCATTTGGGCGGGCAAACAGGCTCGCATAAACCTGACCACGCTGACGCTACCGACTGCTAAAGGAGGGTGGGGTGTACCAGATTGTTTCCTGTACTACCTTTGTGCTCAGGCCCAGTATGCAGCCTTTTGGTTCCATAGAACACCATACATGTCCCATATTGCAGTTGAGGAAGGGGATGCAGCTCCTATCCCGCTCGATGCCATTATAACACATGAAAGACCTCCACTTCTTGACAGAGACATCAATACTATAGATGCCACTAATGCAGCGTGGAAGAAAATAGGACAGTTAGCCCACAAACTACCACTCTATGCTCCAGCTCTCCCCTTACATGATCATCCGGCACTATCGGTAACAATGGAACCGGTGGGTATGGGTCTATTGATACAGGTGGGTCTGGTCACCATGGGGGATGTATTCAAAGATGGCACTTTCCTCACAGCAGCTGACCTGGCATACATACACAATCCGTCCCTGCTATTTCAATTCACGATTCATAGATTAAAATTGGCACTTCGGCATCTTTATCCGACTTTCCCTGAGGAACCGCCCACACTAGACACACTACAATTGCTTATAGCGTCCCCGAACACGTCCCATTTGGTATCCCGTCTCTATGCAGCCGCCCAAACAGAAATAGGACATACCGCTGCTAATGCGAGAGCACGGTGGGACATGATATTGGAAGACCACCTTACTGACAAAGAATGGGAAACCACATGCTTGCTCACTTCCTTATTAACCCCGAATGGGAACTTGCGCATAATCCACTTTAAATACTTGCATCAAGCATATTACACCCCAGCTTCTTTACACAGGTATGGACTCAGAGAAGATGCAAGTTGCACACGCTGCCATTCTCAGGAAGGTAATTTTGTACATCTGGCCTGGTACTGCGAGAAAATACAGGCCTACTGGGTGGAAGTCACTAAAATACTGTCAACGATGGTGGGAGTGCACCTGGAGGGCACGATTCGCCTCTGTCTCCTGGGACTGTTGGGCAAGATGAAGCCGATGCCACGCAGGTTTTGCGCTGTAGCCCTACTCCTGGCCAAACGTAGGGTATCCATGTGCTGCGGAAGTAAACAGGCGCCTACTGTCAAACAATGGCTCAGGGATATGGCTTACTGCTGGGATACACTGCATACATATGAAGAACTGTTGCCTGCTGGATCTAGGCCAAAGGATTACTGGGTGTTCTTAACAACATATTTGACTGCAGGAACGGATGAGTGAACACTAGCGAGGTATATGCGAGACAACCACTACTGTTCATATAATATTTAGATGGAGGAATGGGCATATTTTTTTTTATTTTTTTTTTATAACATAACACAACACTGTTAGGAGGAGACGGAGTGCGGTAGTGGACTGATTCAAGTTGGTTTGGATTCCTGTTTTAAAGTAAATAAAATCAAGACCACAATAACTTTTGACGCGGCCGGCCCAGAAGGGTTGTAGGCGGCTTGCTGTGTGACACCTGTTGCTGCATTTTCTGATGATGCGTCAATGCTTGTTTTTATCGCTGCCGGCCTATCTTGTAAGGTTGTAGGCACTGAGCTGTGTGAACGATATCGTATATGATCAATAAAGGTCTTGAATAAAAAAAAAAAAAAAAAAAAAATTATAGTTTGAGAATACCAAAAAAGAGTAAATATATATGTACATATAACTAGATGGTTATATATATATATGTATAGATAGATAGATGTTTGTATATGTATATATACTCACATCTATCTATCTATCTATCTATCTATCTATCTATCTATCTATCTATCTATCTATCTATCAATCTATCTATCTATCTATACATTTGTCTATCTATCTATCTATCTATCTATCTATCTAAAACTATCTAGTTATATGTACATATAAGTTTACTCTTTTTTGGTATTCTCATACTATGATTTAATAGAAACTTTACAACTGCAGAGATTATATACATTACCTACTGGCAATCTCCAGTAGGTACTTATAGTAAGGACATTGTTTCCACAGAATTGGGGTCTATTGTTTTGCCATACCTTCAAAACTAGTATACTGCTCTCTTAAACTGCTATTTTAAAAGTTTCTTGGTGATCCGTCAATTGGTGGGGTCGAGAAAAAGGAAGGGTTGCAAAACATGTTTTCCCCATGCAAATTCCCATTGGGGTTTTAGACACTACTACCGCCCAAACTGATGAACGGAAATAAACCAAATGTTGCAGAAAGGTAGCTCTTGGTTCAGAAAGCGACCTTTTTGTAAATTGGTGTAAATCCATTCAGCACTTTTTGAGATGTTAGAAGAAATCTAAATTTTGATATATGCGAAGGATCCCCAAACCCTCCCGATGTCATGCTGAGATTTGATTGGATGCCAACACTTCAAACAGTAGGTGTTGGCAGCCATCTTAGGACTCGGCTTCTGCTGAGGCCCTGAATTTTTTTTTTAAGAAAAGGGGGAAGGATTGGAATACCCTGATCCCCTAGCTCTGATACTAGGGTCCCAGAGGGCTCCTGCAGGGCAACAAAGCACTTTTCATTTAGATTTTGTGGTGGGAGTTGCACTGGATCCGCAGCTCGTACTGGAAAATAAAAAAAAAAGGAAGTGCAGGCACCCACATGCTGCATTTTAAAAAAGGAGGGTTCTTTAATGCCCTGGGGACTATCACCACCCTGGGATATTTATAGTACAATGGAGGGAAGTCGTGAAGACCCCCTCCATGGGTTCCTTTGGATCCCAGGGATCACCACCTTCCTGGGACTTTATTTTAAATTTGGAGGGGGGAACCGTACTGACTGCCCTCCTATGGCAGGTTCAATCCCTAGGAACCACCACCTCACTGGGGCTAAATTAAAGGTAATGGGTCCGGGTGAACTCCCAGGGTCCCAGGGACCACCACTTCCTGGGCCATATATAGCCCTGGGGACCACTACCTCCATGGGGCCTGCTAAATAAGATCAAAGGAAGGGGCCATGCGGCCCCACCCAGGAGCCATATTTGGCCCTGGGGACTGCCAGCCGGCTCCTGCTACGTCCCGGGTGCCCACTCCCAAAATACATCTGTTTGGTCTGACTTGGTGAGAGTTTTCGGACAACAATTAGGAGGAGTGAGAAGTATGTGTGAAGTGTTAGCCTCATCTTCCCTTATCATAGACAACAAACCTTCAGGAGGGGTTCCTTATCCTGTTGGAACCTATTACTATCCACAAGACTGAATGTTACATTGCCTCACTTAGTGTAGGATTCTTCACCCAAGTAAATATGTGAAAATCACTATTCACTTGTGGGATATATTTAGGGTCCTCACCCACGGGTAACACCTATGGCTTGCTTCATAATCAGACCTTTATTCATTTATTTATTTATTTAAAGAGTTTTATATAGCGCTGGCTAGACTCGAAGGTATCAGAGGTCTTTACATTAGGTTCCAAAATGTAACAGAAAATGATCACAATTACACATTTCGTAAAAAAAAAGGCAATACATTAAGAGAGGAGAGAAAGGAGAGAAAAAAATAGTGGCGGGGAAGGGGAGGTGAGAAGAGGGAGGATGAGGGAAGAGACGACAGGATATACAAAAGGAAGTCTGTCTAAAGACTGACTGGGTAGGTGACGTCCAAGGAGGGAATCCACGGCCCGTATCCCCTTTAACTAAACCAGGTAACTCCATCGGGCATCAGACAAAATAGCTAAGTCTCAAGTGGAGAGGGAAAACGTTCACAGAAAAATAGGGTGGGGACTAAGGGCAAGGACGGGTGAGGGCACAGGACAGGATCCGGCAGGAAATTTTAATTTCTTCTCACAGTCCCTAAAACCACATAGCCAAAGTACTCCACTTACAAACATTTTGAGCCTGTTTCCTCAAACAAGGTAAGTGGGATGAGGGTTCAATGAAGAAGCAAGCAATAGGTGGTACCCGTGGGTGAGGACCCTAAAGTATATCCCACAAGAGCTAAGTGATTTTAACTGATTTACCTTAGTAAACAATCCTACACTAAATGAGACAGTGGCAACACATCACAATGTCTGTGGGTATAGTAATAGAATCCAACAAAATAAGGTAACCCTCCACAAGGTTTGTTGTAAATGGTAAGGGAAGCTGAAGGTAAAACCTTACACATACTTCTCACTACTCCTAATTGTTGTCCTACAGTTCTTGCCAAGTCAGACCAAACACATATGTTTCGGGAGTGGGCACCCTGGGACTTAGCAGGAGCCAGCTGGTTCTCCCCAGGGCCAAATATGGCTCCAGGAGTTGGCCCACATGGCCCCCTCCTTTGATCTTCATGAACAATCCCCATCGATGTGGTGGTCCCCAGGGCTGTATATGGCCCAGGAGGTGGTGGGCCCCGAGGTCCTTGGGGTTCACACTGACCCGCAAATACTGTTAATTTAACCCCAGTGAGGTGGTGGTTCAAGGTATTAAGCCAGCCAGAGGAGGGGAGTCAGTACTGCCCCCCTCCAAATTTAAAATAAAGCCCCAGGGAGGTGGTGATCCCTGGGGTCCAAAAGAGCCCATAGAGGGGGCCTACATGGCTCCCCTCCATTGAACTATAAACGTCCCAGGGAGATGGTGGTCCCCAGGTCTTACAAGCACCTCAGGAGGGGAACCATGCACCCCTCCATCTTTTTTATCCTCATGCAGGAGCTTGCACATCTTTTATTTCGATTTTTCAGCAGGAGCCTTGGATCGAGCCCAACTCCCACCAAAAAATCTAAATTAAAAGTGCTTTTTTGCCCTGAAGGATCCCTCTGAGACCCCAGTACCAGAGCTAGAGGATCAGGGTATTTCTACCCTGCCCCCTTTTAACAAAAAATGCAGGCACTCTTCTGAAGTCGAGTTTTAAGATGGCTGCCAACACATACTGGTTGAAGTGTTGGATTCTAATCGGATCTCAGCATGAGATCGGGAGGGTTTGAGGATCCTTCCCATCCCTATATATCTAAATTTGGATTTCTTTTAATATCCCAAAAACTACTGAACAGATTTACACCAATTTACAGAAAGGTCACTTTCTGAACCAGCGACCTTTCTGCCAACTTTGGTTTATTTCCATTCAGCAGTTTGGGAAGTAGTAGTGTCTAAATTCCTTATGGAAATTTGCATGGGAAAACACCTTTTGGTCCCTCTCTTTTTCTCAGACCCCCACTTGACGAATCACTCCGATATTTTTAAGACAGCAGCTTAAGTGAGCATTTTACTAGTTTTTAATATTTCTTGAGGAATCGTCATACGCCACCAAAGTTATTGGCAAAACAAAAAACACTATTTCTATGGAAACAATGTCCTTACTATAAGTACCTACTGGTGACTGCCAGTAGGTAATATATATATATAATCTCTACAGTTGTAAAGTTTCTATTAAATCATAGTCTAAGAATACCAAAAAAGAGTAAACTTATATGTACATATAGCTAGATAGTTATATATATATATATATACATATAGATAGATATATGTGTGTTAATCCACAGGCAACATCCTCTACTCCCCCCTCAACTTCTAAGGCTATGGAGCCCATGCAAAAATAAGTGCCTCTACTCTATTTTATTTATTTATTTATAAAGTTTTATATAGCGCTAACATGTTGAATACGGGTATCCAAGCATTTTACAGTATACAGTTATTAAACATTAGATGGTTGATGTAGTATACAAACATTTGGTATTCGCCATTCAGTACAAAAGAGGTAGATAGTAATATATGGATGGCATAGTTGACTAGTAGTCAACAAAGAATGATCCACGAGGGAATCAGAGTGCTACACAATACACAGTTATTAGACATTAGGAGGTTGAAGAAGTACAGACTTCTTCAGGGCCCTCAAACTTCCAATTCTTCTTTATAACCTCAGTAAGTTATTCTTCAAGTTTTTCAACAGATAGTTACATGTTATGGGATTTGTTGAAATAAAGACGAGGAGTTTGTATATTCGTGCTACAAGACTCATGCTATGGTTTGTTGAAAAACTTGAAGAATAACTTACTGAGGTTATAAAGAAGAATTGGAAGCTTGAGGGCCCCGAAGAAGTCTGTATGTCAGAGACTGACAAGACGAAACACGTGTTGGCTGTGTTTTGAGAATTACGTTGGATGATGGAATAAAGAAAAGAAAAATTTGGAAGAAACTGACTTTATTACTCTGGACTTCATTTAATAATTTTGAGTGCTTGGTGGATACTTTGGGATTGTCTTAAGTCACTTGTTGGCGTTATATTAGAGTCGTGGTAACCGACTCTTGTCTACTTAGAGCACCAACTGGACTTTGTTTGAGATACCTACTTACTTATACACGCTGTGCGCTCCTGTGTAACTGTTACCATTTCTTGCTGTAGGTTGGAGAAGTATACATACATTCGGTATTCTCCATTAAATACAAAAGAAGAAGACAGTAATAAATGGATATCATTAGTCAACATCGAATTAAAGTCTTAGGATGTAGATTTGTTTATTAGAAGCATTTTTACTTCTTTTTTGAAGGAGGTAAAGGATGAGATGCCACATACCACTGGAGGTAAGGAGTTCCAATTCTTCGGTGCGATCCCTGAAAAAGCTCTGCAACCAGTATTCTTTTGTTGGAATGATTGTGATTTCAGTAGTAGTGAACTTGCACTTCACAATTGTCTGCATCCTCCTAGCTTTAGTGCTAAGTAAGTGGGGGTATTGCTATGCAGGGCTTTATGGGTCATGCAGGCTATATTTAGGTGTATTCTGGCCTCGTAGGGCAGCCAGTTCAGAACTTTCAAAGTTGGAGAAATGTGGTTATTTCTTTGAATTCCTGAGACCAGGATGGCCTCAGCGAGGCCAGCTTGTAATTGGGTAGACCGCATAGAGTGATGCTTCTGTAGTCCACTCTTGGTAACAATAGGGCTTGTACTGCCATTTTTAAGTTAGTCTGCGGGAGGAAGGGCTTAACTTTCCTTAGTAAACTCAACTGGGGATTTGCTCCCTTGGTGACATTAGTGATTTGCGCCTGCATGTTCAGGTGTTTGTCTATGGTTACTCGCAGGGATTTCGCGGAGTCAATGATGTGGGGAGCACAATCAGAGGAAGTTAGACGTTTCAACCATACGTCTATCTTGGGTGTGTGTTTGGGTGGGGAGATGAGAAGGAATTCCGTTTTTTTTGGTGTTAAGCATAAGGTGATTGCCAGTGAGCCAACTTTGAGTATTCTGTAGAATCGCGTTGAGAGAGATGAATTCTTCTGGTGAGGAGATTTTCATATACAGTTGGGTGTCGTTCGCATACAGGTGATATCAAATGTTCACAGAGTTCAATGTGTTTGCCAGGGGCTCCATGAATATATTAAAAAGAATGCGAGAAAGTGCTGAGCCCTGTGGAACCCCTATGGTGACCATGAAGGGTTGAGAGACTGAATGCTTCATCTTGATTCTTTGAGTTCTGTTATTTAGGAAGGAGGTGAACCATTGTAACACTGGGCCAGTAAGGCCCATCCTCCATTCCAGTAGGGACAATAGGTTGTCATGCTTAATCGTATTGAAAGCGGAGGATAAGCCAAGAAGAATCAATCGGCATTATTTGTTGCGGTCAAGCATTTTTAGTATGTCATCCAATATGTGGTTGAGAGCAGATTCCGTGCTGTGACCATGCCGGAAGCCGGATTGGTGTTTGTCTAGGAGGTTGTAATCCTCGAAGTGTTTACATAGTTGTAGTTGTACACATTTTTCCAGTAGTTTCTCTAGAGTGGGGAAGTTGATTATAGGGCGGTAGTTGTTTAGATAGGAGGGGAGTTAGTCGGATTTCTTTAATATAGGTGTGACCTGCCCTACTTTAAGACAGTCTGGTATGGAGCCTTGTCTTAGAGAGGCGTTTCCAAACTTCGTCCATAGGGGTATGATAGAGGTTTTGATCATTTTGAATAAAGAAGGAGGTAGGGGTTAGGAAAGTGATTGGAGGGGTTAATCACTAGAAAAGTGTTAGAGATTTCTTGTTCATGGATGGGCAAGAAGGTACGCCAAGAGGCATTGTTTTTTGGGGTTTCCGTTGGAGTACTAAAATGGAGCCTGATCTGAGCGTAAAATTTAGTATCATGAGTAATAGTTTGTGGAAGGGCCTTCCTGGATTGGATGTCGACTTCAATGGATTTTGTTTTTTCTAGGAAGAAATTGGCAAGCTGATCGCAGTTAGGACTAGCCGATTGTTTAGTTACAAAGATTTAGGCGTATTTTGTGTTTGTTGTTTGACTATTTCAGATAGTTTCTTGGGGAATTTAATGGCTTGGTTCAGCTGGGGTTTGAAAAAGTCTGCCTTAGTCTTTAGGATCTTCCTGTTGTGTGAATTCCTAAGCACTCAAAGGTCATATAGGTGATCAGTGGAGGGTGCTGATTTCCATATTCTCCGCCGAACAGAGTTCAGGCTCTCGTTGAACCATGGTTTGGAGATTTTGGAGGAAACTCTTGACCTATCTAATGGTGACTCTCAGTGCACTCAGTGTTCTTTTAGGTTATCCCTCGCTCTAAGGCTGCTGTCAGATTCAGAGATCTTTACCAAAACACTCCTCTGAACTTAATATATTTTTAGAAGAGGAACAGCCTGACGTATTATTTTTAACTGAATCTTGGCTCCATAAAGACTCTGAACCTGACTTGTTGCAAACCCTTCCCCAGGCTATATTAACCAGCGGAAAGACCATGAAAAGAGGAAAGGTGGTGGCATTGCTAATATTTTTAGGAATTCTTTTAAATGTTGTGTTGAGTCCAATCCTATACTTGGCTGCGAAAGACTTTCTTTCGCAATCACTGTCTCTGCTACTCACACCTTTTCAGGAATCTTAATCTATTGTCACCCAGGGGCTTGTGGGCAATTCTCTAAATCTCTTAATGGAATGGTAGCCATATTAGCTAGCTCCTCTCCCAATATCACCCTTTTAGGGAATTTAATCTGCATTTTGATGATCCAATAAACACCGAAGCCTCTGAACTTACCCAAGACCTATTAGCTGTTTAGTTAATACAACATGTTACTGGCCCCACACACAGAAAAGGCCATATCTTAGACCCTGTTTTTTCCAACAACAATGAATTGTTGGTGGATGAACCTTTCCCTTTGCCTTAGTCTGGTAATCTTTTGATCCCTATCTTTTGGAATTCAAAGACTCAATCCACCGTTATCGAAATCATTAGTAGGAGGGAATGCCCAATGGTCTTCACTTTCTTAGAACCCTGCATCTCTGCCCTCAAAACCACAAAGCCTAAGTTATAAATAAACAGGTAAACCCAAATTATGACAGGTACGACCACAAGATATTATTAAATAGTGTTGCTCCAATAGTGACAAAAACGAACATCATTGACTAGAAGAGTGAATATGAGCGAAATGGGGTGGGGATAAACTAACATGTATAGACCAAGTTCAATACCTGAAAGGAGTAACAAAGGAAAAGAAACAGGGCCAAGTATAACCAAGCCTGGAAAGGAAAGAACTATAACCAATGTGCCAAAAAAGATCCCAAGAAAGAGAGGGTTTAATGCCAACTCACCAAAAAACATCCATTAATATGGAAAAGTGTAATTGTATTCATATCCTCTAAGTCTCTAAACTCAGGTTTCCTGTAAAATAAAGCGCTATAGATTTACTGAGTAATTGATACCATAATAAACACAATTCCATAAGTCATAATCAAATATAATGAAGTCAACGCAAAATCGGGTTAATCGTTCCGTTAACTGAGTCAAAGTGTAGGAAATACGTAGTAAGCGTTCCTTTGCATTGATAAATTTACAACCCGAAAACAGAAAAGTTTCAATAATCCCAAAATTATCAATAAGAACTATGACCAATGATAAGATCAAGGATATCAATAGGAAAAAGATAAACAGAACATTGCATGCGTTGGGAGCTGTACCTCAGAGTGAAATCCTCAAGGAGAGTAGTCTTCCTGAAACAACGACGTCTCGCAATTGCGGCATCTTGAAGTGTCTATTTATCAATTGTCAAAAAAGACAACTGCAAATGCGGACTATAGCGGTTAAAAGGAGTGTCTTTTAAGTTTCAGTATTTATCAATTTCGAAAAGCTAAAATACAAGAAAAAGGAAAATAATAAATGATTAGTCAGTATGTGTTACTATCTAAGTGAGGTGGTAAGTTTATAACTGTATAGGTGAGTAAATGGTAGTGTGATTGATCCTTTGGGTGAATGACTAGGTGTGTGAGTAACTCAATGGGTGAGTGGTGGTGAGTGAGTGTCTGTATGGGTGTATGAGTGCATATATCAGTGGCTGTATTGATGAGTGACTGCATGTATGAGTGACTGTATGGGTGAGTGGATGTGTGTGTAGAGCTATGAATCAGTGAGAGGGTATGTACTAACTGGTATTGGTGTGTCTATGGTATTGAGAATGGTAGTGTGTATTTCTGAGTGGGTTTAAGAAAGGCTATATTTGGGTGTGAAGAAGCACATCAGCTATTAAGTGGATGATGTCATCAGTGATGTCATCAGAGATTTCATTTGAGATGTCATCAGTGATGTAACTGACCATGTCATGCGTGATGTAATACGTGGTATCATCAGCAGTGCATTGTGGGGGCGTGAGTTATAGGTAGCTCAGGTAACTATAATAGCAGAATTTCTCTGGTTTTGTATGAATGAGTGAAGTGTGAACCTAACTATAACACCCCTGAAACCTGTGTTTTTTTCAGTGAATTTCTAAGGTTTGTTAAATGCTAATTCCTAACTATAACGTCCCTGAAACCTGTTTTTTTCAGTGAATTGCTAAGTTTTTTTTAAATGTTAATACTAACTATAATGTCCCTGAAACCTGTGTTTTTTTCAGTGAATTTCTAAGGTTTTCTAAATACAAATTCCTAACTATAACTTACCTGAAACCTATGTTTTTTCAATGAATTTCGAACTTTTTATAAATCATTTTATTTTCTAAAGATGTTTGTAACATTATTTTTGTCCATGTCTTTTTAAGTATTTTTATTATGTTTTAAAATAATTATAATCTGTTTTAAAAAATATATATTACATAGCTGATGAAAGATTTATAGTGTTATCCATTTGAATTAACACAGTTTTATTTTTTGTAATTTGGATCAGTGTAATATCATAAAATAGAATTTTGAATTGAAAAAAATTTTGGGGGAAAAATCTATCATTTTTTTCAATTATTTTTTGGTAAGTTACATTTTCTAAGATTGCTTCTAATACTATGAAATGTATTTTGTTGTTTTCTGATGATAACTTTTTAATGTATTTTTTTCATTTATAAAAAAGGGTTGCACACGGTACCCGATCATATGCGATGGGTGCACGTATCCGGTATACAAATCACACTCTCAAAAACACATTGAGAACAAATTAATATATGTTTTCGATGCAGAGGTTTATTACTGACTACAAAAAAATAGTAATAAAGGTGTTTTAAAAAATTCAAATGTTTTTGACAGATTTTTGTGGACGCGATGGTACCGTGTACAGGACATGGTTCTACACGGTGGGTGAGCGGATCCAGTATACAAATCTCACTGTCAAAAACACATTTAGAACAAATTACCAGAGGTTTATTACTGACTACATCAAAATAGTAATAAAGGTATTTTAAACAGATTTTTGTGGACGCAATGGCATCACGTACAAGACGTGGTTCTATGCGGTGGGTTCACGTATTCTGCCATCACGTATTTCCGGGTTCGCGTAGGAGGCCACTAGGTAAGGGTGCCATTAGAAAGGGGAGATTCTTCCCTTCCCAATGATACCTCTCCCATGTTTTTCGGTGCTCGGGGGGCTTAGATTGCCCCACAAGCACCGAAACTGCAAAAATGAAACTAAGTTTCAGTGTCCTTTTCATTGTAATGATGACAGCACCCCATGCACATGATCGTCAGTACAATTAAAACAGCCAGTATGCTTTGAGAGGTTGGGGAAGCTCTTCCCCACCTCCCAAAGCAAAAAAAAAGAAACGGGAAATCCCTCTGCTGTTTACAGCAGAGGTATTTTTTTAATGTATGCTCATGATGGACTGCATTTATTTATAAAGTATATCAGAGCGCTTTACAGTATAAGAACATAAATGGATGAGGTGGTATACACACATTCAAATGTGTCAATTTGTACAAAAGAGATACAAAATATATGGATAACAAACATAGAAGACCGGGAATCTGCAGGACGTTGCACAATATACAGTTATTGAACATTAGGTGATTGTGCTAGCAAACAAACATATAGTATCCTCATTCGATTCACAATGTATATAAAGTACATAGATAACGAAGAGGGACTAGAGGGCAGCTAAGCTTTACACAACATACAGTTATTGACCATTAAGGGCTGTGGTATTAATCTTACATATAATAGTCTCGTCCATTCCACCGGAGAGAGGCAATTGTATTCGGGTCTTATAGATGACTGGGTGACAGCCTAGAATTAAGACTTAGGATGTGAATTTGTTCATTAGTAGTATTTTTACTTCTTTTTTTTTTTTTTTTTTTTTTTTGAAAAACTTTATTGACAGGAAGGAATATTGATTAGTAAGTTACACACTTCCATTCGGTAGTCGTTACAATCCGCACAATTGAACAGTTTGGCAACTGGTGAGCAACATTTACGTAACAAGGTCTGAGCCATCTACGGCCCTATGAGTCTCATATGTACATCATATGTAAGTTACATTGCATAAATTGCAGTTCTATATTATCCCCTCCCTCAAATATCAGCGATGGCGCTATCACTTTTCATTGAGAACATTTTCAACAAACTTCCCAACTTACCCCCCCAACCACGTGTCATCGCAACCCTTAGGTGTCACCCACATCTCGCATTCGCTGTGTTCTCCACTTGCACTGCAGTGTAAGGCCAGGGTAGTGCCGCCAGTGTCACATTGTTCACTACTTGGGGCCATTGCCCTGTATCCGTTCAATTACTCCTCCTCCTCCTCCGAGTCTAAGTCTTCTCCCTCTGGTAAAGGCTCACAGAGTCCCCCTCTGTACTTGTTCCACGCCGCCCAAACTTTGTTCCACTTCCGGGGCGCAGCCCGAAGCACATAGACCGCTCTTTCTGTCACCATTAGGATGTCCATGTTTTTAGCCCATCTACTGGCGGTTGGGATGTCTGGCGCCCCCCATTTCTGTGCTATATCCCGCTTAGCCACTGTCATAGCCAGTGACGCCCAAATCAGGTCATACCTACCTAGATCATTGGGGCCCCAGATATTCAAAAGGCATTTACGCGGTTCAGGCAATATGGAAAGTTTCAGGGCCTGGGAGATGGATCGGAGCACCTGTCTCCAGAATTCGCGTATTTGTGGGCATTCCCATAGTGTGTGGAACAGTGTTCCCTCCTCCCCGCAGCCTCTCAAACAGAAGGGGTGTAGTGCTCTCTGTATTTTATGTAACAGTGTTCTGGTGTAGTAGATGCGGTGTAGGATTTTAAGTTGTACCAGTCTGAGCCTACTAGAGATTCCCACCTCCTTCGGGGAGGCCAGCGCCTCATTCCATTCAAATTCGTCTGCCTCACCTAACTCCCCCTCCCATTTTTCTTTAAGCTTTAACGTTGGGTCTTTGAGATTGTTGATCAGTTTTTTATATGTAAGGGAGGTGGCCTTTTGGAGCATGAATTCCGTTAGCAGTCTGTCCTCCAATGGAGAGGATTCCGGCAGTGTGGTGCCAGTAGGGATCGCCTGTAGCAATGCATGCCTAATTTGGACATATCAAAACGTTTCCGTGGGTCCGAGGTTGTATTGCTGTTGCAGGCGCGGAAACGGTATTACTGAGTCCTTGTCCCAGAGGTCCCCAATCGTAGAGATACCTATGGAATCCCACCGCTCAAACCCCTTACAGCCTCTCAGGTTCCCCAATACCTTCGTGTCCCACAAGGGTGTCATTTTGGTGAGTCGGCCTGCCCACCCCAGACGGGCCTGCGCCGTGTGCCATATCGCCGCTGTGTGTTTGGTCGGGCCAATTAGGGTCTTCAGTTGTGGTTTGTTGTAGAGCACGGACAGCATACAGTCCGTCCCAAGTTGTGACCAATCCGCCCGATAGGCCGGGTCGTTTTTGGGGGCGTGGATCCAGTAGTTTATAATTTTGAGTTGGGCCGCCCAGTAGTATAGCTGAATGTTGGGGAGCGCTATGCCCCCCTCGTACCAGCTTTTCACCAGCTTGTCGTATGCTATGCGCGCCGGGCCTGTATCCCAAAGAAGGACAGTGACCAGTGCAACAATCTGTTGGAAGTAACGCGGTGGTACTGGGTAAGGAGTATTTTCCAGGACATAGAGGAGTCTCGGGAGGGCCATCATTTTGTACAATGCCGCCCTGCCCAGTAGGGTCAGGGGGAGGGCCGCCCAATGTTCAACATCCGCCCGCAATCGAGCTATGTGCGGTGTTAGGTTATTAACAAAAAAGTCTGCTTCCCCTCTCGCAATGATGATGCCTAAGTATTTAAAAGAGGTCGATGTTGTAAGCAGCGGACCGTTCCCTTGCAGTCTCGGTGCCGGGCCTTTTAACGTGTATATGGTGGATTTCGACCAGTTAAGAGTATAGCCCGATGTGCGTCCATGCGTGTCACACAGGTCTAGCAGGGCCGGGATGCCGGTCTCGGGTGCGGTCATGTAGATGAGCATGTCGTCTGCGTATAGCGAGACTTTGTCCTCCCACCCCTCCTCCCATGTGATGCCTGCGAACAGGGGTGTCGATCTGATCTGGATGGCTAAGGGTTCAAGCACCAGTGCGAAGAGCAGAGGGGACAGGGGGCAGCCCTGTCTAGTCCCCCTGCCCAGAGGGAATCTCGGTGATATGTGGCCGTTGGCTACCACCTGTGCGACGGGTTTCGTATAAAGTAGCCGAATCCATGATATAAATTTCGGCCCTATTCCCATGCGTTCCAGTACCACGAAGAGGTATTCCCACTCTACCAGGTCGAACGCCATTTTGGCGTCGAGAGAGAGGATCACAGCCTGCTCCGCGAGGAGGTGTGTTCGAGCTAACACGCTGTGGACTCTTCTGAGATTAAGCGCAGTGCTCCGGTGGGGCATAAAGCCCGACTGGTCAGGGTGTATTAAGGTACTGAGGTGGGGCAGCAAACGGGTAGCTAGAAGTTTCGCTAGTATCTTGGCCTCGACGTTCAATAATGATATCGGGCGGTACGAGGCACATTCTGTCGGGGGTTTCCCCGGTTTTGGTATCGTGACAATCGTGGCCGTGCGTTGATCCAGCGGCAGCTCTAGTCTGTCCCTGCTCTCTAAATACATGGCCAGTAATGGGGCACTAAGGTCTGGAGCCATGGACTTGTACCACTCCACCGGTATCCCATTAGGGCCCAGCGCTTTACCGGATTGCAACGCCTGGATCGCCAGCTGGATTTCCTCCTCCGTCGGGTCTAGTTCTAGGGTGTCCCTGTCTTCTTGTGCGATGCTGGGGATGATAGTGTCCGCGAGTGTTACCGTCGCCATTTGCCGTGTGACCCTCCGTTCTGGTGTGTATATTGCCTGATAGTGTCGTGCTAGTTCGCAAACTATTTCCTCCGGGTGCACCAGTGTCCGCCCCCCCTCTGTGTGGAGCCTATGAATACCTCTCGGTCCATTCCCCCTCTTGTCCAGCCATGCCAGCATACGACCTGCTTTGTCCCCAACATCATAAATTCTATGTCTAGTGTTTGCTATATATCCTTTCTCTGTCGTTTTGAGGTGTGCTAGGTAATGTTGCTGTCGAACCATGAGGGTGTGTGCCTTGGATGGGGAGGGATCTGTCATGTGGGCGTTATTGGCTGTGTCGAGCGCAAGTTCCAGGTCCGTGAGTTCCTTGCGTGAGTCCCGTTTGTGTCCCGTAATCGCTGCAATGGCCGCCCCCCTGAGGACTGTTTTGTATGCCTCCCATAGGGTGGAAGGTGACACCACCGTGCCTGTGTTTTCAGCAAAATATTGTGTTGTCACCAGCTTGAGTTTTTTTCGAATCTTGGGGAGTTTTAAAAAATTGGGGTAGATCGGGTAGAGTCGAGCATTCCGTTTTCCACCGGTTGTGAGCGACAGGACAATTGGAGAGTGGTCTGAGATCCCCCGGGGTAGTGTGTCCACCTTGTCCACCATATCTAGTCCCAAACCCAGTGCCATGAAATAATCTATGCGGGACAGGCTATTATGTACTGCCGAGTAGTAAGTGTATTGGGTGGCCTCGGCGTGTAACTGTCGCCAGAGGTCTGTAAGGCCTAGGGCTTCCGCAAAGTCCGACAGTGGTGTAGCACCTCGCGGCCGGGGTCTGGAGGGAAAGGTATCTCCAAGTGGATCCAGGACTGCGTTAAAGTCCCCTCCGACAATTGTGGCGCCGTCGGGGAGATCAAGAAGGAATCTGCCCAGTGCTGGCAGGGCCACAGAGTGTAGGGCTGGGGGAACGTATACTGATATCACATTTAGAGCCCTGCCCTCCCACTGCCCATGGACCGCGGCAAAGCGACCCTGGTCATCTGCCACACGGCGAGTTACCATAAAGGGGGAGGAGTTTCTCACTAGTATGCCTGTTCCCCTGGAGCCCGTGGTGAAGTCTGCGTGTATCGCCATCGTGTAGCCACGACGGTCTAGGGCTTTGCAGGTGGACCCCGTGAGGTGTGTTTCTTGTAGCAGGACCAGATCTGGGTTCTGACGTTTTATGGCCTGGAGGACCAACCCTCTCTTGATTTTGTCACCCAGACCCCGGACATTCCACGTCAGTATACGTAGTGGGGGAGTCTCCCTGGCTGTGGAGGGGCCCTCGACGGGCGTGTGATTAGGTGGCCTGGCCATTAGACTGATGAGGGGGTTGTGTCCACACTGCGTGCTGTGGCGTAACCCATGTGTCGATTTGTGCCGTGGTTCGTAGGAGATATACAAATGTCAGGGCGATAGTACAATGTGGGTGTTGAGCGATGACTACAAACAAAATTAAACGTTTCAACATGAAAACTTCAATTCCATCCCCCTCCCTGCTACCCTGCTCCACGGACAAACTCCCGCCCGCTTCCCCAACTGTGCAGAGTGCTTTAGCCCTCCCTTAAACATCTTACTTGCTTGTGGGGTTGGTGAGTCCCCCTCGGGCACCGCCTGTGCCCACCCTACTCAGCCGCGTCCGAGCCACGGCACCGCGGCCCACACAGTCCTGTAAATAATACAATTCAATGTCATATTGGAGCCAATTGTCCAGAGTCCAGCGGATCTCTCTCCAGGTCTGATTCCACGTCTTCCTCGCCTCCCTGATGTGGTGTTAGAGAGGACTGACTGGGTGGTGCTTTTTCCGTACAGTGGCGCGGTCGGTCTCGCTGTGAGCGGTGCCGCTGCCCTGCTGGTCTCCAGCCCTCCAGCCATTCTTGAGCCACCTCTGGTGTGTCAAAGAACCAGGTCTTCCCCTCGGCCACTATCCGCAGTTTAGCAGGGAACATCATGGAGTATGGCAGTTCCCTGTCTCGTAGTGCCTTTTTTACCTCTGTGAAGGACTTGCGTCGCCTGGCCACTTCCGCCGTGTAGTCTGGGAAAAACGCCAAGGTTGCATTCTGAATCCGTACTGGTGGCGAATTCCTTGCCGCCTGCAAGATTGCGTCCCTGTCTCTGAAATTAAAGAGCCGAGCTAGTACCGGTCTCGGAGCTGCTCCCGTCTTGGGCGGGCCCCCCGGAACTCTGTGCGCTCTCTCTACTGAGAAGAAGTGAGACAGGCCTTTGGGCTGGAGTTTGCTCTTGATGAGGTCCTCCACATAGAGGTCCATGGCCCCTTTCCCTTCCGTCTCAGGAATTCCAAGGATGCGCACGTTGTTGCGTCGTGAACGCCCTTCCTGGTCGTCCAGCTTGTCGTGCAGAAGCTTGGTAACTTTTTGCATCTTCTCCATGGCCACTTGGAGCTCTGAGGTGTCTTCCACGAGTGACTTTGTGACCACTTCCACTTGCGATACCCTCTCCGCCATCTTGCGGAAGTCCGCTCGTAGCAGGGATACTTCTGATGAGATGGCGCCCACTGTAGTTTTTACATCTGTGAGTGTCCTCATGACGTCATCTAGCGTTATTTTCGTCGTTTTTTCCGCTTCCTGGGCGTGCCCCGAGGAGGGTCGCCCTGTGTTTTGCTGTTGACCCTGGTGCCCATAGGCGAATTTATCCAGCCTACTCTGCGTGGGTCCGCTCCTGAGTCCTTTGCCCGCCATAGTGTTGGGGTCTGCGAGGTCCAGAATTATTACTCACGCAAACGTGACCTGCTTGTCGTTTGAAATCAGCCGGTATTAGCCAGAGAATAGTAGGTCGGCGGGAGTTGGACAGAGTGACTCTCTCAGCTGTTGGGTCAAGACCCACTGGACGTTGGCACGGAATTCGGCGAGCCGCAGGTCTGCTTCGTATTTATGCCCTTGATATTCACCCTCGGGGCCGGAGTAGCAACTGTGCCCCCTCACTCTCGTGCTGTTGTGCTGGTCCGTCCCCCTCTGGTACAGTGGCCGGTATAGGTGCCGGGCCCGGGCAGCCACCCCCCCACACACCAGACAGGCCTACGTGTGTCGGGTCGCTGCCTCTGTGTCAGTGCTGCTGGACGCGATTAGCGGGATGCAGGCTTTGAGGGTCCCTCCAGAGCCCCTGCGTTCGCGTCCAGAATGGCGTCGTCCCCCTGGGGCATCGACTTTCGTTTCGTTTTCTTTTTTCTTTATTTTTTATTTTGGGTCTGATGCTTGGGGTGGTATCAGTATCCCCTGCCACCCGTAGTGTCTGATGATGCCCTCCGCAGTATTTTCCCCCCCGCTAGGTTTCCGTGGGGAGGTGCAAGATGTCGGCCCCGCTCCGTGCGGCCAAGGCTGGGATCTCACTGACCTCTGCTTTGCGCCGTTCCCGCTCGGTGGTTGCAGCCGTTCGTGTGCCACCGGCTGACAGCGCCAGGAGTTTCAGGCTTGTTCCGTGCTTGTCGGCAGGGACCGGGGTGCGGGCACGTCACCCGGCCGGCTCAGCTGCTCTTCCGCCGGGGTCCGGACGTCACGCTAGGCCGGTGCTGCTCCTCTGGCTGTAGGCCCCGTCGCGCCACACGATGTTGCTCTGGCTCCGGTGCACCGATTCCTCTGAAACCTGGACCGGTGGTACCGCCGTGGCCCGGGACCCGAACGCCGCCGCTTCAGGCGTGCTTGGTTGCGGATAAGTGGGTCGGATTTCATGGAAGGCTGCAGTGCCCTCGGGAGCTCTCACTCTATGCGGCCGCCATGCTCGGCTGCTAGCCACGCCCCCCCCTTTTTACTTCTTTTTTGAATGGGGGAAAGGAAGAGATTCCACGCACTACTGGAGGTGAGGAGTTCCAAATCTTTGGTGTAATCCCTGAGAAAACTCTGCAGCCAGTTCTCTTCCTATGGAAGAATTGAGGTTTCTGAAGGAAAGTACTCGCACTTTGTAGTTGTCTGCAAACTCCAGACCTTTCCAGCTTTAGAGCCAAGTAACTGGGTGTATTGTTATGAATTGCTTTGCGTGTCATGCAGGCTACTTTTTGGTGTATTCTTGCCTCGTAAGGCAACCAGTTCAGGGCGTTCAAGGCCGGAGAGAAGTGACTATTTCTTTTGGCTCCTGATACCAGTCTAGCCTCAGCATTCAGTGATGCTCTCAGCAGAGGCAGCTTGGAATGGTTCTGTCAAGAGCACACTGGCACTAATGCTCATGATGGAAGCATTCCGTCATGAGCATAGAAGAGGTTAACTTTTTAAATAAAAATCAACATTCCTCGTTTGACTTCTATAGTGAGTATGCCAACAACAAATAAAAATACTTAGGGGTAGATTAGGATCGCGGACGGACTTGAGTCCGTCCGCGACCCCAGAGTAGGAGGGAACGGCTGCATGGGCTGCGGCGTTCCCTCCGTGCAGATTAGGATGTGACCGCCAAGGTGGCGGTCACATCCTCTATCTGTAACATTGCGGCGGGTGCAGCTTCAAGCTGCACCCGCCGCAATGTTAAAAATGCATGCACAGCATTTGCGTGTACAAAGCGGCAGGCACCGTGCGGTGCCTGCTGCTTTGTTAACGCAAATGCAGGGGGTACCATGGGTACCCCTCATGTGCACCCCCCGTCACCCAGGGGGCCCGCAACGGGCCCCCGAAGTGAAGGTCCGTATGCTTTTCCAGGGCGGAAAAGCCGCCGCGGAAAAGCATACATTTTACACCATCATAATATGGCTGGCAGTGTCTGATAGACACTGCCAGCCATGTTAAAGCTTTTCCACCGTGGTCGGAAGGCGACCGCGGTGGGAAAGCAGCGGACTGAATGCAAGACCCACCAGCCATCCTAATATGGCGGTGGGTCTTTCTAGGCTCCGCAGCGGTTTCACGCATCCTCCGGGCTGGCGGTGGCTTCCGCCGGCCCGGAGGATGCGGGAAAACCGCAATCATAATAGGCCCCATAGTTTGGTTTTTCAGATGAAACTGTCTTAAACTTTGTAATTTCTTCCACATTGATCTCTTTCACCTGTTCTTCAACACCTATACTTATCAATCTCCCATTTTTTCTACACTCCTCTTGTGAACCAAAGAAACACAACTGTTTATCATCACAAACTATTTTTACATCTGATATCTGATGCTGAACCGTGCAAAGAGCTGTGTTCATTTCCCTTAAAGATAATGCAGGACTTTTTACATAGTAGAGTCTCCTCACGAACTTTTGCATTTCTGAGTGGTGTACTGCTAATGTTCTTAAAAGATAGAAAGTACTTTGACACACTGTTCTTGAAAGACAAGCCAGAGAATGTCCCCTTGTAACATCTTAATCTTCTCTTTAAGACTTTTTTTGACATATTCTCATAACACTATTTGCAATATCTCAAAAGATTCCTGTTGAATACTGCAAATACTACTACTATCCCACTTATATACCGGAGCTTGTGTATGCCTACCTTGAACTTTTTCAGCAATTACTTCTTCTACATTCCTAGGAACAATCTTTTCTTTTAGAATGGGACAGCCATCTTTCATCTCATAGTATCAACAACTAGAATCAACTGCATGAACTAATGTGGTCTGTTGCAAATAGCTTTCTCCATCAAAGAAAGGCTCAGTACTAGAAGCGTGCTTCCATGCACCAGTGAAACCTTTACAAAAGTTACTTCTATTTCTCAGTCTTTTTTTTGCTTTTCTCCTTCATAAACAGCTGCTGATCTTCTTTTATATTTTTACAATCTTGCAATAAATTTTGTAGTACTCTACTTCTATACATCTTCTTCCTTATGTCTTTATATTCTTTCAGCCTTCTTTCAACCTGGATTGTTTTTCCATAACATGATTTTCTATTATCCTCTCCTTTTTTCCTTTCCTTATGATTTTTTTTAACGTTTCTTTCTCTTTTCTACATTTTGAAAATACTTTACATTCTGTAAACGTATTTTAACAAACTCTATAGTTATCTTACCAGAAGTCTTTTTCTTCAGCGTAACATGTTGTACTTGATCTAATTTCCTCTTTTCTTTAAATAGTACTGTTTTCTCGCTTGTCTTCTCTTTTGATTTTTTTTCCCATAGTCAGTCTTCCTTACCAATAAATGAAAATATCTGAAAAACAAATAAAAATTTAAATAATGTTATACTTTTAAAATAATAATATATAAACATTCATATCAATAAATAACCAAAAAATGGCACATTGGTATTGAACAAGCTATATAAGACCCTGCACAATTCCTTCATTCAGAAGACATCACAAGCTCTCCGACAGAACAACAGAGCAGAACTAAACGATTTCTCTACCAATAGCGAAGCCAACCAGGTTCAGATGCATAACACATCAGACAATAGATCTAGAAGAAAACTCATACATCATTCACTAGACCATAAAGTCCCTTAAACTTCACAGACTGCCATTCCCATTTCAAACCAGCACCTAAATTGGTGCCATCATATATAAAATAAACATACAAGCAGACACCTAAACTTGTGTGATGTATTTCAAGAGTAGCTTTCCACACACTCATACAATGTAGCCTAATCACTAATCCCTCTACCAACATGTCTTAAACATCCCTTTTGAACTACAATTTCACCATTCTACTACTACTCAGGGTGTAGGGCCTAGCCAAATACAACATAGCCACCCTTCACTTGTCGCTGTTGTAAGTCTCACCATATTCCTGAAAGCATGCCTGTATGTCTCTGCACAGTTTCCTAGTGGCATCATATGTAAAAGAAACATACAAATAGACGTATACCTGTGTTTTATACATTTACCATCTTCAAATGCATAGCATGAATGAGAATACATGTGCAAGTAGACACATACATCAGTCACAAGACCATGCAGACCTTAAAACTTCACAGACTGTACTTCCCATTTCAAGCAAACACCGAAAATTATGCAATGTATTTCAAGGGTAGCTTTCCAAAACCTCATATAAAGTAGCCTAATCACTAATCCCACTGCCAACATGTCTTAAACTTGACATTTGTGCTCCAGATAAAACTTTCTACAACTACTCAAACTGTTTGGCTTAACCAAATAAAAAGCAGCAATCGTTTCTATGTCTCTGTTGTAAATCTCACTGTATTCCTAAAGCATGCATGCAGGTCTCTGTACCTTTGAACATGCCATCATACATAAAGCAAACATACAAATAGATGTATACCTTTATATGTCTACATCTTCAAATGCATAAAGCATATCAGAATAAATGTGTAAGTACAGACATACATCAATCACAAGACTATGCAGACCTTATAACTTCAGTCTGCATTTTCCATTTCACGCAGACACAGACAATTATGCAGTGTATTTCAAACGTACCTATCCACAGACTGATAAAAAGTAGCCTAATCACTAATCCCTCTGCCAACCTGTCGTAAATATCACTTTTATGATGCAGCTTCACCTTTCTACTACCACTGAGAGTATTGTGCCTAGTCAAAACAAAGCAGCTACCCTTCACATGTCTCTGTTGTAAGTCCCATCATATTTTTGAAAGCATGCATGCATGTCTCTCTACCTTTGGCCAATGCCATCATATGTAAAACAAACATTAGATGTATACCTGTGTTTTACATGTCTACATCTTCAAATACATGAGACGTATGAGAATACATATGCAAGTAGAAACATACGTCAGTCACAAGACCATGCAGATCTTAAAACTTCACAGACTGCACTTCCCATTTGAAGAAAACACCTAAAATGTTGTGAAGTATTTTAACTGTACCTTTCCACAGACTCATACAAAGTAGCCGAATCACTAATCCCTCTATCAACATGTCTTAAACAACACTTTTCTGCTGCAGTTTCACCATTGTAATACTACTCAGGGTGTTGGGCCTACCCAAATATAAAGCAGCAATCTTTCACGTCTCTCTTGTAAGTCTCACCATAGTCCTAAAAGCACGCATGCATGTCTCTGCACCTCTTCCTACTAGCATCATACGTAAAAGGAACATGCAAATAGATGTATACCTCTGTTTTATGCACCTAGCATCTTAAGAGTCATTACATGTATAAGAATACATGTGTAAGTAGACACATACCTCAGTTACAAGACCATGCACACCGTAAAACTTCTGAGACTGCACTTCCCATTTCAAGCACATACTGAAAAGTATGCAGCGTATTTCAAGTGTACCTTTCCACACACTCATACAAAGTAGCCTAATCACTAACCCCTCTACCAACGTGTCTTAAACCTCATGTTGGTGCTGCAGATGAACCATTCTACTACTACTCACTCAGGGTGTTGAGCTTAGCCCAATATAAAGCACCAACCCTTTGTATGTCTCTGTTGTAAATCGCACCTTATTCCTAAAAGCATGCATGAATGTCGCTGTACCTTTGGCTAGTGCCATCATACATAAAATAAACATACAAATAGATGTATACCTGTCTTTTATATGCCTACATCTTCAAATGCATGAGTCATATGAGAATACATGTGTAAGTACAGACATACGTCAGTCAGAACACTATGGAGAACTTAAAACATCAGAGACTGCCCTTCCCATTTCAAGCAGACAGCAAAAATTATGCAGTTTTGCACAGAAGCATACAAAGTAGCCTAATCACCAACCCCTCTGCCAACATGTCTTAAACCTCACTTTTGAGCTGCATCTTTACCATTCTACTACTACTTAGGCTGTAGTGCGTAGCCAAATACTAAGGGGTCCATTATGATAACAGGTGGATTGCCTCCGCCAGGCTGACGGTAGCCACCGCCAGCCTGGCGGAGGCAATCCGCCCGATATCATAACCAGATTTCCCCCCGCCATATTAGGTTGGCGGGGGGACCACGGCGGACGGAAAGACCGTCCGCCGCTTTTCCGCCCGGTCGCCTTGCGGCCGAGGCGGAAAAGGAATAATATGGTGGCGGTGTCTAATAGACACCGCCAGACATATTATGATGTCTGGTTTTCAGTGCCTTTCCGCGGCGGCGATGCCGCCATGCAAAGGCATGCGGTCTTCACTCTGGGGGCCCCCTGTGGGCCCCCAGAGTGAAGTACAGGTGGGGGGTGCACATGGGGGGTACCTGTGGTACCCCCCTTCATTGTACTTTACAAAGCGGCAGGCACCGCGCGGTGCCTGCCGCTTTGTAAATGACAATGTGAAAGTGCATGTTCTGCATTGTGGCGGGCGGTGCAGAGAGAAACGCCCGCCACAATGCTGAAAATACAGGATGTGCCCGCCACTGTGGCGGGCACATCCTAATAGCTCCCCCGGGACCCCCGCCCTTATGGCGGGCGGTCCCGATTTACGATGGGATGACGGGCGGGCAAAGTCTGCCCGTCATCCTAATGAGGCCCTAAGTAGCAATCCATCACATGTCTCTGTTGTAAGTCTCACCATATTCCTGAATGCAAGCATGTACATGTCTGCACCTTTTCCTAGTGGCATCATATGTAAAAGAAACATACAAATAGACGTATACTTGTGTTTTATCCATCTAGCATCTTCAAATGCATAACACGTATGAGAATACATATGCATATGCAAGTATACACATACCTCACTCACAAGCCCATGCACACCCTAAAACTTGCCAGTCTGCACTTCAATTTAGAAAGAGGCACCTAAATTTATGCAGCATACTTCAACGGCACCTTTCCACAGGCTCATACAAACTAACATAATCACTAATCCACCTACCAATGTACACATATTACTATGCACAAACTATTTCAATCATCATTTCAGCACAATAAAGCAAAGTCCAATACACATCTGTACATTTCGTAACATATTTCAAACATCACACTTCTCAAATAATTTCAAAACTATTAACAAAAGCTTTTCAAATGTAAAAAGATAACTAAAAAGAGTGAAGTACTACTACATAATATATAACACAACTTACAAAATGTGTAACTCACCTTTAAATACTATTGCAGAACATGAAATATCAGAAACTCGTAAAATATTTTCTTTTTGCACACATTAAATGTAATGCACCACTCTCAACAAGGTAAAACCAGTAATGGCAAACTTTCGCTCTCTTTCTGCACACAAATAAATGTAAGTAACAAATCAAATTGCTTTTGACATCATTTCAAATTGGAAATCACGATTCTATTGGTTAGGCATATTAATCCTTTCTAACTGTCTTCTAAAAGTGCCCAAACTGTATCTGTAATGTTCTAATGTCGCAACTCCATCATGGTGCCGCAGTGTCGGGTTGTGATGGAACTGCAAACCCTTACAGGAGTTCAAAATCTATTTCTAATAATAATAGTATTTTTGTTTAACAACACACTACTTCTAAACATACTACAGACTTAGAAAAACTTAATTTAGTAACATATCACTTATATATAAGTTACCATTTCACATTTTAAATCCACAGTTAAGTTTCAACCCTTCCCCCATTCTGCTGAATCCCATTTTCCATAGTAACATTTTCGGCAACATTCAACTGTACTGGCAGGTCACAAGTTCACCATATTTCCAAGTTCAGCACAGCTTCTAAATGCACATATCAAGTGTGGTAGACCCGCCACAATACAAAAAATGGACAAGAAACATATCCCTGCACTACGTGGCAGGCACCAAGCAGTGCCTGCCACATGGTGCAGGGATATGATAGGGGGCACCATAGGTGCCCCCCCAACACTCAATGTCAAGGGCCTGTTGGAAAGGTGGGCCTATAAAGTCACTTTCTGTCAGCTTTTTCATGGCAGCTTTATCCCCATGAAAAGGCCAGCGGAATGGGACATTGTAATACCTGCAGCTGTGCCTGGCAGGCACCACCACCATGGTAGGGACTACAACCCCCTCCACCGCACCGGCAGGTTCAAGGTGCCTGTCGGATGCGTAGTCGTTGGTATTTCCGACCGCCACCCCTGCGCCCACCATCCTAATGTGTCAGGAGATAAACATTGTTCTGATGGCGTGCGACTGCCACCAACAGCCTGTCAGTGGAGTTCTCACCACCATTCTAATCAGGCCCAATGTTTCCAAGAAATTAGACTTTTGTGATCACTGTCAGATAGTCTGAGCCCACGTACTTCCAAAAAGAATAAAGAAATGTCTGAGAGACTTTTGGGTCGAATGTAACAATTTTCACTGATGGTGGCTTCAGACTACCTGGACAGATTGCATATACATTGCATTACTAATTCCCACTAATATTTGCCTACATTAATTGCCTGTTTTAACAATTCTATACAATTCACTTTTTTACCACATTGAAATATGTTTGAATTCCTGCCTGTAGCCGTCTTCTTTCTTCAACTCTTGGTGACTTTTTCAAGCAATGCGTTACCAACAGTCAACAGTACTACAATAATCCATATATGTTCGTATTGCTACCCTCAGAAAATAAAATCCTCCTGAAAAAGCATGATTTTAAATGCAAACCCATCACCTGCAACTCAATTTTTACAAATGTATAGATTGTGAGTCTAAAAATGCACTTCATGAAAGCAAAAATATTTTAAAAACATTTTTCTGTTACAATAGCCACAAAAACATCAATTCTCCAAAAACAAAATGAGTTCCCATACTAGCTAGTAGTAATACACTGTGGATGAAAGTAATAACAATCAAAACGAACATCCGTATTGGAAACTCTGATAATAAAAGCCACACAAAACCCTAAAAAATAAGGCTGTTCGAAATTGAAATACCCCAAAAACAATGCTGTAGTACTAGATTATATACATCCATTTTCCTTCTGCAGCCACTTGATCTTCATTCCGAGAAGACTCCAAACAATCTATAAAAACATGTAGCCAAAAAAGTAAAAGTGTTGCTTTTATTTCAAATAAGTTTTAAAAAGTTATCTTTGAACTTATCTAAACTTACTTTGAAAAAACACAACCATTCTGATGTGAGCATATGAACATCACCTGCAGTAGAATCGAAAATGGAAAAAAACACAAAAAAACACACAAGGTATTTATATCTACACTTTGACTACCTATCCCCTGTACCTTGCAATAAACATAGCCACCTACATAATTAGTACTGTAAAGTAAATTGTTCTTAGCTGAGGGCAGCTATTCCATGCTACCGATCTTAGCAGCAACACTTCACCTACTGTAGATGCATATGTTCAACCGCAAGCATCAAGCATAAAAATAGAAACAGAAAAAGAGAAATATTTGGCATTGAAGTTAATGGTAAACAGTGGGGAAAACTGTTTAAATGTTATACAAATATGTAACATGTTAGAAACAAATTGTTTTATATTTATGTAAAAATTGTGGTGTGATTTACTATTTATTTAAAATTGTTTTTATTTGTATACTATGTTTAAATAATAATATAAATATTACAACATTTATATTACATTTACATCTTTTCATATAATATGATCAAAATGTAACTTTGACAAATATTTTTTTTAATTAATTCATAACATTTTAACATTTAAAAAATATCTGTGTGTTTAATTTAAAATATTTATTTTACTTCAACTTTTTTTACTTAAATAAATTACCTTTAATTGTTAATTTTCTGCTACTCCAATTAATACCTGAGTAGTAATACACTTCCCAAACAAATGCCCTTATATCTCTTACATCTCATCCGTAAATACTAATTTTATTTTTTTGTTATTTCTAATAATTTTAATAGTATTATTAATTTTCCAAAAGTACAATTATGAATACCTGAGTATTAATTCACTTCCCCACCCATTATCCCTATATCTCTTGCATCCCATACCTAAATCTTATTTAGTAATTTTGCAAAATGTTTTAAAAATTAGAATAATGATAATTTTACAACTATTATAATTCATAAATATGAACATTAACATATTGACATTAATGCCTGAGTATTAATATATCTCCCCACCCACTACTCTTAAGAACCTTGCTTCCCGTCCCTAAAATATTTATCAAATATTTCCAAATGTTATATTATTATTATTTTACAACAATTTAATAAATATGAATACTAAAGAATTAAAATTAATACTCAAGTATTAATACACTTCTGCACCCAAGGCATGTATTTCATGTGCATCCTGTCCCTAAATACTAATGTATCAATTATATAAAATATTTTTACATTTAAAATGATTAATAATTGACTACAATTACAATCATAAATATTAATACTAAAGTATAAAAAGTATAACTGCACATTAATACACATTCCCACCCAATGCCCCTATATCCCTTACACCCCATCCCTAAAACATATTATAATTTAAAAAATATATATGATAATACTTGAGTATAACTACACTTCCCCACCCAATACTACTATATCCCTTACATCCGGTCCATGAAACTTATTATAATTTAAAAAAAATATATGAGTTAAAACCTGAGTATTAATACACTTCCACACTCGAAACCTCTATATCCCTTACATACTGTCATTAAAACTTATTATCATAAAAAAATTTAAAAGATTATTATAACATGTACATTTACCAAAGACCTATAACATATACTTACTTATATACTTACCCATATACTTACATATTGATGCGCGGTTAATATATTTGTGGTAATGACAATAGTGGTAAAACACAAAAGTATTAATAACACTAGTGGTAAAAAAAATGTGTAGTAATGATAGTAGTGGTACAGACATGCCTGCTAAATATCTGGATCCAAACATTGTTGTAAACTCATGTATGGTAAAGAATTTACTGGCAAATACATAGTAGTTGTAAAAACCTACATGGTAAAGACTAAAGCGTGGTTAAGACTTTTTTGTAAATGTACATTGTGGTTTAGACTGCATTGTAAATGTTGTTTCCCCTACATAAGGCAACTGCCATGGGGTTCACCTTCCACATACATAAACACCTTAGATGGGTTCTTCAACGTTTTTGTCATAGGCTAGAGTTCTAAATAAGAATTACACAGCAGCTGGTATATATTCTGCATATACACACACACACATCCTTTGTTGCGATGGATTATTGGCAGAGGATCTAACGCTCTAAAATGGTAGTGAGCTAAGGGTTCAACTGTGGTAAATAAATAAATAATACCTCTATTTTTGACTAGATATATAATAACAGATAGCTCAATAAATAAGAGTCAAGATTCGAGGTAGCTGGAGTTTGCAGGTTTAATACAGCATAAAGGACAGGAACAGGACAACCTGCACGGGAATAGGATGGCAGCGCTGCACAACGGGCAGGATCGGGACAACAGCTAGCTTTTTAATAACAGTGCACAAGTATATATAGTTAAACAAAATACATGATGTTCAATACAATAGGTGTAGCAGTGGGCAGGGCCTGTAGCAGTCGCGAAAGATAAGGCAGAAAGTAGGTGTAACAAGAGGCGTGAACAGGGCGTATACATAGACATGTGATGTAAACGTAACACAATATGTCATAAACGGGGCGGAAACATGGAGGGGGCTACCTAAGGAGCCGGGACCTCTAACCTAGTGGTGCGCGCAAACTGACAATGACGTGTGACTAGGGAGAAGCTGGGGGCTATGACTTCTGCGCTAGAAGCAGAGACTGAAGTCTGGAGAGTCAGAACGACATGTACCTAAACACTATCTAGTATCTGATGTTTAGAGAACATATTGATAGAATCCAAAAGTTATCAGGGTAAAGGCTAACAGACTCTAAGACTGGTGCATGCATAATTCTACATGTAGTGCGTGTTGAGGAATATTAAATGACCATTAATACAGTATTTCTCTTACATGGAGACATAAAAGCTAGACTGTGACGGAAACTATTGATGCGATTCAGTAGCTTAGGAATGCAGAGAAGGAGAGCTGGACTGATAACTAGAATCATAACATACTCTTGGCAGACTGAGAGGCAGAGCCAGGCCGAGCCGGGCACTGTGAGGCATGGAGTAAGTGAAGGGTCAGGGATACAGGTGGGGGCTGTATCGCTCCTCGGAGAGGGTTCAGAAGACAGGAGCTGAATCTGAGTCCGGGCCCTTTTGAGGCCTAGAAACGGGGACTTTACAATGAAATAACGTGCACACTGAGAAACGTGGCAACGTAGCTTTACATAGGCTCAATACTCGTTGTATTCACGAAAACTGGGAACTGGCATACTAGAGATGGACACAACTGTAATTGCGTCTTTAATCGATCAAAGGGAATACATATGCATATTAATCATGCACATATAACATAACATGGGGAACACGTAGGGACACAGAACATGGCAAAATTTACTTTTCCACATTCCCTCCTTGTCACTACGTTTCCATCAGGAAACATCAATATTCATGATACCATCTATCATTTCATACAGTATCATTTGCTCGTCTCGAATTGTCTTGGAACGGGATCTAGGACGGGACTTAGGACTAGGAATACAAGAGGTAGCACAAATGCCGCAAATCGCAGGGCCACATTGTATACAGAGGCAGCAACTGAATATGATCGCTACTGCAATACCTAGGAATGACAATATTTTCCATCCCCAGGCAGAAATTATACTCCAAAACCAACCGGACCATGTCCAGGTGCCTGGATTCTGGTGTAACTGATGGGCAATTTTATGAAGTCTGGTTATAGCTGAATAAACAGACGGCGCGTTATTAGGAATGAAAATGCAGCAACTAGATCCGATGACTCTACATGCTCCTCCTCTATCAGCCAGTATGACGTCAAGAACGAGACGATTTTGGAGCACGACAAATCTCATAGCAGATTGCTCTTCCGTTAAGTTACCTAGAGCAGAGGCAGTCTCATTCACTACTGCTTCAAGGGTTCTGGTCAATCTACGTATTAACTTACTATTCTGGATAGGGCCTATGAAGAAGAAGAATCCTTTATTGAAATCTGTATATTGTTCTTCAGGAGTAGCATGTGACTGGATATCTATGACATCTTGAGTGGGGTCCTTAACTGTCATACAAGTAGTCTGTTCTAGAGTGGATGTCGGTGTCTTGTTAACTGATGTGTCTGGAGTCTGAGCTGTGAGCTTGGCTGTTCGATCTGCTAGATCATTACCTTGGGAAATAATGTCTGTAACTTTCGTATGTGCTTTGCACTTCATGATAGCGATAGCTGTCGGTAAACGTATTGCATCTAACAGAGCTTGAATAAGGAAACCATGCTGAATCTTGGTTCCATGAGAAGTCATGAAACCTCTCTCCTGCCAGAGCACTCCAAAGTCGTGTACAACTCCGAATGCGTAACGTGAATCTGTGTAAATGTTAACTTTCAGGTTCTTGGCGTGTATGCAGGCTTGAGTCAGAGCAACTAGCTCTGCTGCTTGAGCAGACAGGGTGTCAATACGGTGTGTTTCAATAACTTCAGTGTCAGTAGTCACTGCATACGCGGCTACTAGTTCTCCTGTACTTGTTCTCATACATGAACCATCCACATAAAGTGTCAGGTTGGGATCTGGTAATGGAATATCTGTCAGGTCTTGTCTTGGCTTAGTCATAGTGTTAACTGCTTCCACACAGTCATGTGTGGCAGGATTTGAAGTAACTGACGGTAACAGTGTAGCAGGATTCAGAACATTGCAGCGTCTGATTTCTATGTGCGGCTGGAACAGTGTCAGTTCATAACCTGTCAAACGTGCAATTGTCAAGTGCTGAGTCTGTGTTCGGTTTAAAAGAACTTCCACGGAGTGTGGAACTTGTACTGTTAAGGAGTGTCCTAATACTATGGAATCACTTTGTCTGATAGCTAGTGCTGTGGCTGCAACTGACTTGAGGCACGCAGGCAGAGCCTGGGCTACAGGATCTAGGGCCAGATGTAGGTAGGCTTTTACCGGTCGGTAACGGCCGAATTCGTCCGTTACCGACCGGTAAAAGGCATTTGAGATGTAGGGGGCAGAATCGGTAATTTTACCGTTCTGTAAATTTACCGATCTGTAATTTTACAGAATCTGTAAATATACCGGTCGGTAAATTTACAGAACGGTAAAATTACCGATTCTGTAAAATCGATATGTAGGTGGGACTCTGATGAGTCCCACAAGGCCTAAGAAATCGGTATTTTACCATCAAATTCAATTTGATGGTGAAATACCGATTCAGGTGAGCATGCAAATGTGTGCATGCACACCTGTGCCATATGGCAGGCAGACCTGCCCTTAGGGCAAGTCTGCCTGCCATATGGCCCCCGAACTTTTTTTGGGGGTGCTAGAGGGTGTCAAAGTGACACCCCCTGCACCCTTGCTAAAAATCGGTATTTACCGATCGGTAAATACCGACCTGTAATGCCCCATTCATTCCTATGGGCTTCAAAGCCCATAGGAATGAATGGAGCATTACAGGTCGGTATTTACCGAATCGGTAAATACCGACTTTTAAAGAATCGGTAAATCCACATCTGGATTTACCTACATCTCGGTACATCTATTTTACCGACTCTTAAATACCGAATCGGTAAAATTCGGTATTTAAGTGTCGGTAAAATAGATTTACCTACATCTGGCCCCTAATGTGCTAGAAAAATAAGCACAGGGCTTGTATTGTCCTGCTTGATCTTGTGTGAGAACAGATAATGCTGTACCATCACGTTCTGTGACAAAAAGTGTAAAAGGCTTACTGTAGTTTGGTGTAGCTAGAACAGGTGCTTGGCATAAAGCTTTCTTTAACTCATTAAAACTAAGTGTATGTTCAGATGTCCAAGGGAGAACAGTCGATACGGCTGCCTCCTGTGTCGTTAACTGTATCAGTGGCTTGGCTAGAAATGCACACTGAGGAATCCATTGTCTGCAATAAGAAGTGAGGCCGATAAAAGCACGTACCTCCTTCTGTGTCTTGGGCTGAGGAAGACTCGCTATTAACTGGATACGGTCGGGTGTCAACTGCCTACCCCACTTGGACAGTAAGTGGCCTAAGTAGATCACTTGCTGGACACAGAATTGAAGCTTCGAAGGGGACACCTTGTGCCCCATCTCGGCTAGGAAATACAGAACTGTAAGTGATGCTCGCTCGCAGTCACGTTCAGAACGGGCTGTGATCAGTAGATCATCGACATATTGGAGCAGGGCAGTGTCAGCTGGCATGTGAATATTGTCTAGTTGTCTCTTAAGTGCTTGACTGTAAATGCTAGGACTTTCTGTGAAACCTTGAGGAGCTCGTGTAAATTTATAGCTCCTTCCATTTAAACAAAAACCGAAAAGGTACTGGCTGTCTGGATGAATCGGAACACTGAAAAATGCATTCTTGAGATCGATTACTGTAAAAAATATTGCCTCAGGATCAATGGCTGTCAATAGGGAAGAAATATCTGGGACTACTGGGTACTGGGGGATAATACATTTATTGAGTTCTCGAAGGTCAATCACTAATCGATATACTGGGGGTGCATTTGGATCAGTACGTTTCATGACTGGAATGATAGGAGAATTACATACATTGGAGTCAGTTTCTACAACTACTCCTTGAGCCATGAGCTCGTCAATAATTTTGGATAAGGCTGCTACAGCCTCAGGTGGCAATCTGTACTGCCTGATTCGTGGTAACACTACACCTGGCTTGAGAGTCACACGATGGGGTGTGATTTGCATGAAACCAACATCAGTTGGACCTTGCGCCCATAGATGCTGCGGGACATTAGACAATCTAGGATCAAAATCTCGTAAAACATAGTGACCCTTGAAGTCACGTAAAAACAAACGTATTCCCTCTGGGGAACAACAAATAACTGCTCCTAATTCTTTCAGTGTCTTAATGCCTAACAAATTTTCTGGACATGACTTCGTAAGTAATAGATCAGTAGTTCGGGACAATGGACCAACTTCTAGAGTAACTGGCTTTGATATCTCGTTTACAATTGGCTTTCCTGAAAATCCAAGGGAAACATTTCTAGAGCCTGAGAGCGGAGCCCCTGGAACCTCGTCATGACTAATAGTCGTCCTACTTGCCCCTGTGTCAATCAGAAACTTTCTGTCTTTCCCTAATACTTGACTATGAACATAGGGACCTTCTTGATCTACAGGAATCTCGATGAGTGGCAAGCCTACCTCCCTCTCTAGGCTGTTTCATGAGTACGCCTGGTACTCTGGATACTCGGACTGTGCATACTGGTACATCTGCTGTGTGACATGCTGTGTTGCAGCAATAGGCTGTGGTGCTGTAACTGTCTGTTGTGCATTCTGTGGCTGAGAAGTCTGTGAAATTTGTTCTTGTCTAGGCGGACGTGGTCTTTCTTTAGTTTTACCAGTGGCTATATTGTGTTTCAGAACTGCACATTCGTTTATAAAATGACCTGGCTGTTTACAATAATTGCATGTCCCTTTAACGGGAGTTGCAGGATGACTGGCTTGATTCGGACCCCTCTTCTGGCTGTCTTGTGGAACAGATTGTGCAACTAGTACTTTCTTTTTTGTGTCTTTCATACGTCTTCTCTCGTGTTCTTGCTCCTCCCTGATTCTATTCTGGTGATATTGGAGCATCTGTAACATCTGGGACGGAGTACTAGCTTGCCATGTACTTTCGACTTTCAAAACTCTATTCTTAACTTGTGGACTTGAATTCTCGACTAATTTAGTAACAAAAAGATGAGGGTATGACTCGCTACTCGTCTTTAAACCACTGTTTATTATAAAGCATTTCTCGAATCTGGAATAAAAATCACTAGTGTCTTCATCTTGTTTCTGTTTACAGGCTGAGATTGCATCCCAGTCTTCCTTTTTAGTGGCTAATAATCTAGGTGAAACTTGTATTCATAATTCTGGTAATTCTTTACATTTGTCTCCTAGACCGGTACCTGGTACTCGTATCTTATCTTCAGCTTCTAGAGCTGTCCAATCGATCTTTTTCTCTCCCACCTCCCATTCTTTTTCCTTGAGTTTCTCGTATACCCCTGCGGGCAACAGGACTTTTAGCATTTTAATAATATCTGGATACGTGTATTCTCCCATACGGAGCATGTCTTTTAATTCTCGGTGGAACCCTGCTGGATCTTTGTCATGACAGGGAATTAACAATTCATTTCTAAGAGTTCCATCTTGGTAACTGGGGTGTAAACAAATACTCGTTGCATTTCACCACCCTCTGTCCTAACTGGGTGTACTTCTCGTAACGGATGCTGTCTATCTATATAAAACGGTTTACTTTCTGGGGGTGAGACATGAACAAAATGCGGGTTCAGAAACGTTCTATATTTGTGGCGCTGTTCTAGAATGACACTAATTAAATCAGTAGCTAAACCTTTCCATCTATACTGGAGTAACTCGTTCAGGATATCATGTAACGGACCTGGATCAGAATGTTGACCCTCATACAGAGTAATGAGGTGCTGGATCATATACATACCCACCAGTCGTTGCTCGGCTGGGGGCAGTTTCAGAAACATTTGTGCCACTATTTCGTCTGGAAAAGTGGTAGAATCAGTAATCCATCGGACTGCTGATCGGGCTATTTCTTGTTCATGCATAGTACTTAACTCACTATAACCAATTCGTGATTTCAGAATGTGATCGGTAGCTTGAAATACTTGTTCTAGAGAACCTTGTTCTGGTGCTGGATGATGAAAGACTTTCTTGTGTTCTAGGCGTAAATGTCGGTCTGGAAATCTAGATTTACCTACATACGCTATTCTGGCGGGATTCTCGTCGTCTACCTCTTCAGTAGGAGAGTCATTCTCTTTCTCGCTTACTTGTGCTGCTTTGCGTTGTTCGTGTAACCTTATTATTTCTTTACGTATTTTCTTGTACATACTCTCTATACTATTGAGTGTCTTGTGCTTACCCTCGGCTATGTTATCACTCCACTTTGTCAGAATTTTCATTTCGGTCGGATCTTTAGTCGGGGAATCTTGTTCCCGTATTAAACAATTGATCAGAAACTTTAATAGCATGAACTGAATCTCAGATTTCCGGAGAGACATGACTTCAGCAATACTTTCTGGATCTTGTCCTGTACGAATGAAACGATACATTCTGTCTAGATCTTCTTTCATATTCGGTAGGGTGACCAAATACTCGGACACCTGCCTTATACGTACGGAAAATAGAACCATACTATCCTCGCCTGGGACTGGATCATAACAGCATTCAGTAAGAACTCGCCTGATTTCTGCAATGGACTGATATTTGGGCGTACGCTGTAACGCACGTTCATGTAACTCGACTGCTCCTAGACGTCTATTTGGCGGCGGCGTACCAGGAGGACCTCCTCCTGCGGCCCCTATACTGGAATCGTCGACTGATACTCTTCGTGCTGGCAAGGTGACTGATGTGGCGGGAATTTGTACTACGGGCTGGACCGGGGGTACCGTAACAGGTACTGTAACAGGTGCCCCGGTGGCTGAAGGACCATGAATTACATTATTTACAGGAGCTGGTGGAACAGGATTTGCATATTCTGGGACTGTGTCGTCCAAATAGGACGAGAGAAAAATATCAGCTGCGGTCGGTTTGTGACGTAGCTTGGTCGGAACTAAAGGTGGCGGAAAATTACATGGTGCTTCCGGGGTTGCTTTTGGCAAGCCCTCGGCAAGAAGAGGATACATACCCTTAATGAGGGCATTTCTCTGTCTGTCTGACTGTTCGGTTTTAACTCGTTCACCTATCTCGATTAGTTCCCTTTCTTGGGCTCTTTCTGTGGATTCTCTACTTAATTCTGACTTTCTGATTTCTTTTTCTGTTCTTTTATGAGATTCTTTGCGCCATAACTCGATGGCATCTTTCTGTGACTGTCTGGCTTTCTTTTTCCATAATTCTTCTTCTACTCGCATGATGCACTCGGCATCCCATGTACCCGATACGGGCCATCTATACTTTTCCTCTAACTGTTTGGTGTACTCCACCCATAAATCTAGATATAATATGGCGCTTATGCCATGCTTCTGATACATAAAATGACCCGGACTGTCCCTAGGCGGGACAGGAACTGCTTCCTCGAGCAGACCTTTTCTAGTTCTTAACTGACGTAATTTTGAGAACAGAGGCATGACGTGAACTGGGATCTGGACACAATACAATACACAATGAACACGATAATGACTTGAGACTGATCACTCATACCACGACATTGAAAACACATTGAAATGACATTTAAAATAACAGTTCGAACAGAAACATTACCTGGAATACTTGAAAACAGAAACACATGAATTTCTCGAGAACAGAACTTACTAGAATTACTAGATGCACTGCTAAAACAGTACGAAACATACCGTTCTCATAAAGAGACACGTCAGGACCCGCATCCACCTAAGTGGACACTTCGTGTTGGATCTGTGTACCCAAACCCACGGACCAGAGACAATGCAATTGACCCTGTCTAGATACTACCCCAGCAACGGTACTCACCGGGCAGCAAGAACGGAAGGCCTCGGACTGGACTGGACTGCTACGACGCCGGACGGACGAACTTCGGACTTCAGTTACGGGTGGGCCTCCGGATACCTCGGACCTTGGACTCTCGGCTTGGGCTCTGGTCGGGACTCGCCGCGTTCCTCCACCGCCTCGTCTGGATGCTGGACCGCAACCTCCGTCTCCTCCGTGGGCCTGAGGGATACTTGAAGCAGAAATATCTGCACGTGCACGGTATGGTTCCGTCACGGCTGCAGAGGATCAGGGGGCTTGCGTGGCTTCACCGGCGCGTGGGGAAAGGGCAAGTCCCTATTCGGGCGCCATTATGTGGTAAATAAATAAATAATACCTCTATTTTTGACTAGATATATAATAACAGATAGCTCAATAAATAAGAGTCAAGATTCGAGGTAGCTGGAGTTTGCAGGTTTAATACAGCATAAAGGACAGGAACAGGACAACCTGCACGGGAATAGGATGGCAGCGCTGCACAACGGGCAGGATCGGGACAACAGCTAGCTTTTTAATAACAGTGCACAAGTATATATAGTTAAACAAAATACATGATGTTCAATACAATAGGCGTAGCAGTGGGCAGGGCCTGTAGCAGTCGCGAAAGATAAGGCAGAAAGTAGGTGTAACAAGAGGCGTGAACAGGGCGTATACATAGACATGTGATGTAAACGTAACACAATATGTCATAAACGGGGCGGAAACATGGAGGGGGCTACCTAAGGAGCAGGGACCTCTAACCTAGTAGTGCGCGCAAACTGACAATGACGTGTGACTAGGGAGAAGCTGGGGGCTATGACTTCTGCGCTAGAAGCAGAGACTGAAGTCTGGAGAGTCAGAACGACATGTACCTAAACACTATCTAGTATCTGATGTTTAGAGAACATGTTGATAGAATCCAAAAGTTATCAGGGTAAAGGCTAACAGACTCTAAGACTGGTGCATGCATAATTCTACATGTAGTGCGTGTTGAGGAATATTAAATGACCATTAATACAGTATTTCTCTTACATGGAGACATAAAAGCTAGACTGTGACGGAAA
Source organism: Lissotriton helveticus (assembly GCF_964261635.1). NCBI lineage: Eukaryota > Metazoa > Chordata > Amphibia > Caudata > Salamandridae > Lissotriton > Lissotriton helveticus. Next base: position 1,705,756,557 of record NC_136065.1, on the reverse strand, counting down.
CTATTGATGTGATTCAGTAGCTTAGGAATGCAGAGAAGGAGAGCTGGACTGATAACTAGAATCATAACATACTCTTGGCAGACTGAGAGGCAGAGCCAGGCCGAGCCGGGCACTGTGAGGCATGAAGTAAGTGAAGGGTCAGGGATACAGGTGGGGGCTGTATCGCTCCTCGGAGAGGGTTCAGAAGACAGGAGTTGAATCTGAGTCCGGGCCCTTTTGAGGCCTAGAAACGGGGACTTTACAATGAAATAACGTGCACACTGAGAAACGTGGCAACGTAGCTTTACATAGGCTCAATACTCGTTGTATTCACGAAAACTGGGAACTGGCATACTAGAGATGGACACAACTGTAATTGCGTCTTTAATCGATCAAAGGGAATACATATGCATATTAATCATGCACATATAACATAACATGGGGAACACGTAGGGACACAGAACATGGCAAAATTTACTTTTCCACACAACTGGCAAAACCCACACAAGTCACTGATTTCCTCTGCTTTAAGTAATTTACAATTTATTCCTTAGCAGCAAATATGGCAAATGTCTTCCACTATTCTGTTTGTATCAAATGCTCCCCATTTTGAGAAATATGACTAAATCTAACAAACTTGTAAACTCCAAGAACATTTTAGGTTCGGGATAAAGCTACCAATAGAAACGTTTTTGTCACTTTTGAACCTGTGGGCTTTATATGAATGTGTGTTCATCTGCTTTGTCATTAACTTCCACGTTTGTTTTCTCATTAGGTGACTCAATGAACCAATCACATTTTATGACTGGAACAGGATTCATCCTCCATGGATTCTCTGATCTTCCTTCCTTGTGGCAGCTTGTGCTCTTTATTCTGTTCTTAGTCACATACATCCTAACACTATTCGGAAATAGTATTATATTTATTATAGTAACATTTGATCGCACACTTCATACGCCCATGTACTATTTTCTTAAGGTTCTGTCTGTGGTGGAAATGGCTTTAACAACTGTCACTGTCCCAAAGATGCTCACGGTTTTCCTGACAAAGGACAAGAGGATTTCCTTTGTGGGCTGTGCTGCACAAGTGTGTTTTTTTCTATCCTTTGGCGTTGCAGATTGTTTTCTACTTGCAGTCATGGCCTTTGACCGCTACGTTGCCATTTGCATTCCTCTCCACTATATGACCATTATGAGCCGTTCCAAGTGTGTTCTGTTAGCATCATCCACATGGATTATAGGAATTATATTCTCTGTGTGTCAGACCTCATTTATTTTTCATTTACCATTCTGTAAGTCTCGTGACATCTATCATTTCTTCTGTGAAGTTCCAACGTTATTGAGATTACCTTGTGGGGACACTTTTGCAAATAAAATTGTGAACGTTGTAGCGGGGGTTGTGCTTATATTGTTACCTTTTCTACTTATCCTTATCTCATATATCTTCATCATCACAAAAATTTCCAAGATGAAATCTACCCACGGAAGACACAAAGCTGTGTCCACTTGTGGTTCTCACATAACCTCTGTTACATTGTTCTATGGGACTTGCATGCTTGCTTACATGCAGCCAAGCTCAAATTATTCCCAAGGAAGGGAGAGGGTTTTTGCAGCATTTTATGCTTTCATTACTCCAATGTTAAACCCTCTGATATATACTCTAAGAAACCAGGAAGTCAAATTAGCTCTTAGAAAACGGTTATCTTCCAGTGTATTTCATTAAACATCATAATATACAAAATTGAAATGACTGTGAGAAAGTGTCTCTTTTTGTTTTCCGGCCTCCACCCCAATTCTTTGCTGACTGGTATTGCTTGTTTATAAACCTGACACACTGGGGCACTGCTCTCTATCCCACAGTGTATGTGCCCTCACCCCTAAAACCTGGAAAAATTGGCTAATTCCTAATTGATATATTTACCTGTACTGTAAGGCCGCAGTGTATGGTGTAGGACAATACACCAACAGCATAGAACGTCAAATCTTATATGTAGACTGCAGCACTACCATCTAGTTGAGTGGCAACAAAAACATGGCTTTAGGCCTACTTGAGAAGCAAACCTCCTGTAGATCTTAAACCTGCAACCAAATCTGTCAAAATAATGCTTTTTGACTGGAGAGCACCATAGTTCTAAACATTAAATAAGTCACCCCTCAGTAGGCCTTGTAGCGCACAAGCTAGGATGCTAAGGGGCCAATTACGATGTTGGGCAGGAACTTTCTGCCTGACACCATCTAGAAATCTGGACCGACCTACTCGCGGTCAGCAGTTCCACCCGGCCAATTACGATGTGACGGAACACTGTTCGGATGGATTCCCCTTGACTCCTATGGGAGCTTGTGTTCCGCCAGACAGCAAAGGCTCCTATCGGGAAATGTGGAAACCTCTGCACCCTGTGTAGGTTTTTACATGGCGGTACCTTAGGTAACCCCTCAGCCACCAAGTGTAGGCTGCAGGATGAAGGGGGCTCCAAAAGTCACTTTTCCACAGCCTTTTTGTGTGAAACAGGCCAACTCGGAAAGGCTGTTGGCAGCCAAAATCGTAATCGCTCGGTCGGTCCATAGACCTTTATGATGTTGGTCAACTGACAGGAATTCTCCCAGAGCTGGTCAGAACCGATTCAGAAAGACCGTGCAGTTTACAATCTGACCGCGAACATCGTAATCGGTCGGTGGATTGTAAACAGACCAAGTCGGTCGAAAGGGTTCAGACATGGTCTAGGGGAATCCGACTGTCGGGGGGAGGCGTTCTGCCCAACATTGTAATCGGCCCCCTAGTATTTAAAAGTGGCACATGCCAGAATTTAATGTTGGCATGTATCTACAGTGAATAGTTGCCAAAAGCTATTCTCTCTGTCAAGGGCTGAAGCCGTCCTATGAAGAAAATTAAAAATCAGAATGCCTCAAACTCAACACAGACAACACTGAAGTACTGATCTTTGGAAGGAAGCCTCAGCTTGGGACTTCACCTGGTGGCCAACTGGCCTCGGCCCCGGCCCCACCCCCACCCCCACCACCAATGCCTGAAAACTTCACCCTGGACAACAAGCTCAAAATGTCAGTCCAAGTAACTGCAGTGACCTCCATGTGTTTCCAAATCCTGGAGAATGATGCGACATATCTTCAAAGGGTTACAGGAGAACAACGGGAAAACTGTTACAGAGGCCATGATTATCAGAAGACTTGACAAAACATTCAGCACAGAAATTACTAAGAAGCTCCTGAACATGTTGGAAACCATTCAGAATCACAAAGCAAGGAATATTTTCAACCTACCATGCCAGACATATATCACCTCACATCTCAGAGAACTGCACTGTCTCCCCATACTCAAATGCACCCAGTTTAAGTACCTCGCACACACATGCAAAGCATTACACAACATTGACCCTGCCTACCTCAATCACCGCATAAACTTTGAGCAACCTCCAAGGTACCTCTGTTCAGCCAGACTCTTACTAGCACACCCGTCCAAAGCCTAGAAAGACATTCCAAACCACATTAAGGCCTCATCTTTGCTTCTCAAAGTCCACAAGAAGCTAAAAACCTGGCTTTTCAAATACTCTCAACAAGGAGGCAACTGCCTATCTAGCTGCCAAACACCTAGATTCCCTCACAAGTTATTAGCACGCCATGCAAATATACATAAAATAACATTGTTCCTTCAACAGTTTCTCGGATTCCTTCTAAAGTTTCTCTTTTTAGTGTATACATGCTTTTCTTTTATAGCTGCATTTAATAGGTGCATATTTTTTGTTTCTTACTGGATGTTGCCCCAAAAGGAAATCACTTAAATCTATATATTTACTGATCTTGTGATAGGTGCTATTTCACAGCCCTCAAACTAGATTGGGAGAGCCATCTTTGAGATAGTTTCCCACATTGTTTAAAGTTACAGTCATAGAAGAATGTATCAAATCAGCAGTCCCTTGCACACACCTACAATATATATTATATATCATTAAAAATAATAAAAAGCACTCTTATTCCTCCGTTGAAACAGTCACTTCAGTTTAAACTTGAGATCCTTAACCAACACGTGTTTCGTCGCGCTTAATTATTGTGCACAACGACTTTTTCAGGGTTCTAATCTCTTTGTATGGATCCTCAGTTCCGGTTGTATTTCCGACCCGGAATGGGTTCTAGTACTCCAGTGGTATTCGCACAGTAAAGGGGAACAGTGATTACTGTGTCCAAGATTTTCCAGAATTATTTTCTTAAGTGTGGATCTTGTGTGCATAAGTCATAAATTCATCATGAAGAAGGCCTGCTACTTAACAAAAGTTTTGCGTTAACACCAGCAAAGACTTGGTTGCTGGCAAGAGGGACTCACTTAGCCCCCAAAGAGTGGTTTTGCTTTAACACGTCATCATTCTTCATGATGGATTCCCTGGTGCCTCCCCTAAAGATCCCTGCAGCTTGTAACAGGCACTACATGGTGTCTGCCACATAGTGCAGGGATGTTTAAAATGTGTACATTTTGTACTTCAGCATGTGCTGCAGCCCGCAGCACACGCTGCAATGAAAAGAATACACATTGTGACCACTATGAAGTTGGTTGCATTGTAATGCAGGCAGCAGAACAGCCAACTTCTAGTCGGGCAGTCATGCTTGAGGCCACGGTGCCGCTTGGATGAAAATCCAACCGGCATCATAATCAGGCCCTGAGGTCCCTTAGGTCCTGATTACTATGCCGGTCAGACTTTTGTCCGACCAGCACCATGGCAGAAGCAGGAACGCTGGAATAAAATTCGGGGGTCCCACTACCTGCATTAAAATGCAACTGCCCTACCAACGGCCGCAATGTGTATACTTTGCATTGAGGCATGTGTTGCGGACTGCAGCACACGTCACAGTACAAAATATACACATTTTAAACATCTATGCACCATGTTCATATGGCAGGCACCATGTGGTGTTCGCCACGTGGTGTAGGGATGTTTATGGGGACAACATAGGTGCCCCCAGGGCTCATAGAAGAAGGCCGGGGGGCAGGGGGCCCTGTTAGGTGCCCCCAAAGTCAATGTTTGCCAGCCTTTTCATGGCAGGTTAACCACTATGAAAGGGCTGGTGGAAAGGGATATCCTAATCCCTAGGGCAGTGTCTGGGCAGGCACTGCCCCATTGTAGGGAATAGGAGTCTGACTGCTGCACTGACGTGAGCCTTGATACTGTCAGACACAGCGGTCTTTCCCCCGCCAGCTGAGAACCGATCACCTGCACCCTAATGCGGCAGTTGGATCTAATGGGCTGGATGGCGGTGGGACCGACAGCCTGACAGTGGTGGTCCCACCGACGGCCTTAATATGGCGGTCCCAATGTCTTCGTAATCAGGCCCTAAATCCTGAAAGTGGTTGACCAGAACAGAATAACAAAGGGCATTTTTGTTTGACCTTGTCTACGGTGTTCAGACTATATATGTAATGTGTGCAAAGCAGAGTGCAGCCTACAACTTGCTTAGGCTAACATAGGCAAAACAACCATGAGGCTGCATGGAACACATGCCACCTTCCCCTTGGTCAGGATGGTAGCACCAATGTGACAACAGATATCAAAAGATAAGCCAAATCAAAGCATTTGAATTATATTTCTGTAAAATGCTGCACAGAAAAAGGTCATGGTAAAAAACCTTTTTTTAAGAAAATGTGTTCATAAGCAATTACAGCGTGTTGCCAGGGCCGACAATATAGCATGCTATGTGAAAGCAAATGATTCCAATAAGAAATACGAACAATCCAAGGTAAAAATATCAGCCATCCTATAAGTCACCCCTCAGTAGGCCTTGTAGCGCACAAGCTAGGATGCTAAGGGGCCAATTACGATGTTGGGCAGGAACTTTCTGCCTGACACCATCTAGAAATCTGGACCGACCTACTCGCGGTCGGCAGTTCCACCCGACCAATTACGATGTGACGGAACACTGTTCGGATGGATTCCCCTTGACTCCTATGGGAGCTTGTGTTCCGCCAGACAGCAAAGGCTCCTATCGGGAAATGTGGAAACCTCTGCACCCTGTGTAGGTTTTTACATGGCGGTACCTTAGGTAACCCCTCAGCCACCAAGTGTAGGCTGCAGGATGAAGGGGGCTCCAAAAGTCACTTTTCCACAGCCTTTTTGTGTGAAACAGGCCGACTCGGAAAGGCTGTTGGCAGCCAAAATCGTAATCGCTCGGTCGGTCCATAGACCTTTATGATGTTGGTCAACTGACAGGAATTCTCCCAGAGCTGGTCAGAACCGATTCAGAAAGACCGTGCAGTTTACAATCTGACCGCGAACATCGTAATCGGTCGGTGGATTGTAAACAGACCAAGTCGGTCGATAGGGTTCAGACATGGTCTAGGGGAATCAGACTGTCGGGGGGAGGCGTTCTGCCGAACATTGTAATCGGCCCCCATGTATTTAAAAGTGGCACATGCCAGAATTTAATGTTGGCATGTATCTACAGTGAATAGTTCCCAAAAGCTATTCTCTCTGTCAAGGGCTAAAGCCGTCCTATGAAGAAAATTAAAAATCAGAATGCCTCAAACTCAACACAGACAACACTGAAGTACTGATCTTTGGAAGGAAGCCTCAGCTTGGGACTTCACCTGGTGGCCAACTGGCCTCGGCCCCGGCCACACCCCCACCCCCACCACCAATGCCTGAAAACTTCACCCTGGACAACAAGCTCAAAATGTCAGTCCAAGTAACTGCAGTGACCTCCATGTGTTTCCAAATCCTGGAGGATGATGCGACATATCTTCAAAGGGCTACAAGAGAACAACGGGAAAACTGTTACAGAGGCCATGATTATCAGAAGACTTGACAAAACATTCAGCACAGAAATTACTAAGAAGCTCCTGAACATGTTGGAAACCATTCAGAATGACAAAGCAAGGAATATTTTCAACCTACCATGCCAGACCTATATCACCTCACATCTCAGAGAACTGCACTGTCTCCCCATACTCAAATGCACCCAGTTTAAGTACCTCACACACACATGCAAAGCATTACACAACATTGACCCTGCCTACCTCAATCACCGCATAAACTTTGAGCAACCTCCAAGGTACCTCTGTTCAGCCAGACTCTTACTAGCACACCTGTCCAAAGCCTAGAAAGACATTCCAAACCACATTAAGGCCTCATCTTTGCTTCTCAAAGTCCACAAGAAGCTAAAAACCTGGCTTTTCAAATACTCTCAACAAGAAGGCAACTGCCTATCTAGCTGCAAAACACCTAGATTCCCTCACAAGTTATTAGCACGCCATGCAAATATACATAAAATAACATTGTTCCTTCAACAGTTTCTCGGATTCCTTCTAAAGTTTCTCTTTTTAGTGTATACATGCTTTTCTTTTATAGCTGCATTTAATAGGTGCATATTTTTTGTTTCTTACTGGATGTTGCCCCAAAAGGAAATCACTTAAATCTATATATTTACTGATCTTTGATAGGTGCTATTTCACAGCCCTCAAACTAGATTGGGAGAGCCATCTTTGAGATAGTTTCCCACATTGTTTAAAGTTACAGTCATAGAAGAATGTATCAAAACAGCAGTCCCTTGCACACACCTACAATATATATTATATATCATTAAAAATAATAAAAAGCACTCTTATTCCTCCGTTGAAACAGTCACTTCAGTTTAAACTTGAGATCCTTAACCAACACGTGTTTCGTCGCGCTTAATTATTGTGCACAACGACTTTTTCAGGGTTCTAATCTCTTTGTATGGATCCTCAGTTCCGGTTGTATTTCCGACCCGGAATGGGTTCTAGTACTCCAGTGGTATTCGCACAGTAAAGGGGAACAGTGATTACTGTGTCCAAGATTTTCAAGAATTATTTTCTTAAGTGTGGATCTTGTGTGCATAAGTCATAAATTCATCATGAAGAAGGCCTGCTACTTAACAAAAGTTTTGCGTTAACACCAGCAAAGACTTGGTTGCTGGCAAGAGGGACTCACTTAGCCCCCAAAGAGTGGTTTTGCTTTAACACGTCATCATTCTTCATGATGGATTCCCTGGTGCCTCCCCTAAAGATCCCTGCAGCTTGTAACAGGCACTACATGGTGTCTGCCACATAGTGCAGGGATGTTTAAAATGTGTACATTTTGTACTTCAGCATGTGCTGCAGCCCGCAGCACACGCTGCAATGAAAAGAATACACATTGTGACCACTATGAAGTTGGTTGCATTGTAATGCAGGCAGCAGAACAGCCAACTTGTAGTCGGGCAGTCATGCTTGAGGCCACGGTGCCGCTTGGATGAAAATCCAACCGGCATCATAATCAGGCCCTGAGGTCCCTTAGGTCCTGATTACTATGCTGGTCAGACTTTTGTCCGACCAGCACCATGGCAGAAGCAGGAACGCTGGAATAAAAGTCGGGGGTCCCACTACCTGCATTAAAATGCAACTGCCCTACCAACGGCCGCAATGTGTATACTTTGCATTGAGGCATGTGTTGCGGACTGCAGCACACGTCACAGTACAAAATATACACATTTTAAACATCTATGCACCATGTTCATATGGCAGGCACCATGTGGTGTTCGCCACGTGGTGTAGGGATGTTTATGGGGACAACATAGGTGCCCCCAGGGCTCATAGAAGAAGGCCGGGGGGCAGGGGGCCCTGTTAGGTGCCCCCAAAGTCAATGTTTGCCAGCCTTTTCATGGCAGGTTAACCACTATGAAAGGGCTGGTGGAAAGGGATATCCTAATCCCTAGGGCAGTGTCTGGGCAGGCACTGCCCCATTGTAGGGAATAGGAGTCTGACTGCTGCACTGACGTGAGCCTTGATACTGTCAGACACAGCGGTCTTTCCCCCGCCAGCTGAGAACCGATCACCTGCACCCTAATGCGGCAGTTGGATCTAATGGGCTGGATGGCGGTGGGACCGACAGCCTGACAGTGGTGGTCCCACCGACGGCCTTAATATGGCGGTCCCAATGTCTTCGTAATCAGGCCCTAATTCCTGAAAGTGGTTGACCAGAAGAAGAATAACAAAGGGCATTTTTGTTTGACCTTGTCTACGGTGTTCAGACTATATATGTAATGTGTGCAAAGCAGAGTGCAGCCTACAACTTGCTCAGGCTAACATAGGCAAAACAACCATGAGGCTGCATGGAACACATGCCACCTTCCCCTTGGTCAGGATGGTAGCACCAATGTGACAACAGATATCAAAAGATAAGCCAAATCAAAGCATTTGAATTATATTTCTGTAAAATGCTGCACAGAAAAAGGTCATGGTAAAAAACATTTTTTTAAGAAAATGTGTTCATAAGCAATTACAGCGTGTTGCCAGGGCCGACAATATAGCATGCTATGTGAAAGCAAATGATTCCAATAAGAAATACGAACAATCCAAGGTAAAAATATCAGCCATCCAATTGAGCAAGTCAAAAGTAAGCCTGGGTGGAGTACAAAAATGCTGTTCACATTAATTTTCAGCACCTGGTTTTGTCTGCGCTGTGAAATTTTAGCGAACTGCACCATGAACAGCGCAAGTGGGTGCTGCTTCCTTTCTGCTGCTCGAGTAGATATTTTACTCGAGCTGCAGCTTTCTCAAGGAGAACGGACGATTTCTCAATATGCATGGTCTCGAGCATACGCGGCCACTCACATTGAGAAATCAGCCCACGTTGAGAAATCTTGCCGTGAGGTTGATTTACTTTGCTCACGCTCGTCAAGGTCAAGCTCGCCAAATTAATGTTGATGAGAATGAGTGGGAAAAAAACTCTGGAGCTCCTTGTAATGCAGAGGGCAGAAAGCTCTGCAAACTCCGTGAGCGGAGTGGAGCTCTCTGCCCAGGCTTAGTCAAGAGAACAGAAATGCTCCGCCATGCCAGTTATTGACAAGACCATCAGGGGTAACGAGTGCTGATTTCAATGAAACTGAGATCCAGAAGCCGTTGCATAGGGATCATCCCCAGCCAATAGCCATGGGTTATGCATGAGCTGCATGCCCAAGGAACAGTCCTGATAATGGGCCACTAAGGGACTCATCAACAGTTCGAAATCCAGGGCCCTTTGGGAAGGGCACCAGATGCCATGAAACACAGGTTGCACACATGTGAAGCAAGCATAGCGGAAGGTTAAACAGAACTTGCCATGCAGACCATGCAAAGGCACCAATCCAAAGAGCTGTAGCATGTGCTTACAGTACAGCTGCAGAGATGCCTGGCCTGGAAGGACCACAGAAGGAGCATCCATTGCATAATAGCAGGAACAACACTATAAGACCTCAAATTACAATGAGTAACAGTGGAAACCCACCAAACAAACTGGAAAAAATAGAATGTATAAAAGCTGGGTGACTACAAAAATAGTTTGAAAAGATGTCTAAGTGTGCCAGGCCTGTGGTATTAGAAGCATTACATATTTGATGTATCAGTTCACCAAATGTAGGGGGAGATTTGTGTTTAACAATGACTGTTTCACTTTAAGTTCTCACCACCTGCTATTCGAAGGCCTAGTGAGCGGAAGTGAGAGCCACTTCTTGTTCAAACAACAACGCTTTTTGTCTGCTTAGCTTATTGAAATCTGTTTTCAAAGTTGGAATGGGAGGCCGTAATGAAATATCTACACTCTTGTGTGGAGGGGGAAACAGGACATTGTTAACTGGGAAACGGAAACCATATAGGGGTTTCTGCCCGCTGACTGCAACAGTCCTAATTATTGAAGACAAGGTAGCTTCCATTCTAAAGCAATGTAAGAGTGGGAATATTTGTGGGAATGAGAGCTCCTTTTAGATAGAAAGCTAAATTAGGGGCAGAGACATAACAGGCACCATGAATGTTGACATACATGGAAATGACCGGCAGTGGAATCACATTCCCCAGTTGTAAACAAAACATCTTTCTCAGCCTGCTGACAATGAACGTAAATGGCAGGGACCAAAATTCATGTTTGCAGCTTCTCCTAAGGGGTTCGTATCTACCTACTGGGAAGTGTTTCTGCCAGGCAGTAAACTGAAACGTCAACATAGGCAATGAGATAACCCCGTGTAATACCCATACTGCTGAAGGTGTTTCTGCTATAGTGAATGGTAGTTGTTCCTGCTTCTCAATATGTAACATGGTGTAACTAGTGCCTTTCATAACCATTGATTGCTGCTTATGTGCACGTTTAAAGGTTAAGGAAAAAGCGGTACAGTTAAGATAATGCAAAAGAACATGTCCATTATTAAGTGTATAGAGGATCCAACTAAATTGCATGATTGGTATAAGTTGATTCTGGCCGTGATACAGTGTAGACATATCACTTTGCATAATATCAGTGATAGATGATACAATATTATCTCAGCTATATATAAGAGATGACAAGGTATTAATACTGTTGTGTACTAAAACCAGCACATTATCCAAATTATCTTGATCAATTTGGCATACACGTACTGCAGCTTCCATTTGCGGGTATTTCCAAATTTCAATTTAGACAGCGTAACCAAATCATTTGGATCATGTAGACCTTGGACCCAAAAGAAAGTCAAACAAATTCATGTCTTTGGATAGGAGAGAAAGATGTTGTTTCACTTCAGACAATGTGGAATGTTCTAACCATTGTTGTCATAATTTACCCACTGAGTAACTGATAACCGTGTTATCTTGCATGGATTGTGAATATCAGGGATCAGGTCTACTTGATGTTAACCCAGATGGGGATTTTGGAAAACGAGCATGACAATCATTTCTGTCTATTGGCCATAATAACCACCCACCTGGAGCCTTGACTTAAGAGTTAAATGTATCATACCATGTAGCTTCTCTCCAGTGTAATCTGGATAAGATTGCCAATCTTCAAAAGTGGCAATCGATGGAATAGTTGGAGTATTCAATTCTTTAATTTTAGCCAATCCCAGACAAGTAGTCTGTTGGATTGTATTGTTAAGGAAAATACTTTGCGTAGGTACCAGGCATACATGAAATTCAAATTCTTATCTCGGACATGGTAGGACTCAGTGCTCCAAATCGATTTCAAATCAATGTTGGCCTTCCAATAATCATAGCCTTTCAGGGCTAGGTATCAATGAAGGAGGCATTGGAGCATGTTTTGAGTAAGCATATATTTTTTGAGGCTGTGTGAACTAAGCATGGGCGGATTTTGCGGATCCACGATTCACGAATTTGCGGATTCACGGATCGTGGATCCGCAAAATCCGCGGATTATGCGGATCGGCGGAGTTGGGGGCGGGGCTTCCTCGAGTGTGTGGGCGGGGCCAAACGGACGGGGCTTCCATGCGAGCGCACATGCCGCTTGTGTGTATAAAAGGGGTTTGCGCTCGTGAAAGTCAAAGATGCCGCTTGTGTGTATAAAAGGTCAGAGACCGATCAGAGCAGCAGATTAAGAGACAGAAGCCCCTGGTCACAGGAACAGCACGGGGATTCCGCTCGTCAAAGTCAAAGATGCAAATGCCTCTGGCCAGCAATAGCATCACAGCGGATTTTCGATGGTATATTTGGGAAGAAGGCACATCTGCCCAGCCTCCCAACGCTCACGATTTTTTTTGGGCTGATGAATGAGTCACTGCATTTGCGCTTCAACTAGTTCCAGCGACCAAGTGTGTGTTACTATGCAATCGCGCCGAAGTGCGCAGGGGTCCCTTGAGTGAAATGTCCATCATAGTGGGTAAATGGCGGGAAGACGGTGCACACCTCGAGTGTGTGGGCGGGGCCAAACGGACGGGGCTTCCATGCGAGCGCACATGACTCTTGTGTGTATAAAAGGGGTTTGCGCTCGTGAAAGTCAAAGATGCAAATGAGTCACTGAATTTAAGCTTCAACTAGGGCACATGCTTTATTGATATCTGCAAGTGTTTCCTGTTGAGGTTTATTTTTTGTGCCAGGACCGTCGTGCCCGAATGAACCCTGCCCTTCATATTTATTCAAGAAGACACCACCGTTTAAATAATTTACGATGGCGCCGGCAAGCTGCCAGCGTCATCCTGCAAAAGTTACTTAATTAGCTTCAACAGGAAGCTCCAACTGATAAAATAAAGCAGGCGCTCGAGCCCCTGCTTTATCTTATCTGTTAGAGCTTCCTGTCGAAGCTAATTAAGTAACCATTTGAGGATGGCGCTGGTAGCTTGCCGGCGCCATCGTAAATTATGTTAGGCTTGAACTTTTGACCGCAACATCCGCTCCGATCGCGGATTGCGGATTCTCGGTAAATTCGCGAGAGTTCGCGGATCGCGGATTTACCGAAAATCTGCAAAATCCGCGATCGGAGCGGATTTTGCGCTCATGCTTAGTGTGAACCAATTTAAAATAGCATGATTTTGGGTCTGAAGCATTATAACCAGTGAAATATGTGTACTTTATCTTTTGTATATAGGAGTTACCATGAGGCGGAATTGGGTAATGTTCCCATTGTGTATAATTAGTTCCATGTTTAAATTTGAATGTGAAAAATATCGATGAAGAAAATATAAATTTAATAATTACTAATTAATTAATTAACATTAATTTATTAATATTTATTAATTAATCAATGTACAATTAATTAATTACCACATTTCACACCATTTGCACATATAACCACCACAACACACACCTAAAATTACACAATTACAATTAATAATTACTAATTAATTAATGGTAAATAAATTAAAAATATTTAATAATTAATCAATTACAAATTAATTACTTACCACCCTTCACATCATTTACACATATAAACACCACAACACATAACTGGAACTAATTAAACAATTAACATAATTAATTATTAATTGACTAATTGAAATTAATTAACAACTAATTATTAAAATATTATTAATTAATCATTTAACACATTAAATATTCAATAAATTGTATATAACTAAATTACTTCCCGCCCTATTCCCCTATAAACCCACAAACTGCTACGGAACTAAAAACGCAAAATTCTAATTTGAAAAAACAAAATTAACTACTATAAATTATTATTTAAATCAATATAAATAAATTACTTCTCACCTTATTCCCCAATGAACCCACAACCCGCTACAGAACTAAAAATGCAGAATTAAACTTAAAATAAATTAATAACTAGTAAAATTCTAAAACATATAATAAAATGACAAACATTTCTCATGAAGAACACTAAAATACATAACATTATTAGGAAAGGGAAATTTTTGTAAACGATCTTTATTACAACAATATTTTTGTAATCGATATTACTTACCTGTCAGTCAATATTCTTGTGAACTATATTTTTGTTCACTATATTTCTTCCCCAAGATATTTTTGCGGCGATATTTATGTCCCACGATATTTCTCTGTCAATATTCCTGGTCTGCACCGTATAATTATAAGAGGGACGTTGCCCATTTGCTCTATGCAGAAAATGATGTCCATAATGTTGATAATGATACAATTCAGAAAATAAATCCTCAGACTCAAAGACAGTGTAATATTGCAGGTCAGAAAACATCGAATTCAAATGTATCAACATTCTAAGAATCCAATTGCAAACCCTGGTACTATTATATCCCCCATGGGAACTCTGAACACATAAGGTATCTGCAGGGTCTCCATAGGACCGAATATATTGAATGGCACTTTATCCCAAGCAATTCCATCAGTGACTAAGACCGCTGAAATATTAACAACGGACTGGTCTCTTTTCATTTTGTGGAAGTAAGAATGTGGGGCCAACAACAGGTTGACTAGTTCTGCAGCAGAATGTTCTGGGAGGTAATGGCCACTGATTAAAAGAAAAAAAAACAGTCACAAACCAATCCACATGAACAAAAATACCATGGAAAACATGATCCAGTCATATATCCAAGGTGGAACCAGATAAGTGCGTTTTAACCGGACCAAATTCGGGTTGGTGGTGAATGCAAAACAAAAGTTTAACGAAGAACTGTCTGAAAAAAGTTATTTTGATCGATATAGTACATTGAAGAACTCAGCTGAAATAAAAGAGGCGGTGACTCTGGATGGAGACTTGAAGATTCCACAGTAGAAGGGGCCTCAACTTGAGGATCAGAATAAACAGTTTCCATTGTGGAAAGTGAAGAAGTTAAAACAGGTACCAGGTCAACTGAAGACTCAATATCCCCCTCTTGTAACTGGGGAGAATCAGCAGGGGTGGAGCTCACTGGCTATAAAATAACATTCTGTGTTGGGACACCTCTAGGCACACTATTTATGATTGGCCATATGGTGAAACCCGACATGTTCACATGAAACAAAGTGATTGCCTTTGTATCCAGGAAGTAGAAGTAAAATCACAGTTCAGATACCCAGAAGACCAAGCACTGAAACAGGAGCATGGTACAAGGGACTGAATTTTTTTCGAATGCCACTTTCTCACACACCAGATCACCAAATTTAGGAAGCCAGCCTGAAGCAGGAATCTGAACAGCTGCTTTCGATGGGAGAGTAAAAGGCAAATGAGTGTTGGCCAGAGCATCAAGACATTGTTGAGATCCTGTAAGACAGCACAGGGCTTATCTATGTCAAAGAAGTCTAGACCATCCAGGTCTGGAACATGCATCTTGATGCTAAAAAGAATTTCATACGGGGTCTGCCAACCCAGAGATTTTTTAGGGAAGTTATTAAACGCTCATTATACCCCATAAAGATGAGCTAACCAGCCACACCCTGTTCCTAATACCTTCGCTGTTAAAGACTGCTTTAAGTCACAGTTCATCTGCTCCACAACAGAGTTGCCCTCTGGCCTATATATAGACAAGAAAATGCACCCCTATAGACATTATTGAATCACAGTATGACTTAGAGGTAAACACAGGACCCTGCTCTGAATGGAAAGCGCCACAGGCATAAGTCCCTACAAAGACTTGCAAATCTTCAATAACAGTTTGAGAGTCAGCAGAGGAACCTAGAGCATGAATCAACTGCAACCAAAATGTCTTTGAATGCATTCTCGGAAACGAGCGGACCGCAATGATCAAGATAAATACAGCCAAATAGCTGATTCAAATTATATAGGTGTGCCTGCGGTGGACAGGACACAGTTGAGCTCTTAATTTGTAAACAAAAGTCATAACAAAGGACTTACTGGTGAGTCTCCTGTATGTATGACGTTACAACGCATACTTTTTCAACGCATACCGTTACAACGAAACTTTTACAACGCAAATACTATTACAACGCATGTATTTACAACGCATGTTTTTACAACGCAGGTACCTTTACAACGCATACCATTACAACGTAAGTATTGGTATGTATATATTAATTTTTTAATTGTAAATTAATTGAAATTAATATAACTTAATGTAATGTAATTTAATTTAATTTCATTTAATTAATTTAATTTAAATTTAATTTTACTTTATTTTTACCCTGTACCCCTGTACCCCAAAAACCCCAAACTGACCCTGACCCCTAAAAATACCCCTTTACCCAAAAACCCAAAACTGACCCTGAACCCTAAAAATACCCCTTTACCCCAAAAACCCAAAACTGACCCTGAACCCTAAAAATACCCGTTTACCCAAAAACCCAAAACTGACCCTGAACCCTAAAAATACCCCTTTACCCAAAAACCCAAAACTGACCCTGATTGCTAAAAATACCCCTTTACCCAAAAACCCAAAACTGACCCTGAACCCTAAAAATACCCCTTTACCCAAAAACCCAAAACTGACCCTGAACCCTAAAAATACCCCTGTACCCCAAAAACCTAAAACTGACCCTGAACCCTAAAAATACCCCTTTACCCAAAAACCCAAAACTGACCCTGAACCCTAAAAATACCCCTTTACCCCAAAAACCCAAAACTGACCCTGAACCCTAAAAATACCCCTTTACCCAAAAAACCAAAACTGACCCTGAACCCTAAAAATACCCCTTTACCCAAAAACCCAAAACTGACCCTGAACCCTAAAAATACCCCTTTACCCAAAAACCTAAAACTGACCCTGAACCCTAAAAATACCCCTTTACCCAAAAACCCAAAACTGACCCTGAACCCTAAAAATACCCCTTTACCCAAAACCCCAAAACTGACCCTGAACCCTAAAAATACCCCTTTACCCAAAAACCTAAAACTGACCCTGAACCCTAAAAATACCCCTTTTCCCAAAAACCCAAAACTGACCCTGAACCCTAAAAATACCCCTTTAAAAAAAACCAAACATATAACATTTTAAATATAATTATATACTTACCAATACTTACGTTGTAATGGTATGCGTTGTAAAGGTACCTGCGTTGTAAAAACATGCGTTGTAAATACATGCGTTGTAATAGTATTTGCGTTGTAAAAGTTTCGTTGTAATGGTAGTGCATTGTAAAAGTTGCGTTCTAAAGGTTGTATACCGAGTCTGCTGGTATAAACCCCACCACCAATAACATTGCTCTAAGTGGCTGGCTTCGTATATGAGGCACACTTATGTAAGTGGACACCTTGCACTAATCCAAACAACCCTTATGGTGATTTTAGTGGTCTTATACAACCTTAGAAAGATCTCTAAGGGGTAGCTGTGGAGAGCAGCCTTCAGGCTTAGTTCAGAAGGAGTATAAAGCAGCTTGTTTTACCAGAACGTAATATTATAGGTAGAGATGAAAGGAAAAAGAACTACACAAAGTATTGATAAAAATATGTATTTATTATAAGACACTCACTAACACATACAGATATCTCCTACCCAAAGATATACACAATGCACACCCTACCTTGCAAAAGAAACATGTAAGTAGCACAGATTATACAGTGGTTCCCAGGGGGAGACCAAACCATGTACTAAAATATTGGTATGCGAACCACAACTCAAGTCAAGGATATACCCAGAGGACGTACAGGTGTCGGGGACCCAAGGAACCACACAATGTGAGTATCTATGAGCTCCACGGAGGTCATGTGCAGTGTGGGAACACGACAGCGTTCTCCGTACAAATCTACTTGTAAGTCACAGTTGCAATTTTAAAGAAAGAAGACCCTTCCCAGTGGGCCCTGAGGAAATTCCGTAGCACAACAAGCGACCCAGGCGGGGCAAGAGAGCAGGTAAAAGACACAGAAGAGGCCCAATCATCGACAAAGACGAGACAAAAGGCGAAGAAGAATCGCTAGTGATCAACATCTCAGACACCCAACTCAATGACCACGAGATAAACGTACTTCAGAGGGGGATGTAATTTGTTCCAACTAACAACACCAATCTTCTAGAACTGGAAGTCAGCACGTTCAAGTTGACCCGCAAATTACGCTTGAGACATTTTTTTGAAAAAGTCTTGGAACCTCCAACTGAAGTTAAACCAGATCTACTTTTGGGCTTGAGACCACCCAGCACCTACATGCCTCCATGCAGCCACAAAAGTATAGATACCTTTGAAACGCTGGTGAAACAAGACATTTCCAAAATAAACTTTCGCAAAAAGCACAAACAAAACTTAAGCACTAAAGACAAGGACACCTTGAAAAAGATTGCCAACAACACTTCAATTAAATGCTTGAAAGCAGACAAAGGAGGAGCTCTTGTGATCTTAAACACCGACCTATACGATCAGAAAGTCATGGAACACATCAGTGATTCAGACACTTACATGCCATTGAGTGGGAATCCCACCAGCCAATTCAAAACGGATCTAATGTTATTGATCACTAAGGCTTTCAATGAAGAAATCATTGATGAACGAACAAAAAGATTCCTGACAGTGGAACATCCTAAATGCCCCACCATAACGATGTTGCCAAAAATACACAAGAACCTTACAAATCCGCCTTTTCGCCCAATCATTTCCACCAGAGGTTCAATACATGAACCGATAGGTAAATTTATTGATCGGTACCTTCAACCGAGTGTCACCAGCCTGAAAAGTCACATCAAAGACACGACTGAATTCCTCATTAAATTGTCTCAAATACCAATAGATAAAGACGAACAAATCATCCTATGCACAGCCGATGTAAAGAGCCTCTACACCTCCATCCCCCATGGAGGTGGCATCGAGGCAGTTGAAAAAGCTTTGCTTCACAGCGACATTGCGGAACAACTCCAAACTTTCCTAATGGAACTGATGGTCTTCACCCTTTACCACAGCTACTTCTCACATGAACAGAAATGGTACTTACAAATGTCAGGGATGGCTATGGGAAATTGCGCAGCACCGACCTACGCGAACATCTATATGGGTGAGTTTGAATCCAACTTCATTTACTCAGACAGCAATTGGACGAACAACCTCAAATTCTATGCCCGGTACATAGACGATCTTTTTTTTGTCTGGAAGGACAGACGAGAAAACCTGGAAACATCATTAAGAACATTGAATTCTAAAGACAACCGAATTGAACTGACTTGGAACATCAGTAGTGATGAAATAACCTTTCTTGACGTACTCATTAAATCAACCAACCAAGGCCTACAAACAGACTTATATCGAAAAAACACAGACCGCAACAACACTTTACATTTTACAAGCTTCCATCAGAACTCCCTGAAAAGGCATCTTCCCTTCAGTCAAATGTTGAGGATAAAACGCATAGTCTCAGATCCGGAAACAAGCAAAACACAAATGGAAATCATGTCAAATAGATTCTCTAAAAGAGGGTATCCCAAAGAGGTCATCGATGAAGCTCTTACAAACGTGTCTATCATCCCACGAACTCAAGCCCTCCAGGGCACCCCAAAGTTGGAAAATAAGAGAACAGTAATCGTCAGCAAGTACTCTACTTCTAGTCAAGCGTACAAAAAAATCATCATGAAACACTGGCGAATCCTGGCCTTAGAACCTGATTTCGGTGATCTATTCAAAGATACTCCAATCTTCGCTTACACTCGAGCTCAAAACATCAGAGAAACTTTATCGAAAAAAAACACGGAAGAATGCATATCATCATTGCAGTAACTGCAACAACATCATAAAAGGGAACACCATCAACCATCCGATGAGGGGCTTTGATATAAAACTGAAAGTGAATCTAATTTACCTGTTAAAATGCCCTTGCGGCATGATTTATGTAGGCAAAACATCTAGGAAAATAAAAACCCGCATCACGGAACACAAGTCAAACATCAGAACCAAGAACATTAAGTCGAACATTGCCAACCATTTTGTTGAAGCTGCCCACAACATTGCGCAATTGAAGTTTCTCGTCTTAGAGATGGTACCTAAATTGGAAGGAAAAGATCCGAATAAGATACTACTACAAAGAGAAATATCTTGGATTTACAGACTTCAGGCCATGAAGCCGTATGGTCTTAACGACCGCCTTGAATTCAGTTGTTATTTATAGTACCTTTTAGGTACATGTCACACACATTGCCACCCATAACGGCTTGATCCTTTTGCATGATCCGTTTACCTTTCCACTCCAACTCTGGCACTCGGTTTACTCTTTCCCATTCACCTTACTCCACTCCAAAATGGCCGCCACCCTAACGCGTTAGTCTTTAGTCCTTTTTCTAGCCTCACTTCTCACTTAACTAGCACATTCGGAGCACTCCGTTTGATTCCGCGCGGAGTACATGGACTCCGCCGTCCCCAACTTCGCTAGATGAAGACGCCCGCTTACGCGATATTAACTTCTTTCAACCGTAAGTGTTTCACCGCCATCCATGCGTTTTACCCAGTTACGTTTAACAACTAACGGTTGCCTTCTCGTTTTTAGGCTCCCGTACACTGGGATCCCACCCTGACACGTAAGTCTCGTTTACACGGGGCACAGCTTATCATTTTCGTAGTCACTTACTTAGAGCATTACCATACCCCAAACATCCCGTTTCATTAAGTGATGCATGATCCACTTCACCGATTTTTTGGTAATCCACACTGAACCAACACTTATTATCCGGCTCCCCACTTCTGAGCTCACCGCCATCCGATATAACTGTTTCTATTCACGCACTCCCCTCCAGACACCCTTCACCCCGTTCCCAACCGCACACATCTGCAACTCACACGCGCACTTGTTTGCACGTTATATTGTCATATATTGTCACATGTTCATATCACCAGCACTACCACGGATGATGTTATGTAATTGAAATAATATTTGTGCATTTGCCTATCTTTGATGAGCCCGTAATTTTGTATTATTTCACAGCGCTCCTTGATAAAGGGCAATCCCAGCCCGAAATGTATCGGAGCTCGCATGGCTAACCTGAACTGAACCACCAACCATGCATGATTAAATGGACATTTTTTTGAAAAATTTGAGAAGTTATCAAATCAAAACATTTATTATTAAACAGTGAATCAACAACACTACATTTTTTGGAGTCGGTTGTTCTTTCAACCACGAACCATCATTAGTGTGCCCAATTGCAGGGATGCATTTACACGAGAGGTAATGCACTCAACCCGTTAATGAAATTCCGTAGAAGACAGTTGGAGAGCCACCCCACCTGTGGATACCCTAGTAACCACATTACCTACACCAGGGAATCCAGGTGCATTGGTGTGATGTGGGGTCAGAAACTGCTTACAACTCAATGGAGCAGATCAGGAAGATGTTGCTGCTGGGGAAGGTGAAAGTGTCCGGTGGAATCTAAAGGTGGATTCAAGGTGAAGAGTACCTGCACGCACAAGGGACAGAGTCTATGTCACTCAGGAGTGACCAGGAGGCCTGGAAGATGAATACCCACCAATGTCAGAGGTTTCAAGAAGGATGACAGTGACCTTGGAACTGCAACTGTGAGGACCAGGTGATGCCGTGGAAGACCAGGAGCTGTTTATGAGCTGTCCCATGTTGGATGTCGAGGGTTTAAGGGTCGTGTCCATTGGGAGCACCAACAAGCCTTGGCAACTGCAAACCAAATGGAAAGTAAAGAAGGTGCAGTGTCGGGACCAGCAAGGTCCAGGTGACTCATCACAAGCAAGGGAGTCGCGGCAGACCCAAAGCAATCAGGGGAGCCCAAAGAATTCAAAGGTGACCCTCAATAGGAATCACAGGCCAGTGGCACTGGAGTGGCAAGAGGACCTTGAGCAGTTCACCAAAAGACACAGGCCATTGCAAGCGGTGTGGTGTGGTCAAAGATTCTGGGCACTGGAGATGCTTGAGATTAGAGCTACTTGGAGCCCAAAGATCTTGATGGAAGGAAGCCAACAAGCCCCTGCAATAGCAAGTCAACGCACTGCACAGGGGTTCAGTTTTTATAGCTCCAACAAGGGATACTGGCCTTAAACTTGATGAGAGGACATGGCAAGCCTCAAGGGATGTGAAAAACTATAACCTGTGATTCTGAGCCTTTTGGAGTCCAGGGGAGCACAGGATCAGTAGACTCGTCAGCTTAGTTGCGGTGCCTGCAGATGCAGGGATGTGACTCCTTCACTTTAAGGGTGATTCCTTCAGGTGTGAAGTACTGGCACAGACGGTGCAGCAGGGCAACAAGATCTGTAGCAGCAGGAGTCTTCCCAGTTGCAGCCTTGATGCCCAGAGCGAAGTCCAGCGTGCCCAGATGGTCGAAGTTGAAGTGATGTCTGAATTGAATCATGTCCCATGACAAATCTAGGGACCCACCCTCAGGTAATCCCTTGCACACCCTAAGGAAAGGGTTGGGACGATATATGGTTCCCTCCCAGGGGAGGAATAGGATAGTGGGGAGGATATCCCCACATCCTTTGTCCAGTTTCATACCAGAGAAGGAGCCAATGGCTCCATGAGCTGGTTTGAACTGGACTATACAAGGAGGAGGGCACCAAATGTGCCCCTCAAGCAGACTGAGTGGTGCTGGCAAGTGTTCATACCCGGCACTAATACACTAAACCCTGTCTTGGAGGTGGTCCCACCTCCCTGTGTCAGGATATCTATTGTTCTGCCTTCCCCTGCTCGAGCTCGGCTCAGCAGCAGGAGGGAAGAATTGTGTCTCTGGTCGGCAGCAGCCATGTTGTGCTGTCCGGGTCTAGAAGGCTGGTACCGGGAGCGCATAGGATCTAACGGAGTGCCTTTACAGTGCTTGGATCTAAGGACGTGGCCCAATTTGGGTCCCCCAGGACACCCTGACTACCTTTCAGCCTTTCATACCAAATGAAGAGTCGTAAGGCAGGAGAGAATACAAACCAGTATTTGTTTATTCAGGTACACTCAGAGTGGGGCCCAGTCTGCCCAGTCGCTAAGAGTGCTAAGAGTGCTGCAGAGGGACTGAAATCAACAATCATAAAGATACATCATGAACATTTTGGAACTGGGCTAGAACACGCGAATAATGGAATTTTCAAGGCAGGTGCTGCAAAGTAAAGAAATATAGGAAATAAGTTTTGATTCTGAGGTCGGGCACACACTATCTACTACTCAAGTTCACCTGCTAATCAGGCTTTAACTCTTCGGTGTTTTTCAATGATTTATATACCATCCATAAGTTAACCAGACACAGAAATCATGAGAGTCCCGGAGTTCACTCATAATCAGAGAGGAGAGTATTTCAATTCCTACTGCGAAATTTATGGGATGCAGGAAGTAGGGAAAACAGCATGATAACCCGCAGCTGGCTTCTGGTTCTCATGCTGTTTTCCCTACTTCCAGCGTCTGACTGTAAGTGAATTCCGGGACTCTCACAATTTCCGTTGTCTAGTTAACTTATGGATGGTATACAAATAATTGAAAAATACCATAGAGTTGAAGCCTGATTGGAAATGATTGGATATTATTCCATCTTCATGTGATTTTATTACTCGGACGATACTGATACCAAATATTGGTCGTCATGGTACCTAATCCTCATTTTACTGTTAAGCTTTGATGAAGTTTCTTTGGCATCAAGGAACGAAACGCGTTGGCTGTGTGCCAGTTGTAAACAACACTTTGACTAAAGAAGATTGATGGATCATACTTGTCTATTTGAATGACTTTTATGAGTGCACCTTCCTCCTTTTAGCATGAGCTAAAACATTTTCTAATGATAGCAAAGAGTAGACAGATTCATAAAACAGAAAATCATAAGTACATTATTTATGAACACTCCATACTTACAGCATCAGGAAGGGAGACTGTAAGGAGGGAAGATGTCTAAAAAATGCCTCCTCTATCTGCATCATGTCATCTATCTCCTACTGGATCATAATCGCAGCATTGGTATAATTAATTGATAGTTTTCTCTTAGGAGCGAGAAAGGTGGTACAATAAGAGCAACAGAAGGGGAAGCACTGAATAAGGGCAGGACAAAGCACTAATACCACATTCAGGTAAATCACCTTTTCAAGAATCCAACCCCAATCACCAAAAAGAGACCAACTCCAATTTCCACGTCCATCCCCTTGACATGTTCTAGAATATCCATAATATGATTGGTAATATTATTTTCCATATTTGTTAACCCAACTAAACACTGGCCGCTAACTACTGCGCACACACAACCATTCTTAGCCAAAATAAAGTCCATCAAATATCGAGTCTGCTCAGAATAATTCTGCATGCTTTCTAACTGAGTGATAATATTGTGCAGAGACACCACAGTCGTGTTGGATAACATTTGTACCTGTAAAGATAGAAGACATATTATATCCAACGGTAATACCATTACTGTAAATATTTATCTCAATATCTATGACTCCCTCAAAAAACTCCTTCATCAACATTCTTTTCACCCATTTTACCTTAGGTCTTGAACTTTGACAGGGCACACCCAAGGGAAACACCAGTCCAAGAGCCACATCATTGGTCCTGTTATGAACATTAGAGTATGTCCCATTAGACAAGAAGAAAAAACCTGGGTGTGCATAAATGGGCCTATCATAATCTGATGCTGAATATTGAGTATTCATTCTGACAGTACTTAGAACATCTTCCCTTACCAATGGAATTGCCTCTTTATACAGCACCAGTCCAGAACAATTTTTGTACAGTGACGTATCAGTACTGTTGATAATAGGACAACAAGCAGGATAATAACCAGCTTTCCGGGGGATCGTCAATTCTTTCTAATGCCAACCTACCAATGTGATATTGTGTTCCTTCATATAGAAATTATCATAATAGGTGTTGTTATCACAGCGAGGATAACCCTCTCCCAGTGGCTTTCGATGGTACAAACATGGTCTTGAATAACCAGATCCAAACACTCCTTTTAGCTCTACAATGTCAGGGGGTTCAGTATATGTATAATTTACTAAGGATAACGGATAAGCAGTCCATAAACTAGTGACAGAATCAGTGGGGTGGAATGCTGTCCCTTTACCAAAGAATCTCTTATGTGTTTCCTAGAATATATTACTCAAAACAACTCTCTTATTTCTTTTTGGAAAAATACCTTTACCTCCACTGCATGAAGGTACGCTATAAGCATTTTCCTAAACCCACAATACCCCACATAAGATTGTCATCTACAAAATTACAGAAATCACATAAATCAGTTTTCTTTCATAGGTTCACACCACATTATGTTGAGCAACAAAAACCACCAGCTGCTCTTCCTCTGCAATCAACCTACCAAAGGGACGCATAATGAATGATGAAATGGGGATAAAATGCAAAGGAAGTATACAAGTTCCCAGTGTCAGTCAGAGCCTCACTGGTACAGGCTCCTGTTTTTCATCAATACGTTGGTGCTGTGGGGCACTGGCGGTGGAGCTTGTTCTGTCCTAAGCTTGTATCCCACATTGATCACGGAGGTGTCCGTTCATGGTATAATTCTATTTTCCCTATCTAATGTTCAAACAACTAACTAAAGTAAGCAGAGATTCTTCGTCAAACTCAATAGATCTCAGTTGATACTGTAACTCAGTACAACCTATCTTATTCAGTCCATCCCTAATCTCTGTTCTCCTTGGATGCACTTTCCTTCAGCTGAGAGCGCAAATTGTACCTGGTAGTTCTAGGCACAGAATGATCAACAAATAAGGGCTCCTGGATAGCTTGTAATTCCGGAGGAAGAGCCGCATTCAGCACATTTTCATTCTCCTTATCTGTTTGCGTCCAAGTCAGTTGGACATCCCTGAACAGGAGTCCCGATGCAATCCTTCACCCACTGGTCATAAGGCAAAGGCAGAGGGACCCTGCAGCAATGGGTAACATGGATCCACTTCTTACGGCCAGTGACCTTCACTGCGATGCGGGTTACTAAAAGGACTTGATTTGGCCTCTTCCACCGTGGCTACAAACTCTTCTTCCACTGGAAATTCATAGTCAATGCGAACTCTCCAGGCTGAATATTCATGGTCGGGTCCCTCTGGTGTGGAAGGCAGAGAATCCCGGACTTGTTGGTGAATAGAGCGTAAACTTTCTGTTAACTGGCCAAGATAATCCAACAACAGAGGGTACTCAATATCAGAGAACCAAAGAAGTCACAGGATGCCCCAGACATTTGTCGGGTTTTCAAACATGACCTCATATGGTGACAATCCTGTTCTACAATGAGCTGTAACCACTGTATCCCTGTCGTCGTGAATGTTTGCCAATTTCAGTTTGAGAGTACCATTGTACTTCTCAACCAAACCTGCTGACTGTGGATGATTGGAACCATGGCATTTTTGCTTTATATGCAGTCCTTCACAAATCAATTGAATCACTTTTGCATTAAACTTACTTCAGTTATCACTCCAGATCGCTCGGGCAAGCCGAAATGAAGATAGAAATCCTTCAGGGGTACGTTCCAATTTACTTAAAACATACATGTGTGCCACAGTGGGCAGTAGCCCTTGCTCCAGCACTTTCTCACAACCATGTTTGGTAGGATGCTGAGTCACCACACCATGTAATCCCAGTAAAAACTAGTCCATCTCCACAAAGACAGTACCCAATAAAACAAGAAGTGAAAAAACAGGTCAGGGAGATCTTATATCAACTTGCAACTCTCCGATGAATAATCCTTTGTTTACCATAATGAAACCCGACAATTCATACAGTCTAATTTTAGACTATCGACATCTGAACACACGCACAAAGATATTTGCAGTACAGAATGCACATAGTGCCGCATTAATGAATAACATTGTGCGGAAAAAATTCAAAACAACACTAGATATCTCAAATTGATTCTTCTGCCAAAATATAGTGCCTGAAAGCAGGTCTCAAGCAGCATTTTCAGCACTAGGTTTCAAGGGTCAATTTTGTTGACTTCCCCAAGGGTATAAGAATAGCCCCGGGTTATTCAGCGCTAGGGTAACAGAATTAATTCAGAGTAACCCTGGGCGAAGCACTACGCTACGCTCGTGTAGTTTGCGAAGTTTGCGTAACTTCGCACTACGCGAGCTGCACGTAGCACAGTGCAAACATGCATAGCGTAGCGTAGTACAGCGGTTATTTTTTGCTAGTTCGCGATCCTCAACGTCATGTTCGCGACCGCGAGAAAGCAAAATGACATCCCGGCGAGACTCTCAACGCGGGGAGGTCAGGTTTCTCATTGCAAGTGGTCGTGCATGCTCGCGACCGCTCGCGATGAGAAACTACAGTTCGCGTTGAGAAAGCTGCCGCTTGAGTAAAAATCTACTCGAGCGGCAGAAAACTACAGCTCGCACTATGCAAGATGCCGTTTTCAATGATTGCACAGTGCCGGATGCTTGTTCGCACTGTGCAATCATTGAAAATGCATCTTGCACAGTGCGAACATGCTACTACGCAGCTCGTGTAGTGCTACGTGAAGTTCGCGTAGTGCGAAGTGCACTTCGCGTAGCTTCGCGTAGCTTCGCGTAGCGCTACTTCGCGAACTACGCCCAGGGGTAATGAAGAGGCATTGTTCTATATAGATGATATTTATCTGACGGATGATGATTTACAGGCTCACTTGATCAGGGTGAGCGTCATAATTTTGGGGTTCCCTCTAAGGGCTACAAATTCAACTTTAAAAAATTGAAAAATAGTCCACCTCAATGTCCTATTTTTGGCATACAAGCTATCAAGTGAAGGAAAAAGCCTGACTCAAAAGGTGGCACAATTAAGCATAAAATGCTATGGGAACAGGTAGCTGAGTTGAAAAACGAACCACAGAGAGCTGACGTGATACACGCCCTGAGTCATCAATATGATGGCTTTCACATTGAAGGGATATCATTGGCTGATGAAGCGGCAAAGGGGGCAGTACGAACTGCTGCTGTAGCTGCAATCATTTGTTCAATAAAGAGTATAGAAGGACAGATAAAGGTAGCTGACATTGCTTCTCGCAAAAACAGCCCAGCCTTACTGAAAGGTTTTCAACTCAAATACTCCTAAAAGTTAGATACAAACAACATTCTATAGGCTCAGATTCCAGGAGTGGGGGATGAAGTAATACCAAACATGGATCGCAGATTATGCCTAATACTAGCTGCACACAAGGGTCTAGGTTCTGCACAAGCAGGGATTACTGCAACAGTTTCTTTACTGAAACAACACTATTGGTGACCTGGTTTAACAAAACAGACGAAGATTTTTGTCTTAAAATGCGACATCTGTCAGCAGATGAAGAGTTCCACTGTAGCACGTCCAGTGCAGACACCTTTGCTTATATTAAACAGACCACTAGCTTGTGTCTATCTGGACCGCTACAGCCCCCTACATTCAGATGGGGCTCACAAGTATATATTGGTGGCAGTGGATTCATGCTCAAGAGTCCTATGGGTATGGCCTCAGCTCTAGGCTGAAGCTCAAACTGTTATAAAAGGTTTGCGAGTCTTCATAGGGATATACGCAGTTGGCACATTACATGCTGATGGAGGCCTCAAGTTTAACTCTAGAGCTTACAAAGAAGCCATGGAAGGTTTTGGTGTGGCATTGCAGGCCTCCTCCTACCATCCCGAGGGAAATTTGGTTGTGGAGAGGAAAAAACAGGACTTAAAGCAGTCATTAACAGCAAGAGTATTAGGCTTGGGTGGTAGTTGGTTCAATCACCTATATAGGGTACAGCGTGCCCTCAATAACATACCAAGAAGTTCTCTAGGGGGCGTCACTCCTTATGAAGTCCTATTTGGGATGAGAATGTGGGTACCTGAGCTTGTTTGTGAAGTCACAGTGGTGGATGAAAAACCATTTAACATCAACAAAAGTTTGGCTGTTTTACAGGATCTACAGGATCTGAATGAATCCAGAGCACTACTAAGCAACGCACAAGAGAAATGGACCGCCACTGGGAAAGTCGAATCAGCCATGGCAAGACCTGTTTGGATCCCAAAAGTCTGGGATCTGGTCAGAGAAATGATTGAGGACAAGAAATAATTTGGGCCATCCTACAGAAAGCCTGTACCTGTCTTGGCTGTCAAAGGAACAAGAACAGTACTTTTTCCTCCCCTTGCCGAGAAAAAAGAAAAGAGATTTTTCTCCATTGCTCTGGTAAAACCACGCTCTGTGGCCTATACTGAATAGTAGGCCTCCTGGGCTCCTGAGTAGCCGACACACTCCTCTTGCTACCATACACGAAGTTCAGATAGAAAGACTCATAACTTTCGAAGAGTCACCAATATGATGTGATGGAATTTCCTACATTGAAATGGAACTCGTTCCCCTGGAAACAAAACTGCAAACTACAAGTGAAAGACAAATATAAATTCGACCTAACACTGATGTCTACATCAATATGCCTCAACAAGAGACACCTGTTGGTTCCACAAAACCTGATAAGCTACCAAATAAAGACCGAGCTGCATCTGGCTACTTCATCAATTTTGATACCTTATCTCTTGATCCCAGTGAACCTGAGACTACGCCAGCTCCAGTTTCCTGTAAGCAACAAATTCATGAGTTTTACACTTCTCTCAAAAATATTTACTTAGTTTCACCTTGGCTCCAACTCTAGATAATATCTGGAATATTGTTTTTTCTGTTCTGTATTTGCCTAGTGACTGTTTTTTACTTACTCATAAATGGAAGATATCTCCCAGATTTCTCCGCAGTATCAAATGTGACCTTGGTCCTGAAACCTCATACATTATTTCACCATGAACAATGAGACTTGTTTTCTGTGAACATTGCAGCTGTCTCAATTCCTGATGGTATTGTTTGGAACAAGGTTGAATATGATGTATTTGGCCCTACCGACATTTTGAAAATACCACATTTATTTGAAATTTCTCTCAATGATATCATTACCGACTGTACATTTTCTGATGATTGGGATACTGAAACTGTAAATAATATGTTGCCTGATTTGAAAACATCTAATGCATTTTCAAACAAATAAATGTTAGAAGATACATCCGACTTTGATAGCATGCACTGTTACCATCATTGTGGACAATTATTTTTACACAAATCCAGTATCCCTCATAATGTTTTCACATACCACCAATGGGAACATTGCCCAACACACCAAAAGTTCTCATATTTGTCGGGGTTTAACACTTCTGACCTGACCTCATTTTACTATAAGGCTGCACCTACACCTGCACAGAAAAATAGGTTGACTAACACTAAAAAGATGTATTCTACATCCTTTATTTCCCAATTGTCTCAACAATATTTTGACTTATAGAGGGACACTTTAGACACATAATCAGTCAGGGGTTCTAAGGAATGACAAGTTCAGGGAACAGAAGCACTTTTTAGAAACTATGCAACAGACTTCCTGTCTTGGACTAGCCAAGAACAAGGATTTGAACACACCACGGTTTCCCACACCTTTACACATCAATTTTACATTAAGTGGAGGGGATACAATAGATGACATTGTGCAGTACAATACATCAGACCCCAATTGGAAAGGATGGTTAGTTTGGCCCATAGACACAAACAGATGTCAATCAAGATTCAGGGGGACAACCGAAGGGTTTAGTATCCATAGCCCAGACCCACGGCATGTACAAAGAGAACATCCAGGGATAGTGACATCATACAGTATTGGGAAGTTGTGCCTTGATTGACTAAAAACCTCGACACTGTCCCAGGTGCAACAACACTTATGTTTAATCTCAGATAAGGTGGAATTAAGGGATTTTTTACAAGGTACCCAAAAGCCACGTCAGAAATGTTTCTATTATGTTGTCTATAATGAAATCTGGAAAATTTCTCAACACGAAGCCGTAGAGAGACCCGTGAAATAGATAAAGTTTACCTAGAAAAGGCATTAGCAGTAGTTAACAACGGTCTGACTACATTAACATCCAGGATTTTTTCATTGAGCAACATTTTATCTTCTGCTATAGATATACCACAGCAAGACTTGTCCATAATACAACACAGACAATCTCAGCTATGTTCTATTAATGTTATTAAGCTGGACGCTGCAATCACTGTGTGATGGTTATGGTTATGTGCCTTGGCGATTTATCAACAGTATGTCTCTATTATCAGCATACAATCTAACTGAAAAACAGATTACAATGGCCGCGTATTGAAACACTTGACAAATTACCTTTTACTGTGGCAGAGTCACCAAGAACAGATTGGTTAATTCATGGCCATATAACACTACTGGTCCCAACTTTCCAGTTTCAGTATTGCCTAGAGCACCATCAGGCAGGTAGATATGAAGTGATGGGTAGGGAATTTATCAAGGAATCTTGGGAATTGCCGTACACATCTCGATGTAGGAATGGTAACATGGAAGTGTTCCTTAGTGGTACCAACTGCAAGAATTCATTAAGTGGATCTCTCAGAGGCCAGGATATCATGCTTCATGGGGCCTATAATGGTTCCTTTGCTAACTTATCCTGCCACTTGGAAGGTTCCCCAACTGCCGTGATGAATCCGGTATTCGAGTTACTTTCAAAATGCAGTTACTTGATGCTGAATGATCAAGGTTGTTTTTGGATGCTCCGGGGCATTCCATAGCTTGTCACTGTAAGCTACAGGGTTACTTGCTGTATGCAAGTATTGTTTCTACCGACCCATACAGTCAGGGAGGTGCCGTTATGGCCTTCATTGAATGTTTCCTTTATACGGTTTTACAATCTGAGCAGAATGAAAGCCATGCTTCTGCAGCAAACGTGCCCTTAAGCTCTGCCTGAGAAACTTATGATCACCAGGTTGCAAGGTCCTCGGCTGAGATACAGGCACTGATAAGAACAAACTTCCCTGGATATTTCACAGAAATGGTACAACATATCTTTAACATGTCTGATATGACCATAGGTTCTGGATTGTTAAGCACCTTTCAGGCAATCCTCAGAGTTGTTACCAACTTTATACACTTCGTATTCTGAAGCATTTTTGGGGGGACTTTCACTTATCCTGTTCCCAAAAGCAGGTATCCTGATTGTCCTTTTCCTGCTATGCAATGGACGTCCCAGTCACCAAGGAGATGGAATGCACGCTCTTAGAGCGCCGATACCGTGATCTCATGGTAATCCATCTGGGCACACCTCGTCTTTGAGAACGAAGCAAGTCTTGCTTCTTGTTATTTGGACCAGTCTGGATCGACTGTATCATGTGCTGGGAAAATTCTGCCTTTTTCCACATCAACCAAATTTGGAATTTTAAACAAAACACTTTTTCTAAACTGCATGCGAACGTATTGAGTAGACTTCTATTGCATGCACTTGTTTTCTTTTCGTGTATTTTTTTAGAAATTTTACAATTTTAAGTTCTATTTTTAATGGACCTATTATTAGTTATGCACCCCTTTTAGGCGGGCAGAGAATTTTTAGTATGTCGCCCAGTTGGATGAGAAGTGGGTGTTAGGTTCCATATAGGTATCCCAATACAGGCTAAGGCCATCACCTAACCTTTCACTTGAATCACTGACATAACCTTGACAGACCGAATATCGAGTAGAAAAAATATTGATGATTAATTATTGACTACACAAATATCGATTAGCTATACTTAAACAAGAAAATACATTATTATCGATTTCACAATATCGATAGTAAAACATATCGACTACAACAATATCGACCATCAATAATATCGCATGTAAAAAATATCGATTGTCAAACCTTAACAAGAAACACAGCCAAAATATCGACAACCACAATATAGATTACAAAAATATCGGAAATTAAATGAAATCGACTTTGCAAAATACAGGCTAAATTCAGTTTCTAATAAATAAAACATGTTTTACACATCAGAAATAAACATAAAATAATTTAAATATTTAATGCAGCATAAAAAAAATATTGCAACAATGTCTAAATAAACATTTCCATCAAACACATAATTTAAAACACATAAACAACATTGCTAATAATAAAACATTTCTAATTACACATTATAACGATTCTTTCATTTTAAAACAGAAAAAAAGACCTTCCCCCTTAAAAAAAAAAAACTAATTGGCATCATGCATGTAAGAAAACCAACTGACAAAACAATTACAACAATTCAAATTAACAAATAGGAAAACCCTATCGATTTAAAACACCAATAACCTTGCAGAAACAATTTAACTAACACTATACAAAGAATAAGCAAACCACCTAAAATCACACTACAAACTACCAACGAAAAGGAGGGGAAATCTCTGCTGAAAGAAAACTAATTAACTACATCAGAAAACCAGCTACTCCTATCTAAAGTAAGTACTACCAGCTTAATATATTTAAAAACGTAAATCTAAAACTTTTAACCTGTATTAGAAAACAAATAACTAAAACAACTATTTTAATTTTACTCTATTTCCTACAGAGAGAAATAAAACAAAGAAGACCTGCACAACATCTCAACTTTAAAGATAAAATTAAGAAAGTAAGTATATAATTTAGAACATGACTGTAAACCCTAATAAATGCAACAAAAGAGTAAAAACTAGCTAGCAGGTCACAACAAAAGAAGCAAAAATATTTTTAAAATATGCTAACACGTTTTAATAATCTCCACAGGTACTGTAGAAATACACAGAAAAGAAAACATAAAGTAAAATAAAGACCTCAATTCAACAAAGAAAGAAACTGGTAAATAATGAATGTGCAAAACAGTGTTTTTTAAATACAACATGCATAATTTAAATACTTTCATAATATTGTAATGTTTAATATCTTCTAGCTTGAAAAACAAAGCATGACTGAAGGAGATACATTTGTGTCTTCTCAGAAAGGGAAAATGCTTCTTTGTTACATGGGATGTGTTTATACTCAAGAGCAACAGAAAGATATGAAAGTTTTTTGGAAGTGCACTAAATATTATTCTTCAAAATGTTATGGTAGAGCTATACCTGAGGAAACTACTGTGACTTATACCAAGGATTATAACCACCCACTCAATGTAACAGAAATTGAGATAAGACAAATGCTTGATTCCCTTAAAGAAGCTAGTACTAGTACTGATCGAGCAACAACTGCTATTCTAAAACACCATTTAAGTGTTCTTCCCCAACATGTCTCTAGCCAACTGTGGAAAAGTAAATTTTGCCATGTTCTGTGTCCCTACGTGTTCCCCATCTTATGTTATGTGTGCATGATTAATATGCATATGTATTCCCCATGTTCGATTAAAGACGCAATTACAGTTGTGTCCATCTCTAGTATGCCAGTTCCAGTTCTCGTGAATACAACGAGTATTAGGCCTATGTAAAGTTACGTTGCCACGTTTCTCAGTGTGCACGTTATTTCATTGAAAAGTCCCCGTTTCTAGGCCTCAAAAGGGCCCGGACACCAGATTCAGCTCCTGTCTCCTGAGCCCTCGCTGAGGAGCGATACAGCCCCCACCTGTATTCCTGACCCTTCACTTACTTCCTGCCTCACAGTGCCCGGCTCGGCCTGGCTCTGCCTGCCAGTCTGCCAAGAGTATGTTATGATTCTAGTTATCAGTCCAGCCCTCCTTCTCTGCATTCCTAAGCTACTGAATCGCATCAATAGTTTCCGTCATGGTCTAGCCTTTACGTCTCCATGTAAGAGAAATACTGTATTAATGGTCATTTAATATTCCTCAACACGCACTACATGTAGAATAATGCATGCACCAGTCTTAGAGTCTGTTAGCCTTTACCCCGATAACTTTTGGATTCTATCAACATGTTCTCTAAACATCAGATACTAGATAGTGTTTAGGTACATGTCGCTCTGGCTCTCCAGACTTCAGTCTCTCCCTCTAGCGCAGAAGTCATAGCCCCCAGCTTCTCCTAGTAACACGTCATTGCCAGTTTGCGCGCACCAGTAGGTTAGAGGTCCCGGCTCCTTAGGTAGCCCCCTCCATGTTTCCGCCCCATTTATGACATATTCTGTTACGTTTACATCACATGTCTATGTACACGCCCTGTCCACACCTCCTGTTACACCCATTTTCACCCTTATCTTTCGCGACTGCTACGCACCCCACCCACTGCTCCGCCTATTGTATGTACTGTAATGCAATTGTTTTAGTATATATACTTGTGCATTGTTATTAAAGTTGTGCAGCGCTGCCATCCTATTTCCGTGCAGGTTGTCCTGTTCCTGTCCTTTATGCTGTATTAAACCTGCAAACTCCTACTACCTCGAATCTTGACTCTTATTTATTGAGCTATCTGTTATTGTTATATCTAGTCAAAAAGAGAGGTATTATTTATTTATTTACCACATAATGGTGCCCGAATAGGGACTTCCCCTTTCCCCACGCGCCGGTGAAGCCACGCAAGCCCCCTGACCCTCTGCAGCCGTGACGGAACCATACCGGCCACGTGCAGATATTTCTGCTTCAAGTATCCCTCAGGCCCACGGAGGAGACGGAGGTTGCGGTCCAGCATCCAGACGAGGCGGGGGAGGAACGCGGCGAGTCCCGACCAGAGCCCAAGCCAAGAGTTCAAGGTCCGAGGTATCCGGAGGCCCACCCGTAACAGAAGTCCGAAGTTCGTGTCCGTCCGGCGTCGTAGCAGTCCAGTCCAGTCCGAGGCCTTCCGTTCTTGCTGCCCGGTGAGTACCGTCGCTGGGGTAGTATCTAGACAGGGTCAATCTAATTGTCTCTGGTCCGTGGGTTTGGGGTACACAGATCCTACACGAAGTGTCCACTTAGGTGGATGCGGGTCCTGACGTGTCTCTTTATGAGACCGGTAAGTTTCGTACTGTTTTAGCAGAGCATCTAGTTTCTGTTCTAGTCCGTTCTGTTCTCGAGAAATTCTGTATTTTGTTTTCAGTATTCCAGGTAGTATTTTGTCAGAACTGTTATTTTAAATGTCATTCATGTATTTTAATGTCGTGGTATGAAAGTGGTGTAATTATCGTGTTTTATTGTGTATTGTATTGTGTCTAGATTACAGTTCAGTCATGCCTCTGTTTTCCAAACTACGTCATTTAAAAACTAGAAAAGGTCTGTTAGAAGAAGCAGTTCCTGTCCCGCCTAGGGACAGTCCAGGTCATTTTATGTATCAGAAGCATGGCATAAGTGCCATATTATATCTAGATTTATGGGTGGAGTACACCAAAGAGTTAGAAGAAAAGTATAGATGGCCCGTATCAGGTACGTGGGATGCCGAGTGCATCATGCGAGTAGAAGAAGCATTATGGAAAAAGAAAGCCAGACAGTCACAGAAAGATGCCATCGAGTTATGGCGCAAAGAATCTCATAAAAGAACCGAAAAAGAAATCAGAAAGTCAGAATTAAGTAGAGAATCCTTAGAAAGAGCCCAAGAAAGGGAACTAATCGAAATAGGTGAACGAGTTAAAACCGAACAGTCAGACAGACAGAGGAATGCCCTCATTAAGGGTATGTATCCTCTTCTTGCCGAGGGCTTGCCAAAAGCAACCCCGGAAGCATCCAGTAATTTTCCGCCACCTTTAGTTCCGACCAAGCTACGTCACAAACCGACCGCAGCTGATATTTTTATTTCGTCCTATTTGGACGACACAGTCCCAGAATATGCAAATCCTGTTCCGCCAGTTCCTGTAAATCATGTAATTCCTGCTCCTCCAGACACCGGGGCACCTTTTGCAGTACCTGCTACGGTACCCCCGGTCCAGCCCGTAGTACAAATTCCCGCCACATCAGTCACTCTGCCAGCACGAAGAGTATCGGTCGATGATTCCAGTATAGGGGCCGCAGGAGGAGGTCCTCCTGGTACCCCGCCGCCAAGTAGGCGTTTAGGAGCAGTAGAGTTACATGAACGTGCGTTACAGCGTACGCCCAAATTTAAGTCTGTTGCAGAAATCAGGCGAGCTCTTACTGAATGCTGTTATGATCCAGTCCCAGGCGAGGATAGCATGGTTATATATTCCATACGTATAAGACAGGTGTCCGAGTATTTGGTCACCCTACCGGACATGAAAGAAGATCTAGACAGAATGTATCGTTTCATTCGTACAGGACAAGATCCAGAAAGTATTGCTGACGTCATGTCTCACAGGAAATCCGAGACCCAGTTTATGCTATTAAAGTTTCTGATCAATTGTTTAATACGGGAACAAGATTCCCCGACTAAAGATCCGACCGAAATGAGAATCCTGACAAAGTGGAGTGATAATATAGCCGAGGGTAAGCACAAGACACTCAATAGTATAGAGCATATGTACAAGAAAATTCGTAAAGAAATAATAAGGTTACACGAACAACGCAATGAAGCTCTAGGGAGCGAGAAAGAAAATGACTCTTATACTGAAGAGGTAGAGGACGAGAATACCGCCAGAATAGCGTATGTAGGTAAATCTAGATTTCCAGACCGATATTTGCGTCTAGAACACAAGAAAGTCTTTCATCATCCAGCACCAGAACAAGGCTCTCTAGAACAAGTGTTTCAAGCTACCGATCACATTCTGAAATCACGAATCGGTTATAGTGAATTAAGTACCATGCATGAACAAGAACTAGTCCGATCAGCAGTCCGATGGGTTACTGATTCTACCACTTTTCCAGACGAAATAGTGGCACAAATGTTTCTGAAACTGCCCCCAGCCGAGCAGCGACTGGTGGGTATGTATATGATCCAGCACCTCATCACTCTGTATGAGGGTCAACATTCTGATCCAGGTCCGTTACATGATGTCCTGAACGAGTTACTCCAGTATAGATGGAAAGGTTTAGGTACCGATTTAATTAGTGTCATTCTAGAACAGCGCCACAAATATAGTACGTTTTTGAACCCGCATTTTGTTCATGTCTCACCTCTAGAAAGTAAACCGTTTTATATAGATAGACAGCATCCGCTACGAGAAGTACACCCAGTTAGGACAGCGGCTGGTGAGATGCAACGAGTATTTGTTTACACCCCAGTTACCAAGATGGAACTCTTAGAAATGAAGAAATTAATTCCCTGTCATGACAAAGATCCAGCAGGGTTCCACCGAGAATTAAAAGACATGCTCCGTATGGGAGAGTACACGTATCCAGATATTATTAAAATGTTAAAAGTCCTGTTGCCCGCAGGGATATATGAAAAACTCAAGGAAAAAGATTGGGAGGTGGGAGAGAAAAAGATCGATTGGGCAGCTCTAGAAGCTGAAGATAAGATACGAGTACCAGGTACCGGTCTTGGAGACAAATGTAAAGAATTACCAGAACTGTTAATACAAGTGTTACCTAGATTATTGGCCACTAAAAAGGAAGACTGGGATGCAATCTCAGCCTGTAAACAGAAACAAGACGAAGACACTAGTGATTTTTATTCTAGATTTGAAAAATGTTTCATAATAAACAGTGGCTTGAAGACGAGTAGTGAGTCATACCCTCATCTTTTTGTTACTAAATTAGTCGAGAATTCAAGTCCACAAGTTAAGAATCGAGTTTTGAAAGTCGAAAGTACATGGCAAGCTAGTACCCCGTCCCAGATGTTACAGATGCTCCAGTATCACCAGAATAGAATCAGAGAAGAGCAAGAACACGAGAGAAGACGTATGAAAGACACGAAAATGAAAGTACTAGTTGCACAATCTGTTCCTCAAGACAGTCAGAAGAGGGGTCCGAATCAAGCCGGTCATCCTGCAGCTCCCGTTAAAGGGACATGCAATTATTGTAAACAGCCAGGTCATTTCATAAACGAGTGTGCAGTTCTGAAACACAATATAGCTACTGGTAAAACTAAAGAAAGACCACGTCCGCCTAGACAAGAACAAGTTTCACAGACTTCTCAGCCACAGAATGCACAACAGACAGTTCCAGCACCGCAGCCTATTGCTGCAACACAGCATGTTACACAGCAAATGTACCAGTATGCCCAGTCTGAGTATCCAGAGTATCAACAGTATTCATGAAACAGCCTAGAGAGGGAGGTCGGCTTGCCTCTCATCGAGATTCCTGTAGATCAAGAAGGTCCCTATGTTCATAGTCAAGTATTAGGGAAAGACAGAAAGTTTCTGATTGATACAGGGGCAAGTAGGACTACTATAAGTCACGCCGAAGTTCCAGGGGCTCCGCTCTCAGGCTCGAGAAATGTTTCCCTTGGATTTTCAGGAAAGCCTATTGTAAACGAGATTTCTAAACCAGTTACTCTAGAAGTAGGTCCATTGTCCCGAACTACTGATCTATTACTTACGAAGTCATGTCCAGAAAATGTGTTAGGTATTAAGACACTGAAAGAATTAGGTGCAGTTATTTGCTGTTCCCCGGAGGCAATACGTTTGTTTTTACGTGACTTCAAGGGTCACTATGTATTACGAGATTTTGATCCGAGATTGTCTAATGTTCCGCAGCATCTATGGGCACAAGGTCCAACTGATGTTGGCTTCATGCAAATCACACCCCATCGTGTGACTCTCAAGCAAGGTATAGTCCTGCCACGAATCAGACAGTACAGATTGCCACCTGAGGCTGTAGCAGCCTTATCCAAAATTATTGACGAGCTCATGGCTCAAGGAGTAGTTGTAGAAACTGACTCCAATGTATGTAATTCTCCGATCATTCCAGTCATGAAGCGTACTGATCCAAATGCACCCCCAGTATATCGATTAGTGATTGACCTTCGAGAACTCAATAAATGTATTATTCCTCAGTATCCAGTAGTTCCAGATATTTCATCCCTATTGACAGCCATTGATTCTGAGGCAATATTCTTTACCGTAATCGACCTCAAGAACGCATTTTTCAGTGTTCCAATTCATCCAGATAGCCAGTACCTTTTCGGTTTTTGTTTAAATGGAAGGAGCTATAAATTCACACGAGCTCCTCAAGGTTTCACAGAAAGTCCTAGTATTTACAGTCAAGCACTTAAGAGACAACTAGACAACATTCACATGCCAGCTGACACTGCCCTGCTCCAGTATGTCGATGATCTACTGATCACAGCCCGTTCTGAACGTGCTTGCGAGCGAGCGTCACTTACCGTTCTGTATTTCCTTGCCGAGATGGGGCACAAGGTGTCCCCTTCGAAGCTTCAATTCTGTGTCCAGCAAGTGATCTACTTAGGCCACTTACTGTCCAAGTGGGGTAGGCAGTTGACACCCGACCGTATCCAGTTAATAGCGAGTCTTCCTCAGCCCAAGACACAGAAGGAGGTGCGTGCTTTTATCGGCCTTAGTTCTTATTGCAGGCAATGGATTCCTCAGTATGCATTTCTAGCCAAGCCACTGATACAGTTAACGACACAGGAGGCAGCCGTATCGACTGTCCTCCCTTGGACATCTGAACATACACTTAGTTTCAATGAGTTAAAGAAAGCTCTATGTCAAGCTCCTGTTCTAGCTACACCGAACTACAGTAAGCCTTTTACACTTTTTGTCACAGAACGTGATGGTACAGCATTATCTGTTCTCACACAAGATCAAGCAGGACAATACAAGCCATGTGCTTATTTTTCTAGCACATTAGATCCAGTAGCCCAGGCTTTGCCTGCGTGCCTCAAGTCAGTTGCAGCCACAGCACTAGCTATCAGACAAAGTGATTCCATAGTATTAGGACACTCCTTGACAGTACAAGTTCCACACTCCGTGGAAGTTCTTTTAAACCGAACACAGACTCAGCACTTGACAATTGCACGTTTGACAGGTTATGAACTGACACTGTTCCAGCCACACATAGAAATCAGACGCTGCAACGTTCTAAATCCTGCTACACTGTTACCATCAGTTAATTCAAATCCTGCCACACATGACTGTGTGGAAGTAGTTAACACTATGACTAAGCCAAGACAAGATCTGACAGATATCCCATTACCAGATCCCGATCTGACACTTTATGTGGATGGTTCATGTATGAGAACAAGTACAGGAGAACTAGTAGCCGCGTATGCAGTGACTACTGACACTGAAGTTATTGAAACACACCGTATTGACACACTGTCTGCTCAAGCAGCAGAGCTAGTTGCTCTGACACAAGCCTGCATACACGCCAAGAACCTGAAAGTTAATATTTACACAGATTCACGTTACGCATTTGGAGTTGTACACGACTTTGGAGTGCTCTGGCAGGAGAGAGGTTTCATGACTTCTCATGGAACCAAGATTCAGCATGGTCTCCTTATTCAAGCTCTGTTAGATGCAATACATTTACCGACATCTATTGCTATCATGAAGTGCAAAGCACATACGAAAGTTACCGACATTATTTCCCACGGTAATGATCTAGCAGATCGAACAGCCAAGCTTACAGCTCAGACACCAGATATACCAGTTAACAAGACACCGACATCCACTCTAGAACAGACTACCTGTATGACAGTTAAGGATCCTACTCAAGATGTCATAGATATCCAGTTACATGCTACTCCCGATGAAATCAAGAAATGGTCCGAACAAGGAGGGGTCCAGACAGATCAGGGATGGTTGACGAAGGGAAGAGCCACATGGTTCCTCCCCGACTCAATGGTTCAAGTCATTATCAATACCGCACATAGTCCAGCACACCTAGGAGAAAAAGCCATGTTAGACAGTATCCAGAACATTTGGTTTAAAAAGCACTTACGAGCTGCAGCCAAGCAGAAAGTCCGTACCTGTATGATATGTTGCCAGTTCAATCCAGGTAAAAGTGTCCCGGTGGAACAAGGTGGATTCCAGCCCCCTGACCACCCTTTTGAAGTCCTCCAGATGGATTATATTCAGATGGAGCGATGTCGAGGTTTCAAGTATGTCCTTGTAGTTGTATGCGCTTTGTCCAGGTGGACAGAAGCACATCCAGTCCCAGATTACACAGCCGCGACCACTGCCAAGCAGTTGGTTCGTGAATTCTTCCCCCGTTATGGACTCCCTAGGGTCGTATATTCTGATAACGGCCAGCCATTCTCATCTGAACTGATGAAACACGTTTCCCTTTTGTTAGGGTACCAGTGGAAGTTCCATTGTGTACGCCATCCAGAAGCAGCCGGTCTCGTAGAGAGACATAATCAAACCTTGAAAATCCGCATTACCAAAGTCTGTCAAGAAAAAGGTGTAGACTGGTTAGTTGCTCTGCCAGTCGCTTTATTTTATATGCGCATGGTCGCACATTCCAGATCAGGTCTGTCCCCGTATGAGGTCGTTTTCGGCCGCCCCCCAAATATGTGGGGTACACCTAGACCCCGAAGTATTACAGATGTTTCCAGTAATATGCTGACAGATTACCTAGCTTCCTTGATGTCTGCCCTACACTCTTGTCGTTCACAGGTTGCCGCTGCATTTCCCGACAATACTGAAGTCAAGCCACACGAGATCCTTCCTGGCTCTTTGGTTCTCGTCAGGAATTTTGATCGTTCAAGTCCGCTGGAGCCTCGTTCGAAGGAGCCGAAGCAAGTCCTTCTGACCACCCGTACGGCCGTGAAGTTGGAGGGCCGTAAGGGGTGGGTCCATCTGTCTCACGTTAAGAAGTTTCACGGACTAAAACCTAAAACTTTTGCCAAGGACTGCATTTTACCTAAGGACTGCCAAAATGCTATTCTCAGGGACTGTCCCGCAAATGACATTGATACCAAGCCTCCCCTGTTAGAGAAAACTCCGCAACAGGAGTATAAGTTGAAACTACGGTCTAGTAAATTAAGTCAGCCAGTTTAATTGTCTAAGTCCTCCCCTAGGTGAAACGGTTAAATAGGTATCTGACATGTATGAAATAGACCCCCATAGTGAGAGAGTTAGTCAAAACTCAATCCGATGTATCGTTTTTCTCAGTTTTCTATTGTTTCTCAGCCTGATGGTTAGCTGCACGAGTTATGCATTTCATTTATGTTTTCCAATTTCTCATGTAAATAAGTCTTCTAATGCTACAGTAGAACACACGTTTAGTGATCTGCCTCCTCATGAACTATCTTATCGTCTTGCTATGCGAAATAATTCATTTATTAGAATGTTACATTATTCACACCAGACCAGCAATGCCACCAATTGTTGGGTGTGTGGTCGACTCCCCCCGTTCCAGACACCGAAGGGAGTTCTGCCACTGTTTCCTTATCCATTTTCACATAACGGTTCATGTGGAGCATGGTCCACGTTAACGTCATCCTCAACTGATATGTCCTTTCTGAACAGTACATGTTTTCCAGACAAGCAAGGTCTTCCCCACAGAACAGGGTTAGATCTAGAAAATGAAGTTTACAATTTGGGTAATTATTCTTCGAATTTCATGGTCCTGAATGTTCAGTCTGATCCTACTCCAGACTTACCTGCTATGTCAGTATTACCAGTCAAAGGTGAATTATGTGTCAGAAATAATGGTTCCGTACATGTAGGACATAGTGATTGTACTACTATTGTCAAGTATAGTGACAGTGGGAAATCTATTTTCAAAGCTTCACGTCATTCTTATTTTATTTGTGGTCAGACCGCGTATGTTCGTTTGCCCCTCGATTGGGAGGGAACTTGTTACATTGCCTTCCTACTGCCACCAGTTTTTCTAGCCCCACCTGACTATCATAGGAACTCCCACCTAGTACATACTAGACACAAGAGAGGACTCCCGATTGTTGATTATACTGAAACTGCTCTAGAACAATATATAGATCTCAATAAAGGTTTCTTTCCCTACTTAGGTACTGTCTCGAATAGTAAACTGATACGTAGATTAACCAGAACCCTTGAAGCGGTAGTGACTGAAACTACTTCTGCTCTAGGTAACCTAACCGAAGAGCAATCTGCTATGAGAATTGTCGTGCTCCAAAATCGTCTCGTTCTTGACGTCATACTGGCCGATAGAGGAGGAGCATGTAGAGTCAT
This sequence comes from Lissotriton helveticus, assembly GCF_964261635.1. Lineage (NCBI taxonomy): Eukaryota > Metazoa > Chordata > Amphibia > Caudata > Salamandridae > Lissotriton > Lissotriton helveticus. The sequence goes on along the minus strand of NC_136065.1, from coordinate 1,705,712,895 downwards.
CGGATCTAGTTGCTGCATTTTCATTCCTAATAACGCACCGTCTGTTTATTCAGCTATAACCAGACTTCATAACATTGCCCATCTGTTACACCAAAATCCAGGCACCTGGACATGGTCCGGTTGGTTCTGGAGTATAATTTCTGCCTGGGGATGGAAGGTATTGTCCTTTCTAGGTATTGCAGTAGCGATCATATTCAGTTGCTGCCTCTGTATACAATGTGGCCCTGCGATTTGCGGCATTTGTGCTACCTCTTGTATTCCTAGTCCCGAGTCCCGTCCTAAATCCCGTTCCAAGACAATTCGAGACGAGCAAATGATACTCTATGAAATAATAGATGGTATCATGAATATTGATGTTTCCTGATGGAAACATAGTGACAAGGAGGGAATGTGGAAAAGTAAATTTTGCCATGTTCTGTGTCCCTACGTGTTCCCCATCTTATGTTATGTGTGCATGATTAATATGCATATGTATTCCCCATGTTCGTTTAAAGACGCAATTACAGTTGTGTCCATCTCTAGTATGCCAGTTCCAGTTCTCGTGAATACAACGAGTATTAGGCCTATGTAAAGTTACGTTGCCACGTTTCTCAGTGTGCACGTTATTTCATTGAAAAGTCCCCGTTTCTAGGCCTCAAAAGGGCCCGGACACCAGATTCAGCTCCTGTCTCCTGAGCCCTCGCTGAGGAGCGATACAGCCCCCACCTGTATTCCTGACCCTTCACTTACTTCCTGCCTCACAGTGCCCGGCTCGGCCTGGCTCTGCCTGCCAGTCTGCCAAGAGTATGTTATGATTCTAGTTATCAGTCCAGCCCTCCTTCTCTGCATTCCTAAGCTACTGAATCGTATCAATAGTTTCCGTCATGGTCTAGCCTTTACGTCTCCATGTAAGAGAAATACTGTATTAATGGTCATTTAATATTCCTCAACACGCACTACATGTAGAATAATGCATGCACCAGTCTTAGAGTCTGTTAGCCTTTACCCGATAACTTTTGGATTCTATCAACATGTTCTCTAAACATCAGATACTAGATAGTGTTTAGGTACATGTCGCTCTGGCTCTCCAGACTTCAGTCTCTCCCTCTAGCGCAGAAGTCATAGCCCCCAGCTTCTCCTAGTAACACGTCATTGCCAGTTTGCGCGCACCAGTAGGTTAGAGGTCCCGGCTCCTTAGGTAGCCCCCTCCATGTTTCCGCCCCATTTATGACATATTCTGTTACGTTTACATCACATGTCTATGTACACGCCCTGTCCACACCTCCTGTTACACCCATTTTCACCCTTATCTTTCGCGACTGCTACGCACCCCACCCACTGCTCCGCCTATTGTATGTACTGTAATGCAATTGTTTTAGTATATATACTTGTGCATTGTTATTAAAGTTGTGCAGCGCTGCCATCCTATTTCCGTGCAGGTTGTCCTGTTCCTGTCCTTTATGCTGTATTAAACCTGCAAACTCCTACTACCTCGAATCTTGACTCTTATTTATTGAGCTATCTGTTATTGTTATATCTAGTCAAAAAGAGAGGTATTATTTATTTATTTACCACACAACTACCATCTATAGATTCACTAAAAAGAACAATAGCTAGACAAAAAAGAGCTACATCAGCTACTCCTCCCACACCTACAACTTTTGAGCAAGTACAAATTCCCCCTGAACTCTGTGTAACTCACAGTAATGACCCATTTATCCTATGTGACAACAAATGTAAAGATACAAGAGTAATAATATTTGCTACTGTAGACAACATGACTAAACTACACCAATGCAGAACTTGGATGATGGACGGTACTTTTACAGTATGTCCTAAACCTTTTTACCAATTATATACCATCCATAGTCGTTATCAAAATGCTAATATTCGATTCCTATATGCCCTTCTACCAAACAAACACCAATCTCCCTACCAAGACCTCCTAGCCCAAGTCTAACAGAAAACTAATTACTATTTTCCTGAAAGAATTATCATTGATTTTGAAAAAGCAATGATAAACAGTATCCTGAAAACATACCCTCACACAGCAATACAAGGTTGCTAATATCATTTTAATCAATGTATATGGCGCCATCTCCAAAAATCTACATTTTGGGGTCGATTACGATGGCGGACGGGAGGACGACCGCCGGCCTGGAGTATGCGGAAAATGCCTTTTCCAGTCCGCTAGCCGCGGCTAGTCCGTCCGCCATATTAGGATGGGAAAGACTGTCAAATTTCCGTACGCCACGGAAGAAGGTAACCAATCCAGAGACACCGCCGTACGGAATGACGTCTCGACCGTCCTAGAAATCACGATGGCGGAAACGACACAGCAAATCGCTGCGGAAAAACAACCAGCCTGAACACGGGGAATTCACCACAGCGGAGAGGCAAAACATTGCAGAGATACCCACCGCAGGCAGACCGCCGTCATGGACCCAGCTCTACACGCATTTCGACTACTCTTCGTGCTCCACCACCAGCAAGTCATGGACCGTCGCCGACGACGACGCAGGTACGTAAACACACCAACCGTTGTTGGAAGGGGAGTACCTGCCAGGGCTGTGACGTGGAGAGGGGGAGTGGCATGTTGGGGGACAATAATGTATGGCAAGCGGATGTATGCAGGTAAGTAAACATAGAAATGAATTGTACGAATATCTTAGCGTCCACTGCATAGCATTTGGGTATGCAGTGCACACCAAGAAAATCTAATGAGCAATACATATGTACACTTACCTGCAAACATCCATCTTCCATACATCACAAACCCCCAATCCCCCTCCCCCTCCCCACGTCACCACCCCGGCAGGTACTCCCCTGCCGACCACGGTTGCAACACACACACCACGCACGTGTCGGAGCCCCTGCCCACAACAGAACACCAGCTCTGGAGAAGAAAACACATTAATGCACCACCAGCAAAACCACCTGGGCACAACAGACCCCACTCACCCAGAACACACATGCACCGCTAACAATCAGCCACACCACGGACAACGACACGGAGCAGAGCAGACGACAGAAACCATGCCCACAATCAACTAGGCAGGCAGGCAGGAATGGCTAGGCCACATCGCTCACAGGCCCACATACACACACCAACACACAAGGAATACCACACATAACGAGACATGCTGGCCCACCCTCAGGCAAAGCCCACAACTACCCCACCAACAGACAGAGACCCATACACCACACACCACAAAAACAACACTGCTGCACACATATAAACAACCGACACACACACGATGAGCCCTGACATGTACACTGACAAAGTCGACACTGAACAACCTACTGTGTACCCACAAATCATGAGTGTGACACATGCACCAAATGAAAAACATCCACATAACCTGCAGTGCATGGGAAGCAACTGTTGTCCCCAAATGAGACTCTGAGTGCCTCCTCCACCCTTACACAGTCCACAGCCATAATGCAATGACTATCCCCCCAGCCAAAGTAAATGAAACAGTGCTGGCCAATGGTAATGTGAAAGTGGAAGACAGCATGTACGACAGCAACTATATATCTGCAATGCAAGGAGACAACCAGGAATGACACAGAGAAACCACTACACAGGAGTAACTTGCTTTTATTGCACGTAATAGAGGTTGACTCCAAGAGTAGCCAGGAGCATGGCCACTGGATAGAACAGAGCATGTACATCTGAGGCAGCACATGAGAGGGTACAATGCAGCATCCTAACAGCAACAGGGCAGTGTTCACGACAGAACAGGTACATCTGAGGCAGCACATGAGAGGGGCTAAGTGCATCAACAGTCCATGGCACAGAGCAGGTACATCTGAGGCAGCACATGAGAGGGGCTAAGTGCATCAACAGTCCATGGCACAGAGCAGGTACATCTGAGGCAGCACATGAGAGGGGCTAAGTGCATCAACAGTCCATGGCACAGAGCAGGTACATCTGAGGCAGCACATGAGAGGGGCTAAGTGCATCAACAGTCCATGGCACAGAACAGGTAAATCTGAGGCAGCACATGAAAGGGTACAATGCAGCATCCTAACAGCAACAGAGCAGTGATCACAACAGAACAGGTACATCTGAGGCAGCACATGAGAGGGGCTAAGTGCATCAACAGTCCATGGCACAGAACAGGTACATCTGAGGCAGCACATGAGAGGGGCTAAGTGCATCAACAGTCCATGGCACAGAACAGGTACATCTGAGGCAGCACATGAGAGGGGCTAAGTGCATCAACTGTCCATGGCACAGAGCAGGTACATCTGAGGCAGCACATGAGAGGGGCTAAGTGCATCAACAGTCCATGGCAAAGAACAGGTATATCTGAGGCAGCACATGAGAGGGTACAATGCAGCATTCTAACAGCAACAGGGCAGTGTTCACAACAGAGCAGGTACATCTGAGGCAGCACAATGACGTGTGTCATGCGCACCGTCCCATGGACAATAATAATGCAAGGGTGGTTACAATGGACATTCCTGACATCAACTAGAATCACATTTCAGTGATGTGAACTGGACCTCACAGCACAGAATCAGGTGGACTGTGTGAGCCCGTAGCTTCGGACACAGTTGCAGGATCTGATACAGGAATGGGAGATACAGGCCCAGAACTAGGGACTGACACATGATCCATAGACCCAGACACACAGGCAGCACCAGATACAGGAGTGTGAGACACAGCCACAGATCTAGTGACTGACACATGAGCCATAGACCCAGACACACTGGCAGCACCAGATACAGGAGTGTGAGACAGCCACAGATCTAGTGACTGACACATGAGCCATAGACCCAGACACACTGGCAGCACCAGATACAGGAGTGTCATACACAGCCACAGATCTAGTGACTGACACATGAGCCATTGGCCCAGACACACTGGCAGCATCAGATACAGGAGTGTGAGACATAGCCACAGATGTAGTGACTGACACATGAGCCATTGACCCAGACACACTGCCAGGACCGGATACGGGAGTGTGAGACACAGCCACAGCTCTAGTGACTGACACATGAGCCATAGACCCAGACACACTGCCAGGACCGGATACAGGAGTGTGAGACACAGCCACAGCTCTAGTGACTGACACATGAGCCATAGACCCAGACACACTTCCAGGAGCGGATACAGGAGTGTGAGACACAGCCACAGCTCTAGTGACTGACACATGAGCCATAGACCCAGACACACTGCCAGGACCGGATACAGGAGTGTGAGACACAGCCACAGCTCTAGTGACTCACACATGAGCCTTAGACCCGGAGACACTGCCAGGACATGTCCCTGTACAGTGACCAACAAACACCATGCCAGCATCTGAGACATGAGAGTGGCAACACACACAGTGTCAGTACCTAAAACAGGAGAGGGCAATACTGACACAGTCCCACTATCTGGCCTATGAATGTGAACTGCAGCTGACCCACTAGGACCACTGAAATGATGAGCCACAGGGCTGTATGGTCCAGGAGGCAGGGTGGCTCTGGGAGCTGGGGACAGCTGTACTGGAGCGACATAGGGGCGGTCAGGTGTCACCGGTGTGTGTTTCCGTTTCTGAGAGGGGCTAAGTGCATCAACAGTCCATGGCACAGAACAGGTACATCTGTAGCAGCACATGAGAGTGTACAATGCAGCATTCTAACAGCAACAGGGCAGTGTTCACCACAGAGCAGGTAGATCTGAGGCAGCACAATGACGTGTGTCATGCGCACCGTCCCATGGACAATGTTAATGCAAGGGTGGTTACAATGGACATTCCTGACATCAACTACAATCACATTTCAGTGATGTGAACTGGACCTCACAGCACAGAATCAGGTGGACTGTGTGAGCCCGTAGCTTTGGACACAGTTGCAGGATCTGATACAGGAATGGGAGATACAGGCCCAGTACTAGTGACTGACACATGATCCATAGACCCAGACACACTGGCAGCACCAGATACAGGAGTGTGAGACACAGCCACAGATCTAGTGACTGACACATGAGCCATAGACCCAGACACACTTGCAGCACCAGATACAGGAGTGTGAGACAGCCACAGATCTAGTGACTGACACATGAGCCATAGACCCAGACACACTGGCAGCACCAGATACAGGTGTGTGATACACAGCCACAGATCTAGTGACTGACACATGAGCCATTGACCAAGACACACTAGCAGCACCAGATACAGGAGTGTGAGACACAGCCACAGATGTAGTGACTGACACATGAGCCATTGACCCAGACACACTGCCAGGACCGGATACGGGAGTGTGAGACACAGCCACAGCTCTAGTGACTGACACATGAGCCATAGACCCAGACACACTGCCAGGATCAGATAGAGGAGTGTGAGACACAGCCACAGCTCTAGTGACTGACACATGAGCCATAGACCCAGACACACTGCCAGGATCGGATACAGGAGTGTGAGACACAGCCACAGCTCTAGTGACTGACACATGAGCCATAGACCCAGACACACTGCCGGGACCGGATACAGGAGTGTGAGACACAGCCACAGCTCTAGTGACTGACACATGAGCCTTAGACCCGGACACACTGCCAGGACATGTCCCTGTACAGTGACCAACAAACACCATGCCAGCATCTGAGACATGAGAGTGGCGGACACACACAGTGGCAGTACCTGAAACAGGAGAGGGCAATACTGACACAGTCCCACTATCTGGCCTATGAGAGTGAACTGCAGCTGACCCACTAGGACCACTGAAATGATGAGCCATAGGGCTGTATGGTCCAGGAGGCAGGGTGGCTCTGGGAGCTGGGGACAGCTGTACTGGAGCGACATAGGGGTGGTCAGGTGTCACCAGTGTGTGTTTCAGTTTCTTTGGGATAAGTAAGGGTACCCTGGACATGACTGGACTGGTACGTGGTGTGGCCTCATCAGAAACATCACCCATCAAAGGTGGATCATGTGCTGGTGGGGGTCTGCTCACTGGGGACGTGCTGGACCCTGCTTGACGTTTGCTGTGGCCCTGCCTTCTGCCCTCTGCATCATGTGTAATGGGGGATGCAACAACCGTGTACTCCTTCATCTGCTTCAGCGGGGTGTGCATGGGAGTAGAGGTATGGGGGGACTCCACCGCTGACACATGTGTTTTACATTCCTTCACCAACACCAGCCTCAGGGGACGCAGGGGTGATGTATGCCTGTCCTTTATGGAGCTCGTGTCCATGGGAGAACCCTTGGCCCTGGGAGGTGCCTTGGCCTGTTGTGAATGTATCTAGGACCCTATTTAAATATTCCCGATTCATGCCCTTATGTGGTTATAACAAAACATATCCTTATAAAGGCATAAGAATCATATCAATATTTAGTCATAGCCAATGCAGTCCAAATATGGCAAGGCTACTCCCATAGACTCCTAGAAAGTACAACGCGTTCTTTAAACAAACCAAGCCTCCAGCAGCCCGGGAATTCCCCCTGCTTTTGTTTTGATTTGTACAAGAACTCCTGGAGTCCAGAAAGAACTGAAAGTTTTTAGTGACGTCTTATGTCCAACCTTAAGTCAAACTCGGCACCTTCCAGGTATAAATATACCAACGTTTGCCTTAAGCAAACACACGGTGGTTTGGAGCAGAGCGGCTATCTACTTGCCCGACGCCCAGCTGATGCGAGTGCCGAAGGAAGACGACCATCCCATTTGACGCACTGAGAGAGAAGCTGTCTTTTCTCCTGCCGATAAATCCAGCTCCGGTGTTTCCAGTCACCCTTGCGGGTTGCTGGGAGATCGAGTCCTGAGAAAGAGATACAAGACCTCCTTCATTCTATAACCAAGGTACGGAGCTGATTAGATCCTTAGAGAATTCTTGATTCAGATTCTTGGCAAAAACTAACTTAACTTAAACTGCAGCTCACTTACTCCTTCCCACATACTAGGCTTAGGTTAGGTAAACCGGGGTAGGCGTATCTTAGAAGCACCAGTTGAGTACATTTAGTCAATGATTTTATGTATGTATATATTTTATCCGTTTTAAGTATCATATGGCTCAGAAACCATATCAATGCTTTTACAGTATTATTTCATAATACTACTTTTACTGTACGCACTTTACTTCATGATAAGTATTGCAATTGTGGCAACCCACTTCTCTTGCATGAGAAAGAAGACTGCTCAATAAATAACAACTTTTATTGAAACCGCCCGTCTTTCTATTTTTCTGCACTCCTGGTGAAACTACGCATGCACGATTGACTGAGTGAAAAAGCTGTCTATTGTTTTCACATGAGATATACTCCTTATTCTGGGGGGAGCAAAGTTGTCATGTTTATGCGGTTGTCAGAAACTAATCCCTTCTTGTCTAAATCAGGAAAGTTAACTCCTTCCTGTTCATTCGAGAAAGTTTCTAGTGACCTCTGAGCTAGCTGGCATTCATAATTAAGTCTAACATATTCAGTAGAGACCTAGATGACCTCAGTCCTACGTCTAAACTACCGTTTATGTTATTCCAATGCGCAGAGCCCATTGGGAATATAGGAACTACACTACAGGCCGTGGGAGACGCCTTGGCCGTAGGAGGTGTCCTGTCTCTGGAATGTGCCTTATCCGTGGGCGGTGCTCTGTTCCTGGTCACATCCTGGCCACATCCTGGATGGTGTGTTCACCAACGACCCTAGACTCTCAGCCGGACCCCCCGTGCCCTTGGTCTGGTCAGACCACTTGGCAGTGCCTCTTGAATTAGCATCTTTCCCTGCAGAGACGCCTATGCCGGGTGTTACTAATAGATGTCCCAAAAGGAGCTACAGGAATATTACTAACGAAGCCCTTGCTTCCTACATAAGACTTAGTGGTTACTCCTCTTCGAGAGAAGCTGGTGAGGCGGCTCGAGAGCTTGCTAATTCCATCACTAAAGCTGTTGATGAGCTAGCCCCGGCATCTCTTCGATACTCGGCACGGCGTAAACCTTCAGCTGCCTGGTTCAGAGAGCCGTTAAGACTTCTGAGACAGAGCTGCAGGAGACAGGAGAGAAGATGGCGAAAATCCTGGGATCCCACCGAAAGAGAGGCACATAAACGCCTGCTGCGAGAATATAAGGCCAGAGTAATTAAGGAGAAACAGGAGTTCTTCTCTAATCTCACTACATCCCTTACCTCGCCTAGGGAACTCTTTAAGATTGTGGACTCTCTTTGTTCTCTTCAAGTGCCTGATCCAGTTGTGAGCTCACAGGAGTTGTGCAACAAAATCTCAGAGTTTTTCCATAAAAAAATCGAGGACATCTATCTTGCTCTGGAAACTCAGAGAAGCACTTTCGGGGATCATTCCTCCTTAGCCCTTGCCAACTTAGAGTCCTGGTCGAGAGATCCCACCAAGACCCTCACTCACTTCCCGCCGCTCTCCCTGGACGGGCTTGATCTCCTGCTAGACAGGACAAAGTCGGCTACTCCTCTGGACCCCTGTCCTTTGAAAGTTTTGAAGGTATGTAGGGACACCCTTCTGCCGCCTCTTCTCGAAGTGATGAATGGTGCCATGGCTCAGGGTACCTTTCCTTCGGCCTGGAAAAAGGCGATAGTGAAGCCCCTTCTCAAAAAGCCCACCCCGGACAGCTTAAAAACTTTAGACCCATATCTCTGCTACCTGCCCCGGCAAAAATGCTTGAATCACACTTGAAGTCTCATCTATCCACTTTCCTGGATTCTTGGATAGCTCCCAGCATGGATTCAGGAAATCTCATAGTACTGAATCGGCACTTACTATGGTGGTGAATAACATTCGCCTGAAGGTGGATCTGGGTCAAACCACTGTGTTGGTCCTACTTGACCTTACATCAGCATTTGATACCCTGTCTCCCTCGACTTTAATATCTCGTCTGAGGGAGGCAGGGATAGCGGGGCCGGCCTTGAGCCTTCTGGACTCTTTTTTACATCTAAGAGAGCAGAGGGTCATGCTCGGAGAATTCCTCTCCCCTGCCAAATCCTTGCAATATGGGGTGCCACAGGGGTCGGCCTTGAGTCCGACCCTATTCAACATCTATGTGGCCCCTCTTGCTAGGTTAGTAAAATCGCAGGGGATGGAGGTGGTGTCATACGCCGATGACACCCAGATCATGGTGTCCCTGGCTCACTCTGTTACTACATCCGCGGTCAACTTTAGGACATGCATGCAGACAGTCATGGAGTGGATGATCCAAAACTCCCTAAAGTTGAACGGCGATAAAACAGAGGCCCTGGTCTTTGTCAAAGACCAGGATATTTGGTCTAGCGAGTGGTGGCCTCCTTCCTTGGGAACCTGCCCCACTCCCTCCCACTCGGCCAGGAATCTCTGCGTTATATTTGACACCTCGCTGTCCATGACCCTCCAGGTCAACAGAACGGTGGCCACTTGCTGGGGGGTTATCAAGATCCTTAAAAGAATCCTTCACTATCTGTCCCCCCAGGCACGTAAGCAGATTGTAGTGGCACTGGTGGGTTCCAGGTTGGACTACTGCAATGTACTTTATGCAGATTCTAACAAGGGCCTCATCCAGCGCCTTCAGGTTGTGCAGAACGTGGCCGCGAGATTCGTTCTGGCACTACCTAATGCATCCGCTGCTACAATGGCTAGGAAGAGCCTGCATTGGCTTCCCATACAACAGAGGATCTCATTTAAGCTCCTGTGCCTGGCCTATAGAGCTCTCTTGGCTGGTCCCTTGGATCCCTTGGGTTCCCTTCTAACCCGCCATGTCCCTAGTAGGGCTCTCCGATCCTCTGAGAGGAATCTGCTTGTAGTTCCCCGCGCGAGGAAGGCCAGATGGGGTAGTAGAGCATTTTCCATCGTTGCCCCTCGGTTATGGAATGCCCTCCCCTTGCAGATTAAGGCCCAACCGTCCCTGGTCCTTTTTAAAAAAAGCGCTCAAAACTTGGTGCTTTATCAAGGCCTACCAGTAAGGATTCATATCTGTTCCATCTAGCATTCTTTTTTGGTTAGGCGCCTTGACGCCCATTGGGCTTAGTAGCGCGCTATAAATCGGATTTCATTCATTCATTCATTCATTCATTCATTCATTCATTCTGGTAGGTGGCTTGTCCTTTGTAGTGTCCCTGTCCATTGTAGTGTCCCTGTCCTTGGGAGTGTCCCTGTCCGTGGGAGGTACCCTGTAATTGGGAGTGTCCCTGTCCTTGGGAGTGTCCCTGTCCTTGGGAGTGTCCCTGTCCTTGGGAGGTGCCCTGTCCTTGTGAGGTGCTTTGTCCTTGGGAGTGTCCCTGTCCTTGGGAGGTGCCCTGTCCTTGGAAGTGTCCCTGTCTTTGGTAGTGTCACTGTCCTTGGGAGTGTCCCTGTCTTTGGTAGTGTCCCTGTCCTTGGGAGTGTCCCTGTCCTTGGGAGGTGCCCTGTCCTTGTGAGGTGCTTTGTCCTTGGGAGTGTCCCTGTCCATTGTAGTGTCCCTGTCCTTGGGAGTGTCCCTGTTCTTGGGAGGCGCCCTGTCCTTGTGAGGTGCTTTGTCCTTGGGAGTGTCCCTGACCATTGCAGAGTCCCTGTCCTTGGGAGTGTCCATGTCCTTGGGAGGTGCCCTGTCCTTGTGAGGTGCTTTGTCCTTGGGAGTGTCCCTATCCTTGCGAGGTGCCCTGTCCTCGGGAGTGTCCCTGTCTTTGGTAGTGTCCCTGTCCTTGGGAGTGTCCCTGTCCTTGGGAGGTGCCCTGTCCTTGGTAGTGTCCCTGTCCTTGGGAGGTGCCCTGTCCTTGGGAGGTACCCTGTCCTTGGGAGGTACCCTGTCCTTGGGAGGTGCCCTTGCCTTGGGAGTGTTCCTGTCCTTGGGAAGTGCCCTTGCCTTAGGAGTGTCCCTGTCCTTGGGAAGTGCCCTTGCCTTGGGAGTACCTTCTGAGGGGGATGCCTGTGTACCATATGAATCCCTGTCCCCCGAAACCCCTTGAGGATCCTGTGTGTCAACCCCAGGGTAGCTGGTGTCGTGTTCTGTGAAATAATCCCCTGTTCCAGGGGATGGAGTCTGTGGCCTCTGTGCCCTGCCTTGCTGCCTATGCCTGCTTCTAGTGCAATACCCAGAAAATGAGGCCTGTTCTGAAATGTCACTCTCCCCTGAGACATTAAGTGGTGTGGATGGGGGAACTGAAGTAGAACCTTGTCTATGCGACTGTTCAATGGCTGCAGACACTGTGTTGGATAATGACTGTACTGTTCTGTGGAGACCTGCAACATCGCCATGCATCCCTTCCATGAATGCCACCACCTGACCCAACTTCCTATTGTGGTCCAGGAATGCATTAATCATGTTTGTCTGCCCTACACACAGCTGGCGCAGCAGATCAACCGCCTCAGCACTAAGGACAGTTTGTGTCACATGGCAGGAGGGGTGCCTGCATCCGAAGGCCACTCTGCTCCCCCTACTCTGGCAAGCACGAGCAGTACTTGTTGCAGTTGGTGGCAGCACGACTCATCCTGGACATCCCCCGCCGCAGCCACATCTCCGGACACCTGAGAGACCTACACTGGCTCCCGGTCAACAAGAGAATCACCTTCCGGCTCCTCACCCACGAACACAAAGCCCTACACAACCAAGGCCCAGGATACCTCAACAGCCGCCTCAACTTCTATGCTCCCAAACGCCAGCTCCGATCGACCAGCCACGCCCTGGCCGCCGTCCCCCGCATCCGAAGAGCCACCACAGGAGGAAGGTCCTTCTCCTACCTGGCCACCAAGACTTGGAACTCCCTTCCGACCCACCTCCGCCTGACCCAAGACCACCTCGCCTTCAGGAAGCAGCTCAAGACCTGGCTGTTCGAGCAGTAGCGGACCCCCCCCCAGCGCCTTGAGACCCTCCGGGTGAGTAGTGCGCTATATAAATGCTTTGATTGATTGATTGATTGAGTGTGGGCCCAGTGTGCTGTGTACCTACTGAAGGTGTAGATTGTACACTGAAAAACCAAAGGAAATGATGGACAGAGCCTTGACAATACAAGCACTCACCCCCAGTCAACTGATCTGGGTTTAATCCATCACCGTTCTTTAGCCCACTCTGCCACCCCAGTTCAGACATGGCCATATGCAAATCAGCCTGACCCTGTGCCTCATGGGAACAATCCAGCCTGAACTGCCAAGCCATGCCTTCCCTGGACCGGAAACAAGCTACCGAGGACCGGTTTCTGGCATATCAGCCGTCTTCACTGTACACTCCCTGTCTCCACCAACAGTGCAGGCTCACCACCACTGTCTGAAGAGGAGGATGATGGGCTCTTCACATGTGAGTCCTCAGGGACAGTTCTGTTGCTCTCTTCAGTCTCAGTCTGCGTGTGTGTGATCTCAGCTCCGGATGCATTGCCACCACTAAGCTCCGTCGTTTGTGGGTCAGTGCCCTCATCCAAAGCTGAAAAAGAGAGAAAAGAGGTATACATAAGGGCCACACTCACGTACTGCAAATTCAAAAAGGCAAACTTCCTTGACTGCTGACCAACATGTATTTCCCATCCTGCACACAAACCACCCCTACCACACATCCTCATGTCAAGGAACCGTGGGTGCCAGTGAAACATGTACATCAAACAAACAGGGCAAGTGCATGCAAACCACCACAGATGTGATGCCATGGGACCCCAGACCTCAATCGCATGTCCGTGGACCCTGCACTACAATGCAACTGGTATGTCCACCTGGCTGACATGGATGCCAAAGCTCACTCCGCTAATGGCACCAACATGCAAATGCAGCACAACAGATACACCACTGATGTCACTACAGTGTCCGAGCAGCAATACATGCATTCACTCACAAGTCACAAACCCATTCAGTGTGCTTACCGCTAGTTTGCTGCTGCTCCCCTCTCAACCGGGCAGACAGGTCAGGATGTGTCACAGCTATGATACGGAACATTAGAGGAGTCATGGTATGTCGTGCAAGCCGGGATGATCTTGGAATCAGCCCCAGTGTCATCTCCGCCACATTCTTGCTGAGCCTGGAGATGTCGTCCCACCGCTTGTGGCAGTGTGTGTGTCGCCTATTGCACACACCCACTGCCGGTACATCACATGCTATGGTCCTCCACACGGCCTTGCGAAGGTGTAGCTTGACCTACCATGATGGGAGACAAGAGGGGGCATGTCAGTAGACAGTTTCCCATTCACACAGCTACACGTATCTTTCTGCAGCCATGCACAGTACTACATATGTGAAGGTCCCACAGCACACCACCAAGATTGCAGGGGCCAGGAGTCAGTGACCACCTCATGCATACCAACATGTCCCCCACTGCACTTACCACCTGTCCGGGGGCACCGTACAGCCATTCATAGTGGCGGAGCACACCGTCCACAAGGACCTCCAGCTCCGCTGCGGTGAAGGGACGAGACCGGACGTCTCCAACTCTCGGCATGGCAAGGTCCAGGACTGTGGCACAACAGCAGCAGTTGGTGGAGTGGGCAGCAGCAGCAGGTAGAGGTGATGGGTGCAGGCAGCAGTAGGTGGAGTGCTCAGCAGCAGCAGGTAGAGGTGATGGGTGCAGGCAGCAGTTGGTGGAGTGCTCAGCAGCAGCTGGTAGAGGTGATGGGTGCAGGCAGCAGTTGGTAGAGTGCTCAGCAGCAGGAGGTAGAGGTGATGGGTGCAGGCAGCAGTGGATGGAAGCAGTGGATGTGTGCTGCTCAAATTCACACAGTTTATAGGCCCCTGAGCTGATATCAGTGGCACACGTCTGCAGCAATTGGTGTTCCCGGGCTGCCTCATTCAAAATGAACCAATGACTGGCCCTGCTGTGGCGGTGCACAGCTTCCGCTATTTTTGAAATTGCTTATGCCTCCCGCGTTACCTGTTTCCATTGGCTACATGTGCAAGGACCGTCACGGTCACACACCCGCAACCGCATGTGCACGCTACCGCGATGGTGCATCATTTGAAATTAAACACTCACTGGCATCGCAATGGCGGAGCACGAATTCCGTGGGGGCGGGGCAGGCTAACACATACATTTGAATGTGCAAGTGGAAATGGCAGTTGGTCCCCCCCTTATAGGCACCTTGCCGCACCCACTTCAGACTGCCGGGTGCGGGCGGTCACCCACCACCGGGTGCTGGCGGTGGGTGACCGCCCTGTGTAATGATGTCACCCTGGCATGGATGGCCATGGCCGGTCACCCACTGCTGGGTGCGGGCGGTCACCCACCGCCGGGTGCTGGCAGTGGGTGACCGCCCTGTGTAATGATGTCACTCTGGCATGGATGGCCATGGCCGGTCACCCACCGCCGGGTACGGGCGGTCACCCACCACCGGGTGCTGGCGGTGGGTGACAGCCCTGGGTAATGATGTCACCCTGGCATGGATGGCCATGGCCGGTCACCCACTGTCGGGTGCGGGCGGTCACCCACAGCCGGGTGCTGGCGGTGGGTGACCGCCCTGTGTAATGATGTCACCCTGGCATGGATGGCCATGGCCGGTCACCCACTGCCGGGTGCGGGCGGTCAACCACTGCCGGGTGTGGGCAGTGGGTGACCGCCCGCACCCGGCTGTGGGTGACCGCCCGCACCCGGCGGTCTACGGTGGGTGCTGCAATGTGACTGAAAGGGGGGTACCAACTGCCATTTCCACTTGCACATTCAAATGTATGTGTTAGCCTGCCCGCCCCCGCGGAATGCGTGCTCCGCCATTGCGACGCTAGTGAGTGATTAATTTCAAGTGATGCACTGTCGTGGTAGCGCCCACATGTGGTTGGCGGTATGTGACCGTGATGGACCTTGACCATGCTGACAATGGTACCCAGATTTGCAGTATCAAGGATCATGTTCTGTGATGGCGGAAGGCGTACCCGGATGCCGTGTGTATACACACTGCATGTCTCCGCACACATGTAATGATTGTAGGTGTACACGTGTGTCAGGCCATGCCCGGAAAATGACAATAATCATTATGTCATGTAAATGGCTCCTCTCCACGTGTCACATAAATGTCCATTTGTTGCATATGTCATCATGATAATGACCTTGCCAGTGCTTTACATAGCACAGTGATGTGAGCCCAAGTTGCGTCAGATGTGCATGGCAATATGGTTACATATTGTTATTGAGGTCACACGTTTGTAATTGTACACATCTACACAGTCCATTAAGGCTGTGTACCAAGATTTTGAAGCAGTCGTGAGTGTGTGTTTTGTGTGTGCAAGTAGCAATGATGGGGGTATACATGCTTTCTGTGTATGTGTCTGGGTGTCGTCTGTTCTATGTCCATGCCTGTCATGTGAGGATGCACAGCATTGTTGGAGGGGTCATGGGTGCATGAAGACAAGGAGGGTGTGTTCCATGTTCGTGTTGTGAATGCACATCCATGTGTGTCTGTGGGGATGCTTGTCCGCACATGGGCCCTCAGTCATGTGGTGTTGGCTGTTCTTTCAACATGTGTGCACGTAGCATTGGACACGTTTGCACACAGGATGTTGTTTGTTGGTGAACAGTGTGTGTGTAGTTATCTGTAGTGCCTTATATTTCTGTCACGTCACACATACAATTAGTGTCTGCAACATGTATGATTTAAATTGTGTTGGTGAAGATGTTATAGTGTGGCACAGCTGTGCGGTGTTGGACGATTGACATCTGCTACCATCTACTCCCACACAGGAGGGCTCCAAATGTGCATCGACCATACACTGTGCAGGAGGACATGGTTGAAGAGGAGGTGATCCGCAAATTCCGGCTTGATTGACGGACATTGAAGGAGCTTGTAGCTAAAATGGCACCTCATCTGCAGCCACGCAGGCCATATCCTGAAGCAATTCCACCCACAGCTAAGGTGTTGGCGGCACTTCACTTCTTTGCGACAGGCACATTCCAGTACACAGTTGGTCATGCCGTGGGGATGTCCCAATCCATGTTCCGCATGTTACTGCGGGATGTGCTGGATGCCATGATGCGTTACAAGGATGATTACATCCATTTCCCACGTCCGGCAGAGTTGGCTGCAGTGAAAGGGGACTTCTATGCCCTGGGCCAGATTCCACACGTAGTGGGTTCCATCGATGGCACACATATTGGTCTGGTTCCACCACAGGCACCTGAACCCATCAATCGCAATCGGAAGCACTACCATTCAATCAATGTGCAAGTGGTGTGCCTGGCTGACAACATCATCTCCCATGTGTGTGCCATATTTCCCGGGTCCGCAAATGACTCACACATCCTGCAGAGCAGCATTGTCCCCAACTGATGGCCAATCTGCATCAAGAACGTGCGTGGCTTGTAGGTGAGTGTGCTGTGATGACTACTGTGTTGTATGTGTGCCATGCTGTTCACACCAGTCCTGGTAATGATGTATGTGTCTGTCATCCCCCCACCTAGGTGACTCTGCGTACCCAAACCGGCCGTGGCTGCTAAGCCCCCTACGGAATCCTACTACCCCAGGTGAAATGCACTATAACGAGGCCCATAGGAAGGCACGTAGGGTGGTGGAACGTACTTTTGGACCGCTGAAGTCTAGGTTTCGCTGCCTGGATAAAACTGGAGGTGGCCTGCCATACTCACCCGGCAAAGTGTGCAAAATCATGGTTGCCTGCTGCATGCTCCACAACCTGGCCTTGCGCAAGGATATTGAACTGATCATGGACCCTGATGACCAACAGGTGGCACCGCCTCCCATAACAACCATGTCCAGTGATGAGGATAGCGGGGAGGAAGAAGGTGTGGACCAGAGGCATCAGCTCATTGATCGGTACTTTCCTTGATTGTGAGTAACTACCTCTTGTGCTGCTGTTCAATGCGTGATGTATGTCTGCTGGTGATGGGTTGATGTGGTGTGTGAATGCTGCCTGTTACGTTATGTTCTGTTTGCACATGTGTGTGGGACATGGTGTACGAGCAATGCTCCCTGATGTGTGTCCTGTGATCTGCTTACTTTGTGATGATTGTGGTTTGTGGGATGTTGCAGTACGTTGTTGTGTGATGGCTGTGAATCAGTTTCCTGACCTGTGCTTGCTGTTTTCTGATTGTCCCTAGGTCACTCACACAGAGCCGTGATTCAAAACAACATTGATCCCTGCACCTGCTGATGATGACAACAAAGACAAACCTGTGTTTAAACATGGAGATCACACAGCCTTGAGTGTTTCCGTGAGTTTTATTTACAGGGTGTGGATTTGTTTTAGTAGTTATTTACAAATGTGTGGTGGAGGGGAATTGTGAGTTGAAGGTCATGTCAGATGACACCACCGTGGGGACACCACATTGTTTGATGTACACCTAGTCCAGCAGACGTGTGCCAATGCTTGGCAATGTGGGGCAAGATAGTGCACAGAGTCAATGCAAGGCTCAAGGAAGGGTGTAGTCGGTGCCGGACCCTCTTCGTGCAGGTGTTTGGTGCTTTGCCACTGCTCTGTCCTGGATACAGTCTCAGACGGCCCCTCCGTCTTGGAGCCTGAGTGGAGCCAGCTGTGGGGGCAGCTTGTTCGGGGGACACCTCCCTGTCAGTGGTCTCAGGTGATGTTGGCAGTGGTGGTGGTGTCCTGTCCCGCTGGCCACTTGGGAGAGGGGGAGGTGGTGTGGCGCAGGATAACCACTCCCTCCAAAGAGTTGTTTGCTGCCCCATGAGGTCCACTATTTGGCCCATACGGTTGTCCATGGACCGCAACAGCTGGCAGGTGTCATGTGAGTCTTGGCGCGCCCGATCCGCCTGTGCCTGCGACCGCTCGTACGACGCTTGCACTCTTGCAATGGCATCCAGGGTCTCGGTCCTAGGATTGTGTGGGTCTTGTCCCCGACCTCGCCTTGCACCTGCCCTCGTGTTAATGAGCTGTGGCCTCACCTGTGTCCTCCCCCGTCCACTCTCCCTGCTAGCCTGTGATGTTGATGGTCCATCATCGTCCAATGGGTCAGGCAGGATGGCACTGGCAGGAGTGGTGGTGGTGGTGGTAGCTGCACAGCTCACAATGGCAGTAGTTGCTGTTGTTCCACTGGCCGAGGTGGTGGAGGCAGGGATGTCCGGGGAGCCTGATGGCCCTGGGAGTGTAGTTGGACCGGCATCGTCCACCGCACCCGAGTTGTCCAGGGAATCATCACCGGAGAGTTCAGGCTGTGAGGGGGTGGACTGGTGCTGGCGGCTGGTGTTTTCTCCTGTCAAGTCTCGGTCACCTGAGGGACAAGAAGTTAAGAATCAATGCTGTGGACATGACAGGTTTGTTGTTGTTACATTTCAATATTCTAGGGAATCAGGACATGGCTGTTGGTGTCATCAAATTGGTGTGGTACACAGTACTGGGTATTATGGTGGTGTGGAGGTGGGGAGACAATACTTGGATATGTGTGGTCCTGTCCTGCTATTGGATGGTGCCCCTGTGGCTACCTACATGTAACTTGGAAGGATGGTAGAAATCTACCGCCCTTTTACTCTGTTGGTGCTCATAATCATTTATATCTGTTATTGTCTAATGGTTGTTTCAGCAAACCTATTTTATACAGCAATGATGCTGGTTCAAATCCTTATTGAAAAATGTCCCCACAATTTATTCTGTGTAGCTCTCTGAGTTGAAGTGAACACGAGTGACTGAGCGAAAAGTAG
The DNA here is from genome assembly GCF_964261635.1 of Lissotriton helveticus. Taxonomy (NCBI): domain Eukaryota; kingdom Metazoa; phylum Chordata; class Amphibia; order Caudata; family Salamandridae; genus Lissotriton; species Lissotriton helveticus. Next base: position 1,705,693,459 of record NC_136065.1, on the reverse strand, counting down.
TACACTATTGCCACGATTCTGAGGGATAAGGGTTGTCATGTTCAATAGTTGCCAAGAACTATTCTCTCCTTGGTAAGAGGGGTTTCTAGTGGCACTGTGAGCTAGCTGGAATATAGGCTAACATAACATACTTGGTAGGGTTGTCTAGAATCAGTCCGGACACCAATCCTAAAGTGTATGTTGTTTAAATGCACAGATCCTATATAGATTAATAGGAACTACACAACACGTATTGTGTGTGATTCGTTTTACTGTGTACAATTGTACAATGAATATCTTCACTATTGGGTTCAGAATGGGTTTAAAGACTCATAAGTTTGCACAATAAAGCACAAAATGCTTTGGGAACAAGTGGCAGAGTTGTGAAACGACTTGCAGAAAGCTCATGTGATACACACGCTGAGTCATTTGAAGGGAATTCATTGGCAGATGAAGCAGCAAAAGGGGCCTAACCCTGGGGGGTGTTTGCGGACGCTGAACTCCATGAAGTGCACAAAAACTCCACCGCAGAACGTGGAGCTCCACGAGCGGCAGAGTTTCTTTAGATAAATGCATTTCACGGTGATTGTCAGCGCCAGGTGCTTGTCCGCACTGTGCAATCATCGCAAACCGCATAATGCACAACAATCACATGTTCTAGTACAAGAATAGACGTACAGATAATGGTAGCTCTCATTGCTTCATGCAAAAACTGCTCAGCCGTACCAAAAGGCTTTCCACTCAAGTACTCCTAACAGTTAAATGCCAAAAAATATTCTGTATGCTCAAATTCCAGGAGTTGGGGATAGAGTAATGCCAAACATGGATCGTAGGTTAAGTGTAAGTTAAGTGTAACTGTTTCATTGTTGAAACAGCGGTATTGGTGGCCAGGTCTTACCAAACAGGCAAAAGTGTTTGTACTTAAGTGCAACATCTGTCAGCATATGAAGGGTTCAACAGTAGCACGCCCACCACAAACACCATTACTAATATCAGACAAACCCTCTTGGTTGTGTCTATTTGGACCACTGCGGCCCCTTACAATCTGATGGGGCTTACAAGTGCATCTTGATGGCAGTGGATTCATGTTCTAGATTCCTGTGGGTTTAGCCCTGGCGCTCGGCTGACGCTCGAACTGTTATAAAAGATTTGCCAGTCTTCATAGGGACATACGCAGTTGTTACATTACTTTATGACCTTGGCCCCACTTTTAGCTCTAGGGCTTATAAGGAAGCCATGGGACATTTGGGTGTTGTATTGCGGTACTCCTCTACTTACCATTCCGAGGGAAATTTGGTTGTGGAAAGGAAAAATGGGGACTTAAAGCAATCTTCAACCTCAAGGGTATTAGGTTCAAGTGGCAGTTGGGTCAATCACCTATATGAGGTCCAGAGGGCACTAAATATTAAGCCAAGAAGTTCCTTAGGATGTGTCACCCCTTACGAAATCCTATTTCAGACAAGAATGTTGGTACCTGGTCTCGATTATGAAAGCACAGTAGCAGATGAAAAACCTTTTGATATCAATAAACATTTGGCTGGTTTGCAGAATCTCAATGAATTCCAGGCACTGCAAAGCAATGTGCAAGTAAAAGACACCTTCACTGGGGAATTGAAATCACTAAGGGCAAAACCTGCCTAAAAAGTCGGGGATCTGGTCAGAGAAAAGATTGTGGACAAGAAAGAATTTGGGCCATCATACAGAAAGCCTGTACCTGTCCTGGCAATTGAAGGAACAAGAACAGCACTTCTTCTGCCTCTTGCCAAGAAGAAAGAAAATAGATTTGTCTCCATTGATATCATCAAACCACACTATGTGGCCGATCCTGAATAGCAAGCCAGGTGGGCTCCAGGGTAGCCGCCGCTCTTGTCTCGCTGTCATATAGGAAATTCAGACAGAAAGACTTATAACATTCGAAGCGCCTACAATTCAAAGTAATGGAATCAATTCGGCCTGCCACAGACATCTACATCAATATGACTCTACAGGAGACATTTGCCAATTCAACAAAACGTGCTGAGCTACCAAAGTTAGATTGAACTGCATCTGGCTACTTTAAACATTTTGACACATTTTCTCTGGATTAAAGTGAACCTGAGTCACCGCCAGCTCCAGTTTCCCACAAAAAACAACTTTATGATTTTTAAATTTTATGAAAAAGACATACCTACTCTCACCATAGTTACAGCTCTGGATAATAACTGGAATTCTGTTCCTACTTTTTTGGATAGGTTTATTGACTGTCTTTTCCTTGATCGTGAATGGACACTATCCACCAGAACGCTCTGCAGTATCAAAAGTGAACTCGGTATTGAAACCTCATACATCTTCTCATTGTGAACAAAGAGACCTGTCCTATGTGAACATTACAGAAGTTCTGGTTCCTGAAGGAATAATTTGGGATTTCATATGATGTACTTGGTGCCACAGAGCTTTTAAAAATACTACATGTATTTCAAATTTCTTTAAATGATATCATCACCTTAAGTACATATTCTGATTGGGATTTTGAAACTGTTAATAATATGTTGTCTGATTTAGAACTGTTTGCAGCATTTTTGAAAAATGAATGAATGTTTGATGGCTCATCTGATTTTTATACCATATACTGTTACCAACATTATGGTCATCACTTTCTGCATAAAACAAGTTCACCACGTAAAGCTTTCACATACCACCAATGGGAACATTGCCCAACACTGCCGAAAGGTAGTTCAAACACGTTTGCACAAATGTTTGCTTATTTTTATGGGTTTAATACATCAGATCCGCGCATATATTTTTGTAAGCTTGCACCTACAGCTGCAAAGAAAAGTATGCTCACTAACACGGTAAAGATATACTCTGCATTCTTTATTGCCCAAGTTTCTGAACAAGGTTTTGACTTATGGAAGGACACTTTAGAAATAAAATCTGTCTGGGGTTCTAAGGACTGGTAAGTTCAGGGAACAGAGGCACTATTTAGAGAATGCCTCATGCCACGATAAATCATCTTCCGGAACAACACTGTGCAACAAACGTCCTGTCTCGGGTTAGCCAAGATTAAGGATTTAAACACACCACGTATTCCTTCATGTTCACACTTTGAGGATTGGCAAAATTACACAGAAAATGGTGAGGGTACAATGGATGACATCATGCAGGACATTTTATACACTTCAATAAACTGAAATTGGAATGGAAGGTTAATTTTGTCTATCTACACAAATAGGTGTCAATCAAGATTCAGGGGTACCACTAAAGGGTTATTATCCATAGGCCTGACTTATGCTATGTTCAATAAGAAAATACGGGGGTAGGGACATCATACAGTGTTGGGAAGTTATGCCTAGATTGGCTAAGAACCTCAACACTGTCACAGGTGAAGCAACACTTGTCCCTACTGTCAGATGACAAGGATCTCATGGACTTTCTACTAGGTCCCCAAAAGCCACGTCAAAAACGCTTCTTATATGCTGCTGAAATTTGGAAAATCTCTTAACAGGAAGCTGAGGAGAGATTGTGTAAAACTGAAAGAAATAACTTAGAAAAGGAATTGGCTGTGGTTGACAATGGCATGAGCACACTAACATCCAGGATTTATTCACTGGGCAACATTGTATCTTCTACTATAGATATAATGGAACAAGATCTGTCCATCTTACAACACGGACAATCACAGATACGTTTTATTATGTCATTAACTTGGACGCTACTATCACTGCGCTCTGTTTATGTGTGTGTGCCCTGGTGATACATCAACAGTACATCTCTCGGTTCTCTTCATATAATTTGACTGAAAAGCAGATAACAATGGCACAAAGGAATGCGAAATATACAATACTACGCATTGAAATATTAGACCAATTACCTTAAACGGTGGCAGAGCCACCATCCACAGAATTGTTAATTTATGGCCGTATAACATTGCCAGTAACAACTTCCCAGTTTCAATATTGCCTAGAACAGCACCAGGTAAGCAGGTATGATGCAATGGATAGGAAATTCATCCATGAATCTTGGGAATTACCATATAGATTTCGATGCAGGAATGGGTACACTGAAGTATTTCTCAGCTGTACAGACTGCGAGAATTCTTTGAGTTGATCTACAATATGCCAGGATATAATGCTTCACAGTCCTGTAATGGTTCAGTAGCTAACGTAACCTGTCATTTGAAAAGTCCTCCAGCTGCCGTGATTAATCCAGTGTTCAGGCTGCTCTCAAATAGGAGTTACCCAATGCTGAATTATCAAGGTTGTTGTGGGATGCTTCCAGGCATCGCATATCTTATCACTGTAAGTTCCAGGGTTTCTTGTTGCATGCAAGAATTGTTTCAACCGACCTACATAGTCAGGTAGGCGCTGTATGGACTTCGTTGAATGCTTCCTTTATACAGTCTGATACTCTGAGCCAAATGAAATCCATGCTTTTACAGAAGAATGTGCCCTTAAACACAGCCCAAGAGACTTTTCATCTCCAGGTTGCAAGGTCCTCCGCTGAGATAAAGGCACTGATATGGACAAACTCCCCTTTTCATTTCGGAAAATGGTACAGCATATCATTAACATGTCGAATACGAAGGGTATGGTACACCTATTTAAGACCATAGGTTCTGGACTGTTAAGCACCTTTCAGACAGTGTTCGGGGTGATTCCAGCTTTCATACACTCTGTATATGGAAGCATTTTTGGAGGACTTCCGCTAATCATGTTACCAGTAGTGGGTATCCTGATTTTCATTTTTCTGCTATGCAATGGACGTCCCAGTCACCAAAGAAATGTGAAAAGCGTTCTTGGAGCGAAGTTACTATGATTGCATGGTACTCCATCTTGGCACACCTCGACTTCGGGAGCTAAGCGAGTCTTCGTTCCTATCATTTCGATCAGTCTGGACTGACTGTGTTTTGCCTGTCCTCCGCTGCTTATTCTGCAGCTATGAATGCATGTTGGACCTCTGTATAACACTTACATCTGTTGTGGATGCATCGGATGTGGATGCATTGCTGGATCCGTTAATTGCCCACGTACTGCAGTGTCCCCAGCGTATTCCAATGTTGATGCTGGCAGTCTTAGAGCCACCACAGTGTTGGCAGTCTTAGAGCCACCACAGGATGCTTCAGCTCCTGTTGGATCAAATACCGGCTCAACTACAGGCACACAGGCTTTATATATTACAAATGCTTCTCCAGTATCGGCTGTGGGAACTGAGGAAGATCATTTTTGCTCAATTGATCTGATCTGTGAGGTTTTACAGGGACCGTCGTCTGTGAAGGCAAGCAGCAGTGATGTAGTGTCTCCCACACAGGACACATAAACATTTGGCTTTTCGTGTGCTGGGGAGAATTCAGCCTTTTTCCAAAACAACCTAAATCGGAATTTTAAACAAAACCTTTTTCTTTCTATGCTATTACTGAGCTCCCTGGCTTTCAGACTCACTCAGTGGCTCAGACTATATATATGAACATATTTTTGAAGGACTTTTTTGAGTTTATTTTTAAGAGATTTGATGCATTTTTTGAAATTTTTAAAACACATTTTTACAATATTTAATGCCTCATTAGAAAGACATTGGGATGAGTAGACCCCTTACCCTTCACCTACATTTACCATACCATCACACTACATAACAGGTTTTGGTATTGACTTTTTACCTAGTTAGGCGCTGCAGAAATGTCGTGTGGTTTTCCCCGAAATCTAGCCTCATTAATTATGCATGAGGATTTTCAGAATCAAAGCAGTATTGCCATCTTCTGCATAATTCCCACAAAATAGGTAGTAGTGTTCCCTAAAAGGGAAAACCGCACATCAATAAGAAATGATGTATAAGTACATAACAGTGAAAGGCGTGGATATTATGGGAATTTGCTGTAAGTACAGCAGGGTGCTTAGCTGGCTTGAGTCACCCACTACCCAAGAGTTCAATAGGCATGTAAAACATGCACATAAATAGCAAAAAGAAAAAGCCAATACAGCACACCAGTTCTGTATTCAAGTAGATCACATAAATGAATCTTTGTTACAAGTAGATAGTATTTTGTTAGCCCATTAGTCAGTCTATACAATTCTGTAAATTTTCATAACCGGTATATAGGACACGAAGGGCATTCCACAAGATTCTTATAGTAGAAAGCGTATCATTTATTGATTTTCTTTTCAAAATAAATTCCCAGCAAACAAAGCAGCCAACACGTGTTTCGTCTGCACATGTAGGTACCGAGACTTTTTCAAGGCTAAAAACGGTCCAAATTTATCATTGATACTGGTGTGGCCAAAAGACAATCCTCTTGATAAAGAGCAATGAATGGAATTTATCTTTCCCAAATTGAAAAACTATGGTGTAGATCTATTGATAACCAGTAATCAAAGGTGCACCAATAGTCACAAGTACGACCCAAAAGCAAACTGATTAAATCAGATGCTTGGGGTGCACTGCAATTCCATCCAAGATAGTCAGATATGGCGATGTGATGTGGAAATGTCACACAAAGTCGGTGAGAGGAGTGTATGGTGTATTGGACATTGAAGTAGAGGAACAAAGTATTGAAAGGCAACCAATAAGGGAGTCAAAGTCGTTGAGCTGGAGTCCTGGCAGTGTGTCTCGCCTATATAATGTCTTCCTTGAAATGGTTTTTATACAGAAAATGTCGAAGACACAGTGGGCCTGACAATGATACGTCCTGAGCCCGTTCTAATTGCACAAAGCCGCTCCGACCCCACCCCGCGTGTTAGTGCTAGTAAGAAAATCTTCTGCATAATAACTATGTGTAAGGATCATCCCTTCCGTCATCCTCAACCGACATGACACAGAAAGGTAGAAGCCCCTGAGGGTACCTTTTGGGTTATATCTTTGCTGAGGCAGGCAAAGGAGAAAGACTACCATGCTGACACACTGACACGAGACGCTGAGGTTTCAGCACTCAGACACTTCAGCTCGCAGGGATCTGACATCTCTCTCAGGGTGTCCAGCTCCAGACCAAGACAGGGTCTCACAGTCTCTCACTCCAGGTAATGGGGTTGGCTTCAGCCTAGGGGGATTCTTGACTCTACATCTATATACATGCTAGGTAAACTTAGGTATGTCTAGTTAGGGTTGCATCATAGGAGTACACATTGTTATTATCATGTATTTATATGCTTGCATATGTTCATTGTTTTACTACTATGGTAGAAATGTACCATCCATTTACTCTGTTGGTGCTTAATATTGTTTATATCTGTTTCTGTCTTATGGTTTTTTCAGCACACCTATTTTACACTAGAATGACGCTGGTTCAATAAATGCTTATTGAAAATGTCCCCACTGTTTATTCTGTGCATCTCTCTAAGACATAGTGAGCACGAGTGAATGAGCGAAAATTATTGTACTGTTTCCATGATCCCTGATGGGACAGGGTTGTCATGTTCGATAGCTGCAGAGAACTATTCTCTCCTGGGTAAGAGAAGTTTTACAGTGGCACTGTGAGCTACCTAGGTATACAGGCAAACATACCCGGTGGGGGTGTCTAGAATCAGTCTGGACACCAATCCCACAGTCTATCTTGTCTAAACACACAGATCCTATGTAGGTTTATAGGAACTATATGACACCTCAACCACAAAAACGGCAGCAGATCCCAGATTGGGGACCCCATGCTGTAACAGGTGTTGAGTAACTGCCTTGCAGCAGCGAGCCGGAATCGCAATGGGACTAGCCATGAACCAATAGCAAAGGATGCAAAAGGTAGCACAAAAGTGGGTCAAAACCTTTCAAAATCCAAGCTGAAAACCCTACAGCAATAGGAAGACCCTACAAATTGAGGAGGCACAGCCCCTACACCCCGTACACCTCCGAGAAATGGTGTGAAGGTACTGTAGACAAGCACAAGTGCTACTCAGGGGTCCTGCAAATAAGTACCAGACCAAACGTTGGTGCCGCAATGTTGCAGGGATTCGGCAAAATCACAGAACTATGCTTGGAACCATAGAACATTAGTAGGCAGGGACTGAGTTATCCTATCACCCTAGTACCCACGAGCCTGGAACCAATTAGCTACAGGGCCTCACTTGCCCTTCTACTCACTCACCGAGGAACAAGTGATTAGACACCCCAGAAAACAATACTCCCAACTCTCTTGCTGTGACAGGCCACACCCTTTCGCTCTCATACTTATCCACAATAAGTTTTGACAGAGACTCGACAAAAGTTTAAAATATTTATTTTAACTATCATGCTCTGCCATGCAGTATACGTGCCACAATAAGTAAGAAGATGCCTAACACAAATTCAGTCAGCATAGTAAGTAGTCCTTAAACTACAAAAATAGCTGTCATAGTTAGACAGGGTAGACTAACCCCTCCTCCCCTTCTACAGAAGTAGAGGGATTGTATACATATTATCAAAAGATCTCTGGATGTTTGTAGCAGACCCCGTACCTTAGCATGCACAGATGTAAGTTCTACATCTCAGGTGTAGTTGTGATCTCCTCTCTGAAAAAATATCCCTGCTAGTGTGTTATTGTATGTCTGTTAATATCTATATGACAAAGAGTATGTGTTCCCAAACATCATCTGTATTTGTGTGTTTTGTCTAGGTGCTAGAGCCTGACCAGGACAGAATACCCTTGTCTACAGTGTTCAGACTAAATCCCAGGAAAGAACAGATTGCAAAAACAACGACAGGTTCTGTGTGAAAGTACAACGAGGCATAAAGCAAAATTATTTTGTATACTTACATGTGCAAAGCAGAGTGCATCCTACTTGGTTACATGACCGCCTTTTTCCATTTATATTCTCTTTCCAATATGCATAACCTTGTTCTGAAAACGAATCAATAAACTGTGCAGCATGAATAGACCTGTGATTTATAATAAAAAAAGAAAAATCGGCATTTCTGGAATCTTGGGACGAATAAAAAGCAGATAAGTCAGGTGACATCACTATTAAATTGAGAAAAATATTATAGAAAACATCTGGGAAAGTTAATCAAAGAAATTCTACACCGCTCATATTGTGTGACATTATATATTTCTCTTGGACTCTTGTATCAATCAGTGTAGTGGTATTCACAGTTATGAAAACAAAACAGTTCGTGATAATGCTCCACATTTAGATACGGATAAAAAATGTCCATGCAGCAAATAAACTTAAGTCAGCGATTAATAATTTGACTGCAATAATGCCCACTGAATTTGCTAAAGGACCGGAAACGATGTTTACCAAGGAGATTTTTTTTAATGTAAGGAATTTTAATCATTTTTGTCATATTCATTATTTGAAAATGAACTCTTTCACCAACAACATCATCTAGCACAGGATTCAGAGTGATTTTAACAGCATGGTAATCTATGTTTGCTCTGTATGAAGAAAAATGTGGTTGCAATCTCTGAAACACTTACAATAAAAAAATCATAATCAAAATTATAATCCATATTAGGATGTACATAATTCCAGTAGCAATCCAGATATATGATCATGGTGAAAAAAGGTAACGTTCATGGAACCAGCAACAAACAGATGCAATTTGTAGCACTGATTAACTGGGAGGATGTTTATTCCACTGGCTTCAGAATCTGAATAAAAGTCGGTTTCTTATAGCACAGTTTTCTTCACTTGGATCATTTCCATTGATGTAAATTCTATTTGGTGGTTTACAATGCATCCCAGTTGCAGATATTTCAATTTATGATATGCAGAATTAGACTTTCTTGGTGAAGATGGTGCTTGCATCATGTTGCCTAATTACTTACTTGATGTAGTAGGTACTAGGTTTAAAGCTGGTGATACAGCAGGTCAGCAGTCGCCAGAATGGAGGCAATGTTTTCAGTGTGAATGTTTGCTATTAGTTTAGTTCCTCCAGAGTACTGAAAGGGCGTATTGGTCTAATATGGAGGCACTTTGGTGTCAATTGGGGGCTGATGACAAAATCAGCCACATAGTGTTTTTTAACGTGATCAATGACCACCTTCATATTTTTCTTCACAACTTTATTTTTAATGGTGGTAGAGTAAGTATTCTTCCTGAATCCAAGCATCACAATGGGCAAGGTGAATTTGGTTGTGAATCTGCCACCCATCCTGGGAAATCAAGATCTGGTGCATACATTATTATTTCAAAGAGTAACTCGGATGGGGTGCAGCCCCCTAATACTTATCTAGGCAAATTATTTAGCGCTCTCTGTGCCCGCTACAGATTGTGATACCATGATAATTATGTATTCAAAGTCCTAGCAGTCAAGGCTTGCTTAAGCATGCTGTTGGCTCTCTCTATGACAATATTTGATTCCAGACTAAATAGGGGCAATAATAGTAGTCATACTTCCAGAGTAGGCATAGCACCTATGATTGCCTTAATGGTGAAAGCAGAACCGTTGTCTGAGGGAAATGTATGTACTGCTCCCAATGCTACCAGACACTGAAAGTCTTTTATGATTGCCAGTGGCAATTTTTTGTGTTCAAACCCAAAGGATTCTAGGGGCAGATGTAAGAAGCACTGTACATATTTCAAATGACCCATCGGACCGTACGCACCCAGTAAACTATATTTTGCCATGTACAGAAGACATTTTGCCTTGTGCAGAAGGCAAGCTGCAACTCTATAACTTGTTACTCAATCGTATTTTGCTTTTGTGATTCGGTATTAGGAAAGGAGGTGTTGAGGGAGTCTCTTCCTAATACTGAATAGCACTGTAAGTAGGAATGCTTTGCGACCAGGAATGGGGAAGCAAAACATTTGCAGTTACCACCATCTTCAACTTGGTGATAACCCATTTGCAAATGGGGAGGGGTCCACAAGAGACCCCTTCACCATTGTGAATCTGGGAGCCAACATTTTTAGGAGGGGTCCCACAGATCACTGCCTACTCTTAAAAAATGAAAAGGTAGCTTTTCATTTTCATTTTTTAAATGCATCACATTTTTCTTTAAGGAAAACAGGCTGCATTTCATAATAAAAAACTGCTTTATTTAGAAAGCAGCCACAGACATGGTGGTCTGCTTTTGAACAGGGTTTAGAACAGGGTTTGACCACAACCAATATATATTTATATTGATTGACAATCGGTAATGGACCAGTATGCTTGAGGACAATTACACTAAATGGTAAGGAGAGGAAAAGCTGGTCTTATAGCAGTTGTTAACAAACATTACATTACTGTGTGTATTTTGTTGTAAGCTTTGGTAAATATGGACACCAGTATTGTTGCTGTAGCACTGATACAGTATCACTGATAACAGTTTGAACTATAGGTTTCACTTCATGGGTTGTCCTAAGTCTAATCTACCTCGCTCATTAGGAATATGCCTACCCCTGATCTCAGGTATACAAAACATAAAGGTGCTGTGTTTTGTGAGACTATAAGAATATTAAGAGGGAAAGCAGTCAGGGGACTTTTCGCTTTTTATGTTGAGTTTCTTGTCACTAAAATCTCTGCATTAGACTTGGTTTGAGATCGTATTACAGAAGCTCCCTTAAAGGTTTACCCGATTGTCTCCGCAGACATGCCTGCTGGACAGTTCCTGTTAGCGTGAATTCCTTAACTTTTATTGTCCATGGTATGTTGTACATGCAAGTACGCCTCCATATGAGCTGCACTACATCTATACTTTATTTGACCAGGGTCCTACCAGAGATAGCCCAATCCTATATCATTTAGTACTTTGCTCACATGTTCTCCCAGCTGTGCCTTTTGTGCGTTCCATAGCAGGCTGCCGATACACACTTGCCAGGTGATTTCTGTTTAAATGGATCCAATATAGGACGGACCTTAAGGCAGCTATATCTGAGATTGGTTATACACCTTGTTCTGCATAGAGGGGGAGCGGCTGGGTTCCATGGCCCAATATTTTTTTAAGTTTAGAATGCTTTATTGAAGTAATAAACAGAGTAAAACATCAGTACATGGTCATGTAGCACAAAAAGGAAATCAAACAAATATAGTCTTTCTTTTTTGGATATTTCAAGAGGGGGCATGACTCACACGCTGCCCGCAGTCCTACATAGGAAATGCCAATTCGGTGAAATTGCAGGCAGCGCTGGAAGGGATTTAGCCGAGGAAGATTCCTCTGCTAATCGTTCAGCAGACAGAAGCGTGAAATGCGAGCAAGATGTTTATTCCAGCACTACGCTTGAGAAGGAACCCTGCCCAAAGTACCACTAAGAATATATTTCACTATTAAGACTGCACTGGGGGCTGAACAGCGCAAATGCTGACAGAGAACGTAAGAAACTTTTCCATGACTTACCCCAGAAGAAGAAGTGCATTCTGGAACTTGTATACCAAGGTCGGACAGGTGACCGTAATTACATCGAATTTGAAGGCACAGATGCCATGCCATTGGTGCAAATAACAATCCCGTGATCAAGGCCAAAGGTTGGCCGAAACTAGTTGGGACATTTAAAGCTGTGCTTCGCTCCATTAAAGCTTCCTGTTTGCTGAAGTGGGCCTCTTGTGTGGTGTGTTCGTGCAGGAATTGCCAGGTGTCTCCGTACCTGGTGTTAAGAGGCCGCCCTGAAGAGTTGGGGGCCCCCCTTTCGGAGTCTTTCTTTTTTGGATATATATATATATATATATATATATATATATATATATATGTATATATATATACATATATATATATATATATATATATATATATATATATATATATATATATATGTTTGATTTCCTTTTTGTATATTGTGGGACTTCAGCCCGGTTGTCGAACAAATCCAGTGACACAGGGGTTTTTGGAAGAGCGGGTTTTATTACTTTGTACAGTCTCCGTTTTATCGCTGGAACTCTGTAAAAGGGAAGAGGGTTGGCCGCCTCCTCAGCTGCCTCTCATACTCCGTTCCGCCTCCTCGTCTCCCGGTGCCTGCTGGGAGTCGTAGTCCATGCTTCCGCCGTGGTCGAGAGGGGTCCAGGGGGTTTCGCCCAGCGGGAACCAAAACAAAAGGAAACCAGTATTACTCGGTTGTCCCAGCCAAAACAGAGTGGGGGAAAGGGGTGGTGGGGGAAACACACGTGCAAATTATCTACCCCTCTATTCGTGCGGGAGTGTGAAGAAACCAAACAAGCAGGAGGGGGATATGCTTAACGGTGTCCCGTAGGGATCAAGGGGGTTTTCCCAGAGTACGGCCAGCCCAGCCCAGGAAACGGGACCGTACCTGTCCTAGCCACACTTCCCGGGAAGCGTGGCTGGGCGATGCGCCTTCTCGGTGGCCTCCTGGCGTGTCGCTGCAGTCTCGCTTCTCCGTAGGGCTGCCTCCTCTGCTCTCCGCTCCCAGTCCGTCCTGGTCCCGCCTGTTCCCGTGGGGGTCGGTGTTCTCCCCTTCCTCCGCTCCGTCCTCGGTTCTCCACCGCTCCTCTCCGTCCTGTCTCGTCTTCCGCTCCTCTCCGTCCTTGAACCGCCACCACTCCTCCTCGTCCTCGATATTCCTCCACTCCTCTCCGTCTTCGCTCCTTCGCCGCTCCCCTCCGTCCTCGCACTCCAGTCTCCACTCTCCGCCTCCAGGTGTAACACACACCTGTCCAGGGGCAGGTCCGGTCTTTATTGAGCTGTTGAGGATAGGCTCCTGCTCCGTTGCCGCCCACTTAAAGGTGCAGGGTCCCTCACTGTCCATCACCGGAAGGCGGCTGACCACGTCCGTGGTTTTCCAGGAGTCTGTGTGCTGTAACAATAGAGGTGACACATTACTAGGTAGGCCAGGGGGGCCCGTGTCCGGGTCCCCCGCGTCACACACCTCCCCCCTAGGATTCTCCCGATCAAGGAGAGGAAACCTGGACAGATAATCCGCATTGGCATTGTCACACCCCTTCCTGTGGCGGACCAGGAACCTGAAGGGTTGTAGAGCAAGGAACCACCTCATAACCCTTGGGTTGTTGGAGATGTTTCTACTCATCCACAACAGGGGCGCATGGTCAGTATACAGCACGAATTGATGCCCCTCCAGGTAATACCGCAGTTTGTCTATCGCCCATCTTATGGCGAGACACTTTTTCTCAATGGTGGGGTATTTCACCTCTCTAGGGAACAGTTTCCGGCTTATGTACAGTATGGGCCTCTCAACCCCCTCCCCTGAGTCCTGTGACAACACGGCCCCGATACCAAAGTCGGAGGCATCAGTTTGTAGGATGAATGGTTTGGAGAAGTCTGGGGAGGTCAACACAGGGCTTGTCGTGATGGCCCGTTTCAGGGTCTGGAAGGCTTTCCACATGGCGGGTGTTGGATTTTGGAAGTCGTAACCCTTCGGGTTTTTCTGTAAGGTGTCCGTCAAAGGGGCCGCGATGTTTGAGAAAGAGGGAATAAATCGTTGGTAGTAGCCCACCAGGCCTAAGAAGGCTCTCATCTCTTTCGTGTTTTTGGGAAAAGGCGTTTCGGCGATTGCTCTTATCTTCTCAATCTGGGGTTCTATGACTCCATGACCCAACAGGTATCCGAGGTATTTAACCTTCTGAAAGCCGACCCTGGATTTTCTGGAGTTGACATGAAGTCCTGCGTCTTTCAGCAGTTGGAGGATGATCCGTAGGTGTTGTAGATGTTCCTCCCAGGAGGGGCTAAAGATTATGATATCGTCAAGATATGCCGAGCTGTATTTCTGGTGTCCCCGCAACACCTCGTTCATTAGTCTTTGGAAGGTGGCCGGGGCACCATGTAGCCCGAAGGGCAGGACGTTGAACTCATATAACCCATCAGGGGTCGAAAAAGCCGTCTTCTTTCGGTCCCCTTCCTGAAGGGGAACCTGCCAGTACCCCTTGGTCAGGTCTAGCGTGCTGATGTAGCGGGAATCACCCCGTTTCTCAATGAGCTCGTCGATTCTGGGGATGGGATAGGCGTCAAAGGAGGACACCGCGTTGAGAGCCCGAAAGTCCATACAAAAACGGCTACTGCCGTCGGGCTTTGGCACCATCACGATGGGCGAGGACCACTCGCTTCGGGAGGGCCGTATCACCCCCAACCGGATCATTTCCTCAACCTCTCTCCGTATGGCTTCTCTTTTTGCTGCGGGAATCCGATACGGGCGTAACTTAACGATGGCTCCTGCAGGGGTCTCTATCCGGTGTTCAGCCAGTCGAGTCAGGCCCGGAAGATCAGAGAACAGGGATTCAAAAGGCTGTAGGACCCCTCGTAGTCCCTCCTTTTCCTTCTCGTATAACTCCTCGTTGACCACCAGGTCCCCCAGCGTGGTTTCCAGATTGCTACGAACCGAGTCTGCCAGGTGGGAGGACACCGGGGCTGTGCTCAGCCATTTCTTTAAAAGATTTATGTGAAAGATCTGTGCTTTTTTCCTGCGCAGACGTAGACGATAGGTGGTTTTTCCTATAGTCTCGATGACTTCGTATGGTCCTTGCCACTCGTTCTGAAATCTTTTGGAGGTGGATGGTAAGAGCACCAGGGCCCAATCTCCTTTCTGGAGGAGTCTCCATTTCTTCCCTCGGTCGTAGTGTGCTTGCTGCTTTCTTTGACTGCCTTCCAGGTGGGCGAACGCCAATTCTCGTATCTTTCCCAGCTTATTCCTTAGATTCTGGCTGTACTCTAACAGCGTTCTGGTCTCCCCTGCTGGCTCGGATTCCCACACTTCTCGAGTCATGTCCAGGAGGCTCCGGGGTTGACGTCCGTACAACATCTCGAAAGACGAGCAGCCTAAGCTGCTCTGCGTCTGGCCCCGGATGACGTACAGGGCCAGTGGAAGAAGCAGGTCCCAATCGCTTTCGTTCACTGTTAACATCTTCTTGAGTACCACTTTCCGGGTCCCGTTGTAGCGCTCCACCAGGCCGTCGGTCTGGGGATGATAAACCGATGTTTTTATCTGGTGTAGTCCCAGGAGGTGGCATACTTCTTTCATAACCCTGGACATGAAGGGAGTCCCCTGATCCGTCAGGATCTCTTTAGGGAATCCGACCCGTGAAAACAGTTCCATGAACTTGTCCGCGATGTTCCTGGACGTGGGGCTTTTCAAAGGGAACGCCTCAGGGAAACGAGTGGCGTAATCCACGATCACGAGGGCGTATTTGTATCCTTTGCGTGTCGGCGGTAGGGGGCCGATCAGGTCCATCCCAACCCTTTCGAACGGGGTGCCGATTATGGGAAGGGGTTGGAGGGGCACGGCTGCGGGCCTCTGGGTGTTCTTCCTTTGACACAGGTCGCATGTCTGGCAGTGGGTCTTGATGTCATGGTAAATACCAGGCCAAAAAAAACTCCGTAGTACGTTTTGGGCGGTTTTTTTGCTCCCGATGTGGCCCGCAAGCAAGTGCGTATGGGCATAGAACATTATTTGTTCTCTAAAGCAAGTCGGTACAAGTAGTTGTAGGGGGTCTTCTCTTTTGGCTTGTCTATAGAGGAGTTCCTCCTTAATCAGAAAACGTGGATAGCACGGTTGGGGGTTGTTCTGCTCTCGGTGGGCCTGTTCCCAAGCGTTGAGTAAGCTGGCATCATTGGCTTGAGCGAAACGGAAGCTCCTATCGCCTTCCCAGGGGTCGGTAGAGGTTAGAGCCGGGAGGGCCCTGGCCCCTTTCTCCTGCTTTGGAAGCAGGCAGTCCTTAAAGAGTTCCAGGAAGTGGGGATTATCGGTCCCGAGTATGAGATTCTCCGGGAGGGCGTCCATGACCCCGACCTTTACTACCAGAGTGTCTTTTCCCTTTACCTCAATGGGGATGTATGCTACCGGATATCCCTTCACGTCCCCATGGACACATTTGATAAATACAGACCCCTCTGGCATTACCTGGTGGGGCCTCACGAAACATCCCTGTACCACTGACTGCTTACATCCCGAGTCTAGGAGAGCCTTGACCAGCATCCCGTTGACTGTAACACTCACGTGATATGCTCCACCCAACTCCGCTGAATACATGACCGCCTTGGGTAGGAAGTTGATGTCCATGGGTTCGTCCTGCGAACGTTTCTGGGGGCACAGGCGAGCGATGTGTCCCCACATCCCGCAGTCGAAACACTGCGGGCCTCGAAAGGGGGTCTCCGTTAGTGATGGTCTGGGCGGTGGTAGTCCAGGAGGAGCCCGCATTCGTCGCTCCGGCCTGGGTATGGGCCGGGTCGTTTTCTCGGGTTCTGATGGGTGCAGGCGGGGTTGAGCGCGCGCATAAGTGGTAGCCATTTCCATCGCCTGTATGGTGGATAACCCGGAGTGTTGCCGGAGCCACCTCTGAGTCCCAAAGGGGAGGGCCTCTAGGTACTGCTCCAGGTATATCTTGTCCATAATGGCTTCCTTGGTGCTGGTGGCGGGGACGAGCCACTTGTCCGCTGCTGTTTTGAGGCGAAAGAACAAGGTTTTCGGGTTATCGCCAGGTTGTCCCCTTTCCTTGCGGAAGCGCACCCTGTATGCCTCCGCATCTAAACCCAAATGATCCAGAATGATCACCTTAATTTGACCATACGGGGTCTGTCCGTCGCCATTGGCGACCTGATAGGCCGCCTGGGCCTCACCGGTCAACAGGGGGGCCAGAAAGAATGGCCATTTCTCCAAGGGCCATCCACATGCCAAGGCCACCCGCTCGAAGTTAGTAAGGAATGCGTTGGGGTCTTCCCCGGCGACGTACTTCTGTAAGGAGATGCCTGCTGGGGTGGCCGGAGGCCGGCTCTCCCTCGCGGGAGTGCCGGTTGGGCTAACTGAGCTGCGCACCCCCTCGAGCTGGCTCACCACAGTCGTTCGGAAGGTCTCTCTGTCCAGTTGGGCGGCGGCTAGCTGCTGTTCAACAACCCATCCCAACTGCTCTTGTCCTTTCACTAGGGCTTGTAGCATATCCTCCATCTTCGTGTCCCGGATGGGTTCCTCGGTTATGCCCGCATTCTCCACCACTTGTGGGACTTCAGCCCGGTTGTCGAACAAATCCAGTGACACAGGGGTTTTTGGAAGAGCGGGTTTTATTACTTTGTACAGTCTCCGTTTTATCGCTGGAACTCTGTAAAAGGGAAGAGGGTTGGCCGCCTCCTCAGCTGCCTCTCGTACTCCGCTCCGCCTCCTCGTCTCCCGGTGCCTGCTGGGAGTCGTAGTCCGTGCTTCCGCCGTGGTCGAGAGGGGTCCAGGGGGTTTCGCCCAGCGGGAACCAAAACAAAAGGAAACCAGTATTACTCGGTTGTCCCAGCCAAAACAGAGTGGGGGAAAGGGGTGGTGGGGGAAACACACGTGCAAATTATCTACCCCTCTATTCGTGCGGGAGTGTGAAGAAACCAAACAAGCAGGAGGGGGATATGCTTAACGGTGTCCCGTAGGGATCAAGGGGGTTTTCCCAGAGTACGGCCAGCCCAGCCCAGGAAACGGGACCGTACCTGTCCTAGCCACACTTCCCGGGAAGCATGACTGGGCGATGCGCCTTCTCGGTGGCCTCCTGGCGTGTCGCTGCAGTCTCGCTTCTCCGTAGGGCTGCCTCCTCTGCTCTCCGCTCCCAGTCCGTCCTGGTCCCGCCTGTTCCCGTGGGGGTCGGTGTTCTCCCCTTCCTCCGCTCCGTCCTCGGTTCTCCACCGCTCCTCTCCGTCCTGTCTCGTCTTCCGCTCCTCTCCATCCTTGAACCGCCACCACTCCTCCTCGTCCTCGATATTCCTCCACTCCTCTCCGTCTTCGCTCCTTCGCCGCTCCCCTCCGTCCTCGCACTCCAGTCTCCACTCTCCGCCTCCAGGTGTAACACACACCTGTCCAGGGGCAGGTCCGGTCTTTATTGAGCTGTTGAGGATAGGCTCCTGCTCCGTTGCCGCCCACTTAAAGGTGCAGGGTCCCTCACTGTCCATCACCGGAAGGCGGCTGACCACGTCCGTGGTTTTCCAGGAGTCTGTGTGCTGTAACAATAGAGGTGACACATTACTAGGTAGGCCAGGGGGGCCCGTGTCCGGGTCCCCCGCGTCACAATATATATATATATGACAACAATGCCATTAAAACCCTTGGAAGGTACAACTTGTACATAGACAAAATGCATTGTAACATTTTAAAATTTTCAAGAAAAGAAAGAAGAGGAGAGAAACAAACAGAAAAGGGGGAAACGAGGAGAAAGGGGAAATGCATCAGAAGTTAAAACAAAAATGCATAATATTTAAATAAAAAGTTAAACATTATAAAGAGTAAAAAGCTAAAATTGTTTCCATAAATATAAGTGAGATCAAGTAACCAGCCGAGATAGAAAAGAGGTTAGTGGTAACCACAAGTCTTTTTTGATTAACAAAGGTAATGTAGTGGCATGAGCACGATCAAGCCGATGATGGTGACAAAGTAAATGCCACCAAGCTTGATAAGAAATCTTGGAGGTGTCCTTCCAATTAGTGGTGATGACCTGAAAGAAAATAGCTAAAAACAAGTCAATACATTTCCTTACATTACCCTGAACAGCCCAAACAGGCAAGGCACTACCCTAAAATACTTATACAATATCAAACGGAACATTGGTAGATATTATTTCATTCACTTTCAACCAAATAAGAGACCAAAAAGACTTAACTAAAGGGCAATGGAAAAACATATGAAGGACGTCACTATTCTCTTTTTTTTTTTTTTTTTTTTTTTTTTTAAAACTATTTTTTATTAATGACATGAGATCACATTAACAGCAAGGTTAGAAACACGTATATCAAACTATAAAGGTTAATATATATTGAAAAGGCAAGGGCAAAATTAATTTCCAATGACAAAGTAAAAAGCCATTACACACAAATATAGCTTACTGTAAACAACCTGGCCTAATTTTTATACAGATACCTAAACAAATTCTTCCCAAATTCTTCCTAATTTATGTAATGCCTTTACACCCCGAGTTTTAGCTAAGGTATGTTCCATATTATATGTATCCTTAACTATAGCCCACCATTCTGCCGTCGATGGTGGATCTCGAGCAATCCATGCACGAGCAATAGTTAGCCTAGACAAAGCCACTATAACACTTATAAGTTCTCTCAGGTTATGGTCACAAAATTGTGGCCCCAGTAAAATGTCTATAGCCGTAAATGAGATAGATCTTTTATGTTTCTGAGACATAAGCCTTTCTATTCCACCCCAAAATGATAGTAATGATGGGCATGTATAAAACATATGCTCTGGATCAGCTGCATATAGGTCACATTTCGGGCTAGACGAGTAGCTGTAATAAAAGAAAAAGGTGTGTATTGAGTTTGTTCTAACAAGCTCCAGGCATTTTCAGGTACAAGTGCGGATTCAGATAGAAGAGTCCAAATTTGTTTCAGAGTGAAAGCAGAATGGTAGGGCTAAGATTAGGGAAATTGACTCTACCTAACTCTTTGGTTTGTTGTAGACAAGAAAGTGAAATCCTGGCCCTGAGATTGTTCCACAGAAACTTGATCAAGGTACGATTAATGGCACTGAAAAAGGTGAGCAGGAGGGAGACTGGGAGCATAGAGAGGTAAAAATTAACAATAGGGAGGAGCATAATTTTAATTGTAGCCAATATACCCCAGCAGGATAAGAAAAGTGGAGACTAGCTTTCAATGAGAGCAGGGAGCTTTTTGAGTATGTCAGCATGGTTAATTTTAAAAGTTTCTCTAATAGTTTTGGCATATAGAATGCTTAAGCATTTAATATTATTGGAGTTCCACTCAAACCCATAGCCATGAAACATATGAGAAAAACAGTGTTTGTTTAAAGGTAGGACCTCAGATTTATCAATGTTCAATCGATAACCCGAAATAGGGAAAAAACTTGGAATAAGGAAAAAAGGGCCGGCAAAGAAGTAGGAAGATTAGAGATATATAGTAAAATGTCATCAGCGTAGGCAGTGAATTTGATGTCAATGTTTTTAAATTGAAAACCAGTATAAAGTTTCTCTAAAAAGGGTTTTAAAGCGAGAATAAACACGAGTGGGGAAAGAGGAAAACCCTGTCTAGTTCCTCTAAGGAGGGGAAAATATTTTGATTGACAACCAATAACCCAAATGGAAGTAGAAGGGGCAGAGTAGAAAAGCTATATATAATTGATGAAAGAGGGGCTGAAGCCGTGCCATTTTAATGCACCAAAAATAAATTCTTAATTTACCCTGTCAAATGCTTTCTCAGCATCTAATGTAATGGCCACAGCTGGTGAGTCCATTTTAGAGGCCAGGTGGATAATATTAAGGAAGGTTCTCAAATTATCTGCGATAGATCGACCTTTGACAAACCCTGATTGGTATATAATATTGAGACTTGGATTACCTTATAGATGCGGAGGGCAAGTATTTTAACAAATATTTAGCAGTCCGTATTAATGAGGGAGATGGGCCTATAGTTTTTACAGAGAGATGGGTATTTATCTTTTTTTGGAATGAGACATACCATGGCCTGGGTGAAGGATCCTCGTGATTAGCCAATGGTAAGGCAATGATTGATCAGTGAGAATAATTGAGGAACCAAAAGTTGTTTAAATTGGAGAAAAAATCGAATGGTAAAACCATCTGTGCCAGGTGTTTTGTCTTTAGGTAAGAGGTTGATTGCATTGATTATGTCTTGCTCCACGATGGGAACATCTAAGGGTGTAAGGTCAATGTAGTCTTCAGAAGATTTGGGAATGGTTTGAAAAAAAGAATCAAGTTGGTCAGGAGAAGGGGTGGACTCCGGAGTATAAAATAAGGTATAGTAATCAATTAAGCAGTCAAGAATATTGGCATCAGTAATATGCCCAACTCCTGAGTTGTCCCTGATGGCCGCAATCTTAGATTTTTGTTTTTTAATTTTAAGGTAGTTGGCCAAGGACCTACCTGCCTTATATTACCACCAAACATCTTAGCATTACATTTGAGGAGAGTATTACAAGCAGAATCACAATATTGTTTGTTATATTGTAGTTTTGCTTTAATAAGATCTGACAACGTGTCCAGACAATTGGTGGTGAAGTATGTATGTTCTAAGGGCTTGATTTGCTTCAAAATGATTGTTGAGTCCATGATGGCTTTCTGCTTTTTCCATGATACAAAATCAATTATGAAACCCCTAGCTGTAGCTTTGAAAGCATCCCAATTAAAATGAAATTGAGAGTCAGGAACATGGTATTTTGAAAGAATTCCTGAATAAAAAGTGAGAATTGTTTGACAAATTTAGGGGATGGGAATTATTAAAACGCCATCGATGAGAAATAGGGGTTGGCGAAGGATATTTCATATATAAAATGATGGGGCCATGATCTGAGATAAGAATGGAACTGATCTCTGCATTAGTCAGAATTGGAGAGCATGTTGAGTGAGAAAAATACGGGATCGGGACCTGTTAACAGGGGAAAAAAAAGGAAAATTCTAAAACATCAGGGTGAGTTGTTCTCCAGGAATCTACCAAGCCTCTAGATGAAAACTCTTCTGCATTTTGTTAGGGATGTATTTAGTCTGGGATTTCTAATCTAGGAAGGGGTCCATAAATTGGTTAGAATCACTGCCCACAATCAAATTATCAACAGCATGGGATGAGAGAAGAATAGAAAAATCATTCCAAAAAGATAGACCAGTGCCATTAGGGCCATAAACATTACAAAAGGAGAGTGGAATATCATTAACTTTAGTATTCAAAAACAGCCATCTACCATTAGTATCTTGGAAATCATTTTGTAAATGAACATTTAAAGATTTGTGAAACTAAATAACAACACCATTTTCGTTATTCACCGCCAGGGAACAGAAAACCTCTCCAACCCACCCATTGTTTGTGCAGCGAAGACAGATCTTGTAACTTGAGGTGTGTTTCTTGTAGTAATGCTACATGACATTTTAATATAGCAAGGTGAGAGAAAACACGCTGTTTTTTTTGACAGGATTATGAATACCTTTAACATTCCATGAAATTATACGAAGGACATTCATTGATAACATTTAAGCAAGGATAAACAGGAAAGTAAGAGAAACTTAAAAAGTGAGTAGAGAAAAAGGTGTGCGAAACCATTCAAAAAGATGTGCAAATATTGGAAGAAGGTGTAGGCAAATAAAAGAGAAATACAGCGCGACGAATAAGAAGCGTAAGATAGGAACCAACAAAGAGGAAGGAACATGGAGTTACTAGCTTGATATAACCATAAAGATGAAAAAAGGAGAAAAGAATTATGATGTACCATAGGTAGAAAATGAAAATGAAAAGATGCAATAGACACATGAGAGAAGAGGCAAGAGAGGGGGAGGGGGAAAAAGAAAAAGGAAAAGGGGACAGAATAGAAAAAGAAGAGGGGAGCATAGTCGCTCAGAAAAAGATAACAAAGAAAAGATGATGAAAAGCCAGGAGGCTTTAGTCATGGTGATCAGAGACCGAAAGAGCATTAATGAGTGAGGGGGGCAAGGAACAAGACGGCCACTCCAAAAAGAGAGGGGACACCGAAAAAGGATACGTTTACAATTGGAAAAAAAAGAAGAGATAAGATACTACAAATAAACAAAGTAAACATATGAAACAAAATGAAAGGGAACTTACCAAACAATGGGAAGACAATGAATGGGATAAGTCATACAAGACAATACAGAAGGAGAACTTGGGTGTAAACATTAGCATCGGGAGCTTTACAGGGAAGACCTAAGAGACAGGAAAAGAACAAACATGAAAACAATTAAGGCTTGCCCAGTTCCATAGCTTCTCCTTTATGGGTGTGAATACATTTCCGAAGATCAGCTGGGTCATCAAAAGTACTGTCTTTTTTATAAGTCATTTTAAAAAAGCACAGATGTATAAGGCCATAGCGGGCATTCATAGATCTCAGAGAGGGTCTAAGGTGAAAAATTCCTTACG
The DNA here is from genome assembly GCF_964261635.1 of Lissotriton helveticus. NCBI lineage: Eukaryota > Metazoa > Chordata > Amphibia > Caudata > Salamandridae > Lissotriton > Lissotriton helveticus. Next base: position 1,705,669,857 of record NC_136065.1, on the reverse strand, counting down.
TCGATTGACTGTCGGTTTAGAGACATCTTGACTAAAGAAGACTTTGTGCCCAGACCAAAGCATCTGCTTATGTTGCTTGACAGCTTTGAGGATAGCCATAAGATCGGAGTAGAGAAGGAATTATGCAATAATGCCTCTTGGTTTAATTGAAGAGGATGCAATCTGAGGACCTAGTCGATGCGCCCTTTGGATATTAAAATCCATCGATTTTGGGAGGCCAACAATCTGCAGGACTTGAGTCTTCGAAAAGGAGGTCATGCCTGAGACCTCGTACCCACCGGAATTCCATAAATGCACAAATTATTGCACCTATTCTGATTTATTAAGTCCTCTGTAGGTTTTTTAAGTTGAGTAACTTCTTTAATGAGGGAGTCGACTCTGGCAACAATGTCCTGTGCATCACTTATTTTTTGCTCCACATCCAAAAGTCTAGAATCAAGACCGGACCATTTGTCTTCAATTCTCTGAAGAGTAGCAGTAGTGTCCATCATAAAAGGTCTAATAAGGTGCAGCTCATCCATTATGTCCTCTAACGTCAGAGGAAGAGGTGATTTCAATGGAGAAGACAAATCTTTTTTGGCGCCCTTCTTGGTGCTCACAACAGAATCCTTACGACCGCTAGAGGAAGGCCCAGCTGTTCCATCAGGCTTGTTTGAGTGTGTGGAATCCATGGTGGGGTGTAGTAAATGACGTAGCAGGAGGTAGGGTTTCTCAGAGAACAACATTCCAAGGCCAAATGTATTACAGCTTATTAAAAAAGGATGTCAGCAAAACACCAGCAGAGCTATACTGAAAAATTTAAAATAGCTTCATTACCTGAGAGTAAAGGAGGTAGAGTAAAGCATATCAAAGCCAACCGTCACATATGAGAGGGATGGTCCATCCAACAGGCATGTGTCATTAAATGTACCATTCTGAAGAACAGATGTTAAGCAGAGTCATTTGCTTACAGACATTTCATATAAACCAAAAGTAAATGGCAGCCACACAAAGTAGAGCCCCAATGGAGAAGCAAGTGAAAGAGTAGGCATAAAAAAAAATATCAACAGCAGATCTGTAAACTTCCCTCATTAAATAAGGTGACCATCAGCGTTGTGGGCAAAGTTTCAAATTTGAGGCCGTAAATGACCATCAGTGCACCTCATGAGAGGGCGGACTGCCTACAAAAATCCAACAGCAACAGACAGAAGGCAGTTAAAAATAAAGGGATAAATAGTCAGTCTGAAGCATGTGTAGCATTCGCTAATCCATGCTGGTATCTTTGGTTAATCCTAGTTGTATCCCTACCGACAACTGACTATAGGACTAAAAAGATGTTACAAAGTGACATTGCTGTGGAGAAGAAAAATAATATCCGACAGCAATGTCGCAAAATGGCGGCCCGCCAGTACAGGGTCACTGAGGTAGTGCCTAAATGTACCCTCCTGCATCCGCTGCTAAGAGCCATGCTTTGTAGATGTGACCGCAAACGTTAACGGGACCCTTCAGTGCTGACCGAAGCTCGTTGTCGGAGCTCGTCTCAGGGAGCGGCCATCTTGTCTCGCCGCTGCTGCATGACTCATCGCTGATGCTGCGTGTGAGTAGTTGGCCTGGCATATGCTGTCCACTATTCTAGTGGGCACCTTGCACCAGTCCAAACGACCCTTATTGATGGCAGGTTTAAAGACAAGCTACATAGAAAGCTATCCTAGTGGCAGCTGTGGAGAGCAGCCTTCAGGCTAAGTCTTGAAGGAATGTAAAGCAGCTTGTTTTACCAGTCTATAATCTTGTGAATGACCAAATAAAAGGAGAACCACACCAGGTATATATAAAAAAATATATGTATTTATTCTAAACACATTCCTATAGACTCTTTATGAGGCTAGAGGCAAAAGTACACACAGTAAAGTCAGTAAACTTATTTAGCACACAGTAAATGGGGTAAAGAGTAAAGAGTAAACAGTAAAGAGGAGCGACCTCTGACCCTGCTTACAGGCAGGTCGCTCCCCACGCCACCACATGGCCGCCAGCTGCCTCGTACCTGCTCCCTGCCACCTGGCTGTTTTCCTCCCGTTTCCTGCTCCTTCCCACCACTGCGACCCTGCGGCCCTGCCCCCCTGCTCCCCATTGGCCAACCACTCCCACCTCCCAGCTGCTCCTCCCTCCCTATCCCCCTCCTATGGAGGCCGCGCAGTGGACGCGCACAGCGGGCACGCCTCTGGTGCGCCAAAGGCAAGCCCGTCTGCGCCCGTCCGCGCCTGGACCGCGCCCAACGCCAGAACCCCTGGATTCGCAAACACCACAACACCAGACTCCACTACGATGCCAGCCCCCTCTAAGCACTCAACGCCGGCCGAAACAACACCTGCTTCCAAGCCGCCTCGAAACGGACTCATGGACCTTTCTCCTGCCACACCTGCAGCTTCACCTACGACAGAACCACCAAACCTCCAAGGACTGGACCCAACCACCTCCGCTCCATACTCCTCAACACCCGCTCTGCATGCAAACACGCCGTCGAGCTCTGGGATCTGGTCGACACCTCTGCCCCAGACGTAGCCTTCCTGACTGAGACCTGGTGGAACAACTCCTAGGCGCCCGACATCACCATAGCCATCCCGGACGGCTACAAGATCACCCACAGGGATCGCGCCAACGGAATCGGAGGAGGAATAGCCATCGTCCACAAGTCCACCCTCAAGATCGCCACCCACGCAGACGACACCCTCAACACCGCCGAACACATGCACTTCCTCATCCACACCGAACCCAACACCACCCTCAGAGGAACACTCATCTACAGACCCCCCGGACCCTGACCTCAATTCAGTGACTCCATCGCCGACCTCGCCAGCACCCACGCACTCGCCTCCATGGACTACTTCCTCCTCAGGGACCGGAATTTCTACCACGAGAACAACAACGATGCCAACTCCGCCACCCTGATCCACAACCTCGCCAACCTTGGTCTTTAGACAACTCGTCACCGCACCCACCCACGCTGCTGGCCACACGCTGGACCCCGTCTTCTCCACAGGCAGCCATGTCACCTTAGACCATACCACCAAACTCCACTGGACCAACCACCGCTGCATCCATTTCACCTTCAATAAACCAACCAAGCACCCCTGCACCCAACAACTACCTCGCCGCTGCTGGAGCAGTCACTGAAGACCAGCTGATCTCCACTCTCACCCAAAACCCACCCACCGACCCCACCAACCCAGACAACGCAGCCCGCAACCTCAGACAGTGGATCGACGACTGAGCCAACACCCTCGCCCCACTCAAGAAACCCTCCAACAACCACGCCAGCAAGAGAGCCACCTGGTTCACCGACGAGCTGCAGACCTCCAAACATGCATGCCGGAAACTGGAGAAGATATGGCTCCACAAACGCACTCCGGACAACCACGCAGCCCACAAGGATGCCACCCGCAGACATCACCACCTCAACAGATTAGCCAAGAGATCCTCTTTCAAAGACCGCCTGGATAACAACGCACACGACAGCAAAGCGCTTTTCAGCATCGTAAAGGAACTCTCCAACCCCAGCGCCAACGCCAATGACATACCGCCCTCACAACTCACTGGCCGTCTTCTTCCACCGCAAGATCACTGACATCCATGACAGCTTCAACACCATGACTGCCCCGACTACGCCAGACCCCACCTCCCCTGTGAACACTACCAGCACCAACCGCCTGACCTCCTGGTCCAACGTCAACGAGACACGCAAGGTCATGAACTCCATCCACTCAGGATCTCCGTCAGACCCGTGTCCACACCACGTATTCAACAAAGCAGACACTGCCATCGCACCCCAACTACGGAGGGTCCACAACATCTCCTTCGAAACAGCGACATTCCCGAAAAGCTGGAAACATGCCGAAATCAACGCCTTCCTCAAGAAGCCCAAGGCGGACCCCAAGGACCTCAAGAACTTCCGGCCCATCTCCCTTCCCCTGTTCCCGGCGAAGGTCATCAAGAAAATCGCCAACATGCATCTGGCCCGCCACCTGGAAGACAACAACATCCTGGACCCGTCCCAGTCCGGGTTCAGACGAGACCACAGCACCGAGACAGCCCTCATCGCCGCCACAGATGACATCAGGCGCCAACTAGACAATGGCGAAACATCAGCCCTCATCCTCCTAGACCTGTCAGCCGCCTTCGACACGGTCTGCCATCGCACTCTAAAGACATGCCTCCTAGAAGCCAGAATCGAAGAGAAGACCCTTGACTGGACCACGTCCTTCCTCTCCGGCAGAACCCAGAGCATCCACCTCCCGCCCTTCCAATCCGAGGCCACCGACATCATCTGCGGCATCCCCCAGGGCTCATCCCTCAGCCCGACGCTGTTCAACGTCTACATGGCCCCCCTCGCACAAGTGGCCTGCCAACACAACCTCAATATCATCTCCTATACTGACGACACCCAGCTCATCCTCTCCCTCACCAAGGGCCTGCACACTGCCAAAACCAACCTCCACGAGGGAATGAAGGCCGTCGCCAACTGGATGAGGAACAGCCGTCTGAAGCTGAACTTGGACAAGACGGAGGTACTCATCCTCGGACCCACCCCCTCAGCCTGGGACGACTCCTGGTGGCCGACCAAACTGGGAACAGCACCGACAACCACCGAACATGCACGCAACCTAGGATTCAACCTCGACTCCTCCCTCTCCATGTCTAAACAGGTCAACGTCGTCTCCTCCTCCTGCTTCAACACCCTCTGAATGCTCTGCAGGATCTACAAGTGGATCCCGACCGAAACAAGAAGAGCGGTGACACAGGCCTTTGTCAGCAGCAGACTAGACTACGGCAAAGCACTCTAGGCAGGAAACACCTACGACGACTACATCGCATCCAAAAAGCCTCCGCCCGACTGATCGTCAACGTCCCTCGCCGCAGCGAAATCACCCTCCACCTGAGAGACCTCTACTGGCTCCCCATCGACAAGAGGATCACCTTCAAGCTCCTCACTCATGAACACAATGCATTCCACAACGCCGAACCAGCCTACCTGAACAGCAGACTCAGCTTCTACACCCCCACCCGCCACATCCGCTTCGCCAGGCTCGCCCTCACCGCTGTTCCCCGCATCCAACGAACAACCTCCGGCAGCAGATCCTACTCGTACCTTGCCGCCAAGACCTGGAACACCATCCCTACCCACCTAAGGCAGACCCAAGACTTACTCGCCTTCAGAAGATTCCTCAAGACCTGGCTCTTCAAATGGTAGCAGCACCCCTCCCCTCAGGGCCTTGAGACCCTCACGGATAAGTAGCGCGCTTTACAAGTACTCTGATTGATTGATTGTAAATTAGCACAATATATGATTAGCCCTAGGGGTGTCACAAGCATATACTAAGTAAGTGGTATAAGAACCACGATTGACATAGAGACAAGGCCTAGGGCCTGTAGAACAACTGGGGCAACCAGGAACCACCCAAGGTAGGGATGCAGGAGACCCAAGGGGGACGCGTGGAGTGTCTAAACACAGCCGCGAATCACCATTGACTTCTATGGAGAAAGTTGCGATTAGAATTTTAAAGATTAGGGACACTTGAGAGTGGGCTTGGAGCAAACTGTTTCAGAACTAGACAGTTCAAGAGTCAAGACCCATGGGAGCACCGAAGTACTTGTGTTACCTCACCCAGGGAAGCCGGGTGCATACGTGTCTTTTCGTGTTGGATTTCGTTGTCGTTTTCAATGGCGAGCTGTGGGAAAGGGCTGCAGGTGACCAAGTGGAAAGTGTCTGGATGTATCCAAGGGTGGATCAGAGATCTGAAGAACCTGAAAGCAGAAGGGATAGAGTCTGGGTCACTAGCCAGTGAACAGGAAGGCGATGAACAGATGCCCACCGATGTCGGGTGATTTCAGGTGCAGAAGATGAAGGTTGACTCTTCAGCAAAGAGGACCAGGAGGTGTCGACAACAACCAGGAGCTGGATTCAAGCTGCCCCATGACAGATGTCACGTGCTGGGTATCCGGATTGGGCCCAACAAGCCTTAGCAACAGCAACCCATGCAGAAAGCAAAGATATGCTTCGGAGCAGACCAGCAAGGTCTGAGAGACTCACCCTTTGGAGGGGAATCAGAGCACGTGTGGAGAAACCAGGAAAGCCCAAGAAACAAAAAAGTTACTTTCAAGGGGACCCACCAGTCAAAGGACCAGGGATCGCAAAGGGTCCTCAAGCAGAAATGCCAGAAGCAGGCCCATGGAACACTCGTGGGGTGTAGGCCCACAATCTTCAGTGTAAAGGATGCTCGGGGCTTGGACTACACATAGTCAAAGGCACAACTTCCGGAAAGCTCAGGAAGTGGGTGCACTAGCAAATGTGCATGGTGTCCAGGAGTTCCGGTCTAATGTCTCTCGTGAGGGCTGCCGGTCTCAGCTTTGCTGTCATCTCATCTCAGCCTCTGAGATGTCTGGAAGTTCATGTCCTGAGTCACAAAACCTTCAGGATCCATCGGGAGCCTTGGTAATGCAGACTGGCAAGATGCTTTGTAGGTGCCTGTTTGAACAGGGCAGTCAATCCTTTACCCCAAGGGAGATTCTTCCATCTTCTAGTCGAAATAGAATGTCGAAGTTCCAGGAGATATGTTGCAGAGTTTTGTCCAGGGTAATCTAAAGTCCTAGGGACTGAGTTCCTATACTTATACTAAGTTTAGGGGTTGGACTTACTCTAGGGTCCCACCTATGGGAGGCCCGGTGGGGGTGGTTACACTCCTTCCCCTTTGTCCAGTTTTGTGCCAGAGCAGGGGGTGAGTGCCCCTGCAACCGGTTTGAATTGGGGTATGCACAGGGACACCAAGTGTGCCCCCAGCACTGTCTGAAAAGCATTCTATGAATACACCTACCCAGCCCCCAAACACTAAAGCCCTGTGACAGGAAACCCATTGTCCAGGCCTATTCTGCCGGAGTTTCGTCCAGCAGCAGGAGGTCAGACTCGTGTCTGTGGCTGCAGCATCCATTTTGTGATGCTGGAGCTCTTTTAAACTATTACCGGTCAGGTAAGTGGGTACATGTCTTCTCCCTCTAGGAGGGTGGAATTCTACCATCGCCGCCAGGACTGGTGGGGTGTAGGATTCCAAAGTGTTTGACACCAAACACTTCGTAAGGGGTGCATGCACCACCTTACCCAGGCTGCAGTAGCAGACCTGTGGTGCCATTTTGGAAGGCTTCCCAGGGGTGGCATAATACATGATTCAGCCCCCGGTAGGCCTCTGGGTACCTATGTCCTTGGTACCTAAGGTACCATATACTAGGGACTCACAAGGGTAGCTCAGTAACCAATCTGGAGTGTACCTAAAGTACATGCAATCAATTTAGAAAGGAAGCAGCTAGGCTGGGGTCCTGATTAGCAGGGCACCAGCCAGACTAATGTTGAAAAACAGTAAAACTAAAAAGTGAGCTAAAAAACGGTGATGGATCAAGCCCTGATCTCTTGACTGGGTAGGAGTGGTCTGATTAACTCAGATACTCTGTCCATCACCACCCCCTTTTTGAAAAACAGTGAAACAACAGCAAAAACGGGGGTAACCATAGTAAGCAGATCCTACTCTCCTACACTGCGCGCCTCATCCATGGCCCAATTTTAACAAGGTGTGAAGGAAAATATTTTCTGCTACTTGCAGGTCCCTGGTTTTGTTATAACTTCAAATCTATGCACCATAAACAGCTGCTGCAACATTTTTCTGCCTATGGACCTTATATATATAGGCAACAGTTAAGCGTTGACTGCCTATCTTTTTCGAATATCTAAGAACAGTGTTACAACATGCTCTGAACTTAACTGTGACATTTTCTAGATGAGGCATTCATCTGAATTATGGAAATGCAAACCCGGATAGTCGAACTGATGAACCTTTAATTGTAGTTCCCTCTCTATCTTTAAAGACCTCCGTAAGTGCAGACTTCATCACAATGGCATTTGCTTTCTTCGCATTTGTATGTAGACTTTGTACTCTACAGAACCCAAGAAATGTACTGATCGCAACATGCATGGTGTTTTCCTTTGAAAATAACAGCACTCTGTCATCTGCATATAACAATATTAGTACCTTCTCACCTAATAGCTAGGAAAATCTATGCCTGTCTCCTCCAGACAGGCAGAAACATCATCTATGAATAACCTAAATAGGAGAGGGGGCATTACACAGCCCCGTTGAACCCCAGAGGGGATGGGGAAGGGAAGGGCCTGGGTTCCCCATCTGCTGAACCCCAGAGGGGATGAAGAAGGGAGGGGCCTGGATTCGCCATCAGGCGGGACCTGCATTGTATTGCAAGAGTGAAGACGTCTAATGATTTTTCAACAGGGTTGGATCAATGACATGCAGGTGAAGCCTTTGTCTGCATACCAACTCAGATTAGGTCGATAGACGTGAGTTAGAGTGGACATTTTATAACTGGCACTTTTAAATGGCACACATTGAATAGAATTGAAATGCCTGCTCTATGGTACCAATCCCTTTTCTTAAACCTGCCTGGTAATTTGGTAATACTTTTTCATGTTTTGTGCATCAGCCCAATTCTGTAAACGAGTACTCTCCCAAATATTTTTCCACCCCATCTAAAAGGCAGTTGGGTATATATTTTGCAGGGTCACTACGGCTGCCTTTCTCATGCAGGGGGGTCAATATTGTAGATTGCCAGGACTGTAGAATGTAGTCTAACTGGAGGGCAGCATTACAGCTATCACAACAAGAAATACCTGGGGGTCAAAAACATAAGTCAAACAGAATGGATCACAACACCAATACTACACAAATAACACCTGTGAGGACATTGTGCATGTTAAAGAATGCAGGCCAATTCAAGGCTCAAGAGCATATGGAGAAAATAGTTCCCATCAGAAGCCACACTGTACCGCCCTCTTTCTCATCATTTGGGTTCTCCTTACCCAGGAGACAAAAACGGCTGGTCTAATATTACCGTAACCGATAAATGTGACAAGTGGGAGGTATATATAGTGCAAAAATTAAAGAGGCTCCTGAATAAAGCAGTGTATGGTGATGGTAGTGAAAAGTGAAAGATTGTCGTAAAATTAGGTGAATCGGGTAGAAAAACAAAATTTATTAGTATCTCCCAATCCCTAAGGTTAAAAAGCAAGTGCAAGTGCGGGTTTGAAATAATAACCGTACTTGATGGTGGTCAACATGTTTCTGCATTAAATAGAACCAAGTTTCCAATGCATTCGTCAGGACCTTGATAGACAACACTACTGCTTTGAATAAATAATGAAAAAATATCACCTGAAAGTCCCAGGTGTGTACTCAACCGTGTACTGTTATCGCGTTGTATCACACGGTATTGGATCCAGACAGAAAGACAAACAGACAAAGACAAAAAACATGAATGAATCATATTCTCGTGGTTTTTTTACAATAAAAACCCCAGTGTGATGAAGACACATTCACAGCTACTCGGACAAAACGTTCCAAAGTGCACTCACCCATAAATGATGGTTGAGAGGCTTCACCCCACCTGGCTGCAGCTCAGGTTTGAGGAGCACCGCTCTAAAAATAATTATTAAATTACTTTTAGAATTGGATTAACATAGAGTTAAAAGAAAGGTTTACACGGAGGTTTAAAGATGGCTGTTTGGATACTCCATCAACATTTACGCTGATTTTATGTAGGTGCCCCGCCAGTACTATACCCCGGCGGTCGAACTAATGGCTAAAAAGGAATTGTACCGCAGAAATATTCCGCTTGTATACATGTAGGCAAACTCAGATGGAGGAGTTCAAGTTTAGTGGCAACACAGGATGCGTGTTTGCTGTTAAGGGCTGACGCTGCTTTTCATGCGCGTGATGTTATCAGACTAGCTGGGTGTGCGCTGGCAAGCGAGTGCGAGGCGGCCGCTTACCTATCCGTCGGTGTCTCCGGGCAGTCGTCTGTACTGTCTGGGGGGGCACCGGCGATCATGCAAGAGAGATGTTTGTATCCTCGTATTTCGCCGAGCTGCATCACGTGATCAGAGAACAGTCACGTGATGCAAAGTATGCTGGGACATGTAGTTCCAACTGCGCTTTCGCAATAATTTACTGTTAATATAGTCAATTAATTTACAGACAGTATTTATACCGGGACACAAAGTATATTTATTATGTTAATGCAATATTTTGCCAAGGCATCTTTTAAAAGAAGCCATTTTGGGGTCATTAGCAACAATTAAGAATGGGGTTTTATTGAGAGTGGGGGTAATTTTGGAGGAGTCTGGAAGAAACTCAAGCCTCTCTGATGCTGTTAAGTCCCTAAAGGGGTTTACAGGGATTTATACTGTTGGTCATTTTCAACAAGGATGTAAGGTAACGATGAACTCACGCCTGTCTGATGCTGTTAAGTCCCTAAAGAGGTTTACAGGGATTTATACTGTTAGTCATTTTCAACAAGGATGTAAGGTAACGATAATTAGAGGGACATCCAAGGTATTGGCTCGTTCAGACCCTCCTTATCACTGTTCAATCGGTAGACCCATTTTTGTTCTATTTTGAACAAGAAACGACTGATGTCGGTACACGACTCAGGAATATATGGTTGTTCCAGGACTGTCCAACACAAATCATCAGGGCCATGCCCTTTCTCCAGGAAGTGTGCAGTAAGGCGAGTAGCTTGCTTTCGGCAACGCACTGTACTTTTGTGCTCTTGTATCCGTGTCCTTATCTTCCTAGTCGTCATCCCAACGTATCGTAGTGAGCACGGACATGTTATCTGATAGATTAAGTTACTGCTATTGCAGTTTGTAAATCTGTTTTGTGTCCATGGCCGGTTGGTCCCTATGTCCACCACAGTGGATTTGCAAGTTTGGGGACAGACCGTACATGACCCACATGGGTGGTGTCCGACAACAGGAGGAAGGTCCCACAGGGTGCCAATTTGTCTGGGTTCCTTGTTCCGTGGGCGTGTATGAATTAGCTGATCCTTTAGATTTTGTCCTCTTTTAAAGGCAAAGATTGGTAAAGCTATGTCATCGCCGCCGGTTTTCAAGATAGACCAGTGTTTCTTTATGATCCTTTGTACTTGGTTAGATCGACTATTGAATGTGTTGACAAAGGCGATGCGGTTAGTCTTCTCTTTGGGAGGATGGATCTGAAATCTGGCTCCACAAGGACCATATCAGGACAATGAACTTTATTAGACTTTTCCTGCCGTATAACTCTTGATACCCCAGGGCCGAGAAGGTGCAAACTGCTGGAACTGCCAGCATCAGACATTTCTGGCACACAATTGACAGATTCAGGGACTTACCTACATAGCTCAGTAAATTGGATGATGCACACATTCGCCCCGAAGTAGTGTTCGACCTTTTGACCATGCTCATTACAACCCAACATTACCATCTTCCAGAACTTGACGTCATTTGCTCCCATTGAAGCCAATAAGCTATTTCATACATTTGCCTTACCCTCTGTTGTATGTTTTCCTTAAATCCAGCACGCGTGCTTCCAGCACAGGAAAAGTTTTACACATCATCAGAGGCCCAGAGAGCTCTTTCTTATAAGTGTAGCATTTTCCTTCAAACAAGTCCAGTGGGTTATTACTATTTGTGGTTTTCCCTCTTGAACGAGTAGGTTTAGTCAAAAAAGATGCAATTTCCTCCATCATTATACTGAAGGCTTTTAGAGTTGATTCAAAACCCAGCTCATACCCTGTTATCTGTCTCAAATAAGGTGTTATAATGTGCATGAGGGTAGGCTGTACATTCTTGTATATTGATCTTGACCACCATACCGACCTTCCATTAGATGTTTTTTTGAATGCCCCCGGACAGTGTATTGGTGTCACCTTTATATGCTCCACGAGTACATCAGCAAGGAAGAGCTCATGATCAATTTCTGTGCCAGGGCTTATCTTCGAGTCAATCACTCGGTGCCATTCCTCGATGTTAATCAGCACATAGTCCAGCAAACTTTCTCTACACCCCTGCCTAGAGATGCAGTGTGCTGGACTGTCAAACTGGTGCCTCCTACTCAAAAAGCGTATGCCTGAGCTCAACAAAAGAGAGGCAAAGCCAGCCCTTCATTTAATTATCCTTCCTTTTAGAATAATTGCATCTGGTGCCCCTCACATACAATCAGCACACCCTGACCCCACCAGGTAGGTCGCTCCCCCTCTGCACAGCACCGCCTATCCCTCACTGCCCCAGCTGCCGCTGCTGAGGAAGTTCGAGGCCCTCCACAACCCGCAGGCTACCACCTGCGCCTCATCCCTGGTGGCCAGTGGTAGGCCTTAGGTTTGTTTGTCATTTGTCATTCCATTGTATTGCACTCTCTTGCTGTCCGTGACTGCTGTTGTCTGTCTCCCCTTTGTTGCCCCTGTGATTCTGTGCCTTTTTTTCTCCTTCTGTCCCCTTCGCTGCCCCCGTGATTTTGTGCCTTTTTTCTTCTATCCCCTTCGCTGCCCCCTTGATTCTGTGCCTTTTTTTTCTCCTTCTGTCCCCTTCACTGCCCCCGTGATTCTGTGCCTTTTTTTTCCTTCTGTCCCCTTTGCTGCCCCGGTGATTCCGTGCCTTTTTCTCCTTCTGTCCTCTTCGCTGCCCCTGTCACTCTGTGCCTTTTTCTCCCTATGTCCTCTTCGCTGCCCCCGTGATTCTGTGCCTTTTTTTCTCCTTCTGGCCCCGTGATTCTGGGCCTTCTTTCTCCTTCTGCCCCCGTGATTCTGTGCCTTTTTTCTCATTCTGCCCCTGTGAGTCTGTGCCTTTTTTTCCCTCCTTCTGCCTCCGTGATTCTGTGCCTTTTTTTTCGTCCATCTGCCTCCGTGATTCTGTGCCTTTTTTCCTCCTTTTGCCCCTGTGATTCTGTGCCTTTTTTCTCCTTCTGCTCCCGTGATTCTGTGCCTTCTTTCTCCTTCTGCCCTCGTGATTCTGTGCCTTTTTTCTCCTTCTGCCCTCGTGATTCTGTGCCTTTTTTTCTCCTTCTGCCCTCGTGATTCTGTGCCTTTTTTCTCCTTCTGCCCCTGTTATTCTGTGCCTTTTTTCCCCTTCCCTGCCCCTGTGATTCTGTGCCTTTTTTTCTCCTTCTGCCCGTGATTCTGTGCCTTTTTTCTCCCTCTACCCCTGTGATTCTGTGCCTTTTTCTCCTTCTGTCCCCTTCGTTGCCCCCGTGATTCTGTGCCTTTTCTCCTTCTGTCCCCTTCGCTGCCCCTATGATTCTGTGCCTTTTTTTCTCCTTCTGCCCCCGTGATTCTGTGCCTTCTTTCTCCTTCTGCCCCCGTGATTCTGTGCCTTTTTTCTCCTTCTGCCCCCGTGATTCTGTGCCTTTTTTTCTCCTTCTGTCCCCTTCGCTGCCCCCGCGATTCTGTGCCTTTTTCTCCTTCTGTCCCCTTCGCTGCCCCCATGATTCTGTGCCTTTTCTCCTTCTGTCCCCTTCGCTGCCCCCATGACTCTGTGCCTTTGTCTCCCTCTGTCCCCTCCGTTGCCCCCTGGATTCTGTGTACTTGCTTCCGTTCCCACCGCTGCGTCCCCCGCGGCCACATCCCCCTGACTGCCCATACGCTGCCCCTGCCTCCCTCCTCCGCCTCCCAGCTTCTCCTCCCTTCTACCTCCCCATATATGGCGGCCGCTGTGCAGTGAGGACAGCAACCCTTGACCCCACCAGGTAGGTCGCTCCCCCTCCGCACAGCACCGCCTGTGCCTCCCTGCCCCAGCGGCCGCTGCTGAGAAAGGTCGAGACCCTCCACCACCCGCAGGCTAACACCTGCGCCTCATCCCTGGTGGTCAGTGGTAGGCCTTAGGTTTGTTTTTCATTTGTCATTCCATTGTATTGCACTCTTTTGCTGTCCGTGACTGCTTTTGTCTGTCTCCCCTTTGTTGCCCAGTGATTCTGTGCCTTTTTTCTCCTGTCCCCTTCGCTGCCCCCATGATCCTGTGCCTTTTTTTCTCCTTCTGTCCCCTTCGCTGCCCCCGTGATTCTGTGCCTTTTTTCTCCGGTCCCCTTTGCTGCCCCTGTGATTCTGTGGCTTTTTTTCTCCCTCTGTCCCCTTCGCTGCCCCCGTGATTCTGTGCCTTTTTTCTCCTTCTGTCCCCTTCCCTGCCCCCATGATTCTGTGCCTTTTTCTCCTTCTGTCCCCTTCGCTGACCCCGTGATTCTGTGCCTTTTTCTCCTTCTGTCCCCTTCGCTGCCCCTGTGACTCTGTGCCTTTGTCTCCTTCTGTGTACTCCATTGCCCCCGGGATTCTTTCCCGCCACTGCACCCCCGCGGCCCCACCCCCCTGACTTCCCATTCGCTGCCCACGCCTCCCAGCTGCCCCTCCCTCCCACCTACCCATAATTGGCGGCTGCTGCGCGTCCGCGTAGCTGGCGCGCCGAAGACGTGCCCAAGGCAAGCCCGTCTGCGCCCGTCCGCGCCTGGACCATGCCCAGCGCCAGAACCCCTGGCCCCCGCGCCCGCCGCAACGACCGCTGCCGCTACGATGCCAGCACACTGCACGCCCTCAACCCTGGAAGAACCAGCACCTGCTTCAAAGCCGCACGGAAGCGCACACATGGTCCCTTCACCTGCCAGAACTGCAGCTACACAAGCCTCAGAGCCGCTGAACCACCCGCCAAGAAAAACCTCAACCACCTCCGATGCATCCTAATGAACACCCGCTCCGCACGCAAGCACGCCGTTGAGCTCTGGGACCTGCTCGACACATCATCCCAGAACGTCGCCTTCTTGACAGAAACCTGGATGAACGACTCCTCCGCACCCGTCATCACCATAGCCATCCCAGACGGCTACAAGATCACCCACAGAGACAGCACCAACAGAGTCGGAGGAGGAATCGCCATCATCCACAAGAACAGAATCAGGGTCTCGACCAACACCGAAGACACTCTCAGCACCGCCGAACACGTGCACTTCCAGATCCACACAGACCCCCAACACCACCCTCAGAGGTACCCTCATCTACAGACTCCCCGGACCCCGACACCATTTCAGCGACTCCATCGCCGACTTCATCAGCATGCACGCCCTGACCTCCACCGACTACATCCTCCTCAGAGACCTGAACTTTCACCTTGAGAACAACAACTACAGCAACTCCACTACCCTGATCGACAACCTCGCCAACCTCGGACTGAGGCAGCTCGTCACAACGCCTACCCATTCCGCCGGCCAAACGCTTGACCCCGTATTCTCCTCATGCTCCCACGTCTCCTTCAGCCACACCACCGAACTCCTCTGGACCGACCACCTCTGCATCCACTTCACCTTCCAGAAAATCACCACACACCACCGCACCCAACAGATCCCTTGCCGCTGCTGGAACAAAGTCACCAAAGACCAACTACATGCTCAGCCTAGCCACCGACACCTCCAACACCGACCACGCCGCCTGCAACCTCAGACGCTGGATCAACGACTGCGCCAACACCCTCGCCCCGCTGAAGAAACCCACCCACAGAGACACCAGCAAGAGATCAAGCTGGTTCACCCCAGAACTCTTAGCCTCCAAACGAACCTGCCAGAAACTAGAGAAGAAACGGCACAATAAAAAGACACCAGAAAGACTCGAAGCCCACAAAGACGCCATCCGCAAACACCTTCACCTTATCAGGTTTGCCAAGAAGACCTCCTTCAAAGACCGCATCGACAACAATGCACACAACAGCAAGGAGCTCTTCAACATCGTAAAGGAACTCTCCAACCCCAGCTCCAACACCAATGACATCCAGCCGTCGCAAGCCCTGTGCGACTCCCTCGCCACCTTCCTTCACCGCAAGATCGCTGACATCCACCACACCTTCAACGCCCAGACAACGCGAACAGACAGCAACACAACAGACCCTCTGCACACCATTGACCACGACCTCCTGCCAGCCTTGGCCAACGTGAACATAGATGACACCATCAAGACAATGAGCACAATCCACACCGGCACCCCACCTGCGCAACGTCATCAATCTCTCCTTCGAGACCGCGACCTTCCCAGAGAACTGGAAACACGCAGAGATCAAAGCCCTACTCAAAAAACCCAAGATGGACCCGAGAGACCTCAAGAACTTCCAGCCCATCTCCCTGCTTTCGTTCCCAGCCAAGGTCATCGAGAAGATCGTCAACAGACAGCTAACCCGATACCTCCAAGTAAACAGCATCCTTGACCCATCCCAGTCAGGGTGCCGCAGCAACCACAGCACCGAGACTGCCCTCATCGCTACCACCGACGACATCAGGACCCTGCTAGACAACGTTGAGACCGCTGCCCTCATCCTCCTGGACCTCTCTGCCGCCTTCGACACCGTCTGCCACCGCACACTACGCACACGCCTCCACGACACAGGGATCGGAGACAAGGCCCTCGAATGGACCACCTCCTTCCTCTCCGGCAGAACCCATAGCATCCGCCTCCCCCATTCCGATCCAAAGCCTCCAAGATCATCTGCCGCGTACCCCAGAAATCATCCCTCAGCCCGACACTGTTCAACATCTACATGGCCCCGCTCGCACAAGTCGTCCGACAGCATGACCTCAACATATTCTCCTACACCGACGACACTCAACTGATCATCTCCCTCACTAAGGACCCCTTCACCGCCAAATCCAACCTCCATGAAGGAATGAAGGCCGTCGCCGACTGGATGAAGATCAGTCGACTGAAGCTGAACTTTGACAAGACGGAGGTCCTCATCCTCGGCTCTAACCCTTCAGCCTGGGATGACTCCTGGGGGCCTATGGCACTGGGAGCAGCCCCGACACCCACCGACCACGCACGCAACCTGGGAGTCATCCTCGACTCAGCACGCTCCATGACCAAGCAAGTCAACGGAGTCTCCTCCTCCTGCTTCAACACACTCCGCATGCTCCGCAAGATCTACAGGTGGATCCCGACAGATACAAGAAGAACAGTCACCCAGGCCCTCGTCAGTATTAGACTTGACTATAGAAATGCTGTCTACGCGGGAGCCCTGGCCAAGCTCATCAAACGACTGCAACACATTCAAAACGCCTCTGCACACCTGATCATTGACGTACCATGCCACAGCACATCACCCCCCACTGGCTCCCCGTCAACAAGAGGATTTTCTTCAAGCTCCTCATCCACGCACACAAGGCACTCCACAAGACCGGCCCAGCCTACCTCAACAGACGACTCTTCTTCTACATCCCCAACCGCCAGCTTCGTTCCGCCGACCTCACCCTCACCACCGTCTCGCATCCGAAGAACAACCACTGGCGGCAGATCTTTCTCCCACCTCGCCACCAAGACCTGGAACACCCTCCCACTGAGCCTACGACAGACCCAAGACCTGCTGACCTTCAGGAGGCTACTCAAGACCTGGCTGTTCGACCAGTAGCACCCCCACCCCATTTTTCCCCCAGCGCCTTGAGACCCTCACGGGTAAGTAGTGCGCTTTACAAATTCTTGATTGATTGATTGATTGATTTATATGCTCCGCGAGTACATCGGCAAGGAAGAGCTCATGATCAATTTCTGTTCCAGGGCTTATCTTCGAGTCAATCACTCAGTGCCATTCCTCGATGTTAATCAGCACATAGTCCAGCAAACATTCTCTACACCCCTGCCTAGAGATGCAGTGTGCTGGACTGTCAAACTGGCGCCTCCTATTCAAAAAGCAAATGCCTGAGCTTAACAAAAGAGAGGCAAAGCCAGCCCTTCCTTTAGTTATCCTTCATTCTGAAATAAATGTATCTGGTGCCCCCCACATACAATCAGCACATTGACTTTCTGAAGCTCTTTATCATCACAGATCTTACTAACAATGCCCTCCAGTGCCAGAAGAGGGCCGTTGATCTTGCCATAAAACCCTGTTAGTATACACACATTCAGGATATCTAATCTATCCTTTTTGGGAGACTGTACTGTTAGCTGTACATGTTGGATGTTCCATCGGAGGTCATTGACTATGACAGGTTGTGCTGTTACATGAAGTTTTGTTGAAACATACGTGCTAGACCCCCCATTGGATGTCCCCTCCTTCTCTTACTTGCCGTAAAATGGTAGTCAGGGTAGCCATCTATGGCCCACGCTGCAAGTTCCCAGTCTCCTGGATGCAACATATATCTTCTCCATTGATGAACCGTACCCAATCTTGGCCATCCACTCTGCCTGGCAGGCCAGCAATGTTACATGATAATATACATAGGTTTGCTACCCCTGTTACGTGACCCTTCTTTAATATGAGATTGCATAAGAGACCTGGGTATCAGACTGTTAAATATAAATCACAGGCAACCAATATCTTTTCCTGCTTATTATGTCGTCCAGAAAACAAAAATTGGTTTCCAGATCCAATTTTCCATATTGAGGGGCTGATTATGATGGTGGGTGGACCACCACCACCAGGATGTTGGTGGCGGTCTCTCTGCCATCGTAATGTAGTTTTTGACCAGCCATATTACGAAGGCGCACGGAAGTGTGGCAGTCGGAAAGACCGACCGCCACGGTCCAGACGGGGAGGTGAAATGGCTGGCGGGAACAGATTATCCCTGGTGGTGGGACAAGTGCCCCCTACATAACCCAGCACAATGTGTCGCCACAGCACGGTGCCTGCCACGTAGTGCAGGGATCTGTAACCTGTCTTTGTTTTGTACTGCGGTGGGTGCTGTAGCGGCCACAATACAAAACCTAGGCAATGTGACCACCTCGGTGGCGGTCGCATCGTAATGCGTACTGTGGGACTGCTGCCTTGAAGGTGGGTGGTCCTAAATATGAAACGATAACAAACAGACTGGAGTCCATCCGCCATTGTAATCAGCCCCCAATTTATTCCACTCTTTAATCTTTCGGAGGATAGCTTATCTAAACCAATCTGGCATCATCTCTCCATGTGCTTTCTTTTTTGTAGGATTCCCTTTTGTAGGACAATACACTTGCAGAGGTCACACTCGGCTGTAGTTCTTTAAGCGCTGTACAACACATGCCTGGCTGTCAAACAGCAGGGAAGAGCTGGTGAGGCACCATATCCAGTCCCATGATTTGAAAGTGATCTACCTTACTGAGGATCAATTGGTAAACCCTATGCAATAGAATTCAACTTTGGTCCTTTGGGTTAGCCAGTCATCTGTCATGAGGTTTGATTCCATCCTTTTTATATCATGAGTGACAATAATTTTCCTGATTCGAACCAGCTTAAGCAGCCTTGACCTGTTCAGTGGAGTAGAGACTGGTACATCGGGAAAGAGAATAATACAATTTACACAAGTAGTTGATGTTTACACTTCTTCATGATACTATTTTCTTTCCATTGTTTTACATCCTCATGCCAGGGAACAGTACTTCTGAGTTGTCCCATTGCCATTTCAGTTGGTATGTAGGCCTGTGCATTGACAAATAGGTTATGAATTTACACCTTACAAATGATGGCTAGGGAAAAGGCGCACACTCAATACTGGTACAGTAAGAAGTCCATGATTAAATGCAAATATTTATTCAGTTGGTGCTCAGGAGGAGGGAGAGCCACCACATTTTCCTCAACTGGAAAAGAAACTGCTCCTCAATTTGATCAAATTGACTCCAAGCACTCAAAGTCAAGAAAATGAGTATGATTGTATGTAGAAGTGTCCAGTGTCTTTTATTCAGACATCAGGCTTTCTTTCAGGAATTTCAATTTGCCATACATTTAGTCCTTGACATCATTACAGCTCCTTGCAAACATGTGTTTTGTCCGTTAAATATAATTAGACTTCATCAGGGCTGAAACACAAAATAATGGCATCATAAGGAATGTGGGGAGTAATGGGATCAAAAGTTAAACCCATCTCCAAAGTAAATCACTGGAATTGTGCCATGCACAGTATCTCAGTATTTGTGAAATGGTAGCTATTATCTGTTAGCCATGGGGGATCCTGGAAGCCTGGGTGCTTCCTGTTTCTGTTTCCTGCACTGGAGTCCTGGAGGTGGGCGAAGAGGACCTAGAGGGGACAGCGGCACACATGTTGGTGATTTTCTTTTCTTTTCATTCCCTCTCTGGGCCCCGACAACCCGCCGCCTCACTGCTGTTGAGTAGCAGCCGCTACTGGACAAATGGGTTCTCCATGCTCTCTTCACTAGCTACCAAATCTATATACTTGGTACCAAGAAAAATCTCCTCAAGCTTAAGGCACTTCCTCTTAACCATTTGGCAGAAGCCAATAGTATCCCTCAGGGCTGGTACTCTCCTATTGATACTAACTTCCTACACAAAACGCATTGTGTTCAGGTGAATGTGCTTCAGAGCATCTGGGCCCCTCTCTAAATGTCCATAGCTACTAGGGTGAATGTAACCAGAACCCCTTGGATCCGTTCTCCAACACAGAGAATACTCACTATCATAGGTTTAGCTGGTATGGGGCCGTTTGCCTGGCAGTCTCCCTTAAAGTGTTCCACCTGGTGGCACTTGAAGCAAGTCAACATATCGGACTTGGAGGAACTTCCCTGTCAACTTCCCTGTCCTCCTTCTCAGGATGTTACTTGCTAAACACACCATTACCATTGCCATTTTTCCTGGGCCCTCCTTGGGTCCCATGAGAATTACTCTTGCCCCTACATTCAGCTTTGGCACCACCCTGGAGAGAGCATGCCTCTTTCTTTGGCCTAAAACCATTTTATTTCAGGCCCTTGTTCACAATATTAGCTAACGACTTTTCTGCCAACACTGCAACCCCGGACCCCTCTCTGTTCAATCTGACAGGTATTGCTTTGTGGGGTAGAACACTACTTGAGTCATTCTGTCACCATCAACGGGTTATAGTACTGAAAATCCTTGGGCTCCATCCTTCTCACTGACTAATTTGAATCTTATAAAACACCATGACACCATTTCTCAAACAAAACAATACCAATTCTCTTGCTTGAACCTTAAAAGGTACTGAGCTAGCTTCAACTCAAACATCCATATCGGAGCTTCCTTCCATCGTTCATAGCTCATCTGATTTTTCACAGGCATCCTTACAATGAAGGCTGTTCATTCCAATGGCAACCCCCACCCCTCATTAAGACAGTTACCCTGGACACTTTTTTCAAGGCATGCGCCTTACAATCAACCTTAAAACTCCAAAACCATTCCAAGTTGTCCTGGCCTTCCACCTCTTGAAATTTGGCCACAACCTAGCCTGACCAGGAGTAAGATTCACTTATCCCAGATGGAGTTGTCATGGCTGCCACCCTAAGCTTCTCTATCCAGGGGCTATCTTTTACCTTTTCAGCTCTCTTTCTCCTTTTCCTATTCCTTTCCCTTTCCTTCTGATTCTCCTCCCTCGCTCTCAATTTCTATTCCTGAGCCCAGTTCTCCTTCTCCCACCTCCTCTCCTCTTATTCCTGGTAAGCTAGCTGCAAAGTCTCCCTATGAAACTTCCTGGCCTTCTCAGCCTGCTCAGCTTTAGCTTTCTGGGGAGCCAACTGAAAGTTCAGGATCTCTGCTAGACTCAACACACCTAAGAGATGTTTCATCAGGATTTGGTGACAGTGGTAGCTTAGAAATTAGAGGTAATGTACATACCTGAGACACTGTAGAAACTAATGGGGTGAAGCATATCTGGGAAACTCTCTAAACTTCATTAGAGGACACACCTAGCACATGTCTGAGATAGATCTGTGCAAAAAAAAAACACAAGATGCTTACTACACACTGCTCTCATCCTGGGTTCCTAACCCGGTTCCCTACCCTAGGTCTACCCGAGCCTCTTCCATTTCATCCAGTTGCTCCAACCGATCACTAATGAAGTCAGCAGGGACCTCTCTGTCCATACTCCTGGGAAACCTCTACCCTCTCTCCCTACATTGATCCGGAATTTGATCTACAAATATGTTGCTTAGGATTTTTCAGAACAATTTGTTCTCTAATATTTATGTGTAGACTTCATGCATAAAAACTGGACTTATTGTACTGTTGGAAACCTAATTGTTAGGCATCCCACTGCTGGCTGCCAATTGTCAAAACCTCGTTCAGAGGGCATGTGGCAAGCTTACTGTGTCCAACAGTGGTGGTTGGTGCCTTTTACTCCTGATGGCCCAAGGCCGAGCTAACTATGGGCTCTGAGCAACTGGGCTAATTACACTTTAAGCCCTTGACTCTCGGTGGCAGCATGGGTCGAGCAGTCCAAGGCTTCTCAGGGAAGAGAGGGGAATAGGGTGAAGACGGGCTTGCAACTCAAAATACATCCATCAATCCCAATAAATGACTTTCCAGTCAAATACTTGCTGTTATATACCAGCTTAGTATTTATATATGAACACAAAGTATAATACGGCACAGCTAAAAAAATATACACAGTCTCTCGGGGGAGGTCCACTAGCATTAACCATGTCAGCTTCTCAAGTGCCATCTCCCTGTCTATAGATCATTGTTATTCCCCGGTTATTAGAGATAACATCCAAGCTAGGCCCTGCTAGTGAGTTCAAGTCTTGGTAGTTTCACAATAGCTTTGCAAACATTAAAGTGTCCTGAACTGTAGCACATCAGTCAGAGCAAAGTCTCCCAGAGGCCTGGAGGCCAGGCAGTCAGTCATACTGGCTCTTGCTGGACTGATGGTTTGGAGCCCTCAGGTGCGGGTTTGTAGCCTGGCTTTAAGAAAAAGTCTGGATGTCACAGTCAAAATCATAGGAGTCCACTGGACTCCTCCGGTGATGTAGTAAGTCTCTCTCCAAGTCCAGCAGCAGGTCTTGGGTGCTCTTGGACTCAGGTCATCGAATTGTTCCTTTTCGTCTACAGGTCATGCTTTGTGTTCACGGCTGCACACTTTTCCAGGGTGATGGCCCTCTCACTTCACTATGCCCCCTCCTACATTGATCGAAATGGCACAAACAGGTTGATGGCCTCTTCAGGTCACAACATAGAGCAGGACAGCTGTCCCTTTTCTTGAACAAGCAATACACCAGGAAGACGGCCTTCAATCTTCACTTCAGTAACCACATGGCATAGGGGGTTGAGATCAGTATGAATAAGGCCACGGCCCTCTTCAGGTAAAGGTGCGGTGCAAAACATGGTTGCTCTATTGTTAGGATTGGTGAATGCGATATCAATGAATGTCTTGATGTGTACAGGTCTGACAACAACAATATCAGTAAATGCAATGTGAACATGTGCCATAGCTTGTGTCCACACAATGCCTGTCAGTGCAATTTCAGTGTAGACAGTAACCTGTGCCCACACAGCAGTGCTGACATCAGCAACAGTGATACCAATGTATGTAATAGTCCATTCTTGTACGATAATATTGTTGTTGCTACAAAGACCAATATCAATGTAAATTCAGACCAGGGCAAACATAACCTCATTAAAAACCAGTATGAACAATATCAATGTACAACATGACCACTGTAAATGTAATGTTGATAAAAATGATACCAATGGGTGCGATATTATTTTTAGGAGTTCTGATGAGCACACATTGTTGCTATTGGATTTACCCAAGGTGACCTCCCCATCAACCCAGAGTCAGAGATACACAATATGGCAGGTCCTGCAACAAATTCCCACTTTTAATGTGTAACAAGTCACAGGTGGGGTCCCCATAAATAGCAGGCAAACACACAACCAGGGAAAACCCTGATTGATTACACAGATAGATAATTGCACCACAAACAAGCCCGAGAAAATTGACCCCAATAGAACCTGTCTGACCAAAGGCTCCTGTTCCCCAGAAATATCACAAAGCTTGATACCACATTTAGATAGGTACACTCAACCAATAAAGAGATAACAAGCACACCACACACCGAACATCTGGACACATACACACTGGCCCACATTAAGCTCTCCCCGAGAGCCACTGGTGTCAGATGTTTACATGTGATTGATTTATGACTAAGATGTTCTCTTAGAATGTAGACCACATTTTATTGTACCTCATGAACTGTATAAAGTGATGGCCAAAACTTTGTACATTGAGAGATTTTGAGTAGACGCATTCTGTCTGGGCTCTCCCAGCCACAGCGTTTAATTAAACTAACATGTTCCTGTTTTGTCAAACACCTCTTGTATTGTCATTTATTTAAGGAAACTTCATATCTGAGCAACACTATTCTGTCTGGAGAAACACCCCCTTAAAAAAATCTTGTCACATTTCAGGGAAAAAAACTGCACAGATATATATTACTTACATAAAATATGTGTGGGCTAACACATGGGACTGCTATTTACCCACCACCAGTAAATCAGCAAAGTCAGAAAAGAAAGGTAAATAAACTTCAAAAGAGCCCTACCTACAAACAGCCCAAAGCAACATCAATTACTCTTTCAGAATACTTTTACAAGTTGCAGAAATAAAATGTAAAGAACAGTATCAACCATGTCACACATACATGAAACTCCCCAAAAAATTGGGCAAGCACATGAGTAAGAAGGTAGCTAAAAACAAAGGTACTAGTCTGGGCCTGGACTTCAGAAGCCACATTGACCCTAGGAACCAAGAGGCACAATTGCAGACACAAATTAGCTCACAGTTGGCATTTAATACAAGGCCAACCACAAGACCATAATATATTTAAAGCACCTATAGGAAAGCAGCAGTGAGAATGTGAAAAATACAATAAATATACACCCAAGGCTCACTACTCAGCAGATTAGGACACAAAGAGCAAAACATCACAGTTAAATGATTATGACAATCTGTACAAAAACCACAAGGTAATGGAAAAACTGTATATTAGAACCCCAGCCTCTACCATCCCAAAAATGTACCAACCTATTCCCATGAGGGCCCCTACTCCAAACTTCAACCATCCAACAACAAACTAAAAGGAAAAGAAAAGGATTAAAAACAGTGTTTCCCGGCTCTCTCATAAAACACATTTATTGCAAAGTACTGCATTGAACTCACTTAAAACTCTTTACTTTATGCCAAAAGCCTAAAGTAAAGAGTCCAAGGTTGTGGGTACAGCATAGATTGCAGAACAAATAGAGAGTGATATATCCCCACAAAGTCCAGATCCAAACTACCCAAACTACCCAATGACAAGGGCCACTGGAATTAAGTGGCAGGGGATGGATAACTTATGCATCAGTGTTCAATAAATTATATTGCAAGAAAAGGCAAATTGCAGCATAATGAGGCACAATTTGAGATAGTATTACTTTATTGTTTTGTCCTATCATTCCTTTTATTTTGGTTTATAAAAAATCATAACATACAGCAATGTGAGATTAGCCTGTGCAGCGGAGGGATGGCTACTGCTACGGAGAACCACGCTTCCGAGTAGCCAGGTGATGCTTCACTCCGCCCCTCAGTAATGGCGTGCAGCAGTGTGTAGCGGACGGCAGCGTTCCCGCATCTTCCTTAAGTGGATGGCGATTTTAAGCCTTCCGACGTCTGCTATACTTCTATTTCACCGGGCCGGGTGAGCCGCGATCTTTCCTCTGCATGACGCGGGTGGAAGCAGGCATTTAGACTCGACAATTCCGCACACTTGTAGGGGCTGTGTGCGATCCCAGCGGGGGCAGGCAGTAAGGCATCACGGAGTTTCGCGGAGTTAAACGAAGTTTTGTTTCAGACTGTTTTAGATCAACCACAGCGACGAGTCTCTGTCCTGAAAAACCCAGACTTCCCTGCACAGAGCTGAGGAGGCGCCGGACAGTAGAGTAAAAGGGGGATAAATATTTTTGATTGCAAATAGGCAATGAGGAGTGGAAAAAAATAAACTGATATTGGCAGTGGCTGGAGGTTGGTGGTTGGAGACACTTGGTGGAGTAAACTGACTACGGCATAAAAGGCTTAAAGAGCTATAAATCTTTTTTTTGAAAAAAAATCTATACCTAAGCTCCCTGAGATGGGGAAACTTTTGAACACTCGACTTACCAAGGTTAAAACCCGTCGCCTCTTAGCGAAAGAAGCGAGAGAGGCCAAGAAAGCGGCGTGCTTGGCTGGGTTAGAGAGCACACCCTCGTATACACTGGACTCTACAGTTGAAAGCTCATAGGGGGAGATAGAAGAAGGGAGCCCAGTAGCAGCCCCTCAGCAGCCTGCATTATCAGGGGAGAAACCCTGTGAGGATTCAATCTCTGCAACCACAGCAATCACAGCAATCACCTTAAGCCCCCAGAGTAGTGTGCAAGAAGGCGACTGTGAACCAGATGTGCAGAAGAAAGTGAGTGCGCAGAAAGGGGTTAAGGAATTTGCTCTATTTCAGGATATAATCTTCCCCACAGGTCTCCTCTCCGAGTCTTCGCAGCCCCAAATCGAGTGTGCAGAATATCACTGAGATTGGAACCGAGGCATCGAGACCAGAGAGTCCAAGAATCACACAAGTGTTTCAAGAGCCCCAAGGTCCATTATTAAATGCAAATTGCCCAGCTATTACGGCTTCTGCCGACATGCAAGTTTCTTGTAACCTGAACACTGGCGATAAAGAAATCATCGTCACTCCCATTATTCGGAACGGAGTCCCTTTGGTCAATCTACCCAATCTACCCAACTCAGGGAAGGAGCAAGGTGGTGTTCAACAGGCTGACCCTCTGAAGAGTCATGGGCCGGACTTGAGAGTTGTGGTTCAGGCACTGCCCCATCAGCAGGGGGAGGCGGAAGAGGTGGATTTGAGAGTTTCCCCCTCAGGCACAACCCTGCCGACGGCAATGCTTACCCTCCAGGCTGATCTAAGTTCTGAGGCTAGTACGGATCCAAGGGTAGACTCAACAGGGACCTTCCAAATGAGCATTAAGGACATGCTCAATCTTATCCTTGATGAAGTCCGGGACTTAAAAAATCACAGAAAACGGAATTGGCCTCCCTCAGTCTGCGTCTGGGAAAAGATTGAAAACACAATGGGGACTCTCCCTACTAAACTGCAGGCCGAGGAAAGAATTTTGGCTTTAGAGGATCAGCTGTCCACTGTCATGAAGAAGGTCGAAGTAGTGGCCAAAGGTAAACAGACACTGCAAACCAAAGTGGAAGAATTGGAGAACCACTCCCAAAGATCTAATCTTCATCTGGTTGGAGTACCCGAGGGGGTGTAAGGGTCTCAAACTCTGAGTTGGGTGAACACCTTTAGTAAACAAAAGGTCAAGCCAGACTTTCAAGGGGACCTTACAATAACAAGAGCTCATCGCGTCCCGGCTCAACCATTCCCCAACTCGACACTTCCATGCACGATCTTGATGAATTTTGCAGATTTCCGAATAAAGGAGGCAGTCCTAACGAAAGCAATTCAACAAAGGCAATTTGCGGTTAACGAGACTACCAAATGTCATATTTTCACTGACATGTCAGCCTCTGCAGCTCGCCGCAGGACAGAATTTGTTAAAATGTTGCAACTATTTAAGGCAAAGGGGGCACAAGCGTCAATCGCCCACCAACCTAAGCTAAGAGTCCTAGTGAAAGGGAAGTTCTTCATATTTACAGACGTAGATGAAGCTCAGGGGTTTTTGGAGGAAATCTCTCCAGCATTGAACGACAGAAAGGTCTAATGTTGTTGTTATGAGATAAGCATTAAGCTTAAAGCTTTAAGCTTTGCTATTAAGATGCAGGGGGGACAAAGTGGATAGGGCTCCCTAGCCTAGAGTGCCAAAACAGATACTTCATGCTCAGCTTATAGACTAGGGGTGATTGTATAACAGTATTAAAGGTCAGGATTGGCCGCTGGGTGTCAAAGGGAACAAGTTGGCTCTTGAGCCCAGAAGAGTCTGTGAAAATAGATATTTATAGTTCAGTTACAGGTCAAAAAATAATGGTTGGTTGCAGGGCTCCAAAGGGAACGAGTGTTTCACATTGCTAGGAGGGCTGGAAGTGAAGCGCACCAAGGTGTAATAACATGACACCCGAATTGAGTTGGGGGAGGGGAAAGTGGAGGGTGTGGTGGAGGGGGGGGAGTCCACTTTTTGGGGGGGGGGGTGGGAAGTGGTTGGCAAAAGGGGAAAAATGAAGTCGGTTGTTTGCTAATAATCTATTTCTTTTTTTCATTTGTTTCGTTAGATGAGTCACTAGTGTTCATATATGGCTAATATGTCAACTCTGAAAGTTGTTTCTTTCAATGTAAACAGGCTTAATAACAAGAGAAAGATGCGTGCTATTGAAGCATGGTTAAAAACGGAAAATCCAGGGGTAATTCTCCTACAGGAAACCCATATCTCGACTATAAAAATCTCTGAATTTTCTATGTTTAAAACATGGGCAGCTTATAGGGGGTTTTCATTTTCCTCGGCTTCCCATAGAGGGACCGCTGTATTTATAAATAAAAACTTACAAGCAGAGTATATTAACTCCGGTAATGATCCATCGGGGAGGTGGTGTTGGGCCTCCTACTCGTTTAGATCAAAACCTCGCCCTCTCACATTTGTGAGCTTTTATGCACCGGTAGAGGATAATGCGAAAGCCTATGAGGAACTTTATCTAGCATTGATTAGGTTCCCAGGAGATTTAATTGTGGGAGGGGATTTTCATATTCTGATGAATCCTCGGATAGACTCTACAGTACATGGGAAGAGGCAGACAAAGCCCAGATCTTTTAAAGTCTTGAAGAATTATGAAGCCATATTAAACCTACAAGATCCATGGCGATCAGTGTTTCCGTCTCAAAGGAAATATACGTGTGGATCTGGACGGTTTTGTTCTTCTTCCCGTATTGATTTTTTCTTGATTTCTCAGGGGTTAGATTTTTTTCAACAAAAGTTTTTTGTTAATGTATTCTGGGACCATGCAATGCTGACATTGAAAATCCATTTGGGGGTAGGCTTGAGACTACTGAAACGCTGGGTCTTTAATAAGCAATATTTAAACGATAAGGAGTGGGTGAAGTTTATGGATACAGAGACCAGACAATTTTTAATTCAGAACATTCTCTCTGCTGCCCCTCATATAGTTTGGGACTCCCTCAAAGCATTTGTCCAGGGGCTAATAATAGGTAAAGAGGCAGCCATGTCAAAGAAAGCTAGGCTGGAGAAGTTAAAACTTGAAGATAAGATTCATGCCCTCAATTAGATATTTGTAAAGCATCCCTCTGTCTCCAATAAAAAACATCTTGAACAGGCCAAGCGTGAGCTTTGCTCTGCTTATAATACCCAATGTGAGATCTTCCTTCAACGCTTTCAACAGAAAGTATATGAGGAAAGTAATTTCACCGGTAGGCTGCTGGCGTGGCAGGCCAAAGAGCAGGCTGCCGCAAATCAAATCAAAGCATTAAAGTGCCCCTTGGCAGCAGTTCCCACGGAGGATCCAGGAAGAATTGGGGACATCATGATGGCCCATTACGAGTCTATTTACAGCAAACTCCAAAGGGTTGATGACCAACTACTTGCAAATTTCCTCCGGGAAAATCCATCTTCAACTCTGTCTGAAATGGATAAACAATCTATATGGCGAGCACTTTTTCATTGACAGAGTTGGAGGAAGTTGTAAAGAGCTTGGCGAATGGTAAGGCCTGTGGTCCAGACGGACTACTAGCGGAATTTTTTAAGGTTTTTTTTTTAGGCATTATCAGAATTTTTACTAGCCCTGATTAATTCTTTATTAGAAGGAGGGTTAGTCCCAGAATCTTTTAGGCAGGGCAATATCGTTAGTTTTCCAAAGAAAGGTAAGAATAAGATGGACCCTAACTCTTACCGTCCGATCACGTTGTTGAATTCGGACTATAAAATTGTCACAAAACTTTTATCTCTCAGGTTTAACAGATACCCAGTGCAGCTGTTCCACGCCGACCACAACAGGTTTTTGGCAGATAGACAATTGGCCACTAACACCCACTTTCTTGCAGAAGGTCTGGATTACTTTGAGGTTCAGAAGCTTCCGGCTCTCGTGTTATTATTAGACGCGGAGAAGGCCTCTGACCTTGTGGTTTGGGAGACATTATTTTCGATTTTACATACCTTTAATATCCCATGGTCATTGATACTTTTAATTCAGAGCTTATACGAGAATGCTGTGGCTAATATAATTATTAGTTCTGAAGTGGTAGGATCTATAAAAATCAAGCGAGGCACAAGGCAAGGGTGCCCTTTCTCGCCTGTTTTATTTGCTTTCTTTATCGAACTCCTGGCAACAGCCATTCGGAACTGTGCCGATATCCTCCCTCCAATTCCAGCAATGCCCAAGCTAAAACTTTACGCAGATGACATCATGCTTTTGATTAAGTCAACAGCGGAGGTTCAAACTAAGGTTTTTAAGTTGTTTGAGGACTTTGAAGCTTTAGGGGGATATCGAATAAATAAAGGCAAGACGGAAGTTATTCAATGTGGGTGGGCTACCATAAATCTGCTCCCCGATATTCAGTGCTCTGTTAATTCCAACCCAAAGAGATACTTGGGGATATTTTTCTCCAATTTAATTGATGATTTATATAAATTGACTTTTGTTCCCCTAATAAAGAAAGTTGCAGGGCTGTTCTCCCGATGGAACTTGCTCCCTTTGTCAATAGTGGGACGCGTAGCTTTGATCAAAATGTCTGTCTTACCGTTATTTAATTTCTTATTTTCCTCAATTCCATGAACTTTATCAGGTTCTTTCTTTTCGCAGGTCGAGTAGATGTTTACAGCCTTTCTTTGGGCAAAAAAACCCCCACGCCTAGCACTTAGCAATTTGTATGAAGATTTGGACCAAGGCGGTTTAGCACTTCCCAATCTTAAAAGTTATTATGATGCCTATTTTGCACTATATTTATCGAGGTTTAAGCCTTCGCCGCAAGTATATGTTTTTTGCAACATTTTTATCAATTTTATGTGTAATGATAGTCAAATTCATTCTCCCCTGCTAATGTTTAGATCTCCGAAGCTGGTTCGATACAAGAGTTTGCAATGGCTTTTTAAAATACGGCAGGCTTTTTTTTAAAAATATTCCATTCCGGCGATTAACTCAGCTTCCTTACTAGAAGAAATCCTCCCCCTTATAGGTGTTAGACAACCCACATATCTGGCTTCAAAATGGGTGGCAGCTGGGTATGTTAAAATTTCTGATTTTATAAGGAATGGTAACTGGGTGTCCGCAGTAGAAATGCGCCAATTAATGACCAATGATTTTATTCTAATGAATTCTTATGGCACTTTATATAAATACCTTGTTGAAATAAATGTTACCTCCTTTTTGGCTCAAAATCAGTTGGTGGAGGACCTTCTAGTTAAAGCATCAGATAGGATGCCAGGCACCTGGAAGAAATATTTAGCCTCTGCAAGGGGGGTAGATTTTGAATCAAAAGCCTTGAGGAAATGGTCAGAGCATGAGAACTGTGAAATCTCTCCCCATATTTGGACCACTATTAACAGGTTAAACTTTAGTTCTCTAAGAGGGGCAAACTGGCGCAGGATGCTATTTTTTAGTAAATGGCTGTTATATCGAACTCCTGCCGCCCTTGCAAAGATGTATCCCAATCAGTCCTCTCAATGCTTCCGCTGTTTGAACTATCCGTCTGCCAATAATAATAATACTGTAATAATACTGTATTTTATATAGCGCGAACAGCTACCTCACGAGGAGGCGTCCCGGCGCTGAAAGAACACCATCAACCAAGAGGACTGAAGTGAAGATGCCTAGTGCGGTTGGGTAAAGAGCCAAGTTTTTAGTAGTCGTTTGAAGCATATTTCAGACGGGGCGTGCTGAATTTCTGGGGGCAAAGTATTCCACAATGTCGCAGTATTTGCCAAAAAAGTTCGACCCCCCAGTCTCGCTCTTTTCACTCTGGTCACATATCATGCTCTGTTGTCCAAAAATCAATGTGTATTAGGCAGAGGTATTTGTGTATCTGGGAAAAGAATGTAATATACTGGTGGAAGTGAACAACAGATTAATTTTATTTAGTTTTGACCCTGACCTCCCTGTTACAGATTCAGTGACTAGATTTTTATATATAGCTATGGCAAATGCATGGTCACTGTTATTACAAAAATGGTGCTCGTGTTCAATTCCGTTGGCCTTGGAATGGGGTCAGAAAATGAGAAGGGTGAAGAAAAGTGAATACACTTATGCAGCTAGAATTGGGGGACTTGAGAAATTTAATAAAACATGGGGTACTAACTTTGATTATTAGCAGAGGTGATGACTGAAGTTGTTGCTACATGGTGGTGTGGTGGAATGAGATTTTAGATCTCGTCAAATTAAATTTTTATTTTATTGTGTAAATGTTTACAGGGGGCTTGCTTGTGTACTACTTGCTTTTTAGTTAAACTCTTTATAGATTGTAAAATAGGTTTAGGACGTGGGATATTTATAGTGACTCTGTAGCGATTTATATTGTCATAAAATAGACTTTTATCCTTGTTTTTTTGTACGATATAACACTGCAATATGTAAATGCTCATGTTTGACAAACTCCAGCTTCAATAAAAATAATTTAAAAAAACAAAAAACATGCAGCAATATACAATCATGCATTATTAAATACATAAAACCAAATACATATATGTATATATCAAAGCAATAAAACATGATGAGTTCTAAAAACGAATTACGACCCTCTCAGAAGAAATGTAATTATTGTTTTGTAATTCTTACATTTGTGTGAACATTGGTTGTACCTCATGAGTACCTGTTTAACACCCAAATATAGCAATAAGCTACAGGAGGATGACCAGTCAGCCTTCACAAAGGGGTCTTCACTGTCCTGCAACACATATTGATGTGTTTTAGTAACTTTTGAACTGTTCCAGTGTCCCTGCCAATGACTGAACAAACCAGAGGGAGGAACCATCAGGTCAGGAAGAGGAAGTTGCTACTGAAAGAGAGTTTTGATTTGCTGGAAAATAATGTTTCATTTAGGCATGCTTTAGTTAAACTACCTGGGACAAAACGGGCACCATTGACAATTCTTAATGAAATGCTTCAGAAAAGTGCATGTTTATTTTAGTTGCAAAGTCATTCCCAGGGCATGCATATTTCTGTCTTCAAAAAATCAATGAAAATACAGCTTCAGCCATTGTCTGTTCTGATGCAACTGAATAAAATTGGGTATTCCCTTCGATGGGGAGGATGTTCTTTCTGTTGCAAGTTTCAAGGTTGCATAGCAGTGTGTTCAGTGCAGTGGAACAAGCTATTGTATTCCAGTGAATCATAATACATGATTTTATTGCCTGAATTAATTATGTATTGCTTTAACCAACAGAATGTATTAGGAAGTAAGAGTTACAAGGGGTGTCTCACAAACTGATATTTTGGTTGGTTGTAATGAATGAAATATGTCTACTTGAACCCTTCTACATTATGTCATGTCATGAAATGAGTGTGCCTTCTGTTCCCAAAAACATTATAAAGATGTGCTATTTTGGAGAAGAGACAGTCATTTTCTTTCGCTTAGGAGAGATCTGTTTGGATTTTTTTGGGAGATTGACTCTATATCAGTCCACTTGCAGATCTATTTAGATACTAATGATTATGCTAATTTCATTGATTTCTTATTTTTTTCATTTTTTTTTCTATAATGATACTTTAAAAAAAATAAACTCATGGGGTTGATAACTTTAAAATCGTGTAAAGTGCAGCTTTTATTGATTACCTGGACTAAGTGTATGAGAGACCCAGATAATCCCATTTCTGCCTAACAACCCTCATAGGGGCACAGGCATCATTGTTTTTTGTCTTCAGGACACAAGAGGACCTCATCTCCCCACCAGCAGTGCGCCACAAGGCGCGTATGAAGAGTGGTGTAAAAAGGGGCATGGCCTCGGATCACCTCTCAGCAATCTCACTGAGTGGGGCTCACTGGAGATACCTGGTGGGCTAGTTGGCCCTCAGGAATGAAGGGGGCCTAATCCCCCAATTTGGGAAGACATCACACAAGTGAGGCCCCAAACCCACCTATTCAGAATGAGTAGAACTCCAACTGTAGGATTATTCAGAATAAGTATCTATCACAGGCAAGTAGACTGAAAGAAAACCCCGTTAGTGGGTTATCATAACTTATCAAAGACTTAGACCAGACCACCACCATAACAAACAACTCATATTAAAAACAACTAGCAGTAGTAACTTCTAAGCAATCTGTGGAGCTAGTATTCAATTTTTTAAAACAATTCAAATTAAACTTTTGAAGCTAGTAGTCAGGAGTAGAGCAACACAAGGTGGCCTGAATCAGAAAGGTAAAGTATGTTACTCTTTTGGTGTTAGTTTACTCTTGCAGTGTAAGTTTACGACTAGTAACTTTTCGATCAGTAATGTTATGAATCGCAACTTTGCAAATAGCAAGTAATCCCTGTCACTTTAAAAGGATTTACTATTATAACTAGTTAGTTACTACTAAGGTTACGTACTACTTGTAAAAATGCTGGTAGTTCGTTGAAACTTTTAGAGTGAACTTTCACGAAAATTGTAACTTTACCTTTGTGAGTCAGGCCACATAGTGCTCACGAGTATTACCTAACATGTGACAGACATTGTTCATCTAAGACTATGATGATGTTATCCCTTTCATGCGTAGGTGGGTAAGTGGTGCTGGTGTGAGCTATTGTTCAGGTAAAAAGATCACGCAGTGAGTTGGTATCGCTTTCACCACGTCCACCCCTTCAAATGTGTGATGCATTCATGGTGTAAACTCGTAAGTCACAACTCAATGTATCACAGACCTTGGGGTAAGAGGGTTAGGGGTTGCGACGAATGGATGGGAACAGGAATTTGGGGAATGGTGTGACCAAGACAAACATAGCAACAACATTCATTAGGTTGACGAGCAGTATGTCATCATCAAATCTGCGGTGGGAGAAAATGAAGGAATTACACAGTTCAGTTAATAAATGCATTGCAAACAGTCCTTCAGCCCCAGAGTTCCGGTCATTATTTAATTGTACTGACACCTAGGTTAGAACAATGCAAATCAGGGAGGACCCATATAATCCTAAAAATCATTATTGTTAAGAAAAGAAAAATGATAAGGAAAATAAATGCCAACATGGGTGGTGCATCTGCCTTCTTAATCGCAGAATGTCCATCTTGTGGGCATGAGTACGGTAAGCAGGAGTTTCATGAAGCTTTTAGCTTTTGTGCAGAAAAAGAAAAGACTGGTGGATTGCAAAACAGTAAATGTCAATATTGTAGAGTCAAGTAGAAGGTAAGCTTCATGGTGAATGAAGACCAAGAGGACAGAGCTGGAGCATAGGCTGATGCAGTCATGTTCAATTAACTGAGAAGTGAGAACAATTTTACAACCACTCCTATTTAGCTAGCTGCATGTTCCTGTATGATCAATCTCGCAAATGTCTTAACATTTAACCGAGTGTGTCTATCATGTCTCCAGTTACAGCCCTGACCACTGAAATGAGTGCATATTAATCTGCAGGTGGCCATTATGTTGCTGACTATGTCTTCCTTTTTTTAGAAAGTCGTGCACAATCAGGTT
This sequence comes from Lissotriton helveticus, assembly GCF_964261635.1. Classification (NCBI taxonomy): domain Eukaryota; kingdom Metazoa; phylum Chordata; class Amphibia; order Caudata; family Salamandridae; genus Lissotriton; species Lissotriton helveticus. The sequence goes on along the minus strand of NC_136065.1, from coordinate 1,705,634,703 downwards.
ATGCAGTGCACCCAACACAGGTCCCTGATATTCTACCATCTGCCATGGCCTTGACTATATTACTGCAATTGTCTGTGGCAACAAATTCAGTTCTGAGATCTCTGGGTAGAAGCTATTCAAACACCTTGCTGTTAAAATCTCCCAAGATGTTTGCAGCTGTATGGGATTTCTCCATGGTCAGCAGCCCTACTGTTACACTCCACGGAATGCCATTAAAACAAGTTCAGTGCTGAGACCTGCAGATAACTCTTTCTTACCCCCACAAAAGAGATCCAGTGTGATGTGATACACTTGTAATCTGGAGGCCAGGGCGGAGCTCGTGGAGTTCTGCTATGCGTAACTCCTTGAAGCTGCAAAAAAAACTCCACCAGCCACACGGGGTTCCGTGGGCAGGTGGAGTTTCTCCTTTCACCCATTTGCACTGAGGTTAAATCATGGACATTCGGATTTACCACGGTATCAAAAATTCAATGCAAAGTCATACTGTAGTTTGAACGCACATTAGGATGGCGGGCGGACCCTCCCGTCATACAAAGGGACCGCCACAGTGGCGGGCGCATCCTGCATTTCTAACATTGTGGCGGGCGGTGCACTCAGCACGGCCCGCCACAATGCCAGGAAGGCATGTTGTGCACTACCATGCACAACATGGCAGGCACCGCGCCGTGCCTGCCATGTTGTGCATGGAACTGCAGGGGGTACCATATTTATTTATTTATTTATTTGCGGGTTTATACCGCGCTAGGATCACCTCCCGGAGGAGTATCTCCGTGCCTTTGAAAACCTTTTTTCAGCTTGTGACAGTAGATATGCAGATTTCACTAGTTAGGAAATAGGAAGGTTTTTAACTGTTTTTTAAATGGGAGATATTCCTGACAGAGTCTCAAAGAAAGAGGGAGGCTGTTCCACAACCTTGGTCCGGCGATAGATAGAGCTCTTCCACCTTGCCTGGTCTTTCTGGCTCTGGGAACCTGTAGTAGAGCTTGTTCACTGGATCTCAAGGATCGTACCGGTTTATAGAGGGAGAATCTGCTATTTAGATACTCTGGACCTTTATTCTGGAGACTTTTGTGTATAGTACACCCTATCTTGTACTTCACCCTTTGTTTAATGGGCAACCAATGTAAGGTGTCCAAAAGAGGCTTCGATGGTGTACGGGGAGGTTTATTTAGGACAAGACGGGCTGCAGTGTTCTGGACTACTTGCAATCTCGCAATAACTCCCTCGTTTGTTGATAGGAGCATCCCGTTGCAGTAGTCCAGACGACTCATTATTAGGGCCTGCACTAACGTTCTCCTAGTTGAGTCAGGGAGCATAGGGAAAACTTTCCTCGACATGGCGATCACATGAAAACATGAGCTCACCACTTGGTTGCTGTATTGTTTCAGAGAGAGCTCCTGGTCCAGGCGCACACCGAGATGTTTTACCACCTGCTTTGGCTCTGGGACTGGGCCAAGATCTTGCGGCCACCAGTCTGGGGACCATAGGAACTTTGCCTCACCGAACAGCATCACTTCCGTCTTTGCAACATTACATTGCAAGAAGTTAGATGCCATCCAGTGGGCCACTGCCTTCATCCCCGTGGAGAAAGAGTTCCTGACCGTATCCGTAAGATGTTTAAACGGGAAGAGGAGTTGGGTGTCATCCGCGTATGACATAGGGATGAACCCATGGGATCTCATGATGTTTGCCAGGGGGGCCACATAGATATTGAACAGGGTCGGGCTTAAGCAGGAACCCTGTGGCACCCCCTTTGAGATCCCCAACTCCTCTGACCGGTATGGACCCAAGGTGACTGTCTGGGTGCGGTCTGTCAGGAAACTCCTTAACCATGCCAGGGCTCCACCTTCCAGACCGATGTTCGCGAGTCTGGTAGTCATGATGTCGTGTGACACGGTGTCAAACGCCGCAGACAGATCCAATAGAACCAGGATGACAGAATAGCCCCCATCCTGGTACATATGTAGATCGTCTGCGACTGACAGCAAGGTGGTCTCGGTGCTGTGTCTTGGCCTGAAACCCGACTGGGAAGGATCCAGTCCGTGTGTCTCCTCGACGAAACTGGACAGATGGCCATTAACGAATTTCTCTATCATCTTGCCCATAAAGGGGAGGAGAGAGATAGGTCGTAGGTTGGCAAGATCCGTCCAAGGAATGGTGGTGTTCTTCCTTAGCGGTCTTACCAGTGCCCGTTTCCAATCTCTTGGAACTTCTCCCATGCTTAATGATAGATTAATTAGTTTCTGGATATCTGGACCAAGAGTTTCGGCCAACATAGGCATAATACGGGCGGGAACAGTATCCTGTGGACTACCGCTCTTAATCACTTTTGTAAGGGCAATGACTTCCTCTAAGGAAATAAGGGGGACATTTTTTAGGCTATTGGCCTGTATGTTCTGCTGTATACTATTGTGAGGGGGGTTATTAAGATCGGCTACTTCGGTCGATTTAGTGGCCAATATCTTTGCATAGATCGTCTCAATTTTCTTCATAAAGAAGTGTGAAATCCCATCGAATAGTTCTTGAGAAGCAACCTCCGCCGTCTCGCAAGCTACAGGCTTGGTGAAAGTTTGCAGGATTTGAAAAAGAACTTTAGAGTCCTTCCCTGCCTCTGCAAGTTGTGCAGCAATATGGCTTTTCCGAGCCGTCCTTATAGCCTTATGATAAGATCTGAGGGATGTTAAGTAGCATTGTTTGTCCTCCAGATTTCGGGATTGTCTCCATACTTTTTCCAGCTTCCTGGACTTTTGTTTCATATGTCTCAGGTCTTCAGAGTACCAGACTTCTTGTCTGGCTGCTTGGCGGGGTTTATACGTTTTCTGTGGAATGATGCCATCAATTGCTTCATTTACAGCATTTACAAACCGATTAAGCTCCATTGACATTATACCCTTGTGATCATTAATTATAGGAGCCTTATAGGCTTCTCGGAAGGTGTCCTGTGTTAATTTGTGCCATGGTCTTCTTTTGGTCGCTAAGGCGGTCGGTGCACTTGATTTACCCATGGGCTTAGTGTAAAATTTTAAGATAAAATGATCTGTCCATTCTACTTGAGTGGGGGTGTACACATATTTAAAAATGAGTTGGAAAACACCAAATCCAACGTGTGACCTGCCTCATGTGTGGGTCCCTGATTCATTTTTTTGAGACCTAAATATTCCATATCCATGAGAAGTGTTCTGGCCTCCATGCATGTCTCTAATTCACTGTGGAAGTTGAAGTCTCCCACTAATAAGAAGTTCTGATTGTTTAAAATAAATGGCGCCAGAACCTCCATAAGCGAGATCGAGAAGTCCACACTCGGACCTGGGGGTCGATACAGGACCGCACCCCTTCTATTCTCCCCGGAGGTAGAGTTAAGTTTAAAAATCATTAGTTCCATCAGAGGGGTGCTGATTTCCTCCAATATTGTGACAGTTAGTTCCTCCCTATATACAATGGCTATTCCGCCACCTATTTTGTGAGGGCGGTCCAGTCTAGACACCTTATAGCCCATTGGGAAGCCAAGAGTAATGGCTGGGACAGAATGAGGCTTGAGCCAAGTCTCTGTTAAGAAGCAAAGATCAGGCTTCTCTGTAGATATCAGGTCCCAAACCTGTGAGGCGTGCTTTGGCAATGAGCACACGTTACATAGGTACCCCCCATGTACACCCCTAACCCCCCGGAGTCCCTGGGGGCCCACAACGGGCCCCCCAAGTAGACTCCGCATGCCTTTCCGTGGCAGCAATGCCAACGTGGAAAGGCATTGCAAACCCCACATTCTAATATGGCTGGCGGTGTCTTTCAGACACCGCCACCATATATAACCCTGTATGGTCGTCATGTTGACCGGGCGGAGACCCCCCAGCCATCATAATATGGCGGGGGGTCATTTCTGCGCGGATGGCGGGCGGATTGCCCCCGCCGGCCCGGCGGTGACTACCGCCGGCCCGGCAGGGGCGATCTGCCCGTCCGCCATCCCGTCATACAAAGGGACCGCCCGCCATAAGGGCGGGGTCCCGTGGCAACCATTAGGATGCGCCCACCACAGTGGCTGGCCCATCCTGCATTTCTAACATTGTGGCGGGCGGTGCACTCAGCACGGCCCGCCACAATGCCAGGAAGGCATGTTGTGCACTACCATGCACAACATGGCAGGCACAGCGCGGTGCCTGCCATGTTGTGCATGGAACTGCAGGGGGTACCATAGGTACCCCCTATGTACACCCCTAACCCCCCGGAGTCCCTGGGGGCCCGCAACGGGCCCCCCAAGTAGACTGCGCATGCCTTTCCGTGGCAGCAATGCCAACGTGGAAAGGCATTGCAAATCCCACACTCTAATATGGCTGGCGGTGTCTTTCAGACACCGCCACCATATAGTACCCTGTATGGTCGCCATGTTGACCGGGCGAAGACCCCCCAGCCATCATAATATGGCGGAGGGTCATTTCTGCACGGATGGCGGGCGGATTGCCCCCGCCGGCCCGGCGGTGACTACCGCCGGCCCGGCAGGGGCGATCTGCCCGCCATCCTAATGGGGCCCTAAATGGCACTCTCCAACTCCGTGCCTGCTGGATGCATTTAATTTAATTTAATGACAAGAGAAAAGAAAACTGGTACACATGTCTGTTGTCAGACATAGCTTGGCCAACCAAATGCAGCACATCATGAAAGAGCACTGGAACAGCAACTATGCCAACATTGATCCCGCTAGAAACCTTCCATTTCAGATAGATGGCCACCACAAATTCTGAAAATCCTACTCCTTCCACAAAAAAAATTAGAGGAGGTCCAACGCAAACATTTTAGCCAGCTTTCCATTGAACAAACATGCTTGCTGGGTAATTGCTTTCGTAGGGCGCCTCCTGCCTAAACTTGCCTATAAAATAGCTTGGATTCCTTTCTTTTGTGGTGCCACTGACACAGGCAACTTCAGGAGAGAATCAGGTGGTAATAGACTCAATGTGCATCTTGGGGAAATCACTGTATGTGGTGGTCCGTTCATCTGAGTCTGCTGTCATTTGGAAGTTGCTGATTTGGTTGATGCTGGCACACTGTAGGGGACAGGGCTGCATTGCATTAAGCTATCAGCCTCTTTTTTCTCATCATCTTCTTCAATCACAGTGAGGGTCGCTGTTTCTCCTCTCTTATCGCCATCACCTCCACCAGCTCCCTTTTTTAGGCTGATCCACCCACCAGTTTGCATGATGTTTTTTCATATGGGATGTTTGGCCTGAAGTACCATGGTGTGACGACCCTGGCTTACCTTGATGAACACTTGTAGGGCAAATGGAGCATTTTGCAATGTTATCCTCTTGCTTGCTAAGTGTAAAGAAGTCCCAAACTAGGGTTGAGAACTTTTTAAGTGTTCCACTGCCAATGCCTGAAGAACTGGAGGTAGGTAGGTGTATTTTACAATATCAAAGGACGGTAATGATGGTTTAGACAGTGGCACATCAAATTCTACAAGTAGCTTTAACGTTATTTGTCTGTTTCCAGTATGTCAATATGCAGAGATTATGGTGCCCTTCCAGATAACAGGGACATCCCACTACCAAGAATGCCAAGTCAACGGGTACTAAATACCCGTTGTTTCAAGTCTTAGAAATTGGTTGTACCTGGGCACTCTAATATTTGACTAAAACAATTTGCGGTGTGGTCATTAGATTTAGCTAAGCGGCCAGTACTAGAAGTCCTACAACAATGATTACTTAATCAATATATTGTAACAAAGATAGGGAAACATTACAAATGCATCAAGCAAAAAGAGAAGAGAACATCCAAAATGAGTATTTTTCTTGTGCAATTTAATATTATTTAGTCCAATATTTTGTCATAGCAGTTGGGGATAACTTCAAACATAGTACCCAAAAGTATCTAAGAGTCAAAGAGCAGTGCATGTAATATTCACATTCTGTACATAGATTTGAAAATTGATTGAGCACTACAAGCAAGAGCAAGAGTAGCGGCCAAACTGGAGGTCCTAGTCCTAGGGTCTTTCCAGGTAGTAGTTGTTGACGAACTGCCGATGACAGCCGACACGTGTTTCGTTACATATGTGTAACTTTCTCAAGGCTTGCTCTATATAGCTGATGAAGCTGTTGCAGCGTGGAAAGGTTTTAGTGTGGTTCTTAACGCGGTTTTGGTTTTATTAGGTCAATTCTGAATCTCAGGTGTCGTATTTCCCCCCCTTTTGGGGCAACGTAGTATATGAAACATGACTTATCCACAGATCTGTCGTGAGTGGACCTGGCACGTGAAGTGAAAGGAGGTCGCCCCGTTAGAATTCCCAACCTGTCTGTGGGTAGTTCCTAAGTAATATATACGATAGACCCTCATTTAATGCAAAGGCTGATAGTATGCATAAAATGCATGTTTCACGTAGCAACTAAGGGCTTTGATAGGTCCTTTTTAAGATACTGGTATGGTCCAAAAGCACAAGGCGATGAGGACGACACGTGTGTACGGAGACACAACAGACGCTCAGAAATATGCTGGTGATACTGCTGCTATGTGCATGGGGATGCATGCAGAGGGGCACAACATGCATCCCAGTCACTGCATGGCATGGACTTCATAGTTCATGCCGTGCAGGAACTATTTTTGGTGTTCCAATTGCAGTGTCCTTTTTCAGAGGCGCTGCTGTGAAATAACCCAAAAAAGACTGCCAGACAACTCGTAATCTGCCAGGCGGTGCACACACGGGTTTGTCGGTACGGAAGTGGGCTGGCTCCTGCACCACCAAACTTGTAATCAGCCCCTAAGAGACCCGAGGTAGGTAGGTGGCGCAGAGAAAAATTGAATAATCCTTAAAAAATAATATTGGTTTGTGCCTATGTCCTAAGAGATATAATAATAGGCAGGTCATGCAGAAGAAAATTAATTAATATAAAGATTTCTGGTATCTCACTAGGGACTATGAGAAATCCTTTGGTAGGCAAGGAGGTGGAGGGGTAAGTGGAAAAAATGCAATATAACATTATATAAGCACTATACATACATACATACATACTCACAATCATCCCAATCCTTTTCAAGAACATTAAACTGATATCAGGGAAAAGGCACACTGACCACTAAACAAAATGTCCACTGGCCACAAGTTCAAACAACAACAAGCAGGAAGGCATGGACAACAAAGAATACATGCAACCCTATAGACACTAACTACCCAAAATGGCCACCGGCCACATGACATGGAGAACAAAGACAAAATGTAGGCATATGGCAATCACAAACACACACACTGGCCAGACAAGAAAATGGCTACTTGTCCAGCAAACAAAAGAGGCATGGTAAACAAAGAAGTAAAAACTATCAATAATTCACAAATGCCAAAAATGAAAATGAAGTCAACAATAAAAAATTGCCAACACTACGCAGGCTCCCAAGACATCAAAATATTACCCCACTAAAATGCACTTTTGTCAGACAAAACATGAATTACAAATAAAACACTTTTTGCATTTAATCCAATGACATCCCTTAATCATAGATGTTTTAAAACAACATATACCACAGAAACAGTTGTTTCATATATACAATGCCTAGTACTTGCTAGATGGCTCATGGATAGACTAAGCCACATGGTAAAATAAATGAATAGTGCAAATTTCACAACCATGGAGAAAAAGTACTTAACTGCTCAACCTTTTTGTTCTTTACTACAAAGTCGGGCCGCCCTCTGGCCGTTACGCCACCCCTCACGTGGCCCTAATGTTATCGTCTGATGTTGGACTAATTCAATCGCGCCGGTGTAATTTCCGGCCTCTCTTACACTCCAGCGCGTTTTTTCCAGGTTTTACTTGTCTCCCAGGGTCATTTCCGACAGGAAGAGCCTGTGGTCAGAGCACGCGTAATTCCCCGACAGGGAAAGGCTTGTCTCTGTCTACGGTGAAGCAAGCGACTCCTTGTGTTGTCAGTTCGAACCGCTGTTCGTTTAATTTAATTTTATGACTTTGAGGTGTGATCGCAAATTTTCCTCAAGAGGAACAAACATTTTACAAGAGGAAACATCACATATTCCCTACTGCAAGCGACCATATAAAACGCAGATTTAAGCAAAAATGAAATGGAGAAAGTGAGTCTTGCAGGCTGCGCAAAACAGCTCGAGGCTCAGAATGATGTCAATTAACTGGGTGCCTACGTTCACAATGCTCATCTCTTCCAGGCATGAAATAAAAGCTGTTTACAGAGCGGCCATGCAGAATTCAGGGTCGGTTTCTAGATAATCAAGGTGGTCCCTGTGATCCTGTTGTTTTCCTTGAGTTTAGTTGGTGACCGGAATTGTGGTTGCAAACCATTAAAATGTTATTGACGGCTCAAAGGGTTGGTAACAGATTCACAAAGATGGAACTGTTCCAAGGGACGAAAGCGTGTCTAAAATTGCTTTAAAAATAGGTTTCCTGTTTGGAGGTCTGCAGTCCCTTTGCAGACCCCTATCCCCGCACTGCATGCCTATCACTGGGAGCTGTAAATAGCGACTTGCCTAATTAAATATTCATTAGACTAGTCGTTCTGTAATGTCATGCGAACGAGCTAATTGAAGTACATGAGACAATTTTCAAAATGCCAGGCAATTTGCAGAAAGTCAAGTGCGCAGTTGTCTCCCACTATTTGTGACCTGTTCGTTCGTACATCTGTCCCTTAGACCTCATTACCGCCACTTGTCCCTCGCCAATCAACAATAGCTCTAAAAACAGTGTAATGTGATGACTCTACTCAGCTCTCCTGCTTTCAAAAGGGGCGCACGTGCTTTAGCGGCGTGTGCCTTTGCCACGCATTTAAGCTAAGTTCAGGGTGTGGGGGTCTCCCCCCACAAATATATTGTTGATATAAAGAATAATATATCAACAATGCGTGGCAGAGGCATACCTTCGGGGGGCACGTGTGATCTAGGGAAGTGTGGGGTGAAGGGTGTGTGGTAAAGGCATGCAGAGTATTTCCCTGTGCTGTTTCGTCATACAACCGCCTCCTAGCAACTAAGTTCAATTCCTCGAGCCCCTCCCACCTGTGAGAATGTATCAGAATCATGCAGTTATGATTCTACGAATCCCACCATCTTGTAAGATTGTCTGAGTTCTTCATCCTCCTGGCCATGACAAATCAGTCAATCCTCATCCACAGACACAACTGCAAAGTAACCACGAGGTATATTGCAGCGGTCAAATGAGTATGGTGGGTCTATTGTTCCTGAGCAAGACTCTGCAGGCAAGACTTAATAATAACACATATTACTACTATCAATGATGATAAGAATATTGATTTGTTTTTAAGGAGTGCCTCATGTTTCACCTCTGCCGATCTAAGTGCTGTAAGTATTACCTGATGTAGCAGGTTTAGTTTACAAACCTCAGATGGCTGTAAGTGCCTGATGTGGAATCAGTCAGGTTACTTTGTAACAAACGTGACGAACATCCAATACACCTTAGTGTAAGTCGTCTAGAATATAATACATTGGTAATAGGAGCAAATGGATGTGTGTCATGTTTGTGAAGGGGTAATCCATCCACAAAACTCTACTCAGGCCCTACATGTAAGTCACTAGTGACATGTGGATCACTGCATAGCTCAAAGGTTATGCAATTAACCTAGTGAGCCATTCTGCCAACCAACATCTTCATCCAGAACGGTGCAAGAACCACTTCCACCCTATGTGTGGTTGCCCTGATTGTATATACCTCCGTGTATCAACTTGTTAGAGCCATGCAAGTTATACCTGTTTGTCAAGAAACCAACATTTGTTGGTGTTAGCATATGTGTAGCGTCTGAACCACAAAATGTACCTGAAAGGCAAATATGAAACTTATAACAATACCAAAGCATTATATGCGAGATTAGCAAAGAATGTTGCTTTCAAAAGCCATTGAAGCTGACCTCATGAATGCACAGTGCCAATTTGCCATAAACAAATGTACATTGCAATTCATAACTGCATTGTGAATTTCAGTCTACGAAATGTGAACCCTTGAGAATTATCAGGGGTTGGGACCTCTCCTTGCAACTTGGTTTTTCACAAATCCTATGTGACCACGTCCATGGTCGCACAGTAGGAGATGCTTACCCATTGCCGGGGACAGGCGCAAAACATTCCCAAAGTGTGATACATCAGTTTTTTGCTAACTTATACTGTGCGCAGGCAGATATTGCACGAATACTATGCAGGACTCCTGCAGAGGTCAGTAATTATTCATTACAAAGTGCTCACTGCTATTTCATAGTGATAACAACGGTTTGCGATCTGTTCGGTTAATAAATATTTTACCCAATATGTACATGTTAAAATGCTAAACACTCCAAGCACATGCCAGGACATCTCGCTCAATGGAAAGTACTTCAGTTCAGGTTGGGATAAAGATTGTAAGGTGAAGGCTATAGTAACCTCCTTACCAGATTTAATTTGACTAGTGACATCTTCCTGGTCAAATTAAAATGTAGCTCCATTCCCAGGAATAATTCTTAGGTGTGCAGCTGTTTCTGTAAAAGTATGCACAAAATGTGAGTAAAGTTCGCACAACCCTAAGGATTACCATAACTGATCTTTGTTCTTTTTGCACACTCACTTAAGGAATGGCCTTTAATAAGTTATCTATAGAAAAAATACTGTTTCTCGTAATCTTGTGACCCAAAGATTCTACCTCACTAGACAAAAACGCCCACTTCTCTAGCTGAACTGTCATGCCTTTAGCCTGACGTGTTGAGGGAACATGCTCTAAAATGGCATCATGCTTTACAATGCAATCCCAAATCAATAATGCATTATTTTGGGTAATCTGAAACGGCGGAGGATAAAGCAAAAGGTATCCTGGTATGTTTATATGGAGTATCATGAACAGGATGATTTCTCGAGGTTACTTGGTGAGCTCAATTTGATGGTATTCCAATTTAAGGACCAATGGGCTGAAAACATAACACCATCCAGTTGTGCAAAAAGATCCTGTATATGTGGAAGAGGATGGCAATCAACCACAATATGTTTATTAATATTGGTTAGATCGACACACAACCCTAAAAGTCCAGTTTGTTTCAGCAAAACTATGGGAGGAACCCAATTAGAGCTGTCAAAGGTATCACACTAGGTGAACACATCACATTTAACATCTCTGTCAATTGACCCCTGAAACTCATTGGGACATTCTTCTCTTTGTGTTTGTCAGGCACAGTACTATATTTTAATGTAATAGTGTGGAAAGTTCGCTAAATGTTCCCAGTTGTTTGCTTACAACACCAATAATAAATCATAATATTCATTGGGATTAACAAAGCATATTACTGTATGACCAAATTTATTCACACAGAACACTGAACATTTTGCATCAGTATTACAGTTAATTCCCAAACTGCCTAAATTTGTCATCCTAAACTATGCGGCCCACCAACCACAGAGTAGACTTTTCCCAAATAATGTGATCTTGAAATGAAATCATTGAGATATATTAGTCTGTTTCCATGTCCACATACACCGATGTTGATTTGATATAAATGCTGGTCTATCACTGTTAACCAACTGCTTCATTGAACACACGTGGTACTTTTAGACTTGCTGTATCACCAACACAGCCACACAACAAACTCCCAGACCCATGTGTTTAGGTGTACTTGGAATCGATTGTTGACTATATATGGTACTTTCAAAACTTTCTTTACTACAATACAGTCATCAGGTTCACCAATTGCCTCAGGTTAACCCATTAATAGCATAATTTTCTTGTCTTCATCCATGTTTTTGTCTTTCACAAGCAAAATCTCTCTAACGTTGGAAAATGTGTCCAGGCACATTTTCGAAAAGTGACAGATTTTCCCACTCTAAAACCGTACACGGGGGGGGGAGCACCTGACTTTCAACAGGTATAAAGGTCATAGCACACTGGGGCAATTCCCCTGAAGGGAGAACAGGATTCTGTTCAGAAGGATTACATCAACGTTTAGAGAGAGAAGAAACACGTCCCCTGCTTCCATGATTGGATGATCGTTTTCATGCCTCAACAGGAAGGTGATGTGAGTGGCCTGATCTGACAGCACTATGAGAGGTTTCGTGATTATTTATTTTAGTGCGGAAGAAGGCGCAAACGACAGTTGAGGAGGGCTTACCCATGAAGCCACAAAGCTAACCCACATTCTCCCCAATACCATCACTGTCCCTGGGTGTGGGGCGGGAAGTTACACCATGAACCGAATAAAGTTAGTACCAGTGAGTGAATATCCGCTGCTACTTGTGTAAGGTTTCTGTGCACCTGCACAACATCACACACATTGGGCTTTTGGGACACATGCTATACGTTCCACATACACTGATGAGAGGTAGCCTCACACCTTCAGCACGGCCAACAATGACCTGTCTAGATGGGCGGGTAGTGGTTTCAATAAAACACCGCCATCAGTGAATGCTGCTAGGCGGCAGGAGGAGGAAGGTTGTATAGGACTGTCACCACCCACTTTTCCGCATCCTAGTATACACAAACAGTGGCGTGACGCAGGGCCAATGGCCATGCGAGTAGGTGTGAGACTTGGTAACTGGATAAGAATGGTGTGCAGTGCCCGTTAGGATGCCAGCAGTTAGGTCTGGGCTAGAAAGGGAGGCACGTGTGTCCATAGCTTAGGGGAAGCTGCCGCTCACTACTGAGTTAGTTTGGTTGGGACCCTTAGCAGGCGCTGGAACAGCTTCGGATAGGAATTGCGGCAATCTTGGGGGGGGGGTGTTCCCCCTCCCCATCAATTTGGCATACACTGGGGAGGCATGACTTTACTTTCCTGGGTAGGGCGGCACCGCTGTAAGCAATGAAGTCCCACTTGGGTAGAATGAGCGGCTAATTTCATTTAGTATTAGACCCAGGTTCTCGCACGGACACAGGACCAGGCGAACAACAACTCTCACTAGGGACCCCCCCACATGTCCTGATTACTCCATGCAAACTGATATAGGGACAATCAGCAATAATTGGGGCCATACTAGCGAGTGTGGTCGAAGATTGCTCCACGTAGGGAATGGGGGAGTGCCAGGCCCTTAGCTGCGGTCCCCGCATATGGGAGAGAAGACTGCTGGGCATCGCTGCTGTGGCTTGCAGCCGTATGGGGTCCGTGATGACTGCGTGGGAACGCTGGAGCACACACTGAGGCTTGGGGGACTTTGATCACTGGAGTGCTAGTGGCGGTGCGGGGCTGACACAAGGAGAGCAATATGTGAGGAAGATCAACAAGCTAGACTATCAAAGACATTGTGCAGGCGCAGTGGAGGGGTGCTGAATAGAACTTGGAGCGACCTAGGTGTGCTGGTGCCTCCCCCTCCCACCTCTGATATCGGGCCTCAGACGCACGACCCGACTGTGTGGAGGATCTCTCGATAGCCTGTGGTGCTGCTGTCTTGGGCTCTGTAGTACTGTGCTGCTAAGGATGTCTGCAGACCTATGAACTAACAGAGTGAAACTGCGCTCACAAGCTACCCCAACGGTGTGGGAGTGGTGCTGCTGTCCTGTGGGAACCGTGGGCTGCTGCTGGTGGGACTACTAGACACTAGACACGCAAGGCCTGAGTGAGGGATCGCGAACATCTCAGCCTCTGGATAGGGAACTAATCTTGGATCGGTACTATACTGGTGCTCCCACTCCACTTGATTGGTTCGGTACTGCTGAGGACTCAAGCAAACTCAGAGCGGGGATACTGCAGAGCCCGCGGCTGTGGGATACATTGGGCAACTACTGGTGGTTCCGGCGGATCTCGAGGGGAAGTGTTACAGGCCCTGAGACTTTAAGACACACAGGACACCATGGGGCGCATGACTCACAGAACAAAGCAGCAGGACTCACATGCTTTGGAGACTACACCCATCGGAGATGCACAGAGTCTCACTGCCCGCATTCTCCAACAAGACAATACAGCCCCCAGGCAGGAGATACGTGCCTCTGTCTGTTTAAACCTTATGCACCTTATGCAACCTTCCCCCCTCTCCGCTCTTACTCTTTCCAGCTTCTGTCCTCGGCCCTCACATGCCCTTGCCCTTTGTCCGCACCCTGTTTTGCTGTGAACCTTAGACAGACTTCCTTTCGTCTCTATGGTTGTCTCTTCCCTTATCCTCACTCCCGCTCCTCCCCTACCCCCCACTACTTTCTCTCGCCTTTCACTCCTCCCCCAATTGTATTGCTGATTGTTTGATTTAATGTTTACTTGTTGATCTTCTTCTAGTATATTGTTGAACCACATTGTTGCACTTCCTTGTCGTCTCTCCTATCGTTTCCTACCGCATCCTCACTCTATTTATGTCTCTCCCTCCCTCCTCTCTCAATGTTTTGAGACAGAACTACTTTGTCTGATGCCCGATGGAGCTACTTGGTTTAGCTATAGGGGAGATGGGCCTTGGATTCCCTCCTTGGTCGTCACCTACCCAGTCGGTCTTTAGGCAGACTTCTTTTCGTCTCTCCTTATTGTCTCTTCCCTAGCCCCTATCCTCTCTCCCCTGAATCTCTCCCCTTGCCTGCTACTCTGCCTACCCCCTGTCCTTTTTGCCCTTTGACTAAGCACTCCTTCTCCCCTTGTTGGGGAAAGATCCAATATTTATACTCTGGAGTCTCAGCGAACCCGCTGAGTGAGTCCACTGCGCCAAGAGAGCCACTCACACTTGAGGTATGGTGTGGCACCCCTTGCCAAAGCACTCCCTCTCCCCCTTTTTGGGGAAGGATCCAGTATGTAGGCCTTGGAGTCTCGGAGACCTCTCTGAGTGAGTCCACTGCGTAAAGGGAGCCTCTCGCAATAGAGATAGGGAAGGGATACCACTTCCCTTGGGATCACAGCTTACTGGACTTTGGACGTTGCCTTGACTCGTCTACCGGTTTGTATCCCCGTCACCCTTCCCCTCTTCTCCCCATGCTGTGTCTCTCACCCTCCCCCTCCCCTCATCTTTCCCACCTTCTTTATCTGTCTACTTTCCCTACTCCAACCCCCCCTGAATCTCTCACCTTGCCTTCTTTTCCCCTTACGTATTTGTGCTTATTGTTTTTCTCGACCGTACAAGTAACTTTGCTGCCATGCTCTAAGAACTTTGTAACCTTTGTAACAATGTAACCTGTAACTATGATCTGATGCTCATGTAAAGCGCTCTGATACCTCCGGGTCTAGCCAGCGCTATTTAAAACGTTTAAAATAAATAAATAAATAAAGAGCATTGCGAATGGGCTCAACGTGGCCACGCAGTAGTTCACTGATTGGAAGGCTTGGTGTCCATCAAGCAGGCACTACTACAGGCAAAAGTGGAAGGCTAGATTATTAAGAGGTGGCGTGCACCTGTCCAAAGTCGGGATGGATATGTTTCTCCTTGATATACAGGATGCGCTGGAAGCTGCGAGATGTAGGTAGGGAGCTCGGAGGTGGGGGGCTCTGTCATCGACGGTAGCCTCCTCCAGAGCTGTGGCGGAGTTACAGGGTGATCTGGAGGCAGACGGGTACAGTAAGGGTACCTCTGCGGCAGACTGGTACAGTAAGGGTACCTCTGCCTGGGACAGTAAGGGTGCCAGAGCCAAAGACCTGGAGCCGCAGGAGGTCCCGGGAAACCGTGATGGCGCCCCGTTAGTCCTTCGGGCGGTTGGGGGGCCTGAAGCAACCGGGGGTGTGCCACACCGCTCCGCCCTGAAAGGGGCGGGAGTGTAAGATAAGGATCTACAAGGTGCTGCACTGTCCGGGCGTCGACCCACCGTGCTGGCTGGCTCATTAGGTGGGTGGGCAGCGAGGGGTTGCCCGCCCTGGATCACCCGTAAGATAACCCAATAACGGCATACTCCTGTTGTATGAAAATAAACCTGCAGCAGTTCTTTACCCATAAACAATGTGTCCAGTGTAATCATTGTAAGGGGAACTTGCATGAAGTTGGGGGGGGGGGAGTGGATGACGGTGTGGGCACTATGCCGCTGCCCGCGTCCCACGCAGGGGGACATTGGCAGGGCAGCCTCCTTAGTGGTCAATAGTCGGAGCCCCCCCCCCGGTCCAGGGCTTCAAGCGGAGGCTTGGCGAGCCTCGCTTGCCCCTCCCCGGGGTCATCGTGACGCGCGGCCAGGGGAGGGCTTCCCGGGGGGGTGTGCTGGGTACTTAAGCCCCGGCCGCCCCTGGCTCTGCCTCTGTTCCTGCCCCTGTTCCGCCCGCCTGAGCGCTGTACCCACCCTATCCTCGTACCCAGCGACTGGACAGGCGGTGCGGATATGTTGAATGTTTTACTGTTTCTTCTTGTGTTGCAGGCTCTACAAGGTGCTGCACTGTCCGGGCGTCGACCCACCGTGCTGGCTGGCTCATTAGGCGGGTGGGCAGCGAGGGGTTGCCCGCCCTGGATCACCCGTAAGATAACCCAATAACGGCATACTCCTGTTGTATGAAAATAAACCTGCAGCAGTTCTTTACCCATAAACAATGTGTCCAGTGTAATCATTGTAAGGGGAACGTGCATGAAGTTGGGGGGGGGAGTGGATGACGGTGTGGGCACTAACACGTTCAGACAGTGATTGAAGACAGACTACCGGAGGCATAAACAGGCAAGGTCCCGGTGATGATGCAATTAAAAGAAAGATGCGTGGGCAGGCTAGGAGGTCACAAAGTGACTACAGTAATTATTAACAACATTCATTACGGACAAAGAAGTTTAACATGCAATATGAACAAAATGGTACAGAGAAGCTAGTTAAACTGCAATCGTGATCAATAATTACAGGGAATAGTTATTACACAAATCACAGCGGACACATATTGGAGAGGTCAGAGTATTGACATAAGTATATGCAAGGTATAGTATTTACAAACACATTGCAAAGAATAATACATGGATTTACAATTCAATTAATCCAATACTTAAAAAATTATTTTGTACACTATATACATGGATGCGACCTCATGGGTTTATAGTGAGGTGTATGTATGGGATAGAATGCGGTAGAGCTGAGTAGTACCGCGGGGATACACAGGAGTCACGATGCAGTGCATAGGGGCTTAAGCAGGCCTGTCAGGAGCCAAATGGATCCAAGTGAGTACACTAGAGCCCTAGTATCTCAATGCAGGCCTATGGTGCCCGGGAAGTGAAGTCTAGGGGGAGTCAGCCATTGCTTAGGTTAGTAACCTGTCTGCGGATTTCCACAGATTCATTCAAACCCCGTGCAATAGTGTCCAGACAGCGTATCCACCTGCATTAACGTTTACTCAATACACTGGAGAAATTGCCGCCCCTGGGGTTGGGTCTAACCCTCTCTATTACCCACATTCTGAGGCTGTCAGTGCTATGTTCAAAGGTGGAGAAATGTTCAACCAGGGGTGCTCACTGCACCTTGCATCTTATCAGGCTGCAGTGCTGAAGGATGCGGCACTTGATTTTTTGCGTGGTCTGCCCTACGTACAAAAAGCCACAGGGGCAGCATATGGCATAGATCACTCCGGCAGAGTTACAATTACCATGGTCTTGGAGTTTGTATGTCCACACAACATCAACACCAACTTATTAGCCATTATGGATATTTCTGCCCTCTACACCAATATCCCACAAGCTTCAGCCCTCATATGCATGGAAATAGTGTTAAACCGTAGACCTGCACCACATAAGGTCCACACTGACTTCATTATTGACCTACTGAGCATAGCCATGACTAAGATTTTTTTCTATTTTCAAGGTAACCACTATGAGCAAACCAAGGGCGTAGCGATGGGGGCCCGTTTTGCCCCCAACCTGGCCATCATCTACATGTACACAGACATTTTTCGTAACGTCAGTTTTTATTTTTTCAATTTCATATTGCAGGAACTCGACCAATATAGATTGGAGGGCTTTACACGAGCACCAGTTACGTAACATAAAGACACACAATCAATGTTGGTAGGCATGGGGAAATTAAGGGGGTTTGCCCAGAATCACAGGATGTTCAGCGTCATTGCCGCGACTCGAACCCAGCTTCTAAGTCAAGAGCTCTGGCCCCAAGGCCACAAACTCTCCTCCTTAGTTCTCACTGCAGTTTTTATGTGGATCTATAAAATGGAGCTGACGAAAGAACACAATTTTTAAAACCTCCCATAAGATTGTGCATAATTGTGAAATAAGTGTTTATTGTAAGCTTGTGAAGTATGTTTTGACAAATATTACCATTTTAGTACAATAAAGACGCCGATATCCCAAATATAGGACATTCTTTGATAACACTTAACTGGTTCAAACTCAAAGAACCAGTCATGTGCCTGCCTATAGGGCTGTGCTGTTTTATAAAAATTATTTATTTAATTGCGCGAATTTGACATGTGCGTAAAGCGCACTATAATAGAACCAGACGCTACACGTAAGACACAATGATATTGAGTGATTTGCCCAGAATCACAGGATGTGGAGTCAATCCCGGGATGCAAACCTGTTTCCTAGTTTCAAAGTCTCAAAATGTGGACGCCCCTAGGCCGCAGAGGCCCTTGAAATACAGCAACCACACCGTCCATCTTTACTGGTAGCAAGTGTATTTAGCATTTAGGTTTAAATTATAAATGCAAATAACTGGTTCTCCCTGCATCATTACAAAGAAACCCAATTTAAAGAAACCCCGAACTTTTCTTAAGTATAGTTTTTCTGCAGTTTATATATCCCGAACTCTCCCCTAAGGTATTAGAGAGCTTTAGCTGAGCACAAGTTACAGTACATCACATTGCCCAAGGACACATTCATTCTTGGTAGGCACGGGGAGATTAAGCAATTTACCCAGCATACAGGATGCTGAGGCGATGCTGAGACTTCAGCCTAAATCCACACTCCCACAGTCCACAGCTTTGGTCTGCCGTTCTGATAATATTTAAATAGTTATTACCTCAATAGCGGCTACATGTGAGTATACTGCCAGTGTCTTATTGAGTGATTGTGAGAGAAATGCTCACTTCGGGTGATCAGTGACTCCTGAGGGCTGACAGCAGCCTCATTAATCACCTCCATTTAAGCCTCTGCACAGGGAGGGCACTGTGATGTCCGGTGTCTGTATCCTTCATTCTCTCTTCCTTCACAGGGCACCACATCCACCAGTGGGAAAACCAGCATTCAGAAAAGAAATGATGGCTCGGCACTCAACAGTGAAGGTGAGAAGTGACGCTGCCTGCCTTACAATTCTGCCAAATGGCCCCTCCTAGCCAGCCCTGTTTTTCTGGCCAGCATGAGTTTGCATTCTGGGTGTTGTAGTTTGTTTTTCCATACTAGAAGTTTGGGTTTAGAAGTCCCTTCGTGCAAAATATGGTTGGTAAACAATTCCTCCATAGTAGTTGGTGTATCAGATTTAACTGTCCATGTGTGAGATAGGAATACATGTATTAATGTAGATTCTATATTCTATTACTATATACAGTGGGATAATGATTCTGCAATAGTGACCCGTCTGGGACCATCTCCAGAGCTCTCAAGTGGCTCCATGTCGTCTGGTATTTTCAGCCATTGGTGACAATATATCCAACATCATTAGACGTGCTGGGTTCTTGAGGCCATGTTTACAGTGTCACAAGTATGATGCAGCATATCTTGGAAAAAACTAGGCGTAAGTGAAGAGGCCACGCATAAGTGGCCACTAGATACCTTGTCTTTGGCACAGTTCATATTCCTGGAGCCATGTATCGCTCTAAGGTTGCTAAATTAACTAGAGTTAGCGCCAGTGCTTGTCCTATGATGGATACAGGACCAACAAGATTTGGAGTCGTCTCTGTGATATGCCATATTATGCGAGAAGATTTAACCCATGCGTACAGTATAAAGATTTTGCAAGTCTTCAAAGAATTGTTTCCTACTTAGGGCATAAAACTCCAAGGCAACTTGTAATACTTTTTAACTTAAAGTGGCAGAATTGTATTTACTATACCACTGAATCACACCTTTAACCAAGTCCCTGTCCCCTGTGAGATCCTTGGTCCCTTTAACTATTCTTGTCAAGAGCTGCTCTTGTTGCAGGTAACCTGTAATGCACATTAGATGTGCTGTAAATATAAGCACGCCAACGAGCAACTTGTTATTTACTGCAAACTCTTGTAAGCTGTTCAGGTCACACTTTCAAACGTTCTACTGGTGGGGAGCACTATCCTCCTTGCCTGCTAGCTCTAGCCCTGGAGCGCGGTACAGGGGCAAAGGCAGAGATGCAGTCAGCAAGTTAATGGAAGGGTGGCTGAGAATTAAGGGTGGAATTGACTACTTCATCCTGATGAAGTGTCCTTTGAAAAAGTGTGGAAGGGCGAGATTTTGATCGATACTTAGCACTATTGATCTAAACCTCGATCTGGTCGACTGAACCTTTGTTGCCTGTCTTTAAGGTACAAGGTACATCCATTTCCAAGTTAGTTCACCCAGTAAAGGACTCTCCTCCCAAAGATCACAAACAACTTCTAGCTTTCAAAAGTTTATTGTAAGGATATGATAAGCTGCAAATACAGGCATCTCAGAATGAGATTCACGAGATACACAGGTCCAATTACATACATGTGCTCTCGGAAAGCCCTCAGACGAGCAACGGAAATCACTAACACAAGTTCTAAGAATAATAAAGCTATCAGCATTGACGCATATCTCTCCTTCATTTAAGTTGGAGGAAAACACACAGGTTAGGCTGTCCCTACCCTGCTCTAGATGGTATCCCTACTTAACCAAGCCCCAACCTAAATAAAGGTGTCAGCAGTGAATGACCCCCAAGGGAAGTCACTCACTCTAAGTCTCTTGGTGAAAACCTATAGTTCTCCAATCATGACCCCTCTCTGCCTACCCATCCGCTCTCTAAAGGGTCCTCAGGTATCTGCTCTAACTCCACCCAGGGGTGCTGTCCCTAATACAAAACAGTCAACAACATTTGAGACGCCCCTTGCGAGACGCCCCTCACGTGGTGTAGCTTCTGGCTTTTTCCATGATGCTTTGTATTGGGCCTCATACGTTAGAGTTGACCTTGCTTCTCAGACTCTTCTCCGGCCCGCTGATACCCCTCAAACATTCCAGAACCCTCCTCCATGTCTGGGCCGTCTACTGAACAGACCTCTATTCATTCATTTATAATTGGATTCCCCCTTTTCCTGTGCAGACAGATATCTGCAGCCAAGAACCCAACTCTCATAGACTTCCAAAAAGAAAGGCTTGCAACATTTCTCAGCCCAGACATGTACGTGTAAATCAACGTTAAAACATTTCAGGCCTACAATATTTCTCATAATGATTATAGCATTCAACTTCTTCATTAATTAAAGCATGTTAATACTCTTATTCTATTATTCAGTAAACATCTCTATATATCATGGCCCATTTAATGCAATGACCAAAACATTAATACAATCTGTGTCGTGAAAAGAAACACCTTCCCTTTTAGCTCCAGCTCTGGCCCTGAGGCCTACCACATTCTGCGTTTAACCACAGACCATCTTACATTTTAACAGCTACACGACATAGATTCAAAAGTAATCACATCAAATAAAATCATATAGTGTCACACATTTCTGTATTAGTTCCACTTCTACTTAAATCTCTATATTAGCTATACATTTAGAATATAATTGCAGATACTATTAGCACTCATGGCATTTCTCCTCATGATTTGTGCTTACTACAGATAAGTGTGATGCACTCATACATTTAGATCAGTTTGCGCTCTCTCAGTTCCCCCCTTTGATGACCTCTCGGGGTCATCACTAACATTTAAACTGCAGTTATTGGTATCATAACTTGTCTCTGCGCTTCCAGAGCCCTCAGACTCCTGTACTGATTATCTTGTATGGCATCCAATCTCTGCAGCTGCTCTCTTTGGGCCCTTTCTGACCTTCTTGCTCTGTACCATTTGAATACCCTCACCAATCCCCACAATATGATCCCACAGATCAATATTATGATGACAGGTTTTAGAATATACCACACAAAGCTTTTGCCTAAGGTGGAAAACCACCCACCAACTGCACTCATTCCGTGGCCCACCTTTTCCCAGACATTTTCTCTACTCAAGTCTTCGTTCTCCTTGTGAATATCAGTTATGTTCCTAATAACCTTCCCAAGGGGTTTTGAATTGTCTGGAATGTAAGTGCAACATTCCTGGACCTTCAAAGCCTTACAGACTCCGCCCTCTTTTGCTAGTAGGACATCTAATGCAAGACGGTTCTGAAGAACCATAGCCCTTATCGATTGCATCTCTCCTTCTACCAGCATTAAGGACTGAGCAGTGCTGGCAGACAACCTGTCGACGACTGTTGCCAGCCGTCTAATTTTAACATCATTAAGGATTAAACCTAAAAGAGGGAACATAGCTCCGAAGACATCTCCAACCATTTCGGCATCTCCTACATCCCTCCTTCCCCTCGAAGATGTCTTGCCCTCTATGATCACTAAGTCTTGTGCATGATATATTTTGGGGAAGACAATTGCTAAGTAACATGATCCATACCAGTTGTCAGGTAGTCTCACGTAGGCATTTCTTCCACATACAAAATACACATTTGGAATCACTTGCATTCCCTTCAGGAAATCTTTAGTATAGTACTCTATGTTGAAAGCATGTTCACAGTCAACTTCTCCAACGTATACATTTTCATAATACGTTTTGGCTCGGTGAAGACATAGCTTTCCTCTCTGCGTCTTATCTAAAGCTATTGGACCACTACTACCCTTTCTCTTGTGTGCCTTCTCTTCCTCGGTCCAATCTGTTTTCCATTGTCCTGATTTTTTCAAAATCTTTTGTCTCCTGTAACGATCATCCACCTGCCCTATGAACTTCTTCTCGACTTCTGACACCTTGCATGTCAGGTTATTTCTACGGGCATGTGAAGTGTCTAAGGTAATCCAAGGAATGAAGAACTTGGCCAATCTGTCTTCACTCTTCCAGTAATCCCATTTGTTCATCTGCTTATAATTTGGGACTTCTGGCAACACTGAATCATAATTGGAGAAATAGTATTCAAAACTATCTCTCTCATAAAATATACTAAGCAATAAGCTACATGTAATGCCATATGTCAGCGGGAGGTGATGATATCGGATTCCTTCATCTACAGATGCCGGCAACTGCATGCAGACATAACAATCCTTAACCTCCATGGCATCCACGTATTCATATAAGAGTTTAGCATAAGCATTTGACCTAAAGTCTCCTTGGGACTCATCTACGTGTAACCTGCGGGCTTCTGCAGCTAATAACGCTTTCTCTTGAGTGTTTTCTCTTTTCTCACCAGCAACAGTGGGTGTAAGCGTTTCTACAGATTTCACATCAGTTACCTTTGCCTCTTCCTCATGTCCCTTTACATAAGAAATTGTTACCACTAAAGCTATTAATATTATCACTCCTACTATTAGTGTACCTATTATACATTTAGCTCTGCGGTTCAGGGTGCCGGCCTCCATTTCGTCAGACAATATGGCTCTCTCTTATCTTAGCAAAAAGTTCTTTTCCTCTCGTTCCTTTACAGTCTCTTTTTAATCCTTTTGTCTTTAGAATCCACACAACTGGAAGCTGACAACCTTCTTCGCAAAAGTCCTGTAACAGTTCAAAAAGACAACCCTAGCCCTTCTCCATCAACTAAAGGGAAGTTCCCTAATATTCTCTGCTTCCTGGGCGCTAGGTAATCTTCTTTTTCTGGTTGCTTTATTTACAAAGTCCTTAACAGTCTACTATCAGGTTTGTTGTTGCAGCTTCAATAGCATAGTTCAATATTTCCAAACGAAGATTGTGCTCTTCATGTGCTGTTATCGTTGTACCAAAGTCGGGGAATTGCAATTCTGAAAGAAACATGTGTTTTAACTTGCTGAGGCGGGGAGGTCTGGGGAGCATGAATGTTAGTGACCCTTCTTGTTCGACACCGGGTACCAACAGTCGTATTTCCACGGTGATAATGGGCTCAGAACTGGACACCACCACCGCTCGGATCCTCCCTGTCTCCGGTTTCACAGACATTTGTCGCCAGATATGTCCACTCAGGTGTGGAGTATCTTCTGTTAGGCACACGCACTCTTCTTGACCTTCTTCGGTCGGGTGCTTCAGCGCCCTGAGCACCTTCTTCCGGGTCTGAGTCTTCTGATATCGGAGGAAGGGTTACCTCTGGAGTTGACCTCAGGCTAGAGCTCCTTCTTTGCGGCCAATTAGCTTCTCCACGTGCCCTTCTACTCCTTCTCCTTCTTGTCTGTTCTCGCTCTCTCTCAGACCTGTCAGGGTCTGACTCGTACTCCCAGCTACTTTCTCCTTCTGTAGCGTCTTCCGTTTCGCTGTTGTACTGACCGTCCTCAGCTTGGTCAGACTCGTCCCCTGCTTCCGCTGGCACCTCTACAGCTTGGCTAGCCCCCTCTATGGCTTCTCGGTCCTCTGCTGGACGTCTATCCGAGAGAGGAGCTGTTTCTTCCAGAGGTGCTGGAACCCTTCGCGTATGTGACGCGTGGATCCAATTGGGCAGGCCTCCCACCTTCACAGCTGTGTTCGTGATCAGGATGATCTGGAAGGGCCCACGCCAACGAATATCCAAGCAGCTTCTTCTCACGTGTTTTTTCACCAGGACCCAGTCCCCAGGGTACAGGTCATGGCACGGGCCCTGGCACGCTGGAACCTCGGCAGCCTGCACCTGAAGGGACACAGAACGAATGGCGTCAGACAGCCCCTTACAATAGTCCAGGATCATATCATCTGTGATATTTAACAGTGCAGTAGCTGGGACAGATGGCAGCCTCATTGCTCTCCCCATTAACACCTCATGTGGTGACAACCCTGTTCTTCTGTCTGGGGTACTACGAAGGCTCATGAGGACCAATGGCAGAGCGTCAGGCCAACTCAGGGTCGTTGAGGAGCACACTTTCGCTATCCTGGCCTTGATTGTGCCATTGATCTGCTCCACAATCCCTGAAGCTTCTGGTCGGTAACTGCAATGCAACTTTTGATCTATGTTTAGTGCTACACAAATCATCTTCACAAGCTCGCTGTTAAAATGCGTTCCCCTATCTGATTCCAAAAAGGCCGGCACCCCGAAGCGAGGAATGAGTTCCCTGAGCAGTATCTTGGCCACTGTGAGGGTGTCGCACCTACGTGTAGGGTATGCCTCAACCCATCTGGAGAACACACAAACAACCACCAGGACATAGCGGAGGCGGTTGCACCTTGGCATTTCAATGAAATCTATCTGCATTCGATTGAATGGACCTCCAGACCTTCCTATGTGACTCAGTGCAACTGGTGTTCTTTTTCCCACGTTCAGCTGCTGACAGGTTACACAACGCTGGCACACTGCTTCTGCGGCTATTCTAAACTTAGGATTGTACCAAGTCTGTCTAAACACTCTCAGCATAGCATCTCTCCCTAAGTGTACGGGACCATGTATGAGTCTAGCCATTGGACTCACCATCTCATTGGGCAACACTGCTCTGCCGTCTGCTGAGACCCAAAACTGGGACTCACCCATTACACATCCTGCTTTTTCCCATGTTTCCTTTTCAGAATCAGGAGCATTTTCTTGCATGTTTGACAGTTCATCCCAAGTATCAACAGTTTCCAGTATCATGGCTAATTCAGTTCTTACATTTATTCCACCCACTTCCACTTCTGTGAAAGAGTACCCTTGTTCCGCGCAATACCGCGCAACTTCATCTGCATATCTATTGCCTTTTGAAACAAAGTCCTCATTTCTGGTATGTGCGGTGCACTTTACAACTGCGATACTTGCTGGGCATTGCAACGCCTCTAACAACAGGCGCACAAACTCTCCATTGCGAATGGGAGAGCCTGAAGAGGTCATGAACCCTCTTTGAGACCATAACTGCCCGTAATCATGAACTACCCCATACCCATATTGGCTGTCGGTGTATATGGTGACTCGAATTTGATTGCTTGCCAAGCAAGCACGTGTCAGGGCAATAATCTCGGCTACCTGAGCGGAGTGTACTCCTTCCAGGCACCCAGCTTCCACAACTCCAGTAATTGTACAAACAGCATAAGCTGCTCTCAACTGGCCAACTTCGTCTCTTACACATGAGCCATCGACAAAGAAAATTTCGTCTGGGTCGGTCAGTGGCTCATCTACGATGTCGGGTCTGGGTTTGGTGCATAGTTCAGTCACATCGAGGCAGTCATGGTCTGTACATTCATCATCATCCTCGATATCATTTGGAAGTGGCATCAAAGTGGCAGGGTTCAAAACAGAGCATCTCTTGAGGGTCACATTCTCTGCAGCAAGAATAACTTGCTCATAGCGCGTGAGCCTGCTGTTGGTCAGATGCTGTGTTTTGGTCCTGGTCATCAACAGTTCAACAGAATGGGGCACGCACACCTCTAACGGGTGCCCCATGACGATATTTTCACATCTTTCAATGCTGACACCCGTTGCAGCAACGGATTTGAGACATCCGGGCAACGCTGCGGCTACTGGGTCTAAAGTAGCCGAGAAATAAGCCACTGGTCTACGGGCATTCCCATGGATTTGGACTAACACAGACAACGCACAACCTTCTCTCTCACAACAGTAAAGAAAAAATTGTTTATTGTAATCAGGCATTCCCAATGCCGGAGCACGACACAGGTCCTCTCGCAGCTGTAAGAATGCCATCAAACAGTCTTTGTCCCATGGTACCGGATCGCTCACCTCCTTGTGCGTCAGTTTTTGCAAGGGTTTTGCTTTCAGTGAAAAGTTCGCGATCCACTGTCGGCAATAACCCACCATCCCTAGAAACATCCTGACCTCTCTCTGTGTCTTAGGCGCATTCATTTTCATGATCGCCTCTATCCTGTCTGGTGACACCTTTCGTTTGCCTTTCTCTATTCTGTGTCCTAAGTACTGCACTTCTGTCAGGCAGTACTGCAATTTTCCCGGGGACACCTTGTGCCCATTGGCAGCTAGGTGATTTAACAAAGCAATGGAGTCCTCCCTGCAAGCTTCTTCTGTTTCTGACGCCACAAGGAGGTCGTCTATGTACTGGACCAGAACTGACTTCTGGGGCAGCACTAGACTTTCAAGATTTTTCTTCAAAAGCTGGTTAAAGATCGATGGGCTCTCTGTATACCCCTGAGGGATACGACACCATGTTAGGACGCGATTTTCCAGCTTAAATGCGAAAAGAAAATGGCTTTCTTCGTCCAGAGGGATCGAAAAGAAAGCCTGACAAAGATCGATCACCGTGAACCACTCTGCTTGAAATGGAATCTGAAACAGTATCACTGATGGATTCGGTACCACTGGACAACACGAAACGACTATGTTATTAATCTTTCGAAGGTCCTGCACTATCCGAAATTTCCCATTTGGTTTCTGCAGACCCATAATCGGGGAGTTGCATGGACTACCCACGATTTCTTTCAGTATTCCCTGTTTAATCATGGACTCGATCACGGGTTTTATGCCTGCAATCGTTTCTGGAGTCAATTTATATTGGGGTGTTCTTGGGAACTCAGCATGCGGTTTCACTACAATTTTCACTGGGTCCACCCCTTTGACCAAACCTATCTCTTCCCCAGTGAAATCCCATACTTCTGGTGCCACTGTCTCCCTCAAGTCCCAGGGGAGCTCATCTACTGTCAAAGTAGGGTACAGCTCCACACATATTCTTGAGTTTGCAACTTTGAAATCTGCATCATCATCATTGGTCAATACCTCCACTCCCTGAGGTGTACAATATATAGTACAATTCAATTTACACAACAGGTCTCTTCCTAGCAGACACACAGGGCTTGAATCGCAAACCACAAATTGGTGTTCATCGCTGTACTTCCCTATCTTCACCTGTACCGGTTCTGTCAATTGGCTGGTTATTCTCCTATTTGCGACCCCTACCACTTGTATGGTCTCTCCAGACATGGGCAGGTCTGGAACTGCAGCTGATCTGATCGTGGACCTAGTGGCTCCTGTGTCCACCAGAAATGTCGTAGGGCACCCTGCTACTTCTGCTTCCACATAGGGTCCCCTCTGGTCCACCTCTAAGGCTGCCCCAAGGGTGCAGTCTTCTCTTTCCACTCTCTGTCCGGTTAATGGGTCCACATAATAGCACTCTTCACCTTCCACAAACAGGGGCATTTGTCTATAGGTCTTACCCACAGTCCCTACTCGAGGAGGCTGCGGGAACTGGGCTCGGGGAGGAGCCCCCCCCCCTTTGAGCACCTTTCCTTGGTATGGCGTCACCCCTCTTGTAGGTGCGCTCTGGACCTCTTCCTCCTCTATCTCTTGTTCTCCTATCTCTACATTGTAGGGACACTCGCGTTTCCAATGCCCCACCTCGTTACACTGGTGGCACCTAGTCGTTTTCTTCAAGGCAGCTATGTCTATTCTGGGTCTAAAGGTAGAACTCTCCTCATTGCCCTTATTCTGACTGTACTGCTTCTTTCCTCCTGTACCTGTTCCTTGCTGCTGTTGCTGCGGTCCCCCCTTTCCTGCTGCCTGCATCTGTACCACCATCAACTTTTCTTTTAGTTTCTTAGCCTTGGAGTCTATCTCATCACAGCAGTACCTGGCATATCTCAGTATTTCATCTAGGGGTTTACTTTGCCAACAAATCGAGTGTTGCTGAATCATTAAACTAATATCCGGTCTCAGTCCCAGGACGAACTTGGACACAAATTGCCCTATGTCCTTTGGATCCATTACATCCAAGCCGCTATACTGTTTAAACGCCTTCAGCAATCTCTCGTAATATTCGTGGACTGTCTCTTTGGGTTCCTGTCTGGTTCGGTCTATTCTGACCCAATCTATGTCTTGCATTGGCACTTTCTCTTTCAGCCAAGTCATCACTCTCTCGAATTTTGCCATCACAATCTCGGACGGCCCATTAGTCTTAGCATCTCTCTCTGGCTCCGTTGTGGGCCACTCAGCGCTAACCTTGCATGCTGTCCACAGATCTCCTGGTACTACAATGTCAAACAGCGTGTTCAGATCTATCCATAGGACCTTTGAGATTTTTACAAACCTCTCGACTTGCTTGTACCACTCCACAGGGTTTTCCCGCAATTTGGGGAAGGAGGTGGTAAAAGCAGCTAAATCTCCCCTACTCCAAGGGACATGCACATAGTTCCCATTTGCGACTTCACGCAAAGGGTAAGCTTCTATTCCCTGCTGTCCTCCTGGTGTCATACCAAGCATGCTTCTCCTGCCGGTCCCTTTCTTGGACCACCTCTCTTCCCACTTATCTAGTGCCCTCCATGTCCTTATTCCAGCGATCAGTTCCCTTATGTGCGTTTTCAGCCCAATCGTTCTCCTCTCATCTAGGTCTCGATCTGTGTAATGTAGCCTGTGGTTACCCTGTAATGCTTTGGTTCTTGACAGATCCACCATATATTTGCCTGCTAGTTCGACTAACTTCTCATGGACTGCTCTCGCTTTTCGAGTGATGTCCTTTGCCATATACAGTATTTCATCCTGTTCATACATTTCCATTCTTTCTAAAGGCAGGGTACCATCTACCATGTCATCCAGATCTGACCTTAAGCTGGCGACATCAAGTCTCTTGGCTTTTATTTCAGCTCGCAATATGTCTTTTGAAGGGGGCTCACTGGTCTCCCTACCATCCCAACTTCGAGCTCTGCGTTTGGGCTCGGGAGAGTTAATGGGTGCCCTCCCTTGCTCCCATCTCTCCAGGTCCCATGCTCGGCCATCCGATCTTGGAAGGTGATGGAACACGGGCCTGTTACCCCCACTCTTCCTCTGCCCACTCTCTTCTTCTTCTCTCCTCTCACCGTACACCTCTCTGTTATTTTCCCTCTGGTCGCTACTCTCCCTTTGCCTCGTATCGCTCAGTATCCGATACGATCCTTCCTGGTTCCCCATATTCCCTGGGCTGCGCTCATTTCCGTCATCACAGGGACTATGGTGCGACCTCTCACAGCTCCCATTCTGTTCTCTGGTGCCGGGCACACAGTGTGGACACTTAAAGCTGTTTCTGTACTCTTGCGCTCTCCTCTCCCCTTCACTGAGTATTGGGCGCGCCACCCCTCCACTCCCGGGGCCCCCGTTTTCCAGGTCTGTCCTATCTCCTCTCCGGGCCCAATGGGTGACTCCCCTACTCTCTCTCTCTCTACAGTCCCACTCCGGGCTGCTCTCCCCAGCCCCGCAGTGAGTCCGAGCTCGGCTGTCCTGACTTTCCCTCTCAGCTTCCGCAGCTATGATGCACTTTTGAGCCTTCACTGCCTCATCCCACTGCTTCATGTACTCATTTAGCTCTTGAAAGGATTTTCGTCCAGATCCCCTCAGATCCACTGGCCATCTAGGGCCCCCAGGATCTCCTCCTGGGTCCCCTGCTGTGTGCATCGGGGTGCTCCACTCTCTGGGTATCGGCATCTGACTTGGGGAATTAATCGTATCGTTCCTCCTTGCCTTCTCTGCTCTTTCTCTGTCTTTCCGTACCCGTTCTTCCCCTCTTGCTCTCTCTTGGTCATATATCGATATTATAGGACCTATGGTAACAGGTACCTGTAGTGCATCTGGTAATGGGTAGGATGTGGCGCTTTCCGTTTCCGGCGCTCTTTGTACCACAAACCTACCGACCACCTGTTGCACCTGACTAGGCTGGGACAGCTCTTTCTTTGGCTCAGGATCCCACTCTGAACTGGGAAGCGGTCTATGCTCTCCTGCATTGCCCCCCTTTTCTCCTTCACTATGCTCGACCTCTCCCCCTGCTCTATTATACGGGGGTGGCCTGTCTGTCAATAATCTGTTTATCAGGCTGTCCTCTGTTTCGCTCTCATCATCTTCTTCCAGGGGGCTTTTATTTACGGGCACCTCTAACACTGGGTACAGTTTATTTACTTCCAGGTTATGCACTCTCCATCTTTTAGCATCCGCATCCCACCTGGCATCCTGCACTGCCCTTACCGATCGTTTCACTCTTTCTTGTCGTCTGTTCATATTCTTTTCATGCGCTGCCCTAATCCATGCATCAAGAGCTTCAAACTGGGTCGGTCTAGGCAAGGGTCTCATTGAGGTCATGACTGATTTTAATCGATGTAACACCTCTAATCTGAACGTCCCGTACTTCGGGAACGTCAGTTCCTCATTTCCTTCAGTAATCTTACTCCACTCTGATATCCAGAGGATCGTATGCAACCCAACATTCACTGCCATGTAACGAGCTGGCGTACCCTCCGGCGGGGCTTCTTCCCCTTCATACGATCCCCGCTTCTCTTTTTTAAACACCGCTTTCAGCCATTTAAAACACTTCATAATTATGCGCACAATATCCAGCCTCGCTACTCTGTTTACTTCCTGATGACAATCCACCAATCCTGTCGCGGCTTTGCTAGCTTGGCCTATCGCAGCGCGGTCTTTCTCCGGTCGGCCAATCACGTCGCGACCCTGTCTGACGTCTTTGCTAGCTGGCCTATCACAGCGCGGTCTTTCTCCGGTCGGCCAATCACTGCGCGACACTTTCTGACGTCACTTTTCTCCGCTTCGCAGCAGCACCCCTCCTTTCTCAACTCGTCTCCCGGTTATGCATGCGTCCCATTCATACACCGAAAAATGACTACTTCCGACCAAGCGGTCACTTCTCTCGACTGTACGTCCACAGTCTATCTGTAATTGTCAACACAACTGACGAAATGTCTATCGTCTCTCTGATAGGTTGCTTACACACACAGTAACTTCCGACCAGCGTCCGTTACTCACGCACTCACTCTTACGTTCCCCCTATCTCGGTCTTTCGGGTGATCAATGGTACCTCATGACCCCCTTCACACTAGTTGACAATTACTCTGGGTGTCCGATACACCCGAACCACTTAAGCTCTCCTTGAACTTAAGATTTCCACCGGTTGCGCGCGCTCACAACCTGTTCCACAGTCACTCTACAGACATTCAACTCCGCCAGACATTACAACATAGATACAATACAAAACACCGCAATCTAACACGCATAACCCTTTATACTCACTCTCGACCGATACTGCTGCTTTTTCTGTTTCACGTCATCCGGATCTTCTTCGGCGGGCTGTTCTTCCGATCATCGATCTCTAGGGGCCTTGGGGTAAGCTAACCTGGCCTAGGTTACCGTCCTCAAGAAGGCAACCATCCTCTATAGCTACCAACTGGAAGGGCGAGATTTTGATCGATACTTAGCACTATTGATCTAAACCTCGATCTGGTCGACTGAACCTTTGTTGCCTGTCTTTAAGGTACAAGGTACATCCATTTCCAAGTTAGTTCACCCAGTAAAGGACTCTCCTCCCAAAGATCACAAACAACTTCTAGCTTTCAAAAGTTTATTGTAAGGATATGATAAGCTGCAAATACAGGCATCTCAGAATGAGATTCACGAGATACACAGGTCCAATTACATACATGTGCTCTCGGAAAGCCCTCAGACGAGCAACGGAAATCACTAACACAAGTTCTAAGAATAATAAAGCTATCAGCATTGACGCATATCTCTCCTTCATTTAAGTTGGAGGAAAACACACAGGTTAGGCTGTCCCTACCCTGCTCTAGATGGTATCCCTACTTAACCAAGCCCCAACCTAAATAAAGGTGTCAGCAGTGAATGACCCCCAAGGGAAGTCACTCACTCTAAGTCTCTTGGTGAAAACCTATAGTTCTCCAATCATGACCCCTCTCTGCCTACCCATCCGCTCTCTAAAGGGTCCTCAGGTATCTGCTCTAACTCCACCCAGGGGTGCTGTCCCTAATACAAAACAGTCAACAACATTTGAGACGCCCCTTGCGAGACGCCCCTCACGTGGTGTAGCTTCTGGCTTTTTCCATGATGCTTTGTATTGGGCCTCATACGTTAGAGTTGACCTTGCTTCTCAGACTCTTCTCCGGCCCGCTGATACCCCTCAAACATTCCAGAACCCTCCTCCATGTCTGGGCCGTCTACTGAACAGACCTCTATTCATTCATTTATAATTGGATTCCCCCTTTTCCTGTGCAGACAGATATCTGCAGCCAAGAACCCAACTCTCATAGACTTCCAAAAAGAAAGGCTTGCAACATTTCTCAGCCCAGACATGTACGTGTAAATCAACGTTAAAACATTTCAGGCCTACAATATTTCTCATAATGATTATAGCATTCAACTTCTTCATTAATTAAAGCATGTTAATACTCTTATTCTATTATTCAGTAAACATCTCTATATATCATGGCCCATTTAATGCAATGACCAAAACATTAATACAATCTGTGTCGTGAAAAGAAACACCTTCCCTTTTAGCTCCAGCTCTGGCCCTGAGGCCTACCACATTCTGCGTTTAACCACAGACCATCTTACATTTTAACAGCTACACGACATAGATTCAAAAGTAATCACATCAAATAAAATCATATAGTGTCACACATTTCTGTATTAGTTCCACTTCTACTTAAATCTCTATATTAGCTATACATTTAGAATATAATTGCAGATACTATTAGCACTCATGGCATTTCTCCTCATGATTTGTGCTTACTACAGATAAGTGTGATGCACTCATACATTTAGATCAGTTTGCGCTCTCTCAGTTGCATCACCATGTACTTCCTAAAATGGAGCATGGCTGGCACGGGACTTTAAATCCATAGGGCAGATTATGTTATTTCTTCTGGTTTGTATTACATTATTTATTCTGCTTTGTGTTTGTAGTGTTGCCGTTGCTGCATTATTCTGCACATGGGGTATAGGTAACAGTGCGATCGCAGCAGTGCTCTGCATGCTAGATAAGGTTAATACTGGCACTGTCACACTGTTGCTGCAGGTAACACTGCACCTTTCACCCATTTTTCTAATGCTGGTAGTTATGTTCATGTCGCTTTATTTCTGTGCAAAATACTCTGGCATTGCTTCTAATGTCACACTATTCTCGGCTGGTATGAATATACTGCCTATGTTTTGTTGTGTGCATTCGCCCGGTGCAACACTTCAGTGGTGTAACATTTGTACTTTATAAAATTATATGATGTGTATAATAAATGCAACATGATAGCTATTTGAACTTTAGAGTCTGAGTGCTAAACCTCCGTTCAGCTATATCTATGTTTTTTAAGAAACAGCGTCGCCAGTAAAAATACACACGAATCCTACACCTTTCCATTTTTTTAAATGTATTATAAAACCCTTACTCTTAGATAACTAAATGAGTTTGAGTTTGAGTTTCAAAGTATTTCTAGAGCGCACGTACACCCAGCGTTTTTATGGCGCTATGCAGTACTACAAAACCCGAGGAACAGAAAGACTAGGGAGCCAAGGGGGTAAGTAAGAGGGGAAGGCCTGCATAAAAAGAAAAGTTTTAAGGGCTTTGCGGAAAAGGGAGTACTGCGGGCAGGATCTCAAGTGGATCGGGAGAGAGTTCCAAAAGGCAGGAGCCAAAGTAGAAAACTTAGATCCACCCCATTTTTTTCGTTTAAAGCGGGGGACCACGAGAAGTTGTTGGGTGGCTGAGCGCAACTCTCTGGTCGGGTTGTAAGCATGAATTGCAGAACCGATGAATGCAGGGGCAGAGCCGGACCCGGCATTGAAAATAATGCAGCCCAGCTTGAACAGGGCACGTTGCTGTACGGGGAGCCAATGTAAGGATTTAAGAAGGGGCGTGACGTGGTGTGATTTAGATAAGTTGAAAACCAGGCGGGCCGCCTGGTTCTGGACCAACTGGAGACGCCTCACGAGGTACGCCGGCATGCCACAATAAAGGGCATTGCCGTAGTCCAAGCGGGACGTCACCATCGCCAGGAGTATGAGTTTGAGGGCAGAAGGGGAAAAGAACCGGGAGACTTTGCGGATTGTCCGGAGGGAAAGAAAAAAAGTTAAAAAAAAAGTAAAGTCCACATTTGTAAAGCGCACAATCACCCGTAAGGGTCTCTAGGCGCTGAAAGAAAAGCTGAAGATACAGCCACACTAACTTGGGAATGAAGGGAGAGTTGGTCATTAAGTTTGAAGCCGAGA
This sequence comes from Lissotriton helveticus, assembly GCF_964261635.1. Lineage (NCBI taxonomy): Eukaryota > Metazoa > Chordata > Amphibia > Caudata > Salamandridae > Lissotriton > Lissotriton helveticus. Next base: position 1,705,599,933 of record NC_136065.1, on the reverse strand, counting down.
GTTTTAACAGAGGAGGAGGGAATGGGTGGGGAACCTAAAGAAGGGGGCCAAAAAAGAGAGGACCATGGACTGGAGCAACCACCCGTCAACACCAATTCCGTTTTGTCGGGATTGAGTTTCAGGTGGTTGTGGTTCATCCAGTCCTGAATGAAGGTCATAACAGAATGAAAATTAGAAATTGAAGCAGAGGAAGAGGATAAAGAAAAAATGAGCTGGAGGTCATCCGCATAATTATAAACAGAGACCTCCAGCTGTTGTAGAGCAAAAATAAGAGGGGCAATGTACAGATTGAATAACAGTGGGAAAAGGGAAGATCCTTGAGGAACCCCGCACTGTACAGGGCGAAAATCGGCTGAATAATCACCCAAGCGGACTGCTTGAGTGCGGCCACTCAGGAAGGAGGACAGCCAGACCAAGGCCGAACCCCCGCTTCCTGCCGCTCCGACACGGGAAAGTAAGATGGCATGGTCCACCGTGTCGAACGCGGCGGAGAGAACGAGGAGGACCAGGGCCTGGGGCTGACTAGTGTCCATACCCTCCCTGAGGTTGTCCAAGACCGATAAAACCACGGACTCCGTGGAATGTGCGGGGCGGAAACCAGCCTGCCTGGGGGCCAAGACACTGTTTCCTTCCACAAAGGAGCTCATAGATCTTACTACATGGCATTCCAGTACCTTGGCCAGAAAAGGCAGGAGTGAAATAGGGCGGTAGTTGGCTGAGACAGAAGGGTCGGCACCAGTTTTTTTTAGGATGGGTAAAATTACCGCCGATTTAAGTGATGGAGTGACAATGCCCTGGGAAAGTGAACTGTTAAGAAACGAGAGGGGTGGTGAGGGGCAGAAAGAATAAATCTGTTTCAGAATATGAGCAGGGCAGGGATCCAGAGGGGAACCAGACTTAACCAGGGGAAGGAGGGAAAGGAAAGAGTCAGCTGTGAGAGGAGGGATAGAGTCCAGACGCGCTGCGACTGGGGGACAGTGAGGATTAATGAAGGAGGGAGACGGGAGGGGAATATTGGCTCTGATCGTGCTGATTTTATCAAGGAAAAAAGAGTTGAGGGAATCACAGAGGAGCTGTGAGGGAGAGGGTTTGAGTGTGGCCCTATCGGAATATGCTAGATCTTGAACGATGGCAAAGATTTCTCTGGGCCGATTTTCGGCAAACTGAATTTTAGACGAGAAATAGGCCTTCTTAGTTTTCAGAATGGATTTCTTATATAGGGCCGAAAGGGTGATATAATGATTTCTTGAGATGGGACAGTAGTAGTAAGAAGCTGTTCTTAATTTTTCTAAAACACCTTAAGTTAACTTTCACTGCAGAGCTTCAGGTGGGTCCGATGGATTGCCAACCAGCCCTTCATTCCTCAAAGAGATCTGGCAGGTTTTCAGCTAGTTAAATGGTCAACTCTGAACTGACATTGTGATTTGTTTGTGGGATGCACTTACCAGGACTGAAAACACTAGAACACAGTGTAGCCCTTTGCTGTGTCCCAAATACAAGTAGAGTGCATCAGCTGGCTAAGAGCCCATGTGTTTCTGAACATGACCAAATCTTACATGCAGTTCGGGGTCCTGCCTGCCATCCTCCGTTGTTGTCCTCACACTCCTCCCATGTTACGTTGCTTTTCCCATTCCAACCTCTTTACTGCACTGTATGCCAGGTATTGATTTCCTTGTTTTCTATTGCAGTGTGTCAGAGCAGCCTCTGCACAGCACTAGCAGTATTCTCATTCCTCAAGCAATGCCCAGCACCATACTTGCTGCCTTTTTAGGGCGGTCAATACAGCGCTTGCGCTTGCGCTGTTAGTCTAGCTGTTGTCTGTACTTTGTGGGGTCTGACTCCCCCCACACTTTGGATTGGCTTTTGTGTGCATCTTTAAACATTGTAGCCTGCAAATAGCTAACGGTAGGTGCATGTTCCACCTTTCCTGAGAAGTTCCCTCCCATGGAGTATTGCCGCGGATGCGAGCACAGATGCGCATGCAATCAGAGTGTGCAGTCTGGTGCATTATTACTGCTGCGGTTCCGATCGCTGACAGGAGGCAGTGCTGAAGCTGTTTAACCCCTCCCAGCCCGGCCCATACTACAGCTTCTTCCCTCTCTGCCTACAGCTTTTTTTTTCTTCACAAATGTGAACTTTATCAATTGACAGCTAAATAAAACAAGAACAAAAATCACAGAATACCTTGTCAAATGAATGAAGCTTTCAAATCCCAAGAATTAGTTAAATTGGTTAGTTGGTTACTTTCATCGCTGCACTACTCTGATGGCATTATTTTCTCTGAAACACACACGGAATTCACGTTTTTTCCCCCATATACAGGCAAGTGTCAAACCCCGCCCAAGCTCCGTTATCACTGTCCAATCAGAGCAGCCTTTGTTTTGGGGAGAAAGCTATGATATTTAATTACAAGTGTATGACTTAGTCTGGTTATATTTATACAAATGTTTTTGACTACGCTTACGTGTGCGGTTTTCCTTAATAGCGAAAACAAGCTTATGAAAATACATTTTTATTTGTGCACATCCGCTAAGCTCCTATATTCACCCCACTTAACTTTCACTCTTTCATAACTACCATCTTTCTTCTCTAGTATTTCGGATTTTTATTTCTGACATTACCTACACTTTTAGATATCAAACATTCTCTTTATTTTATTTTGAAACAATACGTTCGCAATGTGATTCACAACAACTTTTCACATTCTACCCTCCACTACTTTCCTTTTCTCCCTAATTTTCATATATTTTCCTACAATTCACAATATCCATAATATTCATTTCTATCCCTTTCGCACTTCCTCTATCATCCTTTCTCTTCCTCCACTTTCTCTCCTCTGTCTCTTTCCAATAATCCTCTCACCATGCTTTTCTGGTAGACTACTCTTTTTCCTCTCAGTCTCTACTCTTCTACCTTCTCTCTTTCTGTATCTTTCAAAGTTAAAAACAGGGCTTTGAACTATACCATTTCCAGTTGAAAGGCAATATTTCTCTCCATGTGCCCCCATACCTTGCGTGTCACGCAGTTTGGTGCTTACTTTCCACCATGTTAAAGAACGGTAGATGATTCAGCATCCAGGCTAATGTGCCGCATTGCTAAATAAATATGAGGTCCCAAAGGCGAGAGTGATTGCATTGCAAATGCTTGTTATAAATTTATGTTGGATTTTTATTGTCTCTTGCTTATTTAAAGTATTGGTGTTTTTAAACGGTTTACACACCTGTCTTCTAAGTTAAGCCTGTCTGCTCGTTGCCAGCTACCAAGGGTTGAGCAAAGGAATAATTTATTGAGACCTTCACTGAACCTTTTTTGTGTTTGTGGCCTTATTACTAGTATTAGGTCTTGTGAGAAAGTCATCCTTTTTGCCCTGATCACCCCCATTTTTTTTTGCTTGGTACTGGTGGTAACTGACTCTGACTGCGCCATGGGCGCGGCTAGCCATGCCCAGGGCTAGTGCTCTGAATATAAGGATATGCAAATTAGGTGTAATTATAATTGGTACTGACAACCTACCTGTAAGTTCTTAGAATATAACAGGGCATGTAGGATTAGAGCCCAATAGAGGAGAAGTGTGGTTCAATGGTTAGAGCGGCAGACCCTGATGCAGAGATCTAGCCCGGGACCAGGGTTCAATTCCCCGCCTCGGCGGGTCTTGGGCTCAAAATTCCACGGACCTGATAATTCTCGCCTCGGTGCAACTCTGGGCAATAGCTTGCTTAATCTCCACAACGGCCCCCACAACACTAAGGATGCCTGGCCTCCACCTTGGGGGTGCCCAGGAGTGGACACCTCACAGGGAAAGCCAGGATGGGTTCCACAGCGGCATTCGTACAAGCGCCTTGAGACCCTTGCGGGTGAGTAGTGCGTTATACAAGTATCAATTTACATTTAATAGACTTAATGCACTAAAGTGTGCACTACTGTTGTGCCTGCTGTCATTTTAAAGGAGTACAAAAGGGGGTGGTGATGGACGGAGCATCTGAACCAATCAAACACTCACACCCAGTCAAAAGATCTGGGTTTGATCCATCACCGTTCTTTAGCCCACTCTGCCACCCCAGTTCAGACATGGCTATATGCAAATCAGTCTGACCCTGTGCCTCATGGGAACAGTACAGCCCAAACTGCCAAGCCATGCCTTCCCTGGACCGGAAACAAGCTTCCGAGGACCGGTTTCTGGCATTCCAGCCGTCTTCAGCCCGGCTTGCTTGAATCCAGTGGCAAAGTGAGCAAGGGACTCACGTCTGAGCATACCCTGCCACACTTATGGCGGCCAAAGCGGTACAAAAGGGGGTGGTGATGGACGGAGCATCTGAACCAATCAAACACTCACACCCAGTCAAAAGATCTGGGTTTGATCCATCACCGTTCTTTAGCCCACTCTGCCACCCCAGTTCAGACCTGGCTATATGCAAATCAGTCTGACCCTGTACCTCATGGGAACAGTCCAGCCCGAACTGCCAAGCCATGCCTTCCCTGGACCGGAAATAAGCTTCCGAGGACCGGTTTCTGGCATTCCAGCCGTATTCAGCCCGGCTTGCTTGAATCCAGTGGCAAAGTGAGCAAGGGACTCACATCTGAGCATACCCTGCCACACTTATGGCGGCCAAAGCGGTACAAAAGGGGGTGGTGATGGACGGAGCATCTGAACCAATCAAACACTCACACCCAGTCAAAAGATCTGGGTTTGATCCATCACCGTTCTTTAGCCCACTCTGCCACCCCAGTTCAGACATGGCTATGTGCAAATCAGTCTGACCCTGTGCCTCATGGGAACAGTCCAGCCCGAACTGCCAAGCCATGCCTTCCCTGGACCGGAAACAAGCTTCCGAGGACCGGTTTCTGGCATTCCAGCCGTCTTCAGCCCGGCTTGCTTGAATCCAGTGGCAAAGTGAGCAAGGGACTCACGTCTGAGCATACCCTGCCACGCTTATGGCGGCCAAAGCGGTACAAAAGGGGGTGGTGATGGACGGAGCATATGAACCAATCAAACACTCACACCCAGTCAAAAGATCTGGGTTTGATCCATCACCGTTCTTTAGCCCACTCTGCCACCCCAGTTCAGACATGGCTATATGCAAATCAGTCTGACCCTGTGCCTCATGGGAACAGTCCAGCCCGAACTGCCAAGCCATGCCTTCCCTGGACCGGAAACAAGCTTCCGAGGACCGGTTTCTGGCATTCCAGCCGTCTTCAGCCCGGCTTGCTTGAATCCAGTGGCAAAGTGAGCAAGGGACTCACGTCTGAGCATACCCTGCCACACTTATGGCATTTTAAAGGAAGCACTGCCTTTCAGGCTGTTTTTACCTTAAATGTATAAGTAAATTCGATTTTTGATTTAAAGGTCCTTCCAAACGCTCAAACTACCTTATTTTTACATATAGGTTACCCCTAAGGTCGCCCCAGGTGCCCCAAGGGTAGGATGCTTTGTAACTATAAGCAGGGACATTATACCATATGTTTTATAAGCCCTAGGGAGGGAAAAACTGCCAATTTCTGTTATCCCCATTGTAGTGAATGGCTCTATAGGCTAACATTATGATATTATATTGAACTATAAATATTGACAGGAGCTACCTAAAATATACTCCAAGGTATCTAATTAATAGTTAAGATAAATCCAATAACTTGCTGCCACTGTTAGATTTATAATAACTATTACAGAGAAGTTATTAAACTTTCTTTTCCATGAGCTTCCCAGCTGCCCACTCCTGATTGGCCAGACTTTCCCAGGCTGCACCAAAGCCACCTGATGAGGAGTCCAGCTGGTCTTCCAAGAGAGAATGACAGTTTAGGACCAGCACTCACTGGCCCCCACATCCTGCACCCACATCCACACAGTAATTAGGTTAGTCAGGGGTTTGTAAGGGGTGTGTTAGTGAAAATTAGCCACACCATTGGGTTGGCTTAGCCAGATCTAACCTTACAAGACATGTTGGATTTTGAGAGAATTGTGTTTTCTGGGAAAAGAATTTGCCACACTTTGGAGGAAGTAGTCATACACCTGGGTGGCACCCTGCATCCCATTGGTCGGGATGCCCCCCCTGCTTAACGCCCAGGAACTGTGGATAAATATTGTAGAGGAGCTGCTTAGCTCCTCAGATCTGTTGCTTGCGACTACAAAGTGAAGAAGGAATGTCCTGCTGGAATCCTGATCTGCATCCAAAGGACTACACTTTGAAGGACTGCACCTACTGCACAATCTAGTACCACAGCCCTGAGGGCTTTGCCTTGCTTCAAGAAGAATTAAGGAGTGGGCTGCTCCAATCTATAGGTTAGCAGAGCCCACCTGCATTAGCTCCACCAAGCGTCCCCATCCTGGAAGTGTGTCCAGAGAACTTTTAAGAATGCGGCCAGGTGTATTGTGGGAATTGTAGTCCAGACATCCCAAGGTCCATCTAGAAGATTCCAGAACCTTGGATTTGTGTTTTGAACACTTTGAACCTACAAGAAGAACTCCATGAAGAGGTTCCAGAAGAGTGGAGCAACTTTTGGAAAAAACTCCATATGGTGACCAACTTGACATCGAGAGTCAGGCCGGCAATCTTCAACTGCGACCTGGCCTGGATTTCAGGTTCAACCCGCTGAAACCTCTGGAGCTCCAGACTTCCAGGATTTGACAGAGGCCTCGCAGAGAAGCAATCAACAATGCTGCATTGAAATTGGCCTGCTGGAGGGGAGCGCTCAGCGTCAAGAGAAAAATCCTCCAGAAATGTTAAAAGGTAAATTTTTACCAAGTCCTCCTGCCTAGTGTATCCGTCTAGGGCTCTATAGCGGTTGGCCTCAAACTTTGACTCTGTGCCGGCCAAGTGTGACCAGATGTCTTAAAGTGGCACTATAGGTTTTTACACAATAGAGCATGTATATTCTTTCAAAATTCATATCACCATTTCCCTACATTGGATTTTTGACTTTTTTGTATCTGTTTGTTCATAAAGATATAATCTTTTTTCATAAATTGGAGTTGGATTTATATTGTGTTGTGTCTTACTTATTTAATTAATTGATGTTTTTAAATGCTTTACACACCTGTCCCCTAAACTGACTGCTCTTTGCCAGCTACCAAGGGTTGGGTAAGGGAATAATTTATTGAGACCCTAACTGAACCTTTAACTGTGTTTGTGGCCGTTTACTTGTGGTAATTCACTATGTATCATTATTAATAAGCCACTTTCCAACAGGTCCCTACATATCATGGCTAATAAACCACTTTCCAACACTACAGAATTTTCTACAGCATCTGGTTGTACATTCCCTGGTGCTGCTTTGGGATTTGCCACTGGTTCAGCAGGGTTTGCAGGATGCTCCTTTTAAACCTTTGGTGTCAGCCGACTTCAAGATTCTTCTGGCCAAGGTTGTTTTTCTGGTGGCCATTTACTTTGGGAGACAGGTTCGGGAGATTGGGGAGTTGTTGTGTTCACCTCCCTTCCTTAGGTTTTTCCAGATAAGGTGGTGCTTTGCCCTAGTCCAGCATGTCTCCCCAAAGTGGTGTCCTCTTTTCATTTGGATTCTGATTTATTTTTGCCTACCTTCTTTCTGTCTCCTGTGTCTGATTATGAGGTACGTTTACATTCTCTGGATGTACATCGTATGCTTTCTGTGTATTTACAACGCACTTCTGTGTTTCGCAAATCTGATTCCATGTTTGTCACCCATAGTCTGGTGGAGAGGGGTTACAAGCCTTTTCTCTTTACCTTGTCCTTCTTTCTTTAATTGGTAATTTCACATTGATATTTCTTAGCTGGCCAACCTGTCCCAGAGTCTTTTGCTGGGAGGTCTTCTAGGGCTGTTTTTGCCGCCTCAACTGCATTTAAGGGGGCCTTGATTCGGGACATTTGTTGAGCTGCCACTTGGGTTTTGCCCCGCGCTTTCATGGCCTATTACCATTTGCAATTGTGTGGAGATATTTCCTCTGATTTTGGTGCTTCTGTCTTGAGCTCTGTGGGGCTTCCTGCAGTGTAATGTTGTTTGAATCACTGAATTACCTTCACTTGTTTTGCTATGTGTGTTTTTTTAAATCAGTTTCTTGGCTTGGGTATGTACTGATACGTAAGGACTATGATAGGAAGACAGATGAGGAGGTAATGCCTAGTTACTTACCAGTACATTTAATTACTTCCAGTCCATGTCTTCCTCATCACAGTCCTGAGTTCCACCCGCATCTCTCTGTTCAGCTTGTTTCTTTCGATGCTTAATTATTTCAGGAAGTCCTTTCCAAGAAGTGAGGCATTTGTACCCATGTGGATGGGGCCATTTTGAATTGGGAAGGAAGTCACGTTAGGTGATTAGGGGCTAGATGTAGGTAATTGTAATTTACCGATTCGAAAATACCGAATTTTACCGATTCTGTATTTTTGAATCGGTAATTGCTATGTAGATAAAAATTCGGTAAAAAATACTGAATCGTTTAGATTCGGTATTTACCGAATCGGTATTTACCGATTCGGTAATTGCCATTCATTCCAATTACCGTAAAATAGGGAAATAGTCATGGGTGGCAGGGTGTCACTTTGACACCCTGTTGCACCCCTGAATAGTGCTGGTGTGCACATGTGTCATACATACATGCCCTAAGGGAATGTATGTCTGTCACATGGCACAGGTGTAAATTCACAGATTTGCATTTACTGAGGAATTCCTTATTTACCACCAACCAATAGCACAAAAGCACTCTTTAAAGTGCTTCCTAACTCTCATTTACCGATTCGGTAAATACCGAATCGGTAAATGCCGATTCGTTATTTACCGAATCGGTAAATATACCACCTACATAGGAAAAGCCTATTACCGGTCGGTAACGGCCGATTTCGGCCGTTAACGACCGGTAATAGCTAACCTACATCTGGCCCTAGGTTCTGTATGAATGGAGGTAAACTCATACATAAGAACTGTGATGAGGAAGACATTGTCTCGTAGTAATGAAAATTAACTATAACTAATCAGGCATTCACTCCCACTCCTATGCCTGGTCTGTCAATTGTGGTGTATTGTGGTTGTTGGCAGTATGGCACGTCGGAGAACAATATTGTGCTTCCGGGGCAGCTTCTAGTCCTATAGCCTGATGGGAATAGGTAAGGTCAATTACCTTGCTAGAGTTTCTTCAATGTGGCTTTTGAGTGGTTAAAGAGGTGTATGCTGTTGAGAATGGCCTGTTATGTATGCTGGATGACTCTTGAGTGTGCAGTTTGTTCTCTAGATTTGATCTCTGTCCTCTTTATTGAGGGAGGTGCGACACATATACTATATAGTGTTTGTAGGGTTCTGCTGTTTCTTTGTAGTTCTCTAGATATGATTAGAGGAGGTGAGGTTAAATCAAGATTCTTCTGAAAGGTTCTACCAGTAATCTTTTGGTGCTGTAGATTTAAACTATTAATTTGTACCCAACGGTGCTTGTTCACTTTAGGCAAACCGCTGATACTCCTTACACTTACATTTTACAAACCTAAAGGAGGTGAGTCTATTTAGAAGATTCTTAACTACTGCACTATTTCACACTATTTTAGTTCCACAAATAGAAAGGGAAGGAGGGCAGAGGATAGGATTTTTATCAGATTTATAAGTGCACAACTTATTAGATGACCTGGCAACATTCTCCTCCAACTTTCATTCCACTGCCATGCTAGAATTTTTGATGTACAGCCCTTCTTGTGAATAATTGTGATTGTTGAAAGAAATAAAACAAAGATGGAAGAACATATATTTTAATTGAGAACAAATCTATGATCGTAGTAAGCAGGAAATAGAAGGGAGCTTGCGGTTTCTGAATCTCATGTGCAGTTGATACGTATGTAAATAGCATTTAATGTTTCAATTGCTTATCATTATAAAGACTAAATAAAAAGCGACAGCTGGGTTCCAGGCAGACCTATTATATCCCACGATGCGAGTTCACCATGCAGTGTTATGCAGCCCTACCACCCATTCTGCTGAAATTAAACCGCAAACATTTACTAGATAACCCCATATTTTCAGTTATTTCTCTTACAGGCATATGCATCAAAGTAAATACTGGGAGCAAATGGGCAGATTCTCAGAATCTGCCCCTTTGCTCCCGGTATTTTTGCATTTGGCATGCATCATCCCAAATGCAAAAATCGCAATTTAAGGAATCTCTAAATTGAGATTCCTTAAATTGCGATTGCATTTAAGGAATTCCAAATTGAGATTCCTTAAATGCAATGCATGAAAGTAAAAAAAATAGCGAATTCGCTAATAGGGGGAGCAAATTACCATGAAGTTGGACTTCATGGTAATTTGCTAAAACTTTGAAAAAAGGACTTTTGTGCATTTTTCAAAGTTTTATGTTGCGCACACACATGCCCTTAGGGCATGTGTGTGCGCAACATATGTGCATAGATCAATTTTCAGGGGTGCAACAGGGTGTCATTTTGACACCCTTGCACCCTTGAAATTGCATGAGCAATTTGCGAGTACCTACTGGTACTCGCAAATTGCTCGTGCAATCTCCAATACATTCCTATGGGTCTGTAGGCCCATAGGAATGAATGGGATTAATTGCGACTAGCAATTTGCGAGTAGCAATTAAGGAATGTTAAGGAATCGCTATTTTAATAGCGATTCCTACATGCATAGGCTTTTGCTATTCCTAAATAGCGATTCCTTAAAAATCGCTATTTAGGAATAGCAAAATGCTACGTGGATGCATCTGGCAGTTAGTGTTTGTAGCTCTTCTAACCTTTTGGAGGTACCAGCACTGCATGTCACCTACTGTGTGAACTTCTTCAAACCGAACAAGGATTAGCCTTATATATGACTGATTGCCACTGCTCCACTAGCCTTCGAGAAGCACTGTTCTACACACTTAGCTATCTATGTCTTCCCAGTCACATGTCCCTAAAGTGCTGCATTAAGACAGCTGCACCCAGTTGTTCTAGACATCTGTAGGACGGAAGGTCTTTATGATAAGCTCTTTGCATATTGCATTAAAATATATTCTGCGTAAACTTACACATAAAATATTTTTCATCACACTATATTAAATAACGAATGAATGATTTAGAACAATTTTATGTAGCAAACAAACCTGTGTGAATTATTTCAGCCTGCTGGTCAGATGCTCAAATGCACAGAAGAAAACATGTGGAACATCAAGTGGTAATCGATTATTGATGTTATTCTGCATTTCTCCAGAGCTCATGCAGGATGGGCCGGACCACAAACATACTGATATTTACTTTGAGATCTGTACCTTACCTGCGGTATAAATACACCTGGGATGCCAGGCTACCGCTGACATTGGAATGCAATGTCACTTTAATCAGGATCTCAGATCACAAAATACAGTGTTACCTATAGATTTCCACAAGGTCCAGAATGCTGATACAGTGTTCATGATTGCTGTTAGATCTGGGGGTCTCTAGTTGGCAATGGTTATCACCTTTGTCCAAATAGGGACCCTTACTTCTAAGTCAGGCTAAGGGGATTACAGTCCTTAATAACCCCTGCTCACTCCCTTGGTAGCTTGGCATGAGCAGACAGGCTTATCTTAGAGGCAGTGTGTTAAGCATTTGTGAATGTACACAGCAATACAGTGAAAACACTACAGATGGACACAACACAGGTTTTATAAAAATAAGTATTCTTTATATAGACTTAACACAAGAGCACAAACGACAAAAATCCACAATACTACACTTAAGATTACTTAAAAGATGATTAAAGTCTCTTAGTTCAAGTTGTTGGTAAATGCAACAAAGTTCTCAACAAAGTACCTGGATGCGTGCTCGCAAAAGGTGAGCCGCGTCGGTTCCGTGACCCGGTGAAATGGTTGCGTCCTTCCTCAAGGCTTGCGCAGAGTAGGGGACTCGTCATGAGCCTTACCGGTGTGGAGGTGATGCGTACATTTTTGGCCTGTGGGCCCGTTGCTGTGCGCAAGATGGCGCCTTGATGCGATGCTATGATCCGGTTGCGATGCGAGAAGATGGCGCCCTTGATGCGGCGATGCGATGACGATGCGATGACAATGCGATGACGCCCTCGCAGCCTTGCGATGACTCTGTACTTTGGAGCCGCAACAGGCCCTGCAACACTCTTCTCCGGTGATGCGATGGCAACTCTCTCGATGGCGTCACGCTTCTCCGGTGATGCGACAGCAGACAGCTTCGATGAACACACGCTTCCAGGGCGAGGCGGCGAAGGCTCCCTTCTACAGCGTTGCGATGATTTCAGCTGCGGCGGCGACACGCTTCTTCTCGATGTGTCGCGCTTCCAGCTCCCAGCGGCACCCAAGTGTCTGTAGTCAGAATTCCCCGGAAGGAAATTCAGGAGGGAGCTGGAGGTGAAGTCTGTTGTCCCTGAGACTTCAGCCGGAGGCAAGCACAGTTAAAGCCCTTGGAGAATATTCTGTAGATGAAAGTCCTTACAAAGTTCCTTCTCCTTTCCCTTGGCAATGAAGCAACCACTGCAGGCCAACTCAGCAAACAGCACACTGGCAGAGGGGCAGTAAAACTCCAACAGCTTCCTTGGTTCTTCTCCTTGGCAGAAAGGTTTCTTGTCCAGAAGTGATCTAATTTCTTGGGATCAGGGTCCCAATATTTATACTCCAAAATCCTTTGCTCTCTGAAGGCAGAGAGGCCTCTACCTAGTCCAAACCAGTACCTGAACACTTTGTTAACATTAATCTCTTCTTCCTTTCACTGTGCAGGGCAGAGACATCAGCTGCCCCACAGGAGGTAGAGCCAGCACAGGGGAGGGAAGATACAGCTCTAGAGCACTCTGTTGACATGATTCCTCCTCTCCTTTCACAGTGCAGGGCAGAGACATCAGACAAGCCACAGGGGGTGGAGCCAGCATTGTAGAGGGAAGGCCCACTCCTATTCAGGTCCCAGGTGCAACTCCTCCCTCCCATCTAGATGCAGATCTCTCTATTCTCCACTGGGCTGCCCCAGCCTGTCTCCTGGAATTCCCCAGCCCCGTCACTCACAAACCCAGACAAGGAATACACAACCCAGCAGAGGTGGGCCTGGATAGTTAGGCAAGAAAATACCTACTTTCTAAAAGTGGTATTTTCAAACAGAGAATATTAAAAACAACTTTACTAAAAGATGTATTTTATTATTCTGAGTTCAGGCATACTAAATTCGAATGTCTACCATGTTCCCTGAGTCAGTTAGGATTATAAGAATGTAATAATCTAACTGCCCATTCTGGCCTATAGAACAGGTAGCCTTCCCTAGTGAAAAACGAAAATAGCTGTAATTCACTATTAGAACATGCTACACACATCAGAGCATGTCCTACATTATACTTACAATGAACCCTGCACTTGGGCCTACCATAGGGGTGTCTAATATGAAGCAAAGGGAAGGTTTAGGGACTTGCAAGTGGGTGCACTCGGCCAAGTCAACATGGCAGTGCTAGACTGCACACAGGCCTTGCAATGGCAGGCCTGAGACACACTTTACAATCTGCTTCTGTGGGTGGCACAACCAGTGCTGCAAGCCCACCAGCAGCATTTGATTTACAAGCCCTGGGCGCACATGGTGCACTGTACTAGGGGCTGACAGGATAATCAAATAGCCCAATCATGGAATAACCAATTAGTACATAAATTTAACATAGGGAGCACTTGCACTGTGGCACTGATTAGAAGTGGAACAGTGCCCAAAGCATAAATCCAGCAAAAACATATCAAAACAGAGGAGGCAATCTATAAAAAATGGAAGGGAGACTCACGCCAATGATGTCAGGTCTAACAGTGATCCACAATGCACCTCCATTCAGAGCTTACAAACATTAGATGAACATGTGGCTGCCTGCACTTCACCTACTGTTATTCGAGAAGCACTCGACTAAATCCCTATACATAGGAACGCCTGCTCGAAATAGTGAAGGTTAATAATGTATTGACTTAGTGGTTTTGTAGCAGGTGGGCTACTACATCTTAGATTTCCAACAGCTTCTAAATGGGGTGCGAGAACCTCGAATTTAGTTGGTGGAGGCCCTAATAATTTACAAATTGGTCACTTTAGCCAAACTCAAAATAACCCTCTGAAGCCCCATTATAAGTGTACTCTTAATTATGATTGAGCCAGTAACAGGAGCTACTGCCCAAATTGGAATTATGAGTACCTACCTGCATGCACACAATCTTTACTCACAGACACTTCATCTACTGCAAAATGTGAAGGGAACAAAATGGGAAAACATTTAAAATTCAGTGTGGAAACACAGAGACACACAATATTCTCTATTTTATTTTTCAAGGGCAGTCTTATAATTGCATAGCATTGGCACAGCTCCGAAGTACAGATCGCCACGTGATTGTTTTAATGGAAGACTTAAAGAGTCATTTAGATCTGATCCGGCCAAACCAGGAAAGGCTCAGCAGCCCTGGCCAAGGATGGTTGGCCATAGTTTTAGATTCCCTGCTGCTTGACGTCTATATTAAAGACATAATGTAGGCAGAGCAGTTTGCCTAGCATGTAACATGTTTCTTTTGCTCCATTCTTTTTTTGTTTTTTTCTTAAAATAAACAGCAAAAGTGCCAATTTTTGGTCGCAAAGCAACTCTAACAATGTCCCTGAAATACAGAGAGGTTTGCCCTTGTGTTATGATATTGATTTATTTCCCTTCTACTTCCCTGGTATTTCCCTGCTAGTGACCACCACAATTTGTGAGGTTCCCGTCAGTGGTCTCTGTACAGTGGGCTCACGCCTTCTATTCAGGGTTTTCCAAAGGTGGAGCCAGTTGTGGTAACCCCACTTCTAAATGTGGTGGGAGAAGCGCAACTTCGACAGGCTAGGCTCCTACACTTTGTTTTCCTTTGGTCCGCCCCTTTCCCGTACTGCCAAACCTATGTAGGAACTGTCCACCAGATCAGGGCTTTTCTCTTGTCTAGTGGGCCGTTCTTCGGAGTTCCCAGGGCAGATCCTATGAAATAGGCACCGCAATGGGAACGTCAAAGTCAGTACCTGCATGGCATGGACTGCTTCAGTCCATGCCGTGCAAGTACTGGTTTGCATACAAAAAGGGGGCCACATATGGTGCCCCCTTTTGTGCATCCACATGGCATGAGGGGCCACCTTTGTTTCCTCACCCCATGTTGTGCCCCCTGTGTGCATCTACATGGCGTGAGGCACAATGGAGCCTTTACAGGGCCTCCTTTTTCTTCCTCACAGCCACACTTTTCATGGTGGTGTGTGGCAGTGAGGAAACTCGTAATAAGCTTGGCTCATATTGCGGCCTCAATACCGCCACACCGCCGCCATGGATTTCTGATCCCTGGGGGTTGCGGTGGTCCCAGGGCAGCGCGACCACCCTTGTTGTGATGGAGCGGTCGGAAGACTGCCACCATTGCTCCCCCATGAGTCTGCTAATAATAAAGCCCTATATGACTCGCTTTGTCTCTTTATTGATCCACAGACACACATACCTTTTTTGCTAAGATTGGCCACAGATTTGGAAAGAAATGCCCCTGGCCAACATAATATAGAAACTCTCAATGTGTTATGTTATGTATGCTCTGTAGAATGCCACACAAATAAATCAAAAAAGTATCATAAAGTCATAATTGATATGTCCAAGAAGAGATGCATATTTAACATACAATGGCAATCATAAGCAGCACATTCTTATAATAGATACTCTGTATTGTCCAAATAAACAGCTACTGGAAAAACTAACAGGTTTCAACTTTGAAAAGCATTAATTGCCACTGACAAAAAGAAAGAAAATCTATACCGAAGAAGCTGGGCAGCAGCATCATGAAACAAAAAGGCAAAATACTGTGACATAATCACATATGCGCGAGCATGCATCACCACCATAACTATACGTTATGACGCAGTGGCCATTTTGACTGTGTTATATTTTACCATTCCAGGATGGTGGAATGGAAGATTTAAAAAAGGAAACAAAAAAGAACACAATATTGATAAAGGGGAGGCAAAGGTAGAAAATTGAAGCAATGAGGGGCGCGTAATTAAAGAAAATTAATAATGTAGCTACCTGAATGTCAGCCATGGAAGAAGCTATCTGCACACAGGCTTTGCAATGGCAGGCTTGAGCCATGGTTGGAGGGCACATGTAGCACCACATTAAAGGGCTTATAAGTGAACTAAATATGCCAATTGGGGATGCTCCAATATTACCATGTTTAGGGGAGAGAACACAAGTACTTCAACACTGCTTAGTAGTGGTAAAGTCCTAAAGCCAGCAAACACAGGGTCAGAAAGTGGACAAGGAAGGCAAAACGTTGGAGGGAAAGGCACCCTAACGCTGTCAAGTCAAACATCAAAGGTGAGGTTTGAGGTTGAGACACAGTAGGCAGCTCCATAATAAAGATCCTTAGCAGAGCAGCAACCTGTGCCCAAAACATATGTGTTTCAACATTGGGCTGCTACTTACTTTGGGGAGGCCAACATTATTGCCTGGTTGGCTGGTGGAGGATGAACACTCTAAAGAAACAGAAATTAATCTGAGCTTGGAAAGCTGTGTAAGCCAGGTACACGATCTTAAGAGCAACACATTGTTCAGTTGACGGCCAAACCTTGGTGATATGATTAGAGCTCTCTATATAAACGAGAAGGTGCATATTGCTGATCTGGACGAGGCAGACATTACCAAAACACACCTCATGAACAGCTCTTCCATTAATGCAATGACAGACTGCTAATCACTCCAGTGTTTGGCTTATATTAAGTGGGCGTAGAATCACGTGCTGACAACAGTTCCTGAGGGTTTAGTGCAGTAATGGATATTTGACACAGGAACAGGTTTTCAATGATGTCAGGGTCAGCAGCCTCCACCTCCTCAATGGCCATGGCCTTTTTCGTATGCTGATGGCAAAAGGTAATCTTAGGACATCTCTTTCCTCCTCATTATTTTTTCCAGACCCTGCTTCATCTCTCTGTTACGAAGACTGTAGATAATTGGGTTTAACATTGGAGTCACAACAGTGTACAATAGAGAGAAGACTTTGTTCAGGTCCAGGGAGAAGCTTGCTGTAGGTTGAATGTACAGACAGATGATTGTGCCATAATAGATAATTACAACTGCTAGATGAGAGCTGCAAGTGGAAAAGGCCTTCTGCCTTCCTACGGCAGAGGGTATTCTGAGGATGCTTGAGATTATACAAGCATAAGACACCATTGTCAGGAAGAAGGAACTGAGGATCAATGTGGAAGCAAGAAGAGAAATTGCTGATTCTGTGAAATGTGTGTCTGTGCAGGATAACTTAAGCAGAGGCTGAGCATCACAGTAAAAATAGTTCACCATGTTGGGTCCACAGAAAGATAGCTGAGATATCAAAGCTACTGGAAGAATGGGAGAAAGGAATCCACAAACCCAAGAAGTGGCTGCCAGCTCCATGGAAGTACTGGTCACCATTAGCTGAGTGTAGTGCAATGGTTTACAAATGGCCAGGTACCGATCATAGCCCATCAAAGTGAGAAGGTAGCACTCAGAAGCTGACAAGGAGCTGAAGAGGTAGAGCTGCAGCATGCAACCTAAGAATGAAATGCGTCCACTTTTTGTCACAAAGTTTGCCAGCATGTTGGGGATGATAACAGATGTGTACCATATTTCCATCAGGGAGAGGTGGATGAGGAAAAAGAACATGGGTGTGTGTAACCGATGATTTGCTCGCACAGTTATGAAGATGAGGGCGTTACCAGTGACAGTGAAGATGTACATTATGAGGAAGACAAAAAAAAGCAAGGGATAAAGCTGCTCTAAGCTGGGGAATCCCATTATGATGAATTCTTTTACAGAGGTCATATTTTTCCCCATTTCTTTCTTTCGGTGGCCCCATTCCAACATCTCATGTGGGTTCCCTAAAACTCTGCAATACAAGAAGACAGCATGATTAGTGAACGACTGAGAAAGCGTGATCTACAGTAGTGTGCAAACTCCATTAGATGCTAGTGAAATCAGAGGTGTTAAAGTAAAGGCTTAGGACCTTACGCTTTTCATAATAAGCAGAATGGACTGTACAATGCAGCCAGAAATAAATACACCCGACAACAACAAGTAGGTCTTCCCAATACAAGGACCTAGACTTAGATGTGCCTTATTCATAAATAACAGTGCTGGGTCAACTCTGTCAGGGAACTCTAGTCCCAACCTCAAACATTAGGTGCATTTTTTGTGATATTAAACACGCCCATATCTGCTGATGCATGTTACAATGAGAAACCTGGATCTAAAATGAGACCAAGAAAGGTCCTAGACCAAGAAGAATAAGCTTTCACTGTTTTCCTAAATAACAGATGGTCTCCATAAATCAGTGGATCAATGGCAATCGCTTCCTTAAAGTAGAAGGCATAAAATGCAAACTCGACTTAGCTGGTGATGAAACTATCATGTTAGATTTGTCAGAAGACTGGGCTCTCGAACAGTGTGAGCCTGCGGAAAATATTTAAATGTGACAACAGCAGAACACCATAACTTGTATGCACGTCTCCAAGGATAGTCAGTATAGTGCTCTGAAAAACTTCTAGCATAAGGACATAATCTAGGAGGGTTTCATTGTGTATAATAAAAGGAGTGGATATTTCATTATGCCCTAGAGAGGCACTGAGTGTTGTGTACGCATTCTATTCTGCTTCTAGAGACAAATATGGGCAGTTATGGCATTTAGACTTTGCATTGTGCCTTTCTGGGTGTACGTAGTGCATATCCTTTTTGAACTCAATGCAGCAAGCTGTATAAGATGTGGACGATCTTAATCCTATTGCCTTTATGGAGTGCAGCTCAAGATACCGAATATAACACATCATATGGCGTATTTCACTTGGAATAGAAAGTCAAAGTATATTTATTTCAGTTAAAAAAAAACATAATATATGACACATCATGTAAAATAAATATTGCAAATCCACTAGATGCGGCCAGGAACTTCTTCCTGTGTTAAAATGTATAATGTATTTAACATAAAGAAGCTAAAATTATATGAAGATGCAGATACCAGTGTGTTGGAGTGTTAATTAAAATCAGCTCCAGTTAGTGGCATTGTCAATTTGTGTAAAAATAATACAATTTTCCTGCCATTTTCCTGGATAAAGTGTGGACAAGTTCATGCAAAGTCACCTAAAGTCAGTAAAATTATTGGTTTGTTAAATGTGTCGAAGTGCCCCTCCTTTTCCTGCTGTTTCCAAATTTTATTACAGACATGTTCGTGCAGAGTCTCTTAAGATGCATGATTATTTTAAGTCAAGAGTCCTCTAATTAGCTTGTAATCATGTTTGTTCAGACCACCTAAAGTTAACCTTGCCCACCACCTGTTGCTAAAAATATTGCCAAAAATACCACTATACCATTCAATTGCCAAGATACTTCTAAAGATGCAGGCATCGAGATAAAATGTTGACAAACTACATGATGGTCATCAGACTCTTTGCTGATAATAACTGTTCCACGTTGAGCAGGAATGTTGGGGCATATTACCAAACAATAGCGATAATTATCGATATTGCTTGGTTAGAGACAAAAATGTATCGCCGACCTGCGGCGATTTTTATCGCAGGTAAACCTTGGTATTACCAAGGTTTATCGCAAATGCGATAAAAATCGGCCCGCAATGCATGAATATCGCTGAAAAGTCAGCGATATTCAGGCATTACCGAGCTAATGGTCTTAGCCATGTTATCCACCTCCCATTGGATAACATGGCTAAGAACTGCTCAGGGCAGGTGTTAGCTTTTGGAGATATTCGCGCTTAGCGCGAATATCTCCAAAAGTTGGTAATAGGAGATAGCGATATTAGCGACTGTTTCCAGTCGCTAACATCTTGGCACGCCCACTTTGCATGTCATTAGTGATACATTTCTCTGACATGCAAAGTGGGGCCCAAGATGGTCGCTATCTCCTACTAGCTGTCGCTAACTGGTGTTAGCGAAAGCTAGGTAATAGGGAGATAATTTTATCTCTGCTTTCTTGGCTTTTAAAGCCAAAAAAGAGATAAACCCCCTTGATAATATGCCCCGTTATTCTTTATTTGAGGGGTTTCCCCTTTCATACAAAAGAGTAAGGCATGCCGACATGTTCTAATGCCATGCAGATTAAAGATTATTTTCAGTAGTATCTTGCTTTCAGGAGAATTGGACAGATCAATAAAATGTGTGCTAGGCTTTCTTTCTTCGTGTAAATCAGGGCCGGACTGGCTACCGGGCAGTTTGGAATGCTGCCGAGCTGCTGGCTGATGTTACTGCAGTGGGACCTGATTTCGTTAATGGAGACCTGCGTGTGCTTCGAAATACCGAAAGCAAAACAAATTTAGTTTAGCTCACGCAGGTCCCCATTAACGAAATCAGCCCCCAGCTCAGCAGCATTCCAAACTGCCCGGTAGCCCTGGTGTAAATGGCATAGTCTCCACTTAGTATCCTGTGGTTTTGGCTGCCATTTAAGGATGTATTTCAACGTTTGACATAAGCCAAATCGCAGGTGAAGTAGTTTATTTATTATAAAAAGATCTAAGTAATGTTGTTAAAGATGTCTGTGGGCGAAGGTGCATGTAAGAACCAATAATTGTCCAAGCGTGACTTATTTTACTGAACTCTTTTTTTTGTCTTTATGCCATGACAGCCTTCTTATTTGTTTATTAATTACGTTCTTGAAGGAGTTGTGAGGTAGTGCCAGATCCCATACCTCTTCTGTTTTTATGTCTTCTAATGCTGCGTCAAAGGACCAGGCCAAATATTTAAATGTGATTGTGTCCCGTTACGTATTTTGATTTCTTTCCACAACAGGGTGCGTAATGAAGCTTCGCCAGAGGGCCTTAGTAGTGACATTGAATAAAGGTTAAGGTTAAAGTGATAGCTAACACTGACATGTAAACCTGCGAAAAAAATTCATGGAGAATGTGGCAAACAACTTAGACATGCACACAGCAATTTGTTGTTTTTTAGTGCTTATTGAAATAATGTAATATGGTATCCATATAGCTCATGATGTCAGAAACATTTGCAGACATCTGTTGCTAAAGCAACCAGTGGCACAGCACTGGGTGGGTAGATGTAGAAGCGGCTGTTATCTGGGTGTGTTTTATGCCTTCAGTCAATCAATCAGTGGATTTTAGAATGTGACTAATCACCAAGGAATGTATCCAGGTGCTGCAGGTCATGCTGGTTCACAATGGAATCAGCTGAACATCCAGGTTTTGAGTACCTTCCGGAATTCTAGGAGAGAGGTGGAGGTCCGAAGTTGCAAGGGGAAGTTTTTCCAGGTTTCACCAGCAAGAAGGCGAAGGGTCATTTTACACTGTAGCATTAGTAAATGCAGGAGGTGTGGGAGAGAGAGAGGGATGGGGATCGCAGGAATCTGGATGGTTGGTGGAAATTCAGGCAGTGGTTCATGTATGCTGGGCCTTGGCTGTTCAGGGCCTTTTAGGTGTAGATTAGTAGCTTGAATTGGCATATTTTCTGTTTGGGGAGCCAGTGGAGTTTCCTGAGGTGAGGGATGATATGGGTTTGCCTGCAGAGGTTGAAGATTAGTCTGGCAGTGGATATCTGTATGGTCTGGAGACTCTGCAGAAGATGTGTGGTAATTACTGAGTGTGTTGCTGTAGTCCAGTTGACTGGTGACAAGGGCTTGGGTGACAGTGAAGGAAAGTCAAATACAGGAATTTGTGAAGAATTTCCTTTACTCCTGGGGAGCCCGGAGAGGACACAACATCCCAGTGTCCACTCCGATACCGATCTCCCAACTCCCCCCCAATCGAACTTCGAATACAATTCAAGACAATACATTCTGTAATTACAAAACTGCATGCGAGTACACGAGCTTAACATAGAACATTACCAAGCAATACAACACTTCCCCCTTCTTTATACAACAAAAAAAGGAAAAAGGAAACTTACCAATAAGGGACAAAGTGCATTAAAAATCTACATATTATTAACCACATAATCTTTAAGCCAGCTGGGAGCTTTTCTCACTCTAGGTGCTTCCTGGTTAAAAGAAAGTGGAACCAAAGGTGTAATATTTTTTTCAAGGATGTGGCAGGAGGAACAGCAGGAATGATGTTCTCACCCAAAATTGGATCAGCTTGAACCACCCCTTCACCCTCCCTCACGACAGCAGGATTAACACTAGTACAATCAGTTATGACAAGGGAAGAAGTACATGTAGCCTTTAAATCATCCTCCAACCATTCGGAACTCTTGAAATTGGAACTTTTACCTAAAGAAGATCGATCCTTGGCAATCCTTTTTAAATTCCATACTTCACCATTCTTAAGTCTGACTGCATTGTATAACACTTCAATCACTTCTTCTGCATCAAAGAAAGCACTTTCACCTTTACAAACAAAACCTGGTTTCTTAACCCTAGCCCAGTCACCAACTTCAATGCTAATGGGTTGAGTAGAATGCTTAACCCTAAAATACTCTTTGTTTCTCTCATGAATGCGTTGTATTCTATTCCTTACTTCTTCTTTAAACCAGTTGACTGTGCTCGAAGAAGATAACCAAGAAGGATTGAATTTTGATCTAGGTTTACGACCATGCATGATAATGAAAGGAGGTAAAGCAGTGGCCTCAGTTGCAGTTACACGGTAAGCCCAAACAGTTTTACCAATCTGGGTAATCCAATCTTGAGAACCACTAACAGCAATTTGAATAATACCTTTCAACACTCGGTTGAACCTCTCAACCATGTCATTTCCACTAGGGTTATACAGAGACGTAGTTCTGTGGACAATTCCTAATTTAGTAAAGTACTTCTTAGCCATATTGGACACAAATTGGACTCTATTGTCACTAAACAAAGTGGCCGGAATGCCCTCAGAAGAAAAAACTTCATCTAAAAATTCAAGAACTGCTTAGGTATCAGCTCTATCTACCACTTTAACAGTAGGCCAATGAGAAAAAAGATCTATGAGCACAAAAACATACTTCTGTAGTCCACTACAATGGTCTTTAATAGGTCCTAAAATATCAATCTTCACTGTATCCCAAGGCTCTCTAGGAACAAACGTATCACTCATAGGAGGTCTGAAGGTCTTCAAGGACCAGTCTCAACATCCAACCCAGGCCACCAAAACAGTTTTTTGAGAAGAGATTTGGTTCTGGTAATACCTGAGTGGCCTTCATGGCACAATTCAATAATGTTTGCACGTAGACTCAACGGAGGTATGATCCTTTCACCTCTTAACAGGAACCCATCACAAAAGGAGAGTTCTGACCTGACCTCCCAAAGGGGTTCAATATCATCAGGCAAACTATCCTTGCGAGGCCAACCATCTACAGTAAAAGATACTACTTTAGACAATGTACTATCACACTGGAATTCCCTATCCCATTCAGTCTTGTCAATAGCAGAACCACCTTGATCATGAATCAAAGCTACTTGGAAATCATTCCACTTATCATCTTCACATTTTTCCAACAAAAGAGGCATCCTTGAAAGAAAATCTGCTACTAAAGTGTCCTTGCCAGGTGTATACACTATTTTGTAAGCAAAACTCTGCATTTGCATAGAGATTCTAGCGAGTCTGGAAGAAACATTAGACGAACCTTCTGAGGTTAGTATTTTGACCAATGGTTTATGATCACATCTTAACGTGCAGACTTTAGACCAAATGAATGATTTGAAATAGTCCAGACCACATGCACATGCTAGAGCCTCTTTCTCAATTATGGGGTACTTCTCCTCACATGGAGATAGGGGTATAATTCACAAACTATGCTTTCCATTCTGTCCCTTTTAGGGGGGTTCATTACCAGACGCCCAAAATGGTTGTGGAGAAGAAATCCTGAAGTTTGCAGGATTTGTTATGTTTGTGCCTGTGGCTTCAGTAGACATGGTGAGGAGAGTAGAAGATTCACCAATTGGTAACTGGACTAATTAAGCCGATGTGCGACTAGAATCATCAAGGAGGGACCGAAGTGGTAGTGCACACAAAAAAAAACTGTGAAGTGTAAATCCTTCAAAAGGGTTAAATCCAACAACATAAAAACGTTTAATCAATACATGTATTTGCATTCAATAAGGATCCTTTGTGAAGACAATTGCCGGTGAAATACTAATTAACTACGTAAATCCAATGTTTAACCAGCTCTGATAAGCCGGTAACTAGGAAAACAATGAATTCTAAAAAACAAAAATGGCCGCCAAGAGGTCACGTAGCGTGACCTGCGTAGAAACGTTCTTCCTTAGTCCTAGGTCACACGTCGTTTTGTAACTGGAACGCAGGGTGGAATATACGTCACCTGAAAGCAGAACACTAAAGATGTGGAAGGCCACCGAAGATCCGAGAGCGAATCCCGAGGAAGACATGAAATGGAATGGCGTTGTCACCTCAAAAGACGCGATCTCTCAACGGTGTCAGGTACCTTCAACTAATATATCCAGGGTGCTCACAAGGTACGCCAAGCAGAAGAAACGATTCCAATTGATTCCCAATAGTAGTTCCAATAGTGATCCAATACTGTTCAAGTTGCAGCAGCAGTATTTAAGATTAAAATAGAAAAAGATGAATTTTCCGAAATCTTTATCGGAACAAATTCACAAAAATAGCCGCGTTCCCACACGCGTGGCTCCACGGCTCCCCAGGTCCTCGTTTCCAGTGAAGGAAAGTCAAATACAGGAATTTGTGAAGAATTTCCTTTATTCCTGAGGAGCCTGGAGAGGACACAACATCCCAGTGTCCACTCCGATACCGATCTCCCAACACCCCCGCAATTGATCTTCGAATGCAATTCAAGACAATATATTCTGTAATTACAAAACTGCATACGAGTACACAAGCATAACAAGGAACATTACCAAGCAATACAACAGTCTGTCAGATGTTGCTGGGGACCCATTTGAAGAATCTACATTGCATGGCAAGAGTGAGAAAGCAGGTGGAGAAGATTGCAGTGATCTGGGATTTCATGGATAATTTGCATTCTTGTATTATGTTGAGGTTTCTGGCATGGTTGGTTGCTCTGGGTGAGGGACCAATATCCAAGGGCCACCAGGAATCGTTCCAGGGGTGGTGTTGTTGCCGAAGTTCAGCACTTGCGTTTTGTCCAAGTTGAGTTTCAGGCATCTGTCCCACATCCAGTTGGCAACGCTCATCATTTAGCTGTGAAAGTTGTTTCTTGTGGTTGCAGGGTCTTCTGGGAGCAAGCAGATGAGCAAAGTGTCATTGGCAAAGAAGATTATGTTTAGTTCATGTGCTCTGATTATTTTGGCCAGGGATATCATTTAGATGTTGAACAGTGTGGGTCTGAGGGTAGCTCCTTGAGATGCACCATAGATTGTCCTTGGGTTTAGAGGTGACTCCCTGCATTATTCAGGTGAGAAAGGAGGAAATCCATCTGAGGAAATCTCCTTGAATCCCAATGTGATACAACCTCTTGATCAGGGTGTGGTAGGATATGGTGTTGAAAGCTGATGAGGTGTCAAGGAAGATCAGCACCATCTTTTCTTCTTATTCTAGGAGGGTTCTGATGTCGTCTGTGGCTGCCATCAGGGCCGTTTTGATGCAGAAACCAGATTGGGAGTCATCTAAGAGATCGTTGTTCTACAGGTATTCTGTGAGTTGGCAGTTGATGGCTTTTTCAGGACCTTGGCGGGGTAGGGAAGCAGAGAGATGGGGCAGCAGTTTTTGATTTTGCTGGGGTAGGAGAAGGTTTCTTGAGTAGAGGCTTGACGTTTGCATGTTTCCAGTCCTCGGAGAAGGTGGTTGTTGTGTGAGAGGAACTGAAGAAGGTGGCGAGCTGGCTGCAGCTCCTGGTGTTTCAGACGTTGGAAATGTGGTGCAGTCAAGGAACCGTGGAGGCTCCTGTGTGTGCAATTTCATGATGGACATGGTGTCCGGGGGGGTGAGGTGGTCCCAAGTGGTAAGTCTGTGGCCTGGGTTAGCATTGATTAGTGCATGGAGACGGAGGGAGTCAGAAGGTTTGGGCAGAAGTTCAAAGTTTTTATAGATGGTGAAGATCTTGTAGTAGAAAAAGTCATCCACTTTGTCGCACAGTTCTTTGGGAGGGGGTGATGTTGATTTTCATGGCTACAGGTTGGAGAACTCTTTGACAATGTTGAAGAGCTTTTTGCTGTGGCTGGAGCTGGCCTCGATGCGGTTGGCGAAGGCCTTCTTTTTTGTTTCTCTTAGCAGCCGGTGGTATTGGCTAAGGGTTGTTTTGAAGGTGGTCCTGTCTGCGGCATTCTTGCGTGTGCGCCATTTCCTTTCAAATCTCTCGCAATCATGTTTTGTTGCTCTCTGTTTTGTAGTGTACCATCTGGCCTGTTTGGGGAATCTCTTGAGTCTGCTAGGTTAGATAGGGCAACATTATTGATGCAGTTGGGAATCCAGGTGGTGAAGTTTCTAACAGCCTGGTCCAGGTTGGATGCTGTGTCTGGGTGAGATGTGTTGAAGGTATCTGCCCATTCGTTTTCTTATACTTTGCCCTAGAAGCGGTGGGGGATGCTGAGCGACTCTGGGGATGTGGCAGGGGGGCTGATGATGTGGCCGTGGATGATGGTGTGATCCGTCCTGGTAAGTTTGGTGATGCGGCTGTACTTGACCTTGTTGCTGGATGTGAAGATAGGGTCTTGCATGAGCCCCACGATGTGCATAAGGCTGGTGGTGAGTCAGGTGAGTCTGATGTTGTTCATGCTCTTGAGGAAGATGGTGCTGTTGGCGTCATTGAGGTAATCAAGGTGAAAGTTTAGATCTCCAAGGAAGATGTAGTTCCTGAATCTATGGCGAGTGGCGCAATGAAGTCGGGGATGTCGTTGCAGAAGCTGAAGCATGATCCTGGCAGTCTGGCGAGGGTGCCGAAAATTATGGATTTTCCAATGGTTTTGAGTTTGAAGTTGAGGTGCTCCAAGGATAGGGTGGTGGTGTCTGTAGTGGCGGTGGAGTAGATGTGTTCTTTGCAAATGGTGGCGATCCCTCCTCCTGTTTGTACGTGCGGTCACGGTGTGCGATATTGTATGCATCAGATGTTGCTAAAGCAAATTCACCAATTAAATAAGGGCACAATATTGAATATTGAATATTGCAAGGAAAAAAGATACACCAATGTGAAGAGCGGTGAGATACAGATTGTAATTCAGAGCATGCTCAAACCAAAGGCTTCGCTCACTGTGTGCCAAGGTCATAGTCAGTCGCAGACGGCTGAGGAGTGACCGGAAATGTTACATGCAGCGTTTGAGATAAACAGAGCGGTGCACATGGGTCTCAAATGAAAGAACAGAAAGTGAAGAGGGGATGAAAGCGAAGAGAGCCCAGAGAAGTGAAATATTCATCAGCCATATTGGAATTGGTCAGATTACAGAGAGTATAGGCAGTAAGTGAAATCAGAAATTATCTGGCAAATTAATTCTGATACAAGAATAAAATACTTTCAAACTGCCTGTATTACAGTGTAACATATAATATGAAAACGGGGCTCATTCAGTAAAACATAACTGCCAGGAGAGTGAAAGTACATATGGGCAATTGAAAGGAAAAGGTGGAGTTACTTATTATAGAAAGAACAATTATAGATTTGAAAATATCCTATGGTGGGGTAACCATGGAAGATGGAATAGACATATGCATGACAGGGAATATGAATAAGCATTATATTGTCATTGGCCCAAGGCCTGCAAGTGTGGAAAATCGGCACGTGTCACATGATTTTGCAGAATAACCTTTCTTAAAAATGAAGACTTAGAGCAAACATCACACTCAATGTTTGATATTCATATCAATAAATCCCTTTTTGAATAATTAATTTGAGCATATTATTGGAGACACTACAAACTTGGCGAAGGCAACCTCATGTTGTGAAATTGCTGTGACTGTTGATGCCAGTGCATATGGAATGGGGGCTGTTTTGCCTCAAATAAAGAATGGTATGGAAGTCACTGTAGGGTTTGCAACTAGAAGATGGAAGGATGTGGAGTCAAGACATTCCGTCATTGAAAAACACATGTTTGCATGTTTTCTGGGGCATAGAGAAATTCAACCCATTCCTCTGGGGCAGGAAATTCTGCTTGAGACCAGATCACAGACAATTGGCTGCTATATTATCTGGGAACAAGATGAAAAAAAAGCCACAGCCAGAATGGCTAGGCTGTTGACAAAATTATTGGAGTTTGATTTTAAGGTGAGTCACGTTGCAGTTGGCAAAAATGCTAGAGCAGATTTTCTGTCCCATCTACTGGTGGAGGAAGATACGGGCACAGATGAAGTACATGAATGCATGTTTGCTAAAGTTGAAGATCTAGTATTTTGCTCTAATATGAATGTACGGTGGGAATGATTGAAGCAAGCTTAATGTTTGTAAAATTGGGATGACTAAGAGAAAGGACTTTAGAGTTTTCATTGCAGTCTTACAGCAAAGTTGCAGATGAGTTGTCATTGGAAGGGAATTTATTAGTAAGAGGGGATAAGCTATTCCACAATGATGTTCTCGTGAACTAATTTTAGAGACAGAGCATGTAGGGCATCTTGCTATTGAGTGCAACCAAGCAAAGGATAAGGAATGATTTCTGGTGGCCAGGAGTAGATTCTGATGTAGAAAGGTTGGTAAGAAGTTGTGTGAAGTGGTGTTACAGTGACAAGCATTTGATAACTGCAGTATCTACAGCTGTGCCTGTAGCAACTCCTGTTAAAGTCTGACAGAGAGCTGTTGTAGGTTTCTTGTGACCTTTTCATATCTTGCCTTTCAATATGAGATATTTCATAGTATTAGTGGGTTATCTTTCAGGATGGGTGGAAGAACGGGGTGTAACAGAACTCAACACAAATTCGGTGAATCGTTTCTGTTGTGAATTTTTGCCAGGGATGGGACTTCTATGGAAATACTCACTGATAATGAAGTCCAATTTCCTACAGCCATCATGATCGAATTTTAGGACAAGTATGGATTGAAACACTTACGAACACCACTGTATCACCCTCTAGCTAAAGGAAAAGTTGAGAGATTCACCAGGATGTTTGTAGAATGTTTCCAGAGTGCTGTGAAGTATAAAGTGAATTGTGAAGTTGCCATCAGAGGGTTGATCTGGGCTTATAGATCCACGTCCCACTCTATAACAGGGAAGGTACCGTTTGAGCTTATGAGAGTGAGGAAAGTGGTGCCTTCCCTATGCCCTTTTTAGAAAGTGGAGGTTGTGGGTGTGATGTGACTGTGACCAGCAACACTGCCAAGTTATTGAGTGGCAAACACAGTGTTACCCATTGTCAGAGAGACTTGAAATGTAAAGACAAGATGGTCAGTGCTGGACTTGGCTCTTTTTGGCAGGTTCACCTCTAAACTTTTTGTCTTTCCTCTGACCCAGTAGTGGTGGTTTTAGGCATCTGGGCACTTTAGCAGTGTGGTCCAGTGTAAAGTGCATGCATTCTCTGTGTTACATTTGTAAAGTTGTCCTGCCCTCCCGTAGGAATGCATTGGGGATTCCCTGATAAGTATGTGTCAGTAATAATTCCTGTTATGAGAGGAGCAGTGTGGTCAAGTCTGGTATGTATGAAATTGTGTGAATAAATGCTGCGCAATGGTGTGCGCAGATTTGTTGTGTTATTTTAGAAATGCCACTTTTAGAAGTTGGCATTTCTGTGTGCTATGTGTCTGCCTGCCTGAGGTGAATTGCAAGTCTGACTTGTGAGTGACAGGAGCTAGGAGGTGTGTGTGGCTCCAGGAGGGGCAGGATGAGTCAGCGCTGGGCTGAATAGGACATCTGGGCTGAGAGTACTGGAAGGGGTAATCCCCTGACTCCAAATAGGCTAGTGAATGCTGGCTCCGCTTCCGGCGGTGTATCTGATCACCTAGCCCTCACCTGACAAAGGGGAAGAGGAGCTTGGAAAACAAAGTGTTCCAAATCCCCCCTGAACCAGTTGCATCTGGTTCCCCAAGCCCTGCGCTGAAGACAAAGAGATTGTGTGATATAAATATAGGGGCTGTGACCCCATGATGTTGTTCAGTTCCATTTATTTATTTATTTATTTTTAATATTTCTTAAGCGCGAACAATTGCCCGCAGGCATCTCGGCGCATGATGTTGTGCTGACCCTGCTGGGGTGTGCTGCTGCTGGGGCCCAGGAAGAACTGCCATGAGGGCTTGCCTCCCTGGGCCCTGCATTGCCCCCTGGACCTGGAAGACCTTTTATTTTAACCCTTTTACTTCCCTTACTCTTCCAGGACTTTGTGCTACCTCCTGCGCCCTGTGAGCGTTTTACTGTTACATTTAAGAGCACCTGGCTCTTTGATGCGGAGAGGGAGTGTGGGCTTCACAGCACGGCGCTGCAGCACTTCTGAGGGGAAATCCCAGCGTGAGGGATTCCCCCATGATGCCTGAGTATTGGGTGCCCAGACCGCTTTTATGCCGCATTTGGATTTTCTTGTATCACTGATTTGTTGGAGAGCGGGTGCCCACACCGCTCTCCTGTTAGTTGAAATTGGGGGTGCCCACAACGCTTTATATTTTAAATTATGAGGGAGCCTACACCTCATTGCCAGTGAGTGTAGAAATCACCGCAGTGGCCCGAGCCGTTAAGGGAAGTCAGGCGCGCCGCCTGATTGTGGGAGGGGCCCCTCAGGCGTCACTTCCGCCTTCCCCCTGACCGAGAGAAGGCAACCGGAAAGACCGTTCAGTCCTCGCGGGGCTCCCGTGAGCTAAGGGAAACCCTGCATATGCCCACCGAAGTCCCGAGTCCCAGGAAGCTGCCCGGGTGAAGCCAGGAGAGCTGGTGAGTTGAGATGCCAGAGGGAGGCGAGATAGAGGCACCAGTGCCAGTGCCAATCTACTGAGCGGCCCGCTTAATAGTGGGCCACTCCAACGTGTGTTGGTATCGAGTGAGGCACAGAGCCAGTCCTTAGTCCTGAGCGGCCCCCACCTGCTAGGGTGCTGCTCCAACATTGGGGGCCATTTCTTTTTCCTGAGAGTCCCGGATTGGGGCTCAGACGGCACACATAGTGCCAGTGCCATCTTTGCATCTTGTGGGAATATTTGTTTGTAAAGGGTCCAGAGGGGCCCGTGCCTTACCTTTACTTTGCTCACAGCTGCGCAGCGCCAGCGCGAGCAGCTGCAACGGTTGGCATCCTTTTTATGTTAGGAGTCCCAGTAAGGAAACACACCTACAATGAGTTTCACAGCTGTGCAGCACTTAGTGGCAGCTGCAACGTTTAGGTCTGCGCAATTCGGCACATGGATTCCGCTGCATTTGAGCGCGCCCTGACATTTTGGACATAGGTCATTTGAGCCCCTTTGAGAAGGTCAGTAGGCCAGGGGGACTATTAGGTTTATAGGGCCCCAGGCCCTAATGTGATTTATGTGGTGCTAGGAAAAGTGATTCCTGTATTGTGATTTATGCACCCTGATTTATGCCTCTAATGTGGTTTTATGATTATGAGGTTTTACATACTGCGTTTATGTTTGAGCTATTCTCTACTGTGGTTAAGGTATGAGGTTATTTGCCTACTTGTGGTTTATTCTAGTGAGATCATTTCCTAATGTGAGTTATGCCTAGAAGATTATGGTCTAATATTTTTAGGCTTAAGAGGTTGGCGCAGAATATATTTCACGCCTAATGTAATACTGTGCATAATATGGTTTATGTTGCAGGATGATGCTGAGTACAGTATTTGCCAGTCATTCCTGGTTGTGTTCTATGTTTACTATATGTTCTACAGTTACTATCTTTACTAAGTGATGGTGCTGACAGTGGTCCAAGTGGCCCCGTCATGTGTATATAATCCCTTGTAAATATTACCCAGTGCCAGTTGGCACAGTGTATATTGTGTGATTACTATTCTAATGTATTTTATGATAATACAAAGGCTATTTTCGATATAACCTTGTATGGAGTTCCTTTTGTGGTGTGCCTAGTACGTTGTTGCTGTGTGTGTGTGTTGCGCAAACGCTTTACACATTGCCTCCGGGATAGGCCCGATTGCTCGTGGCAAGCTACCAAGGGGGTGAGCAGGGGTTATCTTTGGCATGTAACTCCCATGCCCTGACTAGAGTGGTGGTCTATGCCTGGCTTTGGCGCAAGCCTTAGCCAACCAGAGATCAATTTCTAACAGTCAGGGAAACAAAAATTGAGATTCGAGATGTGGTGCAAATTAAAGACCTGGGGCCAGATGAAGGTAATCCGATTTTACCGATTCTAAAATACCGAATTTTACCGAATCGGTATTTTAGAATCGGTAAATGGTATGTAGAAAAAAAATCGGTAAAAAATACTGATTCGGTAAAATTCGGTATCGGACAATCGGAAAATACCGAATCGGTATTTACCAATTCTGTATTTACCGATTCGGTATTTACCGATTCTGTATTTACCGAATCGTTATTCCCCATGCATTCCTATGGGCCAAGAGGACCTTAAAAAAACGATTTTATGACCTCAGGAGCCAAACAAAAAAGAAATTGGCAGAACATCACAAGCAGGCATCAAAAACCGGCGGAGGCAAGAACCCAGCACCCCCCCTCACTGACCTGGAGGAGATGGTGGCCTCAACCATTGAACCAGAAAGCGTCTGCGGACTGGGAGAAGTGGACAGCTAAGCCAGACCTGCAAGCAAAAAAGGTAAGACAAATGCACAGCATTCCCCCCATACCATCATCCTTACCTGTACCCTTTGTGGGCTAGTGAACACCAGTCCAGTACTGCAAGCACTATATAGGGCCAATGCATGATGCAATATGTAGTCAGGGAATGTAAGAACATGTCATACAGCACACCAACCAACTAGTTAAGGAAATGACTGCATAGAGAGTATAGCCAATGTGAGGCAAGATGGCGGCGGTGTGCTAGACCGCTGTGAGATGTCTCCCCGACCAGTGCCGGCAGTAAGGGAAATGCGCGGTGAAAACTGCCTACGAACCTGAAGTGATGCCGGATTAAGTGAATTACGCCTCAACTCATGCTTGCACTTTGAAAGAATTAGCACTAACTTATTAAGAAGTAGCCTAACCGGACGCGGAGAGATGGACACGGAAGCAGCAAATATTTATAAATCTACTATGGCGACAAGCGAGAGGAGGATTGCACTGCAGACCCTGCTTTTTTCCTCCCTAATTGGTATTGCAGTACTACGGTTGCTGAGAGGCTTGCTGTCAGCTAATTACACTCGTAACAACAGTCAATCAATCACCTGCTTGACCGGTCGATCCGACAGTGAAGGTATGGCTCCGAAAAATCCTGCCGCAGCGGCCGCGGCAGCGGCAAAGACGAGGGCAGCAAGCCAAGCGCTTTGCGATCGGGAGTTGGTGGCGAAGAGAGGCGGCGTTGCAGCTGCTGATGGTGCCGAAGCGGGAGCCCCTGTTACGGTGATGAAGCAAAGCTTCGCATTTGCGACTTGCTTTTGTCATGAACCTCGCTCATGTGTAATCCATTAATAATTTGTACGTCTTACTAACCTTTATTTCATGTTTGAACGAGGTAGATGAAGCTTGCACATGTGTATTTCTAATACGATTAATTCGAGTCTATTACATGGCCGCCGCTTTGAAATAGCTTCTGCGCATGCGTCAGTCACACTCACGTGTCCTGACGTGTTTGCAGGCTTGGAGGGAAAAGATGCGCATGCGTAATACATAGCTTTGGTAATAACGTGGTACTGTTCGTGCAGTTGCTCTTGTGCCTGTGTAAATGTAGCTAACATTTAGACTGCATAGTATATTTTTATAGTGATAAGTTGAAAGTACAAAACCAATGATGTGTTTTCATATCGTTATTTCTATGTATTAATTTGTTCTCGCTTACTTTTCATGTACCGCGGGAAATGGGGGTCTAACTGAGCCGAAAGCCATCTTGGAGGTCCTTTCTGCGCAGGACCGTCTGTCTGGGGAAATGTGAACCTTGGCTGGTGGAACTCAGCCAGCTGGCAGGGATGGGCAAGATGCTCCTGAGAAACTGACCTGCGAACCCAGCAGGACGGAGTCATGTGTCCCTATTCTGAAACAATGTTATAATGTCATTGTATTTCCCTGGACTTTCTCATGAGAACCCCAATCTCGCTAGGCGGTACCCAGAGATGCAAAGTAGGCATCCAAATAGTGTGTTCTGATTGGTGTGTTACCCAAATCCTATCTTAGGACCAATCCAAATTGAGGGATTCTGACACTTTGCAACATTTGGGGGTGGTACACCATCCCAAACTGTATATCTACCCTGGGTTTACCTAGGGAAATTGTCCGACTTGTCTGGTTTAGCTGACCTGTCACTGACCCAACGCACTCAATAGGTGACTGAAGATACAGAGCACTGCGGAGTACTCTGTCCGAAAATTGACCATAGACTAAGGTTTTACTGAACCTTAAAGTGCTGGCGGAGCACTTGGCTGGGAGTTCGCTGACCCAATCGGGGTCTTGATCGATAGCTGCAGAGAGGGTGGAGCGCAGGCGTTGCTTCCAAACTGCGGGTGCGGTCCTGTCCTGAGGGGTTCCTGTCCTGAGGTCCTGTCCTGATTCCTAATCTGAGGGGTTCCTGTCCTGTCCTGGGTGTCCATTCTGCACCTGCTGTCCATTGAGGGGTATCCTTCCTTGAGGGTTTCCTGTCCTTAACTGACCCGTGGCCAGGGTTTGGTTTCCACACCAGTCTAGGTAAATATTGCTCTGAAAATCTTTAAACTTTGCACCTTTCTATTTTTCTGTCTTTTGCTTCAATAAAGACACACCTTTGCATATGTAAATTTTTCCATGCTTTTGCCGCAACCATATGAAACGTAAAGTCATTGCATATTTTCATAACGTGTTCCCATGTTACCCTACCTGTTAGAAATCGTATTTTTGCATTGCAGTTTGTCATTTTCTGATATGGTCTAGAACGTCCTTACTTAAACTGTCCAAAGAACTTTTGCCCTAAATGCATAGCTTTTTCTGTTGCATCCCATATTAGCATTTTCCATGATTACCCTGACTTTATTTCTGTATAGTTATGTACTTTTCATTATCTTGATTATCGATTGTCTTATTCTTGTGAATCTCATGATTTCTGAAAACGAACTTTAGATAAAGATTTTAAACTTCCAGTTGTCCGTGGTCATTTTACAAAAGTATTGAATGTCATTTTGAGTTGTATTTTGCTGCCTTTCCTTTTACAGCTAGCTCCCTGATCCATTGTGGCCATAGGTACCCGTGTCGGTGGATGGTAAGTCGGGTACACTGAGGAATAACAGTAGGGAATTCACACAAATTGGTAGCAGCCCGTGAAGTCACCCGGTCAATGTATATGGTGAATTGAAATATATGGGCCCGAAGCCGGAAGCGGCGAGATTATTGGTTGGGTGACCTCGCGCGCTCTATCAGTTTTTCTGGTAGCAGAGGTATGGTTAGGGACTAGTTAAAGGTTAGGCAGGATTAGTTAGACTAGTCAAGTCGGTAGCTGCTAGTATATTAATGCTGCTATAAGAGCGGCCGTTCCGAGGGACCTGATCATTCTCTTGAGAATACGCTGCTTTGAAATTTATGAATTGTTTGGAAATTGTTATTCTTGTTCTTATATTGTTATATGTATTAATCCATGCGTTTGTAAAACGTCTCGTTCAGTGTGGTCAGAACTCCCCGGGGAATTGAAAAGGCAAGTGGTGAATAGAATCCATTGCCTTGAGGTCGCAGGCTCAAGGAAAGTTAGGTGCAGGTTAGGTACAACCAGGAAGCACTAACTAGGGTTTTTTCCTGAATACATGTGTGAATAAATGTTAGTAACGAGGTTCATTGGAAAAATTCCCATAGTGGCGTAACCTAGTAAGGGTCACATCGGAAGAGTAGCAGGTTCATCGGAGCTTGGGTGAAAGCAGAGGGGTCCGCTGGGAAACCTTAGACTCGGATAGATCCCGGAAGAGTGGATGAGTTTAGGGAAGTAACAGGTTCACTGATGCTAGAGTGAAGGGTAGGCGGAAGAGATCTACCCGCAGCGTGTGAAAAGTAAATGGAAGTAGTTTACTTGCAGTAAAATAACTCTTTCTCTGTCTAGACACTTGAGCACTGTGGCGAATGTGTATTTGTTGTAAAATAACCAAGCACTAGCACTTTAGAAAGAAAGAAAGTTTCCGTTACCTTGTGAAGGGAGGGAGTCAGTCGCGAAGCGTCTCTGACGTCACTCCGTGCCGCGCTGGGATTGGTAGAAACAACGGGCGGGTAGCGGGGCTGGAATTGTGAAGGAGGGGTGAGCGCCGAAGCGTGAGAACTGTCTCACGAAGGGGCCGCGCACCCATTGGTTGAAACTATTTGAACGCGTGCACCCCATTGGTCGCACGGAATTGCAAAACGCGTTCTGATTGGAGGTAACTAGAAATCGTATGTGGCACTCGTATTGTCCAGAGACTAGACCCGATCCAAGAAACCAAGGGTTTGAAAGGGATCAGTGGAAAGCCAATAGATACGATATTATGTACGGAACTAAGAGAAAAATGTCCCTTGTAAATAAGGTAAAGAATTACTTCAAAACGGACAAACCGATTAAATCCAGAGAGGGCGTTATTGTTCCACCACCCAATACTCCCGCCTCTTTCATGATGTTTGATCGAGGGTACAATACCTGTGTGTGGTTGGAAAATTGGGTAAAGTACACAAAAGATGACGGAATATTGGCTTTTCTGTTAGACGGTACTTTCAATGGTAGGATTTTATTTAATTTGAGAACCCGAATGAATGAATTGCATCCCAGACCGAGACTAACGCAGTATGAGGCATTAGAGGAATGGGAGATTGAGGCTTTCGAAAGAGAGAAACCCCGAATGGACAAAGGTCTGACCAAGTGGTACCCAAGGCTGAAACAAGAGACCAGGGATAAAAGGATGAAACAGTGGAGACAGAGCATGATTGTTGAGGGTCTGTTTCCCATGATGCCAGCATGTAACCCTTCTGCGGGAGAGAAAAAGACAGAAAAGTGTAAGCATTGGGGGGCTCTTGGGGAGTCAGACGACGAATTATTAGATGACATTTTTACGCGAAGCCCGCCCCCTTATAATGAGGGAGCCCGACCTTCCAGTGCAGGAGAAAATCCCCAGCGTCCATCTATTAAGGAGGAGGACAGATCCCTAAGTAGGGGGGGAGGTTGTCAGATACCGCCCTATTTTGAGAATCCCGGACCCACGGAGGTAAGAGATATATATCCTAGAGTGCCTGTGAGCCCGGAGGAAAAATATTCCAGCAAGAGAGTCTTTTTCCCCAGACCTCTTTATGAAAACGAAGAAAAACCATTAAGTTCAGGAATGCCCTTTTTACAGCCTCCATATGAGGAAGAGCGCAGGTCATTTGGCACGGTAACTTTGTTCCCAAAACCAAATTATGGTGGAGGACCAAGTGAAACGCATCCTACTGCCCCGAGTTTTACCCCTCACCTGACCCCACAGATAATACCTGACAGAACATTAGGAAGGGTACTAGATGAAAGGGAGCAAGAGGCTCTAGCTAAACAGAGAACAGAAATAATTCAGAAAATCTCCCAGTTAAATACCAGTCCTGAGGCTTTGACTATCCCGGTAACAATTGGACCAGTGGTTCCGTTATATGGGAATAATCAGGGAAGTCCAAACCCTCCAGTTATTACCCCAATCATGGCACCACAAAGACAGGAACAAATAATAGTAGATGACCAGTCCAGTGAGAGCGAGTCTGAAGTTGTGTTCTTAGACCTGCCAAACAAACAGACCGGGAAGGGAGTGCAGAAGAGACATAATCCTTTTAATGCGAAAGAAATTAAATTAGAATCAACGTCAGGTACTAGGAGTGTCTCTCTGGTAACTCCGGAAGAAATTGAAAATTGGAGTCGTGAATTAGAAAAACAGACTCCGCAAACGAAACCTTTAGACCTCTACAAACTGAGGATAGAAATAGAGGAATTAATGGCAGGAAATGTGGGATTAGACAGATTAAATACCTACTCTGAAGAAGAGTTGCTGTTTATGTGTAAAAGCCTTACCAGAAGTACCAGAGTGCTCCATGAGAAGCTGACAGACACTGCAGCTAGTATGGGGGTAGATATTTCAAGGTCCAAGCCCTTGCAAAAACCTTACAGAGCTGATTTCTCAGACAAAGATATAGAGAACCTGAATGTGTCAGGGAAAAAGTTGCAGATTAAAGAGTTGTTAGCAATTCTGCAGAAATGGGGAGATGTGGAAAAATGGAAAAACAGGTGGGCACGAAAGAAAGATGAGGCTCGATCCAGACAACCGACCCCTGAGTTCGCTTTGAGAGAAGTAGAAAAACCTGAGCAGTTATGTCCCATGCGTGAAGTACCAGGTGGGAGGTATGTGCACGTTCCATGGTCCAGACAGGATATTGTGTCCTTTACTAACGATTTCCCGAAATTGCGCGAAAAGCCAGTTGACTGGTACCGGCAGGTGGAAAGGTTCATAAAGGTGCAAAAATGCCTGTGGAAAGACCTAGATGGATTTTTCGATATCGTGGTCCCGGTAGATCTATGGACCGAGTGTAAAATAGCCATAGCCTGGCCTAGTGAGGAGTACCCGAGGGACTCTAACACAGGGGAACCATCGATTGAAGTGATGAAAAAATATGAACAAGTAATTCAGCATTTGAAAAATAAGGTGCCCGCAAAGGAAACTGATTGGACCAGGATAGATAGAACGACGCAGGAAAGAGACGAGACATGGCACTCCTATTATGAAAGGCTGTTGCAGGTGTTTAAAACATACAGTGGTATAGATAACATGGAGATGAAGGATATGACGCATTTTATTTACAGGTTTGTAAATGGTTTAAGGCCTGAAATTTGTCAGTGGATAAAAGATAACAAAATTTGTTGGCAGTCCAAAAAGATAGACGAGGTCCTACGGTATGCAAAATACTGTGAGGACGAGATGGCAGAAAAGAAAAAGGCTCTCAAAGAGAAGGTTATGTGGGCTCAAGTGAAGCTCGCAGAACAGCAGGAAAAACAATTGAGTAACATGGCCAAAAACACTCAGAACCAAGGTCCTGGGGGTGGGGGAGGAGGCAAGCCCCGGCCCAAAATGAGCAGAGAAGAGGCTATGAAGAAATTTCCCTGTCACCAGTGCGGAGAAATTGGACACTGGCGAAACGAGTGTCCTTATTTGCCAGACGATAACCCCAAAACACCTGATTTAACTCCACAGACGCAGAAAGAAAGACCAAGAAAGACTCAACCACAGGTAAAAACGATTCAGGTGCCCCGAGCTCCAAAGCAAGTATATAAGGGAAAATCCACAGAGGGTGATGAGGTAGAAGTCTGGGAAAGCAATGAGAACAGAAATGCAGCAACTTCGCAGTATTTGTTAAACGATACCTTCCTTTGTGATGACCAGTACTGACGGGGCCTGAGAGGGGAGGACGAGGAGTGCGTACTTGGCGCCTCCTTGCCGGTAGACCAGTCCGGACCATACATTGAAGGAAAGGTTGACGGAAATGAAGTCACTTTTCTGTTGGACACTGGCGCTACCCGTTCTACTGTGAGAACAGTGGATGTTCCAAACCTACCCCTCTCGGGAGAAGCCATCCAAGTAGTGGGTGTATCTAATCAATTGATTAGTACTCCTGTTACCAAACCCATGGAGATATCGATTGGAAACTTTAAAGAAATGCATCGATTTGTCGTTTGTGACACCAGTCCAGTGAACTTACTGGGACGTGATTTGCTGTGCAAAATGAACTGTACCATCTTTTGCACACCAAAAGGTGTTGAAATTCAGACCCCAGATGAAGCTGGCATTTATAAATTAATGTTAATCAGATCTGACTCAGAAATTAAACGAATGACCATGCAGGATTTGCCCAAAGATCTCCAAGAAGCAGTGAAGCCAGAAGTATGGGACTTTACTGGGAAAGATGTAGGGTTAATGAAAAACGTGGACCCCATACAGATAGCAATAAAGAACAATGCTGTATACCCCAATACTAAACCCTACAGAATGAATGCAGAAGTGAGAGCAGGTGTTACCCTGGAAATACAGAAATTGCTAGAAGGAAACATCATACAGGAAGTAATGAGTAGCCCATGTAACTCACCGATTATGGGCATCAAGAAGCCTAGTGGCAAGTACAGAGTAGTGCAGGACCTAAGAAAGGTAAACAAAATAGTGGTTCCCGGCTGCCCTATTGTCCCGAACCCAGCAGTGATTCTGTATCAGATTCCCTGGGATGCTGAGTGGTTCACTGTGATAGACCTATGTCATGCATTCTTTGCCATTCACTTGCACCCAGACAGCAAATTTCTTTTCTCATTTGCCTTCAATGGTCACGTGTATGTCTGGAACAGGGTCCCCCAAGGATACACAGAGAGCCCCTCTATCTTTAATCAGATCTTGAAAAAATGTTTGGAAACTTTGGTCTTACCTGGAAACTCTGTCCTAGTGCAATACATTGACGACCTCTTGGTGGCGTCTAAAAGTCATAGGGATTGTGTGATTGACACCATTGCCCTACTGAATCACCTGAGTGAGAAGGGACATAAAGTGGCCCCTGAGAAATTACAGTTCTGTGCAAATTCAGTGAAATATCTGGGGCACCAGATAGAGAAAGGTGTCAGGAAAGTAACGTCAGAAAGAGTGAGAATAATTCAAAAGATGCAGTTACCCCGTACTCAGAAAGAGATCAGAATGTTCCTGGGAGTGATAGGATACTGCAGGCAATGGATTCTGGGATTTGCAGTCCTAGCTAGGCCCTTGATAAAAATGACCAAGAGAGGAACACCGGATATTGTACAATGGGATGATGAAAGCTTAACAGCCTTCACGAAACTACGGGATTGTCTGTGTACAGCCCCTGCGTTGGGAATGCCAGACTATACCAAGGAATTTGCCCTGTTCTGCGACACTCGCGATAACTGTGCATTGTCAGTCCTGACACAAGAACATGGCACGACCAGAAGGCCTGTGGCATATTTCTCTGCCACCCTGGATCCAGTGGCTGCTGGATTACCAGGATGTCTGAAAGCAGTAGCTGCTACCTGCGCAAGTTTAGAGCAGAGTGAGTCCATTGTCATGGGACATCCTGTAACTGTGTATGTTCCACATGGAGTGGTAATTTTACTGACCAGAACGAAAACTCAGTACCTCACCCCTAGTCGGCTGACTAAATACGAGAGGATTCTTGTGGGTGCTGCAAATGTAAACATGGTCAGGTGCAGTATTCTGAACCCCGCCACTTTGCTCCCCGACCCAATGGATATGGAAGATGGGGAGGATGATGAGCATAACTGCATTGATTTAACAGAATTCAGCACCAAACCACGCCCAGACATTAGAGAAACACCATTGCCTATACATGACAAGGAATTGTTTGTGGATGGTTCATGTCTAAGACATGAACAAGGAGGCCTGAGTGCTGCCTATGCGGTAGTCTCCTTAACCAAAATTGAAGAAGCAGGTTATCTATTTGACGTAAAGTCTGCACAAGTAGCCGAATTGATCGCTATGATAAAAGCTTGCAAAATTGGGAAGAACATACGCATAACAGTGTATACTGACAGTCAGTACTGTTATGGAGTTGTGCATGACTTTGGCCAGTTGTGGCTACAGAGGGAGTTCCTGACTTCATCAGGTACTCCTATTCGAAATGGAAAAAGTTGTTCAAGACCTTTTAGAGGCAATCCAGTTACCAAAGGAACTGGCAGTGGTAAAATGTGTCGCTCATAAGAAGGGCATTGACACTGTATCACTGGGAAATGATTTTGCTGATCGAGTGGCCCAATGGTGCGCCAGAGATCGATATATCATAAATCCAAAACGAGGGGGGCCCGGAACCAGCTGCCAACTTCAAGTGTTTGAAGAAGTGCCTACATGGGATGAAGTGAGAGAGTGGCAGCAGGCGGCACCTTGGCAAGAGAGAGAGAAGTGGAAGGAAGATGGGTGTAGACCAAGACGTGTGGATGGTGTCATCTTGGGCCCAAGTGGTATGCCTGTGTTACCTAGACATTTACTTGGCACAATGGCGAGATTGATACATGAAGGATCACACATTGGTAGGGACGCCATGATTCTGGTGTTCCAACAGACTTGGTACAGTAAAAAATTCAGGAAAGTAGCAGAGTCCCTCTGCCAGAGGTGCCTGCCATGTCAAAGGATGAACGCAGGCAAAAGAACGATGGTAGAACTGGGGAAAATTGGGAGGTCAGCGGGTCCCTTTGTCAGAATGCAGGTTGATTTCATCACCATGCCACGTTGTGAAGGGAAGCGATATGTCCTTGTCATTGTCTGCCTATTTTCAAAATGGGTGGAAGCTTTCCCTGCTCCCCAAAATGACGCGCTGACAGTAGCCAAGTGTTTACTGAAAGAACTGATACCTAGGTTCGGGGTTCCAGTCACTATTGAATCAGATAGAGGCGGACATTTTCAGAATTATGTAATCGACGAACTCTGTAAAGCCTTTGGAATCAAACAGAAGCTTCATTGTGCGTATCATCCAGAGGCTTCTGGAGTAGTGGAACAAGTAAACGGAACTATCAAAAACAGATTAGCAAAACTGTGTGATACATCTGGCATGACCTGGGTGAAGGCCCTGCCCTTGGTCCTGATGGGACTCCGAAGTGTTCCTGACGGCAAGACAGGCCTGAGCCCCCATGAAAGCCTGATGGGAAGAGTGATGAGACAAGCATGGGTACCAGGAAGCAAACTGTTGAGTATTACTGATGATTTGGTGCTTGAATACTGCAAGAGATTAGGTGACCAAGTGCGTTCTATCTCTCGCCAGATCGGAGAAGACGCCATCCTCAATCCAACAACTCCTCTCCACAAACTGGTCCCGGGGGACTGGGTCAAGATAAAGAAGCATACTCGGAAGAGCTGCCTGGAGCCAAGGTGGGGAGAGAAGCGTCAGGTGATCCTGGTAACAACCACAGCAGTAAAGTGTGCAGGGGTTCCACGTTGGATACACGCCAGCCACACCCAGAAGGTATTACCAGACGAAGAGCCTGAAGAAGAAGGGCGTCCAGCAGAGGACTCTGCAGGAGCCAGACCAGAAGTAGCTGACGACGTACAGCCCAGTACCAGTCAAGCTGCGGGATCAGCAGACGTTGGCCCAGGAATAGTTGATGACGAACTACCAAGAGCCCAGCCTGCTGAAGGGGTCCAAGAAGCTGAGCCAGAAGTAGCTGAAGACAAGCTGCCGAGCATATGGCCAGAGGAGTGGATACCATTGATTGATCTCACCGAAGACCCCATTCGAACAAGAGAGCGACTTTGTGAAGGTAGAGAGTGGACTAGAGAGGAAAAGCAAGGCACAGGCGAAGAACCTCAGGATCTTGAGATTCACATCAAAACTGAGGAAGGAGAAGGTCAGACAGGGACAGAACAAGTGATTGATACTCCTCCACTGACTCCTGATGTCGAGAAGGGACAGACTAGACATAGCGTAATAGTTCGAGCAGAAGAAAATCCAGAGATCGAAGTGCTTGAACAGGATCAGATAGGATTAGAAGAACGTGTTCAGGAAACAGAAACAGAGACATTTGAAAAACAAACACAAAACTGTCCTGAACAAGGCCAGACTAGTAACCAGGCAGAAGAAATAGATGCTAGCCCTGGAACTAGTCAGATAGAAGAGGAAGAAACTGAAGCAGAATTGCCACCGACTAATGAAAACAAGAGGGCAAGAGAAGAAAACGAAGTCCAAGTGCCAACTAAAAGACTTAAGAAAAGAAAGCACATTGAGCCTGGATTTGTCAAGAAATTGAGGCTAAGGATAAAAACGGTGGAAGAAAAACGTGCTGAAGAAAGGAGAAGTGCTCGCATAGCTAAGCAACAAGAAGGTACCTCCAAAAGAAGGAGTGATCGAATAAAGAGACAAAACAAAAAGTACAAGTCACCTGAATGGACGCTCGTTTTGGAGGAATTTGAAGACCTTGATATAACTGACGAGAGCGACGGAGAACCAGTCGCTGAGTACTCTGCCGAAGAAGAAGACGAGCCACCGTGAATTTGCACAAAGTAAGCTACTCGTGTAAAGTCACAAAGAGGGGTCGAGAAACTTCTTCTGAGCCAAAATGTCTGATTCAAGCGTGAATGGTAGACCTAGTCGCAGTTGTTGCAAAACATGCTGCAAGGTATGTGTATGTAGTATATTTATACTGATATTAGTTTGGATAGGCCTAACAGTGTTCATTCCCTTTGCAGTGAGCAAAAATACTAATATTTACCCTACTGAAATTGTAAATACTGACAGTGAGGAGCTGACAACACAGACTGTAGCAAGACATGAGAAGGCACTGAAACAAACAAAACGAGACTTAGAAGCATCAGATGAGGGAGGACTACATTATCATGGAGTTAAGAACAGGACACATTTAAATGTTTTCGCAAACTTGTTAATACACTATGTAGAGACTATGGAAATTGAAGATTGCTATGTCTGCATGAAGCTACCTACCTCTGTAGCTGAAGGCGTGACATACCATCACCTGCCCCTGACATATGGAATCTCCTGTAGCATTTTAGCCAGCTTATTTTACAAAAGAGGACCGTTACAGTACTATTACTCTAACAATGACGTGATCTTTTCTGAACTTCCTATACGTGGGAACTTGAATCCTGTACATACCAAAAGTGACGTTACTCGCTATATGGGCGAATACTTTCTGACTATAGGTAATATCGACATAGGTGACGCACACAGAGATAACTTGACTTGTTCTTTGCGTGAGCAGGAAAAGATGTTCCTGAACATGGCAGAGAAAAGGAGAATAAAAATACAAAGAAAGGCAGATGACGAAAGACAGAAAAGGCCAAGATGGGCAGAGAACATGGAAGGCACCTCAACTGGTGGGGCGGGTCCTGCTCTGTTGCTGGATTTTGAAAAGAAAGGCAAGCTATGTCTTCACCGTGAGAAGACTAGCTATTAT
Organism: Lissotriton helveticus; assembly: GCF_964261635.1. Lineage (NCBI taxonomy): Eukaryota > Metazoa > Chordata > Amphibia > Caudata > Salamandridae > Lissotriton > Lissotriton helveticus. The sequence goes on along the minus strand of NC_136065.1, from coordinate 1,705,555,236 downwards.
AATAAAATTTTCATTGGTTCCAGTGAATGCGAACATAATTACAAGGTAATTGGAGGTTGGGGTTTCAAAAATGGGTCAGAGCCTGTGTTTCCTGGAATTTATTATATTTGTGGGGACAAGGCTTATTTCAAATTGCCGGATCACTGGTATGGAAGCTGCTATTTTGGCATTGTCTTCCCGAAAATATACCATGTGAATGAAGTTGCTGGAAGCAGTGAAAATACTAATGGCTTAGTGCGTAGTAAAAGAGAAAGCGTAGGTGAAATAATGGGTAGTATTTTTAATGCACTGATACCTGGAGTGGGAGTGGTTCTGAACACTCACAGAATTTGCAAATTGTCCACTATAGTGGATGTGTTGTCTACTGACACAGCTCATGGATTTCTGCTGGTCAATACCGAAATGGTTGCGATCAGATCAATGGTTTTGCAGAACAGACTTGCTCTTGACACCTTATTAGCAAAAGAGGGCGGAGTCTGCCGGATGTTGAAGGCGCAACATTGTTGCACTTATATTCCGGACAAAAGTGTACAGCTCAAAAGATACGTGAAAAACATTACTAATTTGGAAAGGGAACTCAAACCACTCGAGGTTGACAGTGCCTGGAAGAGACTGGTAGATGGTCTCTCAAATGTAGGTCATTGGCTTGCTAGCTTAGGTAAAAGCTTATTGTTTAAAGTACTGATGCCGATTGGAATTATAGGTCTTATCCTATTCTTCATATTTGTCTGTTGCAAATGCCGTAAGCACACCAGAAAGCATCACGTGAATGCAAGAAGAGTGAAACGAAGTGTGGATGAGCTTGAACTGGAGGAAATAAATAATCAGATATACAAAAGGGTGAAAAATTCTCACCCTACCAAAAATGAGAAAGAAAAGCTGAATCGCTTGTTGGAAGAGATAGAGCTGTATAAAGTGTGAGAAGTTGGCATCTGGTTCCATTTATTTTGTGATGATAGTAAATATCATCAAAGAGGGGATTGATGAAGCAAAGCTTCGCATTTGCGACTTGCTTTTGTCATGAACCTCGCTCATGTGTAATCCATTAATAATTTGTACGTCTTACTAACCTTTATTTCATGTTTGAACGAGGTAGATGAAGCTTGCACATGTGTATTTCTAATACGATTAATTCGAGTCTATAAAATGGCCGCCGCTTTGAAATAGCTTCTGCGCATGCGTCAGTCACACTCACGTGTCCTGACGTGTTTGCAGGCTTGGAGGGAAAAGATGCGCATGCGTAATACATAGCTTTGGTAATAACGTGGTACTGCTCGTGCAGTTGCTCTTGTGCCTGTGTATATGTAGCTAACATTTAGACTGCATAGTATATTTTTATAGTGATAAGTTGAAAGTACAAAACCAATGATGTGTTTTCATATCGTTATTTCTATGTATTAATTTGTTCTCGCTTACTTTTCATGTACCGCGGGAAATGGGGGTCTAACTGAGCCGAAAGCCATCTTGGAGGTCCTTTCTGCGCAGGACCGTCTGTCTGGGGAAATGTCAACCTTGGCTGGTGGAACTCAGCCAGCTGGCAGGGATGGGCAAGATGCTCCTGAGAAACTGACCTGCGAACCCAGCAGGACGGAGTCATGTGTCCCTATTCTGAAACAATGTTATAATGTCATTGTATTTCCCTGGACTTTCTCATGAGAACCCCAATCTCGCTAGGCGGTACCCAGAGATGCAAAGTAGGCATCCAAATAGTGTGTTCTGATTGGTGTGTTACCCAAATCCTATCTTAGGACCAATCCAAATTGAGGGATTCTGACACTTTGCAACATTTGGGGGTGGTACACCATCCCAAACTGTATATCTACCCTGGGTTCACCTAGGGAAATTGTCCGACTTGTCTGGTTTAGCTGACCTGTCACTGACCCAACGCACTCAATAGGTGACTGAAGATACAGAGCACTGCGGAGTACTCTGTCCGAAAATTGACCATAGACTAAGGTTTTACTGAACCTTAAAGTGCTGGCGGAGCACTTGGCTGGGAGTTCGCTGACCCAATCGGGGTCTTGATCGATAGCTGCAGAGAGGGTGGAGCGCAGGCGTTGCTTCCAAACTGCGGGTGCGGTCCTGTCCTGAGGGGTTCCTGTCCTGAGGTCCTGTCCTGATTCCTAATCTGAGGGGTTCCTGTCCTGTCCTGGGTGTCCATTCTGCACCTGCTGTCCATTGAGGGGTATCCTTCCTTGAGGGTTTCCTGTCCTTAACTGACCCGTGGCCAGGGTTTGGTTTCCACACCAGTCTAGGTAAATATTGCTCTGAAAATCTTTAAACTTTGCACCTTTCTATTTTTCTGTCTTTTGCTTCAATAAAGACACACCTTTGCATATGTAAATTTTTCCATGCTTTTGCCGCAACCATATGAAACGTAAAGTCATTGCATATTTTCATAACGTGTTCCCATGTTACCCTACCTGTTAGAAATCGTATTTTTGCATTGCAGTTTGTCATTTTCTGATATGGTCTAGAACGTTCTTACTTAAACTGTCCAAAGAACATTTGCCCTAAATGCATAGCTTTTTCTGTTGCATCCCATATTAGCATTTTCCATGATTACCCTGACTTTATTTCTCTATAGTTATGTACTTTTCATTATCTTGATTATAGATTGTCTTATTCTTGTGAATCTCATGATTTCTGAAAACGAACTTTAGATAAAGATTTTAAACTTCCAGTTGTCCGTGGTCATTTTACAAAAGTATTGAATGTCATTTTGAGTTGTATTTTGCTGCCTTTCCTTTTACAGCTAGCTCCCTGATCCATTGTGGTCATAGGTACCCGTGTCGGTGGATGGTAAGTCGGGTACACTGAGGAATAACAGTAGGGAATTCACACAAATTGGTAGCAGCCCGTGAAGTCACCCGGTCAATGTATATGGTGAATTGAAATATATGGGCCCGAAGCGGGAAGCGGCGAAATTATTGGTTGGGTGACCTCGCGCGCTCTATCAACGGAACATACACCGAGGTCAACAGGGCGGGCTGAGACTGCACCTGGACCCTCGGTGGTGGAGTTGCTCCGTAGGGCCTCGGGCATGTCTGCAGTGAAAATCCCCCTGAAGCCTCCTGCAGCCGGTGGTGAGAAGTCGCAGCCGGCAGTGAATCTGTCAGACAATCTGGAGGAGGCGGCATCCGAAGGCAATGTACCGGGCCGGAGTGGGGAGATTGAAGGCGCTGTAGCATCTGAGTCTGCCTCCACGGAACCCCCGGCGGAAATCCCGGTGCTCAGAAATACTTCAGAGGTTCCTGAAGAAATTACTCGCCCACCTCAGAAGGATATTCATGCCAAAGGTATGACTCCCCCAATATTATTAACTGGTTCCTCCGAGACTTGTCTGACACATTCTTTAGAAAGCCTAGGTTGTGCAACGTCCTCCGAGTTGGGGGGCCAGGCTGTAGCTGTAATACAGACAGTAACATCTTCTGTGGGAGTCTCACCTCCGTCTCGGGGAAACAGGCAGTAATAGAAAAAACATCGTTGGCCTGCAGCCTGGGTGACTCTGGGGAGGCCTTAGTAGTGACTCAGGAAATGACTGAGAATGCTGAAACTTATGAGGGAAGTTTAGATGGAAAAGAAACATACAGAAAAAAAGCACAACAGCTTCTGAGATGCTTGAAACTGATAAGGATCCTACTGACTTTTTTTCATTTTCTGAGGACGCTGAAGATGCTGATTGTTCGGAGGATACTGAGGAGGGGGTTGGGGGCCTCGGGGGTGACACTGAGTCCGAGGGTACCACTGACAGTGATCTGATCCTGAAAACTAACGATCCAAGGGGGAATCGGAAAACTGTCTTAAAAAAGAAAAAGAGTCATCATGGTGCATCAGACTTGGCTTGGGATTACTCTCCGTTAACCCAATCCTTAAATCAAAATCAAGCACCTCAGACCTCCCGCTCACTACTGCTGGACCACCCAGATCAATCAGGGGCTACTCTGACCACAGTAATGGATACGGTACTTCAGGCTATCGCCTCTCATCGCGAAGAAACATCGAAAGATGGGCGCAAGGCACAGGTGGCCATTCATAAAGTTCAGGGTGTGGTGCGCAAACTAACTAAAACAGTGGGTACTTTTAATGAACGCATGACCGAAATGGAGACTCGTATACTATCTAATGAAACAGAAACTGTTGCAACCCGAGAACAAGTTGATTCCCACGAGGCCGAATTAGAGGACGTTAGGTGGAAGTTAGAAGATTGTGAAAATCGCCTACGTCGAAATAATCTCCGCGTTCTTGGTATTCCGGAAAAAATTGAAGGTGATGATATCCGTGCCTTCATTATACAACTTTTCCGTGATACACTTCCTGAGTTATCCACCTGGAACTGGGACCTTGAAGTCCAACGCGCCCATAGAGTACCACTGACTCTGAAACCTGCAGCAAAACAGGGGGGTTACCCCCGTGCGGTTTTAGTATATTTTGGGAATTTCCTCCTAAAACAGGCTATCTCTGATAAAGCTAGGCCGGAAGCACGACGTAATAGAGATTCTATTTCATACTTTGTACGACCAGACTTCTGCCACGTAACCGTGGAAAGGAGATGGCGTTTACAACAACTAATTAAGCCATTCTTGGAGAAGAAGGCACAGGCGTACCTCAACAATCCAGCTAAATTGAAAATAATATTCAAAGGGCAAACAAGATTTTTTACATCTGAGATTAAGGCGAAAGAGTATTTGGATAGTTTGAATTAATTAATTAACTAACTATAGTACTTGGAGAGTGACTGGGGCAGGAGGAGGATAGCATTATTACTGTATTTTTTCCATCTTATTATTGGTTGGGTGGGTACTTAGATCCATCCAGAATGTATCTGATAAAGCTAACCTGACCATTACTTAAAAAGGAAAAGTCTTATGGTTAGACTTACGGTATAGATATATGGGACACTAAGCTACTCGATTATTTCTTATATATGCTCGATTATCTCGTGTTATGTGACTATAGGAGTATTTGACTATATGACACGGTACTATAGGACAAGGTAAAACATCAATGTACGAAGAGTATGTCGCTATATTATCTCCTAATTTTTTGCTTTATGCATCCTCCTTGCCCTCCTTATCCCTGTCCCTTTTTTCCTTCTCACTTTTGCCCTCTATCTCTTTTTGGATTGTTGTTTTTCTGGCATCTTCTCGTTCCCGCAATGTAGTGTTTTTTTTTTCTTCAGATGTTCATCATGTAACACTGCTGTGCACTGGTTAGGGAACATTTCTCTATCACCACAGACTCCATCGAGAGTCTTATTGCCTTTTTCTGTGGGTTGAGGGGGGTTGAGGTAGGGGGGTGGGGGGTAGGAGTGCAACAAAAAAATAAAAAGAGCAAGCTCAAATACTTAAGAGACATAGTAAAGTTTGTAACAAATAATGTTCTATTAGTGGTAAGAAATTTGAGTTATAAACTGTGGATATGTTTACCTGGGTGGTTAATGTTTTACAGTAGTACTGCTGGTATGATTACAGAATCTGTACGATGGGGAAGTTAAAGCTGTGCTGCTGGAACATCGCCGGTCTGAATGACAGGGCTAAAAGGGTACAACTCTATCAGACAATTTGTCAAGACTCCTACCATGTCCTGTGCTTGCAGGAGACCCACATTTCGGTGGGAGATAAAGAACTGCTAAAGATACCTGGCTATATTCTTCTCGCTACAACAACACAAACGTCCAAAACTCGTGGGGTTGCTATTCTAGCCAAAACTTTTTTGGGTCAACCTATGCGTAGACTGGTCGATCCCCACGGTAGATGGGTTATAATACAACTTGACCTAGGCACCACCATCTGCTCTGTATATGGGCCAAATGTAGATGACCCCCAGATATTTCAAGACCTTGAGTTAGAATTGGCATCTTGGACAGGCTCATTAATTATCTGTGGAGATTTTAATGTAGTGCTGGGTGCTACATTGAATAGGCAAGCATGTCAGAATTACAAAGGGCGTAAACCTAAGGTTTATAGAGCAGTTAGGCAACTTATGGATAGCCATAATTTAATTGATATTTGGGACTTGAAGAACGGGGATGACCTTGGTTATACATACTTTTCCTTTCCCCAAGTATGTCAGGATTGACTATATAATGGTATCTATGGAGAACTCTACTATGTCAACAATAGCTAAGTCTCCCAAAACAATATCAGACCACAATGCGCTTATTTTTACTTTTGATATTACCAACTATAAGAGACCCTATTATCAGTGGTCATTTGATCGAAAGCTCCTGGTGAACACGGAATATATAACCCATATAACACTCTGGGCTCAGGAATTTTTCGATTACAATCAGTATAGCTCCCCTAGATTTATGGTCTGGGACTGCTTTAAAGCAGCTTTAAGGGGAGAGATGATTGCCTTCGTTTCTAAACGCAAAAAGATTCAGGATAACGTAAATCAACATCTTAATTCGGAGTTAGCAAGTTTAGAGGCACAACACGCCACCCAGGTACATCGTGGGGAAGAATGTCAGAGTATTCTGCGGAAAATATTAGTCCTTAAGACAGAAATTAACAGTGCCCTAACACAAAAAGCAGCTGAGACTTTCCAGGTAAATCAAAGAAACATCTATGAGAGTGGGGAAAATGTTGGGAAACAACTTGCTCTTCGAACACGACAGAAACAATCTCATAACACTATACAAACTATTGAGTCTGAGGGCAGATATATACCTCATCTGCGGATATTGCAGGGGCCTTCCAACGTTACTATCAAAAACTTTATATAAATGAGGATCAACAGCTGGTAGCAGATACGAAAAATGTTTTGACTGACTGGCTATTACATCCGGATTTAACTAGGACAATTGATGATTTAGTTAAACAAGATCTTGATAAGGAAATCTCAATTACCGAAGTTGAACTGGCACTCTTAGAGCTAGCTAATGGAAAAGCTGCCGGCCCAGATAAAATTCCGTTGGACCTTTATAAAGTACTTGGGAAGCAGATACTGCCCTATTTATTAGATCTGTTTCTCGGAGTCCGATATCATGGCATACCACCTGAATCATGGAAAAACACAAATAAAGCCATTTTCCCCAAAAAAGGAAAGCCTCCTGAGTTTCCATCCTCATACCGCCCTATATCCCTTATAAACTCTGATTCTAAACTCTATGCCAAGATTCTCGTTAACCGGCTCAGCAGGGTCGTTGAACATCTGGTCTCCTCGTGGCAACATGTCTTTATTCCTGGTAAGGGTACGGCAGATCACACCAGGCGAGCCATTTCCCTTTTTGACATCATGGGAGCCACGGGGGGCACAATGTTGATGATCCTGCTTGATGCAGAGAAGGCCTTTGATCGAGTGTCTTGGCAATTCCTGTGGGGTGTTTTGGAATTAAATAACTTTGGAGAGGGTCTTAATAAATCCATCAAAGCACTCTATATAGATCCCAAAGCCAAACTCACTATAAGCGGTATCGAATCGGAGTTTATTATTATCCAACTGGGCACAAGACAGGGGTGCCCGTGCTCCCCAATATTGTTCTCCGTCTACATTAACCCTTTAATATTAAAACTACTTACTTCCACACTAATAGAACCAGTGAAAGTGGGTAAATTTAACACTAAAATTCTAGCCTATGCCGATGACGTGGCGGTATTAACATCTAACCCCGCTGAGGCAATTCAGGAGATAGAGCAAACCACCCAGATTTTTGGTTCTTATTCAGGGTATTCCCTGAATAGGGATAAAACTATGGTGATATGTACAGGAAATACCATATTTGAGAGCCCTTACAGAGTCAAATATGCTACATACCTAGGGGTGTGTATATCTCCCAAGGTCAAAGAAATCAACCAACTTAATTATGACCCTCTGATTAAGAGAATTAAAAAGGATCTCATCAGAGTAAATAACCTCCAACTGTCAATAATAGGCAAGGGGAATTATATTAAAATGAATATATTCCCAAAAATTCTTTATTTATTCCGAGCGATCCCGCTAATGGTTGAGGACAATATTTTCAAAGCTTTAGATTCCTCCATGTGTAAATGTATATGGAACTATGGGAAGATCAGGAGAGCGTTGCCATTTCTGACATTACCACAACATAGGGGAGGGTTAGCCATTCCAAATCTGACATTATATTTATGGGCAACTCTCCTTCAGCAAATGGCCCCCCTATTTAACACCAAACCTAATATTGGTCCCATAATAGATCAATATATACCATCTATCTATGAACTGATATTGGGGGATGAAGCCAGAGGATTGCTATTAAGGCAGGTGGAACCATCTTACTTTAAAAAAATAAAATTTAAGGTTATCTTTGGTGCATGGAAGACCTGGAAATATGCTTCCAAATATCTAGCAATACCAAAATTTACCAGATACACCCCTCTCTGGCATAGCTTGATCCTACCAGCATATCTTAACGATAGCATCTCTCGAAAATGGGAGAATTCAGGGATTGTCACCCTGAGTGATTTTGTTGGCCAAGAACTGACTGCCACATTTGAGGGTTTACAGCAAAAATGTTCGATCCCACCTACTGACAACTTAAAATATATCCAAGTATATACCAATATTCGACATTGCTCGCCAAAAATTAAATTAGAAAGTATCCCCTTTTTTGAAATCATTGATAGGCGGACCACCAGGATAGGAACTTATATGAGATGCTGATCAAAAATCTTAATGATGACATGGACCGTGTTGAGAGAAGCTGGGCAACAAAATTAGATAACCCAAATGTGGACATCGACACTTCTTTGATCATGTCCTCCAAATTATTTTTAGCCTCTAATCTTAAGGTCCAGTATTACAGAACGATCTATGATCTCTATTTTACACCCTCAAAATTATATACTTGGGGCCTACGGCCCAATAATCATTGTCCAAGATGTGATCAGCCTCTGGCAAATTTAACGCATATGTTTGCTGAATGCCCCAAATTAGATTTAATAAAGAAGATGATTTTTGAATACTGGGCAAAAATTTTTGTGCACAGACTGAGAGCCTCACTGACTGTATATATTTTGGGTCATGACGAATCTCTGGGGTATAATAATGAAGAATCAATGTCTGTTTTTATAGGCATAGCAGTGCTTCGAATTATACTGGCTACCCGCTGGAAAGAGTCTGAGGTACCTACCTTCCAAATGTGGCTAAGCCGGTTTTTGTGGATTTACAAACAGGAGCTAGCTATTTACAAAACTAGAGGAAGAAAATGTAGAACGCTTGGCACCCAGATCTGGGCTCCCATTACTAATTGGTATGACAACAAAAGAGGTCCTCATGCTCCTTGTTAGATAGAACTATGAATTGTATATCCTTGCCATATTATGACATTGCTTTTTTGATTTGATTCTTCTTTGTTGTTACCTTTTCATAATTTTATGATGTCTCTTATGGGCAATAACTATTAGTTTGACTTAGTATATATGAAATGATTGCTTTGCTTGTACTGATATATGTATTATGATCTTGCTCAATAAAACAAAAAAAAAGAGAGTATAGCCAATGTGATAAATATTTAATTGCAGTGACTGTGAGACAGTAGCGCTTAGCTAATGTACGCTCATATGTCCACAGGTGAAACGTCTTGCAGGCGTTCGCAGGAGACTGAAGGCACACCACCTGAGAGGGAGGAAAGTCAGGAGGCAGGTCCTACTACCCACAACGTACCACAGGACACAGGTGCATCAAGTAGCCATCCTCCTGCACAAGACTCAGAAATGCCTCAAGAGTTCCTGGCGTCCCCTGGCAGATCTCAATCCCCTCTGTTGCTGTCATCCCCTGAAATGCCAGCATCACAGCATGATACAACACCTGCATCACAAACAAGGAGGAGGCATGTTGTGGCCCCACTCCTAGAAATGGAGTCAGCAGCAGCTGACATGGAGGGGGACGAAACACACAAATTGCCTCTAGATGTCAGCTCTGTTACAACGCACTCCAGTGCAGGGGTGGCCCATAGTGGTGCAAGACGCCGCAGAGTCCAAGAAAGGCCATCAGATGCACCAGTTGAGGGTCCAAGTGTGTTCCGTTGTCTGGAGGGGAGCATGGTGACAATACAGAGGATGCAGGGAAGAGCCATCCAGGCATGCCAACGACAAATGAGGTCCCTGAACAGCAACATAGGAGAAATAGGAAAGGGCATTAGTGAGCTGGTACAAGTCAACAAAGAGATGGCAGCAGGGATGCGTGGAATTAGCCAGTCGGTACAGCTGCTATGCACCAAACTAGACACTGATTTCGATGCAAGGTGCAAGGAAAGGCAGCGTGCTCATGGCCAAAGTAAAGCCATCAACCGCCTGGCCACTGCACTGCCACATCCCTGTTATGCAGGAGAAGCAGTAACATGCAGGAGACTATGACCCAAAACACCAATGAGGTCACTAGGGGCATGGGTAGGATGACCAGTGCTCTTGAGGCGCTGTTGAATGTCCAAACTGCACATACAGCTGCTCTGGATGTGCCTGTAAGTGAGGAGAGGACAAGCAGGAGCAGCATAGGAAGCACCCTTGTCCCTGAAATAAGGAGGAGCAGGTGCCACGCTGAGGCCACAGGCCAGCAAGAGAGTGAGCAGGGTGAGCAACCTACAAGTGCTACTGGGAAGCGAGGAAGGAAATAACTTTTACAGTTCATGGTGAGGTGAACCAGGACTGACATCATTGCAGTTAAATACATTTTGTTGCACATTTGTGCGTTAATACCCTGCCTCATTACAAAATTAAACTACATTTGGTGCTAACTCCACCTGTCTGTGTCTCTTTACTTACTTAAAAGTAGTTGCGTGTGATCTCATCACGTCTGTGTCTGCCATCAGTTGGTGTTGCAGCTCCAGATGCATGTGGTTCAGGCACTGCTTCCTCATCATCACCGTCCTCATAATCTGAGAGTTCCACTGCTGTGCCCTTCTTGACCGCAAGGTTGTGCAGCATTGCACAGGCAGCAATAATCTTACAGCAGGTAATCGGTGTGTACTGGCGGGCCCCTCCACTCTTATGGAGGCAGCGAAACCTGCTCTTCCACATGCCAAAGGTGCTCTCCACAATGTTTCGGGTTGTTTTGTGTGCCCTGTTGTATCTCCTCTGACTTGGTGTAGTAGGGTTGAGGTAGGGAGTGAGGATGAAGGACCGGAGGGCATATGCACTGTCCCCTAATAGTAAGAAGGAAACATCATTAATCACATGCACACACACACATCCACCTGCAATACGTATCAAGGGAGTTTCACAGAGTGTGTTACCTAGCAAGTATCCTTCGCCAAATTCCCCCGCTGTCAGGCGTGCGTAGATCTTACTGTTCTGGAAGATGTAGGAGTCATGGGTACTCCCTGGGTATTTGGCTACTAGGTCAGTGATCATGTACTTGGAATCACAGATCACCTGTACATTTATGGTGTGGGTGGACTTCCTGTTCCGATAAATGTACTCTGTGGCAGGAGGTGGGCATATTGGTATGTGGGTACCATCAATACAGCCAATTATGTTTGGGAAATGCGCCATCTGATAAAAGTCTATCTTTGTCCTTAGCAGTTCTGCATGCGTTGCAGGGAAGCTGATGTAGTGGTGCAGTCTCTGCAGCATGGCATCAAGGAATTTTTTTAAGAAACGTGACAGACAGCTCTGGGACACCCCACCTACTACAGCAACCACACTCTGGTAACTCCCAGATGCAAGTAGGTGTAGGCTGCACCGCACCTGCACATGGGGTGGGATGGCATGTGCCCTTGTGGTTGGATGTTCTAATAGTGGGTGGAGGTCCCTGATTAGGCCCAGGATAGTTTGGGGAGCCAGTCTGTACCTTTGTAGGACCTCTGGCTCAGTTATCTGAAATAGAGTGATCCTCTGCCTGTACACCTGCTCCTCCCTCCTGCAGACCCTCTCTCCTTCTGCCTGTAGCCGTAGCCGCCTCGCAATGACATAGAATGGCCCCATTCTGGTGAAAATGTTGCATTTTGGGGCCTTTTTTATACCCTGCACCTGTTTACCACCTGATTTGAATCCATGGTAAATACCGACTCTTAAATACCGATTTTCATGCAAAATCGGTATTTTTGAGGTTACCTACATCTCAAATACTCATTTTTACCATTTCTTATTTTCCGAATCGGTAAATTTACCGAATCTGTAAAGTTTCTGACTCGGAAAATTTACAGATACGGTAAATTTACCGATTTGGTATATTTACCAATTCGGAAACTTTACCGATTCGGTAAATTTTCTGATTCGGAATTTTTCCGATTCGGTAAGGTTTCCGAATCGGTAACTTCACCGAATCGGTAAATTTACTGAATCGGATGTTTTTGGGTCCCCTACATCCCAAATGCCCAATACCGGTCAGTAACGTCCGAAAATCGGTAAATTCGTCCGTTCCCGACCGGTATTGGCCTACCTTCATCTGGGCCTAAGTGTTCTTAGGAAAGTTTCTTCTAAATTCAGACCTGGTTAGAGTATGGAGGTAAGGGGTACTGCCGTTGAATAGGCAATAGTGGAATTTGTCAAGAGTTGCATAATGGGAAGGTATGACACGTAAAGCAACCATGAGAGCTCGGTGAGTGATCTATGACGTTCTGGATTAAGAAGGAGTGTTTGTGTTACAAAGTTGGCTAAAAGATATGCTGACTGATTGTTTGTTCTGGTTTATTACTATAACATCCCAGGCAATGTTTTGCTATCATGTTGACACCTTAAGTGTCATATGGACTGCAAGCTCAAACAAATTAGCTGGTTGTCTTCTTCGTTAATTTTTTGTTTGTTACTGTTTTTGTTGTGATCAGTAGTCACACATCATTGTGTTTTATTTTATTACATAAAAAAGGGTAAAATATGTGTGGCATTTTTGTAAGTAGGATAATTTCACTGTTCTTTGTTAACTGGTGTAATTATTTATTATAAAGCCATTAGTTCCTTAAGTGTTCTTTCAGGGAACCTCATGTGTGATGATTTGAACTGTGAGTCCGTTATTGAGAACTCCTGGGCCATTTTTACATGTTGCTGTATTTGAGATTTATATCAATAACCCCTTTTGTAAATTATTCATTCTTCTGAATTATTTGTGACACAACATAAGGCTTTTCCCATACATTCCATAAATATGTTTCCCGGTAAAAATCTTTGTTCAGTATGAACCGATTGGTGTATGCCACCTCAACTCCATCGCAATCGATGTGAAATCGCACCTAGAACCTGGTCAACCATGAACTTTTGATTGGCACCTTTCATTTTCTTGGAGTTTATTGCCCTAAAAAATAAAAAAAATCATACCTGCAGTTCCCGTAACCTAATTTATTGATCTAAATTTTAAGATTGAGAAACGAGCTACATTAACTCCGACACATGGAACACCAATCGTGCATTTTTTAACTTTGGTAGCTTTGCAGAGAGCATAGCTTCCAAAGTTTAGAAAAGATGAGTGAAAACATCAGCAGCCTGTGGGGCAGCTGGAAATTGTTTTGGCTGCCGCAAGGAGCCCGTCAGTTCCATAAGGGGACAGCCACTACTTGGCTGTCATTCACCCCGTTCATTCCTCAGAGATCCCCGACAAAAATATTTCAAGCCAGCACACACTTCTTGCCACTCTCGCTCACTTTTGAACTTCTCCCTATCAACCTACTGCTGCTCCCCTCTCCCATCAATACTTCTTTTGCCCTTTTGAACAAGCTTCCTTTCATCTCTTGCTGTCCAGTTTTTGGGAACCTCTTGCTGATGATCACACAAGGGCGCAAATTTAATTTTAAAAGTTCTGGCTCATAAAGTGCAATAAAAGGGACATCATTGACTTGGAACTGGGTAGTAGTATCCAACCCTAGCTCGCATTCACATGTGAAATTCGGGAGATTTCATCTGACTTCGTGAAAGCCAAAATGTGCTCATTTTGCCCGACTATGCAGGTTTACTAAACAAGGTGCCCATTTTTCTGGGAGTCAAATGTTTTACACAAGAAGACAATATTAGTTTAGCGACAGTACAATACAGCCACCAGCAATTTTACAGCATTGTCTTATTTAAAGGCATCTCTTGCATCAGTTGTTGTTTTCCTTTATTTTAATATTTAAACTCGTTTCTCGTTATTATTGTAGCTTTGCTTTTAATTTCTATGTCTTTGTAGTACCGTCGAAAAGGGAACTTGTTTGGCAGTGCAGGTGTTGGTGAGCCTAAGGTTAGCATTTTATTTTACCCACCCCTGTTGAAATCTAGCGTGTTACATTCCATGCAGATTTACAAGGCCCCTGCGCCACTTTTGCATCACTTTTCCCATGTTAAAAATGACGCAAAAGTGGCGCATGGGGCTTGTATAGCTGTCCCTACGCATCTAAGTCTCTGGTGGCCACGCCTCTTCCTATGGAATGATACAAAAGTAACGTTGCTGTGTGTCCTCAACAACGTTTCCTGATCTAAGGAGACTGCTAATAACTTTGGAGGCTAGTGCATTTAGGGGCATATTATCAAGGGGGTTTATCTCCGCTTTTTTGGCTTTAAAAGCCAAGAAAGCGGAGATAAAATTATCTCCCTATTACCTAGCTGTCGCTAACACCAGTTAGCGACAGCTAGTAGGAGATAGCGACCATCTTGGGCCCCACTTTGCATGTCAGTGATATTTATCACTAATGACATGCAAAGTGGGCGTGCCAAGATGTTAGCGACTGGAAACAGTCGCTAACATCGCTTTCTCCTATTACCAACTTTTGGAGATATTCGCGCTAAGCGCGAATATCTCCAAAAGCTAACACCTGCCCTGAGCAGTTCTTAGCCATGTTATCCAATGGGAGGTGGATAACATGGCTAAGAGCATTAGCTCGGTAATGCATGAATATTGCTGACTTTTCAGCGATATTCATGCATTGCGGCCGTTTTTTATCGCATTTGCGATAAACCTTGGTAACACCAAGGTTTATCTGCGATAAAAATCGCCGCAGCTCAGCGGTAAATTTTTGTCTCTAACCAAGCAATAGCGATAATTATCGCTATTGCTTGGTAATATGCCCTTCAGTTCCTTTCACACTTCGTTAATTTTGTACTCACTGTGTGGAGGCACATGGTTGCATCTTCTATAGCTGCACTGCCATATTTATTGGCGTTTCTCACAACAGTTGCTGTTTTATTTTATGATGTTAACTCGTTTCTCACTATCAGTTAGTGCCACTGACAATTGAGCTTGTCAGCAGGGCTCAGGTCCTAAAAAAAGAAGTGGGGGCTAATCAAGTTAGGGAGTATGCAAGTGACATCATGGTCCGTGACATCACAGTCCAAGACCTCACGGCATTGACAGCACACGTGGCATTACAGGGATTGTCATCACAACCCGTGACCTCACAAGAAGTGTTATCACAAGAAATGACATCAGATCTTGGTACCTCACACATGGCAGGTCTATCATGAGTACATTGGAGCGCATTACAATACTTAACAAATGGGATTTTGCATCTGGGTTGTGCACAAAATGTGGAGCAACCCAGAAGCAAAATCTGGGCCACAACTTATACATTTATTTGTTAAAGCACAGTCACAAAGAAATTGGCAACAAGGAATAATGTGGCAGTAAAACAGTTGTGCTTAATTGGCTGAAAAATCTGCATTTTAAAATATTTTATGGGATTAAGGCACTTGCCAAATAGATGTGCCCAGTAAATCTCAAGGAATAATATTAATGGTAAAATAACTATTTGCTGGAGAAGTCTGTGTTTTGTCTAGTTCTGAATGTGAATCAGAGTAGTATAGAGGGTTAATATGTCTCCTGCTAAGCACACTATGTAACAGGCATATGTCAGATTTTTTTTATTGTAAATGTGTAAGTGGGTTATTGCTTTTAATACAGTGATCGGTATGTTACTTGCGGTTCATACATATACATTGAAATCCTTCTAGTAAAGCACAGTGAGCTAATAAAGACATGTGGCTTCTATACCTTGGAACCGTCTCTGTTTTATGTAAACATATCCTGTACATTGATTTACACACATATAATTTATTTTCAATTTGTAATGTGTAGGTGTGATGTAAAGCACTCTGACACTGCGCATTCAGGATTACTAGTACTATAGCACTATATAATGGAACAAAATAGTAGTATTTAAATTGTCATTTGCGTAAATACTGGGACTGACCAACACATCGGACATTCTTACAGTGCATGGATGTCTCTCGTGGGGCATCCACCATATTTCATCTCTAGATTGGAGCACCCTGGTGCTGATACACCAGTTCTCATCCAAAGCATTGTGCAAACTGCATGCTACCTCTATAAAGATAAACTGGTGCATAGCCTATACTCCGCAATTTAGATTGCTTTCGGTTTTGCATATTACCCAACTATAAACAGAGGGCATTGACTCCCCAGCCTTAATCCCTTATTCGGGTACCTAGATACATTCTTATATCTAGAATACTGCTGGATTATCTCGTCTGTCATCCATCATGTCCCAACAGTGAGAGTCTGGACCTCGAAGTTTGCATCGATTACTAAGACATTAACCTTATGGCTTCCTGATGAAGGCAATTTGCTGAAACGCGCGTAGAACATCACAGCCCTTTAGAATTATGTTTTATGGTAACAATATGCATATGAATTGACATAATCAACAATTTCTTCTAGTGTGTCTAATTTTGTATTATAAAATATTAGACTATACCTTTTGTATTTTCATATATTGTTTTTGAGAACTATAAAGATTGTATGAATGGACAGGTGAGTGAGAGTATGTATGTCTGATGAATGTCTTTATTTTTGTAGCTTGGTTATGATTCTATACTGTTGATCATTGATTAAATATTTTTTTCTAGTTTTGATACAATAAAAATTATTATTTGTGTTGTGTTGTTCCATGTCCACAATTTGACCATATATTCACTTGCCTCGGATCTGTTTTGAGACACTATGCATATCTCTTATACACAGACACTGAACAATGTCAAAAGCATGCCTCTCTTAAGTACCTATCAAGTGATCAGCTGTGTACCTTTGTTTCACCTTCATTACATTTAGGTGTGAGGCTTCTGTTAGCTCCCAGCCAGGATACTCCAACTTAAGAAAGCCAGATGGCACCTGATGGTCCCTTAACTTTGGCTTTTCTTATGGATCCAAATGGAATCTGATCAGCTCCTTCCCTGTCTGCAGGTTTCTGCTTGTCATGAAGCAGGCAACGTGCAGCAGCTGCGGTAAAGGTTTAGTATGTTTTTGTGAGGCCCGACCTCTTGACAGGGTAACAGAGTCCACACAGTGAAAAAAGTGGAAAGACTCCATCTACCCATGTGTACCCTCAACTTGTGCGCGGTTTGTCAGGTAGTACAGGAGTTCCTGGGCTCCAGGCAGGAAATGTGTTTGTACCCACCAATCTTGCAAACTAAGGTGCAGGACACCTATCTCTCTAGTGGATACCCCCCTTCCTACACCGGCTACAAAAGCTTTCTTCCTGCTGTACTGTCTCTCATGAATCTTGCTTTGGCCATTTTAGCCGTTGCAACTGTAGAGTTTCTTACTTGGGTTCTAAAGCTTCGATTTCAGATGCCTCCACTTTCTCCTCTTCTTTTATTGCTTGTAAACATTTTGTCCCCTGTACTTTCTCCATCACCTCTTACTCCTACATAATCTTGTTGCCCCATCAGCGCTTAGCATGAATTGCTTTCGTCTTAACAAGCGCTCTGCCTAATCACTAGCTGGACCCTTTGGATTTCATTTGTTTCCACTCCCTCGGTCTTCTATTTGTATTGGAGACCTGGCTTAAGCCATGCTTTTAACCTAATATTTATTTCACCATCCTTTCTGGATACCTGCACTAATACAGGAAAACCCCAACAGGCAAGGTGACGGATTGGCCAATGTCTTCCACTTGACTTTTAACTGCAACATTGTTAGACCTGTCTGCCTAAGGGTGGTCTTTCCTCCAAATTTTTGCCATTGCCCACCACTTTTTGCTGAAGTTCGGTTTTGTTGGCCTTAGGACCCTGTGCACTTTACCACTGCTAACCAGTGCTAAAATGCTTATGCTCACTCACCTAAACATGCTAGAATTTGCTTACAAATGATTAGCATATTTAATTGGCATATAAGTGCCTTGTAGAGTGGTATACCATATACCAAGGGCCTGTAAATTAAATAATGCTCTTGGGCCTGCAGCACTTATTGTGGCACCCACTTATGTCATCCTTAAACATTGCCTAGGCCGGCCAAATGTAATAAGAAAATCCTCTTCAATGGTAAATTCGGATTTTATGTTACATTACAATTTTGAAAATACTACGTTTTAGAAAGTTGGCCTTTTTGCTGCCCTAGCTATTTGGTGCCCGCAGTGTGTCCTAGGTCATATGAATGGGTGTAGTTAGCAGTTCCACTTTGTTTATTCCTCCCAGACAGCCACACAATAGAGGGATTATGTTTACCTGGAAGGGCTATCAACTGTCAGGATGAGGGTTGGAGCTGGTCACAGCCCCAATTGCAACTGCATTCACTCAAAGGACTTGTCACCCCTGCATTGTTCATGTAGCCAGTTTGAAGCCGGGCAGGAGAAACAGAAAACTTCAAGGACCTCAAAGGGAATTCTCTAAAAATGTCTCCTACTTCAAAGAAGGCACCAGGTATAAAAATAAGACCCTCAGACCCACGCTTCAGTTCACTTTCTGAACCTGTGGATGGAGTCTCATGGAACTGTCCACTGTTGAGACCTGCTGTGTACTCTGCAAGACTACTTTGCTGTTCTTGGAAGGACTACTGACCTGCTGCCTGGAGGCAGCCTTGACCCCTTGAGGTCTGCCCTGCTGCTTGAGTCTTGTTTCATCCCTTTAACCCAGGGCTACCAGAGGGACTCCAAGGGCTAGTTGGCCAGCCTCCTGATCAGAGTCTCAAGGATAGAAAAGGCTGTCACCATCTTGAACCTACACCTGGACCCAGCCGGAGTGAGTACAAACCCAGGAGTGATGTTCCTCCAGGCCTAGACCCTTGGTGGTGGTGCCAAAGGTGACCAGATAGCCAAAAGCCAAACGTTCAGACTTAAATCATTTTTGTCTAAAAACTGCTCTGAGAACTGAGGGAAGACTGGGATCAACATGCTCATTTATATACCCAACATGCATCATTGGTTGGCCTGACTTTGTAGTAGCTCCTGCTCTGTTTTCCTCCGCAGCAGCCAATCCTGTTCAGCAGTCTTTCATCCAGGGGTAGCTGGTCTCATGGAACTCTCGTCTGCTACAGCCTCTTGCCTAGACCAACGGGAGATTTTCAACTTCCAAAAACGAGACTTAGGGGGTGATTAGGATGGCAGTAAAATCTCCACCAGCAGCCTGCTGGTGGCTGTTGCACCGCCATCACGAAGCACTTGTCTGCCCGCCATATTACGATGGCGGGCGATGTACTGGCGGACGCCAAGTCGGTCCTCCATGGGTCAGCCTCAGGCAATCGTCACGATTGCCTTGCGGATCCACCAAGCATCTCTAAAATGGTGGCGGTGCCTAGCAGGCACTGTCCACCAGATTAGGATGCTGCATTCCGGCCGGCCTGTGTATGGCGGTTCAGCTACCATTCACAGGCTGGCGGAGATGTACTTCGGGGGCCAATAGTGGGCCCCCCTTCAGCAGGGGCACTCGAGTTTTGCACTTGGGGGCCCCATTTCCCTGCACCATGTGGCAGGCACCTCGTGGTGCCTGCCACGTAGTGCAGGGAAATGCAAAACTTAAATTATTACCATTGCGCGGGTGCTGCAACAGTAAAGCTGCACAATGCAACATCCACAGTGGTGGTAGCATTGTAATTCCATGTGCGGGACTGCCGACATATAGGCAGATGGTCCCAAGCCCCGGGAAAATAACGGACAGACTAAAGTCCATCCGCCATTGTAATCAGCCACTAAGTATGAACGTATAAATCTTTACTGTGACTTTTAGCAGCAGCTTCCTGACGATGAGGCCTCCTCCTTAGACACTGCCTGCAGCCTTGCCCTGCTGAAATGTACCTTCTCAAAACAATATTTAGAAAATGTATTTTAAGTCCAAAGGTAAGTGCTGACCGGGCCCTATCCACTTCATCATGGTTGGCTATATTGTTCGACTTTGAACGGGCTTCGCATGACTAGAAGTCTGGGGTTGCTGCTTTGATATTTTAGGCGCTAGTTTTTATCTTAAACTTTTTTCATTACTCCAGTTTTACTGATTGGATTTTTATTGTTTTGGTATCAAATAATGTATTTAAATGTACTCTTTTTTCCTAAATTGGTGTGGGATTTGTCTTGTGTTGTGTTTTCACATTATTTCTGTTTGTGTACTGCATAAATACTTTATACTTTGCCTCTAAGCTAAGCATGACTACTTTTGTGCCAAGCTGCAAGAGAGTTATGCATAGGTTAATTTAGGCACTGTTGTGGTTCACCCTGACTGGACCAAACCCCCATTCAACCAACAACCTAATTTCTCACAAACATCTTTTAAGCTTTTGGCAAACATGGTCCAGGCCCAGGGTGCCTGCAGTTGGAGGGGTGCACATGTGGCTGACCTCCAGAGCTGATTAACTCTTTTATTCCAGCCCACCATTCAATTCATTGCCTTCAGGCTGCCTAAAATCATGGTTTATTTAATTGTTTAGCCTCCCTCAATTAGCTTTCTCCCACTTCACCTTCCTTCTACCTCAGCCTCCTTCCAGGGTCTCTCACCTCCTGTTTAGTAACTGAATAGGTTTTTGAGGTGAAGAGAGACAAGGTGCAAATGTGTGTTCACAGGCCAATTACTGCTCCAAAGTATTCAGCTAGGAGGCAACCTCTGAGTAGAATGGGACCCCCACAATCATCACCAATGGGAGGGTGAGTGTATGGGAAAGGAGGACTATTAAGATGGACACCAAATATAGTTACGCCTGGGACTCTGTCTGGGGAAAGGTCACACCTGGTGTGCCTGCTGTGCCAGAGACTGTACTCTGACTTTGATAAAGCAGCCTATAAAGCTGCTGTCCGAAATAATCACAGGCAAGTCAAACTTACTCGCCATGCTTATACTGTTTACATCAGTAACAGCTCCAACTCTTCAGGGGAAATTTTCTGCCTTCAAAAAGAAGTTTGCAAGAATTCTGCTCTGATGTCTTTTCTCATTTGTCTGATAGCCACTTTCGAATTACAGCCCCCATTGGATTCTCTATTGTTTATCAATCTCGAATCAGTGGCCAATAGCACCAATGCTCTGGTCCTCCATGGCCTCTCAGCAGCTTTTGATATAATCTCTCATGTTATTCTTCTCAATCTTTTGCATAAGATTGGCATCTGCCTGCAAGTTCTAAATCGTTTCATTCCTTTCTTACCTGCAGAACCCAAACAGTCCGCCTTCTCCTTATCGGTCTACTGCAACCCACCTTGACATTCAAATGCTTTTGGACATCTTTATATCACTTTTAGCATGAGAGATTAGATCGACTGGTTCGACATTGTTTCATATACAGACAACACTCAGAATATTGACTTAATTCCAAGTAACATCGCAGAGACTCTCTGTAGATTTTGATCCTATGTGAGATCTGTTACATTCTATATGCATGCAATTGAGTGATATTAAACAACAATCACAACACTTGTAAGTGCACTACATACCCGTAAGGGTCTCAAGGCACTGGGGGCGGTGCTGCTACTGATCGAAGAGCCAGGAGTCTTCTGAAGGCCAGCAGGTCTTGGGTCTGCCGTAGGTTGGTGGGGAGGGTGTTTCAGGTTTTGGTGACGAGGTGGGAGAAGGATCTGCCACCGGCGGTCTTTCTTCGGATGCGGGGGACTGTGACAAGGGCGAGGCTGGAAGAGCGGAGCTAGCGGGTGGGGGTGTGGAAGCTGAGTCATCTGTTGAGGTATGCTGGGCCGTGTTGTGGAGAGCTTTGTGTGCGTGGATGAGGAGCTTAAAGGTTATCCTCTTGTTGACGTGGAGCCAGTGCAGGTCTCTCAGGTGGGGTGGGATGTGGCTGCAGCAGGGGATGTCAAGGATCAGACGTGCCGAGGCGTTCTGGATGCGTTGCATTCGTCTCAGTAGCTTGGCCGACGTTCCTGTGTGGAGGGTGTTTACGTAGTCCAGTCTGCTAGTGACGAGGGCCTGGGTGACTGTTCTTCTCATCTCGGTGAGGATCCATTTGAAGATCCTGCGGAGCATTCGGAGGGTGTTGAAGCAGGATGAGGAGATGGCATTGACCTGCTCAGTCATGGAGAGGGTGGAGTCGAGGATGACCCCTAGGTTGCGTGCGTGGTCGGGGGATGTCGGGGCTGTTCCTAGTGTTGTCAGCTACCAGGAGTCGTCCCAGGCTGAGGGGATGGAGCCGAGAATGAGGACCTCTGTCTTGTCCAAGTTCAGCTTCAGTCGGCTGTTCATCATCCATTCGGCGACAGCCTTCATTCCTTCGTGGAGGTTGGTTTTGGCGGTGTGAGGGTCTTTGGTGAGGGAGAAGATCAGCTGGGTGTCCTCGGCGTAGGAGTTGATTTTGAGGTTGTGCTGTCGGGCGACATGGGCGAGGGGTGATGTTGGACAGCGTCGGGCTGAGAGAAGAGCCCTGGGGTACGCCGCAGATGATTTCGGTGGCATTGGAAGGGAGGGAGGCGGACTCTCTGAGTTCTACCGGAGAGGAAGGATGTGGTCCAGTCCAGGGCCTTCTCTTGGATCCGGCGTTGTACAGGCATGTTTGTAGGTGGCAGACCGTTTCAAAGGCGGCTGAAGGATCCAGGGGGCTGAGGGCCGCTGTTTCTCCATTTTCAAGCAGGGTCCTGATGTCATTGGTGGTGGCAATGAGGGCGGTTTCAGTGCTGTGGTTGCTGCGGAACCCGGACTGGGATGGGTCCAGGATACTGTTCTCCTTGTGGAAGCGGGTCAGTTGTTTGTTGACTTTTTTCTTTGTGACCTTCGCCGGAAATGGGAGTAGGGAGATGGGTCGGAAGTTCTTGAGGTTCTTGGGGTCCGCCTTGGGTTTCTTGAGTAAGGCATTGATCTCGGTGTGCTTCCTGCTTTCTAGGAAGGTTGCTGTCTCAAAGGAGATGTTGATTATTTTCCTGGAGATGTGGTGCGATGGCTGTGCTGGCTTTGCTGAAGATGTGGTGAGGGCATGGGTCTAACGGTGATCTGGAGTGGATGGTGTTCATGATCTCGCTGGTGTCCTCGTCATTGATGCTGGTCCAGGAGAGCAGGTGGTTGGTGCGGGTGGTGGTCGTGGGGGCTGTTGTTGTCGGGGTGGTCGTGGCATTGAAGCTGTTGTGGAAGTCTGCGATCTTGCGGTGGAAGAAGGTGGCCAGTGAGTCGCATAGGTCTTGCGAAGGCGGGATGTCGTTGGTGTTGGAGCTGGTGTTAGAGAGTTCCTTCACGATGTTGAAGAGCTCCTTGCTGTTGTGTGCATTGTTATCTAGGCGGTCTTTGAATGAGGCCCTCTTGGTGGTTCTGATGAGTCGATGGTGTCTGCGGGTGGCGTTCTTGTGGGCTGCGTACCTGTCCGGTGTTCGTTCGCGGAGCCAGTTCTTCTCCAGTTCTCGGCATGTTCGTTTGGAGGCCTGGAGGTCTTCGGTGAACCAGGTGGCTTTCTTGCTGGTATGGCTGTTGGAGGTTGTCTTGAGCAGGGCGAGGGTGTTGGCGCAGTCGTCGATCCATTGTCTGAGATTGCGTGCGGCGGTTTTGGGGTCGGTGGAGTTGGCGGTTGTGCTCTGGGCAAGGGTGGTGGTTAGCTGGTCTTTGGTGACTTCGTTCCAGCAGTGTCGAGGCGTCTGTTGGGTGCGGTGGTGCGTGGTGTCTGGTGGGCTTCCTGAAGGTGAAGTGGATGCAGTGTTGGTCGGTCCAATGGGGTTCTGTGGTGTGTTTGAAGGAGACGTGGGGGCTTGCGGTGAAGATGGGGTCAAGCGTGTGGCCGGCGGCGTGGGTGGGTGTTGTCACGAGCTGTCGGAGTTCGAGGTTGGCGATCAGGGTGATGGAGATGAAGGTCATAATGCTTGGAATAACTAGCATCCACCTAGACATCCTCTTGGTGGAACTAGATGATGCTGCTATCCCAACCAAGTCTGCCAGAAAGAGTGGCATTCTCTCAAACCAGAATCTAATTGTGAACTTTCAAGTTAAGCACATAACAGCCTCTTGCTTTATCATCTTTGAGAATCATTTCGAAGATTTACTTATGGCTTGCCCCTGAACTCCACAAAACCGTAATCCAGGAATTTATAAATTAATGGATACAAAGAAGGGTTATCTGTTCCTGTGGGAAGGAGAAAGGATATCTACTAAGACGGTTCACCGATAGAATATCGATGTTAATAACATTGATGGTAAAAATATTGAGAAAAATATATAGATAGTAAAAATATTGACTCCCTATACTTAAAGGTAAGTACAAAAATATTGAATCAAGTTAAAAATACAGATGTTAAAGTTAATGATTTAAAAATATAATAATACATATTAAAAATATAAAATATTAATATTATATTTAACAAAATAAATTAAATTTACTATACATTTTAAGTAAATATAAAAATTAAACTTAATTTGAATAAATATAAACAAACATAATATATTATACATATACATATAGTTACTTTAAAATAATTTATTAACTATTAACTTCATTTAATTTTGTTACTTTTAAATTATATAACATTAAAATATATACATATATCAATAGTTTAAAATTAGAAACAAAATCTATAAATAATTAAAACATTAAACTATTAACCCAAAATTAAAAAGTACATTTTGCAACACAATCAATACAACAGTAGGGAAAATGTTAGATAGCAAAACAATTAAATGTACTATTGGATAGCAGAGAGGTAAAATTTGCTATTCCCACTCCATTGACTGCAAAAGTAGGGTAAATGTTGGAAAGTAGAAGAATTTAATTTGCTGTTCCAACTCCAGTGATTGTGACAGTAGGAAAAATGTTGGATAGCGGAGGGGTGAAAATTACTATTCCCGCTCCAGTGAGTACAACAGTAGGGAAATTGCTGGATAGCGAAGGGGTAAAAATTACTATTTCCACTCCAGTTAGTTCAACAGTAGGGAAAGTATTAGATAGCAGAGGAGTAACAATTACTATTCCCACTCCAGCTAGTGCAACAGTAGGGAAAGTATTGGATAGCGGAGGGGTAAAAATTACTATTGCCACTGCAGTTAGTACAACAGTAGGGCAAGTACTGGATTGCGGAGGGGTAGAAATTACTATTCCCACTCCAGTTAGTGCAACAGTAGGGAAAGTACTGTATAGCGGAGGGGTACACATTACTATTCCCACTCCAGCGAGTGCAACAGTAGGGACAGTGCTGGATAGTGAAGGGGTAAAAATTACTATTCCCACTCCAGTGAGTGCAACAGTAGGGAAAGTATTGGATAGCGGAGGGGTAAAAAATACTATTCCCATGCCAGTTAGTGCAACAGTAGGGAAAGAACTTGATAGCGGGGGGGGGGTAAAAATTACTATTCCCACTCCAGTTAGTGCAACAGTAGGGAAAGTACTGGATAGCATAGGGGTAAAAACGACTATTCCCACTCCGGTTAGTGCAACAGTAGGGCAAGTACTGGATAGCGGATGGGTAAAAATGAATATTCCCAATCGGTTAGTGCAACCGTAGGGAAAGTACTGGATAGCGGATGTGTAACAATTACTATTCCTAATCCAGTTAGTGCAACAGTAGGGAAAGTACTGGATAGCGGAGGGGTAAAAATGACTATTCCGACTTCAGATAGTGCAACAGTAGGGCAAGTACTGGATAGGGGAGGGGTAAAAATTACTATTCCCACTCCAGTGAGTGCAACAGTAAAGAAAGTATTGGATAGCAGAAAAACAAAAAATTACTAATAACGTTTAAACAATAAAAAAATCTTAAAAATAAATAAACAATATTTTAAAAATATACTATTAAATATATTAAACATATAAAAACAACACATATTATTATGTTAATTACATATAACAAAAACATACAAATATGATATACAAAAATACATTTATAAAAAATATTTATTTAAAAGGGACAAATATTCACAACAACCAAATTATGTTAAACATAAATATATGTATTTTATTTCCTACCCTATAAAACCACACCAATAAAAAAAGACATCAACATTTTTATTGACATTTATTTCCATAATTAACATATTAATAATGAATCTAAAACATATTAATAAAAAAAGATAATAAAAATTCATTGAGTAAACATTCTTTAACACTATAATATCCACAACACACACCAACAATTAATTACACAAATATGATTATTAATGACAATTTAAATACATTTAAATATTTAACAAATAATTAATAATTCACCAATAACAAATACATTACTTCCCACCCTTCCCACTATTTACACCTATAAACACCACAAAACATACCTACATTTAATTAAACAATTATCATAATTAATTACTAATTAACTCATTAAAATGAATTAACAACTAATTTATAATTCATCAATAAAAAATACATTACTTCCCACTCTTCACACCATTTACACCTATAAACACCACAAAAACACACCTACAATTAATAAAACAAATACCATAATTAATTACTAATTAATTACATTAAATTAATTAACAACCAAATACTAAACAATTAATAATACATTAATTTACACATTTAACAATATAACAATACAATAAACAAATAATAATATACAAATTATTCCACACATTTTATATAATTAAATTACTTCCGATCCTATTCCCCTACAACCCCACAACCCACTACGGAACTAAAAACACTAATTTCACCCCCAAAAAATTAATAACTACTATAAAAAAATCTATAAAATGTATATAATTAAATTATTTCCCACTCTATTCCTGTATAAACCCACAACACACTACGGAACCAAATAAATGCAATATTCAATAAAAAAATGAATAGCTACTATAAATAATCAATAAAATTCAAATAATTAAATTACTTCCCACCAAATTCCCCTATAAACCCACAACCCACTGCGGAACTGAAAAGGCAATTTTATAAATGTTATTGATCATTTATAGTAGCTATTATTTTTTTTTATTGAATTTTTCGTTTTTAGTTCCGTAGCGGGATATGGGTTTACAGGGGAATGGGGTGGGAAGTAAATTATTTATATATATTTGATTGATTTTTTATAGTAGTCATTAATAACTACCATAAAAATCAATAAAATTCTGCTGCTCCTCCCCCCCGTAATGGAGCTTGCGGATTCGCGCACCTGAGCATCAGCGACCCGAATACTGAGGTCTCAGCCGGCTGGCGTTCTCAGTGTTTTTGGCATTTTTGCCAACGGCTGGCATCCTGACCTGCTCACAGTGGGGCTCACCACATAAGGGCCCTGCAGTGCGGTGGGGACAGTGGTTGTAGGGGTTTGAATCCCGCTGGTTGGAGGATGACGAGCAGACGGAGAGTGGCATGAGGCAAGGCGCTTCAGAGTTGAGCTCTCCACGACCTCCGAGGTGATTGGTGATTTGGGCAATCTCGGACGACTTAGACTGGAAGTGGCTAGAAGTGGCTACGGTGTAGTAAGAATGAAGCCAGTCTGCAGAGGTGAGCCTGCTAGGCAGTAACTGTCTCAGCTGACTCAGCTACCAGAATTGGTTGAGGACTTGTTTGTATTGTCATCCTCAGGGGTCTTATGGTTTAGAGTCGACTGTTCTCCCCCCCACAGGTCTCGGTTTGTTGGGTGTAAAGCAATACTTTTGTTCATTAATTGGGCCATTGAATACCTTGCGAACTAGACCCAAGATCCAAGGGAAAATGGGAAACCATGTGAAGCAGGCGAACGCTATTGCAAAAGTTGACTCTGCAGCAGGGCTCAAAGCTAAAACTCGCTTAGCCCAGGCGAAAGCGGTGTCATCAGAACTGAACATACTCCAAATCGACCTGACCTTAATTCAAGCTTCGAGAGCTCTGAAGAAGAGCCATCTGAGTTTCATCAGGAGGGTGGAGATCTCGCTGCACAGAAGCAAACAGGTGGTTCAACCAGTGTGGAGAAGGATCAGGCAGCCGTGTCTACAGCAGGGACAAACAAGGTTGAGATGAAAAACTCCAAAGACTTTCCGTTATTTTCTAAAAAAGCATCTCACCCTGCTCTGGCCAAATCTACTGCAAACCTGCAGCAACTTCTAGAGGGGGGCCAGTGGGTGCACCAACTAGCCCCTTGCAGGCTCTCTTTATTTCCACGTGCCCATATGCCTGGGCAGGCTCCTTCTACAGTCGCTTTGGAATCGCAAAAGTCTGGTCAACCTCTGCATGGTCAGACTATATCATCAACGCCACAGACTCAGGCCTTGACGTCGGTTCAGTCACCCCCTGAAGACATCATAGTGTAGCAGACGGAGGATCAGGAAAAGCCCCAGACACAGACGCCTTGCAAGTCCGGTTTGGAATTATCAGGCCAGCTAGCCAGGAACCAGAAGCAAAATGGAAAGTTACAAAAGGACGAGTACGAACCATTGACCGAAGGCGCTAACACTCAACAGATCAATATAAAGACCATGCTGAATCTTATCTACGAGGAGAGAGAAATTAAGAAATCCCAAGAGAATGAGATAGCCTCCCTGCACCAGCGTCTTTGGAAAATTGAGGAGGTTGTGGCATGTTTTCCAGCTGGAATTCCAGAAGCTGAATCAAGGATCGCCCTGTTGGAGGATCAAATGAGCACCATACTCCTGAGAGTGAACGAGGCAGCGAATGATAAACTCATTCTAGAATAAAGAGAATAAACTCAAGGAACATGAAAATCATTCTCTACATTTAAACTTACATATAGTTGGGGTACCCAAGGGGAGTGAGGGATTTTAAACTCTTCAAAACTCTTCAATGCATTCAGTCGTTCATTAAGCAGAAGGTCCAAATTTACTGGAGATCTTACGATAACAAGGGCACATCGAGTTTCCTCCCACCCCCTGCCCAATTCAAAGATCCCACGTACTATCTTGATTAACTTTGCTGACTATCGCATTAAAGAGAAGATTCTGGCTAAGGCAATATAGCAGAGACCATTTTCTATCAATGAGGTCTCAAAATGTCGAATACTTGCTGATGTGTTTGTGGTAGCCGCACGTAGGCACAAAGAGTTTGTGAAGCTACTATATCATTTTAAAGCTCAAGGGGTGCAGGGTTCAATAGCCCATCAATCTAAGCTTCCTCATGAAAGGGACATTCCATATGTTCTCTAATATAGAGGAAGCTCAGGAGTTGCTGCAAGAGATCTCTTCCTCAAAATGAAAATGTGTATAATTTGATACTAAGGGTCTCCAGGGTTAGGGGTCGGGTCACCAAGTGTGCAGTTCCAGGGCACCCCATCGCGAAGTAGGGGGTGAGATGTGGCCAGTGGGGTTTCACACAATTCTTGGGGGGAGTGTCTGGTGGGGAGGCGGTAGTGGGGGTCTATGGCAGTAAAAAGAGCAGTAGCAAAGGGGACAAGGAAGGGCAAAGCAGGGTTTTGAACTCAATTGATTATTGTCGCTATTTAAATCATAGAAATGGTTAGTTAATGTTGTGATATGATGGTAAATGTGAACGGTATGTTGAACAAACAAAAAATGGAGGGCTTATAAGATGTCTGGCCACCTTTATGCCCCCAAGTTCTCTTTCTCCAAGAAACTCACCTCAAAACAAATTCACCTAAGCTCTTTCTTCCTAGAGTTTTCTCTAATGCTTTTTTGCATCAGCCGGGGTGGCTATGAGAGGAGTAGCTATTTACTTCTGAAGAAGTGTGACTTGGGATTTTGTCCAACACTGGAGAGATCCTCAGGGAAGATGGTTATGGGTTATGGCTAAATTAAATGGGATCATATTGAACTTTGTTAATTATTATGGGTCAATCATGGATGACCCCTCAGTTTTAATGAAGGTTAATGAGCTTCTCAGGGGAACCCCCGGTGAGATAGTTTTTGGAGGGGATTTTAATTACATCCAAACCCTGAGAAAAGATACTTCCAACAAAATTAAGAAAAACTGAAGCCTAAAACTAAAAAAGGTGATTGATCCATGGCGTAAAGCCAATCTGGCTGCATATGATTACACAAGCTACTCCTGTCAATTTCAGACAGCATCTCGCATTGATTTTTTCTTAACATCTCAGTCCCTGAATTACGTAGAGGCAGAAATCAGGGTTAATTGATTTTCGGGCTACTCCTTTATTAAGCTTGATCCAGAAATTGAAGAGGGGAAGAGGACGAGACCCAGGTGGGAGATGGATTGTCTCCTTCTCCAAGATCTCCAATGGGTAGCTGGCTTAAAATGGTGGATACTTGATTATTTTAGGATCAATGAAGGGGCGGCAGAACCATTGTCAGTATGGGGGAGGTTCAAGGTGGCTGTCTGTGGGCAAATGATCACCTTTTCGGCTGCTCAGTCCAAAACACGATGCATTAAAATAGTTGAACTCCAGCAGGCAGTCAATAGTGACCTAAATCCGAGAAATGCCCCTCTACGGGGTCAGGTTGAAAAGGATAAAAAGGTGTTAAAGGAACTTTTCTAAATAGAAGAAATCAACAGCTCCCGGACTTTGCAACAACGTGTATATGAAGAAAGCCAAATGGACAGTAAACTGCTAGCAGGGTTAACTAAGACCAGACAGGAAGTGGCCTTAATCACAGAGGTCGTAGATCCCAAGACCAGAATCGGAGTGACGGATAGAGATGGGATTGCTCAAGTTTTCATAGAGCACTATCATCAGCTTCACACTACCAAATATGCGGTCAGGCTAGATTCAATACAGAATTACTTTGAAAGCGAAATCACCTGTTGTTGTCCAACTCTCTTGTGGAACAGATTTAACTTGACATATCAGACGCTGAAATTCTGGTAGCCCTGAATTCAATCGCAGGAGTGAAAGCCTGCGGAAATGATGGGATGCCTATAGAAATTTACAAGATTATCCAAAAGGGTGCGAATGTACGCACCCATATGTCGCACTGCGGATTCAGGAATATATCCTAACAAGCAACAACTTTTTTTTATTCCATTTAATTGTGGTGCTCTGTTTCTCACAGTAAACCAATATGTGATCCAATACTTTTTCCAAAAGTTAATCCTTGTACTCGGCATCACTGTGATAGCAGCGGAATTCTAGAATGATTCATTTACAATTTTCATATATCTCCTGCATGCCTTCCAGGCCTTCAACAGCAACATGTTCAAAAGAGTCATTAGGAACTCGTTTTTAGCTCAAAAGATGTTTATTTCTTTCTCACCCAATGCATTTCAAGCCACAGGGGCCCTTCGTCAGGGGTCACTGAAATGGATAATGAAAAGACTTCTCAACATTCTGTGCAATGCAAACTCTCTACATTTAAAGAAATTAATATACTTAGTGTGACATAAACTAAAATATGTTAAAACACATTGTAATTTAAGCCTGAAAAGATATATCCCTCAACACCACCCTCACACGTTATATCCTTAAACACAAACCAAAAAATACATGCATACTACGTGGTGAATTAAGAGTGTGAAAACGAATTAATAAACATATGTGACAGCAAGCCCTTTAAGTGCATAACCTTCCGCGCTTAAAGTTTACAATTTCAATCACCCATTGCACTGAAAATAATGATGGCCATCTCCAAGAAGTAATGGAAGATGTAAACAGATTAGTCACCTTAAAAAACCACGAATGGCAGTCTCATCGTAATGTGCAGCTCCCATTACCGCTGTCAGCATTCGGTTTGAGTAACACCCTTTCAACCGCGCTTTTGAAGCTAGTGCTCTATTGTAAACAGGTGTGGTTCTGCTCGATGTCCCAAACCCCTCAGATTTCGAATCTTTAAAGAGACAGGTCCCAAATAATGTTGCCTAAAAACGCAGTTATATCCATACTACACGAAAAACTACCACCAATCATGCTTTTAAATTGTTGTAATGACATTGCAACGCTCACATAGAAATTTACAAAGCATTCGCTAAGGACCCCCTTCTTGACAAAGCTTTTCAATTATATTAAGACTGGTGGCACTGTTCCCTCAGTTTTTAAAGAAGCTATTATCATTAGCTTTGTGAAAAAGAGCAAGAATCACAAGGACGACAACTCTATATACCAGTCAGCCTTCTCAATGCTGACTACAAAATTCTAATGTAAATTTGGGCCCAGCGTTTTACTTACCTAGCTCAGGAAGTGATCCACAGAGACCAGTCTGGGTTCATCGTCGGGAGGTTGATGTCTTCGAATACAGGGTTTTTAATACAGGCTCTCAACTTTTTAAATAATAATTGTACTCCGGCATTCATTACGATGGTAGACGCTGGAAAGACATTTGACCTGGTTAAATGAAACGCCCTTTTTTTATGGTCTGGGTAGGTTCGGTGTGCTTCTTCAGGTCACAAAAATGCTCTAGAATATCTATCAGGGTGCTCAGGCTCAGGTGGTGATAAATGCAAACCGTGCAGGGATAGTAATCATAAACAATGGGACCAGACAAGGGTGTCCACTTTCTCCTTTGTTATTTACTTTCTTTATCGAGCCCCTGGCTATTTAAATCCGCAACAATGTAGCAATTTGAGCTCCAATCCCAGGTATGTCAAAATTAAAGCTGTTCGCGGATGACATTGTTTTATATCTTAGTCCTGAGAGCCAGAATTTAGTCCATTCAAATTGATTGGGGGCTATAAAACAAACCAATACAGAGATTCTAATTTTAAACACTGATAGCAATTTTCTTCTCGCAAATCTCAAACATTAAGCCCTTAAGTTGAATCCAATACGCTTTTTGGGGATTTATGTCTCTAATCAATACGGGCAGCTATATAAATTGAACTATGAAGTCATGCAGAGTAAAATTAAAAAATTGCTGGATAATTGGTTGCTTTTACCATTGATGTTGATAGGCCGTGTAGCCCCCATCAAAATAAATGAAGTAAAGAACAATTCCTAGGCAATTTTATATAATTATCTAAACAAATATGTATGGAGAATTAACGAAACAAATACATTTTTATCTAAAAAACATTCATTTTAATATTTCATAAAAACAATTCAATTAAAAATTGTGTAATAACACAATACATGGTATATATCAGACAGTATAATCATAACATTTCATTTAGTCACTAACAAAAAAAGTGAAATACATGAATAAAACAAGTGGCAATATCTATAACTTCTATCGACGCGCGTTTCGGCGTACTTCACGCCTTCTTCAGGAATAGCCACAAATTGCCTGGAGAGAATAACAAACAGAAGTTCAATAACATTTTTGTCCTCTGTTTTTTAACGTTATCTACCATCTTTACATTATCTGTACATCTGTTGCTAACAGCAATGCATTATGTCATTCGGATAATCCTTCATTAAACAGATAAAAACATGATCCAAAAACAGGCATAAATTTAAAGTTTCTATAATCTCTCTCCATAAACAAACATATTTACATGCATATGGATACATTCTAGTATTTGAGTGCTCATAACCATCTGGGGACCATAATTATATGAATAGACTAAAGAAACACAAAAAGTAAATGAATACATATTCTAAAAACTAGAATATATAAACTTACTTTACTGTTTTGAGGTATCAGCAAAGTTCGAAGTAACTAAATGGAGAATAGGTTGCTACTTGATCCTACTTTACATTTCTGCAATAAAAATTGTATTATCAGAAACATGCAAGAGGATTTGTCTGTAATCTAGAATCCTAATACTATCTGGATGGTTAACTTACATTTTGCTTCCTTTATAGCATAATCACTCAATGATAGTTGAGGTATAAAATGGAAATCTATTGTAAAAGACCTTCCTTCTTCAAACTGTAATGTAAATTAATATAGATGTAACTTAATTATCTATCGAGTATCTATTTCTATTATTTAGTTTAAAAGAGGCTATCAGAATTAAATCATAATGAGGTTACCTATTTAAACGAGGCCACAGGAAAATTATTGCCCCACAATGTTATGTGCATCAGGATAAGACACTTTCATGAGGTTAGTTAACCTTCAGGGGAATAGAAAAAATAAAAAAACAAGACCAAAGTAATGTACCACTGTTCTGCTCGATTTTCCCGGTCCTCTTTTGAGGAAAGGTGATTGATGGTGACTTCAGTCTCTTATCATTCCAGTGCAAGGGGTAGAGTAGTGGATAGAGCCTATTTACGAGGCACTTTGATATAATTCCGCATTCTCCTCCCTAGATTAGAGCTTATACATATAGGCTAGGGGATAGATTCGCTAGTATCAGGGGTAATCCGTCCTTTAGTCAGGGTATTATTATACTTTCCATGGAGTTATGCTGAATTCGGGCCTGTTAGGCCTCAAACGGGAGAGACTCCATCTTTCTTTCTGCCCCGGCAGCTTGGGATGCTTCTAGGTCAAGTGTAATGTTTTAGTTACGAGGTGTTGTTCGCTTGGAGAGAACCGGTTCAGGCCGGCCCTTGTCGAAGGATTGTATTTTTCTTCATACCGAAGACACAACATCAGGCCGGCCGGCTGGGAACGTGTCCTTGGTACGGGGAGGTACAAGAATTTGGTGGGCGGCAGGTTACTGGCTGGAATTTTCCATGAAGAAACACGCTTCTGTATTAGTGAAAGCCCGAGATAGTTGTGCAGTCAGTTCGTAGGCGGCATCTAGCCGTTAGTAGCAAACCTATTACTTATTCCAGGGAAGACAGACGCCATTCCAAAGGCGGAGAAGAATCGAGAAATAGATACTCTCCTAGCAGAACAGCCAGGGAAGGAGAGTAGCTGATGAGAGGAAGGTCCCAGGGGCTTGGAGAAGGGTGAAGGGAACAGCGCATAGCGGTGCAGCCGTGTATCCGTGATTGCGGAGGTGTGACTTCAAGACGAGCCAAGGCCCAGACGAGAAGGGAACCTAGATGACTGCTGACTGTGGACTTCATATTAATAAGGTGATGTCGACCCTTTCTTATTAGAGTGTACGACCTAATCTTTTACTTCTCTTTGCAGGTTATGTGTTGTAGTATGATGTTATATGTTTGTTTATCATAAATGGGAAATAAAGTACCCCAGTTCTTAGTGAACCGATATGTGCCGTGTGTTCTTGTATGAGAGGGTAACCTATTCTTCTAGTCAGATGCTGCTATGTGAACAGATGCTAACCCTGATCAGGTAAGTGGTAACTGAATAAGGGAGAGAGGAGCCCCTTGAATTAACGACCATACTGCACATTATCTAAATTGGCAACCGTTGTGTGATCGGGAATACTATGGTTCTATACCCCTGATGAATAGTGAGATCGACCCCTTTGTATAATGGTAATCATAGGATAAGCTGCCGTCTGGGTAGGTTGTCTGGGTCCGTATGGGACCGCGAGATCGCCGATTCTGATACTGCCGTCTGGGTAGAGAGATCTGGGTTCGTATGGGACCGCGAGATCGCCGATTCTGATACTGCCGTCTGGGTAGAGAGATCTGGGTTCGTATGGGACCGCGAGATCGCCGATTCTGATACTGCCGTCTGGGTAGAGAGATCTGGGTTCGTATGGGACCGCGAGATCGCCGATTCTGATGCTGCCGTCTGGGTAGGTTGTCTGGGTTCGTATGGGACCGCGAGATCGCCGATTCTGATACTGCCGTCTGGGTAGAGAGATCTGGGTTCGTATGGGACCGCGAGATCGCCGACTCTGATACTGCCGTCTGGGTAGAGAGATCTGGGTTCGTATGGGACCGCGAGATCGCCGATTCTGATACTGCCGTCTGGGTAGAGAGATCTGGGTTCTTATGGGACCGCGAGATCGCCGATTCTGATACTGCCGTCTGGGTAGACAGATCTGGGTTCGAATGGGACCGCGTGGCCGCCGATTCTGATACTGCCGTCTGGGTAGAGAGAT
Source organism: Lissotriton helveticus (assembly GCF_964261635.1). Lineage (NCBI taxonomy): Eukaryota > Metazoa > Chordata > Amphibia > Caudata > Salamandridae > Lissotriton > Lissotriton helveticus. The sequence continues at coordinate 1,705,519,563 of NC_136065.1, read as the reverse complement.
CTGGGTTCGTATGGGACCGCGAGATCGCCGATTCTGATACTGCCGTCTGGGAAGAGAGGCCTGGGTTCGAATGGGACCGCAAGGCCGCCGATTCTGATACTGCCGTCTGGGTAGAGAGATCTGGGTTCGTATGGGACCGCGAGATCGCTGATTCTGATACTGCCGTCTGGGTAGAGAGGTCTGGGTTCGTATGGGACCGCGAGATCGCCGATTATAGGAGGTACATGGTATGTATCTTAGGAATTCCCTGTCCTTAGGGGGTAGATACCTGTTGTGAATAGGTCCTAGGGAGGGGCAGAGGGTAACGTTCTGGCTGGGTTAGTAAGGCCCTGATGGGCCGGTTCTATCTAATCTGAGAACCCAAGCAGAACATTTGGCGTCACGAACCGTTTACGAAACCTGTGTGCGTCGTTGTTGTCTTTCTATTTGTCCTCGGCGTATACGTGCTTTCGTTTGTGTATTCTTTTTCTATTTTGTGTGTGTAGTTTTGTTTTGTCAACATGTTTTTGAGAAAGTCGAAATCTGTTTTTAAGTTGCCTGTTGATATTCCCGGCTGGGATTCAACGCCTTATGAGGCCTTGGCCCGCGAGTGGGCTGATTCTACTGGTTTGAGTGAAAATTGGAATTCTTGTCTGGAGCTGGCGGAGCCGGCTGATGTGATTTCCTGTTTGCAGAAGGCGCCAGTAGCGAAGGGTGATGAGCTTCCTATTTTGGGTCGCAGGGGTTGGATTGTCTTGTCTGCATACAGGCTTGTACATGAGAGGTTGGTAAAATTGCAGAAGAAGCATGTGGAAATGGAACGGAAGTTTGTTGAAGTTCAGAATGATCATACTTTGTTGCGGTGTCAAAATAAATTGCTTGCCGACAAGCTTGAGACGTATCAGACTATCGCCGAAAGGGCGGCTGTGCGGATTGCACGATATAAATACAAGAATCGTCGGGGTCACGTTTCTAAACGGAAAGTGCGACTGGTCGTGGCGAAAGCCGGACTGGATTGGAATCCTGATGAATGGGATGGTAATATCTGGAATTCGAGTGATTCTTGTTCCTCGGATGAGGAGTCTAATAATCGCGAGTCTTCTCGCTCTAGACGGGCTTTTAAATCTGCTTCTTGTGCTACGGATGTTGAGTCCTGCGACTACGATCGCTCTCTGCATTCTGTTGATACTTCTCATACGGATTGTTCTCCTAGGTTTCCTGATCAGGCTCCTTCTGGTGCCCTTCCTGCGGTCTCTGCACATCCTGTTTTTCGTCGGAAGCTGCAGCAGGCTCCCGGTAATCCGAATGGTATCCCTTTAGATTCTTTGGAGGATTTTACTCAACAGGAAATTAGTGATATTTTGCAGCGCTTTCGACAGCGCGCTGGTGAGACCTTGCTTACGTGGATGGTGCGCCTTTATGAACTGAGCGCTGCTGGCATTATGTTGGATGCTGGCGATTCTTTGAAATTCTGTTCCTTGAGTTCGGATTCTACTGTACAAGATCATTTTCGTAATTATAATGGTGGTGGTCAAATCAGTTTGCTTCAGTTGGCGACTGAGGGGTGTAATCAGAAGTACCCTACTGAATCTGACTGGCCTGTGAATGACAAACCGTGGTATACATTGCGCGATGCTGCACAACGTCTCAAAGAGGAGGTGATGAAAACTGCGATTTTTCTGAGTACTGCTGACAGATTGCTTGATGGTTTGTTGACGTCTTCTGTGCGGAATCGTATTATTCGTTCTTCCCCGGTTGCTTATAAGCAGGTCATGATGACCTTATTGATCAATCAAACTGGTAATGCGTTATCTATGGTACTGGAATCTGTGCGCCAGCTCGGTGAGCTGGGTGATTGGTTTAAACCTGAGCGACAGTCTCGGCCTGACACTCGTACTCCTGGTGACTATAAGCTTACTAGACGTGACATGTTTATGGCACTTTTCGCTGATGGTGTGCGGAAGGAGGATATTGATGGTGAAACTACTTCTCGTTTGTGGGACTTGTTTCTCAAGCGCGGTTTAGACCGGAAGGAGGGTGCCCGGCGTGTGCGGACGAATGAGTGTGATCGTGAGTATTCTGATGACAGCGGTGATGACGCCCATCGTGTGCGTTCTGATCGTCGTGATGATCGGCGGTAGGTACGTGATGTGTCCCCTTGTCGTGGAAGAGAGAGAAGAGAGAGAGGGGGAGAGAGAAAGGGGGAGAGATGATTATGGTAACAACCGACGTAGAGATGAAAGGGATCAGTCCCCTGAGTTGAGGAGGAGGGAGGATCGACACAGATTTTCCGATCGAAATTCACAGTACAATACGGAGGACAAAAATCCATTTCGTAAGGGAGATGGATATGAACATGATATATTGATACCTTAGAAACGTGAGAACCTTTATCCTGATTTGTCCTGGATGATAGAACGCAGTAAAAATGACTAGGAAGTAGGTCAAGCTCCCGTACACAGATGGGCTCACCGAGATAATAGACCCTATGTAGATATTGAAATTTTTTGGAGACATCGTAATATTCAAAGGGCCCGAGCATTGGTAGATACAGGAGCGGAGGCCACTCTTATTCATGGAAAATCAAAGAAATTTAAAGGCCAATTTTTTACAATTACTGGTTTAGGTGGAAAGGAAACTCCTGCAGTACAAACTATAATTGAAATGAGAATAGGTAGAATTCCTAGAAAAGAATATTCTGTATTAGTCGTGCCCCTTGTAGAGTACATCATTGGAATTGACATTTTGAAAGGAATGACTTTACATTTGGATGATGGATGTTATCAATTTGGAACTAAACATTATATATCGTCCAGACCCGTACGGGTTGGTCGTTTAAGAATGCCCCCCATAAAGATTCCCCAGGCGACAAAAGTGGTTTGCCAGAAGCAGTATCGTATCCCAGGTGGCCATGAAGAAATTAGTACCACTATTCAGGATTTGGTGGATGCAGGGGTTATAACTCCGGTTACCTCTGCCTGGAATAATCCTGTTTGGCCGGTGCGTAAGAGTGATAACTCCTGGCGCATGACTGTTGATTATCGAGAATTGAATAAGTATACTCCCCCTTTGACTGTCGCAGTACCGGATATTATTACTTTTATTTGAAAGAATTCAAAAGCATCCAGGTACATGGTATGCGTCCATTGATATTGCTAATGCTTTCTTTTCAATCCCGATTGCCCCTGAATGCCAGGAACAATTCAGTTTTACATGGAACGGACGTCAAATGACGTTTAGAAGTCTTCCCCAGGGCTATGTGCATAGTCCTACGATATGTCACCGGCTGGTGGCAGAGCATTTGGCTGAGGTACCTGTACATTCGAAAATTCAGATATGTCAATATATTGATGATGTTCTGATTCAAGGTGAAACACAAGATGAAGTTCAGACCCAATTAGATAAAATCCTTGAATGTTTACGTGAGAAAGGTTGGGAAATCAACCCGGATAAATTACAAGGTCCATCCCAGACTGTAAAATTTTTGGGTATTAATTGGCATGAAGGTCACAGAGAAGTGATCCCACAAGTAAAACAAAAGATTCTTGATTTTGCAGTTCCGAGGAATAGGAAAGAAGCCCAAAGCTTCATTGGCTTATTTGGTTTTTGGCGCCAGCATATTCCTCACTTGAGTCAGATATTGGCCCCCTTGTATCGAGTCACTCGTAAAAAGAATGCGTTTGAATGGAGTAAACCACAGCAAGATGCGTTTAGTTTGGCAAAAGAAGCGATTCAGTATGCCTTGGATTTATGGCCTGTGTGCGATGGTGATGTGGATTTGAATGTGTCTGTGCAAGGCCTTTATGCAAATTGGAGTTTGTGGCAAAAGCAAGGCAGGAGTAAAGTACCATTAGGTTTTTGGACTAAAAAGTTACCTGATGCTGGTGAGCGTTATACACCTTTTGAGAAACAGTTGCTTGCATGTTATTGGGCTCTGGTGGATACAGAGCAATTAACTTTGGGACATGATGTGGTCCTGCGACCTGAAATTCCTATCATGCAGTGGGTTTTGAGTTCGCCAAAAACTCACAGAATTGGACATGCTCAGGAGGCGAGTGTGATTAAATGGAAATGGTACATACAGGACAGGGCACGTGTGGGACCAAAGGGAGTTGCATCCTTGCATGAGCAGGTGGCGCGGGCACCATCGGTTGAGACAGAGAGTGAATGCTCCGTACCTTTAGTACAGGAATCCCCTGTCAAGTGGGGTAAGCCATTTGATGATTTGTCCCTGGAGGACAGAAACCACGTTTGGTTTACTGATGGTTCGGCAAAGTTCATAGGGACAAAACGACATTGGAAGGCAGTGTCCTATAACCCGATCACACAAAAGTTGCTGAGTACAACTGGTGAGGGAAAGAGCAGCCACTTTGCTGAGCTTTATGCTGTTTATCAAGTTCTGAAGCAAGAGTTACCTGGCACATGTCATATTTTTACTGATTCCTGGTCTACTGCCAATGGATTGGCAGTTTGGTTACCGACTTGGCATTCCCATAATTGGGAATTGCATTCGAAAGAACTGTGGGGGAAAGAATTATGGCAAGAGATTTGGGACATGCTCCCGCAGAGTACTGTTACAATCTTTCACGTGGATGCTCATACCCCAATAGACTCCCTTGACAAATTTGTTCATAATATTGCAGATGAACAATCTAAAATTGCTGAGGCAATGGTGGACATGCAGGATTCTGATATGGAAGGATTGGCGAAATGGGCCCACCAGAAAGCAGGACATTATGGAGAGAAAGCCACTAGCAGGTGGGCTGCTGATCGAGGAATTTATATTCCTTTAGATTTAATCAAAGACATTATTTTGCATTGTCCCATTTGTCAGCATGCTAGGCAGCGGAAAGTGCCTCAAATTGTTAAAGGTCATTTACATCGCGGGAAACTGCCCGCTCAAATTTGGCAAATCGATTATATTGGTCCACTTCCTATGAGTAAAAACTGTCAATACATTTGCACCATTGTGGATACATACAGTGGCCTGTTAGTGGCCCTCCCCTGTAAACAAGCTACCCAAGTGAACACAATCAAGACATTGGAATTGATTATGCTTTATTATGGTGTCCCCTTCCAAATTCAATCTGATAATGCATCCCATTTTCGTGGAAGATTGGTACAGGAATTTTGTGTGGAGAATAATATTGAATGGGTGTTTCATATACCATATTATCCTCAGGCCTCGGGTTTAATTGAGCGGATGAACGGTTTGCTGAAACATCAACTGTGTAAGCTAACCAGCGACCGCTATAGGAATTGGAGGGACTGTTTATTTCAGGCCTTGTTAATCTTGAATAATCGTCCCTTTCTAAATGCTGAATCTCCATTGATGCGTTTGTTTCCTCCAAATGTCGATGCAAAGCCCAATCAAATTGGGGACCCTGGGATATACTGGGAAATTACCCCCGGAGCACTGGCTCCATGCAGAGCGACCCCGGGGTCGGCAGGTCTAGACCTGCATGCCATGAATGATACTATTATGAAGAGTAAAGATCGAGTCATCATTGAAACCGGTGTTGGTGTCTGTATACCCACTGGAAATTTTGGATTAATCGCCCCTAGATCGGGGCTGGCTGTGAAAGGTATTCAAGTGCTCGGAGGAGTCATTGACAGTGACTATCAGGGAGAGATTAAGGTGCTCCTGCTGAGCAGCAGTGAGGTTGATTTACCGATTCATAAAACTGACCGAATTGCTCAATTGTTGATAATGCCTGTTTTCAGTGGTGAGATCACAAAAGGCACTGCCCCAACGTTTCTAACTGTACGAGGACAAAAAGGATTCGGCTCCACGGATAATCCTGGAGCTAGAGTTTGGGTGCAATCGCCTAAGAATCCCCCTGAGCAAGCTGAGATTATTGCAACCGGTCATGATAATACTGTTCTAGTCATGAGACCAGGGAAAGATAGCTGGGAAGCTGTCCCAGCTGACAAATGTTACCTACGAGAATGAATAATGCCTGTCTTTGATTTTCTTTCAGATCATTCTCTGGACTGTTGCTGCAGGATGTGTCGGCGTTGGACTCCTTTTGGACTGCTACGGCGGGAGAGGAGGGAACCCATCGACCCGGGCTGATTTGAGAACCCAGATGCCGCGTTCCTTTGCTGCGTGGGATTCATCATCGAACTTTTGGACTACTTTGGCCAAGCGCGTGACTAATGCTCCTCATTTTTGTTTAACGCCGATGCGGTCGGTGACTGACATTCTAGCGACTTGTTTAGTTGCTGTCCCTGCTTCATTGGAGACTTTGGCCCATATTTTCAATGTATCGAATGCCCGTCCTAATGTCCTTTTGGGAGACGTTGCTACACATGAATACTGCCCTTTATGTACTGAGTTGTCCGATTCAACACCCTTGATCCAGTCCCAGATAATAACTTATAATATCACGCAGGGTGATTTATGCTTCTTTCTTACTTGTGATCCCAATGCTATTTCTGAGTGTGTGCGTTTAAAATTGAAAGGTGCTACATCATTCACAGCTCATGAAAGGACTTTATGCTTCCGAAGATCACCGAAATTATGTACCTCTGTTCAAAATAATATGACTTGTAAGAGTTTAGTGGTGACCCCCAGTCATTACCGTACAATGCTGCTACCCTCTGGTTGGCTCTTCTCTTGTGGTAATACATCCTGGCCATATATTCCCGCGAACATTTCCGGAGGCCCTTGTGCCATTACCAGACTGAGTTTGTTGATGTTCTCCTCACATCCCCATGCTAATTCCCGTGTGATCCGAGATGCTGTAATGTTACAGGAGGACTGTGATTCGTCTATGCATTTATATTCCAAATCTGAATACCTTAGCTTAGCTTTCTCAATTGTTGGTGTTCCTGCCTTGGCGGTCTATAATGCCAAGTCTATTGGGAAAATGGCCTGCTGGATGGTAAAATCCATTAATCATACTTCTACAATTTTGTCTGACATACCATTAGACGCCCAGGGTGAACGTAGAGCTATCTTGCAGAACCGGGCGGCCATTGATTATCTTTTGCTTAAACATGGACATGATTGTTCTGATTTTGAGGGTCTTTGTTGTTTTAACCTATCTGACCATACAAAATCCATTCAGGCTCATATTGACAAACTTCATGACTTGACGGAAGAGGTTAGAAAACACATTGACCAGGGCTGGTTTGACTGGCTCTTTAATTGGCTACCTGATCTACATATGTTGCGTCAAATATTAGGGGGAATTTTGATTACCATTAGCATTTTGATTGCTATCTGTTGCTTTATTCAGTGTATTCCTTCTCTACTTCAATACTGCAAACCTGGTACTAGACATAGATCAGTTAGTTTTGTTTCCTATTATTCCTCCACAGATGTTAGTTCTGTTTGATGAATGTATAATAGACTGAAGTCAAGGGTGAAATGTTCTGCTCGATTTTCCCGGTCCTCTTTTGAGGAAAGGTGATTGATGGTGACTTCAGTCTCTTATCATTCCAGTGCAAGGGGTAGAGTAGTGGATAGAGCCTATTTACGAGGCACTTTGATATAATTCCGCATTCTCCTCCCTAGATTAGAGCTTATACATATAGGCTAGGGGATAGATTCGCTAGTATCAGGGGTAATCCGTCCTTTAGTCAGGGTATTATTATACTTTCCATGGAGTTATGCTGAATTCGGGCCTGGTAGGCCTCAAACGGGAGAGACTCCATCTTTCTTTCTTCCCCGGCAGCTTGGGATGCTTCTAGGTCAAGTGTAATGTTTTTGTTACGAGGTGTTGTTCGCTTGGAGAGAACCGGTTCAGGCCGGCCCTTGTCGAAGGATTGTATTTTTCTTCATACTTAAGACACAACATCAGGCCGGCCGGCTGGGAACGTGTCCTTGGTACGGGGAGGTACAAGAATTTGGTGGGCGGCAGGTTACTGGCTGGAATTTTCCATGAAGAAACACGCTTCTATATTAGTGAAAGCCCAAGATAGTTGTGCAGTCAGTTCGTAGGCGGCATCTAGCCGTTAGTAGCAAACCTATTACTTATTCCAGGGAAGACAGACGCCATTCCAAAGGCGGAGAAGAATCGAGAAATAGATACTCTCCTAGCAGAACAGCCAGGGAAGGAGAGTAGCTGATGAGAGGAAGGTCCCAGGGGCTTGGTGAAGGGTGAAGGGAACAGCGCATAGCGGTGCAGCCGTGTATCCGTGATTGCGGAGGTGTGACTTCAAGACGAGCCAAGGCCCAGACGAGAAGGGAACCTAGATGACTGCTGACTGTGGACTTCATATTAATAAGGTGATGTCGACTCTTTCTTATTAGAGTGTACGACCTAATCTTTTACTTCTCTTTGCAGGTTATGTGTTGTAGTATGATGTTATATGTTTGTTTATCATAAATGGGAAATAAAGTACCCCAGTTCTTAGTGAACCGATATGTGCCGTGTGTTCTTGTATGAGAGGGTAACCTATTCTTCTAGTCAGATGCTGCTATGTGAACAGATGCTAACCCTGATCAGGTAAGTGGTAACTGAATAAGGGAGAGAGGAGCCCCTTGAATTAACAACCATACTGCACATTATCTAAATTGGCAACCGTTGTGTGATCGGGAATACTATGGTTCTATACCCCTGATGAATAGTGAGATCGACCCCTTTGTATAATGGTAATCATAGGATAAGCTGCCGTCTGGGTAGGTTGTCTGGGTCCGTATGGGACCGCGAGATCGCCGATTCTGATACTGCCGTCTGGGTAGAGAGATCTGGGTTCGTATGGGACCGCGAGATCGCCGATTCTGATACTGCCGTCTGGGTAGAGAGATCTGGGTTCGTATGGCACCGCGAGATCGCCGATTCTGATACTGCCGTCTGGGTAGAGAGATCTGGGTTCGTATGGGACCGCGAGATCGCCGATTCTGATGCTGCCGTCTGGGTAGGTTGTCTGGGTTCGTATGGGACCGCGAGATCGCCGATTCTGATACTGCCGTCTGGGTAGAGAGATCTGGGTTCGTATGGGACCGCGAGATCGCCGACTCTGATACTGCCGTCTGGGTAGAGAGATCTGGGTTCGTATGGGACCGCGAGATCGCCGATTCTGATACTGCCGTCTGGGTAGAGAGATCTGGGTTCGTATGGGACCGCGAGATCGCCGATTCTGATACTGCCGTCTGGGTAGAGAGGTCTGGGTTTGAATGGGACCGCGAGGCCGCCGATTATCATAAATGGGAAATAAAGTACCCCAGTTCTTAGTGAACCGATATGTGCCGTGTGTTCTTGTATGAGAGGGTAACCTATTCTTCTAGTCAGATGCTGCTATGTGAACAGATGCTAACCCTGATCAGGTAAGTGGTAACTGAATAAGGGAGAGAGGAGCCCCTTGAATTAACGACCATACTGCACATTATCTAAATTGGCAACCGTTGTGTGATCGGGAATACTATGGTTCTATACCCCTGATGAATAGTGAGATCGACCCCTTTGTATAATGGTAATCATAGGATAAGCTGCCGTCTGGGTAGGTTGTCTGGGTCCGTATGGGACCGCGAGATCGCCGATTCTGATACTGCCGTCTGGGTAGAGAGATCTGGGTTCGTATGGGACCGCGAGATCGCCGATTCTGATACTGCCGTCTGGGTAGAGAGATCTGGGTTCGTATGGCACCGCGAGGCCGCCGATTCTGATACTGCCGTCTGGGTAGAGAGATCTGGGTTCGTATGGGACCGCGAGATCGCCGATTCTGATACTGCCGTCTGGGTAGAGAGGTCTGGGTTCGAATGGGACCGCGAGGCCGCCGATTCTGATACTGCCGTCTGGGTAGAGAGATCTGGGTTTGTATGGGACCGCGAGATCGCTGATTCTGATACTGCCGTCTGGGTAGAGAGATCTGGGTTTGTATGGGACCGCGAGATCACCGATTCTGATACTGCCGTCTGGGTAGAGAGGTGTGGGTTCGTATGGGACCGCGAGATCGCCGATTATAGGAGGTACATGGTATGTATCTTAGGAATTCCCTGTCCGTAGGGGGTAGATACCTGTTGTGAATAGGTCCTAGGGAGGGGCAGAGGGTAACGTTCTGGCTGGGTTAGTAAGGCCCTGATGGGCCGGTTCTATCTAATCTGAGAACCCAAGCAGAACAACCACCCAATAACGTAAAATAGGATGCCACTATGTTGCCGGCATAATTGTTTAAGTTACCTGGGAAATGATCAGGACACCAATTAAAGGAGGCAATATCCAAATATTCTCAGCCTTCCTATTTAAAAATACGACAACAAACTATTTGGACTATTTTGTCCTTTGTCTAATTTGCTTGTGATGCATAAAGTCGTTACATCCTGCCTACATAGGGATATATACACATATATCTCCAGATTTTTATATTATCGTTATTGGGCTTGTGTTCAATAATTATAATTGGATTTTAGGAAACAGCAACTTTAAATCGCGGCAAGGTTTATATAATAATGCATTCTTTGTTACGATTGTCGCCGCAATATCAAGTGATAAATATCACGTGATAGATGATGTTTTTCGAACAACGTGCACTGCCGGATCGGTATTTAAGAATCCGGAAGACAGAATACTGTTGGACATACTTCCTCTTCCTTTGACGTCAGACGCAAGAGGCCATCTCCTGCCCCGGAGTAACACGCAAACATAAGCTATCGCAGGTAAATTGATATAGGATAGCTAGCGAACTCTGTATTTCTAAAAATGAGGAGGACTTGTGCGATTAATGCCCAGACTTGGTTTTCCCATTTCCAAAATCTTTACTCTGCTGTTGAAGGCCCACTTAATGATCCCTTTAAAATTCCATCCTTTACACTAGACCGAGACCAGGAATTGTTTTCCCCCCTCGATGTAACAAAGCAAATTAAAACCTTGGTCCCCTTGAAAGCTGCTGGCCCGGACGGCCTACCGGGGGACATTCTCCGTGCCTATCCGGAAGAATGGGGGGCTCTAATCTCTGCACTCCTCAATGCAATCATGGGGGGAGGGCTTGTGCCTGACTCCTGGAGAGGTGCGGAGGTGGTGCCCATTTTCAAAAAGGGCAGTCGGGATTCACCAGGGAACTATAGGCCTATAAGCCTAATAGACTCCAGCCAGAAACTGGCTGGGAAAACCATCTTGGGGAGAATTACACAATGGGTGGACGACAATCACATTCTGTCCGACATGCAGGCTGGGTTCCGTTCGGGTACAGGAACCATTGAACAGGCCTTTAGGCTTTTGTTGATACACTGGAAGGTGGTGGTGCTGGGCAAAGGCAGTCTCTATCTGGCCTTTATTGACCTTAAGACTGCCTTTGACCTGGTACCGAGGGAGGAACTTTGGAGGGTGCTTGATGGTTTAGGGATGCCCCCTTACCTACTGAACCTCCTCATTAACCTGCACACTAACACCTATGCCCAGGTTAGATGGGGGTTGAATGGGGAAAAGACCGATAAAATCAGGGTCGAGAGGGGAGTAAGACAGGGCTGTGTTTTGGCCCCCACCTTATTCTCCCTCTACATTAACGGGGTGGTAGATTATCTACTGGGCGAACCATCAGACGCTCCTAGCCTGGGTGGAGTAAAAATTCCAACTCTGTTGTTCGCCGACGACACCCTCCTCATCTCCAAAACCCCCCAAGGTCTACAGTCTTTACTGAACCGCTTCCAGGATTTCTGTACCACTAAAGGCCTCGTCATAAACATAGATAAGACCAAGTACCTAGTCATGCACCCACCCCGCAAACTTGGTCTCCCTCCAATTCTGAACTCTATACCCCTAGAAAGAGTGGCGGAATTTGATTATCTGGGGATCCGCCTGAATGATGCAATGAGCTGGACTGCCCACATTGATAAAATGACTCTGGCTCACAAAAGGGTGGGGGGCGCCCTTCTTAAGGAGTACAATAACTCCTCAAAACATTGTGTTGCTCCCATACTCGAGATTTACAAAGCCCGTGCAGTCCCTGCTTCTCTCTATGGATCGGAACTATGGGGTTTGGGCAAGGTCGATTCACTGAGTAAGGCCGAAAATAAATTTATCAAGGACCTTCTTGCTATCCCATCGAGCAGCCCGACCATCCCAATGCTCTTGGACACTGGCTGCAAAGCCATAAGGGACCAGGCTCGGCTTCGTCCCCTTCTGCTCTGGGCACGCTTGTGGAGGGTCCCGGAGCTACAATCTTACGCCAATGGGCTGGCAGAAGTGATGCATGCTGATGGTTGGAGTAGCATCAAATGGCTGAAGGACATAAAACACCTTCTAGGGGAACTGGGTCTGGCCTCTTGCTGGCATAGTCACTCCGCTCCACCAAAGAAGACTCTAAAAAAACTTTTCTGGGAGTGGGTTGACGTGAAGCGCTCTAGTAGCCAGCAGCATTGTAAAACCACCGCAGCTTTCCTGTTGTTCAAAGACGTTGTCTTGTATGAGCCATATATGGATATTATAACAGTTGCCATGGATAGGTCCTTGTATATAAAATTTCGGCTAGGAACCTTGCCCTTGGCGGATCTCTGTTCAAGGTGGAATAAAGCCCAGCACACATCACGCTTTTGTGCCTCTTGTTCGGATAAACCAGAGACGGTGCCACACTTCCTTTTCGAATGCCCGGACTATGGTCGCCCCAGATCACGTTGGCTTGGCCCCATTTGCAGAGAATTGGGGACTCGTCAGCACTCTGTTGCCCTTCGAATTCTTTTAACGAATACAGCCCCTTCTATTGTTTGTGCTGTTGCAAAATTTTTAAAATGGGCTTGGTTGATAAGACTTAGAAGACTGTCCATATCAATTTAATTCTTTTTTTAGCTAATTTATTCTGATATATCGTGTTTTAATTGCCATTCTATTTGTACAGTCTTACTTATTTCGACATGCTGTTTTTATATTTTTTGTACTGCTTTTATGATATGTGCATATCGAAATAAAGCATCAATCAATCAAAAATGAAGGCTAATTTGAGCTTCATTTAGCATACAACGTTTTGATTTTTTCTTGATATTTTTTCATTCCAATAGTTTGTTGTCGTACTTTTAATCGGAAGGCCGAAAATATTGGAATATTGCCTCCTTTGATTCGTGTCCTGATAATTTTTCAGGTAATTTGAATAAACTGTGCCCGCAAGATAGTGGTAACCTAGTTTAGGGTGTTGGGTGGTACATCACTTTTTTGTTCTCTATTCCCGTAAAGGTTAACTATCCTCATGACAGCATCTCATCTTGATGCACATAACTTTGTGGGGCAATCATTTTCCTGTGGCCTCTTTCAAGTGAGTAACCGTATTATGTTGTAATTTTGATAGCCTCTTTAACCTAAATAATAGAAATAGATACTCAATAAGGTATGAAATTACATCTATACTAATTTATATTACAGTTTGAAGAAGGAAGGTCTTTTATAATAGATTTCCGCATTATAGGATAGCTAGCGAACCATGTATTTTTAAGAATGGAGGCTATTTTGAGCTGCATTTAGCGTACAACGTTCTGATCTTCTTTTTGATATTCGTTTTATCCAAATAGTTTGTTGTCGTATTTTTAAATCGGAAGGCCAAGAATATTGGGATATTGCCTCCTTTAATTCGCGTCCTGATAATTTCCCAGGTAACTTAAACAATTATGCCGGCAACATAGTGGCATCCTATTTTAAGTTATTGGGTGGTACATTACTTTGGTCTTGTTTTTTTTTTCCTCTATTACCCTGAAGATTAACTAGCCGCATGAAAGCGTCTTATCCTGATGCACATAACATTGTGGGGAAATAATTTTCCTGTGGCCTCGTTTAAATAGGTAACCTCATTATGATTTAATTCTGATAGGCTCTTTTAAACTAAATATTAGAAATAGATACTCGATAGAGAATTAAATTACATCTATTGTAATTTACATTACAGTTTGAAGAAGGAAGGTCTTTTACAATAGATTTCCATTTTATACCTCAACTATCATTGAGTGATTACGCTATGAAGGAAGCACAATGTAAGTTAACCATCCAGATAGTATTAGGATTCTAGATTACAGACACATCCTCTTGCAAGTTTCTGATAATACGAATGGGATCAAGTAGCAACCTATTCTCCATTTAGTTACTTTGAACTTTGCTGATACCTCAAAACAGTAAAGTAAGTCTATATATTCTGAGTAATATATTAGTTTTTAGAATATGTATTCATTTACTTTTTGTGTTTCTTTAGTCCATTCATATCATTATGGTCCCCAGATGTTTATGAGCACTCAAATACTAGAATGTATCCATATGCATGTAAATATGTTTGTTTATGGAGGGAAATTATAGAAACTTTAAATTTGTGTCTGTTTTCGAATCATGTTTTTTTCTGTTTAATGAAGGATTATCCGAATGACATTATGTATTGCTGTTAGCAACAGTTGTACAGATAATGTAAAGATGGTAAATAACGTTAAAAACCAAAGGACAAAAATGTCATTGAACTTCTGTTTGTTATTCTCTCCAGGCAATTTGTTGCTATTCCTGAAGAAGGCGTTGAGTACGGCGAAATGCGCGTCGATAGTATTTATAGATATTGTCACTTGTTTTATTCATGTATTTCACTTTTTTCGTTCGTGACTAAATGAATATTATGATTATACTGTCTGATATATACCATGTATTGTGTTATTTCACAATTTTTAATTGAATTGTTTTTTCGAATTATTAAAGGTGATGTTTTTAGATAAAAATTTATTTGTTTCGTTAATTCTCCCATACATATTTGTTATGATAATTATATAAAATTACCTAGTTATTGTTCTTTACTTCATTCAGTTTTCCTGTCCTAGGAATTCAACAATTTACTGTTCCGGGGGTCTTCGAAACCGCATTAGCCCTCATGAAAATGTCCATACTCCCTCTACTTGTCTTTCTTTTTACAAATATACCCATAAAAATTAATACTAGTTACTTCAAAGAGCTAGAAACTATGTTCAGAGAGTGTGTTTGGAGTAAGAAAACACCCAGAGTTAAACTCTCGGCGCTACAACTGGATATCAATCAGGGTGGGTTAGCATTACCGTGAATTCGTACCTATTATGAAGCAGCTATTTTAGATTTAATAGCTTGTTTGCTAGCATCAAATGGTTCATCAGAAAACTTTTTCTTTTTAATAAAATGGTGCAGGAATCTGGTTCGCAGATCCCAATATTTCTAAAAACCTCTAAACTCCCGAAAAGGACCAGTTATAAGACTCTGAATGAATATTCCCTTAGATTACAGACTTTTTTTAGGCAAGCTGGTTCTTACGGGTTTTACTATCTAAAATTAGGTGAATGTAAAGGTTTGCATCTCCAAATTGAATTTAGTCACCTTAGAAATTGGAAGGAATGTGGTCTAGAAGAGCTGGGGCGTTTTATCATCCAGAATAGAGTAATTACCTGGCAAGAGGTTTAGAACAGATGCAGTGACCGCAGTAAGCCTGTTTTTTTTTTAATACTCACAGATCGTACATTTTCTAAATAGATATAATCCTTCATCTAGTGGCACCCCGACTAAGGGGCCCATTACGATGTCGGGCGGATTGCCACCGCCATGGGGGCAGTGGCGATCCACCCGACATCTATGCCCGCCCGCCACCCATTTCCCCCCTGCCATATTACCATGGCGGGGGGGACCGCGGCGGACGGAAACACCGTCTGCCGCTTTTCCGCCCCAGTCGCCTTGCGGCCGAGGCGGAAAAGTGTTTATATGGTGGCGGTGTCTATCAGACACCGCCAGCCATATTATAATGGGCAGAAACAGATGCCTTTCCGTGGCAGGGGTGGGTAATTGGTACCGTCTTTTGTGTACCCAAAGTGAATCTCCACTGGTCGAGAAGTTCTTAGAAAGAGTAACCCGGGAAACTCAATGTACCTTTTCAAGTCAGGAGTGGCAGGCCATATCTCAGTTAGGGAGCAAGGCATTAAGAGCTGCCAATTTTTAAAGAATGGCCTTTTTGACTTGGTGGATAGCTTACTGTACACCTAAAGCTCTCAACAGAACATTTTCAGAAGTAGAGAATAGATGCTTCTGCTGTCAGGCAGAAGGGGAAGGGGCTTGGCTGCATATATTCTTTACGTGTCCAAAGCTAGGACTATTCTGGGCTAAGATTTTTTTGGCCATAAGCCGGGTGATCCAGAAGAGGGTGGATCCAGAGGCTGAGGCAGCCCTCTTCAGCATTACCAGATTTAGGTCAAATTTTACAAAAGTGGAAGACACTTTTTTAGTTATTTCCTCCCTCGTTGCTCGCTCCCTAATTCTGCAGAATTGGAGGTCGGCGGAAGTACCTTCATATGCGAGGCAGCTAAACAAGATGAAACAAACCAGGATTTTCAAAAGAAGCATATGCAAGGCAGGTGGGCACTACAAAGAAGTTTACTGCGGTTTGGAAATACTCAGTCAATCTTGAAACTACAACGGAATAGAAGTCTTATCTATATTGTAAGCAGGATTAAATACATTTTAAGGCTGGGGTAATATCTTAACAAAAAAACACACACGTTCTGGAATTTGGTATATCCCGTGGAGTGATTTCGCCTGGTAAAGGATAGGTTTTTTGGGTTTTTTTTTTCAAAAAACTTTTTTCGAATAACTTAGCATCTATAAAAGCACAGCAGCAAGACAAATTATTTAACAAATGGAGAATAATAATAAAATTTGTTAGTGTTAAACAGTTTCTGATTATATAAAATACCAGTTTATACATCAGTTTAACAAAATGATCATACATAAATATAAGAGCTCAGGGGTAGGACATCTTCTTGCATGCTCGGGTGGCAATTTTCAAAAACGTGCTAGTACGGAAGACCAACTCTTCATTGGCCAGAGTGAGTAACAACGAAAAAGCATTGTTCAAGGTAATAAGCCTCAGCTTTTTAAAAAATGGAGTTAAAAGCCACTTGGTATAGTTTTAAATAGTATTTACAAAGAAACAAAAACTTTAAAATAGATTGTCCGCTCACAGCATCACATTGGACGGGTACATGATCAAGATTGGAGTGGTAGCCAAGAGGAAAACATAACACAAATTTAACAGTACTTGCTCTTAGACTAAATAAAAGGCTCCTTTCCCAGTGGCTCATAGGTAAAGTGAGATAGATAGGTAGGGGGTGCCTATGCTGTTCTATAGTCATATAGCTTGAGGCAAGAGTTTTTTTTGATTCCATACCAATCCTTTCTGTATTATATAATAGATAAAGTGCACTTTCGAGATCATTTTCATGCAATGTTTTGGCGTACTTGGATTTTAAAAAATACAACCTTTATTGACACTACATAAACTTTGGTACACTCCAGACAACCAATAAATATCCATTCCTTTCTCACATTTGACACAGTCACTGATAATCTCTCTAATTAAGGAAGCAGCCTGATTCTTCCAAGCCAATAACCAAAAAAGAGCAGGACGGGCACTTATAAAGTCATCAATAAAATTTAAATTAAGTTCCCTATGGCAAATGTATTGTGGAGTAGAGATTGGGACACCCAGCAGCTTCCTGTAAAACCTATTATCTTCCTGCTGAATGCAGGAGCTGTTGACATTACCCCAAATCTTAGCTCCATACTTGGCTACTGGGACACAATGCGATTTAATTTTTTTTAGGATAGCTAAAATAGCACCTTTGTTCTCTGGGTGAGGAAGGCTAAGGATGGAATTAATGGCCTTTGAGAACTTGCTCCTGGAGTGAGCCATATGCTCAGTCCATGAGCCGCTTGCAGCAAAGACCACCCCAAGATAGGGGAAAGTACTAGTACTTGTCAGTTTTTGACTGCCCGCAGTAATAGAGCTGAAGTGGCACTTTCCAGGCCCACATGACATTGTGGTAAATAAATAAATAATACCCTATTTTTGAGTGCATGAATGAATAAATAACAGATAGCTCAATAAATAAGAGTCAAGATTCGAGGTAGTAGGAGTTTCTGCAGGTTTATTACAGCATAAGGACAGGATCAGGACAACCTGCATAGGATGAGCAGAACGACAGGGCCCAGCAGGACAACTGGGACCCAGTAGGGGAAAAAGATGCCCAGCAGCTGCTGGGGCTTGGTCTGGGATGAGCGCGCTAACATTCAATAACATAACATTGATATATATATATACATAGCGCAAACACATAGCATTACATTGCAGTAGGCGTAACAGTGGGTGGAATAGAAGGCGTGACGTGTAACAGTCGCGAGAGATAACAGTAAAAGTGGGTGTAACTGGGAGTTTACATAGACATGTGATGCAAACGTAACAGAATATGTCATGAATGGGCGGAAACATAGGAGGGGGCTACCTAAGGAGCCGGGACCTCTAACCTAATGGTGCGCGAAAACTGGCAATGACGTGTTACTAGGAGAAGTTGGGGGCTACGAACTCTGTGCTAGGAGCAGAGACTAGAGTCTGGAGGGTCGGAGCGACATGTACCTAATCCTATCTGGTATCTAATGTTTAGGGAACATGTTGATATAAACTAGAAGTCATGAGGGGAAAAGCTAACCTGATTGTAAGACTGGACCATGCATTATTCTACATGTAGTACGTGAAGAATATTAAATGACCATTAAATACAGTATTTCTCTAACGTGGAGCCGAGAAGGCTAGACAATGACGGAAACTATTGATGCAGTTCAGTAGCTTAGGAATGCAGAAGAGGAGGACTGAACTGATAGCAGGAACTATAACATACTTTTGGCAGACTCAGAGGCAGAGCCGGGCTGCACCGGGCACTGCGAGGCAGGAAGTAAGTGAAAGGTCGAGGATACAGGTGGGGGCTGTATCGCTCCTCAGCGAGGCTTTCAGGAGACAGGAGCTGAATCTGTGGTCCGGGCCCTTTTGAGGCCTAGAAACGGGGACTTTATAATTGAATAACGTGCACACTGAGAAACGTGGCAACATTACTTACATAGGCCTGATATTCGTAGTATTCACGAGGACTGGAAAATAGCATACCAGAGGTGGACACAACTGTAATTGCGTCTTTAATCAGAAATGGGGAATAACATATGCATATTGGTCATGCATACATAACATATGATGGATGAGGCGTAGGGACACAGAACATGGCAAAATTTACTTTTCCACATTCCCTCCTTGTCACTACGTTTACATCAGGAAACATCAATATTCATGATACCGTCTATCATTTCATACAGTACCATTTGCTCGTCTCGAATTGTCTTGGAACGGGATTTAGAACGGGGCTTGGGACTAGGAATACAAGAGGTAGCACACATGCTGCAAATCGCAGGGCCACATTGTATACAGAGGCAGCAGCTAAATATGATCGCTACTGCAATACCTAGGAAGGACAGGACTTTCCATCCCCATGCGGAAATGATATTCCAGAACCAACCGGACCATGTCCAGGTGCCTGGATCTTGATGTAACAGATGGGCAATTTTATGAAGTCTGGTTATAGCTGAATAAACAGACGGCGCGTTATTTGGAATAAAAATGCAACAACTGGATCCGAGAATTCTACAGGCCCCGCCCCTATCGGCCAGTATGACGTCAAGGACGAGACGATTCTGTAAAACGACAAATCTCATAGCAGATTGCTCTTCGGTTAAGTTACCTAGAGCAGAGGCAGTCTCATTTACTACAGCTTCGAGGGTTCTTGTTAACCTACGGATTAGTTTACTATTCTGGACAGGTCCTATAAAGAAAAAGAAACCTTTATTGAAATCTGTATACTGTTCTAGAGCAGTTTCAGTTTGATCGACAATTGGGGACTCCCTTCTAGGTCTAGTGTGTACTAAGAAAGAATTCCTATGATAATCAGGTGGAGCTAGAAAAACAGGTGGCAGTAGGAAGGCAATGTAACAGGTTCCCTCCCAATCGAGGGGCAGACGGACATATGCAGTTTGACCACAAACAAAATAAGAATGACGTGAAGCTTTGAAAATAGATTTCCCACTGTCACCATACTTGACAACAGTAGTACATTCACTATGACCTATATGTACAGAACCATAACTACGGATACATAATTCGCCTTTGACTGGTAGTACTGAAATAGCAGGTAAGTCTGGAGTATTATCAGACTGAACATTCAGAACCATGAAATTCGACGAATAATTTCCTAAATTATATACCTCATTTTCTAAATCTAAACCTGTTCTGTGGGGAAAACCTTGCTTGTCTGGAAAACATGTACTGTTAAGAAAAGACATATCTGTTGAGGATGACGTTAACGTGGACCATGCTCCACACGAACCATTGTGTGAGAATGGATAAGGAAAGAGTGGCAGAACTCCCTTCGATGTCTGGAAAGGGGGGAGTCGACCACACACCCAACAATTAGTGGCATTGCTGGTCTGGTGTGAATAATGTAACATACGGATGAATGTGTTATTACGCATGGCGAGGCGGTATGAATATTCGTGAGGAGGCAGATCACTAAACGTGTGCTCTACTGTAGCATTAGCAGACATATTTACATGAGGAACTGGTAAATACAGAAAAAATGCGTAGCTGGTGCAGGAAATCATTAGGCTGAGAAATAATATGAAACTCAGAAAAACGATGCATTGTAGTGAACTGCGACTGACTCTCTCACTATGGGGGTCTATTTTATACATGTCAGAAACAGTCTAACCGTTTCACCTAGGGGAGGACTTATACAATCAAACTGGCTGACTTATTAGACCTGAGCTTTAACTTATACTCCTGTTGCGGAGTTTTTTCTAACAAGGGAGGGGTTGTAACAAAGTCTGGTGCGGGACAGTCCTTTAAAACGATGTTCTGGCAATCCTTCGAATCCTGGGAAATGTTCTTGGCAATGTCTTTGACGACTGGCTTTGGTCCTTTAAAAAGTTTTACATGAGAAAGGTGGACCCACCCCTTCCTGCCTTCTAACTTGACGGCAGTTCGGGTGGTCAAGAGGACTTGACGTGGCTCTTTCCAACGTGGTTCCAGCGGACATGATCTGTCAAAGTTGCGGATCATCACCAACGACCCTGGAACGATCTCGTGCGGTGCCACCTCGGTATTGTCTGGAAATGTGGCGGCAACCTGTGAACGACATGAGTTGAGGGCAGACATCAAGGAAGCTAGGTAATCTGTCAGCATATTACATGAAACATCGGTAATACTTCGGGGTCTAGGAGTACCCCACATGTTAGGGGGGCGGCCGAAAACGACCTCATACGGGGACAGACCTGATCTGGAATGTGCGACCATACGCATGTAAAACAGAGCGACTGGCAAAGCTACTAACCAGTCTACACCTTTGTCTTTACAGACTTTTGCTATACGGATTTTCAGAGTCTGATTATGTCTTTCTACTAGTCCAGCTGCTTCTGGATGGCGTACACAATGGAACTTCCACTGGTACCCTAACAACAGGGAAACGTGCTTCATGAGTTCGGATGAGAATGGCTGACCGTTATCAGAATATACGACTCTAGGGAGTCCGTATCTAGGGAAAAATTCACGAACCAACTGTTTGGCAGTGGTCGCGGCTGTGTAATCTGGGACTGGATATGCTTCTGTCCACCTGGACAAAGCGCATACTACTACAAGGACATACTTGAAACCTCGACATCGCTCCATCTGAATATAATCCATCTGGAGGACCTCAAAAGGGTGGTCAGGGGGCTGGAAACCACCTTGTTCCACCGGGACACTTTTACCTGGATTAAACTGACAACATATCATACAGGTACGGACTTTCTGCTTGGCTGCAGCTCGTAAATGCTTGTTGAACCAAATGTTCTGGATACTGTCTAACATAGCTTTTTCTCCTAAATGTGCTGGACTATGTGCGGTATTGATAATGACTTGAACCATAGAATCGGGGAGAAACCATGTGGCTCTACCCTTCGTTAACCATCCTTGATCTGTCTGGACCCCTCCTTGTACAGACCATTTCTTGATTTCATCGGGAGTAGCATGTAACTGGATATCTATGACATCTTGTGTAGGGTCCTTAACTGTCATGCATGTAATCAGATCTGGAGTATGTGTCCGATTAACTGGAATGTCTGGAGTCTGTGCTGTAAGCTTGGCTGTGCGGTCTGCTAGATCATTACCTTGGGAAATAATGTCTGTGACTTTCGTATGTGCTTTGCACTTCATGATAGCAATAGATGTCGGTAAATGTATGGCATCTAACAGGGCTTGAATAAGGAGACCATGCTGAATCTTGGTTCCATGAGAAGTCATAAAACCTCTCTCCTGCCAGAGCACTCCGAAGTCGTGTACAACTCCGAATGCGTAACGTGAATCTGTGTAAACATTAACCTTCAGGTTCTTGGCATGTATACAGGCTTGTGTCAGAGCAACTAGCTCTGCTGCTTGAGCGGACAGAGTATCAATGCGGTGTGTTTCAATAACTTCAGTGTCAGTAGTCACTGCATACGCGGCGACTAGTTCTCCTGTACTAGTTCTCATACATGAACCATCCACATAAAGTGTCAGGTCAGGATCTAGTAACGGAATGTCTGTCAGGTCTTGTCTTGGCTTAGTCGTAATGTTAACTACTTCCACACAATCATGTGGATCTGGATTTGAATTAACTGATGGTAACAGTGTAGCAGGATTCAGGACGTTGCAGCGTCTAATTTCTATGTGTGGCTGGAACAGTGTCAATTCATAACCTGTTAAACGTGCAATTGTCAAGTGCTGAGTCTGTGTTCGGTTTAAAAGAACTTCTACTGAATGTGGAACTTGTACTGTCAGGGAATGTCCTAAAACTATGGAATCACTTTGTCTGATAGCTAGTGCTGTGGCTGCAACTGACTTGAGGCACGCAGGCAACGCCTGGGCGACTGGATCTAATGTGCTCGAAAAATAAGCACAGGGCTTGTGTTGACCTGCTTGATCTTGTGTGAGAACAGATAATGCTGTACCTTCGCGTTCTGTAACGAAAAGTGTAAAAGGCTTACTGTAGTTCGGTGTAGCTAGAACTGGAGCTTGACATAGGGCTTTCTTTAACTCGTTGAAACTAAGTGTATGTTCAGATGTCCAAGGGAGGACAGTCGATACGGCTGCCTCCTGTGTCGTTAACTGTATCAATGGCTTGGCTAGAAATGCATACTGGGAAATCCATTGTCTACAATAAGAAGTAAGGCCGATAAAAGCACGTACCTCCTTCTGGGTTCTGGGCTGGGGAAGACTCGCTATTAACTGGATACGGTCGGGTGTCAACTGCCTACCCCTCTTGGACAGCAAGTGTCCTAAGTATACCACTTGCTGGACACAGAATTGAAGCTTCGAAGGTGACACCTTGTGCCCCATCTCGGCTAGAAAATACAGAACTGTAAGTGATGCTCGCTCGCAAGCACGTTCAGAACGGGCTGTGATCAGTAGATCATCGACATACTGGAGCAGGGCAGTGTCAGTTGGCATGTGAATGTTGTCTAGTTGTCTCTTGAGTGCTTGACTGTAAATACTAGGGCTTTCTGTGAAACCTTGAGGAGCGCGTGTAAACATATAGCTCCTTCCATTTAAACAGAATCCGAAAAGAAACTGGCTGTCTGGATGAATTGGAACACTAAAAAATGCATTCTTGAGGTCAATAACAGTGAAAAACATGGCTTCGGAATCAATGGCAGTTAACAGAGAAGAAATGTCTGGAACAACTGGGTACTGAGGAATAATACATTTGTTAAGCTCTCGTAAATCAATCACTAATCGATATACTGGGGGTGCATTCGGATCAGTACGTTTCATGACTGGAATGATCGGAGAATTGCATACATTGGAGTCAGTTTCTACAACTACCCCTTGAGCCATGAGCTCGTCAATAATTTTGGATAAGGCTGCTACAGCCTCAGGTGGCAATCTGTACTGTCTGATTCGGGGTAACACTACACCTGGTTTGAGAGTCACACGATAGGGTGTGATTTGCATGTAACCTACATCAGTTGGACCTCGCGCCCATAACTGCTGCGGAACATTAGACAATCTTGAATCAAAATCTCGTAATACATAGTGACCCTTAAAGTCACGTAGGAACAGACGTATTCCCTCTGGGGAACAACAAATAATTGCACCTAATTCTTTCAATGTCTTAATACCCAATAGATTTTCTGGACATGACTTAGTAAGTAACAGATCAGTAGTACGGGACAATGGACCTACTTCTAGAGTAACTGGCTGAGATATTTCATTAACTATGGGTTTTCCTGAAAATCCAAGGGAAACATTTCTTGAGCCTGAGAGCGGAGCCCCTGGAACTTCGGCATGACTAATTGTGGTCCTACTTGCCCCTGTATCGATCAGAAATTTTCTGTCTTTCCCTAATACTTGACTATGAACATAGGGACCTTCTTGGTCTACAGGTATCTCGATGAGAGGCACGCCTACCTCCCTCTCTAGGCTGTTTCATGAATATGACTGGTACTCTGGATACTCAGACTGTGCATACTGGTACATCTGCGATGTAACGTGCTGTGTTGCAGCAATAGGCTGCGGTACTGTAACTGTCTGCGGTGCATTCTGTGACTGAGGAGCCTGTGAAACTTGTTCTTGTCTAGGCGGACGTGGTCTTTCTTTATTCTTACCAGTAGCTATGTTGTGCTTCAGAACTGCACAATCGTTTATGAAATGACCTGGCTGTTTACAATAATTGCAGTTCCCTTTAACGGGAGCTGCAGGATGACTGGCTTGATTCGGACCCCTCTTCTGACTGTCTTGGGGAATAGATTGTGCAACTAGCACTTTCATTTTCGTGTCTTTCATACGTTTTCTCTCGTGTTCTTGCTCTTCTCTGATTCTATTCTGGTGGTACTGGAGCATCTGGAGCATCTGGGACGGACTATTTGCTTGCCAGGTGCTTTCGACTCTCAAAACTCGGTTTTTAATCTGTGGACTTGAATTCTCGACCAATTTGGTAACGAAAAGATGAGGGTATGACTCACTACTTGTCTTGAGACCACTGTTAATACTGAAACATTTCTCGAATCTAGAATAAAAATCACTAATATCTTCTTCTTGTTTCTGTTTGCAGGCTGAGATTGCATCCCAGTCTTCTTTCCTAGTTGTCAATAATCTGGGTAAAACTTGAATCAATAATTCTGGTAATTCTTTACATTTATCTCCAAGACCGGTACCTGGTACTCGTGCCTTGTCTTCAGCTTCTAGAGCTGTCCAATCGATCTTTTTCTCTCCCACCTCCCATTCTTTTTCCTTTAGCTTTTCATACACCCCTGCGGGTAGCAGAACTTTTAACATTTTAATGATATCTGGGTAGGTGTATTCTCCCATACGGAGCATGTCTTTTAATTCTCGATGGAACCCTGCTGGATCTTTGTCATGACAGGGAATTAATTTCTTCATCTCGAGGAGTTCCATCTTTGATATCGGAGTGTATACAAACACTCGTTGCATGTCGCCACCCGCCCCTTGGACTGGGTGGACTTCTCGTAACGGATTCTGTCTGTCTATGTAAAACGGTTTACTTTCTGGGGGTGAGACATGAACAAAATGCGGGCTCAGGAACGTTCTATACTTGTGGCGCTGTTCTAGAATGACACTAATTAAATCGGTACCTAGACCTCTCCATCTATACTGGAGTAACTCGTTCAGGATATCATGTAACGGACCTGGATCAGAATGTTGACCCTCATACAGGGTAATGAGGTGCTGGATCATATACATACCCACCAGTCGTTGCTCGGCTGGGGGCAGTTTCAGAAACATTTGTGCCACTATTTCGTCTGGAAAAGTGGTAGAATCAGTAATCCATCGGACTGCTGATCGGGCTAGTTCTTGTTCGTGCATAGTACTTAATTCGCTATAACCGACTCGTGATTTCAGAATGTGATCGGTAGCTTGAAATACTTGTTCGAGAGAGCGAGGCTCTCGTGCTGGATGATGAAAAATAGACTTAGGTTCTGGACGTAAATGGCGATCTGGAAATCTGGATTTTCCTACATACGCTATTCTGACGGGATTCTCGTCTTCCTCTTCAGGATCAGAGGCACTTTCTTTCTCGCTTACTTGTGCTGCTTTACGCTGTTCGTGTAACTTTATTATTTCTTTACGAATTTTCTTGTACATACTTTCCATGGCACTAATGGTCTTGTGCTTACCCTCGGCTATATTATCACTCCACCTTGTTAGGATTCTCATGTCGGCGGGATCTTTAGTCGGGTAATCTTGTTCTCTTATTAGACAATTGATCAGGAACTTTAATATCATGAGCTGAATCTCGGCTTTCCTTTGGGACATAATCTCGCCAATACTTTCTGGATCATCCCCTGTACGGATGAAACGATATATTCTGTCTAGATCTTCTTTCATATTCGGTAAGGTGACTAGATACTCGGTCACTCTTCTTACACGCAAGGAATATAAAACCATAGTATTTTCGCCTGGAACTGGATCATAACTACATTCGTTAAGGGCTTGCCTGATTTCTGCGACAGACTTATTACTCTTGGGAGTACGCTGTGATGCTTGAGCATGTAATTCGAGTGCTGATAAACGCTTGTGTGGCGGCGGGGTTTGAGGAGGACCTCCTCCTGCGGCCCCTAGACTAGAATCGTCAACTGACATTCTTCGTGCTTGCAGGGTCGGTAATTGTAACGTGGGCTGAACTTGTATGGCGGGCTGACCCGGGGGTACCGTAACAGGTACTCCGGTGCCTGGAAGAGCGGGAAGTGCCTGATTTACAGGGACAGGTGGAGCGCGAACTGGATTTGCATATTCTGGGACGGTGTCATCCAAATAGGACGAAATGAAAATATCAGCTGCGGTCGGTTTGTGACGTAGCTTGGTCGGAACTAATGGTGGCGGGAAATTACTGGATGCCTCCGGGGTCGCTTTTGGCACACCTTCGGCAAGAAGAGGATACATACCCTTAATAAGGGCATGCCTCTGTCTGTCTGACTGTTCGGCTTTGACTTGTTCACCTATCTCGATTAATTCTCTTTCTTGGGCTCGTTCTTGGGATTCTCTACTTAACTCTGACTTTCTGACTTCCTTTTCCGTTCTTCTATGCGCTTCCTTACGCCATAACTCGATGGCATCTTTCTGTGACTGTCTGGCTTTCTTTTTCCATAATGCTTCTTCTACTCGCATGATACATTCGGCATCCCATGTACCCGATACGGGCCATCTATACTTTTCTTCTAACTGTTTGGTATACTCTACCCATAAATCTAAATACAATATGGCGCTTATGCCATGTTTCTGATACATAAAGTGACCTGGACTGTCCCTTGGCGGAACAGGAACTGCTGCTTCCAGCAGACCCTTTCTAGTTTTTAACTGACGTAACTTTGAAAAGAGCGGCATTCTAAACTTAAATCGGAACACAATACAATACACGAAAAACAATAACAATTGGGAAAACAATTCAGGCATACCACGACATTGAAAATACATTAAACAACATCATAAATAACAGTTCGAACAGAATACTACCTGAAAAATACTGAAAACAGAAACAGAACAGAATTCTCGAGAACGGAACAGACTAGAGTTACTGGATGCACTGCTGTAACAGTACGGAACATACCGGTCCCCTAAAGGAACACATCAAGACCCGTATCCACCTAGGTGGACACTTCGTTTGCGGGCTTGGGTACCACCAACCCACGGACCAGAGTCAATTTAGACTGACCCTGTCTAGACACTACCCCAGCAATGGTACTCACCGGGCAGCACGGAACGGAAGGCCTCGGACGGGACTGGACTACGACGACGAACTTCGGACTTCGGACTTCAGTTACGGGTGGACCTCCGGATACCTCGGACCTTGGACTCTCGGCTTGGGCTCTGGTCGGGACTCGCCGCGTTCCTCCACCGTCTCGTTCGGATGCTGGACCGCCTCCTCCGTCTCCTCCGTGGGCCTGAGGGATACTTAAAGCAGAAATATCTGCACTTGGCCAGAAGAGTTCCGTCACGACTGCAGGGGGTCAGGGGGTCGGCGTGGCTTCACCGACGCGTGGGGAAAGGGCAAGTCCCTATTCGGGCGCCATTATGTGGTAAATAAATAAATAATACCCTATTTTTGAGTGCATGAATGAATAAATAACAGATAGCTCAATAAATAAGAGTCAAGATTCGAGGTAGTAGGAGTTTCTGCAGGTTTATTACAGCATAAGGACAGGATCAGGACAACCTGCATAGGATGAGCAGAACGACAGGGCCCAGCAGGACAACTGGGACCCAGTAGGGGAAAAAGATGCCCAGCAGCTGCTGGGGCTTGGTCTGGGATGAGCGCGCTAACATTCAATAACATAACATTGATATATATATATACATAGCGCAAACACATAGCATTACATTGCAGTAGGCGTAACAGTGGGTGGAATAGAAGGCGTGACGTGTAACAGTCGCGAGAGATAACAGTAAAAGTGGGTGTAACTGGGAGTTTACATAGACATGTGATGCAAACGTAACAGAATATGTCATGAATGGGCGGAAACATAGGAGGGGGCTACCTAAGGAGCCGGGACCTCTAACCTAATGGTGCGCGAAAACTGGCAATGACGTGTTACTAGGAGAAGTTGGGGGCTACGAACTCTGTGCTAGGAGCAGAGACTAGAGTCTGGAGGGTCGGAGCGACATGTACCTAATCCTATCTGGTATCTAATGTTTAGGGAACATGTTGATATAAACTAGAAGTCATGAGGGGAAAAGCTAACCTGATTCTAAGACTGGACCATGCATTATTCTACATGTAGTACGTGAAGAATATTAAATGACCATTAAATACAGTATTTCTCTAACGTGGAGCCGAGAAGGCTAGACAATGACGGAAACTATTGATGCAGTTCAGTAGCTTAGGAATGCAGAAGAGGAGGACTGAACTGATAGCAGGAACTATAACATACTTTTGGCAGACTCAGAGGCAGAGCCGGGCTGCACCGGGCACTGCGAGGCAGGAAGTAAGTGAAAGGTCGAGGATACAGGTGGGGGCTGTATCGCTCCTCAGCGAGGCTTTCAGGAGACAGGAGCTGAATCTGTGGTCCGGGCCCTTTTGAGGCCTAGAAACGGGGACTTTATAATTGAATAACGTGCACACTGAGAAACGTGGCAACATTACTTACATAGGCCTGATATTCGTAGTATTCACGAGGACTGGAAAATAGCATACCAGAGGTGGACACAACTGTAATTGCGTCTTTAATCAGAAATGGGGAATAACATATGCATATTGGTCATGCATACATAACATATGATGGATGAGGCGTAGGGACACAGAACATGGCAAAATTTACTTTTCCACATTATTATAAAAGATTTTTTTTAATTGACGCATAGGTCTATGCTACCCATATAGTTGACAAAGGTCTGTACTAACATGTGCAGAGAGTTTGTTGTGCGGCCTATGAGGACCGCATCATCTGTGTATAATAGTACCGGAAGTGTTCTCCCATTAATTTTGGGGATGTCCTGGGTCGTGGATTTTAACAATTTGTTCAATCTATTAATATAGATAATAAAAAGGAGGGGTGCCAGAACACAACCCTTGTATGACCCCCCTTCCTACCCCAATGGCTCCAGAGACCTCATCACCACAACCAAACCTCACCTGGGCCTGAAGATCTTTATGGAGATGCGCTAAAAAATGTACCAAAGGCTTATCCAGTCCATAGGCCAGGAGGATAAACCAAAGCTTTGACCTAGTAACAAGGTCAAAAGCGGAGGATAATTCCATAAAGGCCAAATAGACTAGAGATGGACCGTGCGATTGTATATTTTTCAATGACCAAATTAAGATTGAAGCACTGTTCATTGGTACCAACCTTACTACGGAAACCCAGCTGACAAGGCTCTAAGATGCCACTTTCCTCTGACCACTCTTATTATATAAAACTCTGCCCAATATTTTTAGAGTGTTATCGATCAGGGAGATAGGCCTATAATTGACAGGTTGTGACCGGTCCGCCTTTTTAAAAATTGGGACGATAATTCTCGTGGGCCAGGTGCTTGGTATCGGAGCATGCTTTAAATTATTAAAAATATTCAGAAGGAGCGGTGCCCAGAACTTTGGTTTCCATTTGATTAAATCTATAGGTAGCCCATCCCAAGGCACTGATGGATAGCTTCTTCCACCTCAGCCAAAGTTATTTGTATGCTAGACAGTGGGCCAAGTTCATACTGGTCTGACTCTTGTGGGGGAGTAGCATACATTTTTGAGAAGTGGGTTTCCCACGACTCGCTCGAAATGGTACAGCTGACAGGGGTTCATAGCGGGCCCATAGATCGCAGTTCCCTCACAGAAGTCCAAAATTTGTTGCCCTTTTTTACGGTTGCAGCCTTAGTTAAGGCTTCCCAGCGATCATTAAGAAGTGCTCCTTTCCGATTAGCAATCGCAGTGTTATAAAGGATAGGTTGTTCTGGGTTCTCCCGTGTAATTTAGCACTTTAGCACTTTAGCACTTTAGCAAGTTAGAATTTCATGTCTGTAAAAAGCTGGGATATAAACTTAAACACTTTTAAAAAACAGGCATACTGCCAGAATATGGTTGCAATATGCTTCTTTGCACTTATCTTGCACTTTTGCTGTATGGGTTTTATTCATAATTTGTATGTTTTGATCAAATGCTTTTTGTAAATTCCGTGTTATTTATTTATTATCGTAGTCATACCCCTCATGCTCTGCTCAATAAAAAATGTAAACAAAAAAAAATTTAATAAAATGTACATAATTAAATTACTTCCCACTCTATTCCCCTATAAACCCACAACTGGTTACGGAACTAAAAACACAAAATTCAAGGAAAAAAAAAATAACTACTATAAAAAATCAATAAAATGTTTATAATTAAATTACTTCCCACCCCTTTAAACCCACAACCTGCTACGGAACTAAAAACGTAAAATTGAATTACAAAAATGATTACTAAAACACATAAATAAAAATACAAGCAATTCTTACACCAAAAAAATCACACATATATAAAATACATTCTAACATTATTAAAAAAAATCGATATTTTTAACAATTGTATTTTTACAAACAATTTTAAACACTTTTTTAAATCGATATTACTTACTTAAAATTGATATTCTTGACCACGAGGATTTTACTGTCGATATTCCTGACCCACAATATTTTTACCACAAAATTCGTGCAATTCGATATTTTTACCTCAATATTCTTTCTCTGCACCACTGTGACGTGTAGGTGGAGATTGGACAATTAAGGGGAGGGGTTTTTTCACGTCACAGTAGACATCTTTTCTCCTTCCCATAGGAACAGATATTCCTTCTTGGTATCCTAGTATTGCTTTATAGGAGCATGGGTTCTGGACTTCTATTTCGCCCCTAGTCCTTCCTCCTTTTTGGATTGACTTATAAATGTATGCCTGGACTATTTAAATGCCCTTTTCATGGACACCCCAGTCTATCTGATACATAGACTCCAGATCATCCAAAACTCAGCAGCCCGTCTTGTTCTTAATATCGTAGAATGTTGCACCAGCCCCCTAATAACAGCGCCCTGTCCAAGTCTCTCTTATTTGTTCAGAAAAGCTTTGCACAATACAGATAATCTCTTCGTAAGCAAGAAGCTTTCCCTTTACTGTCCTACATGAACTCTGCACTTGGCCATCATATCACCAATCATTTCAGAACAGGCAAGCGATCATTTTCAAATTTAGCAGAACAATCTTCCACTTTTTCTGTGCCAACTCTCCTGTTATCGACTTTTCAAGAAACATTTAATACCAGGCTTTCTCTGACTCAGGAATGCACTCTACTTTCAGCATCAAGACAGCCCCAGAGGATGCCAACTGCGCTTTACAAATCTGAATAACATAACCACAACATAGATCCTTGAATGTGTGTCAGGCCAGCCATTCAATCTCCTAATACTTCCAGCATCTCATTGGATGCTGCTCATCTAAGCAGTGTAGATGAAAGTTAACACTCTTAAATTTAGAGAGAACCATTTCTGAAGCTATGAGGTTCAGCCTGAGATCTACATTGATAGACTGGGAGAGGAACCACACTAATACTGTAGTTAAAAAGCCTATTTCCATCACTAAAACAGTAACTGTTTGTCCAAAGCCTGAAATACTTTTCCACTGGCAAAATGCAACTGTCAAGTGGCTTACACTGAGAGTATCTAGGCCAACACATACTAAAATATGTTGACTGACTCCAAACAATCCTAACGTTGGAGGACATTAGCATTTCCAGCAGCTGTAGAGAAAGCTGATCATTCTGAAGAAGAGCTGAGTTGTAGTACAACCCCAACTGCAAAATCCTAAAGCATCAGTACCTCCCTTTCTATCATGTTTGAGCAGTAAACGAGGTTACCCTTAAAACAGAGTGCACAAATGTGCTCCACAAGGTCATTCTATGATCACCCAATGAGTGCATTTGTACTCCCTTTGGAACTAATCAAAAATATCACTGAGAAATACTGGAATTACATGGATCCGTCTGTGGCAATGAATGTTTCAGATTGTGGTAATGACATAACTGGTCCGGGTCATGATCAGACCACTGGTTCCAGGGCTGTGGGGAGGGGAGCGGAGCAGTTGCTGCAAGAAACTGAAGAGGCGATGAGCATGCTGCAACACCCGATGCGGCTTCGGGATCTTCCAGTCTAGTGTACTTCTGAGCCTTCCAGTTATGCAGTGACCGAGTAGATGATGATGATGATGACCATGACTTTGACCATGTTCCTCCCCCAAACCTGGGAGGGAAATCATGCTCCCACCCTAACTTTCAAACAAAGTCTACAGAAGCAATGGGCCTAAAGGCATTCAGTGTGTCCTGTATCAGTATAACGCAGATGCCCATATCGGTGGTGTGATGCAACCGTATCGCCCCTTCAGAACCATTCTCAAATACTGGCATCAGGCCACCAGTCTGTAATACCAGCCTCAGTCCATGGACAAGGCTTCTTTATGGGAACGGGGGAAGGATTTATATCAAAATATGATTTGACAGTGTAACGTTTTTCATTAAGGACAATGCAGAGAAACTGTACTTGCTGGCATTGCTCTGCACCAGAGAGGCAGTACCCGGAGAGACCAGAAACATGTCTGGTACCATCGTCTTAGCACAAGGGAGCGCCACCAAACATGTGATGTGGCAACGACATGAACCATGCTGAAGACACACCCCTAGCAATTGCAAAGAAGCATCCTCCTTCCTCCAGTCCCTACATTACCCCAGAGTATGCTTTGGCAATCACAACCATTGCAGTGGAAGGTCCCACCACCAGGTCTCCTCTGAGTAGCACAACCAACAACATCAAGAGGTACTATCAATACAAGACAACTCAATATCACCTCCAGTGCAACAGGTCGAGGAGAAAGAAGTATTTCAGTATGGGGAAGCTTCACAAAATGTTCACAGGGATCATGAGTGAACCCGTTTGCATAATGGTAAATTAGCATTTATGTGACAAAGAAACTCCTGACACACTCTTTTACAGACAGACCTGCTTCTAGGAACCTGATCGGTGCCCTCAACCCCTGTTAGAAAGGCACTCTTACTTCTTCACAAGTTTATACTGGAATTACATTTGCAGGTGATCTTTGCATTCGGAAAGGTACTTGAAAAGTCCGAGGCAAATAAAGTCCACTGGACCATGAACATGTGGCCAGAGGCCAGAGTACTATGTGGCACAAATCCTGATACACACAAAGTTAACTAGCGAACACAACACGTAATTTAATCTCAAATTATTCTATATGCAGTCTAAAATGATGTTTATTGTTTTTGCTTCTCCCTGTGGATAGTTAGATACGTAATCGATATTTCAGACTATTATGGGCCATGTCTTGGTCTTTTATCTGAAGCTGCGATTCCCGAGCATTCGGTCTTATTGCCCGTTGTCAGATATCTAATATGCCGAACTTCTGGCTCTAGTTGATGATGATAAAATTAAATAAAACATGTTAAAAGAATTTCAAATTATTTATCAGCATGCAGCTTTATGCCGGCCAAGTCTCAGTGGTAAATCCCACAAGGGAGTTGGCAAATAGGATACATTATCAAGCTCATATTACGTGCTACTACTTATTTTTTTATTTTTTTGTTTTTTACATTTGTATGGCGCACAGCTACCCAAAAAGGGTTTACAAGGGCCGACGACTTATCGATGAGCAGTAGTAGGAGGTAAAGGGCATTAAACTTATTTCTGGAAGAGCCAGGTCTTTATGTTCTTTCTGAATCTGGCATAATTTTCTTCTTTGCGAATATGGGGGGGGGGGGTTGTTCCAAAGAGAGGGCCCTAGGACAGAGAAGGATCTACCTCCCATTCTCGCTAATTTGAATCTCGGGGTCGTAAAGTTAGCTGCGGTCTGGGAGCGCAGTTCTCTTCCCGGGATGTAAGGGGTCGCTAGGGATTGTAGATACTTTGGTGCGGTGCCGGATTTGATTCTAAACATATAGCTCAGGGCTTTGAACATGATGCGGTTTTCTACCCTGAGCCAATGTAGGTCATTCAGATGTTTCGACACACTGGCAATTTTTGGAATCTTGCAAAGTAATTTTGCAGCCGAGTTTTGTACCAATTGTAGCCGTTTGATGACCGCTTGATTCGAGCCCAGATAGAGAATGTTGCCGTAGTCAAGCCGAGATGTAATGAGTGCATTGACTACGGTCTTTTGCGTTGCAAGGGGCAGCATCCATAGGATTTTTTTCAACCATTTCAAGATGGTGAAACAAAGGCCAACCACTTTATTTGCTTGTAGTTTCATCGATAGGGCATTGTCGATGGTAACCCCCAGATTTCTTACATGGGTAGCAGGGGTGGGGATGATACCTAGCTCGGAGGGCCAATGAGCGGCGTTCCATAGGTCTTTGTTTTTTCCCAGGAGGAGGATTTCGGTTTTGTCACCGTTTAACTTCAACTGGTTAGAAGACATCCAGCTGAAGATATTTTGGAGCCCTTGTTTGAGAATGGACGGGGCCGTTGGATTTGACTCTGACAGTGAGAAGATGATTTGAGAATCATCTGCGAATGTCATAAGAGTGAGTCCCGACCTGTCAGCTAAATCGGCCAGGGTTCTGAGGTAGAGATTAAAAAGCAATGGGCTCAAAATGGAGCCCTGTGGTACTCCGTGCGGGGTGCTAACCGTGTCAGAACAAGCAATGGAGGATGTAATCTGAAATGTTCTATGGAACAGAAAAGACTCAATCCATTTAAGTGCTTCGCCCCGAATACCATTTCTCCCAAGTGTGGACAGAAGTTTGGTGTGAGAGATGGTGTCAAAAGCCGCACTCAAATCTAACAAAATGAGTGCGACTGTCTGACCATCATCTAGGAGTTTCCTGATGGTTTCGGTTACTCCCAGTAGAGCTGTTTCGGTGGAGAAACCCGCTCTGAAACCAGACTGTGATGGATGAAGGAGGGAGTTTGCTTCGGTGAAGAGAGTGAGGGCGGAGTGAATCTGTCTTTCAAGTAATTTTGAGAAGATGGGGAGGAGAGATATGGGTCAGTAGTTTGCAGGTAGTTCGGGGTTGGCTGAAGGTTTTTTCAGGAGTGGACTGACCATAGCGTGTTTCCAGAGTGATGGAACTGCGGAAAGCTGAAGAGAAGAATTTAGAGTTTCGGCAATAAAGGTCAGGGAGGGGACGTCAATTTGTCTGAAAACAGTGGCGGGTAGTGGATCACGGGGGGAGCCGGATTTGATGGTCTTGAGGGTGGATTTAAGTGATTCCAGGGTGATGGGAGGCCAATGTTCGAGGGTGTTATTTCAGTTGACCACGGGGGCGTTTCCTCTTCAGGGTCGTGTGCAGAGGTGTTTCTGGTGATATCTGAGATGATTTTCTCAATTTTATCATTGAAAACAGACGCGAGGTCTTGACATTGTTTTTTGTCCAAAGGGCGGGCCGTAGCAGTCGTATTTGCACCTGCAAGGTCTTTAACTGTGTTGAAAAGCGTTCTTGCCTTGTTTGGCGCCGTATCAATGGTATTTGCCACGTAAAGGGCACGAGCTTTAGTGCAGGCGGAGTGGTATTCGTTTCTGGCTTTATGGTATGTCACTTTTTTGTCGTGAGCATAGTCCTTGCGCCACTTTCTTTCGAGGGATTTACATTTTGATTTTTCGATCTTCAGGGACTCAGTAAACCAGGGGGCTGGGGGACGGTGGGTGTGGGTGGGTACCCCAGCACATCTATCGCAACAGACAAAGGCTCAACAGACAATGGCTCATATCTCATCGCTACAGTGGTACGTCAGATATGTGTTGAATAACATATAGTCTGGCAATAATATTGTGCTCAACATATCGTTTGCAAAAATGCTGCCCAATTAGATGCAGATTTTATATTAAAGCCTATGAGACAATGTATCTATAAACAATATTTAGTGCACGTTTCAGAAAAACACTATTTATTTCACGATATTGTGGTACCGTACCAACTACTGCGTTTTAGAACGCGTGCAGTGCTTCACCTATTCTCTACAGTGCTTTACCTATGCTCCGCAGTGCTTTACCTATGCTCTGCATCTACTCCGTACAAACTGTATCTCCCGCTTCAGATCCGTGACAGAGATGATAGGCCTGAGAATATTTTCGTAGTTAAACCTTCCTCTCAGTGTTCTGATTCACCGTGGATAGAACATGTGAACTGACAGCCAGCGATGAGGCTGATGGGAGGATAGAAGCAAAAAAAGCGTATCTTGAGCTGTAGGAGGGCTGCTTTATGATCCAGCGCCACGTGACCCATGCACCACCAGAAGGGCCGTAAAGCTTTTTTTCTCCCCTCTTTCCAAAGAGAACCACTTGAGTAATAGTCTGTTACTGTCGCCCAGAGGCCAATGGGAGCCACAAAACAAAGTTAATGTAACGACCTAAGAAAAGCCATTTGAGAAATATTCAGAGGCTCCAAAAAAAAGGACTTCTTTTATTTAAATTATTATTTTTTAAACTTTGTATTAATGATTTCAATATAGAAACATAATAATGGACAAATACAATACAATCAGCCAGCATACTATCTCTTATTACAAAGCAAATTACAGTTCCGGACAATTGAACATAAGACACTTAGCGGCCCTTATTAGGCGTCCCATGTACCCATCTCCACGGATATTGTAAAGTTCCCAGACCTACAGGCATCCATCTGAAACACATTGTGCATTATAGCAATATAACCCTAGAAGGGTGTATGAACCTGGGGCACAGATTGGCCTATCTCATTTACAACATGAGCCCAAGGAGGTATAATGTGATTTGAACAGACCCCACCAAAATGTAAGGGGCAAGCACAACTAGGTATCCTCGGCATGTGCCTGTGTTGAAGGCCCAGGCTGGTTCCGAGCCCAGTCCAGGAATGGCTCCCATATGTCCCAAGGCCTCGAGGACGGGGGCATGAGTTCCCAGAAATTGCTCAGTTGTGCGTGGCCATACCTGACATCACTCAACCAGTCTTTAATCAAGGGAACCCTCTTCCTATCCCAGTGATGTGCAACCTGCCTTTTAGCATAGAGTAACAGGAGTGCATGTAACTTTCGATGCTTGGATGGTGTGTCCTTCACATACCCCAGAGGTCCCATTTCCAGTGAAGGAGCATCCATCCTTCCAACAATTTGGTTCACTGCGGCAAAGATCTTAAGCCAAAAGTCTGCTATCCGTGGGCATTCCAATGCAACATGCAGGAAAGTAGCCGGCGCGTAGCTACAGCGCCAGCAGCTCTCGTCCTCTCTGAGCCCCATACGGTGCAGGCCTACAGGTGTCCGATAGTACCTGTGTAAATATTTGAAATGATTTAATCGTGACCTGTAGTTCGGGGAAAGTTCAGTGAGCTGTCTACAGCAGAAATCCCATTGGGCCTCAGTGAGCGGGGTGGGAAGCTCACTGTTCCAGCCTTGATAAGGTTTGGGCTTCCCCACCAGGTTCGTGTTTTGCAGTTGGGTATATAGAAGTGTGACAAGCTTAAGGGGGGAAGAGGACTTCAAAATGTTTTCCAAGGCCTGCAACGTAGTGGGGCCGCCGGGAAGCCATCACACAGGGAGCGGCACGTCGACCGTAGCTTATGATACAGTAATAATTCAGCAAATGGTGACACCGGATCTGCACTCGCCTCAGGAGGGGATCTAAACCTGTTGTCGGGATATAGATCCGCAAATGTGTGCAATGACATGCTATGAGTTAAAATCCTGCTAATCCCATACTGGACGCAGGGAAGCAATGGATTACGCGCCAGCGGAATGGAAGGGGTGTAAAGTAGCAGAATGTCAGCCCTTTTCCACAGCTCACCCCACGCCCACCACAGTGTGCCTGCTGTGGGCACATCCCCACGGGGGCGCCCAGAGGTCTGATAGAGCGCCACCTTAAGGGGGACTGGGGCCACCGCATCAATTTATACTGCCACATGGGGCTGATATGGCATTGGATGGACCCTGAAGTACAGAAATTGGGCCTGAGCACGTAGAGCATATAAATGCATGTCTGGAGCATCTAGGCCCCCTTGCCTCAACAACAGAGTCAATAAATCCCAGGAAACTCTGGACTACCCACCAGCCCAAACCAAGGAAATCAGCTGCGACCTAAGGGCGCTGAAAAAAATGTTTTGTGAGAGGGATTGGCACGTTTACAAAAAGATAAAGAAACTTTGGTAAGAAGACCATTTTGGCCAGGGCTATTTTCCCAGCTACGGATAGAGGCAATTTGGACCAGAGCCCGACTTTCTCCTCCAACCAGGCGACCGCCCTTCCAAAGTTAAGGTTCCATGTCTCTTGCATGTCCCGACTAAGCCACACGCCCAAATATTTAACTGCTTCAGCTTCCCATCTCAGAGGGAACTCAGATGCCATCTGGGGTGTGCCTTCCGTCATTGGAAACACCACAGATTTAGACCAGTTGACTGAAACACCCGCCAAGCCCCCAAAACGGATACATTCTCGAAGTACAGGGTCTAGATTCTCTTCCTTGGGCATGATGATGTACAAAGTCACATCATCCGCATAGAGTGAAATGAGGAGGCTTTGAGTGACCAACATAGCAGATTTAGGAGGACAGATCATACCAGCTAATGTGCGACCCGGTCTATCGCCCTCGCCATACCTGCGGGCCTCGACATGTTTACCCAGGAATTTCACCTCCCGTTGGGACTCTTCTGCAAATTCAAGTAATTTAGTTTTCAAAGAGGCAGCAGTTCCAGGCTCACTTGGGGCATAGAACTGGTTTTCAAGGTCTCTTATTTGGTTTTCCAGCACGGCGAGGGTACCCCTAATAGCCTTAAGTACCCCGGCCTGCCTGGCAATGCATTGGCCCCTTATCACAAATTTAAACGCATCCCACAGTGAGGTCTCAGTATCAACTGAGCCAGCATTGAGAGCAAAATAATCTGTAATATCAGAGCGCATTTTTTCCTTGAATGCCTCGTCAAGAAGGGCATGCGGAGGTAAATGCCAGGAGAAAGCCCAGGGTGGTGCGGCCAGGAGTGTTAGCCTGAGCAGACAGGGGGCATGGTCTGATAAAGAGCGCACTAAGTGCCGGGCCTCTAATGTCCAGGTTGCAGTGTCTCTCGATATCAACCAGTAATCAAACCTGGACCGAGCACTGTAGTCACTTGAAATGCATACTCCCTCCCTGAGTTCTGGATGGCGGCACCGCCAAATATCAAGGAGCTCCCCATCTGTCATAATGGCATTTTGAGCAGTGCTAGCATGCGGATGCAAAGATCGAGCCGTGCCTTGCCGGTCAAGCGTGTCATCCAACACAGCATTAAACCCCCCCCCCACAATATTTTGTTACATCCAGTTGCTCTGATCTTAGACCAAATGTCGCCAAAGAACTCAGGTGAGTCTACATTAGGACCATATACTGTGATCAAGACCAGCGATATGCCACCCAGTCTGCCATAAATGAGAAGGAATCTCCCCCCTGGATCAACAAATGTGTGGTCCTCTCTCCAGTCAACCCTCCTTCTTATTAACACCGCCATCCC
Organism: Lissotriton helveticus; assembly: GCF_964261635.1. Lineage (NCBI taxonomy): Eukaryota > Metazoa > Chordata > Amphibia > Caudata > Salamandridae > Lissotriton > Lissotriton helveticus. The sequence goes on along the minus strand of NC_136065.1, from coordinate 1,705,479,862 downwards.
GAGCATAATTAGAATAAATGGAGGAATACACATGACCCCACCTAGCATGGCGCAGTCTGTGCGACAGTTTAACATTTAAATGGGTTTCCTGCAGAAAACATATATCAATGTTATGGCTAGTTAGATAAGCATGCACCGATCTGGCCTTTCTGTTATCGTTCAACCCACAGATGTTCACATCAAAAAATTTAATGTAACAGCAGTGTAGTCTGGCAAACCAATCTTACATGAACATTATATACTAGAAGAACATGGCAACACCCAACAGCAAAAGAATGTCCTGATACGCAACTCATCCCACATGCTGGCTACAAACAACGAAACGTCCCCTACCTACCACCCACACCAACCCCCCAATCAGGTTGCAGAAAACCTACCCCATAACCCACATATGAAAACACAGGAAATAACAGCAGGAGATCTCCCATGGGGGTGAGGAGGAACCGGCTAACTTCCCTGCTTTCACAGGGTGGCCGGGAGAACTGCAGAGAGTCAGGCAGCTAATTAAGACAGGAAACAAAAAAGCATGTATAACAGAATCGCTCTCGGGCCTCGGGCCCCAAAAACATTATATTGCAAATCAAAGGGACAACAACGAGGGGGAGCATATAAACCTGTTCCTCTGGCTGTCCCCTGCTCATCTCAACCGGACCAATTGATGGACAGAGCAGATACGCGGCAATAAGCTAGTCATTGTCACTTAAATGGCCTGATGAGTTCCACTCAGCAGAACTAGCGTTTTTTGCCTTTTTACCACCAACATGTTTGGCGAATTGCAAAGCAGATTTCGCATCAGTGAAGTAATGTGCAGTACCATCATGTGAGACTTTCAGCTTGGCCAGATAAAGTAGGGAGTACGGAATCTGTGCCTGCATCAGGATGCGCTTGGAGGGAATGAACTCCCATTGTGCCGCTTGCACAGCCGGAGTGAAGTCAGGATAAAAGGAAATATGATTACCTTTGTGAGATATTTGACCCTTCTCCCTATCCAGGCGCAAAATAAGATCTCTATCCTGATAATTCAATATTCTGGCAAGGATTGGCCTAGTGTCGCACCCACTGGAGGTCTCGGCCCCAGAGATCTGGTGGCCCTCTCCACCATAAAAACTGCTGACAAATAGCTTGTGGAGGAGGTCCGTCACAAAGGTCTACATTTTAGAAATGGCTGTGGTCTCCGGAATGCCTGTAATACGGAGGTTATTTCTTCGAGACCTTGCCTCTCAATCCTCTTTCTTGGCCCTAATGACGCCCAGCAGCTTGTCCATGTGCGGCAGTTGCTCTTTAGTGTCCACCTGTAATTCGTGGAACTCTGTGTACCGATTCTCTAGGACATCCAGCCTGGTCTCATGTGAAGCCACCTGAGTCTTGACGGAATCCAATTGTGCAGTTAAGGTGTCAAATTTTTGTCTATATTTTGCAGACTGGAGCGCATCTCTAACATGAGGGTCCGCAGGTCTTCCCATGGTCATCGGTCGACATCTCATGGTGACCACCCCCTTGTGCTTCCGGGTCCAAGTCTGTCTGTCTTGTGGAGCACTTGTTTTCAAATGGCTGTTTAGACTGCTTCGCATCAGGTTTGCCCATGGTGGCAGCAGACCACAAATGACACAGAGCAAACGGAGCCAGCGCACCAGCCTCCCCCTTAGATGCAATACGGTGGCCAAACTCTGCCTCTAGGCCACTTCAATCACCACTCCTGCACCACAGCGCCCAGTGTCCGAGCGGGGCCGTCAGGGGTAGGGCAGTAGACTGCATTCACACACAGCTGCTTCGGACCCAGTCACCGCAGCTCATGAGTCGCAAGGACAGACAATCAGCACTCAGAGCAAGGGCATTTTTTCTCCAAGGTTCCCGGGTTCTCAGGGGCACCGCAGAACACCGTCCCACCCGGTCTTCCTGTGCCACACCTGCATCACGCATACGTTTCCCAGCAGGCACCGGCTGTACACCAGCCCCCTGCCAGCTGCCTCCAGGATGCATGCGGTGTTATCCAGGGACAAGTGCAAGCAGACACCAATCCACAGTATCACGGCACCCCACCGGTGATTTTGTTCCAGAGAAGTAGGCCAGCAAGTCCACAAATCACCCTCACTAGAGGGACCCACACCGTGTATGACACTCCTTCCTCCAACCTCTGCCCCCAGCAAACCGCTCACCGTCTATCTTCTTGCACCGATTGCGGCGGTTTCAGGGAACTCCAGGCACACGCGCCTATCCGCTTCGACCCTCCTCTGGCACTGAGTCCGTTCCCGCGAAATGGCGGCTGCGGCCTTTTGAAGAAAGGTGACGCGGCCCTTCACATGTAGTTCACCGCCGCTCCCGGGCCCAGAACTATACTCCGCCACCGCCCCGGTCCTCAATTTGCCACCAATTCCACTCGTGCGATGACGGGGAGGCTAACGCCGCAGCCCGTACAGGACATTAGGCCGCACCACAGCCGTGGAGCAGATTTTCTGGGCAGTCCGGCTTCTTCCAGCGACGGGGTATGACCATCCAACCGCTGCTCAGCACACCTCACTGCTCGGGCATCCCACACTCCCCGATCCCAGGAGAGCCAGCGTTAGGATCAGGGGCCCCTCCGCAGTCCAATCGGCAGCTAGAGACGCCGCTGCAGCCCTCCGTTTTTAGGATTGTTGCAAGGATTGCTACCCGGCCGGCGGAGCTCACTCACAAAGCGGCCATTCCGCAGCACGGTAAGCCACGCCCCCCCCTAAAACCAGGACTTCTTGCTCTCTCCCCACGAGTACTTTTTCTTAGCTCTCTTTTCAATAAGAACCACATGAGCCATGTTTCCTAACTCTTCAACTGAGGAACGTATTTATTTAAATAATATCTCTCTGGTACAGACAGCCCCAAGGCCAATATTTGCCAGCTCTTCACAGAACCGGGACACACCAAGCATCCATTTAATCAAGATAAAACAGAGTTCAATGATGGGGAAGGGAAAAGGGGAGTCCAGGCGGGGAACAGAAAGACACCCACAACTGATCAATGGTGGCTAGGCTACCAGTTCTTTACGTCCTCAAAAGTTCCTATGTAAAACTACATACTTCTTCCACAAAGTAAAGGAACAGTTGTTGGCACTCCAAAATGCATGTGTGGAGTATGAGCCAGAGTGGAGAAAATCTCTTTGGCACAGGTTTGACCTACTTTTGCATAGAAAAAGAAGCATGCTAAAACGGATACTATATTGCCGCACATGAATCCTTCACAAGGTAGAAAGCCCTCTAGAGGGCATGTCACGTTTAATGCATAGGGTGCCTAGTTGCTTTTTGGTAGTGGTGCCTTCATAACAGGGCAGGTATTTCTGCAAAGGTAGTACATATGCAATATGTCAGTGTTGCCTTTGTCTCAGAGAAGAGAAAGTTACTTTGACCAGGATTCACAATCAATTTCAGATGGAAAAGCAGTTTTGTGTTCATGAGCCTAACCAAAACATGCAGCAGAGCCATCGCAGGTAAAGGTCTAGATGTATTAAGGCTGTGTGCTGCCATAAAGTGGTGCAAAGTGACTTACACGCAAAAAGTCTCACATTGGTATTTACTTTCCAGTTAAAAACGTAGTATGCACTTGAAAAGGTATCATTTTATCAGTGCATTTTAGGCTCCTTGCTTTGCTTTGTGTCACTTTTCATCAAGAAGATGGTAGTGGAATAGTGTCGGTGTGGGACAAAAATAGGCCTAGGCCCTAAAATAAAAGTATTCCCCATTAGCGCGAACAAAAAAGTAGATTTGATTTGCAAACTAGGCTAGTTTTAAACTTGTAATGATGTATGCATGGGTGTTTTGTAAGGCATCATGTAAGGGTGCATGGATTAGAGCTTGCTGTAGGCAATGTTTGTGGTGATATCAGGGAAATCAATCATAAAAACTGGCCTACATGGCCATTAAACAGGCCCACAAACTGCTGAAAAAACAGCTCACACACTGATGTAGCCGACCAACCCACCAGGCACTGTTTGATTGCCTATAGGCCATCCGACCCTGTACTAGAGTGTTTCTAGGGAAGATCAGTGTAATCACCCGTAGGTTTTGAAAAGAAGATAACATTGCACGACTCAGCAATGCATTGAAACCTAACGCCTCCTTGAAGCAGACATTAACACGGGGATATGTTTTCAAGTCTAAATAAGCATTGGCACTGCCAATAGGTCTCGCCGTATAGTGGAGTTTATTAGGGTGGATAAGAGCGAAAAGTAGTGTTATGCAGTAGCTTAAAGTGTTGTGAACTGTTGTGAAGGGAGTAGAGTGTTATACAGTGGCGTATAGTGTGAGAATGGAGTATAGTGTCGTGGAGTGATACACCGTGTTGTGTATTGGTGTAGAATACAGTGGAGTAGTGCAGAGGGTGTTGTGTATTGTGTTGAGGGTAGAGAGGCGCAGAGCACAGTAGGTTGGTACATAGCGTAGTAGAGTATAGCGTTATAGAATTTAGTGGAGTAAAGTGCTATGCAGTGTGTAGATGGAGTTGCGTAGAGGGTTGTATAGTGGAGTAGAGTGAACTAGTGTTGTAGAATGGCAGATAGTGGAGTATAGTGCTGTACAGTGTAGTGTGTATAATGGATTAGAGTGTCAGTGGAGCGTTTTTTAATGGAGAATATTATTATAGAGTTTAGTATTGTGGAGTGGAGTGTTGTGTAGTGGAGTAGAGTAGAGTGTAGTTGTGTGGGTTAGAGTTAAGTGGAGTAGAGTATATTGGCGGCCCTACAGTAAGGCTCATTTGCATGTGGTGAGGGCCTGTAGCAACACATTATGCAAAAACTGACAGACTGAAAGGCGTTTAAACCAGTGACTGGGATTAAGTGAAGCATTACACTCATTTACTTGCTCATCTCACTTCCTAAATCATGGGTTAGATACCAGAACGAGAGCTGCTGTAAGAAGCGTTGCACAATAGATGCAGTGATTTCTAATGGCCATGAAATTGAAATTACTGAAAAATGAACATCATACAATTAGGGTAGTGCCAGGTCAGTTCAGAATCAGAATCAGAATCATCTTTATTTCGATAGTTAAAAACTATCATAAAAAGTACATACACAAAACATATAAAATCCGATTCAGCATATACAATTTCAGTAAAGATCAATTTGGTTAAAACTAATCACAGTAAAAAAATTTATAGAAGAGAAGAAGAAGAAGAATAAGAATTACAGAGATTTAGAAAAGATAGTCCAGGGGGCCTATGTCAATTAAAAAAACATTAATTCATTCGTAGTTTCAGCCCCATTGCGTTCAATCCCTCGTATTCCTCAATTTAACAGCAATCTTCAGGAAACTGATAATACAACAAAGAGTCCTTGTGTCCATAGCTTTTTGGAGGAATAACAGAGCAGTTTTGGCTTGGGAGATTTTCGCCTCCTTTAAAATATTTACAAGAAATCCTCTGCGGGGTAAACTATAACAAGCATTTACAATGCAACGGTTTCGCCTTTGAAAAAGTTAGAGCTATTGGCATTGTAAATGACAACATTTTTATGTATGTGTTGGTTTTGAAAACAGATAAATAAATGGCACTGTCATTTACAATGCCAATAGCTTAATCTCTCGCAAATGCCACACACAAACACACAGACCCACACAGAGTCCCACACACATACATACCTACAGAGCCATACACAGAGCAACACACACACATACACAGAGCCACATACACATACACAGACACACACACAGCCCCCGTCAGGACGCACCCTCCAGGGCCAGCATGGACGGGAAATCCTTGCAGTTTGAGATGCCGGTGGAGTCGGTGATGCAGGTCTTCCACAAGTTGGACCAGAAGGTGGCCGTGGTGATGACTGTGCCGTCGATGCTCGACACCTTCTAGTAGTCGGTGGGCAGCGTGGAGCAGACCAGCACCCAGCCCGACAGGGCCAGCAGGACGGCCACGATCTCCCCCGCCTTGCAGTCACTCACAGGCCATGAGAATCAATGGCAGAAGTGGGCTGACCCATTGTCACATTCTATATGCTAACACGTCACAAACAGAATGTGAGTGATATTAGAACAGACTGACCAACGAAAAGGAATGCTCCATGGCCCCTCTCGAAATGTATATGGATGCATGTTTTTAATACATTTTTCTGACTACAAGAGCCTGGAAAATAGCTAAATATGACAAGCCGGACCATAAAAATTGGATTAATATACACACAAAGCTAAATCACATGCATAAAATTGGATTATCACAATGAAAATCTACTCAGGGGGGCTTGTCAGACGAGGCTAAACACCAAAACTCTTGCTGACTATTGTAATGTGTGAGATTCCATGTTCCAAAATACTTCTGCAGACTTTACCACAATGTAACAAAAAGCCACCCTTAAAGACCTGTTAGCTTAACCTTATGCTTTTCATAAGAAATGTTAGACTACTGCATTTGTCAAACCATTTCATAATAAACAGATTTAATCTATGGCATCAGACATAATTTTTCGATAGGAAATTGGAAACACTCATCTACAGGCTTGACAACAGTGGAATAACAAGCCACCCGTAAAAGCCTTTCAATTCCATTGCCTTTGTTTTAAGGTTCCAAGATTACCAGATCCTGGGCATCTAACATGGCATAAATTGTTTATCCCAATAACGAACTTGAGGCCTAGGCTTTCCAATACGGCATAAAGTGCAATTTAAGCACTCTTTTGTAGTGAAAGAACACATCTGCCCAGTCATATCCTGTATTGAAGATAACCAACATTTAGGCAGGGCCAAAGCTCCTCTCTAAGTAGTGTTTCTTGTAACTCTTTTATGTTAATTACATGAGGTAATGAGACAGCTGTGCTGTCAAGCCAGCTCTAAAAAGAGACTCCTTATAAAGTTACATCGGTTTAGTGAAGTTTGGGGGATGGACACACATGGGATTTAATTGCTCCACAATGTATATTTGTACATACTTGTGAGGTATAAACCTAGTCGAAAGTGAGTAGAGTGCGGTACTGAGTCAAAGGCAGAGACACAACCAGAAATGTAATCTAGACAACGTTCCGGGTTCTGACAGGACAGGAGTACTAATTATAGTTCGTTGAGGCAAGAATCTACTTAATGTGACTCAAACACACAATAATGGTCACCATGTGCTTTTTATCTGGCTGCTGGGCACACCACAAGGGGGTAATGCACATCATGCTGAATACCAAAAACTAGAAACAGCTGCCAATTAGGCCACCTGAATGAAGTCAGCTTGGTGAGAGTACTCACCTCGGAAATGGGATACTCGGGAACGAGGCATGAATGTTTAGCGCTCCGGGCAAAATGAAGGTTTGACTCTGGAGTGCTCCCTGTCCTCTAACAATAAGCTTACCTCGCCTTATTAAAGTACTGGCCATAGGGCCAGTATCAGTACCCTCAGCCAGCAGAAACCTGGTGCACCTGTGTCACACCTTCTAGGTCGGAGAGGAGCAGAGTTGACAAGGCGTGGTACAAAAATAGATGACCCAAGCCGGGGACATACTACTACATGGGTGCTTTCATCTACTGCCATCTCGACCTTATGTTTATGACAATGAAGAGTCGAGGGAGAGAAAAGGGTCAAGTTAAAGGGAATTAGGGAGAGTGGAGACAGTTGGACGGTTAGGCACATGATGTAGTGGTGGTGAAGAGAACATGAAGGAAAACTATATAGAAAGGAGGGTAAGTGTGAGAGAGAAAAACTGTAGAGAAGAGGGGCGACGGAGGAAACGAGACAAGGGTAAAGGGAAGGGAAGATACGTCCAGATAAGGATAGAGGGATGAAGTGGAAGCAGAGGAGGGGAGAGGAAAGGAGAAAGCGGATGAGATGGCTGTAGGGAAAGAGACAAAGCATACATGGGAGGCGGAGTTTGTGAAACAGACATAAGATGGCAAGAGGTAAGGAAAGGTGGATGGGTGAAAGAGAAGCCTTGATATAAAGACAAGGAGAAATAAAAAACCCACGTCCCAGCAGCAAGAAACAAATGAGATATCCGAAGACGGAACGAATGAACAGGCACTCACCGGCGGGAGAGCAGGCAGCATCCAGTCTGGCAATCCGCTCCCTGGCTCGCTCTCCTCTCTTTGGACGGGGCAGTCCTGGGGGGGGGGGGGGGGAAGGACGGGAAAAACAGCACGGGCACACGGACAGCGGGGAGGGGGGGGGGGGGGGCGGGAAGGGGAGGTCCTGGGGGGGGGGGGCTATGGACGGAGCCTGAACTCACCGGTACCTGTGCGATTTATTTATCTTTGTTCGCGGCGGCAATCGTAAGGGTGCACTGAAAAAGTTATTTGATCTGCTCGGTGTTTTGTTTAATCCAGTATTTAATGCATCTTGTCTTTAGGATGCGATATGTAGATGGATGAAATGTATGCACTTGTATAGTGCTTCGTCCACAGGCAGAGGAGTACTGTATTAGGATAACAGGCGAAGGTGAATGAGTGATTGGAGGAGCGTTGCTGCTGCAGTCACTCACCGTGGGGGTGTGATGCAGTAAGGGCTGCCATACTCCACGACAAACTGGATATCCTGACGTTGGCATGATGAGTATGCTTGTCTGTATTTAGGCTGAGCCGGAAAGGTGGTGTCTATTGATCAAGAGACAGACAGCAGATGCGTTTAATGCAAAGCAAAGAATGTTGGGAATATTGTCGGAGAAGAGGCGGCTTTGGAACTGTAGAACCAAGTTCGAGTCCCTGTGACATTCAACATCCTGTGATGGTAGAGCACAATTTCCTCTGTCAGATAGATATATTAATGGGACTTTGACATCGAGACGGTGGAGTGGCCATATAGGGGCATTCCCCTTTAAAGTGAATTGACCCCGTGAAATAAAACATGCACGTGGGCTCCTTGATACTCCAACCCTGTGGTTACTTTGCTTCCGCTGACCTTCATCCCCGTCTGTCCGTCGTGTTTTGCATGCGGCACTTAATTATTGCAGCAACTGTGTAATGATGCGATTACGCCGTATTGATCAAAAAAAGGTTTAATGCAGGGACAGGCGAAAGCCTGGCGGCACAGCTTCCACTCCAGGACGCAAAACATTTTAACTAAGATACACAACAAACTGTGAGGGTGTGCTCCTTTAAAGTGAGGTACACACAGGCACTTCTGCTTTTTGCGCACACGTGCATTTACAGCTTGGGTATGCCCTGGTTGTCTGCACCTATGCATTTCGAGCAGTGAAGCACGCATTGGAGCACAGATGGCGGCAATATACTGATATGCAGTATGCTGCTGCTGTCATATATGGTGTTTGCAGACTCAATCATACCCGGGGTGGTGGTTGGGAGGGGGGAAGGGGGGCTAACAGGGCTATGACCCAAGTCCCCGTTATGCCAATACAGCACTAAAAAGGACAGGGTTGCACGAGGTATGATGGGTGAGATTGAAAGTAAAAATGAGGAGGGACGCTCCCCTTTCCTATAGGGGCGGATGATGGAAAAACGGGGCGGGACTTAAAAAAATCAGAAGCGGTGGAAGGTCATAGGAACGTTGTTGGCTTTCATTGCTTCACCTTCTACAAGTAAGCCTCGTTTGCATTCTATCCGCTTGCAGGCCTTATTTATTTATACATCCTTTTATATAAAGCTCACTTCGTGACTCCTTTTGTCACAATTTGGCGACGTTTTCTGGGAGTATTAATAAGGATTATCTGAAACTAAAGGCTTACAGAAAAAGACGAAGGAAATACCAAGAAGAAACATATTTAAAAGAATACCAACACCAATCCGTGATTTGAAGAAGGTTGATGATGAAACTTGAAAGCGAGTACTACGCTTAACTTACGCAAAATATCGTTTCTTGTTCAAGTCTAACGGCGCGTCGCGCTTACCGTTACTTTTGACACAACAGTGGGGTAAAGTGAATTCCAGGTAATACAGCATTTCCCATTTCATGTCCCGTTATGTTCGATTACAGAAATGTGAGGCGCGTCAGCACTCGTCTCGTCACTTTATTTCACAATAGAATGGCTAAATTAAATAACACTTTCTAAAAGAGCATTACCTTTCCATGCGCAACTTTTAGCAGCAATTATTTGGAGGATTGACGTGAGCAGAATGATATACTTCGTATGTTGCCAGGACTCTAGTCTGCCCCGCCTTCCTCTCTGAATCCCTTTGTCTACTTATCAGCCCCCTTCCTTTCGTTTTAGACTAGATTTCTCTTCGGCTGCCACCTGTTATTCTTCTCTTGTCTCTTGTTCTTTCTTCCACCGCTTCTGATTTCTACCTAACCCGAACTGCCAAGTTGTACTTCCTGGAACAGTCGTCACGAACGATTACTCTCTAGCCCTTCCGTGCCACTCTATCGCCTTTTCCCTTCAACGCCCGCCCCTTGTATCTTTCATAAACCAATGGGATTGCGGAATAACTGAGTACCGCCGCCCACTGGGGGTAGCAGCTGTATTTACTCTCAAATAGTATGATCCTGTGCAGTGACGTACATAACACGTGGTTGTGGCCCTGGGTTGTGTTTGAATGTATGGAAACCTACCTGAAGCTTGTATAGATGCAGGTTTATTACTCTAATTCCGCCACGGGCCTGCAGGATCGTCATGGCCGCGAGAGAGGAAGAGAACCTGCAGAAGCAGGTGAGCAAATTAAAACTTAAAAGTTACAGCCTCGTACTTACCATGTGGCCCAATTTCATGTGCTTTTAAGGAAAGTGATTGGCCAGGAGGGCTGTCATTTTCCATGGATCGTATGGTCTGGATATTAATTTGATTTTACATCCCCCTAACCAGCCCTGCTGAGTGCCACACACATAGCTGGCAAGGTTTCAAATTGCTTATGTGTGGCATTTATGAGCGATATTAACCGACCAAATGTGTGACACTTAAAGTGACACTTTCTCACGAGCAAAATCAAGCAATAAAGTCCAGGGAAACAGATAAATATTAGAAATTGCACCCATTTGAGTGATGAGAAACTTTAAGATTTTGAAACTGATGCAAAGCACCAGAAATGGGAGGGCACTAACCTAGTGCCCTTGTAACCTGATCTGACTGTAAACCAAATGTTGAGTCTCTGGGTTGGAATTAGACTGTCACACTCGGCTCAACTTTCCTGTCCTTAGCTTCAATGGAGGCTGCAGTGCTGCAGACACCTTTGATCCGATAGTGACTGGGGAGGAGCTCATGGCGTAACACCGTGGCGATCTCTGTCTTGAGAGTCATAGAGAGCTGTGCACTGCTTCACTGCATGTGCTACCTGTTGACAGACTCGCGCAGGTGTAGGAAACGTGACCGGACACAAGTCAACCAGCCTCGGCTGTTAGAAAAATATCTGACATCTTACAGCTTTTGTTTTACAATGATTGGGGCGGATGATGGAAAAACGGGGCGGGACTTAAAAAACGCACGGGAACGCCCCCGATTCGCGTCCTAACGGGGGAAAGAGTGAGGGGTGGGGGGGGGGCGGGAAGGGGCAGTCCTGGGGGGGGGGGGCTATGGACGGAGCCTGAACTCACCGGTACCATCACTTACCAGAAACTCCGAAATAGGGTTGACGAAAACAACGGGACATAGGGCAAACGGAGACGACAGGAGAGACAAGTCAGGTCCCGGGCCGCGCTGTGATTGGCTGACGTCACGGGGGTGTCCCGGGCCGGCAGCCAATCACAGCGCGGCCCGGGAATGACGTCACGGGGGTGTCCCGGGCCGGCAGCCAATCGCAGCGCGGCCCGGGACAAAGGGGCGGGGCTTAAAAAAAGCACCAGAAACGCCCCCGAATCGCATTTTCGAGAGAAAGCGCGATTGACAGCCTCTGCCTCCCAATGGCTAGCCTCCATTTATGGAGCTAGCCAATTGGAAACAGAGGCTGTCCTAACCTCACTATTAAAAACAACAGATTTCGATCTGGGAGGGGCTTCGCCCCTCGCCAGGTTACGAAACCTAAAAAGGACATAATAATACAAAATGAAGGATGTCCTATTGTCGCAGCCGCAGGCACCCTTCTGCTCAATTGTCCGAGTAAAACCCGATGGGTAAGCTAGAATATTTGGCAACAAATTGAGCCTAAAACGGGAAATTAAAAATCTCTCTTGCAGATTGTGCATTAAAAACAAATAGGGTTCCATACCCCTCTCATTACAGACAAGAGAGTAGGCTAAAACTGATTTTTTAGCAGAGTTTTCTTGTATTCTGGCCTGCTCATATTTATCATATAACTGCTTTTCGATCTTAAACCTGCAAGAGCTATTAATTTTAGTGGGGTCAGAAAAAACCCATTCTAGCCCGATGGATTTTCAGGCATCACTAACATATTTGAGCCAGTCAATTAGCAGCCACCTATCTCTCTTTAAACAGTCTGTGATGATCAATCTAGAAAGACCTGCATTCGGGTTTTGCCAAATCCGGAGCCAAGACAGGATAGGTTTAAGCTTAATCAAATCAGCTATAACCTGAAGTCCCAGTTCCTTATGTGTGATGAAAGCAGGAACGCTCTGTGGCAATCTTAACAGATTTTTTTAAAAACGTATCTTCCTCCACTTGGAGTAAGTGAGCATCCCTGAAACCCCACACCTCCGCCCCGTACGTGGCCTTCGAGATACTGACTGCTCTATATAGTGTTACGACTTGTTCCGGAGACCAACGTCCCATCCTGCGGGCAAAATTAAGGATTGAGCCATTTGCCGCAACCAGCTTCCTTGACCTTTCCTCCAATAGTTGATTAAACCCCAATTGACCATCAAAGAGTACACCCAGGTAGGAAAAGGAGTTTACTAAATCAAACACATGTGCTCCTAATGAGAAAGAAAACTTTTTCAGGGGCTTTTTCCCTGCCACCATGATGAAAGATTTACTGAGATTCACGGAGAGATCCAAACTCTCCATGAAGCTGCCGAACCCCTCAATGAGGCACTGGAGACCGACCGCGGTTCTAGCAAGCAGGACGGCGTCATCCGCGTACAAAAGTACCGGTATCTGACGCCGTCCTGCTCTCGGGCAGTCCGTTCCCAGTGTCAATAGTGCACTCTCCAGTCCATTAATGTAGAGGGAAAATAAAAAGGGAGCCAGGATACACCCCTGCCTCACCCCGCTAGAGCACGGGAAGGGATCAGTACTCACCCCTCCCGCGCTGTAGCGGACCTTGGCCGTGGTGTTCCAATGGAGCTCCCTTAAGATGTCAATCAAGTCTGGTTCCATCCCTAACTCCTGCATCAGAGCCCACAGTTTGGATCTGTTCACATTATCAAAGGCTGCTGCTAAGTCCATGAACCCCATAAACAGGGTACCATTTTCACTTTTAGTGTATTTAGCAGCCAGCAAGTATAGATTAAGACATTGGTCACTCGTTGACCTACCCGTTCTAAACCCATATTGAGTCTCCACCAAGGTGTTGTGGAGGTCAGTCCACTCAGATAGCCGGTTTAATATAACTCTCCCCAAAAGTTTTGCTGAGACGTCAATTAACGAAATTGGTCTGTAGCATTGTGGATTGTCCCTAAAGCCTTTCTTATAAATAGGGACAATCACTGCTGTAGACCAAGAACGTGGGAGTCCTGTTTTAATGGCCGCGTTTAAGACTCTGGTCAAAATAGGTGCCCACAAGTCAGTTTTGCTCAGGAAGAGATCCGGCGGGGTCCCATCCGGCCCCGGAGCTTTATTTCTAGACAGTCCCTGGATGGCCTTCAGGACCTCGAGGAGTGAAAATTCCAGAACCACTTTGCTACGGGCAAAACAGGAGTCCTGCTTTGCCACCAATGTCTCATCATGTTGGTTATAAAGACCTTGGAAGTGGGCTATCCAGTCACCTGGGAGAATATTAGTGCCGATAGTTAATGCACTCGAGTCTTGGAGACCTGGTCTATTTATAATTCTCCAAAACTGACTAAAGTCTCTGTTCTCCCCCGCTTCTCTAAGGTCTGCCCACACCTCCTTGTGTAGTTCCAACTTCCTTACCTTAACCTGGGCCTTATAGTTTTGCCTGCAGAGAGCTATTACCGTCTTATCTCTCGGGGAGTCCTTTAAGGCTTGTTTTAGCTCTCTAAGAGCCAAAGAACACTTTGAATTAAACCATCTGGGAGAGGAATGTACTTTGAGGGGCTTTTTAGTTTTCAAAAGTCCCTCTGCCACCTTTGTTAGTGATTCAAACGCTACGACCACCTCCCTGTCTCCCATTTCTAGATCCAGACATACATCAATATAATTTTTACCATTCTTTATTAGGGAGCTATAAAAATCTAATGGGTTGATCGTGGACCATCTCAACCGCCTCCCTTGGTCTATAGGATAAATTACTGTGTCCCCTTTTTGCGGATTAGATACAATATTGTTGTGTTTTAATAAGAGAGTTAAGGGGTTGTGATCACTAAAGGGACTCCACTCAATTTGAGCCTCCAAAATTCTGTGTTTACCAAAAGCGGAAATCATTATGAAGTCTATAACAGAGGCACATCCTCTACCCTTAAATGTCGGTGTAACAGCCTCTCCTGGTTTGACTGACAATAAGTCCATGGTATGAGACAGGGCAAAGGATTCACAGACCTTCATTAGCATAGAGCCTTCTCTGCCATGGTCAAAATGTGGCCCACTTTCCCTCGGACATGATGACCAGTCAGGGGAAAACGTAAGTAGACTTGGACAAAGGTGACAATTGAAGTCCCCCATTAGTAAAACAGTCGGTTCAGGGCCCGCTTTCCCTGACTCTAATTCATCCTTTAACCTTGTTTCCAGTTCAGTTATTACAGGAAAATGACCATCCACGGGTCCTGAATTGTAAAAGTTCAAGATTAGGAAGCTCTGTCCAGCTCCCTGAAATCTTATTGCCTGCAGGGTATCAGACACCCAGCCTAATTGAGTCCAATTACCCTTTATTTCTAGATTAACATAGATGACTAGACCACCCCTAGCCCTTCCCGAGCTTGACTCTTTAGCAGGCCCGAAAAAACATTTATAGCCTTCCAATTGTAGATGATCTGGGGTTAGAGCCCAAGTCTCTTGGAGGGCTATAATATGAAAACCCCTAATGTACTCACACCACTCAACTGAGGTCAGTTTGGCCCCCAAGCCTGCCACATTCCAGGAGATAAAGCTTAATCCTCCCCTCTCCTCTTTTCTTTTTAATGTGCCCACCAGGTCTTGCCCACTCCTCCCTTCTGCAAAAATCACAAGAGAACTGGCCGACTCCTTATAATACTCCCTCTGTATCTGGGGAGCTATAGACACAACTCCCTGCAGGTCCCGATTCCTTATACCACCCATAGTAATGCTTTGGGTTACAATAGATACATTTTCCAAAGAGAGGGCAATTTTACCCCTTCCCGGGGCGCTGGAGGTAGGGGCCCTGCCACCAGGCAGTAGTCAATCATTTTCATCAAGATCCTGCAAGGGTGCAAATCTATTTCTCCACTGAAGTTGATCATATGAAGGGCGAAGCTGAGGCATGAACTCTGGGATTTGCATCTTATTTGTGTATTGTGGAATGTTATTATATGATTTTCCATCATGCCACTTTGTGAACCCACTGACATTGTTCATGCTGCTCCACTTTCTGGGATAAAAACAGCCCAGTGGTACCGCACGAATAGTACTTGTATGGTTCCTATTCGGGAGTCTTAGGATGTGGCCCACAAGTTTGGGATCCCTGAAGTTTGCCACTATGCAATCGCCCCTAATGTCCTTATTCCTTCCCCCAACCCAGGACACCCTCCTTACATGGACTATTTCACCATTTACACCTGTGTTCAGAGGTCTGTGTATATTTAACCAACCTGCCAGTTTCGCATGTAATTGATTATATGTTTCTTTTTCTAATGGGCCTAATTCTGGTACTCCTGCGAACACGACCACATAAGGAGTGGCTTCAGGTGGGAGATCTATGTGTGGTGGTGGAGGGCTATCTGGGCCCGGGGTAGGGTCTCGGGATTCACTTAATACGCTAGGGAGGTTCGGGTTTAGCTGCTTATTCTCCACTCGGCCTTGCATCGGCAGCTGGGGAGGAATCGGATTAGTAATTGTAGCGGATGCTTGATGGGCTAGACCCGTATTGAGTCCCTGGGGGGTTACTGGGGCATTATGTATCTGGGCCAAGGTATGAGTCACACAGTTGTTTGTTCGACTGTCGTTGGAGCTGGGGTTAAGTACTACACCTCGAGAATCAGTAGGCCCAACATATGTATTCTTCTTTAACAATAACTCTAGCGTTTTACTTTGCTTCGCTACTTCATTTGCCAGCTTGTCTACCCTGCTGATCACGGGCTTTAAGTGAGTGGCAATAGATTGTTCAAAGAAACTCTTAAGATCCCCCATGACATCTTCGAACCATCTGGGCGGGATTAGTTTCGGTTCAGCATTCACCACGGTCCCCCTAGGTGTTTGCCCATTTTTTCCACTAACCTCCACCCTCACAGCCTTCCTCTTCTTGTTCAGGCCCTTGGTCCTCCCTTGCTTTGTAGATTTATTATGGCTGATACCAGCCTTGTCCCTTTGGATGTCTGTTCTTTCTTGCCCTGCTCGAGCAGGGAGTTGTGCACAGGGGACCCCCTCAGTCGGGTTGCTCAAAACAGATGCATTAACTGATCTATTTAAACTATCTGTTACTGAAAGGGCTGTTAATTGTAGAGGGCTAGAGAGTACGGGAATAGGTGAGGCGGAGAGACTCCTTTCCATTCCCTCAATTTGCCCCGTAACCGATCTTAACATCAAGGCTATTGCGGTAGGCTTTTTAGTTGTAGTTAACACCCCATTGTTAACGACATCCGTTGATTGATTAAGAGTCTCCCCCCGCGTTAGTTTACTGGTTGCCGAACGTGTTTTAGGTTGGCTAGCCATGAGGATCTTGTGTGGCACTACCGCCTTTTTCACCACCCAAACAACAAAACTATAAAAAAAGAAGCTTTCCCCGCAATTAGTCAAACAGTTGATACATCCCGTGTGGCTAGGAACTTTAAAGAAACATTGTATAATACCAACTATGGGGAGTTACCGACGTTAAGATTGGCCCCCCCGAACTCAACCAGAAGAGGACACTTTTGTAGTCCAGATTAGTCCACAGTACCTTAATTAGCAAAGTCCAAGCCAGGGGAGGTGGCCCGTCCCGTCCCAGGTCGTCCCCGGACGGCCACAGACGGCCCCGCCCTTGTCCCGGGCTTCTCCCGCGCGCGACTCGCGGGGCGAGAGGGGGTGTTAGCCTTTTACAGGCGCCTCCGGGCGCTCCTCGGCCGTCACCGGCGTGCTCCCGCCCCAGGGGCTGCTGGGGATTGTGGTCCGCTGGTCGCGCTGCCTCGCGCTGCCTCCCGGCGTTCTGCTGTGCTTTCTGTAGTGCCGCCGTTCCCCTGACGGCTCTGGGACACAATGGTGAGTTTTTGGTGTTCCCCCCAGGTCAGTTATTAAACACCGATCGACATGACAGATGAAGTGATGGTATAAATTCATGGTACAATGTCGTGGATGATGTTACTGATTACTACACAAACAATCAGATGGCTGAAGACAGTAAGGGACTGAGTTAAGCATCAATCCTATCGATCAAACACATCAAATGCTTGTATATGGTTTGTAAAAGTTAATGCTTCGGTTAATCAGTGCATGAACCTAATTTATTAATTTTCTCCGCGTGGAAAGAATATTATGTCAGTTAAGTATCAATGAGGAGAATGGGATCTTGTTTCACAATGTGTCATTTATAGGTGTTGTATGCAGACCGTGCGGGAAACAAGCTATAAAGCACTAGTTACCAATAACATTTATATGATATGTTGTTATCACATGGCTCCCTATCAGAAGCATCAATTATCAGCACGTAGTTCATGTTGTTTGCCTTTCTTTTATCAATTCTGTAGGATGTTAGTAAGTGTTTTTCAGGGGCTAAATGCATGTTGGAAAACCTAATCCTGTGACGTATTAAAATGCCAGGCAATTAATGACATCACAAGACTGGGCTTGAAACCTAATCCTGTCACGTATTAAGTGCCAGGCAATTAATGACATCACAAAAATGGGTTTGGTTTAGTTTATTTACTCCTCAAAGCTGCGCGTTTTTATTTGTCTTGGTACTTTGGTGAATGCCAAGGTTTTAAAATAAACATCAACTACCTAAACGGGCCACATTACATTAGATGCAAATGTCTCCAACCGAGGAAAGGCAAGAATCCCCTCTACGGGTATGTAATGGTCTTGAAAGGAAATGGCTTGGACCAAGAGCATTACATGATTTTAAATTGCGATAATGAAAACGAAACAAGCTTTAATGTCTGAACAACAGTTCATTTGTAGGAAACTGTCACCGGATCAGCAGGAGTAGAGCTGACTGCAAGTTCCAAGCAGACCAGTTCATTCTGCTGCACTACAGACTTTAATGGCGGAGGTACGATCAGCACTCTTCTTACACACTTCCACATGCATATAAACGAGGTGCTGCATCCGCGTTCATGCACAGCACCAGAATCAAGCCTCGTGGGTGCAGCTCTCCTCCATCTTACTGCCACTTTTGCCGGGTCTGGGTCTAATGTGGGGAATAAGTACCTAACCCCTACATAAAGAAAGCGAGAGGCCTCTGATATTTGCCAAATGGTTCCGAATTCACTACAGACAAGAAATACACCAACACAGTGGTTGAAGTGGGTAGGATCGGAAGGGCACGGCGTGCCCCTACTTTTTTTATCAAAAAGATTCTGTTCCCCTGCTTTCTCTTTTCAAAACTGTGTCCTAGGATGGCAGAAATAGCAAAGGCATTCAGATAAGGCTCGGCTTGCTTTCGTGGACGTTCGGGGATGGGCAGAGAAGGAAAAGGACTCTTCCTTACTGCCCAGGGAAGACATGGACAATGTCCTCTTCTTTTCAGTGCTGGTACCTGCCCCCCATCTCTTCCTATTATTCCTCTCTTTCTGTCTTGCTCCTCACTTACTGAAAACCGTCACTTGAAGAAACGGTTCACAACGTCTCTTTCCTTATTTCATTTGGTTGCTTCCCTGTGAAATGGATCCAAAAAAGACAAGCGTGCGCGTCTCACGCTGACGTGGAGAGGAGGAGGTAGCAGGGGGAGGGGAGAGAGGAGGGGGCCTGCTGCTGTTTTCCTTGTGGGTGCGAGCTTTGCAACCATCTGTTAATTACAAACAGATGATTTTAAAGCTCGCTCCCGCAAAGGAAACACTAAACATGCACGCGTTGCCATTAAAAGCAATGCAACGCGTGCACGTTTTTGGGCCAAAAACAGAATCGATTACAAGACCTTAAAAAAAACATGCATTGCGTGAAGATGCCTCCCAGAAAGCACCACTGAAGGGTTCAACATCACCGATGGTATCTACAAAACAAAAATTAAAAAGAACAAAAGGACATTGGTGCCCCCTGATGGATGGGCTGCGTACTGCAAACAACAAAGTACAATCCATACCAATGAGGGTGGGCTCAGCCCCACACAGTGGCCCAATGTAACCATACAATGAAGGTGGTAGAGCCGGAAAGGCACCAACATGAAAGATATGCACCAGGAGGAACACACCCTAAACCTGTGAGGGAAAGGGTAACCCGGATAACAACATTACTGGAGATGCGCCCATGAACAAGAAGGGGCAGCCCAGAGTTATGAGGGGGCTATCACTACAGGCTTTGTGCTGCAAGGCTCCTGAGAAGTAAAAGTGATGTCCCTGAGGTGGGAGACAAGGTTTTCACTCGTGAAGAAACAATGAACAAGCTGGTCAATGATGTGAAGGCTCTCAGGCTGAGAGAAGAACAAAATATCACCTTACAAGGATGTGGGGACTTAGAGAAACACTCAGTAGACTGCAATATTCTAATTCGGGGTGTGCCATGCAAAATCGAGAGGGATGACACATGCTTATACATTTCGAACCTATTTGACACCCTATTGAAAGGGAGGGGTTCTAATCAGGAGAGACAGAGCCTAAAGAGTGGCCCACACAGATCTGAACAGAAGTCCTTCCACTCCCCCCCCCCCCTCCCTAAAACGTTCTGCTGAGCGTTTTCTTCTTTTCTGACAAGGAACAGATATTGACCAAAACTCGCAAATGCAAGAAACGCAGGAGCTGTAATCCAGTTACCAGTCTACTGAGTGCACAGGACACCGATTACGAATGGGGCTGCCCTTTCGAGTCGCTTTGCCAATGGGAGGGTCAGCAGTGCCCCTTTGTCTTGCAAAACGAAGCGCAAGCTCCGCTGACAACTCAACCTAAGGAACATGCAGGTTCTCTGCCTCGAGGTGATGGGACCAGCCACCCACTCCTGAGAAATGACTTAGGCTCAAACATTGAGGTGTTAGAACTTGTCTGGACATGTCTGAGATTACGGCAAGCAAACAAATGGTACTGCAATACCAACAAAAATAATCAAAGACCCATACTCTAGAGCACAGGAAAGGTAAGTGACTTTACCTGAAAGAGATACCCAGACACGCACCTGAAGGGTCTTCAGGGCAGCGGGTCAACTCGATAATAGCAATGGGTGGTGTGGGTAGGAAGTGGATGTGGGTCCAAATGGGAAAGGATCAAAAGGGCCTAAACACCCACAAACGTATTTAATCTGGCAATAATATCCTTTGATATGATGGAGAAGAGGTTGTAAAGGTGAGAGGTACCAAGGAAACGTAACCTTCCCAAAACAGAGACACAAAAGGGAAAGAGGGAACAGTGAGGGAGATGGAGAGCACCACCACAACACAGAGGAGTAGGTAGTCACCACTGTTGCACTAATCTCAAACAGCAACTCTGTACGGAGGCTGCCCACTCCTGAAAAATGCCCTAGAGTCACCCATTGAGGTGATAGAGCATGTCCAGACAGGGCTGAGATTATGGAAAGCAGAGATGAATACTGCAACATCTACAAACGTTCAACAAAGACCCGGACGCCAGACTACAGGAAAATTGACAAAGGTAAATCATTTGGCTGAAGGGTACTCCCATACTCGCTCTTGGAGTTTTTTTAGGACAGTGGGTCAACTCGATAATAGCAGTGGGTGCTGTGGGCAGGGAACAATGTGGGTCCAAATAGGAAAGGATCAAAAGGGCCAAAACACCCCAAAAATAATTTAATCTGGCAATAGCAGTTTTTGTTCTGGTGGAAGAGAGGTCGTAAATGCAAGATGTTCCACGGAAATGTAACCTTCCTAACATATAGAGGGAATTGCATATTTCCTCTCCATAGGCGCTAGGTCAACTAAGACTTATTAAGTGTGGATAATCCATCACAAAGAGAGGGGATTGCACATATCGTCACCATAGGCACTAGGTCAACTTGGACATATTGAGTTCGGCTAATCACCCGAGAAGGTATCTAGGCACTGGATCAAAAAGCCAGGTCTTTAGTCTCTTTCTGAAGAGGATGCTGTTCGAAGGTGAAGGGGAAGGTCATTCCAGGACTTAGCCGTGAGGTAGAAGAAATATCGTCCTGCACTGTGGCTTCAACAGATGTGGGGAGTGTGTGCGAGGGCAAGGCAGGTGTCTGGAGTGTTGGTGGAAGTTCAGGCGGTGGTTGATGTACGTTGGTCCTTATTCGTGGAGAGTCTTGTAGGTGTGTTTCAGCATCTTCAAATGGCATCTTGAATAGGGAGCCAACCAGTGAAGGCTCCTGAGGTGGGGGGTAATGTGGGTCCCTTTGGAGAGGTCAAGGATTTTTTATTTATTTTTTTATTTAGTGTATCCTATATAGCGCACAGATACCCCAACGGGGTGTCCCGGCGCTTCTGTGTATTTGCTGGGTCTCGCTCGTAAGTAATTTTAGCAGAATAGGAATGTTTTCAAGGCCTTACGAAAAGGCAACTCCTCCTGAATCTGCCTGATGGAATTAGGCAGTTTGTTCCATTGATGGGAAGCACAAACCTGAAAGGTTTTTCCACCAGAACGTTCTTTTTTAAATCTCGGGGTACACAGCAAGTTTTTTGAGCTCGGTCGAAGGTGTCTCGCATTGCTGTAGGGACGGAGACAGGAAGAAAGATATACGGAGCCCTTACCCTTGATTGCGCGATGTGCCAGGGTGAGTGCTTTAAATTCTGCCCTTTTTTGAACTGGCAGCCAGTGAAGCTTTCGTCGATAAGGAGAAATATGCTCCCGAAGGGAGATGCCGCAGACCAGCCGGACTGCAGCATTCTGGACTGTCTGTAACCGGTGGCAGAGGCCTGAAGCAAGGCCAAGGTACAGACTGTTGGCATAATCCAAATGAGAAGTTATTAATGCCTGGACAATAATTTTCCTGGTGTTGCTGGGAAGAAAATTAATAAATTTTTTAATCATCTGGATTTTAGAAAGGCATACAGCAGTCACCGTCTGGACTTGGTTTTGGAAGGAGAGGCTGGAATCCCATCTAACCCCCAAGTTTTTTACTGATTTCTTGGGAGAGGGGGGCGTGCTCAAGTCATGAGGCCACCAGAGGTTTGAGTCCAATGGAGAGGATTGATGGAAAAAAAGGACCTCAGTTTTCCCAGCATTTAGACGAAGGAAGTTGTTGTCCATCAAGCGGGCGATGTTGTGAAGGCAATATTTTAGTGGGTCAAAAGTGGTAAGGGTGGTGGTATCATAAGAAAATAAAAGCTGAATGTCATCAGCGTAAGAGGTTGCCTTAATTCCTGACTGAGCAATGAGCTCTGCCAGGGGGGGAAAAGTAAACATTAAACAGGAGGGGGCTCAATGAGGAGCCCTGTGGGACTCCCCATTTTAACGGCCGTCTTTCGGAGGTGTAAGGGGGGGTAAACACCACCTGAGTCCGATTGGATAGGAACGAGGACAGCCAGTCCAAGGCTTTGCCTTGGATGCCTTTAGCCCGGAGACGGTTGAGTAGGACGGGGTGAGAGACGGTGTCGAATGCTGCCGATAAATCAAGCAGCACCAACACCGCTCTCGAGCCCCCGTCCAACTTCCAACGCACAGAGTCAGCCATCTCTATAAGGGCTGATTCGGTGCTATGGCCTGATCTAAACCCGTGTTGTGATTTGTGAAAAAGACCATGGGTTTCAAAGAAGCCCGCTAATTGTTGGTGCACTAGTTTTTCAAGAACTTTAGCTGGAGCGGGCAATAAGGAGATGGGCCTGTAATTGGCTGGTACATCTGGATCTGCATTAGTTTTTTTAATGATGGGAACTAATTGGGCATGTTTCCATGCCTCTGGGAATATACCTGTCTTAAGAGAGTCATTCCAAATGCAGTTAAGCATGGGGTTAAGAAGAGGGGCCAGTGCTTTGTATTGTTTGGCCGGCCAAGGGTCAGTTGGTGACCCTGATCTACATTTTTGTAGTTCTGCCAAAGATCGTTCTAAGGTAATCTCCTCAAAGTCTGAGAAAACAGGAACTGATTCTGGAGGGTCTACGGGTATGTCATTACCGTGCGGGCAGCTGTTACAGGGAAAGGAGTCGTAAATAGAGGCAATTTTTTCCTCGAAGTAATCAGAAAGGCAGGTGCAAAGGGATTGTGATGCCGGGGATTGGAGTTTAGGGCCATAGGATTTGTAAATGTTCTGACAGTGTTAAAGATTTCCCTAGTGGATCCTTGAGCTCTATTTATTTTCTCCTCCAGGTAAGTCCTTTTATGGTCAAGTATCTTCTTCCGATAGTTTTTAAGAGCTATTTTATATTTTGTTTTACTATCTGGGGAGTACGAATGTCTCCATCGGCGCTCCAGGAGTTTGCAGGCGGATTTACATTTACGGAGTTCGGTTGAATACCAAGGTGCCGAAGGGGCAGAGCGAGAAGTTTTAATGGGCCTGATAGGGGCGATGGAGTCGATGGCAGAGATAACCCAGCTGTTAAAGTTGGCCAGCTTCGAGTCCAGATCAGGGGCATCTACAGGAACAGTAGTTGAAAGAGGTGCCACAAGGCTATCTGGGGAAATCTTGCTCTAATTATGACCAACCAGCTTGGCCGGAACCCTAGGCTTCTCTTGGTGGCAAAGAGGGAAAGAAAAAGGAATAGGAAAATGATCTGACCAGATCACAGGATAAGGAGTGCTAATAGAAATGTCTGCCAGATTAGATCGAGTGTATGCCCAGCCTTTTGGGTAGGGTAAAATACTAATTGATTTAATTCGCCATCAATTAAGGTGGAAAGGAAATTGAGGGAGGTGGGGTCGGAGGCATCATCCACATGCAAATTAAAGTCCCCAAGAAGGGTAAAGTTTGCATAGCGAGAGCTGGCTTGGAGGACAAAATCCAAGAGAGCGGGAAGAAAAGATACCTTGGATTTTGGGGGACGATATACTAGTAGGCCTGAGCATGTAATAGCAGCAAATTTAACACAAAAAGGTAGTGCTTCGATGGATTCAATCTGGGTGTAGGGGAAGGAAGAGATGGTCCATTGTGATCTGTAAATTATAGCTACACCTCCACCATGGGTGGGACTTTGTCCATTGACACACAAGATGTTATAATCAGGGGGAATGGCTAGGCTTATGGCAGGGTTGGTTTCATCACACAACCAAGTTTCCGTAAGGAAAAGAAGGTCCCAATTGTTGTCCATCAGAGATTGGGCTATATCCAAGGAATGTTTTAACAGTGACCGACAGTTGATTAGACCGGCTTTTATAGTAAAATTTTTCCCATCACGGGTAGGTCCGGTAGGTAGCTGTCGGAGGAGGCAGTAAAGTGGAGGGTTATCGGTATCATGTCCGGTACTGCAGGGCCTGCATGGGTATAAGGAGGTGGAAAGGTCCGGAGGGATAAAATGTGAGAAGACACAGTGTTTAGGCTGTAGCCGAAGTAGTGTCTCTCTGTCGTAAGATAATCTAGGAGAGAAGCCGAAATCGGCAGAGTCCATGGCCACGGCCGCGTCATGGTCGCGGACGGGCGCACTCTGGCGCAGTTCCGGCGCTTCCGCTGGTCGCGTCCGCTGCACGGATCCATGCCCGTCTTCTTTTATGCTAGCCACTCGAACGCGTGCAAACGCTTCCCCCACCCAAGATGGCCGCCACGATTTTCAGCCCGGCCGGGACCGAATCACCTCAGCGCCAGAGTCGGGAGAGGCGGGTGGCGTGGGAATGCGGGGGTGGGTAAGTGAAAACTCAGCGCTTGTCGCTTCGATTTCGGCAAGATGAGAGGTACTAATACAATTTAAAAGCTTAGTTAGTCAAGTAGGGGTACAATACGATTTTAAAATGCTTAGTGATTCAAGCAGAAATAGAGTGCAATTTCGAAAACGAAATAATGAAAAATAAAGCAATGTTTTTTTTTTTATTAGCTTAGAGCAATACAGCAGCCTCCCGGCTTCCGCCTCAGGAGGAAATACACAAACAACAGAATCCTGACAGCTATGTTCTGAATCGTTTATAGTCTCTTAAGAAGTTGGCTGGTGATTCCTGCATAGAGCGCATCAACATAGCCCAGCCCGCTGCTGACTAGGTCTTGAATGATGGTTTTCCTGGTGCTGATGGGGAGCCATCTGAAAATCTTTCGGAGCATGAAGAGGGTGTGAAAGCAGGCAAAGGAGACTGTGTTGATCTGGCACTTCATGGTGAGTTTGCTCTGCAGGATGATGCGAGCCTTGCGGCCGTGGTCTGTCAGTGTGGATCTGAGTTCAGAGGGCCACCAGGTGTCATTCCACGGAGCGACGATGTTCCCAAAAATCCACACTTCCAACTGGTCCATGTTGAGCTTCAGGCAGTTGGTCATGATCCAGTCAGTGACACTCATCATGCAGTTGTGGATGTTGGACCTAGTGTTGGAGGAGTCTTCAGAGATCAAGAGGATAAGCTGGGTGTTGTCTGTATAGGATGTGATGTTGAGGCCATGGGTTCTGACGATGTTGGCCAGGTGTGTCTTGTAAGTGTTGAACAGGGTGAGGCTGAGGGATGACCCCTGAGGGATGCTGCAGATTGTGCTCTTGGGTTGCAAAGTTAAGCAGATTCTCGGGTTTCATTCTGTAGGGAAGAATGTGACCCATTTGAGGGCATCTCCCTGAATTCTGATATGGTGTGTCTCTTGTTGAGTGTGTGGTGGGATACGTTGTTGAATGCTGCCAAAAGGTTGAGGAGGATCAAGGATGCTGTTTTCCCCCGAGTCAAGGAGGATTCTTCTGTCAGTGGCCACAATCAATCAGGACATTTGTAAAGTGCACTACATACCCGTGAGGGTCTCAAGGCGCTGGGGGGCACTGCTACTGATCGCAAAGCCAGGTCTTGAGTAGTCTTCTGAAGGCCAGTATGTCTTGGGTCTGCCCTAGGTTGGTGGGGAAGGTGTTCCAGGCCTTGGTGGCGAGGTGGGAGAAGGATCTGCCTCCGGCTGTCGTTCCTCGGATGCGGGGGACAGCGGCGAGGGCGAGGTCGGCAGAGCGGAGCTTGCGGGTGGGGGTGTAGAAGCTGAGTCGTCTGTTGAGGTACGCTGGGCCGGTGTCGTGGAGGGCTTTGTGTGCGTGGGTGAGGAGCTTGAAGGTTATCCTCTTGTTGACGGGGAGCCAGTGTAGGTCTCTAAGGTGGGGGTGATGTGGCTGCAGCGGGGGATGTCGAGGATCAGACGTGCCGAGGCGTTTTGGATGCGTTGCACCCGTCTTAGGAGTTTGACCGATGCTCCTGCGTAGAGGGCGTTGCCGTAGTCCAACCTGCTGGTTATGAGAGCCTGGGTGACTGTTCTTCTTGTTTCAGTGGGGATCCATTCGAAGATCTTGCGTAGCATTCGGAGGGTGTTGAAGCAGGAGGAGGAGATGGCGTTGACCTGCTTAGTCATCGTGAGGGTGGAGTCGAGGATGACCCCCAGGTTGCGTGCGTGGTCAGTGGGAGTCGGATCTGTTCCCAGTGCGGTCGGCCACCAGGAGTCGTCCCAGGCCGAAGGGGTGGACCCAAGGATGAGGACCTCCATTTTGTCCGAATTCAGCTTCAGTCGACTGGTCCTCATCCAGTTGGTGACAGCCTTCATTTCTTCGTGAAGGTTGGTTTTGGCTGTGTGAGGGTCTTTGGTGAGGGAGATGATCAGCTGGGTGTCGTCGGTGTAGGAGATGATGTTGAGGTCGTGTTGGCGGGAGACGTGGGCGAGGGGTGCCATGTAGATGTTGAACAGTGTCGGGCTGAGGGACGAGCTCTGGGGTATGCCGCAGATGATCTCGGTGGCCTTGGAGCAGAAGGGGGGGAGGCGGACGCTCTGGGTTCTGCCGGAAAGGAAGGAGGTGGTCCAGTCCAGGGCCTTCCCTTGGATTCCGGCGTTGTGTAGGCCTGTGCCTAGGGTGTGGTGGCAGACTGTGTCAAAGGCGGCTGATAGGTCCAGGAGGATGAGGGCTGCTGTTTCTCCGTTGTCTAGCAGGGTCCTGATGTCATCCATGGTGGCGATTAGGCAGTTTTGGTGCTGTGGTTTCTGCAGAAACCAGACTGGAATTGGTTCAGGATGTTGTTGTCTTCAAGGTAGCGGGTCAGCTGTTTGTTGACTATTTTCTCGGTGACCTTAGCCGGAAAAGGGATCAGGGAGATGGGCCGGAAGTTCTTGAGGTCTTTGGGGTCTGCCTTTGGTTTCTTGAGTAAGGTGTTGATCTCGGCGTGTTTCCAGCTTTCCGGGAAGTTTGCTGTCTTGAAGGAGATGTTGATGGCCTTGCTGAGCTGGGGTGCGGTGGATGTGCTGGCTTTGTTGAAGATGTGGTGGGGGCATGTGTCTAGCGGTGAGCCGGAGTGGATGGCCTTCATGATATCGCTGGTGTCCTTGTTGTTGACGATCCGGGAAGTCTAAGTACTGTGGTTGCAGCGGAAACCAGATTGGGAGGTGTGCAGCAAGGTATTCCTCTCCAGGTGTTCGGTGAGTTGGCGTTTGATGGCCCTCTTGTGGACTTTGATGGGGAAGGGTAGCAGAGAGATGATATGGTAGTTCTTGAATTTGCTAAGGTTGGTGTAGGGTTTCTTGAGGAGATATCTGACCTCTGCATGCTTCCATCCGTTGGGGAAGGTGGCCGTGGTGATGGAAGCGCTGAGGATGAATGAGAGCTCAAAGCTGTTTTCCTTGCTCCAGGGGTTGAAGAAGTGGTGGGGGCAGGGGTCCTTGGCTGCTCCATAGTGGACGGAGTTCATAGTGGTTGTGGTGCTCTGAGTGGTGAGCTGTTCCCATGTGGTGAGCAGGTGGTTGTTGGTGGCGTCATTCGGTGTGAGGAAGTTGAAGGAGTCACTGGGTTGGGGGTCGAAGTTACTGAAGATGGTGGCTATCTTGATGCCTTTAAACAAAGGTTATGTTGTGTCCTGGTTGCCAAGTAGATAGGGAATCTCAGAGAAGTGTCTCATTTGATTGAAAAGGTTGCCTGGAAAACATTCATCAAAATACAGTTATCACTTGAGTACGAAAGTGTGTTCGAAAGGGTAAGCTAGGACTTTCTGTCCACCTTCCTCAGTAAAAAAAGCAGAGGTTTAAGGATACGGGGATGGATACAGGCAACCTACAAGAGGTCAAGAGCAAGACTAAAGGTAAATGGGATATATTGCCCAGTTTTAATCTGGATATGGTGACAGGAGTGTCCTTTGTTGGCGCCGCTGTTTGATCTAACGATTGAATCACAACCATCACCATGCATGCACACCCTGCCATCAATGGGAACAAATTTGGAGGTGAGAAATATAAAATCTGCCTCTTTATAGATTACATTCCAGTGACTTTGCCCCAACCGAGTCAACTATCCCAGCACTACTGTCCATGTAGACAGTTTGTCTCGGCTCAGCATAAAACACACAAGTCTCTCTTTCCCAACTGCAAGAACAAGTTGAAAACCTGCAGGTTCAGTGCAACCAAGATAGAACAAAGTCAATTGGCCTTCTATGCAACGACAAACAGGGAATGAAATATATGTGGCTCCGGAAAAGACTATTTATTTATTTGCTAGGCTGAATCATAGTTCTTAAGATGAATATCACACCCAACTTCTATATTTGTTTGAGACAATCCCAGAACCAACCGAAATCACAAATTGGTCAACCTCCAATACAAAATAATGAACTTTGGGCAGGTGGCAAGGCAATGGAGGCGATTGTAGACTTATTCTACTAGGGGAAGGTTATTTTGAGAACAGCAGGACAGACTTTCAGGTTAAAAAGCAAGATAGACTGTAACACCTAAAATTCCAGCACTAGGGTCACTTTCCAACAAAGAGAACCACTGCTACCTGACAGTTAACGTAGACATTGAACTTCAAAACACATTACATAAGCGTGACAACCCCCACCCAGCCTTAGCAGAAACACAATTTATGGAGAAGTACGTAGTCAGAGAACAATTTAAACCAGTATTGTAGGAAGCAAGATAAGGCAGGCCTGAGAACCATTGAGTATAGTAAACACCAGAGAAATCAACAATGTTAAAGGTTAACATGTTCTGAAGAGGAGGTGGTCCAATTAGGGGGGAACACGAGCAGAGAAGCATAGATAGCTTGTAATATATAGAAATGCATAGAATAGATTTGCATAGGCAGGGAAACGTCTTAGAAGCTTATTTTGTAAAAAAAATGAACGTGAGTTTTACATATAAAAGAAGTTGCCTAGAGTAAATTTGAGATCAGTTTTTAATTCTATAGAGTTGATTGTTCTTCTGGCATTTGCAATTAAAACCAGTGGTGTAACAAAGGGCCCCGCAGTGTGAGGGGGGGGCGAGTACGAGGCCCCCCATCAGGACAGTACCCTGGTGTGACAGCTCCTGACAGTCCCAAGGGGTCCCTCCATGTAGTTTGCAGGGGGAGGGCTGGGGGCTCAAGTTTCGGTACGCTAGTGCCGAAGGACAGAATGTCCGGTGTGTTTAATAAAATTGAAAAATTGCAATTGAATACCACCGAATTGAGTAACTTGTGTTATTTACTGAGCTACAGCACTTCAATATTTTGGCACAGACGACTTCATTAAATGCCAGCTATTATGTGTTTTTAAGTGTTTCACAAACTCAAGATACAACAAAATATTTTTGTTAGGGTGTTCCAACAATCTACAGTGAGTCTGCTCAAAATCGTTAAATTACAATGGTTTTCAAATGTTTTGTTTAAACACATGAGAGCAGCTAACAGCTTTGTCTCCATTGACTAACTCCTGAAATTATCTCATTTTTGGGGATAAAACGTATTTCCTGGATACAGTCAGTAGATTTTAGGGTCACCTGAGGTGATAACAGAAGTAAAATCACCTGGGTGCCAATAATATTACTGCTGGCTATCAGTCGACTAGCAGCTGATCACAGCATTGGGGGTAAGTAATGCGGAAAAACAAGAGCAAATGTTTTTAACATTTACTGTTCAGAGCTCCTATAGCTAGTGTATTACATAGTCCGTCTGTCCTTCTGTCATTCTGTCACCAATGGTCTTCACTGCCTAAAAGTTCTCCTCCCATCATCACCTTTGGAAACAAGCATTAGCTGCTTCCCTTTTGTCAGACATTCTGGGTAACCCTCCAATGCTTCATCACGCTGCGTGTATCAATATCAATCAATCAATCACCGCATTTGTATAGCGCACTACTCACCCGGAGGGTCTCAAGGCGCTGGGGGGAGGGGGTCCGCTACTGCTCGAACAGCCAGGTCTTGAGCTGTTTCCTGAAGGCGAGGTGGTCCTGGGTCAGGCGGAGGTGGATCGGAAGGGAGTTCCAAGTCTTGGCGGCCAGGTAGGAGAAGGACCTTCCTCCAGTGGTGGCTCTTCGGATGCGAGGGACGGTGGCGAGGGCGTGGCTGGTCGATCGAAGCTGGCGTTTGGGAGCGTAGAAGTTGAGGCGGCTGTTGAGGTATCCTGGTCCTTGGTTGTGTAGGGCTTTGTGTGCGTGGGTGAGGAGCCGGAAGGTGATTCTCTTGTTGACCGGGAGCCAGTGCAGGTCTCTCAGGTGTCCGGAGATGTGGCTGCGGCGGGGGATGTCCAGGATGAGTCGTGCTGAGGTGTTCTGGATCCGCTGGAGTCTTTTCTGGAGTTTGGCGGTGGTTCCGGCGTAGAGGGAGTTGCCGTAGTCCAGTCGGCTGGTGACGAGGGCCTGGGTGACCGTCTTCCTGGTCTCGGTGGGGATCCATTGGAAGATCTTGCGTAGCATGCGCAGGATGTTGAAGCACAACGAGGAGACGGCGTTGACTTGTCTGGTCATGGAGAGGGAGGAGTCCAGGATGAAGCCCAGGTTGCGTGCGTGGTCAGTTGGTTTGGGTGCGCTGCCCAGGGCGGCGGGTCACCAGGAGTCGTCCCAGGCGGAAGGTGAGGATCCCAGGATGAGGACTTCCGTCTTGTCTGAGTTCAGTTTCAGGCGGCTGTTCGACATCCATTTGGCTACGTCTGTCATCCCTTCATGCAGGTTGGCTCTGGCGGTGGCGGGGTCGTTAGTGAGGGAGAGGATCAGCTGGGTGTCGTCGGCGTAGGAGATGATGTTCAGGTTGTGCTGGCGTGCGATGGCTGCGAGGGGGCTCATGTAGACGTTGAAGAGTGTTGGGCTGAGCGAGGAGCCTTGAGGGACGCCGCAGATGACTTCGGTGGCTTCCGATCTGAACGGAGGGAGGCGGACTCTCTGTGTCCTTCCGGCGAGGAAGGAGGTGATCCACTCCAGTGCCTTCTCCTGGATTCCGACGTTGCTGAGGCGCTGTACTAGGGTACGGTGGCAGACAGTGTCGAAGGCCGCGGAGAGGTCCAGGAGGATGAGGGCCGCTGTTTCTCCGTTGTCAAGCAGGGCTCGGATGTCATCTGTAGCTGCGATCAAGGCGGTCTTGGTGCTGTGGTTGGCCCGGAAGCCAGACTGCGAGAGGTCGAGGGAGCCGTTTGTCTCGAGGAAGGCGGCCAGTTGCTTGTTGACGGTCTTCTCGATGACTTTAGCCGGGAACGGGAGCAGCGAGATGGGGCGGTAGTTCTTGAGGTCGGTGGGGTCGGCTGATGGTTTCTTGAGTAGAGCGCTGAGTTCGGCATGCTTCCAGCTCTCCGGGAAGGTAGCGGTGTCGAAGGAGGTGTTGATGATGTCCCGCAGGTGGGGTGCGATGACAGCGTCGGCCTTGTTGAAGACGTGGTTGGGGCAGGGGTCGGTCGGAGATCCGGAGTGGATGGAGTTCATCGTGCGGATGGTGTCTTCGGTGCTGATCGGGGTCCAGGCGCGGAGGGTGGTGGTGGGGGGCGGTGGTTCAGTCGTGGCGTGCGTCGGGTGAGTGCTGAAGCTGTTGTGTATGTCCGCGATCTTGTTGTGGAAGTAGGAGGCGAGGGAGTTGCAGAGGTCTTGCGAAGGGGTGATGTCGTTGTTTCCGGCGTTGGGGTTGGAGAGCTCTTTCACGATGTTGAAGAGTTCCTTGCTGTTGTGTGCGTTGTTGTCCAGACGTTCCTTGAATGCGGTTTTCTTGGTGGCGTGGATCATCTGGTGGTGTTTTCGGGTGGCGAGCTTGAGGGCAGTCATGTTGTCCGGTGTTGGGTCTCTGCGCCAGGTTTTCTCGAGTGCTCTGCAGTTCTTCTTGTAGCTCTTGAGTTCGTCGTTGAACCATGGGGATTTCTTGCTTCCGGGTCTACTCGGAAGGGTACTTCAGCGGGGCGAGGTCGTCTGCGCAGTCGCTGATCCATTTCATGAGGTTGGTGGCCGCTTGGCTGGGGTTCGTTGTGCTGGTGGGATGGTTCTTGTTCAGGGAAGTGGCGAGCTGGTCTGCAGTGATCTTGTTCCAGCTTCTGCGGGGAGCCTGTTGCTGGTGATGGTGGAGCGTGGTTTTTCTGTAGCTGAAGTGGACGCAGCTGTGGTCCGTCCAGTTGAGTTCCGTGGCGTGGCTGAAGGCGATGTCTTTGCTGGAAGAGAAGATCGGGTCGAGTGTGTGTCCGGCGTAGTGGGTGGGGGTGGTCACCAGTTGCTTGAGTCCGAGGTTGGCGAGGTTGTCCAGCAGGGTGGTGGTGTTGCGGTCGTTGTTGTTCTCCAGGTGGAAGTTGAGGTCCCCGAGGAGGATGTAGTCAGCGGAGGGGAGGGCGTGCGGGCTGATGAAGTCGGCGATGTCTTCGCTGAATTGTGTGCGGGGTCCTGGGGGACGGTAGATCAGGACGCCTCTGAGGGTGGTCTTGGGGTTGATGTGGATCTGGAAGTGCAGGTGTTCGGCGGGTGCGAGGGTGTCGGTGTCGGTCGTGATGCGGATGGTGTTCCTGTGGATGATGGCGATGCCTCCTCCAGTCTGGTTGATGCGGTCCCTCCGGATGATCTTGTAGCCGTCCGGGATGGCGATGGCGATGTCGGGCGCTGAGGAGTCGTTCATCCAGGTTTCCGTGAGGAAGGCGACGTCTGGGTCTGTGGTGTCGAGCAGGTTCCAGAGCTCGACGGCGTGTCTGTGGACGGAGCGGGTGTTGAGCAGGATGCCCTTCAGGTGGTTGCTGTTGCTGCTCGTCGAGGTCTTGAGCGCTGGCGGAGTGGAGCCGGTCCGGTTGCAGGTGAACTTGCAGGCGTTGCAGATGAAGGGTCCGTGGGTGCGTCTCGGTGTGGCTCGGTAGCAACCCGGGGTTCGGCCGGTGTTGAGAGCGATGAGTTCGGTGGCGTCGTAGGTCCGTCTGGTCGGCTTCCGGCGGTGGGGGCCAGGGGTCCTGGCGCTGGGCGTGGTCCAGGCGCGGACGGGCGCAGACGGGCTTACCTTTGGTGCACCTTTGGCGCTCAATCGGTGCTCCCGCTGCGCGCGTCCGCTGCGCGGTCGCTGAGGGGGCGACATAAGAGGGGAGCCGGGAGGGCGGGTCAGCTGGGAGGCGGGGTCGCATCCACTAATCGTGTGGCGAGGGCGCCGGCAGGAAGCGGCGGGAAAACGGGATCGGTTGGAGCGGGCGGCCCTGCGGCGGCTGGGGCGCTGCTCCCGGCGTAGGAAAGGTCTGGCACTGCAGGGGTCTCTGAAGCAGGAGCGCGGAGGAGCGAGGGGGCAACCAGGCCGGAGGCGCGGTGGTCACTGTCCAGGTGCGTGCAGGGTCTCCTTAAGAGGGGAGCCGGGAGGGCGGGTCAGCTGGGAGGCGGGGTCGCGTCCACCAATCGTGTGGCGAGGGGGCGAGGGCGCCGGCAGGAAGCGGCGGGAAAACGGGATCGGTTGGAGCGGGCGGCCCTGCGGCGGCTGGGGCGCTGCTCTCGGCGTAGGAAAGGTCTGGCACTGCAGGGGTCTCTGAAGCAGGAGCGCGGAGGAGCGAGGGGGCAACCAGGCCGGAGGCGCGGTGGTCACTGTCCAGGTGCGTACAGGGTCTCCTTAAGAGGGGAGCCGGGAGGGCGGGTCAGCTGGGAGGCGGGGTCGCGTCCACCAATCGTGTGGCGAGGGGGCGAGGGCGCCGGCAGGAAGCGGCGGGAAAACGGGACCGGTTGGAGCGGGCGGCCCTGCGGCGGCTGGGGCGCTGCTCTCGGCATAGGAAAGGTCTGGCACTGCAGGGGTCTCTGAAGCAGGAGCGCGGAGGAGCGAGGGTGCAACCAGGCCGGAGGCGCGGTGGTCACGTGCCTCACAGGACGACTGAACTCAGTACATAGCCTCTTTAGATGACCAATCTCGTCCTCTCTCTGGTCGGAAACTATTATCTTACAATTGTATAATTTGCTTTTAACTCTGCCATGTTGGCACGTCAGGTGCATGCTCGGAAGGACATACATATTCATGTATTACTATACAAAGACATTCCTTTCTTATTATCACAAAGCAGTATAACAATCTGCTAATTCTTCTGCACTTTTACATAGAGCATTTTAATAAATGTTTAAAAGTGTTACCCATTGAAAATGCCACCGCCTTTAATAGCCTTATATGGATGAAACTCTGAGATACCTTTCCTTGCTTTAATCCAGCAATGTACAGCTCACACAGCTCTCAGCAGTGCGCACTCACTCACTGAGCTACCATACCGTTTCGGTTCAGTGTTTACAAAATATGAGGCACGATTTGGAAAACAGGAATAGAAGGGAAAACCAGGTAGAAATTTTGGGACCACTTCCTCTGACCTCTTGTTTCATTAGGACGTGAATGGATTGTACAGGAAACGTGGATTCTCTCATCGCTAGATTAAAATACAGATGTGCCGAGTCTACTTTGGAGGTGAGTCCCCATAAGATATGAGTTAAATGTTTTAAAAAAAGTATTTTCCTAAAATACATTGGTTTACGTTGGATGTGAGGGGAAGACGAGATAATACAAATTGTTTTTATATACGGTATATAAAAAGCGAAAACAGAGCCAACAAAATAACAATCAGGGCGGTCTGAAGCACTGGAGCAAAGGCGGCATCATACATTACCTGACTATGGGCTTGCTGGGGGAAAAGGGGAAGACATTCCCCTAGCACTTGGTAACCCCAGTCTGGGGTGTATTTCTCTGGCAAAGCGCCTCATTCCTTGAGCAGGAGGTTGTGGGGGTGCCGCAGGCCAGAACTCCACTGAACGGGATATGCAGAAGTGAGGCTCGCCCTGACCAGCCACTCTTTTCCCTGGGTTGGCACCGGGAGGTGCTTCGATCGGCCAAGCGCTTCTTTCCCAGGTGTGGGTGCAGGCTGCCCCTGCTCTCTGTGGGTTGACTTGTCTCTCCTTGGGTTAGAACTGGTAGGGAGGTATGTGAACAAACGCGTACAGGCTGGAGGTGCCCTTTCTCTGGTTTAGCGACTCCCTTTCAGGGGTGTGTGCAGCAGGTTGGGTGGAGGTCTCTGTGAGTACACTTCTCCTGAGTGGAGTGCAGCAGTTCAGAATGGCTTTCGTGCAAGTTTGTTGTGCACTAGACTGTGTACAGCAGCAGGCAGGGAAGGTTACACTAGCTTCTTGTGCACAGGGAGTGTGCACCACCAGGCAGGGAAGGTTCTCTGTGCACCAGCTTCTTGTGAACGGCGAGTGTGCACCAGCAGGTCCGGAAGACTGTTTGTGCACCAGCTTCCTGTGCATGGGGAGTGTGCAAAGCAGGTCGGGAGGGCTCTCTGCGCACTGGGTTGTGAGCACCAGCCGAAAGGAGAGACCCGGGACTCTGTGTGCGATGTGAGGCAGGTGCCTGCTGGGCCAGCTCTGGTCAGCCGCCTCTCTCTGCGAGCCATGTGCGTCTGCAGGATGCACCCAGGAAGGTGTCTTGTCTCTCCATGACCTGCTGGTATGTTTGTCACAAACCACCCATCGTATACCAGGTGTGCACAAATCCGAGCACACATCAAACTTTGATGGGAGAACCGGGAGTGCCAGTGCTGGAGAAATAAATCAGTAGCCCTCTTTTAGGACCTTACCATTTCATGAAAGAACATATGTCGAAGATCAGGCAGTGCATGAATTAATATTAATCTAATCCCACTCCACATAGGTCTACAATCTGCCATAAACTACCAACAGAAAGTCAAATGATGAATTTTCACTGTGTGTTAGATACTTTATACTCCCTAGTTCTGGACAAAATACCCTAGATATTATTTTCTCCTCCCAACAATGTGTCAATATTAGATAGGCTGTCGGTAATTATTTTTCACTGAATAGTAGTGACTGATGTATGATGGCCCTCTTCTGTGAGCCACTAGCCTCAAGAGGGGTTGCCACCTTGATAATAAAGTTTAAATGCGAACTGATTTCACCTGTGCTTCCTAATAGAACCTTCCAGAATGATTACTAATCTCTCACTGACTTAATAGCATAGCCATATTAAAAAATATATATATATTTATAATGTCATTTTGCTCTACTTTAAACCAAAAAACCATTGATCATCACCAGATGTTCAGAAGATTAGTTTATCCTCTCTCTGCTATTACACCTGTCAGGAACTCTCACATCTTCTCCAATAATAAAGGATGACATCACCACATTATCGAATACATATTGATTTTGAAATATATATTTTTTTATATATGTAAAATAGCTAAGGTTTCCAGGAACCATCCACTTCAGAACTGCTCGCCAAATTAATTTATGAATACATTACCTGCTGAAGAAGTTAGGTAACGTTCTCCAAAGAATGCCTCATCAAAAATAATTTCCAATGGGCAGATAGCAAAACTCTCTGAAGTTATCTCACTCTTGTTTCCACTGAAAAATCCTCCAGCAATGGAGGAGCATGTTTTTAGAGCTAACATTTTAAATATTTTCTTTTTCCTATTTTCAAAGAAACTTAAATTGTTATTGTGACTTTAATCGTCTACTTTATGTACAGTGTCCCATATCTGAGCCCAAGCTGTGGTGAACTTCGCAAAAACTTTCCCATGCTAGGAGATTTATTTCACAGTGTCTATGAGCCACAGGAAACCTTAAAGCTGGGCCTTTTCTTAGGACTTGTGTACGAAAGGGACCTTGACCACAATGACAAACTGATGTTTGGAGGCCAACATAAACTTGCTAAAAACGAGAAATTAGTATTCAGGATAAGAATAGTATTTTGTCCATGAAAAGGTTTTGTTGATGAGCACTGAGCCAATATACCCAAACATGTCTTTGTTAGCATTTCAATTATGTATTGACAGAAACCAGCAAGCTACTGTTAGGGTTAAAATAGTTGCATTTCTGAAATGTAGCTGATACTTAAAGGATATTTATACTCAATATACAAAATGGTTGAAGGTCTGAAATAAAGCGGATGCTTGAATGATAATTCAAGTTGATATTGGCAGACTGTATTAATTATCTTCATTTCCTTGGTTTCAATGGGCACTTTCTGCTCTGGCTTTCATTTTCTAACTTGTGTTTAGGCACTTCTTCATCGACGAATACTGCTCTTAATGTTTTTTTTAACACCCCTAGACACAGATCTGGAGCTTAGCTCGTACCTATTTGTTTTTTGAGTCACTAAAAAGGCAAACTTATCCACTCAATTCAACTCCACACATGTCCAATCCACACCACATACTTGTACACCAAACACCATAATTCAACTCAACAACACAATTACTCAACACACCACATACATCCATTCCACACCAGGGGATTATACACCATACCACAAAAGTCTACAGCACACCACATAATTAAATTCCAAAAACATTCCACTCCACATAGTTAAACTCTAATACATACCACTCCAAAACACAAAATACCATTTAACATGATTGCACTCCATAACACAGAATCCAACTCCACATATTCCCAGTACACTCAAAGCGACATAATTACTATACACATAATTCCACTGCACACCTTGGCACATAATTCCACTACACAAATCCACCCCACCCCACACTATCCCACAACAAAAAATTCCAATCCAACCCATATAATTCCACTACACACTACCACACTACATACATACACTCATAACATGTGTAAAAGACATTATCACTTACATTGCCTCTAAAATGCGAGACCAATTTGCATTGCAAATGCTTGCGGGGCCAGCAACCAATGAATATATTCTTATCTCGGTAGCCTGTCAGTTTAAAGTTGTGTTTTTTATGTGTACATGTTTGACATCATTGTTCAGACTCACCAATGACTACCCCGGTAACCTGTCAGGGATATGGCAGACAGATATAGTAGTGTTAGACGGCGCACCAGCAATCAGTTACAAAGTTGGGGCGGTTTTTTGAATTCGTTCATGGGAAACTATGCGCCTAGCGCCCTGAGGCGTTACAGGTCACGCCAATGATTATAAGCCTGGAAGACTGTTGAAGATATGTATCGATGCCCTTCCCTTTGAAGTTTTCGCAAAGTGTCTCCTCTACACAGGACATTATTTTACATCGTTTTATAAAATAAAAATAAAAAAATTGCTAGAAATGTAAGAATCTGGCACCCCCCTCATCAACCAACATGAGAGGGGTCGAGAGTTGGATTCAAAAACAAAAACTCAACTAAGGGACTAGAGTTCGCTTAAAGGGTTTTCAGAAGTCTTGGTGTGTAGCTTCCCTCAGTCCTCAGATCAAGTCAAATATGTCCCATCACCTTCTGCACTCACTGATTTCAGTCAGGACTGTCTTCAGAGATCTGTGCAACAGAGAATATTCTCTCTCCTCTGTGGGTCAAACAAGCTTTGGCAACAAAGTAAAGACATCGTGGAGCAGAATGCAGCTCCCAGAAAGGCTGGTTGTTATTGTTTTTTCTCATTCTGCTTTGCATATGCACACTAAGGCGTGCCTAATTTTTAAAGAAATTAGTTCTAGGGCCCTCGCCAGGAGGTCACTGCAGCTTGCACATTGCCTTTAGCCAGCGCTGCCAATAACAGAACCAACACAAGTACTATTAGTGTGACATTTCTGGCCATTCTAGGCTCCCAAAGCTATAACAATGGTTTGGTCAGCAGGTATCAGTAATTTTAATGTATAATGAATTAAAAGAGCTGCTGTGCTAATCTCTAAATTAACAAAAGTACCAACTTGTGGCAGACTAACATAAGTGCCAGTGTTGACAATTAAGTGCTGGTTTCGAGCATCAGAAACCAATAGCTCAAATTAATCACTGACACATAGTGGACAAGATAATTTAGAGTAATGCGCAAAATCTGGATCATTTATTTTTTGCCTTTGGGTGGTAAGAGAGTTAATATTCAAGATTAACTCCAAAATCAGAATCCTCCACAACTTGAATGGCAATAATTCGCAGTAACATGTTGTCATGTGTTCTTTCACTGTGATTTACGCCTGCTTTCGCGCAATGCTTGTTAGCGGAAGCCATCTACTGTATGTCTTTATGTTGATGCCATTCTAGTGCTGTCATAACCCTTCACTGAAAATGCACAGAAGTGGCAAAATAGGTGTGGTCATAGGGTTACCACACACTTTAGGTTTAACCTTATCACCACAAAACATCAATTGAGTGGCCTTTGCGCATGAGGCAGATATATTAGGTAGACCGACTTTGCACTTAGCAGTGAATTATTGATGCTTTGGGCAAGATACTGCAACATGCACAATCAACCCACACCCTCTAGTATCACCTATGTCTCGAAACTTATCTTTAGCAAAATGACAAATGGCCGATGAGCCACTTGTTTTGACATGTCTTGCGACAACAGTATTCAACTCTGGCCATGAAAGATAAATAAAGAATAACATGATAATTGAATGCGTACCTGAACGGCAGCTACTTGGGGGATCAGTTCATCAACACTAACCTTTCAGCTTCAGCTACCTCACCCGGCATCGTGGATGAATCCAAATTATTTCCCCTGCACTGTCTTAAAGAGTTGGACTTAAAAAAAAACAGAGTCCCTTTAAGAGGCAGGATCTCAGAAGTTGGGCTCCTGGACCCAATGAACCCAGCCCTTCATGGATCCAGCTCTGATAAAAGATGTGCGGGGAGTGAAGGCTTTTTAACATAAAGAGTGCCTGGTACGGGCTCCTGTGTGCATTGCCAGGGGACCAGCCTCTCCAAGGACTAATTAGGTATCCTCTGAGGCTAAGACGTGCTTATGACATTCACCAGAGGCTTCAGAAGAGTAATCCAAGGTAAACAACGATGCTCTTTGTGGTATGTCGTAAAATGTCGCTTTGTTTAGGGTGGAAAAGTTCCCAGCCACAGCCCTACGATTTGTAGGAGTGCACTAAAGTTCATCCTCCGACGTGTTCTCCCAATGTTTGGTCACAATCCAGGGGAATCGTAGATATTTGTTCATGACAGAATATGGAAGGAGATGTGACCTTGGGCCTAGAACTACCGACTTTAGACTATGGGAAGCCAGGTTTGAGTTTTGCACTCAAATAAAAGTTCTGAGTCCCGGGGAAATCGCGTAATCTTCTAGCGCCCCCTCCCCAAACAAAGAAGGTATAATTAATGCTCTTGGTCCGGAATCGCCCCATATAAATAACGACAAAAAAGTATCAGAAATATGGTAATAAAATTGCACACAAGGGACTTTATTACTTTTAGGAAAGGTTTGTAACACGTTTAGTACTTTAGTTAGAATAACACTTCTCAATAGCTCACTGTTTGACCGACTTCTTGGTCAAAGGATCAATAATGTAAATGAAACTCTAGTGACTACATAATGTATTCCACTCAAACCAGATGTGGCATCAATAGTACTTCCATGTAAACCTCATTGTTTATATGGTGGGGAAAAGGTGTGCAGAGAAACTGAATGTAATGGACAATGTTGAGAAAATATTTTAAAAAGAAATGGGTTTGTTAGTTGACTAGGGTGTGAGCCTTGGTCAAGCGGCAGCCACACTTCTTCTCGGGGTGAAGTCACAAGCAACCCTGAATTAACCTGTGCTCAACCCTCGGGCAGCTTGGCATAGAGCAGTCAGGTTTAACTCAGAGGCAAAGAGTAAAGCTTGTGTGAAACACTTCAAACAGTAATACAGTGAAAATGCACCACAAAAGACTACCACAACAGATGCGTCACTCAGCTTAAGCAATACATCAATTCAGAGATGTGGCAAGGCTGCGATGCAATACCATATGCTGTCATTGGGGACCTTGTTGTAGAGGGCTTGCAATGTAAAGTCTGATATCAAAGATACAGTGTGCAGCCAGAGTAATGTGTCAGTTTCGAGGAACTGCGAGGCTGCGATGCAGAGTTCAGCATTGTCGTGGAGGATGTCGTCGCAGAGAGATGTGAGTGCCAGCTCCAAAGATTTGTCACGCAGTCGGAGCAAAGTGTTGGTTCCAAGGACTGTAGGGATGATACAGGTGTTCGCGATAGTTCAAACCACGCAGCAGCATCAAGCCACCTGCTTGGGGATGCACTGCTCAGCAGAGGAGATGCATCAGTTCTGCTGGATCCTCAGAGGCTGGTAATCACCTTAAGTCCACTTCCAAGGATCCAGGACTGGAGTGGCACCACTTGGCAAGGTAGACTCACAGATGGCAGAGCTCAGCTGCAAGTTTGTTGAAAGCCTGTTATGTCCCTGAGACTTCAGATCAGGAGGCCAGCCAGCTAGCCATTGGAGTCATTTCTGGGTTCTGGGTTTAAGAGATTCACGTCCAGTCCTTCTTACCTAGGCAAGAGGGCAGTACTACAGGGCAGCAGTTACTTCAGAGCAGCAGACCAGCAGAGTGGCAGTCATTCTAGCAGCACAGCAGTCCTTCATACCGGCTGAGTATCCACAGGTCCAGAATTGTACTGAACTGGTGATGTCTGAGGTCCAGTATTTAAACCCAGTTGTGCCTTTGAAGAGGAAGAAGCTTCTAGAGGCTTCCCTTTGAAGTTCCTTGCCACAGGCTAACTACAGGGTATGGGCAACCCTTGTATGGAGACAGGACACAGCATATTCAGGTGTAAGTAAGGCTGGGGCCAGCTCCTTCCTGACATCCCGCCAATGATGGTCCATCCATTCACACCTACATTTCTGGTGTGTGTAGATTTCTAGAAAGTATACTCAAAGCCCAACTGCCTATTGCACCCAGTCATGTGACCAGAGGCATGCTACAGGCACCAAATGGCAGAGGCAAGAAAATGCCATCTTTCTAAACGTTTTCCTCCTGATGGGGTGATGTGGAGATATTATTGTTGCAAAAAGAGGCTTATTTAATCCTGAAATACAACAGCGCCATATTCGGGCTGAATGAGATGTCAGAATATCGGGAATATGAATTCTCTAATACAAAGTTTCAAAACTGCCAGGTATCGCAGTCACATTGCCTACACTGAACTACATTTCCCAAAATGAATCAGGATTTCATCATAGGTCAGTGAGGCTGTCGCAACCTCGCCTGAAGTACCAAATATTTGATTCATTTCAATGGAATGCAGGCTGCCTCAGCTGAGCACACAGATCAATCAATCAATCAGCAATTTGTATAGCGCGCTACTCACCCAGTAGGGTCACAAGGCGCTCGGGGGGTCCGTTACTGCTCGAAAAGCCAGGTTTTTAGTTGTTTCCTGAAGGAGAGGTGGTCCTGGGTCAGCCGTAGGTGGATGGGGAGGGAGTTCCATGTCTTGGCCGCCAGGTAGGAGAAGGATCTTCCTCCAGCGGTGGCTCTGCGGATGTGTGGTACGGCAGCGAGGGCGAGGCTGGCCGATCGTAGCTGGCGGGTGGGTGTGTAGAAAGTGAG
This sequence comes from Lissotriton helveticus, assembly GCF_964261635.1. Classification (NCBI taxonomy): domain Eukaryota; kingdom Metazoa; phylum Chordata; class Amphibia; order Caudata; family Salamandridae; genus Lissotriton; species Lissotriton helveticus. The sequence continues at coordinate 1,705,437,214 of NC_136065.1, read as the reverse complement.
GCGGCTGTTGAGGTACTTCGGGCCCATGTCGTGGAGAGCCTTGTGTGCGTGGGTGAGGAGTCTGAACGTGATCCTCTTGTTGACGGGGAGCCAGTGCAGGTCTCTCAGGTCGGTCAAGATGTGGTTGTGACGGGGGATGTCCAGGATGAGTCGTGCGGTGGCGTTCTGTATGTGCTGGAGTCTTTTCTGTAGTTTGGCAGTGGTTCCCGCGTAGAGGGTGTTCCCGTAGTCCAGTCGGCTGGTGACGAGAGCCTGAGTGACCGTCTTCCTGGTTTCGGTGGGGATCCATCGGAAGATCTTACGGAGCATGCGCAGGGTGTTGAAGCACGATGATGATACGGCGTTGACTTGTCTGGTCATCGTGAGGGAGGAGTCCAGGATGAAGCCCAGGTTTCGTGCGTGGTCCGTTGGCTTGGGGGTGGTGCCCAGGGCAGGGGGCCACCAGGAGTCGTCCCAGACGGAGGGCGATGATCCCAGGATGAGAACTTCCGTTTTGTCTGAGTTCAGTTTCAGGTGGCTGTTCTTCATCCACTCGGCGACGTCTTTCATCCCTTCGTGTAGGCTGGCTCTGGCGGCGGCGGGGTCGTTGGTGAGGGAGATGATCAGCTGGGTGTCGTCAGCGTAGGAGATGATGTTGAGGTTGTGTTGGCATGCGATGGCTGCGAGGGGGCTCATGTAGACATTGAAGAGGATGGGGCTGAGTGAGGATCCTTGTGGTACGCCGCAGATGACTTCGGTGGCCTCGGATCTGAACGGGGGGAGGCGGACTCTCTGGGTTCTTCCGGCGAGGAACGAGATGATCCACTCCAGGGCCTTCCCTTGGATACCGATGTTGCTGAGGCGCTGTACTAGGGTGCGGTGGCAGACAGTGTCGAACGCCGCAGATAGGTGCAGGTGGATGAGGGCCGCTGTTTCACCGTTGTCGAGCAGGGATCTGATGTCGTCGGTGGCTGCGATGAGGGCGGTCTCGGTGCAGTGGTTGGCTGTGGTTGGCTCGGAAGCCGGACTGTGAAGGGTCGAGGGATCCGTTTGTCTCGAGGAAGGCGGCGAGCTGTTTGTTGACGGTCTTCTCGATGACTTTGGCAGGAAAAGGGAGGAGCGAGATGGGGCGAAAGTTCTTGAGGTCAGTGGGGTCCGCTGTTGGTTTCTTCAGGAGGGCGCGGAGCTCGGCGTGCTTCCAGCTCTCTGGGAAGGTGGCGGTGTTGAAGGAGATGTTGATGATGTTCCGAAGCTGCAGTGCGATGATGGAGTCGGCCTTTTTGAAGACGTGGTGGGGGCAGGGGTCGGTTGGTGATCCGGAGTGGATGGTGTTCATCATGCGGGTGGTGTCTTCGGTGCTGACCGGGGTCCAGTTGCAGAGGGTGGTGGTGGGGGGCGTTGGCTCGGTGGTTGGGTGCGTGGTCTGTGCTCCGAAGCTGTTGTGTATGTCGGCGATCTTGCGGTGGAAGAAGGTGGCGAGTGAGTCGCAGAGATCTTGCGAGGGTGTGATGTTGTTGTTTCCGGCGTTGGGGTTGGAGAACTCTTTGACGATGCTGAAGAGCTCCTTGCTGTTGTGGGTGTTGTTGTCCAGTTGTTCTTTGAATGTTGTCCTTTTGGTGGTGCGGATCAGCTGGTGGTGTTTGCGGGTGGCGCTCTTGAGGGCAGTCATGTTTTCTGTGGTCTGGTCGTGGCGCCAGGCTTTTTCAAGGGTGCAGCAGTTTTTCTTCGATGTTTTGAGTTCGTCGGTGTACCAGGAGGCTTTCTTGCTGCCGGGTCTGCTGGGAGGGTTCTTTAGTGGAGCGAGGTCGTCGGCCCAGTTGGTGAGCCACTGTGTGAAGGTGCGGGCTGCTTCATTGGGGTCCGTTGCGCTGGCGGGAGGGTTCAGGCTGAGGGAGGTGGTGAGCTGGTCGGTGGTGATCTTGCTCCAGCTCCTGCGAGGAACCTGTTGCGGGTGATGGTGGATCGTGGTTCTTCTGAAGCTGAAGTGGACGCAGCTGTGATCCGTCCAATGAAGTCCGGTGGAGTGGCTGAAGGAGATGTGCTTGCTGGAGGAGAAGACGGGATCAAGCGTGTGGCCGGCGTAGTGGGTGGGGGTGTTCACCAGTTGCTGGAGTCTGAGGTTGGCGAGGTTGTCCAGCAGGGTGGTGGTGTTGCAGTCCTTGGTGTTCTCCAGGTGGAAGTTGAGGTCCCCTAGGAGGATGTAGTCAGCCGAGGGGAGGGCGTGCGGGCTGATGAAGTCTGCAATGTCTTCACTGAATTGGGTGCGTGGTCCCGGGGGTCTGTAGATGAGGTTGCCTCTGAGGGTGGTCTTGGGGTCGGTGTGTATCTGGAAGTGGAGGTGCTCGGCGGCGGTGAGGGTGTCGTCGGAGTTGGTCGTGATGCGGATGGTGTTCCTGTGGACGATGGCGATGCCTCCTCCAGTCTGGTTGACGCGGTCCCTCCGGGTGATCTTGTATGAATCCGGGATGGCTATGGCGATGTCGGGCGCTGAGGAGGCGTTCATCCAGGTTTCCGTGAGGAAGGCGACGTCTGGTGATGTTGTGTCGAGCATGTTCCAGAGTTCGGCGGCGTGTCTGTGGACGGAGCGGGTGTTGAGCAGGATGCACTTGAGGTGGTTGTTGCTGGTGCCTGGTCTTTTGGGTGCGGTGCAGGTCCGGAGGCAGGTGAATTTGCAGGCTTGGCAGCTGAAGGGTCCGTGGGTGCGTTTCGGGGTGGCTCGGTAGCAGGCGGGGTTCCGGTCGGGTTTGAGTGCGTTGAGTGTGGCGGCGTCGTAGGTCCGTCATGTGGGCTGGCAACGTCGGGGGCCAGGGGTCCTGGCGCGGGCCAGGGTGGATGGGCGTAGACGGGCTTGCCTTTGGCGCTCCTTTGGCGCACAATCGGCGCACCCGCTGCGCGTGATCGCTGCGCGTACGCGCGGGTTCCATTTAAGGCCAAGTGGGAGGGAGGAGCAGCTGGGAGGCGGGAGTGGGGGGGCCAATGGGGTTGACAGAAAAGAAAAGGGGCCGGGCCGCGAGGGAGCTGCTGCGGGGAGCACACCAGGGGAACAGTGACAAAAATACAAGGCGCAATAAACCAACTTTACAAAAAAATAAGCACTAAACAGTAAATGAACAGTAGAAACACTGAAAACTGGGCACAGAGTGGAAAAAAAACAGAAAAAACGGGCGAAAAGAGCGAGCAGCAGCGAGGGGGCACCGAGGTCAGGGATGGACCTGTGGCGCTGGGGGAGAGCCGCGCCTACAGCTGGTGGGCCGTGCGGCGTGGGGGTGTCCTGGGTAGGTCACCTGCGCATCGGAGCCACAGGCAGCATAACTAACAGCTGCCCAAATATCGGCTGAAGTAAGTAAGTGAAAAGACTTCCCTACAAGCTTGCTTGAAACTTTGTAACATGTCCAGACTAACATGGTCTACTTAAATAGCAAGCTGTGCACGCGGTTGTCATTTGAGATAACAGACACGCGCCTCCGATTCCAATTGATTGTAAGTAGGCTCAAACTATCAAAATTAAGTACCCGGTCAATTTGTTTATCAGCAAACAGTATCCTCTCTTACCTTGATTTTAACAGAATGATTTCTCAACAAGAAGGTGACACAATAAAAAGACCATAAGAACACGTTCCCCGGTCTTTTCTTCAGAAGTAAGTCAGCCTCTGCACATTGTTCACAAACAAGGCATACATTCTAATCTGCAATATAATGACTCTTGCGTTCATTTATGTTTCAGACTGCACTTTATGAGTGACACAGTCTTTTTCAACATTTATGTGGAGTCGTTCTAAATCACATAGCAAACAGGTACTGATTCTTATCTAATACATCAAAATATGAACAGTGTATTAATGCAATGAAGGGCAGGATTAAGTTAAGAATTTTTTTTTTGTTTGTGTTCATTTTGTAGAACCCTTCCAGTCTTTAGCCCTGAAGAGAATCACAGATATCAAAAGATGGTTTGAAATGCATCAGCACGCTTTTACCATTGGGGCACGAGTTGTATGAAATAAACAGGCGACAATGGGAACAATCCATTTTTTTATGTATAAAACCCCTTGCTGTCTTTAAATTTTTGTTTCCTCTGTCCAGTAACCCCCGTATATTGTATTAACATTTTGATTAAACGAAATGGGGGTTACTGTTGTTGATCATGACTGGAAAAATTTCTCTTGTATAATTGTAATAGTGTTTTTGTATACACTGTTTGTGACGTATCAAATGATTATTTGAGTTTTTGTGTTTAGTTGGCACTTTTACATGTTTATCTAATTTCAGTGTCATCCAGATCTCTCATTTATGAATGAAAAAAATGATATAAGTTAAATTTGGTCAAAGAATTGACATATTAAACTATGTCGACCAACACAATTTGGAGTTCGGTCGTAGTCTGTTTAAATCAATAGCAGCACCTAAAACGTTCAGGTAGTTCCTTTGTGTTTTTTATAATTACAGGCCCATTCTAGCTGAATGCAACATAGCCACACCCCTCTTTGTACCCCAAACTTTCCAAAAGTGGCATTTTCAGAATGCAATTTAAAATCCAACTTCACCACAAGTTAGGATTTTAAATTGTCATTCCAGAGACACCAAACTTTAACTGATTATCTCTTTCCAATGGGACATTACACTTATAAAAAAGATAAGGCAACTCCAATGGAGGAGGAAGGCAAAAGTCAGGAAGAAGACCACCCGAAGGCCATCAGGTTTAACAGTTTTAAAGGCAAGTTACCAAATGTGCATAGGTATATTCACAGAATGACAGGGTTTGCAACAATGAAATACCTTTTTACAGTCTAAAAAAACTTTCTACAAATCAGAAATCCCTTAATGAATCATAAAAGAGCTTTTACAACCCTTTCCAAAGCCATATAGAAAGAAGTTTCAAGTAGGCATACCCCGCCACATTAATGGAACATCTGCACTTCTGCAAATCTCTGCAAACTTTACTCTGAAGGGAACCTGGACAGATTCTACCGCTGCTGCGCACGCGCTGCTGCTGGCGTTTCTGATTTTTAATCCTCCTGATTTTGCTATTTGTTTTATTGTTCGTTTATTGCACATTTCCCCTGTTTTTAGCGGGGCTTGGTCAGGGCTTCCTCCCTCCCTCTCACCTGCATTTAAATAGTTGGTTGCACCGCCATTTGGTGGGTCCTGGTCCCGAGGGTGGTCCTGTGGGCGCCATCTTGTGTTGGGCTCATTTTTGGAAAAACGGGCGCCATCTTGGAGCGTACTCGCGCTCGCGACGTGATTGGTCGGCCTATTTAAGGCGGACCCACTCATCTGGCAGTCTGGACAGATTCTACCGCTGCTGCGCACGCGCTGCTGCTGGCGTTTCTGATTTTTAATCCTCCTGATTTTGCTATTTGTTTTATTGTTCGTTTATTGCACATTTCCCCTGTTTTTAGCGGGGCTTGGTCAGGGCTTCCTCCCTCCCTCTCACCTGCATTTAAATAGTTGGTTGCACCGCCATTTGGTGGGTCCTGGTCCCGAGGGTGGTCCTGTGGGCGCCATCTTGTGTTGGGCTCATTTTTGGAAAAACGGGCGCCATCTTGGAGCGTACTCGCGCTCGCGACGTGATTGGTCGGCCTATTTAAGGCGGACCCACTCATCTGGCAGTCTGGACAGATTCTACCGCTGCTGCGCACGCGCTGCTGCTGGCGTTTCTGATTTTTAATCCTCCTGATTTTGCTATTTGTTTTATTGTTCGTTTATTGCACATTTTCCCTGTTTTTAGCGGGGCTTGGTCAGGGCTTCCTCCCTCCCTCTCACCTGCATTTAAATAGTTGGTTGCACCGCCATTTGGTGGGTCCTGGTCCCGAGGGTGGTCCTGTGGGCGCCATCTTGTGTTGGGCTCATTTTTGGAAAAACGGGCGCCATCTTGGAGCGTACTCGCACTCGCGACGTGATTGGTCGGCCTATTTAAGGCGGACCCACTCATCTGGCAGTCTGGACAGATTCTACCGCTGCTGCGCACGCGTGGCTGCTGGCGTTTCTGATTTTTAATCCTCCTGATTTTGCTATTTGTTTTATTGTTCGTTTATTGCACATTTCCCCTGTTTTTAGCGGGGCTTGGTCAGGGCTTCCTCCCTCCCTCTCACCTGCATTTAAATAGTTGGTTGCACCGCCATTTGGTGGGTCCTGGTCCCGAGGGTGGTCCTGTGGGCGCCATCTTGTGTTGGGCTCATTTTTGGAAAAACGGGCGCCATCTTGGAGCGTACTCGCGCTCGCGACGTGATTGGTCGGCCTATTTAAGGCGGACCCACTCATCTGGCAGTCTGGACAGATTCTACCGCTGCTGCGCACGCGCTGCTGCTGGCGTTTCTGATTTTTAATCCTCCTGATTTTGCTATTTGTTTTATTGTTCGTTTATTGCACATTTCCCCTGTTTTTAGCGGGGCTTGGTCAGGGCTTCCTCCCTCCCTCTCACCTGCAATTAAATAGTTGGTCGCACCGCCATTTGGTGGGTCCTGGTCCCGAGGGTGGTCCTGTGGGCGCCATCTTGTGTTGGGCTCATTTTTGGAAAAACGGGCGCCATCTTGGAGCGTACTCGCGCTCGCGACGTGATTGGTCGGCCTATTTAAAGCCCCCCCCCCCGCGCAGCTGGGACGCCGTCGCTGTGCCGGAGTCGTGCCAGAGTCCTGCCCGTCTGCGCTCGTCCGCGTCGAGGTAGCGTGAGGCGGGCAGGCCCTGGCTCCTTTGATTGGGGAACTTCGCACTCCCTGGCGGGATGTTGTCTTATACACGGCCAGAACTTCTGGCTATAGGACAACGGTCTAGGGTATGCTTATGCAAGCCGGTAGATCCATTGGCTGGACCATATAGCTCTGCCTGTAAAGGCAGGTCACTCACGAGCCCCACCAAGATCCGTTCCCTGGAAGACGCTACTACCATCACACGCAAGCGTGTTGTGACTCGGGATCTTCGGATCTGGTGTTTGAATGTCAGGTCTCTGGCCAAACACTATCAGTTCATTCGTGAACTGATTGACAAAGATGACCCTGATCTCTTTCTATTGACCGAAACCTGGCTTCAGGACTCGGATTCTGCTATATTGAATCTAGCCTTTCCCCAGAATTATAAGATCTTCACGGCCAACAGGGCCACTAGAGGAGGTGGTATTGCTATGGCAGTCAAATCCTGTTTCCCGGCTGAATGGAAACTTTCAGGACTGCCCGCTTGTGAAAGCGCCATATTTAAAATTGCCTTTAGCCATCACTTTACATTCAGCGGTATGCTCATTTACCGCCCTCCCGGCAATGATTCTGTCTTCAGGTCCGCACTGGCCGATATGGTCAGCCCGATAGCGCTCGGTTGTGCCAATTTTAACATCTTGGGGGACCTCAACATCCATTTTGACAATGGGTCATCCACAACCGTGAGCACTCTATTGGCGGATCTGGAAGCCCTGCAACTCATCCAGCTTGTCACCCTTCCTACCCACTCAGGAGGCCATATTTTGGACCCCTTTTTTTCCACGCTTGAGGGGGTGAAGGTGTCAGACCCTTTGTTGATGGGATGGACGGATCATTTGCTAGTGGAAGCCTTCTGTTCGGTCCACGATAAGCCTTTTATATCGGTGGACAGGCCTATTTTAAAAAGGCCTTGGCATAAGCTAAAGCTCGAAGAGTTTTATAGGCTACTGGAACAGAAACCTCTGAGCACCCTTGTTAATGCAAATGTGAACCAAGGATACCATCAGTTCTGCACCTGGATCACCGACGCTCTGGACTCTCTTATACCTATGCGGTGGTCGAAAGGCCGGATAAAAACACAAAGCCCTTGGTATAATGAGTCTCTTGCAGAGCTGAAAAAATCTTGCCGAAAAACAGAGAGGGAATGGAGAAGATCTTACGATCCTGCTCTGAAAATTCGGTATTTCGCTGATCTGAAGGTTTATCACAGGGCTATTTGCAGAACACGAGCTGCTTTCTATGCACAGGAATTTGCTCTCAGTTCCAACCCCTCGAAACTGATTTTCAAGGTCCTGAAGGACCTGATGACTAAAAAAGCCACCTCGGAGGTGATTTGTACAGACTCCCATTGTGACAATCTGGCCACTTTCTTCTTAGAGAAAGTGGAAAAAATCTACCAAGGATTTGATACAGGCTGTTCAAATCTAGAGGTAACCGAACCTGATGCTATGGGACATGATACCCTGGCTATTCTACCAGACCTGCCTATTGAAATCTTTGACAGGCTCAGCCTCAGGGTTAAGTCAGGTTCTCCTCTGGACCCGTTGAAGCCAGCTTATATCAACACACTTTCCCCGTTGTGCCGAGACCCCATATTGAAATTAATCAATATGTCACTGTCCAACGGAATGGTACCCACCGCATGGAAACAGGCAGTGATTACCCCTATTTTAAAAAAGGCCAATTCTGACCCCCGGATGCCAGAAAACTACAGACCTATATCCCTTCTGCCTTGGATAGCGAAAATAACGGAAGCCCATGTCAACTCAGTTCTGTCTGAGCATCTGGCTCGTAACCAGATATTAGATCCCAGTCAGAATGGCTTCCAGTCAGGACACAGTACCGAGACGGCGTTACTTTACATCACGGAACATCTTCGCCAGGTACTTGACTCGGGTCATACAGCAGCGCTCCTGCTATTAGACCTAAGCGCTGCTTTTGACACTGTGTCCCACCATATATTGATCCAACGCTTACAGGAAGCTGGAGTTACGGACATCGCTCTCCAGTGGTTTCGTTCCTTTCTATCGAGCGAACCTTCAAAGTGGCTATACCACCAGCTCAATCCGCCACTTATTCCTTGGAGATGGGAGTCCCACAGGGATCCTCGTTGAGCCCTACAATGTTCAACCTCTATGTGAAACCGCTAGCTGCAGTCGTCAAACAGTGGGGTCTGACGATGACCTCATATGCTGACGACACACAGCTGGCGGTGACACTTAGTGGAGACCCCGAGGTGGAGGCTCCCAGATTCCGAGAGGGTCTGGTGGCAGTAGCAAGCTGGCTCCGGACCAACTGCCTTCAGTTGAATGCCACCAAAACTGAGGTGTTGGTATTAGGGAAGCATGCGGAGCTATGGGGAAATCAGTGGTGGCCACCAGAGCTGGGTGTCATTCCGATTCCTGCCTCTGGCGTCAGAAATCTAGGCATTTGGCTGGATCCTGCACTCACCTTCATGGATCACACCAAGAAGGTGGCGGCCACATGCTATGGCATCTTGCGGGGTATAAGGCCGGTTTTAAAGTACTTTGACCCCCCCACTAGACAGCTTGTGGTCCAGGCATCAATACTATCCCGGCTGGACTACGGCAGTTCGCTGATGCTAGGGATGAATCAAGCAGAGGCTTCTAGACTACAAAGGGTTCAAAATGCCGCGGCACGTGCCATTGTGGGCCTCCCCAGACACTGTTCAGTGGCTGGCACGATCGTGGCCCTACACTGGCTCCCGGTCAGACAGCGAATCAAGTTCAAAGCGCTGTGTCTGGCTTTTAAAATTTTGAAGTTTTCTTCGCCGTCGGCACTTGCCAACTTACTTACTCCCTATTTTCCTTCAAGGTCCTTGAGATCTGAGTCGCTCCACCTGGCAGTATGCCCCCGTTTCAAATTGTGCAGAATGGGTGGCCGTTCCTTCCGGGTGCTTGCGGCAGGGTTATGGAACTCGCTTCCGGTCCATATTCGAGCTCTCGACGACCTGCTTGCCTTCAGGCAGGCGATTAAAACCTTCTTGTTTCCCGTCTCTGAATAGTTGCCCCTTTCTTTTATTGTGTGTTATGTTGTAGTGTCTGTCCAAGCGCCAGGACGCCCCTTTGCTGGGGCAGCTGTGCGCGATAAAAATACAATTAAAAAAAAAAAAAAAAAAAAAAAAACCCCCACCTATTGACCACCAGAACCACAAACCTCCTTCACCAACCTTATCACCGAATTCATCATTCTGCTCACCATTGACTTTACGAGCCTACATCGTCCTTCCAGACCTCCACTTCCATCTGGAAGACTTGACCAACCCTTGCTCCATAGCTCTGCTTCAAAGCCTGGGCAATGCCGCACTCACCCAGCTTATCTCAGGAGTAACACACATTGCAGAGCAGATTCTGGACCCCATCTTCACAACCAGCGACAGCATCAAATACAACTCTACTTCTCCGCTCACCTGGGCCTTCCACTCCAATATCCACTTTCAAATTAACGTGTCACAAGTTAACACTCCCACCACTATGAGCCTACTAAGCAGCCGCTGAGGCAAAATCTCAGAAGCAGAATGGCTCAGAGCACTCAGCCCAAACCCAGACCCACAGAAAACCTTCATAAGGACATCAACAACTTCAACAAATGGATTAAGTACTGTGCAGACTCCCTCACACCCATGAAAACAAAGAAGAACCAACAAACATGCCGGCTGTTACACAGAGGATCTCTGAGACCCTAAACACGATACAAAAAGAAAGAAAATGGAAAGCCAGCCATGAATCCATCCTCAGAACCATCTACAAGGTTGCACTCAGACCTTGCTACCAGAAACTAAGAGACACCAAGATAAGAGCAAGAGCTGAGCACATCGAGGGAAGCTCCAACAGCTCTGCTCGATCGTCAAGGACTTCACATCACCAGAAGCTGCTGTCAACCTCATCCCCTTCACAAGAACTCTGCGATGACCTGTCAAACATCTACAGCAACTTTGAACACCGACTGGCCTTAACAAGCTCATTGCCAACTAACACCCCGCCAACCAAGACGGTCATCTGAACGAATGGACAATCTTCACCAGTGACGAGACAGTGACAATCATGAGACATAGCACAGGCTACCCTCCAGCAATGCCAGCAATTCAGTACTGTGACCGTAAAACTAAAAGCAGAACATATTAGGTATAGATGGACATACCCTTTCGTCCTCACGTTTGAGTTCAGTAACAAAGCTCGAAACGTCACGCACCTGAAGTCCTGGGACTGCCACTGCCTGACCCAGCAACCAGCTGCGATCAGGTGGCGGGATCTGGTGTAGACACAAGACTGAATAATCAATAGCAAACCCAACATAGGGAGCTAAACCCAAAGAACTAGCAGAGATAAGGAAGATCCCCCCCCTCTTTCATACTCTGTCACTCACCCTCCCCCACTGCTTTCCCTATTTCATTCTTTGTCTACTCCATCTGCTCTTATCTCCTCTTCCCTGAAGCTTTCCCCTTGCCTGCTACGCCGCCTAGTCCCCTGTGCCCTTTAACTAAGCACTCCTTCTCCCCTTGTTGGGGAAAGATACAATTATTCTACTCTGGAGTCTCAGTGATCCCTCTGAGAGAGTCCACAGTGCCAAAGGAGCCACTCACTGTTGAGGTATGGTATGGTGCCCCTTGCCAAAGCACTCCCTCTCCCCTTTTTGGGGAAGGATCCAGTAGGTAGGCCTTGAAGTCTCGGAGAAACCTCTGAGAGAGTCCACTGCGAAAGGGAAACTCGTGCAATGTAGTTGGGGTAATGATACCACTTCCTCAGGGATCTCTGCTTACTGGACTTTGGATTCAGCTATTACTTGTCTACCAGTTTGTGTCCCCGTCACCCTCCCCCTCTTCTCTCATGCTGCGTCACTCCCCCACCCCCTCTTTCCCTCCTTGATTCGCTGTCTACTTCCCCTGCTCCTACTCCTTCTCCCCTAAATCTCTCCCCTTACCTGGTTTTTCCCTTACCCATATGTCCTTATTGTTTATCTCGACCTAACATGTAACTATGTAGCTATGTTCTAATAACTGTGTAACCTTTGTAACGATGTAACCTGCAACTACTGTCTGCTACTCATGTAAAGTGCTCTGATACCTCCGCGTCTAGCCAGTGCTATATAAAACCTTTCAAATAAAATAAAATAAATAAGATCCATTCTGACACAACATCTACAACTTAGGGTCATCACCAGTCAGCACCACCCTCACCAACATCATAAACACTTACCTCACCTTCATCACATACCAGGATGACTAGAAACATACAGAAGTCAAGGCCCTCCTCAAGAAACCATCAGCTGACCTGGACCAACTTAAACCTGGGAATGCGTCAAAATCTAAGGTGCAACGAGGAGAAATGTTTTGCTTTTTCCTTGTATTTTTCCATTTTCTATGTGTGCTGCAAGAGAAAATCGCCTGAATTGATTGATTTTGTGCAGGAAGGTGTCCCTTCCTGCGCAAAATATCAATCAGCCCCGCAATGCAGGCACCCTTGCACCATGGCAGCCCATTGTGCGCCAGTGCAGAGGAAAAGGACAGGAATGCATGTATTTCATAGATTTAGCGCATTCGTGCCCTTTAGTTTTGACATAGGGCAGTGCAGCAAGATTCCTTGTGGCACTATCCGATGGCAAAACCTCATAAATGAGGCCCATTGTTCCTACTGGTACGTTCCAAAGATCAAAAGGAAAATCTGTAGTCTGTCTCATAATACTTGCTCCGACCAACTGGTGGGTTGTCTTGAGGTAACCAACAATAGATAAGACTTGGTCGACCCATAAGAAGCAAGCAAGGCTATAACGTTTGTACAGTGTCAGACAATCTAGTGCCTAACAATACCGAAATGATGCTAAGGCTGATCTGTTTAGAAAAGACCAAATAATTGATTAAAGTGTTAATGCTGAGCCAAAAAGTACCTATGCAGTTTTATGCAATCGACCATCATGTGCTGTGAAGTTGGAAGTTGGAAGTTGGGGGGATTTATAAAGCGCACGTTTACCAAAAAGGTTTCATGGCGCTGAACGGTTCAGCACAGAACAGACAACAGTTAGATCTCAAACGCTCTGGTGAATAACCAGGTCTTCAAGCCTTTGCGGAACTCCGGGTATGATTGAGAGAATCGAAGATTAACAGGGAGGGCATTCAAAAACCTGGAGGCCAAAAAAGAAAAACTTGAACCCCCATGTTTTTTCCTGACAAACCATGGGACAACCAGGAAATTCTTAGAGGAAGAACGTAGAGTGTAAGTTAAAAGCCTGGATGCTACATATTGGGGAGCCAAGCCCGCCAATGATTTAAAAATGAGGCACCCAAGTTTAAATTGACATCTATGGGCAACCGGCAACCAGTGCAGTTGCCTCAAAAGCGGGAGGGCATGGTGGAATCTAGTCTGACTATAGATCAGTCTAGCAGCCTGATTTTGAATAAGCTGTAGTCGGCGTAATTCATAAGCAGGAATGCCAATATAAAGAGAATTGGCATAATCAACCCGAGAGATAACAAGGGCAAGAAGAATAGACTTGAGAGCCTCGATCGTGAAAAACCAAGAAACCTTCCGGATGGTACGAAGACATAAGAAACATGAGGAGACAATCGTGCTTATATGGGTGTACATAGAAAGATCAGCACTGATTTTAATGCCCAAACTTTTCACGGATTTAGCCGCAGAAGGGGCTGGTCCGAGACCGGAAGGCCAGAAATTAGAACACCATGGATTGGGTGAGCCTCCGATCAGGACTAACTCCGTTTTGTCGGGGTTTAACTTCAGATGGTTCGTGCTCATCCAATCCTGGATAAAAATCATAGTATTCTGGAAGAGAGCCACAGAGTCAGGGGAAGAGGAAATATAAGTTGAAGGTCATCAGCCTAATTAAATACTGTGACCTCCAGGAGATGCAGAGCAAAAAGTAAAGGAAAAATATAAAGGTTAAATAAGAGGGGGGAAAGGGCAGAGCCTTGGGGATCACCACAGGTCACCGCTCGGGGAGTAGAGGAAAAGGAAGAGAGCTGGACCGCCTGTTGGCGGTTCTCCAAGAGGTAGGAGACCCAGCTCAAGGCCACATTCGAAATACCAGCACATCTGACACGGTTGACCAAAAGAAGATGGTCGACCGTGTCAAAAGCGGCTGATAGATCTAACAATACCAGGGCCTGTGCGGATCCATGATCAGCACTCACTCTCAGGTCATCCAAGACCAAGAGGATAACTGAATCTGTAGAATGGGAGGGGCGGAAACCAGCCTGATAGGCATCCAAGTAATTGGAGTCCTCAATGAAAGAACTCAGACAATGGGTAACATGTCTCTCCAACACCTTGGCCAAAAAGGGAAGCAAGGAGATGGGGCGGAAGTTAGTAGGGACGGTAGGGTCAGCCCCAGCCTTCTTCAAGACAGGAGCGATCTTAGCTGACTTGAAGAGATTAGGGACGACACCCAAGGCCAAAGATTCATTGAGGAGGTCCAGAGGTAGATCGGAGCAAAGTGGGAAAATCTCCCGAAGAATGTGTGACGGACAACTGTCAGTAGGGGAGCCAGAATTTGTGGCATTTACCAAACTGAGAAAGTTCTCCGTCGAAATGGGCGGGAAGTGCAAGAAAGAATAAGTGCTAGGGGGAGGCAAAGGAGGATCACAAGAGGGGGAAGGGAAAGATATATGGAGTTTAATTGTGAACATTTTAGTGAAGAAATAATCTTGAAGAGAGTCACACAAGTCCTGGGACGGGAGCGGTTTAGCAGTCACTCGGTCGAGTTTGGACAGGCTGTTAAGAATAGAGAAGATCTCCTTAGATTTATTGGGAGAGGATAGAATCAGTGCAGAAAAGTATTGTGTTTTTGCGGCGAGGATGTCATTTTTATATTCCCTGAGAGTAGCAGAGTAGATGATTTCATCAGATGGATCGTAGAATCGGCGCCACTTGCGCTCTGCCCGTCTAAACCGAAGTTTCTTAGTTCGCAGGGAGGGAGAGAACCATCTTTGCGCATCATGTGGACGCCTACATCGAATTGATCTCCAAGGGACCAAATCATCACAACATGAAGTAAGCCAGGTGTTAATAGCTAGGGCCTGATCATGGAGAGATGAATCTGATTCTGAGTAGGCTCCTTTGAACAGGCTAGAGGAGCGGAGCGAAGCACACAAGGGATTGATGTCAACTCGCCCCCAGTTCCTCACTTTAACGTTCGTAGGTAGAGGGGTACTCAGCATAGGTTTTAATGATAGAACAAAAGAGACCAAAAAATGATCGGACCACAAACAAGGGAGAACCGAAAGTAAAGAAATGTCTAAATTAGCTGACCACATTTGATCCAGGATATGACCAGACTTATGTGTGGGTGACTCAACCAATTGTGTCAGATTCAAATGGCTAAGTAAATCGGAGAATTCCTTGGAGTAAGAATCCTCCAGGGGGTCGCCGGGCCAATAGTCAAAGTCACCTAAAATCACTATACGTGCATTGTACACTGTCTGGTTAGCAAGAATCTCCCCTATCAACATCGAAAAAGTAGGCATAGACTGGGGGGGGGGGCGAAAAAACAAGACACAGACCAGCAGGGGAGAGACCGACAGAGTCTTCATAACCAAGTAGTCTACTGCCGGAATCACCGGAGAGGCCATTAGGGTAAAAGACCATCTTGAATGAATAATGGCGGCTACCCCACCCCCATTCTTACCAGAAGTGCGATCTGAGTGCAAAACATAATAATTGTCAGGAATGGCCGCAAGAATGTCAGGGGAAGATTCAGGAGTGAGCCAAGTTTCGGTGAGAAATAGGCAGTCCGGCTGGACTTGATCAACATAGCTGAACGTCTCTAACTGATGTTTAGCCAATGATCGAGTGTTGAGCAAACAAGCCGAAAAAAACACAGGAGGGCAGGCCAGGGGAGGGGCTGTTGGTAAAGTTTCATTGTCTATGGGGACAATAACCTCCTCAGCTGGGAGTACTAGGAGAGAGGGGCCAGAACTAGTAAATAAGCCCAGTGAGACAAGCTTGGCCTGGGTGTGATTGGAGATGGGCCAGTTGCCTTGAAACATCTTTAGCTCAGAAGAGGAGTAGTTAAAAAACTGGACAGCATCGCATGCCCCATGCCCCGGTCTGCTGCGGACAGGCGCAGACGGGCTTGCCATCGGCGCGCCCGCTGAGCGTGTCCAGTGTGACATGTGGGCTTTGTAGTCCACAACGGTGACGCCTCAGGTAGGGCTCCGCCCCCCAGGATCAGGTGGAGGAAGATCAGGTGACTCGTTTCAGCACAAGCCCTCCGCTCCAACGGGAAAACCCGGCGTCGGATCAGGCTGTGTGGAAGAGGCACCGGCAATGGAGGGGAAGCTGTACCCGGAGGACATAAGTAAGTGTCAGGGGTGAAGGCCGAAAGGGCAAGCTGAGCAGATGAAAGTAGCAGCTCAGATTTGATGCCAGCATGATAAAAAATAAGCGGGCAGGGGCGGCTGAGTAGAAGTAGAAGGACCCCGACTTATGCTCCGCGCCAACACGGAATTAAAATGGTAAACTGATTTAAAATAAAGCACCACCAAAATTAGGAAACCGCAACACACCGCTAGGCAAGAATCCTGGTAGCTCCTAATCGCGTTAGAAAGGTCGAGCATTTAAAGCAGTATTGTAGCTAGTCATTCACTCACATAACATCTGTGGTCTGCGCACGTCCGCTGAGCGGCCAGTGTGACATGTGGGCTTTGTAGTCCACGATCGTGACGCCCCAGGATCAGGTGGAGGAAGATCAGGTGACTCGTTTCAGCACAAGCCCTCCGCTCGAACGGGAAAACCCGGCGTCGGATCAGGCTGTGTGGAAGAGGCACCGGCAATGGAGGGGAAGCTGTACCCGGAAGACAGAAGTAAGTGTCAGGGGTGAAGGCCGAAAGGGCAAGCTGAGCAGATGAAAGTAGCAGCTCAGATTTGATGCCGCAGGATAAAAAATAAGCGGGCAGGGGCGGCTGAGTAGAAGTAGAAGGACCCAGACTTATGCTCCGCACCAGAATGGAATTAAAATGGTAAACTGATTTAAAATAAAGCACCACAAAATTTAGAAACCGCAACACACCGCTAGGCAAGAATCCTGGTAGCGCCTAATCGCGCTAGAAAGGTCGGGCATTTAAAGCGGTATTGTAGCTAGTCATTCACTCACATAACATCTGTGGTCTGCGCACGTCCGCAATGTCTTCTTCCTTTTGACATCACTGGCAGGTTAATAGATACGAGGGATCCAAAACTATTGCACAGTTTTCCAGAAATATTGCCTATGTGATTCTATGTTTGTATCGCGGCAGCCCTTGCAGCCATAAAATCAGGCCCTTATTGCAGCCCACTAGAATATTGCATAATGCGTGGCCAGTCTGGCATTCCCTGCGTATTGTGGATATATTTACTTTAAAGGCGCATTACAGTTGCATTGATAGCATAAATGCACTATGCAAATGGCAACAATACAGAAATAAAGGCAGTGTGCGAGTCTCTGAGTACTCCAAGTACTCCTATGTTCAGTTCTCTAGTTGTATTTGCCCGTGAGGTGCCCTCAACCTATCTTGGTGGCATGTCGACATGGATGATACATCTGGATCAACGAATCAGAGATATTCATTCTGAAATGACTGTCAGTCAACCAATGCAGCTATCCAAAGATCCAGGCAGTACATCCGCCGAATTCACTGGCCCGCCACACATGCATTGTTATGGACAGGCAGGTCAGTGAAGGGCCGTGGAAAAATGCAGTATCTTTACGAGGTAAATGCCCTCCTCAAATATTGCGATTTGCTTTTATCTTTCGCTAACACTTATTTATTCAATGCATGAACTTGCTCAGAAAGGAAGTGCGCAGGTTTTAAGGATGGTTGTTGCGCAGACTGGAGTACAATACGAAACACGTCTAAATTAAATAAAAAATGCACAAGCTTAAATGCGCCATGCTCTGCTTTACGAGTGCGTCCTTAATACATTGAAAACAGGTCTCTGTTTTTGTAGTAACTGATATGTGCAATAATATACAGTTGTATAGTTAATGTGAAGAAGTTCAGCCTTTCGTTTGTGCCCCTGGCTGCTGGTGTGGGGCACCAGCACTCAATTTTTAGTTACTTATTTTCTTTATCACACTCTGACTCAGAGCTGTGGGAGACCATAGAAGGAGGAAAAGAAAGATAGGGAAAAACCTCTCAGAGGAAAGAGCACGGATGAAAAAAAAGCTGCAAGGATACATAAAAAATAATATTATCTACAAACTGCGATAAATAACGCAGAACGCCCTTAGCGCGTTTTACATTATCGCCCTCTATCGCTGAATTACATTGCCGTGTTAGTGACGTATTAACAACGCTTTGCTAACAGACGAAGTAAAATCCGGTGATATACTGCAATAAAAGTCATTAGTGTGTGAAATCCAGCGATGATTTCACAGCGCCAATGAAAAGCTTGATAGTAGGGGAGTGTGTACTTAACCATACAATCCACCTCCCATAGGGAAAAATGGTAAGCCAGGTTTTATTCAGGCGATAGGATCATGCGTTAGTGGGGGCTTAGCGTGCCTTTTCTCATCGCTTCGCGGGTCTGGGGCAGCGCTGATAACACAGCGAAGTTGTGTTTGCGACATTTTTAAATGAAATAATTGTAAGGAACGCCTACTTTGCATCTCATTAGTGATGTATTTCGCTAAGATGCGTACACGTTTCAATTTCTAGAGATCACTTATGTGTCTGGCCAGGCAGTGAGTTGGTTGGTGCGCTGAGTGGTGTGGGACATGCATTGCACGTTAGTGGGGCATACAGAGACACACACAGACCTGGTACTTTCTCCACTGACTGCCCAAGAAGGATATCCAATAGCCTATTATTGTCAAAACCATGTCATGGAGTGAACCATGTTAGTTGTCAATTTGGAGGGTCAACACTTTGTAGTGCACATTATTTCATGTACACATACACAATGTAATGTCCACACCAATCACCGAGACACAGCAGGTATCTAGCCAAGCATTTACTAACAGACCAAGATCTCATTTTTACACAGACCAGCTTACTGTGATAAAAATGCAGAAATCCACGATTGGCAATCTACTAAAGAAAATCAGAGGCGGGTAATCAAAATGTTTTATTAAAAGGAATGTTTTATTTCTATGTCATTTAAAGCTCCCAATATTTCATACAGATCCAAGGTCTTTATCTCGAGTAAACACCAAAACAAAAACACCAAACAAATATACATGTATACACTAGGGTTAAGTGCTCAATCAGAAATTTCTATTTTAATTTCTTTACTGGTATTTTCAGTAGGGAACAGCCACATTAAATCCAGCATAATAAACCAGCGTGACAGATGGTAACAGTTTCTCTAACATCAACATAGTCCAGATCATGCAGCACAATTGTACACAATCGATTTAAATTACAATATTTGATGAGTAGAATCAGGGGCGGCTTTAGGGCTGATGGCGACCGGTGCAACAACCATTTTTGGCACCACCCTCCCCCATTGGCTCCTTCTGGGATTCCCTCAATATCACCCGGTCAAAAGTGCCCCTCATCTCTCCATAGCCGCTCTCTCAAATACATTTAATTTGTTCCAAAACCCTGCTTAAGGCTGGCTTTACCATTCCGCTCAGCTATCAACATAAAATGCAAATTTGTTCTTTGCAGCAGGCATATTAACCCTCTGAGCTACTTAATGACGAGTCAGAACTGCCACTAGACAAAACTCTGCGATCTCTCTCCAGCAGGAACATTATTCACAAGAGTTATCATAACGTGTTTATTACTGCCTTAAAAGCTGGACTCACGGGGCCTGGCTAGCGCCCGAAGTAGATGGTGGCACTTCTGTGAGTCGCTTGAGGAGTCGGGGACATCTAAGGGATTTTATCGGGACACTTGTGTCTGGAAATACTAGAAAATGCTGCAACCCGGTTTGGAGGATAACTCCTGAACAACAAGATGAATTCCGAATTCTTGTTGACGGGTGTTGACCTTCTATCACCTCGTACGCTCTCAGTGATTCTGCCGGCAAGCGCCATTTCGTGTTTGGCTGAGCGCTGAGGTGAAATGCTTTCATCACACACTTCGTTCTCCATAGCCTACGCGCATTTATTTAAATCAGGACTATAAGAATATAATCGGCTTCTGAGAGCACTGAAATTTGACGGTTTTTTACTTAAATATTAAGTGCAATAATCCTCTTTTGCCATCCATTGCGCTACTTATAATCTCAACGGTAAGCGCCATCTCGGTTTCCACGCATGCTGAAAGGAAACGCTTTCCTCAGGTGCCTCACTCTCCAAATTTGCATTAACTCACTCCAGCCTGGTGCTAAATCATCAAATGTAGGAATATATGGGCTTAATAATGAGGCATTTCTTGTCTTCCTTTTAATATGCACCACCCTTTTCCCTCTTTCAATGCATTGGCAACAGTTATATTGGTGACTGTCATTTCAAAGCTGACTGTGTGCTAAGTGAAGCCGCTTCATTGTGTGTTTTGCCTTCAAAACTTTGTATTGTCATATCTGCATACCTCACAGAAGCTCATTTTATGGTTTAACTATTTTTAGTGAAATCAGGTAGAAAAAGAAGCTCATTTTAAAACGAGTGTTCTCTTTATCATATCAATAGCTGAACTACTCATCTAAGTGATATATTGTGAACCTTCATAACCTTTTAAGTACAATCCCTGGCTCTTTTACTTATATAGCCAGACTGAAGAAAATTTCCCCACTGCAAACATCCTTAAGCCACATGTTTATCGTCTGTTCAAAGCTACGTGCCCATTCTACACAAATGGAGGACTCTGGAGTCTCACCACCCAAAACAGCTACTTCTTCAGCTAATATTAACGGTTCTTCCACACTTAACAAAGCTCCTACTAAACATCTGAAAAAGACTCCCCTCCCCTCCGAAGCAATCCTCATCTGTATCCATGGATCTTCTCCTTGAGGAAATACGGGCCTTGCACCCCTTAGTCGAAGAGACAAACATCAAAATACAAACTCTAACAGATGGTTGGGAAAAATTGGACGGAAGAATTGCCAAAGTTGAACAAAATGTTGACTCTCTTAATGCATCTTGTTCTAAAGTCAACGTTCTTCATTCCCAAATTACATCTGTACAAAAGCAAATCGAAGGCCTTGAAAATAGGAACAGGCAAAACAACCTCCGCATTTATGGCCTATCGGAAGGCACAGAAGGGCCTGATCCTATCTCCTTTTTTAGGAGATTCCTACTGACACTACTTAATTTACTGTTAGACATCACTCTCAACATACAACGTGCCTATAGACTGGGGCCACCACATTCTCATCCTCAGCTACAAAACGACCAAGAGGTGTCATATTATATTTTCTGGAGTACACAGATCTTCTCAAAGTATTATCAGCAGTTAGGCTCATGAAGTGCATCTCATTCTCTGGTCACCAATAGTTTTTTTCACAAGACTATGCCAAATATACAGCTGGGAGACACAAAGAATTCCTTGCTTTACGACCAATGCTACGTTCTATTGGAGAAAGATTTGGATTATTTCACCCCTGCTCATTTAAGTTTACTCTTAACAATAACACCATGCCATATGAGGATCCAATAAAATTGAAGAGTTTTGTCAACTCACAATATTCAGAACGGATGGACACTTCCAGTACTAGCTTCTAAGAACCTTCCTTATACTGTTTGCCTAAACTAATTTCAGGTTGTCAATGTACAGCTTATATTTTAAGAGTATAGAATAATTCCCCTCGCAGTATACTGTTTTAGTTGTTTTTATTAACGTTTCCATTTCAGGTTGTATTTTGATATCATATATTTAAAGGTCCAAAAGTTATATTTTATCTTGATCGAAGGTATTAACTCTCTTTTCATCCTTATAGGATCCAACCACGTGCTCCTGATTTGTGCGTCTTATGTGTTGTCTGTACCCAGAAGTCTCCCCTGCTTCACCTCATGGAGTCCAGATGCGTTATCGTTCTATGCGGTCTTCCCACCCCCACCTTTCCACTGTTTTGACTTATATATAGATATGTTTTTGCTTATTATACTATTTCTTACAGCTTTCAATTTCTCTTCTGTATTCCCTTGTCCTTCTTTCGGTCTTTCATGTTCTTACAATATGTCTTCCTCCCTTTTCAAATTTCTTCTTTTTTCTTCTAATTTTTTATCCAAACTTTTTTTGATATTTCTCATCTTCGTACTTAATATAAAGATTATTCAAACAGTTCTACTGATTGGTATAATTCTAGACTTCGTACTGATTATAAAATTTACTCTATTGACTTTTACAATTCATATTTTTCAATTTATTACACGCTTTATATCTTGTTCACGCATTCACCAAATGTTTTTCATAATGTTTAACTCTGTATTTACTATGTTCTCTATCTGGAAATATTTGTGCTATGAATGGCTCAAATGAATTTTCATTTTACTTGATTGATATATGTCCCTAAAAATCGTCACTTGGAATGTCAGAGGCTTAAATTCTCCTATTAAAAGACAGCGAGTCCTCTCCCACTTATCTAAAATGGATGATAAAGTAGCTATGTTACAAGAGACACCTCTCACTGAAAACGAATCATTAAAGCTTAAGAGAAATTGGGTAGGTGAAATCTTTTTCTCAACGGATGATGGTAAAAGAAATATTGTCATAACCCTTTGTCGTAAGGCACTGAATGTCAAACTCATCTCACAAGACTCAGATAACGAGGGTAGGTGGCTGCTCACCAATCTTTTGATAGGAAAAAACCCTATATCCTTATTTAACATATACGCTCCTACCACTGGTGATGTCTCCTTCTGGACCCACATATCCAACCATACACTTACATCACCCCACAGAGAATCGAATTTTTGCAGGCAATTGCATTCAAGTAATGTATCCCTTTCTTGATTGGAGTTCTAAGGTTTTCTTCATCCCAAATAAATCACACAAAGCTTTCCTACGAACTATAGAACAGAGAAATTTGATTGACGCCTGGAGACTCTGCAACCCAACATTGGGAGAATACTCTTTTTTTTCTCCGCCACATCAGACACAATCCAGAATTGATCACATTTTCATCACACGCAATGTTTCTCAATCTCTGCTCTCAGCAGATATAGGTCCCATCCTCATCTCTGACCATGCTCCCGTTATAATCCAACTAGATATTCTTCATCATTCTACGTCCCTGAAAAAATGGCGTTTCAGTACCTCCTTACTTCTAGATCCCAACTTTAATGCTTCTTTTACCACTTTTATCCATGAATCTTTTCAAACCAATCAAACTGGCGGGCTTCCATTTTGTACAATGTGGGATGCCTTTAAAGCTACCGCCCGTGATTTTATTATTAGGTATTTTTCAAATAAACACAAATCTTTTCAAATAACCCACAACGCTCTTCCTACTAAAATCAAAACACTAGAACATGCATTCTACACCTTTAAAACAAAGGCGAGCCTGGAAGATCTTATAAATGCAAAAATAGCTTTTAATAAATCTTCGACTGAGAGTGCCTCTCTATTTTTATTGAAGACGAGCGCAAAATATTATGGGGGCCAAAATAAAGCGGGCAAGTTATTAGCCAATTCTCTTAAGATTAAGCAAAACAATCTTCACATTGACTCCATAATAGCTGATAATCAAACACTAAAGCATAAAGATGCTGAAATTCTTCAGGAATTTGTCAATTTTTATGAATCTCTTTACACATCAGAAATCATACCTTCGGATATTGCTATTCTTCAATACTTTTCCAATATCCATACAACGCGATACTCCCCTTTCTAGTTTAGGCACTTTGGAATCTGACATTACGCAGGGCGAACTACTCACTGCACTTAAGACTCTCAAAAAAGATAAACCTCCAGGACCTGATGGATTTACAGTGAAATTTTTGGTACACTTCGCACTATTGCTTATTTATTACTTACAGACTCCATCTCCTCATTCACTTCTTCTTGTAACTCATCCGGTTCATTTTTAGAGGCATTGATATGCTTAATACCGAAAGATGGTAAGGACTCCCAAAATTGTAAAAATTGTAGACCCATCTCATTAGTTAATGTTGACTACAAATTTATTTCGAAAGCATTACGATTACAACCACAGCTTCCTCTGCTGCTTGGTAAAGATCAATCAGGCTTTGTCAAAGTTCATAGCATCACAGATAACACAAGATTGTTCTTCAGTATCTTATCTAGGATGTCCCACCACTCAGACTCGGTAGCTGCAATTGCCCTTGATGCAGAGAAAGCCTTTGATAGTCTCAAGGCCATTTATTTTTTATACCCTTAAATGGTTCGGCTTTGGCCCAAAAATAATTTCCTTCATTGCTTTATTATATTCAGAACCAAAAGCAGACATCTCCACCAATGGTCTTGCAACTTCTTACTTCACTCTTCATAGGCCCCCTTTGCCTCCTTTTCTTTTTCATTTAGCGTTAGAACCTTTTCTTTCCCGATTGAGACAGAATTAATCCATCATGGGTTTTAAATCCAAATCCCAACACATCAAATTAGCAGCTTATGCTGAAGATATATTGGCCGTCCTTTCTCAGCGGCAATCCTCACTCCCTGCATTTTTACAGGAGGTTGAAGCTTACGGTTTAGTATCAGAATATAAATTAAATACTGACAAATGTGATATTATGCCCTTAACCAAATACACGTTTAAGGAATACTTTCAGATATCCAAATTCACATGGAATTCCAAACATATAAAATATCTTAGACTTTGGTTTTCTCCCTCCATAGTCATATCTATATCTCTCAACTTATACAAATGTATAGATAAATTATAAACACTCAATGCAAGATGGCATCCGCTTCATCTTTCTTGGTGGGGTCGTTTAGACACCATCAAAATGATGCTCACCCCTATAATCCTCTATATCATTTCTAATATACCGTTACCTGTACCAGCCAAATACGTTCACAAGATGAATTCTTTATTTACAACATTCTTATGGAATAAAAAGAAACCAAGGATGGCACTACAAAAATTAACAATACCAAAATCAGAAGGAGGCATTAATTTTCCCCATTTTTCCATTTATCATACAGTGTTTCAATTGAAGCAGTTATCACATTGGATTTCTGACCAAGAATCCAATAGATCACTGTGGGTGGACCTTGAAGCTTCATTTATATCATCTTTTTCAAGAGAATAAGAATATCTGTCTTTCACTCGCAAGCCTCACACCAGTAATCAAACACTCATGTAAATTATTACAAGACACACGTTTTCTACTCCCACATGATCTTGATACTTTTCTCAGTTCCACAATTTGGCATAACAAACTTGTTATAATTAAAAATAAACCGATATACTGGAAAACATGGTTCAATAAAGGCCTAATCTGGTTACACCAGTTATTTAACCAAGGTATACCCCTTCAATTTTTTTCAAGCACAAGACCTGTATCACCTACCGACTTCCTTCAAATATACATTTTTAACCCTACAATCTGCGATCTCCACCACATATGCTCAGCTCTCACACACATCCTCTTCACCTTCCCTATCCAATAACATTTGGAACAGTTTTCTACATGTACACCCTAAGGCCTCTACCATTTATTCTCGCTTACCACAACTTCCCACAAACAGAGATAAGTCCTACAGAGAACTCTCTTGGGAGACTGACCTGAGTGTTGATTGGTCCGTCTCCTTTTGGAACAAAATATGGCTAAAAATAAGGAAATCCTCTAGAGCGGCAAGCACCACCCAAACAATTTTTTTTGTCTATAACAGATTGCTTTTTACACCTGTGCTTCTACATAGGATACATGCTGCTACTCACAGTTTATGCTGGACCTGCTCTCATGACATTGCTGACTTAAAACACATGCTATTTACATGCCTACATGTTTTTAAGTTTTGGGAGCAGGCTTGGTCTCAAATGACCACTATCTTTAATACCAACATTCCCCTGTCCTTTATTAATATTTTCTTATAATGTTTGTCCCTTGATTGGCAGAAAAGTCACTCACAATTACGAATCATTGATTTACTATTAGCAGTTCTTTTCAGCAGATATCAAATAATTGGAAAGATACCTCCAAATGATCCTATCTCGCCTGGTGGTATGCTATTTGTCACAATCATAGATTAGATACAACTATTGTTCATCCAATTTCTCTCACCACAAAACGATTACACCTATGGTCTCCTGTCATACAAATTGTAGATGGTAGTGCGAAAAAAATCCTTTTCTCCCCAACCTTCATTACAAGAAGTTGCTAAGCCTCCTTGACTTCCTTTCTTTTATATTAACATTGTTTAATATCCCCTCCTAGTACTTTGTACCTGTTACTATACCTTTAGATTCATATATTTTCCAATGTGTTTTTCCTTTCAATTCCAATTAAACTATGTATCATTGCTATCCTATATTTACTTATTTATTTATCTTTCCTTCACCTGATTATCTGTACGAAGTATTGTTGATTAATTATTATTCTTAAATAAACTCACTTATAAACTTGAAAAAAAGCAATGTACTCTCCAGAGGTGCTTTTACATTATTGCAAAACACAGCACCCTCCCTGAGGTCAGTACCCCCTGTCCAAGTCAGCACCAGTGTGGCCTTGAGTGTCACACCGCCCTAAAGACGACCCTGATTACAAAAAAGGAAACAGTTTTATGCATAAAGGCCACCTATGAAGCAGTGAATCAGGTGGAAAAAGCAGCATATCCTGGCTTGCTCCCCTCTTAGTCAAGTATTCAGCCAGTTTTCCTCCAGTCCTACGTCCGGCCATAGTAAGTCCCTGCTTCAACTTATTCCTGCACTAAGACGACAGGGGGGAGTTTCCTAACCACCACCCTTTTCATGGCGAGCTCACCACCATGATAAGGAGGGCAGTGAGGAAAATTGTAATATGCTTGATGGTGCCACAGCAGCACCACCAGCATATTGCAGCCTCAGACCACTGCACCACCACCACTGGATGCATGACTGTGGTCCTGTTGCGGTCCCACCGCTCCACTTGTAATAAGTCGGTTGAACTCTGGAAATCTTTACATGTCCTACTCTAAATACCATGCACCCTGCCTTGTGGGCTAAAAGACCTTCATGGAGTGACATATTAATATTTAAAAGGGAGACTTTCACCTGTCAAAAGAATTTATTTTTAGGGATCAGGTTTTAGAATTGGAGCAGCCAGGCTGCAGTGGTCATGGTTGCCTTGCCACATTAATGAATGACAAAGTGGTGCTGTAGTCTTTAGATGCCATTTAACGTTCCATGCCATGGGCGTGCTTTAGGTGCAATATTGTTTGGGCATATACGAAAGTTAAATATTCCAATCATTGTTTTAGCTTATTTAAATATGTTTTAAGGAACAGAGCAAATCCGGCAGTGAGACACTGCTAAAGTGAGGTGGGATCTTCAAATGTGCAATTATATAATTCAGTGCTACCCTGTGCCCAGATGGGTAATATAATGCAGTTAGTACCACCACTATCAGCCACTCAGTGCTACTGGCTGCTTGATACATGTCAATTCCATTGCATGCCAGAAATCCTCATATGGCAGCCAATACTATTTTATGCTCAGTTGTACCCCATATGCCACCCAGTTCTATTTTGTGACTAGATGCTAAGTTAAAAAATTGGCAGGGCTCCCGCAGAGAGGGAGTCTTTGAGCAGCAGAGAGGGGGGCAGACCACAAGCCCCAGAAGGCAAAAGAGCCATCATCTGAACTGTGCCTTGAGGTGCCAGTCCCAAAATCGGCAGGGATCCTGCAGTGCAGGACTCTGAGGTCAGCAGAGAGAGGGGCAGACCACAAGCACCCAGAAGGCAAAGAGGCCATCACCTGAACCACGCCCAGAGGCGCCAGTTCAAAAATCGGCAGGGCTCTCGCTGCACAGGAGTCTTTCAGCAGCAGAGAGTGGGGAAGACCACAAACTCAAGAAGGCAAAGTGGCCATCACCTGAACTGCACCCGGACTTGCCAGTTCAAGAATCCGCAGGGCCCTCGCAGCACAGGAGTCTTTGAGCAGCAGAGAGGGGGCAGACCACATGCCCCAGAAGGCAAAGCGACCATCACCTGCCCCACTCCCAGAGGTGCCATTTCAGAAATCGGCAAAGCTTCTGCAGTGCAGGACGCACACACACGGGACATACCCAGGCGTGTGCCCGGGCCAAGAGTGGGCCCGTCTGCACCCGTCAGAGTACGGAGAAGCTCTCTTTGAGATCTGGATTGATTTATCTAATACTCCCATGTGGATCTTACCCACTGGATTAAAGGTACTTTTAAAATGTCATCTATAGATAAAATGGGTAAATGAAAGGCACCTGGGGCTGGCATTTCAACCCATACTACCATTACAATTCATACTATGCTAGCTAAAGCAGTCATGGCGATCTAAGATGAAATAGTAATGGTAATAGTAACGCTCCACAGCTTAAAGTCGCCGTGAGAGGAACGGCCAACACCACCTAATGTTACGGGAGCCTGCAGGAGCCAGCACGGGACGCTGCTGTTGTTGCTACGCTCTCAGAGCAGTCAGCACGGCCGTGAGGGGAACGGCTGGCCTGAACCACAACCCCCAGAGCAGAGGGCCCTGCGAGGCGCAGAGCCCATGACGCTGCTGGAGGGCGCCAAAGGCCCTCTTAATTGGCCTGGCCCTCCTGCAGCGTGGGACGCTCCACAGCTTGAAGTCGCCATGAGGGGAATGGCCAACACCACCTACTGTTGCGGGAGACTGCGGGTAGCCAGCGCGGGACGCTGCTGTTGTTGCTACACTCTCAGAGCCGCCAGCGCAGCCGTGAGGGGAATGGCTGGTCTGAACCACAACCCCCAGAGGGCCCTGCGAGGCGCAGAGCCCGTGACACTGCCGGAGGGCACCAGAGGCCCTCTTAATCGGCCCGGACCTCCCGTCTGCACCCGTCAGAGGCCAGAGGAGGCCGGGCTATCCCCCTGAAAAGTGCCACACGAGAAAGGTGAGTGGTTAGCCAGCGACCGAAGTATGGGAAGACGTACGACCACCTCAGGCCCACGGCATACTACCACCATTGATAGTATTCTTGAGAGAGCAGTCAGTATTGTCTCTACAGAGATTGAGTCAACGGAGAAGAGAATTTCTGTGGGACTATCTGTACCCTACTCCACTCTGTTGGAAGGAGATGAGCGGAGCAACTTTAGCGACCCTTCTTTGATACCCTTGTCACCCAATGTCAGAGTCAGCACAGTGAGTTATTCACAAATCCAGCCAGTTGTCCCTGAGCCGATGGACTCCGAGGGTAATGAGATCACTTAAGTCTTTACAGACCGGCAATCTCTGAATTACATCAAGGACATTGCCCAAAGTTTTGTCCCTGACACTAAAATAACAGAGGCTAAAAGGAAAAGACCTGTGGCAAAACGAATCACCACCAAGAGAAAACAGCCACCTCGTTCTAATCTACAGCCCACAGCCTTGAGCTCCTGATTACAAGGCACAACAGCAATACCTGTGGGGCCCATTGTCACAACAACTGACACCACTGTTTATCTAACTGTATCAGAAGCCACAGCTCACCCTGTCCACTCCATCCAGACCCAAACCGAGCATACAATAGCTCCAACTACCCGGACTAGACCTGGTGACATTTCAATTGACACTATAGTGGACTTGGTGTATGAACGCTTGAAAAACCTGGTTGACAAGCATTTTAATGCCCTCTCGAAACGCTTAGACCGGTTGGAGAACAGGAATAAGAAACCTGCTACACAAAAAGGCTCGTCTAGTGCTATTGGCAAAACTGGGGGTGGTATGCCTATAAAGTCACAGAGAACAGTCAATTTAAACACGTCCCAGCAGACCTTTGATCTCACGACCCCTCCTTGTAACAACGCCTCTGTAAAGTGTGGCAATCAAAACACTAGCTCACTTTCCAAACCAATCCTTAGCGAGGTCCTTTCAACGGGCATAGTGCCCAGCCACAACAGCATTAATAATATAAGTAACAGCTTGCCTTGCAATCTTGCAGCGGCTAACCTTAGAAATTTCTACCCCACACCACCAAATACCATAAACACTGCTAGCGTGAACCATAATTTAGACAACCAGGACATCTTGCCATCCACAGTTGTTCTTGATTTACCCCCTGAAGCGTGCCCTTATGTTTTAGTTTTAGTGGGCGTCCCTCCATTAAAGAAAGATCAAACTGAGTCCTGGGAGCAACTTAGGAACAAGAGTGCGGACTGGTTGGCCAAACACAAAGGTTTAAAGATGGCAAGCGTCAGTGAGATATTAATAGTGCGCAGGGTGGGTTGGGTTGGCTCCTCCCAAAAGAATATCAAAGGTGACTGCATCGTTGTAAATTTTAGACGCCCATTGCTGGCAAAATGGTTATTGTCAGCACAGGTATTTAATAACAATTTCCCAACCTTCATTTGGTCATTGCCTTTAGGGTTTTTCTATAAACCACCCCAGGACTTACATAACTTTGCCATTCCTACATACACCTTGCATAACCGTTTTTCTGCACTGTCTGGCTTAGAGAGCTTAGATTGACCATCACCTTGTCCATCACTTGTCGTTCCTGCGGATAATGGACCTTTATTAGATCCTACCATTGCCGCAGGCCCAGAACTGCTTCATTTAAACTTAGAAGTGCTTTGTTGGAAAGTTGCTGGTCTAGCTTCTAAACTAAATTCGACGGAGTCAAACCTAGTCAAAAAACATGACATTTTAATGTTTCAAGAAACATGTTTACAAAGGAATTGTTCTTAGAAGGTTTTGTGTGCAATAATAGTATTGTACCTAGTCCTAAGGTGGGTCGTCCATCCGGTGGTCTTTCGACCTGGATAAATATTTCAGCAGGGGGGAGTACAAAAACCCTGGCAACAAACAATGATAACTTTCAAGCAACAAGCTATACACTTGGGGCTTCTATTTGCTTTATCAATTATAATAACAATCATTTCACAACTCTACCAAACAGGAATTTTACTAAGTTGTTTGAGTTTATTGTCAACTTACAAAATTATAATAAGCATGATAAACTGGTTGGAATTTGTTTAGGCGTTGATTTTAACGCAAGACTTTCAAGCGACACTGGCCTATCTGTTATTTCCTCGGCCATGGAGCCTACGGGTAAGAGAGGAGCGGAACTAGCGGACCATTTATCCACCTGCAACCTAATTAATGTAATGGAAAGAGTTGATGTAAATCAAAACAACAACCGCATAATACCCACTAACAGGGGCCGAGGCTGCTCCTCTGTAATTGATTATGTTTTTATATCAGCCTCATTGGAGGATCTGTTAGTAAAGGCAGAGGTTTTATGTACAACTTTGGGTGACTACAACCCAATCTTAACATCCATTAGATTCTCCCCCAAACCTAGCCCCGTTATAGAACCAGGGGCAACCAACCTAGTGGCATCTACTGATAAGCTAATAGTAATTTGGAAGGGAATAGATAATAAAGCTCTATTTGCCAAAATGATAAAATCCTATCTACTTCTTATGAGAACTTGTCTGTCATGCTGCGTTTCTGGCACAGAGATCATCGAGGGGTTTAGTAGCTTATGCGTAGGTATTAAACACTTGATCTCAAGACCAGCTCCAAAAACTAGTACGAACCCCAAATGGTTCGATGGCACCTGCTCGCGGGCTAATAGAGAACTGCGTGCAGCATTAGCGGCTTCACCCAGGGATGTAACTCTTGTCAGATCATTACGATGTTGTTACAAGAAAGCGACCATGTTGCGCACAGACGAAATTCTAAAAGAACGCTGGGACAACCTTGCCTGTGCTGCTACACTTAATGACGGAAACGGATTTTGGGCAGCAGTAAAAGCAATGAGATCGATGGGTTTAAATATCACCCCATAATCTGTAATATAACAAGCGAATCATGGGAGGCACACTTCGCTAGGATCTATACAGCATCATCAACGATCGCGAATATTAGCATCCCATCCGCCAAGGTGTCCCTATCAGTGACAGAAGTAGAGGATGCCATATATCAATGTGTAGGGAACAAAGCCCCAGGCCCTGATGGGCTTTCTATCGATCTTATTAAACAAGAACTGGATTTTTGGGCACCTCTTTTATGTAACGTTTTTAACAATTTGTCTAAAACAACCATCCCGAGCACTTGGTCCACCAGCATTATTGTGCCCATTTTCAAAAAAGGTGACCGATCCGACCCTAGTTGTTATCGACCTATCTCTTTGATAGATAACACTCTGAAAATCCTAGGAAGGGTCGTGTTTAATAAAATTAGGACCTGGGCGGAGAAGGACCAAATTTTAAACCATTGCCAGCTGGGTTTTAGGAGTAAATTGGGTACAGTCGAGCAGTGTCTGAATTTAAATCTAATTCTTGGTAAATACACGTTTGCACAAAATTCACCTATTTATTTGGGTGTTATGGACCTCACATCTGCATTTGATTTTGTTAATAGGTCATGCTTATGGCCGGTCCTTTTAAATTATGGGTTGGACGAGGCCCTGGTTTATTTCCTGGCATACTTACATAGGGATTTGAAGGCACGGGTCAGGATTAGCAATGATGGGGAGGTCTCTGGGGAGATTGTTATTTGTAGAGGGGTTAGACAGGGATGTGTACTCACCCCCCTACTTTTTATCCTTCACATAAACGATTTACACAACACCCTGTCAAAATTGACCAACGACGTCCCAAAAAATAATGGCAAGATAGTCTCCACGCGTCTATATGCAGACGATGCGGTCATTATGGGCCGCACCCCCAACACACTCTGCACTTTAGTTAAGGGCTTTGTGTCCTTCATGGCAGATTTGGAGCTCCGCACTAATTAAAAAAAATCGTACATAATGAGTTGTGGCCCAAAAAAATATTGTATCAATTCTATAAGATCTGGAAGTGAATCCCTATTATGAACTCGCACTTTTCCCTATTTGGGCCTTGTGTTTTCAGAAACAGGATCTTGACAAGCTCACGCTGCCCACAGTAGAAGTAACCTTTCAAAAGCGATCAATTCTATCCTGTGACTTCAGCAGCTGAAACAGGCAGAGGTGGTTTCACCTTTAACGAAGATATTCAATTCAATTTAATAAGAACTTTATTCGGATAACAAAGTATCCATAAAAGTACAAGTACATAAAAGAAAATCACTAAACTATTAAAACAATTAAAAGAAGCATCATAAATTCACATAATACATACAAGTTCAACCTTTTAATATGTCAGAGCTCATTTATTGTGCTTTTTTATACAATGTTTACCGTGGAAATTTCTGTTAGACTGTGATTGAATTGTGCTTTTATGTATTTCTTTTATCCGAATAAAGATTGAATTGAAATTGTAATGGTTGAACGTAGACGCTCCATAGACCTGGAACATCTTCAAAAGCAGCCTGTAAATGAGGGAGATCCCGTTTCTCTTGCTACGGTTTGCCCTCGTTCACCCTCCCTACTTTTACATGATACACCAGTTAAACATTGGGTCCTTTGATGCTGCATCCTCTGTCACCCGCATGCCTAATTTCACCTAAAACCTCCTGTGTAAATCAGCCCGTGGAAAAAAAGAGGAGACCTGCGACTAACCAGAGTGGCCACAATTGGTGGGTGTGCTCAAAAAACAATCACTGAGAAGCGTAGAGCAGAGTTCTTTTTCACATCGGCCTAACCCACATTCTGTGTCCCAGGCATCCCACACAGAGGGACTTTGTTCTGAAGTACGGGCCACCATGATTTCCCTACTTAGCATGGTTCTTGATCAGAAACTCCATCCTATTATGAAATGGCTAGAATCAATTTAGAGATATCTAGTCAATGATCACGATAAAACATCCAGGAGTGGGTCTAACACAGGTCCCAACCCGAAGGCAAATTATTCGTACTAGCTCCAAACAAGATTGAACCGCAATTCTGACACAACAGTTAAACTCCACAGGGGCCCTAGTCCCATTAATGAACCCCCTCCCAGAAAGAACTCCACTTTACTATCTGCTGCCCGAAAAACCACTGAGCTAGCCACAAAATCTGCATTTATGAAACCCAGATGTACCGATCCTCCTAAAGGACCCAAGGAAGTGACTGTTCCCCTTAAGAATACATTGATCAGTTGAGACTTGGCCTCAGTTAGTGAACACAACTCTACACTAGCTAAATAAACAAAAATACCTCAATATAGAAAACGTGGGGGAAATGATTATGCTAAGAGGAGGTCGGTGGGTGGGACAGGAGCTAAAAGACATTCCGGGCGATTGTGCTGTGGTAAATTGTAGAGACCCAATGTATGTACCTAATATCTAAAAACTTGGAGAATCTTCACCACGTACCAACTCTCAAATTGTCCCACTACCCCTTGGCTAATCTATAAGTCAGTAACACCCTTGATCTCATGTAAACTCACCAATTGGAACACACCCTCAATGACCTGTTCTAATAGATTTGATGCCCTTAGCACCCTGGAGGTCATAGAATGACTACCAGCGACCCTTCCCCTTATGCACTCCTCATCTAGTTCAGCCACGATGATTACTCATACTGTTATTTTGCCACCTCTTCACAATGATACAATGTGAATAATGATCTGGAATGTGGCGGGTATTTGATCCAAGTTATGTGTACCAGAATGGCTACAACTCATTAAAAGCTATGATATAATTGTGTTACAGGAGAAATGGGAGGGTGTACCACCTTTTATTGATGGGTACTAATGTTATAGTATTCCAGAGACTAGTTCCCACTACTCAGATTGTCTGTCATTGTGGATGAAAGTAGCACTTGGTGTTCAAGTGGAGGTTTTGGAGACAGCCAGTACCAGATTTCATGTGCTTTGTTGGAAAACTAACTAATTTATATCCGGTTGATTTCTATAATTATGATTTTACCATTGTGCCAAACCCAATATTTGCAGATTTAACACATTTCCTTACTAAGTTATCTGATAGAGTCACTACTCGAGGTCATGAATTATATATGTGTCTAGCAGGCAACTTTAATGTTCTTTTTCCTAGTAGCAGAAATACCCTAGGTTTTACACATGTAGGGCTGGATCCAAGAAATCAAGAGCTGGAGTTAATAATGGAATCTCACCGTCTAGTTGATATTATGGGAGTTGCAGGAAAATATATCATTACACCATCAACCTTTAAAGGTGGAAGGACCCCATGTACGATCGATTTCATATTTATTACACGGATCTTAGAGAGGATTTTGATATATGGTTTGGTTGCCGAATCCACCTTTAGCGACCATAATCCTCTTGAGGCTGCCTTCTTAATGGCCCCAAGGAAAGCATCATCAGGGTGGTGAGGTTGAGTTGCTGGCTAGGTTGTGCTGCATCTGCAGAGATTCACAATGGCAGTCATTCTAAAGACCAGAAGCTGTTGTGCACCAACCATTGGCAGTGGCAGCTGGTGATTTTTGAAAGTGGTGAGGCGTAATACCTGACATGTCACCCCATTTTTTTTCCTTCAAAATGTGCCTTGAGAGTTGTCCATATGCTAATAATTACCTTCATTGTACCAATGCCCACATTTTGTTATCGGTACTCCCTTTTGACAAGAATTATATAAAATATTCTGGGAACAGAATTTTGTCATTGATCCTATCCATATATCATGGGTGGCCCGTATATCAAGAATAACCTCCAGGATATCAGAGCCAGCATTTTATCAGGGTTTGCTTTCCCCAAATCTGCCCCCTCAGTGATCTCCAACCCTCAACAGATAATCTAAAATTATTATGGAGAACCTCTGATCTAGCGCGAACCCAAGTAAACATTCTAAAAGAGAACAGGAGAGTAGTGGAGATCTGTTTATCAGATAACGATAGTGCAACCTGCATAGTTGGAGCTTTTAATGCTCTCTGGCTAGGCATAAAAAATTCACTCCTCAGGCCAACACGTCCACATAATAAGCTGCGGCTGGTTCGACCATGATTGTACAGCAGTTAATCAAGAGTTAAGGATCGCACTAGTGAAAAAACCTAGAAACCAGCAATTAATTGTTGCACTGAGGAAGCACTTTAAGATTACCATGACTAAGCGCAGGCAGGAAGTCCTAACTGACCAATGAGAGTTACTTCCACTGGCAGCTAACATGAAAGATAGCAAGCCTTTCTGGATCAGTCTCAGATATGAGACATAAGAATCTGACAGTCACCCCGATCTCCTGTCATATTTCAAGTGAATCTGTCTTTAGAGCTTGATCTCATAATATTGTACACCGTAGACTGTAGTTCTCAAAGGCAACAGGTTCATTATTTTCTCTGCCCCAACCTCATGGCAGGGGGCAACTGAAAGCTATGTTGCAAATTTATAACTC
Organism: Lissotriton helveticus; assembly: GCF_964261635.1. Lineage (NCBI taxonomy): Eukaryota > Metazoa > Chordata > Amphibia > Caudata > Salamandridae > Lissotriton > Lissotriton helveticus. The sequence continues at coordinate 1,705,401,360 of NC_136065.1, read as the reverse complement.
TCAATTGCCACTTACGATTCTAAAATCCGGGGGTCTAATAAATGTGAAACTTTACAAAATAAGGAAGATAGGTTCTGCAGGTGACTCCTCTTTCTACCAATTTCTTCTCCCAATACTAACTGCAATAATGACCTACATTTATTGTACATAATTGATTTTATTAAAATGAGGCCCCTACTATTTTGGTTATCTATCTGGGGGAAATGATAAGGCTGTACTCAAAAGAGATATAATAAATGACTTCGCCTCTCTTGTGATAATGGACTCTGAATTCCATGGCTGGCATACATTACATCAGAATTAGGAAAAATAGGTATGCAGAAGGTTTTTAAAGAGAAAGACCTATGTCCCCCTCTTGATAAAAAGGAAGTAGCTGCAGCCTTCTATGAATTGGTGCCGGAAAACTGCATTAAAAACAAGGAAGGGCAACTGTTGATTACTAACTATTTGTCTTTGTGTACCCCGGCGACATCTCCCTTTAATCTATTGCAGCCCTGCAGGAGATGGGAGCACTCCCTGCTATTTAGGTTCCGAGCTGGCACTGTTAAATAATTAATGTGTTGACTACTTGGGAATCAACCAAACCTTGCTACGATCCCCTGCCATTGTAACAACAAGTCAGGTCATATTTTTTAATGCCCTGTAAATTCTATGAATTTTATACAAGGTTATTCCTAATTCCATTTATTAAAAGGAAATATTGCAACATTAGACAGTGTAGAGCTATGTATGGTCCGGGATGCCCGCCACCCCTTCCACCACCAATCCCAATGGTAGGAGACAGACACAGTTTGAATTTTTGGAAGGCAGGGGGGCCTCGCGACCCCCCCGGCCGTATTTATTAAAATATGAAACAAAATTTAAAACTTTAAATTAAAAACGTTTCATTTATCATGTACAAAATTCAACTTTCATTACACTTGATGAAGACAGGTATCCAGGCTAACCTTAACAAATCTCTAATACAAAGATTTTCCTAACCGAGTCTAACATCATGACATCATGCATTGCATACGAATTTTGTACATCCTATCGTTAGGGGCCAACGGCAAGGTCTTAACCGGTGTCAGATCCCTATCACCAAATTTCCGCCCTCTCGTGTGAGTGGCGCATGCGCAGAGGGCTTTACCCTCGTAGCCAACCGTAACTTCCCTTGTCATGGGGGCCCCCTTCCACTCGGCACCATCTTAAGGTCGTCCGAGTTCCCATGCGGGGTAACCGTAAGAAGGACAGCGTGGACTCCCCCCCTTTCCCCGCACTCTCTTCCGCCGCAGCGGATATCCGGCCCCTGGGAAATTCATGGGAGGGGCATATAGCCGTCTCCCCCTGGGAGGGGCCTATGGCCGTCTCCCCCTTGGCGATCCCATCCTTAATGGGTGCCGCCCCCCGTAGGAGGGGCCAATGGCCGCCTCCCCCTGGGCTCTCCCATCCATAATGGGTGGCGCCCCCACTAGGGACCTTGAAATCACTGCTCACTGATCATGACCTTACCGCCCGACCGAAGACTAATAAATACGACAGTTAATGACCTACTAGTGGGAAAAAACTATGCAAAATTTATATCACGGCTAGATATATTCCTCACTGCTACCCCCGTCCTTGTAGAGCGGAAGTCCTAGAATAGTACCCAACATACTATAAACATTGCTACAAAGGAGAAAAAGGTCCTATGACAGAGAAACCATTTTTTTTTTCTTTTTGTTTTGCATACAGTTTATTACACTTCTACAAAGGAAAAATGGCCTATAGACAAGTAGTCAGTTGCATACACAATCTTGGAATCAATCTACAATGGGAGAAAAAGGCCTAGACACGACGTTTCTGCATCACAATCAATTGCAGATCACCACTTTGTTTACTCCCAAACTTCTGCAACAGGGGCTGGTGGGTGGGTAAAAAAACTGCTTCTTGTTCCCTTGAGGGCTCACGAGCGACGAGTGGTGCAGCCTTCAGAGCGCGGGAACAAGAGGACGCCTGCCTGGACCCCGCGCCTTTTAACTTGCAACGGGGAGGCGGGGCGGCATCCCCCTCCTGCCCAAAAGTGCACGGACTTCCAGGCGGGAGTTAGGACAACCCTCTTAGGCGGCGGGTGCGTGCTCCAACCACGCCACTTTGGGCATACCGGCCGGGGACACGCCCCCCGCCTGCAAAGGTTTCCCGGGCGGTCGGGGCACCCAGCCATACGTTCGGGGTGACCGAGAGGTCTCCCCCTTTCCATATGGTCCGGGATGCCCGCCACCCCTTCCACCACCAATCCCAATGGTAGCAGACAGACACAGTTTGAATTTTTGGAAGGCAGGGGGGCCTCGCGACCCCCCCGGCCGTATTTATTAAAATATGAAACAAAATTTAAAATTTTTAATTAAAAACGTTTCATTTATCATGTACAAAATTCAACTTTCATTACACTTGATGAAGACAGGTATCCAGGCTAACCTTAACAAATCTCTAATACAAAGATTTTCCTAACCGAGTCTAACATCATGACATCATGCATTGCATACGAATTTTGTACATCCTATCGTTAGGGGCCAACGGCAAGGTCTTAACCGGTGTCAGATCCCTATCACCAAATTTCCACCCTCTCGTGTGAGTTGCGCATGCGCAGAGGGCTTTACCCTCGTAGCCAACCGTAACTTCCATTGTCATGGGGGCCCCTTTCCACTCGGCGCCATCTTAAGGTCGTCCGAGTTCCCGTGCGGGGTAACCGTAAGAAGGACAGCGTGGACTCTCTCCCTTTCCCCGCACTCTCTTCCGCCGCAGCGGATATCCGGCCCCCGGGAAATTCGTGGGAGGGGCATATAGCCGTCTCCCCCTGGGAGGGGCCTATGGCCGTCTCCCCCTGGGCGATCCCATCCGTAATGGGTGCCGCCCCCCGTGGGAGGGGCCAAGGGCCGCCTCCCCCCGGGCGCTCCCATCCATAATGGGTGGCGCCCCCACTAGGGACCTTGAAATCACTGCTCACCGATCATGACCTTACCGCCACAGGCCAGATAGTTGACCAACTATCTGGCCCCCCCCACAACTCCTATAGGAGTCCTGAGGCCCTTGAGAATGCCCACTCCAGAAATGAGCTAAACATTTCAAAGTAAGCACAGGAAATTGAACAACCCATCGGCATGCACATATCCATGTAGTACTTTCCATGGAATGCGAAACCCAACAAATGTTGATCCTTGGGATGAACCGGCAGTAATCTAAATGTGGATTCAATATCGGATTTTGCTAACAATGCCCCGGGACCTAGGCGATTCAACATGACCACTGCGTCATCGAACGATGCATACCTCACACTGCAAATGCCTGCATCATTGCCTCATTCACGGAAGCCCCCCTTGGCGCAGACAGATTATGTATGAGCCTGAACTCGCCCCGCTCCTTCTTGGGAACTACCCCTAATGGGGAACACACAAAATTGGCAGCTGGTATCTCACCAAACGGTGCCGCAACCTGCCCCAAGCGAACCTCTTTTGCAATTTTTGTGGCGACCACAGTCGGGTTGTGCGTAACGGACAGTTGGTTCCTGCATAAGGGGGGCCCCCGAAAATCACCCGCCGGGATCCTGAAGCCATACAAGAAGCCATCCCGTAGGATCCCGGCGGACACACGATCAGGGTATTTGCTCAGCCAGGGGGTCATAGCCAAAATCTCCACGGGCGATTGCTTAGTCATCCGAGCCACCGTGTCAATCCTGCTTGGTACCCCCTTTTCCCCCGGTAACATTGCCTCTGGATCGGCAGCTAGTTTCGGGGTGGGAGGTGTTACCACAACCTGCGCAGGCATGCCTGAACTTCCATGCTCCCTGCGGCCTACTACACGTTCCCTTGTTAAAACCCCAACATACCCCTCGCTTGTTCCCATTCCAACCCGATCTCGACTGAGATTCTCCCCCGTGGGCTGTTCGAAAGGGCTGCGGTTGTTTCTGCTGAAAAGCCCTGAAACCATTCGCACTCGACCCTGTTCCTGCCGCCGAGCCTGGCGAGAACTGCGCATGCCAAGATACAGTGTCCAAACAATCCCAAGTCAATGATTCATTAAACTCTTTTGCTTTTCTAAACGACACATCGTACCCTTTCCATGCGTCCCCCCCCATATTTCTCATGGAAGCCCGTGATCCTGCTCTGGTAGCAAGCAAGGTCTCCGAACAAGTCTGGTGTTCGCTCACCCATAATTGCCACAAACACAGAAAAAGCCCTAATCCAATTCATCATAGACTCTTCCACCCTGAATTCCGCCATTTTGGCCCTCCATTCACTTGGGTGTAACCATTCCTTCTGGGTTTTGGCATACTCTAATTCTCGATTGTCCGTCAACAATGAAAACATATTAATATATGTGTTGGCCCACACCATCTCTTTCGTGGCCATCGGAACATGTTGCGCCAGGCATTGCCGCCTTGAAGGCACAGCGCCCTCCCCCATTATTGGGAGCGACCTCTTACCATTTTCCGTCGTACCTTCGGTCGTGTCCGTCGCCTTATTCTGGTTCTCGACGCGGCCGAGTTCACCACCTGCAGAGGAATAGAAGGCATGTTCCCTGCCCCAGAGCCCCTTGCCCGCCTGAGCTGGTCGATAATTTGCCTGGCCTCCTCAGCTGGATCTTCCGCAGCCGCGGATCCCCCCGCTCCCTTCTTCAACCAACGCAATTCCGCCGCTAGATGCATCGCCAGTTCGGGGGGTACCTGTTCCTTATCCAGTGGTGTGATAATCACAGGGATTGGCAATCCCCATCCGGTGCGGGCACCGGGTTGGCCGCTGGGGTTACTGGGACCAGCGGAACTTCCATCGGGACCGGGGCCTTGTCCCCCCCATAGTAACGTTTGGCAAAGCAGGCCCCACAATCCTCTTAGGTCTCCCTGAGGGCCCCGCCTGAGCTTCCACTTTCTTCTGGAGCGCCGCTAAGCTGCGACCCAATCGGTCCACTTTACCAAATTTCCTGTCCATCGCCGACACTTGGTTTACCAATGTGCGAAGCATCCGTTCCATCTCGGAGCTCTTCCCATTCTTCTTTCCAGGCATATCCGACGTTCTACTTTTCTCTCTGCCTGTTTTCCAGCGGCTCCTCGGATCCCAGATACGCCCCAAGAGGACGCCTGCCTGGACCCCGCGCCTTTTAACTTGCAACGGGGAGGCGGGGCGGCATCCCCCTCCCGCCCAAAAGTGCACAGACTTCCGGGCGGGAGTTAGGACAACCCTCCTAGGCGGCGGGGGCGTGCTCCAACCACGCCACTTTGGGCATACCGGCCGGGGACACGCCCCCCTCCTGCAAAGGTTTCCCGGGCGGTCGGGGCACCCAGCCATACGTTCGGGGTGACCGAGAGGTCTCCCCCTTTCCATTTTCACTTGTTATTCTTCTGTCTGACAATGAAACATGTTTACACGTAGGTTCATTTTTAAAACATGCTGTTAGAGCACATAGCAGTTTATTAATTAAAAAAATTGCTGCTATTTGTAATTTCACTTTTGACAAATAGTGCTGAGCTATGCATATTTTGTCACTCAATTAGTTGGAAAATGAATCATGCTGATTCTGCAGGCACATTTGACATGCTGGTGTTAATTGTATTTAAATATTTAAATTGTGTTTTTTATTGAATGAAATGTCAACTGTGATATGTATGTTACTTTTATGAATGGAAAACATTCCGAATAAAGTACTAATTGAATTGAATATGCTCCAGTACTTGGGGAAGACAAGCACAATAGGTGCATCCTTGTAACACAAATTGCTTATTGTCTCTGGGCCTCCCTGAACTAGATAATACTGAGAGTTCACCAAATTGAGAAGCACCTCTTTACTTGACTTTTTAGTGAGGTTAAACAGTTAAGGCTTGTGATAGTGATCTATTTTTAAAAGCTCGAATACAGGCAGCACAAAAATAACACTCAATAATGTCAGTGTATACTGTGGAAAGAACTTTTGACTTACTCCTTGAGTTCATCGACAGGTAATTTCATTGCAAGGCCATTTTATGTGGTTGTTCTACCCCAATTTATAGAACAAAATCTAGCAGACACATTTTTAAGCCTTTGTAACTTGTCCAGGAGCTTTGTTAGAAGCCCTCTATAAAAATGTTGCACTAGTCTAAATCAAAGCTTTTCTCAACATTCCAAAATTGGTCTGGATGGCTCAGAAGAGCCAGGTTAATATGATTGGCTCTTCTAAGATATTGGCATGGGCAGTTTCACAGCTCCTTAAGGGCATGAACCCAGAATGATGGTAATGCTGGATGTGCCTTAGTTTTGTGAGATTCACAATTCCTCCGGAGCATCACATTTCTAACAGCCTGCCTTTTGGCAGCAGGGACTCTGCCAGCTGTTGAACCTCAGGGAATCAGAGCGCACAAATAAAGGGAGGGTTGGTTAGGGACGTGACTGGAAAGAAGGTTCTTTTTTATGTTTGAAAGCTTTATTGAAAAATATTGTCAAAACAAGAATATGACATCAGCAAAATAAAAACAAATACGTATGAAACAGTTCTGAATGCATAACTTTACCAACGTCAGAACAAGAAATAAAGCATGGTATGGGATTTTTATGGGGAAGGGAAAGGAAGGAAGGGAAGGGAGGAAAAAAAAACGGGATGTACTCAAATCATGTTCTAGAGAAAAATGTCAAAAGAAAGCAATAATACACAGTCTGCATCATATAACGAATTGTTGTAATAAAAGAGAATTGCAAACAACAGTAAATAAACAAGAAGGAGAGAGTAAATTCCTTCAAGGAGGTTTTAAGTGTTCTGCGCTAACATGCACAGGATTCCTTTGGGAAAATTGATCAAGGTATGAGGTAAGAGGTAACCAATAAAGATCCACATTACGAGTTGGAGTACAGGAAGAGGCAAAGGCAACATCAAGCCTATGAAAATAGCATTAAGAATTCCACCAACTACGAATGGAAATATTCGAATATTCGTAAGGGACTTCCAATTAGAAGATATGTGTTGAAATGCGAGTGCAAGCATGAGATCCAAAAGACTTTGTGAATGTGGGGGAAGAACCAAAGAATCCGAAAGACTACCTAGAAAAAGAATAGGACGTAAATGTGGAAACGAAAGTGTAAAAATGCAGGAGATATAAGACCAACCCTGTGTCCAGAAAGCAGATACAGCAGGACAGAGAAAGAAGAGGTGCAGAAGGTCAGCATTGGGAGTACCACAGGTCCAGCAGTTAGAGTCAGAAGAGGACGTGAAATGAGAAATAGAAAGAGGAGAAAGGTAAAGTCTATGGTATAGAAAAAATAAAGATTGAGTAAGAGAGGCAGATCGAGAAGTTTTCAGAGTTTTAGACCCGAGCTTGTCCCAAAGAACAGTGGACCAGGTACAATCCAAATCTTTTTCCCAAGAAAGTTCCAAATTGGATTTGGCACGATCAGGGTTAGGAGAGGAAAATAACCTATAAATAAGAGACGCTTTAGGGAGGGTAGAAAGAAGCACAAGAAGGTGAGAAGAAGGAGTTAGTGAAGACAAAGAAGGAAGAGAATAGTAACGCTCAAGAATTATTTCCATAAGAATAGTATATTTTTGCAGAAATGAATGAGAACAGTGAAATTGGAGCTGAAATTGGGGACACGAACGAGGTAATACACCATCAAAGAGATGATTGACCCAAATGATACCCTTCAGCCTCCAAGATGTCCAAGAAATAGGCCTATTATTTAAAAGAATAAGTGAATTATACCAAATAGGTGTATGAAGAAAAGATTCCTGTGAGATGACCAACGGAGAGATCAAAGGTTTTAGTAGAGAGGAAGTATGTTTAAATAAAGGAAGTGAAGTATAAGGAGATTTAGTGGAAAAACGTAAAACTTACTTATAAAAAGTAAAAGGGCAGTAATAAAGTTCGCTCAATATGGAACCAAAGAGGAGAAAAAGGGGAGGATTCCGTCGACAACCATCGTGACGCTTGACGTAGAGAAAAGGATTTGTGATATAGGCGGAAATCAGGGAAAATAACACCACCATTTGATTTAGCTTAGCAAAGAGCTAGAAGAGAAATTCTAGATTTTTTATTCTTCCAAAGGAATTTTGAAAGAGAAGAATCAATACGTTTAAAATACAGGGCAGGAATATGCATGGGTAACATGGAAAGAATATAAATAAGAATAGGGGCGATCATCATCTTAATAGAATCAAGACGACCCCACCAAGAAAGAAAGAGAGGATTCCAGGAGGAAAATAACTGATCGAGATGAGAGAGAACTGCGGACATATTTAATTTAATGGAAGAGGAGATGGAATTGGAGAACCAGATACCAAGAAACTTGATCTTCGTACTATTCCAGGAGAAGCCGGTAGCGGAGAATAAATGAGGAAGACAAAGTTTAGTCAAAGGAAGAATTTCTGTCTTATCAGAATTAATCTTGTATCCTAAGACAAGGGAAAATGCTTCAAATTCAGACAGCAAAGGTGGGAGAGAAACTTCCGGATCAGAAATAAACAGGAGGATATTGTCTGCATATTCAGAAAGTTTTCATTGTTTATCACCATAAGGAAAGCCAGAAATGGTAGAATTATTATGGATAGAAGATAGAAAAGGTTCAAGAACTAAGACAAAAAGGAGTGGAGAAAGAGGACAGCCTTGACGAACTCCCGTTGAAGGGTAAAAGATGAGGAAAGTTGGCCATTCACTAGAACTGAAGCTTTGGGCGAGGAGTATAATAAAGAAATGAGAGAGATGAAATTGGGACCAAAACCATGCCACGTGAGCGAGGCAAACAAAAACGACCAATCTACCCTGTCAAAGGCCTTTTCAGCATCAACAAAGATAGCAGCCAAAGGGATTGAAAGAGAAGACACCTTATATAAGACATTTAAGAAGAGTGGAGAGTTGTCAGAAGTGAGTCTCCCTTTAATAAAACCACACTGTTCTTTCCCAATAAGATGAGGCATAAATGGGCTAAACATAAAGCAAGTAGTTTAGCAAAAAGTTTATAATTAACATTAACTGATGAGATTGAACGATAGTTTTTACAAAATTTGGGATCACGACCATCTTTTGGGATAATACAAATGGTGGCCTCTTGAAAGGTACCATCCGCCTTGCCACAAGAATAAAATGATTGGAAAAGAGAAAGAAGTTTGGGTAATAAGAGGTCAGAAAAATGTAAATAAAATTCAACCGGAAAACCATCAGGGCCAGGAGTTTTACCTTTAGTAAGAGAAGACAAAGCTGTAGAAAGTTCGTGTAATGAAAGATCAAGTTCAAGGTCTGGAAAATTAAGGTGAGAGGTAGAAGGTTTGGGTAAGTTTTCAAAGTAAGATTGAATAAGAGAAGGAGATGAAGGAGATTCTGGAGAATACAAATGTTGGTAAAATAATTGGAACTGATTAAGTATGTCTTGGTCTGTATGGAGAAGAGTATTATAAGAGGAATAGATGGAATCAATAGAAATGCGCTCCTTATGGGACTTGAGATAATTAGCTAGGAGCTTACCAGATTTGTTGCGACCACCATAATAACGTGCACTACTGCGAAGGAGAATCGAAGAGGCATTATCAGTGGAGAGTTTGTTAAAAGCAATTTTCGCACGTAAAAGCTCAGGTGATATACCTTTATCTGAAGAGGTGTAGAATTGGTGTTCCACTTTTTTAATATGAGCTAGGGATGAAATACGTTTCTGAAGATATTGTTTCTTTTTCTTAGAAACATAATCAATAATAAATACTCTTGCAGTGGCCTTAAATGAGTCCCAGAGAATATGAGAAGGAGTGCTAGGATCGGAATTGAATTGAAAGAAGTCAATAGTAAAAGAACGAAAAGAGAAAGAAAAATTAGGGTCAGTAAGAAGAGCGGAATTAAAGCGCCAACGAGATGGTTTAGGACGAAGAGGGAGTAAATCAATATCCGTTAAAATGGGGGCATGATCTGAGATAACAATAGATTCAATAGAGGAAGAAATTACATTTTGAGATAAAGATTGAGAAAGAAAGATATAATCAAGTCAAGAGAAAGAAGCATGGGGAGGAGAGAAAAAGGAGTAGTCCAAAGTGTCTGGATGTGCGAGTCTCCAAGAGTCAGAAAGGTGTGCTTGTAAAATTGTATCTAAAAATAATTTGTGGGACTGATGAGGGACAAAGCGAACAGTGGATTTGCGATCAAGGAATGCATCCATAATCTGGTTACAATCTCCTCCTAAAATAAATAATTAATCTTTATGTTGAATACATTTGCTCGTAATTAAGGGCCAAAATGAACAATCAGGTTGAGTGGGACCATAAATATTAAAAACAGTTAAAGGGATTGAATTATTTAAAAGTTTAGCCAAAATCCATCTACCATCAGAATCTTTTTCTTCTAACAATACTTTACATTAAAAATGCTCATGAATTAAAATAGCAACTCCATTTTTTTTATTGTTAGATGGGGAAAATAAAACTGTACCAACCCAACTCCTTTTTAATTTAAGGGATTCAAGGTCAGTAAGGTGAGTTTCTTGCAAAAGGACATAAATAAGATAGATAAATGTAAAAGTACTCTCTGACGTTTGATGGGGTTATTAACACCTTTCACATTCCATGTAACAACTCAACATTTTTAAACGAGATAAGCATAATAACATCAAAAAGTGCAAAAAGGCATGCAAACAAGAAAGAACCAAAAAAGAAAAGATGTAAAAAAAATCCAAAAATAGGGAGAAACAAAATCCAGAAGACAGAAGGAAGAAAAGGAGAAGGGAAGAAAGGGAGGAAAAAGATAAACGGAAGAGGAGACAGTACATATCCAAAGGATGACTGAGGTCAACATACCTGAGGGAAACAAACACAAGGAAGGTGGGGAAATGGCGACACTCAACAAGATGGACCAAGCAAAGGGTGGAAATCCGAACCACACCAGGACAAAGTAAGTAAAGACGCCAAACACACGGAGTCAGGGACGATCATCGTGAACCTGTGTAGGGAGAGAAAAAGACAAATAACAATTGGGAAATAACAATATCAACATACAAAACAAAATATTCTACATAAGAAACAGAATAGTTAAGTAAGGGAAATATGCAGTAAGAAAGGAAATAAGAATGAAGGTGAAAGTTTAAGAGGAAACACTTGAAAACAGAAGAACAATGAACAAACTATAAGGATGAATGAAACATAGATAAAGCCAGAAGATGAAATGATCAGCCACTGGAGGAGCTTGAAGAATTCACGGAGGCACCGGAGTTAAGATGTATAAAGTTCTCCAGGATCTTGAAAGGTCCAAGTTTTGTTCTGATAAGTAACCTTGAAAATACAAGGACGAAACAGTCCATATCGAGCGTCAAGAGATCGTAGAGGTGCACGAAGATTCAGAAACTCCTTTCTTCTGGAGACCGTGGCATTGGAGACATCTTGAGATAGAAACACTCTCTGGCCCATCCAGGAAATTTGACGTTTAACTCTAGCTGCAGAAAGGACTAGAAGGAGATCCATAAATTTCAAAAAGAGGATAATAACACCTTGTGGCTTCGGGGAATCAGATGCACGTGGACCCAGTCTATGGGCTCTCTGGATACTAATAGAAGTGGTAGGAGGCATATCCAATAGCTTTTGAATGAAGGAAGTGAACAGGGTCATCCCCCTCAAGAGATTCTGCCAAGCCATAAATACGAAGATTATTCCTTCTATTCCTATTTTCCAAATCCTCAGTATGTTGTTGGAGAGCAAGGACCGACTTCTCCATAGAAGAAATGCGTTGAGAATTGAATTGTACTACCGAAACTTGTTGTTCTAAGGAAGTGATTCTATTGTCCACAGACGCCCAATTATCTTTCAAAATCTGCATGTCTTTGCTAGTTTCTTCAACCAAAGGGCGAAGGGCACGTATCTCTTCTAAAAGTAACTCCATTGAGATTGGAGAGGTAGGTTTATCCGGTGGGGGAGGATCCTGCTTCAAACGTTTAGAAGAAATATTAGATTTATTTGAGGAAGGCTGTGTTGAGGAAGATCGATGCGGAGCTAGGCCAGCCATTTGATCAACCGTTGTAGAGACACCAGAAGAAGCTGAAATGGATGACTCTTGGTGAGGTGTGGAGGAGACAAAGACAAATTATGGCTGATGCAGCTTGCCCATGCACAAAGCGATGAATGCAACTTTTGACCAGCTGAATGGTAACTACAAAGTAGTGAATCAGAGATCCACAGAGATGGTGATAGAAAAGTTTCTGTAGCTAATAAAACCAACAAACATTAATGACCTGCCACTGCCCATCATGAGAAGAAGTCATGCCTCAAGATGATAGATGTAACCAGACACAGTATCATTGGTAAAAATGGATGATTCCTGATGAGGCTTGAAAGAGACAAAGCATGACCAGCTGATTGGAAACTACAAGTTATCGAAACACAGCTCTCCAGAAATGTTGATAGAAGAATTCCTTGTTCTTATAAATCCAACTTACAGTGATGACCTACTACTGCGCCTCATGAGAAAGAATCCCGCCTCAAAATGACAGATGCTACCAGAAACAATAAATAAAGATGTCAGTAGCAAGTATGTCAGTGGTAATAAAATCCTGAAGAAAACGCAGTATTGAGCCAAAGAAAATTGTTAATCAAAGACGCGCGCATCCAAATGAGGCAGTATGAACAGTATAATCTGGCAGCAGCAAGGAGGCATATGTGCAAAGTATTATTCATATAGAGAACACCACAAGGAATAGGAAAGCCATTCACCCTTAATTAAGTGAATTAAGCAGAAGCCATGGAGCTTCAGAGTGAAGAAATAATTGCAAAATGACGGTTTATACGTTCCCTGCACAGATTGGGAGATGGAAACATAATGCTTATAATGAAAGTCTGTCACGGAGTGAGCCAACCTGATGGGACGCGCATCCACATTGAAAGGAATGCTTCGTGAGGAGCAGCAGCGCCGTGAAATGGCAGCCGCGGCAAGCTCCGATGTGAAGAGGCGCCGTTAACATAGACGCGCTGACAGGAAATCGCAGCAAACAGCGCACTCAAAGCCGCTCATGTTCCACTGGTGTTCCGCGGCATGAAGGTACCTGGAGACGCCGTAGGACAGTAGAAAAACTCAAAGAGAAGGTCCGGTGAGGAGGAGAGACACCACTATGTGGCCATCTTGCGTGGCACCGTAGCCACGCCCCCCGGAAAGAAGGAGTTCTGAAATGCGAAAAAAGATTAAGAGTGATGTTTGCCTCAGTACGTAATTCCGAAATGGATGTTGTTTAGATCATCTTGTTATCAATCCCTCCTCCCAAGAAGGATGCAAGATGGGGGGCATTAGGCGGCTGCAGCGAGAAAATAAGGACATTTAATCCAACAATACTTTAAGACCAATGAGCTTTACACAGAGAGTATAGCAAATGTTTGTCTGTTCCCCGTTGGCAGATTGATACATTACTAATGTTGATAAGACTTCTGGAGTGATCTGTATTCCTTTTAGTGAAAGTCTTGTCACGCCCACTATTCAAATCATAATAGCCTATTCACAAATACTCCAAGTTGTTAAATCTGGGTCAATATCGGCAAGAACTCGATTATTATTTGGGGTGAGTGACTGCCTGCCTCAAGGAATAATCACAACTCTTGCCAGGGGGAATCTTCAAAGTCAATGAATTAAACAGAGCATAACCCTCTTGTAGGTTTGCACACACAAACTTTGCTTAGTGTAATGTGTAATGTATTTATACAGTACCAACACAGTAATGAAGTTAAAACTTCAAACATTAAAAACCCCAAACTGAATTAAAGAAATTAAAGTAAACTATAATGAGTAAAATAACACCAAAATGACAACAATCCAATGAGGGGAACCAGAGATATGAATGTTTAAAGATGTAAGTTAAATAGTGCCCAAATAGTGCCAAAAAGGTCAACGCGTCAATTGAAGTCAATAGTAGCTGTAGTCCAGGACCTGAGTACAATTGAGGTCCAGTCAAGACCTTTACCTTCCGGCTTAATCTCTTTTCTTGAGCTCAGAATGCTTCAGTGGGGCAAGGCTAGGGCTGTATCTGAGGCTGACCTCCATGAGGCCAGATATATTCTCACTGATGGCCTGCTGAACTGGATGTGCTGCTGCGGAGCTCAGTGTGGCACAAATCTAATTTCTTAACCTAACAAGGGCACTCCTTGGTCAACAGGCTGAGGTGGTTGTTCTGGTTCTCTGGTGGCTGGGACTTGGGATTTGTCTAAATCCAACAGCTTTAAAGAGATTGCAGGAGAAGCTCGGTCCTGTTAGGCACAGCCAAGGGTCCCAGGATCTCAGGAACAACACTTGGGTGTTAAACTTCACTCCAGCATAAGCCCCCATAAGATTCCAGATTAGATTCAGTCCATACTGGTCAGCTGGAAACCTCAGGAAAAGGCTTGTGGCCCAATTGTCTCATGTGTGCCTGGCTAGGAAGAAACTAGGAATGGTGGAGATGATGGCAGGGATCAGAACGGTTGAAGACTGAAGACACCATCATCCAATCAAACCCCATAATACTGAAAAGTGGTTCCTGGGTATGGCTCCTATTTAAAGCAACATTGATCAGTTTTCTAGTGGCCAAGGCGTTATGCCTGCTGAGACCCGTACTCCCGAAATCTTGTGCGCCGCCGTCTAGGGTCTTTCACCAATCTGCTAGCGCACTAGTAGTGTCCATTACAGAGGTATGAGGGCAAGGCTTCATAGCATGTCCAGCATTATGGCCTCCTAACATGATCACATCCACATTGCTTCAATGGCTATACTGCTGCTATGCAAGGATGAGAAAAGGGTGCATACGAAGGCAGAGTTCTTATAGGTTCAACATACACTTTAAGTTGCCTGTGGACTATTTTTGGGTGATCTTACAGAGGCTCTGTTAAATGGAGATTAGCTGTATCTACTCATAGTTTCATAAAAGAGGCATAGGATCAGCATGCATGAATGGGCCCAGAACAACAAGTAGTAATGTCATCAGTGATGTCATTTGAGATGTCATCAGTGCTGTCATGAGTGATGTCACTGACCATGTCAGGAGTGATGTACTATGTTACGTCATCAGCAGTGCATTGCGGGAGCCGAGTTATAGTTAGCTGAACTAACTATAACGGGGGAATTTCACTGGTTTTGTACGAGTAAAATGTTCAACTAACTATAAAGTGCCTGAAACCTATGGGTTTTTCAGTGAATTTTTAAGGTTTTTCAAATGCTAATTTCTAACTATAATGTCCCTGAAACCTATTGTTTTTTCCGTGAATTTCAAAGGTTTTTTTAATGCTAATTTCTAATTATAATCTTCAGCCCACTAACGAGGCACTGCCTTTCAGCAAGCATCACCAGTGGCCGGGCCTGGCATCCTACTCAAAGTGTTATTGGCTCTGTAAGGCTCTGCACTGTCAGTCACCAGGCAAGTATGATGCCAGGACTGCCAGGTAGTGTGGAAATGTTCCCAGGATCTGTGCGGAGCCTAGCGGTCCTCGGAGCATCCGACTGAAGGAGTGTGACCCCCTACGGGTGCTGGTGGAAGTAAAACTTTCCTGTAGCAGAAATATAACCGTTTATCTTTCCAGTCTTAATATAAAAAAGGATCCCGGGCCAGTGTGCAACTACCTCAACTTAAATTTTCCATCGATCCGTGAACAGATCTCAGATGGACTGTTGTGGTCTATAGCACTTTGTAGCAGGGCTGCACACCTAGCCAGCATGTCTTTGCAAGGCTGCCGTAGGACTGCACCACTTATCTGCTGGAATCAGGGCCATTTCAGCACCTATTAACATGGCTGCCCAGCACTTGTCAGCAGGGCTGCATTCCTCTACCAGCACTTCTCAGCAAGACCACAGCAGTTTACCAGCACTTCACTAAAAGCACTTTTCAGTGGGTTCTTATACTTTTCCAGTACTTATCATTTAGGTAGAAGTACTATTTGAGCACTGTTTTGCAGGATTTTTCTTGACCAACAGTTCTCACCATGTCAGTGAATGGTTAGAACGTGTGTGAGTGTGTCTGTCTGTGCACCTGTGTGTGTGTGTGTGTTAATGTGCTTGTCTGTGTTTGTGCACACATGTGCATATATGTATATCCATTTGGTCCGGTTTGTTAAGAGTTATTCTTGGCAATTTGTGTAAATCCTACCTTAAGCAAAAACCCAACCCTCACATATTACTGCTAATGTTAGACAATCTATGGCAAGACTGTTGACACTGGGGAAAATTCTGACCCTTATATTCACTGTTGGAAATGTGTGGCATTGTGTGACCTTCATGGTAGCATAATGCCTACCTGGTGACCCTTACATAGTGATGGTAATATTTATCATATTGGGACCATCAAGGTATGAATGTGTTCACCATTTTCAAAAAGCTGCCCATGGCATATTGATGGTAAACTTTGGCCTATTGGGGCCACCTAAACCATAGGGTGGTGGGTGATAAATGGACCAGTGTTTCTGGGGGTTTTCTATCATAAGCAGAAACTTTGCAATACATGTTAGTTATCTCCTCAAACCTAAATATCTTGTTTAAACGTGTAAACAGTTTAAACTAAAAAATTCATGCATGTGTCCTTGATGAAATTTTAAATTTTGAAAAGTTTGAAGCTTGACTAGGAATTTTAAAACGTATTGAAAAGTAATGTGGATGCCTTTTTTTTACCAGATGGAAGATAAATCTTATTGTATTGCCACCAGTGAGGGTGAAATGCAAACTGTACCTCTGCATAAAGTGATCAGATTCACGAAAATCAAAAATTTGAACATTCTACATATAGAGAAGTAAGACTGTCAAGACAGAATGATTTGACTGACAGCTCACTAACAGAGGAAAGACAGAGAAAGATTCCCTAAGGGTAATTTCATGTAACTTTTTAACACAGCGTCATCTTTCTTGACGATATTGATATTTTTTTAATTTTGATTTTCTCAGCAACTACTGAATGGATTTACTCCATTTAGCATGAAGAGTTCTTTCTGTACTAAGGGCTACCTTTTTGCCAAATTTGGTGCAATTCCGTTCAGCAGTTCGGACTGTAGCCGCGACTAGAGTTTCCTAAGGGAAATTGCATGGGGAAAACGTGTTTTGGGACCCCCCTTTTTTCTCGGCCCCCGCTTGCCGAATCACCCCGAAACTTCCAAGATAGGAGTGGACTGGAGCGGGCCATATGTTTTGACAATTTCACGAACATTCGTCAATTGACGCTGAAGTTATTGGGAATAGAATGTTGCGCTTTTCCTATGGTAACTAGGTCCTAACTATAACTTCCTACTGGCGACCACCAGTAGGTAATATATATATATAAACTACTGAACAGAATAACACCAAATTTGGCAAAAGGTAGCCCTTTGTTCAGAAAGATCCCTTTTTGTTAAATGGTGTATATCTGTTCAGTAGTTGCTGAGAAAATCAAAATTAAAAACGTTTTGATATCTAGAGGCGTCACGGATCCGTGCACCCTCACGGTAAAATAACCGCTACTACCACAAGTGAAACAATAACTGTCACGACTGAAAAAATGTAACCGGTCCTGTATAAAAACACAAATATGAGAAGCAACAGAAATACCAGTATGTGGCATCACAGAGCAGCCACAGTGGGAAGCAAAAGAACAACCCGCAGCTCAGGCCACATTAGAACCAAAGGCACCACCTGCAAGAAAAACAGCCAAGAAAACCACCCCCAGCACAACAGTGTCTGTAAACAAAACACCCCCAGGCAACAAACCATTGGCACCACAAAAGCAGCAGCTAACATCACCAGGTGTCTTGTTTCCATTCCTTCTGTGCTTTGTGCCCAGTCTTCTCCAGATGGTTTGCCCCATCCCTTGCTTTGGTCTTCACTCAGCCCCTCGTTGTATTCTTTATTTCTCATTGTTCTCCTGCGGCGCTGCCGCTTCCACTCTCATCATTCGGTCTCATTTTCAGTTTTCCTCTCTTGTATATTTTTGCATCTTCTCCTCTGGTAGGATTGCAACCCCCCCTTCAGTGCCTTACAGTCACTGGGCTTCAGTTGTGCCAACAGCATCCCTTTACCTTCCGTGTCCTGTCACCACTGTCCTACCCTACTCGGAAGTTTACTTGCCCCTCTTCGTCGCACCATTGCCCCTGTGCCCACACCATTTCAGCTGTGCCCCTGCACCATTGTCCCTGTGCACCCGCGCCATTGTCCCTGTGCACATGTGGCATTGCCCGTGTGCCCCCGCATCATTTCCCCTAGGCACCCGCACCATTGCCCCTCTGCACCGGTACCATACACCCGCACCATTGCCCCTGTACACCCGCACCATTGCCCCTGTGCATCCATGCAATTGCCCCTGTGCACCCACACGATTTCACCTGTGACCTCACACCATTGCCCATGTGTACCCACACCATTTCACCTGTGCACCCGTGCCATTGCCCCTGTGCACCCGCGTCATTGCCCCTGTGCACACGTGCCTTTGCCTCTTTGCACCCGTGCCATTTCACCTGTGACCCCACACCATTGCCCATGTGCCCCCGCACCATTGCCCCGTGCACCTGCGCCATTGCCCCTGTGCACCCGTGCAATTGCCCCTGTGCACTCGTGCCTTTGCCCCTGTGAACCCACGCTATTTCACCTGTGACCCCACACCATTGCCCCTGTGTACCCGCACCATTTCACCTGTGCCCCGCACCACTGCCCATGTGCCCCTCACCATTGCCCCTATGCACCCGCACCTTTGCCCCTGTGCACATGTGCCATTGCCCATCTGCCCCCGCACCATTGCCCCTGTGCACCTGTGCCATTGCCCCTGTGCCCCACACCATTGCCCCTGCATACCCACACCAATGCCCCTGTGCCCCCGCACCTGCCCCACTCCTGCTGGGTGGCTTGGCATTGCTCTGCTCCCTGGGGCTACAGATCAGCAGTACCAAGCCTGGTGGCACTTACCCTGCTGGTAGCCTGCCATCTCTGTTACTAGCCCCAAGGACCCTCAGCAAGTGGTACGCTGTGCACGAGGATCTGTGACAGGTGGCTGCTGCTGGCCACAGTGCCCCGAAGCTCCCTTCCCTGTCGGTGGCCTTCAAGGCGCTACAAAGGGACATTGCCCCCGCCCTCTCACCTGTGCTTGTCGCCACAAAGGGTTCTAGCAGCTCTTTAGGACTCTGCAATAGGTACTGCCTCTTCCACCCCACCTGTGCTTGTAGCAGCTCTCATGCTGAGTGCCAGGACGCATCTGACAGTGGGTCCCAGCAGCCTGGGGCCCTGGACAGACTTTTTCTGGCCCCTGCACGTGAGTGACCAGACACAGAGGGCAGAGGGGATACAAGGGTGGCTTGTGTGCTCATGTCTCTCCACAGTGCATCCTACGCCATGTGTGCCCCTCTGCACTGCTTGGGGGTCCTGGGGCACTGACCCCGGTGTGAGGGCTGCAACCGAGGGACTGATTCGGGGGCACAGTCGTATCAGTCGATACGTCCGTTTATGAGGGATGGACACCCGTGGGTGGGGTGTCCAGCCCCACCGTCCCTTAGGTATGAAAGGATCATCCGGTAGGGTCACCCCACAGTCACCACTCACTGCAGACCCCGCTTGTATGTCCGAGAGGCATCTACGAGGGGTCTTGCCCTAAACATATCCCTTCTGGGGGTGCGAATGTTCTGCCTCTAGTTCAGGGGTGTCACACTGTACCCCGATGCTCTGAGCGCAGTGGTATGGCGGACGATGGGGTCTGCGGCATAGATATTCCGGGGTCTCTTGGACACCACCAGGCGTTAACAAGGCCTCGGCTACCACCGGACGTTGACCAGGCCTCGGTCACCACCGAGCGTTAACCAGGCCTCGGCCCCCACCGGGCAATAACCAGGCCTCCGTCACCACCGGGCGTTAACCAGGCTGCTCCTGGGTGGGGCGGGGGGGCTGGCTCTACCCCTGAACATGCCCCCACTGCTAGAAACATCTGCAGAAAATGTCTGATATCTGGTTCTTTTCACCCAAAGCCTCGAGCCCTGCCAGGGTCAGGCCTCTTATTTACCCTCCTGCCCCTGTGACGTGTTTACGGACTTCGTGTTTGGCCCCCATCCCTCCCCCATGCTTTCAACCCATCATAGGACCCCGACGCAGACCCTGGTCCTCCCTCCGAGGATGCCCCCGATGCACCATTCCTTCCTGGGCCTGGCACTGCGGGGGTCCTTCTGCATTTATGTTTTGAAATTATAACATGGTATGTAGTAGGGTTAACACTAGGTTTTTTGCAGAAAATGACCATGTAATATTTTGCTGGGACAAATTATCCTGGGTCATGAAATCGCCTGACTTATTTGGCATAGGTAAACATAAGATGAGGCTTTCCTGGTCCTATGGCACATAATGGTGACACTTTAATACATTGCATTGATGGATGATCACGGAATACCTGAATACCGCATGATGGTGATAGAGCATCATGATATTCTGAAATCTGTAGGGGTGCATTATAATCATTGATAGTCAGCACCCACATATTTAGAGGAAAATATTAACGTGTAGTCATTAGAGGTGCAGTACTAAAACTAGCATATGTTAACGTGAGTAGAAATGTAATCATGTTATTCATGCAGAGTAATGTTGTGTTAATTGGAAACGTGTTTTAGAAGATGCCTAATGAACTAGTTCATGTGTAAAAGGAAGTATTAGATTTAAACGTCCATTATATTAAAGGCTGCACATGAAGTGGTTTATTGTGGATGTAAAAATAACAAAGCAATGCTTGTAAATTGATTTAGAAATGTATGTAAAACGTGTAACGGCCTAGTTTGATTATATATGCCCTGCAATGAGAAGGCCTGTCTGAAATGTCCTATGTTAGCTGAACATTGTAGGCCTGAGGTGTGTTTTTCCTTGGGTAAGGGTTCTCAGCAGAAAGAAGGTAGACAGTGAATTTTGTGTTCGTGCAAGGTTGCTTCGCTCACATGCTTCTCGTTGCAGGTGCAAGGACATACATCTCGTTAGGCAGAATGGCTCTTTGTTTAGGAGTTAGGACGGCTGGAGAAGCTGATATGGGAGTGAACAGGAATGCAGATACAATACTTTCAGCAGAGAAGGTGCATGGGACCCAAGGACATCCAAACGGCTGGTGGAAGAAGTCGGAGGAAAAGTACACAAGGAAGACCCTTCTAAGGGGTATGAACAGGGCGTGTTTTGCTGTTTTGTGATTTTGTATTAGGGAAAATGCCCGAGGAAGGAGAGGCAGATCAGAGGAGAGGGGTATTGAGGGGAGAAGTAGAACAGGGGTAGGAGCATCTTAGAATGAGCTCTGCAGCTTCAGCTACCCACTTATGCAAGTGAGTGAACTTCTAAGGAAGTCCTCACTACTGACACCTTTTTACTCTCTTGCCTGGGTACAGTGTAGGATGTCACGATAGTGATAGTGCAGGGACAGACTAACTTTTCCTTTCTAGGTTAATGAGTTCCAAGATACAAATCGGAATCAAAGTGGTGTGCTTAATGCTTCTAGAGTTAACAATCCTTTTGATTTTGAGCTGGATGAGACTTTTGCTTAGGATTAGGTTGTATTAGCGCCCATCTATTTCCTTAACCTTGTATTGAGGTGTTTGTATATTCAGTTATTTTTGGCTTTGTAATTAATTCTCAAAATGTACCTCGTAGTCAGTGTCCTTTGAATTGAACATTGGGAAATTTACGAATGTAAAGATATCTCTTCTTTACACTTCTTAGCAGGAGAAAAGATCCAACAGATAAGATAAGAATCAGGTTCCATCAATGGGACATACCTAGGCTTCTGATAATGAAATAGCATGGGACCAAAATGCAGACACCCTGTAGCTGAATACGTTTTTAAAGAATTCTATTCTGATCTGAATGAAGAAAATGGCTGTGGTGGTTCTTTTGCAGTTATGTGCATACTCAACACACTATGGCATTGATTGACATATGAGAGATACCTGTGCACTAACGTGGTGGGAATACTGGATAACATGGTTTTCATTGACATCTGATGGGGAACACCTGGGCGCATGATATTCACTTACATATAAAGGAGCAGGTTTACCTACATGATGATTTTGGTTGCCATCTGATGGCAGCTGAATAGAGGAACTGTTAAGGACATACTGATATTTGAAGACACAAGTAGTGTATGTATGTAAAAAGCGAAGCTGGTATATGTGGGGAGAATAGAAATAAAATGTTACTAGATGGTTACGAAGGGAATATATTTAATGACAATCTGAACCTTGGGTAAAAATAAGGTCATTTCATAAACATGAAAGCTAGGCTACATGTGCTACTATTTTAGCAGTCGCAAAATGGAGAATTGGGCCGTTTGCGACTGCTAAAGAGCCTTCTGGCATGTACTAACGCCATTTTGCGAGTCAGTAACTTATTACCAAACCTCAAAATAGGGTATTAGAAAGGGGCGTGTAAAGGTCGTCCCTTCCTAATAGCGAGTTGCTGGGGGATGTGTGAATGTTTTGCGACTGGAAAATCTGTGTTTTTGACATTTCCCATTGGGTTGCAAATTGCTATGTATCTCATGAATATTGCTGAGATAGGTGAATTGCAACCCCATTGGGAATCACTAAATGTGTCTGGGACACATTAGTCCACTGCATTTTGTGACTTCCTAATTGCAAGTCACAAAAAGTCGCAATTAGGAACTCACAAAATGGTTTGGTCATACATGTGGCCCTTAATATTTTGGAGCAAGAATTTTATTTACAAAAAAAACTATCCTGCAATGGTTCAGGGACAAAGTTAGTCTGTTTAGTGAAAACAGCAAGCTGATAATTTGAAAGTGTTTTTTCAAAATATTTCATTCTGATATTTGATTATTTGTGTTGAAATTTGGGCATTGTGTGGTTATGTTATGGCATCATGGTATAGATAACAAAGGACACTTTATTGCTACTGCAGACGCTGTTTCATGACTCGTCTTTATTTCATGAGATATATCCCTGGCATTTTATACATTATGTTTCACTATATATATTTATTTCCTGCATAAGCCTTGAGATTTTTAAGACTTACACTGCTTTTTCGTTTTCCATTCATCTCCTTTCCTAATCAAGTCCTTGTCATAATAATATGTGTCTGATAATTGTAGTAAGAAGGGACAAGATGACTAATTTTTAGAAAGAAGAGGATGCCCCATATATGATGGCATGCTTAGCAGATTTTTCAACCCTATTAAAAGAAGCTTTGAGGTTAACAATAAATTTTCTTTTACCATTTGTGCGGCACTTTCCTAATTCAAAAGCACCAAAATGGATACATTATTTCAGCAGAGAATGTAAAACATTGAAAGACTAAGCTAAGACATTATTTAATGTATTTGTAATGCCGTGCCTTTATTTTAGTCGTTTTGTAATTGGTCAGACTTTTCAAAGCAGCTTGATTAAAATCCAATATATTCTGCTGCTGGTTGCAGTGTAAAAACATCAACATGTAGAAGGATTGTTTTTACTTCGTGAAGTATCGACGCCTCGTTAATAAAACAGGTTTACAAAAGCTATGGCGTTTGATCAATACTGAGTAAAATATATTGCCAAAATGTTTGAAGGCTCAGATATATAAAGATTTATATCAGAGCTATATAAACAATCTGTGTCAAAAATTGTAGATAATATCATACATCTTATGTACTTAAATAATACATTAATTTAGGAAGTTATTATAGTTGAGATAATCAGTAATATGAAACTGTCAAGGGCATAAGACCCTGACTGCTTCTCAGTAACAAGATTTAAGGCTAATCCCCTTTAGCAGGAATGCTAAATACTTTTTCAGATTGGGAACTTCTAGTGGGTGTATTCCAGATTGATGCCTTGGTGGTATCATTAAGTCGCATAATGAAAAAAAGGGAGTCTGGGTGAGCCTGGAAATTATAGATTGATCTTGTTGCTGGGCATTTGACTCTACCATTATTCCAAAAGAGCAAGGTGGTTTTAGGGAAAATTATTCTAACATAGATCACTGTTAATACTGTGGTTGGTGGCCAAGAAACACATATAGTAGCTGAAAACTTATACTGCTATTACGTGGATTTCCAGATTACTTTCGTCCTGCTAAAGTGGGATTTTATCTGAAAAAGATTAGTTAAAATTGGCCTACGACAGCGGTGCATTTTAGCACCCTTGCGTTTTAGTCTTTTTCTTTCTGAAAACTTATACTGCTATTACTTGGATTTCCAGATTACTTTCGACCTGGTAGAGTGCGATTTTATCTGAAAAATATTAGTTAAAATTGGCCTTCTACAGCGGGGCTTTTTAGCGCCCTTGCGTTTTAGCCTTTTTCTTTCTGACCTTCCCAGCCTCTTACAGAAGGAAAACTCACTATCTCTGTAAGTGGGTGAGGCCGATACACAGTGTCGTATTTATCAAGATCAATTGGTCCTTATGGACTACACTCCATAGGTCTAAAAGAAAAATCTACGCCCTTAGTGAATACTGTACAATGATAGATTAACTATTAATGGAGAAAAGCCTTTTGTAAGGAGGCAAAGAAGTTTACTTGGTTTCTGATTGATATCTCAGTTTAACAGTTTAGTGCTTATAAATAGCGTGGCATTTATTTTTCTGAAAATCTAAAAAAGTACATTTCACTGTATTGAAAATGTAATTTCTTTCCACAACTAATGCTCTTTAATTGTTTGATATGCAGTTTTGGGGCCTCTCAGTGGAACAATTTAAAAGGCAATTATAGGCCGATTGATCCTGCAAATACTCTACGGTGCAGAACTATTGGCCCATGAAACATGAGTTAATTGGGAAAACTTTGAACGTTTGTATGGCATTACCAGTAAATTGTATGCTACAAGCCTGAATACTTGAACTTGGCATGTTTTCTTGATGTTTGCTTGTGTAGTTTTGTGACTTAAGGTTTTTGAGCTCATTAATGAGGAGTGAGGACACCAATAAAGTTTAGTTGGTGAATAGGAGGGATATATCTTCTGGGGAAAATGTTTTCTCACATGAAATTTTAAGCTTTGTAAGAACTACAGCGGTGTGTAGCAGGGATCCTGTTCTCCTACAGAACTGTGCATAGAGACTTAGAACCTCAGTAAGTTAGGGTGTGCCAAAACTCACCTTAGTACCCAAAATCCCCTTACCAGACTAGCTACAGTGTCTTATTGGTCGTTACAAACTCCCAATATTTAGACAAACCAGAACATGGACTTAGATTACCTCAGGTAACGTGGAACACATGAACACTCTTTCGTTATACAATCATTTCAAACCAGAACGTGGAGTAAATGAGGACGCGTGCACATTTGAAATATTTATTTACTAATGCAGTGTTCTCAAATGCAGTATCTTTGATAATACAAGCAAACATATTATAAGAAGCAAAGTTATCAGCATAGTTACTAGTCCATAGAATGCGAAAGGTGACAGCATGCTAAAATGCTGAATTGAATAGGAGTTAACAACACCTAATTCTCACCCTCCCTATTTAGCATATTATATTATATCTAAGAAGGTCTCTTTGGGTTTTAGCAGGGCGGCCCCATACCTCAAGATCCTAGTGGATAGGGATCACATCACCTTCCACCAGCTCTCTGCATGCGAAGCACCATCAAGTGTGTGTCGTTTGCTCTGCGTAAGCAATATATAAAACGCGCCTAAAGCCAGATTCTGGCAGCAGCTGCATTTATGTTATGTCTAGGAAGGTGCGAAGATCAGACCTCACAACAACACTGTGTCGAGTTATCCTTGAAGGTTTCAGCACTCACTGTACAGACACAGTTTACCAAGCAAAGCTGATATCAGAGCAATAACAAATTATTCTCGAGTAAATCACAACGCTCTACTAGGCTGAAAGCTAAAGCAACAATTTATGTGTCGTGTGCAGAAGCAGCAAAAAGGTAAAATGGCGTTTAAACATTTAATAAACTCATGCTAACTTAACACAGTATATAGGCAATGAGTAACTATATGACATCCCCCCCATGATCCGAGCACGGATAAGATAAGATAAGATAAGAGCACCATCATGAAAGCAGAGTTCAAGGGGGCGTGGCTAAGCACGCAACGGGAATGGCCGCCTTGGAGTAGAGCTCCACGCCGAGCTCGCCTTCCCGGTGCATTTATCCGGTAAATCACCGCCTGCAAACGGCAGAAAATCACTGGCGCTGCCGCGGGGCGCCATTGCCGACCTCCCGGCCGACTTTGGGGAAAATCGACACACCCGAGGTGCACCGGAGGTTCCGCGGCGCAACGGCCGCAGACATCGCTCCCAATCTCGGGAGGCGTCCAGGAAAGTCCGAGGCTTCGGCTGGAGCTGCAGGCCCGAAGCTGAGGCCTGCACGCACTGAGACCACGCGACGCTGGGGTGAGTGCGGAGACGAACTGCGCTACCTGGCCTAGCCCGATCGGAGGTCGCTGCCTGCTCAGACACCACACCAGCGGTACAGCTACACGAGGCCAGATGGAGCCGCTCTGACCGGTGCGACCAAGGGGCGGAAAGAGCGGAACCGACCCACCGGCCACAGAGGCATACCCCGGCCCAGACGCCCTGCTCCTTTGCTAAGAAGTTAACGGCGACGGGGCTAGACGACCGCGGAGGA
The DNA here is from genome assembly GCF_964261635.1 of Lissotriton helveticus. Lineage (NCBI taxonomy): Eukaryota > Metazoa > Chordata > Amphibia > Caudata > Salamandridae > Lissotriton > Lissotriton helveticus. Next base: position 1,705,374,940 of record NC_136065.1, on the reverse strand, counting down.
CCTGTGATGCGCGACAATGCGGCAGCGCCAGCCTAACCAACGACGCATTTGATAAAACGCGCCCACGTGATGGCCAGAGACGGTGGGACCATACGGGCACCCTCGGCCCAGGTAACAGAACGCCCACAGTACCACCTACGCCACGAGAGTACCGCTACATCCCACATGGCCCACCACAGTGCTTAACCCACCACAGTGCGACACACGCTACCCTGCGCCACGCACCAACCCAACCACACCAACCCGACAGACGCAAGGCGCCACAGGCCACTGACCCGTGCGCACGCCCACTTTGGGGCCGAGGACACTGTGCGGTGGTCACCTACCCCGCGGCTGGACAGCCGAGCACACGGGCTGGTCCTCTGAGTGTCTGAGTGTGAGACACGCTACTGGACCAGGGACGACGAGGTGGTGCAGATGTCTAACGGGCCCAGAACAAGAACTGGAACCGGCAACACTAACCCGAAGACCAAGATGGACAAGACCGGGAAGAACGCTGACCCGGACCAAACGGCGGCTAAACTGGACACCATGCTGGCGGCGATGGAGAGGCTCGAGGAGTCAATAAACCTAACCCGCACCTCCTTGGCCACCAAAATTGACAGCGTGGTCATCGACCTCACGCACCTGAGGGCAGATCATAAAAAACGAGCGGAACGTACCACTGCCCTAGAAGGCACACTACAGACACTTCAGCCTCAAACCGACCAGTCACATAAGCACATACAGGACTTATTGAACAGGGTGGAGTTCTTGGAGGACAGGGCTGAAGACGCGGAAGGTAGGACCCGTAGGAACAACGTACGCCTGGTCGGGGTTCTGGAGAAATGGGAAGGGAGGTCCCCAGAAGAACACATGGAGCAGTGGCTGAAGGGCATACTACCGGAAGGATCGCTCTCCCCACACTTCGTTATAGAACGAGCTCACAGGGTCCCCACCAAACCTCTGACGACGGGCTTCAACCCGAGACCCATGCTGCTCCACATAATGAACTATCGGGACAGAGACTCCATACTGCGAGAAACACGCAAGCTCCAAGAGGTCCGGAACGAGAACGCGTCGGTGATGTTCTTTCCAGACTACACTGTACAGGTCCAGCGGCAAAGACATGACTTTCTGGCGGTGAAAAAGCGACTGCGACAGATGGGCCTCCAGTACTCACTGCTATTTCCCGCGAAGTTGAGGGTCGTGGCGGGAGAACGGACTAATTTCTTTACGGACCCCACGGAGGTGGAAACCTGGCTGGACAGCGGTGTTGCAGTACGTAGCGGAGCATGACGACTCGTGAAAGCAAGATTAAAAGGACTTTAAATTGACAAACCAGAAGAATAAGACGGGTACAAAAGGGAGGGAAAAAAAGGAAAAAGTTTAAAGGAAGGCGGCCTCATTGAGAAAGCCTTGCGGCGAGGACCCAGAACATTAATTTACTAACACGATAACGCCTCTACAACCCCTTCTGACCCCCAATGAACTTTCAATAAGGTGAAAAAGAATCTCGTTTTTATACTATTTAACACAAAGAAATCGTAGAAAGAAGCAGACCCCCAATTGATTGATTTAATTAGCGGCTGCACTTTAGCGGTGTTTCCGCTGGAGTCAAGTCCTTAGTGGGCTGAGGCTGAGGCTTCGTTAACTCCCCCCGGATTCCCCGACTCACCGGTCGCAGTGGGGTGATTGTCTTGTCGTCCTTCCTCCACGCCTCGGTCCGACAGGGTGGCTAGCACCGTTGAGCGGAGGGCGTGGAGGTGAGAGACAGTCACTTCCGCTTCCGCCTGCGACTGACCGGTTAGCGGTCTAGTGGCTGTGAGGCAGACGGGCTGAGGGCTTCAAAAGGGATCCAGAGACGCGGGACGAGTGGCGGTGAGTGAGCAGTGGCAGGGCTCACAGCTGCTTTTAGCGCAGACACTGTGTTTTTAACTGTGGTCACGAAGTGCTTTTATTACGGACTGTGCTGCACAGCATATTTTAAAACTGTATTTCTGTTTAATTAGCGGCTGCACTTTAGCGGTGTTTCCGCTGGAGTCAAGTCCTTAGTGGGCTGAGGCTGAGGCTTCGTTAACTCCCCCCGGATTCCCCGACTCACCGGTCGCAGTGGGGTGATTGTCTTGTCGTCCCTCCTCCACGCCTCGGTCCGACAGGGTGGCTAGCACCGTTGAGCGGAGGGCGTGGAGGTGAGAGACAGTCACTTCCGCTTCCGCCTGCGACTGACCGGTTAGCGGTCTAGTGGCTGTGAGGCAGACGGGCTGAGGGCTTCAAAAGGAGGATGTCATTTCGGAAGCGCAGCGGACGAGCGCAGCGGGCGCGACGAAGGCGCGCTGAAGTGTCGCCAAAGTCGAGCCCGTCTGCGCCCGTCCGCGGCCGGTCGCGGGCTAGGGCGAGAATCCCTGGCCGTAAGATCTATTGGGCTAGGGATCAACTTATTGGCCTCCGTCCTCACACGGCATCTCTGTGCATGCATGGCATGTCGAGTGACGATAGGGAATGTCCTCATTGTGGTTTCCGTTACACCACCCTGTTACGGGATACTGAGGAGCAAGTACTTTCCTGTGGTCTCCTTAACGTAAGGTCACTACGTAAACATAGACTTGATGTCTTTGAGCTGATTACAGATAAAAAGTTCGACCTACTGTTTCTTACGGAAACATGGTTAGACCAGTTTTCCGACTCGGACATTATCGAGGCCACGCCGGAGAACTACTCGTGGGTGAGGCAGGATAGGCCAGAGGGGGTGGGAGGGGGGATTGCTGTTATTTTCAGGAAAACACTGGGCTGCTGCCTAGAGCGTATGTTGATCGCGGAGAGTGAGGCGGGAGTTTTCACGATTCAAATCAACGGGGGCACGTCGATCAAAGGATGTTTGGTATATCGACCACCTGGGGCGTGTACAAAGTTCAGGGAGAGCCTGCTAGAAAATCTTATGGAGGCTACCCTACGTAGGGATAAATTCCTCCTATTGGGAGACCTGAACTTGCATTTAAACTGCCCAGAGGCTATAGGGGTCAAGGATTTCTGTCGGGATATGCTAGCTCTTCAATTGGAATTGAAGCTCTGAGGCCCCACGCACCGACAGGGACACCTCTTGGACCCGGTTTATGCGAACTGGGGAGGTGTGGAGGTGTCGGGAATAGAGCCTATCCCTTGGACAGACCACTTTCTGGTAGCTTTCTCCATACATAGCTTAAAATCCACCAAATCCAGTCAGGCACCCCCTAATTATCTTAGGAGGAAGTGGGCTACATTCTCGGTGGAGGATTTTAATCAAGCCTTAAGTAGGGAGGGCCAGCCTGGTGGCGAAGACATAGAAACGGCGGCCTCTAACCTTAATCAGCGCATTACTGAAGCGCTTGACCAGACAGCCCCACTCTGCCGCACCTCCGCATGTGCCCGGAAAGAACGCTCAGCCCCATGGTTTAGTGGTGAGCTGAGGCAAACAAAGGCGGAATGCAGGCGCGCTGAAAGAGTCTGGAGGGTGTCTTATAACAATCAGGCTAGGGAATTGTTCTTGGAAAAAAGGCGCCTTCATCATAGGCTGATTAAAAAGTCTAAGGCAGCCTACTATGCAGGACAAATCTTGGGGGAGGATAACTCGGCCAAAGAACTCTTCGGTATCTACAAGTCTCTGACTACTGTAAACTCATCTACAGATCCGGAGAGTTGCTCAACGGAGTCGTGTGACCGTATTGCCGAATATTTCTCTACTAAAGTCGAGAAGATCTACTCGACTTTTCCGAATCCGCCGACAGGGGTGGACTTCGAGGTAGCATTGGTGGACATAGAGATAGCAGGGCACCTTACAAACTTCCGCACCCCCTCTTCTGAGGATCTAGTAGTGGTGTGTCGCTCTGTTAAATCAGGGTCCCCGTGGGACCCGGTGTCACCCAAACGCTTGGCGGATAGCCTGGAAGTACTGGAGCCTTATATGAGGCATGTCCTGGACACCTCCTTTGGATCGGGAAAGTTGCCTGAGGGGTGGAAACAGGTGGTGGTGCTCCCGCTCCGGAAGAAACCCCACATAGGTTTCGAGGTATTAGAAAATCTGAGGCCCATCTCACTCCTGCCTTTTCTGTCCAAAGTGGCGGAAAAGGTGGTTAATACCCAAATTATGAAGCATGTGGAAGAGACGGGATTGCTCCACGCGACGCAGTTTGGCTTTAGGCCACGCCACTCTACCGAGTCCGCCCTCCTTATGGCTACGGAACATCTGAGAGAGGGTGTGGATGCAGGCCAAACTATGGCTCTGATCCTGTTGGACCTCAGCGCGGCGTTCGACACTGTAGCACACAACATCTTGCTACAGTGTCTGAACAGAGGCGGCATTTCTGGCACCGCGCTGAGATGGATCCAGGACTTCCTCAAGGGGAGAAGCTTCCGAGTAAGGCAAGGAGACTGCTATTCCAAGGGGGTTCCCCTGGGCCAAGGCGTGCCTCAGGGCTCGTCATTGAGCCCGACCCTCTTTAATATGTATGTCGCGCCCATTGCTTCGATTGTGGAGAGCCATGGTCTCCATTTGGTTTCGTACGCCGACGATACGCAGCTGGTGATCTCCCTATCGCACGCGCCCTGTCTTGCTGCCGATGGCTTCCGGTCGTGCATGAAAGAGCTTGCCGAGTGGATGGCTATCAACTGCTTGAAGCTTAATGGCGGCAAGACAGAGGTGCTGGTGGTGGGGAGAGCCCAGTCTGCTTGGTCGTCGGCATGGTGGCCACCCTGTCTAGGACCAACTCCAACCCCATGCCAAGAAGCACGAAATCTGGGGGTTTGGTTTGATGCGGGCCTTACTTTTGGCCCCCAGATCAACCGGGTGGTTGGAGTGTGTTTCGGGATTTTGAAGAAACTGAGAAAAGTCCTGGACTTACTCCCGATCGGTGCCCGTCAAACCCTGGTTCATGCTCTGGTGACAGCTAGGTCAGACTACGGGAACCTGTTGTACCTGGGGGCTCCAGAAAAAAGCATGGCACGCCTGCAAGTGGTGCAGAATGCGGCAGCACGTCTGATTCTCAGGTTGCCCAGAAGGGCACCTTCTAAGGCGGCCCTCCAGAAGTTACACTGGCTCCCTGTGAGGAGAAGAGTGGAATACAAAGCCCTCTGCACCTGTCACCGAATTTTGAATGGTAGGGCACCCGACCCGCTGAATAAACTGATTGAAGTGTATCAACCTGCACGTGCACTCAGATCTGCAGGGGGCGGTCTTCTGAGGATCCCCAGAGTTAGGAGAGCGCGCATGGGAGGTAGGTCCTTTAGATGCCTAGCGGCAAATAATTGGAATAAACTACCAGCGGACCTGCGCCTGGAACCGGAGGAATCGAGGTTCCGAGCGAAACTAAAAACATTCCTTTATACCAAATAATTGTCTGCTCAGTTTTTGTGTTCCCTGTACGCTGCCTCTCCCACTTTTTAGCGCTTGGACACGCCGGTGTGCGTAACGCAGCGCTTTATAAATGTCCCTAATAATAATAATAATAATAATAATTGATACCTCTGACGTTTTCTGATATCAGGAATTAATCTATCTCCCACCTATTGACCGTATTGAAGCTTTCAAGCGACATCTGTATTCCTGACTAATATCTCTCCTGAGATATCATAGAAACCCTGTCCCCACAAGAGTTAAAGGGAGAAAATCTGTTGGTCCTGAGGAAGGTGGTGTCAACCCACCGAAACGCGTAGACCTGGCGTACTCAGTCCTCTAAGCCATCTGGACTACCTCAAACACAGAATATGTCTGGTTGAATTGTGTGTTGTGTGGATAACGGTATCAAGTATGTATGAATAGAGAGTGATTGTTTTTGTATGTGTGGATTACAGGGTTTTTCTTTAAAAAAAAATGTCTTTAAATATTGTCTAAACCTTTTTGATATTTGTATTTTGTATAGTTTTTATTAAATGTATATAATGAAAATGCTTGACAAAAAAGTAAAAAAGTAAAAAATGAAAGCAACTCATGTGCAAAGAAGTAAATGAATAAAAGAAACTAACGAAAAATAGGTTTTATGTAATTTGTGTGTCCAATGGGATTTCATTAATATAAAAGTATAATCTGAACTATGTCACATATGTAAGTATAAGGCCATAGGGGAATCTCTTTATATTTTGGACAGCGGAGTAGATACAGAACCCAAAACGACAGCGGGTCCTGTACCCCGGCGACAATCCAGTAATCACAGGCGAAGACGACGACCCCGCCGGAGTTCTCAGCCGGGATCGCGAGCAGCGACAAGAACTCCCCCTCCAGCGGATGCCAGACGGCAGGAGAAACAGGACGCCCTCCGCCTGGTGATGGAACTCAGCGGATCCCCTACACAGAGCGAGGTGACGGGCGGCAGCGCACAGGACCTCCAAAGTGACGATGAAGCCATCTATGGTGTGCCGGACTCCCCGACCTCGGAGGACCGACCTGAGGTCACTCCCCAAACGGCGGACTACATCAGCTGACCACGCGACGAACACGGCACTCTACGAGAACGTTTGCAACTGACCACCACAACGGACCTAAGGCAACGCAGCTGCAGCGAGACCTGATCATGGCAGCGGACTACACCCTCAACCCTCCATGCTGCGCACGCGGCTCACACACGCCGAACAACCCACCAATGAACATGAGTCCAGGAATCGGCGGTGGTGACCTGCGCTCGATCGGAGTGCAGCTACAGGGACGCTTTGCCTCGCCTGGTGGCGGTTCGATTGGAGCACGTAATGTATGGGGTTTTGTGCATGTGCATGATGGGTTCACTGTCTGCAAGAGCGGCCTAGACTGATACATTCCTCCCGGGAAGGCAATAAGCCTTCGTTCAACAACCATATTGACACAGACCAACTGATTTCGTGCATATAGCACAACCACCCCCTTAGACTTGAATTTTGTTGCTCTCCTAGAGAGTATGGACGGGAGCACGTTTCGCATCCGACCTTTTGGTATTTTGAAGGTTCATATTGTTCATTGGCTTACTGTTCCGTTAGCCATGTTTTTTTCCCCTCCTATGGTCACAGTGAAGTGGTGTGCCACATTAGGCGCTTACTTGATGGCAGGGACCGTTTACATGACGGCGGGCACAAAATGCATGGGGTGGTGGAGGGAAAGATGGGTGGGGGTTTTGATGCAATATTGTAATGTCGGCCATTATGATATGCACATGGAATGTGAGGGGTATACATATGCCATCCCGACGATACCAAATCTATTCATACCTCAAACGCCATCACATACAAATTGCCCTCCTACAAGAAACACACCTTAACACCACGGAAACTCCCACGCTACGGCGCAGGTGGCACGGACAGCTCTATGCTACAGGGTTCTCGTCGTACGCTCGGGGGACACTGGTATGGGTCAAGCCGGGCACTCCATGGACCACACAAGATGTACACATAGATCCCGAGGGCAGATACGTAGCAATCCACGGCAGGTTGGATGGCAACCCACTGGTAATAGCCTCAGTATATGCGCCTAACGCGGGGTTGGCAGACTTCCTTACCCAAAAGTCACACACATTGGCCCCTTGGCATGGAACCCCCTGGGTACTTGGCGGGGACTACAATAGCTCACTAGATTTGGCACTAGACCGCTCTCATCCTACACCACCCAACTCACAGGCGCAGACCACTACGAAAGCACTGCAGGCGTGGTCCACACAATGGGGTCTACAAGATGCGTGGCGCACTCGCAATCCACACTCCAGGGTCTACTCATATTACTCGGGAGCACACGCCCTGCATGTACGCCTTGATCGGTACATGGTCTCCAGTGAGCTCCTACCTAATGTCACGAACACCTGTTACATGGGCCGCACACACTCCGACCACAACCCGCATCTCTTGGACCTGATGTGGGACCAACCTCGGCCACCGATACCCACATGGCGGTTGCAACCTGACCTATTACTAGACGGCACATTTAGGGGTTCCATATGCACACAGACAGCGCAGTATTTCGGAGACAACGCAGGCTCGGCATCGACACCACAGATTGAGTGGGACGCCTTTAAAGTGGTCCTCAGGGGGCAATGTCTAGGCACTCAGGCCCACTCCCGACAGCAATTAGAGGCAGATCTCCGACGCCTAGAATCAGACTTGCTGCGACTGGAGCAGGCAGCAGCCACAGACACAAACACTGACTTATTACAGGCGCGGGCAGAACATGACAAACTGATTGACAGGCTGAAAAACATCAACTACAAGGCCCACTCGGCCCGCTCACATCACACTGGAGACAAACCTGGCAAGCTGCTAGTGTGGCTGATACAACGCGAGAACCGCGTAACGCCAGTGACAGCGGTACAATCGTTGGCTGGCCCAACGGTGTACACACAGGTGCAGATACACGAGGCCTTTGTGACACATTACAGCGCGCTATACAAGTCCCGACTGCTGACCACACGACCCGTCATAACTGCGTATCTAGAGGATGTCGCGCTGCCTACTCTGACGGATGATCAACGGGATGACCTAGGGTCGCCGTTACTAGCAGAGGAGCTCCGTGAGGCCATCTCTGCCCTCTCGAATGGCAAAGCCCCGGGCCCTGATGGGTTGCCGGCGGAATATTATAAAGCATGCTCTGACATCCTGATTCCAGAGCTCCTAAGGGTATATACGGCGGCGCAGGAGGACTCGACCCTGCCCCAGTCAATGAATGAGGCCACATTAGTGTCCCTTTTAAAGCCAGGTAGAGATGGTACACTCCTCGGCTCATATAGACCCCTAGCACTGCTAAACACGGATTATAAGATACTGGCTTCGACTCTCGCCCGACGACTAGCAGGACTGGTGCCAGACTTGATACATAATGACCAGAACGGCTTTGTGCCCACCAGATGCACCTCCCACAACATACGGAGGCTATTCCGAGTACAAACATACGCAATGAAAGATTGGCCTAGGTCGGGCTGCCTAGTCCTTGACCTAGAGAAGGCATTCGATTCGCTCGAGTGGCCCTATCTACTGGCTGTGTTACACAAATTCGACCTTGGGGAAGACTATATTGAACTAGTGGGATTGCTATACAGTCACCCAGTGGTGCGAGTCCGCACAGGCGGGCTACTATCTGACGCCATTAGGGTGCAATGCGGCACCAGACAGGGCTGCCCATTATCCCCATTACTCTTTTCACTGGCGATTGAACCCCTTGCTGAAATATTGCGCAATAAGGGCACGCACTGGGGCATCCCACTAGCAGATGGCATACACACAGTCTCGCTATATGCAGACGACCTCCTTTTGTACGTTAGGGACCTTACTCAAATACCACTAGACCTCTCGGAGATCTTCAAGTCCTTCGAGACCATGTCAGGTCTCAAGGTAAACTGGGCCAAGTCAGGGGCATACTCGTTCAACCCAGACATCCCAGACCCTGAAATCATGATTAATGGTGAGCGATTGCCGTGGCACCTCACCACGTTCAAATACCTAGGAGTGTACATCTACAGGACGCCCCAGGACATACTAGACGGCAACCTGACACGCGCCATAACGTCCATAAGGTCCCAAATTGCCTTTTGGAAATCCCTACCGCTCAATGTCCCGAGCAGAGTAACGCTGACAAAAATAATCGTACTCCCCAGGCTCTTATATTACTTCGCCAACATACCGGTATACGTGCGGGCACACACCTTCAAGGAACTGGCCTCCATTATCAGGGACCTGATATGGAACACTGGACGACCCAGAGTGGCCCTCCAAAAACTATATGCGCCAGTCGATGAGGGTGGCCTCGCGGTACCAAACCTCGAACTTTACTATCTGGCAGCCCAGCTACAATGGGTCGCTGCCTGGCTCGCGGGAAACCACCTGGAGGACACAGCCACGATTACGGATGTGCTATCCTCCACACAAATACATACCCTATTCCACCCCCTGACACACCCAAGGAAAACGGCTCAACTACATGTGGGTGTAGCGGTAAGATGTTATGTCAGAAGCCTACGGCTCACGAGACTGACTAAACCATATGCCCCAGCGCTCCCGCTCCTAGGCACCCCAAGTCCACCTCTATAGTCACGGAAACAGCACTGGAACACTGGACGCGCACTGGAGTAGACACCATGGCAGACCTATACGCCGATGGTGTCCTGATACCTTTTGTGACACTGGCTGCTGACACGGGTCTCCCACCAGGACAGTTTTTACAACACGCCTCCTTACTTTTAGCATACACACAACAGTGGGGTAGCATCACTGAAGAACTGCCAACACATCAATTGATACAGAGCCTACATGTCATGGGAAACGGTACACACGTGGTGCACTGGCTACATCAGGCGCTATTATCACACACGCAACACTCGTTACAACCGCTACGTGACAAATGGGCAACAGACAGGGGGAGGAACTGGACAGATAAGGAGTGGGAAACGATACTGCTGGGCCCCAGGCACGTTCCCCGCAACGCACGCTTCAAACTGATACAGTTCTATATACTGCATAGAGCGTACCTCTCACCCAGTAAAATTAACCAATACTTCCCGGGTGCTACAGCTAGCTGCCCGAGATGTGCACTGGAAGGGGCGGACCTGCTACACATGCTGTGGCAGTGCCCACAGATTCAGGCGTACTGGGGGGCGGTACTGGTGATACTAGACAAATGCACGGACATGGTGATACCGCACACGTGGGAGGCGTGCATACTAGGCCTATATAAACTAACTAAATTGAATAAAGTCCCCTCTCGTTTCTGGGACCTTGGCCTCCTCACGGCGAAAAGATTGATTACGAAACACTGGAAGCGAGCTACCCCACCACTAACGGAACACTGGCACACATCCCTAGACACCTGGGCGAAAGCGGAAAGCACCACCCTCCATAACGAGGAATTAGCAGGTCTACGACAGTTCCCAATTGCGGTATATGGGATGTAATGCTCGACTCCTTTCATAGGGAATGCCATCTAGCACGGAACCCAGCAGATGTCAACCACCCAGATGATGCTAACGGCACACCCCCTACTGATACTCCGTGCGGACAGACTTGTTGATGCTACCCCCAGCACTCCCCTCACACCGAACACCTACCACAACTGACCCATTGTCCCCCCAAAGCCATGCTTACTCCATTATTCAATTTTAAATGACGCCCACACACCCCCCCCACACCGATACACCCTCAACTAGACGCACACGTCACATTCTCGAATCAGATGACCATAGCCAACCCTTCCCGTTTCCCCCCTTATGTCCTCTGTTCTCTTTCCTTCCCTCCTTCCCTCACTGTTTATCTCAGAAAGTTATATCCTCTGTTGCGCTAACATGGTTTGGAACATTTGTGATGAAAATAGCCATGATGTAAGAGGCGGAGAGCTAATGCATTGGGTGATATGCCCCGTAAACATGACAGACATCTCTGAGATGTAGTAATATGTATATTGTGACATTCATGTTTTATTCCTCCTGTGACTCTAATAAAGGATATTTAAACATGAAAGCAGAGTTCAAGAACGATCAGCCAGGTCAATTTTGAAATAGGTAGAATAAACCATCTCATCAGTCAAATTATTATTTTTTTTTTAAATTCCAACTTGCCAAATTATTGTTCACTTTTACCATAGTCAATAGGTCTGGGTGGTGAAAAATATCCGCATAATTTTCCAAAAAATAATATCTTAATTCCAAGGCTAAGTTATCAAAAAGCGTTGAAAGCCTTTAGGACAGGACTGAATATGCAAAATATGCAGCAACAGCCTCCAGCAGGAAATCACTGTCATCATCCGAAAACAGTTCAGCCATCCAATTTAATAGCGGGAAAGAACATACGTGTTCTTTAAGTACCGGAGCCTCTAGCATCATCAGAGGACAACTCAGTGGGTTCTCAATAAAGCTGTGTGCCAAGAAATCTTGCGCTGCTGCGAGTATGTTCCAATAACCCATTAGTCCATGCATCGCTGCCAAGGCCATAATCCTTTCGCCAGAACAAACCAACTTGTGGGTAACTATGTGACTCATCAGTCGATTAAAATCCACGTCAAGAGACACCGTCTTGCAGAGACACAAATCAAGGGCCCACTCGAAATCGAAGCTTAGGCAATGAAACACAGGCTGGACACATGTGAAATAGGAATATCGAAACGATAATCCATATGCTGCGCTTAAGGTGGCAAGCGGCAGCGTGCCATAGTAATCAAGCATCCTGTTGCGAAACAGTGCAAGGTGGGGCTGCACGTCGTGTAACACAGGAAGGGCATCCATTTTTAATAAAACAAAATATCACCAGACGCCTGCAGCCAGCGCCAGCAAAACAGGAAAGCCGCCAAATAAGCTTGAAAATATCGAATGGAAGAAAGCAGGAATGACTCCAAATATCTTCTCAAATGAAGTCAAAAGACCACTGCTAACTATTTTAAAAAAGTGTGCCAGGCCAGAAGTGGAGGACGCGTTAAAGATTGAATGAATCAGCTCGCTGAAATGTAATGGCAAGTCAGTATTTAATAGCACCTGCACCTCTGTGCGGGTGTTGGAGACGTGAAGGACAAATGTTTCACGAGCCGAACTCAGGTCCACTTCTTTTTGAGACAAAAGGGCTCTTATTCCACTCATTCCATTGAACTCTGCCGTCAAGGTTGGGATTCGCGGCCAGATGGAAACATCTGAATTCCCATGTGGAGGAGGATACAGAACGTTTTTGCAACAAACTACACGTTCTGATACTGTAATCACATAAGCAATACCTTTAATTAACCCACAACAATCCTCGTTATTTAAAAGTAAATAACTACCGTTTGCCAGTAATGTGAAAGTGGGGACGATTGCGGGAACAGGAGTACCTTTCAAAACACAGGCTAAATTGGGCCGGTCTTGGTTGCAAGAACCATGTCATTCAATATGTCTACACATTAATGAGTGATCTGGTGTCTCTGTGCACTCTTCACCTTTAAGATAAACCTCTTTCCCGTCTTTTAGGCATCTGTAAGTAAACGGAAGCGACCATGCTTCATGTAGAAATGAACTACACAGTGGTTTGTATCGGCCTATGGCAATATATCGCATACAATTTGTAAATTTAAATAAAGCAAATGGTAACGTGATTAACCCGTGGATAAGCCACGTTGTAGCAGTGGCTCCTGCCACAGAAAACGGTAAAGACTCCAACCTTTCAATGTGTAACATAGAAAAAGATGCATCTCTCATTGAAAGTAATCGCTGCTTGTCAGTTAAATTAAAAGGGGCAAAGAGGGAGGACACGTTCATGTAATTCCAAGGCACCTTCTCAGACTTAAGCGTCTGCAGGGTCCACGCAAATTGCATAATAGAACGCAATTGATTTTGACCATGGTACAACACAGATACTTCATCTTGCACAATATCAACAACAGAAGACACAATATTATCTAACTTGTAAATGCGGGAAGAAAGCATGTTAATGCTATTATCTACAACAGCAAGCACTTTTTCTAAATTAGCTTGATCAATAGCCCTAAGGCGTTTAGCCGCCTCAATCTGTGATGTTTTCCAGATTTCATTGTAAATCGCATATATCCATCTTTTTGATCTACCACTAGCTGGGCCTTTTATGAAATCAATTAAATCCACATCATCTGTCAGCCTGGAAAGATGCAGTTTAACTGATGCCAAGGTAGAATGTTTGAGCCATTTCTGACATAATTTGCCTACTTAATAAGTAGTGACAGAATGGTCAGTTTCAAAACGAGGATCGGGCCTAACCTGAGTAAAGCCATCCGCTAAACCCAAAAAACGACGTTGGCAGGAATCTGCACTTCGGTGCCACACTAGCCAACCCTTTAGGTTCAAACCGGATATATTAAAGGAAGAATTTTGCAAAAGAGTTTGCAACTCTCTAATTGAAAAATCAGTTGTATTACCCCAACCGGAATCTTCTTCTAAATCAGATAGGGCAGGAGAATTTAATTTTTTAGAGGTTGCCAATCCAAAGCATGTGGTTTGAAAAATGGTAGAATTTAAAAACAACATATGATTTGGGATGAGACATGCACGGTGCAAAGCCTCAGTGCCTTGTACCTGCCAACTTTTAGAACCCCAAACAGATTTAAGGTCAATGGTTTCCTTCCATAACTCGTAGCCTTATACAGCCAACTTGTCTAGAAAGGACTTCGAGTACAACAACTTTGTATCGTCTAACCTTGGACTTGGACTTCTGTGTCATTTTAAAATAATAAGACGCGGGATTGGACTGATTAAAGTCGGTAAAATAAGTGTACTTTTTCAAAAAAGTACTCGAACTGCCTTTTAAAGGAGCCGGGCAATGCTCCCACAGCGTATAATTTACAGTACTCCTTCTGGAATTTGTTTGATGCAGATAATGGTTGCCAAAATGTTGGAAGCAAAATAATTCACCATAATTAACAGATTCTAAGTACAAATCTTCAGCATCAAAGGCAGCATAATATTTCAAATCAGAAAACAATGCCTCTAAGGCCTGAATATCCCAATCATCAGAACGTATGTTTTGTTTTACTACATCCCCCATGTTTACCCTGAGCACATTAGGGACATTAACAACCTCAGAAAGGCCATGGATTTGAAATTTAACAGCATCCCACACAATCCCATCAAGGACAGGCCAAGCAGTGATGTTAACAAAAGTCAAGTCTCTTTTCAGCCTGTGTGCTGAATGCGATGAGGAAAGGGGTGCCAAAGTACCATTTAGATGTCGAATGCATGTTCTCTCTTCCACATAGTGTCCATTGACTATTCGAAAAAATAAAATACAAAACCAATTGACATAAAAAGGTAAATTGGAAAAAGTACCAGCCAAATATATGTCCAAGGGGGGATCAAAAAGTGTTTTTTAAATAAAGTGGCATAAATTGGAAAACGTGAGGGCTTTTTTGAATTATGTGAAACAGTGTCAAATGAAAATCTGGATTCTGTGGCCAAACGAGTCTGCAAATCAGGCATCGATAAGTCAGTTGGGTAAGTGTAATCAAGTTCATCAACATTATCAACAGGCAAAGTAATTAATAAAGGACTGGAAATAGCAGGCATCTCGAGGTCCACCTCTGGCTCAGGATTTGAAGCAGTGGCCAAAACAGAATTTCTCACAATCGAAGGACAGGAGACTGCCGGTGTCATACTAAGAAGAATCGGCCACTCTGTGTATCTTGACATTGTCAATAGAGATAAACCTGTTTTCTTTACGACCTGGAAGTGGTGGTAAAATGACTGTTCTTGCGCCCTTCATGCCAAGCACAGGAACCGGAGCTCGATAGGAAGGGCCAAATTATTTCTTGTTATCGATCTTCTCTCGAACCAGTTCTCCAACTCCAGCCAACTACGGGGATCTGCAACGCATCATCCGAAGTGGAGGCAAATGTTCCTTTGCAAGACTGTCTCTGGTCTTTTGTAGATCTTGTAAAACATTGCAATGTTCATCTACGTCAAAGGTTGTGGCTTGGGCCACGCAGTCTAGACCGTCAAGGTCCGGGACATACATCTTGATACCAAAGAGCATTTCGTATGGGGTCCGCCCACCCAGAGACCTTCTGGGGAGATTATTAAGAGCATGCTGCACGCCATTGAGATGGGCCAGCCAGTTTCTGCCAGTGCCTATAACTCACGCTGTCAATGATTGCTTTAAGTCACGGTTCATTCGTTCCACTACACTATTACCCTCAGGTCTGTTTGGAGACGAAAACTTGACTTGGACCCCCAACGGCATCATGGCATCTTTGTACGCCTTAGAGGCGACAGCCGGACTTGATCCGAATGGAAGGTACCACAGGCAAAAATCCCTACAAAGACACGCAAATCTCTTATGACAGTCCGTGAATCAGCGCTGCGATGGTGCCAGACCCACACAAAGCGTGTGCATGAATCAACTGCTACTAAGATGTACTTATACGCAGTATCAGAAGAAAAAGGACCGCAGTGATCTAAATAAACGCATCCTAGTGGTTTATTAGATATGTACAACTGTGTCTGTGGCGGACGCGCAGCAGTCGAAGGCTTAATCTGCTGGCAAATGTCACATTGAAGGACATAATGGCGTGTCTGTTTGTACAGTCCCCGCCACTAACAACGTTGTTGTAACTGACACACAGTGGCCGAGACGCCCGCATGCGCAGACGCCACACCTTCATGCGCCGCTGTGATCAATGTAGCCCTGCGGTCAGAGTTGGGAATCAACCGCTCTCCAACTTCAGGAATTTTCACATAAGGAACCTTATCGGGACTTAAGTGGTATGTGTACTTCGAAGGGAACCCCATATGATTTTTACCTCCCTTCTCAGTGGCAGCGACAGCCGCCAAGATATCATCATCAATCTTAATTTTGGACCGTGTAACTGCTGCAACTAAATATGTCGATACTGCTGATTTCGCCGCCTAATCAGCAAGCGAGTTACCTACAGCGTGAACTCCAACACGCTGATGGCCGAGAGTATGAATCACAAACACAAGTGGCAACTACTCTTTAAGTTCAGCCACTCGAACCCAGATCATTTTATGTTTTATTGTGCCACCCTTGGAATCACGAAAGTCACTTTGAATCCAAAAGAACAAGTTTTCATTGTAAGACTGGACACAGTAATAGGAATCACTCACAATAAGAGTTGTCACACTAGGATCTGCCCGAAGCTCTGCCAATTGTGCGGTGCAGTCCCCTAGAGTCTGCGTGTGCACGACTTTGGACTTGAACTCATCGTTCACCATGGCACCGACCACAATGGTGCATGCGGAAACGTAGGCGTGTTTAGATCCATGCGCAACCTGCGCCGACCCATCAGTGTAAATGATGCAATGGAAATCCTCCAAAGGTCGCATAGCTAAAGGAGCTGGATGAACGAATTCATACTGTAAGTACTCCTGCGACTGTAACGAGGCGTCAAAAATAAACGTGACTTCCGGGGACGTCAAGGAAGCAGCCCATTGTATCCACCGAGGGTGCAAAGCTTTTGAATTTGGTACACTGGCTTTCGTTACTGCCTCCAAGGCAGGACACGGGGTAACAACCAACATGCGTTTTCCCTGTGACAGAGCACGTTCTTTAAGAATCGCCATCTGCACAGCCGTTAAAACTTTCTCCACAGTGGAAAATCGCATTTCAGCCGAAGTGTACAAGTGTGACTTGTAAGCAATAGGTACTGTGTCTCCTTCATTAAAAGTGAGGTAAGTGAAACCCACCGTCCCAGGGATGATTCTTATCACCAGGTTGGTATGGTTGTCACGAGTCAGTAAGAATTTAGAAGTGAGCAGATCAGCCTGCAAGGATTGTAGAATAGCTGAGTGCTCAGGCAGCCAGCATGATTTGGAAAAAGTTGGTTGTATCAAAGCATACAAAGGCTTGATACGCTGGGCATATTCGGGAATGTATGTCCTTCCGAAATTTAAAAAACCCAGTAAAGACTGTAATTTGTTCAGAGTTGTTGGAGCGCGCAATTGTGCGCATTTCTCCAGGAAGTGAGGAGCCGAACCTCTACCTTCATTGTTGAGCTCGTAGCCCAGGAACAACACTGTATATTCTGCAATGTGCGATTTTGCTAAATTAAATTTGTAACCCATATCTGCAAAGCTACAAATTAAGCGGTTAACTCATCATAGATGCTCCCAAAGTTCGTCGTCTGTGAGATAAAACTCATCCACATACGAGCATGCATCTGGGTCGACTCTCTCCAGAAGAGAGACAATGCGGGCAGTAAAAATCCCAGGACTATTCTTATAGCCCATAGGCAAACGTCGGAATTGTTTTTTCACACCGCCGCAATTAAAGGAGGTCCATTGGGAACTTAGACCATCCAAATGATGGGCATAAAAACCGTTGAAAATGTCAAGCGTGGTCTTAAACCGCTTACGCACAAGACCATCCACTAAGGCAGAGCCATGAGTATTCTGTACTGCACAGGTACGGCAATGCGAGTTTAAATGCCGGTAATTCAATACCAAACGATACGAACCTTCTGGCTTGGTCACAGTAAAAAGAAGGTTATTCATCGGTGACACACATGTTTCAATCACTCCTTGATATTCCAATTGTTCAAGGATTGCCGCGACGGAAGCTTTAGATTCACGTCGAATGGGATATTGAGGTTGAGGCTGTGGCTGAGACCGTAAAGGTATCTCGTGGTTCGGGGAAAATGTTTCCCAACCACAGTGTGTACGGTACAGAGCCGGCGCTAGAGCCTTAGCCCACTCTTCTGCAAAATTCAGCACATGTTCCTTCGAGACTGTGTGCGCGAAACTGGGGAGGATCACCTCCTCCCCTCGCGGAGCTGCGAGAACAAAAGGTGGGGGCCAGTCACCCTCCGAAAGCAAAATGTCATACGTAGACAAAAGATTTTCCCAAAATACCTCTTTTATGGTACGTTGTATGTCACCTTCAATTAACAGGACAATTTCATAAAGTCTGTCAGGGGGAGCAACTCTAGTATCAGCTGTTTAGATTACAAATAACGGTCAGGGCCTCTTGCACTATGGTAATCTCCGCCGCGCTGTTCAGCAAGGTCAGAGCCCATGTCAGATTCCGAAGCCGTGTTCTCACTATCTGTGGCATATCTCGCTGTTAAAGCGGCGACTTTCTTCTTTTGAAACTGGGGTCTTTTCGGTGTAGTGCCGTCCTGCTTTCCTGCACTGTCTTTCGGGCGGGGCTGGTCACGTCCTTGCTGGCCACCCCGACCCCTTCCGCCTCCTCCACCACCGGTCGCCGAGGCCGATGAGTCCTGAAAGGAACGAGGAGAGCGTTGATCAGAAACCTGAAATCGATCAGGTGATTTAATCTTCGTGCGATCGCGCAAGTCATGAACACGTTCTGGGGGCGTAGGCAAAGGAGACGCAGGACGAGACTCCTGTTTCTGTTGCTGTTGCTGTTGCTTTCCCTGTTTTTGTTTTTTAGGCCATTTTTGCTTTTTGGACTTGGGCTGAACATCCGTTTCAGACTTCTGCCCTTGGGGTTACGTTTTCTCTTTAGTAGAAAAAGGTTTGAGACCCATACTATTGCGACCTACGGATTTATAAGCCGCCGCAATAATCCTCACTAACTGTCGGGGTTTCTCGGCATCGGGAAGCGCCGCCAAAGCATTAGCTACCTGAAAGTTCAGTGCATCCCCCTTCACATTAGCAAGTATGAGATCGCAAACCACATCAAAGGTGCCACACAGGCACATACCCAATTCAACCGCAGCCTCAGGTCCGTGCTCATCTTGAACACGCTTAAGGACCGTAGGCAGGACAGTAATAGACGGAGTGCCGTAACACCTCGCATAGACCGCCGCAAATGTTCTACCCCAGGTCTCACAGTCACCGATTTCAGGGGCTAAGTCTTTGGGCAAACTAATCGTCAGAATCCTGTGTTTCTCACCAGGAGACATGTTAGGAAATACAGCTTCCAGCTGGTCAAACTTCTCGGCAAGACAGAAAGGAAAATCCTCCTTATCCTGGGGATGCCTGCCCATCACAGCATTGATCATCACAGGACTGAGCTTCATACCGCCCTGTTCAGCCGGAAGCGCCGCACCCCCCGGGGGCCCAGCCGGAAGATTACGGGTTATGTATTGCACCAAAGCTCGAATAACGCTAATTGAGACTACATGTAGTCTACGAAGTTCAACTACGGTACAATTGCCTTGTTGAGGATGAGGAGTAAATCCAGCCAAAATTAGGCCAATTTGTGCCCGGAATGGACAAAGCACCTAACCTCGGAGTGGTTAAAGAATGGGAGAGGGCGCCACCAAACCAAACGCGATGCTGCCAAGTATCAATAGGTACTTCCTGTGCCCTGTATGGAGTATATTCATTCGGAACAGGAGAGGGAGTGTAAGTGTGGAACACACCTGAAGTACCGTCCACAGCCGGAAATGTCACCTACGAATAAAAGATTTCATAAGGGTAATCTGTTTCCGCACTCACCACCATTATCACGGCCAAGCTATCCACGGTGACATTGTAATTCAGCAAATGATTGTGCACCGCTATGCGACTATGCTGCGGAATGTCCACGGCAGCGGCCATGACGTCACAGAAAGTGAAATACACAAAGGAAACTTTGTAGCACAACTGGGTAGTAATTCAAGGAAACCGTTTAGAAAGAATCAAGTTTGAAAAGACCTATTTCACAAATAGGTAGTTTTTTTCCAACACCACCGTTTTCCGGAAACGACAGTGAAGGGGTTAAGGAGTGAATTATATACTACTCAAGTGTCATGATATAAGACCACCAATGTATGGCGCCATGTAGCAGGGATCCTGTTCTCCTACAGAACTGTGCATAGAGACTTGGAACCTCAGTAAGTTAGGGTGTGCCAAAACTCACATTAGTACCCAAAATCCCCTTACCAGACTAGCTACAGTGTCTTATTGGTTGTTACAAACTCCCAAAATTTAGACAAACCAGAACATGGACTTAGATTACCTCAGGTAACGTGGAACACATGAACACTCTTTCGTTATACAATCATTTCAAACCAGAACGTGGAGTAAATGAGGACGCGTGCACATTCGAAATATTTATTTACTAATGCAGTGTTCTCAAACGCAGTATCTTAGATAATACAAGCAAACATATTATAAGAAGCAAAGTTATCAGCATAGTTACTAGTCCATAGAATGCAAAAGGTGACGGCATGCTAAAATGCTGAATTGAATAGGAGTTAACAACACCTAATTCTCACCCTCCCTATTTAGCATATTATATTATATCTAAGAAGGTCTCTTTGGGTTTTAGCAGGGCGGCCCCATACCTCAAGATCCTAGTGGATAGGGATCACCTCATCTTCCACCAGCTCTCTGCATGCGAAGCACCATCAAGTGTGTGTCGTGTGCTCTCCGTAAGCAATATATAAAATGCGCCTAAAGCCAGATTCTGGCAGCAGCTGCATTTATGTTATGTCTAGGAAGGTGCAAAGATCAGACCTCACAACAACACTGTGTCGAGTTATCCTTGAAGGTTTCAGCACTCACTGTACAGACACAGTTTACCAAGCAAAGCTGATATCAGAGCAATGACATATTATTCTTGAGTAAATCACAACACTCTACTAGGCTGAAAGCTAAAGCAACAATTTATGTGTCGTGTGCAGAAGCAGCATAAAGGTAAAATGGCGTTTAAACATTTAATAAGCTTATGCTAACTTAACACAGTATATAGGCAATGAGTAACTATATGACAGGTCGCTATTTTCTAACTTAAAAGTTCATTCTCCTTAGTTAAAATAAAAAGACTACTGAACAAAATGGTTGTTGAAAGAAGCCAAGGTAAGTGATAGATGCTCTCTGTCGCTCACAAAGTCTGTGACACACTCTTTTGAAGGGATAGAAAATAAAGGGATTTTTCCATATTTTTGTCAAATCCCTGCTAAAGATATTCAAACTCAAATTCTTCAAAATAGAGTTGGGAGTCAACCTGTCTGGAGAATAAAAAAATGTTAGAGGAACAATTGTTGAGAATAACGAGTATTGTCTATGTGACTTGAATGCCATTAATAGTATAGCTCATCTTTTGTTCAGAGCGCTGGCTCTTTTTGGAAGTGAGGGAAAACATTTTTCCATCCTATATTCATGAGCCGTTGAGAGACAAATCGATCTGAAGCACTGGTCACTTTATCAAACATTAAAGATCTTGATGTAGGAGTTGCTTTGTCAAGATATATTAAGTTGGTTTGGAACAGACTCTTCGATGCCTAATGACATTGCCTGCAAAGATGTTTTGGACTTACCAAGTATTTGAATGAAAAAGAAGAAAAAATCTCTGTTTAATGGTTGGGGACCATACTAATAAATTGACTTGAAGCAGCAGCCATTTCTTCTGGCGTGATATACCTGTGTCTATTCACCTATAGTTGTCTTTGCTAAGTTTTTTTAAGTTTTGTACATTCCCTATCGACCTATAACTAAGTAACATAGAAGCCAGTGTGATTACTTAGCTTTGAGGGTGAATCTTCTGGTTTACTTTATAGATCTATTGTATGATGACTTGTATTTTGTGAATACGTTTTATTTGTTTGCATTGTATCTTATTATTATTTTACAAAAAAAAATCTATTTGAATTTTGAATTTGAAGAGCGTTGGACCTTTTAGCCTTAGGGTGGTCTCCCCCTACATTTTTGCCATTTTGGCTCCCATTTTTACCGTACATTTTTGTTGGACTTAGGCCTCTATGCGCCTTACAACTGCTAAACAGTGCTAAGGTGCAGGTGCTCTCCCCTAAAAGATTGTGACACTGGCATATCTGCCACAGGCCCCTGCTACTGCAGTGAGGCTTAACCCTCTATAGGCTAACATTGGAAACCTCCCTTCTGGGAAAATTTCTGACTGGGACGTAATAAGTGTGTCATGGTGGATCTCGTTAGAATTGGGGTGGGGAACCCTTTCCAATGATATATGGGGTTTGGGCACTACTACTCTAGAATTCTCCCTTTTTAGAAAGTAGGTATTTCTCTGCCTACACTTAGTCTTGGTACTGCAGACTCCCCCTCTCATCTGCATATTGATAGCCTGCCTGGGCTGTGAGGAGGGAGTGGTGATTCACACCTTGTCCACTTAAATGGGCTGTGACTGGCTGCCCAATGTAGCCTTACCAGCCCTGCTTTTTGTCACTATGACAGCCAGGTCAGGGAAGGCAGGCTACATCCCACAACTCCCTGGACTCTTCCAGAAACTCCTACCCCCTTACACCCTTCCAGAGACTTCTGCCACCTTCTAGCAACTAGAATTCAGGGTCTTCAACAAAGCCTGCACAGCCATCACACCCCATCTCTGGAAAGTAATCAACATCTCCTTTGAGACAGCAACCTTCCGGGAAAGCTGGAAGCACGCCAAGATCAACGCATTGCTCAAGAAACCCAAGGCAGACCCCAAGGACCTCAAGCACTTCCGACCCATCTGTCTGCTCCTGTTCCCGGTAAAGGTCACCGAGCAAATCATCAACAAACAACTGACCCGCTACCTAGAGGAGAACAGCATCGTGGACCGTCCCAGTCCAGGTTCCTGCCGCAACCACAGCACCGAAACCGCCTTTTCTGACAATTACATCCTCAGATTATGTGACCTGCTGGTAATGTCTATGTTTTTATTTAAAAATACACCTTTTGGTGAGTTGAGCTAATGCAGCAGCAAATATTAAGCGTTGGAATATTTCACAAGTTCTCCTTCATTGATAACTGAAGTTTATTTAGCTTCTAAGCTAATTTCTTTTGTAAATTGGGCATCACAAATGCTCAGTTTGATCCACTTTTTGCGTACCAAATACCTGAGAGAAGACCTGGTCCTAGATTCCTTTAGGGGGGCAATTGTCCTTAGAAGCACTTACACACAGTGGGCAGGCTATTTAGGCATTGTGTGATAAAAAGCTCACCAGCCTCTAGTGGAGGCAAGAAACCTGAGAGCTGGGGGAAATCAGGAATATGAAATGAAATTAAGAGGCTATTGGCATTATAATATCAGCATGCTCAACACATGCAAGAATGCATCTGCCTACACAGGCCTCCAAGATATTTTCTTGTATCAATTGAAGCCTGTAGGTAGAAGCTACCAAAAAGGAGTGTAATTCCTTTACCTTTGACACGTATATTTCATGAAGGTCCCTCGAACAACATTATTCCAATTTTAGAGTACATGTTGGTACATATTTTGAGTGAAATTTCATACAGATCTTGTGGAACCTGCATATTCTTTACTCTGCAGATTAGGCAGGGCAATGTAATAATCTGAGGCTTAAACATTCATGCTGGACACTCATCACTATCAAAGGCTTGTGTAAATGTTCTTTAACACACAAGTTGTGATGCATTGTTATTTTCAGCAATCTGTATTTGAAATTAATTAAATTCACCCAAATGTGCAATTGTTCTCAATGCAGTACATCAGCAACTATCAATATTTATTCTATTGTGTCGGAAACTGAGTTCGGGGGATTTAACTATAATGCACAGAACCCTTCAATGTGTTGTGATGATAGGGGTGGTAAAACTAGGGGCCATATTATCAAGAAAGGACGATACATTATCGCCGCTTTTATCGGCAGGAAACTGCCTCTAAAGCGGCGATAATGGGCTTGATAATATGGCCTTGTGAATTCCCATAGCAGCCCAGGTTAACACCAGAACCTGGGCTGCTATGGGAATTCACAAGGCCATATTATCAAGCCCATTATCGCCGCTTTAGCGGCAGTTTCCTGCCGATAAAAGCGGCGATAATGTATCGCCCTTTCTTGATAATATGGCCCCAGGATCTTATGGTTCTATATAGCCAAAACACAGCCACGACACTCAATCACATCTCTTCTAGGGTTAGAGGATTTTGTCTGTTGCCTTATCCTGATTGGGGTATGAGTATATAAATGGGAGAAGTAGAAACAGCAATGGCCACAACAGCTTCTCCAAATATATTTATTTCTACTTTCACTAATTCCAGAGTTTGTGATCTTAAAGTCCGACATGTGACAGCCAGGTCAGGGCAGGGAAGGCAGGATACATCCCAGAACTCCCTGGACTCTTCCAGAAACTCTTACCCCCTTACACCTTTCCAGAGACTTCTGCCACCTTCTAGTAACTAGAATGCAGGGTCTTCAACAAAGCCTGCACAGCCATCACACCCCATCTCTGGAAAGTAATCAACATCTCCTTCGAGACAGCAACCTTCCCGGAAAGCTGGAAGCACGCCAAGATCAACGCCTTTCTCAAGAAACCAAAGGCAGACCCCAAGGACCTCAAGCACTTCTGACCCATCTCCCTGCTCCTGTTCCCGGTGAAGGTCACCGAGCAAATCATCAACAAACAACTGACCCGCTACCTCGAGGAGAACAGCATCCCGGACCTGTCCCAGTCCAGGTTCCTGCCGCAACCACAACACCA
This sequence comes from Lissotriton helveticus, assembly GCF_964261635.1. Lineage (NCBI taxonomy): Eukaryota > Metazoa > Chordata > Amphibia > Caudata > Salamandridae > Lissotriton > Lissotriton helveticus. The sequence continues at coordinate 1,705,350,200 of NC_136065.1, read as the reverse complement.
AAATCGCCCTCATTGCCGCCACCAATGACATCAGGTCCATGCTTGACAACGGAGAAACCGTGGACCTTATCCTCCTGGACCTGTCAGCTGCATTCAACACGGTCTGCCACCACACACTATGTACATGCCTCCACGATGCTAGAATCCAAGAGAAGGCCCTGGATTGGACCACATCCATCCTCTCTGGTAGAACTCAGAGCGTTCGCCTCTCCCCATTCTGCTCCGAAGCCACCGAGATCATCTGCGGCGTACCCCAGGGCTCTTCCCTCAACCCAACGCTGTTCAACATCTACGTGGCACCCCTCGCCCATGTTGCCCAACAGCACGACCTCAACATCATCTCCTACGCTGACGACACCCATCTGATCCACTCCCTCATCAAAGACCCTCACACCACCAAAACCAACCTCCACGAAGGCATGAAGGCTGTTGCCGAAAGGATGAGGAACAGCCGACTGAAGCTAAACTCAGACAAGACGGAGGTCCTCATCCTTGGCTCCACACCTTCAGCCTGGGATGACTCCTGGTGGCCGACTACACTAGGAACAGCCCGGACACCCACCAACCACGCACGCAACCTAGGGGTCATCCTCGACTCCACCATCTCTATGACTAAACTGGTCAATGCCGTCTCCTCATCCTTCTTCAACACCCTCTGAATTCTCCACAGGATCTTCAAGTGGATACCCACTGAAACTAGAAGAACAGTCACCCAGGCCCTCGTCACCAGCAGGCTGGACTACGGAAACGCCCTCTACGCAGGAACATCGGCCAAGCTCCTAGACGCCAAGACGCCGCGGCATTCGTGCGCTCTACAAATATTTCAGTCAGTCAGTCAGTCAGTCAGTCACAGATGTCTCAGCTACTACACCCCCACCCACCAGCTCCGCTCCGCCAGCCTTGCCCTCACCACAGTCCCCCCGCATCCGAAGAACTACTGCCGGCGGCAGATCCTTCTCCCAACTCGCCGCCAAGACCTGGAACACCCTCCCCACCAACCTACAGCAGATCCGAGACCTACTGGCCTTCAGAAGACTCCTCAAGACCTGGCTCTTCCATCAGTAGCAACCCCCTCCCAGTGCCTTGAGACCCTCACGGGTATTTAGTGCGCTTTATAAGTGTCTTGCTTGATTTATAAAAGGGAGGGTCCTGGCCACACATCTCTGTTACACTACTGGACCAGGAAGAATCTCTGCTGGAGTGAAGACTGCTGCGCCAGGAGGATTGCTACACTAGTGAGGCTGATTGCTCCCGGGAACTGCTGTTCCCCAAGCTAGCTGAGTTGCCCTGTCTGCCTGCTGATCTTGCCCTTCCAGAAGAAAGTTAAGAACACCCCAGAGTGTCTCCACAAAGAAGATTGACTGGTTCCCTGGTTGCTGGGACCCACAAGAACACTACAAACTGTAAGGATTGGGCCTGAATGCTGTGTGCACACCACTGCGCTTAACCCCACTCCTGCCCCTGCTGTGTGGACAAGATTCACCCCAAGAATCAGCTGCAACACATAGGGCGTGCATTTTGCACCCCGTGTGTGTCATGGGTAGCGCTGGGAGGTGAAGCGCTGTTTAGCAGGAATCACTGCCGCCGCCCGGTACCCTTAATGAACTGCAAAGCGATGTGAAGAGTAAGCGTTGTGACCTGGTAATCACCGCCGCCGCCCGGGCCCCTAAACGGGCGGTGAACTATAAGTGCTGTTGGAGAAGCGCTGTGGCCCAAAATCACTGCTGCCAGCCCTGGTAACCCAACTGCATACTGCCCTGCAAGTGCTGTTTAGCCCGGATCACCGCCGCCGGCCCGGGAGCCTTGGGAGCACCACACAGGTTCCCCTGCTGACATCAGAGGGGAACCGCACTGGGACTGGTGCTGGCGCCAGTGGTTACCTCGCAATGAGGGAGTCATACAGGAGGCTGTGCCGAAGCTGGGAAGAGCAAGACAGCCAACACCATCCGCACCGTCCAGCTGAGACCACCAACAGGCAAGGGAGAGACCCTGGGCTGAGCACCGCCCCGGAGAACACCACCAGAAGCGACCAGCTCCCAGGTAACGGGCACTTAAACCTGCGCTGCTGCTTGTGTGTTGACTGGGCAGGCGGGGGGGGGGGCATGGAACCGCCGTTCATGAAGCTGGGAGCCGGGCTCTGGGAGGGTCTCATTCTTGCACCGCCCCTCATCGCACATGGGGAGGTACCCTGAGTGGAGGGTTCCCTTGATTCCTAACACGCATCGAGGCGTGTTTGGGGCATGTTCACATAGACATCGGCCGCATTCCTGCTAGAAAGCACAGCGGAGCACATTGGCACTGAAAGGGAACTCAGCAACATCATTTAGGTCCCAATCCGGTAGCGGGTATGAGGCCCTGCACATTATGGACCGCGTCCACATTCAAGGGCCTCATTAATCCAAACCGACAACTCGTGGGACTTCCCTCATAGATTCTGCAACAGGGAGCATTTCCCCCACACTTGATCCTGAACTGGTGATTTTATGAACATTGTCCCAAAGAGACTCCCAGAGCCTGCATGTCGATCCCATGGCTATATTGAACAAGGGAAGTCCTTAGCCTATGTGAAGCTCTTTATTATTGATCATGATTGAAACTGAGATAAATATATTTTTATTTTAATAATTAATTGGTGTAGTGTCTACTTATGGTATTTCACTGTGTTATGGTGGGTGGGTGTTACACAAATACTTTACACATTGCCTCCTGAGTTTAGCCTACCTGCTCTGTGCCAAGCTACCAGAGGGTGGTCTAGGGTATTTGTAGACTCACCCTGTCAGAACCGGTCATCCCTACTTGGGCTTGGGTACATACCCCTGCTAACTAGAAACCCCATTTCTAACAAAGAGATATTGCTCCTTTGAGCAGCTGCAGAACTTGTCACACATTTCTTATATATAGTTACTGGTAGTGAAAGAGCCACAGAACTGATGTCTGAAGTGCCTCTGCAGCTACATATATAAAGTACAGATGAAACTCCTGATCAAGAACTGTGTGTAAATCAGGAATGGACAAATATGCACTTTTGTCTATTGGCAGGATGCCAAGCTATGCAGGATGCCCTCAAGAGATCTTTGCATGAGGAATTGACCTCCTAGGGCCAGATGTAGGTGGCTCATTACCGGTCGGTAACAGCCGAAATTAACGCATTTTGGCCGTTACCGACCAGTAATGAGCTTTTCTTATGTAGGGGGCCGAAATTAAGGATTCGGTAATTTACCGAATCGGTAAATAAAGGAATCGGTAAATTACCGATTTCTTAAATAACGTAGGGAGCACTTAAATGAGTGCTTATCCCATGTTAGGATTCGTTATTTACCGCCAACTACAAGTTGGTGGTAAATAACGAAAGAAAATTGAATGCAAATTGCTTCAGTGCCATGTTGCAGACATACATGCCCTTAGGGCATGTATGTCTGCAACATGTGCACCCATAAACAATTGAGGAGTGCAACAGGGTGTCAAAAGTGACACCCTGCCACCCTTCAATGTTTTACCCCTTTTACTAAATCGGTATTTACCGATTCGGTAATTGACATTCATTCCTATGGGCCTCCAGACCCATAGGAATGAATGGCAATTACCGAATCGGTAAATATCGATTCAGTAAATACCGAATCTTAACGATTCGGTAATTTTTACAGATTCTTTAGTTACATAGCGTTTACTGATTCGTAAATACCGAATCGGTAAAATTCGGTATTTACGAATCAGTAAATACTATTTACCTAAATGAGGCCCCTAGTTGGGTATCCCCTCTACTCATTTTGATATACGCAAAAGTCATTTCAAATGTCTTACTGAGTCATGATCTGTTCCTCAGAGTGGCTTTCAGTTTTGCTCGTCGGGCATTGTCCAGGAAAAGTCACAGCAAATTAGGAGTGAGGACTGAGGGCCTTATTTAGAGTTTGGCAGACATTACACCATGTCACAAACAAGGTGAATGTCACATCTGCCCTATTACAAGTGCATTATAGCCCGTGCATTTGTAATATGGTGGATAATATATTTGTCACATTTTGATGGAGTATCCCTTCTGCAAAACTCCAAAAGAGGCCCTGAGGTTTTATGAAATTCATATATATATAAAGGTCCTACAGTTAACCATGCCTCTCCATAGTCACTTGTGTCTGACTTTGGGAAACGTCCATCAAAACTTAATAATTGTCTGCCAATTGAACTTTAATTCTGATTTTGGCGCCAGCGCTCAGAATTATCTGAACAGTGTTTTATACTCTGTAAACAATGCATTGTTGCACATGGCTCTGAATACTCATCCTGTACCGTCTAGTTTGCATTTGCACTTTGCACGCGATCATAGCTAATCATATAGATTGCCGATTTTGTAGATAGCCGTGGATTTGTAATATCCGGTTAATACTTGCCTTCAGCACGCGATTTCAGCAACACAATTGAGGAAGCATGTATATTAGTATACAGCAAAGTAATGAAATCCGATGTCCATCTAAAAACTAGTTTTATTTTGTATAGCTCACGTTGCATTTTCCTCTTGATCCGAGCCATTTAGCAGAGGATCAGCAGTACCTAGTATTTTGCACACGATTTTAGCTACACGATAAAGGATGGCTTAGATCGAGTAACAATTTATGTACAGCTGACTTAAACACAATTGGCAGTTGAGCAATGCCGAATTTGTAAATATGAAAACTTACTTTTGTTCTTGTTTTTCTTCTTTTTTATATATATATACCTTGCAAATTGTATGATTTTCAATACAAAATTGTAATGGTTTTAATTAACTAGATGCAATAAAGCCTTTTCTGACAATTACATCCTCAGATTATGTGATCTGCTGGTAATTTCTATGGTTTTTCTTAAAAATACACCTTTTGGTGAGTTGAGCTAATGCAGCAGCAAATATTAAGCGTTGGCATATTTCACGAGTTCTCCTTCATTAATAACTGAAGTTTATTTAGCTTCTAAGCTAATTTCTTTTGTAAATTGGGCATCACAAATGCTCAGTTTCATCCACTTTTTGCGTACCAAATACCTGAGAGAAGACCTGATCCTGGATACCTTTAGGGGGGCAATTGTCCTTAGAATCACCTATACACAGTGGACAGGCAATGTAGGCATTGTGTGATAAAAAGCTCACCAGCCTCTACTGGAGGCAAGAAACCTGAGAGCTGGGGGAAATCAGGAATATGAAATGAAATTAAGAGGCTATTGGCATTATAATATCAGCATGCTCAACACATACAAGAATGCATCTGCCTACACAGGCCTCCAAGATATTTTCTTGTATCAATTGAAGCCGGTAGGTAGAAGCTACCAAAAAAGAGGGTAATTCCTTTACCTTTTACACGTATTTTTCATGAAGGTCCCTCGAACAATATTATTCCAATTTTAGAGTACATGTTGGTACATATTTTGAGTGAAATTTCATACAGATCTTGGGGGAACCTGCATAATCTTTACTCTGCAGATTAGGCAGGGCAATCAAACTGAGGCTTAAACATTCATGCTGGACACTCATCACTACCAAAGGCTTGTGTAAATGGTCTTTAACACACAAGTTGTGATGCATTGTTATTTTCAGCAATCTGTATTTGAAATGAATTAAATTCACCCAAATGTGCAATTGTTCTCAATGTAATACATCTATTTTGTCGGAGACTGAGTTCGGGGGATTTAACTATAAAGCACAGAACCCTTCAATGTGTTGTGATTATAGGGGTGGTAAAACCAGGATGTTATGGTTCTATATAGCCAAAACACAGCCACGGCACTCCATCACATCTCTTCTAGGGTTAGAGGATTTTGTCTGTTACCTTATCCTGATTGGGGTATGAGTATATAAATGGGAGAAGTAGAAACAGCAATGGCCACAACAGCTTCTCCAAATATATTTATTTCTACTTTCACTATTTCCAGAGTTTGTGATCTTAAAGTCCGACATGTGCTTTCTATATAATACCACATGAAAAAGGTTACTGTAATTCACCCATTGGTAGATGCAACCTTTTTTTTTTATCGCTGTCCTGTTGTTGGGACATGGTGTTGACACTACACCATTTTTACTGAATGAACACATTTCTTTGTCACCCTCTTCAAGGCACCAATAAACTCTTTGTTACGTAAGCTGTAAATGACAGGATTCAACACTGGAGTGACCACAGTGTAGAATACTGACACTACCTTGGTCATGTCAGTGGAAAATCCAGAGTGGGGCCGGACATACATGAAGATCATAGTTCCATAATATATTACCACTACTGTTAGGTGAGATCCGCATGTGGAGAAAGCTTTTCTTCTTCCTCGTGCTGAGGGGATCTTCAGAATGGATACTATGATAAAAACATAAGACACAACAGCCAATATGAATGAGCAAAACAGAACTAAAAGGGACAGTAAAAAAATTGAAATTTCTGTGGCATAGGTGTCACTGCAGGACAGACTTAGTAACGGTGGAATATCACAAAAGAAGTGATTGATTTCCCTGGATGCACAGAAATTCAACCTGGAAATCAAAAGGACTGGTAACAAACCAGTAAAAATGCCGCAAATCCAGGAACCAACAGCCAGTTGCATACAGGTTCTCCCGCTCATGCTGGTTGCATAATACAAAGGCTTACATATGGCAAGATAGCGGTCATAGGCCATAACAGATAAGAGGTAGCATTCTGTGGCCCCAAAAAAAACAAAGAAATAAAGCTGCATCATGCAACTGGAAAACGCTATTGTTTGACTTCTGGCCAGCAGGTTGACAAGCATCCTTGGAACAATTGTGGTAGTGTACCATATTTCCAAGAAGGAGAGGTGGTGTAGAAAGAAGTACATGGGTTTGTGAAGAAGGTTTCCCATTCTCACTGTAGATATGATTATGCAGTTCCCCAAAACTGTAAGAAGGTAGAAGGCTAGGAAGACCACAAAGAGAAGGACCTGCGATTCATGAATGGTAATAAGTCCCAATATTATGAATTCAGTCTTGGATGATTGATTTGTAGGAAACATGAGTTTGTCAAGGTATCTGAAAAATAAAACAAGGTGCATTAGTCAGGAAAAATATCTGTATATAGACGAAAAATTGAATTGGGAAATAAAACATTACAACAATATGAGGGATGTGGGTTAGCTGACATTGATTTGCACACAATGCTGTTCATGCCAAAAATAGACTCAAGGACTACAGTAATTTCACATTATTCAGTTCAGCAACCAAATGAATGTACAGCCCTGTAACAAATATTCTGGTTTCAAATAGTCTAGGATGAATCTTTGTTTTGTTTGCGCAGCAATGCTGATGTGAGGTGTTACAGGATCAGGTTGTATTTGATAATACAATGTTTATTAAGATGTATAGCGAGAAAGGGCCTCAGCCATCTGCTAGTTCAACAGCCTTCCAACTGCCTTTACACAGAACCTCACCTCACCACATTCTTAGAACTCCATTTCTACATTCTCTCAATTACATTCCACAAAGAATAGCATACCACAGGTCTCATTACTCAAATATACTACATATACCCCCTTATACAATAAAATAAAACCAAGTTTATACAAAATATTTCATATGAAATAAATATAAAATAGTAACACACATCATTATATAATACTTTTTTCACATAGTCTTCACTTTTCAGTCACATAGTCTTTCAAAAACATGGGAGGTAAATAAACTCTCTCACTCCTCCTGATAAAAGTGTCTTCGCATCTGAGATCCCTACTTTCTTTATGTTCCAAGAACTCATTTTTATTTTGATCAACCACAAGTTCCCCTCTTTCTTTCTTACCAAAAATATACTTAAATTTTTATTTTCAAAGGGCAGCACACCACTTTTCTCACAGTCACCCCTTTTTCCCATTCTTGTACGTTATCACAACCACTCTACCCAAATTGTGGGTGTCTTCTAGCTTCACAGCATTATTAAATAACATGACAAATTTGAAAGGCACAGAAAATGTTGATAACAACCTAGATCCCCGGGTAATGTTACTCTCACCATATCACCACAGCAGTTTAACATACCAAATTCTTATTGTCAAACAACCATCTAGTCTCAGAAATTCTCTTTTCTTGTTTCTCTCTCCAACCATCAGACGTGTCAATAATGTCCCTAGTAAACCAATTTATCCGAGAAGGACAAATCAAAACATTTGGCTTTCTCCCTCTGAAAAGTTCCAACTATACCATTCCACTAACTGAGTGTGGAGTTAAAAGATACATTTTCACTCTGGTTTGATTCTCTTCTCTCCAATATTTACCACACATTTTGGCAATCTGATTTGATTCCTTCAAAACCCTATTAAATCTTTTAACCGAAACCATTATACTCAGAGTAATATAATGAACATTACTTGTGCCTAGTTCTTCTCTGCGACAGAAATTGTTCCACTTCCCTTGACACCAATTCAACACCAATATCCATGAGAATAGAATCAGGAAAGCCTTCTGTTCCAAATCATTTCTTTAAGAATGCTATGGCATTGTGAATATTAATTCCTTGAGAAATACATATCTCCAACCACCTTGAAAACATGTCTACCAACAAAATCACATAATATTGGCCAACCATATTAGTGACCGGAGCCAAGACATCCAAAGCCACATCCTCCCATGGTCTCTTGAACAGACCTCTCATACCCATTGGTTGTATTCTTGGATTACACATACTTTGTCAGTGTACTCCACACAGTCTCTAACTACTCTCTTTATCTGTGTATCCAACCCTGGCATTTCCATAATGCAATCTTATCATCTCTTTAGTCTTACATATACTTTAATGGCCCTGTTGAGTAAGATCAGTCTTGAAAGACAACCTGCTACATTGCTCTCCACACATGGAATATATTCAACATGAAAATCAAACTCCTGCAGCTTAAATCACCCATTTACAAATTCTACTAGCTACAGCATCGAACCCTTTCTTGCCAAACACATCTTTGAGAGGCTTGTGAACTGAGTTCATGACAAAGGGAGTACCTGACAACATTTTATTTCTTGAAGTCTCAATAGATGCAAAGGGCTTATTTTTCTATCACTGAATACCTAAGTTTAAGACCTTTCAAACATTGAGATGTAACCATATTAGACATTTCATTCACACCTTCCCCTTGCTTCACCACAGCCCCTGGAGCAAGCATCTGTGATCAGAACAGATTTGTCGGTTGCTTTGAAACTCTGTTAAAAGGGAGTCTTGGACAAATGATCTTTCACATCCTGAAAGTCCAAGTCACACTACACTACGCAGACTATGAAAATGCAACCCTTTTATGGACAGTTTACTCACAATATGTCTGGGAAGATAACCTAGGATTAAACTCGTTATACTATTCTGCCATCCCTAAGAATTTGATGTTGACTAATTCTGCTTTACCAGTTGGGACTGTAAGCTTCATTATAGCGTTCACCAATTCTTCATTTGGTCTCAATCCATTCTCTTTCAACTGGTGACATGAATCACATTGTACCTCTTATTAGGCTTCCACTGAGATATTTTGAGCGTGAGGTCTCTTTCCCTAAATCTCTCCAACACACACCTCACGCAATAATCATGTTCTTCATGTGTGGACCTGGGTATCAAAACCTAATCCTGATAAATCTTTACACCCTCAATGCCACACAGAATATCCTCCATAGCCCTCTGAGATTAAAGCAAATGACATCCTGGTGACCTAATCGCCCCAAAAGGAGTGATGAATGCAGTAAAATCCATGGAATGATTCTCCAAATTTATTTGATGATATGCCGATCTATGATCATGGGTAAAAAAAAAACTACTGCACCTCCCAACCAAGAATTATAAATCATTAATATTGGGTAATGCATACCTATCCATAACTATTGCTTTATTCAATCCTCTAAAATCAACACAGAATGATACCACCCCTGATGCCTTGTGATCTAAAACAACAGGAGAGATCCACTCAGTGACCTTAACTTCATCAATAATTCCTTTTTCAGTCGATTTATTTCCTCAAATATCACTTGCCACATGTTAAAAGGCACACCACTTACCTTATAAGCAACCAGAACAGCATTCTCTTTAAGAACTGTTGTATGTGAATACTCAGTCACACAACCCAATTGGTCACATAAAACATCTGCTAGTTCTTGATGAAACATCCTGTGAAAATCATTTGGTTCACTTTTCTGTACTGTTTCTACCAGGGTAGGTTTTCTGTCAATCAGAACAATGGGGGTATTACTATAGAGATCTAACAGAGTGTCTAAGGACCAGGGGCCAGATGTAGGTAGGGTTTTACCGGTCGGTAACGGCCGAATTCGGCCGTTACCGACCGGTAAAAGGAATTTGAGATGTAGGGGGCAGAATCGGTAAATTTACCGTTCGGTAAATTTACCGATCGGTAATTTTACCGAATCTGTAAATATACCGGTCGGTAAATTTACCGACCGGTATATTTACAGAATCTGTAAATATACCGGTCGGTAAATTTACCGACCGGTATATTTACAGAATCTGTAAAATCGATATGTAGGTGGGACTCTTATGAGTCCCACAAGGCCTAAGAAATCGGTATTTTACCATCAAATTCAATTTGATGGTGAAATACCGATTCAGGTGTGCATGCACATGTGTGCATGCACACCTGTGCCATATGACAGGCAGACCTGCCCTTAGGGCAGGTATGCCTGCCATATGGCCCCCGAACCTTTTTTGGGGGTGCTAGAGGGTGTCAAAGTGACACCCCCTGCACCCTTGCCAAAAATCGGTATTTACCGATCGGTAAATACCGACCAGTAATGCCCCATTCATTCCTATGGGCTTCAAAGCCCATAGGAATGAATGGAGCATTACCGGTCGGTATTTACCGAATCGGTAAATACCGATTCTTAACGATTCGGTAAATGGAACATCTGGATGTTCCTACATACCCCCACTTCTTATTTACCGATTCTTAATTACCGAATCGGTAAAATTCGGTAATTAAGAATCGGTAAATAAGTTTTACCTACATCTGGCCCCAGATGTAGGTAATTTTAATTTACCACCTCTTAAATACCGATTCATACCGAATCGGTATTTAAGAGGTGGTAAAATAGAGGGGGGGAGATGTAGGTATTTCAGATTCGGTAAATACCGAATCGTTAAGATTCGGTATTTACCGATTCTGTAAATACCGATTCGGTATTGCCCATTGATTCCTATGGGCCTTGCAGCCCATAGGAATCAATGGGCAATACCGATTCTGTAATTACAGAATCGGTAAATACCGATTTTAGCAAGGGTGCAGGGGGTGTCACTTGACACCCTCTGGCACCCCAAAAATAGGCATGTGCGCCATGTGGCACACAGACATGCCCTAAGGGCATGTCTGTGTGTCACATGGCACAGGTGTGCATGCACAAATGTGCATGCACACCTGGATTCGGTATTTTACCACCCAATTGGATTGGGTGGTAAAATACCGATTCTTAAAGCCCTGTGGCACTCTGACATGTGCCAGCTACATCTGCATTTACAGAATCGGTATTTTACTGAGTCTGTATTTACCGATTCGGGCATGTCTGTGTGCCACATGGCGCACATGCCTTTTTTTGGGGTGCCAGAGGGTGTCAAGTGACACCCCCTGCACCCTTGCTAAAATCGGTATTTACCGATTCTGTAATTACAGAATCGGTATTGCCACATACATCTGGCCCTAAATATCTTTGATGAAACCAACTATTGATACTGCCTTATTTACAAGAGACATTGATCTTTCTAGCTGTAATGTGTCCTTTGTATTCTAACCCACCAGAAAAGTAAATTTTCCAATGTGTTTTATCGGTTGACCATCATAACCTAGTGGCCTAATGTCTGGCTTGAATAGTTTGATTTTGTTAGAGAAATATTGCTCATAAAACACTCTAGGCACCAGATAAGGTTTAGCCCCAGAATCAAACGGCATCTTTATCATTGAACCACTGACATTAGCATTGTCGATGAGACCCTGCTTACTTTTTTGTTGTATCCACAAAACAGTCTCCCCACAGTGAAGAGTATCGTAATCACACTCATCATTCACAGCAACCTCTTTCACTTTGCTCTTTTTAGATTGTACTTTGCAGTGCTTTCCCTTCTTACCACACACTTTACAGATAACACCCCAGGCAGAACAAATCTTTTTGTTTGCCATATATTCCACCACATCTAAAACACTTTCCTGTAAAAAATGTTAACATCTCCTCCCTGTGACTTGGCAATGGTGTGCACATTTTTCAATGCAAAGCTGCATTCTCTCTCTGTATGATATCAACGCAAGCTATAGAGTGCTCTATATTATTAGCAATCAGTATTACCCTAATCTAACTTAGGGTCATCTTTTTGCTAAAGATCCTCTACCACTTTCTCAATGTTATATCGTAACATAAACTGATCCCAAATGCATTCTTCCAGTGTCCCTTCAAACTTACATGAGGAAGCAAATTTACAGAAGTCAGTCATATAGTTTCCCACAGATTCCTGCGATCGATGGAACCTTCTGCCAAAATGACAACATTCCAATACAGTGCTAACTTTAGGTAAATAATATTTATCTAGCTTATGTATACATGCTTCATATTCATTCAACTCTTCTACTTCTGTTTCATAAAGTTCTGGAAGATGTTCAAACACTTCCTGACCCTCTGGTCCTAAACAATAAAGAAGTAATGATGTTTTATTTTCTGCACCTAAAGAAGTGAGGCAGCCTCTAGCACAATGTGAAAACACTTTTTTCCACTTGGACCTCTGTATCAAAGATTCCCTAGGCGACACCAAAAGGAATGGGGGAGGAATAACATTCTGCATCTTAAACCACACAGGATAAGTAAGACAATAGCCAGTAAAAAATTAAATAAATGAGTAAATGTAGTAATATGGGTAATGTAGGGGAGAGGATGTGTGGCTAGGACGGTCAACTTCAAATCTGGGGAACCAGGTTCGAGTCTCAGCAACGACGCTCAACATCCTGTGATTCTGGGCAAATCACTTAATCTCCCGGTGCCTAAAATAAATGAATGTGTCCTTGTGTAATGCAGTTGGTGCTTGTGTAAAGCACTCTGATACCTAATAACTTTGGGTCAAGTTTGCCCTATATAAAACTCTGGAAAATGTGTTTACAATGAGCACCCAAATTAACAACCTCTACTAAGGTATAAACCCCAGTACCTGAACCAGTACATGAGAGAAATCCAGGACCTGAAAGAAGAAGCAACAATATATGAGAGAAATGTTCAGCTAACTATAACGTGTGAAACCTATGGTTTTTTCAATGAATTTGCATAGTTTTTTAAATGCTAATTCCTAACTATAACGTGTGTGAAACCTATGGTTTTTTCAATTAATTTGCAAGGTTTTTTAAATGCTAATTCCTAACTATAACGTGTGTGAAACCTATGGTTTTTTGCAGTGAATTTCAAAGGTTTTGTAACTGATAATTTATAAATGTATTAATTATTATGTCTTTCTTTTTATACGAATTTCTTATATTTTTAATATAAATATTTATTTTATTTTTTAGATTATATTTCATATTCTTATTATAAAATAATAACAAAACTAAATTGCAAAGTAATTTTTGGATGAATTATTGCTTGACATCGGTTGCAAGTATAACACAGCTCCAGCAATTCTCTTGGGGCCCTATGCTCACAATGCTGTATCGATCCTTACACCTGCTTCAAGCACGTGCAAGGTTTTGACGCAGCATAAGCTCAAAACTCACTGAAGAAGAAGTTATACATTTCACTCAGTCACTTTTACGAGGCCTTGCTGCACCCCCTTCTGCACAAGAAAGCCTCTTCTGGCACAGCGCTTTACAATGTAATACACCCTCCAGATGCATCATATTGTTAATAGCACACACCATGGCACATCTTTTGCACCACCGCTGTGTCACAAAAGTGACGCAACGGCTGTGTAAAAGAGGCACAAGGGGATTGTAAATCCGCCCCTAACACATACAAATTCACCCAGGCACTTTCACCAGCAGCGCAAATTGAAGCATACACTTGTAACATATTTATGTACATATGATACATTCAAGTGCTTCGGACATACTTAGTATACTATAGATAAACACATTATAGATTTATGCTGTAGCAGTTCCTTATAGTTCTGCACTTTCACATTCTCCATACACTAGTAACATATTCATTCATTCATTTATGAACTACACATTCATTCTAACAAACTTAAACACACTCCCGTAGAAATATAGTTCTTTCTTTGACCAGTGAAGGTAGTTCTAAAAAGAACAGTTTTTTTTCTTTTGTATTTATTTTGTGTTTTCTCAACAAATTCCAAGCGGAACAAAAGAATGAAAAAAATAACTACTAATGTCGAGGACAGCAATGATCCTGCATCCTGCGTTTCATCAAGTCTATAGACTGTTCCCCATAACACAAAAGTTTATTGCAATAAATGCATAGAATTTTAACTTTAGCAAAGTCAGAATCAATTTGTGGGTGTGGACTGTTTGCTGAAAATGCTGCTGCCACAGTTGATGTGCTTGGTGCAGTAGCAGGTGGATTCTCGTGCAACCTCTATCTTGCAGCTCAAGCAAAGTTCTTGGGGTGCAAGTTCTTCACGTGTCGCACCATATTTGCTGTGCCAAAGGAGTATTTTTTACATGGATCACCCCTTAAAAGAGTTGTTTGGCAAATTTTACAGGTTACTTTTGGAGCATTAACCTTTTTTTGACTCTCTGGAAAAGTGAAAAACTTCCAAATTAGAGCTTCTTTCCTCTTCTTTGGACGTTCTTCAGGAATGAAATCTCCCTCTGAAGAACTGCTGGAAGATGACTCCATTGCTCTTATTATGGTGATCTTCCTTCTATTTGAGAAGATTCTCAGAACAAATGCTTCTTCTTTGAAAGTCAAAGTCGAATAATTATAATGGGACGGAACTTTCAACAGTCGCAATAGGAAAAGTTATGAACCAATCAAATCTCTACTTTTAAAGTCATATGGCTTTGCGTACGCTTATGATGCACTTGCGCAGCTCTTTCAATACGAGTACGCATGATGTTCTACCCCGATTTGTGTAATTCTTTTTAAAAGTAATATATGATTGTTACTAGTATTAAAAAAAATCATAGTTATCCCAAATGTCTGCCCTTAGTATGTACATTAAATACGTACAAGTTTTAAACCAAGTAGAAACATTGCCCCCTTTCGTGTACAGAACGCCGTACATGACGTCACACCGAAGCTTTAATGCGACGCGTAACGTCAAAGCATATTTGTACTGTATGCGCGGGTACACACTGTGTATGATAAGCAGTACAAACTATGGTGCGATCACCCTCTCAGTGACAAATCAGAGCTCAGGGTGCGCTAAAGAGAATGATTAGAAGTGCTGACTCATTGCAGATCCGATTCTGGGCCTGCCTCTGTGCACATGATAACACTGCCCCCATTTCTCTCTGTTGTTAATTGTTAGTGCACACACTCCTACTTGCACATGCGCGGTGCACGCCCACCCACACTACCCACATGCCACCACCTAGCATGCTTGCTATCATTTAGCCTGGAAACCAATACATTACCCAATGGCATGTCCCCCAGGGCCATCATTCTTATAGACCGTGAAAACACTACCAATGACGGCCCTGGCCTTGGTGTGGTCAGCCCCCGCGGTTCCCATATAATGCGGGCACTGATGTCAGCATGCTCTCTTTTGCCTGCCTGTGCTGCGGTGACAGAAAGACTGTCGAAAACACCCCAGACTCAGCGAAACCGCAGCCTTTCAAGACACGACAAAACACGACAGAAGCAAAGGTAAGACAATACGTCACAATATCAGCCTCCACTGTAAATTGTATATGCATAATGCTATTTTTTTATCCTTGATATGGCTTTCCTACCCCTCAATGGTTTTAAATTGTACTTACATAATTGAAATATTTCTTTATAAGTCACGAGGTCCTATACACATCTAATCTTAAAAATTGTGCGTGCATACATTTCTGTGTCGTACTTCTGTACTACGCCACGTGCTTAGGCCTCTATTATTATTAATTGTGCATCCATGATAGTATTTTTTTTCTGAGTCACGAGGCTGTCCCAGGCCTCTATTAACTTATTCATCTTCCTTTGTTTGCTGGAGCTGCAACAGTCTAACTATGAAATATTAAGAACCCACATTAAAATTCACTTTTGATAGTAGTTACGCAACTCAGTTTACGATGACTAATCAAAACGTCCTTTTGTTTCCTTCAGCAAACATCCTTCAGAAGTAACCACGGCCTATCGAGCAACAGCAATGGAATTCTCTGCAACTTATTGAATATATTTTGACGTATAGAAGCAGAGTTCAAGTCGAATGGTGAACTCCGGTGGCCGCACTCTTTATACAAGGTAAGCACAGCAGCCTAGATCTACAAAGCCTTCATAGCAATGCAATAGAAATCAGTCGCCATAACGGGCGTCAGTAACGCAGTAGTCACTTCCATATAGACACCACTTGAGCGCGGCACTATAACAACTGAAATATACCAGGTACACTGAACTCGTAAAACTGTAGTGTTAGCTTTATTTGTGAAACGATAGCAGCCCAGGTTCTGGTGTTAACCTGGGCTCCTATGGTTATTCACAAGGGCATATTATAAAGCCCATTATCGCCGCTTTATTGGCAGTTTCCTGCCGATAAAAGTGACGATAATGTATCGCCTTTTGTTGATAATATGGCTCATTGCTCTTTTTTTGACCAGTAAACTTAGGTGCATATTATCAAGGACCGGTGTTACAATTATCACCGTTTTATTGGCAAGAAACTGCCGATAAAACGGCAATAATGACCATGATAATACGGCCTTGTTATTTCCCATAGAAGCCCATGTTAACACCAGAACATAGGCTTCTATGGCAATTAACCAGAACGTATTATCAAGCCCACCCTCCCAACATTATTAAAAAACCATAGGCCCTTGTAAATTCCCATAGCAGCCTAAGTTTTGATGTTAAGCTGGGCTGCTATGGTTATTCACAAGGGCATATTATCAAGCCCATTATCGCCGATTTTATTGGCAGTTTCCTGCCAATAAAACAGACGATAATGTATCGCCTTTTGTTGATAATATGGTCCATTGCTCTTTTTTTTTACCAGTAAACTTAGGTCCATATTATCAAGGACCGGTGTTAAAATTATCGCCGTTTTATTGGCAGGTAACTGCCGATAAAACGGCGATAATGAGCTTCTTAATACGGCCTTGTTTTTTCCCATAGAAGCCCACGTTAACACCATAACATAGGCTTCTATGGGAATTTACAAGGACGTATTATCAAGCCCACCCTCCCAACATTAATAAAAAGCTCAAGACAATGCAGGTACCCGGAACTGGAAGGTCATTTTACATATCACTGCCCCAGAAATGTGGCGTTCCCCGCGATGTGTACGGGGAGAGAGAGAGAGAGAGAGAGCTCAAAACATTTTTTTTTAAAAAAGACCTGAGGGGTGCCGCTCACCGAGACTGCGGGGAGTAGGGCCGTAACCCACCCCCGCATACTTCAAAATAAAACCAGAGGAGTGCCATTCCCCAGTGCTCGGGGCACCTTACAAGCCCCCATTATGCAGAAAAACTTGCCCCGTAATTTGCCACCGGGACCTAATGAATAAAACGGACTTCTACTTTTTTTTCACCTTTTCCACCGCGTACAAGTACTGCACGAGTACCCCGCCATTTTTTATTTAATAAAAATTGAGCCTAAAGATCCATATACCAACCCCTGGCCAAGACTATAGGCTCAGAATGTTTCTACCCTGCCCCGTTTCCTTATTTCTCAACTTTGTTTTACTGTTTTCTTGCGACTCTGCTGTCCCGACAAACAACATGGCTGCCAACACTTCCTGGTTTGGAGTATTGACAACCAATCAGCATGCAGCTCCTGCTCGTAATTGTATGTATTTCCATATGCGTACGCCACAATTTTTCTTTAAAAAATTAAAAATAGAGCCTAAACATCCCTGCACGACCCCCTGAGCAAGCCTAGAGGGTCAGAATGTCTCTACCCTACTCCCTTCCCTTATTTCTGAACTTTGTTTTACTGTTTTATTGTGACTCGGTTCTAGCAAGGCACAAGATGGCCGGTTTCACTTCCTGGTTTCGAGTGTTGACAGACAGTTCACAGCCAATCAGCATGCAGCTCGTGCTCGTAATTGAACAGATTTCAGTACGCGTGCTGAACTCCGTCTCTAGATATCGCTATGATTTTACTTGCAATTTTCTCAGAAACCTCTGAACGGATTTAACAAAAAGCACAATCTGCGAACAGAACTCTACCTCTCTGGCAAATTTCTTGTAATTCCGTTCAGCCGTTCGGGCTGTAGCCCTGGCTAAAGGTCCCTATGGAAAATTGCATGGGGAAAACACATTTTGGGACCCCCCTTTTTTCTCAGCCCCCACTTGACTAATCACCCCCAAACTTTCAGGGAAGGAGCGGAACCAAGCAGGCCATTTTCTTGGAGATATTCACGAAGATTCGTCCACCGGCGCCAATGTTATTCCAAATAGAATGTTGTGGATTTCCTATGGAAACTAGGTCCTAACTATAACTACCTACTGGCGACCGCCAGTAGGTAATATATATATATATATATATATTGCAAAATGGTGCATGATCTAGGACATAGGTGTGCCGATATAGAAAAAAAAAATGACACGAGAGTCAAGTTTGTGAACTGATAGGGACCATGATCATAGACAGCGGATTTCCGGTGTCAATATTGCAAATTTTTTTGCCTGGGTGTTTTAGTAATGTCGGGATCTGTGGAGGAATATGAAAAACATGTATTTGACAGTCGAGTTTAATTTAATTTTCCCCACAGAGAATGCAATAGTATTTAACAGCAACAAAACAGTATTTAAACTGATATATCAATGAATGTACAACGAAATAGAATTGTCTAAATTGGTGTGAATACTGCTGGAAAAACAGACAAGAGTCTGTTTTCCATTGTTTCTAAGCACTGTCACTTTAAATATCAAAGGAAACACTAGTACGTCATGTGATGAAGGCCTCTAAGGGCTGAAACGCGTCATGGCGGAATGCACTAATGAATCAAAAATTTCGCAAAGGAAAATCGGTGTCCCATCCTTTTCTGGTTCTGTGAATATGGAGTGGTGAAGACTCAGTGCTTTGGATACATATATATATATATATATATATATATTCACTGAAAAAACCATAGGTTATAGACCATATATAGTTAGGAATTAGCATTTAAAAAACCTTATTTTACTCACACAAAACCATTGAAATTCCATATATAGTTAGTTGCACTAACTATATATCGCGCACCTGCAATCCACTGCTGATGATGTCACATATTACATCATTCATGACATGGTCAGTGACATCACTGATGACATCACTGATGACATCATCTAGTGTGTGTGTTTTTGTAAAGTTTAAATACGTTTTACATATTGAAGAATGACTGGATGTATGGAAGACTGAGTGTGTGTGTGGCTGGCTGGGAGGTGTGTGACTCTGTGCATATCAATGTGTACTTGTATCAGTGATTGTATAAGAGAGTAAGTATGTGTTAGTATATGTGTGAAAAGTATGGTGTTCTGTGTTTAACTATAAATGAGGAAATCGAAGTGTGATTGATTCTTTACAGGACTGACTAGGTGTATGAGTGCATATGATAGTGTTCTAATAATAAGTGACTGTATGTATGAGTAATTGTATGGGTGAATGAATGAATGTGTGTGTAGACGTACGAATCAGTGAGTGCGTATGTAGTAACTGGTATTGGTGTGTCATGATGTCATCAGTGATGTCATTTGAGATGTCATCAGTGATGTCATTTCAGATGTCATTAGTGATGTCATCAGTGATGTCACTGAAGTATGGTGTTCTGTGTTTAACTGTATAGATGAAGAAATGGAAGTGTGATTGATTCTTTACAGGACTGACTTGGTGTGTGAGTAACTCCATGGATGAGTGGCAGTGTGTGACTGTCTGCATAGGTGTATGAGTGCATATGATAGTGTTGTAATAATAAGTGACTGTATGTATGAGTGATTGTATGGGTGAATGAGTGAATGTGTGTGTAGACGTAGGAATCAGTGAGTGCGTATGTAGTAACTGGTATTGGTGTGTCATCATGTCATCAGTGATGTCATTTGAGATGTCATCAGTGATGTCATCAGTGATGTCATTTGAGATGTCATCAGTGATGTCATCAGTGATGTCACTGACCATGTCATGAATGATGTAATATGTGACATCATCAGCAGTGGATTGCAGGTGCGCGATATATAGTTAGTGCAACTAACTATATATGGAATTTCAATGGTTTTGTGTGAGTAAAATAAGGTTTTTTAAATGCTAATTCCTAACTATATATGGTCTATAACCTATGGTTTTTTCAGTGAATTTTCAAGGTTTTGTAAATGCTAATTCCTAACTATATATGGTCTATAACCTATGGTTTTTTCAGTGAATTTCAATGGTTTTTTAATAGCAAATATCATAAGCTGTCGAATGTCAAGTACGTGGTAAGTGAAAACATTTTCGTGTTTATGCACACTGATCTGCTTTGAATGGTGCCCCCCCCCCTCATTTCTATTAGGAGTACTCTCTCTTTGCAGATAGTGAAAGGTAGTTAACGCAGGTCTTTGCCCCCATTGTAATCCGTCGTGCCTGCTTCTCTCTCCATTTGATTCATTGTTATCCAAGTATTTACTGTTTTAGAATTAGTTCTCTTTGGTTCATTCTCTATTTACAAACAAACACAGAGTCGCAATACTCTGTTTAGTCTTTGCAGATAACGAAAAATCGTGTAAAAAAAAAGAAAAGGAATCGAGCAAAATCAGTAGGCCACTAATGGGATCTCTTTTTGACCTCGCTAAAATAGAAACATTAGGAACAACCCCTCATGACAAATACAAAACTAGTGAGATGAACTGAACTCCACACAATGATGGCTGCAAAACAGCTCTGCTCCGCCACCCACCCCGCCCAAAATAACGATAAAGAACGGCTGCCATGATTGGTTGCGGAATGACCACGACGGAGCTACGAAATGGTGCTGCTCTCATGCTAACCCCAGCTTCAGTCTGAAACATCCAGAAACACTGTAGACTACCAATTCGATCAGTTCCGGTAGCGCCCCAATGTAACCCGGTAGAGAAGAACTAGCCCTCCCCTCTTTGACTGATGGTTCTTGTTGCCTGTCCCTTCTGTTGTCATTTAACAGAACTATTTAGCCTGCTGAAAGGGGTTGTGTTCCGACCGCTGGTTGGTGGAGACATTTTGACTATATTCTGTACCTGCGTTGTCGCGTAATGCGTCATATGACGCGCCGCGTTAGCGCATCCGGAAGTCATCCGGGGCGCGCAGCGCGTAACGTAAGCATAACAAGTCATGTGACTTGTTAATAAAACTTTTCATTGGTTCATTTTACTTTTCTTATTGTATTGATGAAAGGCTTGGTCATATGACCTAAAAATTACGCTTTTCATTACTTCCGAACATTATTTTTTCTTAAATATATGTTATAATGTTCCAGGCTAATGTACTTTCCCGGAAATTTTACAACTGTCCTGCAAGTAAAATATATTCTTTTTTCGAGAAAAAGAGCGTTTCTTCGTCCCATGACGGAGCCGTTGAGCAAAAGAGGGTCGACCTGCTGTCTTAGTCGCCGATACGCCTGAATATGAGATTCTTATCGATCACTTTATGTTGCAGGAATAGAAAACACAACAGCCCTTGACCATTTATCTTTACTGCGTTCCTTCGTATTATACCTTTTACCCTTCATGTAATTGGTCTGCTTTATTTCACTTGCCTTTTAATGATTCTAAAACAGTGACTATTATTAAAAACTTTACCAATGTATATACTACTACCATGTTTTCTTTTAAAAACCTTTATTGTGAAAATTTCATTATACAAATACGAGCCTATAACCACGTGGGCCGGCCACGGAGCAAACTGTAATCGTATATGATGAATAGACATTTACACTGTAGAGGAACGTAACGGGCGGGCCATTAGGTTGCAAGAACTAAGGTGTCTAACAGTTACGGAATCGGTGGACGTACATTTTATAATTAAAATACGACAGGGCCAGTTACAATAAAATTATCTAGATATACATTTGCGGGCAAGTACCATGGGTGACGTTAATTCGAACTTTCAACAGTACAGTAATCAATAACACATCAGAACTTAATATCAATAGGGATGTCGAAATATTCAATCAATTCTCGTCCCCGCCCGCCATGTGCTTCAAAACTGCATACGTATCTCGTGATTTCAAGGTTCTGCAACCAGTACACAACAAGGAGTTACGAGTCCCATTTATTCTGGCGCCATTTTGGGCGAGGACGGGCAGGTCCAGGATATAGTCAAAATGTCTCTACCAACCATCGACTATGATGATGTTCATATGCTGTATTTATTAGAGTAACACTCAGATGTCCACATGAAATAAATTTGCCACAATCTAAACATGTCATTTTAATCTTTCCAAAGTTCTTCTAAATATTTGGGACCGTTTCCCTTGCCTCTGAAGCTCTCAGTGCCACTTCTTTGATGAATGTACTAGCAGGTCAGGGGTTCTCCTCCAAATCTCTCTTTTATGCAGCACTATAATTAATTGGTGCCACCTCTCCATATGACGATGCATGGTATAGTTACCACAACTATATTTTTTTTCGGTTCCTCTAGAGAGTTCATCGTGGCAGATGAAGCGTGTAACGTACCGGGCATTTACCTTTTTTTGCATGTACAGGAAAGGAAAAAAAAATCGAGCGTCCGAGTTCTAAGGTGTCCCAGGGCCATTTTAGTGGACCAGGCCCAAATCCAAAGAACAGGCCGCCATTTTGAGAGTCCTGTTGCAGCCGCCTGTCGCTGTAGCATCAAGAGCAGCCGAAACTCAGCTGAATGGCAACTGAAACGGTAAAGGGGCGCCCCACTACAGCAGACGAGCCAGGCCCAAATCCAAAGAACTGCTATCTCACAGGCTAATGGGGCGACCCACGCCGAGTTTCAGCATTGTAGGATGACCACACAAGTACAGCAACTTGCTAGACATCACCTCGGTGCCATCCGGATCTCGGCGCCCCACTGCAGATGAAGTGCCTCTCAACTATGAAACCACCACGGTGACATCCGGATCTTGGCGCGTTGTGCTGCCTTCGGCCTATTCGCACATCGGTCCGCTACTGACGCCATCTCACAGGCTAATGGGGCGACCCACGCCGAGTTTCAGCATTGTAGGATGACCACACCAGTACAGCAACTTGCTAGACATCACCTCGGTGCCATCCGGATCTCGGCGCCCCACTGCAGATGAAGTGCCTCTCAACTATGAAACCACCACGGTGACATCCGGATCTTGGCGCGTTGTGCTGCCTTCGGCCTATTCGCACATCGGTCCGCTACTGACGCCATCTCACAGGCTAATGGGGCGACCCACGCCGAGTTTCAGCATTGTAGGATGACCACACCAGTACAGCAACTTGCTAGACATCACCTCGGTGCCATCCGGATCTCGGCGCCCCACTGCAGATGAAGTGCCTCTCAACTATGAAACCACCACGGTGACATCCGGATCTTGGCGCGTTGTGCTGCCTTCGGCCTATTCGCACATCGGTCCGCTACTGACGCCATCTCACAGGCTAATGGGGTGACCCACGCCGAGTTTCAGCATTGTAGGATGACCACACCAACTTGCTAGACATCACCTCAGTGCCATCCGAATCTTGGCATCTCAACGCCTAGTGGTATCTTCCATACAAAAAATATTGTTACGCTGCCTTTGGCCCCATTCGCACATCAGTCCGCAACTTAGACATCACCTCGGTGCCATCCGGATCTTGGCATCTCAGCGCCTTGTGGTGTCAGTCAGAAAATATTGTTGTGCTGCCTTCGGCCTATTCGCACATCGGTCCGCTACTGACGCCATCTCACAGGCCAACGGGGCGCCCCACGCCGACTTTCAGCATTGTAGGATGGCCACACCAGTGCGGCAACTTGCTACACACCACCTCGGTGCCATCCGGATCTTGGCATCTCAGCGCCTTGTGGTCTCTTCTACACCGGAAATATAGTAGAAAATATTGTTGCGCTGCCTTTGGCCCCATTCACACATCAGTCCGCTACTGACACCATCTCACAGGCCAACGGGGCGCCCCACGCCGACTTTCAACATTGTAGGATGGCCACAGAAGTGCGACAACTTACTAGACACCACCTCGGTGCCATCCGGATCTTGGCGCGTTGTGCTGCCTTCGGCCTATTCGCACATCGGTCCGCTACTGACGCAAACTCACAGGCCAACGGGGCGCCCCACGCCGACTTTCAGCATTGTAGGATGGCCACACCAGTGCGGCAACTTCCTACACACCACCTCGGTGCCATCCGGATCTTGGCGCGTAGTGAAGCTGCAGCAGCTGCAAATAAGCTTCAGACAGTGTTACAACCGCTGCTCAGAACTCTCAACTATGACACCACCTCGATGCCATCCGGATCTTGGCGCGTTGTATTGCCTTCGGCCTATTCGCACATCGGTCCGCTACTGACGCCGCCTCACGTGCCAACGTATTTTCTCCGCATTTTATACCCTATGCCGCATAACAGGTCATGTGACTTGTTTATAAAACTTTTCATTGGTTCATTTTACTTTTGGTTTCCTAATGATGGAAGGCTTGATCATATGACCTAAAAACAACACTTTTCATTGGATGAAAACTTTTTTTTTCCCCCAAACGATGAAAGCCCCACCTTGTTTCTGGATGTTTCAGACTGAAGCTGGCGTCACCATGAGAGCACCACCATCTCGTAGCTCCGTCGTGGTCATTCCGCGAGCAATCATGGCAGCCGCTCCCCACCAGAAGCCTGCAGGAGTCGGGGCCCCCAAAACTTTTGATGAATTCTCAAGGCGGAGGGGACGCTTTCGAGAATGGGGTCCAAGACCTAGCAGACAAGCGTCCGATTTCCAAGGTGTCCCAGGGCCATTTCAGTGGACCAGGCCCAAAAAGGAAACAGCCTGCCGCCATTTTGAGAGTCCTGTGACAGCCGCCTATCGCTGCACCGCAAGAGTGGGCGCAACTCAGCTGAATGGCGGATTTTGACACAGTGGACCAAAAGCGGACGGAATGGCAACTGAAACGGTAAAGGGGCGCCCCACTACAACAGACGAGACTCCACCTGGAGAGGCCCGTTCACGCCGCCTCCCCCGGGGCGCTCCACGCCGTTATTCGGAGCAGCATTGTAGGATACCAAAACCAGTGCGGCAACTTACTGGACATCACCTTGGTGCCATCGTTCTGCTGCCTTGGAACTATTCGCACAACAGTTTGCTACTGATGACCCACCCCCCGCGACGCCCCACGCCGTTATTTGCTGGGTGGCAACTTACTAGACATCACTTTTGTGTCATCTAGATTTCGGCGCGTTCTGCTGCCTTGGAACTATTCGCACAACAGTTTGCTACTGATCACCCACCCCCCGCGACGCCCCACGCCGGAAATCTGGACGTTGTGCTGCGTTGGGACTATTCGCACAGCCGACCGCTACTTCGTTGTTTTTCTCTAAAAATGTTTATATGTTATTACTATTTTTGTTTTCTTGTATATATTTATAAATTATTAAAGTTTTATAATCTTACTACTTTGTCGGAGTGCTATATATTTTTAATGTGACACATAATTGTAAAAACTTTGATGTACAAAGAGTCATCCCTGGAATCTTCCGCTTCAGGCTCGGTCCCCTCCCCAATCACAATACAGAATGGTTTTCAGATAATAGCAACGCTTCTGCTGTGACGGATCTCATCGAGTGTGGGCCTTGATCTACTATAACTCCTTTGAAGACGGGTGATTCTTTACAGCTGTGGCCATAAACTACATCTGCAGGGCTAGCTGATAGCCTAGGACCGGCCTGGACAATCGGACACAGAGGAAAAGGAGTGTCAGAGGGTGCGGTAGTGAATAGGGCGAAAGGGAGGTGTCGGGCGGGCACAGGGTGTGATTCTCAGGGAAGAACAGCGCAGATGGGGGGAGGTTTATTACCCATGCATAAAACAGAGAGCGGGGGTGACCACTGCCTGGGGGAGATGCTTGCGAGGGTGGGGAGCCATGCTAAGGATCGACAGCGTTCACAGAGTGGATCTGGTCAAGGCATCTAAAATGGCTGCCGTGCACGACAAAAGTGTGGCATTTGAAAAAAGACAAGATGGCGCACACAATGTTTTTCAACAATTCCTGATTTCCTTCGAATCGAACGTTAACAGACGTTGGGGCATATTACCAAAGTTAAGCGATATTTATCCCTAACGATGCATTGCAAAGATTTTTTTACCGTCAGAAATTATCGCAGATAAACCTTGCTATTATCAAGGTTTATCGCAAATACGATAAAAAACGAGCGCAATGCATTAATGTCGCTGAAAACTCCGCGATATTCATGCATTACCGAGCTAATGCTCTTAGCCATGTTATCCACCTCCCATTGGATAACATGGCTAAGAACTGCTCAGGGCAGCTGTTACTTTTTGGAGATATTCGCGCTTATCTCGAATATTTCCAAAAGTTGATAATAGGAGATAGCGATGTTAGCGACTGTTTCCAGTCGCTAACATCTTGGCATGCCCACTTTGCATGTCATTAGTGATAAATATCACTCACATGCAAAGTGGGACCCAAGATGGTCGCTATCTCCTACTAGCCGTCGCTAACTGGTGTTAGCAACAGCTAGGTAATACACATATAATTTTATCTCCGCGAAGCGGAGCGCTGTTACAGATATATATCTTGTTTTTGAACGTTAATTTCTCAAAATGCACTGAAGCACATATATTGAGACATAGCAAAGGCACATCGGGCTACCAGTCCCTAATATTTTACCAAGTTTCGTGCAAATCCATTCAGCCGTTCGATTATTATTATTATTATTATTTTTTTTTGCCCCGCGGGGCCCTTTTAAAACCTCCACATCAAACCTAGGGGGTCAGCGAGGATCTACTATGCCCCCTTATGGTCATCAGCCGTTCGATTATTATTATTATTTTTTTTTTTGCCCCGCGGGGCCCTTTTAAAACCTCCACATCAAACCTAGGGGGTCAGCGAGGATCTACTATGCCCCCTTATGGTCATTTGCCCCTTCGCTTTGGCCTCCTCTTGTCTCTCGATCCTACCAAGAGACAAGATGGCGGCCGCTACGTACTGTTTGGAATGTTTACAGACACCGGAGAGCCAATCAGCTTCGCTTCGCAAAGCTCCGTAACGCGAAAAGTACGCGAAGCGGTGCGCTGTTACAGATATATATCTTTTTTTGAACGTTAATTTCTCAAAATCCACTGAAGCACATATATTGAGACCTAGCAAAGGCACATCGGGCTACCAGTCCCTACAATTTTGCCAAGTTTCGTGCAAATCCATTCAGCCGTTCGATTATTATTATTATTATTTTTTTTTGCCCCGCGGGGCCCTTTTAAAACCTCCACATCAAACCTAGGGGGTCAGCGAGGATCTACTATGCCCCCTTATAGTTATTTCCCCCTTTGTTTTGACCTCCTCTTGTCTCTCGATCCTACCGAGAGACAAGATGGCGGCCGCTACGGACTGTTTGGAATGTTGACAGACGCCGGAGAACCAATCAGCTTCGCTTCACAAAGCTCCGTTGCGCGAAAAGTCCGCGAACCAGAGCGCTAACCGGTCCGCTGTTACAGATATATATCTTTTTTTAAACGTTAATTTCTCAAAATCCACTGGAGCACATATATTGAGACCTACAAAAGGCACATCGGGCTACCAGTCCCTACAATTTTGCCAAGTTTCGTGCAAATCCATTCAGCCGTTCGGGCTAAAAGTGAGGCCAACCGCCCTATGGAAAACTCAATGTTAAAAACACGTTTTGGGGCCCCCCTTTTTTCTCGGCCCCCACTGGACGAACCCCCCCCAAATTTTCAAGGGCTGCTCAGAAACAAAATGTGCCATTTTCCTGAAAATTTCAGCCGATTCCGTCCACAAACGCCAAAGTTATTAGACATAGAATTTTCAAAAAACCCATAGAGAAAAAATCCTAACTATATATTACCTACTGGCGATCGCCAGTAGGTATATATAGTTAGGATTTTTTCTCTATGGGTTTTTTGAAAATTCTATGTCTAATAACTTTGGCGTTTGTGGACGGAATTGGCTGAAATTTTCAGGAAAATGGCACATTTTGTTTCTGAGCAGCCCTTGAAAATTTGGGGGGGGTTCGTCAAGGGGGGGCCGAGAAAAAAGGGGGGTCCCAAAACGTGTTTTTAACATTGAGTTTTCCATAGGGCGGTTGGCCTCACTTTTAGCCCGAACGGCTGAATGGATTTGCACGAAACTTGGCAAAATTGTAGGGACTGGTAGCCCGATGTGCCTTTTGTAGGTCTCAATATATGTGCTCCAGTGGATTTTGAGAAATTAACGTTTAAAAAAAGATATATATCTGTAACAGCGGACCAGGCAGCGCTCCGGTTCGCGTACTTTACGCGCAACGGAGCTTTGTGAAGCGAAGCTGATTGGTTCTCCGGCGTCTGTCAACATTCCAAAAAGTCCGTAGCGGCCGCCATCTTGTCTCTCGGTAGGATCGAGAGACAAGAGGAGGTCAAAACAAAGGGGGAAATAACTATAAGGGGGCATAGTAGATCCTCGCTGACCCCCTAGGTTTGATGTGGAGGTTTTAAAAGGGCCCCGCGGGGCAAAAAATAATAATAATAATAATAATCGAACGGCTGAATGGATTTGCACGAAACTTGGCAAAATATTAGGGACTGGTAGCCCGATGTGCCTTTGCTAGGTCTCAATATATGTGCTCCAGTGGATTTTGAGAAATTAACGTTCAAAAAAAGATATATATCTGTAACAGCGCTCCGCTTCGCGTAACGGAGGTTTGCGAAGCTGATTGGTCATTCTGTCACTGGGCTATAGTTGGGCTACATCTGGCTGATATTTGGGCTACATTTGTTTTTTTGTGTGTCTGGCGGCCATCTTTGGGCTACATTGGGCTACATTGGGCTTCATTGGGCTACATTGGGCTACATTTGGGCTCCAACATATATATAGGCCAATGTAGCCCAATATATATTTTTCAAAGTTAATTTTCGTAAAAACCACTGGAGCATATATCTTGAGACATAGCAAAGGCACATCGGGCTACCAGTCCCTACAATTTTGCCAAGTTTCGTGGAAATCCATTCAGCCGTTCGAGCTAAAAGTGAGTCCAACCGCCCTATGGAAATGAAGGAAATGAATGGGTAATTTGTAATTAGCAAATAGCTAATCGCAAACTAGGAATGGTAAAGAATCGCTATTTATTCCTTAAAGTTCGCTATTTAGGAAATGCAAAAAACTTTGATGATACATATGGCGGTTCATCTCTAACAAGATAAGAAGCATAGGGATACATTTATGATGACTGGCGCATCACCAGGGATGTGTTAGTCATTCTGTGCCGCTGTTCCGTCACCTATGGTGTGCTGCATTTACAATGCGGCGCATCATGGGGCAAAAACAGCACAGATGCGTGATGTATCTGTGCCGTAAAGGTGGCGCATTGCTGGAGTTGTATCGCAAGTGTGATGAAGCTCCAGCAAGGGTCGGGGGTGCCCCTGTCGCAGGGTTTCTGTTCTCACACAGAACTGTGGACAGAGGATTGGAACCTCGGCGAATTAGGGTGTCCCAAAACTCACGTTAGTAATCAAAAACTCCTTAGCAAGCTAGGTACAGTGTCACATTGGATATAACAAACTCTCAATGTTTAGACAATCCAGAATATGAACTTATAGTACCTCAGGATACGTGGAACTCATGAACAGTCGGTCGTTATATATTTCTTAGAAACCAGAACATGGAGTTAAGAAGAACACATGTGTATTTGAAATGTTTATTTACTAATGCCGTCTTCTCAGGCGTAGTATCTTAGATAATAGAAGTACACATATTATCAGTAGCAAAATTACCAGCATAGTTACTAGTACATAAAAAGCGAATGGTGACAGTATGTTAACATGCTGTAAATGAATAAGAGTTAGCAACACTTATAAGCAGCCGCGGGCCGTGGAGGGAGTTACGGTGGGGCAGGGAGGCGGGGAGGGGGAGGGGCAAGGTAGAGAGGGCTCCACCCTGCTTCTCCCCCTCCCCGCCTCCCTGCCTCACCGTAACTCCCTCCACGGCCCGCGGCTGCTTATATCTCACCCTCCCTAATACACATATTATATTATTTGCTAAGAAGGTCTCTTTGTGTTGGTTTAGGGCGTGCCCATACTTTAGTGTCTTAGATTTGAAGGAATCACATCAGCATACACCAGCTCTCTCTTCATGTGAACCGCATCAACTGTTGTGTATGTGTGTTCGGCAAAGCAATATAAAACTCGCCTCATGCCCAGAATTGGCAGAAGTTGCACTTATGTTATGAGTATGAAGTCGTGGAGATCAGACCTCATAACAATTCTGTATCGTGTTGTTCTTGAAACTTTAGCACTCGCTGTACAGATATAGTTTAACAAGCAAAGCAGATAGTAGAGCAATAACATATTATTCTCATGTAAACCACGATGAACTACTAGGTGGAAAGCTAAAGCAACAACTAAGTGTCGTGTGCAGAAGTTGCAAAAAAGGAAAAATGGCGTTTAAACCGGTAATGAGCCCATGCTAACTTAACACGGTGTAAAGATATCCAGGACCTAGATGACACCTCCCCATGATCCGGAAACGAACTGAATAAGATAATAGAAGTGCCATCTCATGAGAGCAGATTGCAAGTTTATATGTGGACGGTCCGCAAGGTAAAGCATTAAAAACTAGGAAAATTTAATGCTAAAGAAAAATAAAACAGCCAAGTACTTTATCGAGTCTTAAGCCAATAGGCAAGGTAAATAATAAAAACTTGACAAATAAGTCAATGAAATGCTAGTACTCAGCATATCAAACATGAAAAAGGTCTATGACATAACTGTGTATGCAAAATAAGCTGCAACAGCCTCCAATAGGAAGTCACCGTCTTCATCCGAAAACAGTTCAGCCATCCAATTTAAAAGCGGAAAAGAACATACGTGCTCTCCCAGCACCGGATCCTCTATCACCATCAGAGGACAGCTCGGTGGGTTTTCAAGAAAGCTCTGTTCCAAGAAAGACTGTGCTGCCGCCAGTAAATTCCAGGGACCAAGTAGTCCATGCATCAATGCCACAGCCATAATCCTTTCGCCAGGACAAACCAACTCGTGAGTAATGATAGGAGTCATCAGCTGATTAAAGTCGACGTCAGGAGAAACCGGTCCGCAGAGACACAAATCAATGGCCCAATCGAAATCACAGGTCAGGCAGTGAAATACAGGCTGGACACAGGTGAAGTAGGAGAATCGAAAAGATAATCCATATGCCGTGCTTAATATCGCCAACGGCATTGTGCCATAATATTCTAGCATGCGATTGCGGAACAGTGTCAGCAGCTGCAGGGTGGGAGGTTGCATAGGAGGGACATCCATATTTAAAAATGTAAAAAAGCACAAGAGCGTCCGCTGGTAATGCAAGTAAAAATGCCAATCCACGAACCGGAGTGGAGAAAATGGAATGAAAGGAAGCAGGGATGACTCCAAAGATTTTCTCAAATGAAGTCACGAGACCACTGGTAACAACTTTAAAAAAGTGCGCCAGGGTCTTTGTGGAGGATGCGTTAAAGATAGTCGGAACCATCTTGCTGAAATTGAAAGGCAAATCTGAATTAAAAGTATTCCTTTTATCGTAACAGTAAGTGAACGGGTTATTTGCTGCAGAAATGTTCTATTTCCTCCCACACATGAACATAGGGAGTTTTCAATCTGGCCACAAATACCAACCTTGGGACAGATTTCAACGGCATGGCAAGAATAAGAGCTCTTTTGTCTCAGAGAGAGGTGGCCTTGAGTTCGGCCCGTGAAACTTTCGTGCTTCACATAGCGAACACCCGTACAGAGGTGCAGACCCTTTTCAATTAACTCAGAACAATCTTCATTATTGAGCATCAAATAACTACCATTTTCCAACAACTTGAACGTGGGGATGATAGCAGGAACTGGCGTGCCTTGCAACACGCAAGCCATATTTGGTCGGTGTTTGTTGCATGAACCGTGTAACTGTATGTGCCTACACATTAGTGAATGATCTGGCGTCTCAGTGCATTCCTCTCCATTCAGATAAACTTCTTGATCATCTTTGAAACATCTGTATGTGTATGGAAGCGACCAGACCTCATGAAGAAAAGCACTACCTAAAGGTTCATAACGACCTATTGGTATATATTTCATACAATTTGAAAACTTATATAAAGCAAAAGGCAGCGTTATTAAACCGTGGATAAGGCACGTTGCCAAAAAACCCGCAATCCTCTGCTGATGATGTCACTGAGCATGTCATGAATGATGTAATATGTGACATCATCAGCAGTGGATTACGGGTAATAGTATCTCTAGTTTACTCCCCTATAGCTGTCTTTCTTTTAACATAAGTGTCTGTTTCCTTCCCTTATACTTACTGTTTTTGGTTCGCTTCTAGTTCGCGTACCGGCGAGCGGACTGGGAAGCGAACTAAGAGAAATAGAGGTTGGCACAGTTCCAAATATTGTACCAATTTTTTAATAACGGGGAGGTAGTTCTGAAAAGAACTTTTTTTTTTATTGTTTTTGTTGTTTTATATTTTTTTTATTATTTTTCGGAACATTTTTTTACTTTTTTTGAATTTTTCTGAAGTTTTATATTTTTTTGGGTTTTTCTTGGAGGGGGCAATGAAAACGATTCATTGTAAAGGGCTCAACAGGAGCAACAAAACAAAAAAAGAAGTATTTATTATTTTGGGCGTTTCGTACAAACTTGCATATGATAGTCAATAGCTCTGTTGATCAGAGTGATGCTTTTTTCTCCGTAGGAAATGAATCCATCGCAAAATACGCAGGTGTGTTTTACTTCACCAAATTTCATTTGTATATTTGGCACCATCTCCCTGCCCTCTGGTCCCGTTACTTCCGGTACAACAGATCTTCTGGCCATAATAGGGAGATTATCTAGGTCGTTCCGAAACTGTGCAGCACTGTAGTTGTTAGGATGCCACCTAGTCATATGGCGATGCATTGTGTAGTTTCCGAAACTGTATTTTTTCTCGGTTCCTCTGGACAGTCTATCTTGACATATAAGGCAAGTTACGTATCTTGCATTTACTTTTTTCTGACCTTTGGGAATTTAAAAAAATTGCCAAATGAAGTTTTCTTTCCGGTGAGACGTCCTGGGCTGCTCAGGCAAAAACTGCCTCTCTTCGTGCTCGTCGTCCTGTTCCTCTTCTTCTTCTTCTTGTTGAATTATAACTTGAGCAGGTGGTCCACTCTTCCTTGGATGTGGTGGAGGTGGTGGGGAAGCACCAGCTGAAGCTACTAAAGAAGCCATTGCTCAGTGATCACAAAGGGTCTTTCTCTCACAATGATGAAAGTCAGAGTGAGGAAAGAAGGAGGGATTTTCATCATTTGGGAAAAACAAGAGTTCTCAACCAATCAAAAGTGTTCATTTTAGATTATATGACCTAGTCTTACATCATTAGGAAACCAAAAGTGAAATGAACCAATGAAAAGTGTTATTACCAAGTCACATGACTTGCTGTGTTTACGTTAAGCGCTTTGCAGGGCCTCCCGGTTTGCTTCCAGAAACCTGCGCTTTGCGACTCGCTTCGCGTACCAGTTCGCTAACGTAGCACGTCATATGACGTATCACGCGACAACGTGAAACGTCATGCGGACGGGAGGCGTCACGATGTTGTTTTCTAACGCGGCACTTGCGGTAAAGAAACGTTTACCGGCTCGCGGTCTATTTCGCGGCATCAAGGTCAGCTAACGGGAAGCTTCCCGATTCGCGAAGCGGGAACGAAGAAAAAAAAATATTAAAAAAAATAATTATTCATAAACATATAAAATATATTTTTGGATTTAAAGAAGAATACATTTTACAGCTACAGATATTAGCTGTTAAAAAACCAATGAAATTCACAGAAAAAACCATAGGTTATAGACCATATATAGTTAGGAATTAGCATTTACAAAACCTTGAAAATTCACTGAAAAAACCACAGGTTATAGACCATATATAGTTAGGAATTAGCATTTAGAAAACCTTATTTTACTCACACAAAACCATTGAAATTCCATATATAGTTAGTTGCACTAACTATATATCGTGCACCCGCAATCCACTGCTGATGATGTCACATATTACATCATTCATGACATGGTCAGTGACATCACTGATGACATCACTGATGACATCTCAAATGACATCACTGATGACATCACTGATGACATCTCATTTGACATCAATGACCACATCACTGATGATATCATTCATGTGACAATACAATGCATCTCCTCACATTTTAATATAACCTCTGTTTCACCCAGTGTTAAAAAGAGAGTATAATTTTTGAAACCATTGACACACCAATACTAGTTACTACATACGCACTCACTGATTGCTACGTCTACACACACCTTCACTCATTCACCCATACAATCATTCATACATACAATCACTCATCTTTACAACACTATCATATGCACTCATACACCTATACAGACACTCACAGTCTGCCACTCATCCATGGAGTTACTCACACACCTAGTCAGTCCTGTAAAGAATCAATGACACTTCCATTTTCTTGTCTATACAGTTAAACATAGAGCACCTTACATTTTCAAACATATACTAACACATACTTACCTTCTTATACAATCATTGATACAAGTACAGATTGATCTGCACAGAGTCACACACCTCCCAGCTAGCCACACACACACTCAGTCTCCCATACAAATACTTGGGCAATCAATCAATAACCCATATAGTTACTCATATAGCTACTGATCAACACATGCAGCAGTTTACAGAACAACAGACATAATGATGCACAAATTAAGACAGTTTAGTCACTAACCCATGCAGTCAGTGAGACACATTTAATCACTCACTCATACAGTCAGTCATGCACCTACTAAATCCTTCGTCCAGACACTTACACATCCACTCATTCTTCAATATGTAAGACATATTTAAACTTTATAGAAACAAAAAATCACTGGATGTTGTTATCAGTGATGTCATCAGTGATGTCATTTGAGATGTCATCAGTGATGTCATCAGTGATGTCACTGACCATGTCATGAATGATGTAATATGTGACATCATCAGCAGTGGATTGCGGGTGCACGATATATAGTTAGTGCAACTAACTATATATGGAATTTCAATGGTTTTGTGTGAGTAAAATAAGGTTTTCTAAATGCTAATTCCTAACTATATATGGTCTATAACCTGTGGTTTTTTCAGTGAATTTTCAAGGTTTTGTAAATGCTAATTCCTAACTATATATGGTCTATAACCTATGGTTTTTTCTGTGAATATATATATATATAAATATATATATATATATATAATACAGTGGGCACATATGGTCACGCGACAGAGAGGGAGAGGCAGAGCAAATGCGTGGGGAAGGGAACAGAGACCACCAAAGAAACCCCCGGCAAACCAAGAACAAGAAGGGGTGGAAAAAGGAACCAAACCAAAAAGAGGCAAAGGAAAGCAAAAGTAGCAGTGAAGAAAATGATGATATCTCATAATATAGTAATAAATCTTTCAAGTAGAAAATTATCAGATGTACAACTAAAACTTCTAAATAGAGGTCTTTCATATTGCCCTACGAAAAACATGAGTATACCAAACGCACGCATCGACTTATATAAATTTTGCCGTAAAGTAAAATTGAAAAAATACTTTGCAGAAAAGCACCTTAGGAAAACACACACCCCCAAGACAAAAGCGTCTATGTCTACTGTCATACAAAGGGACCTACCAGCTATGATAACTTTAACATCTATCAAGGAAACTCCTTCAGAAAGTCAAAAAGACAACACAATTTCACCGCAAATGGAAATTGAGTTCTGTAACACACTGGGCATACCGACGAATCTAGGAGGTGAAAGCGGCTTGAAAAGAAGTTCAAGATTCTGTCCACAACTACCACCGGGGAATAAGGTGGACTTGTTCCATGAAATAATGGTAGAAGAAATAATCAAGATCGCGGATAAATCTGCTAAGAAAAAGAGACAAAATCTTTCACCACAGGAATACACAGCCATGTCAGAATTGAAAAACGATGCAACAATCATAATTAAATCATCTGATAAAGGTGGCAACCTAGTGGTACAAGATGTATCATCCTACATTGAGGAGGCCAATAGGCAACTCAACAACCATGAACATTATGAACAGTTAACAACAAGTCCAATGGAAGAATGGACTAATGAATATCATTCTTTACTGTTGGGTTGAAAAGAAAGGGGCCTAATCGATTTTGATGAGTATTGTTACTTGAAGACAGAGAATCCAATTGTTGCTACGATATATTTCCTACCTAAAGTTCATAAATCCCTCGTGCAACCTCCAGGAAGACCAATTGTGAGCTCCATAGGGTCATTGCTAGAATCAACATCAAGATTCATTGACATTTTTCTAATGAACTATGTGACAGCTTTACCCTCTTTTCTAAGGGACACAAAGGATTTCCTTAAAAAGATCTCAGAAAGTGAATGGAAACCAACTTATCTGATGGCAACTATTGATGTTGCTTCCCTTTACACTTCAATACGCCATGAGGATGGCATGAAATCTATAAGGAATGCACTAGGAACTCGCTCAGTGAGTCTTCTGGAACATACAGCAATGCTATTGGACATGCTTCACTACTGTTTAACACACAACATTTTTCTATTCTTGGGGAAATTGTATCTCCAAAAGCAGGGAACGCAATGGGGACATAATTTGCGCCCACCTATGCAAACCTCCTGATGGGGGCGTGGGAAAGTGAAGTGGTGAAGAAAGAGGAGGAAAACATGAATGGATCCAGAATTAAACTTTGGTGTCGTTTTATAGATGACTTGTTCATCATATGGGAAGGTGACAACAGTTCATTAGAACAATTTATTGAATCCCTAGAAGTCAACGACTATAATCTACATTTCACCTCAAGCATTAGCTCCACAAAACTCATCTTTTTGGATGTAGAGATATTTGTGAAGGACGAAAAACTATGCTCTAAAATCCACAGGAAACCCACAGCGTGCAATAGCATCCTTCACGCAAACAGCGGACATCCTGTAAAATTAAAGTGGAGCATTCCATATGGCCAAATGCTTCGAGCAAAAAGAAACTGCTCTGAACAAACAGATCTGGATGAGGAAATAAAGAAAATGAGTCTTCGATTCCTTGAGAGGGGATACCCTGAAGAAGTAATATCCTCTGCGAAATAGAGGATGATGACAAAGAACAGAGTGGAATTGCTTGTACCAAACAATCAGAGGTTTGAAAACAATTTCAGCATGGGAAGCAACCATGACAATGAAGTAATGAGATTAATCA
The DNA here is from genome assembly GCF_964261635.1 of Lissotriton helveticus. Lineage (NCBI taxonomy): Eukaryota > Metazoa > Chordata > Amphibia > Caudata > Salamandridae > Lissotriton > Lissotriton helveticus. The sequence continues at coordinate 1,705,312,830 of NC_136065.1, read as the reverse complement.
TGGACTTTGACAACCAAAGTAATGAAATGAAAAGGGCATTGCAAAAGCATTGGAAAATCTTGCTTCTGGACGAAACTTTGAAAAAGAATTTAACATCCTTCCCAAGCATTGCCTACCGGAAGACTTCATCTTTAAGAGACATCTTAACACAAAGCCACCTTGAGTTAAGAGAACCGGATAAACGAACCTGGCTACCAGCTCCTGGGTTTTGGAAGTGCTACAAGTGCAAAGCCTGTGAACATGGCGTGAACATCAAAGAGTACAAACTTCAAAACGGCAAAACAGAGAAAATAAGGGAACACATCACATGTGAATCCAAATGTGTGGTTTACAAATTACAATGCCCATGTGATAAATCTTACATCGGGAGCACGATCAACAAATTGAAATTAAGAATATTGCAACATTTAAGGGCAATTAAGAACAAAGACCCTAGCTACCCGATGGCCACACATTTTGCCAAATACCATCAGAGTAACCCTGCCCTATTGAAATATTCAGGAATAAAACTGAGTAAGATCTCGGAGAGAGGTGGAGATCGAACTCTTCAACTCCGAAAACTGGAGTCTAGAATGATTTTGAACATGGGAACTGAGGTCCCATTTGGACATAATCTGGATGCTGAACTGTTTGTACATCTATAAGAGGGAGTGACTGGGGAAATGAGAATTCCATTTCACAGAACATAGAATTGTAAAAACAGTATAAATAGTGTAAATAGGTGTGAGGGAAAATTGGAAATTGAAAACAACAGATCAGCCAGAACCTGGTAAACCAAGGAAGATTGTTTAAATCCCCCCCGTTTTTTGCAAAAATATTTTCTTTTATAGCATCCCATGTTCTATATGGAAATATTATGGATCACTGTGACTTAGGTAAAAGACAATAATGGAAACAACATGAAATGAATGGGTGTTCATGATATGATCAAAGTGGATATAGATTTGTACTTTACATGAATCACGAGGGATCAACCACATCACCCAATCTCAGAGCCATTATATTAAAAACTAAAAACGAATGAGTATGTATATAATTTTTTTCTTGTAGAAATGTAATTATTTACCTGTAAATAGTGTACATATATACATACCAGGAAAAATTAGAAAATGGCCTTAAAAGTGTGTTGTAACATAAATATGTCCAGAAGCTTTTATTTTGAAAGTGTACTTTACAGAATATAGTGAGAAACAATGTATTCAGATCCTGCAATGGTAACAGTACATGTAAATAGAGCTGGGATGCTAGAGATGGCGAATTGCAAAAATTGTAGAAATTGTAAAAATTGTAAAAACTTTAGATAGTATCATTCGGTTTCGATAAGGTTGACCAAATACAGAGTACTTTACAATAACATGGAAATGTAAAAATGGCTGTGCAAGCATGCCGATAATCAACTGTGCAGGGTTGTCGGTCTAGATGACCAAGGAAAGGGAAAAGGGTACTTAGCACTGAGCACTTTAAAAATGGGGTCTAGACCACAGGACTCTATGGTCCAGTAGAAGGCTAGGAGTAGCCGAAATGCGTAGACCGTTATCTGATGCACTTTATTTTGCACATGGTGTGTAAATAAAATATCTTTAAACCAACCTGTTGCTGTGCCGTGACTTCATCCATGAGGAATTGTGGCGAGAAGAGATGAATATATATATTGCTTCGTCTCTTCTCGCCACAATTCTTCATATTTTATTTACACACCATGTGCAAAATAAAGTGCATCAGATAACGGTCTACGCGTTTCGGCTACTCCTAGCCTTCTACTGGACCATAGAGTCCTGTGGTCTAGATATATATATATATATATATCTATATAAAACAACACGCAGTGCAGACATTTTAAGAACATTTCATTAACCTTAATATCACTAATATAGAGAAGTGAAGAGAAAAAACAAAAGAAAAAGAAAATAAAGAAGAAAAAAAGCACATGAAAATGGCCGAAAGAATGACAAATCGTGCACAAAGGGCAAATCAACTATTGGATGATAATATGGTGACACAGGTTCCTCATAGCTCAACCAGCTCAGCAATATCTTCAGAAACCCAAAAGAGATCAATACAGAGCATCATTAAAGAGTTACAACAAGCCAAAATCGTGGAGGTCAACAAGTGGTGGGAAAAACCAACCCTTGAGAAATATATTGAATTCAAAAGAGTTCCAAGGGGTTTGAGAATTTTAATTATGCCTACACTAAATGATCTAGACATGGATTTGATCAAACAATGGCAGATGGATACTAATGAATGCTCGTTAAAATTGATGAAGACACTAATAATACATGCTGAGCGGAAGCTAGAGGTAATCTTGGAGAAAATTCAAGAACTTGAAAAAGAACTGGATAAATATCCCGAGAATGAGGAGAAAAAAGAATTAGTGGAGACCATGGAGAAAAAAATTACTAAACACGAAGCGGATGTGGAAAATAGAAAAGCGAGTAAATTCAATCGAGATCGTATAGATTATGCCAATGGCAGGATATACACCTTCGCAAGGAAGTATGACTCACTAAGAAACAGAGCAGCTATGGATAGATGCATCAGTCATGACAATCAGGGTGTCTGTGAAAGTTCTGATCCGAGTTCCACAGATGAAGAATCAGACCTGGCGAAGTTGGATTTTCGTGGGGAAATGAGGCTAGCCCAAATGGAGATGGGACAACGAGGAAGAGCACTAGGGACCACATGGGGAAGAGGGAGGGGATCGAATCCCCCGCCACCAGACGCAGCAAAAGAAGGAACAAGGCCCAAAAGAGGAGAAGAAAAAAAAAAAAAAAAAGATGGCACAAAATGAAGACTTGGTTATAAATTTGTCAAGCATGATCCTGAATAAAGACCACATCAGCCTCCTTAATAAAGGACTTTCCTTTTGCCCCAATACCAAAATGGACATCCCCAATTTTCGGATCGATCTATATAAATTTTGTCGTAAGGCTAAATTAAAGAAACATTTTGAAGAGAGACCGCCCAACAAATCCAACTCACGCTCATTACCAACTGAAACATCCCTGCTGACACGAAAGGAATTACCTGCCCTGAGGGTAATGTCAAATCAGGAAATAATTCCTTTGAGTCTACAACCAAAGAAACTGATCTCGACGTCTGCACACGGGAAGGCATCATGACTAACAAGGGTGGAGAAAGTGGACTTAAGACACAATCAAAATTTTGTCCTCAATTACCACCTGGTTTCAAAATAGATCTTTTCCATGAAATTGATGAAGAGGAATTGAACCAACTTACCAAACAAAAGAAAAAATATGAAAAACCATCATGGAATCTCACGAAAGGAGAACAAAGGGCCTTGAAAGAACTGAGAGACAATCAAAAAGTCACCATAAAGGCCGCAGATAAAGGCGGAAATATTGTCATGCAAGATCGAGAGCAATATATTACGGAGGCTTACCGCCAATTGAATTATCAAGATCACTATACTAAGTTAGAGACCAATCCAACTGAACAATGGACTAAAGAATATCATTCGCTACTTCTGAATTGGAAAGATAAAGGACTTATAAATTTTGAGGAATTTATGTATTTAAAGGTAGAGAGCCCTATCACAGCAACGATATACTTTCTGCCGAAAGTACATAAGTCTCTTACCTGTCCACCTGGCAGACCCATAGTTAGCTCAATGGGTTCGCTACTTGAGAAAACTTCACATTTCATTGATGTGTTCCTGATGGAATACGTGAAATCTCTTCCGTCCTATCTAAAGGACACAACAGCTTTCCTAAACAAATTAAAAAATCTTACTTGGAATGAGAATCTTACCATGGTTACAATCGATGTAAACTCATTGTATACGTCCATTCAACATCAAGATGGACTTTTAGCTGTGAGGAAATTCCTGGATTTACGGTCACTTAGCTTCCTCGAACACTCAGATATGCTGCTGGACAAGTTGAATTATTGTTTAACCCACAATTTTTTTCTCTTCAATGGGGAAATTTACCTTCAAAGGCAGGGCACTGCCATGGGAACATCTGTAGCTCCAACATACGCAAATCTTTTTATGGCAGTATGGAAGGAAAACATACTAAGAGGCAAATATGAGTCCAGTATACGAACCTGGATAAGGTACATTGATGACTTGTTTGTCTTGTGGGAAGGAGATCAAAACCATCTATTAGAATTTTTAGAGGATCTAGACCACAATGACTTGAACTTAACATTCACATCTTCCTGCAGCAAAACCAGAGTGTTCTACTTAGATGTGGAAGTATTTGTAAGAAACCAAAGATTCTGCACAAAAATACATAGGAAACCCACTGCCACCAACAGTGTTCTTCATGCTAGTAGCGGACATCCGGACCATCTAAAGTGGAGCATCCCATATGGAGAGATGCTCCGCGTAAAAAGAAACTGCTCAGAACCAAAGGATATAGAACAAACTATTGAAGACACTGGTCTCAGATTTCTGGCGAGGGGATATCCTATGGAGGTCCTTGAACAAGCTAAGAGAAAAATTCAGGGAAGACCACGATCCACACTATTGGAATCAATGGAGAAGGTGGAAAATGAAGAAACAACACGCATCATCATGGATTTTAATGTAGAACACCAAAGTCTTAAAAAAATAATAAAGAAAAATTGGAAAATCCTGATGTTAGATGATTCATTGAAAAATACCCTTCCACCAACTCCCCAAATAACTTACAGAAAGACAGCTTCTCTGGGAGATATCCTCACACAAAGTCACCTATCTGCTATCAATCCAAGGAATGAGAAAGGCAATAAACCCTGGCTTACAACACCTGGCTTCTGGAAATGCTCTAAATGCAAAGCCTGTGAGCATGGCAAGAACACACTCTCATATCAACTACAAAATGGAACCATAGAAAAAATCACCGATCACATAACGTGTGAATCCAAATTTGTAGTGTATGTCCTACAATGTCCATGCCAAAAACTATACGTAGGCAGTACAATAAACAAATTGAAGCTATGCATATTACAACACCTTAGGGCGATCAAAAATGAGGATCTCTCTTACCCAATGGCCAAACATTTCCAGGAGAAACATTCTAGTAACAACCAAGAACTTAAATTCTTTGGTGCAAAACTGGTCAAACAGCATGAAAGAGGAGGAGATAGAACCTTAGAACTTAGAAGAGCAGAATCAAGGTTCATCTTGGCACTGGGAACAGAGAATCCTTTAGGACATAATCTGGACGCAGAACTGCATGTACATTTGTAGAATAATTACATCTTTGGATAACACGTGTAAATGCTGTTGGTCAAACTGGATGAGAGAGAAAACAATCTAAGGTTTAAGAGGAAAAGTGATTAAAAGTCCTATTTAACTGAGCAAAAAGGATAATGACCACATGAGTACTATATAGATGGTCATACCCAATGACATAGTGTTAGGGTAGGGTATATTGCATAGTTGAATACGGGGTTTTTATTTGTTGCTCACTATGACTGTTAGTGTAGGTCTACTTTAGCTTGATTATATAACAGATAGTGGGCCATGTTACACCTCCCGGCTGTTCAATGTACATGGGTTGATGGGGAAGATTTAGTTGAAAAGGGAGATGTGAAAGGTCAAGGATAGGAATGCGTTTTTGCACATCAATGCTATTTGCACATAACATGTTTACATATGATAATTTGCACATTACACTTGGCACTTTATTCAGAGAATAATTTATTGACTGACCTGACTGATAAATGTTCTCTCTCTCCCCAATCCATCCACCCTCCACCTTTACCTTCCCCTATTCTGCTATGAATAATTAATCTCTTGATGCTCACTATGAACCATTGAAACTGTTTGATATAGTAATTAGGAATTCATTGTACCTCATATCTACTTTTCCGATTTCTATGATACCGTGGAAATTTGAATTTTTACATTTTTACTGAGAAGCCATGAAGGGAGGAATGTTGTTTAAAAGAGGTTTTAACTTGCCATTTTCAACCATAAGGTACTTTACCTATATGTCTTTTTGCTCATAAAATTGTGTACATAAATGAAAGTCTAAAATGGCCACTGAAAAATAAGTGATTAGAAGGGTTAACAGTCTAGTCTGTTTTTAATGGTAACAAAGAAGGGACTTTAAGCACCTTGCACTTTAAATGGACTGTTTGGACTGCAGGACTCTATGGTCCAGTCGAAGGCAACCGCCGAAACGCGTCGACCGTCCTCTTTTGTCTGCACAATGGTGTTGAAAGAAAAATAAACAAACCTACCTGAAAAACGAGTGTTGGACCCTGTTTGTGCTATGGTGCATATATATATTTGTTGTCCAAATAGCCTGCGCTCGGGAGGTCACACCACAGCGCCTTCAGTGAAAGATGCAACCAGCTTGCTTTATTTTCTCCTCTTTATTTAGTAGTGCTTGCCGACGCGTTTCAGGATAACAATCCCTTCTTCTTGGGCACAAGCAGGTAAATGAAAGGCACACCTGGTTTTGTTTCCTTTATTGACACGTTGTGTTCACGCCCATAGTGGGTGTTGCTGTTGAATTCTGGGATATCGTGTTTTTAGGTGTGCTATCATTGATTCCTTTAGTAGGTTCATTCACGTTGCTTGTCAATTAATTCAAGTAATTCACCTTTGTAGGTAGAGGAATTAAAACAGCCAGTTTAATTTGCTTGGCGATGTGCTTTCTCAGTTCAGAAGGTTCTGAGCTGCAAATTCGCATGCCGGTTTGTTTGTCTCCTCCAGCCTGCGACGGTAGATATATATATATATATATATATATATATTCTCTTGATCTGGTCCCCAATAGGGTGGTACTCCGATGGAATGTTAGACCTGCACTCCGCTGCACTCTCAATTAATCATAATTCAAAGAAAAAAGTACACAAGAATGTTCTCATTTTCTGGGTGCTCGAGGTGATCACCTCCTGGACCTTGAGGTGCAAACAGAAAGTCAACAACTTGGGACTAGAAGCTATGGAATCTGCTCTTGTGCACACTGATAAACCTCATGATTTAAAGATTTTTCGGATGGAATTAATGCAGTTCACACTTCATCACAGCTACTTTAGAACGTCGGAGAACAACTTCTACATTCAGCTCTCGGGAGTAGCCATGGGCAACTGTGCCGCTCCAGCATATGCAAATCCTTTTATGTACCAATACGAAACTGAACATATCCTCTCCAATCCTGATTGGCAAAACCACATATGTGCATACTATCGCTATATTGACGACATCTTTCTGATGTGAAAAGGTACTGAAGTTCAATTTCTTACAGCTATGGATGATCTCAATAAAGTTGACAAAAGGATCCAATTCACCCATACCTTAAGTAAATCGGAGATATCCTTCTTAGACGTTCACATCAAGATCATTGATAACCAGTTAGTAACATCCATTTACACTAAGGCCACTGATCGCAACACCTATCTCCATTTTAAGAGCTTCCACCAAATGACCCTAAAAAACATCTACCATATTCTCATTTGCTCAGAGCGAGGAGAATTGCATCTACAGACGATCTTTTTGTTGAAAACAGCTCAAAAATCATAGACAAACTCCATCAAAGAGGTTACCCTAGACACATCATGCAAGCGGCAGAGAACAGAGTGAAAAATAAAGACCGAACACAACTGTTGACACCGAAGATACCTACCACTACCACAGACACATGCCTTGTTTGTTTCGTAGTACTCTGTACAAAGCCTGAAAATCAAGGAATCTATACGCAGACATTGGCCGCTATTACAGCTAGAGGATGACTATCATAATATTTTTGAGAATCTCCCAATATTTGCTCACCAGCCTTCAAAAAATATACAACAACTATTGAGAGCACCTAAAAGATCTTCAAATATTCAATACAAAGGTACATTGCCATGCCATAACTGTGGACACTGTAATAGTATATTTAAAGGCAACACCGCATCACATCCCACACAGGGAACACCCATAAAACTTAAGGTGAATGCCACATGTGATACCACAAATGTTATCTACCTTCTCAAATGACCATGTGGCCTTCCATACGTGGGCAAAACTGAACGGAAAGTTAAAACCAGATTGACTGGACATCGTAGCAACATTCGTACCTGTAATCTCAAATCCTGTGTCGCAGCCCACAATGTCAACCACTCACATAATATCAGTCAGATCCGGTTCCTAATTCAGGAAGTTGTTGAGAAAATTACAAACAGAGACAATAATAAGTACCTGCTCCAACGTGAATTATTTTGGATACACAAACTGAAATCCCTACACCCGAGAGGGCTCAATGAGAGACTGGAATACAGTTGTTTCCTGTAATCTACCAGTACTTGCTGTAACCCTTTGATCTATTTCTCCTTACTGTACACTTCTCATTTCATTTTCGCATCTGTTTTCATATACTTTTTCTTTCGGGTCTTGTACTTTCGGGCATTCCCTAGTTTCCTAATTTTCCCACTTTTCTTCACTTTTCTGTAGCATATCTCATACTTAATACTCAATATCCTGTTCTAGGTTATCTATTCTTTTTATCTTATTCCCTCAAATTTATTGCCCATAATTTTTTCCTTTGGCTTTTACATTTTCCCAGTGACACTGGGCTGATTTATATGTTGTATGTAGTACTCTAGATTTCCCTTCTTTTTTACCTTTTCCCCGGTTTATAATTGCTCTTTATCATTCATTTTTTCACCCCGTATTAGTCTGCATTTTGTTAGTTCGTTTAGTGTACCTTTTGTGTATTCGTTACAAGTATTGTAATTTTCTTTGCTTACACAATCACTCGAGCGGGTGAATGTTTCTTGATTTAGGACGGTTTTTAGTTCGTTTGATTCAGTGTTATGGAATGTGTATCACCATCACAATTTATGTTTGTTCGCTCGTTTCAGCTTCTAATGCGTTTTAGCCCTCTTTCTATTTTCATTACCTGTCTAGCTTACGCACACGTTATTTCAACCTGCGTCTTCCGGGTTTCATCCATTGATTCCTTTCGGAATATCGGAAGAGACACAATACACATATTTCACAACTTGAGCGGGTAAGCCTGTTTCTTTTTTCCATAAGTACTCACGGGTGTATAATTTTCACTGACAGGTCTTTGTTATGGCTTTACTGTCTATCATTCGTCCTGTACGTCCACACGTATATTTTTGTTTCCGTGTTTCACTCGAGTTTGACGTTGAATCCGTCGTGTATTCACACGCTGGCATGCTTACACGGGCTTCTATTTCTATGGTATTCTGACTCCACACTTGTCATACCACTTCATACCGGAATCACCAGCTTATTACCAGCTTATTAATCACCACAACTTAGCTTCCTAATCATGAACCCACACTTTAAACTTTTGGTTTTATGCACACTGCTCAGTCTTTACATACTATCCATACAGCTTATAGAATCTTTTTATACGTTCTGAGTTATCGCAGGTCAGCGATAGACATTTGTTCTATGGTTTGTTTCTTTATAGATTCCCCCTGATGAAGTGCTATGCACGAAATGCATAGGGGATAGTGCTCACTTATGTGAATTATTGAAATTATGGACAAACAACTACTGATGTATATATGCAACAAGATAAAGGCCATCTAATCATATGCTGTAATATGATGAATTTCAATAATAATAGCAATAATTAAAAAGATACCATTACCATTTGAATACCTTACAGTCGACTGATTTCTTCAAACAGCTTACGCGTATTCACGCTATTGGAGTGCACAACATCTGACCTTACACGGTGTAAGGCCTCTTTGTTGATATTATCATTTAACCCATGTTTGTGTGTTGAAAGTCTGTAAATCCAACGCTATTCCTTTTCAAGCAGGAATTTGGTGGTGTTAGTGCTGGACTTAATATGTTCGATTATTGTCCATTTCAGATCATTAGTAATGTGGTTTTTCTGTAGGAATTGTTCCGTCATACGAGTTGTGTTATTTTTACAACTGATGTTGCTTCTGTGCTCACAGATACGTTGCTTCACTTTCCTGCTGGTCATACCCAAATATCTGGGGCTGCAAGGGCATGTGATCAAATACACCATGTTTGTGGAGTTACAGTTAGTTTGTTATCTCAGAGTCCAGGTTTTATTAGACTCAAGATCTAGGTATTTTGTGGGGGATGTCAAGTGTCAGACGCTGCAATTCCCACAGGAAAAATGCCCTGTCACACTTGGCAGGCCCCAGGGATTTAAGACTGAGGGATTGGGATCACTGTCTCTTTGTTTCAGGTGGGTGGTCACCAGGGAGATCTTCAAGCTCCTGGTCTCTTTAATGAGACAAGGGGGTTCTCCCATTTCCTATTATTGGTCTCTGAGATTCTCCAGTGTTTGTTAATCGGTTTAGTCACAGCGTTCAATACTGTGCTGTAGGTGGTCACACAGGTCAGGGGAATCTCTTTAGTATGTTTAGGATTCTCTTCTAATAAAGCCTCACGAGGTTGATTTCTAGCTCAATTCTGGCTTTTTTCAGGATTCTATCCGGGTATCCTCAGTTTCTCAGTTTTTTAGATAGATCGTTTTTTAGATAGATAGATCTATTGCTGCTCCACCATCAGTGGGTCCAGTGGAGGTAGTTTCAAGTCTAGACAAAGGGGGAGAAACAGATTCAACAACACACAATAGCCTTGGCCCCCTACCCAACAGCAGGAGGGGGAGGATTCCCTAACCATCCCATTCCACATCATAAATATCCGATGATGGGCTAGAATCCGGCTTTCCTACATGCCCCACAACTACCCTTCTTCCATCAGAAGACACATAGACTGCCTTTTTTAGGGAGAGGCAGGAGAGGAAGAGGAAGGAGGAGAGGAATGAACCAAGTTTATTGGGAAGAAGACGACCCAGTTGGGAGCAATACCCGCAGCAAGTCACTGAAACAACAGGCAGGGACAAGCAACCTGAGAGCCTGATTACAAATCGATCTGCAGTCTCCCTAACCTATAAATAAGAGAAATTACTCACTTTGGGACTGGGCTTTGTACCAACAGCCTATATTGATGCATTTAATTTGCACTGCGAATTGTCTGAATTCTTCAGGAAGCTAAGACTTAAAGCTTACTTTGGGGGAGGAGCTACGCCACGAACCAAGATGGCCGCGTAAGCTCCCGGCTCCGTCGCCCTCCGCCGGCGGCTCGTATATCCTGTTCACCATCCTTTACCTACGCCGGACTCCCGTGTGTATGAAGATCGCCTGATGCCGTTGGTGCAATCCCGGTTTTTCTACCTGTTTGGGTGGCGGAGTTCTGTCGTGGTCTATTCTGGGCCTACTCCGGGGCTGCCGCCGGGACCTCGATTTTTGGCCCATCCGGGCTGCAATCGATCAACAGCGGCTGTGGGACCAGGGTTCCGTCCGGTCTCCCGAACTTGGTCTTTCGCAACTCTGCCTCGTAATCCAGTCTCCAGCTGGCGCTACAGACATGTAATCGTGACGGACGGCGACTATCCTGAGTTGCGGTTCGGGGACACCTGCCCGGAGACTCCGGTGGGGGAGACGGGGTCGAGGGGCTGTTCCCCGTGACCGGCGACGGTTTCGAGTTTGCTAATCGGAGAGCGCCCGCTGCTATCATCGGCTCGGTGTGTACCTAGAGCCTTGGAGGTGAGTCCGGGGCTCGAGTCCTGCCTCGTCTCTCGGCCTGGGAGATGGAGGGGACGGATGGCGCACCGTTGTTGAGATCCATAATGGCCGCCATTGGGGCGCTCCGTTTCCAATTCACCGCCACGTATAACCAACTCGCTGGAAAGCTGGATAATATCTGTTTGCAAACGGACGACGCTGCTACGACATGTGAACAGCATGCTATGGTACCGGTGGATGATTTGTCCCATCACTCTGAGGTTCCCGAACGACAGCCTGCTTTAACCCATTCGGATGCTTTTGGCCTCGTACATGCCGCACCCAAAACGGTTCTTAGCTTTCCCTGTACGACCCATGCCCAGCGAAACATCGTTGCTGGAGGTACTGATCGCCAAGCACAGTTCTTAGATGACCATTGGAAGGGTCTGCCTTTCACTTTCGTCTATCCCGGTTGGTTGTCGCCTTTTGTGCCCGGCCTTTGTTCTGGTTTTGTTGACTCAAACTTCCACGGACGCTGCGACTACCTCGGGACTGCCGTGGTTCGGAGGGCATGGGGCTCGATACGGAATCGCACTGGCCAGGGCTGACTTCATCCTCATTCCGACTTCGATCCATTACCATCCATTACCATCGCTTTGACCGAACCGGAAAGTTTTTCTTACTAGTAATTGTTGTCACTTGGGCGACACGCATTTCTATGCATGACCGAACTTGCCAGGGCTGATTTTGACTTCTGGGGTTGCTATTTTCAGGGCTTTATGCTGGGATTTTACCATGCATTTCACAGGGAGTCGGGTGGTCTTAGTTGATGACTTCCCCACTTGGACGCTTGATACTTGCTTTTAATAGATTGACAATATGCTTTGGGGAAGTCGCAAATGGTGGAGGGTACAGGTGGCCGGGAGTGTGTTTGTTATTCTCCTCCTCCTATTTCTCTTTCTCTTTTCCCTTCTTTGGGGCAATTCCTGGGCGACAGGCACGCTGTTAGTGGTGTAGGCTGTAGCCATTACGGGTGTGCAGGGTGGTGGGTGTGGGGGGGTTTGTTATTTTAGTTTGTTTTGTTCTATGGTCCCTTTCTTCTTTCTTCTCTCTGTCTTTTGGGAGGGCTTTCTGCCTTTACAGTGGGGTTGGCTGTCTTCTTTTTATCTCACTCCTTTCTCTGTTTGGCGTCTATATTTGCCTATGCCTTTCTGTCACCAGGGATGGGTCTCTGGGATGGTGCTCTACTATATCACTTGCTGTTGTATTGCCTGTCGTTCTGGGTTCGCCTTGGCGACCGTATTGTTCTGATGGCTGTATGGTTCATCACCTGATTCCGGTTGACCTGCGGGGCACGTCCCCCCCCCATCTCTTCTCCGTTTTTATTTTATGGTGTGACGCCATTGACATTGCAGCCGCCACCACTTCTACGTAACTTAAAAAAACTGAAAACCTCGTATATCTTTCTGCTGTGGGGCGCCTACGATCACAGGTGGTACTTATATTGCTGATTCTAATTGGTCGTGTTTATGTGCATGTCTCCTGGCTTCATCCGCTACGTTTGCGGCCGGCCCCTGTGGTTGTGGGCCTGCACATGTAATACTTTGCATACTTCAATAAAGGTTTTAAAAAAAAAAAAGCTTACTTTGGAAAACAGGCGACCAAGGAGAACACTAATCCTATGGGTGAAACAGGACTACTGTTAAAATTCTCCTTCTGTCCAGCAATACACACCACACCTGTAGAGAGTCTCACATGCGAGCAGGCAGTGTTTAATGACATAGAAGCAGTAGAAGATAGAGGCAGCTTAAATACGTGAGCAAGGAAGAGACAAAAGCCCTACAACAATTACAAGCTAACAATACTAGTGTAATCAAGCCAGCTGACAATAGAGGAGGGGTGGTCATACAGGATAAATCTGAGTACCAAAAGAATGTAGACATCTTCTAAATGACCGCACTAACTACAACCCCTTGAAAACCGATCCTGCCCCAGAATTAAAAAATAAAATTAGAAGCATGGTGGACTATGCAGAAACTAATGTGCACATCTCTAAACACGAGGCTGAGTTTCTAACAACGCGGGACAAAGAGTCCTGTATTTTTACACTCTGCCCAAAATACATAAAAACAGGACCCCCCCCACCCTGGCCGCCCCATCTACTTGGGGATTGGGTCCCTGTTGGATCCCTTGCCTTGCTTTTGCGATTTCTTCCTGAAACCCCCTGATAAAACACACTCCAACTTATTTGAAGGACACCATGTGCCTCCTGAACATGACATGTCAGTGGATGCTGACTCTGCCATTCTGGTGACCCTTGATATCGAGAGTCTGTATACTAGCATCCCACAAGATGACACAATTAAAGTAATCAGCAAGGCGCTGACGGGGGGCAATTGGAACTTCCGAACACTGAGACAATTCGTCATTGAGTGTGCTACATTGTCACTCAAAAAGAATTTTTTTAATACAAAGGGGATTTATTCCTCCAAACCACAGGAATTTCGATGGGCAGCACCTTTGCCCCCAGTGTGGCAGGGCTGTATGTGGATGATTTTGAAGAAAAATACATAATGGACGAAAGCAATACTTTTGGTACGTGTACCTCTGTTTGAAAGAGATAAGTTGATGATGTCCTTGTCATTTGGCAAGGACCTGAACATGCACTCACAGATTTTCTGGAATGGATAAATAACTGTGACATTGACCTTAAGTTTACCCATTCCTTTGCAAAAAAAGAAATGTCTTTCTTGGATGTAACCATCACTAAAGGAAACGGTGAGACAAGGACGTATAACAAACCCACTGCAAAGAACAACCATCGTGAATTTTCCAGTTTTCATCCGAGGGCTTTAAGAGAGAACTTGCTCTATGGCTAATACCACCTCATAGGAAGAAACTGCAGTACACTTGAGGACTATCACAGTCAAGCAGCAGATATATCTAAAAAACGGAGAAACCGAGGATACCTGGTTAGAATCCTGAAAAAAAGCCAGAAACGAGCTAGCAATCAACCTTGTGAGGCTTTATTAGAGGAGAATCCTAAACACACTGAAGAGATCCCCCTGACCTGTGTGACCACCTACAGCACAGTACTGAACGCTGTGACTAAATTGATTAACAAGCACTGGAGAATCTTTAAGACCGATAATTGGAAATAGGAGAAATCCCTTTTCTCATTCAAGAGAGTCAGGAGCTTGAGGGACTCCCTGCTGTCCATCTGCCACAAACAAGGAGACAGTGATCCCAATCCCTCAGTCTTCAGTGCATGGAGCCTGCAAAGTGTGACAGGGCATTTTCCCCGTGGGAATTACAGTGTCTGCCACTTGACATCCCCCACAAAATACCAAGATCTCGAGCATAATAAAACCTGGACTCTGAGATCAAACACTAACTATAACTCCACAAGCGTGGTTGTTAGAACTGGGGATCTCTAGTTGGCAGAGATAGGTAGCTTAGTCGAAATAGGGACCCTTGCTTCTGGTTAGGGCAAGGGAGTTACACCCTGAAGATAAATCCTACTCACCCCCTTGTTAGCTTGGCACGAGCAGTCAGGCTTAATCCCAGAGGCAATGTGTAAAGCTTTTGCGTAACACACACACACACACACACACACAGTAGCAACACACTAGGCACACTACAAAAGAAACTCCACACAAGGTTATATATAAGAATAGTCTTTGTATTATCCAAAACACATTAGAAGAGTAATCACACAATATACTCTGTGCCAACTGGCACTAGGCAATATCTACCAGGGATTATATATACAAGATAGGGCCGATCGGGCCACCGTCAGAACCATCACAAAGCACAAGTAGTAAATATAAAACAGCCAGTCACGGCTGGCACAGACAATTTGCATCAATCATATTAGGCCTAAGCAGTAGGCATAAACATGCAATTCATCATCCTAAAACACATAAGCATAAACACATTTTGTAGTAACTTAGCAGTGCACCCTAGTAACACTGTCACAAGGTGCATACATCACCTTAGGGCCTTGCTCCCTTCCACCATCCATAGCAGCCCCAGGCCAAATGGCCTCGCACTAGGGCTCAAGCGCCCTTTTGTCCAGAATGAAAGGGCCACCACTGTGTGTAATGCGCTGGGGCAGGGGTGCAACTCACCTCTTCCTTAATAGAAGAAATTCTGCCCCCAAACATTGCAGTGTCCCACTGTCAGGCAGGGCAGCTGTGAAAACTGCACGAACACCTACGGGGCCCTCAGAGCAACCACAGGGGGGCGGGCACCGCCAATATGCCCGACACCCCCCCTACACCAAGTTCACAACTGAGCCTCTCCAGTTCTGCCTCTAGTAACAAATCTGCCCCAAAGGAAATCACCACGGGCCCCAGGGAGCACCAATGTGGCTCCAGGCACCCACAACGTGCCTCAGGGAGCCCCACCATGCATCAAAGAGTCCCACTCACCATGGCTCGAGCGTGGACTCCACTCCTCGTCTTCTGGTGAGCCTATGAGCTCTTCTCATCTCCTTTAGTGCCGCTTCTGACACAGAGATCAGCACTGGCACAGCGGCAACACAGCCACATGCGCCGCCCTCGCTCAACCGGACAGCAACTCGGCATACCTGGGACTCTCTCTGTGCCTCTGAGCCTCAGGCCTCAGCCTCACTCACCAGAGTGGTTCTTCTGGGGCCAATCTGGGCACCAATGAATCACAAATGGCAGCCCCCACTCACTGGGGCTCTTCCCAGACTCTGCTGGTCTCCAGGGGTCCTCAGGCACCGACAATGTGCCTCGACGGGTCCCGCAATCATCGCAGTCAGGCCCCGCTCACGGGATCACTTCTGGCCTGCCCCGGTCTTCCTTTCACGGCCCGCGAACTGCACTACGCATTGCATTATTTTTGCATTATGAACTGCCTGTTTATTACATTACACATTGCATTATTTTTGCAAAAAGAACTGCCTGATTGTTGCATTCCGAATTGCATTAATTTGGCATTACAAACTGCCTGATTGTTGCACAACAAACTGCATTATTTTTGCATTATGAAGTGCCTGATTCTTGCATTACAAACTGCACAGCATTGCATTAGGACTGCATTGGATCATTTAGAATTGCTCATTAATACCGCAAGATCCTACAAGGGCTGGCTGGCCTAATAACCGGCCAAGTGAAATATTACGAATACGTAAATGTTGGATTTTTATCGTGTGGTCTCATCGTATGTCTTTTTATATAAACATATACTTGTTTTTTTATGGAACTTGTGTACAGTCCATTTGTGATGTCATCATATGGTTACTGAGAACGGGGTTGCAAATACTTTACACATTTGCCTTGGAAATAAGCCTGTCTGCTCATGCCAAGCTACCAAGGGGATGAGCAGGGGCTATCTGAGAAGGTGTCCTTCCTTTCCCTAACTTAGAAGCAAGGGTCCCTATTTGGCCTAAAGTACCTACCTCAGCCAACTAGAGATTCCCAGTTCTAACAGTGGTGTATTTGATCACATGCCCTTGGGGCTTCAGCAGGAAAATGAAGCGTTGAGCACAGAAGCAACATCCGTTGTAAAAAGAACACAAATCGTATGACGGAACTCTTCCTACAAAAAAACCACACTATCAATGATCTGAAATGGACGATAATCAAACAGATTAAAACCAGCGCTAATACCACCAAATTCCTGTTTGAAAAGGAACGGCGTTGGATTTACAGACTTTTCACGCACAAACATGGGTGAAACGATAATATCCCATAGAGTTCTGTCATGCGTAAATAATCAGCATTTCATGACATTTCCATCGGGGTTCCCCGCTATTGGGGAGCGGATCAAGAGAATATATATAGATATATATATATTACCTACTGGCGGTCGCCAGTAGGTAGTTATGGTTAGGACCTAGCTACCATAGGAAATCCGCAACATTCTATTGGGAATAACTCTGGCGCGGGTTGAGGAATTTGTGTGTAATTTTCCAAAATTTTGGCCTGCTCCGCTCCGCTCCTTCCCGGGAAGTTTCGGGGGGATTCGTGAAGGGGGGGCTGAGAAAAAAGGGGCGTCTCAAAGCGTGTTTTCCCCATGTTAATTTCCATAGGACGGTCTGACAAGTCTACAGCCCGAACCGCTGAATGGAATTACGCCAAACTTGGCCAAATTGTAGGGACTGGTGCGCAGATGTGCCTTTGCTATATTTGGTGAACATTGCTCCAGTGGTTTTTTTGAAAATTAACTTCAAAAACACATATATATCTGTAGGCGTGCTCCGAGCGCTCACCGGTATGCGTACCGGGGAGCGCACCCGGCGCGCTATGGGAGTGCGCGAGCGGAAAGCTGATTGGCTGTCGGGTGTCTATCAACATTCTAAACAGTCCAGAGAGTCCACCATCTTGTGTCTCGGTAGAATCGAGACACAGGAGGTGAAAAAGAAAGGGGGAAATAATTAAAAGGAGGCAGAGTAGATACCCCCTGACCCCCTAGGTTTTCTGAGGGGGGCCTAGAAGGACCCTGAAGGGCAAAAAAACTTTTTTTTTTTTAATTTTCACGGGGTAAGCGCTGGGTGCGTTCCCAGGTGCGCTCCCCGGTACGCGCACCCTGAGCGCACCTAGGGGAAAAGCAGTGCAAGAAAATAGAGTAAAAAAATAATTTTGAGTGCTTAGAGGTAGGGTAGCTCTAAAAAGAGCTGTTGTGTTATGTGAGTGATTTAAGTACCTACAAGTAGGTACCGATGCAGAGTCTAAAATTCACTCCAATACAATCACTTCGCTACTACTTCATAAATTAGAATTAAAAATGAATAATATGTCAACTAATTTTGAATTTGTAAATATTATTTTATTGGTCAGAATTTTCATAATTTAATAGAACTTGTCGAATGTCCTCATCTGGAATATCCTCTTTAATCATATGATCAGGAATGTCCTCATTAAAAGTGTGCCATGATGATTCTATTTTATCCAAACATTCAATTAATTCTTCGTCAAGAAATTCATCCCAAAAATTATCCGTGTCATCTTGAATTTCAATAAATATCGTAGAAATTTCAAATGAAATTTTCTTGGTCTCCTCATTTGGATTCATTTTAATTTCAAATTTCTTGCTGTAAATTGCAGAAAAAAGTAATCACTTTCAATTATCGTTTTTAGTAATACATAACATAAAAGTAGCTTAATCAAGTATTTAGTTTTTTAAAATTAATTGGGCAGTGTATAGTATCAGACAGAAACTAGATATATAAAGCACTGCATGTGATGAAGGCAATCTTAAACAATAATTATAACAGAAGGACTGTAAATAACTAATGGAAAACATTTTCCAAATTATCTTAAAGTGTACAACATAGTTCCCCTTACAAATTAACAACTCACCTTTTTGAAAGTAGAAGAGTTAGTACTGTGTTATTCTAAGTCCAGCAATTGAGCACCCAAATTTTCTCTCAAAAGTACCTCAGACTGGGGTATCACAAAATGGCCGTGTTTTCCTCTCATTTAAGATATATACATAACCAATCAAACTTCATCACACACAAATTCCAAACTAAAGTAATATTTTGATTGGTTCTAAATTTCAATACTTTCAAATGTGTTTTCCCCATGCAATTTTCCATAGGACATTTAGACACGCCTACAGCCTGAACGGATGAATGGAATTACACCAAAGTTGGCAAAATGATAGGTACTGGTATGTAGTAGGGCCTTTTCTATATTTCTTTGAAATTTCTCCTGTGGTTTTTATGAAAGGCAACTTCAAAAATACATATATATCAAAAGGCGTGCTCCGAGCACTCACCAGTACGCGTACCCGGGAGCACACCCGGCGGGCTATGGGAGTGCGAGAGCGGAAAGCTGATTGGCTGTATGATGTCTGTCAACATTCTTAACAGTCCGGACAGTCCGCCATCTTGTGTCTCGGGAAAATCGAGACAGCTGAGGTAAAAAGAAAAGTGGGAAATGATTAAAAGGGGGCAGGGTAGATACCCCCTGACCCCATAGGTTTTTTGATGGAGACTTAGAAGGACCCTGAAGGGCCAAAAAACTATTTTATAAAACAAATTCGCGGGGTAAGCGCTGGGTGCGTTCCCGGCTACGCTGTCCGGTACGCACACCCTGAGCGCACCACGGGGAAAAATAGTGCAAGAAAATAGAGTAAAAAAATAATTTAGAGTGCTTAGAGGTAGGGTAGCTCTAAAAAGAGCTGTTGTGTTATGTGGGTGTTTTTTGTACCTACAATGCAGAGTCTTATATTCAAGAGGAAAACTCTATTCCCCTCATTGGTAAAATGCACACCATCTCTCCTATTCATGCCTTGCATGTTGTAACGCAAGTTGTTGTGGTAAATGGAACCCATACTATAGTCTCTGAGGAAAGCAGAAACAGATTTATTCACATGTTTCCTTGCTTTCTCAATCTGTGGACAAAATTGGTTGGACCAGTTCCATTTTTGCCTTTGGCATATATTAGAAAATACCAAGGCAGATTTTGGAGAAAGTGACATCAATTGCCTAAAGATGTCCTTTAAAAGCATTTCCAGACCTACCCCAGTCAAAGTGTCAAGGTCATTTCCACCACAGAGCACAATTATACGGCCAGGGTGTGGTAAATGCATAAAGGATTTTACCAATGGTATCAATTGGTGACTTCTCAATCCTCTCTGTCCAATCCATACAATGTCCACATTTGGTAAATCAAGGTTGTAAATACCTCTGTTAGCTGCGTATTTTTGACTCCAGCGGACATAGCTATGACCCACAAACCAGACATTTGGCATCTTGAAGGTAGATGTGCTTCTAGTCAGATGAGTTGTGGAAATGAAATGGCAGTTTGATTATAAAAAAAAGTGGTTGAGAATCAGTGCACTTGAAAAACCAGAAATGATTGGTGCTTTCTTAAAAATCTCCACTGAAAATTAGGATGCATGCTTTTTGTTTTGTAAAAAGTCATTTCAATGGTTGAGAAAAAGTCATTTAAACAAACATTGCACTTGATTAGCTAGTACATTGAGAGGTCAAACACCCTTGATGGATTTTTTTGCAACATAGTATGATGAACTGGTGAACTGTGTGCTGGGTTAGGAGGGAGTTACCATGGTTACAGGGTGAATGAGCACTGGGGGGATGGGTGAATGTTATGTGAGTTCCAAAGTCTTGAAATGTACAACCAATTAAAATGTGCAGTTTGGTTTTGAATTTGTGTGGGAACAATTTTGATTGGTTAGGTACCAGAATATGGGTCTGAAATTAGAAAGAATCTGTGCCATTATTCTGAGGCTCAAGTGAAAGAAGCATTATTCAGAAATTCTGCTTAAGAATATCTGTTGAGTGTGACTGACACTGTTTTATATCTTCCAAAGCATTTTTAAAGGCGAGTAATGATTCTTTTAAAAAAGATAGAGAGCTGTATGCACTACGGGGAAGATTAAGAAGCATATTGTACTTCTTTATTCTTGCATTTTGTGTTATGTTTTTTTGTAATGTTGTTTAAAAATAGAATGGTGCATATTGGAAATGTATTTTGAAAAGGAGTTAGGTTTCTGCTTTGTTTCTGTAGTGGTCATTTAAATGAGCTGTGCTTTGTGTCAAAAACGATTTAGTATGGAAAATATTTTCTGGAAAAAAGTCTCCTTTTTAAATTTTGGTGAAGTATCACACTGCCTTTCTGTTTGAAATAAGCGAAAACATTTTCACATTTTTCAATAATGTCACCTATGCCTTGTAACAGTTTGCGTCAATCAGGTTAAAGAGTATTCTTAGCTTGTGTCTAACTTTACTCTGTGCCTGTGTGTTATCTGATATATGATTCATTTAATGAAGATACCCTGCTGTATGCAGTATAGGGTAGATTAAGAAGCATATTGTGCTTCTTTATTCTTGCATTGTGTGTTATGTTTTTTGTAATGCTGTTATAAAAATTGCATACTGCATATTGGAAATGTATTTTACAAATGAGTTAGGTTTCTGCTTTGCTTTGTAGTGGTCATTTAAAAGGGCAGTGCTTTGTGTGAAAAACAATTTACTATAGAAAATGTTTTCTGGTAAAAAGTATGCTTAGTTGATGTCAAGCTTCAGTCACAGTGTGATCTTAGGCACATGATCAGAATGTTACATATAATGTATGTACCATGTCTGTCTCTGCCAACAGTATGTGTGCCTCTGCCTAAGATCACAGTGATGGGTGAATCAAGCTTCAGTCACAGTGTGATCTTAGGCACATGTTCAGAATGTTAGATATAATGTACCATGTCTGTCTCTGCCAACAGTATGTGTGACTCTGCCTAAGATCACACTGATGGGTGAATCAAGCTTCAGTCACAGTGTGATCTTAGGCACATGATCAGAATGTTACATAGAATGTACCATGTCTGTCTCTGCCAACAGTATGTGTGACTCTGCCTAAGATCACACTGATGGGTGAATCAAGCTTCAGTCACAGTGTGATCTTCGGCACATGATCAGAATGTTACATATTATGTACCATGTCTGTCTCTGCCAACAGTATGTGTGACTCTGCCTAAGATCACAGTGATGGGTGAATCAAGCTTCAGTCACAGTGTGATCTTAGGCACATGATCAGAATGTTACATATAATGTACCATGTCTGTCTCTGCCAACAGTATTTATGACTCTGCCTAAGATCACAGTGATGGGTGAATCAAGCTTCAGTCACAGTGTGATCTTAGGCACATGATCAGAATGTTAGATATAATGTACCATGTCTGTCTCTGCCAACAGTATGTGTGACTCTGTTTAAGATCACAGTGATGGGGGAATCAAGCTTCAGTCACAGTGTGATCTTAGGCACCTGATCAGAATGTTAGATATAATGTACCATGTCTGTCTCTGCCAACAGTATGTGTGACTCTGCCTAAGATCACAGTGATGGGTGAATCAAGCTTCAGTCACAGTGTGATCTTAGGCACATGATCAGAATGTTACATATAATGTACCATGTCTGTCTCTGCCAACAGTATGTGTGACTCTGCCTAGGATCACAGTGATGGGTGAATCAAGCTTCAGTCACAGTGTGATCTTAGGCACATGATCAGAATGTTACATATAATGTACCATGTCTGTCTCTGCCAACAGTATGTTTGACTCTGCCTAAGATCACAGTGATGGGTGAATCAAGCTTCAGTCACAGTGTGATCTTAGGCACATGATCAGAATGTTGCATATAATGTACCGTGTCTGTCTCTGCCAACAGTATGTGTGTCTCAGCCTAAGATCACAGTGATGGGTGAATCAAGCTTCAGTCACAGTATGATCTTAGGCACATGATCAGAATGTTAGATATAATGTACCATGTCTGTCTCTGCCAACAGTATGTGTGTCTCTGCCTAAGATCACAGTGATGGGTGAATCAAGCTTCAGTCGCAGTGTGATCTTAGGCACATGATCAGAATGTTAGATATAATGTACCATGTCTGTCTCTGCCAACAGTATGTGTGACTCTGCCTAAGATCGCAGTGATGGGCGAATCAAGCTTCAGTCACAGTGTGATCTTAGGCACAGGATCAGAATGTTAGATATAATGTACCATGTCTGTCTCTGCCAACAGTACGTGTGTCTCTGCCTAAGATCACAGTGATGGGTGAATCAAGCTTCAGTCACAGTGTGATCTTAGGCACATGATCAGAATGTTAGATATAATGTACCATGTTTGTCTCTGCCAACAGTATGTGTGACTCTGCCTAAGATCACAGTGATGGGTGAATCAAGCTTCAGTCACAGTGTGATCTTAGGCACATGATCAGAATGTTACATATAATGTACCGTGTCTGTCTCTGCCAACAGTATGTGTGACTCTGCCTAAGATCACAGTGATGGGTGAATCAAGCTTCAGTCACGGTGTGATCTTAAGTCAAGTCAAGTCAGAATTTATATAGCGCACTACATACCCAGAGGGTCTCAAGGCGCTTGAGGAAGGGGGGGGGGGTTTACTTATCGAATATCCAGGTTTTAAGCTGTTTTCTGAAGGCTAGGTGGTTTTGAGTAAGGCGGAGGTGGATGGGAAGGGAATTCCAGGTTTTGGCCGCTAAGTAGGAGAGGGATCTCCCCCCCATGGTGGCTTTGTGGATGCGCGGAACAGCGGCGAGGGCTTGGTTGGA
This sequence comes from Lissotriton helveticus, assembly GCF_964261635.1. Taxonomy (NCBI): domain Eukaryota; kingdom Metazoa; phylum Chordata; class Amphibia; order Caudata; family Salamandridae; genus Lissotriton; species Lissotriton helveticus. Next base: position 1,705,289,295 of record NC_136065.1, on the reverse strand, counting down.
CGAACGCAGCTGGCGGGTGGGGGTGTAAAAGGAAAGGCGCGTGTTGAGACAATCAGGTCCAAGTTCGTATAGGGCTTTGTGTGCGTGGGTGAGGAGACGGAACGTTATTCTCTTGTTGACGGGGAGCCAGTGAAGGTCTTTCAGGTGAACGGAAATGTGGTCTGTGCGGGGGATGTCTAGTATGAGTCTGGCTGAAGCATTTTGGATGCGTTGGAGTTTTTTCTGCAGTTTTGCGTCGGTACCGGCGTAAAGGGTGTTTCTGTAGTGAAGACGGCTTGTAACCAGTGCATGGGTGACCGTTTTTCTTGTTTCGGTGGGGATCCAGCGAAATGTTTTTTTGAGCATGCGTAGGATGTTGAAGCATGATGATGAGACAGCGTTGACTTGTCTGGTCATCGAGAGTGAGGAGTCCAGGATGATGCCCAGGTTCCGTGCGTGGTCCGTCGGTATGGGGGCTTTTCCTAGGGCCGTTGGCTTCCAAGAGTCGTCCCAGGCGGAAGGGGATGAACCTAAGATGAGGACTTCCGTTTTGTCCGAGTTCAGTTTCAGACGGCTGTGCTTCATCCACTCGGCTACTTCTTTCATCCCTTCATGTAGGTTGGTTTTGGCGGTGGTTGGGTCTTTGGTGAGTGAGAGGATCAGCTGAGTGTCATCAGCGTAGGAGATGATGTTGAGGTTGTGTTGACGTGCGATGGTTGCGAGGGGGCTCATGTAGACGTTGAAGAGGGTGGGGCTGAGTGATGATCCTTGCGGGACGCCGCAGATGACTTCGGTGGCCTCTGACTTAAAAGGGGGGAGGCGGACTCTCTGAGTTCTTCCAGCGAGGAACGAGATGATCCAGTCCAATGCTTTTCCTTGAATTCCGATGTTTCTGAGGCGTTGTATCAGGGTGCTATGGCAGACTGTGTCGAAGGCTGTGAGAGGTCAAGGAGGATGAGGGCGACTGTGTCTCCGTTGTCCAGTAGTGTTCGAATGTCGTCTGTTGCTGCGATGAGGGCGGTCTCGGTGCTGTGTTTGGCTCAGAAGCCAGACTGTGAGGAGTCGAGTGATTTGTTGGTTTCGAGGAAGGCGGCGAGCTGATTGTTGATGGCTTTCTCAATGACTTTGGCAGGGAATGGGAGGAGCGAGATGGGGCGGTAGTTTTTGAGTTCGGTGGGGTCAGCTGTGGGTTTCTTCAGAAGGGCGCTGAGTTCGGCGCGTTTCCAGCTTTCTGGGAATGTGGCGGAGTTGAGGGAGCAGTTGATGACGTCTCGGAGATGGGGTGCGATAGTGGAGTCTGCTTTGTTGAAGATGTGATGGGGGCATGGGTCTGTAGGGGATCCTGAGTGGATGGAGTTCATCAGGCGAATGGTTTCTTCTGTGGTGATTGGGTTCCAGTCGAAAAGGTTATTCGGAGGGGGTATAGGTTCTGAGGTGAGTGGGGTGGACTGGTTTACGGGTTGGTTGTCAAAGCTGTTATGAATGTCGGCGATTTTGTCATGGAAGAATGAGGCGAGGGAGTCGCAGAGGACTTGAGAGGGGGTGATGTCGTTTGAGCTGGCGGTGGGGTTGATGAATTCTTTGATGATGTTGAAAAGTTCCTTGCTGTTGTGGGCGTTGTTGTCTAGTTGGTCTTTGAGTGCTGATTTCTTGGCTGTCCGGATTAGTTGGTGGTGTTTGCGGGTGACATTTTTTAAGGCGGCTTGGGTGATAGTGTTTGGGTCTTTTTTTCAAGTTTTCTCAAGGGACCGACAGAGCTTCTTGGATTTCTTAAGGTCATCGTTGAACCAGGGGGCGTTCTTGTTTCCTTGCTTGATTTGATGTTTTTTCAAGGGTGCTAGTTTGTCGGCGGTTTGGGTTAACCATTGTGTGAGGTTGATGGCGGCTTGGTTAGGGTTCGTTGAATAGGCAGGGGGTTTTTGAAGAAGCGATATGGAGATCTGGTCGATGGTGATTTTGTTCCAATTTCTTTGCAGAGTTGGTTGAGGGTGTTTGTGGATCGTGGTCTTATTGTAAATGAAGTGGATGCAACTGTGGTCCGTCCAGTGGAGGGGTGTGGTGTGAGTGAAGGAGATATGCTTGCTGGAAGTGAAGATAGGGTCGAGTGTGTGTCCTGCATAGTGTGTGGGGGTGTTAACAAGTTGTTTGAGTCCGAGATTGTCCAGAAGGGTGGTGGTGTTACTGTCGTTGCTCTTTTCCAGATGGAAATTGAGGTCTCCCAGTAGAATGTATTCTTCCGAGGGGAGGGCGTGACGGGTGATGAAGTCAGTGATGTCTTCGCTGAATTTTGTACGGGGTCCTGGTGGCCTGTAGAGGAGGGTGCCTCTGAGTGTGGTCTTGGGGTCGGTGTGGATCTGGAAGTGAAGGTGTTCGGCGATAGCGAGATTGTCTTCTGAGCTGGTTGAGACGTGGATGGTGTTCTTGTGGACGATGACGATGCCTCCTCCTGTTTGAATGGTGCCGTCCTTACGGATGATCTTGTAGCCGTCCGGGATGGCTATGGTGATGTCTGGAGCTGAAGAGGCATTCATCCAGGTTTCTGTTAGGAAGGCGATGTCCGGAGAAATGGTGTCGAGTAGATTCCAAAGGTCGATGGCGTGTTTGTGAACCGAGCGGGTGTTGAGAAGGATGCATTTAAGGTGGTTGGTGTTGGATCTCTGTTTGGTGTTTGTTGGTTTGGTGTGGGTCTTGATGCAGGTGAATTTGCAGGAGTGGCAGCTGAAGGGTCCATGGGTGTGTCCTGGTGCTTCTTGGGCGCAGTTAGGGAGTCGGCCGGGGTTAAGTGCTAGGAGGGTAGAGGCGTCGTATGTAATGCGGGAGGGATGGGTGATGCGGGGACCAGGGGGTCTGGCGCTGTGTGCGGTCCAGGCGCGGACGGGCGTAGACGGGCTTACCTTTGGCGCACCTTCGGCGCGACCGCTGCGCGTTGACGCTGCGCGTTGGGACATCTGTCATAAATGGATAGTGGAGGGGGCGGAGCATGGGAGGGTCAGTTGGGAGGCGGGAGCGAGGTGCGGGGAGGGTCTGGGACGGGCCAGAACACACAAACAAAATGGCAGTAAAGTAAACAAACAAATGTTGCGAGGGTCCCAACAACAGGAGCTGTATTATTAATGGAGCGCTATGGGGAAAGATTGTTTCAGGCTAGCGGCGGTAAAGCGCTACACCGGTTAAAGCCACAAAGCGCTATACAAAGGAATTCTCTAAGCGCACCACGATCAAAGGACAAGCGTAATGAATGCAGGCACAGAAGCGTTGCAGAGCGCGGTACAGTTTGGTATTTAGATAATATCAATGGCGAGGCACAAATCAGCAGAATGATACGATACCGGGAGAGGAGGTGAGGGGAGCGACCGCTTCTGAGAGGCACAGGACGGTCACAGCTCTCCACGAGGGCGGGCGCAGCCTGTATCTCTGAGGGTGGGAGGGTCAGCTGGGAGGCGGGAGCGAGGTGCGGGGAGGGTCTGGGACGGGCCAGAACACACAAACAAAATGGCAGTAAAGTAAACAAACAAATGTTGTGAGGGTCCCAACAACAGGAGCTGTATTAATAATGGAGCGCTATGGGGAAAGATTGTTTCAGGCTAGCGGCGGTACAGCGCTACACCAGTTAAAGCCACAAAGCGCTATACAAAGCAATTCTCTAAGCGCACCACGATCAAAGGACAAGCGTAATGAATGCAGGCACATTAGCGTTGCAGAGCGCGGTACAGTTTGGTATTTAGATAATATCAATGGCGAGGCACAAATCAGCAGAATGATACGATACCGGGAGAGGAGGTGAGGGGAGCGACTGCTTCTGAGAGGCACAGGACGGTCACAGCTCTCCACGAGGGCGGGCACAGCCTGTATCTCTGTGGGTGGGAGGGTCAGCTGGGAGGCGGGAGCGAGGTGCGGGGAGGGTCTGGGACGGGCCAGAACACACAAACAAAATGGCAGTAAAGTAAACAAACAAATGTTGCGAGGGTCCCAACAACAGGAGCTGTATTAATAATGGAGCGCTATGGGGAAAGATTGTTTCAGGCTAGCGGCGGTAAAGCGCTACACCAGTTAAAGCCACAAAGCGCTATACAAAGCAATTCTCTAAGCGCACCACGATCAAAGGACAAGGGTAATGAATGCAGGCACAGAAGCGTTGCAGAGCGTGGTACAGTTTGGTATTTAGATAATATCAATGGCGAGGCACAAATCAGCAGAATGATACGATACCGGGAGAGGAGGTGAGGGGAGCGACCGCTTCTGAGAGACACAGGACAGTCACCTTTGTGACCGTCCTTCTTAGGCACATGATCAGAATGTTAGATATAATGTACCGTGTCTGTCTCTGCCAACAGTATGTGTGTCTCTGCTCATATTATTTCACTGTCTCTACAGACCAAAAACAGGCCACCTATATATAAGCAACACATAACATTAATTTCTCATTACATGTAACATCCTGCTAATCTGCCTAAGATCACACTGTGAATGAGGCTTAATTCACCCATCCGTGTGATCTTAGGCACATGTCTACAATATTACATGTAATCTACCATCTCTGTCTCTGCAAGCAGTATGTGTGTCTCTGCTCATATTTTTTCACTGTCTCTACAGGCCAAAAACAGGCCACCTATATATAAGCAAGACATACCATTAATTAGTAAATCGTTTTTGACACAAAGCAAAGCACATGTAATGTAAATCAGCCTTTTGTTGTATACTAGTGTTTATATTGTTTACTTATTGTAATTGCTATGTAATATGTTTGTAGTGGTCTATAATATGTTATTTTTTGTTTACCACAGATTATAATCATCTATACAAACACAGAAAAAAATGTTTTCGAAAGAAAGACGTGAAAAGTTTATAAAAGAAAATTAAGGTCTAAGGAAAAAGAAAATCAAGAACCAACCACAATAAAATCTTCAGAGAAAAAAAAATGCTCCTGGTAAGCAAACTAAAAATTTTCTCAGGAACTTATTGAAATGTCAAGAAAAAAAACGTTTTTTTGCAAACAAGAATGAAACACCTGTAATTAGAAAGAAGACAGGATGTCCTTCTAAAAATGTTAGACCTGTACACGGAGATGATATTTTCTATTAAAAAAAAAGGAGCAACCAATTTATTGAAATTCGTAGACGAATGTTTTATAACAGAATAGTATCAATTTTATTAAAAAATGTAAAGAGGTATCAAAAAAGACCGCTTTTTACAAGAAAAAAAACATAGTTAAGATTTTGGATGAAGCATTTAAAGTGAAAAATAAATTGTTTAGTTTAGTAATGAATAGAATTCGTACACTTGATAAGGTAATCAATGTGTTCAAATCAAAATGTAAGTGGAGGAGAGTAATTAATCATACTAATTTCTGTGATGTTTTTTCTGGAGAATGGAAGTATAGTTCAAGTTGTGAGCCATTTTTTAATGAAGAAAGTTACTTTCAGGATAATGATTTGGTGCATGCAGTTGACACCAGTGGTCGAGCATATGAGGTGAAGGATGGTTGTCCGTTTGAAAAAGAAGAGATTGTACCTAGAAATACAGAAAAGGTGTTAGCTGATAAAGTTTTAGGGAGATGTCCTAAGGCTCCAGTGTATACATGGAATTGTAGTAGTATTTGTAGTGTGCGACAGGATTCAACTGATTTGTTTCGCACTTTCTTACGGACATATACTAAGAAAAGTGTGAAACACAAAATGAAAATTTTACAAGAGTTAGATCCTTGTAGAGTGAGAGAAAAAACAGGTTTGCAAGGGCCCTCACTGGCTTGTCTTTCAAGAAAAGTATATCAGAGTGTTTTTCACCATTTTAGGATGTTAGCAGTGCATCATAATAAAGTGAGGAAATTAGTGAGAAGGTTGTATTATGCAAAAAGTCCAGCACTTAAACTAAAACAGTTAAACAGTGCTCTTTTGCATGGAACTGAATTAGATGTCAAAAACATTTGTGATGAAATTGAGTTTTGTTACTTTGGTGAAAAAGAGGTCAGTGCAGAAATTGATACAGTAATAGAAGGTAATGTAGAAGAGAATGTAGAGATTTTAAGTACAGAAAAATTTGAAAATGAAATTACAAAGTTTAAGGTCAATTCAAGTGAAAGGCCTAATTTTTCTTGTGTGTGTTGTCGACGAACTCATTATAAGCATCAGACTATATTAGTTGATTTATATGTAAAAAGCGAAAAGATAAATAATAATGACTGGAAGTATTTTGCAACTTATTTGTTGGTTGAAAAGTGTTTTGATTTGGGCTCTGATCAACGTATTTGTAAATATTGCTATAATAAATTAAATGAAAACAAAATGCCTGCTAGAGCTGTTCATAATAATCTGGAGTTGGTAGACATTCCTTCTGAATTGATGGATTTAAATACCTATGAGTCTATTCTGATTCAATGTGTGCATCCTTTTCAGGCTATTGTTCGCATGGAGCCTAAGACAGGGAAATTGCCTCCTTCAGATTTACAAAGAGGATTAAAGGGAAGAGTTGTTTATTTGCCTCTAGATTTTAAGAAAAATATTGATACAATTGGTGTCGAAAAAGTAGAAGAGGAACCTCTGGTTATTCTAGTTAATGGTGTTCCAACAAAGAGTAAGAAATTTTGGCAAGAATTAGTGGATGTTAGGAAAGTCAAGAAGGCAACGTTGTATCTGATAAAAAATAATCAGTACTATAAAAATGTGTATGTGGAAGAAGAGGAAAAAACTGTACAAGACGACACTGATGTCTCTGCTGGGCAAATAGAAAAAGTTGATGTCTCTAGAAGTGAAGAAATTTATGAACATTATAGTGTTCATCCATTGCATTCCAAAGAAGTAATGGGGAATGCTATTGACTTGTTTCAGATGAAAAAAGCCGAAGGAAGTCCCATTAGTGTATGGGAAGAAAGTTTGGAAGCTCGTTGTTTTCCACTGGTTATTTCCAACAGGTGAAGGTGGACTATATGACAACCGACCTGTTCAAATTCCTGCATCTGAATACCGAACTTCAAGATTATATGCAGAAGATCCAAGGTTTCGTCAATGCATTCCATATTTGTTCCATCTACTGTCTGAGAGTGACTTGTCTGGACTTTCCTATGCAGTAAACCATATACTGAAAAGTGGAACACATCTACAAAATGTTTCGGCAAGGGATTTTAAGGATAAATTGAAACTGCAAGACAGTGTTTTGGAATCTCAGCTAATTAATCTCATGGCATGTCAGCGTGGTACTAACGAGTATTGGTACCGTCGTCATGGGGAATTGAAATGTATGCTAAGAAGCCTAGGAACTCCTACATGGTTCCTCACTCTTAGCTGTGCTGAGTATGCTTGGGAAGACTTACTTGAATTTCTACGAGAGGCAAATAAAAACATTGAAAATATTGAATACAAGAAACCTGGAGAACTGTGCTCTTTGGATCCAGTTAATGTATGCAGGTATTTCAATCATAGGTTTGAAGCTATGATGTCTTTTATTACAAACAAAAAAAATACTCCGCTTGGAGAGGTGTTGGATTTCTTTTGGAGAAAGGAGTATCAAGCAAGAGGTGCTCCTCATATATATATGCTGCTATGGATTAAAGATGCACCAAAATTTGGAACAGATTCAGATGAGAAAGTGATGAGTTTCATTGAGCAGTATTCTACATGTGCTGTTCCAAAAAGTACAGAAGAAAACAATTTAAGACATCAAGTTTTACGCTTTCAAAGCCATCGTTGTGGGAAATACTGTCGTCGAAAATACAAATCCAAGGACAAGTTCTACACGAAATGTCGTTTTGCATTTCAACGTCCAGTAACATTGAAAGGAGGAGTCAACAATTTTATGTCTTCTCTGCGACATACTGTGACAAGAAAATCACTCAAAAATACATACAACCTAAGAAGACATGAGGAATCCAAATTCATAAATGACTACAACCCAGTCATTCTGTCCATGTGGAATGCTAACATGGATATTCAAAATGTGGCTGACAACTCTATTGCTGTGGCTCGATATGTGACATCTTACATCACAAAATCAGAAAAGACAGAACTGAAGGAAATGTGGGAGGAAATTTCACATGAAACGAGTCTAAGCAAGAAATTATACAGTTACAGTCTGAAGATGTCGCATCGAGAAATTGGAGCATATGAATGTTCTGATCGGTTGTCATCAGCAAGTCTATATGCCAAATCTAGAACCATCATTTGGGTGAGTCTAGGTCTTGCTGCAACACGAAACCGAGTTTTGAAATCTGTACAAGAAATCGAGTATTTGGCTGAGAAAGAACCAGACAGTACAGATATTTTGAAGACAAACATGTTGGATTCATACTATCCAAATAGAAGTACTCATCTTGAGAACGTTTGTCTTTATGAAGTTCTGCAAACGTATACTTTTAAAAAGCACGTCACAGAAGACATCAATAAAGGTGTCTATGCTGTAATTGGATGTGAAGGCTGTTTGGTGAAACAAAGAAAAAGCCATTTGATTGATCATCGAAAATTGAGTTGTGATTCTCCAGACAAAAGGGAATTTTATTACTTATCTCTTTTGCAACTCTTTAAGCCTTGGCGTACAGAAGAGGAACTACTTGGAGATTTTCTTACTTATGAAGATTCATTCAATGCAACCAAGGATACAATAGAATGTCCTGTTTTTTCAAATTATCTGCAAATGTTGAACGAGGAAATACAGCAAGAAGCTACAATTGCAGCAGAGATTGCTAGAGACAGTTCTCAAGATAGTCAGAGTTCTGCTTCATTGAGTCAGGATCCACTTGGAGGACGATTTATACAAAATGAAGCTGCCACTGCCATGGATGAAGTTGAAAGGCCATGGAACAAGCTCAGGAGGATGGAGTTCAGTTAGAAGATTTGGAAAAAGAACTAAACGTTGAGCAGAGACAAATATATGACGAAGTCACAAAACACATTGAGCATGGTTTATCTCATGAGAAAAAAGAGTGCTCATGTACATCATTTGTACCTGTTCGACTATATGTGAGTGGAGAAGCAGGAACTGGAAAAAGTTTCCTGATTAAAGTAATTGCAACTTATCTGCAGAAAACAATGGAGTCATCGCTCTCTTGTGTTGTTACTGCTCCAACTGGGTTGGCAGCACACAACATTAAAGGGATTACTTTACATCGCTTATTGATGCTGCCAGTGGAGCATGATAACAAATTACAATACCACAAGCTATCTGGAGAAGCTTGTTGTGAAGTTTCAAGAGTCCTAAAGAAAATGAAACTTCTTATCATTGATGAAGTAAGCATGGTATCAAATGTAATGCTTGCTTTTGTGCATTTAAGAATGCAAGACATTCTTAAAACAGACTGTGTAGTGTTATTTGGGGGCAAACACATCATTGTTTTTGGAGATTTACTGCAACTAACTCCAGTGAAAGGACAGCCAGTGTTTAAAATGCTTACGCATGAAGATACCAGGAAGTGCTTAGGAAGCATTGGAAATGTTAATATATGGTTAAATTTCAAATATGCAGAACTGCTTCAAAATATGCGACAGGCAAAGGATGAAGATTATAAAAGTATTCTACAAGATGTAAGAATTTGAAAACTAACTGAGCATGGCAAAGAAGCTTTACATGGACGATTAATTTCAAATTTGTTTCCAAATGAAAATATTCTCACAGAGAATATTTTTAAGAAAATTCCTGAAAACAAATCTGTCATATGCTTGATGCCAACTCTGCAAGAATGTTCAACCTTCAAAAACAAAATGTTAAAGTTGTAAAATCAAGAGATTGTGAAACTGGAAGCTATTGATAAAATTGAACATGAAGTAGCAACTATTATTTTGTCAGAAAAGTTAAAATCAAAATTGGATTCTTTAGAGAAGACAATATCTAAAACTGCTGGTATGGAAAAGACTCTGTATGCATCTTTAAATTGTCATATAATTTTACGACGTAATTTACATGTGGAAAGAGGTTTAGTAAATGGAGCAATGGGTCATGTTGTGGATTTTGTGAATTACCGAAATAGAGATGGAATTGAAATTATAAAAATTAAATTTGATGGTATTGAAGAAGTACAACAAATCAGTCGTTGTTCTGCCCATTTTTTGCTTGTGAAAGATTTATATGTCCACAGAAAACAGTTTCCTGTTTCTTTGGCATATGCGGTGACTATTCATAAATCTCAAGGTTTAGGTGTTGATAGTGCTTTGGTGAATATTGGAAATTCTGTGTTCAAGGAGAGTATGGCATATGTTGCTTTATCTCGAGTCAGAACTTTATCAGGATTGTACTTGATTGATTTTGATGAGACAAAGATAAATGCAGATCTAAATTGTGTAAAAGAATATAATAGGTTAAGAAGAGAGTATGCTCCAAATTTACCTCAATATCCTCTATTTGAAAAGCGTGTGGTAGGCAGAAAAAGAAGAAATGAGAAAAATTGTAGTGAAGTTGTAGCAAAAAGAAAAAAGGTAGATGAAGCATTAATTGTAAGCAGAAACTAAATGGATTCAGTTAAAGATGTTGTTGGATTTCAGTTTGAAAATAGTTCTGGTGTCAACTGCTATGCTAATGTAGTGGTTATTGTTGTTTTCTTTCTCCAAACTGTACAAGAACAGATTGTTGAAAATTGTGATCAAACATTTTGTTGTTTATTAAATTCTGTATTAGAGAAATGTAGCAGTGATAGAACAAAAATACAAAGTGTTTCTGAAATTCGAAAGGTTTTAGACATATGTTCTGGTCTAAATCAATTTTCACAGAATATTCAGCAAGATTGTAAGGAATTTCTAAAGTATATGCTTGTTGTATTGCAAGATGAAGGTGTAGATGTAGAAAATCTTGTTGGCCTTTCTTATAAATGGCAACATGACTGCGACAATTGCTCCTTTTCAAGTAGTACTACAGTAGACACTGAAAGATTTATATATTTGACTTTACCAGACTGCAAATCAGTGTCTTTTAATAATCTAGTTAGAGAAGCAAATCAAAACATGATCTGTACTCAATGTAAATCTGCAATGCTATCAACTTTATTTTTATGAAGATATGGACAGTATGTTATTTTAATGTTCCAACGATGTAGACCTGATGGAACTAAATTGACAACATTAATTAAAAATGTTGTGGCTTCTCAATTATCAATTTCAGGAAGAACCTTTACAACTGCAGCAATTATTTACCATGATGGTCCTTCAACAACATCAGGACATTACACAGCTTATTTAAAATGTCAAAAAGGCTGGAAACACTGTAATGATACTCAATTGACTATCAAACAACGTTTGCCTTCTAACTTACTAAATTCTTAACTAGTGTTCTTACAACCGAAATTTTAGGGAAGGTAATTGGCCTATGAAGATTGCAGCAGTTTATATAACTTAGTTTGCTGTTCAAAATTACTTTCTAAATGAGAATGATGAAGATAATAAAAAACATGTAGTTGTCATAGAGATAGTATATGTAGATCATATAGTGTGTGCTGTGAGTATTATACAAATTATTTATTAAAAGTAAGCTAGAGGTGGAAATAAAACTCTTGTTTCATAATGTAAAAGATGTTGAAGCTTTTCTTTCAGAAAGTCGGGTAAATTAGAAATTAAGAATACTCTGGACTAATTTCCAAAGAAAATGACTTTCCATATACTATTTGGCCTCGTGGAAAAGTGGATGGATCAAAAGTGAATTTAGATATGTTTTTTCAAAATTTTACATTATTTAAGAAAATATTTTATGGGTTTTTTAAACACAATCATTTTGATTGTGGTTTTTTTTGCCCGCTGTTATATGATGAGTACTATTGAAGTCACTGTTTTAAGTGAAATTCAATATATTCTGAGAACAGCAAAGATAAACCATATAACATGTTGTTGAAATTATTTTGTATTTTCTATTATTAAATATATATTATTTTCCCATTCTCTTATGCTCACTTACCTATTTCCACCCTCTATCACTCCTCTTAACTCACCTTCACTGGCCTTTTTTCACTCTCCCTCACCTCCCTTCCCTTATTCCACTTTCCTCACTTATTCTCATTAACCACTCCTTCACTGCCCTTTCCCCCCTCCCATCCACTACTTTCCAGCTGTCAGTCACTCTACTTCACTCCCCTTCCCCTTGTTTTCTTTCTTTGTTCCCTCAATAATTACCCTTCTCTCACTCACCTTATTACACTTCACTCACTCCTTCTCTCACTTCCTCTGTCCTCTCACATCCTCACTCCCTTTCCCTCACTCCCTGTCTCTTAGCTTCAGTCTCTCGATCCTCTCACTCTCTCACTCCTCTTCCGTCATGCTTACTCCCTAAAACTCACCCACACTCCCTTACTTATCTTTCTTTGCTCTCTTACTCAGTTTCTTTCTGCCAGTCTTTCCTTCACTACCTCTATGTTCTCACTCTTTCACTTCCTTTGTCTCAAGCTCATTTGCTTTTATCCTCTTTTTATTTTCCCTTTTTATCAACCTCACTCTCCTTCACTCACCCTCCCTCACCCTTGTTCCCTTACTTCAGTTCCTTCAGTTATCCTCAATCATCATCTTTAACTACCCTTCTTCTTTCGTCATGTACTCACCTTTTCCCAGTCCCTTTGCTTCACTATTCTTCCCTTCCTTTGCTCTCTCAGTCATTCTCCTTCCCTTAATTACCTTACTGCCCTTTACTAACTGTTTCTCTTACTCCCTCTATTCTCTCATATTCTCACTTGTCTTCCCTCACTCCCTCTCTGTTACCTTCACTCCCATTGTCTCCTCACTGTCTTACAAGCCTACATTCACCCTCACTCAAATTCCATGCCTCATTGACATGAATCCACTGTTATTCACTCCTGCTTCTCTGTCATGTACTCCCCTTTCTTTACTCCCCTTTCTGCCTTTTTTTTCGTACTGCATATTCCTTTAGGATCTTACTCACCTTCAGTTTACTTCTCTCTCCTGCTCTTGTTCACTGTTACTAAATATATCTATGTCATTATCCTTTTAGCAATTTGCTCTCTCTCTATTTCTTTTTAACTCTCTCTGACCTTCACCATTCCTTTGTTATTCTTTCTGAGTCCTTCCCTTCTACTTTATCTCTTACTAACCGTTTATGACTTTTAATGTCCTACTTTGTCTCTAGTATTGTAAAATATATTTTATAAATATGCCAATTTTTTTTGTCTTTCACAGATATAAATTTTAATGGAAATATGAAATTAAGTTTACATTACTTATAAGGTAAGTTTGATGTACAAAATGTACTTTCCCTATACTCTTTTCCTTAACCTCACTACTGTTCTTTGATGCTCCCACACCTCTGTTCCCTTATTGCGCTTGCCTCACTTATTCTGAATCCCCACGTTTACTCCCCTTTTTCACACTCCTCTCTTACACTCACCTTCTTTCAGACCTTCTCCTTTACTTTCTTTCCTCTCTCTTCTCTTACTTCATTGTTTTACTCTTTTCCCTTCCCTTACTCTCCTTACTCCACTTCACTAACTCCTTCTCTTTCTTCCTCTGTCCTCTTAGTTCTACACTCCCCTTCCCTCAATCTCTTTCTGATAGCCTCATTCTCCTTAGTCTCTTACTCCTCTTCTGTGATGCTCACACCCTATAACTCAGCCACACTGCCACACTCACCTTCTTACAGACCTTCTCCTTTACTTTCCTTCCTCTCTCTTCCCTTCCTTCACTCCTTCACTGTTTTCCCTTCCCTTACTCTCCTTACTCCACTTCACTAATTCCTTCTCTTACTCCCTCTGTCCTCTTACTTCTACACTGCCCTTCCCTCATTCTCTCTCTGTTAGCCTCATTCTCTCTGTCCCCTTAGTCTCTCACTCCTCTTCTGTCACGCTCACTCCCTATAACTGAGCCATACTCCCACACTCACCTTCTTTCAGACCTTCTCCTTTACTTTCCTTCCTCTCTCTTCCCTTCCTTCACTCCTTCACTGTTTTCCCTTCCCTTACTCTCCTTACTCCACTTCACTAATTCCTTCTAATTCCTTCTCTAACTCACTCTGTCCTCTTACTTCTACACTCCCCTTCCCTCATTTTCTCTCTGTTAGCCTCATTCTCTTCGTCCCTTTAGTCTCTCACTCCTCTTCTGTCACGCTCACTCCCTATAACTCAGCCATACTCCCACACTCACCTTCTTTCAGACCTTAACCTTTAATTTCCTTCCTGTCTCTTTCCTTCTTTTGCTCCTTCACTCTTTTCTCTTCCCTTAATCTCTGACTTCTCGTGCCAAGCTACCAAGGGGGTGAGCAGGGTTTATCTTCAGCGTATAACTCCCTTGCCCTGACTAGAGTTGTGGTTTCTGCCTGGCTTTGGCGCCTGCCTTAGCCAACCAGAAATGCCATTTCTAACATTGGTGGCAGCGGGGGGATAGGACTTGCATTTGCGCAGTACCACAGCGACAACTGGTAGCACTACAAACTCTGCATTTAGATAATCATGTGTTTGCTGATTTTGTTTTCTCCTTAAATGTGGCATTTCTGAATTGTATATTCCTGCGCCAGCTCAGGCGTCTATGTCTCTTGTTATGCACTGGTGGTTGTGTACCTCTCCAGAATGGGGTTGGTCTATCAGCAAGATGACATGTATTTCTACACTGAGGAGGATCTCATGGGTCTCTGCAGGGAGAGAGTGCCACTTTCGCCTAGAGCAGTTTCGCTTTGAAAGAAAGAAAGCTAAGGAGCAGCCTTAGAGACCAGGGAGGATCCTGTTTTTCACCCACCCGCATTTCTAAAATCCACCATAAAGGGTGTGGAGCATTACCTCCATAGATCCACAGGTGGATGAAGAATGAATATGCCAGAGAGCTTACTTGGTTTTCATTGGATCGACTGTCAGTCAGTCAGTTTTTATCTCTGCACCATTAGCTGAGGTGGTGAAATGTAATAGAGGTGACGGACAGATGGCGGATGTTCACCGGTCATGCTTCCAAACTCTGAATATGGTGGAAGGCATTTTATGGTGGAAGACGGATGGACAACAGATTTTTGAAGTTTAGCTGCATCCTCCAAACTCCAAGTAAACCCCAATGTTCATAAACTTCTATTTTTTCTCCTCTAACACCTTCAAAAGTGTTAATGTGTGCAAGCATTGCAGTTGTATTCTGTAATGTGTCGTAAATATTTACAGTCTGTAAATGTCTATGGGCAACACTCAAAACTTTAAATAACCTTAATGTTCATAACATTCAAATCTCTCCTCCTCTATCACCTTCAATACCAAAAATGTGTACATGCATTATATCTTTTTCTGTAATGTGTATTGTAATTATGTAGCCTCTGTACATTTGTATTGGCAACATAGTTATGATATGCCTATGTCCACGTTTCAGTACTGAAATCATCATGTTCCACGATCCACTTGTATAAACATCACAACTGCTTATGTATGCTACTTGCTGGATATAGTGCTTCTGATAGACTACCAATTATTCGATAAACACAAATATAAAAAAACGATAGAGCTCAATAGGCTTCTTTCCTTGACATGGGTTTTGAGCATGTATTCCTTCCTTAATTTGGGCTTATGCTGGAAAAGTGCTGAAAAAGACAAGAATCCAGCTGTTCCTTTCCATTCAAAACCTTTAGCACCATTTTCACATTTAATATTGCCTTGGAAAATAAATTATTGTATGATTTATGTCAACTTGACTAATCTGTACAATAAGAGAGCAGAAGACGTAAGTGGTACTAGTTAGGTGGTAAGACATTCACTGCATCAGGATCCAAGCTCTGGGCATAACTCCCACTCAATATTAAATTGATAAGTTACCAGGTTCCAATATCAGCCTGCTTTAACAACTTACCAATATCCCAATGCCTAATGTACAATGTGTAACCCTTAATTAAGATATAACAAGATACAGAAATGCTTTATAAATGGTATTTTATAGCATAAGTTGCATTACATTGCCAGTATTCCACATCTATCCTTTGTTCCTTGGTGGAAGGGATGTTCTTGTATAATAACCCTTCACTTATGCCTGTCTTCCCTCCTTTCTTCCATGCTTCCTTTTTAATTTTTCCCTTTCTTTCTTTTACTTTATCTTCCTTTCGCTTTCTAAGGGCCCTATTACGATGTAGGGTGGAGTTTGTCATTGTCTCAGTCATAGACCCGACCAACACCCAGTCGGCGGTCCTGATTTACTAATGAGGATACGACCGAACATCGGGGCAAATTACAATGCTGTTGGAAAAGGCTCCCACTGTTTGTCGGAGCCTTTCATACAGCATCTTAATTTTTGTCGGATTCCTTTCCACCTGCCTCATTACTATAGAGGAGGTCAGAAAGCAATCCAACTGGTCATTCCGACTGATTTCTGATAGGCCCGGAGAGCCGGTCCACCAGTCGGAATGGGATTAGGATGTCGGGTTTCCACAGCTTTTCTGTGCCGAGGTTCTGACACAGAATGGATGTTGGGACTCGGTTTTGGGGGCCCCAAGCAGGTCCCCATAGGTGCACGGCCTCCAGTTGAAGGCTGAGGGGACACCTATGGTGCCCCCCTGTTAACCCCTTGAGGTGCCTGCCATGGGGTGCAGGGATGAACTGCACCTCCTATTTTACAATGGGAGCATGCATTCCAGCCGGGAATACATGCTTCCACTGTAAAGTGTAGGAATGCGAACGAACAGTGTTTGGTTGCATCCTAATTAGTCGGTCAGGCCGAAACCGGATGTCGGTCGGTCCCATGACCAAGACGATTTTGGGTGTAGGAAACTCTGCCTGACATTGTAATAGGGCCCACTGTATGGTCACATTCCTATACTGTACAAAGGGAGCATTTATTCCGGACGGAATGCATGCTCCGATTGTAAAAAAGGAGGTCCCCAAAGTTGGAAGCCGGTCAGAATGACAGATAGTCGGAGCTTTTTCCAACAGCATTGTAATCGGACATTATTTCTTTCATTTTAACAGGAGCACAGCATCAATTATTCTCTCGTGTGATGCCCCCCTTGTAGGAATTATAAAATGGAGGGCTAATTGCAGTCAAGCATGTTCATAAAAATGCTGATCCAAGCCGGGGCAGCAATGATTCACTTGGTAGCAGAGGTACAAGCTCTTGTTAGAATAAAGCAGCTAACTGCCAACCAAATTATAAGAACTTTTATGAAAACGAGGAATTGGAAAGCACTAAACTATAAGGACCCATAAATGGTAGATTTTGTGCAAAAGTATGCTTGTTACAAGTAAACAACTCCAACATTCAAACAATGTGTCACACAGAACACAAGGGAGTTATCAATCACATAAAAGGGGCAACAGTGTTCAGACACCACAGATCCGGAAAAATCCTAATAAAGGTACATTTATATTAATACATAAATCTCCAACAGCATGCACCCTATACCTTACTTAGTAGCAATACAGACTCCTGCCATTATCCATCGAAGCACAACAATTAGCATTCTCAAACACTTTAAAAACAAATCGCACTAGGAATGGTACTGACTAACAACATTGCGACATTAAAACATATTAAACGTGCTAACCCTTGGAAATATTTCAATACCTTGCCTCCTAAGACATCTCTTGTTTTTTTATTCTATTGGAAATGCAGGACATTATGTTGAATATATTAAGCATTTTGGCATTCATTTGTATTTTGCATACTGGCCTTAAAAACTGTGGCACGATAAGAATGTGTTGTAATTTATATTCTGTTATGTTAAATATCATTTATAACGCGCAATACCACTAGTTATCTCTAGGTGCGTCGGTGAGGAGTGAAGGTTCCCGAGACCGCCCTGACAGAAATGACATAACAAAACCTTAATGACATAGTCCGTTTTTAAGTTGAGAACAGACTAACCAAGTAGATGCCTCAGTTCGTAGGCCAGGAAAAAGTGAGATCCAGTCTTGCTTCTCAGGCACAAAAACTTCAACCAATTGCTTTTTCTTGTAAACCTTGAAACTTAGGATACAACCTAATTCTAACACGAATTTCGATTAAATATAACTATGAATTTAAATAGCATTCATAACCACCACGCCACCCCCAAACAAATTCTTAATTAAGTAAATTATAATAAATTAAATACATAATCCTTAGACAAAGCTAATGTTATTCCAACCTTTAATATGACCTTGATGCGATCCCTATTTGTAATTGAAATGATGCTACATTATATAACACCATGTATCACCAGTAAATCTAATGTCTTTAATGTCTTTAGAGTAATATCAAGGCCTTTTGTGGTAATATTCTTGCAAAGTCGTTTAAACAAGGACAAAATGAAGCTAAGCATCTGATAGTGATGTAAGTAGCTTAGAACTGTTTACCTCAGGAAAGCCAGCCTTAAAATCAAAGAAGGCTAAACACTGTAGAACTTTCCCTAACATTGCGTCCAGTTCTTGTACCTATTTCTCACTCTTAGCTTTTTCATCACTCCATTGCTAGCCAGATAAACATTTGCTATACGTACATGCATACCGGGAGACCTGACATTCTTGGTGTGGTATTCCCTCAAATGTTTTCCTTCACACCTACTGTTTTCTGAATTTGTTTTTATTGCCATTAGGACTCTGTGCACTTTACCATTGCTAACCACTGCTAAAGTGCGTGTGCTCCCTCACTTAAACATGGAAAAACTGGCCTACAACGGATTGGCACATTTACTTACCTATAAGTCATTAGTATAGGTTACTACATGTACTCACAGGCTATAAATTATGTGCTACTCATGTGCCTGCTGCAAAAACAACAATTAATAGACGGAATGTTGCACAATGGCAAAACATTCACCCACCGTCACAGATCTGGGTTTAATCCATCGTTATTTTGCTCACCACACCACCCCAGATCAGACATGGCCATATGCAAATCAGTCTTGACCCTATGCCTCATGGGAACAGTCCAGCCCGAACTGCCAAGCCATGTCTTTCCTGGACCGGAATCAAGCATCCTAGGACCGGTTTCTGGCTATCAGCCTTCATCAGCCTGGATTGCTTGATTCCAGTGGCATGGAGAGTACGGGACTCACGTCTGAGCATACCCGTCCCACTCGGGGTGACAAATGCAATAACAACAATTGATGGACAGAATGTTGCACAATGGCAAAATATTCACCCCCAGTCACAGATCTGGGTTTAATCCATCGTTATTTTTTTCACCACACCACCCCAGTTCAGACATGGCCATATGCAAATCAGTCTTGACCCTGTGCCTCATGGGGACAGTCCAGCCCGAACTGCCAAGCTATTTATTTCCTGGACCGGAATAAAGCATCCTTGAACCGGTTTCTGGCTATCAGCCTTCATCAGCCAGGATTGCTTGATTCCAGTGGGCTGGAGAGAACGCGACTCACTTCTCAGCATACCCGCCCCACTCGGGGTGACAAATGCAAAAACAACAATTGATGGACGGAATGTTGCACAATGGCAAAACATTCACCCCCAGTCACAGATCTGGGTTTAATCCATCGTTAGTATGATCACCACACCACCCCAGTTCAGACATGGCCATATGCAAATCAGTCTTGACCCTGTGCCTCATGGGAACAGTCCAGCCCGAACTGCCAAGCCAAGTCTTTCCTGGACCGGAATCAAGCATCCTAGGACCGGTTTCTGGCTATCAGCCTTCATCAGCCAGGATAGCTTGATTCCAGTGGCATGGAGAGCACGGGACTCACGTCTGAGCATACCCGTCCCACTCGGGGTGACAAATGGAAAAACAACAACAACAATTGATGGAGGGAATGTTGTACAATGGCAAAACATTCACCCCCAGTCACAGATCTGGGTTTAATCCATCGTTATTTTGCTCAACACACCACCCCAGTTCAGACATGGCCATATGTAAATCAGTCTTGACCCTGTGCCTCATGGGAACAGTCCAGCCCGAACTGCCAAGACATGTCTTTCCTGGACCGGAATCAAGCATCCTAGGATCGGTTTCTGGCTATCAGCTTTCATCAGCCAGGATAGCTTGAGCCTGCAGCACTCTCTGTGCCTTCTGCTTAACTAGCATTTTAAAATATGTCTCAGGCCTGCCACTGCAGCTGTAGTGCCGTTTTATAATGCCAATTCGACCTGGCAAAATAAACCCATTATCAGGCCTAAACTGTCCTTTTTAATACATATCTGTCACCCCTAAAGTTGGCCCTGAAGCAGCATGATCCATAGGGCAAGGTGCATTGTATTTAAAAAGTAGGTTATGTAGATTTAAGTTTTACATGTCTTAGTACTGGAAAAACTCCCAAATTTGTTTTTCAGTACTGTAAGGACGATTTCTCAAATTGGGTAGCATTGGGTTACTTTATTACATTTAATAAGTGCTTTGAATTAGGAGCAGGTAGAAAATGTCATGTTTGGACTCAAATTAATTGTAACTTAAAATCCTCTCTAATGGTTAGTTATGCACTTAAAATACTTTGCATACTGAAATCCTCTTTAATGGTAAAGTTAGATTTTAGATCACAATTCTGAAAATTGAAGTTCTAAAAAGTTTACATTTTCTTGCCCAAAGCATTTGGTGCCTGCTGTCAGTGTCCTGGGTCACATGACTGTGAATGACAGCTGTTTGGGTTTGCATATTCCTACCAGAGATTGAGATAAATGGGGACTAGCTTTGGCAGGATGGGGCATCCTTACATGATGGTTGGGGCTGTTCCCTGATCCCCTTACATTTCAAAGGCATTTCAGCAAGCACACACAAAGAAACCTGACACCAGTTTTTATCACCCTAGACTTTATGGAGCCTTGGCAGGGGAAGGGAAGTACTTTTCATAAGTGAGGGTAGCACAGGATGGCCTCCCTCTTCAAAGGTTGGCACCAGGTATA
Source organism: Lissotriton helveticus (assembly GCF_964261635.1). Classification (NCBI taxonomy): domain Eukaryota; kingdom Metazoa; phylum Chordata; class Amphibia; order Caudata; family Salamandridae; genus Lissotriton; species Lissotriton helveticus. Next base: position 1,705,268,621 of record NC_136065.1, on the reverse strand, counting down.
AGTATTGGACCCTCAGAATCACTCTTGATTACCCACCTGGGCCTGTGGAAGACTTCAAAAGGACTGACGGGTTCCCCAAATAATTTCCCTGATACTACCAGAGGCATCGTGAAGGCCTGCTTTGCTGCCTGGAGGAGAACTGGTTTGTCTCCTTAAACCCAGGACCTCCAGTAGTGACTCCAAGCGTTTGTTGCCTGGCTTCCTATGTGAGCTACATGGACATAGCAAGCTTCAGACACTTCTGTATATGGCCTCTGCTGGAGTGAGTACTAACCCTCTCAGTGATGCCCCCAGGTCCTGAACCCTTGGAAGTGGTGTTAGAGGTACTGCTCCTGCCTAACCCTAAAAGAAATTTCAACAAAAAGTGTCAGAAGAACTGACAGAAGATGGGGACCCAACTGTCAGCCCTTCCCCCAAGCTAAATCACTGATTGGCCTGACTTTATGATAGCTCTCACTATGTTTGTCTCTGCAGCAGCAATTCCTGTTCAGGGAGCCATTGTCTATCAACTCCCTGACAACGACACCTCCTTGAACACAGTCTGCAACCTTGCACTGCTGAACTCTACTTTTCTTCTGAAAATGATCTGTGTCTGAAGGAAAGCTGATACTGGACCCAATTCACCCCTTGTAACCAACCTCACTCCATTGCAATCAGCCTTAACTCTAGACTTGCCCTGGTCTTGTGCAACCGGATACCCGCGGTTGGTGCTGTGATTGTGTATGCGATATATTTCACAAATAATTTTAAAAATTCATAACTCTGGTTGTACTGATTAGGTTGTGTTTGTTTTGGTATCATTTTATTTATTCAAATGTTCTCTATTTCTCCAAATTAATTTGGAATATTTTATTTTCATGTATTTTCACTTTTTTACTGTTTGTGTACTGCATAATTAAGACATTGCCTCAAAAGTTAAGCCTGCCTGCTTTTGTGCCAAGCTACTAATCCTGAAAAGGTTGTGGTTGTTACTCTTGTAGGAGTTCCCCCCCAATCAATAACCCAATTTATTACACATACATATTTTACATATTTAATGTGTTTTGTGAATAAGCATGTGATGGCAGTAGCCCTATTACATTGTACCTGCTCCCTGTCTTATAGAAGCTTGAGCAGTTGAAGATCATCAGACTGTGGGCATTAATAATTGGTGACTGCATTCCAACCACTCTAGCCTAAGCATATGGGATTCCAGTGCTCTTGTCACATTTTGTTTCTACTTCCCCTCAATGACAGATATATATGAGAGAAGGGGAATGCTCTAGCAACACAACATGTGGTTAACAGTGCAATTCAAGCCAGAGTGCTCTTTTCTCCACCCTCTCGAGGGAATTATATTCACTGAAGGACAGTTGGCACAGTAGCCATACAGGTACATGTGTTTGGCTCCTGCTGCCATTCACAAACAGCAATGGATGACAGTTACATCAGGAGCTCTACACAGCAGTTGATTAAGTCAGAATCCATTCAGAAGATGGCAGATTATTATGAATCCCCAGGTAGACATGAAGATTATTACTAGAATGTTTTCATAGCATTACAGATCATATCAAAAGGTAATATCATGAAGATAGTTAACTTTCAGCCTCCTTACAGACACTTATCTTCAGACCCCTAACTTGGTTTACATGAAAATGCCACCTGAACTTAAATCATAATATCTGTAACCTTTGTCTTGAATGACAACTTTTTCTAACACTGCTCAAACCCCATCCACAACAATGGTAGCAGTATTGATCTTTTTGCCAAAAATGACAGTCTGTAAACTGAACTTTCCATTTCCATTTGACAAATCTATCACTCTCTCAATTTCCCTTTAGCCGGTGCCCAAAAACTACCTGTCACAGGCCAGGCCAAATAACAATTAGTTTGGACAAAGGCACCAAAACTCTGGCCTGCCTGGGTTCTCAGATCTCCCACAGACATTTGAGAATCCAATTGTTAAGTCTGAGTTCAGAGGATGTTAACCTTCTCACCTTCCACTAATCATGCTTGCCACCTTGATACTTAAGAAAGGCCCAAAATGTCAGGTTTTTTATTCTAGGAGTGCCTTAATGAAGAAATGAAGGTTGTGACATCTGCTGAAATAAAAGTCGAGAATCCCTCCCCTATAAATCTCTTCTCTTCCAACTCAGACTCATTTAAATATTCTAATGAAGCATCTTCATGCAGTCAAACCCTCATATCTTCAACAAAAGATAGACTTAGCTAGGGACCACCCAAAACAACTATTTAACATTGATTGAAACAAAACAAGATCTACCCACCACAATTAAATACTTGCCTGCCTAATGCAAATACTTTGCCTTACATTTTTTGTCAAATTTAATATTGCTTAACTAATTCAGTCACCCAGTAGCCTTCCGTACAGACCACTCAACTTACCCTGAAAAAGGCCTCCTCATGAAAATCTTTTGAACCAGTCTCCAAGCCTAACATCCTGTGGGCCATTTATGAACTCATGTCTTTCAGCCACTCAGAAACCAATCTCTGCTTCTTTGGCAGACGATCAGCAAACGCATTACTCCTTTATGGACTCAGCCTTCAAAAACGTGCTTATCGTAGGCTGCTTGCCAGAATTGTCTAAAATTCAGTGAGGTTACAACTCTTCAGAATATTCACTGAGGGTCATAGTATTAGCACTCCCCAACATTACTGTCATCTGTTCCTAGTTTAAATCATTGACACTTTGTGGATTCCCAACTAGAAAAATGTGTTTCAGACTGCTCCCTTGGGGATGCTAGTTAATCTGGTTTTCGATCTGATCAAATGCCCCCAGAGCAATGAAATAGCCATGTTGATATTTACTAATTATACCTTCTACATCCTTGTAATGTAGACTTCTGCCTTTTAGATTGCCTGTATCTATTCATTGCTTTTGAGATGGAGACCATCAAGTTCTCAGGTTTTATTGGGGTTTTAGAGACAAGGACCTTAGCTGGTTTTCCTTCTTTTAGGAGAACCACATCTAAAAGTGCAGATACTAGACTCCTTTTCCAACTTGCCTCTTTGTCCGATGAAGTTCATCAGGGCTCAGGTCCTTTTCAATCTTCAAATCTAATTCTGTGCATGTGTTGAGTTGCATTTCAAGCAAAAGGGGGGTTGCTGAACTGTTCCTGTGGAGAGAAAGGGAAGTTTTTAGCTGGCGTGACCAAAGGTGTTCATGTGACACCTAAGGGCATCCATTATGTTGGATGTATTTGCCTCACACACCCAGAAGGGTGTCATGCTTCATCATCGGCGTTTGCTCCTCGTCGGGGAGGCGGTGCAACCCCCGACGGGCTCACCTCAAGGAGGGGCTCTTTGGCGGAGATCTTTTTGTCCAACAGCCTTATGGTGAGGTGGGGGTGTGTGGGCAAGATGGTGTGGTTATTGTGATAGGAAAATTAAAATGTAGCAAGGGGTACCGGAATTAGCTTTATTCTGGGGGTCCCCTGGCTGCAACTAAAATGTGGCTAGCTCACTAGGTGTCAACAGGTTAATTCAAGTGATCCTAGAGGAGACTAGAAGTGGAGGTGGTCGACATGTTTCTCGCAGAGGGTGAAGTCACCCGCGATTCATCAGGACCTTTACAAAAGTGAGGAAAAGGAAAAAACTAAAAACAACGACAACATGCTAGTGTCATGTATGTGGTGTATGTTACCTCAGTGGATTCTCCTATGCCTAATGGTCAAGGACTACTTGCCACATGAGGGATCGGCGGGGCAGAGCATCAGGGATGAGCCCATGAAATGTAGCTCAAATCGCCAGTGTCCGCGTGGGGAGACCTACCCATAACCGCCGAGCTCGAGTAGATGGAGTTGCATTTCAACTCAGGTATTTCCTGCCATCAATAAACATATGCACAAACCTTCATTCAAAAGATTCCTCTGAGGCCAACATCTACAGACTCTCTCAAGTTCCGAACACTGCTATCTTGGATCACCACCTTAGTTTTCAAATGTAGTTTTCATCTATTCTTATAATTTTCTATTTCCCCACTGGTTGCTTTATTTCACTGGTTTAAATATGTCTCCCTCTCTTTTGTCAAGAATGTCAGGTCTCTGGGCCACATCCTCGATAATACTTTCCTCCTTTATTGCATGTAAACCAGAGGATCAAAAACATATGCTATCAACTGAGAATCTACAAGGACATGAAGGACTTTATCTCTGTCACTGACTTTCTTATAACTATCCAAGCATAAGTTCTCTCCGGGCTGACTATCAAAATACCCTTTCAATAGTATTACCCAAGACTTTCATGTCCCATGTAGGCTGAGGTTTAAATTGCTGTTCACCTAGACATTGTGCTCTTTTATACTTCCTTTATTCTCACTATACAACTCCCTTTGAACTCCAAACTCACAAAATTGTTTACAGAGGCAAGTCCAGATACCGTTCTAACCAGCAGTGATCCTCAGAACCAGTGACCCCTATCTTTCAAAAACATATTATCATGAAACAAACCTTTAGTGTCTCCTACACATTGAACTCCAAACCCACAGAAATTAGGCTTGCTCACCAAGTCTTCATTAGTTGCCTAAAATAGCTTCTGCTTGAAAATCAAAGTATTGTTAAACTTCTCTATCCTTCCTCCCTCTTATTCTCCAATCTATTCACAAAGACTCTTAGTGTGCATCTCCTACTACTTATACAAGACATATTTCCTTATTTACTTTGGATACGCCTCATCCCTTCCTGTTCTATTTTCTTATTACCTATGATGTTCCATTTTTTTAATTTATTTGTAAACACCTATGCTGTGTTTTAGCTAGTTTTTAAGATACTATTTTGTTTCCAACTAGCCCTCTCATTATAATTATATTACTAGGTCCCCATCGTTATCTATGCCAATCTTTAATGCTCTATATTAAATAGAACGTGTATTCTTCTATTGATACTCTTTTTTTTTTCTTACTGAATTCTATCAGTCCAGATCAGTCTTTTTATTGGTATAAGTACTCTTTCTTTCTTCATGAATTGTGCATTTTTTTGTACTTCCCGTTGGCACCAATTTTACATACTTTATTTAATACATTTTGACAAATGTAACCTTCAAAATTTGTCAGGAAATATTGTGATGAAGATGTGTTACTAAACCCTAAAATCAGATCCCTGTACAAACTCCAAAATTATCAATTTAAACCTGTACCTTTCCTCCTATTCTGGATGTGAAATAATTTATGGGGAAATTCGTAAAAAATCCAGATGTGCTGCTGGGGAGGTGCAGCAGATGCAACTGAAATGAAGCAGGTGCACATTTATACATGCTTAAATCCTTAATTTGCAGTTCAAAACCACGTTACGACTGCTACGGAAGTGCTTTTCGGTGAAGTGAGTTCTCAAAGTAGTCAGAAAGTCAAGAACACAACACAATATTATTCCCACGCTAAATTAGAACAGTAGAGTAAAATGTAATAAACAAAAGGGCACCAAAATGACAAAAATCCAATAAGGGGAACTGGAGATGTGATGTATAGAAGATTTGAATAAAGAAAAAGTAAAGAGCCAATTATAGTCTATGGTGGTGTTTGAGAGGGACCTAAGCATGAATTTAGGACCCCCGCGATAGAGTACAAGTTGGCAACACAAAACAGGTTAGTCCCAGTCTGGGGTTTTACCATAGGACTTAGTCTCTGGGATGGAAATCGAAATGCTCCATTGAGGCAATTTGCAGGCGATATCTGATAATAGTTTTCACAAGGCCAGATAAATTTTTGGCGAGGAGCCACGGAAACAGACATTCGGCTGCAGAGAAGCTCCAAGTAGGAGAACCCTGTTTCTTCAGCCCAGTAAAGTAGAGCCTTGGACATGTTGGCTTGGATGGTTGGTGTCGGTTCTACGGCAGCTAGAAGTTAGGAGTTTTGGATGTCCTACACCTATTCAGAGATTGGAGAAGTAGTCGATTAGACACAACCAAGGATCTCAGAGCTCTTACCGGTCAAGATTCACTCCCTCAGAGGCCACCAAAAGGGTCCAGTCCATGTCGAGTTGCAACTGGTCAAGTGGGCATTTCAGGGAAAATGCCGCTTGCAGCTTGTTGCATCCTTTTAGCCACACAGGTCAACCAGCTGAAACCTGGAATCGCTTTCTTTGTTGTGGATGCATGTGAGACCAGGTCCAGCCCTTCAGGTGTCCTCACAGGAATCAAAAAGCAGGTGCATTCATTTTCTGTTCTTCCACAGATCCAGAAAGTGTTCTGAGGAGGGTGCCTTAGGTGCCACATTTATGGTTGGCATTAGCTAGAAGGTGCAGGTGACTCCTAGCTCCTCCCTAACTAATGGAGCAAAAGTTCTTAGGGGCTAAACTATCCAATTTTGCAGCAGGTCCTTTTGGTCTCCTGAAAACAATCCCATAAATCACCCCCAACATCCAAAATGAGAGAACCTTTTCTCCCTTGTGCAAAGACGTCCCTGACCTCCCAGATATGTGGTTAGGGAAAAGAGCAGGTCTCTCCTAGCTGCATGGTTGTAGACATTGCTCCCCTCCCATTGGGTAGGGTGCCTTACCTGCAGAAGGAACGTGAGTTTGTCTTCTCCGGGTCTCACCTTACATTTATTTGTGAAAGAACAGGCCCTTCACAAGTTAAGAACATTTCTAGGTCCCCCCTAACTGGTCTTCCTGCAAGGGGAAGAGAAATACCTCCCCACATTCAGGCCATTGTCTCTGGTCTGGGAGACGTTTTGACGCTTTCAAGGTCAAGCAGTGGCTGGGCAACTGCTGGGGAGCTAATGTAAATTCAGGCAGGATAAGGCAACTTTACAGTAGTTAATTCTCCTAAATATTGATTACAATCCAACTACAATCCAACTTCACCATTGAATTGGACATTTACTAAATATTTAAAATAGTGTTTGAATCAGCTGGCCACAAATCCCAAATTAATATTTTAATCTGCACTTTAGTTTTCCTCTTAGAACAGTCATAAACTTCACAATGAAAATAGCTTTTGAGAGTTTATCACTGCAAGGACATAGCAACCTTAGATTTCTACATGTCCCATTTTTAAATACAATGCTCCTTACATTGTCGGCTACAAAGCCTACATAAGGTGACTTATTAATTGAATGAGAAGGTTTTTCCATTTCCAAAAAGGGCTGTTTGGACTGGTCAGGCAGCAGGTTGAAACTGAAGCAGTTGGGCAACAAGTATAGGTCTGAAGGCATTTGTCACACTAGTGGACGGCACAATAAATGCTGAAGTCCCAAAGTGATTCAAAAAGTGGGGGTGGTGATGGACAGAGTATCTGAATTAAACAGAACACTCGTACCCAGTCAAAAGATCAGGGCTTGATCCATCACCATTTTTTATCTCACTGCACCATCCCAGCTCAGAACCTGGCTATATGCAAATTAGTCTGTCCCTGGCCCAGTGCATCATGGGAACAGGGCAGACCAAACTACCAAGCCAATTCTTTACTGGAAAGGAAACAAGCTTCCGGGGACCGGTTTCTGGCATTGCAGCCGTCTTCGGCCCGGCTTGCTGGAATCCTGATGGTGCAGTGAGCAAGGGACTCACATCTGAGTATTCCCTGCCACACTTGTGGTGGCTAAAACGATTCAAAAAGTGGGGGTGGTGATGGACAGAGTATCTGAATTAAACAGAACACTCGTACCCAGTCAAAAGATCAGGGCTTGATCCATCACCGTTTTTTAGCTCACTGCACCATCCCAGCTCAGAACCTGGCTATATGCAAATTAGTCTGTCCCTGGCCCAGTGCATCATGGAAACAGGGCAGACCAAACTACCAAGCCAATTCTTTACTGGAAAGGAAACAAGCTTCCCGGGACCAGTTTCTGGCATTGCAGCCGTCTTCGGCCCGGCTTGCTTGAATCCTGATGGTGCAGTGAGCAAGGGACTCACATCTGAGTATTCCCTGCCACACTTGTGGTGGCTAAAACAATTCAAAAAGTGGGGGTGGTGATGGACAGAGTATCTGAATTAAACAGAACACTCGTACCCAGTCAAAAGATCAGGGCTTGATCCATCGCCGTTTTTTAGCTCACTGCACCATCCCAGCTCAGAACCTGGCTATATGCAAATTAGTCTGTCCCTGGCCCAGTGCATCATGGGAACAGGGCAGACCAAACTACCCAGCCAATTCTTTACTGGAAAGGAAACAAGCTTCCGGGGTCCCAAAGTGACTTTTAACTTTCCATGCCACGGTTGCAGTTTCTAGACCTTATACTATGGCTTTATAGGAGTGTTAAATATGTAGGTAAGGGATAGCCAATGTATACATGTTTTAGAGATCAGGACACATACACTGGGCACTGGACAACAGTGCCCCAGTGAATGGAGTTTAAAAGCAATATAATTAAGCAAAAAATGGGTTTGCCCAGTCATCATCATCAAATTTCTTTATTTTGATTGTTAGAAGCAATCATAAAAGTACAGATTAAGAAATACATTGATTACATTATTAAAAAACATAATTATGATACAGAAATTCATCATTCAGTCAAATAGATTAAGGCTCAGAAATAGAAGTTTAAAATTTAAAGTGTTTTTACAGTGCATTTAAATATCCATGCTTTTCCTGGTGCGCATCACATCTTTTAAATATAGTGTTATTGTTGCTACACACAGGTGGTTATCAAGACATTGGATATTATGCATCGCCAAACGACACTGTCGGTGTCCTAATTCTCTTAATAATGGGAGTAATACAGTTTTCCTTGTTGCATCATAAAATTTACAAAACAGGAGGACATGGATAGTACTCTGAGGTGAGATATGATCACAGGGGCAGGGAGGTAGATCATGTGTCCAATTATTATTCATAGGAAAACTAACCAGTCTGTGGAAAATACCAAATCTAAAGCGTGAAAGTAAAACACGCTCATATTTATTCGAAACATAGATTAAATAGTGCTGAATATTAAAAGTCGATAAAACCATTTGATGCTGCAAGACAGAAGGTTTTAAGACCTCGTTGCGATTCTATGTGAGTCCAGAAGAGCTAGACCCTCCCTCTTCAACTCTTTCCGTGAGATAGCTGAAATACTAGTAGGGTTCAAGAAATAATCTTCTCTCCCAATATCCTTTAAAAAGTTGCAAACATAGTTCACCCATGGTATTTTTGTAGCTCCCTCTAATTTTAAAATGTCTACCAGAACAGCTCTATTTAACTGCGTAGCATCTTGTGTCCAGAGCCTGTGCCATAATAGCACAGGCTCTAGTTTAATTAGGTCTAGTCAAAAGAGGTTTCTTCTCACAGTGTACAAAGTCATTTTCTGAATTTCCACTAGTAAAACAAGAACAGCAACTCAGTTGTGCAATAGCTTTGAAAACCAGATGCTAAATATGTACAAAGCTACCCTATTATGCTAATTGACAACCATTGGCCTGATGTTCAATGTGTATAGAGAAAGTCATAACATAGTAAAACATAATATATTCATATTCCCAATGGCTGATCATTATAATTTTTATTGCCATGATTATTATGGTTATAATGTCTATAAGTCTATGTTTCTATGGGAGAATGTCTTGGAAAGATTTATCAGCATTGTCATTTGTTTGGGTAACTATTTACCAATCTAAATTTCATACTTGGGGCACAAAGACAATTAACATCTTGTTGTGCCATACAAGGCTAGATCATGCAATGACTTCTTCTCTACCCGACCTTTGATCGTTGACCTATGCCTAGCCCCATTTATTTATATTCCTCTTATGGCTGGCAGGTTAAGTGCCTTTCTTTGTCCCCATTGGTGCCCACCCTTCTCTTTATAGTAGACATAGCCTTCTATTGTTTTGCCTCACTCCTCATGGATGTGTCTATCTGCTTGATAGCTGTCTTTTTCTTCATTGTGTTATGCTGTTCCCCAAGACGTGGGACATTGTGCCTTGTGAGAACGCCTTTGCTATCATTCAATACCCCTCTTATATCTGGAAAGCTGCATTCTTTATTTTAAGCCATGCATTAATATGCATTATTACCTTTCAAACCAGCAGATTTCTGTTGCTTTCTGGACTGTGATGCATCTTGTGAGCGCTGAACGATATTGTATTTCATTCCTAGATGGAAATGCAGATAATAATTATCATCACATGGGTACACATTACAATCCATACCTGGCCGTAACAATCCGTGTACACATCATATTTAGTCACATTATTTGTGCACATCAATACACCTGTGATACACAACTAGAAAGACTAATAATAAAATGTTCTTGCTCAAACTAAATCTGATTAAAACCCATTTCTTCCTTCTGTACACCAAATAACCTCCACTCCCAGTTTAGAATTTAGAGCTGGACCAATCATTTGTTTGCCTACAATGTCACTGTTGACAGAGGCCAGCCATATGCAAATCAGTCTTAGCCCTGCTCCAGTACAAACAGTCTAGCCTGGAATGCTTGGTCATTCCAGTTGGGAACCTGAAATAATTTTGACCATGTTGGCCTCAGCAGAGAGGTGCATCTTAAGTCCAACGTGACAGCTTGCATGGGATCCACTTCTAAGCAATAATAGACTGAAACCTTTCAAAGAATCCTTACATTTACAAACTCACTAAAATCAGTTTCATTTCAACTATCTTCTCCTTTGAAACTGAAAGCCCAGTCCCACCATCAAACTTCAGAACTATTGTTATAGCTCTGGTGCTCTCTGACCTAGGAAAACAGACATTCCAACGCAGTTGTTCCCACGCATGCCATTACAAAGCATGCGTTACCACCCATGCTCCATTACAACGCGTAGCCTTTACTCTGCATTGGTTTACTATGCATATGCTTTTACCACACATGACTTTACAACGAATTTCAATGAAAAAAGGTAAGTATGGTAAAGGCATATTTGTAGTAGTAAGGGCATATGTGTGAAAACAGCTGCTTTGGTAGACAATCCACGTTATTAGAGGAAACAGAGAGACTCTTTTGCTTACTCACAATGACGTGAACCACCCCTCAGACAAGCTGCCTGCACGAGGAGAGAAGTAACAGGGATTAGGTCTGGGACTAGGGGCTACTATTTTAGGAGTTTGGGTTAAAGAAGGTCTGGGGAAAGGGGAAGCTCAGGGGTAGTGATTTAGCCTTTAGGGTAGGGGAAGGGCTAGGGCCAGGGGATCCGGGGGGGGGGTCACTTAGTGGTAAGGTTTTAGGGTTTAGGTGGGGGAAGGGTGGGGGAAGGGCAGGGGAACGGCTGGTGGCTAAGGGGATCACGCAGGGGTAAGGTTTTAAGGGTTGGAGCCAGGGTGGTGTGCACCAGGGACCGGGATTAGGGTATAGGGTAGGGGTCAGGGAAACCTTTTGCAACGCGCAAGCCTTTAATATAAATGCGTTTACAACAAAAATCTGTTGTATTGGCATGAGTGGTAAAGGCATATTTGTTGAAATAAAATGTGTGGTAAAGGTTTCTTCTGTAATGCTTGGTAAAGGCATGAGTTAGAACCACTGAACTAATACTGCTCCATTGAGTTCCATGACTGTGGAAGCACCTACACAAGACCCTACGGCAGCTAAACAACCTCCTCTTCATTCTTCAAAAGTCAAAACAACAATGTGATATACATCATATGGACCTCTACCTTTTGTTATTTATGCACGTTTAAAATGTTGTATGTATGCATGTTCTAAAGTGTTCCATTGCCTTTGTAGTCAGTCCCATGCATTAGAAACATATCCACTTGGAAAGACAGTCTAGATTGAGCTGCACGCAAGTGACTAGGTTTTTATGTAACGCTATGAAGTAGGTACATGCTGGCACTATCTACATGACTAACACACATTTCAGACCCAATTGACATCAACAGACACACTCCTTCATTTAAAAGATATTCATAATACATTTTACGAGTAGTAAGTGCCCTTTGTGAATACAGAAAGTTGTAAAACTAGTCTTTTGTCTCACTGTACCTTTCTGAATCAGGCCCATAGAGTTACTATATGAGGAATATTACTAAGCAGGGACAAAGACGTCACCTAACAGTATATCTCATTTTAACCTGCTGCTACATATTATACAATTAGTAGCAGAAAACAGTTTGCCAATATAATAAAGCATTTATAAAAAATGTGTGCCCAACAGAAGTTTATGGTTTTGCCCAGTTAGTGGGGATAGCAAATGTCTTGATCTGGAACACAAATGTCATGTGCATCACTGATCCCCCTCTCCTGAAAACCTATCCCCACAGACATGTGAGGTGCTTATATAGGGGCACGGCTACAAATGTTCTGGCAGTGTATTGAGATGCTCACAGGTGAGTAGCTGCACTATACAAACTCCTGATTTATTGATTGATTGATTGTAATAATTTGAAACTTAATTTTTACGATGACTTATCAGAACAACAAGTGAACTTTCACTGGTTGCCACACTGCGAGAAACATAGCCATTCATAATTTTAAGATGAATAACTGAGATTTTATTGGATGCAGTGCTTGGATATATCCAATCAGGGTTCTAATGTGGACTTTTGAAGTATTTTAGCTATGCCACATGGATGCACCCAATAAGAATCGCAGAGGAAACTCACAATATATTCGGCCATAATGCATACCTCTACTTATCTTTTAGAGAAAACTGTAGTATATACATGGATGTAAACACAAATGTAAACCAAACAGCACAAGAACTTCATCAGGGCTGAAAAAATCACACATGACATAACGTAAGTCGATACATAAGACAAATAAAATAATATCAATAATACAATTCGAACACTTTAAAAAAATACATCACGAACAATATAACAATGACCACATGAACAAAAAAAGATAAATACATGCAATGACATTTCAGATGGATCACTGACAGAATATCGACAGTCACAATATCGACAGTCAAAATATCGAGGTAAAAATATAGAATGCCAGAATATCGACTTCCTATCTACAAACAGGTAAGTACAAAAATATCGACTCCAAAATATCGATAGGAAAAAATATAGACAGTCAAAATATCGATTTTTTTAAATATCTTAAAAGTAATTTTAAAGTACTATAATAATAAATATAACTAATTTAAACATACTTAAAATACTTAAATAAATTTAAAATTAATAAATAATTATTGTAACGTAAAAAAATGTTTTAAACATATATATATATATATATATATATATATATATACATATTACCTACTGGCGGTCGCCAGTAGGTATATATAGTTAGGATTTTTTCTCTATGGGATTTTTGAAAATTCTATGTCTAATAACTTTGGCGTTTGTGGACGGAATTGGCTGAAATTTTCAGGAAAATTGAACATTTTGTTTCCGAGCAGCCCCTGAAAATTTGGGGGGGGTTCGTCAAGGGGGGGCCGAGAAAAAAGGGGGGTCCCAAAACGCGTTTTTCCCATGTTAATTTCCATAGGGCGGTTGGCCTCACTTTTAGCCCGAACGGCTGAATGGATTTGCACGAAAATTGGCAAAATTGTAGGGACTCTTAGCCCGATGTGCCTTTGCTAGGTCTCAATATATGTGCTCCTGTGAATTTTGAGTAAATTAAGTTTAAAAAAAGATATATATCTAGAGCCGCGCCCCGGTACGCGTACCGGGGAGCGCTTAGGGCGCGCCACGCGACTTACGGACGGCAAGCTGATTGGTTCTTGGGTGTCTGTAAACATTCGAAACAGTTCGCATCGGCCGCCATCTTGTGTCTCGGTAGGATTGAGACACAAGAGGTGGCAAAAATCAAAGGGGGAAATGAGAAAAAGGGGGCAGGGTACACCCCCCTGACCCCCTAGTTTTGATGTGGGGGCCATAAAAGGGTCCCGCGGGTAAAAAAAAATTTTTAAAAAAAATCGATTTTCGCGGGGGGCGCACCCGGTACGCGTACCGGGGAGCTTACTGGGGAGCGCACCATGGAGATAAAAAATGACAGATTTTTTTTCACAAAAAAAATTGCATTTTTTTTATAAATTTGAGGTAGTTCTGAAAAGAACTTTTTTTTTGATTTTGTTGTTTTATTTTTTTTTAGACTTTTTAAAACATTTTTATAATTTTGTGGGATTTTTGTCAAGGGAAAAACAAAAAACAGGGATTCCAAAACTGCTCAACAGGAGCAAAAAAATGTGAAAATATAGGGACTGTCAGGGCAGCGGTGTTGCTGTTTCTTTATGGCAATGAGTTCAACACTCTGCTCCCTATAGCAGAGCAGTTCGTCACACTCCGTGCACAGAAATTTGATGCCTGCAAACTCTGGCTGTATGTTAGGGACCATTCTTCTACGGGATGGTCCCGAAGGTGTTGCTCCACCAGTGGAGGTGCTGCCGCCATCTGTGGGTAATTTCCGTGCCAGCTCTCTGACACTCTCCCTCGCAAAGTTGTTTGGGTGTCTTCTTTTGACATGCCTGATTAAATTGGCATTTCCAAAACTATATTTTTTCAGAGGATTGCCTCTGGATAAAGTACTACCACATATTTTGCAGGTTACTTTTGGAGCGTTGACTTTTTTTTGTCCTTCAGGGATGTCATAAAATTTCCAGATGAAATGGGTTTTTTTCTTCTGCCTAGGAGGGTCCTCCTCTAAAAATGCCTCGGAATCACTGCTGGATGACTTTCTTGCAGCCATTGCTGTAGATCAGGAAAATAGGAGATGAAGATAGTACACAGAACAGCTCTTGCTCTCTCCAAGTACAAAGCAATAGTGAGAGAAATGGGTGGGTTTCACACAATTTGGAAACAAAAAAGTTATGAACCAATGAAAAGTGTTATTTTGAAGTCACATGGTTTGACGCGCTTACGCTACGCGACTCGGGGCGCGTCCAGGGGCGTGTTTCATAAGCGCATCGGGGCGTTTACGTTGCGCGATCGTATGCGCTTCCGGGTGCGCTAACGCGGAGCGTCATAAGACGCATCTCGCGGCTACGCGATACGTGTCTTATGACGCAAGGCGTGGCGGCTACGCAAAACATCACGATGTTGTTTTCGTTCGCGGCAATAGCGCTATCGGGACGCTCATCAGTACGCGCCCCGAGGCGCGCCGCAAGATTGCGGTTACCCGTGCGTTCACCGGTCCGCGCCCCAGGAGCGCACCGAAAAGAATAAAAAAAAAAAAGACATAATTATACAATATAAAATTCGCTTTAAAATTTATTATTTTTTTAAAAATATAAAGATTTGCTATTAAAAAACCTATGAAATTCACTGAAAAAACCATAGGTTATAGACCATATATAGTTAGGAATTAGCATTTACAAAACCTTATTTTACTCACACAAAACCATTGAAATTCCATATATAGTTAGTTGCACTAACTATATATCGCGCACCCGCAATCCACTGCTGATGATGTCACATATTACATCATTCATGACATGGTCAGTGACATCACTGATTGATCAATATCCCGAACACGGACGAAGGAACTGTCGGTGCCGTGAACCTTATCAAAGGTATCCCGGTAGTACTTTATACTACTCTTGCTATCTTATACAGATGCTACCCGGCAGTGCACCCATATCCACATAAGGAACCCCCAGTATACAGGACTTACCACAGCCCTTCGGGGTTATGAACTTTCATTCGACTTGTTTACAAGCACTACCTATTCCCACGCACGGAGGAACGGACTGGAATTCTCCTTGGGATATCACCTTTTATGAAGGTGCTGGACAGTCGGTATTTGATAACAATTCGTCTGCGCCTACGGTGAGCCTTTCCCTTCAACCACGAGATCGAGACGATGAAATTATTGCCCTGACGAAATTCCCAAGGCACATAAAAAGGGAATGAAACGCGTTGGCTGTGCCTCTGCATTTTGTAAAGAACAGAAATAAAGAAACAAATAAAGAAGGAACGGAACGGAAGATCCATATTAATTCAAAAACATTTGTCTGTTAATCACATTATTGAGTGCTCCTCTCATATTTTGATAGTGTTTTGCGACATCACTGATGACATCACTGATGACATCTCAAAGGACATCACTGATGACATCACTGATGACAACATCCAGTGACTGTATGTTTCTGTAAAGTTAAAATTTGTCTTACATATTGAAGAATGAGTGGATGTATAAGTGTCTGGATGAAGGATTTAGTAGGTGCATGACTGACGTATAAGTGAGTGATTAAATGTGTCTCACTGAGTGCATGGGTTAGTGACTAAACTGTTTTAAATTGTGCATCATTGTGTCTGCTGTTCTGTAATCTGATGCATGTGTTGATCATTAGCTATATGACTAACTATATGGGTTATTGATTGGTTGGCCAATTATTTGTATGGGAGACTGAGTGTGTGTGTGGGTGTCTGGGAGGTGTATGACTCTGTGCATAGATGTGTGAGCAGTTGATTCACTAGATGTATGGGTTCAAAAGTGCATGTGGAAACAGCTGTATGGGCGGTTGACTGTGTGCATGAGTGTATTGGTGAGTGAATGGATATCTCAGTGCTACATGTCAAAGTAAGTACATATGTAAAACACAGTACATGTGAGAGTTGACATATATAAATAACTGTGCATAAGAGCCAGTGAATGTGTGAGTGGCTGTATGGATCATTGTGAACTTGTATCAGGGATTGTATAACAGAGTAAATATGTGTTAGTATATGTTTCAATAAGTAAGGTGTGTATAAGTATATAGGGAAGAGGTGTGGCGCCGCGGCCAGGGCGACTGACGCTGGAATCTGGGGACCACGGTTCGATCCCCGGCTCCGGCGGCAGGTTAGCCCAGCACCATGTGACTCTGGGCAATAGCTCGCTTAATCTTCCCGACGGCCCCCCAGCGCCTAGAGACCCTTACGGGTGATTGTGCGCTTTACAAATGTGGACTTTATAGTTGAGGAAATGGAGGTGTGATTGATTCTCTGCAAGACTGACTAGGTGTGTGAGTAACTCCATGGATGTGTGACAGTCTGTGAGTGTCTGTTTACACTGAGTGTATCTAAGGTTATATTAGAGTCCGAAGAGGTTCATCGTATCATCACATGAATGATGTCATCAGTGATGTGATCAGTAATGTCAAATGAGATGTCATCAGTGATGTCATCAGTGATGTCCTTTGAGATGTCATCAGTGATGTCATCAGTGATGTCACTGACCATGTCATGAATGATGTAATATGTGACATCATCAGCAGTGGATTGCGGGTGCGCGATACATAGTTAGTGCAACTAACTATATATGGAATTTCAATGGTTTTGTGTGAGTAAAATAAGGTTTTGTAAATGCTAATTCCTAACTATATATGGTCTATAACCTATGGTTTTTTCAGTGAATATATATATATATATATATATATATATATATATATATATATATATATATATATATATATACATATTATTAACAAAACATATACAATATTTTTTCCGTAGGATAGCGAGAGGTTTAAATTTACTATTCCAACTCCAGAGAGTGCGACAGTAGGGAAAGCGTTGGATAGCGTAGGGGTGAAAATTACTATTCCAACTCCAGCGAGTGCAACAGTAGGGAAAGCGTTGGATAGCGCAGGGGTAAAAATTACTGTTCCCACTCCAGCGAGTGCAACAGTAGGGAAAGCGTTGGATAGCGTAGGGGTAAAAATTACTATTCCCACTCCAGAGAGTGCAACAGTAGGGAAATCATTGGATAGCTAAGGGGTAAAAATTACTATTCCCACTCCAGAGAGTGCAACAGTAGGGAAAGCGTTGGATGGCGTAGGGGTAAAAATTACTATTCCAACTCCAGCGAGTGCAACAGTAGGGAAAGCGTTGGATAGCGTATGGGTAAAAATGACTATTCCCACTCCAGAGAGTGCAACAGTAGGGAAAGCGTTGGATAGCGTAGGGGTAAAAATTACTATTCCCACTCTAGAGAGTGCAACAGTAGGGAAAGCATTGGATAGCGTAGGGGTAAAAATTACTATTCCCACTCCAGAGAGTGCAAGAGTAGGGAAAGCGTTGGATGGCGTAGGGGTAAAATTTACTATTCCAACTCCAGCGAGTGCAACAGTAGGGAAAGTGTTGGATAGCGTAGGGGTAAAAATTACTATTCCCACTCCAGAGAGTGCAACAGTAGGGAAAACATTGGATAGCGTAGGGGTAAAAATTACTATTCCCACTCCAGAGAGTGCAACAGTAGTGAAAGCGTTGGATGGCGTAGGGGTAAGAATTACTATTCCCACTCCAAAGAGTGCAACAGTAGGGAAAGCGTTGGATAGCGTAGGGGTAAAAATTACTATTCCAACTCCAGCGAGTGCAACAATAGGGAAAGCGTTGGATAGCGTAGGGGTAAAAATTACTATTCCCACTCCAGAGAGTGCAACAGTAGGGAAAGCGTTGGATAGCGTAGGGGTAAAAATTACTATTCCCACTCCAGCGAGTGCAACAGTAGGGAAAGCGTTGGATAGCGTAGGGGTAAAAATTACTATTCCCACTCCAGAGAGTGCAACAGTAGGGAAAGCGTTGGATAGCGTAGGGGTAAAAATTACTATTCCAACTCCAGCGAGTGCAACAGTAGGGAAAGCGTTGGATAGCGTAGGGGTAAAAATTACTATTCCCACTCCAGAGAGTGCAACAGTAGGGAAAGCATTGGATAGCGTAGGGGTAAAAATTACTATTCCCACTCCAGAGAGTGCAACAGTAGGGAAAGCGTTGGATGGCGTAGGGGTAAAAATTACTATTCCAACTCCAGCGAGCGCAACAGTAGGGAAAGGGTTGGATAGCATAGGGGTAAAAATGACTATTCCCACCCCAAAGAGTGCAACAGTAGGGAAAGCGTTGGATAGCGTAGGGGTAAAAATTACTATTCCCACTCCAGCGAGTGCAACAGTAGGGAAAGCGTTGGATAGCGTAGTGGTAAAAATTACTATTCCCACTCCAGAGAGTGCAACAGTAAGGAAAGCGTTGGATAGCATAGGGTACATTTTAATATCCCCACACTAGTGAAAATAAATTATTCTAAGTCACATAATTATAAATTAATCAATTAATATATTTTAATTACCAATTAAGAATTAATTAATTACCAATTAAAAATTAATTAACAATGTATTTAAAATAAATACCAATTAATTAATTATCATGTTCAATTAATTATATTAAATTACTTCCCACCCTATTCCCCTATAAGCCCACAACCCGCTACTACAAATAAAATAGGCGACAGGACTGCGCTATATAAGTACACAAAATAAATAAATAAATAAATAAATAAATTATTCGCATAATTATTAATTAATCAAATTAATAAAAATGAATTATCAATTAACAATTATTAATTACCAATTAAAAATTAATTGACAATTTATTCAAAATAAATACCAATCAATTAATTAATTAACATTTTTAATTAATTAAAATTAAATTACTACCCACCCTATTCCCCTATAAACCCACAACCCACTACAGAAAATAAAATAATAATATCAAATAATTGTCAATTAAACAATTAATTAAAATTAATTATCAATTAAGAATTAATTATTTATCAATTAAAAATTAATTAACAAATAATTCAAAATAAATACCAATTAATTAATTAACATATGTAATTAACAATAATTAAATTACTTCTCACCCTATTCCCCTATAAACCCACAACCCGCTACAGAAAATAAATTACTAAAATTAAAATATTTATCAATTAATCAATTAAAATTAATTACCAATTATTTTTTAATTAATTACCAATTAATAATTAACAATTAATTCAAAATAAATACCAATTAATTAATTAACATATTTAATAATTATAATTAAATTACTTCCCACCCTATTCCTCTATAAACCCACAACCCGCTACAGAAAATAAATTACTAGAATTAAAATATTTATCAATTAATCAATTAAAATTAATTACCAATTATATTATAATTAATTACCAATTAATAATTAATTAACAATTAATTCTAAATAAATAACAAAAAATAAAATAACATATTTAATAATTATAATTAAATTACTTCCCACCCTATTCCCCTATAAACCCACAACCCGCTACAGAATTATATTACACAAAAAAAATTATATTAACTTACCTAAAATTCGATATTTTAGTTTTCTATATTATGTCCAGTCGATATTATTTCCATTCTATATTTTTGATTCGATATTATGTCCATTTTATTCGATATTAAAATTTTCTAGTCAATATTTTGGTAGTCTATATTATGTCTAGTCGATATTATGTCCATTCTATATTTTTTACTCGATATTATGTCTACTCGATATTAAAAACTCGATATTTTGACTCTATACCATTTCAGATGGCCCACCTACAGAACTTAAACGTTTATTATACCTTTAAACACATATATACCATCAAAGTGGAATATTAGTTGGTTAAAAGAATATTCAGCCCTGATGAAGTTCCACCATAGGAACGAAACTTGTTGGCTGAAGGACTTTTTAAGATTTTGAATACTAATAAAGAAGACTACTGGACTCATATCGATGTTTTGGACCTCTTTTCTGGTGCACCTTCCTCTTTCACAAAAATATATACATGGATGTGTTCAATCGCAATTTTAATGAGGACATTATTTTTGGGTAAAAATCTGTGTTGTATCTAACCAGCAGACAACTGAAACATTATTGGCTACAGCACATACATGGATGCATCTAATCAGATTTGCAAAGGGAATGCGAAAAATAATTGTATCTCATACATACATGGATGTATACAATCAGAACTGCAAAGAAAACATGAAATATAACTGCCTGTCATCCCTACATGGATGTATGAAAATAAACTGCAAAGGAACACGAAATGTTATTGGATAAAATACGTGCAGTAATGTATCTAATCATAATACCTATGGAAACTGAAATATTACTCGCTGAAATACTCACATGGGGGTATCCAATGAAAATGTCAGAGCGAGCGTGAAATATAATTGCCTGTACAACAAATATAGATGCTTCCAATTAGAACTGCAGGTGATCCTTGGGACAAAATACCTGTTTTTCAGAATTGCAGAGGAAACCAAGCTATTAATGACTATAATGCATATATGTACAAACCTGAGACACTAAGAAAACATAATTGAACATATCTAATAGACCAGAAGAGAAAATGTATTACCATTTTGGCTAGAAAACATACACAAATTGATCCCAAAGAAGAAAAGCAGAGGAAAACTGAAACAGTACCACCTGGAAAGCATGCATGAATGTATCTAATCTTAGGTAGAGTAAACGTAAAACACTGATGCCTAGTTATAATACATGAATAGCAGGAAAACCAGGATCGCCCTTGGTTTGAGAACCCAAAAGAATGTATCCAGTTGAACTGCAGAAGAAACGTGGGCAAAACAATCATTTTCATTACTAGGCAGTAAAATGTTCAGCAGTTTCATATGGAAAGCTATAGAGAGGTAAATATGCCAATTGCCAAGGAGGTACTTCTACACAGTGCACGCGAGATATCAAAACACTGCTATTGTGCCGGTTAGTGGTAGCTGGTGCTTTAGGGCGTTCAGGTGTTCCTTGCCTCACCCATCCACAAGCGCCGGACTGGCCGTAGCGGGCACCGTGTGTTTCCCTGGTGGGCCTGAGGGAAGGAGACTGGTTTTGTGGCCAGTTTTCTCACTGGTAGCCGGTTTTGCAGCAGTGCTGCAATATCAGGCCCCTGTAACAAAAGCTTTGCTTCTTACTAGCACTGCCCCTCCCCCTCCCCCCACCAGACTCAGTCCAGCGCTGGTTAAGCAGCAATCTCAGACTAGTTGCTGTTCCCATTTTGGCCCTGCCATCCACCTTCCATGCCACTTTCCTACAGTAAGTCTTTGAGTCTGACTCTTGGAGTGAAGGTGAATGAGCATTTACAAACTGAGCATGACAGTCTGGACAAGTTTTCCTCGCTGGCCAAGCTATGCCCTAGCTGTTTATGAATTTTCCCCATCAGTGTTAGGGTCTGAAACAGCTTCAGACTTGACTTGGCAACTTTATAGTTATGATCTATGGTAATATGACGCATTCCAAGTAACTAGCATGGGAATGAATATGTATGTAGCTGTGCTTCTTACTAGCAACCCCCCCCCTCCCCTTCGCCCCCTCCCCCACTCAGCCCAGCACTGTTTGAGCAGCAATCTCGGGCTGGTTGCTGCTCCCTGTGCTATCATGTGATAGCACAGTGATAGCTCACAGTGTGATAGCACAGGGCCAAAAATGAGGGCCTGTGCTGCAAATCATAGTTTATGTTTCACTACATTCCTTCCAATGCAGCAACATCCATGTCCAAGGGCTCCTGGGTTCAACTTCAGAAGCTGAGAAAAACATGAAACGGAGCAATGCGAGGCAGCAGAGGGTAAATAAAGTAAAGATCAAATGTCAAATGTTGCCTGTCTGTGACTGGCACGCGTGTGTGTGGTTTAAAAAAATATCAATCTCAATTTATTAAGATTTTTGTAATAGCTTTCAATAAAAGTCAAAATACATATAAATGATATTCTATTTAAAATACTTATGGACTTAAAACACATAGTCAAGGTGCGCAGTGCATATATAAAACAAATCAGTGCCTTGCCTAGCTATTTTTTTATGATGTGTATGCAACAATATTGTCACTAAATAATAGTGGGAATCTAGCACGGCCAAACAAATAAAAGTAGCACGAATTATTTCTTGTAACAATGTATTTCAGAAATTAGAAATATGGTCATTTAGACCTTGATGGACAGTATGCAACAACTCACGGGTGGAAGCTGGTCTGACTCCACCTACCCCCATCATTCCCAAGAAATGCAAATCATATGTCAGGTTTTTCATCAATGTGTCTGCAATTTTAAATCAAGGTGCTCTCATCAACAGTGTGGCAGGGTATGCTCAGACCTGAGTCCCTTGTTCACTTGGCCACTGGATTCAAGATAGCCTGGCTGATGAGGATTATGAATCCGAAACCGGTCCCAGGATGCTTGTTTCCGGTCCAGGGAAGACATGGCTTGGCAGTTCGGGCTGGACTGTTCCCACAAGGCACAGGGTCAGACTGATTGGCATATAGCCATGTCTGAACTGGGGTGGCTGAGTGAACTAAAGAATGGTGATGGATTAAACCCAGATCAGTTGACAGGGGGTGAGTGTTTGATTTGTTCAAACGCTCCGTCCATCATCCCCTTTTCTATCGCTTTGTTCGCCCTAAGTGTGGCAGGGTATGCTCAGACGTGAGTCCCTTGTTCACTTGGCCACTGGATTCAAGATAGCCTGGCTGATGAGGATTATGAATCCGAAACCGGTCCCAGGATGCTTGTTTCCGGTCCAGGGAAGACATGGCTTGGCAGTTCGGGCTGGACTGTTCCCACAAGGCACAGGGTCAGACTGATTTGCATATAGCCATGTCTGAACTGGGGTGGCTGAGTGAACTAACGAATGGTGATGGATTAAACCCAGATCAGTTGACTGGGGGTGAGTGTTTGATTTGTTCAAACGCTCCGTCCATCATCCCCTTTTGTATCGCTTGTTCGCCCTAAGTGTGGCAGGGTATGCTCAGACGTGAGTCCCTTGTTCACTTGGCCACTGGATTCAAGATAGCCTGGCTGATGAGGATTATGAATCCGAAACCGGTCCCAGGATGCTTGTTTCCGGTCCAGAGAAGACATGGGTTGGCAGTTCGGGCTGGACTGTTCCCACAAGGCACAGGGTCAGACTGATTTGCATATAGCCATGTCTGAACTGGGGTGGCTGAGTGAACTAAAGAATGGTGATGGATTAAACCCAGATCAGTTGACTGGGGGTGAGTGTTTGATTTGTTCAAACGCTCCGTCCATCATCCCCTTTTGTATCGCTTTTCTCATCAACAGTGCGGCAGCACTTTCGGTGAAAGTGTGTGCCAGGCTGTCCATCATTTGATGGCTGCCCACTCTGTACGATTATTTTCTATTTCAGAAACGGACCCAAGAAAAGGGGAATTGCTTTTTGTTGAAGAAAAAGCAAATGTCCCTGAAGCACAGGGTGTTATCTCCCTGCACTCCAGTAAATGTTATCTTTTTCTCTGCACTGCCTCACCATTCCTTACATAATGAATGAACCTGGAAATGACAAATTAACATGTAAGGCCCACCGCACATTGGGCACACCTTTGGATGTTCATGCAGAGGTGATCCTAAGGGAGATGGGCTGCCAGTCAAATATTTCCATTATTTCCATCAGCTGAGTCTCAGCTGTTGGAAACCTCCTGGTTCCTCCACCTCCTAAAGAGGCATAGTTATCAGAAGTTTAATGGAGTCGGAGAACTGGAGATTTACAATGGGTACCTCACTAACCTCACCTGAGATGTACTCCAAAGACCCTCTTTAGCATGCACTTTCACCAGCAGCCAATCCCATCTTAGATGGGTAGACCTCCAGTTCTTAAAATTACTAGTGACAAGCAGCATGTTAAAAGAATATTGCAGTTCATATTGATTAACAGAATCGAATATCAGTTTTACACTAGTGATATTTCAAACATATTGTAAATAATGTATGAAATATATGTTCCATAAAGCAAATTTCATGACATGTTTCACCTCATTACATCCTGACAGTCAATTAAATTATCCAGAGATATACCTATAGACATGAAGGGCATTTTTCCTCACCAAGAGGAACATTTTCCTTAGCAGTCCTTTTAGTCACTTGACTGCAATTAAGTCAGGACTGTTTAAATGTACCAAGGAAGGTCGTACCTTTGCTTCTTAAACCATTTTTAATGATGAAATATGTCTTGTTGCAAGTACAATAAACCATTCTTATACGTGTTGGCTTACAATTGCTGCAGGTTCACATACGCCTTTGGTCTAATATTTGGGTAACCAGCCCGCTTCCTCAGATAATGAAAACCTTTTTTATCTCCTATGAATGGAATTTTAGCAAATATTACTCATTTGCGTTTGTTCTTAAAATGTGTGCATTATGAGTAATAGCATTAGACGTCTTTTTAGGCCAAAAGGCTTACATTTATCCAACTGCATAAATCGCCAACCCACATATACAAAGGAAATTTACGTGAACCAATTTTTGGGAGAAACACTCCAGCAAATCTCAATCAGGTCAGGAGAACAGCCACACAGAGTGAGAATAAGGTCAAGTCTAAGATTCAATTTTTTTCAGCTTGTTTTCAGGGTCAGTAACCAAAATCTTGTCAAAAATGTATTGTGGTGCAACAATATGATGTCAAAAATATTGTCAAGTCAAAAATATCGTGGGACAGAATACAAAAGGTAAGATTATCATTTTATTAGGAATCAGTAGGCTACCTGGCTTTAGGTTTAAACCTATAATAACTTATAAAACCCAACCAAAAGGAAAATAGCCATCATCAGTGTAAGCATATAAACACTGAAAAAAACACCTTCACAACCACAAACTAAGTGCCATTCAACGAAAGGAAAAGATGAGTGAAAGAGTCATTTTTATTTCTTCCTGAAGGGGTCAATACAATGTAACTTTGTTATACAAGCGAGCAGCAAGAAATACTAGGCTAACAATATTCTGCTTGAGTTTTGTTTTTTAGGGATGTCACTAAAATATTGTTTCTTCTTCCATCTGCTTTTTTCAGTTTTGTGGACTTTGGTCTATAGATGCAGTGTTTATAAGCATGTTTTATGTCTTATTTAAGTATTTTATAAACTGTAGGAAAATCAATTTCTTTTTATATTTTGGCTACATTTGATTTCACTGATAGGTAAAATGACTGGTTTCGTAAGAATCTTTCCCAATATGTACCATCACATTTACCCACAAAGAGAGAATGGGTGAAATCCTTTGATACATCAGCCCCCTTTTCTAGCGAGTCAGTATGGATTGTAGGTGAATTGCCAAACACCCCAGGCTATACACATTCAATGCAAGGTTTAATGACCGGTATATGTGAAAAGAGTATTGTCACCAAGCATGTGAGATAGTGGTGAAAACATGACATCAGACGTTTGGTAAACCTGGGACGCAGTGCCATTGGAATGCTGTTGCAAAAAGTTCCTACCAAGTTCAATAAAAATTGGAGTGATATTGTTTGTGTTTGCAGTAATTAAGTTATGTATATGAAAAAGTTGTATGATGACCTACGAAAATCGATACCTGAGCTAAACTGCTGCCCTGTCAGAGATACTTGTCACTTGCTAGATGGTAGGCTGAAAGCATCTTTACAACATTCACAGTTAATGAAGAATGCTATTGGCTTTGTAGTTCATCTGGTTCACTGTGTAGTTAAGCCAAGGAACTAAAATGCAAATATGTTGTGCTTTGTGAGTCATCCTAACTCTGTCATTTAGCCGGTGGTTCTAAGTCCCAAAGGCTGTGAATGCAATAATATCCATGTGGCGACCGTTTACAGAATCTTTGCTTAGTGATGATGCCAAAGGCAAGAAATATGATGATCTTTGGTCACTTATTGCTAGTGATGAGAAAAAGTACAGTCCACTGCATGCTTATGTTCTTACAGGAAAACATGACTGCTGTAGTGGACATAATCAAAATACTAGAGTCTGAAAATGCCCTTGTCTCCAAGCGTTCAGTGTAATTGGTGTAGATGTGAAACATCTCCTAGAGAGTAGGCTGGGCGACACTTTTAGTGACTTTGGCACTGCAACATGCTCCATGTTATAATTCTTGCCACTTGGTAAGCAAAGAAATATTGAGGAGCAGTTCAGGAAATTTTATGTGCAATGATGCATAGAAATGTCCCTTCACCAACCATGGCATTTGAAGTTAATAACGTCTCACTGAGGTGCTCTGCACAAGTTCTAGATCCCTTCTGAATTTTCTCCAGAATTTGAAAAGTACTGCTTCATTTTTGAGCACTTCAATAAGTGAGGGCATATGCGCCCAATGTTACTCATATGTTGCAGAATGACAATCTTCAGGTGCTCCAGTATTGACATGGAAAGCTAAGTCATTGGCCAGAGTTAGCAAATTGTGTACTGGCTGTTTTGGTGTTGCCCATCTCAAGAGCTAATGTTGAGATGGCCTTTTCACAGATAAACGTTTTATATAGGAAGTAAAGAGTGAGTGTGTGTGACCAATGACTCACTAAAAAAGTATTATATGATGTACTGCAATAAGTTTGAATTGGAAAAATATATTTGGACCTCATATACCCTGTACACACGCTGTCTAGACAATGCACTAATATTCCATAAACACAGGAAAAACACTGTTTCTGTTGTTTTTAATGGCACGAAAATGTGTAACCACTAATAACCACTGTTTTTTTAGGGTATTGAAAACACTGAAAAAACCCCAACAGAATTTACCAAAAATAGAAACTGAAAACAGGAAATCCTAGGAATAAAATATCACTTCTTAAAACATTATTGTACATAATATTGTTTAATTTAATAAAGTTGTATTAAGTATCATTTTTTATTAATTTAAAATAGATAAGTATTATATTATTTTAGGTGTTAGTATTATTATAATTATTGCTTTGTATTTTTTCATTATATTTGAGTATTTTAATGTTTAACTATTTTTTATTCAGAAACAACGTGGATGGCCCCACTAGTGAATCCTTAAGTAAGGACGACTCTGTGAATATTGGAATGCCAACTACATGGGTTTATAAAAAAGATCCCTCACCCAACAACCTAGTTGGTGGCATGCTTCATCATAGGGTTCCCAACTGGGCAGCCAAATGCCACGCAGCTGCGCTTTTACGCCTGAGTTACAGCGGAGCAGGTTTTGTTTTTTGTGTAAGTGGTGCTGGAAAAAGTGGTGAGGTTAAAAATGCCTCTGGGATTCCTTGCTGCCAATTGTTTTATTCCCAGCAGCCAAGGACATGTTTAAAAGAAAATAAGGGGATAAAGTGAAGATTAGCTATTGGTCTTCATTATCCATCAGGTCGACATGTTTCAACCTCAGAAAAAGATTTTGGATGCTTTCTTCAGGACCATACAATATGAAAAAGTGATGCTGTGGCAAAAATACACCACGTTAGTGTGTACAGTGAATGCAGTGGTGTAACCGTACTTACAGACCCACCAGTTGATTAAAACCTGTAAGACAAAAGAATTTAACATAAAAGAACACATACATCATATAGAGATGATTCATAATTGCTCCATTTTGGTTCATCAACCTTTTGCTCGTGGTGCGCTTGCTTTATCATTAGCACTTTGTGAGGCGTTCATTCATATGTACCAACAAATGTACTAAAGACATGCATCGTACACCTGGTGTATGCAAACTCATGCATGATGGTTTGGTGCAGGCATGCATGTCTAGTATGGTTGGTGATTTATTAGCATGTTAAGACACATGTCGTAGTGTAATCTTATTGTGTTTACCATCAGTGGTAAGGCCATGGTGGACTATTATGGTGTTGTCTGCAGAATGGTGGCCAAAGTGTACTAATGATGCACAGATCAATTTAAAGTGTGTGCATATATATCCATTGTTGCATCAAACTAAAATTAAAAACTTTCATATTGTCACAAAGAGATACAGATCATAATTACACAAGCTATGTGTTTCTAGTAGCTTTTACAGATCCCGTAAGGGGTGAGCACCTGTAGTCACCCACTGTGAGGAAGACAGCATTGTGAACCTCGTTAAAGCACTCGGTATGGAGATGGATTGCGTTCAAGTCAGGGAAAGGGGGGTTTTGAATGTGAAATACTGAATCAGGCCTGGTTTATAGAAAAACCTTACTTCATCCAGGCTGGCAGCCGGCCAGTAACACCTACTTTGGTCTTCTCGGGATCGCAACAATTCCCAAGGCTGGAGCCATCATCTTTTGAAGCCAGTTTCGTGAGAGTGGCTGGGGGTGAGATCACGTAACTGCGTCACCACGTGTGACGTGGGACGTAGACGTCTGAACTGTTCGGGCACTAGAGCACTTCTTGCAGTTAGTTACACTAAGTGGTGAGATCACCCAAAAGTGCGATGTCTCATGCATCTAAACAGCTGGCCTATAATATCGTTTTACATATAAAACATTTATTAATGCGCTGTATTGCACTTGGAGTGACTTATGGCAATAAACCATTAGGGTTCCTAATGTATTTACCAGTTTCAGTCTCACATAAAGCCATCATAGAATGATATGTGTAAATAGGGTGATTAGGGATTATCAGAGGACATATACTTCTGAACTGTTCAGGCATTGGAGCGCGCCTTGCGGTTAGTTACACTACGTGGTAAGATCACCCAGAAGTGTGATGTCTCATGCCTCTAAACTGCTGGCCTATATTATTGTTTTACATATAAAACATTTCTTAATGTGCTGTATTGCACTTGGAGTGACTTGTGGCAAAAAAACATTAGGGTTCGGGTTCCTAATGCATTTACCACTTTCAGCCTCACATAAAGGCATTGTAGAAATGATATATGTAAATAGGGTGATTAGGGATTATCAGAGATTATCTGAGATTGGTGTATGGCATCTCGAGTAATTTTAGTTGTGAAAAGAATATGTATAGGTCAGGTAACTCCAATGGTGTTGTGGAGATAGTAATGGGCGATTTTTTGGAATGTAAGGGAAGGTTAGTGGCACAGAGGTTTTTTCCTGGAGATCTCAGACTTGGGTTGGGGGAATTTGTTCAGAGAATTCCATGGAATATTATCGTTCATTTCATTTAAATGTGTGGACAACCGATAGAGCCCCCGTTGTTCTTTCTCTAGAAGGCGGATCTGGAGGTTGGTGTTGTTTGGCTCCAGTTGTTCTATCACCACCCAACTCATGTCGTTGGTGGTGTGTCCAACTTCTAGGAAGTGGTCAGTCATACGCGTGGTTAGTGCGTTTACAGCAGATATTACTCAAGTGTTCACAAATCCACGGCTGGTCATGCCGATGTATTGTAAGCCACATGGGCATGTGATCATGTAAATGGCATTCATGGTGTTGGAATTTGTATGTTTTCAAATTTGCCAGATTTTTCAAGTCAAGAAAAGTGAGGTTTCTTTTATTCACACAATGGGTGAATTTTAAATTGGGGTCACATCCGTTGATCCACACAAGAAATGATTGTAGAGTAACTTCCAGACCTTCCCAAATGAGAAAGATACCGTTGATATACCTTTTGTAGAATTTGATGTTCACTGAGAAGGGCATATTGGAGTTGAACAGATGTGTATTTTTTTAAGTGAAAAGCATGGGGGTAAAGTTACTCCCCATTGATGTGCCGTATGTTTGTAGAAAAAGGTCCCTTTTTTAAGCGCTAGTTCCGCGCATTGTAGCACAAAGGATTTCGACGTTTTATAATACCATGTTGTAGAGTGTCATCTTGGGAGAGACTGGTATAAAGTCTCTCTATGTCCAGGTGTAGTGGACTGACAGCTTTCACTCAATCCGAATAACCAGATCTAAGTCGATAAGTACAATCAATGAGGAGCAATACATCAAATGTGTGCACAAGATATCTTTAATAAGACATTAAAGTAGACAAATGTATTAGCACATCAAGATAATGAATAGACGTATCAATCAAAAGATTCAGCTAAATATACTATGATTGTACGTGTAAGATGAAGGACACCTAGATGGCAATTAATAAGACTTAGTATATAATAATAAGCTGCATAGCAATTGAATTAACATTCCATTATTCTTCATTTTACAAACCAGTATTAATTGACTAACAATGAGATGCACAGGGTCTACCACATTACATTGGAATACTCCAAACAATCCCATAGATACAAAAATCAAAATAGAGCATAATACATTCGCTTACAAATATAACACTGATGCCTTAATCAATGGAATAAAGCAGTGAAACAAAGGCCCATCATCCCTAGGTGGAACTTAACTCATCCACAGTGCTGGGAAGCCCCTTTATCTCCTCTCGAGTCCCTCTCAGTCTCGAGCGTCATTGCCAAGGAACAGCACAGCCAGGGTGGCAGCTGTGGGCAATGGCAGTTTGCACAACCCCATCAGCGAGCTTCAGCTCCCTCGCATGCGTATCTGTGTTTTAACCCGTTTGCTGCTACCGCGATTTCGCTGTAGTGCGGAACTTCCGCAAAACGGGCGGGTCTGCGTCGGCCATTGGACCTGCGCAGCACTACTCGCAACGTCCAACGGCCGACGGCAGCACTTGAGGGGTTAAATATCCTGAAGCTTGGCTTGTGTCATATTATGTTCCTTTCTCGCGATTTCTAGCTTTTGTTCCTTTCTCGCAATTTCTAGCTTTGCTATCAGAATGTATCCTTTGACTGCCCTGACACTTCCGTCTTTTTCCTGAACTCTTTCTCATGTTCAACATAACCTTCGGCTGCCTCTCACCCACACTTCCTGCTTCCCGTACCTTCTTATCAAACCAGCTGCAGACAGTCATGTCTGCGGAATACTGAAAACAAGCTTAGATGCGACAGCGTGAATCTTCTGTACTGCTCAAGTTTTTCTGCATGTATTATTGCTCATCCACCCCGTTCAATCTAATTAACCCTTTGTGTCACAATGTCTTCTGAAAACTATCCCTATACTCCACACTAGGCTAACTAGAAATGATGTCTCAGGATTAAAGGTGAGTGTTTTGATTTGTCCTAATAGGTCCTTCGTACCTTTTAGATAGGTAGAGGTGGTCTGCACAATCGGTTGAAGGAAGAAATCACAAAAACTTGAAAGGGGTTCTAGTAGTGACCCAGTGCCCGACATAATAGGGCGGCCTGGTGGTGGATTTCTGTTTTTATGTATCTTCGGTAATGTGTAAAAATATGGGATCTTGCCTGTACTGGTGACTAGAAATTGTGTTACTTGTTTGCTGATTTTGCCCATGCATTCCACGTCTTCTACTAGATTCTTTATTTTGGCTTTCAAACTTGCTCTGGGATCTTGATTCAACCACTTGTAATTCTTAGTGTTACTCGGTAATCATCTGCATTCCGCTTGGTAGTCCTCTCTATTTTGTAGTACTACTCCTCTGCCTTTATTGGCTGGGTAGATGGTGATCTTTTCATTGGATTTCAGGGTCTGTAGTGCATCAAATTCTTTTCAGCTGGTGTTCATGAATGGTGGGTCTTCATTGGTTGCTTCAATTTCATAGAAGACGGCTTGATCAAAAGCAGGAATTTCTACCGGTGTGGTGTTGGGAGGGGGAATTAATGTGTACTTGAGCCTGAACCTGGTGTCTCCGTGACCCTCCCTATCAGCTTCTGTTGGCTTGTTTTGAAAAAAAGCTTTTAGCTTTAGTTTGCGAAAGAATTCCGCCAGTTCATAATGTAGTTTGAATTTTTCAAGTCTGGCACTGGGGATAAAGTCTAGACATTTGTTGAGGAGAATTTCCTCTGTATGTGTCAGTACATAGGAGGAGAGATTAGTTACTAGGTGATGTATGAAATTACAACGCATGCTTTTACATCGCATGCTTTTACAACGCGGTTTTTACAACGCATACCATTACAACGCATAGTGCTTTTAGGCGCTGGACAGTGAATTGTTTAATTTACTATTCCAACTCCAGTCCCCGTGGATAGTAGGGAAGGTGTTGGATAGTACATTAAACACATTCCCTATCCTAGAGCGCCCCCCAGCGCAATGCGTTGTAATGGTTTGCGTTGTAAAAGTTGTGTTGTAAAGGCACTGCGTGGTAAAAGTTGCGCTGTAAAGGTTGTTTACCGTTACTGGGTGCTGTTTACATTTTTGAAAGATTAATGAAAATGTTTTAATTCAGTAGCAGGTTGGCAGATTGGGTAGGGAATAGGGAAGGTAGTTTTAAATCATTGTTTTTGATTATTTGAGTACATTGTATGTTAATTAATCATTTTCATTGGTAATTATTAAGTTAACTGTTTAACTGTTTCAACCCGGCTAAGTCCACATTGGTTCCCTTACATCCATCCAGGGTGTGTTTCGACTGGCAAACGACCATCCCCCGTGTAGGCATTTGTTTAAGTACTTGGGGGTGTGGGTCTGATGGAGTGAGTTTCAGAAATGCATTCATTTCAGCTCGTGAAGTTATATTTCTATAATTAATTAATAATATTAATGATGATGTGTGTTGTGTGTTTATTAATTCAACCTAGATTAAGTATTGCATTCACGAACATATGGGTTTAACATTATGTGCTCTATGTTGCAGCAAGTACGTTTTAAAAATAATTTATTAACCTTGTTTGTTTGTCTATTGTCTTATTAAATTGTGGCTGCTCAATTAATGGCATGTGCCTATTTTTATGTATGCTTTTGTCTATGTGGTGTCTTTTTATTTATACAGGTATGCAGAGAATCCTGCTGGATTAAATGAAGAATGGTAGATATAAATGCTGCTTTATTTGTTTGCTCTGCTAGGTAATATAGACTAATGGGTTAATTATTAGCAATGGTGGGTGGGTAACAGAACAAATTTATTTTCTTGCATTAATTATTCTTTTGTGTTTGTTTATATATTAGTTGTCAGTGGTTTTGGGCCTAGTGCATTCGTGACTGGCAAAAATTCTGCTCGAAGAAAGCAAGAGTCCAAATGTGGTTGAATTCCCTGCCAAACTTATTGACGTGATGAAAAATGAAACGTGATGAGCTGACTGTTCTTTAGTCAAGCAAGGCCAAGGCCAGGAACCGGCAGAGGAGTATGACAAGCTGAGGAAGCTATGAATCCTGTTATTATAATGTTGCAAACTGGAGGAAGCCTCACAATCCGAAAAGCAAAGGACAATGGACTCTAAGAAAGAGACGGAACTAAGGTTCTGAAAAATGCAATGACATGATGGCCTGTCACTTGACAGCCAATCAGACTTGGGCAGAAAAGTATATGTTTTCTTAGATTAGTTTAGCGTAAAAAGGTATAAAAACTCTTCCCCCGGGGAAGAGAGCGGCTGCTTCTTGCTGACCTTAGATGGGTGTGTCGTGCTGACGGACTTCTCTTGGAGCACGTAAGAGACCCTAAAAGACTTTTTACCCTTTATTCCTTAATGTAGCAAGTGTAGCTAGGGACTTAGAATTTAGATTATGCCAAACTGCTATTTTCTATTTGATTTATAATTTTGAATTTACTTGATACTGTCATTACCTTTTTGCAAAGACTTTAATAAAAAATGCTTTAATAAAAGATTCTAATGCACTTTCTAAAATAATAGTTAATAAAAACATTCTTTGAAAAACAAGCTGGCCTTGTTATTTTCATGGGATTAGGTTACCATTAGAAGATCTTTTCGCCACAGTGGCTTAATTGATCGTAGGATTTGTTAAGGTGTGATGAATTCGTTCTACTGCAGTTGTATATAAATGTATATAATTTGTGAATAGGTTAATTAGGTCACATGATTCAGTTGGTCAAAATATGTCATGTTAGTTTATGGGCCTTGTGAATAATTTTTGGTGAGTATTGTGGAGTTGGGTAGCGTTGCCTATGGCATATTTCCTATAGGCCGGATGGCAATCAAATACAGTTGACGATATTTTGA
Organism: Lissotriton helveticus; assembly: GCF_964261635.1. NCBI lineage: Eukaryota > Metazoa > Chordata > Amphibia > Caudata > Salamandridae > Lissotriton > Lissotriton helveticus. The sequence continues at coordinate 1,705,234,461 of NC_136065.1, read as the reverse complement.
GGAAGGCAACATACTGCAGTCATGAATTGGAAGCAAAGCAGAAGAAATTAAAGGAAAAGGTAATGTGGGCACAGGTAAAGGTGGCTGAACAACAAATTGCAAGCCTTGAGAATAAAAATGTAAACTTTGTTCAGAACCAAAATCAGGGTCAGGGAAAATTTAAAAATAATTTTAATAAGCCAAAGTTTAATGTTAATATTGAGGAGTTAAAATAGAAATTACCTTGCTTTAATTGCGGGGAAATTGGACACTGGAAACGCGAGTGTAAAAACCCGCCCAGAAATTTTAAAAACACATTATTAAATCCACAGATGCAGAGTGATGTGGATCTGCAGCAACAGCTACAGCGACAGTTGAACTACTTGAGTCTTCAGCAACAGCTACAGCGACAGTTAGTGCAACAGCAGAGTCAGATCCCACAGCCTCCTTTTCCAAACTGCGGGGGTGGTTAGAGGTTTATTTCAAACACTGGATTCAGCGGAGGTGATCAGGTAATAAGAGGTCAAAGGCCAAATGTGCAAAATGCATCAGGACAATTTTTGATAACAGGAAACTAAGGAAGCGATTCTGATGACTGCTTCTGACGGTGCCCGAGAGAGGGGGAAGAGTGTGTAATTGGAGCCACTCTTGAGGTTGACCAGTCTGGTCCATATGTAAATGGTAAAGTGAATGATGTAGAAATCACTTTTCTTGTGGACACTGGTGCTACCCATTCTACTGTTAGATCAGTGGAAATTGAAAACCTGCCTCTCTCTGGGGATACCATCCAAGTAGTCGGTGTAAGTAATCAGCAAATTGAAACATATTTGACTGAACCTGTGAAAGTGGAAATTGGCAATTTTAAAGATAAACACAGGTTTGTAGTTTGTAACAGCAGTCCTGTAAACTTGTTGGGGAGAGATATATTGTGCAAAATGAATTGCAGAATATATTGCTCACCAGAAGGAATTGAATTACAAACTATGGAGGAAGATGGGCTGTACAGATACCAATGTTAATGGTTGAAGCAGAAGAAACAAAATTATTTCCTGTGTTTGATAAAGACAATTTACCTGAAGCATTAAAAAAGACAATCAAAGCTGAAATTTGGGATTTGACAGGAAATGAAATGGGTCTGATGAAACATGTTGATCCAGTAAAAATTACAGTGAAGCAGGGAATAGATTTTCCAAACATTCCACAGTACAAAATGAAAGCTGAAACAATTGAGGGTGTTATTCCTGTGATTGTAAAATTCATTAAGCAAGGTGTTTTGAAGGAAATTGAGAGCAGTCCTTGTAACTCACCGATTATGGGGATCAAAAAGCCAAATGGAACGTACAGAATTGTTCAGGATTTGAGAAAGGTTAACCAAATTGTTGTTCCTTGTTGCCCAGTTGTTCCAAACCCTGCAGTCATTCTTTACCAGATTCCACATGATGCAGAATGGTATACTGTCATTGACCTTTGCAATGCGTTCTTTACTGTTCCATTGCATCCAGAAAGCCAGGAAATCTTTGCGTCCAGGTTCCAAAGTAGGACCCTCGCATGGTGTAGAATTCCTCAGGGGTATACAGAGAGTCCTTCTATCTTTAATGAGCTGTTAAAGAAATCTTTGGAAGATCTAAATTTACCAGGTCGATCAACTTTGGTCCAGTATATTGACAACCTATTGGTTGCAGCAAAAACAAGAGAAAACGGTGTTACAGATACAATTACTCTTTTGAATCATTTGGCAGATGAGGGACATAAAGTGTCTCCTGAAAAACTGCAGTTTTGTAAACAAGAAGTAAAATATCTTGGTCATAGAATTGCAAAAGGAATCAGACAGGTGACTATTGAGAGAATTAAAATGATTCAGGGAATGCAACCTCCAAAAATGCAAAGACAGGTCAGAATGTTTCTGGGAATGGTTGGTTACTGTCGTCAATGGATTAGTGGATTTTCAGTAATTGCGAAACCACTGCAGAGACTGACAAAATCAGATATAAAAGATCCAATTGTCCTTACTGAAACTGAGTTGGATGCTTTTGAAAAGTTAAAAAGAAGCCTGTGTGAAGCTCCAGCTCTGGGCATGCCAGACTATGAAAAGGACTTTGAGCTATATTGCAGTGAAAGAGAGGGTTGTGCATTGTCTGTGTTAATTCAGAGACATGGGAACCTGAGAAAACCAATTGCATATTTCTCAGCATTCCTTGATCCAGTTGCAAAAGCATTACCAGGATGCTTAAAAGCAGTTTCAGCAACTAGTGTGAGCCTTGAGCAGAGTGAAGGAATCATAATGGGATTTCCTGTAAAAGTCTATGTTCCCCATTCAGTTGAGATTCTCCTTACAAGGAGCAAAACACAGCACTTAACAAGCAATAGACTCACAAAATACGAAAAAATTATTCTGGGATCAGATAATGTTTCGATAGCAAGATGTGTGAATCTAAATCCTTCCACGTTGTTACCTGATGGAACTGTAACTGAAATTGGAGATGAAAATGATGCGGATCATGAGTGCTTGGATGTTTTGGAATACTGTACCAAGCCAAGGCAGGACATTAAGGATGTACCTTTGCCTGTTTCAGATCACGTTTACTTTGTTGATGGTTCGTGTTTGAGAACAGAGGGAGGCTTTCTCAGAGCAGCATACTCAGTCTGCACAGTAGCAGATGTTGTGGAAGCATCATGTCTTGAAGGAATTCGTTCAGCACAAGTGGCTGAATTGATTGCTTTAACTTGTGCATGTGAAAGAGCAAAAGACATGAGGATTACCATAATAACTGATAGCCAGTATGGGTATGGAGTTGTGCATGATTATGGACAGCTCTGGTCTCAGAGAGGCTACATGACATCAGCAGGTTCACAAATCAGAAACGCAAAATTTATCAAAAGACTAATTGATGGCATACAGTTGCCAGAAGAGATTGCAATAGTAAAATGTGCTGCTCATAAGAAAGGTGAAGATGTTATCACCAAAGGGAATGCTTACGCAGATGAAATTGCAAAATATTGTGCAAGAAACAATTTTGCACTTAATCGGGAGAAAAATGATGAATATGCTTTGAATTCACTAATGCTAACATCAATAGTTGAGACATGGCAGGAAGTTAAAGATTTGCAAGATGAAGCTGATGATGAAGAGAAAAACACATGGTTGAGAGCAGAATGTAGACAGCGAGATGAGGATGGAGTTTGGACTTACAAAGATGGCAGGATAGTTTTACCAAATTGCATGATTGCTGATATGGCCAGAATGTACCATGGCCCAGGTCATATTGGAAGAGATTCGATGATTAGGCTTTTCAAAGAAACTTGGTTTAATACCAAATTCAGAACATTTGCAGAATCCCTTTGCCAAAGGTGTTTGATCTGTCAACAAATGAACCCAAACAGAAAGTCGGTTGTGGGAACGGGAACCATAGGACGGGAGGGTGGTCCTTTCACCAGGTTACAGATGGATTTCATTGAGATGCCCAAACACAACAGGCTACAATATGTTTTGGTAATTGTCTGTTTGTTTTCAAGATGGATAGAAGCATTCCCCACACGTCACAGTGATTCAATTACTGTAGCAAAGTTGCTTTTGAGAGAGATTATACCAAGATACGGATTTCCTGTGACTATAGAGAGTGATAGAGGAGGGCATTTTGACAACATACTGTTGAAATTAATTTGTGAAACCTTACACATTGAGCAGAAGTTGCACTGTGCATACAGACCAGAGGCATCTGGAGTTGTAGAGCAAATAAATGGAACGATCAAGAATAGAATAGGGAAAATGTGTCTAGCTACAGGTATAAAGTGGACAGATGCTCTTCCACTTGTTTTGATGACCCTAAGAAGTACACCAGATAAAAAGACAGGTTTAAGTCCACATGATATCCTCATGGGCAGAGTCATGAGACAAGCATTTATACCAGTAGGAAAACTGTTGAGCATTAATGACAGTGCAATTTTGGAATACTGTAAGAAGCTGTCTGACGTCGTGACTTCTGTGTCTAATCAGGTGGGAACTGAAGTACAGTCAAGAGACAAAGTGCAAACGCATGATCTGAGACCTGGAGATTGGGTGAGAACAAAAGTTCACCGAAGAAGAAGCTGTCTGGTGCCGAGGTGGCAGAAACCGAGACAGGTGATACTTGTGACAACGAATGCAGTAAAGTGTAGAGGCATAAAAAGGTGGATTCATCCCAGTCATACTATTCCTATACCTACACCTGAAAACTCTGATGAAGAGAGTGATACAACAGCTGATTCAGATTCTGAAGAAGAAGCTGAAGAAAATCCAGATACTGAAGATCGACAGGGAGGTCGACATCTGGAGAGTTCATCTGTGAATGGAGATTTGGCTGAAAAAGATTTGAAAATCATTGTTGTAGACTCTGAAGATGATGAAGACCTGCTAGAAAGAGAAATAGCAGAAGAATCTGAAAAAGAAACGGAAGAGACAGAAGAGTCTGATCAAGTTCAGAAACAAGACCAGGAGAGTATTGAAAAGCAGAAAAGAAGCTCTGAATGCAGGAACAAGAAATCTGAAGCTGGGAAGTTGAAGGTAATTGAAGAAGAGGAAGACGAATTGGCAAGTACCAGTTATGGAAGTAATGTTCCTAACGGAGTGATGCTGCTGAGTAGAGAAGTACCTGAGTCAAGAATTGAAGTTTCTGACAGTGATTCTGGAGAAAGTGATGAAGATTCTCAAATAGACAGATTGAGAAAGAGATCTTGGAACACGGAAACGAATGTGACTGAGCCAAAGAAGAAATTACCAAGAAAAGGTGATAACTGGCCAGGTGAAAACGGAAGTCTGAGATTCAGATTGATAAACAGTTCAAAAGAACAGGTGAATGAGCTAAGTAGTCAGGAGGATCCTGAAAAGAAAGCAGAGGTAGGAAAGAAAATAGAAGTTGTTTCTAGAAAAACAAAGAGAATTTTAAGGCCAAACCAAAAGTATAAGTCTCCTGAGTGGGCTTACATTATTATTCCACCTGTAGTTGAGATAAATAGTAGCAGTCAGGAAGAAGTTGAGGACAATAGTGACAATGATTGAAGTACTAATCTGTTAGGATTTAGGTTTCTGTTTTTGGCATAAGGCTGAAGAAATTGTGTTAGGTGACACAAGGTTGAAGAAATTGTGTTAGGTGACACAAGGTCGAAGAAATTGTGTTTAGCTGGAAAATAACTTGTGACGCAAGGTTGAAGAAAAGTTGTTAGAGGTTTTTGAAAAAAAAAAAAATTAAAAAGGGGGGTGTTTAGACATATTTTAAATTTTTGTTTTCTTTTTCTGTGATAAGGCTAGTGAAAATGCCTGTTGTTTTGAAGCGTAGTACCTCAAAATGTTCCATTCTTAAGAATTGCTGTAAGATGACTCTGATATGTATGCTCATATTAATTCTGCTCTGGTTAGTTTTAGCTGTCATCTTTCCTTTCGGGATCGATAAGGAGATGTACAAAGTCAATATGACAAGCAAAGCTTCAGTTAGTCAAGACAAACATAGTGCAACAGGCAAAGTTAACAAAGTTATTGATCACAGACCAGAGGCTCATCAAGATAGGTCTGTTGGTGATTTTTCTAGCAATACATTTTCAAGACTACTGGGAGAGTATGTTAAGGTTATGGGTGTCAAAGATTGTTACATTTGTGTAAAGTTACCTGCTTCTGTTTCTGAGGGAGTGACATACAATATGCTTCCTCTTACTTATGGCATGACTTGCAGTGTGATAGCTAGCTTATTTTATCAGACTGGTCGTTTAGAGTATTATTACTCCAATTACGATGAGATTTTTGCTAATCTGAAAATTGAGAAGGCTTTAAATAAACACAAACAAGCTAAACAGATGAGGGAATTCTTTTTAGTCACTAATGAACTCATTTATGAGTATGCTTACAGAAATAATTTAACCTGCAAATTGAGAGCTGAGGAAAAGACTTTCCTGAACCTAGTTGAGGAGAGAAGAGCGATTTATAAAAGAAACGAGATGGTCAAATAGACCAAATCCAAGTTCTGGCAGAAGGAGGATGAAAAATTCAATGGCAAATCTTTTGACAATGTTGCAATTCACATAGACAAGCCAATCAGTGGCAAGCTTTGCATTAGAAGAGATAATACACTTTATGACAATTATTTTGTGGGTGCTAGCAATTGTGAGGACACTTACCAAATCATGGGGGGTTGGGGATTCAAAGGTGGTAAAGACCCAATTTTTCCTGGAATTTATTTTATCTGCGGAGATAAGGCTTATTATAACCTACCAGACCATTGGTATGGGACATGTTTTGTTGGTCTTGTTTTTCCGAAAATATTTCATGTTGACAGAAATGCAGAGGGCTCATTTGAAATCAGTAATCATGTAAATAGGTATAAAAGAGAAAGTTTCTCAGACATTTTGGGAGACATTTTTGAGGCAGTGATACCTTTAGTAGGTATTACCCTGAATGCAGGTAGAATCAGAAAATTGTCCACAATAGTTGACAGATTGTCAACTGACACAGCTGGTGGTTTCCAATTAGTGGATACCGAGGTCATTGCAATTAGATCGATGGTAATGCAAAACCGTCTTGCCCTGGACATACTCCTAGCAAAAGAGGGAGGAGTCTGTGGCATTTTACATGTCCAACACTGTTGTACATATATCCCAGATGAAAGTAGAAACATTGAAATGTACATTAAAAACATCACAGAGATGCATTCGGAAATAGTTCCCTTAGAAGAGGATGATTTTTCAGAACGTCTTTCCAAAAGATTTCAGGCTATCAAAACCTGGTTTCAAGAAATTGGTGGTTCAGTTCTCGGCAAGATTCTAACACCTTTGTTTGTAATAATTTTTGTGATAGTCTTGTTGAAGATCAGTTGCATGTTACATAAGAGGAAAAAGTACATGAAGGTAAAGAGAAGAATTTACAAAATCAGAAAGGAACAGGAGAGGGAGGTGGAGCTGGAGGACTTTCGTAGAGCTCAATATGATAGTTGCAAAGAAACAGCTGACACAAGTCTTTAGAAATACTAACACAGTGAAATCAAACCATGTTCATCCTAGATAAAATTTGCTAAATTTTGGGTGTGGTGTGGTGATTTGGAAATCACCAGATGAGGGAGTTGATGGAGCGAGTTTCAGAAATGCATTCATTTCAGCTCGTAAAGTTATACTTCCATAATTAATTAATAATATTAATGATGATGTGTGTTGTGTGTTTATTAATTCAACCTAGATTAAGTATTGCATTCACGAACATATGGGTTTAACATTATGTGCTCTATGTTGCAGCAAGTACGTTTTAAAAATAATTTATTAACCTTGTTTGTTTGTCTATTGTCTTATTAAATTGCGGCTGCTCAATTAATGGCATGTGCCTATTTTTATGTATGCTTTTGTCTATGTGGTGTCTTTTTATTTATACAGGTATGCGGAGAATCCTGCTGGATTAAATGAAGAATGGTAGATATAAATGCTGCTTTATTTGTTAGCTCTGCTAGGTAATATAGACTAATGGGTTAATTATTAGCAATGGTGGGTGGGTAACAGAACGAATTTCATTTCTTGCATTAATTATTCTTTTGTGTTTGTTTATATATTAGTTGTCAGTGGTTTTGGGCCTAGTGCATTCGTGACTGGCAAAAATTCTGCTCGAAGAAAGCAAGAGTCCAAATGTGGTCGAATTCCCTGCCAAACTTATTGACGTGATGAAAAATGAAACGTGATGAGCTGACTGTTCTTTAGTCAAGCAAGGCCAAGGCCAGGAACCGGCAGAGGAGTATGACAAGCTGAGGAAGCTATGAATCCTGTTATTATAATGTTGCAAACTGGAGGAAGCCTCACAATCCGAAAAGCAAAGGACAACGGACTCTAAGAAAGAGACGGAACTGAGGTTCTGAAAAATGCAATGACATGATGGCCTGTCACTTGACAGCCAATCAGACTCCGACTTGAGCAGAAAAGTATAAGTTTTCTTAGATTAGTTTAGCGTAGAAAGGTATAAAAACTCTTCCCCCGGGGAAGAGAGCGGCTGCTTCTTGCTGACCTTAGATGGGTGTGTCGTGCTGACGGACTTCTCTTGGAGCACGTAAGAGACCCTAAAAGACTTTTTACCCTTTATTCCTTAATGTAGCAAGTGTAGCTAGGGACTTAGAATTTAGATGATGCCAAACTGCTATTTTCTATTTGATTTATAATTTTGAATTTACTTGATACTGTCATTACCTTTTTGCAAGACTTTAATAAAAAATGCTTTAATAAAAGATTCTAATGCACTTTCTAAAATAATAGTTAATAAAAACATTCTTTGAAAAACAAGCTGGCCTTGTTATTTTCATGGGATTAGGTTACCATTAGCAGATCGTTTCGCCACAGTGGCTTAATTAATCGTAGGATTTGTTAAGGTGTGATGAATTTGTTCTACTGCAGTTGTATATAAATGTATATAATTTGTGAATAGGTTAATTAGGTCACATGATTCAGTTGGTCAAAATATGTCATGTTAGTTTATGGGCCTTGTGAATAAATTTTGGTGAGTATTGTGGAGTTGGGTAGCGTTGCTTATGGCATATTTCCTATAGGCCGCTGGATCAGGTCGCCCTCAATCAGGACCTCGAATGTGCCCTGAACATCATGCCCCTGATCACTAAGGCCAAGGCGGACCTCAAGAAGTGGCAATCCCTCCCCCTCAATCCCCTTGGCAGGAGCGCCCTTTTTAAAATGATGGTCCTACCCCGTTTTTCATACATTTTACAAAATATCACCCTTCATCTCCCAAGGGGTTGGTTCCGAGAAATAGACAGTGTCCTTACCCGGTTTCTGTGGGGTGGCCAGATGTCACGATTGTCTTTGGCGCACTGCCGCATACCGCCCTATGATGGGTACTTACAGCTAAGGCATGCCCTCAGAACACACATTCCATCTCCCACATCCCTCCCGGAATTCAGTCCCCTGAAAGCCCAAGTGATGATGGGGAACCTAGGCAGAGGGGGGGTGTCGAGGATTTACCGCTCCTTGGTGAACAATGGCCCCGTATCCCAGGACCTGCTGAGAGCCTGTTGGGAGGGGTGGCTGGGCCCCTTGGAGGACGCGGACTTGAGGGATGCCCTTATGGCTCCCAAGACCCTGACAACATCCTCCAAGCTGCGTCTAGTCCAACTCTATTACCTCCACATGGCATACCTCACCCCTGCACGCCTCTACAGCGCCCATATGTGGCCGTCCCCGTCCTGTGGCCCCATCCTGCACACGATGTAGCCATGCTCCTGCGGACTTCTACTACATGACATGGCAATGCCCCGCTCTTGCACCATTCTGGGCTGGGGTAAAGCTAGAGCTTATACAGACCTTGGGCTGGGAGGTTCCCCATGACCCGTTAAGCATGCTCCTGTGAGTGTTCGAGGGCCTCGATGGTTCCCGGGCCGATAAGCGCTTCCTCGGAATGGCAGTGGCTGTGGCGAAACGTGACATAGCGGCGCTTTGGTCTCAGGTGAAGCTATGCGGAAATGGAGACGGGGTGTGGATTGTTGCGGAACTGAGGAGGAACCCCTCTTTGAAGCCTGGGGCCATCCTGAACTTTTTGGTACGATATGGGGCAAGTGGTTCAACTTGGAGGGACACAAACACGTCCTGTATAAGAATGTTTGCCTGCAGGTGCACTACTCATTCCCAAAGAGTTGTCCGAGTCTCAGTCGTCCTTCTTCCTAATGTAATTCACCGCTTTACCATGTCTGACTGTGCTGCCATTATATTTTGTGATTTGTTCTAAAAAATACCAATAAACTTGATTATCAAAAAAAATATTTAACTGGTTAATTATTATTTTAATTATTTAAGTTTTTTCTAGTAATTTTTACAGGTGCGTCAACTTTTATTGCAAAATGGTGGAGCAGGGGAGGGAGGAACACAAACAAAAAAGAAAGATTTATAAATAAAGAAAGAAAAATGCACTTACCTAGTCCGACAGCCACCATCTTCCTCCTGATACTCGCCACCCAGACGTCTAGGAACTGCTGCACACTGCAGAGGCTCCCGGATTCAAGCTCCCAATTCCAAAACTATTCCCAGCATGTGAGCAGCGCTGGAATTTGTGTGACTTCCTCAGTTCGGGCCTCAGACATAGACTGGGAGCCTGTGTTGAATACTCCACCCAACTGTACAACGCAGCTAGGTGGGGAAAGGCCAAGTGTTTATGAAGGTTTGGCATGCCCCAGATGGCAGGTCAAGTTTTCATGAGTACTTGGCAGTGCCCACCACTCCCCCCTGGTGCTCCAACTGCAGCATCAGTGTAGGTGGCCACTTCGCTCCCTCGGCTTGCAGTTCCAGCCTGCAGGACGAAAAATACAATGATAATAGAAATGTTTTATTATCATTTTATTTTTGTCCTTTGCCTCTGCTGGCTTTCAGGAGGGGGGTAACGCTCCTCCACCATAACAGAGGAGCCGCCCCTGGATTTTTAGGTACTTTCTGAGTTTGTGCTAACTGGTTTTATTGCTCCATGTACTGTCTTGTGGGAGATGGGAATTGCTGACTTGTGTGGGGGTGACCACTAGGCTTAGTTGCTTCTGATCTGCTTCTGAGCCTGCAGTCAGAGAGCTGAAGCAAGCAGCCATTTTAAAGGTTTGGAGCCAACTAGAGGCGCCATTTTTGGTAGGGCGCGGGCATGCCCTTCAAAAAGAGGTGCTTGGTGAGGACACACTGCTGGCATGCCAAAGGCAAGCATGTCTGTCCCAATCTGCAATCCAATCACAGCCAGTGCCAGTCCTGGTGCCTATTTGGCAATAGATTTGGAACATCAGTTTCACTATTCCGCTGCTGAACTTCTTAGTTCTAGTCCCCAGATTATACGTCTTACCACTGAACTGTGTGAGACCCCTATTTTGTTGTTCTTGCAACACAGTTCTTCCAATTGAATACACGCTACATGCCAAAAGGGAGAGGTAAACTGTTGCCCAATTGACCTAATAAATACTACTCATATTAAAGCAAGTGGTTTTATTCAGCATTTGGCCCTTCCATAAAACTGCTTCGCATATTTATAATCCTCTGAAGGATCACCAGCTGAATGTCTTGTTCTTGACTGAAACCTGGATGGGAAAGCCCTCCACCCCTGACATCGATCTGGCCTTTCACGTACCTATAAACCTGTGCCCATTTGGATAGGAGAGACAAAAGAGGGAGCGGGCCAGCAATCACTTATATAATAAAATTTAAATGCTCTACTTTTGTCTTAGAAGATTTGAGTGGTGCAGAAAACTTACGCTTCTGTATTTCTACAATGCCACAAATTTCTTTTGCTGGAGCCTTGATGTACCATCACCTAGGCTGTGCCGGTGGGTTCATTAAATCTCTAGATGAGGCTATGGCTCATAAGATTCCGCATATGACAGATGTACTTTATTTGGAGATTTCAGTCTGAATGTTGATAACTCTAATGATTCCCTAGCTGTATTGCTCATTTTAGGACATGATTTAGATATTGGTGGGTGAGTTATTCCATCACAACACTGTCAGACCCACCCGCCGAAATATAAATCACATTAGATCCTATGGGACTTATATTTTGGCGGACGGGATATCCATCACTGTTGTGATCCACCAAGATCTAAAATCAGGCCCTAAATCTATCCATAGGCATTTCTGCTCTGTCTCAGTCAATAGTGGATACAATAGGTCCCATTTTTTATAATGTCAAAATTTTGGTAGAGGAGCCTATGTTGGTCATATGATCACTGTCTGCTACCTTTTACTTGCCTAATAAAAGTGAACCTATGCAGGAGAACCAAGACATGTCCTGCGTTTTTGGGGCCTGCAATAACATTAAGACTCCAAAGTTAATTGAGGCGCTTCTCCTTCTTTATTTAGTTCCATAAGTGGTGTAACTAAAGATGCGTTGACAGTCACCAATTAACTGCATTCGGTGGTAGATCAGCAGCTCCTCTAAAAATTGTCACCAAGCAGAACTGGGCTTCCTTTGCCCTGGGGTTCACGGTTTCTTTAGCGGAAGAGAAAAGGCATTGCAAAAAACTGGTCAGAATCCTGCAGAGAAATTATTAACCAGTGATTAAAGCTAACTATTAGGAAGCCTTAAGGAAATATCATGCAGCAATAAGGGGAGCAAAGAGCAACTACCTTACATATATTATCACTGGGTTACTAACAAGTGACGAGAAATATTTAAAATTGCCACCAACTTTTCTACAGTCAGAAACTTATGAAACTCCTATAAAGGCCTGCCCTGAGTTGTGTAACAAGTTAGCAAACAGTTTCAAGGAAAATTGTATAAATATTCAGCTTAATCTACAATGCGTTGCACCATGGGACAAAAACGGCACAGATATGTGATGTATCTGTCCTCTAAAGGTGGTTCATTGTTTGAGTTATGTTGTAAGTGCAATGCATCTCCAGCAATGCTCTGGGGGTCCTATGGTCAGAATGCTGTGTCAATGCTGTGTCAATCCTTACACCTGCTTCAAGCTAGTGCAGGGTTTTTACACAGCATGAGCCCAAAAGTGACAGTGCCGGAACCCCCCCCCCCCCCCCCCCCATGTAGGAATGTCTCCTTCTGGTAGAGGGATTTCCAATGTAATGCACCTCCCAGATACGTCACATTCTAAATACCACACACCATGGCGCATCTTTTGCACCACTGCTGCATCAGAAAAGTGATGCAACGGTGGTGTAAAAGAGGCACAATGGGGGTTGTAAATCTGTCCCCAACAAACACTTACAAATTCACCCAGGCAGTTTCACTAGCAGTGCAAAGGTAAGCATAGGCTTGTAACATATTTATGCACATATGTTACATTCAAGTGCTTCCGAAGTACTACAGTATACTATAAGTAAACACCTTATAGATTTATACTGTAGCACTTCCTTATAGTGCTGCACTTTCACATTCACGATACACTACAAATGTATTCATTCATTCATTTATGCACTAGACATTCATTAGAACAACGTTTTACACACTATCATAGAAATAGAGCTATTTGTTTGACCAGTGAAGGTAGTTCTGAAAAGAACTGGGTTTTTTTGTGTTTTTTGAAGTTTTGTATTTTTTTTTGATTTTTTTGAACAGGTTTTTTTTTTAACCAAAAAAATGAAACTGCAACCAAAAAAGTGTCCAACAGGAACAAATCATTAAAAAAAAAGTCTATCGATTGTTCACCATAATACAAAAGCTCATTGCAAAATTTACAATGAATGATGGGATCCGCAAAATCAGGTTCGATATTTTGATGTGGACTGTTTGCTTGAGGTGGTGGTGCAGTAGATGTGCTGGGAACAGGAGGTGGAGGGTTGTCCCTCAGCCTTTGTGTGCAAGCTCTTGTGTAATTATTAGGGTGCAGAGTTTTCACACGGCGCACCATGCTCGCTGTTCCAAAGGAATATTTTTTGCTGGGGTCGCCCCTGGAAAGAGTTGTATCACATAATTTGCATGTAACTTTTGGGGCATTGACCTTTTTTTGATGTTCAGGGAAGGTGAAAAATTTCCATATCACAGCCTCTTTCCTTTTTTGCTGAGGCTGCTCTGGAACAAATTCCTCCTCTGAAGAGTGCTCAGAAGAGGACTCCACAAGTGCATCCATACTGAAGTTTGGTTCTAAATTGACTAGAACTCCACAGAAGAGAGTGTTCTTCTGAGAAAGTCAAAGAAGAATGATTAAAATGTTGTAAAAGTAAAGCTGCTATACATTCAGCCACACACTCTCCTTGCAGAATTGTAATCATTCAGCCAGTACTTGCAATATAACTCAAACAATGCACCACCTTTACAGCACAGATACATCACATATCTGTGCCATTTTGTCCCATGGTGCACCGCATTGTAAATACGGCGCATCCATGGTAGTGGTGTCACGGTGCACAATAATTGGCATATTCCTGGGGATATGCCAGTTATTGTATATGTGTTTTAATGTACTGAATGGATTACTACATACCGATGAATGAGTCACTACAAAACTAAAATAGCAGTGACAGAGAGTTTGGTGGAAGTGTAAGGATACAAACTGGGGAATTGAAGGTATAAAAGACAAGTTTGCAAGTACAAAGAAGACTGCATGCATAGTCTATCGGGGTTTGAAGCAGTCTATGGCCTAAGGTCTATTTTAATGCATGAGTACTTAGGTAGTGAGTGGAGGATTACAGTTCTGCAAGGAAAGAGCCTGATTGAATTTATAACAGCCTCAGTTTTACCACAGTATATAGATAAATACATACTGCTGAATGGCTTACTACAATATTGAAACAGTAGTGTGAGAGTGTTTAGTGAAAGTGTAAAGATACAGACTGGAGAATTGAAGGTATAAAACACAAGTTTGCCGGTGCATAGAACACTGCATGCATAGTCTATAGGTGTTTGAAGCAGTCCATGCCCTAAGGCATACTTTCCACCATGAGTACTTGGGTACTTGCTGAATGATTACAATTCTGCAAGGAGAGTGTGTGGCTGAATGTATAGCAGCTTTACTTTTACAACAGTGTATAGATTACCATATACTGCTGTATGGTTCACTAAAATACTGAAACAGTAGTGTAAGAGTGTTTGGTGAAATGGTAACGATACACACTGGGCAATTGAAGATATAAAAGGCAAGCTTGCTGCTGTATACAACAGTGAAAGCATAATCTATAATGATTTGAAGCGGGGGATGGGGGGGGGGCGTTCCGGCGCAGGAACACCTCCTAAAAGTGGCTGAGTGAAATTTACAAGATTTCACTTTGTCACTTTTGAACTCATGCTGCGTCAAAACCCTGCACTTGCTCGAAGCAGGTGAAAGGATTGACTCAGCATTGTGAGCATAGAGCCCCCGAGCATTGCTAGAGGTGCGTTGCACTTGCAACGCAACTTAAGCAATGCGCCGCCTTCACGGCACAGATACATCACATATCTGTACCGTTTTTGCCCCATAGTGCACCACATTCTAAATACGGCACATCCATAGTGATGATCTCACAGTGCACAATAACTGGCATATCCCTGGGGATATGGCAGTTATTGTACATCTACCCATTAGTGTTTTAATATAGTGAATGGATAAGTACACACTGATCAATGAGTCACTACAAAACTATAACAGGAGTGACAGAGTGTTTGCTGGAAGTGTAAGGATAGAGACTGAGGAATTGAACATATACAAGGCAAGTTTGCAGGTGCATAGAAGACTGCAAGCGGTCTATAAGAGTTTAAAACAGTCCATGGCCTAAGGCCTACTTTGCTCCATGACTACTTAGATACTGACTGGATGATTACAGTTGTCCAAGGAGAGTGTTGAGCTGAATGTATAACTGCTTCACTTTTAAAACAGTGTATAGATAAACACATACTGCTGTATGGCTCACTACAATACTAAAATAGCAGTAGCATAATGTTTGGAGGAAGTGTAAAGATACAGACTGGGCAATTGAAAGTTTAAAAGCCAAGTGTGCAGGTGCATAGAAAAAGTAATTTATTATTTATTTATCTTCCCAACGCCCGAAGCGCCAGCACTCCTTTCCGAGGGTAGGTTTACGATTTACAAATGCTAGCATTTTTTAAATTAAGAAACATAATAATAACAAATATTAATCCTTTTTTTTCTGTTAATGATAACGATATTTTTTTTATATCTTCTGTTTACATGTTTTTAATCATGAAAATGCAATGAACACATTTTACCGAGTAACACTTTTTAAACTCTCCAACGTATGTAGATAATAATACCTTATACGTGTTATGATCGAAATCGAAACCTTTACAGCTTCACAGTTTGTAACTTTTCCGAACACGTGCAGAAGAAAAACAGTTAAAACGTGAGCACGTGTAAACTGCAAAACGTGCCATCTAAATAGGCGAACCCACAGCTTCCTTCCGTAGACAACTAAACAACCAAAAACTATATAAACAACACCTACTGTGCAATTAGTTGTGTTATCGCGAGTTATTTATGAGTCGCCAATCTATGTTGCAGGTTCCGTTTTCTAGCATCGGATTCTCTTTTTGCGTCAACAAACATATTCCGGAGTTGTAAGTTGTTTAAATATGGCATAGGCATAGTACTTAGTTATAATTTGTAGCTATTTATCAATATTTAAACATTTATATGTAGAAAAGAATGTTATTGCATGTTTTTCGCTTTTTCTCTGTAACGTCAGCAGCTTGTTTTTAGAAACAGATAGATTATAACAAATATTCCTCCTTTTCTGGCATCTTTCACATTATATATAGTGACTTTTTATAATATAATATTGACACTGTACTTAGCTTGAAAGGTGTTGGTGACCCGTCGACGCAAACTCTAAACATTTACAATCAACGTCACCATCTTCCACTTGCTATTGTGTTTTCCCCTAGAGATCACATACTGTTAATATGTATATTATAATATTAACAGTCTTGGTGATCTTAGTGGAGTTCACGATCCGTCGTCACAAAAAATAACGATAAGTAAGCAACGATACCGGCTTGCGGTTTTCAGTCTATTTTCCCCGTGTGATCATGTGCTGTGAGAATATATACATATTATTATTCTCACCGTCATGATCTCAGAGGAGTTTATGACCCGTCACCACAAAGATCAAACTTTTTCACCTCCCGGAGAAAAGAAGTTCAGTAAATAATTACCGCTCGAGAGTATTTCCTTATGGATGTTCTGTTAAATACATAACTTTATTTTTCTTTTCTTTTTATTGTACCAATGGTATCAATCATTATATTTTAATAGATTGTCCTATTTCTACAGAAGAGGAATGAGAGATTTTTCAATGCCATCTATAATATAACTTTCAAACATTAAAAAGTACTTGTTCAGATATTTTTTCAAGAAACGTATTTTACGAAACAGCAGAACAAAAAAATATAGCTAGCATGCATACTTTTTACTTTAAATATTTAATAAACCCTGAATTTCTGAATGCTATTTTCTAATTTCTATTCTTATTTGCGGTTCCTATTCACCTTCTCCCTAAAGAATATATAGGACCTGTACTTTATATTATAAGAGTACCATCCTATATATTCTTTAGTGAGTATGTGATTTATCAGCGGAACAGTCTGCAAACTCTAAGCACTACGACAGCACGTTCCTGAATTGTACAGAATACAAATTTGAAAAATAATAATGCATGCATTTCTATGTAATATGAAATCATTTGTATTTAACTGTTTTTCACTTGTTCTTTTGATCTGATATAATGTAGTGCGGGAGTGTTTGCTGTAGCACTTCTATTCAACTTTATCTAAAAGTAACTGATGCCCTCTTACATCATCAAGAATGTGGGGCAACACTTTTACAAACTGTAGCACAAAAAAGAAGTATATAGCCATGTTTAACTGATATTTTATGAATTTCCATTTTTAATTGTCAACCCCTTCATAGATATATAGCGACAGTTTCTGAAGAAAGTTTATTTGTATTTGCTTAATAAAAAATGTTTCAAACCTAGATTGATTTTTCTGCTGCACAACCACACCTCCCGATCAGGAAAGTAAACACCACATTATTAGTAAATAGTACTTCTGAGAAGTATGTCACCTACAAACTTGATATAAAAAAAACTGCGCAAGACACTGTTATTTTTCCGCCGTGATTTATACACCACACGGCAATTATATGAATGACCCTTGAAACATATTTAAAAAATAGTTTCCCTCATAATCCCTCTCTACCACCTTATGGGCACTGTACAGAGTTAAACGTGTTCCTAACCTGCCCTCTACTACTTTATTTCCCCATTCTCCTTTGGAAAATGCATCGCAATATCACTGACAACAGTGAACAGTTCCCACCCAATAAGGAACAAACTTGTGCTCGGAACACTTTAGCCAATAAAATGTCCATGTTGTTCCACAGACGAGCAAGGAATGACTGCCAAACCTTCTACTTTTAATACTTCACAGCCAATGAACATTAAGCTTCGTAAAGTCCCGCTTGGAGCACGTTACCCTAATACTCCCCGAACAGGAAGGAATCGGAAACAAAACTTTTCCACTGACTTCTTCTACGACTAATGGTTCCTATTCCTATAAAAAAATATATAAATCTCCAGCACAGTAACTATTTCAATTAGCACCATATCATGGTGAACTTCTAACCTCTGTACTCACGCAAGTGATCCATAAACTGTTACTATGATAACAGGCAGAAAGGAACTGGCTGTACAAAAACCGTTATATTTTCCCTGGATCCTATACAAGACAGAAAGGAAAGCAAAATACCACATTTACAACCCCATTGCACAGTTTTTTTTTAAAAAGAGGCCCCGGTGGGGTGCCTCGGGGGGGGGGCGGT
The DNA here is from genome assembly GCF_964261635.1 of Lissotriton helveticus. NCBI lineage: Eukaryota > Metazoa > Chordata > Amphibia > Caudata > Salamandridae > Lissotriton > Lissotriton helveticus. The sequence continues at coordinate 1,705,216,249 of NC_136065.1, read as the reverse complement.
CCCCGCAACTCCGGGGGGGCATGAGCCCCCCCGCATACATATAGTTAAAGACCCAGGGGTAGCGATCCCGGGATTTGGCCCCCCCGGAGGCTAATTAACAATAAAGCGGGCTATGCATTTTTTTTCCTTTTTCACCCAAAACGCGTACCCTGCGTTTTAAAAAACAAATAAAAATGAATTCCCACGTGACATCATGTACGGCGCCCCGTACGCGTACGGCGCGAAAGATTCTAATTGTTCAAAAACATATATTTATGTATTTAATGTATATATTAAGGGAAGACATTATCTGGGATAATCATGAAAATTGTTTTTTAAAACTTTAAATAGCCATATATTACTTTTAAAAGCAATTATGGAAATAGCGGCTATACGTCGTAAGAGCAAAGATAGTTTGAAGAGTTATACATTTTATAAAACAATATAGTACTGCACGCTAAAGGAGAAAAGTCAGCACAATTATTGCCCCCTCTCCCAACATTTAAAAGCCCCTGGGGAGGTGGTAAAATAATCGAGACTGAATATGTTAGTACAGCCTACTGTGCTTACGCTACCAGGAAAACACAACAACAGTACAAGGCCCAGATTTTCATTGTAATGATTTCTTAGTTGCATGTCTTGTTGTCAGATCGACACACACACTCCCTCATGGCTTGTATACACCCACAAAGTGTAGTGATTTTTATTATTTTTATTTATTTCTGTGGGTGATAAAAACTAATAAATGAGCTCTCTCTTCAGGTGGTAAAGATGAGAGCACAGTGTGCTTTTTAAAATACCCCTCACACACTAAAAAAATCCAATAGTGTCATGCTTTATCATTGGGGTCTTTCCGTCCCTCAACGGGGCGGGGCGTGCTACGACCTGACCGACTACGTGGGAGCACTAGTATAGTGACAGGACTATGTGACTGTGCAAAAGTGGGTGATGTCAGTGAAGTGTAGGGACCTAATAATGTGTGGGAATAAAAAAGGTTAAAAATCCTCTGGCTAGTGGAAAAAAACAATTTATTCACTTCCCTAGCTGGGGACGTTAAGAAGGGGGTTTTGAGGTAGAGCGATTCGCTACAACCTGGTCAACCAGGTTAATCTCCAGCACAGTAACTATTTCAATTAGCACCATATCATGGTGAACTTCTAACCTCTGTACTCACGCAAGTGATCCATAAACTGTTACTATGATAACAGGCAGAAAGGAACTGGCTGTACAAAAACCGTTATATTTTCCCTAGATCCTATACAAGACAGAAAGGAAAGCAAAATACCACCTGGTCAACCAGGTTGTAGCGAATCGCTCTACCTCAAAACCCCCTTCTTAACGTCCCCAGCTAGGGAAGTGAATAAATTGTTTTTTTCCACTAGCCAGAGGATTTTTAACCTTTTTTATTCCCACACATTATTAGGTCCCTACACTTCACTGACATCACCCACTTTTGCACAGTCACATAGTCCTGTCACTATACTAGTGCTCCCGCGTAGTCGGTCAGGTCGTAGCACGCCCCGCCCCGTAGAGGGACGGGAAGACCCCAATGATGAAGCATGACACTATTGGATTTTTTTAGTGTGTGAGGGGTATTTTAAAAAGCACACTGTGCTCTCATCTTTACCACCTGTAGAGAGAGCTCATTTATTAGTTTTTATCACCCACAGAAATAAATAAAAATAATAAAAATCACTACACTTTGATAGAATCTCTTTGTTTATACATATCAGATTGGAGGGTGATTCTGTCAACACCTCTTCACTTCCTCTATTGTTTTGGAATTGTATACACCCACACCACACCCATCCAGCACATTTGTCACTACACACATGACCCTATGTATAAAAAAGACGGAGCGCATGTGTTGTACACCATTTTAGAGTTGTTCCCAAAGTACCGAACAAGGGGCCCACTACTACATGCGTGGCCTCTTTGGTCACTGAGTTAGTGGTGCCCGAAGCACTGAGCGGGTGAAGAACCTGCGATGATAATGATGGGAGCAGGAGTATGTAGTTAGCCATAGAGATATCAAGACTCTGCACTATATATGAGACTTCTTTGTTGGAGATCGGGACTACATCATGCAGAAGGTGTCTTATCCATGAAAAGGTGAGCAGTAAGGCTTGTGTACGCATCGGAGGGAGTCAGGGTTGTAGCAGACTAGATACAAAAACGCGACTTAGTATTTTAGACAAACGCACTCCTATATAGTGTATTAATTTACATGTATACATTTTTTTCCCAATAGCAGGAACGTTTTTATAATCGCTGAAATGTCCGGAACATAACCAATACAAACAGTTTGTAGAAATGTGAGAAGGAACGTATATAAAAGCGCGATGGTATCTAACTGCAAATTAATATAGTAACAATTACCAATCATAACATCTTTCTTTTAATATCTTTTAGAGGTAGAGCTTCAGGATGGATTATGTAACAAGGACGACGGCAATGGCACAAGGTGAGCAAAGAAGCTTGTTTCTGAAAGAATGACAAGCTATCTGTGAAAGAGAGAATGCGTAGTATGCAGCAGGCGCGCAAAACACACATTGGGCTAACGGGGCTTCAGCTAAGATGAGATAGCTTCCTGGGCCCACACACAGTCACACCCGAGTACTTCACAGGTCTTTTAAAGACATTTTGCTTGTTAATAAGGCTTTGATGTCCCCCCCGCTTACAGCCCTTGCAAATCCACTCTTCTTTTTGCTTGAAGTTAAGCCCCCCCTAAAAATAAATGATAGCTCCCCCCCCCCGATATTTTTAACTGTGGTTGCGCCTCGGGCTTCAGGCACCCCCCCTGTCGTGTGTGTCTTCCCACGTTTTAATGTCCTTTTTCTCTCTTTCTCTTTTTTACTCTCTCACATCGTTTCTCTTTCTTTTTTAAAGTTTTGGACGCTGCTATCTTCAGTCTGCTGTATACAACCTTATCTGAGTTGAAGTGGTGAACTCTCTTGGTTACAGTGAAGGCTTCTTCGACACGTAGAGCACCCTCTTTCAATCACGCCAATGGCACTAGGTGAGCAAAGAATTTTGTTTCCGAAACAACAACAAATTATTTGTGAAAGGAGAGAGTGGGTAGTGTGCAGCAGCTTGACTGTGTAGAAATGTATAATTACCTCCGAGCAGTGACAACAGATAGGTTACAACAGTCTGAGAAACAGATCTACAAGCTTTTTTTGCCACTTATGTGTCACTTTTAACATGGGAAAAGTGGTGCAAGAAGCCTGTAAATCTGCGTCTGACTTTTCAAGAAAAAATCTGAACTCCAGACTCTGCGAGACAGTTTTAATGTTGTTTTCTATCTCTTTCTCTCTCTCACTCTCTGTAACATCATTTCTCTTTCTCTTTTAAAGTTATAGACACTGCTCTCTGCTTTGACGTGTAGAAGCAGAGTTGAATTGAAGTTGGGAACTCTGGTGGCCGCAGTGTTTATACAAGGTAAGCACAGCGGCTTAGACATACAATGCCTCCATTGCAATGCATTAGAAATAAGTCGGCTTATTTGCAATCCCGTTGTGCCACTTTTGAGTCAGTAACGCAGTAGACACTTCCATATAGACACTACTTAAACGCAAGACTATAACAGAAGTGAAATGTACTAGGCACACTGCACACGTAAAATCGTAGTGTTACCTTCACTTGTAATGCTTCACCTTATTTAGTCACATCTACATAACTTTAAACTCTTTTTTTCTTTTTTGTTGTAGATTACCTACCCAACGTCTTTTGAAATCCACATCACAATTTTTCATGAGTGTTGTCATCAGCAATGCATTGCGGGGTGCGAGTTATAGTTAGCTGAACTAACTATAACGGGGAATTTCTCTGGCTTTATACAAGTGAAATGTCCAACTAAATATAACGCCTCTGAAACCTAAGTGAATTTCTAAGGTTTTTTAAATGCTAATTCCTATCTATAACGTGCCTGATACCTATGGTTTTTCAGTGAATTTAAAAGGTTTTTTAAATGCTAGTTTCTAACTATGCCTACAGAGGTAGGACATGTGTAGAAAGAAGAAAAATCGCACAGAAAGAAGCAAAAGAAATGCAGAAAAAAGCAACAGAAGTCCACGAAGAAAAGTGCAGGAAGAAGCAAGACATGTGCAGAAAGAACTAACAGAGGAGCAGAAAACTCATCCTGTGCCCACAACTTTTTCAGACGGGTACTGGAGGTAACTGACTCTGACTAACCAGGCCTAGAGCCAATACTATGCTTAAAGACACTTAGAATTAACCATGGGCGTAGTCTGTGTAGTAGCGCTACGCGTACTGCACTTCGCACTACGCGAGCTACACGTAGCTACGCGAACTGCGTAGTGCACTGTGCAAAATGCTGTTCACACTGATTGCACTGTGCCGTATGCTTGTCCGTACTGTGCATTCAGTTCAAACTGCATCTTGCACAGTGCAAGTGGTCGTTTTCTGTCACCCGAGTAGATTTCTCAACACAGACTGGTAGTTTCTCATTGCGAGCGGTCGCGAGCATTGCAACCACTCGCAATGAGAAACCTGACCTCCCCAAGTTGAGAATCTTGCCGGGAGGTTTATTTTCCACGCTTGCGATTGGCAAGTTTATGTTGCTGATCGTGAACGAGGAAAAAGTCTCACAGGGATGTTGTTTTGCTCGCTCCCGGTCACCAACTTGACATTAGAGACTGCGAGCAAGCAAAAAATTACCGCTACACTACGCGTGTTTGCACTGTGCTACGTACAATTTGCGTAGTGTGAAGTAGCGCAAACTTCGCAAACTGCGCGAGCGTAGCGTAGTACTTCGCCCAGGGTTACTCAGAATACAGTAAAAACACCTACAAACACTAGGGAACACTATGAGTTGGGGTACCCTGTGATTACCATGACCTCCTCTGTAAGGCCCTAGTCAATAATAGAAACAAAAAAAACCAAATGCCAATACTGAGTACAACTCCTTGAATTATTTAATATCTTGAGCAAGAAACTAAACATATAAGTCCACACTCTTTAAAGTGCCATCAATCCTTTTATTTGGGAAACTCCTTCCCTGCTCGAAGAGACGACCCTGTTGTGGTCGGGCTCCAACAAGGAGAACAAGGTGTTGGATGTTTAGAGGAGGGAGCCTGACCTGCCCGTTGAAAGCACAAGGTTTGAATCGTAAGGTAAGGACCCAAGGTATAATTGGAAGGTGTAACGAGGCAAGGGATTGTGTGGGAACCGTTTTTCCACCATAATGGACACTAAGGATAAGGATATGAATAATTAAAGCATGTGACAACAAGGCACCGTTCATAACTGTGTACTGCACCTATGAAAGTACTTGCATAGGAAATCTTACCAACAATGTCACCGGAATCGTATAAAGGGAAACCGAATTCCAGGAATTGAAATAATATGGATATTATGCCTTCAAAAATGGTGCATTATGGGCAATGCTGTATACAAGGGACCGCAAGAGAAAGAATTAGTTTGCTATAGTACATAAATTCATGTGATGATGCTGCTGTAAGAGTAATGGCCCACCTGTGATCAAGGCTCTCTAGAGACGAAACGCATCTGGAAAGAGGAAAGATTTAAGGACCTGAAAGTTGTTGCCAAATTAATGAAATAAAAACCTACTATCCTGAAGTTCCAGTGTGCGACATGCTTCTTTGGTTGGATCTAGGAAGGGTGTTTTGTTATATGCAGAGAACTCCATCCCAACTCGCCGAGGCCACCTGTTGTGGTCGGGCTCCGACACGGAGAACAGTGTGTTGGATGTTTAAAGGAGGGAGCCTGACCCGCTCGCTGAAAGCACCAAATTTGAAAGGTAAGGGAAGGACACAACATATAATTGGAAGGTGTAGCAAGGGAATGCATGGAAATAGAGTTTTCACGATAGTGGATACTAAGAATAAAGATGTGAATAATTCAAGCATGTGACAACAAGGTGTGCTGCATCTTTGAAAGTCCTTGCATAAGCAATCTTGCCAGCAATGTCCCCGGAATTGTGTCAAGAGAAACTGAGTTGCAGGAATTGAAATAACACGGAGATTATGCCTGCGAAAATAGTGCATAATGGGCAATGCAGTATACAAGGGACCGCAAGAGAAACAAGTAGTTTGTTATAGCATATAAGGTCATGTGATGTTACTGCTGTAAGAGTAATGGCCCACCGGTGATCAAGGCTCGTTAGAGCCGAAACGCATCAGAAAAGAGTGAAGATTTAAGGACCTGAAAGCCGTTGAAATAAATACCTACTACCCTGAAGGTCCGGTGTGTGGCGTGCTTCTTTGGTTGGATCAAGGAAGGGTATTTTGTCATATGTGGGGAACTCCGTGCCGCTCACCGAGGCAGCCCTGTTGTGGTCAGGGCTTCATCACAGAGAGCAGTGTGTTGGAGATATATATATCTTCACTGAAAAACCAAAGACATTCTACTTATAGTTAGGCTCAGGTTGCACTCATACCAAACCAGTGCAATTCAGCCGTTATAATTAGCAGAGCTTACTGTTACTCATGCCACTGCAATTCACTGCTAATGACCTCACATATTGCATAACTCATGGCATAGTTATTGACATCACTGATGAAATCTCAAATGATATCACCAATGACATCATACTGTGAGGGTTTATCAAACATTTATGAGTGTTAAATATATATACAAAGGTGTATTGATGATTCAGTGGGTGTATGAGTGCCTGTAGGGATGATTCAGTGGGTGCGAGACTGACTCTAAAAGTGAGTGATTCGGTGTCTCAGTGAATGTAGGCCGAATGAGTAGGTTGCATCATAAGTGTCTATATGGGTTGGTGAGTGGGTATGTGAGTTGCTGAATGGGTGGTTGATTGATTGTCTGAGTACCTCTCTGGGTGTATGATTTTCTGTTTGAGTGGGTGAAGGGTGTGTGACTGCCTGCATGGATGAGACAGTAGATGTATGGGTTAGTGAGTGTATCTGTGAGGGGCTGTATGAGTGACTCAGTGTGTGTATGGCTGTGTTGGTGAGTGAATGGATATGTCAGTGGTATATGGGTGAGTAATTGCATATGTGAAAGGCACTATAGGTAAGTGTTGGAGTATATGAGTGACTGTAAGTGTGAGTGAGAGATTGTGAGAATGGTTGTACGGAGGAGTGTGTGCTTGTGTCAGTGACTGTATAGGTGAGTGAGTATGTGTTAGTATCTGTACATACCATGGTAATTGTCTTAAGTAAGCACACATTTTTATAGCGCGGCTATCGCTCCGAGGAGCATCTTGGCGCTCCACACCCAACCCTGATGGAGATGAGTTGGTAGACAGAAGGCAGTGACACACTGTACAATTATTACACCAAAGCTCTGCAGGCTGCATCAGAGAGCGAAAAGATCCATGTTTTCAATGATCTTCTGAAGTCAACCTCCTTGACTATACAACGGAGCTGAGCTGGCAGTTTATTCCAGGCTTTTGAACCCAGCACGAAGAGGGACTTCCCTCCCTTAGTGGCTAATCTAAATCTAGGGACAACTAAAAGGTTTTGATTGGCAGACCTCAAACATCGCGTTGGCGTGTAGTGTTGAAATCCCCTCCGAAGATATTTAGGGCCTTGGGACTGAAAGGCTCTGAAAGCAATCACGAGAATTTTAAAAAGAACTCGCTTATGAATTGGCAACCAATGTAAAGTTTTTAGTGCTGCCGTGGCCGATGATCTTTTTGGCCAGCGTAAAACCAGGCGAGCTGCAGCATGCTGAACCATCTGCAGCCTATGCAGCACCGTTTTATTGGTGCCTGCATAAAGACTGTTGCAGTAGTCCAGTCTGGATGTTATAAGGGCCACTGCAACAGTCTTCCTGGCCTCTAAAGGCAGCAAATCAAAAAACTTCTTCAGTGATCTGATGATCTGGAAACACGAGCCCGCCACGGATACTGCCTGCGGTTTAAAAGAAAGTTGGGCATCAAATTTGACTCCCAAATTTTGTGCAGAGGCAATAGTGTTAGGGGGAGCTTCAGCGCCCTCAGGCCACCATTGTGAGGGGGAAAACATGTTTAGAGGACCAAAAGATATTATTTCTGTCTTCCCCGAGTTACACTTGAGGTGATTGTTGGTCATCCACTCAAAGGTAGCCCGGAGACAGTTCCTCAAGTTTTCTTCTGCCCCTGGCAGCTCCCTGTCCAGCACCAGGATCAACTGAGTGTCGTCAGCGTACGCTATGACTTCAATCCGATAAGACACAATCAGCTCTAACAAGGGGACCATATAAAGATTAAATAAGACAGGACTCAAACTAGCGCCCTGTGGGACCCCTGAGTTGATAGTCTTTTCCTCCGATTTGTAGTCACCTAGTACTATTACCTGACGACGCAGAGACAGGAAGTTAGCAAGCCATGCCAGCACAGTTCCACCCACACCTGCATTCTTCAAGCGGTCGATCAAGATTGGATGGGCGACCGTATCGAAGGCCGCCGATAGATCGAGTAAAATCAAGACGGCCTTCTTCCCCTGGTCCAATGCCATGCGTAATGTCTCGGCCGAGAACAAAAGAGCGGACTCAGTCGAGTGCTTGGACCGAAACCCCGATTGATTGGAGTGAAGGATGTTATTCTCCTCTAGGAAATTTGACAGTTGATGATTGACAAACTTCTCCGTCAGTTTAAATACTGCCGGTAATAGGGAAATTGGTCGCAGGTTAGACAGGGTGGTTGGGTCTGACAGGGCTTTCTTTTGCAGCGGCATAACCGCTGCGCATTTCCAATCCTCTGGGATTACAGCAGTAGCCAGCGAGGAGTTAATGATACTGTTGATTATTGGATTTAAATCTGCAACCAGAGTTCGAAGAACTATGGGCGGGCATGGATCAAATGGGGAACCAGATTTTATGGCCGAAATGGCTTGGTATGAGTCCTCCAAAGAGACCTGTGCAAATGATTCCAAGCAAGAGGTCCTGGATGTCAAGGCGTCTGTCCTCATTTTGTCCGGACTAGGCGGAATGGGGGAGCTCGCTGGAAAATCCCTGACAATATCCACGACCTTCTTTTCGAAATAATCAGCTATATCATTACACAATGATTGCGAGGAGGGGATCTCCTGGGAAAGCGCAATGGGATTAGTAAAACTCTTAACTATCTTGAAGATTTCCTTCTGCCCCCCTTCAGAGGAAGAAATAGCCTTCAGATAGTAGTTTTTTTTGCCAGCTTAATTGCCACGTGATAGTTGTTACGTGCAACTGTATAGATATGACGTGCAGCTGGCTCATATTTCCTTCGCCATCTGCGCTCCAGGGATCTTACTGCACTTAATTCCATTCTCAGAGCTAATGTAAACCAAGGGGCGCTCTTTTTATTTATGGAACCATGTGTGTAACCACACTTTTTCCTTGCATCTAGGGATGAGCCAAAAGTTGATAACCAATCGCAGTATTGCTGGTTATCTGTTAAAGTGCAACCCGTTAAACTGGGTTTGCTAGCCCTCAGCTTTTCAATGAGCAATGGACGCGCCAGGGCATTAATCCAATTTGGCTTGTGGTCGGCCGTACTTGAGTCTGCCTTAGGAATCGGAACCTTCTGTTTTGCAGAAAGGTTGAATGGAATGAGTTTGTGATCTGACCATGTCAAGGTGTATGGGGCCTTAACAGACAAGCTCTCCATGTTAGTACAGATGCAGTCCAGGACATGGCCCGCTGCATGTGTAGGTTCCGATGTCAGCAGATTAAGGCCGAGTGTGTTTATGATATCCATAAAATCACTAGTTCCTGGCTCTTTAATGGAGTCCAGGTGAAGGTTAAGGTCTCCCAATACTGTACAATGTGCGAACCTAAGAGTGAGCTCGCTCAGAGTGTCTCCCACACTGTCCAGAAAAGCTGTCCGCGGGCCAGGTGGACGATAGATTAGAGCACCAGAAAAAGAGAGGGTGTCATTAATAGTAAGACAGAAAGCCATGGCCTCAGCTTCTTTGATGTCAGGCAGTTCAAATGTAGAACATTTGAAGGTGGTACGATGGATAATGGCCAGGCCGCCTCCCCGCTGCACTGGTCTATCCCATCTTTGAATTGAGAAGTCATGGGGCAAGGCAACAGCTAAGTCCGGATTGCACCACGGCCGAAGCCATGTCTCGGTGACAAATAGGCAATCCAGGTCCATTTCGATGATCAAATCATGGACATGCTGAGCGTTTTTACATAGCGATCTGGCGTTAAGTGAGGGGATGTGTGTATAACTGTATAGGTGAGTAAGTGACTGTGTGATTCCCCCAAGGGTAAGTGAGTAGCTTTATGGGTGACTGGCAGAGTGTGAATGGGTATGCAGGTAAATTAGTGGATATATCAGTGGCTGTAATAGTGAGTAAGTTGGCATATGAGTGGCTGTATGGGTGACTGAGTGAGTGTGTGTTTTTCCCTATGAATCAGTGAGTGGGTATGCAAGTATTGGTTTGGGTGTGTCAATGGTTTTGAGAATGGTAGGGTGGTAGTTAGAGTGGGTATATGAAAGATTATATAGGGGAGTAAGTGGATGTGTCAGAGATTCTATGGATGATTGTAACGGGGCGCCAGCTCTTGAACGGTCACGAGATGACGATCTAAATATGTTCCCCCGTTACCTATCCCTCGTCCTCTCTCCACAGTCCTCTTCTTCTTCTGCGGAGGTGTTGTGGGCCTTTAAGGATCAAAACATTCAAAACCCAGGGACCGCCCACCAACCCGAAGACTGGCCTTCCATTGGCGAACATCGACCCACCTCCAATGTCATAACGACGCCACAGGAAACAGATAGAGAGGTCGACCAGGCGAGAGGTGAGCAGACACAGCTGACGAATTCACCAGATGGCGAAACTCCAGGAAGAGAAGCAGACAAGACTGTCCCGGGAGAAACGGATCCTTTCCTGCCACAGAAGACGCCGGATTTCATTTGACGAGCTGAAGGTTCCGGCCACGCTCCTGGAAGAGCATGGCCGCGACAAGTACTTGCTCGTATACAGGCGGTATTTTTTAAGGGCACTACGGGCGGAAAAATAACAGACGGGGAGGAGGGAGGCTGGTAAGCACCCAACAGTTTTAAGAGCTTCTTGGTTAGAGTGTTGTCTCTTACATCCTGCTGCTCACGGGTGATCGTTTACGTTGCACTCCCTCCGATGTCCTCCACTATCCCACCCCACTTCTCCTAAAATGCCCGAGACGGAAACATTGACAGCGATATTCTTTGTTCTCTTTTTTTTCTTTTTCCCACATATTACAAACAATAATACGGAGCCGATTGAAGACCCAGATACGGAGCTTCCTTCTTTCTTCTTCCAGATCCACGGACAAAAGTTGTTATAATTTATTTGTTGTCATCCTTCGGGCATTACTTCTTTTGACCAATTAAATTGTCAATAAAGACCCTTCTTGAACCACATTCTAAGTATCCGTTTTTCCTTGTCTGGCCCACAATGATGTAATCAGTGACTTCATTTGAAATGTCATCAGTGATGTTACTTACCATGTCATAAGTGATGTAAAATGTAAGGTCATAAGCAGGGCAATGAGGGGGCATGAGTTACAGTTAGCTCAGCTAACTCTAACTCCTGAATATGACTGGTTTTGGATGAGTGAAGCCTGAGTCTAACTATAACGTCTCTGTAACCTTTGGGTTTTTCAGTGAATTTCTATGTTTTTATAAATTCCAAATCCTAACTATAACGTCCCTGAAACCTTTGTTTTTTTCACAGAATTTCTAAGGTTTCTCAAATTCTATTTCCTAACTATGATGTCCAAGTAACCTAAGATTGTTTCTTCAGTGGATTACTAAGCTATTACTATATTCGTGGCAACGTTACGATACCTGCGGTGAGGTCACGAAAAGCGCGTGTTTTTGTCTGAAACTTATACATAGACAAATTTTATTTATTAACAGACACTAGTTACTTAGTAATGTAGAGTTTATATTTGAGTTTGCGTGAAGGTCTTGTGAAAAAACCTCTTCAATGTGATTTTTTATATCTTTGCAGTGACTCTGTAGAGTGCGAAGGTGCTGGTAGTCGTGAAGTGCACGTGTTTTTTTTTTATTTGGGACACATACTTACACATATTTTAATTAATTTTTGACCCAAGTTGTTTATTGATATACTCTTTAAACCTAACTTTTGTAACAATTTTTCAATTTAGGCCTTTTATTTGGTGTTTTGTTTGATTGCAGTGATGCCAGAAGTCGGGATGATGTTGGTAACTGTGATAAACGTGTATTTTGGGTGAAGTATATAACACATATTTATACATATTACATTGTATAATCCACATTGGAGTTTAATATTAGTCAAACACTGATGTTTGAGAACTTATTTTCAAATATAAAATAATTCAGTTTAATTTCTTGTCTTCGCGAAGATACCTTTCATTGTGACTGGGAAATAAAGGAATATGATTGGACTATAAGAATAGGAAGAACATGCCCATTTATCTATCTTGAACATTCTTTAGTCATTGTGAGCAGCTCACTAGCATTTGTTGGAGTGTTTATTGCATATTTTGGCAACTCAGCCAGAAGAGGAAATCTCTGGGGGAACAGTAGGTGGACCAGGCAGTCCAAAAGGTGTATTCCCATGACTCTGGAGATGAGGGGTCCCCCTAGAAAAAATCAAGTATTGCTTGGGATTTCTTCAGGAGTCCGTCAGGAGAATCAAATCTGTGCAATGCACAATATGTGACAAGGCATTGTTAAGGGGTACAAATAAGAAAAATATTCTTGAGGGACTCCGTACAGGCTTTACCATCTAAACACATACCATGGTAATTGTCTGATAGCAGCAAGAAGGCAACGTGAGGCTGAAGGAGCCTCAACATCAATAGCAGCCACAACAAAACTGGGGCAGAGAATCACTTCAGAGGTCCAATCTCAACTTCAAGATTTGGCTCTAGAGTTTTCCTGGATGGCATCATACTGCGTGGATTGTGGAGTTGTAGTCAGTGCTGGAGAGCAATCCATAACAGCCCTTTGCAATGCTGTAAAGAATCATAAATATTGATTTTTGTTTCATTTTTGGCCTTTCATAGTTTTTCTACACTAGCAGGCATGTTATTATCTTCTAATTTATTGTATTTTTCTTTTTAATGCAAGTCAACAATCCATGTTTAAATCTTGTACTGAGAGCGTCGACAAAATATACAAACATACTCTGGTTTTTCAGACCACATTGTGTTGAATTTTGTAATCTCTTCTTCAAAAATATCAAGTGTAATAACTTTGTCCTGTTCTGCAACTCCTCCTCTTAACAACTTTTCATTTTCCCTTGAATTCTGCTCTGAACCAAAGACAAGAAACTGCACATTATCACTAACCTTTTCTACGTCTGCCACATTACCATGCAAAAGTGCTCTATTTATTTCTTCTAAACATAAAACAAGAGTTTTCAAATAGTACAGCCTCCTAACTAAAGTTCGCATTTTTGAGTGATGTACAACTAGCATCCTAAAATGATGAAAGGTGCTTTGGCACAATTTCTTTGATAAACAAGGTAATGAGTGACCCTGCAAATGTTTATGCTTTCTAATCTTGCAGGAATCCAATCCTTGTAAAGTACTTATTTTGAGTTTTAAACATCACCTTGGAAAAATATGTGGAAATGTCCTTAATATATCTTTAGTTTGCTGTACAATACTACAAACACTACTTCTATTCCATCAGTATACAGGTGCCTGACTCTGCCTTCCTTGTAACTCGTCTCCAATAACTTGTTCAATATTTATAGGTACCATCACCTCTTTCGCTATAGGAATGCCATTCTTCATTTCATAACATGGACTAATCTATTATTCTAGAGATAGCTTTCTTCGTTAAAGAAAGGCCCTGTACTAGAAGTATGTATCCATTCTCCGCTAAAACCTTTCAACAGTTACTTCTATTCATTAATCTTTTTTCTGGTTTTGTCTCCTCATGCACAACACTATCTTGTCAAGAGTCTTCGTTCTATGTATAATCAAAAGGATAATCTTCCTCTTCAAAGCAAATGCCTTATCAACTGCCCTCTCAACTTATTCTTTCTGTTTCAGTGCCTCTCTTCTTTTTCTATACTTTTTTATTGTTCTCATTAGATGTATAACTACTCTACTACGAAACATCCAGGCTCTGATTTCCTTAAATTGTCTCCTGGTTAAGGTGTGTCCATCTTTTTTACATTCATTCCTGTTCTTTTTATATAGATTGTGTCCACTGTTATTCTTTCTCATAGTTTGAATTTTATTTTCATTATTTTGGTAATTTTTGGAAATGTTCACATATATTTTTAAGAAATTACTTTGTCCTCTTACCAGTAGCTCTTTTTTCTTTCACCACGTTTCTTCATTTTAGCCCTTTTGTATCTCAGTTCTGCACATATACTGTAGTTGCTTCTGTTCCTTTTTCCTCCAAGCTTTTGTAGGCATTCTCTCTGTAGTATTGCAGATATTGATCTGTAAACAAATAAGGATATAACTTGTATTCTAGCCAATGTACCAACTACCTTACTACTGGCTTACACATAGTACAAACATAGTTTTTACGTTTTGTTGTAGTTTTAAATCTACAGGTGAACCTAGCCACATAACTACAACCACTGACTTCAATGTACCAAACCCAAACCAAAACACAAAACCTAATTTACTAGTTACCTTTTAACATTATAGCACCCTCTCCTACAAGACAGCAGCACCATATCTCAGTTTTCACTAATACACACTAAAAGACCACTTTATCCCTTTCATGGTAAATTTTAAAATAAACAAACATGTGGCAGGGTATGCTCAGACGTGAGTCCCTTACTCACTTTGCCACTGGATTCAAGCAGGACGGGCTAAAGACGGCTGGAATGCCAGAAACCGGTCCTCGGAAGCTTGTTTCCGGTCCAGGGAAGACATGGCTTGGCAGTTCGGGCTGGGCTGTTCCCATGAGGCACAGGGTCAGACTGATTTGCATATAGCCATGTCTGAACTGGGGTGGCAGAGTAGGCTAAAGAACGGTGATGGATTAAACTCAGATCTTTTGACTGGGTGTGAGTGTTTGATTGATTCAGATGCTCCGTCTATCACCACCCCCTTTTGTACCACTTTTGGCTGCCATAAGTGTGGCAGGGTATGCTCAGACGTGAGTCCCTTGCTCACTTTGCCACTGGATTCAAGCAAGCCGGGCTGAAGACGGCTGGAATGCCAGAAACCGGTCCTCGGAAGCTTGTTTCCGGTCCAGGGAAGACTTGGCTTGGCAGTTCGGGCTGGGCTGTTCCCTTGAGGCACAGGGTCAGACTGATTTGCACATAGCCATGTCTGAACTGGGGTGGCAGAGTGGGCTAAAGAACGGTGATGGATTAAACCCAGATCTTTTGACTGGGTGTGAGTGTTTGATTGATTCAGATGCTCCGTCCATCACCACCCCCTTTTGTACCGCTTTTGGCCGCCATAAGTGTGGCAGGGTATGCTCAGACGTGAGTCCCTTGCTCACTTTGCCACTGGATTCAAGCAAACCGGGCTAAAGACGGCTGGAATGCCAGAAACCGGTCCTCGGTAGCTTGTTTCCGGTCCAGAGAAGACATGGCTTGGCAGTTCGGGCTGGGCTGTTCCCATGAGGCACAGGGTCAGACTGATTTGCACATAGCCATGTCTGTACTGGGGTGGCAGAGTGGGCTAAAGAACGGTGATGGATTAAACCCAGATCTTTTGACTGGGTGTGAGTGTTTGATTGATTCAGATGCTCCGTCCATCACCACCCCCTTTTGTACCGCTTTTGGCTGCCATAAGTGTGGCAGGGTATGCTCAGACGTGAGTCCCTTGCTCACTTTGCCACTGGATTCAAGCAAGCCGGGCTGAAGACGGCTGGAATGCCAGAAACCGGTCCTCGGAAGCTTGTTTCCGGTCCAGGGAAGACTTGGCTTGGCAGTTCGGGCTGGGCTGTTCCCTTGAGGCACCGGGTCAGACTGATTTGCACATAGCCATGTCTGAACTGGGGTGGCAGAGTGGGCTAAAGAACGGTGATGGATTAAACCCAGATCTTTTGACTGGGTGTGAGTGTTTGATTGATTCAGATGCTCCGTCCATCACCACCCCCTTTTGTACCGCTTTTGGCCGCCATAAGTGTGGCAGGGTATGCTCAGACGTGAGTCCCTTGCTCACTTTGCCACTGGATTCAAGCAAACCGGGCTGAAGACGGCTGGAATGCCAGAAACCGGTCCTCGGTAGCTTGTTTCCGGTCCAGAGAAGACATGGCTTGGCAGTTCAGGCTGGGCTGTTCCCATGAGGCACAGGGTCAGACTGATTTGCATATAGCCATGTCTGAACTGGGGTGGCGGAGTGGGCTAAAGAATGGTGATGGATTAAACCCAGATCTTTTGACTGGGTGTGAGTGTTTGATTGATTTGGATGCTCCGTCCATCACCACCCCCCTTTTGTACCGCTTTTGGCCGCCATAAGTGTGGCAGGGTATGCTCAGACGTGAGTCCCTTGCTCACTTTGCCACTGGTTTCAAGCAAGCCGGGCTGAAGACGGCTGGAATGCCAGAAACCGGTCCTCGGTAGCTTGTTTCCGGTCCAGGGAAGACATGGCTTGGCAGTTCGGGCTGGACTGTTCCCATGAGGCACAGGGTCAGACTGATTTGCATATAGCCATGTCTGAACTGGGGTGGCAGAGTGGGCTAAAGAACGGTGATGGATTAAACCCAGATCTTTTGCCTGGGTGTGAGTGTTTGATTGATTCGGATGCTCCGTCCATCACCACCCCCCTTTTGTACCGCTTTTGGACGCCATAAGTGTGGCAGGGTATGCTCAGACATGAGTCCCTTGCTCACTTTGCCACTGGATTCAAGCAAGCCGGGCTGAAGACAGCTGGAATGCCAGAAATCGGTCCTCGGTAGCTTGTTTCCGGTCCAGGGAAGACATGGCTTGGCAGTTTGGGCTGGACTGTTCCCATGAGGCACAGAGTCAGACTGATTTGCATATAGCCATGTCTGAACTGGGGTGGCAGAGTGGGCTAAAGAACAGTGATGGATTAAACCCAGATCTTTTGACTGGGTGTGAGTGTTTGATTGATTCGGATGCTCCGTCCATCACCACCCCCCTTTTGTACCGTAAAACATATATTCAGCATTGACTGAGAGGTAGAGACAGCAAAAGAAACTGCCAAGGAGCAGGTCCGACAACTCTCAGCACGCCCGAAGAGGCGATCACTGATCCCTTAAAAGGTACTTTAAGGCCTTTTCCTAATTCTAGAAAAATAATTCTAGGAATCCGACCTGAAACTCAAGGTCAGTTCACCATTTTTCTTTTCTCTCTGCTCACAATAGAGGTACTAGCCCCCAGATTCATCATTGTCCCGTTTTGCGAGTCCTTAATAGCGATTATTAAGGAATCGCTATTAAGGACTTGCAAAACAGGATTCATGTAGAAATCGCATAAAAAATTGCGATTCCTACAGCTTCCTTATTTGCGATTAGCAAATTGCTAATCGCAAATAAGGCATAACTCCCCATTCATTCCTATGGGCCTAAAGGACCATAGGAATGAATGGGGAGTTATTCCTTATTTGCGATTAGCAATTTGCTAATCGCAAATAAGGATGCGATTTCAAGGGTGCCAGGGGTGTCCAAAGGACACCCTGTAGCACCCCTGAAATGAAAATGTAGACTGATGTGTAACATACAACTTAGAAAAATGCACTAAAGTGCATTTTTCTAAGTTTTCGCTATTTACCACGAAGTCAGACTTCGCTGTATTTTGCAATTTTGCAATTTTGCTATTAGCGATTTTTGCATTTGGGATGATAAATCTCAAATGCAAAAATTGCGCTTGCAAGGGGCCAGATTCTCAGAATCTGGCCCTTTGCGAGCACAATTTTCAATGATGAATCTGGCTGTAGGTCCTGAAGAAAGTCAACTTGACCCATGCGGGCAACTTGTGGCTGAAACATGTCGACCTTTTTATGGACATAACTCAGTGCGGAAGCCCCATAATGAAGCTTCCTACACACGCCTAATCTTTTTAACCAGGCATTCCTTGCAGCACCAATTAAAATTATCAAACACTGGTTATGAAGCCTTTTTAATTGCACACCCTGTGGAAAAGTAAATTTTGCCATGTTATATGTGCCTACGTGTTCCCCATGTTATGTTATATGTGCATGATCGATATGCATGTATTCCCCTATGATCAATTACGGACGCAATTACAGTTGTGTCCATCTCTAATATGCCAGTTTCCAGTTTTCGTGAATACAAAGAATATCAGGCCTATGTAAAGCTACGTTGCCACGTTTTACAGTGTGCACGTTAATTCATTGAAAAGTTCCCGTTTCTAGGCCTCAAAAGGGCCCGGACTCAGATTCAGCTCCTGTTTCCTGAACCCTCTCCGAGGAGCGATACAGCCCCCACCTGTATCCCTGACCCTTAGCTTACTTTCATGCCTCGCAGTGCCCGGCTCGGCCTGGCTCTGCCTCCAGTCTGCCAAGAGTATGTTATGTTTCTAGTTATCAGTCCAGCCCTCCTTCTCTGCATTCCTAAGCTACTGAATCGCATCAATAGTTTCCGTCATGGTCTAGCTTTTATGTCTCCATGTAAGAGAAATACTGTATTAGTATTATAGAATATTCCCCGCACACGCACTACATGTAGGATTATGTATGCACCAGTCTTAATGTCTGTTAGCCTTTGCTCTGTTAACTTTTGGATTCTATCAACATGTTCTCTAAACACTAGATACTAGATAGGCTTTAGGTACATGTCGCTCTGACTCTCCAGACTTTAGTCTCCTCTTCTAGCGCAGAAGTCATAGCCCCCCAGTTCTCCCTAGTAACACGTCATTGCCAGTTTGCGCGCACCACTAGGTTAGAGGTCCCAGCTGCTCAGGTAGCCCCCTCCATGTTTCCGCCCCGTTTATGACATATTCTGTTACGTTTGCATCACATGTCTATGTATCCGCCCTGTATACGCCTCTTGTTACACCCACTTCATGCCTTATCTTTCGTGACTGTTACAAACTCCGCCTACTGCTACGCCTACTGTATTGACTGTAATGTATTTTGTTTAACTATAAATATTGTGCACTGTTATTAAAGTTTGCTAGCCATTCCCAGATCCTGCCCCGGCAGCTGTCGGGCCCTGCCATCCCATTCCCATGCAGGCTGTCCTGTTCCAGTCCTTTATGCTTGATTAAAGCCTGTATACTCTAGCTACCTCGTATCTTGACTCTTATTTATTGAGCTAACCGTTTATTGATTATAGTCAAAAATAGATCAGGTAATTAATTATTTATTTACCACATAATGGCGCCCGAATAGGGACTTGCCCTTTCCCCACGCGCCGGAGAAGCCACGCAGGCCCCCTGATCCTCTGCAGCCGTGACGGAACCATACCGTGCACGTGCAGATATTTCTGCTTCAAGTATCCCTCAGGCCCACGGAGGAGACGGAGGTTGCGGTCCAGCGTCCAGACGAGGCGGTGGAGGAACGCGGCGAGTCCCGACCAGAGCCCAAGCCGAGAGTCCAAGGTCCGAGGTATCCGGAGGCCCACCTGTAACTGAAGTCCGAAGTTCGTCCGTCCGTCGTCGTAGCAGTCCAGTTCAGTCCGAGGCCTTCCGTTCTTGCTGCCCGGTGAGTACCGTTGCTGGGGTAGTATCTAGACAGGGTCAATTGATTTGTCTCTGGTCCGTGGGTTTGGGTACACAGATCCAACACGAAGTGTCCACTTAGGTGGATGCGGGTCCTGACGTGTCTCTTTATGGGACCGGTAAGTTTCGTACTGTTTTAGCAGTGCATCTAGTCATTCCAGTAAGTTCTGTTCTCGAGAAATTCATGTGTTCTGTTTTCTGTATTCCAGGTAGTATTCTGTCCGAACCGTTATTTTTAAATGTTATTCCATGTGTTTTCAATGTCGTGGTATGAGTGATTTGTTTCTTAAAGTCATTATTGTGTTCATTGTGTATTGTATTGTGTCCAGACTCCAGCCTAGTCATGCCTCTGTTCTCAAGATTACGTCAGTTAAGAACTAGAAAAGGTCTGCTCGAAGAAGCAGTTCCTGTCCCGCCTAGGGACAGTCCAGGTCATTTTATGTATCAAAAGCATGGCATAAGTGCCATATTATATCTAGATTTATGGGTGGAGTACACCAAACAATTAGAGGAAAAGTATAGATGGCCCGTATCAGGTACGTGGGATGCCGAGTGCATCATGCGAGTAGAAGAAGCATTATGGAAAAAGAAAGCCAGACAGTCCCAGAAAGATGCCATCGAGTTATGGCGCAAAGAATCGCATAAAAGAACAGAGAAAGAAATCAGAAAGTCAGAATTAAGTAGAGAATCCTCTGAAAGAGCCCAAGAAAGGGAATTAATCGAAGTAGGTGAACTAGTTAAAGCCGAACAGTCGGACAGACAGAGAAATGCCCTCATTAAGGGTATGTATCCTCTTCTTGCCGAGGGCTTGCCAAAAGCAACCCCGGAAGCACCATGTAATTTTCCGCCGCCATTAGTTCCGATTAAGCTACGTCACAAACCGACCGCAGCTGATATTTTTCTCTCGTCCTATTTGGACGACACAGTCCCAGAATATGCGAATCCTGCTCCGCCAGCTCCTGTAAATAATGTAATTCCTGTTCTTCCAGCCACCGGGGCACCTGTTACAGCACCTGTTACGGTACCCCCGGTCCAGCCCATAGTACAAGTTCCCGCTACATCAGTCACTCTGCCAGCACGAAGAGTATCAGTCGACGATTCCAGTTTAGGGGCCGCGGGAGGAGGTCCTCCTGGTACCCCGCCGCCAAACAAACGTATAACGTTAGTCGAGTTACATGAACGTGCGTTACAGCGTACGCCCAAATATCAGTCCGTCGCAGATATCAGACGAGCTCTTACCGAATGCCGTTATGATCCAGTCCCAGGCGATGATAATATGGTCATATATTCATTGCGTATAAGACGGGTGACCGAGTATTTGGACACCCTACCGAATATGAAAGAAGATCTAGACAGAATATATCGTTTCATCCGTACAGGAGACGATCCAGAAAGTATTGGCGAAATCATGTCACTAAGGAAAGCTGAGACCCAGCTCATGTTATTAAAATTTCTAATCAATTGTTTAGTAAGGGAACAAGATTGTCCGACTAAAGATCCGATCGAAATGAAAGTTCTGACAAGGTGGAGTGATAATATAGCCGAGGGTAAACACAGGACACTCAGTAGTATAGAGAGTATGTACAAGAAAATACGTAAGGAAATAATAAGGTTACACGACAATCGTAAAGCAGCGCAAGTGTCCGAGAAAGAAGATATCACTGATACTGAAGAAGTAGAAGACGAGAATACCACCAGGATAGCGTATGTAGGTAAATCTAGATTTCCAGACCGACATTTACGCCTAGAACACAAGAAAGTCTTTCATCTTCCAGCACCAGAACAAGGTTCTCTAGAACAAGTATTTCAAGCTACCGATCACATTCTGAAATCACGAATCGGTTATAGTGAACTCAGTACTATGCATGAACAAGAACTAGCCCGATCAGCAGTCCGATGGATTACTGATTCTACCACTTTTCCAGACGAAATAGTGGCACAAATGTTTCTGAAACTGCCCCCAGCCGAGCAGCGACTGGTGGGTATGTATATGATCCAGCACCTCATTACATTATATGAGGGTCAGCATTCTGATCCAGGTCCGTTACATGATGTTCTGAACGAGTTACTCCAGTATAAATGGAAAGGTTTAGGTACCGATTTAATTAGTGTCATTCTAGAACAACGCCACAAATATAGAACGTTTCTGAATCCGCATTTTGTTCACGTCTCACCTCCAGAAAGTAAACCATTTTACATAGATAGACAGAATCCGTTACGAGAAGTACATCCAGTTAGGACACCGGATGGTGAAATGCAACGAGTATTTGTTTACACCCCTATCACAAAGATGGAACTCTTAGAGATGAAGAAATTAATTCCCTGTCACGACAAAGATCCAGCAGGGTTCCATCGAGAATTAAAAGACATGCTCCGTATGGGAGAATACACGTATCCAGATATTATTAAAATGCTAAAGGTCCTGTTGCCTGCAGGGGTATATGAAAAACTCAAGGAAAAAGAATGGGAGGTGGGAGAGAAAAAGATTGATTGGACAGCTCTAGAAGCTGAAGATAAAATACGAGTACCAGGTACCGGTCTTGGGGACAAATGTAAAGAATTGCCAGAGTTATTGATTCAAGTTTTGCCAAGATTATTAGCCACGAAAAAGGAAGATTGGGATGCAATCTCAGCATGCAAACAGAAACAAGATGAAGATACTAGTGGTTTTTATTCTAGATTCGAAAAATGTTTCATTATCAACAGTGGTCTGAAGACAGGTAGCGAGTCATACCCTCATCTTTTTGTTACTAAACTAGTCGAGAATTCAAGTCCACAAGTTAAAAATCGAGTTTTGAAAGTCGAAAGTACTTGGCAAGCTAGTACCCCGTCACAGATGCTCCAGATGCTCCAGTATCACCAGAATAGAATCAGGGAAGAGCAAGAACATGAAAGGAAACGTATGAAAGACACGAAAATGAAAGTACTAGTTGCACAATCTGTTCCACAAGACAGTCAGAAGAGGGGTCCGAATCAAGTCAGTCATCCTGCAGCTCCCGTTAAAGGGACATGCAATTATTGTAAACAGCCAGGTCATTTTATAAACGAGTGTGCAGTTCTGAAACACAACATAGCCACTGGTAAAACTAAAGAAAGACCACGTCCGCCTAGACAAGAACAAGTTTCACAGACTTCTCAGCCACCACAGAATGCACAACAGACAGTTCCAGCACCGCAGCCTATTGCTGCAACACAGCATGTTACACAGCAGATGTACCAGTATGCCCAGACAGAGTATCCAGAGTATCAACCGTATTCATGAAACAGCCTAGAGAGGGAGGTAGGCTTGCCTCTCATCGAGATACCTGTAGATCAAGAGGGTCCCTATGTACATAGTCAAGTATTGGGGAAAGACAGAAAGTTTCTGATTGATACAGGGGCAAGTAGGACTACTATCAGTCATGACGAGGTTCCAGGGGCTCCGCTCTCAGGCTCTAGAAATGTTTCCCTTGGATTTTCAGGAAAGCCTATTGTAAACGAGATATCAAAGCCAGTTACTCTAGAAGTTGGTCCATTGTCCCGAACTACTGATTTGTTACTTACGAAGTCATGTCCAGAAAATTTGTTAGGCATTAAAACACTGAAAGAATTAGGTGCAGTTATTTGCTGTTCCCCAGAAGGAATACGCTTGTTTTTAAGGGATTTTAAAGGTCACTATGTTTTACGAGATTTTGATCCAAGATTGTCCAATGTACCGCAGCATTTATGGGCGCAAGGTCCAACTGATGTAGGTTTTATGCGAATCACACCCCATCGTGTGACCCTCAAGCAAGGTATAGTCTTGCCACGAATCAGACAGTACAGATTGCCACCTGAGGCTGTAGCAGCCTTATCCAAAATTATTGACAAGCTCATTGCTCAAGGAGTGGTTGTAGAAACTGACTCCAATGTATGCAATTCTCCTATCATTCCAGTCATGAAACGTACTGATCCAAATGCACCTCCAGTATATCGATTAGTGATTGACCTTCGAGAACTTAATAAATGTATCATACCCCAGTATCCAGTAGTCCCAGATATTTCATCCTTATTGACAGCTATTGATTCTGAAGCTATATTTTTTACAGTAATAGACCTCAAGAATGCATTTTTCAGTGTTCCGATTCATCCAGACAGCCAGTACCTTTTCGGTTTTTGTTTAAATGGAAGGAGCTATAAATTCACACGAGCTCCTCAAGGTTTCACAGAAAGTCCTAGTATTTACAGTCAAGCACTTAAAAGACAACTAGACAATATTCACATGCCAACTGACACTGCCCTGCTCCAGTATGTAGATGATCTACTGATCACAGCCCGTTCTGAACGTGACTGCGAGCGTGCGTCACTTACAGTTCTGTATTTCCTAGCCGAGATGGGGCACAAGGTGTCCCCTTCGAAGCTCCAGTTCTGTGTCCAGCAAGTGATCTACTTAGGCCACTTACTGTCCAAGTGGGGTAGGCAGTTGACACCAGACCGTATCCAGTTAATAGCGAGTCTTCCACAGCCCAAGACACAGAAGGAGGTACGTGATTTTATCGGCCTTACTTCTTACTGCAGACAATGGATTCCTCAGTATGCATTTCTAGCAAAGCCACTGATACAGTTAACGACACAGGAGGCAGCCGTATCGACTGTTCTCCCTTGGACATCTGAACATACACTTAGTTTTAATGAGTTAAAGAAAGCCTTATGCCAAGCACCTGTTCTAGCTACACCGAACTACAGTAAGCCTTTTACACTTTTTGTCACAGAACGTGATGGTACTGCATTATCTGTTCTCACACAAGATCAAGCCGGACAGTACAAGCCTTGTGCTTATTTTTCGAGCACATTAGATCCAGTAGCCCAGGCTTTGCCTGCGTGCCTCAAGTCAGTTGCAGCCACAGCTCTAGCAATCAGACAAAGTGATTCTATAGTATTAGGTCACTCCCTGACAGTACAAGTTCCACACTCCGTGGAAGTTCTTTTAAACCGAACCCAGACTCAGCACTTGACCATTGCACGTTTAACAGGTTATGAACTGACATTGTTCCAGCCACACATAGAAATCAGACGCTGCAACGTTCTAAATCCTGCTACACTGTTACCGTCAGTTACTTCAAATCCTGTCACACATGACTGTGTGGAAGTTAATAACACTATGACTAAGCCGAGACAAGACCTGACAGACATTGCATTACCTGATCCCGACCTGACACTTTATGTGGATGGTTCATGTATGAGAACTAGTACAGGAGAACTAGTAGCCGCGTATGCAGTGACTACTGACACTGAAGTTATTGAAACACACCGTATTGACACCCTGTCTGCTCAAGCAGCAGAGCTAGTTGCTCTGACCCAAGCCTGCATACGTGCCAAGAACCTGAAAGTAAACATATATACAGATTCACGTTACGCATTCGGAGTTGTACACGACTTCGGAGTGCTCTGGCAGGAGAGAGGTTTCATGACTTCTCATGGAACCAAAATTCAGCATGGTCTCCTCATTCAAGCTCTGTTAGATGCAATACATTTACCGACAGCTATCGCTATCATGAAGTGCAAAGCACATACGAAAGTTACTGACATCATTTCCCAAGGTAACGATCTAGCAGATCGAACAGCCAAGCTTACAGCTCAGACACCAGTCATTCCAGTTAACAAAACACAGATATCCACTCCAGATCCGACTACATGTATGACAGTTAAGGACCCTACACAAGATGTCATAGACATACAGTTACATGCTACTCCTGATGAAATCAAGAAATGGTCCGAACAAGGAGGGGTCCAGACAGATCAGGGATGGTTGACGAAGGGAAAAGCCACATGGTTTCTCCCCGACTCTATGGTTCAAGTCATTATCAATACCGCACATAGTCCAGCACACCTAGGAGAAAAAGCCATGTTAGACAGTATTCAGAACCTTTGGTTTAACAAGCACTTACGAGCTGCAGCCAAGCAGAAAGTCCGTACTTGTATGATATGTTGTCAATTCAATCCAGGTAAAAGTGTTCCAGTGGGACAAGGTGGATTCCAGCCCCCTGACCACCCTTTTGAAGTCCTCCAGATGGATTATATTCAGATGGAGCGATGTCGAGGTTTCAAGTATGTTCTTGTAGTTGTATGCGCTTTGTCCAGGTGGACAGAAGCATATCCAGTTCCAGATTATACAGCAGCGACCACTGCCAGGCAGTTGGTTCGTGAATTCTTCCCCCGTTATGGACTCCCTAGGGTCGTGTATTCTGATAACGGCCAGCCATTCTCATCTGAGCTCATGAAGCACGTTTCCCTTTTGTTAGGGTACCAGTGGAAGTTCCATTGTGTACGCCATCCAGAAGCAGCCGGTCTCGTAGAGAGACATAATCAGACCCTGAAAATACGTATTGCCAAGATATGTCAAGAGAAAAGTGTAGGCTGGCTAGTTGCCCTGCCAGTTGCTTTATTCTTTATGCGCATGGTCGCACATTCCAGATCAGGTCTGTCTCCTTATGAGGTCGTATTCGGCCGCCCCCCAAATATGTGGGGTACACCTAGACCCCGTAGTATTACAGATGTTTCTAGTAATATGTTGACAGATTACCTAGCTTCCTTGATGTCTGCCCTACACTCTTGTCGTTCACAGGTTGCCGCTGCATTTCCAGACAATACTGAAGTGAAACCGCACGAGGTCCTTCCAGGGGATCTGGTACTTATACGGAATTTTGATCGTTCAAGTCCGCTGGAGCCTCGCTGGAAAGAACCGAAACTAGTCCTTCTGACCACCCGTACGGCCGTGAAGTTGGAGGGCCGCAAGGGTTGGGTCCATCTGTCGCATGTCAAGAAATTTCATGGACTCCGTGATAAAACTTTTGCCAAGAATATTTCCAAGGACTGTTCCATCTCTAAAGACTGCCTGAAACCAGACTCTAAATCAGACATTAATCTCAATCCCGAACTGAAAGTTCCTCTGTTCGAGAAAACTCCGCAGCAGGAGTATAAATTAAAACTCCGGTCTAGTAAAATAAGTCAGCCAGTTTAATTGTCTAAGTCCCCCTCGGGTGAAACGGTTAGACAGGTATCTGACATGTATGAGATAGACCCCCATAGTGAGAGAGTTAGTCAAAACTCTATCCGATGTATCGTTTCTCTAAGTTTTCTATTGTTTCTAAGTTTGATGGTTACTTGCACAAGTTATGCATTGCATTTATGTTTTCCAATTTCGCATGTAAATAAGTTTTCTAATGCTACAGTAGAGCACACATTTAGTGATCTGCCTCCTCACGAGTTGTCCTATCGTCTTGCTATGAGAAATAATACATTCATCAGAATGTTACATTATTCACACCAGACCAGCAATGCTACTAATTGTTGGGTGTGTGGTCGACTCCCCCCTTTCCAGACACCGAAGGGAGTTCTGCCACTCTTTCCTTATCCGTTCTCACATAATGGTTCGTGTGGAGCATGGTCCATGTTAACGTCATCCTCAAATGATATGTCCCTTCTGAATAGAACATGTTTCCCAGACAAGCAAGGTCTCTCCCATAGAACCGGGTTAGATCTAGAAAATGAAGTTTATAATTTAGGTAATTATTCTTCGAATTTTATGGTCCTGAATGTTCAGTCTGATACTACTCCAGACTTACCTGCTATTTCAGTACTACCAATCAAAGGCGAATTATGTGTCAGAAATAATGGTTCCGCACATGTAGGACATAGTGATTGTACTACTACTGTCGAGCATAGTGACAGTGGGAAATCTATTTTCAAAGCTTCACGTCATTCTTATTTTGTTTGTGGTCAGACCGCATATGTTCGTCTGCCCCTCGATTGGGATGGAACATGTTATATTGCCTTCCTACTGCCACCAGTTTTTCTAGCCCCATCTGATTATCATAGAAACACACATCTAGTACACGTCAGACCTAGAAGGGAGATTGAGTCCCCAATTGTCGATCAAACTGAAACTGCTCTAGAACAGTATACAGATTTCAATAAAGGTTTCTTCTTCTTTATAGGACCTGTCCAGAATAGTAAGTTAATACGTAGACTAACCAGAACTCTTGAAGCAGTAGTGAATGAGACTACTTCTGCTCTAGGTAACTTAACCGAAGAGCAATCTGCTATGAGATTTGTCGTGCTCCAAAATCGTCTCGTTCTTGACGTCATACTGGCCGATAGAGGAGGAGCATGTAGAGTCATCGGATCTAGTTGCTGCATTTTCATTCCTAATAACGCGCCGTCTGTTTATTCAGCTATAACCAGACTTCATAAAATTGCCCATCAGTTACACCAGAATCCAGGCACCTGGACATGGTCCGGTTGGCTCTGGAGTATCATATCTGCTTGGGGATGGAAAGTATTGTCATTTCTAGGTATTGCAGTAATGATCATATTCAGTTGCTGCCTCTGTATACAATGTGGCCCTGCGATTTGCGGCATTTGTGCTACCTCTTGTATCCCTAGTCCTAAGTCCCGTTCCAAGACAATTCGAGACGAGCAAATGATGCTGTATGAAATGATAGATGGTATCATGAATATAGATGTTTCCTGATGGAAACGTAGGGCACAAGGAGGGAATGTGGAAAAGTAAATTTTGCCTTGTTATATGTGCCTACGTGTTCCCCATGTTATGTTATATGTGCATGATCGATATGCATGTATTCCCCTATGATCAATTACGGACGCAATTACAGTTGTGTCCATCTCTAATATGCCAGTTTCCAGTTTTCGTGAATACAACGAATATCAGGCCTATGTAAAGCTACGTTGCCACGTTTTACAGTGTGCACGTTAATTCATTGAAAAGTTCCCGTTTCTAGGCCTCAAAAGGGCCCGGACTCAGATTCAGCTCCTGTTTCCTGAACCCTCTCCGAGGAGCGATACAGCCCCCACCTGTATCCCTGACCCTTAGCTTACTTTCATGCCTCGCAGTGCCCGGCTCGGCCTGGCTCTGCCTCCAGTCTGCCAAGAGTATGTTATGTTTCTAGTTATCAGTCCAGCCCTCCTTCTCTGCATTCCTAAGCTACTGAATCGCATCAATAGTTTCCGTCATGGTCTAGCCTTTATGTCTCCATGTAAGAGAAATACTGTATTAGTATTATAGAATATTCCCCGCACACGCACTACATGTAGGATTATGTATGCACCAGTCTTAATGTCTGTTAGCCTTTGCTCTGTTAACTTTTGGATTCTATCAACATGTTCTCTAAACACTAGATACTAGATAGGCTTTAGGTACATGTCGCTCTGACTCTCCAGACTTTAGTCTCCTCTTCTAGCGCAGAAGTCATAGCCCCCCAGTTCTCCCTAGTAACACGTCATTGCCAGTTTGCGCGCACCACTAGGTTAGAGGTCCCAGCTGCTCAGGTAGCCCCCTCCATGTTTCCGCCCCGTTTATGACATATTCTGTTACGTTTGCATCACATGTCTATGTATCCGCCCTGTATACGCCTCTTGTTACACCCACTTCATGCCTTATCTTTCGCGACTGTTACAAACTCCGCCTACTGCTACGCCTACTGTATTGACTGTAATGTATTTTGTTTAACTATAAATATTGTGCACTGTTATTAAAGTTTGCTAGCCATTCCCAGATCCTGCCCCGGCAGCTGTCGGGCCCTGCCATCCCATTCCCATGCAGGCTGTCCTGTTCCAGTCCTTTATGCTTGATTAAAGCCTGTATACTCTAGCTACCTCGTATCTTGACTCTTATTTATTGAGCTAACCGTTTATTGATTATAGTCAAAAATAGATCAGGTAATTAATTATTTATTTACCCCCTCAATTTTTTGATCACTGACCGGGTGGAGGAAGCATACAATCAAACCCTATGATGATGCTGTCACGTTGCTAACAATAAGGCGGAAAACCAAGATATACCGCCTATCGAGCCTTGGTACGTGAATGAGGGTTTTTTATTCGGCGCCAGAATCGAATATGAGAACAAAACCCTTGTTACTCAGGACAAGTGATCACTTCCCCCATTGATTTTTGTGTAAAGAAATACACCACGCTCACCACATACATGACATTTTCCTTGGCCTTAAAGAACATGACTCATCATGTAAACATATATGTGATGCCATAATAGATATACACCTTCAAACCATCTTTCCAACAATATAAAGTTCTCTACATCTTTAAATAAATTCAAGAGTCTCACCGTACATATAATTATCTGCAATCACAAAAACAATCACACCATCTAAGCACATGCAAACTACTCATGTAAGTAAAAAAACACATTGACAAATACTTCCTAATACATACCTAACAAATATTACTACTACTTTATAATACATGTACATGCACAGAACATTTCTCATGTTTTACTTGTGACTACACTACTCCTGTTTAATAATGTGACCAAAAGTACTAAAACTCACAGAATGCAAATAACGTAGACGTATCTATTCTGCACATGATGCTTAGATATTTAAAACATTCTTGGTTGTAAATACATTACAACTTTTAACAATACTATACTGTTATTTTCCTATAAACTACACAATGGAATAAAGAGGCACAAATACATTTTTCTCTTACTTCCCAAAACATTTTGTACTAACATATTAAACGCATACCCACTGATAGATACAGTTCATCTCATGTATCTTTTTCATACCACTGTGATACTCTTTTTTTTGATCAAACTCCCATTTACGTCTTAATTTCTAATGTAATTGTTTTTTTAAATAACTAAAATGTTATATACATACCAGTGAATTGAGTTCATAAATTATAATGTTGTTTAAGTCCTTTTTTAAATAGTTTTGACACAGTTAGGATTTGTCAAAACTAAGCATAAGAATGGTACACCACTCTCATTCAAAGCAACAATAAAATGGCAACCTCTTCAACGTAGGAGAAGGCTTTCCTGCCTGTTCTGTTTCTGTGGATGCGGGGGACTTCGGCCAGGGCAAGGTCGGCGGAGCGGATGTTTCTCCTGGGTACGTGGAAGGATACTCTGTCTTTGAGGTATTTGGGACCGATGTTGTTGAGTGATTTGTTGGCATGTGTGAGGAGTTTGAAAGTGACCCTCTTCTCGACGGGGAGCCAGTGGAGGTCTCCCAGGTGTTGGGTCATGTGTTTGTGGCGCGGTGTCCAGAGGACGCGTCTGGCTGCGGTGTTCTGGATGGTTTGGAGTTTGTGTAGAAGAGTTTTGTTGATTCCGGCATATAGGGTGTTGCCATAGTCCAGTCAGCTGGTTATGAGTGCGTGGCTGATGGTCCTTCTGTAGTCGGGGGGATCCATTTGAAGGTCTTGCGGAGGATGAGCAGGCAGTTGAAGATGATGGAAGCGACAGCTTTGATCTGGCGGTTCATGGAGAGGGAGAAGTCAAGGATGATGCTGAGGTTTTGTGTGTGTTCTGTAGGGGTCCGTGGAATTCCGAGAGCGGCGGGCCACCAGGTGGTGTCCCAGGCGGATGTGCAGGGTCCAAGGATGAGGATCTCGGTCTTCTCTGAGTTTAGCTTCAAACAGCTGTCTTGCATCCAGGCTGCCACGTTCTTCATTCCTTCCTGGAAGCAGAGTCTGGTGTTTTTGGGATTCTTTGTGAGAGAGAGGATGAGCTGGTGTCGTCAGCGTAGGATACAATGCTGAGCCCATGCTGTCTGACGATGGCGGCGAGAGGGGCTATGTAGATGTTGAAGAGCGTGGGGCTGAGTGATGATCCTTTGGGTACTCCGCAGGTGATATCGGTGGGTTTGGAGAGGAAGGAAGGGAGTCTGATCCTCTGGGTTCTGCCTGAGAAAAAGGATTGGATCCAGTCGAGGCCAAGTCCTTGTATCCCCGCATCGTGAAGTCTGGTTGCGAGCGTGCGATGTGAAATGGTATTGCAGGCTGTGGAGAGGTTTACAAGATGAGGGCTGCAGTGTGTCCCTGGTCAAGTTGCATGCGGATGTCATCAGTAGCGGCGAGGAGGGCAGTCTCGGTGCTGTGGTTGCTGCGGAATCCGGACCGGGAAGTGTCTAGGATGGAGTTCTCTTCAATGAAGGCGGCCAGCTGTGCGTTTACGAGTCTCTCGGTGACTTTGGCTGCGAAGGGGAGGAGAGAGATGGGCCGGTGGTTTTTCAGGTCTGTTCGGTCGGCCGTTGGTTTCTAGAGGAGGGGTTTAACCTCCACTTGTTTCCACTCATCTCGGAAGATGCCGGACATGAAGGAGGCGTTGATAGTCCGTCCTAGTTCGGGTGCGATGGCAGCGGTCCTGTGGAATACTCTTGTATTCCTGTGGCCCCTTAGAAGATCCACTAGTGTATAAGGCTGAATATTACCTCAGAAATGTCTCATTAAACCCTTAATGTGTGTAAACTCTGCTGCCATCCTCAGTTTCTACTTCTAATATGGGGGAACCTCTTTTAGCTGAGTTAGCCAGCCATGCCAGCAAAGATCCTGATGTATCTCTTTCAGCGTTTATAAATGTTACTCTTATAGTCGAAATAGTGCAGCCTCTCCACCCTCGTCACCACCTCTTCCTTTGCCTCTAGGAGTACCTGCTGGACCTCTGGGTGATTCGGTCACCTGAATTCTATGTTCCATAGGCACCCCTCTGCTTTTTCAACATCAGTCAATAAGGTCTGTCTAATCCCTTTGGATTCAGCAATGCAGTAGCCCCCTACCACGGCCTTAAAGGCGTCCCATTCTATTTTGGGGGTTGAGGCTGTTCCGGCATTATCCACAAAATAGTGAGTGATTTTAGGACTGATTGTCTCTCGGATGAACTGGTCCTCCAATGCCTTGGGACTAAGTTTCCATGTCAGTATTGAACGTCTAGTGAGCGCCCATGTAGTAGCACTGGGCTGTGGTCCGAGATAGTTTGGGGAAAATAATAAACCACGCTGACCCCACCATGCACATCCCGTGAGGAGAGGAACAGATCTAGTCTAACATGGACCTTGTGGAGACCCAAAAACTAGGAATAATCCCGGCTCTGTAGATTTAGACACCTCCAGTAGTCTAGCAACCCCCATTGCTGTTGAGAATTAGTAAACATTTTAGTAATGCGGGTCACCTGGGAATCGCACAAGGGAGGATGTGAGCAGCTTAGCATGGTGTCAGCAACGCAATTATAGTCCCCCTAATCATTGTTGTTTCCTTCAGTAGGGGGGGGCTAAGCGTTGTCACAGTGTCGCAAAGAATGCACTTTGGTCAATATTTGGAGCATATATATTTATCAGGGTGACCTCCTTACCCTCTAGTTGCACCCTCATTGATATGCATTTGCCCTCCATATCTATTACCATGTCTATAAGTTGGAAGGGGACCCCAGCTATTATCCAAATGAGTACTCCCCTGGCATAAGCCGAGTATATAGTGAAATACGCCTGACCCCTCCATCTTTTCCTCAATGCCTGTCCTTCTTTATCTGTGAGGTGCAGTCCTGTAAAAATGCAAATTGTACCCCTCTCCTCTGTAAGTTGGAGAAAACCTTGTATCGCTTTGCCATAGTATGCTTACCTTTGACATTAGTCAGGCACTTATACCCCAGATTACTAGTCATGTGCATTTAGGTTATGGGGGAATGGCCTCCCTCGCCTCCATTGTGCAGACGTGCTTGCCCCCCACAACAGGCCCAGTTAAGTTTGTGTGTGTTGCTATGTGACTCGCTATGCTCTATCCCGAAAAATGTAAACCAACTACCCCAACTCCCCCACCCCAGGACAAGTTGAAAACATGCCACCCGCCCAAACCGCATTTATGTCCATTATAGTTTGTGGAAGAACTCCTGAAGAGTTCTGCAGCATTGAGGGGCGTTCTACACAGTTCCTCGGCGACCTCACCCTCATTTGGCTTGAATAGGCAATGGGGTGGGACATTGCTAGGGTGGGTGCTCAGGCCACATCATTGGCTCTTGCGGATGGGCTGTTTAGCTACATTCATGGTCCTTATTCTACATTCATCTCTGTCCAGGCATTCATAGCCTTATATGATGTTGTCCGCTGTACCCGGTGTGACTTTGGGCATCTCCAAGCTTGTAATTTCTGAGGCATTCGATTCTGGGTCTGATTCAGAGTCCTGAGGAAGGGATCCTCGTTCCTATGTATCTCCATCTGACTGGCCTACACTTAGTTGTGCTATTGCCTCCATCACTCTCTTGCTCCCTATGCTAGCCTCAGCTCTGGGTGGTTTTGCTCGACTTTGTTGCTCCCGATTTCTTTTGCCCCTCTCACATGGTCTCTGCCATTCTCCCTCCTCTAGTTCCGATGTTGGTTCTTTCCAGGTCTCCCGGCAATCCCATACCTCTTGCGGAGTTTGAAAAACTGTGCTCCATCAGGAGCCACTACTCTTAGTTTTGCCGGAAAGATCATTGAGTATTGGAGTCCAAGCTGTTGTAGCTTCTGATTTTCCTCCTGATACAATGCTCTGCGTTTCTGGTCCTCCTTGGGGAAATCAGGGAAGATGCGCATGGTCGCATTGTCGATTCTCAGCTCTTGTTTCTTATGCTCCTGGGCCAGGATATAGTCCCGATCCTTGAAGTACAGAAGCTTGCTATTATTGGCCATGGGGCAGTGCCCAGTGGAGGGAGTCTTGTTGGGATACAATGGGCCATCTCCAGGACAAAGAACCCCGTGAGGCCCTCTGGGCCAAAAACCACTCTCAGCCATTGTTCCATATATTGCACTGCATCAGTATCTTCTAGTTTCTCAGGCATAGCCAAGACCCGGATGTTATTGCGGCGTGATCTATTTTCAGCATCTTCTGCCCTGTTCTCCATGATCCATACTTTGGTCTCCATAGCTATGAGCCTTGTCTGCATCGTGGTCAAGATCGGGGGGAGAAGCTACGCTAGTGTTCGTTCATTAGTGGTGATTTTCTCCACCAGTTTTTTATGGTTGTCTTTAAGCCGAGTAAGGTCAGTACCAATGGCGTCAATCTTGGATTTTAAAGCCTCTCTGGAGGCAGTTGTGTTGCAGTATATCCTGCATTGTAGGGTCATTGGCGAGACTTGCAGAGCAGTCGTAGTCACCTCCATATTTATATTCGTGCTCTGCTCCTCCTGATCTGGTTCTTTCCTTCTGGTGGATTTGCCCATTGTCTCTGGGAGCTATGGCCTGTGCATGCACACCTTCAATGTATATGGCTGATCACAGCCTGGTTGGCCATTCGTTCTCTTAGCTACACATCAGGGTCTCCCCGGATATATGCACTGATGACTACAGGTTTGTCCCAGGCAGTGTACTTATCTATCAGGCTGGAGTTCTGCTTATTTGATGGGAACCCTTGCGCGTTATTCTATCCATTCCCATAGTTGACTGTACCATTTGGTCCTCGGTTGTGTACCCTCATGTGATATCTGTTTCGCGTCCTTTCCAGGTCGGGCGCAACAGTTTCGGGTCCGCAGGCCCCCTCGGCAGCAGGCGACGACAGAGAGTATATTTGTCCAGGTGAAACACTGTCTTATGTATTTCCGGAGGGAAGCAGGAGGCCGGCCTTAGATTTCCCACTGCAGCTGGTTATAACGTAAGGGAGGGGATCCTGAATGTAGTTACCCAGGATCCCTTAATATGAGCCTTGATAGCGTTGAGCTTCTCACAACGGGGGCTTCTTTTTCCCCCCATCTCACACCAATTGTCGCTCGTGGGGTTTCAGTTGAGGGCCAGTCACCATCGACTGTGTCACCCACAGGGCCTAGTCACCATGCCGCCGGGTCATTTCCTAGCAAACCCACTGTGAAGTTCAGGGTCCTCCGCAGTCGCTTTGATACTATCGCTGCAGACTCTGCAGCGGCTGCCCCCTTATTGCTTGCTCTCCCCGCTCCTACCTTCAGGTTTCTCCCCCAAGGTTCCTCAAGGGTGACCACCATGCCAAGCACCTGTCTCCCATCACTTTCATCAGCTTGCACCCAAAGCTCCTCTCAGGGCCCCCGCTGATTTCCAAGTCCAGGATCCTTTCCGATCTGTCTGCAGCTTTCGGGTACTAAACCACAGCTAGCCATCGCTCACTACAGTTAATCGCTTCCCAGCCCTCGGTTCACCCAGGTCACAGGATCCCACTCTGCACGCCCAGGACTTCCTTGCTCCTGCGCTCACCGTCCATAGTCCCATTATGGCACCACACCCCACATGAGAGTATGCATGCATAAATAAATACACAACACAATTTTTGTATGGGAAAAATATTGCTGCAGGTTTATTCCATACAAAAGTATGCAATATGGTGGGTTATCTTACAGGCGATCCAAGGGCAGGCAGCTGTTCCAACCTATGCTGCCCTGCCCGCTTTATGAGCCAAGCACTGTGGAGAAACCAATCAGCGCTACCCTTATGGGGGTGATCCCCTTACTGGACCACGTGACACATTGGTCCCTTATTACTCACGCCCCTTTCAGGGCGGAGCGTAGCAAGGCAAGCCCCGGTTGTTCAGGCCCACAACCGCCGAAGGACTAACGGGGCGCCAATGTAATTACTCCAGGACTCTCCGATGAGGCTCCTGGGATTTGGCTCTGGCACCCCTATTGTGCTCTTGCAGGGGTACTCTTCTGTACCCATATGCTCCCAGATTGCCTGCAACAACAAAGAAAACATTACAACCTTCTATGTACTTCACATGCCAACCCCATGCCGTGTAAGCGGTAGGGTAGGATACGGCGTGTCTCCGGTGCAAAGAAGATGCCAAGATGGCCGGGGGAGGCATCAATACCTCCCCACCTCCCCTGCATGCCAGAAGTGCTGCGTCTGGTAAGCGGACTCCTTCTAGAATCCCGCATTATGGTGGGGGTTGGAAAGTGCCCAAATGACACTAAAGGGGCTGCCCGTTTAGGGTGGCTCCCTGTGGGGGCCGTGGGCTGCCGCATAGTTCCATTATGGCATCACACCCCACCCACACAACAACAGAGTATTCATGCATAAATAAATACATAACACAACTTTTGTTTGGAAAAAATATTGCTGCAGGTTTATTCCACACAAAAGTATGCAGTATGCATTGGTCCCTTATTACTCACCCCCCTTTCAGAATGGAGCATAGCAAGGCAAGCCCCAGGTCGTTCAGGCCCACAACTGCCCAAAGGACTAATGGGGCGCTGACGTAATTACTCCAGGACTCTCCCCTGAGGCTCCTGGGATTTGGCTCTGGCACCCCATTGTGCTCTTGAAGAGGTACCCTTCTGTACCCATATGCTTCCATATCGCCCTGTAACTCCGCCGCAGCTCTGGAGGCGGCCACCGTCACCTAAAGAGCCCCCCACCAAAACAGTTCCTTTCTCACTTCAACCTGCAATTTCCCAGCCCTCCTTCATGTCCAGTAGGAACAGATCCAAGCCCACTTGTGCCAAGTTCACCCCAACTTTGTCAAAATAACCTTTGGTGTTAACCCGGCATAGCTCATGCCTGATGAAGCCAAAGCCCCTTGCTCTGTGAACTTGCGCATAGAGCAGTTTATGCTTCTCTGGGAATGTACCAGTGCCTCGCATGACCTGCCAGGATGTGATGGTTTCCCAGGAGGGAGCTCTACTCTTAAACATCGCTATATTACCCTTTGAGCTGATGTGGCTTCCACCTCCTGCAACCTGTAGTTGCAGGCCTTCCAGCATTTCGTACAACCTAACACCTGTTTCCCCAATTCATGGTACAGCAGTACACTTGCACTCGAAGACCCCTTCCACAACCAGGCTATATCCTCTGGCTATGCGGGTGGGGCTGAAGCAACCCATAACCTGCCCTGGGAGCAGAGTGCACTCTCTTTGTAGAAGTTGACCAGACATGTGCACCGACCTTTGTGATTAAAAAACAATGACGAACAGGACTGTTGGCATTGCGCACACTATTGCAGTCACAGCAACTATTTGAGGTGACAACTTATGCCACCTACTAGGCTTGCTTAACTAAAGCTCGATGACAGATACAAACATATCTTCTAACCAGCTGTGACCCTTGATGCTCAACCCAGCTCATGACCTAGTACTTTGTTATTCCAGGGAATATTGTCCTTCACAAAATCAAGCCGCACATGAGCATATGGCCTTCACCTACTGGGCAGAGGTGCAGTGTGTGCTCTGGAATTGTCAGCGATGGTACTCCAAACACATTTCAAGCCGCTATTGGAGCCACGGAACATATTCTGGCCTAATCAACTGACGCATGCCACCTAGCTAACTTGCCGCTGTGAGATTTTGATCTTAAAACCACCCTCTTGCGGTTACCAGTGCACATCCTCTATAGGTCTTGCCCCCACTCTGTTTATGCCGATACCTGCAATATACTCTTCTGCCCCTGTATGGGCGGAAAAATACCTGTAACATTGGGAAACCCACTGCACTCCCATTCTCGGGCAGTCTGGTTGGGGACAGAGGTCCTTAGAATTCGTTCTGCTATCTTGCCTGGCCTAGCCCGCAAGCACCCTAGTCTGACAGCACACTATCTGCTGTGCCGCCCATTTAATGACCGCACCCTGGCACAGGACGTCCCGTTCTATATCTCTGCTAACAGACTACCTTCAGAGAAGCTGGAGTGAATGGCTGTATGTTGTGCATCTGAACATAAGAACCTTGGTGTGCTTTAGGAGGGATTAACTTCAGCCGTGGCCAGCAGTGGGAGTGCCTGCAGGGCGGTGACGTGGGGAGGGGGAGGGGCAGGGTGGGGGTAGTAATGTATGGATTAGGGAGCTTCCCAGGTAAGTAAACATTTAAATAAATAAAACGAATTTCGTTGAGTGCACTGCATCCCTAAATGCGATGCAGTGCGCGCAACAACATTTGTTTTATTTATTTAAATGTTCACTTACCTGTAAAACTCCGTAATCCATACAATACTACCCCCCACCCTGCCCCTCCCCCTCCCCACGTCACTGCCCTGCAGGTACTCCCACTGCCGGCTGTGGATGATCAACTTGTTGCATCTGTCACACTTGAAATAGTGGCAATGTGCAGTTTTTTTGCATTCTACACTGCAGAGTGTGCCTGGATGATCCTAGACACCCCCTGTGTGCCAACCCGCTTTGACCCAAGATGCAATGCACTACCCCCGGTACACTTGGTAATTGCCCTCCTCGGAAATCCATGAGTAAAGGTAGCTGGTCCCTGATTTAATTCCTAATATTCTATGTGTTATGCCATACTCCTTTTTAGTCCTTTTTTAAAGCAGCTAACCCGCTCACACATGAGACCCGCTAGTAGCAAGTACATGGAATTTAAATTCCCCAAACAACTGCACAGAGGGCCAGCCACACACACTGCTATTAGTGTCTGACTGATCGGCCCTTGGAGGCCGTAGCAATTCTGCCCGGCCAGCAAGTATGCCCACTGTACAGATGTAATTTAGTAACTCAGGGCGCTGACAACCGCAGGTGCCTAATACCGGGCTGTGTATATGCGGCCCATTAACCAAAGCAATGGGATTGGTGTGGATGGGTTGTTAACAATGCCTGGCAATGAGTGTAATACCTTTGACAAACCTCTCCTGGCTGGCATCTAAGTCATTCTTAAACAAATTTACTGGTTTCGCCACATGGCACCCTTCTGGTTGGTGATACAGAACCTCCTACCCAGCATAAGCTGACAGTCTCGAGTTGCCATTACACCACCTATGTATCTTGAATCACCCTCCTGTGCCACCTAACCATGGTTCTAGAGTGCACTAATCTGCGCCGTTGACCAGACAATTTCACAAACCTCTTTGATTGCTAGACCCTGGTGAATCTGGTTTAAAACCATGTATGCATTGTGCCCTCTATTGGAGACAACTCACCCTTTCGTGGAGCGACAGCTACCCAGGTGCCTACACAAGTCACCCAACAGACAAGTTGGCACCGACTACCTTGTGTTCTGGTGCCCGATTAGGAAAGAGCCTTGCCTTCTCTTGCTGCACACCTGGGAAACACAATGCCTGTGCTCTGGCTGAAGCGCAGTGATGCCCTCCTATAGCATCGAACCCCAGGTCAAATAAGAGTGCCAACTCCATCTAATTAAACCAACACTTTGACTATGTGTGGAGACTAGCTCTCCTCAAACTTCTGCTGTTGTAACCCATGGACACACCTCCTGTTCAGTTCAATGTAGTAATGTATGGCACTGACAACCACAAAGGCCTAATACTGGGCTGTGTATATGCGGCCCAGGGTGACCTTAAACAATCGGCTTGGATTGGATGGATGCTAACATTACCTGGCTGAAGTGCAATCCCTTTGACAAACACTCCTGACCAGATGTGCCAATGCAGGTAGAAGGAAGTTATCTAGCCCGCCTTTTATTTCTGTACCAGTTATCTGAGTAAATTATTGAACGATGCCTGCAAACGCTCTGCTCAGAGCAGCCCACTAGACAGAGGCTTCCAATGAAAGATGGTGCCCATAGACCTCCAAGCACTTAGAGTTGTGCGCCCTTCTAACAGATGCCACTTGCATTGGATACCGCATCTGGCTGTAAGCCGCTCAGTGCTACTGATGCCTCAGCGCTTCCTGACCTACAGCCAGCTCACCCTAATACGATCCGCTCATGGCTGTGACTCAACCTTGCGGTGAAAACATGAGACCTCCAAGCCTGACTTTAGCTCTTCAACAGACTCCCACACAAGAGCCCTCCACAAACCTTGTGGCCTAAAACATTTGCCCTGTGGGGTGGTTGCAAATGGACTGCAAACAAATCCTAGGCATTCTCTACCAAAGTTGTAAATGGAGTTTCTGGTTGGCTAGGGTATGCACCTGAGCCTGGCCGAACCCACCTCTCTAGTCAGGAGAAGGGAGTACACACTTAAGCGGACACCATCCCACCACCTAGCTGGCTAGGGAGAGATTTTGGCTTAGCCCATAGGCAGGGTAACTGTAAAGTGCCAACCGCACTCCCAACGTGGCACACTTTGTACACTAGAGAGACTCCATACCAGGTTATTTTAATTACCCTGGATTCAGGGCCGAACTGGGAACAGAAAGCAGCCCTGGCAAATTTTAGCAGACCAGCCCCCGTCCGGCGCGTAGCGGGCGAGCACAGCGAGCGATCTCGACCACTACTAGGAGGGTTTGGGGGTTTCTCCCCCCAAGAAAATTTTGGAAAACAACAGACCAAAATGGTGAATTTTACAGCACATTTTTCATTACATATTCAATTGTATCAACTTTCAAAGTTCAGTAAATAGTAGATGATGACCTTAAAGAGCACCAGGTTACCCACCCAGTCAAATGTACCCATAGACATTCTTTCAGGGAGCACCAAAAATAGACACAAGTAGTGAATCAGTGAGAACAAAGTAAAAGTGAGACCAACCCCCACATGGTGTGTAGCGCAGTGAGCAACCACTACTAGGGGGAGTTTGGGGCGTTGAACTGGTCACCCCCAAGAAAATTTGAGTGACAGAAAGGCCAAAACAAAGCATTTCTCAACACATTTTTCATTACATATTAGATTATATTAACTTTTAAAACATAGTCAATTGCCACTAATGTTGGTACGAATTAAGCACACAGGCTACTGACTGAGGCCAGAAACTGTGGAAATGTCACAAATAAGCACCTAGGCACTAACCCAGGCCTAGTCACACCTCCAGGCCAGTTAGCAGGCAAACGTTACTCATAAGCACCCAGGCCGTACGCATGAAAATGTCACACATGAGCCTCCAGCTCCAGGTCACTGAGGCCAGAAACTAGGGAAATAGCGCACATAATTAAGCACCCAAGCCAGAAAGCATGATAACTTCACACATAATCACCCAGGCTGACAGAAGGCATGGGAATGTCTCAAATGGCACCCTGGCCAGAAAGCATGAAAAATTACCACAAAGTCCCTGACCTTGACATGACACATCTTTAAATAGCCTACTTAAATGGGTGGCACAATAAGTGTTGCAGGCCCACTAGCAGCATTTAATGTACAGTACCTGGGTACATGTAGAACCACATTTCTAGGGACTTACAAGTAAATTAAAATTGCCAATTCGGTGTAAGCCAATTTGACCATGTTTGAAAGGAAAGAGCGCAAGCACTTTAGCATTGGTTAGTGGTGGTAAAGTGTACTGAGCCCTAAGAGCCAACAAAAATGGCCTTTTTGGTGTTATAAAGCAGATGAAACCGGATTTTAATTTGGAGGAATCTGAGGCCGACAGGGACTTATCTAACCATGTCTCAGCAGTCAGTATGAACAATATGTATCTAAAAAACATTTTACATGTGCTAATGGCGCCGGGACTTTTTCTGTAGCTTCTCCCTTTCCGCCCAGCGGTTTCAACGCCTACAACGTGCGCATCTGTAATTCACATGCAAACAGTGAACAGTCATTGGGGTATGGGCGACATGCCGGAAGGTGTTGAATGGCTTCACAAGCTGTACAACACCTTGATCATGGAGAAGATCTCAGCTACAGTAAACCTCAAGCTGCAACAGTTTGAGAAGATGTGGGGCCCCTGCGTGAATTTTTTCACAAATACATTTTGAGAACTCTTGCCTGAAATATCTACGAGTGCTGCACCTCACAGACCTGGGTTACTGTGCAATGGTGTACATGGACCTGCTCCTAAAGGGAAAAATGGATCCTTTATCAAGCTTATGAGTGAACAGAATGTTTTTTTTGTTATCTCCCCCTACTTTCTCCCCAAAATTTCCATTATTCACCCCTTTCCTTACCCTCCTCTCCAGCATTTCCTGGCTTTAATGGTGTCACAGGGTTTTAGACATGACACCGGCCTTGTAACCATAACATACAATTAGCTCCTGCTTTATCAGTACAATTGAGTGATATTGTGGGTGGCGGGGGGGTCGCAGTGGTGGGCATTTAGTGTGGTACGATAAATCTGGACCCATTCTCAACAGATCAGTATTACAATTATTCAGAGATAGCAACGAGATTGTTGAGCAGGCAATGCAATGCAAACTGTAATGGGAACGTTTTGAAAAGTTAGATAGAAAATACAGCGCGTAAGGCCGATGTTATTTCTACAAGGCTGCGTGTTTTCTGCTACTGTACGGTACCTGTACCAATCAATGCCTCTTGAATGATGAATGTGCTCTGGCCTCAGGCTCTCCTTACTGCAGCATGATGGTCTCTTTATATCATTTTGTAGTGGCAGGCAAAATGGAGTGAGTCAGTGTAAAATTGCCATAGATTTCGCATATTTGTTTGATTACATATGTAACTGCCGGCCTGAGCGAGGTAGCAGTACTGATGAGATAAACAACAGT
This sequence comes from Lissotriton helveticus, assembly GCF_964261635.1. Lineage (NCBI taxonomy): Eukaryota > Metazoa > Chordata > Amphibia > Caudata > Salamandridae > Lissotriton > Lissotriton helveticus. The sequence continues at coordinate 1,705,173,710 of NC_136065.1, read as the reverse complement.
GCGGAAATAGAAGCCACTGTTTCAGGGCAGATCACAGATTATCTTGTTGAATCAATCAATGCGCTGCTTCAACATGTACAACTGCATAAAAAGATGCATCGTACGGAAGTGCGCGATGCGGTCCCTGCACCCCCTCCTCTTTAGATACTGCTGTGCAGCACCAGTAGTCTGAAACAATTTCAATATTGCGTTTTATTCAAGTCGCTCTTGCTTCTGTGTGGTTATTCTAGGTATAGAAACAATACATTTTTTTTAACTAGCTACTGAGCGCACAGCAAGTGAAATGAGTTGCTATCTGAAGCGTCTCGAAGATTACTAGGAGAGTTTGAATTATTTATGCTGCATAGAATCTCAAATTATGTGGCATATTATTCGATGAAATAAGCATTGGCTTTAATATGCAAATACATTTACATTTCCTCATTCAGGAGAGAGCGGAGTGCTATACAGAGTACACACGCTCCTTAGGAAATGCCCTGTAATTAAAGGTTTTATTTGCTCATCGAGACCCAGTTATGGGGTAACGCTTATGTTATGTAACTTAAGGCTAATTTGATCTTGATTAAAGAGGCAACTACTTAAACTGCCTTGTTTAAGATGTATTTAAGTCCAGAAACTAGGGCCATGTACAAATAAACAGTTGCTTTCTATTGCGCTTATTAAGAAATAACTCCTCAAGCAGCCAAGCTCAGTGCATTTATTTGTATAGCGTGTGTGGCAACAGTGGCACTTGGAGACATGTTTAGGATTTGAGCTCTTCGACCTTTTAAACGAAGGTTGGACACGTTTGGGGTTCTTTTCGGGTGCACTTTTGAGATACCGGCCGTCTACTTGGAGACGTGTCCAATAGCAATTGGTTGCATCATGACAAAGATACCTTTCTTGGAAAGGTATTACTTCTTTCCTCCCCTTTAACATTGAAGCAAACTATTTCGGCTTTAACTTGCTGGTATAGAGGAGACTCAGAATGCTCAGGGGCAGTGCACTGTGGGAAGCACTTACTGCCCCACACAGCTCAGCATCCCAGAGGAGACACAGAATGCTGAGGGGAAGCACCAGTGCACTGTGGGAAACACTTACTGCCCCACAGGGCTCAGCATCCCAGAGGAGACACAGGATGCTCAGGGAAAGCACCAGTGCACTGTGGGAAACACTTACTGCCCCACAGGGCTCAGCATCCCAGAGGAGACACAGAATGCTCAGGGAAAGCACCAGTGCATTATTGGAAGCACTTACTGCCCCGCATGGAGCAGTAAACGCTATATGCAAGAATTTATACCCCAAAGATCAACAATATGGAATGCATGCATCATCCTGTATGGAGCCATGGACACCCTTGGTAGGCCCCTTTCACCCAAGTAACAACACCCTGTGAACATGATGATGTGATGTGCATAGCAGTTGGAATGGTACAGTAGCCAAGCGGGCGTTGCAGCTGAATCGCCAGGGGCAGCCGATAGAGTGGGAGACACCAGTGTAGTGCAGGGCAGGGCAGGGCAAGGCAGCCGCTCAGATACCTTCGAAGTCAACACCGGCCCCCAAGGGAACGGGAGAGCGAGATCGAGCCGCCCAGACGTGTGAGGGGGCGAGCTTGTCCATGCTGGTCCCGGCTGAATTTCCTGCATGTGCCCCCGCATTTGGACTACTTTGCCTCTGTGCCCCAACTCCTCTGGAGTGGCCGGAGTCCGGAGCAGCCAGAGCCTGCAGCTGGTTGCCCACTCCAGTCTGGGCAGGTGAGCTGGAGTAACTTGTACCCAATCAAGGGACCAGCTGCCTCGGGCGAGGCTCACCTACCACTGCCAGGCCTGATGGGCCAGCAGCAGGTGGCTGCTGCTAGTAGCGAGCCATAGAGGCGTATGGTGAGTGAAGGAGACACAGAGCAGCGGTGACAGGTGGGAAGGTGTCCCACTGGCACTGCGGCACTCGTCTCTCACACTTCACTACTCTTACATGACAGCGGCACACTCTCCTGCGTTTACACTTATTCACCACGTACACTCCTTGAAAACAACCATGCGCACACTGATGGTGGCATTCACACACACACTCTCACATACTATAACAACCTCACGCACACACACCTGCACTGCACACATACATGTTCACACACATCCATGGACCAAAGACCATCATAATCTAAAACGTTCACATTTACTCCTGAAGGTTGATAGAGGTGGAGTGGTGAGGGATCCAGATTAGGTGGAGACTGGGGAGGAGTCGTATCTGTACATGTGGGGGTAAAGTTTACCCTGTTGCATTCTGAATGGGCGTACTGCTTCATTAGCACTAGAAGTCATATTCCTCGGGCCTCAGACTTGAGTTGTGACGCAATCCCAGGTTTCTCCTTTCTCCTTGTTTTATTCTATCGAGGCTGTGCAAGTGTATGGGGCTAGGCAGGGTGGTATTCTTTTATGTTTTATTGTACTGTACTCATTTATTACCCAGAAGGAACTGATTGATGCTACTTGGAAATTTAACCCCTTGCCTGCTCATGACGGAACCAGGCCGTCATGAGCCAAGGGCGGCGTGTGCTCATGACGGCGTGGTTCCGTCATGCGGCTGCCGCTCCTCCCACGCTGCATTAATTCCCCAACTGTCAGGTGAATTAATGAGCGGGCGGGGCCGTGGCGGAGCCACGCCGTCATGAGCACAGGCCGTCCGTGACTCATGACGGCGTGGTTCCGTCACAAGCATGGCAGCGCCGCGCTCACCCCCCCACCCTCGCAGCGAAATTAGCACCGCGGCCAAGGGGTTAATGACTGCCTAATGATAATTCTATGATGTATAATTTGGAAATACAATAAATGTTTTGGAAACTTCAAAACTTTCACATTTACACAGGTTTGGAAATGAGCACAATCACTATAACTCACGCACGTGGCAACACACAGGAGCCACATACACACGCAAACACTCACAATCACCCTGTTATATTTACCGAGAGCGAGCGACCTAAGAGCGGCACTGAGACCCTCCTTGCAGTGCGCGGCACTGCCTGCAGGACTCCTCCTTACGGCACTTTCACAGCTCGAGCGTCCTCGATGTGCATGCAAAGTGTGCCTCAGACTGGCTAGACAGCCACAGGAGGCAGGCGCTACGAGCGCGTATCCGCCCGTGCAGGGTCAGCTGCAGCCCCGGCAGGGCAAGCGTACACTGAGGGTAGTACATTTACTAGGATGGTCTCTTTTGAGGGCAGTCAGAGAAAGCACCAACCTGGCGGTGTACGTGAGAATGGGAGGCAACACAGTATGTCATAGACGGCCAGTATACGGTTGTGTGCCCCATTCTGCTGCAGCGCTACTGCTGCCCATACCTGTGCAAGAACTCTCCATTCCCTTTATCGGCTGTAGGTCTCCATGGTGTCCATACCTGAGTGTACCTGGGCAATGACCCTCTGCCTGCAGCAGCCTCAGGAGCTACGCGCTGAGAGATTGCACCGAAAGGGACACGGGCTGAGCGCCGGAAAACACACACCACAAAGGGACATCAGCCTAGGCAAGAAAGGCATTCTGATGCTGCAGAAGGGCAAGAGTCCAATCCATACGTTAACCACCACCACCCATGTATTCTGGTGCTCAAACCTGAGTATCAGGGACCCTTGAATCTTGCAGCCCTTCATACGCCCATGCCTCGAAGGGGGCCCCTTTCAGCTACAACTGATACTGCCTTCCTGAGGTATGCACCTGGGCAAGCAGGGCATCCTACCTGTTAGAGCCCTTCATGAGCCCCCTTATGTCCGTTCCTGTGCAAGGACCCCGTTCTCCCGTCCCCTGATTCCTACTGCTTCCCTGATGCCTAAGCGCAGGCACTACGCCTGCGTTCTTACAGGTCGCTTTCTCACAAGCAAGAGCCAACCCTCAGAGGAAGGTGTCTATTGCCAAAAGGATAGGTATGGATGAAACTATGTCTCTAACTCATAATAAGGGAAGCAAATAAATCCAAGGGGGCACACAAGCAATGGATAAGGTTCTGACAAAAGTGAATACACAAAAATACACATGACAATTTACTTGAAAAATCTGAAAGTGATTACAAGATATACACAGAATATTTATTATTAAACTAATTAATATTTTTCATTCTTTTTTACTTTTCAAAATTACATACGGAGCCAAAGGAACCAAAGGAAAAAAGTCATAAATCATGTGTGATGATCATATAACACAGAATAATCAGATGCATAAACATCATAATCCCCCGCCCCATAGACATAGAGCTCAATTAAAATCAAAAACAGAACATATACATATAAGTCCAACAGTCAAACCAACTCATGCATTCCACATACTCACATATCCAATGTAACCAATTGAGTACAAGATAATAAAACTGAGACCAAAACCAAATCAGGATAATCAAGTAGGGGTGGCAAGTTGGTAAGAATACATGCAGTTGATATTGTCTGGTATGTACCACTCAATGGTTTCTGTCTTGCAAGGTGCCGACGCGCATTTCTGTGCTAGGCTAAATAATAACAGTCACCTTCCGCGGGGCATTGGTGAATAAATAATCAGGTAAAGGAGCACTACGACGGGGAGGAGAAAATAAAATAATGGCAAAGTGGGCTAAGAGGCAAATAGGCACTTCTTAGGTCAGGAGCTCAGAGTTCAAGCTGCAAAAGAAAGAATAGGAGGATATAACAATGTATACATTTCTCCCCTGGAGATAAATACCAAAATCTAACCTTGAATAGAAAGGATAAGAGGTTCCAATGTCTTCACCTAATTGGACATAGAAGAATGCAAGATGGTGAAGGTGAGATTTATATCACTAATTCTTCCAATAGAGTAAGTCACCAAGGTACCTGTGAATAGAATCGAGAAGAAATGAGACCCAAAGTGATATATCAAACCAAGTCCATGCACACAGAAGGAAGCCATAGAGACTGCTATAGAAAGATATGGGTGCCAAGATGGTTAGAAGCAAACATATCGCCCCAATAACTTACTTTGAGTCCAGCCACAATAGATACCAATATGGAACCATAGGAGGGACTATCGCACTGCTGGATACACACTTGAAGTCCTTCTAAATAAGCAGAAGATTGAAGTAACACCGGTAGGTCGGTATCCAGGACACACGGCTACCTCAAGGTAGAGTAACGATAAACGGGGGCGGAGTGCATGGCGAGCCCATTTTAAACCCCTTCCATGCTCATGACGAGCTCAGCTCGTCATGCAGTACACTGCTCGTGTGCTCATGACGAGCTGAGCTCGTCATGAACGATGGGAAATCTGGAGTAACAGCGCTCAGGGGGAATTGCTGTAGCATTGATTAGGTTAAAAGCTGCTAATGCGACTGACTAAAGAAGGTGAAAAGTTACCTTCATAAGTGGAGATAAGGACTAGGATACCAAATCTGCCTAGGACGTCGCTCAGTATGACTCTGGAAATCACAGTAGACAGAATGGCGATGGATGCCTGGCCCACTACGATACGCGTTGGAACTAAGTGAGAACTGTAAAAATAATGGGAATAAGGGAAGTAATCAGTGGGTAGGAATACAATCGACCACAAGAGAGACCCTCCTCCCCATGGCCCTCTTCCTTATGGGCATACTATTGAATAAACGTGAAAAATGGAAGGGGCAGCATAGCTCGGCTAAAAATCCCAAGGGATAGTGAAAACATACTGAACTAGTACGGTGACAGAGAAAGGCGGGGCTGACAATGCATCCAGCACGTCTTCTCCTGTATAAACTTTACTGATGTGTCTCAAGTCTAGGTTTTTTTTTTGTTTTAAATCACACCATCTCTTTGCTTCTCTTCTACATTGAAGGGTGGCTTCTAATAATTCATCAAGGCAGCCCCGTAGATACCTGGGAAATGCCGAGGCGAGGAGCTAGCGCCAGGTACCCTCGAGTAATCAAGCGCTATACAAACTTACATAAAACAACGCGAGGATCAGCTTTGTGGAGTTTATTCACATTCAGGGGCCCTGTCCATCACCAAAGCCACACCCATTGCCCCTGAGGACGTCACCAGGGTGGTGACCTGACCTGGCACTGACACATCCTTCTCCTTTAATAATCATATGAAGAAAACATCTCAGACACTGATGCCAAACAACCTGTGGAGCAAAATCCGACATGTGTGTGCAGGCGTGTGTGTAGCGCGTGTAGTTTGTCTCTGTCAGTGATAATTACAAATCACTACAAAGAACCACTTTACACCCACGTCAGGATTTGGGATGGGCCCTATAAAATCCTGAGATGCAAATTAGAGCGGCAGAATCTCGCTCAAACCATAGAACGGTCCTGATCCAAACTCTGTCGGAACAGCATACAGCTTCTCCAATGGTTAGGAAAGCAGACAATCAGCATCCTGGGGCTAGGAATAAGAAGAATGGACCCGACTTCGGTGACGCTGGTCAGGTGATAGTCTAGACCTTTCAAAGAGCTGGCTTACCGCTATATATCACTTTCGCACGCCTGCATTTGTTCACACGACGCACTCACATTCCCACTCGATAGCTGTCTTACACATGACTACCCTTCACTGTGAGCACACTTCACTTCAATCGCACCTCCATTTACCCACACATTCCCCATTTGCTCACACTTCCACTCACAGGCTGTAGCAGTCACAAGCAGATATTTTTACACATACATTCGCATTCAGTACCCGCAATATGTGTGAATGTTGGTGTTCATAAATTGTAGTACCATTCATGAACACTGAGAGAGCGCAAACTGATATAAATATATGAGTACATCACAATTACCTATAGAGAGCATAATTCATGAAGAGAAATGCCATGAGTGCTAATAGTATCTGAAATTATATTCTAAATGTATAGCTAATATAGAGATTTAAGTAGAAGTGGAACTAATACAGAAATGTGTGACATTATATGATTTTATTAGACGTGATTATTTTGAATCTATGTCGTGTAGCTGTTAACATATAAGATGGTCTGTGGTAAAACGCAGAACGTGGTAGGCCTCAGGGCCAGAGCTGGAGCTAAAAGGGAAGGTGTTTCTTTTCACGACACAGATTGTTTAACGTTTTTGGTCATTGCATTAATGGGCCATGATTTAGAGTAATGTTTCTAAATAATAGAATAAGAGTTTTAACATGCTTTAATTAAATGAAGAAATAGAATGCTATAATCATAATGTGAAATATTGTAGGCCTGAAATGTTTTAGCATTGATTTACACGTACATGTCTGGGCTGAGAAATGTTGCAAGCCTTTTTAGAAGTCTATGAGAGTTGGGTTCTTGGCGGCAGATATCTGTCTGCAACAGGAAAGGGGGGATCCAATTATAAGTGAATGAATAGAGGTCTGTTCAGTAGACGGCCCAGACATGGAGGAGGGTTCTGGAATGTTTAAGGGGTATCAGCGGGCCGGAGAAGAGACTGAGAAGCAAGGTCAACTCTAACGTCTGAGGCCCAATACAAAGCATCATGGAAAAAGCCTGAAGTTGCACCACGTGAGAGGCGTTTCGCAAGGGGCGTCTCAAATGTTGTTGACTATTTTGTATTAGGGACAGCACCCCTGGGGGGAGTTAGAGCAGAGACCTGAGGACCCTTTAGAGAGCGGATGGGTAGGCAGTGAGGGGTCATGACTGGAGAACTTTAGGTTTTCACCAAGAGACTTAGAGTGGGTGACTTCCCTTGGGGGTCATTCATTGCTGACACCTTTGTTAGGTTGGGATTTGGTTAAGTAGGGATACCATCTAGAACAGGGTAGGGACGCCTAACCTGTGTTTGTTTTCCTCCAACCTAAATGAAGGAGAGATATGCGTCTATGCTGATAGCTTTGCTATTTTTAGAACTTGTGTTAGTGATTTCTGTTGCTCGTCTGAGGGCTTTTCGAGAGCACATGTATGTAATTGGACCTGTGTATCTCGTGAATCTCATTCTGAGATGCTTGTATTTGCAGCTCATTATATCTTTACAATAAACTTTTGAAACCTAGAAGTTGTCCGTGATCTTTGAGAGCAGAGTCCTTTCTTGGGTGAACTAATTTGCAGATAGGTGTACTGTTTCCTTCCAAGACAGGCAATAAAGGTTCAGTCGACCAGATCGAGGTTTGGATCAATAGATATAAGGTATCGATCAAAATCTCGCCCTTTCAGTTGGTAGCTATAGAGGATGGTTGCCTTCTTGAGGACGGTGACCTAGGCCAGGTTAGCTTACCCCAAGGCCCCTAGAAATCGATGATCGGAAGAACAGCCCGCAGATGAAGATCCGGATGACGTGAGACAGAAAAAGCAGCAGTATCAGAGAGAGTGAGTATAAAGGGTTATGCGTGTTAGATTGCGGTGTTTTTGTATTGTGTCTATGTTGTAATGTCTGGCGGAGTTGAATGTTTGTAGAGTGACTGTGGAACAGGTTGTGAGCGCGCGCAACCGGTGGAAATCTTAAGTTCAAGGAGAGCTTAAGTGGTTCGGGTGTATCGGACACCCAGAGTAATTGTCAACTAGAGTGAAGGGGGTCATGAGGTACCATTGATCACCCGAGAGACCGAGATAGGGGGAACGTAAGAGTGAGTGCGTGAGTAACGGACGCTGGTCGGAAGTTACTGTGTGTGTAAGTAACCTATCAGAGAGACGATAGACATCTCGTCAGTTGTGTTGACAATTACAGATAGACTGTGGACGTACAGTCGAGAGAAGTGACCGCTTGGTCGGAAGTAGTCATTTTTCAGTGTATGAATGGGACGCATGCATAACCGGGAGACGAGTTGAGAAAGGAGGGGTGCTGCTGCGAAGCGGAGAAAAGAGACGTCAGGTGGTGTCGCGCAGTGATTGGCTGACCGGAGAAAGACCGCGCTGTGATAGGCCAGCTAGCGAACACGTCATACAGGGTCGCGACGTGATTGGCCAACAGGAGAAAGACCGCGCTGTGATAGGCCAAGCTAGCAAAGCCGCGACAGGATTGGTGGATTGTCATCAGGAAGTAAACAGAGTAGCGAGGCTGGATTTTGTGCGCATAATTATGAAGTGTTTTAAATGGTTGAAAGCGCTGTTTAAGAAAGAGAGGCGAGGATCGTATGAAGGGGAAGAAGCCCCGCCGGAGGGTACGCCAGCTCGTTATATGGCAGTAAATGTTGGGTTGCATACGATCCTTTGGATATCAGAGTGGAGTAAGATTACTGAAGGAAACGAGGAACTGACGTTCCCGAAGTACGGGACGTTCAGATTAGAGGTGTTACATCGATTGAAATCAGTCATGACCTCAAAGAGACCCTTGCCTAGACCAACCCAGTTTGAAGCCCTTGAAGCATGGCTTAGGGCAGCGCATGAAAGGAATATGAACAGACGACAAGAAAGGGTGAAACGCTCGGTAAGGGCAGTACAGGATGCCAGGTGGGATGCGGATGCTAAAAGATGGAGAGTGCATAATTTGGAAATAAATAAACTGTACCCAGTGTTAGAGGCGCCAGTAAATAAAAGCCCCCTAGAAGAAGATGATGAGAGCGAAACAGAGGACAGCCTGATAAACAGATTACTGACAGACAGGCCACCCCCGTATAATAGAGCAGGGGGAGAGGTCGAGAATACTGAAGGAGAAAAGGGGGGCAATGCAGGAGAGCATAGACCGCTTCCCAGTTCAGAGTGGGATCCTGAGCCAAAGAAAGAGTTGCTCCAGCCTAGTCAGGTGCAACAGGTAGTCGGTAGGTTTGTGGTACAAAGAGCACCGGAAACGGAAAGCGCCACATCCTACCCATTACCAGATGCACTACAGGTACCTGTTACCATAGGTCCTATAATATCGATATATGACCAAGAGAGAGCAAAAGGGGAAGAACGGAAACGGAAAGACAGAGAAAGAGCAGAGCAGGCAAGGAGGAACGATACCACTAATTCCCCAAGTCAGATGCCGATACCCAGAGAGTGGAGTACCCCGATGCACACAGCAGGGGACCCAGGGGGAGATCCTGGGGGCCCCAGATGGCCAATGGATCTGAGGGGATCTGGACGAAAATCCTTTCAAGAGCTAAATGAGTACATGAAGCAGTGGGATGAGGCAGTGAAGGCTCAAAAGTGCATCAATGCTGCAGAAGCAGAAAGGGAAAGTCAGGACAGCAGAGCACGAACTCACTGCGGGGCTGGGGAGAGTAGCCCGGAGTGGGACTGTAGAGGGAGTAGAGGAGTCACCCATTGGGCCCGGAATGGAGGTAGAACAGACCTGGAAAACGGGGGCCCCGGGAGTGGAGGGGTGGCGTGCCCGATACTCAGTGAAGGGGAGAGGAGAGCGCAAGAGTACAGAAACAGCTTTAAGTGTCCACACTGTGTGCCTGGCACCAGAGAACAGAATGGGAGTTGTGAGAGGTCGCACCATAGTCCCTGTGATGACAGAAATGAGCGCAGCCCAGGGAATATGGGGAACCAGGAAGGATCGTATCGGATACTGAGCGATACGAGGCAAAGGGAGTGTAGCGACCAGAGGGAAAATAACAGAGAGATGTGCGGTGAGAGGAGAGAAGAAGACGAGAGTAGGCAGAGAGAGAGTAGGGATAAAAGGCCCGTGTTCCATCACCTTCCAAGATCGGATGGCCGAGCATGGGACCTGGAGAGATGGGAGCGAGGGAGACCACCCATTAACTCTCCCGAGCCCAAACGCAGAGCTCGAAGTTGGGATGGTAGGGAGACCAGTGAGCCCCCTTCAAAAGACATATTGCGAGCTGAGATAAAAGCCAAGAGACTTGATGTCTCCAGCTTAAGGTCAGATCTGGATGACATGGTAGATGGTACCCTGCCTTTAGAAAGAATGGAAATGTATGAACAGGATGAAATACTGTATATGGCAAAGGACATCACACGAAAGGCGAGAGCAGTCCATGAGAAGTTAGTCGAACTAGCAGGCAAATATATGGTGGACTTGTCAAGAACCAAAGCATTACAGGGTAACCACAGGCTACATTACTCAGATCGAGATCTAGATGAGAGGAGAACGATTGGGCTGAAAACACACATAAGGGAACTGATTACTGGAATAAGGACATGGAGGGCACTAGATAAATGGGAAGAGAGGTGGTCCAAGAAAGGGACCGGCAGAAGAAGCATGATTGGTATAACACCAGGACAGCAGGGAATAGAAGCTTACCCTTTGCGTGAAGTTGCCAATGGGAGCTATGTACATGTCCCTTGGAGTAGGGGAGATTTAGCTGCTTTTACCACATCTTTCCCCAAGTTACGAGAGAGCCCCGTGGAGTGGTACAAGCAAGTCGAGAGGTTTGTAAAGATCTCAAAAGTCCTATGGATAGATCTGAACACGCTGTTTGACATTGTAGTACCAGGAGATCTGTGGACAGCATGCAAGGTTAGCGCTGAGTGGCCCACAACGGAGCCAGAGAGAGATGCTAGGACTAATGGGCCGTCCGAGATCGTGATGGCAAAATTCGAGAGAGTGATGACTTGGCTGAAAGAAAAAGTGCCAATGCAAGACATAGATTGGGTCAGAATAGACAGAACGAGACAGGAACCCAAAGAGACAGTTCACGAATATTACGAGAGATTGCTGAAAGCGTTTAAACAGTATAGCGGTTTGGATGTAATGGATCCAAAGGATATAGGGCAATTTGTGTCCAAGTTCGTCCTGGGACTGAGACCGGATATTAGTTTAATGATTCAGCAACACTCGATTTGTTGGCAAAGTAGACCCCTAGATGAAATACTGAGATATGCTAGGTACTGCTGTGATGAGGTAGACTCCAAGGCTAAGAAACTAAAAGAGAAGCTGATGGTGGTACAATTGCAGACAGCAGGGAAGGGGGGACCGCAACAACAGCAGCAAGGGACAGGTACAGGAGGTAAGAAGCAGTACAGTCAGAACAAGGGTAATGAGGAGAGTACTACCTTTAGACCCAGAGTAGACATAGCTACCTTGAAGAAAACGACTAGGTGCCACCAGTGCAACGAGTTGGGGCATTGGAAACGCGAGTGCCCTTACAATGTAGAGATCGGAGAGCAAGAGATAGAGGAGGAAGAGGTTCAGAGCGCACCTATGAGAGGGGCGACGCCATACCAAGGAAAGGTGCTCAAAGGGGGGGGGGCTCCTCCCCGAGCCCAGTTCCCGCAACCTCCTCGAGTAGGGAGTATGGGTAAGACCTATAGACAAATGCCCCTGTTTGTGGAAGGTGAAGAATGCTATTATGTGGACCCATTAACCGGACAGAGAGTGGAAAGAGAAGACTGCACCCTCGGGGCAGCCTTAGAGGTAGATCAGAGGGGACCCTATGTGGAAGCAGAAGTAGCAGGGTGCCCTACGACATTTCTGGTGGACACAGGAGCCACTAGATCCACGATCAGATCAGCTGCAGTTCCAGACCTGCCCATGTCTGGAGAGACCATACAGGTGGTAGGGGTCGCAAACAGGAGAATAACCAGCCAATTGACAGAACCGGTACAGGTGAAAATAGGGAAGTACAGCGATGAGCACCAATTTGTGGTTTGCGATTCAAGCCCTGTGTGTCTGCTAGGAAGAGACCTGTTGTGCAAATTGAATTGTACTATATATTGTACACCCCAGGGAGTGGAGGTATTGACTAATGATGATGATGCAGATTTCAAAGTTGCAAACTCAAGAATATGTGTGGAGCTGTACCCTACTTTGACAGTGGACGAGCTTCCCTGGGATTTGAGAGAGACAGTGGCATCAGAGGTATGGGATTTCACTGGGGAAGAGATTGGATTGGTCAAAGGGGTGGACCCAGTGAAAATTGTAGTGAAACCGCATGCTGAGTTCCCAAGAACACCCCAGTATAAATTGACTCCAGAAACGATTGCAGGCATAAAACCCGTGATCGAGTCCATGATTAAACAGGGAATACTGAAAGAAATCGTGGGTAGTCCATGTAACTCCCCGATTATGGGTCTGCAGAAACCAAATGGGAAATTCCGGATAGTACAGGACCTTCGAAAGATTAATAACATAGTCGTTTCATGTTGTCCAGTGGTACCGAATCCATCAGTGATACTGTTTCAGATTCCATTCCAAGCTGAGTGGTTCACTGTGATAGATCTTTGTCAGGCTTTCTTTTCGATCCCTTTGGACGAAGATAGCCATTTTCTTTTCGCATTTAAGCTGGAAAATCGCGTCCTAACATGGTGTCGTATCCCTCAGGGGTATACAGAGAGTCCATCGATCTTTAACCAGCTTCTGAAGAAAAATCTTGAAAGTCTAGTGCTGCCCCAGAAGTCAGTTCTGGTCCAGTACATAGACGACCTCCTTGTGGCGTCAGAAACAGAAGAAGCTTGCAGGGAAGACTCCATTGCTTTGTTAAATCACCTAGCTGCCAATGGGCACAAGGTGTCCCCGGGAAAATTGCAGTACTGCCTGACAGAAGTACAGTACTTGGGACACAGAATTGAGAAAGGCAAACGAAAGGTGTCACCAGACAGGATAGAGGCGATCATGAAAATGAACGCGCCTCAGACACAGAGAGAGGTCAGGATGTTCCTAGGGATGGTGGGTTATTGCCGACAGTGGATCGTGAACTTTTCACTGAAAGCAAAGCCCTTGCAAAAACTGACGCACAAAGAGGTGAGTGATCCGGTACCATGGGACAAAGACTGTTTGATGGCATTCTTACAGCTGAGAGAGGACCTGTGTCGTGCCCCGGCATTGGGAATGCCTGATTACAATAAACAATTCTTTCTTTACTGTTGTGAGAGAGAAGGTTGTGCGTTGTCTGTGTTGGTCCAAATCCATGGGAATGCCCGTAGACCAGTTGCTTATTTCTCGGCTACTTTAGACCCAGTAGCCGCAGCGTTGCCCGGATGTCTCAAATCCGTTGCTGCAACGGGTGTCAGCATTGAGAGATGTGAAAATATTGTTATGGGGCACCCGTTAGAGGTGTGCGTGCCACATTCTGTTGAACTGTTAATGACCAGGACCAAAACACAGCATCTGACCAACAGCAGGCTCACGCGCTATGAGCAAGTTATTCTTGCTGCAGAGAACGTGACCCTCAAGAGATGCTCTGTTTTGAACCCTGCTACCTTAATGCCACTTCCAAATGATATTGATGATGATGATGAATATACAGACCATGACTGTCTCGATGTGACTGAACTATGCACCAAACCCAGACCCGACATCGTAGATGAGCCACTGACCGACCCAGACGAAGTTTTCTTTGTCGATGGCTCATGTGTAAGAGACGAAGTTGGGCAGTTGAGAGCAGCTTATGCTGTTTGTACAATTGAAGGAGTTGTGGAAGCAGGGTGCCTGGAAGGAGTAAACTCCGCTCAGGTAGCCGAGATTATTGCCCTAACACGTGCTTGCTTAGCAGGCAATCAAATTCGAGTCACCATCTACACCGACAGCCAATACGGGTTTGGGGTAGTTCATGATTACGGGCAGTTATGGTCTCAAAGAGGGTTCATGACTTCTTCAGGCTCTCCCATTCGCAATGGAGAGTTTGTGCGCCTGTTGTTAGAAGCATTGCAATGTCCAGCAAGTATCGCAGTTGTAAAGTGCATCGCACATACCAAAAATGAGGACTTTGTTTCAAAAGGCAATAGATATGCTGATGAAGTTGCGCGGTATTGCGCAGAACAAGGTTACTCTTTCACAGAGGTGGATGTGGGTGGAATAAATGTAAGAACTGAATTAGCCATGATACTGGAAACTGTTGATACTTGGGATGAACTGTCAACCATGCAAGAAAATGCTCCTGATTCTGAGAAAGAAACATGGGAAAAGGCAGGATGTGTAATGGGTGAGACTCATTTTTGGGTCTCAGCAGACGGCAGAGCAGTGTTGCCCAATGAGATGGTGAGTCCAATGGCTAGACTCATACATGGTCCCGTACACTTAGGGAGAGATGCTATGCTGAGAGTGTTTAGACAGACTTGGTACAATCCTAAGTTTAGAATAGCAGCAGAAGCAGTGTGCCAGCGTTGTGTGACCTGCCAGCAGCTGAATGTAGGGAAAAGAACACCAGTTGCACTAAGTCACATAGGAAGGTCTGGAGGTCCATTCAACAGAATGCAGATAGATTTCATTGAAATGCCAAGATGCAACCGCCTCCGCTATGTCCTGGTGGTTGTGTGTGTGTTCTCCAGATGGGTTGAGGCATACCCTACACGTAGGTGCGACACCCTCACAGTGGCTAAGTTACTGCTTAGAGAACTTATCCCTCGTTTCGGGGTGCCGGCCTTTTTGGAATCAGATAGGGGAACACATTTTAACAGCGAGCTTGTGAAGATGATTTGTGTTGCACTGAATATAGACCAAAAGCTCCATTGCAGTTACCGACCAGAAGCCTCAGGAATTGTGGAACAAATTAATGGCACGATCAAGTCCAGAATAGCGAAAGTTTGCTCCTCAACGACCCTGAATTGGCCTGACGCCCTGCCATTAGTACTCATGAGCCTTCGTAGTACCCCAGACAGAAGAACAGGGTTGTCACCACATGAGGTGTTAATGGGGAGAGCAATGAGACTGCCATCTATTCCAGCTACTGCACTGTTAAATATCACAGATGATATGATCCTGGACTATTGTAAGGGGCTGTCTGACGCCATGCGTTCTGTGTCCCTTCAGGTGCAGGCTGCAGAGGTTCCAGCGTGCCAGGGCCCTTGCCATGACCTGTATCCTGGGGACTGGGTCCTGGTGAAGAAACATGTGAGAAGAAGCTGCTTGGATATTCGTTGGCGTGGGCCCTACCAGGTCATCCTGATCACAAGTACAGCTGTAAAGGTGGGAGGCCTGCCCAACTGGATACACGCGTCGCATACGAAAAGGGTTCCAGCACCTCTGGAAACAGCTCCTCTCTCGGATGGACGTCCAGCTGAGGACCAAGAAGCCATAGAGGGGGCTAGCCAAGCTGTAGAGGTGCCAGTGGAAGCAGGGAACGAGTCTGACCAAGCTGAGGACGGTCAGTACAACAGCGAAACAGAAGACGCTACAGAAGGAGAAGACAGCTGGGAGTACGAGTCTGACCCTGACAGGTCTGAAAGAGAGCGAGAACAGACCAGAAGGAGAAGGAGTAGAAGGGCACGTGGAGAAGCAAATTGGCCGCAAAGAAGAAGTTCTAGCCTGAGGTCAACTCCAGAAGCAACCCTTCCTCCGATATCAGAAGACTCAGACCCAGAAGAAGGTGCTCAGGGCGCTGAGGCACCGGACCGAAGAAGGTCAAGAAGAGTGCGTGTGCCTAACAGAAGATACTCCACACCTGAGTGGACATATCTGGCGACAAATGTCTGTGAAACCGGAGACAGGGAGGATCCGAGCGGTGGTGGTGTCCAGTTCTGAGCCCATTATCACCGTGGAAATACAACTGTTGGTACCCGGTGTCGAACAAGAAGGGTCACTAACATTCGTGCTCCCCAGACCTCCCCGCCTCAGCAAGTTAAAACACATGTTTCTTACAGAATTGAAATTCCCCGACTTTGATACCACGATAACAGCACATGAAGAGCATACTCTTCGCATGGAAATATTGAACTATGCTATTGAAGCTGCAACCACAAATCTAATAGTCGATTGTTAAAGGACTTTGTAAATAAAGCAAGCAGAAGAAAAGAAGATTACCTAGCGCCCAGGAAGCAGAGAATTTTAGGGAACCCCTTGAGTGGATGGAGAAGGGCTAGGGTTGTCTTTTTGAACTGTGAAAGGACTTTTTGCGAAAAAGGCTGTCAGCCTCCAGCTGTGTGGATTCTAAAGACAAAAAAGGATTGAAAGAGACTGTAAAGGAACGAGAGGAAAAGAATTTTTTTTGCAAAGAGAAAGGGAAAAGCTAGATTGTCTGACGAAATGGAGGCCGGCACCCCGAACCGCAGAGCTAAATGTATAATAGGTACACTAATAGTAGGAGTGATAATATTAATAGCTTTAGTGGTAACAATTTCTTATGTAAAGGGACATGAGGAAGAGGTAAAGGTAACTGATGCGAATTCTGTAGTAACACTTACACCCACTGTTGCAGGTGAGAAAAGGGAAAACACTCAAGAGAAAGCGTTATTGGCTGCAGAAGCCCGCAGGTTACATGTAGACGAGTCCCAAGGAGACTTTAGGTCAAATGCTTATGCTAAACTTTTGTATGAATACGTGGATGCCATGGAGGTTAAGGATTGCTACGTCTGCATGCAGTTGCCTGCGTCTGTAGATGAGGGAATTCGATATCATCACCTCCCTCTGACATATGGCATTACATGTAGCTTATTGCTTAGTATATTTTATGAGAGAGATAGTTTTGAATACTATTTCTCCAATTATGATTCTGTGTTGCCAGAAGTCCCGAATTATAAGCAGATGAATAAATGGGATTACTGGAAGAGTGAAGACAGATTGGCCAAGTTCTTCATTCCTTGGATTACCTTAGATACTTCACATGCCCGTAGAAATAACCTGACATGCAAGGTGTCAGAAGTCGAGAAAAAGTTCATAGGGCAGGTGGATGATCGTTACAGGAGACAAAAGATTTTGAAAAAATCAGGACAAGGGAAATTAGATTGGACCGAGGAAGAGAAGTCACATAAGAGAAAGGGTAGTAGTGGTCCAATAGCTTTAGATAAAGCGCAGAAAGGAAAGTTATGTCTTCACCGAGCCAAAACGTATTATGAAAATGTATACGTGGGTGAAGTTGACTGTGAACATGCTTTTAATTTAGAGTACTACACTAAGGATTTCCTGAAGGGAATGCAAGTGATCCCAAATGTGTATTTTGTATGTGGAAGAAATGCTTACGTGAGACTACCTGACAACTGGTATGGATCATGTTACTTGGCAATTGTCTTCCCCAAAATATATCATGCACAAGACTTATTGATCATTGAGGGCCAGACATCATCGAGGGGAAGGAGGGATTTAGGCGATGCAGAAATGGTTGGAGATGTCTTTGGAGCTATGTTCCCTCTTTTGGGAATAATCCTTAATGATGTTAAAATTAGACGACTGGCAACAGTTGTCGACAGGTTGTCTGCCAGCACTGCTCAGTCCTTAATGCTGGTAGAAGGAGAGATGCAATCGATAAGGGCTATGGTTCTTCAAAATCGGCTTGCATTAGATGTCTTATTGGCAAAAGAGGGCGGAGTCTGTAAGGCTTTGAAGGTTCAGGAATGTTGCACTTACATTCCAGACCTTTCAAAACCCCTTGAGAAAGTTATTAAGAACATAACTAATATACACAAAGAGATCGAAGACTTGAGTAGAGAAAATGTCTGGGAAAAGGTGGGCCACGGAATGAGTACAGTTGGAGGGTGGTTTTCCACCTTAGGCAAAAGCTTTATTTGGTATATCCTAAAGCCTATCATCATAATATTGATCTGTGGGATAATATTGTGGGGATTGGTGAGGGTATTCAAATGGTACAGAGCAAGAAGGTCAGAAAGGGCCCAAAGAGAACAGTTGCAGAGATTGGCTGCCATACAAGATAATCAGTACAGGAGCCTGAGAGCTCTGGAAGCGCAGAGAATGCCAGCAATAACTGCAGTTTAAATGTTAGTGATGACCCCGAGAGGTCATCAAAGGGGGGAACTGAGAGAGCGCAAACTGATATAAATATATGAGTACATCACAATTACCTATAGAGAGCATAATTCATGAAGAGAAATGCCATGAGTGCTAATAGTATCTGAAATTATATTCTAAATGTATAGCTAATATAGAGATTTAAGTAGAAGTGGAACTAATACAGAAATGTGTGACATTATATGATTTTATTAGACGTGATTATTTTGAATCTATGTCGTGTAGCTGTTAACATATAAGATGGTCTGTGGTAAAACGCAGAACGTGGTAGGCCTCAGGGCCAGAGCTGGAGCTAAAAGGGAAGGTGTTTCTTTTCACGACACAGATTGTTTAACGTTTTTGGTCATTGCATTAATGGGCCATGATTTAGAGTAATGTTTCTAAATAATAGAATAAGAGTTTTAACATGCTTTAATTAAATGAAGAAATAGAATGCTATAATCATAATGTGAAATATTGTAGGCCTGAAATGTTTTAGCATTGATTTACACGTACATGTCTGGGCTGAGAAATGTTGCAAGCCTTTTTAGAAGTCTATGAGAGTTGGGTTCTTGGCGGCAGATATCTGTCTGCAACAGGAAAGGGGGGATCCAATTATAAGTGAATGAATAGAGGTCTGTTCAGTAGACGGCCCAGACATGGAGGAGGGTTCTGGAATGTTTAAGGGGTATCAGCGGGCCGGAGAAGAGACTGAGAAGCAAGGTCAACTCTAACGTCTGAGGCCCAATACAAAGCATCATGGAAAAAGCCTGAAGTTGCACCACGTGAGAGGCGTTTCGCAAGGGGCGTCTCAAATGTTGTTGACTATTTTGTATTAGGGACAGCACCCCTGGGGGGAGTTAGAGCAGAGACCTGAGGACCCTTTAGAGAGCGGATGGGTAGGCAGTGAGGGGTCATGACTGGAGAACTTTAGGTTTTCACCAAGAGACTTAGAGTGGGTGACTTCCCTTGGGGGTCATTCATTGCTGACACCTTTGTTAGGTTGGGATTTGGTTAAGTAGGGATACCATCTAGAACAGGGTAGGGACGCCTAACCTGTGTTTGTTTTCCTCCAACCTAAATGAAGGAGAGATATGCGTCTATGCTGATAGCTTTGCTATTTTTAGAACTTGTGTTAGTGATTTCTGTTGCTCGTCTGAGGGCTTTTCGAGAGCACATGTATGTAATTGGACCTGTGTATCTCGTGAATCTCATTCTGAGATGCTTGTATTTGCAGCTCATTATATCTTTACAATAAACTTTTGAAACCTAGAAGTTGTCCGTGATCTTTGAGAGCAGAGTCCTTTCTTGGGTGAACTAATTTGCAGATAGGTGTACTGTTTCCTTCCAAGACAGGCAATAAAGGTTCAGTCGACCAGATCGAGGTTTGGATCAATAGATATAAGGTATCGATCAAAATCTCGCCCTTTCAACACTAACGTTCACACATTTGCACCCGTGCAGACAATCCCTCTCTCACACAAGCACACACACGGAGGCTTTCGGGCATGCTGGCATTTTCCTACATTTGACCCGCACCCTCATTCACACTGGCATACCTTCCTATTTGCGCACATTTATGTGGGATTATGCGGTTTCGGTCGTGCCACAGGAGATTGAGCCGTGCTCAGTTTAGCCACCATCCAGGGTTGGGTTACCCTTCAGCTTGCAGCCTGCGCAAGCTCTTCCTCATGATCCCTTGCCCAGGCCCCAGTGGCTGCTCTGCCTCCTTCACAGTCGAGTGTAAGTCCAGTGTACGGGAGGAGTACACAAACATAGGAGGGATGGCAATTGGAAAACATGGAAACAATACTCACCTGGCGGCGGGCGGCACTGGCAGACATTCGGGAGCAGGGACACTGGCACAGGCGGGGTAGAGGGGAGGGGGTGCGGGAGGGGGCTAGAATTTAGAAATAGTTAAATTATGGGGTGGTGAGAGAGGGCCTCTCGTCGTCATGGTCCTGCGCGAGTGCCACTGCGCATGTGTCACCTTCAACAGCCGCCCCCGCCCACCCCCCTAAAGTTTGTGAACTCCGACTAAGAGCAGGCCGCGCAGACTCGGCGGTGGAGATCTGCACGCCGCGCGCGCACGTGACCTACCTTCTGAAATGGCACCGCTGCTCAACAATGCATTAGAATAATAAAATTGTGCATTTTTCCACAGGGAGCGAGGAGAGAGTAAGATGCGCGCAGGCACACAGCAGAGTACAGTAGTAAGTGACCACTGTACACAGTGTCAAAAATCGGCCCCACCCAGCAACAAAACCGGCCCCTGGCCAAAAAACCGGCCCCCACCCCTGGCAGCCTACCGGGGGATTGCCCGGTGCCCGGCGTTGCCAGTCTGGCCCTGCCTGGATTACATAACTCAGTAGGTCAATCGAGCCACAGTCCTACAGCTCCAGTTAGCACAACCCCATAGCTGCTGGTAGGAACTGTACTTAGCATAACACCTTATGCCTCCACTCAATCAGCAGTGTGCCCGACTAACACTTGTAGCAGGGCGCATATCATAAGTACCTCATGCCCAACTGAGGCATCACATAGCACCATAGTGCTGTGTACAATTGGCTTCACGCAGGGACTAGGGTGAAGCGTCTACCCCCTCAGGCCGCCTCGCCCCCCACAACCGCACAAAACTGCATTCCGCGGCCATGACAACACCAATTGGGGGGTGAGATCGGACTCCAAAACGCTGGCTAGATCACCCCTTACTCTCACTCCAACTAGGGTGAAACTGACCACAACAGGGGCCGGATACTGGGCTGGGCAAATCCGGCCCAGGATGACCTTCCAATCGGCTTGGTGTGGATGGGTGTTAACCTTTCCTGCCTGTAGTGCAAGATTCATTTACCATCACTCCTGACATGATGTGCCAATGCAGGTAGAAGCCAGAGTTATCAAGCCCGCCTTACTTCTTTTCCCAGTATAAATCGACATGTGTGACTGACACCGCAAACTCTCATCACCTACTCTGTGTGACCTTGACCCATTTTAGTGTGGGCAGAGCCCCGATGTATACTGGTCTTCATTGTTGCTAATGCACAAGTGAAATCCACTTCCCATCAAGGTGGGTCGCACTGTACTTACTCAGGATGCAGGGGACTAGTTGCTCTCCTTTGGCCCCAATGCTACTGTGCTTGAGGCGCTAATGAAAACAACTTGTTTTAGCTGTGTCAAATTGGTTGCCTGTGCCACCCATCAGGCCCTGGAAAATTGTGCTGAACTCTTGCTTCCCACACTGCAGAGGGGCCCCACTCTATGGTAGTTTGTGCCGTATAGAATTACCCACATCACAATGCACTGAGTGCTCCGTCCACTATGCCTACTCTTAAACCATTAGTGCCAACTACAGTGTACCGTTATTTCCAATCAGAACTTCGTAGGCGCCTAATCTGCCACTGCTTGTAGCCAAGGACACATAGGTAAGAGAGGAGTTCCTCCCTGCAAGCGAATGCTGGCCCATGTGTACCTTCAGGAGTCATTATCTTGCGCTGCTATCTAATTGCTTTCTATTGTCAGGTTGCTGGTACTGCACGAGCACTCTGGCCGAGTTCGAATTGTGTTTGCCTCAATATTCAGGAGTAGTGACTTGTGTTTTCAACCTATGAAAAATAGCAGCAGCTCACTAATATTACTGTAAGTAATGTCTGTGACACCCCACTCACTCTCATTTGGATGTCCTGTTTTGATCTAAACGGTACTATTCATGGATTTTGCATGAAACCAACACCATATTTCTCTGCAAGATATCTGTTGTCTTCTCACACACTGCACACGTTAAACTTGGATTTGAGGCAAACAGTAATTAACACAACCTACTCTAGATACCCGCGCAGAATACAACATGGTGCACTGGCCAGGTCTGTCCACGTAAATCGATGCCCAAGCAGGAAAAGACACGCAACACACCCTGATATCCAGATGTGACGGCAGCCCAGCTGTGGCCAAGGACCTAGCAAATTTCACACAAGTGCTTAATTTGTCCAAAACAATAGTAAATTACTATGTTTCAGCCCGGGTAAAGACGGGCTTCTTTGGTACTGCCTCCAAAGGAAGGAGCATGCCTACAAGCATTACGAGGGTGTGTCGATGGCGACAGTTATAGCCCATGTGCACTGCAGCTTCATCAGCTACATACTTACGCACAGTGACTGTGCTAAAATCAACACTTGTGGACCCTGTAGTTAATTGGACTTGCCACCCCGGCACACGGACGATAGGGTTTGTGTTCAAATTGTGCCTAGCCAGCCAAAATCTGCATGGGGGATAGGCAGCTGGCACCACCAAACATATTATTGTTATTACCTGTAAGCACTGTAATATCGCACCTTTTACCCTCCATTTGCTCCGAATGGAAGGCAATCATGGAAAAGCATAGGGTCCAAAGGTCGCACAGGGGCCTACGCTACCCCAACACAGGGACCCGGCTACTAGGATCAGCAACTTTCGATGTGCATCAAGATTTCTTAGCTCTAATGATTAACTGCAGGCACGCCCTCGCAGCCTAGGAGTCATAATGCTGGCCCGTAGTGCAGTGTACAGTGCGGTCCGGACGACCGAGACAGCCAGGGCGCCTCCCTGCTTCCAGCATTGGGTCTGTTACCAGGATTCCTTCATCCTTTGCAGTAAAAGTGGCTCACCACATGACGCAAATTTGTTAGGTCACCAAATGGTTTAACATGAAGATACATAAAACTCAAGATAGGTGCTGTTACTAGGCACGGGGAGATGAGTGATTCTCCCACACTCACGGTACGTTGAGCCTGAACAGGCCAAGCACTAGAATAGTGCGCGCCACCCTTATGGCGGTCGAGCCTGTCCCCGGGAGAAGGGAGGAGGGGGGGGAACAACCCCACCTCCCCCATTTGCATACGGTGGGTGGTTACGACGGGGTGAACCGGAAGCACTTTAGTGCTTCTGGTTCACACGGGCGCGCAACAGCAGGGACAGACCAGTTTAGACTGGCCAGTGCCCCCCCCCTGTTAAAAGGGGGTGTGGGGAGCGGAACGTTCTCTTGTTCCTACGCTCCCCACAGGCGCAGCACCCGGGCCACCAGCGGCCCGTAATTTCTTTTTCCCCACCCACCATCCCTTAAGGCAAGTAATTTAAACGAGTTGGTCAGGTAGGTATGTTGACGTTTCTCTAAAAAGTATTATTACAGATGTCTCGGGTGATAGCATTAGTGTAAGATTGATGATTAGGTACCTGCTAACGAGGTATGTCAGTAACCGGTTCACTATGTTCATTTACAGTTTATTGCAGGTATCTCGGGAGACGGAAGTAATGTAAATGTGATATGTTTGCTTTGTTCTTTTACTTCATTACAGGTATCCCTGGAGATGTTCAATGTCAATGCGATGTTTTGGTGAATTTATAATAAAAGTGTCAATATGTATAAACTAGTCAAGAACAGAATCGTTTAGGACGGATGTATCTAATTGAAGTATGTAATGTTGAATAAATGTCAGTACATGTTATTTGATATCAGTTACAAATGTCATATTTATTTTGTGTCTCCGGTCAGGCGGTAAGGTCATGATTGGTAAGCATAGTCTTCGGTCCTTAGCGGTCAAACATGTAACTCCAGGGGCAGTGACAGCCGGTAGGTAGGCTGTCGGGGTGCGGGGGCCGGGGGGGTCTTTCTTCCGAGTGGGCCTGTGGCCACCCCCGCACGCGCATGCGCATCAGGGCGCAAGTATGCAGAGTTTCTGCAGCCCCCGTTATGGAGTTTAAGGCACTGGGCGCAGGGGGGGCCCGTGGATAATATCTGTCCGATAAGCTGTACCCCCTGCGCAAGCCATGCAGAGTTGCTGCAGCCCCTGTTATGGAGTTTAAGGCACAGGGCGTAGGGGGGGCCCGGTGGAAAGTATCTGTCAGATAAGCTGTACCCCCTGCGCAAGCCGACTCCGCATAGTAATTTCTCGTCGTTTGCGGGGACCAGGAGGCTGCCAGTCATTGACCTTGCCGTAGTCTCTAGAGGGGACACGCAGAAAGTGTATATATGCATTGTTAGATTTACAATAGGAGTGTCATGTGTATTAGAGTTAAGGTTAGCCATGTGACATCAGCGGCCTAACAATGTATCTGGCCTTTCTGCGTAATTGTAAATAATGTTAATAAATGTTTTTCATTTTGTAATAAATACGGCCGGGAGGGGTTACTCCCCCCATCTCCAAAAATTCCCACATTGGTTTGGTCTCAAATACTTGACTTGAAGGAGGGAGGGAGACTTCATCCGGGCAAGGGCTGGCCGTAGGTAAAACAAGAAAAAGAGGGGACTTGGGGGAGTGCCAGGCCATATACGCCGAGCTGGAACCGGGATATCCCGATTCAAAGATGGCACATCCGGCCGTTACTTCACCCCCTCTCTTCTCCCGATAATTACTCCCGAAGCACTTCAGGAGTACCCTTTTCACAGTGCCTGTAGAGCGTACACGTTTTTGGCCAAATATATAGCAAAAGAGGCATAAATGATCGTCCTTGCCTCCTGCACATTGTGTGATTACCTCCAGCTGGGGCCCTTCGTGCTGACTTCAGTGGAGACAATTTCGGCAATCTCACTCTGTGCAAGACTGGGGAGAAGTATTTCCTCAACCTGTAGCATGTTAACACCATGGGCCAGCATGCACCAATGCTCTCCTTGCACTAGGCTCAATTACTCCACCCATCTTCTCCGGGAAACAACCCTCAAAGTCTGTCCCCGTATGTGCTATGATTGTTGCAGCACAAAGCCAGGCAAAAAGCCACTGATTAATCATGCTATGTGTTCACAAACCATTGTGAGCAGCTGCTCAAAACTCGCATCACATTAAGTTAGTGCACTTGGAAGCCCTCAACGCATTAATGGTAGTTATTACCGCACACATCCACCGGTGTTTTAAAGTGATATTACTATTTGTCATTCCAAACAATTTGCCCCTGTTGCTGCACTGAGCCAAGGAAGTGCTCTACTGCTTTACCGAAAGCACAAACACCATCAGTCTGTCAGACCACACGTCCGTTTTTCACCCGGTTGAGAGCCCCAGAGGCGCAGGGGGTGACCTGATTTTGTAGTGTGGTGTGTAATGTCTGAGTTTACCAGCTTTTAGGGGTTTGTTAGTCCCCAAGCCTGCCTCAGAATTACTTCACAACCGGAGGGGCAACCCCCTTACTTTGTTTGCATATATCACACCCTCATACAAATTGGAGAAGGAGGCCTCCTTTGAGACGCATTAGTGCTAAATGTGCGTCTGCACATGGTGTACTGCAGATGGAATTGCACACAGATATTTTGCACCCTCTTCAATATGGAAGTACCTCATGGACGCCTTCGTATTCTGGCCCGTGTTCGTATTCCATTGTTAAAATACTTTAAATAGGTAATGCCAAAGCAGCGCTCATGTTTACAAGCAAAGCGTGATTTTCCAAAGTAAAATTAATGTGACTGAGGCTGCCGGACACGCCTCTCTCCAGGCCATGAACGTGCTTGGGATGCCTCGGCTTCCGCCAGAGTCTTGGCACCTTAGCAACATCCAAGGGATTGTGGGGCATATTACCAACGCTAAGCGATATTTATCGCTAACGATGCTTAGCAACAAATTTTTTAACGCTAAGCATCGTCAGAAATTATCGCAGATAAACCTTGCTATTATCAAGGTTTATCGCAAATGCGATAAAAAACGGCCGCAATGCATGAATATCACTGAAAAGTCAGCGATATTCATGCATTACCGAGCTAATGCTCTCAGCCATGTTATCCACCTCCCATTGGATAACATGGCTAAGAACTGCTCAGGGCAGGTGTTAGTTTTTGGAGATCGAATATCTCCAAAAGTTGGTAATAGGAGATAGCGATGTTAGCGACTGTTTCCAGTCGCTAACATCTTGGCACGCCCACTTTGCATGTCATTAGTGATAAATATCACTGACATGCAAAGTGGGGCCCAAGATGGTCGCTATCTCCTACTAGCTGTCGCTAACTGGTGGTAATAGGGAGATAATTTTATCTCTGCTTTCTTGGCTTTTAAAGCCAAAAAAGCGGAGATAAACCCCCTTGATAATATGCCCCTGTGTTCCTGGCTGCGAAAGGCGTGGAGCGTTACCAGCCCCTGTGAATTCAGTAGCCTTGCAGATCTCATTGTGAAACCGGAACGAAAGCAAGCACAAGATAATTTGAATTTGGGGTAATTCAAGTCCATGCTTTTATGAGATTGGAAAGAGAAATGGACAACACATGTAGTGAAGAGGAGAGAGAAATGGGCCAGGCCAAACCACATATCGAAACACAGCGCTCATAATGTACAAACTCGGAGATGCTGCTCGTCTGGCCGAGACCGAGGAATAAATTTGAAGTTCTCACCACCCATGCCTCACCCCTGATGCCCCCGTTCCCGCCCGTGCCCAACACTTCACAGACGCCAGGGGTGGACTGCATGGTACATCACGGTGGCTGCACCGTTGCCGCCCCTACATCGCAGCCCAGACCCAACCGGTGGCGGCAGAGTTTGAGGAATCACACATTTGTGTTAATTGTCCTGTTTTGCAGTTTTATATGGCGCGGACATGACCCAAAGGGCATTATAAGGCTTTACAGAAGAAGCGGATTACATTACATTTTACAGAAGAAGCTGATTAAATTACATTGTTTTTCTTTTTTTTTCTTTCATATAGTCAGAAAATCACAGTGCGTAACCAAGGCCGGTACTCAAACCTAACCTCCCAACCCCAGATTTTGGAGGCGGAGCCTGGGCACTTAGGCCACCTCAGGCCACCTGTCAGAGAGTCTGAGACCACCGCCGCATGCTGCCGTTGCTTGACGCACCACAATACACCAACTCACCCGTTGACACCCGGCTAAAAACTCCTGGCATTGCATTGGGAGTCCAGGCCCTCAGCAACAATGTCCGTACCTGTCTAGGCCCCCCACCCATGTACGCGCACGCCCCCTCTGCATCCTGTACTGGGGGGGGGAGCCTCCGATGAGGCCTTCGGAGACAGAGAGGCACACCTGGACCCCAACTTCAATTATCATTATAGCAGAAAAATCCGAGCATCAATCCAAGGTGGACGGGGGAGCCTGTACCCTCCCCCTGGTGTCGCAGTTCAGGTACCGCCCTTGGGACAGGGCCTCGTGCCCTTGCCCGATCCTAATCCCAAGCTGAGGGACACCTTCCATAGTTGAACCTGTGACTTGCTGGTGATCCCAACCTCGGAGGTTGATACTCCTGGCACCTGGAGTCAAGCGAGGGAAGTGAGCCTGATGTCGCCCACTGCTCCATCACCTGCCCCACACGCAAACGGCCCATTCGCGCCTAGGACTCTCATTCACCCCATGGGCAGCGGGACCCTCTCCCCCCAACAAGACGCTGTAGCGCCTCTGTCTGCCACTGGTCAGTGACCGAGTAGGCAGGAGGGATGCTCGTACGGACCCATAGCGCATGATGCTGGTCTCCCCCTTCTTAGGGGTAATGGGGGGACTGCCTGCTCCAGAGAGGCTGGAGGGAATCTCCCTCTCAACTGCCCCCCAGACCTACTCGCGGGCCACCCTCAACTGCCCGGGATGCACAAGGATTGAAGGAACCTTAGTGCCAATATCGGCCCACTCACCAGCCCTCTTGCAGCAACATACATGCAGCAGAAATAAGCAGACAAGACAACTTTTTTGTTGGAGAAAAAGTAGCTGTAGTTTTATTAGCATACACATATGCCAACATGGTGGGTTATCTTACAGGCGATCCAAAGGCAAGCCGCCCCTCGCGGCCTACCACCTGAAGGGCCAACTTGCATCGTGGCCTTAGCCAATCGTTGCTTAGCGGTTGTGGTGAGGGATAGCCACTCCCACTTCCGGTGAACCATTAGTCCACCCTCTTGCTCACGCCCCCCCCTACGAGGGGCGGAGCGTTCAAGCGACCCCCGGTTGTACAGGTTTCCAACCGCCCGTAGGATAGCGGGGTGCCGTCGCACCCCAGGGTCCACCGCACAGACTTCCTGGGGATATTAGGCCTCAGCACCCTTTGTGCTCCTGAAGAGGGTATCCCTGAGTACCTTTCCGCGTCTGGATCGCCCTGTAACTCCGCCACAGCCCTGGGTGTGGCGAACGTCGCAGCCAGGGCCCCCCACCAAGGCCGGCATTCCTACTTACATCCTGCTATTACTAGGGCCTCTCCCCTAACCAGCACGAATCGGTCCATGCTTATACTGAGCAGATGTACCCCTCATCCTCAACACACCCTGTGAATTTGGCGTGTCGCACCCATGTCTAATGAGGCCAAGTCTCCTCTGCCCAGAGAATTTACGCATAGCGCAGAACTTCCTGCGCACAGGCTCCACACCTCCCCTGCCAAGCTCCCTGACACAGGAGCCGGGGGTGATTTCCGATCACTGACGTTTACCAATCCCCCACTGGTTGCTAATTTGCCCCATGTGTTCATTGTGGTCGTCATCCCTGGTTCATACTTTGCCACTTAGACCAGACAACTTCATAGTTATTTTCAATTCATCCCTGGTGCCCATAGAACGGTGTCACACAGGTTTGAGGGAATAAGTGTGTGGTGTCCAACATTAGACACTGCACCATATCGTGAAGTGCCAACCTACAGGTGCCCAGACACAGTTATCCACCTTTGACCCTTGATACTTATACCAGTAATGGTGACAAACTACAAGATAGTGTGTCACATGTTTAGCTATACTCCTTTTTTGGTGGATTCTCTGGGAACCATCTGTGTCCCTCCCAACGCTGTGTCACCCACTTCAGCCCTATAAAGCCCTAGCCCATCCCTCAAAGACACCTACAGCCTAATACCCCCCGCTGACTTTGTGAGGGGGTAATGAGCCCAACGCTCCCCGATTAAGTTTCTAACCTTGCTCTCCCCCGCAGGCTCCAGCTCATGTGAGTGGCTATCCGTGTCGTGGCGAGGCATATCAAAGGCCATTTCCCACCTTAGGAACTAACCTGCCCTGGGAAAAGTGACATAGCAACGGGTGTCCATGTGTATTTGTCGTATAAAAGGGGAAACACATGAACGCAAAACACTTGACCCTTTTTGGGCAGTCGGACCGCCAAAACAACCTTCTTCAATCATTGTTGCCAAATTATGTTGACCCCACGTTCTCAGGTTATTGCACCGCAACCCACAATTTAACTGGCAGTTACCACCACTGCCTAGCTGCCTGGCTCTTGAGCAGGTGTTATTGTCTGTCTCGAATGGACTTGGGCATCCATCACTTGGTGCGTGCTTGCCCTTACTGTAATCACCTTGGTTGTGCAAGCCCCTGCATGGCCGCAAGCTTAACTAAGCCCCTGCGGAAATCACCTGCCTGTGTAGGCCGACCAAGCTACCTCCCTTGGGATCCCGTCCCTACAACACAAAGCTTACCTCTTAGGCATGTCACTAATTGTCTCCATCATGCGTATAAGGCTAGTTGGGACCTACTTAGGCAATCTCCCTTCTAGTACACCGTGCCGAGTGCCTATTAATGTCTGTCTCTTGACCAGTCACCCCGATCGGGCACTCGTTGGACCCAAGGCGGCTATTAACCAATGTATACATCAAGGTGGGCAACTTGGGACACTACTACTTTCTCACTGTGTACTTCCCGGGGTGGAGATACTGCCTATGATCTCCCCACCTTAGGTCCTGAATAACGACCAAATAAATCTGACTCAGGCCGAACGATTACTAATGCGCCTAGCCAGGGGCCCTCCACTGCATGTGAATCCCAGCAGTTTGTTTTAAGACTGTGTTTATTACCTGCCCACATCTGGACCCTACAAGTGAAACCCAGCCAAATCAATCGCAGGCCCTCCTGCTAAGACACAACCCTATCTGGCCGTAACGTGCCAATAAGTGTCTAAATATTCTGGGCACCAGAATTTACAACAAACCAATAAAACCAAAGGCAATAGTCACCAATGATCTTGACTTACCCCGTGGCTGTTGTAGAGGTCTTCTCTGGAAGCCAGACAGTGCTATTTAGTGACAATCGAGGGGCGGGGCCCCTGGACAGGCCCTCTCCCCACTGTGTGCGATCCCAATAGTGTGTCACCCGTACTGACCTTCAGATAACTTCTGGCAAAGACCCCTGGGCACCCCCCTAATAATTACCAACCAGTCTTCTGCCAATCTACCTGTGTGGATATCCCTCCTGTCATCTATGAGTTGAGGCCAGAGGCTGAAAGAGGTAAATGAGCACAACTGAGCTGAAGTGTAAGGATGTCATGTCAATTGCACAACGGCTACACTTAACACTGCTTCTACTTCTCCCCTACGAGAAGTCTGAACCGAGTTGCCACCTTGCCCCCCAAGAGCACTTAACCCAGAACAGCATTCAGGCTCCTGGCCCAGAGCATGCCCTAGCAAATCCTGTTTCCGTTCCCACCTGTCCTTCTCAGAGTGGTGCCTGTGTACTTGATCGGATTGTCCTGAAATTAGAAAAAAGGTTACACTCCAATCCTGGACGTGCTGACCCAGAACCCCACACACTGGCCCCAGTGTGTTCTTCCCCTGTACCTGCTCCACGCCCTGGCAAGCCTTTCTACTAGGCGTTGTTTGATCATTATGGGACGAAACCCGTGCGTTTCTGGAAGAGAGAACAAATCCATGAAAACAGCCCCTAATCAGCATTGACCGGTAAGCCTATTGCTACCTCGATCATCAGGATCATAGTCCCTTACTTGCGCACCAGTTGCTGTAAAAAGAACCCATTCCATTATTGCACATGGGGTGCAGGATCAGTCGAGTCACACCCATGTTTAAAGAAAAAACATTCAAATGTTGTCACAGGGCGTGCAAGATTTGCCGACACTCTATCACCGCTTACTGATAGAACACCCCAATACTTGCCCAGTACATCAACAACTTTCCAAGACTCATCAGTTGTTTTAACAGAGAAAACATCCCCTTATTGCACAGGAACTACATGCTGTCCTCAGACTCACCAGTTGACTACCCATGTATTACTTCCATGGAGCGTAACCTGCGCGTCCCAAAACAGGGCAGACTCCTTGGGAGAACCTGGGTGTCCCAGACCCTAGATCACTGCCCACAGTGTGCTATGACCCTTCTACCTGTTGATAGTTCAGGCAGCCCCCCATTAGAGAGAGCAGTTCTCCAGCGCGGTTCCTGCATCTGAGACATAAAACAACCATTAAAGCCCCCCCCTCATATAACAATATGAATTCTTTACAAAGAGACTGGGGCTATGAATGCCCCCCTGCTACCAAGGCCAAGCCTGTCTGTCAGTAACGAGAAACAAATAGTCCATATTACATTCTCGTAGGAGTTGGGCGGTGCAAACATTTGCGCACCTCCTGCGCCGACGCAGTAGTGTAGTGATGTGTCTTGCTACTAAGTAAATTATTCAAATGCGAAACTGATAATGGCCATAGCACTTAGGTGTGCTTAGAAACACAACATACCTCGTCCCCTTACCATTCTACCCAGAACACCTACTCATCCCAGGCCTACAAACTGTCCTCACCGTTCTCCTCCTTGAAAGGCACTTACAAGTTCCATATATGCCCTCTCTATTATCTGAAGGAAGACCTTTCGTTATAGCAAGTTCCAATCTCCTTGACTATGGGAGTGTCTTCCTAGTGTTCTTGTGTTTGAGTGTGTGCCATAGATTGCAGAATTATCCTTCTACCTCTGTTAGGTACTCTTTATGTGACATGCGTACGTCACTTTACTCTTGTAACACACTGTATGCTACCTCTTAACATTGTTTTTGCTTCCGGTACTTGCACCAGTGCCACCATGGCCTACGCAATCTTCAGTACTTGTCTTTGACTGCCTGCCATGTATTCCAGTATTTTACCTCTACTTGTACTTTGTACGCTTTTGTAACTAGCATTCATGTCACTTATTCCCCCTGTAATGTACCCTTTGCTACTTCCTGTATTGTTTGCTCACATTTGACACTATTCTTCATGTAACTTAGCCTTTTTTATTGTGAGATGTTCACTTGTGGTGCACTCATGCATCCACACTGTTCCTATTGGGAAGCGCTCTGACACCTTCGGCTAATGTCCGCGCTAAATAAGGGCCAACAGAGAGTGCCCACAAGTGCATTGCCCTCTACAGGAAATACCTGAGAGCATTACTGGGGGATTCTAGGATATAACTTGTCTTAGGATGGCCGCGGAGCGTCCATCTAAGACTCGAACCCGGTTCCCCCGTAATGACAGGGAATCATGCACAATGGGGAACTCAAGTGAGACACACTGCTCTGCCGCCTAAAAGGACGGAGTCTCCGCGCCACAAGCCCCAGCATCCAAAAGTGCTGGAATGCCACCGCCGCAGAAAGCTGAAGGATGCCGTTCCAGGGAATGGAGCGGCTCCCTGTACCCTCACAAGGCCGTCTGACACGAGAGTGGCCAGAAGGTGGGTCGAGATGTCCAAAACAGGGACAACGGGCAAAACAAAGCGGCAGAAGCCATGACAGGCTGCGCAGCCACAGCCAAAATATCGCTCCTAGAAGGAAGAGACTCCACCGTACGCGCTGCACCCCCCACGCACCGGATATCACTGTAGGCATCCGACGCTGCCATACACAAGGACACGGCAATCCTGAGAGATGCGGCGAGCCAAACGTCGTCGCGAGCACAGCGTGCTACTCTCCCCCCAGACACTGCATTTCCGCGGCCGCCTTGGGAGGTCCAGTACCACGGGGATGCGGGCCACCCCCCCATGCTGCTTACAGTTCCCCACTGCCAAAAGTGCTCCGAAATTCTGCCGCCCAGGAGGCCCGAGCAGCTGGCTAGGCTCCGTCGACCGCCAAACCCGCGAGCCCCGGCAGGAAACTAACCATGGAACGCTACCATGGCCGCTGAACCTTGGCAGACCAGGACAAGGGCCCATCCAGAATGCCGAGGGTCTCCTGTGCTAGGCTTGTGCCCCTCCCCCCATTGCACCGGGCAGTGACCTTGTGGCTGCACTCGACCATTGTCCCACATCGGCACAATGACAAAAGGGCGGAGCCACCCGAGCGCTAACTACGGCCTAGAAAACATAAAATCCTTGCCTCCCTTGCAACCAAGCAAAACTAGCGTGAGACAAGGCTCTCCCCAAAGCCTATTGGAGAGCCCATTCTGACCTTAACCTAAAAAAGCCTAGGCGGAGCCTTACCAAGTAGGCCAGGTCTGAGATTATTACCGGTCTTGAAGAAATCTCCTGTACTTACATTCACATACCTAGGCCTGGAGACTAGGACTGACAAAACCCCCTCGTGAAGCAAGGTCTTCAGCTACCTCTGAACTCCCTTTCACGGACCCGTCCTATAATGCGACATCGCTGTAGGGACTACCGCGCACAGCCCGACTGCTCGAGAAAAGTTCACCGGGCACCGCACAAGCCCTCAAATGATTCAGCAAAAAGTGTCTGCCGAGAAGCCAAGACAACTGCAACAAATCGGGCCAAATCGGCCCTCTTTCACCACTACAAGTCCTCCCAGCGCCGAGTATATAACACCAGCTGTACAGTAAACTACACTTTGAGCCGCGGAGGAAAGTGAAAAAGATAAATTCCACGTTTCTAAGCGTGTTGGGAGGAATGTATGACAAAACGGCATCTGCCGAACCCAGGCTAGAACCAGTAACCTCTGGACCTTAGTCTAAAGCTCTCTGGAACTTGGGCCTCTAATCAGCTTCGAAAATGAGAGAATATATAGCACGAGCACGAACAATAGTCTTGGCGCGCTTACATGTGCAACGGTTGCTTATACCAACAGGCACGGGGGTATTCCGACATTTACAAACCGTTGACTCCCAGTTCGGAAGGCGCAAACTAAATCCAAAGACCTTGGGGCACTTACCTGAGCATAAGTTGACACTCTCTGCACTGACCTATTATGGGGACATGTACAGCATCCCAAGATGGTGTAAATCGCGAACTCGCCCCAAGGCTTGGAGCAGCAAGCGCCTCTGTTGTACTACATTCATCTCTCACGGTATGCCAGCCGCTATCAGCGGCGCTCATTACCCCGACTCTCGTCCTCGTTCAACCCAAGACCTCAACAGCCCTGCCCCCTAAATGCATGCCAATATCCTAGGGCTACTGGCGGTTGGGGCCCAGGGCCCCCCACACGCTAAGTGCCTCTACCGGCGTACCCCCCAAAAGTCAGCCAAGTCGCCTATTCCATTTGGGGGGGGAGGGTGTTAGTTGTGTTCCCTCCCTCACATGTTACCCAACTTCAAGCACTAACACACATAATGTAGCAACACAACATAAATAAATAAGGGCCCCTACTAAACAAAATACATGGCGAACAACAATGCTTGCACTTAACGTAGCAGTTCTCGTAATATGTTTGCTTTTAAAGGCACATTAGGCAGACCAGTGCTGTTTCTGTCAGCTTTATTGGTTTAGTTGGTCACCATTGCTCTGAACTTAATTGAATTAGCCTTCGAATTGTTGCCATTGTGTCCTATTGTATTAGTCAAACTTGAACTTTACAAGCAGACATCTAGCTACTCTTAAATTTGCAACTCCCATATGTTTTCATATTTCATTTTACGAGAAATGAAAGCGTCCCAAGTATTCACGTCCAAAACCACCGAAACAGCCTGCCTCTGCTCCTCAAGCACGTGGAGCCGAAACAAAGGCAGAAGTCCCGCAACGCCCCCCCCCCGAACTCTGCCAGAAGCAGAAAATCATTTTAACCTCCAGCGGTCCCACGGCCTCTCCGAGGAGCGAAAACCACAATGCAATAATGTGGATCCACTCATGCGACCCCCACATGCCCCCAAACATTACCGTGGGCCGTGGCAGGGGCATAGTGCACGCGACTATGCATCTGCACCCCCGCA
The DNA here is from genome assembly GCF_964261635.1 of Lissotriton helveticus. Classification (NCBI taxonomy): domain Eukaryota; kingdom Metazoa; phylum Chordata; class Amphibia; order Caudata; family Salamandridae; genus Lissotriton; species Lissotriton helveticus. The sequence continues at coordinate 1,705,138,516 of NC_136065.1, read as the reverse complement.
GTCCTCTCACCCGAAAACAAAGAAATCAGAACCCATCCCTGAGAGGGGATGACTCACCGCAAGCGAGACCACCCAACGACCGGAGAAAAACAACACACCGACGCCAGACCAGGCCTCTGGACTGAGCGACCAGAGGGCACCCAAACGGCGACAGGTTGAGGGGACAAAGAGGCCGCCAGGTGGGCAGGGAGGAATTTATACCTCTCCCCCGCCCCCAACACGGCCGGAAGTGACGGCGGGACCCGCACAGGGGTCGCGGAACACTGGCCTACCCCGTGTGCCATCTTGTGGCACTAAGGGGGCCGCCCTCTTATGAGAGTCCCCTGCCGGGACGTGTCGGTCGGCCCGCATAAGTGCTTGGGGCAGGGTCCCCCGCTGACATCACCACGCGATGGTAAAAGAGGGATGGGGGCAGCCTGCACTCACCAGCCTCACTGCATCACAAGACGGCAAGTTCAAGTTCATAAATTTATATAGCGCACTACTCACCCAGAGGGTCTCAAGGCGCTTGGGAAGGAGGGTGCAGTTACTTATCGAATATCCAAGTTTTTAGTTGCTTTCTGAAGGAGAGGTGGTTCTGAGTAAGGCGGAGGTGGGTGGGGAGAGAATTCCAGGTCTTGGCCGCTAAATAGGAGAAGGATCTTCCCCCCATGGTGGATCTGTGGATGCGCGGAATTGTGGCGAGGGCTTGATTGGATGATCGTAGTTGGCGAGTGGGGGTGTAGAAGGACAGTCTCGTGTTGAGGCACTCGGGTCCTAGGTCATAGAGGGCTTTGTGTGCGTGGGTGAGGAGATGGAACGTTATTCTCTTGTTGACGGGGAGCCAGTGGAGGTCTTTCAGGTGACCGGAAATGTGAGCTTGGCGGGGGATGTCTAGTATGAGTCTGGCTGAGGCGTTTTGGATGCGTTGGAGTTTTTCTGTAGTTTGGCTGTGGTTCCGGCGTAAAGGGTGTTTCCGTAATCCAGTCGGCTGGTGACCAGTGCGTGGGTGACCGTCTTTCTTGTTTCTGTGGGGATCCAAAGGAAGACTTTTTTGAGCATGCGTAGGATGTTGAAGCATGATGAAGAGACGGCGTTGACTTGTCTGGTCATCGATAGGGAGGAGTCTAGGATGACGCCCAGGTTACGTGCGTGGTTCTTTGGTATGCGTGCGGTTCCCAGGGCCGTTGGCCACCAAGAGTCATCCCAGGCCGAGGGGGATGAGCCTAAGATGTGGACTTCCGTTTTGTCCGGGTTCAGTTTTAAACGGCTGTTCTTCATCCACTCGGCTACTTCTTTCATTCCTTCGTGTAGGTTGGTTTTGGCGGTGTTCGGGTCTTTGGTGAGGGAGAGGATCAGCTGGGTGTCGTCTGCGTAGGAGATGATGTCGAGGTTGTGTTGGCGCGCGATGGATGCGAGGGGGCTCATGTAAACGTTGAAGAGGGTGGGACTGAGTGATGATCCTTGTGGTACGCCGCAGATGACTTCGGTGGCCTCTGATTTGAAGGGGGGAAGGCGGACTCTCTGGGTTCTTCCGGCAAGGAACGATATGATCCATTCCAATGCTTTTCCTTGTATTCTGACGTTGCTGAGTCGTTGTATGAGGGTGCTGTGACAGACTGTGTCGAAGGCTGCGGAGAGGTCAAGTAAGATGAGGGCAACTGTTTCTCCGTTGTCCAGTAGTGTTCGGATGTCGTCTGTTGCTGCGATGAGGGCGGTTTGGGTGTTGTGTTTGGCTCAGAAGCCGGATTGTGAAGGGTCGAGGGATTTGTTGGATTCGAGGAAGGCGGCAAGCTGACTATTGACGGCTTTCTCAATGACTTTGGCAGGGAATGGGAGGAGCGAGATGGGGCGGTAGTTCTTAAGTTCGGTGGGGTCTGCTGTGGGTTTCTTCAGAAGGGCGCTGAGTTCGGCATGTTTCCAAATTTCCAGGAAGGTAGCGGAGTTGAAGGAACAGTTGATGACATCGCAGAGATGGGGGGCTATGATGGAGTCTACTTTGTTGAATATGTGGTGGGGGCATGGGTCAGTTGGCGATCCTGAGTGGATGGAGTTCATCAGGCGGATGGTGTCTTCGGTGGTGATTGGGTTCCAGGCGCAAAGGTTGTTAGAGGGCGGTGTTGGATTGGGAATGGGTGGAGCGGACATGTCTTCGGACTGGTTTTCAAAGCTGTTATGTATTTCGGTGATTTTGTTGTGGAAGAATAAGGATAGAGAGTCGCAAATGTCTTGGGAGGGAGAAATGTCGTTTGTGCCGGCGGTGGGGTTAGTGAATTCTTTGACGATGTTGAATAGTTCCTTGCTGTTTTGGGCATTGTTGTCAAGTCGATCCTTGAATGCTGATTTCTTGGTGGATCGGATTAGTTGGTGGTGTTTGCGGGTGGCGTTCTTGAAGGTGGCTAGGTTATCAGTGGTTGGGTTTTTTCTCCAGGTTTTCTCGAGAGTACGACAGAACTTCTTGGATTTCTTAAGGTCATCGTTGAACCAGGGGGCTTTTTTGCTACCTTGCTTGATTAGATGGTTTTTCAATGGTGCAAGTTCGTCGGCGCTATGGGTGATCCATTGAGTGAGGTTAGTGGCTGCTTGGTTTGGGTCCGATGATTTGGTGGGGGGGTTTTGGTGAAGCGATGTGACGAGTTGTTCTGTGGTGATTTTGTTCCAATTTCTTCGAGGAATAGGTTGTGGGGGGTTGTGGGTCGTGGACTTTTTGTAGTTGAAGTGAACACAGCTGTGGTCAGTCCAATGGAGAGCTGTGGTGTGATCGAAGGAGATGTGCTTGCTGGAGGTGAAGATAGGGTCGAGTGTGTGTCCGGCGTAGTGGGTGGGGGTGTCTACAAGTTGTTTGAGTCCTAGATTGGCCAGGTTATCCAGAAGGGTGGTGGTGTTGTTGTCGTTTTTCTTTTCTAGGTTGAAGTTGAGGTCTCCCAGTAGAATGTAGTTCTCGGAGGGGAGGGCATGTGTGCTGATGAAGTCAGCAATGTCTTCGCTGAATTGTGTGCGGGGTACTGGTGGTCTGTAGATGAGGGTGCCTCTGAGTGTGGTTTTGTGGTCGGTGTGAATCTGGAAGTGAAGGTGTTCGGCGGAAGCGAGGTTATCATCGGAACTGGTCGTGATGCGGATGGTGTTCTTATGGACGATGGCGAGGCATCCTCCTGTTTGGTTGGTGCCATCTTTTCAGATGATCTTGTAGGCTTCTGGGATGGCTATGGCAATGTCGGGCGCTGATGAGGCGTTCATACGTGTTTCTGTGAGGGAGGCGACGTCCGGCGATGTAGTGTCGAGTAGGTTCCAAAGTTCAATGGAGTGTCTGTGGACTGAGCGGGTGTTGATCAGGATGCACTTTAGGTGGTTAGTGTCAGAGCTTTGTTTGGAGTTTGTGGATTTGGTCCTGATGCAGTCGAACTTGCAGGAGAGGCAGGTGAAGGGTCCATGGGTGTGACCTGGGGCGGCTTGGGAGCAGTTTGGGAGTCGGCCGGAGTTAAGGGTTGAGAGGGTAGCGGCATCATAGGTAATGCGTGTGGAATGGGAATTGCGGGGACCAGGGTGTCTAGCGCTGGGCGCGGTCCAGGCGCGGACGGGTGAAGACGGGCTTACCTTTGGCGCACCTTCGGCGCGCATGGGGCGCGACCGCTGCGCGTGAACGCTGCGCGCATAAGTAGATGTCATATATGGATAGTGGAGGGGGCGGGGGCGAGGGAGGAGCAGCTGGGAGGCGGTAGCGGTGTGGGGAGGCTGGCCACTAGGCACAACAAACAAAATGGCAGCGAAATCAAACCCCAAACAGGACGAGATTGGGGCACACAGATGAATGCACAATCAGGCAATAATACTTATTTTTGAAGTCCAGCAATGTGAGCGCCAAAATTTACATGCGAGCAAAGTCAGAGCCAAGCGGACAATAGTAGGCACAGGATCTTAGCGAGTAAAGCTGATAAGCGCTATGATAACCAAACAGCAATGTTTTTAAAGCCAGGCAGTTAGAGCTACGATACCCAAGCAGCAATATTTATCAAGGCAAGCAGTCAGACCCAAGCGCTGCGATATTCAGCCAGGGAGCGTGGGGAGCGACCTCTTCTCACGGAGTCAGAGAGGTCACAGCGCTGCATTCAACGAACGAGCCTAATCAGTCCGTGGGAGGCTGGCCACGAGGCACAACAAACCAAATGGCAGCAAAACAAACCTCAAACAGGACGAGATTGGGGCACACAGATGAATGCACAATCAGGCAATAATACTTATTTTTGAAGTCCAGCAATGCGAGCGCCAAAATTTACATGCGAGCAAAGTCAGAGCCAAGCGGACAATGGTAGGCACAGGATCTTAGCGAGTAAAGCTGATAAGCGCCATGATAACCAAACAGCAATGTTTTTAAAGCCAGGCAGTTAGAGCTACGATACCCAAGCAGCGTGTCCAGACAGACAAGCACACGACCAAATGGCGTCAAGGGTCATGGGAAACGACCTACAGACAGTGTATCCGGCGCAAAGAGGACACCAAGATGGCCGGGGGAGGCATAAATACCTCCCCACCTCCTCTGCATGCCGGAAGTGTCGCGTCTGGTAAGGGGACTCCTCCTGGAGTCCCGCATTATAGTCGGGGTGGGGAAGTGCCCAAGTGGCCATTTAGGGTGGCCCCCATGCGGGGGCCTCAGTCAGCTGCACTCTCCATTGCAGCCATCACTACCCCTCGCTGGGCATCACTTTTCCAGGGTAGGTCGCACAACCTATTCAGGCCGCTCCGGTGCTCTCTGAGTATCTTTGGGTCTCACTTGCTGTTTACGGTCACTGCTATCCTAGCATCCAGAGCCCCATCCAGGCTCTCCGCTGTCAGTGCACGGCAAGGTTTTGGCCTCCTGCAGTGCTGCAAAGAATCAGGATGACTTCAGGCTGCAGTCGCCTATTCCTGCCATCTTGATGCATAGGCTGCCTTCCAGGCCATCCGTAGTCATCAGTTTTAAGATTTGCAAGCGTCGGAGCAGCTCCCAGGCAAGTGGCTTCCTTTCTAGCAGTGCCCAGCACAGTATTCTGACTCTTGCAAGATTGCAAGAAGTCAGGATGGCGCCAGATGGGGATCGCCACAAAGAGCTCCAAATAGAGCTTCTTATTCCATCGGCATTAGGCCACGCCCCATCACATATCTCGCTCATATTGGCCCACGGTCGGAGTCCATTATTGACTATACATTCCTATCACTCTCGCTATTTCCTGCTGTTCTTTCTCTCCTAATTTCGGAGCATTGTGAGAGCGATCTTCTCCCACAAGCACTGGTCTTAGACCTAAGTAGAGTGGCGGTTGAGAGCTGGCATGCCACGTTTGGCACCCAGTTCACCGTAAACTATAAACAATTGAAATGGGCAGAAACATCTGTAATGAACCCAATCCTATAGGAGTGTGAAAGACAAAACTTAACCCAGTTAGAAATATGGTAAACATTTACTACTTATCTACCTGCAACTGGCAACCAAAAGAGGGCTGACTCATCCAGGCCAACCTTTTTACCACTCCCTAGGACACGGACAAAACTCAAAAAAGAGATCAGTAGCATGTTGCTTGGCCAAGAAGAAACTAAATCAGGCATTGAGGTTAGTTTGGAGGGGCATTACTAAAACGAGAAATAACATAGACTAAGGGCCACAAATAATGAATACACAAGTCTGTATGGGTTGATAACCGAAAAGAAATGGATGGTTTCTGGGCCAAGCTACTCCATGACAACAAGATACAACTCAAGAAATTTCTGACTTACTATGACCAACCTAAATTGACAGCAGCAGCCCCTAGGTAACACTCCCATCAGGAAAGAGTGCTGGGTTGCTTTCCTAACCACCCACTTGTCATCAGCAAATGATTCAACCTCTACAACAGCCTTGGAGGTACACTCAGTTCAACTGCTGCCAGGCAAATTAGCTCCTACTTGTAAAGAGCGTTCACCAGCACCAACACACCTACAAGCAGACACCTCAACAGAAGATAGAAAAGGCAATCTGGGCTCACATCACAGGCAGCTCCGGTACGGGGGTCATCGCCCACAAGTTCAACTGACCTCACATGTTGATCCACACTTTTCCTCCACATCGAAAGGATAGCAACTGTGTGAACAAGAAATAGTAAAAGTCATCATCAATGTCAGAAGGGAAGGTGCACCATTGCCCAATGGAATGACTCAGGCCATTTACACACAAGACCCACAATACTGGGAAGGTAAGCTGGCCTTTTTTACTCCAACACAGTCTGCACGGGGGCTATACCTGACTCATGGCGAGGCGCAGTCATCACCCCACTCAACAAAGGAGGAGATAAAACTCTACCAGAAAACTACTGCCTTAGACATTGAAGCAAAATGCTTTGCATCTTTTGTTCTAGACAATCTGTCTGCCTGGCTGGATGCAAACTGAATAATTCCAATAACTTGTTCTCGTTTTAGGAGTGGTTCTGGCACAAGCAATAACATATTGGCCCTGTCTACTCTACTGGATCAAATAGGAAAGCAGACTCGTGTGACTTATCTCTGATTTGCCAACTACAAGTCGACCCTATACTGTGTAAATCAAGCAATGCTCTGGAGTAAGCTCAGGGCTTGGAACATCCCATTACATCTACTGAGAACCATCGAGTCAATCCACAGCCAAACATGGGTGTGGATTAAAATCAGAGACGGCTCTCTGCTACCAAGAAAGATCTGCACACCTGACAAAGACTAAAACAGGGTTGTGTGCTGGCTCCTTGCCTTTTCAATCACTTTATGGCCAACCTGCTCTTAATTAAATCAACAGCCATGCTCCCGTCTTGACACACTAGAGCAGAGACACCTATTACATGCTGATGACGTGGTCATATGCAGTCTAACCAGTGTAGGCTTGCAGACATTGATAAATACACTGCATTTGCACGCTAACCAAAACGACCCAGCCATTAACTGAAAAAAACAAAAAGGTGATGATCTCTAGCAAGGCACACATAAAAAATGCAACTTGGCATTTCAGCACACATGTTCTGGACACAGCAAAAGAATACAAATACCTAGGGGTACTGTTAGACGAAAAGGGAATGTCCAAACAACAGCTCTGAACCACCCCAAATTAGAGCACCCCTAACTACCACTTTTAACAGCTTGCAGAAGAGGCTGAAAGGTGCAACACCCAATCCACTCTTGAAGGTAATGGGCGCTAAAATTCTGCCAAGCGTAACCTACAGCAGCAAGACCCTCTTCGGTCCTGATTCGGCCCTACTGCACAAACTCCAAATAAAAGTCTATAGTTACGTATTAAACTTAACACAGATCTCTTGACCAAGCCAAATTTGGCCGGAGTTTGATCTTATAAGTCAATGAATCAGGTGGCAGGATGCAATACTCAAGTGCTGCTTTAAATTAAAACACACAGAGCCCAATACTTTAAACAACATTCTGGGGCCAGTAATTAATAACACAGGTAGCTGTAATTACAGAGGTAGCCTCAAAGGGTATTTAGTCCAATCTTTCCTGAACCTGCACCTTGGGAGCCTTTGGGCTCTGCCACTTCCTCACCGTGCTTTTAAAAAATCAGTTAACTCTGCAATGGCCAGAATCTCGGTCCTAAATGATAAAAAAAAAGGAGCTCTCCAAAAGGGAACACACCTGGATGGTAATCATTAGCTAATCAACGATAAAGCGAGCCCCTTACTTAGCCTACACATGTTTGCTTCAACTGAAGTTAAAGCTGTTGCAGTGTCGCCTGGGTCGCCCACCCACACTAGCTTAAAAACCTGCATTGCTGCACCCTGGCAACAGACGCTAATTTGTATTTGTCCTGAGATGGCAGTGGAGAGGAGGTGCCTGGAGGAGGTGCCTGCGCAAAGTAAAGGGATCTGCACATGCAGGCAGGCTGTCACATCCTGCTTAGAGCACGATGACCCTACAATGAACTGTCACTTCATGACATTTATAAATACATTTGAACACAAATTAACCAAACAAGCAAACGAGCGTATCGAGGTACAGTGAAAATTGTTGTCAGCCTGTGACCAGTCGTCAACATCAAAACCTTGGGTGACCCTGGCTTCCCTGGATATCTTCTTGACGGTGCACCTTCATGATCATGAGAGTCAGCTTGACAAGACCTTAATCCTGTCCTTTAGAAAAAGTCACGCAACACAAGCCTGGGTGCTAGCCTGGGAGGAGACACCATCATTAAAATCATGGGGCCTCATTTATGAAAAGTGACGCATCGCTGCGTGAAAACAGCGATGCCTCACTTTTCACTCCGTCCTCCTTGCGACACCAATGATGCGTCATATTTACAGTATGACGCATCATGTCGCAAGGAGTTACAGATTTCTGACGTATCTGTAAGCGCAAAAGTCACGCATTGCTGGGGTGTGTCACAAAAGTGACGCAACTCCAGCAATGCGTCCTTTCACATGGGGAAAGCCCCATGTGAAAGGGCTTGCGTCAGTCTTACGCCTGCTGTGAGGCAGGCGCAAGATTTTGACGCAACAGCGTCCTAAAAGTGACGCAGTGAAATCTCATAGATTTCACTGCGTCACTATTACGAGGCTTTTTGCGGGGGAACGCCCCCTCTGCATACATTATACCTGACGCAGGTCTAATGTAGCGCAGGGGTTTACAAAGTGATGCATCTGCTTAGATGCGTCACTTTGTAAATAGTGCGCAACAGCAGGCATGTTTTACGCCGCCGATGCGTCACAAAAAGTGACGCATCGGAAGCGCAAAACTGACGCAAGGCCTCATAAATGAGGCCCATGGGCTCCTGTAATGCCGGATGTTATTGCCACAGATATCTGGACCCTTTGGTAACCGGTAATGTGATGTACATTACACCTACCAAGTGTAACAGATGTACCATTCTTTGCACTGATTAAAACCAACAAAAATGGTTTAAAAAAAATCTAAATCAAGGGCAATCATGGCATCCTGGGAAATTCTGACAAAGTTGTTTGGTCGCACCAAAAAATGCTGTGGGATGTTTTTTTATCTCTCAAATAGCTTGTTAAAACCTTTTCCTTTGAATATAAATTGGGTTCTTAGGAGGCTTTGAGACAAGTCCTGTGCTGGGCAACCTTCAATTAGCACGTACTCACTTTAAAGACAAGTCCCGTGCTGGAAAGCCTGAAGACAGCATTTACCCACTTTAACGTGCCAAAACCTGAACGCTTGCACTTTACAAACACTTTTAGCACCCTGAACCCCCAAAAAGGTTATGACACTCGGGCCAAGTTGCTAGCTGAGGAACAGTCATTAACATCAAAATCAAGGACAACCCTGGTACCCAGGAACGTGCTGACAAAGTTGAATTCGCGAACTAAACGCAGCTGCATGAAACAGTGTGACAACTCCTTTTATTTCGCACTCCAGCACGTTAACCTATGGCCATAAATGCTTGATGTCCCCCCATGCTCTGCATTATGAATTTTAATCATTGTCCTTTTCCTTTATATGATTTTACCTAATTGATACAAATAAAGTTACTTACTCACATATCTTGTCATGGTGAATCCTTAAAGTCACTAAATTAACCTGAACTCAATTCCCTGATATTTAAGGCACAGAGCAGACAGGCTTAACTTAGAGTAATGTGTAACCATTTACGCAGTACCAAAACCGAAATAAAGTCAAAACATCAAGCAATAAAAATCCCAAACCTCAACAGGGGTAAGTGTCCAACTTGATCTCAATATGTACTCTTGCGGCTTCCAAACATTCCCACTATTCTCTAACCTTCTATTCCTTTTACACCACCAGACCCGGCTGGGTCTCCCTGTGAGTATCTTTCTTCTTCTCACTTCTCTCACGGTTGGCACTAATCACTAGAGCTAGACGATTTGGAATTCAGGTAACCCACATATCTTGTCCAACTTGATCCATAATGACTGGGTTGTCACTATGTCCGATACTTTACCTTTCACCCCTTTTGTTCTTTTCTCAGATGTCCCTACTACTATAGGTCTTGATGAGACCCCACATTCTAAGAGGGTCGAAACGCCGTTGACACTATTGATGAAAGTGAACCAGTCACACAGCACTCATTATCATAGATAGCTGCTGTACATTGGGTTAAAATTTCAGATGTGGTCGCTTTCAATTAGCAAAAATTGTGAAACCTTGTAATTACTGTCACACTATGTCACTTAACTGTTCGGTTCGCAGCACACTTGGGACACCTTGCACAACTGTATTTTGTCTGCACATACTTTTTATAGTGTATACAATATGATTAATACATATATTTGTGTCAAACAACAATTGGTGTTTCTGGTCCTCTCTCTCTGACATCATCATAACACTCCTATTGCGATTTCGCATTTTACAGAATTGTATACAGATTACTATTCCACAGGAACCACTGTGTTCATGCTATAGTTACTTACCCTGGTTCCGCTGTGAGTAGGGTTCCCTTGTTTTCTCCTTCGACCCCTCTTAACATGGTTGAATTAGCATACCCCTAGGAGGCATATTTAACTTTTATTTACATCCATAGCATATAGTACAAATTGTACCCTGGGCCTTGGATTTAAAGGCCTCTAATGGAACGCAACACCTATTGTGCCACCCACTATATTGGCAGTGCAAACAGGGTTTTAAGCCTACCATTTAGACTGACTGAAGCATTGCAAAACCAGCAATTCAAACTGTCACAATAAATACTTTTGAAATGTTTAAACCTTCCCTTTTAATATTAATAGGCCACCCTTATGTAGGCTGTGTAGCCTATAACACAGTGAAAAAATTGCAATTCGGCCTCTAAAAATCCTTTTCATAGGTTTAGACCCTTCTTTTTAATATTAATATGTAATTTCTAAGCAGGCAGTTTAGCCCACAAGGCAAGGTGCATGATATTTAAAACTAGGACATGTAGAATTGTAAATGTAAAATAGCCTTACAGTGACTATCATCCAAAAGCTATTTTTACTGTAGAAAGGCTGGCTGGCCTATGCAGGAACACTTTGAATCAATATTACATATAGATTTTGCTATCTCCAGTTAGGGACCACCTATGAAAATGATTTAACAACTCTTTTTAATGTTTATAAACCACTCAACTCAATGGTAAAGTTGAAGCTTTAATAAATATTAAAGAAAAGTAACATTTAGAAGTTACCTTTTCCCTGCGTAGAACACGTGAAGGCTCATCCACATGCACCTTCCAAATGTCACCCAGCTGGTGAATGACCCTAAATGAGGTATGAAAACTGCTCCCAGAGTAGAGACAAAGGCCTGGGTGTAGGGAAGTGTTTTTGTTCCTCTGGCAAGATGACCATTTTTGGTTGTGGCCTAGGACTTAATTTCCTCAAAGGAGACTTTCCTGTCACAAGTAAATGTCAGATGACAATTGAACAGGCCCCTTCTTTTGTCCTTCAAAAACCACAAGACCTGGTTTACAAGGCACCACTGTTTAGGTTATATATTTTAAAACGGGGGTGACGTTTCACAAAATGTAAATACCAAACAATCCTCTATTTTCCATTATGAGGTAATCACCAACTGTATTTTTGCCTTTATTTAGAGTTAAAAACTGTTTTGACATCTGGCAGTCATCACAACTTTGAATATTTCCATCACCATATAGACGAAATTCTAAACAGTCTAATGAAAAAAAGATCCCAGAGGATTCAAAAAAAGTGTGAAGAGACAAGATGACCCCTCACGTGTGCACCACCAACGGGCTTACTGGTTGGTACTCACCAGTCGTGCCCACTTTTCTCATCATTGGTGGTCATCTGGTCTCAAAAAAATAATAAATGTAGTGTCCAAATGAAATGAAATTAAACTGAGTGCTGTGAAGTGAAACGATCACATCCCATGATGTGACTGTGTGTGATAAAATTGAAAAAAGATGCACTATACTCAGAACCAACTTTATTACTCAAAAGTGCACTCCTTCAAATTAAAAGCGGATGCTTGTCTTGAATACCGTTTACAGCGCCAACATGTTTCTTTGGCTCAACAATTTTTAGGCAAAATCTTCAGGGCAAACAACTTCACCAAGGCACCAGTATTGGACATACAATACACTGTTTTCGGAGACTGCCAAATGTAAAAACAAGAAAAGAACACACTCCATCACCCACAACTCCCTCAGGGTCAGAAGACTTCATAATGCATTTGTCATGCAGATTATAATCATATTTACCCTCAACAAGCCACTGTTCCTTGTACCAGCTTGATCTGTTGAGGTCACACAAGAGGCTCCATCTGTGAGTCCTCTAGGTGGATTGAACATTCAGCTGTAATGTCAATCTATAAGACAATACGCACATTGTTTAAAAATTGACAGGATACTGGTATTACGGGCAGCTTTTACCATTTCATACAAGTCCCCCGCAATGCTCTTTATACATGAGGCCGTTCTTAACCAAACAGAGCAAATGTTGTGCCCCTTTTGATGCAGTTTCTATTATGCACTCCCATATGTTGCAACCATCATTATGTGTGCATAACCACTGATTATTATTAACCTCGATATAAAACACTTATTAATACTTCTTACCCACACCGGAAGTATCTTGCTTGTCAAATGTATTGATGTAACTAACATATTCACATCACGTAGCAAACATGTACGTTCGGCATTCACTTTTTAACTGGCCCAAAAGTATCACGCCCCCACTTGCCAGCTCATGGAGCGCGACTACTTGACCAGCTTGTTAACCTATCTAATGCATACTTTGCTTTCTACGGCACCAAATAACATTGTAGCCCCGCTGGTCACTGTTTGCTCAGCTCTTATTTTGTCCTCTAAGTCAGACAGGCACCGAACCTAATGGGCAGAGACCTGCTCCTGGAACTGGTATACAGTGACCACAGAGGAAGGGCTGCTCATTACCCTGGCTACATATCTCAGTGGGCACATAGGCTCTGCAAAAGAGCAGAATGGTTTCACCACTGTGGGATTGTTAGCAGTAGGGCATTCAGGAACTGCTGAAAAGATGAGTAGGGTTACCCCTGAGATTTTTACCTCATTGATTTGGGAGATGCCTGGAGTCACCGCTAACCTCAAGCTAGTGCTAGGCATAAATGTGGCATTCCCTAGCAGAACTTTTAGAATTCTTTTGTAACATGAGGAAGATCAGAAGAGTACTGAACCTGCTGATTGTGGCCTGAGAGGACCCTGGAGGACTGGAGATGTTCTCGCATATATCTAGGATAAAGATGTTGACTCCAAAGACCATAAGATGACCACTTGTTCAAACTACAGGGACACACCAAGCTCCCAGAGACCTTTTTCTGCAATTGCCCAGTGGACCACTTCCAGCTCACCCTGCCCAGGACCCTGATGTTGGCCATTGTTGGAGTAGTTTCTGACCCCCAGTTGCTGTTCCTGAGATCCTCGAACCGTTACCTTTGTCTGGGCTTCCCCTACTACCCCTGAAAACCTGGTACTTAGAAACTTTTTCAACTTTAAGACCTCCAGATGACTGGGACTAACCTGCTTAGCCGATCATTGGCGATGAGCCAAAGATTTGGTTTCTACTGCTCAGAGCAGCAATTAGACGTGGGCGAGTTGCTGAAAGCTTAAGCCAGGCTCAAGTGTGAGGCTTGGCTCTGGCTCAGCTCAAAGTCCAGTTGCAACCTCTAGCCCCCCCCTAATGAGCTGAGCTTTCATATGCTTCTGCCTGCTACCCACACATAAAGAGGTAATAACACAGTCCCCAGTTAATTTTAGTGTAGCAACAGCTGATGAACTGGAGAAGAAGGAGGACCCACCAGGGAAAAAAGGGCTTGGACTGGGGTAAGCTGCCTCTACAGGAACAACATTTACAGCAAACCAGAAGGGACTTCCAATCTAGCTTGTCCATGCCACCTGACCACTGTCCCTATGTGGCAGTTTTAGTAGGTCAAACACAAGGAGATAATGGACAGAGTGCTGACATTTTTAAGACACTCACCCCCAGCATCAGATCTACGTTGAATCCATCATCGCTCTTTAGCTCACTTCGCTCCCTGGTTTAGACCCATGGGAACAGTCCAGCCCGAACTTCCACGCCAGGTCTTCCTTGGACCGGAAACAAGCATCCTGGGACCGGTTTCGGAATAACACCTCTCATCAGCCAGGCAAGCTTGAAACCAGTGGCAAAGTGAGCAAGGGGCCCACGTCTGGGCATACACAGCCAACTTAGGGCAAACAAAGCAAACACAAGGAGATGATGGACAGAGTGCTGAAACTTTTCAGACACTCACCCCGAACCACAGATCTGGGTTGAATCCATCATTGTTCTTTAGCTCACTTCGTCACCCCAGTTCCAACCCAGCCGTATGCAAATCAGTCTTGACCATGCTCCTCCTGCTCCTGATGGGAACAGTCCAGCCCGAACTGTCAAACCAGGTCTTCCCTGGACCAGAAACAAGCATCCTGGGACAGGTTTCGTTGTAACACCCCTCATCAGCCAGGCTAGCTTGAACCCAGTAGCAAAGTGAGCAAGAGACCCACGTCTGGGCATACCCTGCCAACTTAGGGCAAGAAAGCAAAAGACACTGAGAGGATGGATGGAATGCAGAGAAAATCAAACATTCACCTCCAGTCAACAGATCTGGGTTAACTCCATTGTTCCTTTGCTCACCATGCCACCCCAGGTCAGACCCAGCAATATGCAAATCAGTCTTGAACCTGTCCCTAATGGGAAAAGTCCAGCCCAGTGTACCTCCCATAGCAAATGATAAATTAGAGAACCATACAGAGCAAAAGAGCAGTCTGCCACTGGCTCGTCCATAATGTGGATATCTCTCTGCATGAAACTAACAACACATTGTTGGTGCAGAAGGTTTGCTGGGTATGCAGCCTACCCAAAAAAATAGAAAGGGATTGTGTGGTAATAAATTCTAGGCAACCAACTATGGCACAGTAACTGATTCAATCAGGTCAGAGACATTGGGCAGAAAATTAGGCAGTGGGCTAATTTATATGTGCCTTCCAACTGTCACCCAGCTACGGAATTATCCTGAATGAGGTGTGAAAACTGCTCCCAGAGTAGAGAAAAAGGCCTGGGTATAGGGAAGTGTTTTTGTTCTTTTGACAAGATGACCATTTTGGCTGTGGCCAAGGACTTAATTTCCTTAAAAGGAGACTTCCCTGTCACAAGCAGATGTCAGATGACACCTGAACAGGCCCCTTCTTTTTTACTCCCAGTCAGACAGGCACCAAACCCAGTGGGCAGAGACCTGCTCCTGAAACTGGTTTAGAGTGACCACAGAGAAGGGGCCGCTCATTACCCCGGCTACATATCTCGGTGGGCACACAGGCTCTGCAAAAGGGGAGAACGGTTTCACCACTGTGGGATTGTTTGCAGTAGGGCATTCAGGAACTGCTGAAAAGATGAGTATGGCTACTCCTGATATTTTTACCTCATTGATTAGAGAGATGCCAGGAGTCACCCCTACCTTCAAGCTAGTGCTAGGCATAAATGTGGCATCCCTTGGCACAATTTTTAGAACACTTTCGTAACCTGAGGAACATTGGAAGAGTACTGAACCTGCCGTTTACGGCTTGAGAGGACCTTGGAGGACTGGAGATGTTCTCTCTTATACCCAGGATAACTAAGTCAACTCCAAAGGCCATAAGTTGACCTGCTGTTCAAACTACAGGGACACACCAAGTTCCCAGAGGCCTTTTCCTGCAATTGCCCAGTGGACCACTTCCAGCTCAACCTGCCCTGGACCCTGATGTTGGCCATTGTTAGAGTGGTTTCTGACCCCCAAGTGTTGTTCCTGAGATCCTGTAACCATTACCTGTGTCTGACTGGGCTTTCTCTACCACCCCTAAAAATCTGTTACTTAGAAACGTTTCCAACTTCAAGACCTCCAGAGGACCAGGACAAACCTGCCAAGCCGATCTACTCAAGGTGTGTTGCCGCTGAGCCAAAGATGTGGTTTCTCCTGCTCAGATCAGCAAATTAAACATAAGTGAGTTGATGATAGCATAAGCCATGCTTGAGTGTGAAGCCTGGCTCTGGCTCAGCTCAATGTCTAGTTGCAACCTGGAGCCCCCCATAATGAGTTGTGCTTTCATATGGCTTCTGCTAGCTACCCGCACACAAAGAGGTAATAAAACGGTCCCCAGTTCATTGTAGCAGCAGTTGACAGACTGGAGAAGAAGGAGGACCCACCAGGGAAAAGGGGCTTGGACTGGGATAAGCTGCCTCTACAAGAACAAAATTTACAGCAAACCAGAAGGGCTCCCAATCCAGCCTGTCCATGCCACCTGACCACTGTCCCTGAGTGGCAGTTTTAGTAGGTCAAACACAAGGATATGATGGAAGGAGTACTGAACCCTTTCAGACACTCACCCCCAGTGTCAGATCTGAGTTGAATTCATCATCGTTTCTTTAGCTCACTTCGCCACCCGGGTTCAGACCCATAAGAACAGTCCAGCCCAAACTGTCAAGCCAGGTCTTCCCTGGACAGGAAACAAGCATCCTGGCACCGGTTTTGGAGTAACACCCCTCATCAGCCAGGCTAACTTGAACCCGGTGGCAAAGTGAGCAAGGGACCCACGTCTGGGCATACCCTGACGACTTAGGGAGAGAAAGCAAAAGACACACAGATAAAGGATGGAATGCAAAGCAAATCAAACATTCACCTCCAGTCAAGAGATCTGGGTCCAATCCATTGTTCTTTTGCTCACCATGCCACCCCAGTTTAGACCCAGCAAAATGCAAATCAGTCTTGACCCTGTTCCTCATGGAAACAGTCCAGCCCGGTGTACCTCCCATAGAAAAATTATAAATTAGAGAACCATACAGAGCATCGGAACAGTAAGCCACTGGCTCTTCCATAATGCCGATTTCTCTCTGCATGAAACTTACAACATAGTGTTCGTGCAGAAGGGTGGTTGGGTAGGCCGCCTACCCAAAACAATACAAAAGGGATTGTGTAGTCATAAATAGTAGACAACCAATTATGGCACAGTGACTGATTCAATCAGGTCAGAGAAATTGGGCAGAAGATTCAGCAGTAAGTATTTTGTCCTTTGGGCTTCTTAAATTATTAAATCCCTATCTCTGCCTACTCCCTCATTAACAGCTTTCCTACCGATTATTATGAAGGACTCTTTATCCATTCTTTCATCTCTCAAATCGGAATCTCCCTCTGATCCGTGTCTTGCTCGGCTGCAGGCCGAGGTTGCCGAGGTAGTCAATCCAGAGGTAAATAGTATTGTAAATCTATCACTCCAGACTGGCATTGTTCCCAAGGCCTGGAAGGAGGCTAAACTAATACCACTTTTGAAAAAGCCTTCCTCCGACCCTAATATACCTGCCAGCTACCGTCCTTTTTCTCTTCTTCCGGCGGTGGCCAAAATATGTGAGAAAGCGTTTTTTAGGCAGCTATCCACTTTTGTTGAGTCATCAGGTGCGCTTCATCCTGCTCAATCCGGCTTTAGAGCCTCATATAGCACCGAGACCGCTCTTGTGGAAATATCAGAAGCCATAAGAGAATGTTTGGATGGGGCGGCAGAGCGGCTCTGATCTTATTAGACCTCTCTGCCGCCTTCGACACGGTAGCCCACCAACTACTCCTCTCTAGGCTCTCTCACATTGGCGTGTCCGGTCAGGCGTGGAAGTGGCTCGAATCCTTCCTGGCTGACCGTTCTCAACAGGTCTGGATGCCTCCTTTCTCTTCTACCTCTCGGATAGTGCCTACTGGAGTCCCGGAGGGTTCGACTTTGAGCCCCCTGCTTTTTAATGTTTATGTTACCCCTCTGATTTTTCTTGCAGAGGAGCTGGGTGCAAAAGTCATCGCTTATGCTGATGACACTCAGCTCCTATTCACCTGGAAGGAGGATGAAATATCTTCTTCAGCAGCCCAGCGCTGCCTGGCAGCGGTCTTTGGCTGGTTGGCCCGGGCACAACTAAAGTGCAATGAGGGTAAGTCTGAGGTTCTCCTCTATGGCCCTTTTCCACCGTTCTTTAATGAGGCCCTGTGGCCTCCAGAGTACCCCCTGCCTCTGTCATCTGGCGTTCCTGTTAAAAACTTGGGGATCTGGTTTGAGGAGAACCTTAGATTTACCACTCAAATAAAGCGACTGGCTGGAGAATGCTTGGTATTTTAAAATCTCTCAGGAAATTTTTTCCTCTGCTACCCCGTTCTGCCAGAGAAACGGTCACTCGGGCTCTTATTTTATCCCGTATTGACTACGCCAACGGCTTGTACGTTGGACTCCCTGGCTATCAGTCTAGGAAACTGCAGGTAATTCAGAATGCCGCAGCCAGGGTCTTGTTGCAAGACCCTGGGCGTGCTAGCATGAAGCAACATCTGCGTGACCTGCATTGGTTGCCTGTTGTCCATCGGATTCAGTTTAAGGCTCTTATGCTGGCTCATAGAGCCTTTCATGGCCTCGGACCGGCTTACCTCCAGAGACGTTTTTCTTTCTACATGCCTCGTAGAAACCTCCGCTCTACCACTCTGCGCCTGATCACCGTCCCCCGCTTCCGTAGGGTTCGGTTAGGGGGTAGCTCCCTTTCTGTGAAGGCTGCGGAGGCCTGGAACGCTCTCCCTCTGGAGCTACGTAACATTCAAGCCACCACTTCATTTAAGAAACAGCTGAAGACCTTCCTTTTTAACCTTGCCTCGTAAATTTACTGCTCGCTGTTATGGTTCACCTCCGCGCCGGGACACTCTTGGGTATCCGTGCGTGATATAAATGTTTAATAACATAACATACATTGACCTTCCTAGCACAATGGTAGGAGGCTTCCGTTACAAGCAGAGCCACCAAGAGAGATCCTGGGAAGACCCAGCCCAGACAGAACCAGCAATAGGTTTGCGCCCTTATCAGGCTTGGATGTCAACAATTGACTTGTGTCAATGGAGCAAGTAACAGGTTACTCAAAGGACAGTGTGACAGAAGTAGGGTTTGGGTCTGCTGAAATCGTAACAACAGCTCCCAATGAAGACTGCTTCCCACTAGTAGGGGGAAGAGCGTACAATCCCACTGTAGACAAAGGCCCTGACTTCCCAGCTTATGATGACACTGGTGCCTGGCAGACTATCAACATCTCCACAGCCCCAAGCAACAATAGACTCTTATCCTGGAATATTGCAGGTTTGATAAACATGGTTGGTTGCCCGGAATGGGCGAATTTTGTGGACCTATTTGAAATCTGTGCCTTTAGGGGACTTGGGCTACAGGCTCTTTATTTTAAACCTGGTTTGTCTGCTTTGACCAGCCCACCGTAGCAGGAAGGAGAGGTCAACCGTCAGGGGGCTTGGCGGTATAGATCAGTGTCACACTTGCATGTTCCTGTAGAGTAGTAGACATAGGTTCCCTATATGTCTTACCTGTGAACTTAAAATTTGCCAAGGGGGTTTCCTTATGGGTGTACAATGTGTGTTGCAGGAATAAAAACCATAAGGCTGACCTGGCAGCAATTGACGTAGTTAGTGGCTACCTCGTATCTCTTCCATCTGCTGCACTTGGAATAGAGATGGGGGGTTTAAATTGCTGCTTCGAACCTATTGATGCAGGGTTTGGACCGATCAGTAGAGAAGAGGGTGAACTATGGATGATACCTGTTCTTACTCTACCACTTGTGAGTACGTGGTCAGCAGCTGTTATGCACATGAATTATTTTGTTCTTAACAATGGGTTGAGAGCATGCAATGGGAGAACACACTCGGACAAGGATGGGAGGGACACGTTTAATAGACAGGGTGCTTTGAGGTGAATAGATTACATCCTGTTGGATACTAGGCCATGTTCCATAGCTGTTGACATGGAAGTGGTGCAGCGGATAGTGATCATAATGCCATCGACCTTTCTCTTTGTTCATTGGGGCCTAACCCCTCCTCTTGTGCCAACGAACCATTTGAAAGGAGGCTGGCCCCGTCAAGTAACAGTCGAAGGCTGAGGTGGAGTGTTATTGTCTCAACAGGGATCTATCCAAAAGCATATTTATGTGGATCCTGCTGAGGCGTAGAAGCAGCTTTATTGTTGGGGGAAAATCCTTTATCAGCGACCGCATGTTGTGACCTTGATACCATTCATAATTAAATGTTTTGCATATTTAAATATCTTTTTTACGGTTCAATACAGGTCCCTCCCCAAAACTACAAAGGTGGCTTCTTAGTATAACAAAACATGTAGAACGGCCCAAAAAACACTCTCTGACGCTATTAGAAGTGGCAAGAGGAACCGAGTCAGGGAAGCAAGTGCCTCCTATAAAGCCTCGCTAGGTAAGGCAAAATGCAAATAAAAGGTAGAAAAGTGTGAAATCCTGCTCAATGCTGGGAAATCAAGAAATCATTGGCTGTTCTGGCATACCTTGGTCGATAGGACCCCAGATTCAGCTGCTCCACTGAACTCTAATATTTCAGCAGTAGACTCACTGAGACACTTTTCCGGGCTGTACAACAGTACAGTGGGGAAAAGGAGAAGGTAAGGATTACTATTGGTAGTATCGAGGATCCAGATGTTATATCAGCAGAGCCTGAACGTCTAGAAAACGAGCTGTGTGGAGAGGTTCCATCTGAAGTAGCTTTGTATAATTTCCCCCAAATTACTGTGAGGAAGGTCACCAAAGCCATAGAATGAATCACCCCAGGAAAAGCACCAGGGCTAGATTAAGTGCAAGGGGACCTCTACAAAGCAGAAAAGGAAATCAGGGGCCCATACCTTACTATGAACTAAGGCTCACCTACCCCCCCGCCCCCCATCACGTGGGTTGAGGATGAGATTGTACCCATCTATAAGAAGGCGCCATGGTCCCTGCCATCCAACTATTGGCCAATCGGCCTCATTGACAGTTCTCAAAAGCTTTTTTGCCACATACTGCAAGATAGGCTGTGTGAGTGGGTTAATGTACAGGCCTAATAAGCACCCTACAAGCAGGGTTTAGATGGGGGAACAGTACTATCGATCAAGCATTTCGGCTGCAGGCCATATATTGAAAGTATGTCTCCTTGGGAGATGGGCGTCTCTATGTAATCTTCGTTGATCTCCACACTGTCTTTGACCTTGTCCCAAGGGAGGCCTTGTGGAGGGTTCTATTTGCACAGGGTGCCCCAAGCTACTTAGCTGATGTTATCAGGCGGCTGCATCAAAAGAACTATGCGCAGTTGAAATTTGGTAAACATGGGGAGTTGACTACATCTATACTAGTCACAAGGGGGGTAAGGCAGGGCTGTGTCCTTGCCCAAACTTTATTTCTTTTGTACATCAACCACCTGGTAGCCCATTTAGAGACGTGCAAACATGATGCACTGATTCTGGCTGGCATTAAGATTCCAGCCCTTCTGTGCATGGACCTCATACTTCTGATATCTAAATCACCTATAGTATTCAAAATCTCTTGGACCAGTTCGGTCTTTTCTGCAAACAGTGAGTGTTTGAAATCAACTTAAAAATAAAACAAGTATATGGTTTTTAACTGCAGATTCGACATGTCTAAACCCAATCCTAAATTGGGCCCCACTTGAGAGTGTGCATACTTTTGAATATTTGGGTCTTACTCTGATGGATAATTCTGGTTGGGCCACCCAGATTCACAAGTGTACACTGAAGCTTGACCGTTATTTAGGGGAAATCTTGAGGAGCCTAAAGGGCTCCAGTTTTTGTCCTGTATCCCCAGCCATTCACATCTCCACATTGCAAGTAATGGGTGGATCCCTGTATGGGGGAGAACTGAAGGGACACGAGAAGGTCACAGCATTAGAGATGAGTGAGAACAAATTCACACGATTCTTGGTAAACTTCCCACCAGCGCGCCTCCCCACCCACTGTAGCTGGATCTGGGCCAAAGGTCTATTGCCCCATAAAGCAGCTCTTAGATCATTGATGTACTGTAGCTGGCTATGGACCTCAGTGGACCTAGCTATGCATCAGGAGGGCCTGGGGGAGCTCCTCTGGCAGCCTGCGGTCTTTAGTATCCCCTGGCTGGGACATACTAAGACCCTCCTGCCTAAGAAGGGGTGTGAGCACCTTTGGTTTAACCCAGGAGCTTAGACCAATAAGACAAAGCCTGCACTCAAGGGGCTGTACTGGAGGGATGTAGAAAAGGAATCGAGTAGGACAAGAAGTCTGGGCACCTTGACACAAGCTTTTTTGGAATTCAAGGATTACTTCCGTATGGAAGAGTACATGGATTCCATTGAACATCCATTGGCAAGAACCCTGTAAATCAAATTTCGTTTTAGAATTCTGCCATTGCATACTGTTACTGACTTTTTACCCTAGATTTGTCTCTTTTCTATAACGTAATTAGAGACAAGAACAAAGGAGACAACCCCAGCACCAGAAAAGTTGTGTTTATGTATTTCAACCATGGTATAGAGCCCCAATTATCCAGATGGAGACAATCTGAAATAATCTCTCCACAGCATGTGGCTTGGGGATTTGCCCATATACTGATTTAAAGTAGTAGAGGTACCATTCGGACACTATCCTCAATAAAACATTGCTTAATCTCTATGTGTAGGATCAAACTAGAGGCTGAGTGGGGAGCTGTAGCAACCTTCCACATATACAATCTTCCTCGTGCTGAAGGAAAAAGCTCTTACAAGCACCCCAAATCCCTGCACCATACATAGCCGTGGGGAGACACTGAGCATTATGGATTTTTAGTAGAGGTAGAACCAGCCATCCCCTTACCCTTTGCCATGAAGTGATTACAAATAGCTCCTGCTGACCTGCTAAGTTCTAGAACTGGCCAATTGTAGCTTCCCAGAGCTTTATTGGCTAAAAGTAACAACCAGGTAAGTAAAATCCATCACACTAGATAGGAATTGCCCCTTTATAGGTAACCTGTGGGTTTCGATTTTATCCGGTCCGCAAGCCATAATGTGGGATTTACCATAATTGGTAACTAGATCTAAACTGTCCATGAATTCAATAAAGCAGTCCACCAACACATGCAAGGTCTTAGGGGTGTGAGCCAACATGACTGCATCATCCATATAAAAAGTGCAGGCACCTGAGTATTTGCCACTCAAGGAGTATCTACCTGAACAGATGTCAGGTAAAGGCCAAGGTCAATTAATGTATAGGATGAACAACATAGGAGCCAAAATGCAGCAGTAGCACACACCACGCTTGAGGCTGAAAACCGAGGACATTTCACCACTTTGGGTAAGGCGTACTTGGGCAATTAAGTCCGAGTGCAGATTAAACAGAAAATTCACCAAAGACACTTCTAAGCCTATGCTCAGAAAGTTTAACCACAATTTAGTTCTACTGACAAAGCCAAACAGTGTTGAAAGGTCCATAAAGGCAAAATAAAGAGGACAGCATTTAGCTAAGATGTACTTAGTTATTAAACAGAAGTTCAGACACTGTTTGATAGTTCCCAACCCCAACTCAATAACCTAATGCTTGTTAAGTAAAGGTCCTGATGATCATACCAAAGTATAGCAACATACCTGAAAACGTGATACAACAGAACCATCAGGGGTGGCACGGGTACTTGTAACCAAAGACAGATAATGACTTTATAAAACACCTCAGGCACTATCACTATAAAGCCATTGAAATATTCCTGGAAGCAATAAAAACAAGGCACAACATAAAACTCTAGAAGTTAGTGGCACTTTCTGTTGAAATGTTCTTGCTAGCACTGGGGCAGTACTGCTAACTAACAGCAAATTGTCATTTATTTTAAAGTTACCTGCATCTGCAGAGAGCAGAGACTCGCAATCATCAGTATTGTAAAATAGTGCACACACTTTGGAGGAATACCATGAAAACATTTCACTTTTCCTTTATCCCGTAGGATACAGACATTTATAGCAACTGCACTAACAACTAACTTTTTTTTCACTGGCTGGCAAATAAAGAGTGACTGCTGCTGAGCTCAAAGGAGCACTCAAAATGCCATGATAAAATGTTTCTGTGTGGGAATGACTAAGGATTTATGCTAGTCTGACCCTTGATGCCCTCTTTAGTTACAGCCTGCAGGCTTGCCCACACTAAAGAATTTCGAGCTCCAAAAAAGTAACTAAGTGTGAATGTAAAAATCTTGACCATACAAAGTTGCCAGATGTATCCCGCCAGCGAAAGGACTTCCCTGGACATTAAATTCTAATTTCTCCTGCTCCCAAGCTGTTCCCACCACAACCAACAGTTATGAAATGAAAATAAAATGTATAAAGCGCACTACTACCTGGAGGTGTATAGGCGCTAGCCCAAAAGAAGTAGAACTACTGATTGGATAATGAAGAAGAAGCCAGGAAGTGATTCTTCATGATTAAAGAGCCATGCTTTTAAGGCTTCCCTAAACACAAGCAGGTCAGACTTCCCCTTAATCTGAAGAGGCACTGCAGGTCAGAAAACACCTGCCACCTCAATTCGATCTTTTGCATTTAAGGACGATCAAGTTGCAACCAGAGGAGAACCAAAGAGGGCAGGTGGGAATATAACGCTGGAAACACCGTGTAAGATACACAGGACTGAGGTTGTGTAGAGATTTAAAAGCAATACAAAGGGCCTTGAAATCATTAGGCTTCCTGATGGGAAGCCAGTGCACTGGACCACACCTTGTGAAGCAGACTTATGTTTGGGTACGCCCAAAAGCAGGTGAGCAGCAGCATTTTTGAGAATCTGTATCTTATTTAGGAACATTTTCTGAATATTGGTGAAAAGCGCATTACAATAGTCCAACTTAGAAGTGATAAGAACAGAGACTAACGTTTTCTGCGGTTCCTTTGAGATATAAGGGAGGACCTTCCTAAGAAGCTTTGGCAGAAAGAACGAAGATGAAACAATGAGATTAATCTGACCTTCAAAAGACAGCGTACTATTGAAGAGAACCCCTAAGCTTTTAACCTTCGAGACTCGATAATTTTCCGGCCCCTCACTTTCCACTCATTACATGCCTATGCAGGTGTTTTCATTCATTGTGCAGTGTCTACCTACTCACTCCATCTCCAAGGTTGGGCGTGCTGGCACCCAAGACTGCCTCTCGCCAAAATAATATTATCAACATGTGAACATACATGTGTGTGTTTTTGATCTATGATACTGCAACATTAGAAAAGCATATAAATGCTACATTTGTGAATTAGGATGCTTTCCAATGGTCCTGCCACTCTCATGATACATGTTATCAAAAGTTATGTGAGGTCACTGTACCAAGCAGCTCTTAAACATCTTAGCCGTGCTTCACTATTGTGCTACAATTTCTTAATAACACAGTCAATAATTCAGTACTCCTTGCTTGGGATGAGTTACACCACTCATGTTCTAGTAAACTACACAATCCTCTATTGCTCCTGGGTATAATCATTGCATCTAGACCAGAGGTCTTCAAACTTTTTGATGCCGAGACCCTTGTAAAACCTTTTTAGGCGTAAGGACCCCCTTCCGACAAATGTTTCTAGAAACTGGTACTCCTCATCATCAACAACTATCGACAACCATAAATGTGCCTGATAGACCTCATCACATCCATCCATCCATCCTTTACCCATCCACCCTTTCATCCATCCATCCATCCATCCATCCACTAAACAATTAACCCCCCACCTTTTCACACATCCATCCATGCATCATTCATCCATGCAACCTTTTAACCATCCATACTTCCATCCTTCATCCATCCATCCTTCATCCATCCACCCTTTCATCCTTCCATCCATACATACATCCTTCATCCATCCACCATTTCATCCTTCCATCCATACATCCATCCTTCATCCATTCACCATTTCATCCATCCACCCTTTCATCCTTCCATCCATACATCCATCCTTCATCTATCCACCCTTTCATCCTTCCATCCATACATCCATCCTTCATCCATCCACCCTTTCATCCTTCCATCCATATATCCATCCTTTACCCATCCACCCTTCCATCCATCCATCCACCCATCATTACTCCACCCACCTTTTCACACATCTATGCATCATTCATCCATGCAACCTTTTATTCCTTCATCCATCCATCCTTCATCCATCCACTCTTTCATCCATCCAACCATTCATCCTACATCCATCCACACTTTCATCCATCCATCCACCCATCATTCTTCCACCCACCTTTTCTGTGCCTCTCTCATGGGGGGTGGGGGCGCAGTATCTCTCTGCGCCTTCTTCCTCTCTCATGGGAGGGCATCTCTGTGCCTTCCTGCTAGGGGCGGGGCAGACAGGGTGTAACAACATCTCACCTTGAAGAACAGCGCCAGGTATGAGGGCTCATGGACTTGAACCAATGATTTATGGGACGTGTCGGAGGGGGGCAGGGGGAGGACCTTTCACGTGCAATTACTGGCGGGACCCACAGCTCCAGGCGCGCAAGAAACGTCCATTGAACTCAATGGGCTACAGCCTCCTCCCCCCAGGCAGCCACCCCACCCCGCCCTCCCCTTGTGTATGTGAGCCTGGCTGAAACAGCTTCACGGACACACACAAAGCCACACCTGACTACTTCACAGGTCTTTAAAAGACCTTTTACTTGTTAATGAAGCTTTGATGTTTTTCTCCCCTCGGTGTGAATTAGGCCTCCGCAGTGAGCACCCTCAATCAGCCTGACGCCACTAAGGCAAACCACGCGTTTCAAGGAACTGCTCTGACAGAATCTGCGACCCCCTTTCCAGGAATCCACGACCCCCCTGGGGGTCGCGCCACACAGATTGAAGACCTCTGATCTAGTCACTCTACTGAGTATTCACAGACATCAGTCTATAATATCTTCCATCACCTCTCCCTGGCATGCTCCTATTACTGTCCCTTCCTCCTTCTCAACCACTCACGTGAAATGCTTAGAGCTATCCTCACTTGTGTTGCGGATCACCTCACCACCTAATTCATGCTAATAGCTTCACTGCCAGCTCTCTGATCTGTCAAGACTGTGCCTGCTTTCTCCGTCAACCATTATAACACATTTATGTGGCTATACTACAAGCATCCACACAACCTCCTCTCCTTCACACTATTTACACCCTCCCACCTATGCTGGTCACTTCATTTCAAGGCCTTTAGCTGCATCATTCCTGCTTGGTCCATGGCCTATCCCTGACTGTGCCTTAAATACTAGCTTTCACCTGATCACCAATGCTTCTCACTCTTCACAACTTTGCTAATAATTTAACCAGGAACTTCTTTACTGTATGTACCCTGGTATGCTTCTGTGCTTTACAAAAAGATATAATGGAACACAGCATAACAAACCATATGACAAAACCTAACATAGCATATAGTGATTACTTGTGTGGAGTTCAGGACTAACTGTATTATAAATGTAAAATTATTATGTTCGAATTGAATTCTCTACCATATATAGATACAAAAAAACATGCTTCATGTCTTATTTAGAGTGCCTATTCAGCAGATGTTCCACAACATACATATACATATACTAATAAGTAAATTTACCATCTTTCCACATTTGAAGTTGTAGGTTATGCTACTTTATTGCATGAAAGAATGTATCCTTACCTTTAATAAGACACTCTTCTGAAGTCACAAACAAGTAGCGAAAAGAAAAGTGTACTTAGGTGGAAATTGTCATGTTTATCTCATGTAGAGTTATTATCTGTGATATAAGAGCGCAGCATCATACACCTGTAGAAGAAAAACACTCACATTCACGGAATCTATGCCGTTTCCTTCGTTTAAGAAATATGAGCCCCTCTCCTGCAACCGGCTTTCAATTGAACATTCAGAATGTTACCCTATTAAATACTCTTATTAACATTAATACTTCATTTCGGACTCTTCTCCTGCATACAGCATAGGATGAGACGGTGACAAGCACCGATATTTAAGCCCAATCCATTTTCCTTATGGAGATCGTTAAGGCGTCCCTCGGGTATGTTTTCTTTCATTTTACGGAAACATCCCTTGACATTCGTTATCCAAAGACCTCAGATGAAAACAATTCATCAGCACAATTCCCAAGATACAAGGCATCATTACAACATGCCAAGCATATAAAATCATGTGATTTCCATCGAATCAATAAACTTCTGAACCTTCTGAGATTCAGGCATTCCCTAATCTGTTGAAATTAAAAATGTCCTCTATAATTTACATTCTTTAGCAATACAATTTGTTTCATTAGTCGAAATGTTCATTGTCTTGTCTTCTATTTTCAACATACATCACTCAGTTCATGTAAAAAAAAAAAAGGGGAACTGCTGCTTGCAGATCAGTGAGAGAGGGGGCAGTGTGCCTTTGCTTCGGGCACCAGGCCATCTTGAATCTTGGTCTGTGACTGGCATGCACTGCATGGTGTGCTATTTAGTACCACTTCTTCAGGCGCACAAGCAGCCTAACATGACAATTCAACTCTATGCACTTGCCTAAAGGGGTAACACCACTATGTGTTGCCATGTCCTAAGCCTCCCTAAGGTCAATCAAATGGTTTGTCCCTTTCCCTTGCCTGTTAAAACTATTACAATTGCAGGACCTCTCCAGCCAGTGATAAAGAGATAGCACACTCGTGGCCAATTTTCCTTGAGGCTATGACTCAAGAGTAAGCAGCACACTCACACATATTGGATCCCTTCTTGGTATGCACTGATTCAGACAAAGCAAACACAGTTACAGTCTGCCATAGTATAACAGTACAACTGATGAGTAAATGGAAACACTAGAAACCTAAACATGGTAATGGACAGTACATGTGTTTGTGTGTGTCAGTGTGTATACCTGTGTGCAGACATGTTTGTTGGAGTCTGTCTGCTTGCCTTTATTCATGTGCCTGCTTGTTTGACTTTGTTTGTGTGGAGGTTTGTGTTTGGTCTGTGTCTGTCTGTATTCACCTACGTGGTCCTGTGACTGAGCCTGTGTCTCCTTGTATTCCTGTGTTCATGCATGCCCGTGTATTTTCCTGCTTGTTTGCCCAAATTTGTAATTATGTGGAGTGAGTCTCTTTGCATTAATGAATGGTGGTTTGTCAGTACAGTGTTGTGTATCTGTGTGTGTTCCTATATGAATATTGGTCAGTTATTGTGCTTTCATTTTTCCTTTGTGTCTGAGCCACTAATTTAGAGACTACTTAGAAGTATTCTTGCCAGCCAGGTCAGAGAAAGCTGTGGCCTCCCACTCCTCTGGTGGAGGGAGGACCACCATATTTAGAGATTCCTATCAGGAAGGCTAGAAGCCACCAGCGTGTCTTCTGCAGGGCCACTGCTGTGGAAGCTTCAATGATGACATTGATCCTTTGCTGAATAGGCGCCATCTTTGATGCACCAATGTACAGTTTTTTAGGTCTCGGCCTGATCCAGCGCATGCGCTGCTCTGGCCGAGACATTTAGTAGCTGCTTAGAAGTGTGCTACTTTCCCGGCGACCAGCTTACTATCACGCGCACAAGAGTGCACGCATGCGCATAATAGCAAGCTGGTGGCCGGCAAGGTAGCACTTGCGGTGACGCATGTCACCACTTGCGTTTTTTAATTTACTTCATTTTGTGGCCACACGGCTTTACTATTACGGCCGCGCGGCCAAATGTAGGTGCAATGCTGCAGTCCGCCTGTGCGAGAGTTCCCTTATCCAGCTCTTACGGTCTGTCCGTATGGAACCAATTTGTGCTAGAGCACCGCTCCCTTGCCATGCCACATGGAACCGTTTCTCGTAATTTAGCCATCGCGGTATTAAACACATATTTCCACATTAGCAGCCTTCCTCACTAGGAAAGTGGGGTCTGTTTTAAGAGCTTCGTCCTCGTGAAAACTTAAAACTAATTTCCCCAATAGTAGTGCAAGCCTTCCCCCTACAACCCCCTCTCAGGACGTTTGATAATGACATAACTCCCCACTGTAGTGCCTCGCTCCTACTGAAATGCGTTTCTGCTCTAAGCACATTCCCGAGAGTACTATTTTTGTGCATGACGGGGGGGCGCCGTCTGGAAATAATTCCCGCTGCACACACATGCCTTTGTTAAGACCATCTTTTCACACAGTGGGTTCCGCTCCGAGTAACTGCTGCAGGTTCGCTTGTAAAAACCTTTTTGTTCTATTTTAAATAAAAACACGCGTCTGTGAATGTAATTGTGTGTGGGGGAGGGGCGGGGTGGTTATTAATCATAAAACATTGGCAAGAGCGTTGTAAATATTGGCAAATCATTCCGAACGGGAGCCACGCATGAATGTGTTCTGACAGACAATGTTGTAAAGTATTTAAGGTACACACAGTGTAGTACTGCGTTACTCGTGCAAAGTAAACGCTTTAGAGCGGGTCGGCACACCAGCATAGGAGATGGACTGCATCTGTGAAAACAACACTACTGTTGTTGGCACGCGCTCGCACACACATACATCACATAGACCCACACACCTGTTGCACCAAGGCTGTGCACGAGCATCCAGCCAAGCAGATGGTGGTATGTCTGGTTCAGATAATAGCATCCTTTAGCACGCATCCATCACTCGCTTTTCACGAGTGTGTGCACTTACAGCGTGCCGCCTTCGGACTGTTAAAAAATATGTGCCTGCTCAGGCGGCGTGCGTAACCTGCCATAATTGTGCCAAGCATTCTTTCAAGTCGCCACCCGAAATACTAGTAGAAATGTGAGGAAGGGAGCAATTACGCGGAAGCATGTGAATATTAGCCTGTGTGAAGTTAACGGTTTATCCGTTGCTGCCCCAGGGCGGTAGAAGAAGCAAGCCCTTCATTGGCTGACACCAAATAGGCTCTAGCCTTGCATTCAGAGCGAGCACACACTCGCCACCCCTGGTGGCATGCACCAGAACCACACTTCTTGCATTTTTCGTAAGTGAGTTCTATGGACTGTTCAGGAGAATGAACTCATCCTGGTGGCATCCAGAGATATTTAATGAATGCATATACACGCATCTTGCGTGAGTGTAAGAACACACGCCAATCATCCTTAAGGGGATTGTGCATACTACTGCGTTCCGGGGGTGTCTATGAGGTTGTTCTCACTCGCTTTGCATCCAGGAATGACTCTTTATGAGTATACGCTCATGCGCACATCATAATTCCTTTGTTCACAAGAGGGTGAACCCCGCCCAGCATCAGTCACTTGCACCGAACACTCTTCCTCCCCTCTGCCCCGAGCATGCAGTTGTATGAGGGCTATCCTTGGTTCTCGTGAGTGAATGCTCATCGAGTGAGTATCCTAGTGCAATGTATGTGTCGGTGAGTTCACAACTATCACGGAGAGTGTGTGCTAACCCAATCAGAAGCCCAATGCTGAGTCAGGGAAGTCACACCTGAACTTCTCTTTGGCTGTCACATGTGTGTTCTCTTCAGTGGTCGAAGTGGGGGAAAAAAGTAGGGGAACTGTGGGTGGAGAATCATGGGACGAAAATAACCGAAGATTGAATCAGTGGGCGGAGTCAGGGGTGTCGTCTAGAAATAGCAAAACATACCAATTTATTTTTGGTACGTTTATCATTTCACTGACCAGTTACAGCTTATAACGTTGTTTAATTAAAACAATGGATAAACATGTTTATTTGAGGTTTAATTCAGGAAAAAGCAAACACTCATAGGGAATACAGGTTTATGTAAAGTGTGTGACATATAAGCAGGAACAACATGTTACCTTAATGCTTTTACTCTCATTGTTCAGAAATCCATGATTATTTTTTGTCTCAAACATTGAGGTCATGAATACAGGGCTCCTCCTGTACACATGTGTTAAGCAGGGCTCAGCAGAGAAAGGGACTCTTCAGGAGAATCTAAACTCATGGAAACCCACAAAGGCTCCTTAATATTAATGTCAGCCAGCTAACTGCTCAATCATAATATAGCAAAAAGAACAACTGGTGGACAGAATGCAGAACAATATCATACATTCACCCCAGTACAGAGAGCTGTGCCTAAATCCATTGTTTCTTTGCTCACCATGCCATTCCAGTTTGGACCCAGCCATATGCAAATCAGTCTTGATAATGCACCCAATGGGAACAGTCCAGCCTGAACTGCCAGGCCAGGTCCTCCCAGGACTGGAAACAAGCATCCTAGGACCGGTTTCGGGCTTTCAGCCCTCATCAGCCAGGATTGCTTGATTCCAGTGGCATGGAGAGCACGGGACTTATGTCTGAGCATACCTGTCCCACTCGGGTGACGAATGCAAAAAAGAACAATTGTTGGACAGAATGCAGAACAATGTCATACATTCACCCCAGTTCAGAGATCTGGGCTTAAATCCATCGTTTTTTGCTCACCATGCCATTCCAGTTTGGACCCAGCCATATGCAAATCAGTCTAGATTCTGCACCCAATGGGAACAGTCCAGCCCGAACTGTCAGGCCATATGTATTCAAGTGTCCTTTCATTTGGGAAGTGAACACAAAGCAGTATCCACTGAACTATGCACATAACATATTGCTCTTTGATATGCATGGTACATGTTCTTTGCAGCAGGCATATTACCCCTCTGCACTACCTTAGATGAGTAAAACAGCCACTAGACAAAACATGCTCCCATCTCTCTCCAGCAGGTACATTGATCACCAAAGTTATCTTGGCACTTGTATTGTTGACCGAAACCTGCTGAATATACAAAGAACTTTGCAGTGTTTTTAAAACTCCTGCACTTCTACAAAACCGGTCCCCCCAAACTAAACTGGCCCTCTACCTTTCAAGTCGCCCTGGGAAACACCTGCTCCTGCCCTTTCACTGCTCCTGTCCAGTCAGTACTCCTGCTCATGCTCGATCAACACTCTTGCTTCATCAATTCTCCTGCCTCCTCCCTTCTCCTGGCCGTCACTTCTGCTGCCCTGTTCACTGCTCCTGCCCTGTTCACCGCTCCTGCCCTGTTCACCGCTCCTGCTCTGTTCACCGCTCCTGTCCTGTTCACCACCCCTGCCCTGTTCACCGTTCCTGTCCTGTTCACCACTCCTGCCCTGTTCACCGCTCATGCCCTGTTCACCGCTTCTGCCCTGTTCACCGCTCCTGCCCCGTTCACCGCTCCTGTGCGTTCACCGCTCCTGCCCGGTCACTGCTACTGCTCATGCCTAATCACTGCTTCTGCCCCGTCACCTCTCCTGCCCCGTCACCTCTCCTGCCGCATCGCTACTCCTGCCCCGTCACCACTCCTGCCCCGTCACCACTCCTGCACTGTCACCTCTCCTGCCCCGTCACGTCACCTGCCCGTCACTTTTCCTGCCTTGTCACTTCTCCTGCCTGGTCACCGCTCCTCTCCTGCCCCGTCACGTCACCTGCCCGTCACTTCTTCTGCCCGGTCACTTCACCTGCCCGGTCACTTCTCCTGCCCTGTTGCCTCTCCTGCCCTGTTGCCTCTCCTTCCCCGTCACTTCTCCTGTCCCAGTCACTTCTCCTGTCCCGTCACTTCTCCTGTCCCGTCACTTCTCCTTTTCCGTAATTTCTCCTGTCCCTTCACTTCTCCTGCCCCGTTCACTGCTCCTGTCCCATTCACTGCTCCTGCCCCGTTCACTGCTCCCGCCCCGTTCACTGTTCCTGCCCCGTTCACTGCTCCTGCCCGGTTACCACTGCTGCTCATGCCTAATCACCGCTCCTGCCCCATTACTTCTACTGCTTTGTCACTTCTCCTGCCCCGTCACCTCTTCTGCCCCATCACCTCTCCTGCCCATCACCTCCCCTTGCCTCATCACCTCTCCTGCCCCGTCACCTCGTCCTGCCCGGTCATCTCTCCTGCCCCATCATCTCTCCTGCCCCGTCACCTCTCCTGCCCCATCACTTCTCCTGCCCCATCACT
This sequence comes from Lissotriton helveticus, assembly GCF_964261635.1. NCBI lineage: Eukaryota > Metazoa > Chordata > Amphibia > Caudata > Salamandridae > Lissotriton > Lissotriton helveticus. Next base: position 1,705,104,965 of record NC_136065.1, on the reverse strand, counting down.
TCTCCTGCCCCGTCACTTCTCCTGCCCCGTCACTTCTCCTGCCCATCACTTCTCCTGCCCGGTCACCTCTCCTGTCCAGTTACCTCTCCTGCCCAGTCACCTCTCCTTTCCTGTTGCCTGTCCTGCCCCATCACTGCTCCTGACCCGTCACTTTTCCTGCATCGTCACACTTCCTACCCCGTCACTTTTCCTGCCCCGTCACTTTTCCTGCCCCTTCACCGCTCCTGCCCGTTCACTGCTCCTGCCCGTTCACTGCTCCTGTCCGGTCAGCACTCGTGCCCGATCTCCGCTCCTGTCCCATCCCTTCTCCAGCCCCGTTCACTGCTCTTACCTGTTACCTGCCCCTATCCGTTCACTGCTCCTGCCGGTTACCACTCCTGCCTATGCCTTATCACCGCTCCTGCCCCTTCACTTCTCTTACTCCATCACTTCTCCTGCCCCCGTCACCTCTCCTTTCCGGTCACCTCTCCTGTCCCGTCACTGCTCCTGACACGTCAACTCTCTTGCCCCGTCACTTCTCCTATCCGTTACTTCTCCATCCCGGTCACCTCTCCTGCCCTAGTACCTCTCCTTTCCTGTCGCTCTTGTCACCTCTTCTGTCTGGTCACTGCTCCTGCCCAATTCACTCTGTGTACAACATTAACAAATTACACATGGTGTCAAGTTCACCACGTACTCTGTCTGGGGAAAGCTCCTCTGTAATCACCAACTCGGATCTCACTGGCACTTGATATGCTAAAGACAGAGGGCGGGCGCATTGTCATTCGAAAGGGGGTAATCAGCCTCAATCGGAATGACAATGGGCCTGCCCTCGGTCTGTGTGAGCTCAGGGGGGGCGGGGGCTGCTGCAGCCTCTGGAGTTCAGAGAGAAGTGCGGGCAGCCCCTGGAATCTAATGAAAAAAGTTATCGTTTTTAAATCGGACTATTCTTGCCGTCCCGGGTTGCTTTTGTGAAAGTAAGAAATAGGGGAACGGAATGAAATTATTTTTAGACTTAGGGGCACGCCGTGCCCTTCCGTTCCCCCCCACTTCTACCACTAGTTCTCTTACACAAAACATCCCCAACTCCTCTGTGGGTGAGTACTGCATACATACATCTTCCTAGAGTCATTGCTGTGTGCACAAACACTTATACATTTACTGTTGTTCTTTCATTTCGCGGCCTCGCGCTTTACTTTTACGGCCGCGCGGGCAATGCTTGTTTTCTCTATTTGTTATCTTTTGTTTGTAAAAGCGCCCTATGCAACGCTTTCAAGTTAATGGCAGCCAGGGACAAGGCCGTCATTAAAATGAAAGCGTTGCACTGGGCGCTTTTGCAAACAACCATTGGTCTCGCACTCCCCTCCCCCCTCTTCTATAGCCGAAACTGAGTTCTCGCCAGCACCTCCCATAGCACTGCCTTTATTAATGTGGTAAACACAGCTGCCTTTATTCGTTCGTCTCAGAAGTTCAGTCTTTCCTGGTGGGCCTGGATTTCAGATCAATCAAGTCCAGCCGGCTGGGCTGCCTCTGAATAGGTGAACCACCGTCCAAGTTATTTGCCTTAGTGCCGCCTTCACTGATTTACATAAATAAAGCGCACAGCCTGACGTGTTTCTGCAGTATGTGCATCTGGGCTGACACTGCCTGTTGTTTTCAGGTACAGGTAACACCCTAGGTAAAAGATTGCTCCATGCAGGCACTGCTGTAACAGGTAGTGCCTTTGTTTTAAAGCTACCTGCCGTGACCATCAGCAGACACGTTTGGTGCCTCCATCCACGACCCCTCACAGTGCTCTCTGTTCTGTGTTTCCCGGTGCCACTCATATATGAAAAAGAGGCGAGCTCTGCTCTTGCAAGGGCTTGAGAAATCGTGAATCAGAACAAGACAGTCCATTTGGTTTACAAAAGGTAAACGAGCTGTCACTAGTCTGCTGTAGAGAACACCAATCTGCACCACATTCTTAATGTGCTGGTGTAGTAACGAGCAATTGAAGATTACATAAAATATTAAGCTGGTTCCATTCGAGTTCAGTAAAATCTCAGCCCGCAAGTTTTGTTCATTAAAATAGAATCTGCCTATGTTCACTCAATTAGAAACAGCATTGGCACTTTAATTATTACAGGGCAGCTATGATAACACCTCAGAGGTCAGCGACCTTCAGTGTGTCACATCCTGGTCGCTCCATTTCATGTTAGAGCTACTACTGCAGAATCGTGCATGGCAGAAATCTCTGTGGGCTAGAGTGACAAACAGTGAAATTGCATTGCAGACACCGCTCCAACTGAATGCAAAATATCACATACTCTACAAAGAGCTCTTTCACAGGATTAGCAGACACAGAGGAGATGTGGCTGAACTGTCAGGGGTGCCTACTTTGGAACTGAGGAACCACGTAACACTCCTTGCATCAGCTCAACATTCTATGATTCTGGGCAAATTACTAAATCCCCCATATCCTTAAAACACACAAAAGAAAGAAACCTGGTTCAAGTGTAAAGCACTCCAATCCCCTTGGGCCGAGTTTGCGCTGCAACAAAACTTCAAAAAACAAACAAAACACAGACTTCTCTACAGTAGAATACTGTAGCAGAGGCTGATATTATCGACACAGACAAAGCAGCCCAGCACACACATACAGTAGAGACACGTCACACAGAATAATATAGGCCACTGGAATTTTGCGTCTGTGGCGATTTCTGCATAGTTGTAGATTTGCCACATAATCCATCATCCGCCACATAATCTACAGATTTAAAAAAAACAATGTTCTGTCTATGTCAAACTGTTCAAAAGTTAGTAAAAACACAGCGATGTGTTTCAGCACTGTGGAAGGCACTTTACAAAGCTTGACGGATTTCTATAGTTGTTTGCTAGATTTGGGTGTTAACGTGGTACCAATAAGGTACAGCTAAAGCTCAGACCGTGTAAAACTTAAACATTGCAAAATAATTAAGTACAACCATTCCAAAATGTGCTGCATAATCCCACATAATTTGCATTTTTGGCAGCATAATTTACTCACCACTGCTGCATAATTTGACTCCCCTGCCACATAATTCCTGTTTCCCAGGCTATAGGAGAGACAGATCATACAAAGACAATGCTAGAAAAGAGTATCAGGTGAGGGACAGACCAGGTAGAGACAGCCCTTGGTCACAGCACCATAGATAGCCAGGCTCTACATTTACGTGTCTCAAGATCTTTAACAGAGTTTCAATAATTTATATTGCACAATAGCTCACCAAGCTGACACTTACAACAGCAAAACATTATTAATTACCTTGGCAAAACCGATTGCATTTACCAATACACGTCTTTTTAGCTGCCTATCAAACACATATCAGTAACTAAAAAGAACAAGCATTGGCATAGCCAATAGGTCTCACTTTTGGGACCTTAAAAGTATTTAGTTATGCAGCACAATATCCTTAGTGCAATAACATCAACTGTTGCAAGGCTAAAAACGTATAAGGTCCCAAAGGCGAGACCTATTGGCTATGCCAACTTGTCTTAAATAAGCAAACAACAAATGAAAAAATTATTAGCCATGACAAACAGGGCGATTCCTCCATGTCCCTGTGGGTCATTGTGTATTCTTACTGTCTGGGACTCGTATGCCTCTGATAGAGGTCACTAGAACATAAATTTAATGATGGCCAACCTCTGAGGCAAGTGCCATTGAGAGTTGACAAAACAGTGGTGGGCAGGCTGCCAGGTCCAAGGTTTACTTTGTGAAAGAAAGCTAAGACTCTACTTACAGTAAGTGTTAAACCTGCATTTACCCGACTCTAAATAGAACAGAGGATTTAGAGCAGTGCTCCCCTTTTCCCAAGATCTAAATGATTCCATGAGCATACCTATGTATATGTGTGGGCTGCATATATCACCCATGTCATGAGGACCGAATCTGTCCTTGTAGTATGGGTAAACTTTTCTTTTGTTAAATATTTTTATTGAAGATTCATAAAACAAAAACAAAACAAATTAAGAATTGTAATATAATAACTACAAGTCAGAAGTATTATACTTTTGAAGGGTTTAGAAGGGAGAAACTTATGAAGCATTAAAGACATTTATCATTTTATATAAAAAAGGAAGGAGAACGATAGAAGAAGAGAAGAGGGATAAGGGGTAAAGTAGCAGGAAGAAAGGAGAAAAAATAGGAAAGAGTGCAGAAAAAAGAGAGGTAGT